>NC_059128.1:32863027-35363027 GCF_020740605.2 Lemur catta
ACCCTCAACCCAACAAATCAGCAATACCAATTCCCTAATCTCCTGCCTGCCAAACCATCCTTAAAAACCCTAGTCTCCAAATTCTCAGGGACACAGATTTGAGAAACTTCTCCTGGCTCCTCATTCAGCACCCCGCAATAATAAATTCTTTCTCTGCTACAACCTCTGCTATCTCAGTGTATTGGCTCTCCTCTGTGCAATGGGCAATACAACCCAGTTAGGCAATAACATTACAATTACCTATAGTATTCAGTACAGTAATGTGCTGTACAGGTTTGTAGCCTAGGAGCAATAGGCTATACCATATAGGCTAGATGTGTAGTGTAAGTACATTTAGATTTGTATAAGTACATTGTACAATGTTCACACAATAAAAAAATCACCTGAGGACATTTTTCTCAGAACGTATCCCTGTCACTAAGCAATGTGTGACTGACTATCTTCTAGTAGCCTTTTAAATTCAGTTCGACTTTTCTCTTCCTTTACAAATTCTCCCTGTCCTTGTAACAGAGAATGGCCTGGGGGGAAGAGAGAGAGAGAGAGAGAGAGAGACAGAGAGAGAGAGAGAGAGATGAGAGAGAGAGACAGAGAGAGAGAGAGAGAGAGAGAGAGAGAGACAGAGAGAGAGAGAGAGAGAGAGACAGAGAGGAGAGAGAGAGAGAGACAGAGAGAGAGAGAGACGAGAGAGAGAGAGAGAGAGACAGAGAGAGAGACAGAGAGAGAGAGAGAGAGAGAGAGAGAGATTTCTGTCTATTTAAAACCTCCCCACTCTTTTTGGGAACTGCAGCCAGGCCTGCATCCTGAGGCATGTTAAGTCTTTTGTTAAAACTCCCAGGTGGTGCCAGCCACACCAGGTGGGCAGCTGGCAAAGATCACAGGCTTTGTCTTTGGCCTAGATAGGATGATTAGAATAGTTAACCACAGTAATTGCCTGAAGCTGAGAAACCTCCCTTTAAAAGCTCTTTATTTCTGCCTATGTTCAGGAAATTTGAATTCTGAGATGAGAAGTTCTACCATTTTTCCTCCTTTGTTGTCAAAGTAAACTCACTTCCCTTCCTCCCCAAACCATTTGTCCTCGTTCTTCTGATTCGGTGTTGTGGACAAGTGGGTGAGCTTTTGGTAACATCTTTTCTCATCTGTTTCTGTTCTTCATTAAGATCACTTAAAAGAATAATAAGACAGTGACACATCTGGAGCTCAGGTCAATAATTATCAAATATCAGCCAGGCCATAAATGATTAATATTTATTAGTTTTCAAATTTTGTTCCATTGAAACAGAGTTTATGAGATATTTCTAGGAGCCACTGAATAAAAGAGTGCCAGGTAGGTTTCATTGAAAGGTCTGTAACCCCTCTACCTCTTTCATTCATTATGCCAAACTTGAGGTAAGGAGAAATGTATAAGCACTTTTTTAAAATCGATGTTTGAAAATTCTTACCCTAGAATATGTAATAGATAGAGGAGAGGCAGGTGACAGTGTGTTATATTTTTTAAAATGAGGTTCTCATCTTTTTCTTTTCTCTGATCATTTATCTATGATGCAAATTCTATAGATAAAAAATTAAAATATAAAAACTCTGAAGTTTCTCAAAAATTCCATTTTCATTTTGAAAAGAATATATATCTTGCTGTTGCTGAATGATGTAGTCTATAGATATCAATTATATCCAGGTGATTGATGGTGCTGTTGAGTTCAACCATATCCTTACTGATTTTCTGCCTGCTGGATACACCCATTTCTGATAGATATTGAAATATCCATCTATAATAATGGATTCATATATTTCTCCTTGCAGCCCCACATATTTTGATACCCTAGTTTTGGTACATACTTATATCTTATGCCCTCTATATCCCTGATAATTTCCTTGTTCTGAAGTCTGCTCTGTATAAAATTATTAATATAGCTACTGCTGCTTTCTTTTGGTTAGTGTTAACATAGTGTATCTTTTTCCATCACTTTACTTTTCAACTGTATGTGTCTTGTTGGGGCTCAGAAGCCAATACCCAAAAATATGGCACTTTGACATGCTGAACTGAAGAAGCCTCATGGTGTCTCTAACTCCCCTGCCCCCACTCCTTCCCCAAAACAGGATGAAATTGTTCTCTGAAGTTCCTTTATCTGCCTAAAGTCCTGACCTCCCAAGGAGAACAACAGTTTTTTTCTTCCCCCCACCATTATCTCATTATCTATTGCAGGAAAGAAGACCAAGAATGAAACCACACCTGAACAGACCCTTTCACAGAATAATGTCTGTCTCTCAGACTAATTCAAATCCCAAAGAGAACTATTTACAAGTTAACCTCTGTTCCCTGATCCATTCATTCTCCCTAGGAATCTGCCTTTTGTGAGTTAATTTTTCAGCAAACCTTCATAGGGGGAAGGGGAATTTTTCCCTTGGCTCCTGCAGTCTTTATATTTAAAGTGGGTTTCCTATAGATAGCATATACTTGGGTTATTTTTGTATCTACTCTGACAATTTCTGTCTTTTAATTGATTATTTAGACCACTGATGTTTAAAGTGACCATTGATATAGTTGGATTAATACCTACCATATTTGTTAAACTTGTCCTTGTTGTTTATTCCTATTCCTATTTTTGTCTTCCACTCTTTTTCTGACTTTTGTGGTTTTAATTGAGCATTTTATACGATTTCATTTTCTCTTTTTACTTAGCATACCAACTATGCTTTTTTTTTTTTTTTTTACTATTTTTAGTGGTTGCCCTAGAGTTTGCAATATACATTTACAACTAATCCAAGGGCTATAATGAGAAAAGTAGACAACAGATGGATAATGTTAAGCAGAGAGATGGAATTCTAAGAAAAAATCAAAAAGAAATGCTAGAGATCAAGAATATTATAACAGAAACAAAGAATGTCTTTGATGGCCTCATTAGTACACTAGAAACAGCTAAGGAAAGATTCTCTATGAGCTTGAGGCTATGTCAATAGAAACTTCCAAAACTGAAATGCAAGGAGAAAAAAGGCTGAAAATAATGGAGCAGAATATCCAAGAACTGTAGGACAACAATAAAATACATGTAATGAGAATATCAGGAGAAGAAAGAGAAAAATGAACAGACGAAACACTTGAAACAATGACTGAGAATTTCTCCAAATTAATTCTCACTCTGATAATTCCAACATCCTTGCCATGTCTGAGTCTGGTTCTGATGTTTGTTCTGGCTCTTCAATCTAGGTTGAAGAGGTTTTTTTTTTGCCTTTTAGCACGTCGTACAAATTTTCAATGGAAGTGAGACATGATACACTGGGTAAAAGGAACTACAGCAAACAGGCTTTTAGTAATGTGGTGGTAAGGTGTGTGGGGAGGGGAAGCATCTTACAGTCCCATGATTAGGTCTCAATGTTTTAGTGAGCCTGTGACCCTTAGAAATGAACTTTGTAAGTGCTTCTCAGTTTTCTTGCTTAGGTGGGACAGGAAGGCTAGAGGAGGCCGTACTTGGTATTTCCCTTCCCTCAGGTCAGTTAGGCTCCATTACAACCCTAATAGGTTAGGCTATAGTAAAATAGTTTTTCTTGAGGGCAGACCATGTTAAGAATACTCTGACATATTACAAAATGGTTATTTTTCCCTTCCCCCTGCTAGACGATCAAGGTATTTTTTTTTCCCCTGTGATAGTCACTTTGAGGAACTGGTTGAGTTCCTGAAGGTAAAACCACAGAAGTGAGGTAAATGGAGGCAAAACTCCTATAACCCACCCTCCCACTGGAGTTTCTAACTCTCAGACTGGTCCACACAGCCTCCAGCAATTCATCAATTATAGTTTAGGATTTCTTACCCTAGTAGTGATTCCTGTGGAGGTTTTGCTCCTGGGTTTCTAATGGAATAAGTTGTGATTCTCTGTATTTGCCTGTCTGTGTCTTTAATTTGGAGAGAGCAGTTTGCCCTGTGACCTCACTTCTCCAGCCACCAAAAAGAACCTCCATTTTCATTTTCTACCTTCACATTCTACTAATTAATAAAAAAATATATATAACACATATTAAGGACAAAAAGAATAGAGATCTGAATTTGTCTCAATGGCACATAAACTACTTTAAATATGATTAATTACAGTGTTAACACCATAAATAATGCCAAAATACAAATTGTTAAACGATACACTTCATCCTTTCTTTCTGAAGCAATGAAAACATAGACAATCAAATATTGCAGGGCTCATTTAGACCACACATCATTACTATAAGTTAAAATATTTCCAAAATCAGTACCTAAATATTTCCATAAGGGCTTCAAAGAATCTATCAATGAAGCACTACAATTCACTAGTTATCCTTATTGCTCAATTTTCAAAATAATAAAGGCTTTGTATTCCTAAAATAGCATTATCATACCTTTTACACAAATTCAAGTTTGTTTTTTTGTTTTTGAGACAGAGTCTCACTCTGTTGCCCGGGATAGAGTGCTGTGGTATCAGCCTAGCTCACAGCAACCTCAAACTCCTGAGCTCAAGCAATCCTACTGCCTCAGCCTCCCAAGTAGCTGAGACTACAGGTATGCCCCACCATGCCCAGCTAATTTTTTATATATATATTTTTAGTTGTCCAGCTAATTTCTTTCTATTTTTTTAGTAGAGACGGGGTCTCGCTCTTGCTCAGGCTGGTCTCGAACTTCTGAGCTCAAATGATGCTCCTGCCTCAGCCTCCCAGAGTGCTAGGATTACAGGCGTGAGCCACCACGCCCAGCCCACAAATTCAAATTTTACAGTTCTTGCTCTAAAGGAAAAAAAGACAGTAGAAAACTAAGTTTTTACATGAAATTTGACATTTGGATGCCAACCCCCAACATGTGCTATCACCATGGAATTAACCTTTATCAAAATTAATTTACTTGGGAAATCTTAATCCACTGTATAGTGCTCTTTGTTATACCCCCCAAAAAGCTAAATTTTTTTTCAAATCACACTGAGAAATGGCTTATTACTTTATATATTATTAGCTTAAATTTTACTCAGCTGAGTTTTAACATACTTAACCAAAAATATGCTAATTAAAAGGTAAGGTGAACATACTGTCTAATTCACCTTAAGAAATTTGAAAGCATGTTGCAAATAAGCTTCTAAACTTACCAAGAATATCAGAATGTTCCGACCCAAGAGACCATATTAGCAATATCTATACTATACATATATGTAAATGTTATTATTACTTACATATCTGTGATGCAGTAAATAGAAAAGACATCTCTGAACCCTTTACACAGTGAACAGATGGTAAACCATTACAAAATTAGGAGCTAGGGTAACAAAAGGATAACATCTTAAAGAATTACTAATAATTTTGCTATCCGGCTATAAGATAGCCACAGAGTTGGACAAATAAGTTTTCTTAGGAAGATAAAATGAGGAATTAGGGTGAGTTCATGGGAAATTACTTGGATATGGTCACAAAAAGAATGGGGAAAGGTAGTAACAAGTGAGTAATTTATATAAGATCTCCTAGAAAAAAAAATCCAGCAAAAAAAATTGTCTAATGAGAATAAAGATAGATGCTTGTGAAAGATAGGAAAGAATACTACAAAAAAAAGCTCCACTCTTAATTTGTTAAATACAAAATATATTCCTGAGATCCTATATTCCTGAAACTCCAAAACAAAGGCAATATCTACATAAAATTGAGAGTATTTGACATAGTTTCTAGATAAAATAATAAACAACAAAACATATTCAATTATGTCAGTTTACAAGAAATGAAGAAATGAGAAACAACAAAAAAATTAAGACTAGTCATGTCAGGTGGTTACATATTTAAAAACAAACTATTCAGGTGGCAATGGCTATGTAAGACAAGATAGCTGAGCTAATGGAGCACTGAATATAGTCCTCCTCCCGAAAAACATCATATGCCTTTGATAAAGTCACTATATCATCTCTAGAGCTAAAATAATATAGTCTCAGTAGAAACCTTTCAGGAATAGTGACACTACATCAAGACATTATGCAGTATTTTCTCAGTGAGGAGACATCACCTAAAAAGAACAGGGTTCCTAGCTATTTTTTTTTTTTTTTAGAGACAAGGTCTTGCTCTATCCCCTGGCTGCAGTACAGTGGTACAATCACAGCTCACCATAACCTTGAATTCCTAAATTCAAAGGATCCTCCTGCCTCAATCTCCTGAGTACCTGGGATTACAGGTGTGTACTACCAGGCTCGGCTAATTTTTTTTAACTTTTAGTAGAGAAGTAGGTCTCACTATTTTACCCATGCTGTTCTTGAACTCTAGGCCTCAAGTGATCCTCCTCCCACAGCTTCCCAAAGTGCTGGGATTACAGGTGTAAGCCATCACACCTGGCCAGTTCCTGGCTTTTAAAAAAAGAAAAAACTGATTAATTAAAAGTTATTTCAATATTAAGTAAGAAAAATGGTTTATCTTCCTTCCCCTGAAACAGAGGTGGGGAACTTGTGGCCTTAAAGCCACATGTGGCCTTCTAGGTCCTTAAGTGTGGCCTTTTGACTGAATCCAAATTTTATACAACAAATCCTTTCACTTTCATTAAAACATCTTTGTTCGTCTTTTATATTTTTATTTTATTTTTAAAATGACCATATTTAAAATACCAAAGAATAACTTTCAAAGAAACAATCCTCCCAGATTGACCAGCACAATTAGAATATTAGTAAGCCATTAGGGCTAAATTGACGGCTGCTAGGCTCAAGATTTAGCTCTAGCTTCCCCCATCTGACTGGTGCCACCACCACAGGAGGCTGGTTGGTGAAAGTTTACGGGGGTCAAGTATGCCAGTCTGTTATCAGCTTTTGACAACAGTGCACTGTGTTTCTGTTTGAAATGGGATTTGTGAATAGTTGCACAGCTCCACAGTAGTTTTTAATTCTGTCCAGTTGTTAGATTTTTACAAAATAATGTACATTTTTAAGTACACCTAATTGAAGTTTCTTGAATGTGGCCTTATTTGATTACGGCTAAATTAATGTGGACTTCCAACATGAAAATGTTCCCTACCCCTGCCCTAGAACATAAGAAGCAGACGAAATCACATGGTATTTCCAAAGAAAGGTATTATAGTTTGAATCTGAGTCACTAAAATTATTAGCTGTTCAAAATGAGATAAAAGAAAGGTGAAATGTTAATTATCTAGAAGTATACATTTTCTTCGCTGTTAACATGAAACATATCTCACACAAAGCCATTCAAATGAGATAAATATTCCTAAGTTTGATTCTCCAAGGACAGCCCCTTTGAAACAAAGACTTTAATAGTTAAAATTATTTAAACAATCCTGATCAATAACTGTCCACATATTTAGTAAACAAATGTTTTTAAAAATCTTTACAGTTATCACTCTACTTTAATATTTTCCCCTAAAAAAAAATAACATGAAAGTTCAGCTAATACAAAAAAGCCCCACAGTTTAAAAATGGGGTGGAGCATAGGTAGTGCTAGAGGCAGGAATATTCAAACAGCTTCAAGGACAAAACGCATGTTCCACACCAGAACATATTTACGGTTCCTCATCTTGAATTCAACTAACATCTAACTGCGGCAATCAGCCAAGCTTGGCAAATTAAAATAACAGTAATTTTGACAGATTATCTTCTATAAATATTCAAATATGGACGTTTGTGTTCACACAAGGGTCTCCATGTGCCAATCAAAATGCTTTGTTTAGGATCCTAAAATTGAGCTTTTTCTCCACCCTTTTGTAGGAATCCCCTGAAACCTTAACTTTGATTTTAACTCTCTCACCATAGGATTCTAATTATCTGTCTACCCATAGCCTAAATTACAACTTGAAGGATAACAATCATATAAACATCAACAGACAAAATGGAACCTAGAAGCTTTCAAAATCTAAGTCTGTAAAGATGAAAGAAAAGATCCAGGAAGGGAGGGAAGGGCAGAGAGGAGATCTTAAAGGATGGCAACTAAATAAAGAATAAAAGATTAACTTTTTATTTGTGTGAGCATGTATGCCTTAGAAAAGTAAAATCCAGATGCAAAGAGCAATTAACAAGTTCATAAATTTGGGCTTTATTCAAAGTTCCATTAAGAAAAACTGACATTTATTTGGCTGAAGGCAAGACCCTATGTTTTGATGATAAGTACATGAAACTATCAAAAGTACAAAAATGAAATTCAAACCAAACACACTTTCTGAAATCCATATATACCCAATCATCAAAAGCAATCAATAAATAAGAACAATATTGGCTTTAATGAAGGCAAGCTATCAAATCCATGAATTTGCTAATTGTTCTATCCTATCCCCCATTACTCAGTTTCCCTTAAACATGTGCACAAATATTGAAAAGCCTCAGACCTTCCAGGAAAACTACAAGTGATAGGCATGCCTCTGCATCTAGGGCAGCATTAAATTATGGAAGAAAACTCAACCTATTCAGAGGCATATACCCCTCTGGTCCTACCTGGAGAGAAAAAGTTATAAATATGTCTACTAAGATTGCTCAGTATATTTCTAGACAATTAGGTAGGCTTGCAAGGAACTTACTTTATGATCATTCACCACTCAGCCATACAAACTCACGTACAACATTGGATCCAAGCCAAACCATTGGTTCTCAAAGCATGGAAGGAAAGAGAAAAGTCTGATATAGGGACCAGTAGCTTCAGCCTCCCCTGGGAGCTTGTTAGAAATATAGAATCTCAGGCCCTATCCAGGGACATATTGGATCAGAACCTGCATTTTAACAAGATCCCCAAATGATTCATACACACATTAAAATTTAAGAAGCTCTGCAGGAAGGGAAATATCTGAATGAGAGAGAAGGTATAATCTTCTTTTCAAAGACCGGTTCCCACTACAGGCCACTGGCTAATAGGCAACCCATTTTTAACCTGTTTATAGCATCATTACTCCTGCCACAATTTTTTATATTTTAAATAAGAGCTATTGAAAAACAGAAAGCTCTCAAGAGCCAAAGAATGAGTATCTCATGATTAAATCTAAGGTCCCAGGAAAAGCTGTGACAGAGTTATCATAGAGCAAGTGGTCCTTTCTCAGGCCCCCAAATAATATTAACAGGACAAATAATTTAAAAATAGTAACAACCCCTTTCCTTCCAAATCCTCAGCACAAAGAACATTTGGGGTCCTATGGCTAGGAAGGAGACCAAGAGATCAAAGGCCTATGCCATCATGTAACAAGAAGAGGAGGCTATACATGCCTGGTTATTCAGCTATCATCCTATCTCTGTAATGCCGAAAATAGAACTCGGAAAACTACTTTTCTCTTTTGCTAGCTAGCTTCCTCATACTGCCAATAAGAGCACTAGAGGGAGAATACTGTACATGCTTTTTCCAATCAGCATTACCCCAGCATAGGCCCTATTCTCCAGCAGTAGCAGTTGGTGACAGCTACTAGTTTTTTCTGGCACTCTTAGAAGTTACCCTCAGAAATACCAACAATACCAGGCAGTACCCCTTCCAGAGGTTTTGAACTCCAACTCTATGGGGCCTCTACTCTAAGCTCTTCTTTGATCCCCCAGCTCTGCTTCCTACAAATATTGTCTGTGTTACCCCAATGTTCCTCTTTTGCTTTTTTAAGCCCTTTAGTACCTGTATAACCTATTCCTTATATTAAATTTTCTTGGCTGAAGTATTTAGTGTGGATTGTTTTCCTGACCTGATCCTAACAGATCTATCATGTCTAGATGGAATAAAATTCAACATGATCTTGATCACTTCAGAAAACACTTTTCCCAAAACATGATAAGCCATGAGAAAATATTTACTGCCTCTCCTCAAAATAGGTGCAGGATGGGAAATGGATATAAGTAGAACAGTTGGGAAAGATGGAAGAAGAAACACAACCTAAGAAAGCCAATACCCTGAAACAAATATCATGGTAGAAAACACATTTTAACCTTCAAAAACATAAAGAAAAAGCCAATGAAAAGTCTGAAATAAGTATAAGTTTTATACTTTAATAAAAATCATAGAACTTTAGAAATGGAAGAAACTTTATTCTTCTGCCTCTGCCATTAATCGGTTTTGTTAAAGCAGTTTTGTATTCAGTTTGATTTACTACACTTTAAGGAAGCTGTTGAAAAATTAGGGAAAGTCCAAAGAAGATTATACCAATGATGGGAGGGGATGGGAAACAGGATCCATAAAGAAAAGTTCACGAGTCAAACTTTTTAGTCTAGTCCAGTGAAAAGAAAACTTCAGGCCAATGTATTAGCTGCCTTTGAGTTTAAGAGTTCTGACCAGCTGTACCTTCATCATTGCTCCAGACGAAATGAGCTTAAAATGGAAGACAGCAAAGTAAATGAAGATGTAAAATGGAGCTTCTTAGCTTACTGACTCTTGGTTCAAGAGAGGGTAAGGAAAGTCTGTAGAAACCAATGCTTACCATTTTGGGGATAGGTAGTAGGAACAGAGAAACTAGAAATATACTTGGAAGAAAGAAAACAAACACTTAGGGGGAACTTGAGAGATGAGGGGAGAAACAGATGTTTTGAGAAAAGTTATGGAGTACATAATTTTATATATATATATGGAAATTAAATTATATACTGAATATAAAGAACATAATACTATTCAGCTGGAATAAATAAATGCTCAATAAAATTAACTATTATCCTTAATCTTCATAACAATCCTAGGAGGCAATTGCTATTATTCCAATTTGCAGTTGAGGAAACTGAAGTTTAGTGACTTGTCCAAAGTCACAGGGATAGTTAAGGGGCAGAGACAGGATTCAAGACAATCCATGTGACTCCAAAACCTGAACTCATTACTCTAACCCAGGCTCACTTACTGAAGCAGCAGGGCAACAACAGCAGGTACAAAACCATCCCACAGTCATACCTTTTATAAGAATTTTCCTGAGTCATCCCCAGGTCAATCATGGCTGAGGCATACTCTCACAAATGTTCCTATATGACTAAGAGTTAAAGAAGTACAGGCATAAGACTATGACAGATTGAGGTTGCTAAGAGTTAATGTTTCACAGCACTTGAGAATTACAAATTAGGTAATCTATGTAATAATAACTCCATAAGAAGTATGATAGAAAATATGAACAGATAAGGTAAAGGAATTTAGTCTGAAGTCATTCAGGGCAAGCTGTTTAACTGAAAGGTATCACAAACTCAGTCTCACAGTTTTCCACGTCTAAGAAGCCTCAGGGAGGGGGGCTAATTCAAAATAACTAAGAGACTTATTTCATCCATTCAAAATATGAACATAATAAATATGAAACTCAAAGTTCTCTATTTAACATGATGTTTTCTAATCAAAAAAATTTTATAAAATCTGATCATGCCCTAATGATTAATTTTTTGTGTGTGAATCTTTTGTTTTTAAAACACAAACCCTCCCTACCCCCACTTGAACCAGGACTACATTCTCAGCAATAAAACACAATTACTCATAGCAAAAAAGGTCATACTTATATACTGATAACATTAGCATATCACTAAAACTACAAATTCAGAAAATGGAAATTAATGATGATAAAGTACATTCTATTCTGCTAACCTGTACAGAAAACTTGTATTTTAACCTGGTATCTGGCAACATGTAATACAAGTCCTACTTGTATTTAGTTGTTTAGTTTTTTAAATACTACAAATTTACAGATAACTTAGAAAATTCTTTAAAATTAAATGCATTAAAATTAGGCTCCTAGCCAAATAATATATGATATATAGATACAGAACAATATACAAATATACCTCAGCCAGGAACAACACATTCCTCCCATTTGTTTATACTATCCTTAAATAAAATAAAATCTTTATTACTATGGCATTCATCCAGACGGGATGACTCACTGAAGTGCTACTGCCCAAGGAACCCCAGTGCTGCAGGAGAAGGCCAAAATGAAAACACTTCCCTCTGAAGTATTTTTACATTTAATATATAAAAATAGCTGTCTCAATTATTTAAATTTTTACAAAGAATATGTATTACAGTTAGAAAATATTTATTGTGGTGTTTTTTTAATATGACAAGTTTATTTATTTAGTGTTTTTTAAAGGGAAAAGCAGCAGATTTTAGGAATTCCTGCCTGAGGAATGTAACTGTAAACATATTAAATCCCATAAAAAGAAAAAAAAGTGAGGTTGTGAAGGTTTTCAGACAGAAGCACAGAGTCCCTGAACCAACAAACACCATGTTTCAACAGTAAGAACTGTGTGCTTCTCCTCTAGAGTTCTGTCTAGAGAAAAAGCACTGGGCTATTTATATAAATCCAGAGACCAGAACTTCCATGATAGCAGAAATTCTCTGGAGTCCCTTAGAAGTCTTTCTAACTATGCTTAACACTCACAGAACCTCAATCAGCAGGAAGACTAAATATTTGGTAAATCTTCCTCCACTCTTCTTTCTTACTAAGTATAAAAAATATGTTCCCCCTCCTGAGCAGATTCTCTGGACACAACTAGATAGTTATGCCTTTCAACTCCAGATTCCCCTCCACTCTTTGTTAGCAAAGAGGGAGCACAGAGGGAGAATAAGCCATCTACTTGTAATTTGATCAGAAAATTTTTATGAACACAGATAGCAACTACAATAAATCTTTTATTTTCTAATGGTATGTAAATGCATTGTCCAGTAAGGTATTCAGTAGCCAAATGTGGTCAGGTCATTAAGCATATGAAATGTGGCTAGTCTACACTGAGATATATGCCCTAAGTATAAAATACACATAGATTTCAAAGACTCATATGAATAGAAGAATGTAAAACACTGATATTTTTATATTAGTTGTTGAAATGATAAAATTTTGAATATAACAGGTTAATTAATTAAAACCAATTTCATCTGTTTCTTTTTACTTTTTTTAATGCAGCTACCAAAAATATTTTAAATTACATGTGTGGTTCACTTTATATTTCTATTGTACAGCATTGGTCATAAACTAATGATCATAAGCTGGTACTAAACAATTTCCATATCAAGCTATCATGTTTATATAGTATCATAAAATCTAGTCATTATAACAGCTGAACCAAAAGTTTCATTCTCCCTAACTTGCAAAGTAGATTACATTCACTTATCTGCTTCCAGTTTCCTTTCTTTCTGATATCTTCATTCAACTTTAAAATGTTGAAAAAATGTTATAACATTTTACCTCTTCTACCTCCCACTCAAGATACTGGCCTTGAAATATTAATCTTTTACCTCTAATGACTATCACACTTAGAGAAAGTAGAGGAGAAAATTTTTCCCAAAGGAGTCTCCAGGTTATCTCTAAGAGGCAACATGCAGTAATGTTAAAGGTTTGGTCTCTAGACTCAGCCCAGCATGAAACCTACCTCCAACTGTGCAAATTATTGTAACAATTTCTTTGTCTGTAAGAGAGGGCAAATACTATTATCATTTAATATTAAAATTATATTTAATTTAATTGATATTTAATATTAACATATCAATTCTACAGGTTGAGAGATAATACAAGAAAAGCATTTGGCTCGATACCTAGAACTTCAGTAGCAGTAAGTATTAGATATTAGTGGTACCATTATTTCCATTTTTTCTATCATTCTTCTCTTTTTATTCCTGGCTTCCCATCAAGAGGTTCTTTCCTCAATCAAGCCTATAGCATATCTAATAAGAGGTAAAGAACACAGAACAACACATGGAGAGGGAGGTCATTGGGGCTGACAAAAACAAAGAACTCCAAACATCAGATCCCATAACAAAGTGGTTTGTATCACATAATAGAAAGTTTCCTCATTATAAAACGCAGTCAAGCTAAGTCAGGGATTCTGTAAAAAAATATCTTCACAGATGATAGGAATAGGTATTTCTAAAGTCCCCCATTAATTTTCTATGCTCTTTCAATGTATCCAACCCAGATATTAAAATCTAGAACCTATTCCATTGGCAATACCTATTCAAGTCTAAAAATTATACATTCCTTGCAGCAATCTGACTCTGCCATTGATTCATGCATATATACCTAAAAGATCAACAAGCTCCTATCTGCAACTATTGGAGAACTCAAGTTTAGACTTTCATCATATGACAATTCAGGGTAATCTGTCCACTCTTACCTAAGAGCTCAAAAAGCAGAAGATATACATATATGCTTACTTTGTCACTTGTGACAAACCAAGTTTTACAAACCTTTAGAGCAGATTCAGGTGGATAGCTCTTTAGCTTAAGCCTAAATACAAGGAAGCTAAACCTCTCTTTACCCTTTTCATATTCTGCCATATATTTTTGACATTTGCATTATGTTTTATGTCCTCTTTGTCTTAAAGGACTATATATCCTCCTGAATTCTAAAGTTTACAATACTGCATCTGACATATTAGATACTCAAATATTTGTCGTGTTGGATTGAATCTACAGTTATAATATGGAAAAACACTTTCACATGATTTTTATTTGATTATCCCAACAATTATATATAATTAGGCACATCAAAGACATAATCTCATTTTTTGCTAAGCAACTGAAGCTCTCAAGTCCAGGTTACTAATTCAAAATTATTCACTTTTGTATTTCTTCATAAGCAAACTTTTAGTCCAAGACCATGCTGGTCATAGGTGACAAAACCAGAACTTCACAGTACTATATTACACCACACCACATCACAGCAGAGCTTCAAATTTCCTTATATGGACAGTCCTAAATAAAATTAGCTTGTTTTTCATGTTTCATTTTTCATATCTTATTAAAGTTTTGAAGTTTTATTTATTTTTATTTTTCTTCCTAGAAGTTTTTTTCTGTTGTTTCTTCCTTTTTCCTCACATAATTTGTTGTACCTTCATCATCAAAATTATACTCCATTTCAAATTCTACCTACGTTTCCTCATACCTATAAGTCAATTCACACTTTAAAAGTTATGTAATTTTATAAATATAATTTCCTTATTCTGCCTTAACAAATGCATTTTATTAGTATTACTCATTTCAGTTCACCAGTATTCAGTGAAATGGCTTCTGTTCAATTTTACCCTCTCTAAAAATAACCTATTGTGTAATTTCACATTCTGATATTCCTTTTTACTCTATAAAAGTATTTGCAATAAGCAATTGGTCAACATTAGCTGACATCCAAGATTATAAAAGCAAAGTTAACTTACTACCTATTGTCACTCCTTAAGTGCATATTTAGAATGTCCTATAAACCTCCTATTTAATGAATGATTTAAGGTAATTCACACCACTTCTCTGAATCTGTTTCCTCATGTGTAATAGTAAGAAAGTTGGTCTAGATCTTTAGAATTTCCTTAAGATCTAAAGAGTTCCTGAGTCTGGGGATTTAAATCCAAGTTTATTTATTCTCTAATAGTTGACTTATTATTTTAATGCATATATTTGCACCTTGTCTACCCACCGTACTTGAATGTTCTACATAGCTTTGTACCCTTATCATTATGAATACAATGCTATGCAAATACAGGCAAGTTTCACTTGGTCTTTTAACTGAATGTATTAAATTATTGGCTTTAGCAGAAAAAGAGTCTTCAAATTTCCCTGTGTGATTCAATGAGTCACTATGAACTTTGAACCAGATTCTGAGTAGGTGACACTGTAAAACTGTGATTAGAATCCAAGTTATGTTATTATATCCCATGACTGATATTCAGCATAACTAGCATCTGTAAAGAAGATGGTAATTAATTGGGAAAGGAAAAACTGGCCCCAAACCTTGCTCTTTGCCATAGTCCTCTATAAGCCTTATATACAATCCCTGACTGACTGAACTTAAAACCAGACCTTAGAATGCCATCCACTCCCAGCCTAGATCATAAAGCCTACTGGGGTGGGGGAGGGGACCACCTGATAGGAATGTGTATTTCACTTTTGGTTTATTATAACAGATTTTGCTCCAAAAATTAAGAGATTTGCCAAATTTGTTTTTAGATGAGGTTAAAGTCAATTTCCTATTACAGTAAAATTTGAAGAAATATTTTTAAAAACAAAGATACAAGCTTTCGCAAATATTTCCAGTCAACTTGTAATAATGTCAAGATTAGCTCAAATTTAGATCAAAAAGTATTACTCCTCTAAGTAGTTTTAACAGTTGCCTGGGCCTTGTGATAAAAATTACTAAACTGTGCTTGGAATACATGTTTATCTATAAAATTCAATGCAAATCCAAGCTGCCAAAAATCATTTAACTGTGCATACAGTACTAAATGCACTAAAAGGTTCTGGGAACCTTAATAAAAAGTTACATGTATTCATCACATCTGCATGCAGTTAAACATATGGCACTCCAGTTTCAGGAATCCTAAGCTTACCAAAACTTTTACAACTAAATTTGGGTTACTTGGGGTAGAGGACAGAGATGCGAAAGGGGAATAAAGAGCCTTTTAAAACCCCTATTTTGACTAAATCTGCAGCTGTAATTACAGCTGTTCTGAAGCTTTTCTTGGAACTCCCCGATTACATTTTTAAAAAATAATAATAATCAAAAGTAGGTTAAATGAGCTAAAGAATTTGACAGGAGGACTTCATAGTTAAATACTATTTTGTAATTTTCTATTGTTTTTCCCCTGCAACTAATAAATAAGAATTATTATATAAATGCAAGAAGGTTTTTCAGCTTCCTTGGGTTTTGGGGTTTTTAATGTTTTTTGAAGAGAAAGTACACTGAATTTCTTTCCTTTGGTATTTATGCAGAAACTCACATTTTAGGCTTCTTCTCCCTTTCCATAACATTTATTTCATGTAACTATGAAACAAGTCTATAACCCAAATGATATATATATATGATACCAATAAACAACACATAGAATCCTTTTAGATATTCCAAGTATATTCTTTAACGGTACATTTACTCAAAAAAAGTTACATCATAAATCAATACAAATGAAATTATACACATTTTAAGACTCATTTTTGTGTTATACATTAGATATAATCGGCATATCAATTAATTCCCTATTCAAAGGGGGAATTATTTTTAAAAATCACAAATTTATAGAATTTTTAAAATAACTGATCTGTTAATTTTCAAAATACCTTCAATGGCTGAGATTTTTTTTAACTGCATGTTTTTATTTCTATCTCTGAATAGCAGAAATTTCTACAAAAACATCAAGAGTAAATGAAGATATTTTCTTGGGAAGAAATAAAAAAAGGAGCTTTTCAGATTCCCTAAGATTTAAGATAGGGAAACTAAAAAAAGATACTTACTGGAAAATTTAAAAAAGCTAGTATAGTGAACATCTGCTTCATTTTACCAAATGTTACAAGTGAAGGAGAGCATGAGGTTAAGGAACAAAGTAACATATTAGAAAGAAAATGTTTCTCTCTAGTGATTTACTGTTTAGTCTTAGATAAACCTGCTCTTTTGTTTCCTAGGGCTATCAAAAAAGAGAAAGCAATATTATTCAGACTTTTCTGTTATTTTGCTGAACAACCAAAAAACCGATAAATAACTTTCTCATCATTTATGGAAAAATACTTAATAATACGTGGCAATACTAAAATATTAATTACATGAGACACATTTACCCTGAAAGCCTCACAGTAAGTCAAATATAGTTCCCAGAGTTACGGTCAGTATACCCATGTAGAACTAGCAGATACATTATTCTCCATATTTTTTTTCATTGAAGTTGGTTTAAAAAATACAAGGTCTATGGTGAACTTGATTAGGAAAGAATAAGAAACTCACCTCTTTTTCTATATCCCGAAAAGTTAGAACCAAATGCCCCCATAATCCTAAATATGGTGACCAAATATTCATACTTTCCTAACTCTGAATAGGTCTATGTCTTCCATGGATGCTAAATAACACCATCTGAGATTTAAATTAAAAGCTAAGGAAGCATTACAAGAGGAACATAGAGAGCCACAAAGCAAGAGGCCAACTAGCAGATAATAAGAGGATTTCCATATTCGAAGACAATAAAGATAATTTAATTTCAAAGCATATATCATATTTATAGGACATTGGCTCACCTGTAATCAAAAAGTAATTCATAAAGGCAAAGAAATCAGCTGGGCACGGTGGCTCACGCCTGTAATCCTAGCACTCTGGGAGGCCGAGGCAGGCGGATAGTTTGAGCTCAGGAGTTCAAGACCAGCCTGAGCAAGAGCGAGACCCTGTCTCTACTAAAAATAGAAAGAAATTAGCTGGACAACTAAAAAATATATAGAAAAAGTTAGCCGGGCATGGTGGCGCATGCCTGTAGTCCCAGCTACTCGGGAGGCTGAGGCAGAAGGATCACTTGAGCCCAGGAGTTTGAGGTTGCTGTGAGCTAGGCTGATGCCACGGCACTCTAGCCAGGACAACAGAGTGAGACTCTGTCTCCAAAAAAAAAAAAAAAAAAAAAGACAAAGAAATCACATGGAGCACAGACAATTCACCAAACTGAACTCACCAAATTCATGAATGAACAGTGTTAAGCAGCAGCTGCTGAAAACCAGTAGTGCATTAAAAAGATACAAGAGAAGGGCTGATCCTTTCAGTCACAAGCTGAGCTCCCTAAAAACCACAGGCAGGCTTTGGAAGGGTGGGCACACATACCAAAGCTTACAAACCAACTATCAAAAATGATCTCATTTAACTTCTACTACAAGCATCACAGAACGATGAGGCAAAATGAAGGGGGGGGGGGGGGAAGCCAATCGCAAGTTAAGTGGAAGATGTGTCATCAACT
Organism: Lemur catta; assembly: GCF_020740605.2. Classification (NCBI taxonomy): domain Eukaryota; kingdom Metazoa; phylum Chordata; class Mammalia; order Primates; family Lemuridae; genus Lemur; species Lemur catta. The sequence goes on from NC_059128.1 coordinate 32,881,606, forward strand.
AAAATAGCTACTACAAAACCCTTTTCAAATCTCCCTTTTCAGCCATATGTCTAATTTGAAGCTTTTCATTATTATGTATTACCATTTCCTCTACTACAGAAAACCTATATAGCAGGATCCAAAACACAGTGTTAAGAAGGCAGGAAGCAAAGAGACTTTCTAGAACTACAAAATATTTAATTCCTTGTTCTCTAAAGTTTCAAAAAGACATTGCCTTCTGAAATCAAGAAGTAGGAGTCTAAAATCATGACCAAGATAATGGAATCTTCCCATTTGGGAGATTGGGACTGGGGGGTAGAGGGGTTGGGAAAAGACTGCAAGAGCCAATGACAGAAAAATCTACTATGAAAACACTAAAAAACTGAGAATTTTCCATAGGCCCTCTCATGTCCTTGCCCCTCATAACTACTTGTCCACAACTTAATAAAATCCAAACTGCCCAGTGACTGCTAATCTACAAGATAAATTCTCCCCTCCTCTGAGAGCCATCCTTGACCAACTGTTCCTCAAACTACCAGAACTTTGCCTGACCCCACCCTGCTAAAGCCCTGCAAAAAAAATTCCTCCATCCTTCTTCAAGTTAGAACCTCCTGCACAGCCTTCTCAAACCCAGCATTTTCAAATACATTCTTATGCCAATAGTGCTCTGGTTGTTTTTTTTCCTAAACTGTGAAAAGTTACAGGAGGTCAACAAGGCAGGAATTTGTTTCACCTTTGTTTTCTTGATAGGTTCCAAGGTAACTGTAAGCACTGCTTCTGTGTCCATATAATTAATAGGGAAATATGCAATAGAAAAAGCTTCTATTGGTCATTTAGAAAAACAAGACAAACACTTATTAAGCACATACTGCTACACACTTTTGATGGATTCTACTTAATACTCACTACAACCCTTGAGATAAATATTTTTATACTCATTCTATAGATGCAAAAACCAGAAACCTAGTTTAAGAAACTTATCAGTTATCAAGTAGTAAATACAGGATTTAAATCCAATTATCCCAATTAACTCTCTCAACTCAACTAAAGCCACAAGCTACATTGGCCTAGCTCCAATCATTGTCTGTAAGAAGCAAATGCATTCTTCAGAGCCCCCTCTATCTTATTAGGTCTACTTATTTGCTTTTTCCAATCTTTCAACAAGCTTCCATGCTTTAAAAAATTCTTTATGTAATTCATCTCTTCTTTCTATCTCTCTTCCTATACATTCACCAATGAGGCTTACATATCCTCTAGTAATGCTGAATATAACTTTACAGTTAAACAACTGTACTCAGATTTCATCAGGATATGTCCTCTGGACACTTCTAAGTCTTTTTCTCTATTCTTCACATTACAGGTTAATAACTGACTCCATTAGTATGTACTGCAGTTTATATTATAACCAATTGAAAATGATATTACAAATAAAAAACTTTTTTAAACCTAGGTATTATACATGCAGAATAACTGCGTTTGGGGGAAGGGGATTCATTATCTTAGGAAAAAAATTTTGTCAATACAAATTTGTATACAATGATAGATTCTTGCATTAGCTAGAGCTAAAACATAAAGAATGCTAACTCTCAAACCAGAATTATTTTCACCACGAAAAATAATAGGGGGGAAAGTGGAAAAAAAGATGGGGTTAAAAGTGGGGTTATATACTATGTGTGTGTGTGTGTGTGTGTGTGTGTGTGTGTGTGTGTGTGTGTGTGTGTGTGTCAGGCTGTAATAACAGGAATCAGATTTGTCCTCTCACTTGAAACAAAAAAAAAATCCCAGAGAAAATACAGACACCAACAGTTCTCAAGAAAATGAAAATAAAGCAACAAAGAACAGTGAAACAAACAGGAAACAAACAACATAAACCCTATGATTGCCCCAGTTTACCACCTTTAGAGACTTTTCAGACTTTGGCATAAGGAAGAGAAATCAAGGTGGTTGATGAACTTACTTGAGTTGATGAAACAGAAGACCTAAGAGTCCATGAAGACAAAGGCAGAGCTATCCCAGGAGAAAGTACCAGAGAAGCTACGCAGGGGAAAAAACAAAAAAACAGACATCTGCACAAGCACCTCTCAAATATTCAGCACAGTACTGAATAGCTCAATCATGTGAGACAACTACTAGAGGTTGGAGAAAGAACCATCTGAAAGAATTCAAGACACTCTGGGAGGCCAAGGCAGGAGGATCGCTTGAGGTCAGGAGTTCAAGACCAGCCTGAGCAAGAGCGAGACCCCATCTCTACTAAAAATAGAAAGAAATGATTTGGACAGCTAAAAATATATATAGAAAAAAAATCAGCCGGGCATGGTGGTACATGCCTGTAGTCCCAGCTACTCAGGAGGCTGAGGCAGAAGGATTGCTTAAGTCCAGGAGTTTGAGGTTGCTGTGAGCTAGGCTGACACCGAGGCACTCTAGTCAGGGCAAAAGAGCGAGTCTCTGTCTCAAAAAAAAAAAAAAAAAAGAATCAGAGAGAATAATGACTGACAATCATACGACCCAGGAACAGTGCCTACTCCTACAAGCCTGACTGAAAAAGCTCTTCATTCACATGACCTTGAGTGGAGAATTTAGGATGAAGAGAACTCAGTAGTGAGGAATAATTAGCCCTGGATTAAGCATTGCTCCAGGTTGCCTAGCAAATCATAACACCAAGCCTCAAATTGTTTCCAAATAACTACATCACAGAGCAAATTTCAAGAATATTTCTAATAATACAAAAAAATCTAGCACCCAAAAAAGGTAAAATTTGCAATGTCTGTCATTAAATTAAAGATTACCAGATATGCAAAGAGGAAGGAAAACATGAATCATAATGAAGAAAACAATCAACTGACTGAAACCAACCCAGAACAGGTGTTAGAATTAGCAAACAAGAACATTAAAAAGTTATTTTAAATATATTTCACATATTCAAAACGTTAAGCAGAAACATGGAAGATATTTTTAAAAGGTTTAAATCGAACTTCTAGAGATGAAAACTATAATACCTGAGATGAAAAATACACTACATAAAATTAATAACAGAGACACTGCCAAAGAAAAGATTAGTAAACTTGGAAAAATTGCAAAAGAAACTATTCAAAAATGAAACACAGAAAGAATAAAAAGAGTATCAGTGAACTGCAGGGCAACATCAAGCAGCCAAATACACATCGTAACCAAGTGCATTTATTTCAGGAATACAGAATTGATTTAATCTTTGAAAATCCAGCAATATAATCCATTATATTAACTAAAAATAAAAAAAGTATGAGATCATTTCAACAGATATGAAAAAAGGAATTTGACAAAATTCAACATCCATTCCTGATTTTTTAAAAACTTTTTTACAAACTATGAATTAAAAGGAGCTTTTTCAATCTATAAATGGCATCTTGAAAAATCCACAATTAACATTATACTTAACTATGAAAGAATGAATGCTTTTCCCCTAAGATTAGAAACAAGACTAAGATGTCCACTCTCACTATTTCTATTCAACATTATACCAGAGGTTCCAGCCAGTGAAGTTGGGCAAGAAAAAGAAATAAAAGGCTTTTCTTTTTTGATTAGAATAGAAAAAGTAAAGCTCTCTTTATTCACAGAAGACATGTTTGTCAATGTAGAAAATCCACTGGAATCTACAAAAGAGCTACTAGAATTAATAAGTGCGTTTAGCAAGGTTGCAGGATACAATGCCAATATATAAAAATCAATTCCATTTTTATATATTAGTGATGAATAATTAGAAATTGATATTTTATAAAAATATTTATAAAAACATCAAAAACTATGAAATACTTAGGAATATATCTGTCAAAAAATATCAGAAAGATCAGTACACTAAAAACCACAAAACACTGCTGAAAGAAATTCAACATCCAAATAAATGCAGGTGACTTATTCATGGGTCAGAAGACTCAATAGTCAAAATGTCAACTCTACCCAAACTTACCTATAGATTCAATTCAATTCCAACCAAAATCTCAGTAGCTTTTTAAAATAAATATTTATTTACAAACGGCTTCTAATATTCCTATGGAAATGTAAAGCCAATTAGAGAGAGAAAATACAAATTTTTTTTTTTTTTTTTTGAGACAGGGTCTCACTCTGTCGCCTGGACTAGAGTGCAGTGGCATCATCATAGCTCACAGCAACCTCAAACCCTGGGCTCAAGCAAATCCTCCTGCCTCAGCCTCCCAAGTAGTTGGGACTATAGGAATGCATCACCACACCTGGCTAATTTTTCTATAATATTTTTTTGTAGAGACAGGGTCTCACTCTTGCTCAACCTGGTCTCAAACTCCTGGCCTCAAGTGATCGCCCCACCTTGGCCTCCCAAAGTCCTAGGATTACAGACTTGAGCCACCACACCTGGCCACCACACAATAATTTGAAAGGGGAAAGTTTAATATAAAGAATTATTAACTATAACAGGGAATTGGAGAAACAACCAATTAACTAATGAGAAATAAAGACAACTCTACTACAGGAACAACCAATGCTTCCTAGGGCTGAAACAGAGCACCAAGGCAAGAACTTCCTCCAACCCCCAAACCATTCCAGGGGGATCGACTTGCTGGAGAGGGCACAGTCCTCTCACTGAATGGCAGAGAAGTTACTCTAAGTGCTGCACCAGCAGAACTTGCTGAAAATCTGTGTTGTGGAACTTGCTAGAAATCCATTCTTCAGAGCGCTAGTAAAGTCTGTTCACAAAGAAGCATCCCAACAAAAGACACTCTACTATAACCACCCCCCCGCCAGGGGAAGGTACAAAGAAGAAGTTGCTAGCCTTGGGTCACAGGATGCTGGGTACTGCTGCCCCTTTAGTACTGCAGGAATCTGGTGCTGGTGAAGACACATATCCTTCAGAAGCTATCCACTGGGGAAGCTATCTGGGCTAACAATGGAGGTGAGCGTGCTGCTACAGCCCACCAAGCAAGTACACAGAAACAAAGAGGTAAAACTCTTCTTCGGTGTTTCTCCAGCATTCCCTATTGGCAAAGCATGACATTGTGCCAGCTGGCAAAAGAAAAATATTTAAGGGCCTGATCTATTTTCACAGAGTAGGCAAAAGGAGTACATTTGGAGCTGAGAGGCAACAAATCGGTAACCTGCACAATAGTCAAGATAACTTTGAAAAAGAACACGCTGGATGGGTTAACATGATTTCATGATTTATAAAGCCACAGTAGTATGATTTTTCTAAAGGACAAAACAAAAAACACAAAGAAACACAAAGAGATCAACTGTTTTTTTTATTTCTTATTTTATTTTTTTTTAAAGACAGTATCTTGCTGTGTCATCCAGGCTGGACTGCAATGGCACAATCATAGCTCACTACAGCCTCAAACTCCTGGGCTCAAGTGATCCTCCTGCTTCAGCCTCCCAAGTAGCTAGGACTATACGTGCACACTACCACACACAGCTAATTTCTTAAATTTTTGTACAGATGGGGTCTCATTATGTTGCTCAGGCTGGTCTGGAACTCCTGGGCTCAAGTGATCCTCCTGCCTCAGCCTCCCAAAGTGCTGGGATTACAGGCATGAGTCACAGCACCCGCCTGGTCAACTTATTTTTTAAAAGTCAAAAGGACACCTATTTCAACAAATGGTGCTGGAACAACTGGATATCTATGCCAAAAAAAAACCTATATCCAATTTTTATTCCACATAAAAAATTAACTCAAAATGTATCACAGGCCTAAATATTAATACAAAACCATAAAACTTCCAGGAGCTTTCATGCCCTTGGATTAAGCAAATATATCTTAGATTAAAAAACAAAAACATAATCTATATAAGAACAAATTGATAACCTGGACTTTATCAAAATTAAAAATGTATGCTGGGTACAGTGGCATGTGCCTTGTAGTCCCAGATACTTAGGAGGCTGAGGCAGGGGGAAATCACTTGAGCCCAGGAGTTCAAGACCAGCCTGGGCAACACAGCGAGACCCCATCTCTATTTAAATAAATAAATAAATAAAATAAAAAATGTGTGTTCTTCAAAAGACACCATTAAGAGAATGAAAAGACAAGCCACAGTCCAGAGGAAAAAACTCTCTAAACCATATATCTGATAAATGACTTTTATGAAGAATACATAAAGAGCTCTCAAAATTCAATAAGAAAATAAACCAATTAAAATAGTAAGTAAAATATTTAAACAGATATTTTACCAAATAAAATATACAAATAGTAAATAAACACATGGTTCTCAGTATCATTAGTCATTAGAGAAATGCAAATTAAAACCACGAGAAGATATTACTATATATCTATTATAATGGCTAAAATTAAAAAGAATAACCATACCAAGATGTGAAAGAACTCATATATTCCTAGCAAGAATGAAAATGGTATAATCACTTTGGCAAATTACTTGGCAATTTCCTAACAAGTTACATACATATCTACAGTACGACTCAGTCATTCCATTCCACTCCTAGGTATTTACCCAGAGAAATGAAAACATATACCTATATAAAAACTTGCATATTCACATTCATGGCAGCTTTACTTGTAATAGCCAATAACTAGAAAGAACCCAAAAATGTCTATCACCAGGTGAATAGATAAACAAATTGTGGAATATCCGTACATGTCACTTATCAATTTATTGCCCCTCAGCTTTAAATGCACCCTTCAATATATACTGTGTAATAAACATTTCTTTAAATATTCCTCCTTTTACACAAGAACCATGTTAAACTTTCTCAGTAGAGGGCAATGGAGAGGCACTAAAGTAGAAAGAGGCTCTCCTACAATTTCCTGCAGGGACATGGGGGTAAAGAGGTTTTGGATGTCTGGGTGTGAGGACCTCAGGCAGAATGTTGTCCCAGCCACCTGCTGAGAACACAGTCCCCTCTCTGTGACCTTGCAGTCTCAGCCTGGCAATAAGCTGCCCACATCCCTCTTAACATGGAAACCAGAGCTCCTATGTACTCCAAAGCTCCTGCACACTCTGAATGCCAGCGCCAGGGCTTACTTTCTCTCTGCAAATCCTCACTTAGACTAAGCACAAATGTTTATAGCCCACAGAGACACACACCAATCTGCCTCATTTTCTTCCCCAGTGCAGCCCACACACCTCAAAAGCTTTCAGCCCCTGCTGGCACCTAGACTCCCACTATACACCCTTGCCACAAACTGTTGATACCCTGCTCCTCTGTTTGCACTCAGATGAATTGCCTATGCTTGCCCAGCAACTTCAGGCCACCTCCAGCCTTTCCAAACCATGAACCTCTCTTGCCATACAGAGGACTAAACCATATCTTCTCCAACGAGGTCTGAATTCCTTCTAAATGTGTCCTTCTTGGGATACTCTCCCTCGGCCCTAGGGTAACTTATAAAGTTTCCTTATATTTTATAGCTATTCTTTTGTCATAGTTAATAATTCTTGACATTAAACTTCCCCTATTTCTATTTCCTAAAACTCAGTAACAAAAAAGACAACCTGATTCAAAAATAGGCAAAAGACTCAAATAGACATTTCTCCAAAGAAGATATACAAATGGCCAATAAGCATCTAAAAAGATGCTCAACATCACTAACCATTAGGGAAATGCAAATCAAAACCACAATGAGATACTACTTTATACCCTTCAAGACAGTTATTATAAAATTAAAAACGGAATTACCATGTAATCCAACAATTCCACTTCTGGGTATATGCCCAAAAGAATCAAAAGCCAGGTCTTGAAAAGATTATTTGTACATCTGTGTTCACCAGCAGCATTATTCATAATAGCCAAAAGGTTGAAACAACCCAAGTGACCACTGATAAGATCAGATGAACAAAATGTAGTATATACATACAATGGAACATTGAAAAAAGGAATGAAATTCTAACACATAATACAACATGGAGGAACCTTAAAGACACTACATTAAGTGAAATAAGTCAGTCACAAAAGTACAAATATTGGATGATACGATCAATATAAGGTACTTAGAACAGTCATAGAGACTGAAAGTAAAAAGGTGGTTGCCAGAGCCTGGAGGGTTAGGGGAATTGCTAAGTTACTGTTTAATGGGCACAGAGTTTTAGTTTTACAAGATGAAAAAGTTCTGTGGATGAATGGTGATGATAGTTGCATAAGAATATGAATATACTTACCACCACTGAACTATACTCTTAAAAATAGTTAATAAGTTTTATGTTACAGATATTCATTATAATTTTTAAACTTAAAATTATAAATTTTTTTAAAAAAAGAAAAAAGAAAACAGTTCATTTCTACACTTTCCAATAGTTTTATTGCTCCCAGGATGGATGTTATCTTAACTGCGGGGTAGAAAAGGCAGATTCAGATAAGAAAGTAATCATAGTCAACAAGCACTTCTAAAGCCTATAATCAGGTCCAGATACTATGAGGCACTAGGGATACAAATATAAACAGTCCCTATTATTAAGGGGTTTCTGTTCTAATCACATTTACACATAGGCAAGAAATCAAAAACAAGTGGTCATTAATGGCATCATATCAAACTGATTCTACTGCCACCCAGAACCAACCATAATGAGCAGTTTCCAAATGATAGTAGCAAAATATTTGGTTTCTTCATATAAGAAATTTTTAAATCCAATTTCCCCACTCTCAAATTGAAAAGAACCATTTCTGGAAGATACCAGTAACAAGAGAATAGGTGAAAACACATATAAGAATCTTGCAGATCTACAATGGATTAACATTGTGCTCATATTTGCAATAGTCACAGTAATCAAACTCACCCCAACTTTCTGGACACCATCTCATGTCTTTAGTCATTCTTTTCTAGCCCTGTCATTCAACTTATTGCTGGTCAAAACTAAGAACCTTAGTGTGTGAGAGAACAGAGATCAAGAACAAGTGAAGGAGGAGGAACAAGAGAGGGAAAAGGAGCAGGGGAAGGGCAGAAGGACAAGGAGGCGGGGAAGTAGATGAAGCAGGAGAAAGGAAAGAAGGAAGAAAGGAAAGGAGGGAGGGAGGAAGAAATGCAGATATCAAATAAATTATAAAAAATGCTAAAACTCACTCATAATCAAAGAAATGAAAACTAAGAGACCCTTTTCATCAACTGAGAAATAGTAAAAGCTCAAGAATGTCCAGTGTTAAAGAAAATGTGCAGAAAAAGTACGTGTGTGAACTGGTACAAACTTTCGGAATGGGATTTGTTTCTATGAATCAAAAATCTCAAAAATAATTAAATTCTTTGAGCCAACCATTCTATCTGAAGGAGTTAATGCTAAGGAAAAATTAGATACAATTCTTTGTGTATGTTTATATCATTTATATGTATATTAATTAATATATATGTCATAGACAACTGTAGCTTTTAAAAGTCCCTAAGGGAATTCTTAAGATCATCCAGTTTTGGAACCATGCCCCAGTAAACGAATATGTGTATTAAAGGAACTAACATCTATTCAGCAATTTTTGTGACCCTGGCACTATATAATAACAAATATATCATCATGTTAATCAAAACACATTAAAAGCTAAAAGGGAGGTTTTTAAAGTCCCATATTCCTAAAACACTGACAGAAAAAGCCTTAAAGGGAATTTTCACTGTTATATTTATAACCTCACTTGATAGAATTTATGTTCATTATTAAAAGAAAAACTTTAGACAAAATAAATTTTTTCAGAGTTTATCTGAGCAAAGAACAATTCAAGAATTAGGCAACACTCAGAAACAGAAGAGGTTTAGAGAGCTCCACTGCAGCAGTGTGGGCAGCAAACTTTTATAGGGTGAACACAGAGGGAAGACAAAGAAAATATATTCGATTCGGTAGAGTGAAAAGACCTGAGTTAGATGTTAATTGGTGGTTTCCAAGAGATAAAATCTGTAGTTTTCCTTTTACTGTTTAAGTTGAACTTCAGTAAGCGTAATGGCCTCACAATTACAAATTTCATAGCACAAATGTCTTATTGAAAATTACTGTCTGAATCTCATCACTACGTACCCCAGGAGTATGTATAAGTATTATTTGTCAATTTTTTAAAAATGGAAAAAAAAAGTATGGGAAGCAATAAAAATAGGGCTTTGAGGGGAAAAAAAATACTGAGAATCTGTATCTTTAAAACTGTAAATTATCTGTTATCATTAAAATCTATGACAAGCTTTGGGAGGCCAAGGCAGGAGGACTACTTGCCACTAGGAGTTCCAGACCAGTTGGGGCAACATAGCAAGATCCCATCTCCACAAAAACTTTAAAAATTAGCCAGGCGTGGTGCATACACCTGTAGTATTAGCTACTCAGGAGGCTGCGGCAGGAAGATCCCCTGAACCCATGAGGTCAAGGTTACATGAAGCTATGATCAGGCCACTGCACTGCAGCCTGAGGAATAGAAAACGAGCTTGTCTCTAAAAAAAAAAAAAATTAAAATAAAAATAAATCTATGAGAAAATATCTGTCTATATCAGCTATCTTTGACAAGAAAATGTTCTATATCTACATTATCCAATATAGTAGCCACTAACCACATATGACTACAGAGGACTTGAAATATAGCTAGTGTGACTGAAGAATGGACTTTTCCATTTTACTTATTAATTAAATATAAAATGTCCAATTTTGAATCAAAATGTAGTTTATTACATTTCAAACAAGAAACACTATAATGAATCAAAGTTGGTGCCTAAATTATTGACACAGTTTTGCTATCTTAATGGTAGCTTGTTTACACCAGGAGTGAAGAAGCCTAGAGAGTGAGTATTGATGAAATTGCAAAAGGCATTTTTCACCGCTTGTTGAGAATTGAATATTTTTCCTTGCAAGTAGTCCAAAGCCTAGAAGAAGTGGTAGTCAGGTGGTGCAAGGTCTGGTGAATATGATGGATGATGGAGAGTTTCCAAGTCCAGCTTCTGTAGCTTGAGCAGTGTTGTTTGTGCGACATGTGGTCGAATGTTGTCTTGAAGAGGTTTGGCCTGTCTCTATTGACCAATCTCAGCCGCTTAATCGCAAATATCCTCAACATTTCATCCAAATGGTTGCAGCAGACAACTGCTGTAATCAAATGACCAGGTCTCAAGAAGCTGTAGTAGATAATACCAGCTCTGGACCACCAAACAGACACCATTAGCTTTTTTTTGATGAATATTTGTTTTTGGACTGTGTTTCAGCCCTTCATCTTTATCCAACCATTGTGCCCAACATTTGGAATTGTCAAAAAGAATCCATTTTTCATCACATGTAACTATACGGGGTAGAAATGGTTCGCTTTTATGTCATGATAGCAAAGAAAGGCAAGCGTTGGGACGATTTCTCTTCTGATGCTTGTTTAATTCATGCGATACCCATTTATCCAGCTTCTTTACCTTGCCCATTTGTTTCAAATGGTCCAATACTGTTGGAATAGTAACATCAAACCTTGCTGCTAATTCATGCATAGGTTGAGGTGGCTTCATTTCCACTACAGCTTTCAGCTCATCATTATCTACCTTGGTCTCAGGTCACCAATGTGGCTCATTTTCAAGGTTAAAATCACCAGAACAGAACTTCTCAAACCATCAACGTACTGTTTGTTCATTAGCCACATCCTTCCCAAACACTCACTGATGTTTCTAGCTGTCTGAGCTACACTGGTTCCTGTATACAACTCTTATTCGAAAATAACACAAATTTTTCTCTTATTCATGGTTTCACAAAAATTGCACTAAAAACAAAAATTTGGAAGATAATCACAAGCCAAAACATGTGTTTGAAAGACTGAGGATGTACCTTCACAATAAAAATAAAACAAGAAGTGTCAAAGTGAAATGTCAGAGACATCAACTGTTAAACTTAGTACTTAAGGAAATTGTACATTTCATACTTAATAACCTAATTTAAATAGCCATAGATAACTAGTGGCTACCATATTAGAAAACACTGGTCTATGTGGTCCCTGGCCCTTAGCTACAGTTAGGCAACCCTCTGTTGCCTGTTCCTCTGTTCTGCTACCTTCTTTGAAATCCCCAAGCTAATAAGCTAGCAATTAATTATCATTCATTATTTATTGAGTACCTCCTATACATCAAGCACTGTGTATAGTGCTTATAAAGTTCACAACCTGGACCTATCAAACAATTCCGCTGTCACTGGCAATTGTTTAGCGTTAACATGGAAGTATTTATTCTTCTTAAAGGGATTTCATCTGATATTTACAGTATCTCTTACTATTAATAATATATTTACAGTACTCTCCCCTTATCCAAGGGGATATATTCTAAGATTCCCAATGGATGCCTGAAACCACAAATATCCCTATATGTACTGTGTTTCTCAATCTGGTAACTGAGACAACTACTAAGGGAGTAATGAACAGGCAGCATATATAGTATAGATAGGCTAGACAAAAAGATGATTCACCTCCTGGGTGAGATGGAGTGGGATAGAGCAGGACAGTTCAAGATTTCATCAAACTACTTGGACAGCTCACAATTTAAAACTTATGAATTATTTCTGGAATTTTCCATTTAATAGTTTTGGACCGGAGAGTAATGGAAACTTCAAAAAGTGAGGGAACTTTTATACTTTGGTTTTAGTTAGAAAGGTTTTAATCATAGGGTTAATCTTTTTTTTCTTTTTTCTTTTCTTTTATGTTTTTACTTTCTTTTAATTTTTTTTCTTTTTCTCTGTTCCTGAAAGGGTTAATCTTTTATTGATTATTTCACAAGCCTAATCAATGTGTGGTAAATTTCATCCTTTTCCTCCCCAAGGAAGATAGTTTTCATTGACATACATTAAACTATTATGTCATATTCTTATTTTTTTATTTCTTTTTTTATACAGAGATGGGGGGTCTTGCTCCTGCTCAGGTTGGTCTCAAACTCCTGAGCTCAAATGATCCTCCCACCTTGGCCTCCCAGAGTGCTAGGATTATAGGTGTGAGCCACTACACCCAGCCTATGTCATATTCTTAATTAAAAGTACCATTAATTGATTTACTATAGCTTTTCAGGGAGGGGGCACACTAATACAGTAAGTGTATTCATCAGTTTTTAAGATGTATTAAAATGGGGGGAGTGCATCTTTGAAGAGAAAAAACTGCACACACAAAAAAGCCTATAAGAGAGTGTAGAATAAGTCCCTTTCTTATTTACATTGGTAAGAGAGCAATTTTATCCACCTCTCATAGGATCCCATCCCATAAAGATACTAACAATGACAATTCCATGAGGTTTTGTGTGTGTGTGTCCAGCAAGGATTCTGTGGGTTTTTATTGCCACCAACACAAGAAAGATTTGAAATCATTGACCCCAAAGACAAAAGTTTTGAAGACTCATTCTTAACCCCTTAAGTCAATCACCATAACTCTACCTAAGAAACACAGATTTTTTAGCAGGAAAATTAAACCCCTTCAAGTTTCAACTTAAGATTACTTCACAAAGAAAATACAGGCCAGGGTGGTGGCTCACAGTAATCCCAGCACTCTGGGAGACATAAGTGGGAGAATCACTTGAGGTCAGAAGTTTGAGACCAGCCTGAGCCACATAGCAAGACCCTATCCCTATAAAAAAAATAGGGGGAAAAAATTAGCCAGGTATGGTGGCATACTCCTGTAGCCCCACCTACTCAGGAGGCTGAAGCAGGAGTACTGTTGGCCCAAGAATTCAAGGCTGCAATGAACTATGATGATGCCACTGCACTGTAGCCCAGGAAAGACCGCAAGACTCTTGTCTCAATATAAACAAACAAACAAATAAAACCAATAAACTTTAGCCCTGTGAAATAACTCTCCATACAAACAACCAAATCTCCTACCCGCCTTTGACATGTACCTTTTTTATTTTCAAATACATTTTGGGAAACGTTATCATATAGGAAATTAGGGGACTTTCTGTACTGCAGTTATTAATTTATATTTCTAGTTCACCTATTAAATTATCATCTTCCTAAAGGCAGGGTCTTTATCATTCTGTATTTTAAATTCATAGAAGTTGTTCATTAAATTTGTTGCAGAAAAAGCAAAGCACCAAGACTAGGGGGAAAAAGAAGAGATAGGATAGAAAGAAATACATGAGCAGCTTTGTATATCCCGTATACCTTTAGACCCCATACCAGTAGATATTCCTAAGTGATATTTATTCTTTTAAAAAAAATCCTATCCTCCCTGAACAAATCCACAAAGAACAAGAACAAATATATCAGCTGAGAAATTTTACGGTGAAATGAACCCAATGATTCTGTGTAACCTGCTCCTCCCCTCAGACTCACCAACCTCTTAGTAGAAAGATATGTTTATTTTTTTAATCTTGGTAAAATACCTTGAAGATTACAAGCGTAAAAGAGCTACATGCGTTTATAAAATCTCTAACTTGGAAAGCAAGAAAAGGTTATGTAGAATAGATAGTATTAAAACAATCTTCAAACAGCTTTTGGGGGTGAGGAGGTAGCATCATCAAATTCAGCATCTCAATGACACCAGAAGTTCCTAAAGTTTCTAGTTGTACTGATATTCCATTCAAATGGCTATGCCCAATTCAACTTTCAACCCTAGTGATAAACAGAAGACAAGTCAGAGAATACAGAACAATCTAATAAGTAACCTTGACAAAGACACCAAATTGAACCCACAAATATTAAATCAGTAAGGAAAAATTCAATTTATAAAATATAACAAGTATTAAACATAAAAGGTTAAATTATTTGACGAAAGCCAATTTACCCAAATACAAGAGTCTAAAAAACTAAGTTTGACACATGTAGGAGATCATTTTTATCACCTAGTCACAAAATCCCAATTTTTTGGAACATAACTGTATAAATCACTGTAACAATATAAGTTCTAAAGCACTGTTTTCTAATCTATAAGCAAAAAAAAATTTATCCCAATTTTGCAGATCCAATAAAAGTTAATTAGTCCTATGAAAGAGAACATAAAATTCTCCTTAAAAGACAAAGAGAGAGATAGATAAGACAGAAAGACAAAGAAAGAAACAGAGAGACAGAGAGACAGGGAGACAGTAAGGAGAGACAGAGACTTCTGAAAATCCAGCCAAAGACATGGCACAAACATGGAAAAGCTAAATGCACAAAGATGTTCACCATAGCAATAGGTACAATAAACTGTCCATCTGACCAACCTAATAGTACCTCACTCAATGAAAATAAATTATTATTTAAAAAAACGAAAGGTACAAATTTAAACATAAATTATGATCTCAATGTTGTAAAAAAAAAAATCTGTATATGGAAAAGGAGTAGGAGTCACATATACCAACATGGTCACCATAGTCATGTTAAGTTTGTGGGATGAAGTGTAATTCTTTTACTTTAATAAAAAGTTGTCTAAATTATCTATAATGTAGTGATGTTTTTAATGTGAAGGTTTTTCAAAAGAAAATGAAGAAAACTATATTTTACATTTAATTTACAACAATTTCTGTTTCTACTTCAATTTCTACCAAGATATTTGAGCACTAAATTCATGTGAACTACGTTTTTCACCATGTCACAAAAAATGGTTAACAGTTAAAATGGTTATTTTCAGGTCATAAAAATAAGTAGTAGGCAATCTACTAATCAAATTAAGAAACTCCATGTATCCAATAGATTGGCTCCATAAATCCAAAGTATCAGCACAAGACTTTAACCATGCTCAGCATCATCAGAAGTGTCGCTGACATGACTCTATGCCCAGAAAAGTTTTTAAAAATGAAGCTTTTTTATGGTACAAGAATATAAAAATGAACCTTTGACTCTCAACACAGGAAACAAAGGTTGCTCTTGCCCTCAAACTATACTTAAAACGGTAAATGGACTGAGTCACTGCTATAGTTTGGATGTTCGTCCCTCCAACCCTCATGTTGAAATTTGTCCCAAAGTTGAAGGTGGGGCCTAAAGGGAAATGTCTGGGTCATGGGGGTCAGGGGGGATCCCTCATGAAAAGATAAATGTTCTCTGTGAGGAGTAAATAAGTTCTCTAGTTCCCAAGAGAGCTGGTTGTTTAAAAGACCCTGGTCCCCTCTCTCATCCTGTATACAAGCCAACATTCCTTCATCTTCTGCCATGAGTGGAAGCAACTTGAAGCTGTCACTAGAAGCAGATGCTGACAGTATGCTTCTTGTACAACTTGCATTATTATGAGCTAAATAAACCTCTTATCTTTATAAATTTACCCAGCATTGGGTATTCCTTTACAGCAACACAGAATGGATTAAGACAGTCACCTCATAATAAGAATCTTTAATCTCTCTTTCAAATTAGATTAGCCCCAAATATGCAAACCTGATGTCAGAAGGAAATAGAATTCCTAATATTCCCAAATCAAAGGATATCGTACCAAGTTTTATCATTACAAAACTGTCAAAAATTTGTTAAAAGCCAGTAACAAATTTGGCTTATTGTAAAGAGCTTGAAATTCATCACTCCCATCCTCACAAAGAGAAAAAAAAACTGGGGGGAAAAAAAAGCCCTGAAAATCAACAACTCTTCTTAGATTCATCAGAGAATTAAGGTCAGAGGAAAAACCGCTGCCATGAAAACTGGAAAGACATACAGACAAATACAGAGAATCACGGTGCAGTAAGCAAAAGCCCAGGAGAGAAGCCCTCAACTAAAGTCATCATCAGTAGAAACACTTAACACAGTAAGTGACAAATTGCTAGCGCCTCAGTACAGACTAGCTTGAGCATTAAAAACTGCAAGGGGACCCAGTCTCAGAAAGGCCTCCATACTTTCTTGAGTTTTACCTCTAGGAACCCTATCAGGTTCTCACAATGAAAATGTAAAAAAAAAATCCCTCCTGCTTCCATCAGGAGGACTAGAAAAGTAACCATTATATGCCCACAGTTCTTTGTTCCTCTTAAAAGGCCTTCTTGAAGAAAAGGAAACTTTTTTTACCAGAACTAACGAACTGGGGTTTTACATAGCCTAACCTACTAGGGTTTTATACTACCTAACCAACCTGGGGGAAGGGAAAGTACCCAATTTCCCCCTCTATCCTTTTTGACATGGGGGAAAAGATAGTCAACTCAGGCTCACGAAAGACAGATCTAATTATAGGACGACATAACTTTTTTCCTTATCCCTCTCCTCTTACTACATCAACACTGCTCCTATACAACAGGGATTACAACTAAAAGAACTGGAAGTTTCAGATCCTATTTAAGAATTCTCTATGAAAACCCAAAGATAATAGGGCATGTAAAAATAAAAACAATAGAAGAAATTTTAGCCTCTGATACCACAGCTACAGCAAACAGTAAACATAGCCTAACTCCTAACCAGATAAATATGAAACCTCACACTAAAGAGCCTATTTGCCTCAGTTCCTTTTACCTGAAAACATCATGTCTAGCTATCAACAAAAAATCACAAGGCATTTTCGTCTTTAAAAGACGAAAAATACAGTCTGAAGAAAAAAAGCCTGAAAAAGACTGAGTCAGATATGGCAGAGGTTTTAGAATTATCATCAGGAATTTAAAATAACTATGGCAAATATGCTAAAGGCTCTAATGTAAAAAGTGAAAAACATGCAAAAACGGATGGGTACTGTAAGCAGAAAGATGAAAACTCTAAGAACAAATCAAAAGAAAATATTACAAATCAGCAACACTGTAACAGTAAAGAATGTCTTTAGTGATAGACACCAAACCAGGAAGTTCAGAGAACACCAAGCAGGATAAATATCTAAATGCTTATATGTGTATAAATGATATTCAAACTGCAGAAAACCGCACAAAAAGAAAATATTGAGGCCGGGCGAGGTTGCTCACTCCTGTAATCCTAGCACTCTGGGAGGCCGAGGCAGGTGAATCGCTCGAGGTAAGGAGTTTGAGACCAGCCTGACCAAGAGTGAGACCCTTGTCTCTACAAAAAAATCGAAAGAAATTATCTTGCCAACTAAAAATATATATAGAAAAAAAAAATTAGCTGGGCATAGTGGCACATGCCTGGAGTCCCAGCTACTCGGGAGGCTGAGGCAGAAGGATTGCTTAAGCCCAGGAGTTTGAGTTTGTTGTGAGCTAGGCTGACGCCACGGCACTCACTCTAGCCCGGGCAACAGAGCGAGACTCTTTCTCAAAAAAAAAAAAAAAAAGAAAGAAAGAAAGAAAGAAAATATTGAGAGGAAAACAAAACAAAACAAAAAACAACACAAAAACCGCCTATCTGCCTATCTACAGAGGAACAAGGATAAGAATGCACGCAAAAAAAAAAAAAAGAGTAGAGTGAAATAAAATATGAAAAGGAAGACCAAATTAGAATTCTGTACTCAGCAAAATTAACCTTCAAAAGTGAAAAAAAAAAAAAAAGACTTTCTCAAACAAAAACTGAGGGAAATGAGGTGGCCAGTTAGCTCAGTTGGTTAGAGCGTGGTGCTAAAAACTGAGGGAAATGAAAGCCAATAGACATGCCTTGCAAGAAATGTTAAAAGATGTTCTTCAGAGAGAAGGAAAATTATACAGGTCAGAAACTTGGATTACAAAAACAAAGGAAGAGCATAGAAAAGAAATAAACCAGAGTAAAGTTAAATCTTTTTATTTTTCTTATTCTTAATTGATCTAACAGAGAACAATTTTTTCAAAATAATACCAACAATATATTTGGTGATTCTAACTTATGGAAAAGTGAAATGAATGAAAGTACAGTTATAAGGAATGGGAGAAAGGAATTTAGAATACTCTGTTATAAAGTACTAGCACTACCCATGAAGCAGTATAGTGTCATTTGAAAGGTAAAATTGGATTCATTACAAATATATAATTGCAAATTATGGGGCAACCACTAAAAACCTTTTTAAAATACTATAATTGATATACTAAGACAGGAGAGAAAATGAAATCATATAAAATGCTCAATTAAAATAAGAAAAGGCAGAAACACAGTAGAAGACCAAAAAAAAAAGAACAAACAAGGGCAATAAATAGAAAACAGTTACAAACATGGTAGATATTAATCCAACCATATCAATAATTACTTTAAAAGTCAGTGATCTCAGCATACCAATTAAAAGGCAGAGACTGTCAAGAGTAGAGCAAAAGACAAGACTCAACTATATGTTGTCTACAAGAATCCCACTCTAACTATAAAGACAAAGATAGATTAAGGGTAAAGGGATGGAGAAAGGTATACCCATGCTAAAACTAATCAAAAGAAACCCGGACTAGCTATATTAATTTCAGACAAAGCAGACTTCAGACCAAGAAAAATTATCAGTGATAAAGTGGGGCATTACATAATAACAGAGGGTAAATTCTCCAAGAAGACATAACTATCCTTATATGTATGCACCTAACAAGAATGTCAAAATACATGGGGTAAAAACTGATAGGAATACAAAGAGAAATACACAAATTCACTATTATAGTTGGAGACTTCAACACCACTCTACCAGTAATTGGCAGAAGCAGAAAATCAGTAAGGATATGATAGAACTGATAACACCATCAATCAACTGGATCTAATTGACCTTTATAGAATACTTCATCCACAACAGAATACATATTCTTCTCAAATTCCCAGCAAATATTTCACCAAGACAGACCACATTCTGAACCATAAAACATGCCTTAACAAATTTAAAAGAATAGAGATCTTACAGAGTATGCTTTCAGACCACAATGGAATTAAACTAGAAATCAATAACAGAAAGATACCTGGAAAATCCCCAAATATTTGGAGATTAAACAACACAGTTATAAATAGCACGTGGGTCAAAGAAGTAGTCTTGAGAAATTATATTTTAAACTAAACATAAATGAAAACAAAACATCAAAATTTGTGGGATGCACCAAAGCAGTACTAAGAGGTTAATTTACAGCACTGAAGGCATATATTAAAAAGGAAAAAAGAGCTAAAATCAATCATCTAAGCTTCTACCTTAGGAAACTAACAAAAGAAGAGCAAACTAAATATAAAGAAAGCAGAAGAAAAAAAATAAAAATCATAGCAGAAATCAGTAAAATTGAAAACAGGAAAAGAAAGAAAATAAACAACACTAAAAGCTGATTCTATACACACAAATTTGATAACGCAGATAAAACAGACCAATTCCTTGAAAGACACAACATACCAAAACTCATACAAGAAGAAATAGTTCATCTGAACAGGCCTATATTAATCAAAGAAATAATAATTAAGAACCTTCCAAAACAGAAAGTACCACTCTGAGATGGCTCACTGGTAAATTTTACCAAATATTTAAGGCACGAATGATACTAATTTTTCTATAATTTGTTCCAAATAATAGAAGCAGAGGGAGCTCTTCTTAATTCACTCTCCAAGCCCAGCATTACCCTAATGCTAAGCCCCCACAAGAAAGGAAAACTACAGACCAGTATCTCTCACAAACAGACGCAAATGTTCTCAAAAATATTAACAAATCAAATTATACATAACAACCATACTAGTAGGGTTGATTCCAAGTATACAAGGCAGGTTCACTATCTGAAAATCAACTAATGTAATCCAGGAAACAGGAAAAATCATATGATCATACTGACAGATGCATAAAAAGTATTTGATAAAATCCTATACCCACCCATGATTAAAAGCTCTCAGCAGCCAGGTATGCTGGCTCACTCCTGTAATCCTAGCACTCTGGGAGGTAAAGGCTGGAGGATAGCTTGAGGTCAGGAGTTCGGGACCAGCCTAAACAAGAGTGAGACCTCGTCTGTCCTAAAAATAGAAAAAATTAGCCGGGTATGGTGGTGCATACCTGTAGTAGCAGCTACTCAGGAGGCTGAGTCAGGATGATTGCTTGAGCCCAAGAGTTTGAGTTTGAGGTTGCTGTGAGCTAGGCTGATGCCCTGGCACTCTAGCCTGGGTGACAGAATGAGACTTTGTCTTAAAAAAAAAAAAAAAACTCTCAGCGAATTAGAAATAGAGGTAAATTACTTCAACTTGAAGGAAATCCTACAACAAACATCATCCCTAATGGTGAGAAACCAGATGCTTTCCCCCTAAGATCAGTAACAAAGCAAGGATTTGCCCTCTCACCACTTATATTCAACATCATACTGGACATCCCAGCTAATGCAATAAGATAGGAAAAGGACATAAAAGGTAAACAATTTGGGAAGAAAAAAATAAAACTTTCTTTATTCACAGATGACATAATTATCTATGTAGAAAATCCCAAAGAACTGACCAAGAAACTCCTGGGAGTAATAAGTAATTACTTACTGCAAGGCTGCATGATACACGGGAATATACGGCAACTCTGTACTTTCTGTTCAATTTTTCTATAAACCTAAAATTGCTCTAAGAAATAAAATCTATTTTAAAAAAACCTCAATTAAACAACTTGCACAGTAATGTATTAATTCAGTATAGGTGCCAGAAAAAAATGTGTTCAAGATGGCTTTCCTTCTTTCTTTCCTTTTTTCTGCAATGGGGCTGCAGGGGTAGCTGGGAGACAGGGGGAGAATCCTCTAATTTCTCAAGCATCTGTGAGTCCAACAAAACACAACATGGAAAGTGAAAACTCCAAACTAGAAAAGTAAAGAAATCAAACACATTCATATCCTATTTTTTAATCTTTGCCAATTCTGAAACTGGAAAATATTTCTTATAAATTGGAAGAACTTTACTTTATTAGTAACGTGAGTACACCAACTACAAAGTCTAAAATAAGGAGGGCAAAATGCAAGAGAACAGAGTTTAATCCAAAACTGGATTATCAGCCACCATGGCCCCAGGGGAATAAAAAAAAAAAAAGCCTACCTCAAAGGTCAAGTTATTCTTTACGATGTGGACAGCTACCTATCTTTAACATTAAGAAAATATAGTAAGAACATTCCCATACTCTTTTCATTGAAGAATGGAAACGTGACTAGAAAATGTGATCGAGAAAACATCTTTTTGTTATTGTAATTATAGTCTCTATTTAGGTTCTATATTGTGTCCATGTTAATATATTTTATTTCAGGTATTGCTACAGGTTTACTGCAAATTCTATATTCTAATATATCTTCTAAAACTAAATCAATCAACCAATCAACCACCACTGTTGCAACATGTAGTGATAGTCTGAATTGCCCAAAAGCCACTATGGAAACACTTCATACAATTTGTAACTGAAAGGCCAGATGCAGAAAGATTCTTAAATTTGAGTGGCAAGAGATTTCCATCACCCCCAGGAATGTGGTTTTGAATTTTTACCATATGCAGTGATCAAAAATCCCTGTTTTCTCCCATTTCAATAACTTTTATCCAGATCTAAAAACATTGGTTCAACCTGCATTTATACTTATCACCAATATGTATGTAAGCATTGTTAATTCGTACCTTGACAAGCACACACACAACCACCAGGGGTTTTAGTATTACCCCAAAATTTCCTTTCCAGTACCCACAATATCTCTATGAAGTAATTATCATGTATTTCCAACATGATTCAAAGAAAGAATTCAAACACAATACTGTAGCGATTCAAAACATAAGGCAAATTCAATAGCCGATTAAATCACTTACACCTAGAACTCTAGCACCATGCTCCACCTCACAGGACTATTACCATTCTAAGATCTCTTGACCACAAGAATGATATGACAGAGAAATGTGGACAATGAAGGGGTAACTACATTCTTATGCTCACTTCAGAAAAGGTTTATGCATTTTCTGAAGGCAGCATGAGAGTGCAGCAACAACAAATTTTTCTAACTTTAAGTGAATTAACTGACCTGAACAATGTTCCTCTTCCAAATATTCTATTCAAATTGAAAATTCAAATACGGTAAGTGAGAAAGACCAGGGCTAACAGCATGTTTACCTAATATCTTCATTAATGATCTTCACCCAAGTAAACAAAACATAAATTAATTTGTAGATGCTACATTCACCTGTTAAAACCTATCTCATCAGCACTTAAAGCATTCTGTTTACTTTGTGACTCCAACAAAATTATTATTAATTATGTAATATAGCAAGTACTCAACAATTACAGAATGTCAGAATCTGAGAACTAGAAAGGTCTTTAAAAATCATTTGGTTCATTACTCTTTTCTTCCTCAAGGACTCACATATTATCCATGGGGAAACTATGAATAGTAGCTAGGGAGGATAGTAACTTTCTCAAGCTACTTAAAAACAAAACAGAAAGAACAGTTGAGGGGCACCTCAACTTCCAGACTGATATTCTTTCCACTACACCATGCTGTTGTCAAGAACTCTATGAAGAGCCTGAGATTTTACTCTACATGCAAGCTAACAACATCAGTTTGCAATAGTTTCATGGACACTGAGAACCAACACCATCTACCCACATGCAGCATGGACAGTGAAGAAATTACATACCCCCTCTACTGAGCTAAATAGTGTCCCCCCAAAATTTATATCCATTGAAACCTGTGAATCAGACCTTATTTGGAAATAGGGTCTTTGCAGACATAATCAAGGTAATATCCTAATCCAATGACTGGTGTCCTTAACAAGAAGAAGAAAATGTGGACACAGACAAAGAGAGAAGATTGTCACGTGAATACTGAGGTAGAGATTTGAGTTATGGTACCACAAGCCAAGAAACACCAAGGATTTCTGGCAACCACCAGAAGCTAGAATAGGAAGGAAAAGGTTCCTCCCTAGAGCCCCTGAAGAGAGTATGGCCCTCCTAAACCTTTATTTCAGACTTCTAACTTCCAGAACTTGGAGAGAATTAAGCCACCCAGTTTAGGGTACTTTGTTATAGCAGCCCTAGAAAACTAATACATTCACACACAGCTTTCTATGTACATTAACACAACTTTACTAGTCCACTGTCTTCATTAGCATAACCTTACTATTCCAGGAGACTCTTGCAGGCATATAACTTGATTGCTCATTTACAGACCTTCTGGAAAGACCCATCAACTCTTCAATAGGACGCATCAACAGTTTTCAAAATACTTAAATTATTGTTTCCACTAATCCTAAACTATAATATCATGATACCTACCCCAAACCTAATCGAGACCCACCACTATCACTGAAAAATCCAATTTAAACCAAACTTCAAATTCTCAAATTTTGACCCTGACTTTGCTCTTCTAAGATACTACCAAAGTTCTGTCAAGGTAGTGTTCTCCCTTACCACAATAAGCAATAAACTCAGCTTTGTTTTATCAATAGGATGTTTTAGTGATATTTGGTGAACTGGTATAAGGTAATACTGGCAGAAGATATAACACTTCCGGGTCAGAAACAAAAAACAGTTTACTACTCACAACAATACAGTAGACAGAATACCATCATTTGTACCAGTTTCCCAAGTTCTAATTCATAAGGGGCAATGCAAGGAGAACCAAGCAATACCTACACACACAGTGGATTGCATTACAGCTGCAAGGAAATATGCCCAACCTTTTCCCCAGAGGGATTATCTTAATCATCCTGGACAGGTTAGATACAACAGCTCATAACTATAATCTCAGCACTTTGGGAGATAGAGGCAGGAGGATTGTTTGAGCCCAGGACTTTGAGATCAGCCTGGGCAATGTAGTGAGACCCCATCTCCACAAAAAATTTTAAAAATCAGCCAGGTGTGGTGGTATGTGTCTGTAGTCCCAGCTACTTGGGAGGCTGAGGCAAGAGGATCATTTGAGCCCAGGAATTTGAGGTTACAATTAGCTATGATCAGGCCACTGTACACCAGCCTGGGCAACAAAGCAAAAAAATTACCCTGGGCAGCAAAGAAATCTGACTTCTGATTGGAGACACTGTTAATATCTTCCTAGGTTGTCTACTATACATACTTCCTTGAAAAAGATAGCCCCCAACAAAAGCTGCCAATGCTTTTGCTCAGTAAATGTGCAAAAACACAAGAGACCCATGAGATCCAAGAGAAATGTCTCCCAAAAGCTGTTTCCTTTGTCCTAAAAGACTAAAAGATTTTTAAGAATCAGGATGAAGTTGTATTTATTCAGGGAGAAAACAATACACCAAAATGGTACACTTTCTTCTCTCAAAAACCTGTATAAATTAAAAACCACTTTACTGAGTCACAATCTTGTAATAAGCCTATAGATTGAATATTCAAAAGTAAATATTTCTAAAATGTTTGACTCCTATTTTTATTTCAAAATGTTCCACTTCTAGAATATCATCTCGAGCAAGTTTTATCACTAGTTTCCTGGGCCTGACGGTGCTCATGAAAAATAAAGAACTGTTTGGTAGTTCTGAACTTCACCAGTTATATCTGACCTTAATGTGGACCTTAATGCCTTTCTTTGTAAAGAGGAAAATGGAGACTCAGAGGTGAGATGATACGCTTTTAATCATACAACTAGCTGGACACATGTAGTGCAGTGCTCATTGTAATCAACATTCTACCTCTACTCATCCTAGGACCACTACTTGACCTAAGGGTTGAATTGTTCCATTTAATATTGTTTACAAAATTCAGTTTTAGTTTATCTCTTTTCCAGTTGATTTTAAATTAAAACAGACCATTATTTATTTTTTTTTTACATATACATGAGACTTAACAAACCACTATTTAAATGGTAGGATATGCTCTTAATTTTCAGAAAATATATGATATTGAATAAACAGCTAGAAAAATCTAACAAATTTTTTTATTTTGTGACAACCTCAAAACATTTTATGTAAATTAATTTAAAATTCATAGAATTCAAATTTTAAAAGATCACTATTTTCATAAATACTTTAGATAAATATGAACCTAAGAATCCTGGTTTAAAATCTAAAGTACCGGCCGGGCGCGGTGGCTCACGCCTATAATCCTAGCACTCTGGGAGGCCCAGGCAGGAGGATTGCTCAAGGTCAGGAGTTCAAAACCAGCCTGAGCAAGAGCAAGACCCCGTCTCTACTAAAAATAGAAAGAAATGATCTGGACAGCTAAAAATATATAGAAAAAATTAGCCGGGCACGGTGGCACATGCCTGTAGTCCCAGCTACTCGGGAGGCTGAGGCAGGATTGCTTAAGCCCAGGAGTTTGAGGTTGCTGTGACGAGTTTGAGGTTGCTGGTGATACCACGGCACTCTAGCCCGGGCAACAGAGCAAGACTCTGTCTCAAAAAAAAAAAAAAAAATCTGAAGTACCCTAAAATCCTGAAGAAATGACTTCTGAATACAGTACTGTCTTTGACTCTGCGTTGCATTTGCCCATTGAACAAATAATTATTCTCTTTCAGAAATAGCTCTAAAATGCTCCAACTCTGCCTATAATGTTTTGCCCGTTTACAAAATGTTCTCTGAAGGAAGTGTGGCCACCAGAAAATGTAGTGTTGAGCCAGGCCCTGGCCCAGGGGCAAAGCAGTCTGCCTGCAGAGGGCGCTGGATCTGTGTCCCACCCACCTCCTCCAACTATAGCCTGTCCTCCCTACACAGGCCATGACTTGTGCTAGAGCTGCTCTAGTTTCTCAGGAACTTGCTTGTTACTTTTACTGTGTAAATAAAGCTTCCTGGTTCAATACTCCCTTCTCCCCTCAAAAAAATGTTCTCTGAAAACATAATATAACATACCATTTATCTATAGAGATACTATTAAAGTTACATAATTCATCTAAAATATTCAGAAACAAAGAAAACAGTTCAAAGTTGCAGTGACTCTTCTGGTGTTCAGGCTTAGGAGCTGGAATTTAAACCAATTAACATTCTCTGAGTCAGAGCACAATATTTTCTCAAGACCTTCTCATTTCTATAGCAAATAATGAACCAGATATTCCTTGTAAATATTCAAATAGCTTTACAAGGTACTTTTTCAAATCACTAATTTCCCCAAGGTAGGACAGTTTCTGTCACTTTCACCTCACATACTCATTCAAGAAAGTTTAAATTGACTTTTTCATGTCCAACCTTTGCCCTCCTTAAGTAAAATTTTAAGATTGAAGAGTTTGTATAATTTAGTTAACTTTTATAAATAGGTAACTTTTGAACCTACCTATGTGAGGCTTAACTATATAAATCCACCTGTGCAATTTCTGATCTACCACTATACTCAAGAAAGCTACCTATTTTTTTCCAAAATCAGGAAACCCAACAAGTTCCACTATAGTTCCTTTCTAATAATTTTGCATCATTTCTCTTTCTGTACTCAAAATGACCATAAATCGCAGGTCTCTTCCTCTATCCACAATGAGTGTTAAAATTTTTTCTGGTTTTTTGTTTTTGTTTTTGTTTTTTGAGACACAGTCTCACTCTGTTGCCTGAGCTAGAGTGTCATGGCGTCAGTCTAGCTCACAGCAACCTCAAACTCCTGGGCTCAAGCGATCCTCCTGCTTCAGCCTCCTGGGTAGCTGGGACTACAGGCATGCGTCACCACGCCCAGCTAATTTTTTCTATTTTTAGTTGTTTGGCTAATTTCTTTCTATGTTTAGTAGAAACAGGATCTCGCTCTTGCTCAGGCTGGTCTGGAACTCCTGAGCTCAAGCAATCCTCCCACCTCAGCCTCCCAGACTGCTAGGATTACAGGCATGAGCCATCGCACCTGGCCTTTCTGGTTACTTTTTAATGACATTTTAAAAAAGAAATGCAACTCAGCCTAAAAAGGCAATAGTTAAATCACTGTGGTCTCTTTAACAACAGCAACAACAAAAAGTAATTTCTATCAATAAAGTATATAGAGGGGAGAGGGGAATGAAGAGAGGTTGATTAATGGATACAAATACATACTTAGATAGAAGAAATAAGACTTGGTATTCCACAGCTCAGTAGGGTGACTATAGTTAACATTAATCGATTGTACATTTCAAAATAACTATAAGAGAATAATTTGGATATTCCTAGTATAAAGAAAAGATAAATATTTAAGGTGATGGATATCTCAATTATCCTGATTTGATCATATAAAAGTATCAAATTATCACATGTACCACAAAATATGTACATCTATGTACATATTGTATCAATAAAAAATTTAAAAAAAATATAGAATCATGTTTCTATTGTTTTAAACATATGACTAAAGCAGCTTTATAATCATCAAAAACTAGAAAATGCCCAAATGTCCATCAACTGGTGAATGGATAAACTAACTGTGGTATATCCATACAGTGGAACACTACTCAACAATAAAAAAAGAACTACTGATAGACACAACTACTGATGCACACAATAACATGGATGCATTATGCATTATGTACAAATGCATTATGCTAAGTGAAAAAAGCCAGAATTAAAAGGCTACTTACTAGATGATTCCATTTAAATGAGATATTAGAAAAGGAAAATTGTAAGAACAGAAAACAGGTCAGTGGTTGCTAGGGATTGGGGTAGAAGAAGAAGTTAACTACAAAAGAACAACATGAATGAGTTTGGAAGGTTATGGAACTGTTTTAATTGTGGTGATAAATATACATTT
Source organism: Lemur catta (assembly GCF_020740605.2). Classification (NCBI taxonomy): domain Eukaryota; kingdom Metazoa; phylum Chordata; class Mammalia; order Primates; family Lemuridae; genus Lemur; species Lemur catta. The sequence goes on from NC_059128.1 coordinate 32,909,785, forward strand.
GTCAAAACTCATAGACTGAACACTGATAAAAATGTTAATGTATGACTGAAATCTGGAGAAGAATGATTCCTTTAAAAGTCAGCTACTAAAAATGTCAGAAATTTTGAGGATGAATTATTTATTTTTAGCACCAAATATGCCACACAGGTATACCAAAAGTTCAATGTACCACATTCAACCACAACTTGTTTCATCCAGCCTCATAACTATTAGAAAGAAAGTAAAATATTTTTCATTTTATGGAATGCTGATTGTACATAGTAAGTAGTCTGAAAATATATCTTAACAAATACACAATTCAACAGTTTAGACTGATTTGGCCTTTCTAATTCTACTTCACTGGTATACACATATGTAGCTTTAACCACAAAAATATCCATTTCTCAAAATATTAACATATAATTGGAACAGGGAAGTGCTGTCCAGAAAATACACTAACCTGAATTTGTTCAGTTAACCAATAAAGGCAATAAATCACTTGATCTTGAATGAAAACACCATCAGGGTCACGGATGCCCTCTTAGCAAAAGCAGAAACCTGGAACAAAAGAAAAATACATAAAATTCAGCCCTAGTCAAACTTCAGTTAGCATTATACTTCTTTAAAAAACCTTTAACTTTCCCTTATGTAGCCAGTCATAACATGTAAACTCACTCATTTTGTACATTTACTTACTCTACAAGCAGTGCTTTCCAATACGAATGGGTTTTCATTTTGCAAATTATATCCAAACTCAGTAACACTCAGTATCTTCGTTTTCTTCATAGTTCATTCATCTTAAAATAAGTTAGCACCCATAAAACTTGCTTTGTGAACATGAAATTCTTTAATTGTCTACCTTTTAACATACAGGGCTATCAGAAATGTCTCTCTCTTCATACTAATGCTCAAAACCTTTGAAGCTCAATTAGCTCTACAACCTATTAATAGTTTCTTACTATCTTCTACACAAACTTCCACCCAAGCCAATTTAATTTGCTTGCTTTCCACAGAATAATTTTGTGATTCTCAGCTCACATCCTGCAAACACACCGTTCCTTCTTTTTAGAAGAGGGACTTTTTCTCCTTTATCCTCTTTGTCAATCAATCCACATCTGCCAACTTTCTCAAAATCTAGGCCCTTTATCACCCGGTCTGAGAGCTGATGTAATCATTCTGTATTCCATTAATCTTTGTTAGACTATTTTGCTGCCTTATATTATATATATGCTATCTCATAGAGTCTTCCAATTAGGGATCCTTCTACTTCTTTTGTTCCTGCCTCCATCAACCAGTACTATGTTTGGCACACAATAAGTAATCAATATGATTAACCAACAAGCGAAATGGTCTTAATAAAGAGTCACACATCAAATGTACATGAAGTATGTATGTGCAAGTCACTAGATACAAAAACCCAAGAATAACATAAAGACACAATACATTCTATGGAAACATGTTGAGGTTATTCTCAGATTGACGTTATTATTTATTGTGAGAAGCAGTTTTTCTCCAGTGACATTAAAGCCTACTGAAACCAATTTTAGGCAATTAGAACTAATATAGAAGCACCATCACCAACTTAAACTCCTCTACAAAACTAATACAACTATTTTCATTTTAAATCCAAAGTCAAAAATCTGCTCTCGGGCAGAATAGCCTATGAGAACATTCAATAAATTACTCTAAACCCAAAATAATAAGTACATTTGTACAGTGCTTTATTGTTTATATTATCTCATCTGATAGACCTATTTGAACAGAACAAACAACTGCCAAGTCAACTACTCCCAAAGCCCATAAACATGCAATTCCTAAATGGTCATTAAGTCTAAAATCAGCCAAGGTTCATTGTTGATTCTTTCCTTTAACTTCACTCAAAAGTCTTTGCCAACTTCCCATGATAATCCAATAGTATGGCATTTATGCTTCTGGTATCAGAATAACTAGTACAGGAATAACTGGCACCAGATTTATCCTTAGATGGTAAACAACTGCAAAACTAGACAAAATATATGATGCAACAGTTTCCATACACTGAATGACAATTAGTGTAGATCTGCGTTCCCTGAAAGAAGGAAACAAACTAGATAAGCCCTATGAGCATCTTGGCTTTCTGCCAAGATACATGCTCTAGACACCACCATAAGCAGAGATTTAAAGCACAACATAGTAGTACCACTAACTTGAAGAGACAAAAATCGGAATTCAGAATGGTGGAGGTGGCAGGAATTACTGGAATAATATACCAAAAAGGAGCGAGTTATGTAGAAAAAAAGCTCTAGACATCTACATGTGGGTCCACTTGAGTCTTCAATTTAATACTAATGTACACACACTTAGGGTGAAATTCCATAAGGTCAGGCAAAAAAACAACTTCGAGGAGCTAAAAAATGAATTCAGGGTTGACACTGAGCTGGGTGACATTTTCGTTCCATCCAGCCACAACAGAGAGACCTGATTTACACTCTAGGCAATAAGTAGAGACCTCAGGAGAGCTAAATTAGTCCTAGAATAAAGACTACTCGATAATGATCCCAACAAAGCTTAAAAACAAGCTGAGAAGGAACAATCTGATCCCCAATTTAACACCTGTAACCACCAGCCAGAATGGAAAACCTCATGATTTATGGGCACAAAGTAAAGTATTCAGAAGGGCTGTGCCTCAGAAGCGGGGCAAAATTACTCCTAGATTAAGTGCTTCCACTTAACAAAGTAAAAGTAATACCTGAAAGTTAAAAAGTACTTTCCAAGTAACTTAAATACATCCCAGGAAAAAGCTCAAGAATATTTATATTCTTTATTTATGTACAAAAATATACAGCATCCAACAAGGTAAAATTTACAATGTCTTTCTTTTACATGCCTGGTAAGCATCAATTGATTACCCAGCAAGAAAACAAACAAAACCTACAGCAAGGAAATACAGCCAAAATCAGAAGAAATAGCAATCAATCAAAACCAACCCAGAAATGACACAGTTGACAGAATTAGGAGACTGGGATATTAAGTTATTATACATGTATTCCATATGTTCAAAGAGTCAGAGCAAAGTAAAAAATCACCCAAATTGGACATCTAGAAATAAAAACTAGAATATAATAGAGATGGTCTTCATGATACTTGGTGAATTAGGAAGTTTTCTACTCTGCCCCTCGAATTCAGGCTCTATTCCTGGCCCTGTGTGAGCTCTAAGTTTTTTATTGTTCTCTCAATTCCTTTTGGGTGTAGTTTCCTCACAGGCATGTACTGATCAGTACTCAACAGAATTCTTCAAAGAGACCTCCGCAGATCTGCAAAGTTCTCCTTGCAGCTTTCCCCTTTCTGGTACTCTACCCTATGACCTCTAGCTGCCTTGGCTCCCTAGTCTCCCAGCTCCATCTCTCCGATGCAGGGAAATCTCTAGGCTCCTCCTGGGTTCTACTGCCTTGCTCTAAGTCTAAAAACTCTCTTCAGGCAGTAGCTAGAGCAATTATAGATCTTACCTCATTTGTTTCCTATCTCTTAGGGATCAATGTCTTTTGTTGTTTGATGGCAGCCAGGGGTGGGGAATCTGTGGCCTCAAGGCCACATGTGGCTCCCTCCAGATCCCCAAGTGCGGCCCCTCAACCAAATCCAAACTTCATAGAACAAACCCCTTTAGATTAAAGGATTTGTTCCATAAAATTTGGAATCAGTCAAAAAGCCACACTCAAGGATCCAGAAGGCCACAGGTTCCCCAAACACCATTTATTTTAAAGGGGGAATATGAGCTAAATTAACTTTGTGAGAGCACTGAATGCTGAAATTTTCTAAAAATTAGATGTGATCAATAAATATCACTCATATATTATAAATTATCCTAAAGCAAAGAAGCATAGATAATGGATCCAATAGTGAGAGAGGACTCATGCAAAAACAGAAAATATTACCATACAAGAAACTAAAAGCATATAAGAAATGCATAACATGTAGTAGAAAAAAAGATTAATCATGAAAGTGAAAAAAGCAAGTATCAACAGGGTACAGATAAACAATATCCAATAATCAGCAAAAATAAAAGCCAACATAAGAAAAAACTCATTTTAGAAAAGATACAAACTTAAAGATTTCTCTGAGAAAAAGAAATGTACAATAACCAAGGGTGCAGCATATGATTTCATATATGCTCAAATATATGCAGGAAATTATTCATTTAAGAGGAAATGATACACTTGCTTATCATTAGTGACATTGGAATTCAGTCAAATATTACAAAATCTGCTGTAGACTAATTAAAGGTGTACATACTAAAAGAAGAAAAGCAAAGCCATAAGTATTACAGAAGTCTTCAGGAGAACATAATATCTATAGAACTAAATAAACATCTTAAATTTTAAAAGGATGTTAGGAATCACAGGTTTCATTTCCAATCTGTGGTGTTAAAGGGTTAGTCATTTTTACCCACATTATTAGGAAGAAATAAGACTGTGAGCTAAACTGAACATATACAGGGTGAGAAAGGAAAAACAGCAAATGAATGGCCCATTGATTCTCATCTTCAAAGAAATAACATGTCCTCTTCTAAAAAAGGACTCCCCCCTACACACACTCACATATGAAAAGAGGAAAACATTAAAGTTATGGAAAAATAATACATGTTTAACAGACGACAAAAAGAAACTCTATCAGGGATAAAATTGGTCATTTTTCAGAAAAAGAGAAAAGTAGTACTGTGGTGATAATAAAAAGTTATTTACCCATTTGGAGTAAAGGCTGTAAATATGTTTACATTAAAAAGCTAAGTATGACTCAAGTACTAATGAATTTCATAACACTGATGGTCCTAAGGCCATTACTAGGTATCCCAAGCTAGACTTCAAACAGGGAGGTGCTTCAAAAAGGAAGGTACTAATATTATATATAGATGAGACTACCAGATTGAAATGGGGTAGAGTAGGGGAGGGGACAACCTAAAAGAGGCTGTTCACTATGAATAATTTTACTACTGGATATCTGTCAGCCTAAATATCGTAAGGGGCATACAGCTCCTGACCAAGATAAAAAAAAAAAAAAAGCATTAAGGTGGGACATCTCAGTGTCTTCTAGCTATGGATCATTAAGAGAGAAAACACAAGAAGGGAGAATGCCTCAAAGGAGAAGAGCACACTGTTAATGGTGTATTCCTCCCTTTGCTCCTCCTTTCCCTATCATTATTCTAGTGACTCCAGTGTAACAAGGGAAGTTGCAGTCTTTCAATATTGGCAAAGGAGAATAGGTAAAGAAGGTGATATTAATGAAAAGAGTTAAGTATTTTGTATTAACAAAAACTAAAGAGACTAAAATGAATTTTAGAAATAAGTAAAAAAAACTAAAAAGTCAGTTTTGTCCACTATTTCAACAAAAATGAATTAACCATTGTAAGATTGTCAAACTATGGGAAGCAAATGTTACCTATAATTATCCTGACAATTAACATTACGTTAAAGTAAAATAAGAAGTTGTTGGAATTAACTTACTCACTATGTCCCCTCCTTTCCTGAGGTGTGTATACACTGTCAATATAAACTAGTACCGAATCAACTTTAATACTTTTTTTTTGTTTCTTAGCAATTAATAAGGACTATTTAATTATTTACTCATATTGGTCTAGGTAAATCTGTCCTAAATTTTTAAGTTCCATTTGATATTACAAAACCTATTCCTTTTTTCTTCCTCCTCCTCAAACCAGCCACATATGCCAAAAATCACTAAAACAACTTAAGTGATTCCTGTCATCCTTAATTCGTAAATTTGTTCAGATAAGCTTTGAAGAATCACCTAAAATAAAAATAAGATATGTGAAAAATTAGAAAAGAAAATTATATTAATTATGTATTACAGTCAAGATCCTTTTATAGTTATTATCCTTTCAGTTACTCTGAAGTCAAAAGGCAAAATATTAATACCAAAATTTCCATCAGTTATAATACTACCACACTCCTTCAAAATTCCCATGGGACATAGTTTGAATTTCTAAATCTTTTTCAACTTGCTGTATATTATAATTGGTTGTTTTTCTCACCCTATCCCTGCACGACTGTCATGGTGACCAGGCTGAGCAAGAGCGAGATCCTGTCTCTACTAGAAATAGAAAGAAATTATATGGACAACTAAAAATATATACAGAAAAAATTAGCTGGGCATGGTGGCGCATGCCTGTAGTCCTAGCTACTCGGGAGGCTGAGGCAGGAGGATTGCTTGAGCCCAGGAGTTTGAGGTTGCTGTGAGCTAGGCTGACATCATGGCACTCTAGCCTGGGCAACAGAGTGAGACTGTCTCAAAAAAAAAAAAAAATTAAACAATTAAAAAAAATTAAAAATATCATTTTATAACCAAGTACATATTCCATTCGTACAATCCTTTTAAATAGAGTATATATCAGCTAATGTCCTAGCTTCTTTGATTTGCAGAGAATCAAAATAAAATCCTTAAAGTAGGATCGTTACTACCAGTTGCTAATTTTTCTTTTGTAGGATCCAGTTACTCAATCTCACATATATTATTGTTTTTAAATTGATTTCAAGTTGTTGTTGCCTATGACAAAATAAAAGATGTGTAGGTAATATTCTGCTAAAATATCCTGGGTTATATTTGAATCATGACTTTGCCATTACATTTTTATTATTCCCTGAACTTTAAGTCCACTAAGCCAGAAATAATAAAATAAAGGTTCATCTTGGGAGAGGGGAGAGACAGCTAAGATGATCATTATTTCTCCCTCTTTCTTAATCAATCTTCAAACTAAATGATTTAACAGATATCATTAAAATTCTACTGTTAGTGAAACAATGTCCTTTATGTTTACTTTTCCCAAATTGCAAAACAATTTTTCTTAAAGCTACTAATTCACAAAATGTTCAAAAGCAAAAAAAAAGTTAAAAGTTCTAAGAGTTGGTAATCCTATAAAATGGTTTCCAGTGAATGACACTGTATAGACAATATTCTATTTTCGTGACCACATCCCTCTTTCATGACTCATAATCCAAAGAAATTCTCCATTTATTTTGTCTTCTACCACAAAATTTGAATACAATACCACCACATCAACTAAAAAGATACTCAGATGATTTCTCATTGATTTCCTTGCAGGCTAAGCAATTCATTAAATTTTTATAATTTAAAGTTGATTCCTTTAAAAGGCTAAAATATAGTGTCTATCAGGTATGTGTTTTTATGTCACAGGTTCCACACAAATTTCTGAATTCTTTTTTAAATAAGTCAATATGAAAATATCTGGATGATATTTTTAATACTGTTACTCATGTACCAAATTCATCCCAAACTGCATGGACTTAATACCACAGTTATACCAGTAATGGTCTCTCAGACTTGAGGAATTGGAGATATTCTGCCTTGTGTAAAAGTCTATTACTACAAAGTGTTCTCTACACTCTACACATTCATTATTTTTTAAAATTTGTTGACAGTCACAATATCCTGTGATTCATTATCCTGCATGATTTTTTAAAATGCATCTACTTGTCTCCTATGAAACAGAGGCCATACACATAAATTCTGAGCCTCTAAATAAAAAAGGAAGGCTACTCTGACACGTCAAGTTAAACATGTATTACCTTTTTTTCCTTCATTTCCCCAAAATGCTGGTATCGCATCTTTGCCAGGACAAATCTCAGGTAAGACTAAAAGATTTAATTCATCAAATTAGCCACAATTCAATATGACAGATCAGAGAGATCCTTAAAATGAATTTTATTAAGGCCATGTTCAGGGTTCATGCTCTGAGAACACCGTAGTAAAAACTTTCCCCATGATTCTTCCACTGCTTCAATAAACTTCCTCACAAAAGGTCAAAGAAGTTTTACTAAATGCTTCTCTGAGGCAAAAAGTAAGGTCCTCAAGTGTGTCTCAGAGCAGAAATCCAGTCAATTTCTGAAAGAAGGAATAAGGTGAATTTATTTCTTAAAATAAACATGGTTTCTAAAGAAGCCTATACACACTTTCTTTGCCTTTGTTTTAGTCACAGTCCCAAAAGACAAACATTTAAAACCAAAAGATAATGCAAACTCAAAAAACGAAAATCCTTCAACTAAGGGCAGGAAGTTCCCAGTTAACCATGGTATTGCCTTTCTTAAAGCACACATTGGCAAAGCCTAAGAGGCAGTGTGACTTTAAGTTTATGCTATAACTTCCCAAACAATGATCTGATCCCAGATTCCTAAAACAGCATAAAAATAATAATTTTCCAGAGGTGATGTCACCAAGAAGATGGCAGATAGGGGATACCAGTCTTCATGCCACCACATAAAAAAGCAGATATAGACAACTATCCACAAACCAAATAGCCCAGACAGAATTCATAAGCCCATTAAAGTATCTGCAGAAACATAATGCAACAAAAAGAGACTATCCACATGGAAAGGATCACTGGTAAGATTAGCACATTTGAGATGACAGGAGACAGCGAGGAACAAAGAAGAAAGGCAGAGGCTATTGGTAGCAGTCACATGGTAGGAAACACCGTGGTCCCCAGTGGCCTGCTCTGCAGAGGACACGGGTATCTGTTGCCACTGAAGTAACCAACAGCCATGCCCACTGGTGAAACCCAAAGAGAGAGAGGGGGCTGCCCACCTCAACCCTACCCAAGAAGAGGCCACTGTTGAGCAGCTTCAGGAAAGAAGCCACAACCTTTCCCAACCCTGTGCATGCCCCAAGCCCACAGACACAGCTACCCCACAAATATCCACACTCCAGACCTGGCTCTGTAGCTGCACTGCACCAGCTCACATCTCAAGACACTGATGCCATTCCCATAACAACCTAGATCACACTCTGGGGCCCCAAAGCCAAGCTCTCACTGCATATGCCCATGCTCTAAGCACCAGTAGAGCTACCATAAAGAGCTAAGCTGCGCCCCAACCCCAAAGCCACTATAATGCTGAGCAAGGCTGTGCTCCCATTCCCTGCTTCTCAGGTGCTTCATAAGCATCCATACCTTGCATACTGTTAGGAATATAGCAGTAGGGGTGCCTGCACCCTGGGCACCAGTGTCATTACTGCCCTGGATCACAGAGCAATGGTCCCTACATTCAGAATACTCAAATATTGTAATGATGCTATGTAAATAACTTATATTGTTAGTGAAAACTTAAAAGACAAAACTATTAAAAATAATGATACCTACAATAATTTGTTAAGAGATGAACAATATAACAAGATATAAACTATGACGTCAAAAACAAAATGTGGGGAGGGTAGATTAAAAGTGGATAGTTGGCCAGGCAGTGGTTCATACTGGTAAAACTAGCACTTTGGGAGGTCAAGGCAGGAGGAATGCTTGAGGCCAGTTGCTCCAGACCAGCCTGAGCAACACAGTGAGACCCCACCTCTACAAAATACTTTAAAAAAAAAAAAATTAGCCAGGCATTAGTGGCACACACCTATAGTTCCAGAGACTCAGGAGGCTGAGGCAGGAGAATCACTTGAGCCCAGGAGTTTGAGGTTGCAGTGAGCTATGATGACGATGCCACAGCACTATAGCCCAGGCAAGAGTGAGACTCTGTCTCAAAAGAAATAAAGAAAGAAAAGTGTAGTTTTTTTTAATGCAATAAAAGCTAAGTTGTTATGAGCTTAAAATAACCTGTTATAAGATGTTCTATGCAAGCCTCATGGTAACCACATAGCAAAAACCTATAGTAGATATGCAAACATATAAAGTAAATAATCAAAGCAAATCTCTACTTTTGTGCTTGAAGTTTAACATTATAAATAGAATTGAATGAATAAATAAGTAAACTTTGGTACCTAGTGAACAACATGTCTCATCTCCAGCAATTTAGTTATGGCTGACCACATAACTAGGACCTGATACCTTCCTGTCACATAGTACTTGCTCAATAAAGACACATTTGTTAAAACAAATTATTGAACTGCCTAATCAAAGAGGAGAACAGTCAGACCTCTAAAATAGTAAAAGTATCTCAATTCAAAGGAAATAACATAAATTTATAAGAAAATGTGCCTCTCTTTCATATCCAGGCAACAATACTGACAAGTTTAGCAAAACTGCCCCATACAGGAACAGGAATTCCAAAGACAGAAAGAAATGCTATCTAAAAATACTCTTACTAAAGGAGTAGGCAATGTTCAGAAGTATAGAAAAAGGTTGCCCAAGGGCAGCAGGTAAGAAAATTTGGTGTCATCAAGAATGGAAAATATTTTGGAAGATAGTTCATTCTCAGGAGTAACATGTTCTTAGTGTAATACCCAAAAAGATAACTTCTTTCTGCCTTCACTGCCTTCTTCATTCTCTGCACTATAATCTAGGTATTTCTTCATCCATTTGTATTTAAACCAGAGTGGCATTACTAACAGTATTCTAAACTAAAACTGACCACCCTTTACAAAGTTTCTATCATTTACCTATTAACAACAAAGATTTTGGAAAAAGCTCTGGTTCTAATTTAGAAAAGTATATGACACTTAAGAAATCAAAGATGATTCTCCCACAAAATGAATAATTTCTGTATTAGAAAAAGAGATGTAAATATTAAATGAATTGTAAAAGACATTATTAATGGTAGACATGGAAAAAACATCGTCTTATAAGTCCTAATCAGAATTTCTATTATATACCACCCCACACTTCAAAGAACCAGTATAGTCATCAGTCCACAACTTTCCTGTATAGTATTCATAAAATCAAAATAAGATCATTATCTATTTGTAAAGAGGTCTAAGAGCAGAACTAGAGTGCTCAGCACTTACATGATAGTTTCTCAGCACTAAAAGACTTCTGTGCATGTTTTATTGTTGCTATTTCTGTTTAGGGGAGCATTTATTTTCCTTTAAAAATATTCCACATCCATAAAGAAAAAACTTGTAGTTTCTTTTCTTCTCCTTGAAATACTCTACTTTACTGATTGAGTAATTTGTTTGAATAACTGAGACAAATATGAATTTGCAGCAGGCTGGAACCTCCTTCAAAGTAACAAAGAATATAGTTTCTATCACTCTTTAAAATTTTTTAAATATAGTTATAATTAGGACTATGGCTTTAAAGAAACTTCTGTCCTTCACATGACCCTCCAGGTCAAGTACCCAACAGAGTTTAACTGGAAATTTTTATCAGAAGTTACTAAAAAGGAGATTCTAAAGAGCCTAAAAGAGGTACATGTTCAATCTCTGAGGAAAAGACTAGATTGTTTCCCTCCATCTCTACTTTTGCTTCTGAGTATTAGTATGATTCTCCTAAACCAGCTTTTCTACATCCTTACAGTCTCGAAAATAAAGAGGACCTCCTTTCTTGCTAGGTGCCAATTCCAGAAACCCAGGACAGAGCTGGTGTTTTTGCTCATCTTACACAATCATCCTTGAACTAGTAACTGTGATGGTAATAAGCTTCCACATGGACCATGTGACCAGAGCAGGGGTAGGATGAGTTCTCCAAAAGAAACAAGAAGCAAGCTGATAGTGATCTAGACATACTCACTGGAGGAATTGCTGGTTGCCAGGTAACCAAACTAATCTGTATCAACTACAATTGGAGGGCAGAGGAAATTTAATGGATACACATTGCTTTTCAGAAATTATATCTTTTTCATTAGGATATAAATTATCTGTAAGTGCACTTACACATTCCTTTACATTCCTGTCTAATAAGTTTCTTTAAAGGAATTATAAGTTCAGAAGATAACATAACTACCATGCATAGCAGCTTCAAATACAATGTTGTTCCTATGAACAAATATTGCAGAAAATGTGGGGAGCAAAAGACTTCAGGGATTTAGAAGTGGAGAAGTGAAACAGCACCAAAAGTTCAACCACAGACTGGGAAAGAGGAGAAGGGAAGCTGCCTTTAGGATAGAGATGTGAAGGGTTAGATTCAGCTATGCATAACAGAAAAACTCAAAACAACTGTGGCTTAAACAAAATAGAAGTTTATTTCTCGCTGATATAAAATTATCTGAATATAGTCCAGGGCTCCTCTACCAAGCTCTCTATTCTTCCAGAGTCCGCCTAGCTCTCTATTCTCCCATCCCTAGAATATAGCCCCTGTCTTGGTGGTCTAAGCTGGCAGCTGGAGAAAAGGATAAAGAAGGGTACACCTGTCCCTTTATATAGTGTTTTGGGAAGCACCACACACTTCCACTTACATCGCTGATTAGAATTCAGTCACAAAGTTATACTTAGCTGTAAGAGAACCTCAGAAATTTGGTTTTTCAACAAGTGGAAATTATGTCCACTAAATATCTAGGTTCTGTTAACTTGAGAGAAGTAGAGAACAGAAATTTGGAAAAAACTAACAATCTCTGTCATAGCAGGTCAAAGGCAAGAATGGCAGATCAAGGTAAGAGATATGAATGCAAACTTTTCCTTCTCTAACCTCAAGCTACAAAATGGCTAGAATGAAAAACTCTTGATGTATAGACTTACTCGAGAGAGGAGAAGAAATGAACAAAAAGGAGAAGGACCTTTAATCCTCTTTCTTAGACTATTTCCTATTCCTTCTCTCCATATTATTATAAAAGCCCATATGAGAAAAGTGTGAACCAAAATAATTTGGCTCAACACTGTAAAACATCCTTACTATACAAAGGTATGAAACTAACATGTCTAATAATCAGAAAACACCAAGGTAGAAAGAAATAATTTAAAACCAAACAAAGAAACAAAATCGCCATTCCTATGTAGACTTTTTTACAGTTAAGACCTTTAAATTATTTTCCAGGACCAGAAACTCAAGCTAAACTCTTCCTCTTCACTCCTAGTCCATTGTTTGCTAAATCTCTCTCCTTGCATCCATAAAGCATATCTAATCTCATCAGTCTCCTTCCTTGCAGTTTCAATGATTTTACTGTAATCACTATGGATAACAAGAAAAAGAATAATCATGAAGACATTATAAAGTTTAAAAAATCTTATAAAATTCCTTGGGACTTTAAATATTCTCACTTTACTAGGCAGAACTAATGGTGTCAACTAGTATAAATTCATGTACCCTCTTATCTCAATCAAGTAAGTCGAATTTCTAAGACCCTAAATATTAGGTCATTGAATATGAAATATACAATTTTGAATCAAAAGTGTAGTTTATTATATCTCAAATGAGAAGCAACACAATCAAAGTATGTGCCTAAACTAGTGACAGTTTTGCCATCTTAAGGGTATCTTGTTTACACCAGCAGCAAGGAAGCCTGGAGAGCAAGTGGCAATCAAATCACGAAAGGCATTTTCCACAGCTGGTTGGAGAACTGAATACTTTCCTTTGCAAGAAGTGGTCCAAAGCCTGGAAGAAGTATTAGTCAGTTGTTGTAAGGTCTGGTGAATACAGTGGATAACAGAGAGTTTGCAAGCCCAGCTTCTGTAGTATGAGCAGTGATGTTTGTGCAACATATGGTCAAGAGTTGTCTTGCAAGAGGATTGGCCTGTCTCTATTGACCAATCTCGGCTGCTGAGTCACAAGCATCCTCATCATTTTGCCCAACTGGTTGCAGTAGACACCCACTATAATCGAATGATCAGGTTTCATGAAGCTATAGTAGATAATACCAGCCCTGGACCACCAAACAGACACCATCAGCTTTTTTTGATAAATATTCAGTTTTGGACTGGGTTTCAGCACTTCATCTTTATCTAACCATTGTGCCGAACTCTTGTGACTATCAAAAAGAATCCATTTTTCATCACACATATCAATATGGTATAGAAATGGTTCACCTTTACATCATGACCACAAAGAAAGGCAAGCTTCAAGATGATTTCTCTTCTGATGCTTGTTTACTTCACACGGAACCCATCTACCCAGCTTCTTTACCTTGCCAATTTGTTTCAAATGGTCTAATACTGTTGGAATAGTAACATCAAACCTTGCTACTAATTCACACATAGGTTGAGATGAATTTGCTTCCACTACATCTTTCAGCTCCACCTTGGTCTCAGATCACCCACGTGGCTCATTTTCAAGATTAAAATCACCAGAACAGAACTTCTCAAACCACCATCATACTGTGCTTTCATTAGCCACATCCTTCCCAAACACTTTGCTGATATTTCAAGCTGTCTCCACTACATTGGTTCCACTATAGAACTCATATTTGGAAATATTAATCACACAAATTTTTGACTTATCCATGGTTTCACAAAAATTGCTCTAAAAAAAATTTGAAAGGTAATCACAAGCCAAAACATGTATTTGAAAGGCTGAGGATGTACCTTCACAATAAAAATAAAACAAGTGTCAAAGTGACATGTCAGAGATATCAACTGTCAAACTTAGTACTTAAGGAAATCAGACATTTCATACTTAACAACCTAATATTAGGTAACATATTTCAAAGAGTCTTCCTTTAACACAGGCATGATGTGGACATGGCCATGGTGGTAAAAGACCTTTAAAGGCCCCAAGCACAAAAAACATAATAGTATAACCTTTTACTACCTCCATATTAAATTCCAAACAAAAATAATACATAACTAAGATTAAGTTAGTCCAATAAAATTCTTATTTCTTTCCTGATTACTAGTTCAATAGTTTTTTTAGGCATGGCACCATCCTCGCTCCTCCCACACTCAGCACTTTGGCTCTACTCCCTGAACAAATTTTCAGAGATTTATCCCTATCTCTTTGTGCCGAAACTTCCTTCAAAAATGACTTCATGAGCCATCTGCAAGCCCAGGAGAGAGGTTCAGAAGAAATCAACTCCAATGACACCTTGATCTTGGACTTCTAGCCCCTAGAATTGCAGAGCAGAACATGAAGGAGCAGGAAATCGACAAAGATCAACCCCTAAGAGGCTTGGAGTCCAGTGAGAAGGGTAGGTGAAGCAGTTTTTCTCTCTCCCCCACATCTCACACAGTCAGTGGGTTCCCAAGCTGCTGGAGAGCTCTTCTGCCCTCACAAACCCAAAAGCTGCTGCCACCAATGAACTGGGAGCTTCTTGAGGATGAAAGCACCAGGCTGCCAACACCCTTGGGGTCACTTCCCATTACCGCAGACCAAAGTTGAGACAGTAGGTGCCATATTCTTTCTCCACCCACCATGCACCTTTGTCCTCCCCTCAAAGGACTTCAGTCCGTCAGTTTTCATTTCACTCATTCCCAGACAAACATTTCTAACTCCAGCCTAGACTGCAGGAGCCACAGGGGACCAATGTGTCCTGGGAGATCTGTGTGCCCCAGAGCCTGGACATTCTGGGTGGGCTGCCATCTAGAGAGAGGGATAGAGATGAACAGACTTCTCGCTTTCTCCCATTCAGACTCTTTTCCTCCTCTTCCTCTGCCCCACCTATGGCTGCTGAGAGACGACTGAGCCAGGGCTCACAGGAACTGCTTTTCCTCTCTGCTGGTGCATCCACCACACCAGGGCATCCACAGAGAATGGGGCCCAAACCTTTCCAGACTCTTTTTCCTCCCCTCTTCCCCTTCCCCACCTGCAGCTACCGAGAGAGACAACTGAGCCACCACACTGAGGCTTCCACACACAGTGGGGCTCAGATCTTTCCCTTAGGGGTCCTGCAGTGGACTGAGGGGTGCTTGGACTGAGAGCTCCCTGCCCACTGGCCCTCCTTGGTGTCATTTGCCCAGAGACTCCATCAGAGCAGGGCATACCCCGAGGGGGAAGGACATCAAACCTCCTTGGGAACCCCATGGACAACTTGGGACCAGCATACTTCTCCCTGGCATAGTCTGGGATGGATCTTTGGGGACCCTGGGACAGGCCTGCAGGCCAGATACTGTACCCCCAGGTCTCAATTGCATTGCTCAGGGGCAAGGAGGAGAGATTTGTCATTGGGTGAAGCTACTACAGCCCCTCCTTGATGGCTCAGCCTAGAAGCTGGGAGCAGACCTTTGACCCCTGGGGAAACAAACACCTTGACAGCTTTGGTAGTACCTGAGGGCAACCTTACCCAACCAAGCCCTACCAGCCACACTCCTCCACCTCCCTATGCTGTTGCAGAGCATAAGGACTCACCTGAATTTTCAGGGTCCTACCTACCACCTGGGGCAATCAAGTGCTTCTCCTGAGGGACTAGAGCCAGTTACAGAACCCAAAAACAACTCTGCAGCTTGTTCCTTCCAGCAAGCACCACCTACTGGCAGGGAGGTCAATTTGCACGCCCTTTACAGCATTTACTGACTCAATCACACAGAACACAGAACCCAGGGCCGGCACAGTGGCTCATGCCTGTAATGCTAGCACTCTGGGAGGCTAAGGCTGGAGGATCAGGTGAGCTCAGGAGTTTGAGACCAGCCTGAGCAAGAGTGAGACCCCCTCTCTACAAAAAATGGCAATATTAGCTGGCCATGGTGTTGCATGCCTGAATTCCCAGCTACTCAGAAGGATCACTTGAGTCCAGGAGTTTGAGGTTACAGTGAGCTGTGATGATGCCACTGTCCTCTACCCAGGGTGACAGAGCAAGACTCTATCTTAAAAAAAAATAAAAAGAATAGAGAATCCAGATATAAAACTATCCTCATATTGCCATCTGATCTTTAACAAAGCAGAAAAAAACATTAACTGGGGAAAAGAATCCCTATTCAATAAATGGTGCTGAGAAAATTGGATAGCCACATGTATAAGACAGGAGCCGCACCTTTCACCACTCACAAAAATTAATGCATGATGGATAATTGACTTAAACCTAAGGCATGAAATCATAAGAATTCTAGAAGAAAATGTTGGGAAAAACTCTTATAGACATTGGCCTAGGCAAAGAATTTATGAAGAAGACCCCAAAAGCAATCACAGCAACAACAAAAATAAATAAATGGGACCTGATCAAATTAAAAAGCTGCTGCATAGCCAAGGAAACAATCAATAGAGCAAATATACAACCTACAGAATGGGAGAAAATATTTGCATGCTATACCAGAATCTACAAAGAACTCAAGCATATCAGCAACAAAAAAATCAAACAACCCCATTAAAAATTGGGCAAAAGACAAAAACAGAAACTTTTCAAAAGAAGATAGACTAATGGCTAACAAACATGAAAAAATACTCAACATTTTTAATCATCAGGGAAATGCAAATCAAAACCACAATGAGATATCACCCAACTCCACTGAGAATGGCTTTTATCAGAAATTTCCAAAACAACAGATGCTGGCTTGGATGCAGAGAGATAGGAACACTTATACACTATTGGTGGGACTGCAAACTAGTACAACCTCTATGGAAAGCAGTATGGAGATACCTTAAAGAACTAAAAGTAGAACTACCATTTAATCCAGCAATCCTGCTACTGGGTGTTTGCCCAGTGGAAAAAAAGACATTCTCTAAAAAAGACACCTGCATTTGAATGTTTACAGCAGCACAATTCACAATTGCAAAGATGTGGAAATAACCCAAAGGTCCATCAATACATGAGTTGATTAATAAAATATCGTTTATGTATACCATGGAATACTATTCAACTCATCAAAAAAAGTGGACTAATACCTCCGTATTAACCTGGATAGGGCTGAAGACCATTCTTCTAAGTGAAGTATCACAAGAATGGAAAAACAAACATCATATGTACTCACTATTAAATTGGTACTCATTGATCGACACTTATGTGCACATACGGAAATAACATTCATCAGAAATCAAGCAGGTGGGGGGGAGGGAAAGAGTCAGTTCATACCTAACGGGTACAATGCACACTGTTTGGGTGATGAGCACAATTATAACTTTGACTCAAACTGTACAAAAGCAATTTAAGTAACCAAAACATCTGTATCCCCATACTACTCTGAAATAAAATAAAAAATTAAAATTAAAATTAAAAAATATGGTCTTGTGGAACAAAGATAAAGGAAGAAAAGTGACCTAGGATGGGACAATGTGAACTCAGAAAATAAATACATACTGTAGTGTATGGAATCCCATTGAATGCACAGAAAATAATGTTAGGAAAAATATCATTCATATATTTTCTTTGCCATGTTCACACCCTCATTATTATGTCAACTTTAATAAAAGGAAGAATCAAAAAAAAGAATCAAAAAAACAATAATTTTTTAAAATAATAAATAGTAAGTGCTTTCAGTTTTTTTTTTTTATTCTTTTCCTCTGCTTTACTAAAAGAAATCCTAAGCCTTTGGGTAATCCGCAATTAGTGGTAAAAAATAGAAGTAAAAGCAGTGCAACTTTAAGAGGCCTACTCTGTATTAGGTATTTTACATGCATTATTTATAATTCTTATCACATCCACAAAAAAGGAGATATTATCAACCCTGTTTTGCTGATAAAGAAATGACTCAAAGAAGCTAAATAAGATCCCCATGGTCACTCATGCAGTAAATGCCAGAGCTGAGTATGTGAAATAGGCCTTCCTATCTCCCAAGTCTGATCCGTTAGACATACTGCCTGTAGGGCATTTCTTCAGAACCAGCTCCTGGGCAAATTTCATTTCAGAGAAACATTAAAAAATGCTTTTTAAATGCATCATTTGATAGTACACAAATTCCATGGAACTTAATCACCAATAATACTAGATAACAGCTGTAAATGTATAGCCAGGACTGCTGCACTGCACAACTCCAGGGAACAATTTTTTTATATGAATGATGTTCCCTGGAGTTGTGTGATGTAGTTGTATATATACCCAAATGCTGTCAAAGGCCTTGTCAAGCCTACTTCCTGTTTTGTTTTGGAAAAAAATTACAATCATTTTTTAAAAAGCAGATAAACTTTCTCAGAATGTTAAAGAAAGGTATTTTAAAGCACATGAAAATACACCAAAATTCATTAGTCCTTTAAAAAAATGCCAACTAAGACCAAAATAATATATGACTATACTCATATTAAAAGAACTAAAATAAAAAAAAATTGATAATACCAAGCGTTAGCAAGGATGTGAAGCAACTAGAACTCTCAAACATAGCTTGTGGGAATGCAAAATGGTACAACCACTTTGGAAATCAGTTTGAAAGTTTCTTACAAAATTATACATATGCTTACCATATGACCCAGCAATCTACCCCTTGATATTTACCGATGTGAAATGAAAAGTTATGATCACACAAAAAGCTAGTCAAGAATATTTATAGCAGTTTTCTTCACAATTGCCAAAAGCTAGAAACAAGCCAAACATCTTTCAACAGATGAATGGATAAATAAACCATGGCACATCCATTCTATGGATTACTACTTGGCAATGAAAAGGAACAAACTATTGATACATGCAACATGAATGAATCTCAAGAGCATTTCCTAAGTAAAGAGGTTGATCCCGAAAGTCTATACAACTACAATGCCGTTTATAATCGATCTTTGTATATATAAGTCCCACATCCATAGATTCAACCAACAGCAAATCAAAAATATTTGGAAAGCCGGGCACTGTGGCTCATGTCTATGTTTCCAGCACTTTGGGGGGCCAAGGCAGAAGGATCATTTGAGGCCAGGGGTTTGAGACCAGCCTGGGGAAACACAGTAAGACCCTGTCTCTACAAAAAATTAAAAATAAAAAAAATTAGTTGGGTGGTGCAAACAAGTAGTCCCAGCTACTTGGGAAGCTGAAGTGGAAAGATCACTTGAGCCCAAGGGTTCATGGTTACAGTCAGCTATGATCTGGCTACTGCATACCAGCCTGGGAGACAGAGCAAGACCCTGTCTGTATTTTAAAAAATTTATAAATTTTGGAGAAAAAAACAATAAAAAATAACAATATAACAATAAAAAATAATACAAATAAAAAACTATAGTATAACAACAATTTACATAGAATTTACATTGTATAAGGTATTATTAAGTAATTTTGAGATACAGTATGCAGGAGAATATGTATAGGTTATATGCAAATACTGTGCCATTTTATATAAGGTACTTGAGCATCTGTGAATTTTGGTATCCACATGCACAGGTCTTAGAACCAATCCCCATTGGATACAGAGGGATGACTACATACAATATTCTGGAATAGAATGTTAAATAGCCATGGAGAACAGATCAGTGTTTGTCAGGGAGTTGGAGACAGCAGGGAGAGGTTAGCTACAAAGTGGCAGCAGGAGGTCTTTGCCTTGATTAAGGGAATAGATACAGTCTATGCATTTGCCAAAACCCACAGAACTATATATCATGCTTCCCCCCACAACGTGTGAATTTTACTGTATATAACTTAAAAATGAAAAAAAAAAAAAAAGCAAGGAAAAATAAATATGCCAAATTGGGGGGGTGGGGAAAAGAAGGAAAGAAAAAGAGAAAAAAGGTTTTCACTACAAGATCTAAAAATGGTTGTCCATTTTTGGAGATAATATAGCTGTCTTCACTGAGTTATAGAGATAAAATGTAAAATGCTTAACACAAGGCTTATCACACAGTAAATTTTTAACTGATCCTAGTTCTCTTTCCTTTCCCTGCTTCTCTCTTTTTATATATGCATTTCTGCTTCACTATGTCTACCACTCCCTTTTTTTCCTTTTCTTTTTTCCACCTCTGTAATGCATTTAAGATTGTTTTTGCTACTTCACATGCCTTGCCCATATTTCTCTGGTTTCCCATCTTTTGGGGAACTGACCCTCCCCCGTTTCTATGGTTCTAATGGTAATGTCAATGACAAGCTCCCACACTGATTAGCCTAGGGATGGATCTGTTAGAGGCCTTTCTCAGAAACTAAGTTCTCAGCTGTCTGAAGCTATGTATCTCTGCCATGATGGAAGTTTTCTAACATAAGCAGAAAATGAGACCAATATATAGAAATAAATGAACCTAGGAAATATTAGTAGAGAGTATCCTGAAAATATCATCTAAGTTCCTGGATCTGGCTGTTCCTGGACTACTCCACGTCTTTTCTTCTAACTTAACAGGGCCAGTAAATCACCTTTTTGTTTAAGCAATTTTAAAATTGTTGTTTTTAATGCTTTCCATTTTAAAGGCACAAAATATTTGGTTTCACTAAGGAAGTAAATACAGTAAATTATCTCTTTGCTTGTTTGGCCTTCAGTTAATTTATTTTCAGTATTAGCAGCTATTAATATAAATACATTATCCAATCCTACTGTAGGGCAATCACACGTGAAGAGACAGAAATAAAAGAAAAAGCCACATATAAGCACAGTAGACTGAAAATAGCCACTCATTAAAGATTTACATTACAAGTAGGCAGGAACCTTCATGACAGCTTTTAATGTAAATTTTAGTCAGGTCTTCAATGCAGATAGTGCTCACTTTTCATTTTACATTTTACCACTCTACTCACTCAAAGCTAGGTAATAAAGATATACGTTACTTGATGTCACTCTGCCTTTGCATGTTCATTAACTGATTTTAATCAATACATGAAGAAAGACAATCACATATGCCAAAAAAAAGAAAACCCACACACAATTGCATAAAAATAAAGAAAAAGTCTCATGAATTCAGAAAAAATAATACACTTCTAATACGCCTTTCTTCAGTTCGTCTGCTTGGAATGTCCCTACTTATTCTTTGATGCTAAGCTTAAACGTCATCTCCTTTCAATACAACTATCCCCACTTCCTGTTATAATATCTTGGCAGAACTGTCTCTGTCTCCTCTCTCTCTGTCATAAGCAATTACCAAATTACATTTATTTATATGTTAGTGGTAATAAGAACCTGAACTGTTATAATGAAAAACAAAATAGAAAAAAAGTAGATGAACTAGAGAAATACTATAATAACAAAATTCACAGCCTGGCAACTTAATGAATCTGATAGGGAATTTGTAGGGGTGAGAAGAAACTTGCCCTTTCCCCCAAAAGTTTGCTGAAAGATCAACTCACAATTAAGGCAGACTAATAAAAGAAAAGTTTATTTAGCATGCACATGTGGAGAATCACACAGTGATTACCCAATATCCCAATGAAGCTCAGATGTTTTTTTATCTGTCTTTTTTGGGGCAAGGGGGAGATGCTAGGGAAAATGAATGGATGGGTGAAACAGAATGACTTGTAAATTAACCTGAGAGACAGGTCATGTTTTAAATTATTTGGGCCATATCTGGTTGCATTCTTGATCTGCTTTTCTACAATATATTGAGATAACACGGAGAGGAAGAGAAGTCCATTATTCTTTTCCTTTATGCAGATAGAGGGCCTCTTTGAAGGGCCTGTTAATATCTAAGGGCCTTAATTCAAAATATTCTTTATACCAAGGAGTCATATTTTGGGGTAACATTTCCTGAGCTCCTTCAAATTCAAAGATGACTCAGAAGTCAAGTCTAGGCAATGGGGAGAGATAAGCCAATAATTAACAAAGGAAAGTTAGAAAAAAGTAGGCATTTTGGGAAAATTCAAATTTGAGTGTGTTGAGCACGATGGCATGACAATCAGGTGATGATCTCCAGCTGAAAACTAAACTTCAGACACAGTATTGGAATCATCTGAAAGAAGCTCTACCTAAAGCCAAAAGAATAGGTAACATTCTAACAAAAAGAATCTAGAGAAAGAAAAGTGTATATGGCAAACATGTGATAAACAAATTGACCTTGTAAATGAAGAGTAGTAGCTAGAATCTATAGGAGAGCCAAGAAGACTACAAAGTTATAAGGAGAAGGGAAGAGGAAAAGGAGTTTACAGTGTCAAATCTGAAGCAAAAAAGGGAACTGCTACTTCCAAAACAGCAGCACAGAAGCTGTATGGCTTTGCTTCCTTACCCACAGAAAACCAAAAACAAATATACAGTACCAAGATAATCACCAGAAATATCCCAAAATTCAAATATGAAGATGAGATGGTTCCCAGGGCCACAGAGAAGGGAAAAAACTCTGAGCAGACAGTAAAAGAATCAAACTTCCACATCCACAATGCTCCTCCCTCCATTCTACCTGGCACCAAGTGTGCAAAAATTCCCCGCAACCCCCATCTCACTGTTTCTACACTGAAAAAAATGAGATCAAGGTGGACAACCAGCTTCCCCATCATCTTGAGTTCCTTGGCAGGAGACCTGTCCCTGCCTTAACCCACAGGAAATATCACAAGTTCCTAAAGAGAGAAATATCCACAAAGACAGACACAGACAAAAGCAGGGAGGTGAGACTACCACCTCCAGCCCTGGAAATTCTGCTCTGTAACTTGGCCAAAGCAGACACCAAATCTTAGTGGCCATTCAGCAGCACCACACTGTAGAAGGTTCATCCCACAAGCCATGGGACAAAAACCCCTAGCCAGCCTTCCCACATTTAGGAGATAACCCCTTTGCGACCTCCCCCATTTGGGAAGGGCAGCACTCTGATTATTTGCTAGAGCAAAATAAATCTGGGTTTAAGGAGCCACCTAGAGCCAAAAAGGAGGCGGTGACCTAGCAGTAAATAACCAGTTGGAAAATATATCCAATAAAAACCAAAACAAGCCAGACAGAGAAGATTGGAATAAACAACTAATCCTTCAATGCAAAGACACAGGCATACATCCACAAAAAAAACAACAGGAAACAGGGAACAATGATCTCCCCAAAAGGACAAAGTAAGGAACCAGTAACTGACCCTAATGAGACGGTGATATGTGAGCTCTCTGACCAAGAATTAGAAACAGTAGTTTTAAAGAAACTAAGTGATCTCCAAGATAACACAGAAAAGCAATTCAGTAATTTATCAAAGAAATTTAACAAAGAGATTGAAATAATTTTTTAAAAAATCAAAGAGAAAGCCTAGAACTGAGAAATACATTTGCTGAACTAAAAAATTCATTTTTCAGGCTCTCAACAGTAGAATGGGGGGTCTGGGCACGGTGGCTCACGCCTGTAATCCTAGCACTCTGGGAGGCTGAGGCGGGTGGATTGCTTGAGGTCAGGAGTTCAAGACCAGCCTGAGCAAGAGCAGGACCCCATTTCTACTAAAAATAGAAAGAAATGATCTGGCCAACTAAAAATATATATAGAAAAAATTAGCCAGGCATGGTGGTGCATGCCTGTAGTCCCAGCTACTTAGGAGGCTGAGGCAGTGGGATCGCTTAAGCCCAGGAGTTTGAGGTTGCTATGAGCTAGGATGACACCACGGCACTCACTCTAGCCTAGGCAACAGAGCGAGACTCTGTCTCAAAAAAAAAAAAAAAAAAAACAGTAGAATGGATCAAGCAGAGGAAAGAATCAGTGAGCTCGAAGACAGGCTATTTGAAAATATAGTCCAGTCCTAGTTAGTACAGTGGTAAACGGAACAAAAATAAAACAAGAAGTAAAAAATTTAATGATATGAATTCAAATGTTTAAAATTAAAATTAAAATAAATAGAAATAAAAAATAAAATAAAATCAATTAAAGAAAATAATAATGAAAACATAGGCCGGGCATGGTGGCTCACCCCTGTAATCCCAATACTTTAGGAGGCCGAGAAGGGAGAATCTCTGGAGGCCAGGAGTTCAAGAATAGTGTGAGCAAGAGCAAAACCCTGTCTCTATAAAAAAAACAAAAAAAAGATAGAAAAATTTGCCAGGCATGGTGATGTATTCCCAGCTACTTGTGAGGCTGAGGGAGGATCACTCAAGCCCAGGAGTTTGAGGTTGTGGTGAGCTACAATGACGCCACTGCACTCTAGTCCAGGTGACAGAGCAATACCCTGTGTCTCAAAAAAAAAAAAAAAAAAAATATATATATATATATATATATATATATATATATATATATAGTCAGAGGAGGAAAAAAAGAACGAAAAGCAATGAAGATTGCCTACAAGATACAGAAAATCACCTCAAAAGACCAACTCTAAGAATTGTTGGTGTTCAAGAGGGAGTTAAGAACAAGGGGTAGAAAGTTTATTCAAAGAAATAATAACAGAAAACTTTCCAAAACTAAAGAAAGATAGAAATACCCAGGTACAGGAAAGTCAGAGAACAGCAAATATTTGACCCAAATAAGACTATCCCAAGGCATATAAAAATCAGACTCTCAAAGGTAAAGGAAAAGAGAGAATCCTAAAAGCAACAAGAAAAAAGAAACAAATAACATATAAAGACACTCCAATTCATCTGGGAACAGACTTCTCAATAAAAACCACATAGGCCAGGAAGGAGTGGAATGACATTTTCAAAGTGCTGAAAGAAAGAAAAAAAAAACCTGCCATCCAAGAATACTGTATCCAGTGGCCGGGTGCAGTGAGTGGCTCATGTCTGTAATCCCGGCACTTTCAGCTGAGGTGGGAAGATTGCTTGAGTCCAGGAGTTCGAGACCAGCCTGGGCAATACAGTGAGACCCCACTTCTATAAAAAATATAAAAATTAGCTAGGCATGGTGGTGCACACCTGCAGTCCCAGCTACTCAGGAGACTGAGGCACAAAAATCTTTTTAAAAGAAAACAAGAAAAGCAAAAGAATACTGTACCCAGCAAAATTATTCCTCACATATGAAGAAGATAAAGTCTTTCCCAGGTGAAAAAAAGCTGAGAGAATTCATCAATACCATACCCATCTTACAAGAAATGTTAAAGGGGGTTCTACAATCTGAAAGAAAAAACACTAATGTACCCAAAAAATAAAAAAATTCAAGGTATAAAACCCACTGGTAAAATTAAGTACACAAACAAACCCAGAGTATTCTATTACTGTAATTGTCCTGTACAATCCACTCATAACTCTAATATGAAGCCCAAAAGACAAAACTACCAAAAACAGTAATAGCCACAGCATCTATCCCTGGTAAGAGATAGATATAATAATATAAAAATAAGTAAATTGAGACAACTAAAAGTCAAAATGTGGGAAAGATGGAGTTAAGGTGAAATGGTGTTTTTTTTTCATTTTTTCTTTATTTCTATTCTTTTCTTTGTGATCTAAGATAAACCATCATCTCTTTAAAATAACTTATTTTTTCTAAAAGTTGTTTTTTGTAAGCCTCATGGTAAACACAATGCAAAAACCTATAATAGATTCACTAAAAATAAAAAGCAATAAATTAGAATATACTACCAGAAAAAAAAAACACTAAAGCACAAAGACTTAAAAGAGTCCCCATTTGGCAATTCAAAAGGTCACTAGTAAAAACAGAATAGTTTTAGTGAAAAAGAATGTAACAAAATTAAAACAACAAACATACTGTTTTCTCCTTTGGCCTGTTGAGCAATACTAAAAAAAAGAAGGAAAAAGGAATGAAAAATAAGGAAAGGGTTTTGTTTTTGTTTAAGCCATTAAAATGCTGTTAGCGAAGATTAAAACAAAAATAACACAGAAGTTACTTAATAGTACTATACATTCTAACAGGTAGAAAGGATATAGAAGGGATAAAAGAGATTGCCATGAGATAATCATGAAAGCCTAAAAGAGACATCCCTGACACCAAATGGGTGAGAGAAATTACACAATTTAGAGAGAGAAGAAAAGCAAAGATGAAGAAGCTTCTGTTCGATGGTCTTCATATTCTTACTCTTATCAAAAAAAAAATAGTAAGTAAAACAACCTATAAAGTCTGAGAGCAGGAACCAGAAAGAGGTAGAAAAGGTCTGAAATAGCCCCTGCAGGAAGTAGAAAAGAATTATCAATCAACATAAACAACTATGTTACAGCTTTTTTGTTCGTTTTTTTGAGATAGGGTCTCGCTCTGCTGCCTGGGCTAGAGTGCAGTGGCAACACCACAACTTACTGCAGCCTCAAACTCTTGGAACTCCTGGGCTCAAGCGATCCTCCTGCCTCAGCCTCCTGAGTGGCTGGGACTACAGGTGCACACTACCAAGCCTGGCTAATTTTTTTGTTTTCTATAGACGGGGTTTCGCTATATTGCCCAGGCTGGTACTTTAGAGCACATTTTCTAATTCAATATTCATCTCATTTTCACTTAACTAGTAGAAAGATACAAATTCTGTAGTTTATTTAATCTGATTATTATTCTTTTTTAAAGACAGCCTTCTATATCTGATCTGAGGTAATGATGTTCTGTATATCTTCTTTTCCACTGTGTATTACCCCGTCTACTCTTTGCTATGTTACAAAACTTTTAGATTAATCATTCTTACTGCTTCAATGTGGTTCTAGTCTTGCTCTGATGCTTTGCATAAACATCAAAGTAGTATGTGATTACTCAAGAAATCCTCAATACCTATCTTCTTAAAGACAAGTATTTGAGAGACTATATAAAGAATACAAATTCTAGGCCAGGCACAGTGGCTTGTGCCTGTAATCTCAGCACTACAGGAGGATGAGGTAGGAGGCTGCTTAAGGCCAGGAATCTGAGACCAGCCTGGGCAACATGGTGAGGCCCTGTCTCTACAAAAAAATAAAAAAAATTAAAAAGTTAGTAAGGCATAATGGCATACACCTGTAGTCCCATCTACTCAGGAGGCTAAGGCAGAAGGACTGCCATGAGCCCAGGCATTAGAGGTTACAGTGAGCTGTGATCAGGCCAATGCACTCCAGCCTGGGCAAAAGAACAAGACTCTGCCTCTTAAAAAAAAAAAAAAATGGGAATTCTAAACCTAGAAATGGCTATATCTACTGATAGCTGCTCATTTATTAATATGACTAAAAATAAAAATTCCTTGGGAAAATATAAATGACGATGGTCTTTAATATTTTGAAGTTTCAGAAGTTATAGAAAGAGGTGTCTCTTTTCCTTTACATTGACATTTTTCCAATTATTCAATTCATATGTAGGTATTTTATATGTATTAAAAATTCAGTGGGACATTTTAAAATAAATATGGTATAGCATATATTTAAAAGAACATTCTAGGCCGGGTGCAGTGGCTCACACTTGTAATCCCAGCACTTTGCGAGGATCACTTGAGGCCAGGAGTTCAAGACCAGCCTGGGCAACAAAATGAGACCCTAGCTCTACAAAAAGTTTTTTAAAAACTACCCAGGTGTGGTGGTGCACACCTGTAATCCTAGCTACTCATAAGGCTGAGACGGGAGGATAGCTTGAGCCCAGGAGTTCAAAGTTACAATGAGCTATGATCACGCCACTGTACTCAAGCCTGAGCAAGAGAGTAAGACCCTGTCCAGAGAAAGAAAAGAAAGAAAAAGGAAGGAAGGAAGGAAGGAAGGAAGGAAGGAAGGAAGGAAGGAAGGAAGGAAGGAAGGAAGG
This sequence comes from Lemur catta, assembly GCF_020740605.2. Lineage (NCBI taxonomy): Eukaryota > Metazoa > Chordata > Mammalia > Primates > Lemuridae > Lemur > Lemur catta. Next base: position 32,937,679 of record NC_059128.1, read on the forward strand.
AAGGGAGGGAGGGAGGGAGGGAGGGAAAAGGAAGAGGAGAGGAGAGGCGAGGGGAGGGGAGGGGAGGGGAGGGGAGGGGAGGAACATTCTTTGTCCAACTCAGTATGTAAGTGTTCAACTCTGTGTCTTTGGGTCTTCATTTCCTTATGAGGGCTACTGCATCATAAAAAATTTGTATTAAATAAATTTAGGTGCTTTTTTCCTGATGATCTATCTTATGTTAATTTAATTCTCAGGCTCAGCCAGAAAAACCCTAAAAAAGAGTGGAGGTCAAGTTTTGCCTCCCCACTACACTGTCATTTGGAACAACATGGACGAACCGGGAGGACATCAGGCTAAATGAAATAAGCCAGGAGCAAAAAGACAAATACAGGTACTGCATGATCTCACTTATATGTGGAATCTAAGAAGTTGAATTCATAAAAGCAGAGAGAGCAGAATGGTGGTTTCCAGGGGCTGGGGAGTGGAGGAAATTGGGAGATGTTGGTCAAAGGGTATAAAGTTTCAGTTATGCAGGATAAATAAGTTCTGGAGATATAATGTACAGTACAGTAACTACAGTAAATAATACTGTATTATATACTTGAAATTTGCTAAGAAACTAAATCTTAAACTTTCTCACCACAAAAAAAATGGTAACTATGTGAGGTGATATGTTAATTAGCTTGATTGCGGTAATCATTTCATAATGTATACACATGATAAAACATACACCTTAAATATATATAATTTGTACACCTTAAATATATATAATTTTTATTTGCCAATTGTACCTCAATAAAACTGGAGGGAAACAGAACATTTTATCTTAAAAGAAAAAATCCCTCAGTTTTTAGCTTTAAACCCACAGAGCTGTCAGGGCTTAAAACTACAGCTGACCCTTGAACAACACAGGTATAAACTGCACAGGTCCACTCATGTGAATTTTTTTCAATAAATATATTGGAAATATTTTGGAGATCTGTGACAATTTGAAAAAACTCAGACAAACCGTGTAGTCTAGAAATATCAAAAAAATTTAAGAACAAGATATCAATGCATAAAATATATGTAGATACTAGTCTATTTTATCATTCACTACCATAAATATATATAAATCAATTTTTAAAAGTTAAAATTTATCAAAATTTATAGATACAAGGACTTACAGACCACACATTGTACCATTCACAGTCAAAAGAAATGTAAAGAAACATACAGTATTGGCCGGGCGTGGTGGCTCACGCCTGTCTGTAATCCTAGCCTTCTGGGAGGCCGAGGCAGGTGGATCGCTCAAGGTCAGGAGTTCGAGACCAGCAAGAGCGAGACCCCATCTCTACTAAAAATAGAAATAAATTATCTGGATAACTAAAAGTATATACAGAAAAAATTAGCCGGGCATGGTGGCGCATCCCTGTAGTCCCAGCTACTTGGGAGGCTGAGGCAGTGGGATCGCTTGAGCCCAGGAGTTTGAGGTTGCTGTGAGCTAGGCTGATGCCACGGCACTCACTCTAGCCCGGGCAACAAAGTGAGACTCTGTCTCAAAAAAAAAAAAAAAAGAAACATACAGTATTAAATCATAACTGCATAAAATTAACTACAGTATTCACATACTATACTATTGTAATAATTTCGTAGCCACCTCCTGTTGTTAATACACTAAGCTCAAGTGTTATATCTGCTTAAAACACCATGTGACATTAATCATCTCTGAGCAGTTCATCTCTCCAATAAATTATATATCCCAGTAAAAACTGATCTCCTGGGGTTCTCGCATATTTTTCATATGTTTAGTGCAATACCATAAACCTTTGGTAATACCACACATGGGACCAATATGAAGTGGCACTACTGATGCTGGAAGTGCTCCCAAGAAGCAGAGAAAAATCATGACATTACAAGAAAAAGTTGAATTGCTTGACATGTACCATAGATTGAGGTCTATAGCTGTGGTTGCCTACCACTTGCTATTTTAAGAAAAATGAATCCAACGTAAGGACCATTGTAAAAAGAAAAAAATTTGTGAAGCCATCACTGCAGCTACACCAGCAGGCAGAAACCTTGAACTTTTCTTTGTGAAATGCTTTTTTATCTCATGCTGAAAATGCAGCTTTTATGTGAGTGTAGGATTGCTATAAGAAAGGCATGCCTATAGACTCTAACACAATTCAAGAAAAAGCAAAGTCATTATATGACAACTTAAAGCAAAAGGAAGGTGAAGGATCTAAAGCTGGAGAATTTAAAGCCAGTAAAGGATGGTTTGATAATTTTAGAAATAAATCAGGCTTTAAAAATGTCGAGATAACAGGAAAAGCAGCTTCTGCTAACCAAGGGGCAGCAGACAAGTTCCCCTGCCAGTCTTTTGGTTGTACAACAAGGAGGCCTGGACAAGAAGAACCCATTTTCTGGATTGGTTCCATTGATGCTTTGTCCCTGAAGTCAGGAAGTACTTTGCCTCTAACAGACTGCCTTTTAAAGTTCTTTTGATATCAGACAATGAGCCCCACGAGTTCAACTCCAAAAGCATCAAACTTGCCCCAAACACAACACCTCTAATTCAGCCTCTAGATCAGGGGGTTATAATGACCTTTAAGGCTCATTACACACAGTACTCGATGAAAAGGATTGTCAACACTATCGGAACAGAATTCCGATAGAAAATCATGAAAGTCTGGAAGGATTACACCATTGAAGACACCATCACTGTTACAGAAAAAGCAGTGAAAGCCATCAACCCCAAAACAATACATTCCTGCTGAAGAAAACTATGTCAAGATGCTGTATGTGACTTCACAGGATTTAAGACAGAGCCAATCAAGGGAATCATGAAAAAGGTTACAGATATGGCAAAAAAAAAAAAAGGTGGGGGGTAAAGCGTTTCAAGATACGATCTAGGAGAAATTCAAAAGCTAACAGATACCACACCACAGTAATTAACAGAAGATGACTTGATGGAGATGAGTGCTTCCCAACCAGTACCAAATGATGAGGCAGAAGATGTAGAAGAACAGTACCAGGAAACAAACTGACATTAGAGAATCTGGCAGAAGGGTTCTGACTATTCAAGACTGCTTTTGACTTCTTTTATAACATGGACCCTTCTATAATACGGCACTGAAACTAAAGCAAATGGTGGAAAAAGGATTGGTACCATGGAAAAAGGATGGGTATTGTACAGAAACATTTTTAGAGAAATCAGAAAGCAAAACAGTTAGATGGAAATTATAATGTATTTCCATAAAGTTACACCATGTGTGCCTGCCTCTCCTAGCTCCCCTTTTCACCTCTTTACCTCTTCCACCCCTGAGACAGCAAGACCAACCCCCCTTATTCCCCCTTCTCCTCAGCCTAATCAATATGGAGACAGCAAGGATGAACACCTTTATGATGATCCACTTCCACTTAATTGAATAACAAATATATTTTCTCTTCCTTATAATTTTCTTAACAACATTCTCTTTTCTCTAATTTTATCATAAGTATACAGTATATAATACATATAATATACAAAAGATGTTTTAATCCACTATTTATATTATTGGTAAGGCTTCTGGTAAACAGTAGGATATTAGTAGTTAAGTTTTGGGGAGTCAAAAGTTGTATGCAGATTTCTGACTATATGCGAGTCGGGTTGTCAGCATCCCTAATGCCCACATTGTTCAATGGTCAACTGTATAGGTCAAAAAGTATCACTAAAACACAAAGAAACCAACACTTTTCCAAACTTCAGATCCTTTTACCTTCAGAATTTCCAAAAGTTAGGTACCTTACTTTCCAACCTTACATTTGCAATAGAAACAGCAAATGACAAGTACTATATACAGATAGGAAATATGAACATGATTCCTGTTAAAACACCTTAGTTATTTATCATTATTTCCTTTTAGGTACTATCTGTACTGCTCTAAGTAAGCCTCTGTAGACAGTTATAGAGGATGTGTTCTTTTATCTCTTATCTGGTCTGACAAACTTTCTCCAAAACAGACTTCTTTAGTGATTTCATTTTCATTATATCTTTGTGCCACTATAATTCAAACACTAATAGACAGTCTTTTTATTAAGAACTATTCCTGATTGTACATTAGCAGATTTCTTTAGTTCATTATTTGGTGCATCCTTAGCAGGTCTACATCTCTTCAGCTTACTCAGCATTGAGAACATAATATTATTTGTTTACTTACAACTTAAAAGTGGCATTGTTGGCCGGGGCGAGGTGGCTCATGCCTGTAATTTTAGCACTCTGGGAGGCCAAGGCAGGAGGAGTGCTTGAGCTCAGGAGTTTGAGACCAGTCTGAGCAAGAGCAAGATCCCGTCTCTACTAAAAATAGAAAAAATTAGCCAGACAACTAAAAATAGAAAAAATTAGCCAGGTGGGGTGGTGCACATCTGTAGTCCCAGCTATTTGGGAGGCTGAGACAGGAGGATGGCTTGAGCCCGAGAGTTTGAGGTTACTGTAAGCTAGGCTGACACCACAGCACTCTAGCCCGGACAACGGAGCAACTCTCTAAAGGGAAAAAAAAAAAAGTCACATTATATCTCTTATCCTCTGTACACTTAACAACCTATAAGAGGTATCAAACAGATACTTCTAATATTTGGACCTTAAAAATAATGAGTTTTAGTTAATGGAGGCCTAGATGTCTACAATTATGACAGAGGAAGCAATCAGGATTACTTATTAATAGTAAACCTACGTTTTTTTTTTTTTTTCTATTTTTTTAATTAGCAACAATTGCCTCTCGGATAAACCGCATTGACTACGATACTGCCACTGCCCAAAGCTTATAAACCTACATTTCTTATAGTGCTGAGGCTCAGTTTACCAAGGATAAGGAAGGGTCTTTTGGCCTCAAGAATTTCAATTACAACCTTTCTAAGCCCTAGAGTTTCACTAAACTTTCTAAAAGAGAAAGAAAAATCTAAAACTTATAAAAAGAAAGCAAAATGTTTACCCTGGCTTAGCTCTAATTTTAAAGAATAGGTTTTTTCAAAATTACAATCTGTTGACATTTAGTAACTGAATGAATTAAGTAGTTACTCAAAGAACTCAAGACATGGCCAGGCGTGGTGGCTCACGCCTGTAATACTAGCACTCTGGGAGGCTGAGGCAGGTGGAGTGTTTGAGCTCAGGAGTTCGAGACCAGCCTGAGCAAGAGACCCTGTCTCTACTAAAAATAGAAAGAAATTATATGGACAACTAAAAATATATACAGAAAAAATTAGCTGGGCATGGTGGCACATGCCTGTAGTCCCAGCTACTTGGGAGGCTGAGGCAGGAGGATTGTTTGAGCCCAGGAGTTTGAGGTTGCTGTGAGCCAGGCTGATGCCACGGCACTCTAATATGGGCAACAGAGTGAGACTCTGTCTCAAAAAAAAAGAACTCAAGACATAAAAACCATAACACAACCTCTACTAAAATTTCTCTCTCAGGTGCAAGTACAATTCCATGTGTAGGAGAAATTGAATCAGTCAGATCCCAATTGATTAGGGTCCTAATTATCAAACACACTTTCTCCTTGTAAAATTTTCAAAATTAACTAGCTTAAACCAGCTAACAGTACTCCCATGAGTGAGTAGAGAATATTATTGTTCATTCTAGTTTAAGAGTCAGCTCTTTTCAACAGACATAGTATTTTTTTTGCCTTATATTACTGCATTGAGACACACAAAGAATGTTAATAATTAGTTTGTCTGCCTGGTGCAGTGGCTCACGCCTGTCATCCTAACACTTTGGGAAGTGGAGGCAGGAGGATCACTTGAGGCCAGGAGTTCAAGACCATCCTGAACAACACAGATAGATTCCCCCATCTCTACAAAAAAAATAGAAAAATTAGCCAGGCATGGTGGCATCCACCTTTAGTCCCAGCTACTCAGGAGGCTGAGGCAGGAGAATTGCTTTAGCCTAGGAGTTAGAGGTTGCAGTGAGCTATGATCATGCCACTGCACTCTAGCCCGGGAAACAGAACAGGACTCTGTCTCAGGAGGAAAAAAAGTTTAGTTTAATTAGCTTGTCTAAAAACCAATTCCTTGTAGTCAGAAACTCTATAGATGAAGACAGAAATAACACAGGAGACATAAGAATGCATTCCAGAAAACTAGAAGAGGGGGTTATGATATATTAAATATTAAGTAAAACAATAACGTGACTGATAGATAACCTTAACAATGAATCATCTCCTCTATTCCTTTTCATATGGACTTACAAAACCATTTTTTAATAAATAATATTAAACATTACACATCTGCAGTTCTCCTAGTCACTTGCCTACTACCTCAACAGGACATGAAATCATTATAATAAACCTCTTATAAAAACTAATGTTTTACCTGGAAATGCTCTATGGACTCTTAAGGAAAAAGATATACTGTAAAGATGGTCAATTCCCACATTTCCTCCCACTGCTGGGAGAAGATGACAAACAGGGAGAAGAAAGTGGAGGGATAGAGAAAAACTGAAGAAATCTTCCTCATCTCTAAATAAGGCAGTCTCATCAACCAGTATGATCCTCTCTGATTCTCCCTCTCTTAACTGACTGCCCCAGAGTCCCAGACAAGGGATGTAATACAGAAGCTACAAATTATATTTAATTACTTTACCACTAATCAACATATTACTATCACTTGTATTAAAAAATTATAAAAATTATTTTTAAACTACCTTATTATAGAATATTGACTTCATTTGTTTAATAACACTGCTATGTTTTTACAGTTTTGATGGTTTGTAAATATTGTTTATATTCTAAGCAAATTTATTCTAGTTCTAGGTATTAATAGGATTTGATATTAGATTTAAGAGATCTAATATAATAACCAGCCACAACATTAGTAAAAATTTAAAACTCATTCATGGTTCACTAACAATCTTGTTCAAATAAAAAGACTTACATAGACATAAAACAGATTTGTTTTAGTTGTATGTTTGAGGTAAACCAAATAGAGGAATCTATTGAAGTTTATATCATGTAATGATATAAAGTACTGATAATCTATTGAAGTTTATAACATGTAATGTGTCTCGTTACTCAGATTCTAAAATAAACATTAGCTTAATTTCCCATTTACATCTAAGATTAATATCAACATTTTACTTTTTATAATGTGAACTTTATTTATACTGACCAGTCATCAAGGCTATGACAAGATCTTTTAAGTCTGTTTTCATATTTATTCAGTTTATCCCATCAACAAAATAAATTTGAAAAACCTGAGCTGTAAAACACAACAAATACAGGGAGCAATTCAATAGTGATACTTAAAGGTTTTTTTTTTTTTATTCCAGTGCTTCAAAGAAGTTATAGTGTAAACCAATACAAAAGCAAGTTTAAGTGTGGTATAATCTGTTAATTTAAAAAAAATATTTGTAAAGTTCAAAAACATATTTCTCCTTCACAGTGTCATTTTCTGAACAAAAAAAAACTATCACAAAGAGATTTTTTTTGAAGTAGTACATGAATGAAATATTAGGTCTGTCAAATAGTCTTCTTAAAACAAAATTTAAATAAAACTTATCCTATAACTCTGCTTTCAATAAAAAATACAAGAGTAACCCTTATATTAACATGGCATAATTCCATAGATCCTATTTGCTCTTCTTCCATTAAAACGAAAATGTGCAGTATCGTATAATTTATGTGGGTTATATATTCAGAATATTGTAGATATTGATAAAAAAATCATTTAATCAAGGAAGAAACACCTTTCCCAGGTAGGTGATAAGGTTAACTTTATTGGTTTGATTCCTAATTATTTCCAAAGAGAAAAGTGTGAGATGATGGAGAGTGTTTGGGGGACGGGAAATATAGGCAAGCGATTAGAATGTAGAGAGAAAGGAAGATTGAGATTTGAGACTAATCAATTTTTTTAAATATTTTAAATGTATACATATTTCCATATAATATTCTTCTGTTGGAGATTTTTTAAACGTTCTTTAAAATCCAGTTGTAAATATCTTTTACATATAATTGTCTCATTATAACAAACTACAATTAAAAAACAATTCAAACTGCAAAAAAACTCTGTACTATATGGTATAGAAATATAAGCCAGAGAAATCACTAAGAGGAAAACCAAAGCGTATCCTGTATTGGTCTTCTATACCACTGGTGAAGACTGAAGTTGTTATTTCATCTGAAAAAGACCAACAGAACCAGTATTGATGCAGACCATAAAAGTACTACAATAGTAATATTTTTAGTTTCAGAGTTGTTTAGAATCTTAGCTTTATTTTTAAGAAACTTAACATGTTTTCTAAATATTTACTCTTATGATTATAAAATGAAACACTTTCTTTTATATTCATAAATATGCTATAATATGAAACAAGTATATGTACCATTTAAACCAAGAGATTTACTAAATGCAGTATATAGTAAATTAAAAATAACCATTAAATAAATGGAATGATCTATTTTTTTACTTTATCATCGAGAGTCTATTTACATAATGAAGAGCTCTGGATAACAAAGAGCCCAACCACTATTCTCAGAAAACTGAATATTCCAATGATTTTAATATATACATTATCAATTTCTGGGCTTGGTTTTAAAGAATGTGTGAACAGTCAGAAGTAAGATAACATATCTAATTGATTACAGTTTAGAAATCTAAATAAAGTGCCATACACCACAAAATAACTGCTTCATATTCAAAGGCACAAGTTCAATTTACTAGATCAGCTGGACTCACTGCATTATATTGCAGGAGACAACATTTAAATGACCTTGGGATACTGCTCTCCAGAAGTCTGAAAGGTCTGTTTCTTCACTGAAATTAGCTCTACTTTTAAAAAAATTTTTTTAAAAAGAAATTATCTCTACTTTTGATAAATATCTCTGATTTTGATACGTACCTAGCTTACTACGCAATTACTGTCTTTGCCCATATAAAACTCTACTTGAAGCTTTTTTTTCCATTTTAGGACCACAGATATTACAAATAAAAAATTTAAGAGCATGCAACATGCACAAAGGGTCAAGAATACATACACATGTTCCCTTCTGATACACTGCACAAGAAGGTTAAGAAAATACTATCACACACTCTAAGTCTGGAGACACATTTTCAGAGATTTTTTAAATGAGAAACTCAATAACTCTTAAACATTTGCTTTCCATTATTTCAGATCATGAAAAGATTTTTTTAAACTAACTTGTAATACACAATATATGCAACTCCACAATTAACCATGTATAGACATATGCCCACATCAATTCCCCCAACTCTTTTAATTAAAAATTTGTTTCTCCTGGTCTTAAAATCTGGTTTTAGGTGTTTTAAAAGTTCTAACAGCTATTAAGCTATACTTTGCTTTGGCACTAGCTCCCCCTCCAGACCAATGTACTAATATAACTGCATTTTTAAAAAATAAACAAGTAACAAGTTTTTCCAACCAAAATTTGCCACTTTTAAGGAGAATGCAGTTTCTTAAATATAACTGGCTAGAATTTGTAACAAAACACTGCAGAATTTAAACAGACTGATTGTTTTTTCGATTCTATATATCTTAAATAGAACTGATTTGAAAAATAACTTCAAGTGACTTTTTAAATTCAAGAACATCCTTAAAATACAATCTACATAGTGCAAAATTTTATGGAAATTATTTTGAATCCCTATCTTAAGATATCACAAGATAGCCTTCATGTTAACTCACTACTTGATCAAAGATATATTTTGCATGTTTCTGCCATCCACGCAAGTTTCATTCCAGCTGTTCAGCTTTTCAATTCAAAAAGAATTCTCAATTTATAAAGCAGCAAAAGGAAAATCCTTGCCTCCAAACCACCCTTGTATGTTCCTTACAGCTTATTCAACTCTAACACCCTGCATTTTTACATACTAAGCCTGTAAAATCACAATTTCAAAGGCCTAAATTCCCACCTTCTCCTTATTACTGTAGTATTAATAAATCAAGTAATTAAGACTTTCTATACACATCTTATACATTTCACAAGGATAGCAATGTACAGGGCCTTGTTATTTGGCATATGGTTTTAGGTTGTTTTAAAGTTATTTTAATGAAGGGAGACTACAATTTACTGCATTATTTCAACTTACTGCATTATTTCAGTATAGCTCTGTAGTGCTTAAATAATAATTTCTCTCCTAAAATACTTTCCATATGATGCACTCTTTTAAAGAATTAGGCATAAAACATGGCATGTAAATTTAATCAAGAAAAATAAACATGCGCTTAAACCCAGGAATATCAAGGAAAAAAAAAACTATAATGAAACCTGCCTACAATTTCTATAGAACCAAGCCAAAGTTAAGTCAGTTACTCGTGATGAGCTGAACTCTAAGCTGATACAAAACTTGTGTTGCAATTTTGTTCAGGGAAACGTTGACATTTGGGGTTATGTACTGTAGAGCCTGGCTTTTCTGGGTCCACCTTCGTGAGTTGGTTTAAATAAACTGTAAATTAATTGAAATATAGGAAGAAGAAAACACCACCTCTCCCAGCCTTTATCCAAGGCCTTTATCTAAAGGGTAACGTACAACAAAATGCTGAAAGCTCACCACGGAGAAACCCTAACCGTGACACTGCCATTTAACTTAGGAAATACACGGTGTCTCTAAAAACTACAATCCTCACGGTGAGAGAACAGGTGCTGCACCCGAAAACCCACTCACTCCTGCAGGACAAACCTCCTTGAACTAATAAATATACTCATTTAACCTTCCCAAATAAGTTTAGATACTCAAAAGCCGCCAGCTCATTATTTGCACATCAAAAGGGGGTACAGCGGCACTCAAGCCTTTAACTGCCCTGCATTGGCCCCTCGCTGAGAGTGGATCTTTGTGCCGGTCCACTCCCTGATTTCTAGCTGAAGCCACTCGTAGAAACCCCACAATGCACAGGCATCCTCCCCAATAGTCCGTGACTACAAGGACCGAACTGCTGGCAAAAGGGAAGGTAGGTGCAGAGGGGAGATAAGGAACACCTCCCACCCCCGCCCCCATCTCTTCTCTCCTCGGCTTCGGCCCCTGCCCTGAGCAAGGATGCGCGACGTCGAGGGCAGCGGCGGCGCCGCTCCGCGTCCCGGCTGGGGCGGCAGGAGCCCCTCACCCCGGCCCGCGCCCCCGGGGCTGCGCCAAGGCACCCGCCAGAGCGTCCCGGGGGCTCCCTCCCCACTTTTCCGGGAGCTGCTGGATAAGCAGCAGCAGTTGCAGCAACAGGCCCAGGGGTCGCCCGGGGGAAAGAGCAGCGACAGACCGGGAGCCTTCTCAGATCCCGCGCGCTTGCCCAGCCCAAGACCCCGAAGCACTCGGGGCCCGGCTCCCAAAACGCCCCCTTACCGGAGGCGGGAGCAGAGGCGGTCTCCGCCGTCCCCCGTCGCCGCCGCCACAGCCACAGCCCTCAGCCACAGCTGCCCCACGCTGGGGGAGTGGGAGAGGTGGCTGGGTGGAGGATGCTACTCCCGACTAAAAGGAGAGGAAGAAACGGAAACAGGAACCGCCGCCGCCGCCGCTTAACGGAGCCTTCGGCGCCACTGACTGAGGGAGAGCGCGAGGCGGCGCGAGCCAGGCAGTCGCTGACAGCGCGAGACCGAGCGCGAGCCGGGTCCAGGGCGCGCGACCCCGAGCACCACCAGCCCCATTCCGCGGGGAGAGGAAGGGGACGGTTGGCTGCGGAGCGGGCGGGGGGAGGGGGCCTGGAGCCCAGAGAACCGGCTACTCGGGTCGGCCAGAGATGAGGCGCGCACGCGCCGGAGCGGCTCTGACAACGAGCGCAGGCGGGGAAGCCTCGGCCAGCGCAAGCGTGCGCGCGCGAATGCAGGCGCGCGCCCCTCCGCGTTCCAGGCTCCTGGGAGGGGGCGCGCATGCGCCGGCAGCTGCCACCTACGGCGACCCTGGCATGTGCCAGGGCTTCTCCCCGCCCCCTTCCTCGCTGCGCGGGTGGGTAGCGTAGCTGCAGCATCCACCAGGCAGAGCCGCGGGCCACAGCGGGACGGCAGAGTTCCAGCAGGGCAGCGGCTGCGCGCGCGGGCGTCTGCTCGCACGTAGGCCGCCCTCTGCCGCCTGAAGGCCGGAGGCTGAGGGGGGCGCGAGCCGAGCCCGGCTCCCACTCCCGGGAGAGCCGCCTCAGGAGAAGGCCGTATTCTCTGGAGCGCCGGGGAACAGACCGGCCCACGCCAGCTCAGTCCGCGGCCCCACAGAGCACCCCCACTGGGAATCTGAAGCAGGCTCCTTGCCACTTCAGGGGTGGTCGCTGCTGCTCCTCGACCCCTGCAGCCCGCGCTTGGACGCTCGGCTGCAGCTTGCAGCGCGATCATACAATGACATCGCTCCAGCCGGCGATTCCGCGAAGCCCTGTTTTATCTTGTGAGAGCCGTTTTTCCACATTCTCTCGTAGAGAAAGACCCCCCACGAGGGCCTGCCTTTGATGCCCGGACTCTCCCGACCCGCGGCTGCGGCAGCCCCTCTGAGGCGGAAGTTTATTCAGTACGGGAAAGAGAACAGCGTGGGGAGAGAAGGGGGAGGCTTTTCCCTAAGGTGCTTCCTACCCGCTCGGACTCTGGAAATTCCTGGCGCCCGCGATGCAGAGCAGTGGGCCGAAGAGCTACCTCAGACCAGCCCAGACTGCGAGCTGAGCGGGAGGACCTGAGGCTCGCCGCCCGGGCACACAAAGTAGTCGCGGGCCGAGGGGTGCCGCCGGGGCCAATCAGAGCCGCGAGCCGCGTGAGTGGAGTGCGAGCCGGCCAATCAGAGGGCCGGAAGATGAGCTTCCCTTACCAAACTCTTCCCTGTAGCCTCGAGACCCAGATCCCAAGCCTGGGGCGAAGTATGATGGAAAAGCGAAATGGTGCCCTAAAGACAAGAATTACTTCTCCAGGCTTGGATGTTTTTAAGTAAATACCGGGGGTACTTATCACAGAGCAAATAGCGGCGGCCTCTTAGATGTTACGTTTTAAAAGGATCACAGGGAAAAGAGATTGAAGAGGCAGTGGCCTGCCAAGACTGCAATGTGCCTAATAACATCCATAAATTCACAATATTGAGACCCTCTTATAGGCCAGGAACTGTATTATAGAGATAAAAACAAGGTGTGCTGATTCATAGGAAGAAAATCCCCTGTCCTCAGGCAAGTCGGGTTTTTCCAAGAGAGGCTTGGCTTGACCTGATGCCTCTGGTATTTATTGTCAGCTCTTTAAACAAAAAGCATTCTGTGAAGTGCTGTACTTTACCGTCGTTTTTTGTGATTGTTATCTCCGGGTAAAACAAAATTGAGAGGAAAGTAGAATGACTTATCCAGGGTCACACAAAAAATACACTGACAGAGCCAGATTTATGTTCTAGCTCAGAAAGTTTGGATATCATCATTCAATAATCATTTGTTAAATGTGTGGGTGCTATCTTCCATGAGATTTCTGCACTAAGCTTACAAACAGAACAAAATTCTGCTATAAGAGTCACACCCTTTCTTTGTTGGAAATGAACAGAAATTTTAAGCTTATGCCATAGTAAGATGGATTAAAGGCCAAAATCTTATTAGTCATACTACAGATAATTTTTAGAAGTCACAGATGGGTAGATATTCACTTTTTAGTTTAAATACAACATTTTTAAAAATATTTTAACAAGCATGTATAACTTATTTTTTTTTTAAGAAAGAAGAGAACCATTTCCGGTTGGTTAACAATTATTATAGCTTACGTTGTATAATACTTTAAGATCTTCAAGTTCAGAGCTTTACATTTGCTTCAAAATGTCCAAGTTTATCTGACCTTCAACTTTCCCTCCCAAAAACCCAGGAATTAAAATACTTATCTTCCCTACCTCCTTCCAATAAAAACAAAACAAAACTGTCCCAGGAATGTTTGTCCAGGATTTAGTACATTTTTATAGGACATTATAATATATATTAAAATAGCAAATAACTTTGGTATCTCTAGAATATACTCAGAAACTAGTTCTTCAGTGATTTTGATCTTTGCTAAGTCAATGTGTTTCTCAGCCCATGACAGAACATATTATCAAGGCCCTTTCCAATCCAGGGCATGCCCAGGAGTTAGCTGCCAACCCAGAACTAGAAGTTTCGGTTAAACAACTGGTATGTGAGAACAAATCTTTACACATTAAGTTCTAAACCAGTAATGAATTTCCAGAAAATTCACCTATAACAGGGGTGCTTACCCTGCCTTTTCTCAATGCAGACAACAGTCCCAGCATTTAAAATACACATTTCTTCTAGTTTCTCCAGAGAGAAAAATTCCTGAAACCCTGCCTTTTTCTTGCCAGGTTAAATTCTAAGACAGAAAGCATCACCAAAAGGTTCTAAACATCACTGGCCACCAGAAAACATCTCTGTCAAAATGTCTTCTCCACAAGCTCCAACCTCTCACCCTGCTCCTGGACTCTTCTCACTCTTTCTCTTCTCACCCCAGCTGCTTGCTCTGCTTCTCATCACTCCCAGTTTGTGATATTTGCTTAAGCAAGTATAAGTGCTCCACCTCTTCCTCCACCCCTCCCTCACCAAACTAGGCTTTGGGCCGATTTTTACTTATCTCAAAAGTTATAGATAAATTCTACTCAACAAAAGATTGTACAGCACATTCTCCACGAATTGTTATGCTAAGAACTAGCAGGACTTTGTCAGTACATTATTTTCTTTTACATAGCCTTGGTCAGAATTCTTAGACATCAACCAGAGCTGTGGGGACTTGGGTGTGGGGCAAGGAGGAGTCCACCCTTACACAATGGAAAAGATTGAAATGAAAGTTAAAGTGAGTACATGAGTGGCCATTTTATTGAGAGATTAGCTAGATCAAAGTTAATGAACTTGAATGCTATCACATTTCCTAAGTTGTGAACATTCATGTAGAAACTAGTTTGAAATTTACTACCATTTTATTATGACTGCAATAAAAATAATAGCCAAGGTGTAATATTGCTGAGCACCAGTCCCCATGCAAAACTCTTTACCTCCACCATTTAATTCTCAAATCAAACCTTTGAGGTAGATCCTATTATTATAGTGGGGAGATCTGGGGCGTCCAGAAAGAGGCTGAGGCTCTCAGAAGGCTCAGCAGCAGCTCCTTACCAAATAATTTAGAAATTTTTCCATCTCTATCAATGTGTGCCCACTGACTGTCAGCCCTGGGAACATTTTTAATAATTTGTAATTGTTCTTGTTTTATATTAAATAATTGTCGCTGTAGCCACACTTCACTTACAGGATTCCATTTTGCAGGAAATCATCCAAAAGGAAGCACTGTTATTGCCACGAGCAAGAAGGTGTGACCTTGAGAAATCACTTTACCCAAATGGTTCTCAGTTTTCTCATTTGTAAAATAAGAGGTTGAACTAGATAAATTTTAGTTGTTTGGCAGTTCTAAAACTATAAATCTAGCCAGCTTGACACACCATGGACAGTAAGTACAAAAGTGAAATATGGAAAAAGTCTATTTTCAAATCCAATGTATTTTAAGTCACTTTTGAGCCAACTCCTTAAATAGAAACTCTACACCCACTCATTAAAAAGCCAGAGCTAATCTTTCCCATTAGAAGAGTAAATGAAGTGATTGATTTAAAGACTGATGAAACTAGCCAGACTATCCCTCCCTATGACTTGCCTCCATAGCTAAAATTTCTGTTTTCTTCATTGGGTTAAAGCAGCATATAGTTCACACTATTAATTTCTTATTCAGCATCCACTCCCATCCTTCCTTTTTAATCGAGTTCTTTATTTTTGTTTTTATTTGCTTGTTTTTTAGGTAATCACCCAAACTCCAACTACAGAAGGGCAACTCAGCCTGAGTCAATCAGTAATTGGATTACCTAATATGGTAAGAAATTTGTAATGCTTACCCTCTCCTTCCAGGCATATAAAAAGATTATACTTTTCCACAAGCACCCTAGACACCCTCCCCACCTCGCAGTTGGGCTGGACCATGTGACTGACTAGTTATAGCCACCAGTCTATAGTGAGTTGTGGGTATCAGTGGTATGTGTCACTTCTAGGTAGAACATTTAATTGCTAGCCTAAGTCCTTATAATATTTACTCTTCCTCAGATTCAAGACCAATATCATTTTAAGAGTACTGGTAAAGCCTCTCTCAGCCTAGGTTCCCAAAAAAAGACAATGTAGAGCAGCCTACCTCCCACCGTCATATAGTTTGAGTACAAAATGCATCTTTGTTGTTTAAGCCACTGAGACTTGGGGGTATTTTTCACTGCAGCATGACCTAGAATCTAGGTTATGCTAGATTAGAATATGCTAGACTATTCTAATTAATACATGTGAAAAACATTATAGTCCTAGGGCAAACTGACCCAGTCAAACTGAAGGGAAGGATTTTCAGTCCATGCTTGGGAGAGAGTTCTCTATTTCCTGCCAGGTATGAACACGTCAGCCTATAACTCAGATTGCCACTGGCAGCCATCTTGCAACTGCAAGAGGAACTAACCTTAGAATAAAGGCAACATACTGAGTATGGCAGAGAGATACTCTTGAAGACAGGATTGAGCTGATGGTCATGCCTCTCATAAAGGCTACTCTTTCCTGGACTTCTAAGTCTGCAAAATAATAATTTTGTTTAGTTTGTCCATAACACTGTAAAAAGAAATGCCTCTTGTATATTTTAATTTACTCTCAGGTCCTGACACAGATCTACCTCATGAAGCCCTCAAAAATATTGAATATTTTAAAATTATCTGTATTAACAAGCATAGGCCAGGCACAGTGGCTCATACCTGTAATCCTAGCACTGTAGGAGGCTGAGGTGGGAGGATCACTTGAAGTTAGGAGTTCAAGACCAGCCTGGGCAACATAGCGAGACCCCCTGTCTCTACAAAAAAAATTAAAAGTTAGCTGAGACAGGAGGATCACTTGAGCTCAGTAGTTCGAGGTTACAGTGAGATATGATTGCACCACTGCACTCCAGCCTGGGCAACAGAGGAAAATTGTCTTTCAAAAAAAAACACACACACACACACAAAGGAGAAAAAGTAATCTGATCCAAACCAATCTTTCTACAGATGAAGAGATTAAAACCCTGTTAGACATTGCAAGGTTTATCAAGTTCAAACAGCTTTATTATGGCAGAACTATGGTCAAAAATGACCATAGTTTCCAACTCAAGATAGATAAGTATTAAGGCAGTGTATTACTCTGGTAGTTTAAAACTTTGAAGTTAAAACAAATGTATTTTACTTACTAGCTATATGACCCTGGACAAATTACTTAACCTCTCTGAGCTCTAGTTTTTTCATCTGTAAACGGGGATAATAACCTCTATCTAGCTCATAAGGAATAAATGACTCAATATATAAAAAATACTCAGTTCAATGCCTGACATATAGTAAATATTATATACATTGTAGTCCTATTAAATAATGTTTATTTGTAGCTAAATCATTTTTATGCATTAGGATAGATCCTATTCTTCTTCACCATTCATTTAATTCAGACCACTGACCTGTATTTTTTCATCACATGTAATTATAGTGGACACCTGTATAACTATGGTCAGAACACACCTTTTCTATAGGAACTGCTCCTCCGATTCCCACACTTCTATCATGATGGCAGCAAGAAGAGCTATTTTACTGCTGGCTATTCCTTGGCCACAGCTAATAGGTCAAGAGGTGGACACCTGGCCAAAGATGGGCCAATGAAACCATTCTTCCAGGATTTTTAGACTTGGAAAGACAGGTCATCTGAAGCCGCACCTAGATATAAAATCTGGGAGATATCATTGGATATTTTTTTTCCAAATGAAGAAACTCATTCTGTATTAGAGAATAAAGTCAATGGACAGAAGGAAGTGGAGAAGACAGATAAAGTGTCTTTGTTATAGTAGAATTCTCAATTCCAGATTTTCTTGACCAGTGGCCAAATTTCTGTCTTTTCTTCTTCTTAGGCTCATCTCTTTCTAGGGTTTCCCTGTATCCTTCCAATATATTCCCCATTTTGCTTAAGCTATTTACAGGTGGGTTTCCAGATGCAATGAAAGCGATGATATGCTATATTGTGTTATCATAAAGTAAAAAAATAAGAAGAGGGAAAATCCTTAGATTCATTATCATCATTAATGGCCTGTGTGATACCACTAAGAACATGATCATCAAGTTTATGAATCAACAACTCTTTATAAAATGCCAACTATATGTAAGGTATCTACAGCAGAGACTCTCAACTATCTCCCTATATCTTTTCTTTCATTCTTCCATAATAACGAACTCCCATTTCTGGATAGTTCTATTGCAACTTAACTGAAACCTTACATTTCCTAGTCTCCCTTTTAATGGGTGTGGCCACACAACTAAATTCTGGCTGTTGAGATCTAAGCAGAAATATTGTGTGGTACTTATGATATAAAAAAATAATTCATTCTTCCTGCTACTTGCTGTAAAGAAGAAAAAAGAAAGATTTAAATAGTTAATTAAAATATAATTTAATTATAGGCCGGGCACAGTGGCTCATGCCTCTAATCCTAGCACTCTGGGAGGCCGAGGCAGGTGGATTGTTTGAGCTCAGGAGTTCGAGACCAGCCTGAGCAAGAGCGAGACCCCATCTGTACTAAAAAAAAAAATAGAAAGAAATTATATGGACAGCTAAAAATATATATAGAAAAAATTAGCCGGGCATGGTGGCACATGCCTGTAGTCCCAGCTACTCGGGAGGCTGAGGCAGAAGGATCGCTTGAGTACAGGAATTGGAGGTTGCTGTGAGCTAGGATGATGCCACGGCACTCACTCTAGCCTGGGGAACAGAGTGAGACTCTGTCTCAAAATATATATATATATATATAATTTAATTATAAAAAAGAATATAATAATTCATTAATAGGAAGGAGATATACCCATCTTATCCCTTGTCTCCATCCTATTACCTGGGACATGATATGATGACTGGAGCCCTTGCAGCCATCTTAGACCATGAGGAGGAGAGGCCTACCATGGGGATAACATAATAGTGAGTGGGAAAGAGCTGGGTCCCTGACAACTTTGTGGTATCTCCATGCCAATCCTGGATTGCTCACCTCTAAAATTCTTTTATGTGAAAAAGAAAGAAGATGCTATTTTATTTAAGCCACTATTATCTAGGCTTTTCTGTTATATGCCACTGAACCTACTCCTGATATTATTGATACAATGCCATTGTAGTTTGATAAATTATATTAAGTTGGCTTGTTAATGCTCTATGAAAAGAAACAAATCCAAAAAGGATCTTGAAAGAAATGTTATAAAGACTAGTACATGCTACTATATTTAAAAATTAAAAACCAAAAATAAAGCTAGAGACTGGGGAAGGATGGGGTAGCTGCAAGGTCAGAGGGATAAATTCTAGCCAGAAAAATAATAATTGACTATTGCCAATACGCTATAAATACTCAGTCCAGCAAGAATAAACCACACTGAAGTCACTGAAGTTCCAATGTTCAGCTTTTCTGGGGCAAAAACTCTCTCTCACAATTTCACCCAAGGGAAAATTATATTCTGAGGGTAAAGATGAACTCTAACCAAACTTACAAAAGTCTGAAAGACCAGAAGGTCCTCTTAAGGGCAGAGACCCTGCCTATCTGTCTTGGTCACCCGTAGCATAGTTATTGAATCAATTACCACTGGGATGAAGAAACTGATAATCTCTGGTTAGTCAGGATCTTCTACAGTTTCCATGGGAACAAGACCATACAAAGTCCTAGTTCAGAATGTAGATGCTAACTATATTTGAATCCTGGCTCTGCCACTTGATAGCTGTGAGACCTTGAGAAATTTTTTGAACCTTTCCCTATCTCAGTTTTTCATATCTGTAAAATGGGAATAATAATATTATCTACATCATAGCATTGTTGTGACTATAAAATGTGTTATTACATGGAATGTTCTTAAGAACAGGGCCTGACACAGAATAAGCATACAATTAATGTTAGCCATTTATAGCCCTACAAAAACCCTAAGTTACAGCAAGCCTTTGTGGACACCACTGTTATTATCTGATCTAAATCCAAAGTCAAGATAACATGAAAACAGAGTCTATGGAAGCAAAAGAAAGAAGTAATTGACAAGATTTCCAGAACCAGAGGCTGAATGTCATTTGGTTCTGCTGCACATGCTGTAACATAACTACTGGTATTTAAAATGAGAAGTAAAGGTTCTAAAAACAACTCCCTATAAATTGAGCTGATGTGATTTACAAGTAGACTTGTAAACCCACATAGTTAGAGGTCAAGTGGGGCTAACTTTATTTCAAAACTGATCATTTAGTTTAAAATACAGCTCTTTGGCTGGGCGCAGTGGCTCACGCCTGTAATCCTAGCACTCTGGGAGGCAGAGGCGGGAAGATCACTTGAGGTCAGGAATTCAAGACCAGCCTCAGCAAGAGTGAGACCCTGTCTCTACTAAAAATAGAAAAAATTAGCCACTCAACTAAAAATAGAAACAAAAATTAGCCAGGCATGGTGGCTCGTGCCTATAGTCCCAGCTACTCAGGAGGCTGAGGCAGGAGGATCGCTTGAGCCCAGGA
Organism: Lemur catta; assembly: GCF_020740605.2. Lineage (NCBI taxonomy): Eukaryota > Metazoa > Chordata > Mammalia > Primates > Lemuridae > Lemur > Lemur catta. The sequence goes on from NC_059128.1 coordinate 32,958,131, forward strand.
GTTTGAGGCTGCTATGAGCAAAGCTGATGCCACAGCACTCACTCTAGCCCGGACAACAAAGCAAGACTCTTTCTCAAAAAAAAAAAATATATAGATAGATAGATAGATAGACAGACAGACAGACAGAGCTCTTCTTTTGGGCTCTTACACTCACATGTCAAATGTCCAGGGAGACCTTACAACTTACTTGAGCTCTTTAAAGTGCAAGGACCCAAGAACCACTCAACTTACCTCAGAGAAAGTGGGGGCTTGTTAAAAAACATAAGAATTGAAACTTACCCTGGAGCTGAAACACCATCAGATACTGAGGCAACTGGAGACCTCCCCCTCCATGTCTTCCTCTCTCTCACGTTTCCACGTTTCCCATGTTATTTCTCCTTTCCTGCTCTTCTCTTGATACCAGCTTTCATTCTTTATTCTACCTTTTGGTTTCTGCTTCCTCATAATTTTGGATCCCTTTTAATTTTATCTTCCTCATAGCATGAGACACTATCAAAACTGGCAAATTCTCATAGTTTCTTGGTTCACATTCTCCAGAGAAGGAAATCTTGCTGGGCCTTCAAATTTCTTTCTACTAACCCACAACACAGGTCTCTGGCCTTGAGTCAGGTGTTACTTCTAGTCCAAACTACCCCTTCAGCAGGGGCTATGAGCATGAGCATGGCAGACCCTATAGTAGAGGGAGGAAATGGGCAGACACAGGTGCTGACATCTTTGGTACCCTGCAATACTCCTTTCCCTTGCTTTCTGTTTACTGTAATTATCCTAATCTCTCAAATATTCACACATAGATCTTACCACCATCTCCTTCTACTCTCAGTACTTAGCAATTCAATTTAGTGTCAGTTTTCTTTTTGGCCTTTGCAAATCCCCCAATGTGTTGTTTCCAATAGTCTTGATTTTGTTTATAAAGTCAAGTGGGCTATACTGGAATCGTTTCCACATGGACCATGTAGCTTCTCATCAATTGACTCACATACCCCCTCACCCCCGACATTGATGTGGTCAAAAAGTGAGCTCAGGAGAAATCATGAGTTACGTGAATGCAACTGTCACGGCTTATTCTGTCTTCACAAAGGAAAGACAGCCATATTAAAAGCTAGTCTCCAGACAAGTTTTGTAAAAGCCAATGCTATCGTGTTGAAACAAAGAGTTTATGGATGTCTAAAATATAAATCATGGCAATAGAAGTCATATACCTCTCAGTTAACAGGGGAGACTAAGGAAATTAACAGGAAAATATAGAGGAGTACATGGATATTTGATGGGCACTAATGTCTCTGCCACATGTGCAGGAAGATGACCTGCATAATCATATGTGGCATAGCTCTGGATATAACATTTAAACAAGAAATATCCAGAATAATGAAATGGATAGCAGGAGGTGAATTTCAGAAATTGTGAAGAACTTGATAACTGATGAGATGAAAAAGTGACTAAAGATGAATGAGATTTGGGGCTTGAGCAAATGGTTATTTGATACCATTGATATAGTTTATAGTTGAGCATAATTACATTTAAAATTCAGGTCTTCTGACCCTAAACTCAATATTCTGTTTACTCTGACAGAGTAAATATTTCATTTACAAAAAAGCAAAGTATCTTAAAGAATAATGGAATCAGATGGATTCACCATTGTATCCTCAGTGTCTGGTGCTTGGCCTATAGGAGATATTCAATAAACAGCTATTGAATGAATGGATGAGTGAATGAATGAATGAATGAAGAAAGTGGATTTTATTATAACAGAAGGTATTCGACTAAATAAAAATGTTTTGTCTTTGCATGTTATTAGATCCTACAAATAGTTTCCCTGGAAGTTTTAATATCTTTTAATAGCTATTTCAAAAATATCATAGGAAATCTTATACATACTATGTCCACATTCCTAAATAATAGAAGAAATCCAATTAACTTTGTCTTTCCTTTTATAGGAATATTACTCATCTTTAAAATAAGGGCATAATAAAATAATCTATGCAGTCCTTTCACTTTTAATATTCTATGTGCCTCTAAGACAAAAATGGGCTTGATTAGTTTTCCTCCACAACTTACAATGACTGTACTTGTTGGTTCCTCCCATGTAGATATGGCTGTGATTACCATGGTTTTTTCACCAAATGGAGAGTGATCCAACAACTAAATCTAATATCTAAAACCTAGATTTTCCTGAAAAGTCTAAGACCTGTGAACACCATAGGAATGAGTCTGAAATATTTATTTAAACTCTGTGTAATTGTTATGATTCCTCATGGCCTTGTACTTAAAGTGTCCTTGGCTGTATGTCAGGGCTGATGTTCACCAATATGGCAAAATTCTGATTGGTCAGTGGTCCATTTTGATTGTCTGAACCCATATAATACTATTTTAAATATTCCAAGAATATCTTTGTCCTCCATGAACTTAACTTGGTAACAGAGGCTAACTGAAGCTCTGGTAAACAGGTTTGAACCCAGATAGTTTTGATTTTTTGGTAGGAGAGTGTTTATCCTTTCTTCACTGTCCCAAGCACCACTTACCTGGGATGCTCACCAAAAGACCTGGGATAAATTTTGCATTCATCACAGTGAATCTAGAACTCTAATGTCACACGCAGATAAAGTAAGACAAATTTTTACAGGTAGAAGCTAACTTGGGTGTATTTTTTTTAATGGTTTTATGCTTGAGTCAGTCATGCTCTGACAGTGTAGCATAAACTACACTATAATCTCTAAAGGTCCCTTCTGTAATTATGACTCATAATTTTCCACGTAAACAGTTCTAAAAAAACCAAATTGCTACACGAGGATGCTTATTAAATCTCTACAGTGCTTTGTATAAGAGAAAGGATATTCCTCTCATTATGGTCAAATGGAAATTGAATGAAGAACAGAAAATCCTCACTTAACATCATCAATAGGTTTTTGGAAACTGCAACGTTAAGCAAAACGACATATATAAGGAAAGCAATTTTACCATAGGCTAATTGATATAACAACAGTTAAATTCCTGCCCAGGCACTGTGGCTCACACCTGTAATCCTAGCACTCTGGAAGGCCAAGGCAGGAGGATTGCTTGAGGTCAGGAGTTTGAGACCAGCCTCAGCAAGAGTGAGGCTCTGTCTATACTAAAAATAGAAAAATTTAGACGGGCAACTGAAAATAGAAACAAAAAATTAGCTGGGCATGGTGGCAAGTGCCTGTAGTCCCAGCTACTTGGGAGGCTGAGGCAGGAGGATCGCTTGATCCCAGGAGTTTGAGGTTGCTGGGAGCTAGGCTGATGCCATGGCACTCACTTTAGCTCCGGCAACAAAATGAGACTCTGTCTCAAAAAAAAAGAGTTAAGTTCCTATGGCATATTTCTGCCAAACTTCTAAGACTCAAAACACTTCTAATATTAAACACTGAAATAAATGTGGGCTATACATACATTTTTAAAAGATCAATGAAAACAAGTAAGATAATGATTTACCCAGTTATGCCAGTTCAGAGTCACAGGTGGCAGTAGCCTACCCTGGCAGCTCAGGGCTCAAAGTGGGAACCAACCCTGGACAGGACACCATTCCATCACAGGGCACGCTTATACAGACACCCACACTCAGACTAGAACAATGTAGACGTGCCAGTTAACCTAAGGTGCACATCTTTGGGATGTGGGAGGAAACTGGAGTACCCGGAGAAAACCCATGCAGATGTGGGGAGAACATACAAACTCCCACACAGACAGTGGCTCCTGCTGGAAATTGAATTTTTTTCTCATCAACCTTAAAACGAAATGATGTTGAATGAAATGAGGACCTGCTATGCACCAAATTTCCCCTAATATCCTTATAATCTTCTCTAACTGCTAGAATCATCTTCCAGTGCTTTCTAGCCACAATGCAGTACAAGTTGTTCTGCTCCTTTATATATCCTAGCTTCCGTGGTAGTCAGGTTGGGACTATGCTCTGGCCAATGAAATGTGGGCAGAAGTGATGAGTCACTTCCAAGCCTGGTCTTAAGTGCCCCTTGGAGAACCTCCAGCTCTTTCTTCCTTTGCTTTGGTGATCTTGGAGGCTACATATTCCAGATGTTCCCGCTATAAGATAGAGGTAGCCTGGGTCTCTCAGTATCCACTGGGAAGAAAATAACTCCATAGGCACTGGACTGTGACATGAGCAAGAAAGAAATAAATCTTAGCTAGGTGTAGTGGCACATGCCTGTAGTCCCAGATACTCAGGAGGCTGAGGCAGGAGCATTGCTTAAGCCCAAGAGTTTGGGGCTTTAGTGTGCTATGATCATCCCTGTGAATAGCCACTATACTCCAACCGGGGCAACATAGCAAGATCCTGTCTTTAAAAAATATAAAAATAAATCTTTATTGCATTAAGCCACTAGCATTAATTAACCAGCTACTATACTGGCCAAGGGGATAATGGGGAGCTAAAATCCAGCCCTGGTTTAGCCACCAAACCATATTCCCTGGCATAATCTTTTGCCAAACTGAGCACCCCAGAGGAGATTCCTTTTCTAATTCACACACAGAGGCCACATGGGCTGTAGTCACCCTGTCTCCATCCTATTTCCCCTTGGTAATCCCTCTAGAAAGAACTTCCTAAAGCACAGCTCTGATAATGCCATTTCCTGCTTAGAAGCCCTCAGAGCGGACTCATGGCTTCCTGAATTAAGCCTAAAATCCTTGACGTGGTCTCCAAGATCCTCTGCAATTCATGGAAAAGAGTCTACCTCTACAGCCCAGTCACTATCTTTTGTCTTCTAACACCCATGTTCCCCAGCTCTGGAATCTAGTGTGGCATGAGGCCAGGAGCTCCCTCAGCCCGACCCAACTTATCAGGTGCACCCCATCTCATACCAACCTAGATTATGAAGCCTCCACCTTCACTTGCTCCAAGAATTTCCACAGCATGGAATTTCTTCAAGTCCTCCAGCCTTCTGGGGTCACCTTTTCCTTTAATATCCAAATTAAAAAGCTAAACTTAAAAATAACAAAAATAAATAAATAGAAATAAAAGGCTAACCTTCCATCCTGTATATTATAAGGGCAACTCCATCTGATTTATTTGAGTGAAAAGGGGGTTTGTCTCATAGTTGTTCCTTAGTTCACTCTGTAGCTTATTCCTCCACTCTGGCTCTGCAGAATAGCAAGAATTCAGCTGTGTTCTCACCCCAAGTTGGATCCTACTTGTGTGGAGGATGTCCGTATCACTCCATAAAGGAACCAAGAGGCAAGGAAAAACAACAATATATAATACATCTATACTACTACTCTGTAGCTGCTAGGATTGCCAGGTAAAATACAGATGCCCGTTAAATTTGACTTTCAGATTAACAGTGAAATCATTTTTTACTACGTCCCAAAGATTGCGGGTACATACTTATGCTAAAAAATTATTTGTTGTTTTCTAAAATTCAAATTTAACTGGGTGTTCTGCACCCAGGTAAATAAATAAACTATTTAGCAAATAAACAGATTTTTATTTGCTAAGTCTGGCAACCCTAGGAGTGGCCCCCTTTTGTTAAATTCTTTTTTCTTTTTTTGGAGACAGAGTCTTGCTCTGTTGCCTGGGCTAGAGTGCCGTGGTATCAGCCTAGCTCACAGCAACCTCAAACTCCTGGGCTCAAGCAATCCTTCTGCCTCAGCCTCCCAAGTAGCTGGGACTACAGGCATGTGCCACCATGCCCAGCTAATTATTTCTATATATTTTTAGTTGTCCAGATAATTTATTTCTATTTTTTGTAGAGACAAGGGTCTCGCTCTTGCTCAGGCTGGTCTCAAACTTCTGATCTTGAGCAATCCTCCAGCCTCAGCCTCCCAGAGTGCTAGGATTACAGGCGTGAGCCACCATGCCCTGCCTTGTTAAATTCTTAATCTTTGGCTCAGACTAGGGAGAGAAGCAAGGCTCTTCTTGCTAATGCATAATCTACCAAAAACACTGCCATTTTAAATAACATTTCTTCCCTCAACAGCAATGTTTTCCTTCCTATTATTCATGTATTATGGTAGTTTCAATGCAATAAACTTCTCATAAGATAAACTCTTGAAGTCAAGAATCTTTTCGTATTCTTTCATTGGCTGGCTGGATCTTGGAGGCATTTTTCCAGAACTGACTATCTGCTTGCTACATTGGCATTTCAGGAATTCCAAACCAGCAACAGCCCCAGAAATCTTAAGGCAGATAAAACAGTCAGAAGAAAATGCCTTGGGCATGTATAATAGCAAATTCTAGCACTTTTTCTGACTTGCATAATGAGCCATGGATTTTATAATTTTGGCCTGGCACATATGTTTCCAAATATCTCTCCATATCTTCCAGGGAATACTTGGCTGCGTTTTACCTGAGGTGTGTCAGACATCCGTAGGAACATAGGTTATGTCTAGAAGTCATTCTTTTAATATAGCTTGCCAGAGGAGTAACTCTCTCCCTAAAACAAAATAGGTAGCATCCCCACCAGGTGGTTGTTATTTCACTCTTTCAAACACATTTCCACACCACCTGTAAAATTTGAAAGTAGCAAACTGGCCAAAAGTTAACATCTTATGAATGACACAGTCTCACTGTCCAGCTCCTGTACCCTGTGCTTTCTTGGCAGCTCCTCTGGAAGCCAGAAAGACGGTGGGTTAGATTATAAAGGTTAATTAAATACCATAAAATGCACACAGGATTAGAAACAACTACGTTGTTCTTCCTTTCACAGCACCCATGTTCCAGATGCCAGTAGTCACTTAGGTATCCAGCATGACAATTCTTTTCATAAGGAATAGGAAATTAATCACAGCCATGGAGGTGCCCTGTACTCTCCTGCAGTAATAGTAGAAAGAGTGGGTGTGGTATGGCTCTTTTAAACACAACATCCAGAGATGGATTTGTGGAAATCTAACCTTTTCAGAAAATTTCAATTATTTCATTGAAAATATATGTATACATATATGTATGTGTGTGTATATATATCCAGTAGTAGCATTTGTTTTATTGAGGGACATGGTCCAGCTCTGTCGCCCAGACTGGAGTGCAGTGGTGCGATCACAGCTCAGTGCAACCTCGAACTCCTAGGCTCAAGGTGATACTTCTGCCTCAGCCTCCTGAGTAGCTGGAACTACAAGCATGTGCTACCATGCCCAACTAATTTTTTAATTTTTGTAGAGACATGATCTAGCTATATTGACCAGGCTGGTCTTGAACTCCTGGCCTCAAGTGACCCTCCAGCCTCGGCCAGCCCCCCAGCCTGAAGTGCTGGGATTTATAGGTATGAGCCACCATGCCTGGCCAGTAATAGCATTTTTGAAAATGAGATAACATGCACATGATAAAAAATTCAAAGGGCATATAAAAGGGTATAAAGGGAAAAGTGAATCTCCCTTCTACACTGTCCCCGAGTCCTCCAAGGTACCAGTGTCACCAATTTGTATATTCCTCTGGTTGTATTCTCTGTCTATATAAGCAGGTCCTTATATATTGTCTTAAAACATATTTATAGTATATATACTATTATACACATTGCTTTTCCAATTCCTTTTTAGATCTTTTTATTGCAAAATTACCATATAAATAAAAATTTAAAATATAGAATGATCATATTTTCATTTAACAATATATCTTTGAAAGCATTCCATATTAGTATACAACACTCTGCTTCAGTATTTTGGACTGCTGTATAATATTCCACTATATGAATGTATAACTAACCAATCCTAATATTGATGGATTTTTGATTTTGTAATAATGGACTCTTTTTCAATTATTTTACCCTTTTAACAAGATAGATCTATGTACCACTGAGATAGATATTCAACAGTTATTTACTGAACACCTACTATGTCTAATATACTATGCCTAGGCCCTATAAACAATAATGAAACTAAATATATTGCTATACATTTCCTCATCTTCAAATTGTTTGGTCATTTTTCTTGTGTGTGCTATGGGATTTGTATTGTCTTCCCCACGTTTGTAACTGAAGACTCCTTCTTTATCTATTAAAACACAAAGTTTGGCCAGGTGCGGTGGCTTGTGCCTGTAATCTCAACACTTTCGGAGGCCGAGGCAGGAGGATCATTTGAGGCCAGGAGTTTGAGACCAGCCTGGATAACATAATGAGACTCTGTCTCTACAAAAAATGTTTTAAAACTAGCCAGGCATAGTGGCATGCACCTGTAGTCCCAGCTTCTTAGGGGGTTGAGGCAGGAGGATCCCTTGAACCCTGGCATTTGATTGGGCTATGATTGGGCCACTACACTCCAGCCTAGGCAACAGAGCAAGACCCTATCTCAAAAAAAAAAAAAAAAAAAAAATCTCCCCTAAATTTGCTCTACTATGGCAAAATAGGAGTTCCATAATGCTGGATCTTTAATCTATCACTTTGGGGACTATATATCAATTTTCTCCATAAAGATACACCTGTACTTAATTATAGAATCAGAATTTAAGAGGCAGAGAAGAACTTTATGATCACATAAACCAATCTATCTCTTCATTTTATAAATGAGGAAAGTAAAGCTAAGAAGAGGATAAATAACTGGGCCATAGTCATGCTCTGGCTTAGTTTTCTGACACAAAATTTGTTCAACATACCTCCCTATCCCCCATTTAAAAATCAAAACTGTGACTTTCACTTGCAGCCATGATGGAATAACAAGGACCTGCTTTACCCTGTACCTTAAACAACTGAAAACAGGATGAAATATTAATATATAAACAAGAGTTTTCAGATGCTGGACAACATGCAAGACAGGATGATGATCTCTCAAAGAAGAGAAACAAATGAGGTGAACCTCCAACTGCCTCCAGTTTTCTTCCTGGAAAGGTTCCAGGCGACAGCACAGGCAAGGGAAACCCCAACAAAGCCTGGCAGTTTTCCTGAGTTGAAGAGACGAAAGTGAGAATTCAGGGAACTGAGGCCTGAATTTGCTGGTAACAGGCACTCAACAGCTGTTGTTAGCTGTGCCTGTTACCAGCTTGAACTTGTAGGGTAGGTTACCAGATAGGAGAAAGCTGCACAGAGAGAGAGAGAAAGAGAGAGAGAGAGAGAGAGAGAGAGAGAGAGAGAGAGAGAGAGAGAGAGAGAGAGTGTGTGTGTGTGTGTGTGTGTGTGTGTGTGTGTGTGTTGATTTGCATAGGCCTCCCCTTTGGTCTTCAGCTGAGTAATTGTGAGCACGCATGTGTGAGGAAACTACCTGAGACCACAGACAGAGAAACGTGAAAGGAGCAATTACTGGCAATCACACAGGAATGGAAATAGTTCGCATTACAGACAGCCTGAATGGGAAAACACTGTGATATACCGGGCATTGGGTTGAAGGTTTAGAAAGGTAGTGCCTCATGAGGAGGCCAAATTAGCCCTAGACAAAAAGTTGCTCTGCTTCTTCCTAAGTTTAAGTGCAAGCCTCAGAAGAATCAAACTATTTCCAAATAACTTAAATTCTGTCCCAAAACATAACTCAAAAATATTTAAAAGAACACAAAAACAAAAAACAAGCAAAAACTCAGCATCCAACAATGTGAAATTCACAATATTTGGAATCCAATAAAAAATTACCAGGCATGCAAAGAATTAGGAAAACATAACCCATAAGGAGAAAAAAACAAATGAATCAATGGAAACAGATCTAGATATGCCACAAATGATAAAATTAGTAGACAAAGACATTAAAACAGCAATTATAACTATGCTCCATATGTTCAAGAAAGCAGAGGAAGGCGTGAGCATGTTAAGGAGAGAAAAGGTATTTTTTTTTAAAAAAAAGACCCAAGTTGAACTTCTTAAGATGAAAAATACAATAGCTGAGATGAAAATTCAGAATTACTATGGGAATTATAATTTTTGTCATTATTTTTTGTCATTATTAACACCACAAATGTAAAAATAATATTTTTCATTGGACCTAAAAATAGTCCTTTTCATGTAAAAATCTCAAAGCCACATACAAATGTACATCAAAACCATCAACATAGAGTAGTGTCTGCATAGTAAAAACACATTGTCTGCACTTGCTATTGGTATTTATAAAGAATAGAAGCAGCACACAGCACTTTTCCATATGCAAAACAAGTGAAGCCAAGCATAACTTCTATTCAGAAGAGTTTAAAGTCCAATGAAGAATTAAAAATTGGGTTCTGTGACTTCATTTTTAGGTTGTGTGCATGCATAAATTAAAGTATAATATTTCTATATGCACCACGCAGGATATGGAAAAAGCTAGTGATTTTTAGACCCTTTGCAGAATCAGCAACAGTAGTATTCCCAACAATTTGTTGATGAGCTGCAGTTTAAGACTCTAAGCTAAGAAATGTAGGTAAGGAGAAGTTGGAAATCAAGCAAGAAGCAGAAGTAGGACCAAAAAAGAAACTCTTAGGAAAAGTAGGAATATTTTAAAATGTGAGGACTATGGTTTACAAGTATATATGAATCTCCCTAACAGAGGCCGAGACAGCAATAACATGAAAATGCAATTAAATTCAACCAACATTTGTTGAGTGTCTGTTACGTGCAAGACACTGCACCAAATGAAGCACTATCCCTTCATCCAGAAGCACAAAATGTGATGCAAGAAATGGATGTAGATACATAAATAATTGTATTGTAAGTCAGACTGATAGCTGCAATAATGAAGATAGTATAGAGGAATGAAATAACTGGATTTGGGGGTAGCAAAATGGGGGAAGACTTTACATAAAATATAACATTTGAACTGTGTCCTAAATGATAAAAAAAAAAAAGTTTTACTATATATAAAAGAGAATTGTGTGGTTATTCTCCATTTAATTCTTCCCTCCCTCATACCAGCATCCATTCCCTGCCTCTCTCCACCCTGCTTTGTAACCAACAGACTGCCTTACCAACAAACTGACCACCCTTGGTGGTTGGCTAGTTACTAGTTGGGTTTGGCCATTGCAAGACACTGGCTGGAGATTGGAAAGCAGGAAGACAGAAGCTGGAGAATTTTTTCACTGTCCCCCTCTGCTTCGACACTGTGGTTCTGGCAGTGCTGCAACCCTCTCTGCCTACAGCTCCTACTAATGGCCAAGGCCCCCTTACCTATGGCTCCAACTCTTACTGAGCTGTGGTAACAGTATTTCATCCTCTTGGCCTTTGGGCCTAGGGAAGGTAGGAGCTTCCCCCTTTGCTCTTCTCTGGGTGTCTCAACTTTACCCTGACCATGTCTCTGTAAGTGGTCTCTTCATTTAAACCATATGAGTTGAACCCAGTCCTAAACAAAGACTACATGAGCAAAGACAAGAAGGAACACATAATTGGGAAGCTATAGCTGCATTTTGGGTAACATCATAGTGGTGAGAATCCAGGCTCAAGAAGAATGGTTTTAGAGAATTAGGGCCATATTGTGAGGGCCTCACCAAGGAATATGGACTTTATTCTTGGATAAGAGAAATCCAGCAGTAGTTATTGAGTGGGTATCATCAGAACTGTGTTCCAGAAAGATCTCTACTAGCACATGGAAGATAGAATGAAGGGGAACGAGCCTGGAGGCAGGGAAGCCAGGTAAGAAGTTACTACAATAAGGTCCTAAAATGGGACTTTGGTTGGTGGTAGGGACAATGGATTTGAAATGGATCAGCAATAAAATCTATAGCGCATAGCAAATAAGTGAATTGAGGGGCAAAGAAGAAGGGAGTTTTAAAGATGATTCCAGGTCTCCAGCTTGGGAGCACGGAAAAATGGTGGCCCTATAAACACAGAGGAAGAGGTTCTTAGAATTAAGAACATAATGAATTTGATTTGGACCACATAGAAAGTGAGGTGCTGCAGAGCATTCAGGCTGAGATGCTCAGCAAAGGGCTGGAAATTTGGTCCTATGTTTTAGGAATAAGGTGAGGCCTGAAGATAAAAGGACATCTTCTAGAACTGTGGTTCTCATTCCTAGCTGCACTTGGGAATCATCTGAGGGATGTTTAATAAAATAGATGCCAAAGCCCAACCCCAGACCAATTAAATAAGATGTCTCATCATGCCAGAAATCAGATGTAATTGGTATGTATTTAATCAAACTTAATGGGATTTAATCTGGGTTTGTATTTTCAAAAAGCTCCCTAGGTAATTCTTGGATACATCCAGATTAAGAAGCACTAATCCAGAGCAAAACAGAAGCAGCTAAGAATAGACATTTGGGGACACCAGTATTTAAGGTACTCACAGGAAGACGATAGAGAACACAAATAATAAAGAGTGGCAGATAAAGATAAAGGCAGCAAGGAGGATTTTATCCAAGGAGTGGATGCCACAAAGAGGTAGATGAGGAATGAGAAGAGGCCCCTAGATTTGGTAAGTAGGAGGCCATCACTGATCTCTGGGAAAGCAGTTTTAGTATTATAGCTGCAGAAGCCAAGTTGCAATAGGCAGGGAGTATAATAGATTTTAGATAAGCAGGGAGAGAGTGTAGGCTACTCTTTTAAGAAGTTTGGTGCAATTAGTAGGAGAAAACAGCCAGTAACTTACAAAGAAAAAAAAAGATGGAGAGAAAGCATTGTTGGATTTTAAGCTAGAGCATATTAGATAACTAAGGGTAAGGAAACATTAAAGAAAGAGAGAATGAAAATACACAGTAAAGATGAAGTTATTGGGAGAGCAGGGCCCCAGAAAAGCCCGGAGTGGGAGGCATCCAGATTATCAGTGGACTAGTCAGCCTAGGAAAGGAATACCAAAAAGATAAGCCTAAAGTTGAGGGAGTTCAAGCCATTATTTTCATAATGAAATGGGAGGCATGGATGATTGCTGAGAGCAAAGAAGGTAGCAGGGAAAGGGTAAAGAGGCACACAACAATTGAGAGATTTCCATGTGCCAAGCACCATGGTGACATTCTACCAAGTTACCTCATTCAGTAATTAAATGTGCTTTTCAAGGATAAATGTTGCCAGATGGGATAAGAAGCAAAAATTAGGCCTATTCTGCCCAATTTTAGCCATCTCATCACCTTCCTCCTCTGGTACAATTACTAATTAATGGCCCTTTAAAGCTTGGCCTGCAATTTGTTTTAAGTTAAGTGCTCATTTCTAGCTGAATAGGAAAAGATATTAGTTATGATAATTTTCCCTTAGTTTAGTTTAAAGGTAAGAGCTGCAGAAGATCATTTAAGTAAAAGAAAAACCCTATTATTGAGAACACTCCATTAGTGAGGGCAAAGGGAGATGGGGCTTCAAAAAGATAATGTTTAATTGTCCAAGTTAATGGTAATCAATAAATATTTAGAAAGTAGATTGAACCTGCATATTTTTAAGTTCCTCCTTTAAATGTAAAAAATGTAACATTAGATTGCAAATCCTTCATGGGCTAGGACTGTGCCACTCCTTTCCTCAATGCCTGGGCAATTGTGTGAGCTCAGTGGATGTCAGCTAAGGATTGAGCCATCCTCCATGGCCTGACCCTCCCATTATTATCTACGCTGTGTGGTACAGGCAAGCAGACCAGCAAGCTAGATAGCAATTTTCCAGATGGCAAATGGGAACCTCTAAACGGGAAACTTGTGACATTGGCTGTCCTTTTCTCTGGGAAACACTTTCTAAAATTGGGATTGGTAAATTCAGAAATAGTTGCCTGCATTGACATCCAAGTGAACCAAGTTGGGAGTAGCAGTAGCTGCAAGGAAAGGCAGGAAACCTGACCCTGCCTGAATGAGACTTAGGGGACCCCAGAGGGATGACCCTCCTGGCCGAAATCCAATGGAAGTGAAGGTGGAGATGAGGTTACAGAAGGCTGAGAAAGGCTGGGATGACGTCAGGGTAGCATCCCTATTTGGCTTTCCACAGCTTAAGTCCTGAGCTGCTATAAATTGTTTCCAAAGTCACTATTGGACCTATTGGACCCTTTGCCATAGGCTGCTGAGCCATGCCTCTAAAAGACTACATTATTCTATCCCTAGCCCATTTTATTATTTATGTCTAGCCTATTGCTACGGTTTGAACGTGTCTCCTCCAAAATTCATGTTGAAACTTAATCCTTATTGTGGTGGTATTAAGAGGTGGGGCCTCTTAGGAAGTGATTAAACAACAAGGGTGGAGCCCTCATGGATGGATTAATGTCTATAAAAAGGCTGGAGGGAAGTAGCCCAGGCCCTTTTTGTCCTTTTGCCTTCCTCCACATGAGGACCCAGCATTTACCCCTTCTGCAAGAAGGCCCTCACCAGACACTGAATGCCAGCACCTTGATCTTGGACTTCTCAGACTCCAGAACTAAGAGAAATAAATTTCAATTGTTTGCAAATTATCAGTATGTGTTATTTTGTTTAGCAGCACAGACACTTACAAAAAACAGATTTGAGATGATCAAGCCTCCCTTTCTTAAGCCAGAACAGCATGCAACTTTTAAGTTCTGTGAAGACTGGATCCTGGTTTACATCACTCAACCACTACAATCTCAGCTCCAAGCACAGAGCCTGGCATGTAAGGTAGTTAGTACTCACTAGATATTATATTTATTGAATGTTTGAACTTTGTTTATATAATGCTGCTTTCTTGTGATTCTTGTGATGTTATTTTTATGTGTTTAAAAACTTTCTTATAAAGTATTTTTTAAAGTATTAGCATATTTCTTTATAATTTGAGACACGGTCTCACTGTGTTGCCTAGGCTGGTCTCAAACTCCTAGGCTCAAGCCATCCTCCCTCCTCAGGCTCCTGAGTAGCTGAGATCACAGGCATATGCCACCATGTCCAGCTTTTTTTCATAATTCTTTACATGGAATAGTCAAAGAAAAATTGTGATGCTATAGTGAAGAGTCATTATGTAGACACACAGATGTTTTTCTAACCTTCCAGGAATCCTGGAAGTGTTCTGACATTAGTGCACTGAGGGAGTACTAATCTGAAACCTTGGGGCTTTCAGTCCTCTGTTTCTAAAATAAATAGCTGTGAGGTAAAATTGTTATGACTAGAACACTTTTAGGGGAGACATCACCTGACATTTATTTAATGTGTTTTCTTTAGCCTCCATTTCTCTCCTAGAGTCTTATTCTTCCCTCTTTCATCCTGGGCAGGTAGATAAAAAGCAAACATTTTCATTTCATCTTTAGTCTAAAAGTTCAAAATAACGACAATATCACTAATAGAACCTACACCTTCGGCTTTATTGCAGATCTCATCCTACTTAACCTTATCTACTGGCATTCTGTTCTTGGTGGCTGGGATTATAGAAGATTGGCTTGAAACAAACATCAGCTATTTCTCAACCTCTTTCTTAGCAGCTCACCTTCTTAATTCATGATCACACCAGCTTGATAGAGTGACTCCTGAACGATAATAACAAGAATAGTAAAGTTAATTTTATATAGCATCTTTCATGCAGCTAGCTCTATTACAAAATGCTTTGCCAGCTTAAGAGTTGTAGAATTACAGCGTAGTGTTACTGAATTAAATAATAAGTAACAGCTGATACTAATAATAGCTTAATTTATGGTCTAGTAGAACTGTCACAACTGAGGCAGCTCTCCCCCGCCCCTCATCTCTGTCTTTTCCTTCTCCCTCCTCCTTTGGCAACAGCAGCCAAGTGAAGTGCTGAGATTGTCATATGACTCATCAATGAGTCAAGTCACTTCTTATACTCTGTGGCATTACAACCTTATTAGATCAAGAATTTCCAACCTTTTTGAAGTTGCATCACCTCATCATTGTTTAATTTCACAATTGCTTCTCCTGATGTCATGCACTTGGTGGGAGGGACACACTAGGATAGATTCAAATCTCTTGAGAATTTGCAACATCCTCAAAAAGGCTCTTGCTTTTTACAAAATCGAGGTTGACAATTATACTCTACATGGTAACTCTGTAAAGAGGGTCCTCCTCTCCGCTTAAACCAAAGGATTAGAAATCAAACACATCAAGGCCATCCTGGGGTCAGGTGGCAGAAATTGGGAATGACTATTTTTCCAGCATCTATGCATGGTGACTTTCTGACCATGGACATATGACCTCAGTGATAGCTGGAAAGAATTCAAGAATATTATTACATAAAACTGATCTAAAAACCCCTGCAGCTTGGATTTAACACAAAATGCCCATTTTATCATACTTATTAAGTACTTCTTTCCCCATTTACTGACCCCTTGCCTCTAAATCCTGGAGCAGGAATATGGGCCTTTCCTATAATCCTACCTGGTGACCAAACTCTCTAGGGCCACCACAGCCACACCTTCTAGAAGATACGCTTTTGGGAGCCAGAGGGAGTTTGGACCTAAAGCCTTTTTATATTGTCTGCTGCAGGCTGTAGGATAATTGTCAGGGTGTCCTCTATGCTCTGAAAACACTGCCAACTTATCTGAATGAAATGTATCTCAATAACATTCCATGCTGGGGAGGGGGCCCTGAGCAGGAAGCAGCAGTAACATTTTATGCACCTTTTATTATTGCATAAAAGTGATTAACTGACAATTTATTACTCGGTTAAGACATCAAAACAATTAAAATGAACATAAAAATCTAACATTGCCAGACTCTTCCGGGCTACCTGAGAACAACTGACATGTCCATCTTTTTCCCTGCCACATGAAACTCTTCACAGGAACTCACCTCTCTCTAATACCTCTATTCCTAGAGGTGACAGAGGAGCCCAGGTCTGAGTCCCATTAAGCTTGGAGGTTGGCTGGGTGCAGTGGCTCATGCCTGTAATCCTAGCAGTCTGGGAGGCCGAGGCAGGAAGATTGCTTGAGCTCAAGAGTTTGAGACCAGCCTGAGCAAGAGTGAGACCCCTGTCTCTACTGAAAATAGAAAAATTAGCTGGGCATGGGGGAGTGTGGCCTGTAGTCCCAGCTACCCGGGAGGCTGAGGCAGGAGGATGCTTGAGCCCAGGAGTTTGAGGTTGCTGTGAGCTAGGCTGATGCCACAGCACTCTAGCCCAGACAACAGAGAGATACTCTGTCTGAAAAAAAAAAAAAAGCTTAGAGGTTTTTTTGTTTTGTTTTGTTTTGCTCTCTTAGTTTTCCTAAAGATGAGCTTGTCCGCTATGAAAAAAAAAAGAACTGTGGACCAAACCAAGAGATATATCCAGTTCTTGCCTCTATCACCACAACATATTCTTCTTGATTTTGTTTGGCTGATACTAAAACCAGGTTCATAATATTGTAGTTTGCTCCATCAAAACAGAAGCCTTCCTGACAACTGTCTTCACAGTCCCACTGCCCTGAAATATCTGCTAGAGAAATAATTAAATTGTGAAAATAATTAAATTGTGAAAACCATGTTTGACAATTGGAAATTTCCTTCTACAGAAAGTTCTTTGGTTTTACCCTATGCTTTCCAGAATGAATACAGACCTTTTAAATTCTTAATTCAAAGCGGATCTAAATCTCTCTTTAGGATTTAGAGAAGAGGCAATGTCTGACAAACATTGAGTTTGAATACCAATAACACCACTTAATTGCTACCAGGTTCTCTGAGCCTATTTTATCATCTGTACCATGGGGCCAAGTCTAGTGAGAGCTGTTAGAGCTCCTGCCCCATTCTTGATATTTTCCATTTCTTGACTGTGGTGATTATCACCCTTAGTTTTACTGCCTACAATATATGCCACATGTAGCAACTAGTTTGATTATGATGATATGAGCTGGCAGAAAGTAATTTTTTAGAAGTCCTCAAACTATCTCTGATTTTCCTAGGCTCATCTCAGAGGTTGTGTCTGAGGGACTAGACAAAGACAAGGGTTCTCAGACCTTATGGGGCCTTGGGACTCCTCACCTTCCACTTAACAAATGACCTCCCTGCTATTTATTAGTGATTTAAGAGGTTTTGTAAACCAATTACCATGAGCAAACAGCACTTATTGTAAGGCAATAAACAACAGTAAACCATGCCCTTATCTAAATTCATTGCTCTAAGCCACAGATCTGCAGGGAACAGTTAGGTTTAAAACTCACAGTTGGTTAAGATTGAAGATTTATAGACACTCTCATCCAGCTGTCTTTGGGAAGCCAACAGTGCCAAAATACCAAGTCTAGAAAGCCAAAAACTCAAACCATGGTCACCTTGAGTCTTTCCTTGAGTGCAGAGGAAAAAAGGAAGAAGAAAATCAGAGCAAAATCCTGTGTTTATCCAAACAGCTTGTCCCCAGGACATTTGAGTATGCAATACATTACAGACAATTTCTCCTCCAGGTATACTAATAAAATAAATGGAAAAATCATTGTTGTCTGGTTAAACATGGCAGATTGAACACTCACATTTATCTCTATTCTCACAAAACAAATTCAGCAAAGAAACTTTTAAATGACATAAAACCACAAAGACAAAAAGAACCCAAGACAAAGACACAACAAATGAGAGAAATAAATAATATTAAGAGGAAGCTGAAACCTAAACCTACAGGAAAAACAAATCAATTGGTCTCAGAATTCTAGAAAGACTCAGACATTAGGGGCAACTGGTTCCTGCAAAGGAGGGAATGTTGGGCAGGCCTGAAAACAGAAAGATTGGTTGAAAGCTTGTATAAAACTCAATTAGATCACCTCCAGTTACCCCCCTCTAACCCTGCGTGCCAGGCAGCTGCCCCTCCCCCACTCCCCCCCCATTTTGTTTAGGAGGAAGACCTGGCACCGCTGGAAGAAGGGTGGACACTGCTCTCTCCCCGCCATGAGCTGATGGCACACTAGCAGCTGGCTTATAGCCCTAAGGGGCAAATTAGAGAGTTTTTCTCTGAGAAAATTGATAAGCCTAAGAAAAATTGAGGTCCCACACCATCACCCTGAAGGGCTCAATAGTTGATTACGATCCCACGTAGCGTAGCCAGATTTAGTACAAAAAAATACAGGATGCCCAGATAAATGTGAATTTCAGATAAATAATAAATACTTTCTTAGTATAAGTATGTTCCATGTAATATTTGGGACATACTTACATTTTTAAAAGTATTTATTGTTTATCTGAAATTTGAATTTAATTGGGCATCCTATATTTTATCTGGAATCTCTACACCCTATCCCAAATTCTATTTGGCTTTTTAGTGCCTCATTCTCATATGGGAACAGAAGGCTAAGAACCACCAGGAATGTTAGGAAAGCCTCCAACAGGAAAGACAGAGGCTAAAACCAACCAACAGTACAAAGGAACTCAGAAGAAACAATGAAGGAAGTAGAAGAGAACTAAACAAACTGGAATTATTATCATCAGAGAGATAAAAGAAAACTTGCTGCATGAAACAAGAACAGCACTCTATTAAAAAAAAAAAGCAGAAGAGAAATAGAAAGTCAAATACTGCACATTCTCACTTATAAGTGGGAGCTAAATAGTGCATACACGTGGACATAGAGTGTGGAATAATAGACAGTGGAGACTCAGAAAGGTGAGAAGGTGGGAGGGTGGGAGCAGGGTGAGGGGTGAAAATTACTTAAGGGGTACAATGCACAGTATTGGAGAATGGTTAACTAAAAGCCCAGACTTCACAACTACACACTATATCCATGTAATGATACTGTACTCATACCCCATAAATCTATAAATAAAAAATAAATAAATTTTTTAAAAAGGGAGGGAGGGAGAGAGGGAAAGAAGTTAGTTCTAAAAATAAGAGAACTGAAAACATGAGTACTGAAATTAAAAATGTACTCGAAGGACTGGAAGATAAATAGAGGAGTCCTGGTCTGGGTTGTGGAAGCCCGTGTGGGGAAGGCCCCAGCATAAGACATCAGAGGCCAAGTGGGGAGGGAAAAGAATTTGTGCAGGGGAGGAGATGGCAGTGGAGACAGGAGCTTGCTTACATATAGGGGATCCATCAAACATGTAAATAAATTACAGATAATAGGAGCCAGGTTCCCACTGCCTGAGAAAGGACGTACAAGTACAGAAAGAAAGAAAACTGAGAATGTGCTCTGTGGTGTTGGGTTAGAATTGGAGGTACCACTGTGAACTCATGGTTTCTAATATAGGAGAGATAAGTGTATATGTGTTCATCTATACATACATATATTCTTTAGCTCTGCCCACTGAGAGAGCTTGGGAACAGTGATGCCTCAGTAATAAGCACACCTAGCACCCTGATCTTGCTTTCTAAAATTAATTGTCCACCAGGGCTCCTTGGAGAAATGGCTGATGCCTGGGCTGGGCCAGAGAAAGTACAAAATGAGCCTAGAAAATATGTTGTACCAGAAAACAAGAAAGTGCTTAAAGAATGTTGGTGACATGTCAAAGGAGATGGAAGCAACTTGAAGGGACTCCTACTGCCTAAGCTGAGGATAATTTGAGCATAAAATACATATTTAATAAATTAAAAGTTTGATAACGAATGAGATATTTGCAGTTTCTAAGTAACTCCCTACTAAATATTTATTATGAAATAACTAGCCTGTAATTTTCAAAAGTATCAAGATCATGTAAGTTAAAGAGACTGAGCAACTCTTCTAGACTGAAAGAGACTAAAGACATTATTGAGACAACTGTTAAAACTTGAATGGGATCTAAGTATTAGATGAAAGTAATGTGTCAATTCCCTAATTTTTACAGCTGTACTGTGGGTTTTGTAGATTATATATGTCCTTGTTTGTAGGAAACACACACTAAAATTTTGGAGGTGATAAGGCATCATATCAACAATTCACTCTCAAATAGTTCAGGGAAAAAGTTATGTGCATTGTACTTGCAGCTTTTCTGAAAGTATGTGATTGTTTTGTAGGAGATTAGAATATGCCACCCCCAAATATACCACTCTGCCATAAGGATTATTTTAAGCTGAAGACAACTGATGAACAGCCCACAAAAAGCTCTCTGCCCACCCCTCCCACACACCCATTTGCCTAAAAGAAGGTTTAGACTCTTAATTATCAGAGACTGTTGGCCCAGAAATAGCACTGAGGGGAATCTACATAATAAATCTTACTAAAAAAAAAACCCTATCTTCTATTAGTTTCCCCCATATATTTACCTTCTCATAGTTTGCTGCCCCTAAAAGCCTAAACCCTTTTTCCTTTGTCTTGTCACTTATTTACATATTGTTCTTTGTTCAGATGCTAAGCCCCAAATTCTAACCACCCCCTGTAAGTTACTCATCAGTGAGTTGCTACTGCATGCTGCACATGTTAATAAACTCCATGTGTTTTTCTCTTGTTAATCTGTTTTTTGTCAGTTTAATTTCCAGGGCTCCAGCTGGAGACCCTAGGCAAATAGAGGAAAAAGTTTTTTTCCTACCCTACAGTTTCAAAACAAAAAAAATAAATACATCATATAGCTGTTGTGATAATTAAATGGGCTAATGTATAAAAAAGACTATTGGTGATATAAAGCAGGGGTTTCCTGTCATTTGGATATCATGGTCCAGTAAAAGTTTTTAATAGGAAGGATACTGTAGTTACCATCTTTTACCCACATGATGACATTACAAAGAATAAGACTACCATCAATTACTATTATTTCATGAACAATTATTTCTGTGACGAGCATCTCACTTTGGCAGAGACATAATCTCAAAATTTAAAAATTGAATACATTTGCCTCTAAGGAAAACTCGGCACGCAGATCCTATTCTTATCATTTTGCCACTACATCAACTTCTTCATAAACCAGGCTATGTCCCCATATTTGGGGCCAAGTCTTTCCTCTTTCCCTGCCCATTCACCTAGCCTGTAAGTCTTCACTGTCCAACATGGTAGCCACTAGCCACACATGGCTATTAGGCTCTTGAAATGCAGATAGTCCATTTTAAGATGTGCTATAAATGTGAAATACATGTTGGATTTCAAAGACATAGTATGAACAAATGTAAAATATCTCAATGATTTTTATACTGATTACATGTTGAAATAATAGTATTGGGGTATATTAGATTAAACATAATGTATTATTAAAATTCATTTCACCTGTTTCCTTTTATTTTTTCATGTGACTACTAGAAAATTTTAAATTACATACATGGCTTATATTATATTTCTACTGAACACTAAACAGCAGTGCTCTAAGGATACCTTCTTTCCCAAATCAGTTTGTAAGCTTTTGTTGTGAAGAGTTGGGAGAAGAAGAGAAATGCGACTGGAAAGGTAGGAGGAAAGAATAAACATATGGCCAGGGTACTGGGGACAATTTAGGAGATTTGGTGGGTAAAAGCTTCTGTCAGATGCAGATTTAGGAGAGAAAAGGGAATTTAAGAAGCGTCCTCTGGGTTATGAATCTGCTTCCCAGTAGTGTTCCTTTAGAGATTTGCATCTCTAAAGATTGGAATGCATGTTTGATTTCTTCTTTGCTCTCGGATTACCTTCTTTAATTATTATTCTGGGAAACTGAGCTTCCCGAGGACCTCGGGATTTCTTCAGGTTACTTTATTATTCTAAATATTCATTAAATTAGTCCACAAAGCTCTTTAGGACTTTTCTTTCCATCCTTTTCCCCTATTCTTTCCACCCTTCCAACTGGCGTTAACAGTGCTCACATACTAATGGAGATCTCATTCCACTGAGGCTTTCTTACCCTCTAGGCTCGCTCTTAAAGACGAAGAATCATTTGCTTAATGAGATGCCACTTTCTTTCCCTCCTCATATTAATTATTCAGGCCTTCCCTTTACATGTCCTCTGAGGCAAAATGGTCCAGGACACACACTGCTCCATCTCGTGGGGAAAAGCACTTTCTGAAGTATAGGAACAAGTGTTCAGGATAGGAGTGAGAGAAGAGACAGACAACGCCCATGGCAGCCCCTCTGACCAACTCCAAGTACACTTGATTTCCCCAAGCTCTGGAGAAACCTGGAGAAGATGCAGTCCTTAGGGAATAAATAAATTGCTGAAGGACATAAAGCCTTTCCTCCCTTCCATTTCCCCTTTCTTTAGCTTTTCCGTTTCTTCTAAATTTCTTTTTCCCATTCTCTCTAGCACATTTCTTCCTCTCCCCCTCCCTTCTTACAGAAAGAGTCTGTATCCTCTTTGGAATTATATTGTGTAAGTTAGACCAATTTGCTACTTCTCCTTAGAGTATTGCATTTTAAACTTTTTAACTGGCTGAGAATGAAAAACTGGTTAAAAAGAATTCCAAGCCAGGCAAGGTGGCTCACACCAGTAATCCCAGCACTCTGGGAGACTGAGGCGTGAGGAAGGAGCATCGACTAAGCCCAGGGGTTCAAGACCAGCCTAGGCAACAGACCAAGACCCTGTCTCCTTAAAATTCAATTTCCAGTGTATAGTTGGAAAGTCCAGGGTATTTTGACGGGTAAGAGTCCTTTCCCAGGTCTCTAAATATAACACCATAGTAAGCTGTTTAATTTGATAAGGTAAGTCTTTTAGGAGTCTCTTCTGAGGGATCCTTGGGATCATCTTGCCACTACTAACCAAAATGATGCTTTGAAAAGGAGCACAGAGCCGTGGTAGGGCATACACTGGTGGGCTGTTGTGTGCATATACCCTAGTGATAACATGTAATAATATTATTGTGATCAGAGCATCAGACTAAGGATTTCTTTTCTCTTAAAAAAAAAACAAAACAAAAACAAAAACAGAAGTCATCAGGGGATCAAGGGAAAAGATTGTATAACAGCTTTCCAATGTCCAGTTTTTCCAAGGCCGGGTCATTCAAGTCTCAGCCCAAATTTCACTTCCTCAGAGATGCATTTCCTGACTGCCCAGTCTACAGTAGCAATTTGCCAGCCCCATTCACTCTACATAATATCACAGTGTCTCTTTTTCTTCATAATATTTTCTGTTACCTTAAATTTTCTTGTTCACTTACTGTCTTTCCCATTAGAACATAAACTCCATAAGGGTAGAAACCTTGTCTGTCTTGTATTGTCGCTCCAGTGCTTGACACATATTAGGTGCTCAATAATTATTTGTTGAATGAATGAGAAAGAAGGAGAATACACAAGGGAAAGAATTTGTAGGACTTGGGAGGGGAATCATGCCCCTCTTTGCTCTTAGATGGGCAGGGTAACTGCAAATGTTCAGACACTCATCACATATTGCAGAATATTTAATGAAGCCATAAGCAGTTGAGGGCCTTGCAATGGGCTGCCCAATATATCTAAAAGAAAAGGATAGTGTGCTATAACTAAAAATGATACTCCCATTATTTTGATTCTTGCTGAATGCAGCCATGAAGGGGAGAATACCTTGGGAAAGTTTTTGCCAAAAGGATTAGAATAGAGTAAGAGAGAAAAGATTAATGTAAAGTCGATCACCCTAAACTTCAAAAGGTACAGACTGTACCTGGGAACTCAGCCAAAGCACGAGGGGTAGGTGTGTACTGCAAGCCCTGGGGTGCAACCCCTGGCTCACAGAGAAGACACGTGTGCAATCAAGTGTGGCCCAGGAATGATGTGACTGTGGAAAATGAAGTTAATGGGATCATTAATGATACAGATGTACCTAGATTTCAAGGAGGACTTGGTCCTATTAGGAAGGTCACCCCAGATGCCATTTTGGCAAGATTTCAGACAGAAACGTGTGTGGTCCTGTAGCATTCTATTGGGACGGGCATAAACCTAGGTAAGCCTGTCTGGACCAATCAGACAAAAGAAAGGCAGGTTAGTGAGGCTTCCCTCCTTTCAAGTGAATACCTGGAAGTGTCTAGAGGGGTTGGGGCAAGATGGGCAGTTGGCTGGAGTCTGTTTTTTTTTTTTTTTTTGGGCATGACACTCTGTTGCCCAAGCTACAGTGTCATGGCATCAGCCTAGCTCACAGCAACCTCAAACTCCTGGGCTCAAGCAATCCTCCTGCCTCAGCCTCCCGAGTAGCTGGGACTGTAGGCATGTGCCACCATGCCTGGCTAATTTTTTCTGTATATATTTTTAGTTGTCCATATAATTTCTTTCTATTTTTAGTAGAAACAGGGTCTCGCTCTTGCTCAGGCTGGTCTCAAACTCCTGAGCTCAATCCGCCCGCCTCACTCTCCCATAGTGCCAGGATTACAGGTGTGAGCCACCGCACCCAGCCTGGAGACTGTTCTTGATGCAAAAGAATGCTGAGGAGGATGAGAATGCTGAGGAGGATGAGAGTGCCTTGCATTGGCATGAGCTTTTCACTTTCTAGAATGGTTCTGAATCTGTGATCTCATAGTACTCTTATTTCAAACCTGTGAGGTTGGGAAGGCAGTTACTGCTTTCAAAGCCATTTATGAATGTAGAGACTAAAGCACAGTTTGTGTCTTGTCCAGAGTCAACTCGCTAAAAATAGTAGGAGAACCAGTGCTCTCCACCAGGTTTCTAAAAATGTCAACCCCTGCATCAGAATCACTCAGAGAGGATGCTCAACATGACCCACCATAGGGGGAGGAAAAATATCTTTTCCTTCTATCCTTCTGAGTTCTTGGCTGGGGCCCCTGTAACAAAAGCCAAATTGACAAGAGAAAAGTATACAGATTTATTTAATATTTATAAGTTTTACATAGCATGGCAGCCTTCAAAATGAAGACTTGAAGAAGCAGTTAAACCTGAGTGGTTTTTATGCTAGGTTTGATGAGGAGTTGGAGAGTCGTGGAGAAATGTGTTGGGACAAAAAGGTGTGAGCTAAGTGTAGTAAACTGGGGGAACAGCAAGGCCTATTAGTTCAGATTCCTCTCTGTGTCCCTCTTGTCTTCAGAGGTAAGGCGGCTCCTTTCCTGTGAGCTATAGGGAGGGCACCTCTCACACCAGGGGAAGGTCAGAAAGTCCTTCCTGCACCTGCCATTTCTCAAATTCCTTAAGCATAAAATGTCCAGTATGTCAAGGTAGTGTGTCCTGAATCCCATTACCCACTCCAGAAGTTCTTAATCAGAAGATATCTTGGGTCAGGGTCCAGAAATCTGCCATTTTATTATGAATTCCAGGAGATTCTTATGCATACTAATTGTTTATCCTGACATAACACACTTGACCCTAAAGCAATTTGTAATCCATTGAGCCATTAGCTCAATTCTGAGCTCATTTATTTCTGTATTCTTTCCCTTAAATAGTCCCCCTTTGAACTGGAAACACCAGGAGTTCCTTAGAAGAGACAATTGTGCAATTGTAAGAGAAGAGCAAACAAATGTGGACAGGGACTATTTGCAGCTCTGGCAAGGAACACTTGTTAAAGCAATCACAACTAAATTGTAGATTGTAAAACACAGCAAAGCCTGGGAATCTGTTCTTCAGTGGTTAAAGCAACATGCAACCCAACTAGCTGATCAGGTGTTCCAGGACTAAAAAGAATTGACAAAGACCTTTAGAGTCATCACAACTGGCAAAACCAAAGCTCCGTTGGCAGGCTAGAGGGTTGTTGAAACAAGATATGCTGCAACAAGTTCTGGAGCAAAACAAAGCAAGTATTTCAAACAGCTGTTGAAAGTGAATAAAGTGGAGATGGAGGAGGACCTATCACAATATCCAAAACAAATTAAGGAAATACCCAGATTTCCACTAACCTGGATTCTTGGGGAGAGGGGAATGGGACTTACAATTTAATTTTAATGTAAAATATTGAGTTTGTATGAGTCAGTAAGTGTCGTTCCTTAGGACTGTAGTAATTTAGTCCTAGTAAGTATCCGTATAAGGTCTATAGTAATCCCTTACATCTGTAGAGCTCTTTACACTTGAAAATCCTCTATGGAATCACTCTCATATGATCGTGTAGCACCTTAAAGTTTCCAAAGCTCTTGCATCATACTTCCTTCATTACCCATAATCTTTATGGACTGCTCTGCAACATTTATCATCTCCCTTTTGCAGAGAAAATTTTGAGAAAATATGGGCTTATAAAATTAATATTTAAAAATCATTGTCAATTGTTTTAGATGTGGTAATAGTACTGTAATTATGCAGGAGAATGTCCTTATTGAGGGAGCTACATGCTGAAGTATTTAGGGGTGAAGTGTCACAATGCTTGCCACTTACTTTCCAATTACTGAGAATAAAATATACATACACACACTGCAGTAAGATGACAGCACAAAAAAACACAAAAAACAGCAAAAGGCAAAATGGCAAAGAAATAGATAAAATAATTAGTGAATCTAAATAGTGTGTATAAAGGTGTTCATTGTATTAATTTTTCAACATTTTTGCATACTTGTTAATTTTTATAAAAAATTTTTAAAAATTGAGTATTTGTGGTTCAGTATTTTTATTAATTTTTCTATGTATAATCTGCACATAATTGTACATATTTGTGGGGTACAGTGTGATGTTTCAATGCCTGTGTATATTGTATAATGATCAAATCAGGATAATTGGCATATCATCACTTTAAACATTTATCATTTCTTTGTAGAAATAACATTCAAAATCTTCTCTTCTAGCTATCTTGACTACATTGTTATTTGCTATAGTCACCCTGCCATGTAGTAGAACCCCAGAACTTATTCTTCCTATGACTTTGTTACCCGTTGACCAACCTTTCCCATACTTCCCTCCCCCTACCTTCCCCAGTCTCTAGTAACCACTATTCTTACTCTTGATTTCTATGAAATCAACTTTTTTAGATTCCACATAAGAGTGAGATCATGTGGTGTTTGTCATTCTGTGCCTGACTTACTTCACTTAACACAATGTCCTCCAGCTTCCTCCATTAATACATATTAAATCTCCAATTTATCCCTTCTCTAGTCAAACCACCATCACCATCAATTACGGAGTGTTCAGGCTGTACCAGACACTTTGCTAAACTTTTACACATACTGTTTCATTTGATTCTCAAATACTCTGTCAAGAGGATACCATCATTACCCTCACTTTTACAGATGAGGAAACTCAGGTGCAAAGATTTAATCAACTTCTCCAAGATTACACAGCTAGTGGGTGACAGAGCCAGGATTCATACACAGTCTGCCTGTAGACTAGGTTCCCTATTCAGAACTGGAATCACTGAAGAACATTTTAGACACTGAGGCAAGCCCATGATGGAGATGTGTTGGGGCCCCTCAAATCAGGGCCCTTCAGAGGGTATTTCAACCACCTACAAGGAGGGTCTACTTAGGCTGCAGAGCCCAAAAGAAGCTTCTGTTTCTTATATTCTAGTGGGGAATCTGGGTACTTTGCCCGTCTCAGGGAAGCTCAAAGTGTTTTACAACGATTATCTCATCTGTAGCCCTAGGCAACCTGTGAACAAGTAAAAATAATTCTTTCTAGTTTCAGCTCCAGAGGCTTGCCTGAGGCATCTGGCTCTGTGGTCCACACCTGGCTTCTGTAGACAACAACAATAACTAGAGCAGTTAACATTTATATAACACTTGCTGTGAACCAGGCACTCTTCCAAGTGCTTTAAATATACTAACAAATCCCTGTAACACACCAATGGAGTAGGTATGTTATTAACCCCATTTTAGAGATGAGAACACTGAGGCATGGAACATAAGCAAATGCCAAGGCCACACACCTAGTAAGTGAAGGAACCTGGTTGCAGCTAGAGTCAGTGCTCGTGGCTTCTGCTAATCCCGAGGAACCCCCAAAGCTAGCTAGTGGTTCTTAGCTCTCCTCATGAGAACTTTACTTTAGTGCTTAGCCTAACTAGGTGAGTTGAATGAAGTTATCGCTGACCCCCACCCAGTGGCACTGAAGGAGGCCAGCAGTCGTGGCGTCTGGCCTCAGTGCCTCTGCCAGATATATGAGCCTGTGTTCTGATACCCTGCTCTCTCTAAACTTGACCTTTGGGTCTTTGTTTCTTACAGAACAGCAATAACTCCCAGGTGGTTTGTTATCAAAGCAAATCACCCCACCTTGCTGCCTGCCGAGGCTGTGGTGGCCCAGCCCTAGCAAACCACAGGAAACTTGCACACTTATCTTCAACCGATAGAGAAGATGTCCTGGTCGACCTTGCCTGATAGAGCCAACCACACAGCCGTCCCCGGATGCGACTACAAAGTGGAGAAAGCTGGGCCTCCCCCAATGCCCCACCCACATTCTCCCACCTGCCTCGTCAGGAAGTGTCAGGTGATCCTTCCTCACCTCTCCCAAGGGGACATCCTCACACAGGATCCCTTGAGACAGCAGTGCCTCCCCCAAAGGAATGACTCTCTGGTGACAGAATGATAATCGAATGATGGATAATTGAATGAGGCTTATTTTCCTTTCTGCTGTAGAGGAAGAATAAAGAAAAAGGGGGAAATAAAAACCAATTTCTGTTGCTATTCACTAAACTCCTAGCTCCTCAGTCAGCCAAGGCTTTGTGTTCAGTGGTCTTAGTTCCTCCTTTTGTTTTGGGATGGGCGGGTGGTGGCTTCTGTACAATGCAGGGGGCAAACCCAAGAAGGAATTCAGCTGGAGGTGCCCCAGAGGACAGGTGGGGATGGGTGGGGAGAAGCTGGAGCTTCCTGGATGGGAAAGAGGTGGATTCTACAAGTCTGGGAGGAATTAAAGAGGAGGCATCCTCAAATAGTGGAGACTTGTGCCTTTTCTGAGCAGGGCTCTGGGGGTTGCAGGTGTCTGGGGGAGTAGTTGGCACGTGGCAGTCAGAATGTCTCTGTATGCAGGAGGGTCTTAGGGGCAGCAGACTGGTTGAAAGACCAGGAGGGGAGCAGGATGTTCTAAGCTCTTTACATGGCTAAATACATGAAAATGAGAAAATATTAATTATCTGTAACAAAAAATAGAGGACCCTGTCCCAGATTATTGGAGCAGGAGGTGTCTAAAGGTCTAAAGTTTCCTCAAAACTCCTTCTACCACCACCACCACCAAAACTTGGCACATGATTGATGCCTCAGGGACAATCTCTATAAGACTTTGAAAACACAGACAAGGGCCCCTGTGGCAGAGCCTGCAGGCAATGTAAACACTATAAGGCAAAACCTTTTAGTCCAATAGCTGCATCACATAAAAACAGCAATGTTAGTAATGGTGGCTACTTATTGACTAATGTAGTCCTGTGCCCCATTTTTCTGTAATCAAGTAGGGCCCTGGATTCTAGTACAGCCCAACAGAGTGGAAAAGAAAATTTCCATAATAATTAATATTGGAGATCTCACCAGCCAGACCTAGGTGGGGCTCATGGCATAAGTTCACTTGATTTGGAAAAGTGGAGATAATGTATTTCCTTGCTCCTTGGAGAAGTGGAGCCAATTCATACCTGTTATTTTGGCATCAGTGGGGGTCGGGGGATGGGGGAGGGAAGTAGTTAGAGTGATCCTCAAATCACCAGGCAGCTGGAGAAGCTACTAGGCTCCGCCCTCCTCCATTTGCCTTTAGTTGACAAAAGACAAATTAGCCCAGTGCCTCCTGAGCCAGAGTTTGCAATGCAGAGTCTACAAGAATGTTTGCTTGGGGAGTAGCACGGTTCTTTATCTCAGCAGGTGTAATTCTGTCACATGATTGTCTTGGATCTGCTTTTCCCTGCTCTAGCCCAAGCTTGCTAATTCAGAAAACTATAGCTAAGAAATAAATAGT
Source organism: Lemur catta (assembly GCF_020740605.2). NCBI lineage: Eukaryota > Metazoa > Chordata > Mammalia > Primates > Lemuridae > Lemur > Lemur catta. Next base: position 32,988,343 of record NC_059128.1, read on the forward strand.
TTTTCTCTGTGTCAGCCCAGAAGACACTGGGAGTCCCTTTTTGTAGAATATAATGAGCATCTTCTGACAGCTGGGGTTAGAGAAGGCTTGTCGCCCTGCCCCTGAAGACTTACAAGCCAGAACTTCCTCCTTGCAGGCAACTAACTCGCTGGCTTCCCAGCCAGTCTGGGCCCTGCGGCCTGCCCTTCCTTGTCCCAGGCTTTATAGATTGCCAACAAACCAGTCATAGAAAGATCAGGGCATTTGTGGAGACACAGCCACAGAGCTAACTGTACTCCCTTGGGAATTTCCAGTATAACCTGCAATTTGAGGTTACTGTGGGCAGGTAACCTGCACCTTCTGGAAACTGTGACAACGAAGCCAATAGGAGGGGCCTCCCCAGCCAAGCCTGGAAAGCTCAACCATTCAGCCCAGGAACAGAGACAAGGTGAGTCCGCTTGTACCTAAAAGACTTGTAGGGTCCTGTGAAGCCAGGTCAGGGTCTGGCCTTCCTCGTTCAGGCTACAGATGTTCCCTCTGGATGTTTGTTTCAGGACTAAACTCGCTTAGGAGACTCTTGGGACTCTGCACAGCCCTGGCAGGGACCAAGAGAACAGATACTGTGGTTGAGTTCCAGGGATTCCCCAGTAACAGAGTCAGACCCTGTGCTGACCTGAATGTTTCACCTGCTTCAAGTTCTCTTAAAAGTGTTTTCATTTAATAAGCTTTTATATGAACATTATTATAGCAAAAAAAAAGTTTTAAAAAACTCTTGCTAATCAATTGTTTTCATTTGTTCTCTGTTCCGTCCTTGCCCACATGCGTATGTACACTGTGTAGAATTGTTTCACAACATAGATGATTCTGTTGCTTTTATAACAAGATCACTGCTGCCGCTCCACCTTTCATTTTATAGCTCAGTGGCTCTAAAAGCTGAATGTGCATCATTTGGAGTACCTGTTTAAAGTTCAGATTCTGGGCTCCTTCCAGAATGAGACTTGATTCTGTAGGTTGACGGTGGGGCATAGGATTCTGCCCCAACCATCAACAATACAAAACCATGACCTTAATGATATTATATTTCTTATAAACATACTGCATGGTTATATAAGCAAGATGATAGAAAAGGAAGTCTCTTTACTGTTTTCTTCAGTGCTTAGGACACACAACGGTCACTCCAGGCCCCAAGCTAGAGTGTTGCATTTTCTCCATTTGCTGCTCTCCACCCCTCCCTCCCCTGCTCTCTGCCCAGGAGGCTGAGTCACAAAGACTGTGTCAGTGGGCTGCCTTTGCCCTCCAGTCTCTGGGGGGTTGGCTGATAAGGTTGGCAGATTTATTTCTCTGGTTCCTTCCTGCCAGTTGGCCCTCTCTGTCAGCGTTTTTCTTTCTTTCTTTCTTTCTTTTTTTTTTTTTTTTTTTTTAGAGACAGGGTCTTGCTCAGTCACCCAGGCTGCTGGAGTGCAGTGATGTGATCACAGCTCACTACAGCCTGGACGCCTGGGCTCAAGCAATCCTCCTGCCTCAGCCTCCTGAGTAGCGGGGACTATAAGTGCACGCCACCACACCTAGTTGATTGCTTTAATTTTTGTAGAGATGGTATCTCACTGTTTTGCCCAGGCTGGTCTCAAACTCCTGGGCTCTAGCCATCCTCCTGCCTCGGCCTCACAAATTACAGGCCTGAGCGAGCTACGGTGCCTGGCCCATCAGCGTTCTTTCTAGGTTCCCTTAGTGGGTTCCACCCCCTTGTCCTGACAGGCCTAGCAGTGGTAATGGCTCCGCACTGTCACCTTGGAGCGCGCCATCCCTTTTGCTTGGTCTAAGCCAAGCCCATGCTACGTAGAGAGTGCCTTTATTACACTCTTTTCAAATGACTCAGTTGAAGGACAGCTATTTTGTGCTAGGACCGTAACTGAAGAAACCTTTAGAACATTTTGCCCTTATTACTATTTCTAAGTTAATGGGGGAGAAATTTACTTAATTTTGCTCTCTCCTAACTTTCTGTAAGTAGGATTTTATTTTTACTTAGTGGTATTGCTAAAGTAGGGTTTTTTAATTTAAAAAACAAAAAAAACAATTTTTTTCTTTGTTAAAAGCAAAATCCTTACTATAATTGCTTTCAAGAGATAATTTTTATAATGTACTACTAGTCTGTTTTCTGTTGCAGGAGCATACCCGAAACTAGGTAATTTACAAAGAAAAGGGAATTTACTGCTTACAGTTATGATGGCTGAGAAGTCCAAGGTAGAGGGGCCACATCTGATGAGAGGCTTCTTGCTGGTGGGGACTCTCTACAGAGTCCTTAGGTGGCACAGGGCATACGTGGTGAGGTGGCTGAGTGTGCTAACATGTTATCTCAGGTCTCTCTTCCTCTTCTTATAAAGCCACCAGTTCCCCTCTGTGACAACCCATTAACCCATTAGTCTGCGAATAGATTAATCCATTCCTGAGGGCAGAGCCCTCATGATCCAATCACCTCTTAAAGGCCTCACCTTTCAATACTGCCACATTTGGGGATTAAATTTCCAACATATGAAATTTGAGGGACACATTCAAACCACAGAAGATAAATAAGAAAAAAAAGTCTTGTAAATTCTGCATTTTGAACCAACACCGCCAGGTGTTTCCGATGCATGCTATGGTTTAAGAAGCACTGCACAAGTGAGCTCTGCAACCTCCTCACAGGCAGTGTTCTAAGACATCAGCACCCCCTTCCCTCTGTAGAGCCCACATCAATGAGTTTGAGATAAAGCAATTTTATGTAAAAGAACAGCCTGATGTCTGGATTTTAGAAACTGTCCTTAATGCCTGATTTTGAAGTCCAGGAAAGCTGTGCATGTGATTTTGTTGTTGTTGTTAAGTTTTATACTCAAGGCTTTTCCTAGAATATACATTCCACCATATCCCCTATTTTAAAAATTGCCTCTTTGTCTCTCAAGCTTAACAACAGCTCCTCTGTGAAGCTCTTGATCCTTCCACATCTGCCATGAAAATATCCCAAGTTATCTGCATTGGCAGATGGAGCTGTGCTGAACAGAAACTGATCCTGGATTCAGCCGTCTTGCTTCCCAGCATGAGCACCTGACTCAACCTCACAAGTGTGGAGAAGGTTATAGAACCTCATCTTGCCTCGTCCACCTGCCCCCACTTCCCGTCCTACCTACTTATCCTTTCTCCTGGTCTAAATAGTGTGTTCCCCAAATCTGATTTTTTAAAAGACATTCAGTAGGAAACTGACTATGCACACTGTATGCTTATTATGGTCCTGAGTTGCTCCTTAGAGGCTGTTGCTAAGTACTAAACCAAGTTCCTGTGGTCCACTCCTACCTCCTAGAAATGCCTTACATGGATTAGGGTAGGACGAGTTCTAGCACATGGGAACTACAGGGAGGTCTGGAACAGAGGCAAAAAAGTGACCTCAGGAATCAAGTCTTCTTTACCTTGGTGTGTGCCCTGTTCTCCTCAACAACTTCATACTGGCCACTTCTTGACCACTTATCTTAGACTTGTCTTTGAGTTTCCCATCCTTTTCTGCACACACTTATACCATCTCTAACTGCCCGGGGCTCCCATTGCTGGTTCTTAGGCTGCTCTGGCCCTGTCCTCTCAGCTTCCCCAGGGAATTGTCACCAACTCTAGCCTGGCCTGGCCCTTTTTCCAGCGAAAGGCAGGCCCCACTTGACTGTCAGTTTCATCCTGAGTAATGAACAACCAGAGCCACTTACTTCCCAGTAAGCAGTGGTAGTCACCATCAAAACCTTTGAGGCAGGTAATGACATAGTCAGAGCTTTTTGGGGGGAATATATACATTTTTAATCTGGCCGTGGTGAAATACAGATTTGCCCCTAAAATCTCAGGGCCCTGGGCATGAGTACAAATGGAGGTCCACATATCACATGTCTAAAAGTTATAAATCATACTAACAAACTGCTAAATAAAATATTTCCATTCTCCTATACTGCCAAATATACCTTCATAAACAAAACATACACATACACACATATACATATACACACACAAATACATACCTCTTTAAAGGGGAAAGAAAAGAGCTAACCTGGAAGGCCAGGTTCAAATACAAAATTCTTAAACTTCTCAGATTTCCATGCAGGAATATGGTGGAATGGAGAGAGATGGCCCCTGGGGCCTGGGCCCTGAGCCACCCTCACTCCTTTTCTTGGCCCACACTCTGTCCCACATGATAAGGGGCCTGGAGTATGTTCATATGAACATGTCCAAGCTCTTACCGATATTCCCACTCCCACCTCATAACACCCCTCCCCAACAAACAACTACTTGTTGGGCACCTTTCAGGCCCAGGGGAAAGTACAGTAGTGGTGTGGTCTGTCCTTAGGAGAATGTGCCTGGAGAAGAAGCTGGCCCAGGCCCAGGAAGTAGGCTTCAGAAGGGGAAAAATGGGGTCTGGATGGGAACATCCGTTGGCCTTGTGGATTTCTTACACCAGGAGAGGTGCAGCCAAAGTGGACCAGAGTGGGTCCCTCTACAGCATGGGACCCAAGGCAGAGGGCGTAACTGGTGAAATAAGATAGCTTGGATGAAAGATGCAACCAACAGTGGGGAAATCACTGAAGAGGTCGTGAAAGCCCCAGGTAAGATGGTGGCCCAGGAAAAGACAGAAGAGGAGAGATAAAGAGATACTCAGGAAGCAGAATGTGATCAGACAAGTAGAAAACAGAAACCAGGGCCTCAGCAAACTCTGTCTGGCTTCCCAGGAGCCTCCTGGGCCCTGGGTGTAGCCCTTGCCCAGACCACCCACACTTCTCTACTGGGCCCTGTAGACATCTCAGAATGTAAACTCCGTTTTGCCTAGGCTATTTGGAGTAGGTTACAGTTACTTGAAAAAAATAAAGTCTTGACAAAATACTACTTAGTGGAAAACGAAACTAAAGTTTTCCCAGAGAGACAAACAGTAAAGGAATAAAAGGGCTAAATATAGAGGATTGGGAAAGATATAAACTTAGGTTGCAGAAAAAAGGAAACAAAGAACCAAAGAAAGAGTTGTCACAGAAGTAGGGGTCGAACTAGCTCACTAGGGTAAGCATTTAAGAAAGAGGGGCTGGTCAGTTGGAAGATGAGGCTTGAGAAAAGGCCACTGGACCTGGTGACTAAAAGGTCACTGCTGGCCTTGAGAAAGCACAGCTAGAGACAGTGTTGGCAAATGGTCGCAGCCGGCTGTGCTGGGGAGACCGAGCAGCAGCTGTTCACACATGGCCGGAGGCTTTCTCTTCCCCCAATATCAGCAGTGGGTGTGACCGCCCTGCCTGTTTTGCCACCTCCTTCCACTGAGCATGCTGGTGCACCCTGGCACCCTTGGGGCCAAGGCAGGCTCACAGTGTGTTAGAGAACAGGGAGTGAGGTGCCACAATCCTGGATGGGACTCAAGGATGGAGTCACTGGGAAAAACCAATCAATCAAAAAACCACTGGGTTCTTGGAGATCCCTAGTCTTTACCTAAAACTTGAGATTCCCTCTTCTTATTCTGCATTCTCTTAGGTCAGTTAAGGACAAATCCCAGCCCAGGTAGGTAACAACCTCTGCTGCCTGCTGCCTGCTGCCTGCCAAGGTGAACCAGCTTCCCAGCTTCCTCATCTTGTTTCAAAGTGTGTGTGTGTGCGTGTGTGTGTGTGTGCGCGCGCATGCTGGGGTGGGCTGGTGGCGAGGACCCCATACAGAATCTTTCTCCCAAGTCTCAGCAGTTCAACAGTAACAACAAATAAGTAAAAACAACTTTTTATTTAAGGACACCTATCTATGGTTCCCTATTAATACAGCTGACAACAGAAGGACCCAGGCTGTGAAGGCTGCAGAGCATTTTCAAGGGAAGCAGCCTGCTTTTAGCTGGAGAAAACAAGCCACGGGACAGCCTGCGCCCAATTGCCCCACTGTGATGGTTGCTCGGAGACAGTCACAGAAGACAGAATTTCAGAAGTGTGAGGTATGACCCTCACGAGAGACCAGCCGCTTAAATTGGCTTCGTCTCCTGTGAACCCCACCCCACCTCACCCTTCAACCACAGTTTCCAACCTGGGTGATCTCCAGAGGAGGTGACCCCACTACACCCCCTGCCAAGGGTGAAAGGGAGGACAGAGTCCACTGGCTGGTCCTTCCTGGAAAGATTATGGAAAGGGAACGTTGTCAACAACTTCTCTGCCCTGACTCTGCAGCGTGCACAGCCGAACCTCCAGATCCTCCCACAGGGCGCTCCACGGAGCAGTGAAAAATAACTGCTCATTGCAAAACTGGGAGAGTCCTGATCTTTTTCCTTTGATTTTTCTCCTTTTTTGATTCAAATATCTGTAGCTCCTGGGTATTAGAGTCCCTTTCAACTTCCTCTGTGAGGCCGTTTCCTGAGGTCCTTCCTCTCTCTACAGGAGACAGAATTTTTTTTTAAACCGAAAAATGAAGTTTGCTTTTCTCCTCTGGGGACCTAAAGGGAGTTTACTACACAACATAATATTTTCACACATTTCAATCTATCCTCTTAATTGTTTTGTGGAGCAGGCATTATTGTTATCTCCATTCCACAAGAGAGTAACAGATGTTCTGAAAGGCCCAGTGACTTAGCCAAAGCTACTGAGTTTGTAAGTCCTGGAGCTGAGAATTGAATTTCTGCCTTCTGACTCCAGAGTCTTGTGTCAGGATAACAAATTCAAGGGCGGGGAGGTGGCCAGGGTGTGAGTGTGGTGTGGGAAGCAGAATCTCAAATTGCTATCTTTGCCTTTTTTTAGGGAGCCCAGACATTGGGAGAAGGAAAACACATACTTCAATGAGAAAGGAAAAAAATATACTGACCCTTAGAGCAATGGCTTTAAACTTTTAAAAATGTGACCCACAGTAAAAAACACATTTTATATCTTGACCTAGTAAATCACACACACACATATGTAATTCGACCAAAAGTTTTACCAAGAGCGATGTGCTCTGATATATTTTGTTCGACTCCATTGCATTCTTTTTTTTCTTTTAATGATGGTTTTGACCCACGAAATTGATTTTATTACTGACAATTGAAAAATGCTGCCTCAAAGCATAAACTACACATTCAAAGACAAGCTCTGAATACTACTCTGGTAGAAAATGCCAACATGTACAGTGTCGAACACACAGTATGTGTTCAGGAAATACTTGTCAAGCTTCTGAGTGTATAAGGAACTAATAATCCACAAGTTAAATAACTTGTTCTGGAAACTCTCCAGTTTGCTTTATGTGGAAAAAATAATCCTAATTCCAAATCCCCACCAACAGATGATTCACACTCAAAAAACTGTAAGTTGATCTCTGCTATGAATCTTGACTTGAAATTCTAAAATAAAATACTAGCAAATACATTTTATTCAGCAAGTATGAGTTAAGTATCTGCCTTGTCTGGTGCACTGTCCTAGGGGCTAGAGTTACAGGTACAATGAGACCCAGTCCTTGTCCTCAAGGAGCTGCAGGGTGGTAGGGGGCTGAGCAGTGAAGCCAGAATTACAATGCGGTGTGATGAAGGTGGCACAGGCTGCCAGAAGGTAGAAGGAAGTTGTCTACCCAACCTAGAGGGGATAAAGATGGTTTTCCTGGAGTGACCTGAGCCTATACTTGAAACAAAAATAGTAGTTAGATGGGAGGATAAATGGAGGAGAGCTGTTTCAGGCAAAGGGGACAGCATAAGCAAAGCTGTGGCAGTTACGGTTGATTTTTTACCCTGTAACCAATCCCCCTATGTTCCTTGCTGGCAGTACACCAATTATTTTGAGGGGCCATGGAGAAGAAGTGTTGTCTACTACTCTGTATAGCTTAGGGGGAAATCCTGATTACCAAGAGTCAATCATGATGGTCCAAGGATCCTTACCAGTTATTGGTTTAGGAATGGGCGTAAAACCCAGGTCTGGCCAATGATATTTGAGGGAAGATCTTCTGGTGATAGGCTTTGGAAAAGGGTTCCTTGTTCTTAAAAAAAGACTCATGGTAAGAAACATCTTTTTCTTCCACTGGATGCTTTATTGTGTTAATGGGATACCTGTCTGTGATGCAGCCATCTTGTGACCATGAGGAAATCTAGCTGGAGCATGGCAAAGCAGAAAGACAGATCAATGTCCTCAATGACCTTGATGAGCCCCTGAATGAACTAACCCTAGAGCTACTCTATCCCAGGACATGAGCTAGTGTAAGCTAATAGATTTTCCTTATTGTAAAAGCCAGTTGAGTCAGGGTTATATGTTACTTGCAGTCAAAATTAACCTAAAACTGATGCAAAAATCTATGGAGCTAAAAAAGGCATGTTCTAGGTAAGGCAAAAATTGAGATGCAAAGGCCAAATCATACTATGCTACAAACTTTAGCTTTAAAATAGGATACAAATGGCTGTTAAACATATGAAAAACTCAATTTCATTCTTAAAGATAAATGTGTTTTAAAACTACAATGAGATGTCATTTTCCTACCTCTAAATTGACAAAAGATCAAAAAGCTTGACAATATCCAATATTGTCAAAAGGAAACCAGCACACTCATTTGCTGCTGATGGGACTATAAATGGGATAAAGCTATGGAAGGCAATCTGGCAATAATGTTCAAACCTAAAAATGCACTTGACCCAGCTACTCCACTTTTAGGTATTTATCCAACAAATATACTAATGCAAAATGACATTCATAAAGGTGCTAGTTACAGCATTGTTTGGAAAAGCAAATTGGCTAAAAACTACCCAATTGTCCATCAGTAAGGAACTGATAAATAAATTGTCATATTTATATCGAATTATATGCAGCCATTAAAAAGAATGAAACAATCCATCTATGACATGGAAATATCAAATAAATCTTGTTAATCAAGAAAAGCAATATGCAGAATCATACAGAATGCCATGCAACTATTTGTGTTTGCACAGGCAGGGGGAAGGATACTTGAAAATGCAAAAAACCATGTCTGGATGATACACAAGAAACTGATAACATCAGCTGCCCTAAAGAGGGGAATTAAGTGGATGGAAGTCGGGGAGGAAAAGAGACTGACTTTCATTGTATACCTCTTCGTACCTTCTGAATTTTGTGCTGTGTGCATATATTAGCACACAAAATGATTCAATGCATTCAAAATGATTCATTAATAGAAGGAGAGGTTAGTCCCCCAAATCCAATACCTTAATTGAGAATATCAGAAAATATTAAGCAAAAAAAATCATTTGATTTGTTTCCATAAACATAAAAACTGTATTTAATATTCCATATACATTCATTTTTAAATGTTTATAAAGATACAATGAGTCTTTTTAATATAGTAAAGAGTACCTAATATTGGACAGCATATTAAATGATGACTTTATAGAAGCCATTGTCAATCCTTAAAGATCACAATAAGTTGCCTCCCAAAAAACTGGACATAAAATTGATCTCAAAATTAAATTAGTAAGATCCCTACAACACAAATGTGATTAGCTATATATATGGAGGTAAATCTAGAGGTTGTAATTTGTGCCTGATGAGATTAAGAAGAGCCAGCATTCCAGTCCCGGTGCTTCAGGAGTAATTTCAGGGAGGCAGGAAAAGAATGTAATAGTAGTGCAGTAAACAGAAACTTGAACCCTACTTGGAAGAAGACCTAATGCACTTGAGGGAATTAAGCAGCCAGGCAAACATGCCAGTGCCCCCTAAACACTGCTAACAGGGAGATCTCTTTGCTAAGCAGACTTCCATGTATACTTCTAGCCTTGGACAGTGACAACCTGCTTTAGCTAAGAGACACTTCTTGAGATCGGCTCACTCCTTGGTCTGATTTCAAGCTTCCGAAGCAGCTCTTGATAATCTGGCTATCTTTGAGGTTTGTCTAAAGAAAGAACATGTAATGATCAGGCTGTCTAGAGCATTTTGATCCACTCAAAGATTGTATTTTAATTGTAAACTGCTAAACTTTGAAGTCCCATTCCAGCTCCAGAGCATCTCCCCCAATCTCCACCACCACCTCCCACCCTAGAATCAGCTAAGGTCCCAGTTGCAACTGCACTGCAGGCCAGCTTGTTACAGGTGTCTCTTCTATAAAAACCTTCTGCAGACAACTCTCCAACTCAGAGTCTGTTTCTACGGCACCCAGACTAAGATACTATGTGTGTATACAAACATACTTACATATATACATACACTTCTTTATAAAGAAAAGTACAAAACCTTCCACTTTGTCTGAAAAGATGTGAATGAATGGAAAAATAGAAGTTCCTGGATGGGAAGCCTAAATATTATATAAACATGTGCTTCCTACTATTTAAGTTATAGATTTAGCAGAATCTTGGTAAAAATCCCAGAAGGATGTTTTTAAACATATGACAAAAGAAAGGAGGAAAAGGAAAATTCTAAACAGACAAGAAAGAAAACGTGTTGGGGAGGGTGAACAAAATCTATCAAAAGTGAAAATATATAAAACAACAAAAATATTGAAATCTTGACATAAGAATAGATAGGACAGATTGGCTGGGCACAGCGGCCCAGCCCAGGAGTTTGAGGTTGCAGTGAGTTATGATCGTGCCACTGCACTCTGGCCTGGGCGTCGGAGCAAGACTCTATCTCTAAAAAAAAATAACAACAGACAGATTTCTGGAATATAATAGAAAGATCAGAAATACACCCTAATTTTCATAAGAATGAAGAAGCTATCACAATACAATGAGATAACACAGATTTTTCAATAAATGGTAGAGGTATAGCTGATCAGCAATTTGGGAGGAATGGAAGAATTTAGACCCATACCTTTTTAAAATTTTAAATATATATATTTTTTATTTTTAAAGAGACAGAGTCTCGTTATGTTGCCCAGCCTGGTCTCAAACTCCTGGCCTCAAGTGATCCTCCCACCTCAGCCTCCTGAGTAGCTGGGACTAGAAGCCATGAGCCACCATACCCAGCTAGACCCACACCTTATACTATATGCTAAAATTAATTCCATTTGATTTGAAGACTTAAATACACTTAAAACTGAAGTCCAGAAAAAAATAGGATTGCATATTTATCAAAACACTAGTGGGAAGCAATAGTATTACTACAGAGAAAATATATTTGATTACATAAACATTTTTAGAAGAAATTTTATATGCAAAATATCACCAAAATTAAGGACAAACAATATACTAGAAGACATATTTACAACAAACATGACCAAAAAAGATGAATGTCATTGTTATCTCAAGAACTCACACAAGTTGATAAGAATCTCATTAAGACTAGCTAATAAGTAAACAAAAACTCCTAACAAAACAATTCACAAAATAACGAATATTAATAAACACATGAAAAAATATTCGATTCTGCTAGTTACCAAAGAGAAGCAGATTAAAAGAAGCATTTCTTTCACTAAATTAACTTTATTAAATTAACTCTTTGCCCTCTGACCTAATAAATATCTTTTAGAGAATGAATCCAGAGCAGAGCAGCAGAAGCAGGAGACCACTGCTAAAGCCCATAGTTTTGTCCTGACGTGGCTTCCTTGAATCAGGCCTTCCTGTGCCCTAGCCCTGTGCCTGTGCCGCCCAATACAGCAGCCACTGACCATGTGGACCCATCTTTCCTCCACAAGGCAATAAACTCCATAAGACGTACCCTGTCTACCTTGTTCTCTGCAATATCCTAGATCTTAGGACAGTGCCGGGTGCTTAGTAGGGGTTCAATGAATATTTATTGAATGACTTTATGAAAGAATGTCCAATTATTCTACCAATCTTCCCCAAATGTGATTTGAGTTTTCTTGTCTCAAAGAAAATCTTGCCTCACCGTGGTTTGCTTTTGCTGTGTCTTCCTATCTAGAGTCTTTATTGCCTATCTAAAATGATGTACTTTCCACTTCAAATATTATACAAACCACCCAACTCAAAAGCATTTCATAATAAGGAGATTTTATAAATCTCACATGAGAAGTCCAAAAGTGGTGCAGTTCCAGGGTTGGGTAATTGAGTGGTTTGGCGACATCCTCAAGGAACCATCCTTTTTCCATCTTTCCCTTCTGCTGCCCTCCACATGCCAGCTGTTGTCTTAACTTCCCCTTTATGTTGGTAAGATGGCAACAGCAGTTCAAGTACTATGTCCTTATACAACATCTCAAGTCTAGGCCAGGCGCGGTGGCTCACGCCTGTAATCCTAACACCCTGAGAGGCCGAGGTGGGGGGATCGTTTGAGCTCAGGAGTTCAAGACCAGCCTGAGCAAGAGTGAGACCTCATCTCTACTAAAAATAAAAAGAAATTAGCTGGATAACTAAAAATATATAGAAAAAAAAATTAGCTGGGCATGGTGGTACATGCCTGCAGTCCCAGCTACTCGGGAGGCTGAGGCAGGGGGATCGCTTGAGCCCAGGAGTTTGAGGTTGCTGTGAGCTAAGCTGATGCCACGGCACTCTAGCCTGGGCAACAGCGTGAGACTGTGTCTCAAAAAATAAATAAATAAATAAATAAATAAATAAATAAATAAATAAATAAATAAATCAAGTCTAGAGCATCTTGCTTTCTTTTAAAAACTTAGAGAGTTTCCCAGAAGTCTTTTCTGCAGAGTTCACTTTTCTTTTTTTCTTTTCTTTTTTTTTTTTTGAGACAGAGTCTTGCTCTGTTGCCCAAGCTAGAGTGCAGCAGCATCATCATAGCCTACTGCAACCTGACACTCCTGGGCTCAAGCCATCCTCCTGTCTCAGCCTCCTGAATAGCTGGGACTACAGGCGTGTGCCACCACGCCTGGCTAATTTTTTCTATTTTGGGTAGAGACAGGGTCTCACTCTTGCTCAGGCTGGTCTCAAACTCCTGACCTCAAGTGATCCTCTAGCTTCGGCCTCCCAGAGTGCTAGGATTACAGGTGTGAACCACCACACCCGGCTCAGAGTTCATTTTTCTGTTCTATTGTCCAGAACTAACAGTACATGCCCATTCTTAAACCAGCCCATTTCTAAACCAATTACTGGCAAGAGTACAAAATTTCCATGATTGGTCTAATAAATCAAGATGTACCTCCCTTGGACTGGCTGAGTCCCCTGTCCCAGGTCCCCTGGAGTAGAGGCTGCTAAAACTTAACAAAGGAGTGGGATTGGGGTAGGGGGCTGGGGTCCGGGAAGACAAAATAGTCTCAGAATAAGCTACTGAGAGTTTTTACAAGCCACAAAATCCTACTAATTTTTCAAAGTGCAAATCTCATGTCTTTCATTAATCCTGCTCTGATTATTTTAACCAGAAGTAGCCACTCCTTCCTATGGATTTAAAACCTTGAGTTCAGGCTAAAAATCAGTCATTCCTGATTTCTCTCTTTACATCATAACTCATAACCTTATACCTTGTCTTCTCTACCTTCAAAGTATATTCAGAATCCAACGTCTTCTCACCACCCTCAGTGCTGTCACTCCGGTCCAAACCATCATCTTCATCATTTTATATCTGATTATTGCAGCACCCTCCTCACTGGCCTCAGGCGTCTCCTCTTGCACTCCTACAGTCAGCCCTCACACAGTGAGCCTTCCAAGATAAGTTCCATCATGTCACTGCTCTGCTAAAAACCCTGCAGTGGCTTCAGAATAAAGTTCAAAGTCCTTACCACTGCCTGTAGGGCCCTCCGTGATCTGTCACCTCTCTGACCTCATCTGCCCACACCCTCTTGCTCACCACCCTCCAGCCACACTCTCCTACGTGTTCTTAGAACACACCAAGCACACGCCCTCCTCAAGGCCTTTGTACTTGCCATTCCCCCTTGCTTGGTAAATTCCTCCGTAGACCCAGATGACTTGCTCCCTCTCTCTTCAGGGTTTGACTCAAATGTCTCCTTACCTGAGAGGTCTCCCCATCTAAAAAACCACCTTCCCTCAACCCTATCCCTCTACCCCCCTCAGTGTGCTTCATTTTCCTTCGAAGCACTCGTCACACGTTGATGTATTATATATGTATTTGTTCCCACTCTGTCTTGTCTCATTAGAACATAAGATCCACGAAGCCAGGGGTTTTATAGTTTTTGTTCACTGGTTTAGCCTCAGTGCTTACAACAAAATATAGTACACAATGAGTGCTCGATATATTAATGTATTTGTTGAATAATTGCACATCCCTTTAACCTTTGTTATCTGTGTGGTTCATTTGTGTGGTCTCAAGCTGTTATCTGTGCATGTGCACACATCCTGTCTCTTCAAGAACATACACTTCTTAAAGTCCAGAGCTGAGTCTTACAGCACAGTGCCTTGCATAAAGAGGGACTAGGAAGTTTACGTTGTTGACAGTAGGAGGGAAGATACATTAGGGCAATAACAGCTGTTGTCATATGTTATCTAACCCATTCTCGGCAGGAGCGTGAGAAGCCGAAGTACACGACAAGACAGCACATCTAGGAAAGGGTGTGGGGTTTAGTGTTCTGCTGCAGAAGAGAAACCAATGTATAAAAAGCCTTGAGCAAGAGGAGGGAGGCATCTCGGGGATACTAAAAGGAGAATATAGGGGCACCTTTCCTACCCACAGTTTCCCTCACAACTGATCTTTCCAAGTTTGTTTACAATCTGGCAGTTCTTTGCAACTGAATAGGGCTTCACTCCCTTTAATTGGTGGCAAAGGTCACTACTTAACAGATACTAAACAGAAGAGCAAAGTCTAGGGTGACTGAAGTCACGTGGAACAGTGCTGAAATTTAGGAAGAAAACTCGAAAACTCACTCCAGGTCCCACCCCTTCCCAGCTCCCCCCCCCCAGCACCCAGCGCACTTCAACCTCCCCAGCAAGGGCGTCTGAGCCCCAAAGGAGCCGGTCCGGTGAGCCCCTGCTCTAGTCTCTGCACACACAAATTCTAGCAGCGAGGACATTTCCCAGACTCAAGGGAACCAGGCCACTTTCAAATGTCGATCGCATTATACTTGCCAGAGGAGAAAGGGACAAACGAGGAGGCTGAAGACAGCGCTTTAAGCAGCAGAAGAAAAAGATATCATTGAATGTGCGCTAAGCCGAGAAAGCCAATGCCAGGAATAACTGCGAGCATTGTTTGGAGCCAAGTCTGCGCAGAAGGGACCCAGGTGTGGGAGGAGACGGGCGCTGAGGCGGTCTGAGGACGCACAGCAACCGCCCCGGGGGCGGGGCGGGAGGCGAGGACGTATTTTAAGCAACCTTAAAAGCCTCGTTTTAGCATTCCGCAGGAAATGAAAAGCAGATGTGTTGGTTTGGAGCTTGTTTACGTATTATTGACCTCCGTGAAGCATCCAGGGCAGAGTTAGGACTAGAGAGAAGGGGTATTTTAGGCAACTATTGACACTCTCCACTCAGAGAGGGGCCCTTCGTCATCGGATCATCTGCCCCTTGAGAAGCAGGCGTTTTGGCTGAGGGACCCTCATGGGCCCGGCCCAGGCAGGTCTGGCTAGAATAAACAGCGATTTGATGCACAGTGCAGACCTGCTTGCACCTTTTTAAGGGACCCAAGGGTTACTACACCTTCTCTCTTGCCTTTAAGTCACACCCATTGGGCAGAGAAGCAAAAACAGAAGCCTGGACATTGGGAGGATAATGGAATGGTTTACGCCAGAGGTCCCGAGATTTGCAGAAGGCTTGTTCGAACACAGATTACTAAACTGGGATGGAGGCCAGTGGCTACACACTGGAACCACCTGGAGATTAAAATATGCTGATGGCTGGGCCCTGTTCCCAAGATTCTGATATTAATTGGTCTGGGGTGTCACTTGGGAATTGTTTAAAGACCTCCAGATAGTTCTAAGGTGCAACCAAGGTTAAGAAGCATTGAGCTATTTCTCTTTTACCTGCTATCATCATTAACATCCCCTGCTTAATTTCAGTTTACCTTCGTAACATGTTCTCTAGGTGGTTAGGCCCACAGGAGACCATGGGATCCAAATTAGGCATAAACTTAGATTTGGAAAAGATACTTAAAGAAAATTGCTGCCTGAGACAAAAGCTATCAAAAAGTCAATGTAAATGCAGGCAATCACCCTTTTTTCTAACATGTCTAGGAAATGGTTCTCCTCAAAGATAATTTTAAGTTGCTGCTAAGAGGCAACAACAGTAACAATCTCAATCTTTAACACTTATTGAGCATTTATTATATGCCAAGTACTCTTCCAAGTGCTTTCATTTTAAATTCGTTTAATTCCCACAACACCTCAGTGGTGTTAGAACTGTTATTATCCCCCATTTAACATGAAGAAACCAAGGTACTGGGAGATGACGTCATTTGTCCAAAACCACACAATCAAGTGGCAGAGCAGGCTCGCACACTTTGGTGTGCACCTGAATTATCTAGAGAGACTGTTCAAAATTCAAATGACCAGGCTCCATCTCAGACCAATTAGATCAAGGTCTCCTGGGGTGGATCTTTATTAAAATTAATTTTAACAAACTCCCTTGAGAGTCAGTTGTTGGCCAAGATATGAGACCACTGTTGGGATTTAAAATGAAGGCTTTAGAATTACGTTATCCTACGTTTAGTTCTTTCTCTACCATTTATAACTAGAATCTTTGAACAAGTTCCCTGTCCTCTCTCTGAGCTTTCATTTCTTCATCTGTAAATGGGAATAATTGTACTTAATTCCTGGGATGGTTCTGAGGATTACATGGGCCTAAGGCACTTAGCACAAAGGCAGGAACATTGCAAGGACAGAATGACATTCTGAGACATTAACCAGGTCTTCCCTTCTATTCGATGGTAGAAGGGAAGACCACATACTTCACTGCAACCTCCTGGCCTGCAGTCCCAGGCATGCCCTGCCCCAGGGAAAAGTGGGGTTGTCACAGCTGGAATGTTACGAAAAAGAAAAGTCCTTAGCTTTTGAGATTCAGTGATATTACTGAACGTAAGACCTAGACTTGGTAGAAAAGGCTTTTTGAGCATTCAGAAACCATTTGGGCCTAACTGGTTATTTTGGACCAAATATGACTAGTCCAAAAGAACTCCTCCCTTCTCCTCTATGCAGGATTGACAGCCCTCAAAAACCATATAGTAGGGTTACCAGGACTGAAGGGAGGTATGGTCTCCAAGAAAGGCCCAGCCCCTGTCATTTTCCCAGAGTGAATTCCTTTATCAGAGAAGGAATTCTGGCCAGAGGGTAAAACACAAGATAAGCTTTGAGGAAACTTAGAGGAGACTTGTGTTTACTTCCTAGGTAGGGAGGGCAGCTGACCCCACAGATATACATGTGCCACAGTGATATGGGGTCTACAGAAGAGAGATGGTTGTTTGGGTGACAGAGGAAGAGAACTCAATGACAGCCTTGTTTCCTATGGCCCCAGAGAGGTGCGGGAGAGTAGCTGGACCCTCCTTATACCCTGAGAAGGGCTCAGAAGTTAGCTGAGAGGGAGAATAGGCAGCCCAAAGGAGTCATGCCATGGAGGGACAACCATGGATGGCAGCATGGGCTGAGCAAACCAGATGGGCTTGCAGCCACTTTAGAGGACAACACGGGGCCATGCTGCATATCTCTGGGTGCCAAGGGAGAGGGATCCCATAATCAAAGACAATATGGAGCAGTTACCCATCCCGAGAGCTACCAGCAGAGAACATGATGTTACATGGGTGCCCCCTTCCCACCTCCTACAGTTGAGATTCCATCTAAAGGAGGGCAAGGGAGAGAGTATGAGTATGAATTTACCTCCTTGATGGTTACTAGATTAATTTTTCTTCATCATACAGAATGGGAGTCTGAGATAAAAATTATGTTCTGTTTTAGAAAATCAAAGATATATTCATACACATCTGAAATGATCTTGTAAAATTAATGCCTGATAATTATTAAGGCTACCAAGTTTTCTAAAACTCAGCAAGATGTAGAGTGACTCCCTAAAAAGTAGCACAGCAATCAATATAAAATGGATTTAATCAGCAGATATCTTAAAAATGACAGTGTCTATAATGAGTTTTGAATAACTTATAAGAAAATTAAAATTAGATATTAAGAAAGGGGAGTAGAAGACCAGCATTATTGCAGTATTATCTGGGGGAGAGAGACACTGTGTCTGTGAGCCTGGATTGTTATTCCAGGTTCTGCGTGTTCTGTCCCTGCAGTCAAACACTCAGAGTCCCCGTGTCCTACTGTGGCTGCTTAGCTTGCTTTATCCCAATTTAAAATTCACCAAACAATGACAAAGTTGGTTTTCCAAATACCTAAAAGAGAGAGGTACAGATAGTAGGCACATGGGCTCTGATACGTGGAAAGGTGTGCCCAACCCTGTAGACCCACACATTGGCATTCTGGTTTATAAATAAGACTCTGGTGAGTTAATCAAGGGAAGCCTCTTAGACAGGGTAGTCAGATTTAGCAAATAAAAATACAAATATTGGGCTGGGTGCAGTGGCTCACGCCTATAGTCACAGCACTCTGGGAGGCTGAGGTAGGAGGATCCTTTGAGGTCAGGAGTTCAGACCAGCCTAAGCAAATGTGACACCCCCATCTCTACTAAAAATAGGGGAAAAAATTAACTGGGCGTGGTGTTGTGCGCCTGTACACCCAAGTAGTGCCCCCAACTACTTGGGAGGCTGAAGCAGGAGGATCACTTGAGCCCAGGAGTTTGAGGTTGCTGTGAGCTATGATGGTACCACTGCACTCTAGTCATGACACAGAGAGAGACTCTGTCTCAGAAAAACCACAAAACAACCAAAAAAAAAAAAAAAAAATCCCCAAGTCTGTGTGAGACAGTCTTAAACCAAAAAACTATTCATTGTTTATCTAAAATTCAAATTTTACTGGGGCCCCTTGTATTTTTTCTGTCAACCCTACTAGACCCTGTCCACTGCCAGATAGACTGATAAAATGGAAGTCCTATATCTGCAAAGACAGAGGCCAATTCTGGACCCAAGACCACCTTCACCAATATAACGCTATCCACAGAGGGCCACCTAAGCAACCAGCCCTGGGGTAGGTTAGGAGAATAGGGTTAGCCTCTCTTTCTCTGTCTCTCTATCTCTGTTTCTGTCTGTCTGTCTTTCTCATACACTTTCTCTTCCCTCTCCCTTTTATAATAATCTACTTTTGATTAAAAAAAAATTTAAACTGACATAATAACTATATATATCTATGGGGTACATAGCAATGTTTTGATGCACATAATATATAGTGATCAGATCAAGGTAATTAGCATATCTATCATCTCAAACATTTATCATTTCTTTGTTTTGGTATCCTCCTAGTTATTTGAAACTATATACTATTGTTAACTATAGTAATCCCACAGTGGTATAGAATTTATTTCTCCTATCTATCTGTAATTTTGTATCCCTTAACAAATATTAATATCTCCCTACTCCTCCCTTCCTCTTATCCTTCTCAGCCTCTAGTATTCTCCATTCTACTTTTTATTTATACAAGATCAACTTTTTTTTAGTTTCCACATATGAGTGAGAACATGCAGTGTTTAATTTTCCATTTCTGGCTTATTTTACTTAGCATAATATCCCCCAGTTCCATCCATGTTGCCGTGAATGACGGGATTTCATTCTTTTTTTATGGCTGAATAGTAGTCCATTGTGTATATACACCACATTTCCTTTATACATTCATCTGTTGTTGGACACCTATGTTGATTCCATATTTTGCCTATTGTGAATAATTCTGCAATAAAATAGGGGTGCAGATGTCTCTTCGATATACTGATTTCCTTTCCTTTGGATAAATGCCCAGTAGTAGAATTGCTGGATCATATGGTAGTTCTATTTATATTTACAGTTTTTTGGGTTTTGTTTTTTGGGGGGTGCTTTTTGGGACATGGTCTCACTCTGTCACCCTAGGCTGGAGTGCAGTGGCACGATTACAACTTACTGCAGCCTCAAACTCCTGGGCTCAAGCCATCCTCCCTCCTCCTCAGGCTCTCAAGCAGCTAAGCTTACAGGCATGAGCCACTGTGCCCAGCCTATTTGTAGTTTTTTGAGGAACCTCCATACTGTGGCTCCATAATGGCTGTACTAGTTTACATCCTCACATAATAATCTTTATTCATTCAAATCCTTCTCTTCATTTATATACAAAGTAAATAACCTCCCTTATTAAGCTTCCCAGGATTTTGCCACCTATTAATTCTAGGACCAAATTTACAACGTGGACAATAAATGTATAAAATTGAAAGTCACTCCTTGGTGGCATCCAAGGAAGTAATCAACATTATTAACAACATCTATTATGTTGCAAGATTAGTTGCTTCCCTGCAGTGGCTAGTTAAATATGAATTCTTATTAACTTGCAACAAAGATAGTTTCTGTTCCTTGACCCGAGTCTTATCTTCTCCCTGATTTTGCCTCAATCACAACCCTAGGCTTTACTACCCATTGCCTGATGGGACATTCCGCCTTCAGATCACCTTATAGAAAAATCAGTTAATGGATCTCTGTAGGGCCACTTCAATTGTGCCTAGGGAAAATTAAGTCAGGAGGATCATTACAGAATGAACAGTGGAGCAGGTCTGGTCTATAATTCAGTGAGCAAAAAAGATCTCTTCGCTCTTTTTCCAAGCCAGTTCTGCTTCTAAGCACCAACATATGACAGGATGCCAGTGTCTTATATTTGACTGTGGCTTCCCTTTTTCTAAAGAGATTTCTGCCCATAGAGAGACAATATTGATTCTTTGTCCCCAGACCAGATGGAGTTAAGTTCATGCTACTTGACTCAAGACATCATCAAGCTCCTCCATTCTAGACATGAAGTGCAGTTTTTGCTAAGGAACTAAAGAGTCTCTCTGGTGAAGCGTGATTTAGGTTATTCTTCTAGAACTCAGGCTTTAATTCACTGCTGGCATTTCTGAAGTAGTTTAGGGTGAGCATCTGAAATAAATGAGTCATCTCAGTCCTTCTATTTCTTCTATTTCCCATTATTTTCTAACTTAAACATTTCAGGACTAAGGTTTAATTTATCCTCCCAACACTGGCAATAGGCAAGTAATTCTGTAAAATATATTGGGAAATTAATGGACTTCCATTTGGGGAGAAGTAAACAAAAGTAGAATAATATAGATGCCTGTTTATCTATAGCTGCACAGTATTGGGAACTGAAGAATGAATAGTTCTAAGCCAAGCTTGTTGTTAGGTTATAAAAAAACCCAACCAGCCAACCACCAATTTGGTTTTTCTCAAGCTGTCAGCTGGAAGCAGGGAGAAGTAAAATGTTAAATTGAGGGGTGCTTTAAGGAGTTAAGAATCTGCTACATTTGTCCCCATGTTCTCTATCAAGTCAACCTCCCTCATGTGACAGTCAGGGCTGCACTCAGACCCTAGACTCCGAGGAGGAGTTGGAAGGAACCCCTGCTCCCATTGGAGCGAGGCTCTCATGGTTTGGTGAAACAGATGTGGTTAGGAAACCTAGTCAGATTAATCACCTGGTAGATTTAGGGGACAGAGGCTGCTAGAGGCAGCCAGAGACACTCAGAGGCAAAGGACATTGAGACTTTATAAAGGCCCTTCCATGGTGGGCACTTGAAAGTAGACTCAACAAACTGAGATATCAACTTCAGTGTTGACTCTTCCCCCTGTCCAAGGCACAAACATATCCCCCTAGTTACTGCACCAGAACATTATGAGAAGCATCCAACCTACTTCTATATAAACATAGTCCTCATACTACAGAAGACATTTTGTCAGCTAATATTAGTACAGCACCCTGCAGTTTGTAAAGTGCTCTCAGACACACAATCTTATTTGATCCAGTTGCACACAAGCTTTATCAAGATGTTCTATTATCATAGCCATCAGTGAAGGTACTGAAGTTCTCCAGAACCTGTCTCATTCAGGGAAATGCATCAATATGATCTTACAAAGAAATATCAGTTTATTTGATAACTGAAAAAAAGAAATTTGCAAGATAGTTTGTACAGTGTGAATCCATTTGTGCAAAAGAAATATGTGTATAGATATATATGCATATAGATAGCTTTATTTCTATATCTACACTCACACCAATATATAGATATATGTATGTACATCCAAATGTTTATACACACATATATACAATTTTAGAATTAACATTATTTTTATTGTTTATTTTATATATATTTATAATATGTAATATTTTATAATTAAAACATAGGTATGTTTTTTAAAAAGCTGATCAGTATTAGCAATTCTTTTTTCCCACCCTCACTTAAGAGAAAAGAGGTGGTTATTGTGTTGCTAAAGGTCTAGGTTGTGCTGTATTTGGAAGACAGGCCTTAGAAGGGAGAAAGACTCCGAAAGGAAGGTGAGGACTCCACTCCGGTAGTCTCCATGGCCTTATACAGACCCTGTGCTGCTGAGGGCTGGCATGACAGCTGTGTTGCAGAAGAAGGACATCTTTTGCTCCTGAGAACAACTCAAACTCAGCTGAGTCAAACTCAGGTCCAGTCCACATTTGAGTCAGAGAACCAAAATGATAAGACTGAACATACCCTGTAACTGACCAACTATTCAAACAGCCATGGGCTTGCACATGGTAGGGCTAAAACAGAAAATAATGGCAAGTTCTGTGCCAACTTCCTGGGAGACAATCAGGTGTAGTGGGTAGAAAAGAGAATTTTTTTTGAGAAAGGGTCTCACTCTATCACCTGGGCTGGAGTGCAATGGCGTCAGCCTAGCTCACAGCAACCTCTAACTCCTGGGCAAAAGCAATCCTCCTTCCTCAGCCTCCTGAGTAGCTGGGACTACAAGCATGTGCCAACACTCCTGGTTAATTTTTCTAGTTTTTGTAGAGAAGAGGTTTTGCTCAGGCTGATTCTCGAACTCCTGACCTCAAGCCATCCTCCCACCTCTGCTTCTCATAGTGCTAGGATTACAGGCGTGAGCCACTGGGCCCTGTCAGAAAACAGAATTTGAATAAGGCACTTCTGAGTTCAGAATCTCAGCACTGCTACTTATTAATACTTTGTGTCCATAAGCATGGTGTTAAGGTCTCTGGGCTTCAGTTCCCTCTCTGTTAAATGTGACCAATAACACCTGCATCAGAGGATTATTTCACATACATACCTCAACTGACACTCAATAGAAACATTGATAAATTGTCAGTTATTAGAGCTAGGTAGCACACCAGGTGACCAATTAGACTTTTCCGGTAACCCACAGTCACTGCATCAAATTGAATTTCTGTCTCTTTATGTACATTGTAGGGTAACTCCCAGGTATTTGCAAGCATGATATATTGGGTGTGTTTTATTTGCTAGGAAATAATATTGTTTTTCAATTCTTCTACAAACAAACTAACACCCTAGAGGTTATAGTTTTATGAATAAAACCCACATCCCTCTAAAATGAAGGATGGCTTGAAAGACCACCAGGAGAAGGGAAAGAGACTCCCAGCATCCACTTCGTTTCTTTTTCTAATTCAATTTTTATTAAAAGTCCCCCATTCCCATCCTAACCTTATACTTCCAAAGACCAAGAATACCATACTTAGAGAAATGAGCCTTGAAAAACTTTCCAGGTTTTTCTAAACACCTGGGAATTTCCTTAGGAGTAGAAAAGGTTTTGGTGCAAAGAGCTTCAACTTGCAAGAAGTTGTGCAGTCTCTTTGGTCCCCAATTTCCTCAGCTGTAAAAGAAAGAATTAAAGATTACTAAATTCTTGGCCTGGTGCAGTGGCTCACGCCTGTAATCCCAGAACTTTGGAAGGATTGCTTGAGGCCAGGAGTTCAAGACCAGCCTGGGCAAGAAAGCAAGACTCTCTACAAAAAATTTTAAAAATTAGGCAGGCATGGTGGCACACATTTGTAGTCCTCGCTACTCAGGAGGCTAAGGCAGGAGGATCACTTGAGCCTAGGAGTTTGAGGTTACAGTGAGGTATGATTGTCCCACTGCACTGCATTCCAGCCTGGGTGACCACGTGAGACCCTGTCCCTAAAAAATGGTTTTTTTTTTTTAATTACTAACTTCTTTTTTAGTCCTAACATGTTATACCTAAAATGCTTTCTCTCAAGTCTTCTGTTTATTCCCATTGCACCAACCTAATTCATGCAACCACCACCCCTTACCTGGGTTGTTGCAACTGCTTGCAGACTTGCTCTTGCAAAACCATGCTCCATGCAGCTTGCAAAATAATCTCCCTAAAATGCATACCCACCTCAAGTGGCTTGATAATGTTCCATTACCTCCAAAATAATTCCAGTTTATCAGCACAACCCTCAAAGTTTTGTCTACATTTCCAGCGTCATCTCCTGTCAATCACTACATATGTCACACACTAAGCAAACAGAATTCCTTGTAATTCCTCTCTCACCTCCATACTTTGTATATGCTATTTCCTTTGCCTGAACTGTACCTCCTGGTGAACACCCCATATCTGCCTAGCCAACTCTTCCTTCAAAGTGTAGCTCAAGTAGCACCTTCTCCAAAAGGCAATTTGTTACCTCTCCTCTGAGCCCCAATAAGGCCCTATACCATGGTATTTATTATATAGTATTATGATTGTTGGCTTCTAACAAAAGGCTTCCCTTCTGCTCTGGCAAAGCACTCTTAGCACTAGTAGCATCACTGGTGCAGGTGAAACTCAAGAAAGGTGCAGGTACACGTGTGCCCTATTCTCCCTGGATCCTGCAGAGATGGGGGGTCATTTAGGGTGCAGCTGGATGTGCCATAAGGCAATGATCCTGAGGAGGGATGCCCTCTTGTTCTTCCTTTTTTACAGGTCAACTTGAGAGGGCATTTGCTGGGGAGAAGGATAAACATTTTGGGGTTCAGACACTAATCAGTGTGAGCTTAGGGACTCACAGCTTAAGGAACTGTTGTGAAATGCCCAGCCAGAAGCCTTCAGGTCTCCTGGTCCTATAGGAAGTTGAGGTTGGGTGTAGCCAGCCCCTCTTGTTGGGGAAGGGGGAAGGTAGCCCATTGCCAGGCAACCCCAAAAAGAGCTCTTGGGACCATTCATCGGACAATCCTATTTGTCAAACCACACTTTCTAACATATCCTCCAAACCTAGCTAAGTACCTAGTACCTAAAATGTACTTGAAAAATAACTACAGTTACCACTTATTGAGGGCCTATTGCATGCAAGTAACTTATTTTATCACTAGTTCTCACAATGACTATGCGAGATAGGTATTACTATCAATATTTGTACATAAGGAAACTGAAGCTAGAGAAGACTGAGTGACTTTCTTACCTCATATAGCTAGTAAATGGTGGAGTTGGAATTCGAACCCACATCTCTATGACTCCAAAACCAGTGCTCCTTTCCCCAGGCTATGTAGCCTCTCAGAATGGAAGTCAGTCTCTCTCTCTCCCTCTCCCTTCTGTCTTTCTCTCTCCTCTTCCTCCCCTGTATGCGTGTGTCCATCTGTATGTCTTCAACTCCATCTCCATCTCTGTTTCTCTGTCTCTCTCATCTATGGGTAGGTACTTATCACTTCTTTTCCTGAAGTCCACACTCTGAGTTCCCTCCTACTGAAAGGTGCTCCACTAATGAGGCCTTGTCACAAGCTGGCCTGTTTTTTTGTTTTGTTTTGTTTTGTTTTTGAGGTGAGGGTCTCACTATGTTATCCAGGCTGGTCTCTAACTCCTGGGCTCAAGGTATCGTCCTGCCTCAGCCTCCCAAGTAGCTGGGACTACAGGCACATCCCACCACGCCCAGCTTTTGGATTTGTTTTCTTACCTCCACCCAGCCTAGTCTGCTCTGTACCTTCCAAACCCAGTGGGCACTTTAAAAGCAGTAGTCATCAGCTGTTAAAAGCTCCAAGTAAGTAAAATGAAAGGTGAATTTGGAGCAGGAACAACAAGAAGCTAAGAGACAGGAACAAAACCTAGTTCCTTGGCAGGGCCCTTAGGGACAGAATGACCCAATGTCAGTCAAGCCTGGGCCCTGACACAGGAAAGGCCTCTGGCCTTTTTACTCAGCAAAATGCCCAGGGAGCAACCCAGAACGCTATGAGTCTGGCAGAGGAAGCTGTTACATTTCCAGGGACTTGTAAGCCCTAACAATCACCATCCTCCTCCCCCTCCTCCTCATCAAAAGCATTTATTAAACAGCCTAATTATTAAACAAGGCAGGTGGAAGAGAAAGGTGGGAAATTGGAGGGTTGAATCAAGCTTTTTAAGAAGCTAGAAAAATGAGTCAGTGTGTGTAACACTTCATTTGGAGAACAAAGTGGATGTTCCTGATCCAGCCAGGTGCATTGTTAAACCTGTAGGGGAGAGATAGGGAAACGATCATTTTTTTCCTCTCTCAGTCGCAAACACTGTGAGCTCAGAGCTGAACTGCCATGCGTCTAGAACAAATCCAGAGGATTTATTCTCCCAACAAGGGTCAGAGATGACAGAATCACAGGCAAGAATAATATCTGTTCAAGTCAGTGTTTAGAATATTCTAAGTGTGAAGACATTTTGTTAGCAAATCGAATAGATCTGCTCCTTAAGGTAAGAAATTGTACTCTATTTAGTTTTGAATCCTGGGATGGAGTCCAGTGTGTGCTACAAAGTGGATGCTCAGTACGTGTTTACTAGGATAAAGCTGAAGGCAGAAACTGAGTCTCGTACAACTTTGCATTCCACTCGGTGCCCTGCACTAAGTGAATGAATGCCTGTAGGCATTAATGAATGAGAAATGCAGTTTTTGATTTGCCTTTGAAGGAAAGCATATGCCTTTGCCAGCAGTGGTATCATCTCCCTAATTATCCAAGAAGTCTGTGTTCTCTTCTTAATTTCATCTTGATTTTGTCCCCTTAGAAGATAAGGGCTTTTGCTAAATTAATCTGGCTACTAAAAAGACACAGCGCTGCTGGTTTTTCTTCATCCTCAAGAAGAGTCAAACAGTCCTGAACGTCTAAAGCTGTCGAGACAGTTCCTGTGTCCCTCTGCAGCACAGGGCCGGGCCTCTGGGATTCTTCCAGGAGCTGCTCTAATTTCGCTCCAGCTTTCCTGGTCCCTCCCCCTTCTCCTCTCCCCTCTCCTCCTTCTTCTTTATCTTACCTCATTTGAATTTTTTTTTTTTTTTTTTGAGACAGAGTCTCACTCTGTTGCCCAGGCTAGAGTGCTGTGGAGTCAGCCTCGCTCACAGCAACCTCAACTACTGGGCTCAAGCGATCCTCCTGCCTCAGCCTCCCAAGTAGCTGGGACTACAGGCATGCGCCACCATGCCCGGCTAATTTTTTCTCTACATATTTTTCGTTGTCTAGATAATTTCTTTCTATTTTTAGTAGAGACGGGGTCTCGCTCTTGCTCAGGCTGGTCTCGAACTCCTGAGCTCAAATGCTCCACCCTCCTCGGCCTCCCAGAGTGCTAGGATTACAGGCGTGAGCCACCGTGCCTGGCCTCATTTGAATTTTTTTTTTTTTTTATTTCAGCTCATCATGGGGGTACATAAGTTCAGGTCATATACATTGTCCATGTCCCACCCATCCCCCCGAGTCAGAGTCCCAAGCGCGTCCATTCTCATTCTCCATACAGTGCGCCTTGCACTCATCATGTAGTCATACCTCCATCCCCTCCCCCCCACCTCCCCAAGTCTGCACCTTCAAGCATGACCATTCCCCAGAGGGTGTGCAATGCACTCATCATTTTGACCCCTTTTGCTCAGCAGCTCCCTGCTTCTCCCAATCCAGTAAACCTCGTCTCAGTTTATTTGCACATTACCAGGGAAAGTGGATTTGGATATGGATAGCCAAGAAAGTACATAGTGCATTGAGTGGGGAGGGGTGTGGGGAAACTTAGGCAACAGCAGGGAAAGGCAAGAGTCTTTTTTCAAAGAGTCCTGAGTAGAGGGAGCGTGGGGACCAGTGGTGGGCTTTCCCGCTCACAAAAGAGACAGGTGCACGTTACCAAACGGGCTTCATTGGGGAGACAAGAGTGCTTCAGTATGTTGGCTTCCTTCATAAGTACGTGAAAGCTCCCTATTTTACAGCTGAGGGTTTGAAACTCAGAGAGGGTAGGAGACTTCCTGACCACCACCTCTGGTGAGCAACGTACTCGTCCGCTAGGCTTCTCTCATGGGAACTCTGTCTTTAGCTTAGCTTCTTTCCTTTTCTTTTCTTTCTTTTTTTTTTTCTTTTTTGAGACAGGGTCTTGTTCTGTCACCTGGACTAGAGTGCAGTGGTGTGATCATAACTCATTGCAACCTCAAACTCCGGGCCCCAGGCAATTCTTCCGCCTCAGCCTCCCGAGTAGCTGGGACTACAGACACACACCACCACGCCTGGCTAATCTTTCTATTTTTTGAAGAGACAGGGGTCTTGCTCTTGCTCAGGCTGGTCTCAAAGTCCTGGCCTCAAGCAATCCTCCTGCCTCTGTGTCCCAGAGTGCTAGGATTACAGGTATGAGCCACCACGCCTGGCCATGTCTTAGCATTTATTATACTGTGATATAGTTATTTACTTAAATCTTTTTCTACTCAATTTTTTTGCACACTCACTGAGGGCAGTAACTGTGTCTTTCATCTTTGTGATTCTCAAGGATAAAGCCCTCAATAAGTGTTTGCTGAATGAATGACTTGCCCAAGGTCACCCAGCTAATAGGTGGCACAGCTGGGACCAGAACCAAGACCTCTGTGTCCCCAGATCCCATATCCTTTTGTTCCACTGGGACACTTTCTGGAAGAAAATGAGCTGTGGACCTATAAAGAGGCTAATCAAGCATTTGGCAGGTTTATGAACCTGAGAAATTTTTTTAAAACTTTCATTCTCTTTTCCTTTTTGCTATTGTCAGGAATTCTAGGCAGTTACTGAGAGCTGAGCTGGGGTCACATCCATAATCCCTGCTCCCAAAATAGCTGAATTCATCATGTCTTCAGAGGGGGATGCTTTGCTGATGAAAGCGAAGGCTGCAAATCTCCAAAGATGGCTTTCTCCTCCCTCTCCTAACCCCTGCCAGGTGTGAACAGACACTT
This sequence comes from Lemur catta, assembly GCF_020740605.2. NCBI lineage: Eukaryota > Metazoa > Chordata > Mammalia > Primates > Lemuridae > Lemur > Lemur catta. The sequence goes on from NC_059128.1 coordinate 33,017,071, forward strand.
TGAAGTAATTTGGGGATGACTGGGAGGAAATGTCAAAGGCTTTGATCCATGGTTCTTAAAACATTGAAGAGTTTTCTGATCTTGTTGGTCCTGAACAACCAGGCTGAAAAATCTCATGAGAAAGGTTTGCTGCTTTTCTTGTCTGATCACACATGTTGGAGGTGGAGAGCCCGTCCCGGTCAACCACAGCAGGACACCAGCACCTGACTTTGACGAAATGGATGCGGCCGGACACTGGGAAGACAGAAGTAGCAGGCCTGTACTGCCCCTGAGAGTAGAAGGAATTTTCTGGCTCCAAAGGAAAGCCCAAAATAGAAAGAAAGCAGAGACAAGGGGCCCTGAGAACTGTACCTGTAGTGGTCAAGTGCCCAGGCTCTGGGGCTAAATCTGCTGGGTTCCAGCCCTAGTTCTACCACCTGGTTATCTCTCCCTGGACAAGTTACTTAACATCTGTGTGCTTCAGTCCTCATGTACCAAAAGCCATGAAAATCAGTGAGCTAATCCGTGAAGGCTCATTATTCTTCATCTGCCCTTCCAGTTCCATTCTCCATCCACTTCTTCATCCCTTCTCAGTGCCCTAAGAGACTAACCTGTAAGCCTCTATCACCCAGCATCCTTTGCGCTCTGGTTTCTGGTTGGATTCAGCCAAAGGAGACACTGGGAGATGACACTGGTTGCTCAGAAGAACGAGAGCCCAGGGTGTTTACTCCCCTGGCCTTCACCATGCTGGGCCACCATTTCAGCAGAGGCTGCACCCAGCGACTGTCACGCAGCCCCGTCTAATAGCCAGGCTCTATGAGGGTTCCGCTAACTCTGCTCTCTTCCCTTCAGACCTAGGGATGCTAATGGCTTCAGTGTCCCTCCCTGTTGGGCACCCTAACCATATGCATACAGTCCCTTTGTTAAATTCTCTCCATTCTACCATTTGCATGTCCTTTTTACCTCCTTTCAGGACCTTGACTAATGTGCCTGACACATAAGCGTCCAGCAAATGTTTCCTGCTTCTCCTCCTTCTATTCCCTCATTATCCTCATCATCCGTTCACCCTCTTCATTATCATCTCGGTATAAAGCAGAAGAACTAGAGGGGGATTGTATTAGTTTTCTACTGTTGCATAATAAATTGCACAAACTCAGCAGCTTAGAACAACACACAGTTATTATTTCACATTTTCTATGGGCCAGGAGTCCAGGCCTGGCTTAGCTGGGTTCTCTGCTTCAGGTTCTCACCCGGCTGTGAGCTGGGCATTGGCTGGGGCCTCATCAGAAGATTGACTGGGGAAAGCTCCCCCAGTTGTTGGCAGAATTCATCTCTTTGCGGCTGTATGGCTGAGTTCCTGTTTACTTGCTGGCTCCTGTGAGCTCTAGGGGCCACCCCCAGTCCCTTGTCATGTGGCCCTCCCTCTTATGCCCTCTCACCACATGGCCCCCTACTTCTTCAAGACTAGCAGTGGAGAGAGAGTTTCTCTGGCTTCAGGGAGGGCCCGGTCACTCTCTAAATGGCTTTCTCCTGGTTAAATCAGGCCCACCCAGGATAATCTCCCTTTTTATGAACTCAAAATCCACTGATTTGGGAGCTTAAATTCATTACAAAGTCCCTTCACCCTGCCATATGCTGTAACCTAGTCAAAGGAGTGGCAGCCCATTGCCTCTGCAAGTCACAGGTTCTGCCTGTGGTTCAAGGGGAGAGGATTACACAGGTGTAGACTCGAGGAGACAAGAAATCACCGGAGGTTACCCTAGGGTCTGTCTGCCACAGAGAGCTCATCAGATGGTGGAGCAATACTTGTCAGCAGCTACTTTTATACAGTTTTTCACTGCAGTCCAGGCATCGGTCTTGCCAGTAGGAAAGACAGGAACCAGCACTGATTGAGCACATGCTCCGGGCTCTGCACGGTGCCCTCCGCTTCCCTCCTTGGTTCTCCAAGAATCCTCTGAGTGTCTGCTGTTATCCCCCCACCTTTTGAATGAAGAAGCTGAACAGCAAAGAGGTTGAAGCAATTCACCCAATGTCACACACAGACCACCTCTTCAATGGTTCCTAAGGTTTTAGACAAGAAGTAACTAAAGTTGTGGCGGTCAATGTTTGGGGCAAAGGTGCTCTCCATGTACATTCCTCTTTTCCATAGAGCCAACATCTCTGATTTCAGGGAAGGGAGACATAAATCTTTTTTTCAGAGGGAGTTTGCTAACTTCAATAGCACAGCTGCTTATGAAGAGTCACTTACCTGGAAGATACAGTTAAAATTTTCAGGTGGGTAAAAAAGCCACCATCCTTTCTATTTGTTAACGAACACTTCTTTCCTGTTCAGGATACATTTGAAACCAATCAAAATCTACTATGTATATAGTGCTTTTGGCTTTTTAAAGCATATTCACATGTATTCTGAAGTTCTGTGCTTTTCTGTCTTTTTTTTTGAGACAGAATGTCACTCTGTCACCCGGACTAGAGTGCCGTGGCATCAGCCTAGCTCACAGCAACCTCAAACTCCTGGGCTCAAGCAATTCTCCTGCCTCAGCCTCCCGAGTAGCTGGGACTACAGGCGCGTGCCACCACGCCTGGCTAATTTTTTTTTTTTCTATTTTCAGTTGCCCATCTAAATTATTTTTATTTTTGGTAGAGACAGGGTCTCGCTCTTACTCAGGCTGGTCACGAACGCCTAACCACCAAGCAATCCTCCCATCTCAGCCTCCCAGAGTGCTAAGATTACAGGCATGAGCCACAGTGCCTGGACCTTTTCTCTCTTTTAACTTGACCAAATTCTAGAAACCTCCAATAAGCATAAACATTTAGCTTATCAGAAGCTTTGGGAATGGCAGGGATGTTTTAAGGGAAAACAAACCTAACTTCCCACCAATGCCAAGAACTCGCAAGCGGTGCCTCTCAGATCAGCAAGTACAGTACCTCAGTTAGCAAAGTACTTACAGCCACGTTAGCCAGTGTCTAACATGGAGCCTGCTGCCCAGAAGGTGCTTGATAAAAATTTGGTGAATGACTGAACTAATGAATGTATTTTCAGTTTCCTCATCTTTTTCTCACTTCCTCATAAACGTTTCCTCATTTTTTTTTCTTGTTTCTTTTCATTTTAAATGTACTCTATAGGCTTGTTGTAAAAACACAACCAAACCCAGAAATGTGTAAAATAAAAAATGAAAATCCACCTTCTCCTTCATCCTGTTCTCTTTAGAGGTAACCACTGTGGACAATTTGTTGTACGTTTTTATAACAAAAGTGGAAGCATTTGATACATATTTACTTGCTCCTTGGTTTGTCTTGTAGCATGGTGGCCTCATTCTTTTTAAAGGCCTTTTTGTGTTTGTCAGCGTGTGTAGCCGACACTGTCAGTGTTCTGCTCAAATCCCCTTGGAAACCCTCATCATTCCCACATATTACAGCCTGACTTCCAATGGCCAGTATCTCCCTCTTGCTGGATGCCTCCCTTTAGCCACTGAAACCAATTTGCTTGTGGATGGTTTGCCTATTAATGTGCCTCTGAGAGACAGCCTTGAACCAATGACTGAAAATTACAGGAATAAAAACACCCCAGCTTCTTGGCCCCTTGGCTAGGATAATTCTGAGACATGTGCTTTGCCCTGTTTCCAGAGGTTCTCTAAAAGATTAAACTGTACTCACTCACCCTGGTATCTAGTTAAATATCACTTCCACATTTCCCTAACTGATGCTTCCCAAACACCCTGTTCTTAATCCTAGTCACCAGGTCTGCTTCTGGGAGAACACAAACTAAGACAGCACGGATGTGTTCTAGTTTATTTCATCATTTTCTTATTAATTATTAATGGCCATCTAGGCTATTTCTGATTTTCAGTAAAAATAACACTGCAATAAAAATCTTTAGCCGTGTGGCTTAAATATGTGCATATATTCCTGAATTTTTTTTTTTTTTTTTTTTTTTTTTTGAGACAGCCTCACTCTGTTGCCCGGGCTAGAGTGCCGTGGCGTCAGCCTCACTCACAGCAACCTCAAACTCCTGGGCTCAAGCAATCCTTCTGCCTCAGCCTCCTGAGTAGCTGGGACTACAGGCGCGTGCCACCATGCCTGGCTAATTTTTTCTATTTTTGGTTGTCTAGCTAATTTCTTTTTATTTTTGGTAGAGATGGGGTCTTGATCTTGCTCAGGCTGGTCTCAACTCCTGACCTCAAGCCATCCTCCTGCCTCTGCCTCCCAGAGTGCTAGGATTATAGGCATAAGCCACCACACCCAACCTATATTGCCTAGAATTGTAATTGCTAGGTAAAAGGGAACACACATTCAATATTTAAGAGATACTGCTACTCATATCAATTAAAAACAAAAATTATTAAAAAAAACTTTTAAAACTCAATGAGGAAATAAATAGCCCAAAGATGTGCAAAATATCAAAACAGACACCTGACTGAAATGATTAAAAAAAAGGGACAGATACTACCAAACTGGCCCCCCAAATGGCTTTATTAATAACATCCTTGCCAACAGTTTATTGGAGTGTACTTTACCTTTTGCCAACATTGGATATTATATGTACTTTAATATTTTTCTGATCAGTTAAACAATAATAGATGAACTCTATAGGCTTGTTGTATCACATTTTAATTTGCATTTCTCAGATTAATTAGGATAAACGTTGCAGCATTTCAGGTAGTCATCACTGATGAGACGAGAACACACAGAAAACACACACAACCTAAGGCAGGAAAAATAAAGGTCTGGATTTAACTAGTGGATGATATAAAATCTTATCAGCAGGGGAATGGCTACATGGAGCAAAGGAGGATGGCTCCCTGCAGGCTCTTCCCGTCCCCAGCCTTGGCGTGGGGCATACTATGCATATGAGGGCAGTCAAGCCAGATGTAGAAAACTTTAAGTCTTATTATGCTTTAACTTCATTGTACTCAGGGTTTTTGTCACCTTTTAAGAAGACTTTTATATACATAAGCCATATTTCTGTCTATGGGGATGTCACCAACCTTGTGCTGTCCTGGTTCTTGAAACAAACTTAAGTCCAGGTGTCCCTAAACAATAGCTCTGCCTATACTTTTGCAATATTCTGGAAAACCCATTTCCCCAAAGACCATCCTTTGTCTATAATTACTCTTTTTTCTGGGTAGTTGTGAAGCTCAGCATGATCTGAAAACCACAATTAAAATCTATTTTTCTAAAATCATCGGTTCATATGAAAATTTGTATTTCTTATGTGATTGTCCAGTTCATATCCTTTGCCCATTTTTAATTGAATTATCTGTTTTTTGTATTTATTTGTTAAAATGTTTTACATATTATGGATTTGCTTGCTATAAATATTGCAAATATTTTCTCTAAACTTACTGCTTGTCACTTGGCTTTGTTTAGTGTTTTTAATTTTTATTCAGTCAAATCTGTAGATCTTTTCATTTATGATTTGAATTTTGTGTCTTCCTTAGGAAGGTCATTCATTCCTACTCAAAGATCATGAAAATAATCTCCTATTTTTCCTTCTAAAGCTTTATAACTTTGTTTTTTTCTTTACATTTAGATCTTTAATCCATCCAGAATTTATTTTTGTGAATGATGTGAAGAAGAAATCTGCCCAGAGAATTTTATCATTTTTGCTGCTACTATAAGTGAGATATTTTTCCCATCACATTTTCAGAGCGGTTATTGCTAGTACAAAGGCTACACACTTACTTTGAAGCTACAATTTCATCATCTTCCACTGTCTCATCTCAGCAGGAACTGGATCTTTGTGTTGAAGGAAAAACCCTTTCAGACTAGTCAGCATGGCTGCTATGTAATCATTAAACTACAGCTTGAGTATCTCTTTTCCAAAATGCTTGGGATTAGAAAGTGTTTTGGATTTGGGATTTTTTTCAGATTTTGGAATATTTGCATGTATACATGAGATATCTTGGGGATGGGACCCAAGTCTAAACACAAAATTCATTTATGTTTTATCTATACCTTATACACATAGCCTGACAGTGATTTTATGCAATATTTTTAATAATTTTGTGCTTGAAACAAACTTTGTGTACACTGAATGATCAGAAATCTTCTTATACTTACTCACACATAAGTAATTAACAGTAAAAAATACGACATACCATTACTAATAAGCACAAAGTTAAACTGAGTGTTGTATGTCTGCATTTTGACTGCAACCCATCACGTGACGTCAGCTGTGGAATTGTACACTGTGGCATAACAGTAGCACTCAAAAACTTTCAGAGTTTGGAGCATTTGGAATTTTGGATTTACAGATTAAGGATGTTCACCTTGTCTCTCTCTTGGCCTTTGTTTCTTAATCTGTTAAATGGGGAAGGTGGACCAAACACTCTTTGTGGTCCCTTCTTGCATCAATAATGTTAAGGTCTTAAATAGCTTCATTCTTTCTGGCCAAAAAGTAGTTCAATTTTAATAGGGAGAAAACTGAATCCTGTATCTCTAGTTGCTAAAGGGCATTGAGCCTCTTCACATTTGAAAATGATACCAAAGGGTGAAGATTGGCATCCCCTGCTCTTGGATTCAATACCTTGGCTATATTTAGCTAGAGCTAGCACCTCTGGGAATAGGACACTCGCAATACATAGCTAAGAGCAGGGTAAGGCAGCCATTCAGCAGTTATCCGCTGACTTCCTGTGAAATAATATGTTTCTTTCCAGGGAAAGAGCAAAAAGATCCAACAGCGGTGTCCTTCTCCAGGAAACTCTTTTTCTAACGACCTGGCATTATAGAGTTTGGCAGGCCTGCTCCAACAGTCCACCTTGACTAAGGGGTTCAGTAGTGTGTGAGCCCCTATATATGGTGCTGTCTCCCAAATGGTTTCAACTGTAAATGCAGGGAGAAGTTTGATGTTTAGCTACCCAAAAGAAGACCAAGGATTCACTGGGTGTCAGATAACCTATAATTTCTACCAAACTTCTGGGTCAGCCTTGATTTGTGTTATATCACTATCATTTCCTTTAAAATAGTGCAGCCTAGTTAGTCCTCTACACACTAGGAACAGTTAATTGTCATTTGGGGTCCCCTAAAAGAAATGAACTCCTGAGAGATGAATAGCATCTGAAAGATTTTAAGCAGAACTCTAAGCAAAAAAGATCTGACCGGAGAGTGACACCACCATAATTTCGACGATCTTTATTACATATTAACACCGGAGGGCTTGTTAACTGGCATAATAAATGTTAAGATATTAGTTTTCACTGGTAAAATGAGTTGTGTTCAGAATAAGTGCACTGGCTAGAACTATTTTGTAGGTACTCGTAACTTTGCCCAAACACATCAGTAGCTCATAGGCTTTCAGGATGGCCTAAGCCAAGAATTCAGTCTGTTCCAGTGTAAACTACCTACAAATAATTCTATCACCTGATCCCAACTAGAAGCTCGGCTTAATCTTGTGGCAGGTCCAATAGTTATTAATAATTTTGAAGCAATAATGAAAGTAAACACTATTTCAAGATGACAACAGGAAAGTGATAACAACAGGAAAGTGATATGAAAATAGCTATGATTTCTTTTGGTGACAGAGTCACAAGTTCTGTGAATACTACTGCAGTTTATTGCCTACAGCATTATTGAAGGAAATGCTAAATTTCATTTAGAAGTTAGTAAAATAAAGATTTTTTTCCCCCATTCAAGTACATAGAGTCTCTGAATTCTATTTGCTGACTTCATGGGAGGTCCAGGGCTCAGGGTAAGAACTCCTGGGCCCAGCCTCGTGAATGCTCGATACTAAAGAAGCTGCTCAAAAGGGCTCATTGCTAATAGTGCCCATCATGGGGACACCAATGCCCTGGCCAAGGGGGTCTCTCCTGGGGATCTCAGAGCAGTCTATAGGGCTGGGCTCCACACACAGTCTCCCCAACTCCATGTTGCTTGTGCCCAGGGTCCCCACAAAGCCTTTGAAAAAGCAAGTCCTTCATCCATGATGAACTACACAAGAACATAAGCGGCTTCAGTGGAGCATCAGCCTGGCACAGGTCAAATTTTCTCAGCAAATTCTTTCATAGTTGAAATCTGTATCTGACTCTAACGTAGACACACTTTACAACCAGAGCATTTTTCCCTTCCAGCTACTATACCCCTATATTTGCATACTTAAATGGGCCATTACATTGGTTTCGGCCAGAAATAAGTAACCATCTACCCTGAAGCTGTATCCAAGTATTGCTGCTTACAAAACCCAAGACTCACTTCTAGACGCTTTTAAAAGCCTGAGTTTGTTGTTGATTTTTCATATGTGTTTTCTGTTCTCTTCACAAATATTTCAAAGATCTTCAGGTCAAAACTCAGTCCCAGCTCAAGCATCCCGTGTTGCCCTCTCCCAAGTAGTCTCTGAAGCACGTGGCCCGGCCCTGTGCTAGAGGGAGAAAGCACAGAGGTCTCCTTCCCATCTGAGCCACTGGTAGCCACCTCTCCCTCCCCACTGCGGAGCCCTGAAGCTGCTTTCACCAAAGTCAGCAGCAGGAAGCTGCCACTCATAGAGCACGACCTGGCCCGGTGCTGTAGAGGATGGGACCAGAGAACCAGAAAAGCAGAAGAATGGCTTCCTCCACTTCCAGATCCTTTTTCTCTCTTGTTCCCAGGCCAGGAGGGTGTTTAGTGGCCTGAGGGGAGCATGTCCGGGACAACTTAGTGGAAGAAAGTACACAATCAATCTAAGTGCCTGTGTCATCCAGCTGGCACCTGCATGCAGGGAGGCTGTCCCGGGGGTGAGGCGCCGTGTGGGAGGAGGTGGTGCAGGGGCCGTGAGGGAAGCCAAGGACGGGAGGAGCTGGGCAGGGTCTCAGCCTTCCCGGCCCCTGGCGGCACTCACATCACCGCGCTGGTGGGTGGGGCTGCTGGGCTCAGGAGGGCCCGCGAAACAGGCCTGTCCCTCCGTGGTGCCTCTGCACTCAGCCACTGCACACAGGCTGCCTGCCACTCTGGCATTCCTGCTTTGGGGGGCGGGTGGTATTTATTTTCACTTGGTCTTGCTACCTAAATGTAGCATGGAAAGAGGATAAGGAGGGGGAACTCTTTGCAGGAAAATGTCCTTTCTCTCCCAGATCCGTAGGCTCCTTACCCTTCACAATGTCAGCTTGATCCCTTGCTTCTTCCAGATTCAGGACCTTTCTTATAAATGATCCCTTCCTAGGTCCCCATGAGGTCATTCTTCCAGGGCCCCCAGTCATTGCCTTGAGGGAGGTGTCAAGGTGTTAGCTGCCTGATGCCACAATTAGTCTCTATTCAAACAAAGGATTCCATCTATAGAAGCTCATTTGTTTCCTTCTCTGCAGCTGGCTGAGCTGAGTGAGTAGGAGTGGGAGCCTTCTTCTCTCTCACTTTTTTCTTAAGCCTTTCCTTTACATCCAGGAAATGAACATCTCGTTACAGTTAAAATGCATGTTAGGGGCCGTCCCAGCAACCAGCTAACTCCTTGTATTTCCTGCTTTTTGTTCCGTTAAAATACCAGAAGAGTTGTTTCATGTGGGCACTCCCTTTCCGGGGCTTGAAGAGAACCCGGAGGCTATTCCCAGCCATGAACTTCCCTGTGAGCCTTGTAAACCCCCAAGCTCACCATAGCTCAGGATGCTCAGAGCAAACACCTCCACCTCTACTGAGAGCTGGATATCCTACCACTCCTGCCCACCACCGACGTTCCCACTGCGGATTTTGGAGTCAGAAGAGCCCTGGCTGAGTACCTTCCTAGCTGTGTGATCACAGGCAAGTTAGTTAAACTCTCTGAGCCGCAGAAGGGGATGATGCTAATGTTGATAGCAACTTGGAAGGTTGTGGAGATTAAACCTAATGGGTTTTGTAAATCGTGCTTAATAGACTCGAAAAACCTATTTAAATGTTAGACAGCATAGTTTCTCAGAATGTTGGGCTAGAGAGGGGCTATCTAGAACTTTCCTCAGGAGCTCAGAATGTAAGCATCTACACTGGCACTTGTGACACCCCTGGTGAAGGAGCCCTAGTAAGGTAAAGGTGGGCCTCTTGTCGTGGGTCTGTCCTCCAAGGAGTGAAAATACTAAAGAGAAATTTTCAAACCATAAAGGAACCTCAGTGCTGGGCACATAGTAGGTTGTCAGAAAACATTTCTCCATTTCCTGATGGTTCTAGATAACTGTGAGCCCAAGAGGCTGAAAAAGGTACAGTAAACAGCTAGACCTGCCTTACAGATGATCTGAGCTGACGGAGTCACCCGCAGCCCCTAAAGTTGTGGTGGCTGAGGAATGACGCCACGGAAAACCACCCCAGTTTCGGTCTGATGAACCCCACACCTGGTCTCTTCCACCACAGGCCCCTGTTCCCTCTCTCTGGCCACGTCCCTCTGAAGTGGCGATGGGTCAGGTCTGTGCACAAAGGGTTAACCTTCAGGCTGTCACGCAGGTGATTGCTTAACTGGAGCCCAGACTCGTATTTACTGGCACATAATTCTTTGCTTTGACAATTGTATGAGTGTTTTAACGCCTGGCTGGCCCTGCTGGAGATTGACCATGTTTTGAAAAGTGGCTTCGGTGCTTGCGGTGGTAATTGGCCTGGCACCATTGGCCGGCGACTCAGCAGCAGGAGGGACTGGAGCAATTTGAACTCAGCAGCTCATTTATTTTCTGCGACTTCCTGCCTCTTCTGCTGCTGCTGCTACTGCATAGGCACCAAGCAGTCAAGGAGGACACCGGGCCCAGGGCCCTCTGTCTAATAGGTATGCGTGGTATGTGGCGGTGGTGTTTCTCTCCTAGATGTCCTTCTAGAAATAGCCAGGTATTTGCCAGTGGCTCATGATGGAAAAAACACTGATGCAGTGTATGGCCTGTGAGATTCCTTTGGGTTCAGTATCTACCAAGACGACCTGCGATAAGCCCTGCTGGGAGCGTGGACATAAACAAAGACCTCCCAAATGAGAACAAGCAGAGGTGACTTACGCAGCGCTTTCTATAGCAGGGGAGTCAGCCCCATCACTTGCTTTTGGCAGAGACTCACAGGCAGGAATGGGAAAGCTTTAGAGGGAGAGAAAAAGGGCGGGCTTCAGGTGTGCCCCGATAGGAGGTTGCTGGCCTGGGAGAGCTGGAGGTGGGCTGGCTGGAAGCAGGGTACCCTACGTGATTGGTTTGGAGAGCAGAGCTGGCTTTCGCGGGTTGCTCCTGAGTTGGAAGCAGGGGCAAAATTTAGGGAAGCTGGCAATTAGCGACCAAGTCCTGCCTGTTTGGGTCTGATTGCTGTGGAGGTTGTCTCTCTCCAGTCCCCACCACAAACGCTCCTCTCCCTCAACGCCTCGAAGGACTCTGTTAAAGCTTTAAAGTGACCAGTTGTATTTTGTCAGGGCCACCAGGTTGCATTTGCTCTGAGAAACAAGTCTCTTTTCCTCTTAGGCCCTGTGGGGTGAGTGGGGGAGGGAGTCCGTGTGGGCGGGTGGTTTTTTCCAGCAACACAGCCTTGTTTGCAGATTAGAGACCGGGTACATAAAACTCCTAGCAGAGGCCCTGGCTCTGCCACTGCCTTGTTGTTTTATCAAACAGTATCAAGGGGCCCTATTCCAGGTCTTCCAAGCTTCATCAGCATTTGCATATCCGTCCCCAGCTCCAAAGATAACTCCTTCACTACTGGTTTCTGTGCAATTTTTCTCATCTGTTCTTTTTTTTTCTATTTTTAGTAGAGATGGGGTCTTGCTCTTGCTCAGGCTGGTCTCAAACTCCTGAGCTCAAACAATCCTCCCGCCTCGGCCTCCCAGAGTGCTAGGATTACAGGCCAGAGCCACTGCCCCATCTCATCTGTTCTTAAAGGCTAGTTCTACCTCTGCTTCGCACCAAATCATCGCAGTTTTGTTTCTCTAATGCTTATCCAAGCAGTCCTTCACTTTGGAAGCTCAGTTTTGACTTTCTGTTGATCAACTCTGAAGGGCCCAAGAAAGTTAATGCTTTTAGATTTTATTCACTTTTCCCCTCGAGACGTGATGCAGTGTGGGCTGGAGACAAGCCACCTTTAGCTGGGGCTCAGATGTGTCTGGTCCTGCGTAGAGGGCCACTGGGAGGCCTGTCAGGAACTTAGCTCTGTGAGGGACCTAGAAGACACCAGGGAAGAACCCTCTCTGAGAGAGAGACACTGGCAGACAAAAGTTGCCCCTATAATAATGTCCTTGACTTCTGGCGGAGGGAGTAGTTTCGGGTAACAGCCGGTGTGCGCCTCTCAGCCTGTCCCCCATCCCGCACCCGTGGCTGTGCTTACATCCCACTCGCAAAGGACAGGACAGGGGGCTGAGGGGGTGCAGAGCTGAACTAGGCACAGTCACACAAAATTTCTGTGAGTATTGGGGGTACACAAACAGCACTGTGGGGACACATGGAAGCAAGTGTGGATCGGGAACATTCCTCAAGTCACAGAGCCATGTGGCACCTATGTAATAGGAGCCACCAGGAATGCTTCCTGCTTCAGTAGGTAGAGTCTCATCACAGGGGGCTCACTGAGGTGGTGCCCTGGTAAACACTAGAACTTCGAGAAGGGCAGTGGCAGTGGCCTGAGTGCTGCTGAGTCAGTGTTGACGTCACTGGCTTCAAGCAGGAGGCAGCACCATTAGCGTAGACATTAGCACCCTATGTGGTGGGCGCTGCAAGATGGTAGCAGAGAGCTCAGCATCAGACAAGAGCAAAGGAAACCAGAGTAGAATTAGAGGAAGAAGGAAGTGTGTGGGGAACCCAAGAGAAATATGAGATTTGGTCACCAAGTCTTACTAGTGAACATACCTGAGACACCCCTGAAGACTCACAGAAATGTGAGGAGAACTCTGAGGAATGATTGGTTCTCCAGGGATCCTTCTCTCCTTTTCTTAATTAATTAATTAGTTTAGAGATGAAGTCTCACTGTGTCACCCAGACTGGAGTGCAGTGGCTATTCACAGGCACAACCATAGCACACCACAGGCTCAAACTCCTGGGCTCAAGTGATCCTCCTGCCTCAGCCTTCCAAGTAGCTGGGGCTACAGGTGTGTGCCACCATACCCAGGTCCAGAGATTTTTCTGATAGAGGCCAAAGCCATAGCTAGCTGCAATGTACTGAGTGCTTGACATCAATTATCACATTTAATTCTCATAATCCAAGAGACAGGTAAAATTAGCCTCATTTTACCAATGAGGAGGGAAGAGGTCAGAGAGAGAAAATAACCTACAAGGGGTCACATAACTTATGAGGTTCAAACACAAGTCTATTTGATTCTAAAGTCAGTGCTCTACCACTACACTGTAGTGCCTCCAAAAAGGACCAGATTTAGTCAACAAATTCACTCAACAAACATTTATTGCATGTTTACTAAATTCCAGGCACTGTTCTAGATACTCACTACATAGTACATTCTCATTACATAGTAGTAAACAAAATAAACAAAATCCCTGCTCATATTAGGTTTAAAGACTGGATGTTATTGAAATTGTAACCCTTAATGTTGTCTTCAGGTTAATCTGACCTTGTTTACACGGGTTTCATAAGGAAACTGGAGTAGTTCTAAGGCTTGAGATAACCTGGATTCCTAGTACATCCACTACTCAGCCATGCTCCGGGCCAGCTGCCAATGTCTCCCCCCACACTTGTCTGTACATAATTTTCTCCATTACATTGATTTAAGAGAAAAATACAATTCACTTAACTTCTGTTTTCCAAAGAATGAGAAGAACTTGTGCTGAAGACCAGTTAAGAACAGGGGAACCAGAATGCCTTACCCAAGGACAGAAATAGAGGACGCAATGGATTTGACAATAGCTGATGCCTATGCAAGAATGTGTTGCATTTAGAAAGGGTATCTATATCCGTATATACACACAGATAGTATGTAGACCCATGTAGCTTATTATACACAAGCAAGCTCTCTCATCCTCATCTCTTTGAACAGATGGGATACCAAGATAGGCCGGTCAAGAGCATGGTGAATATATTTATACAACTGACACTATAAGAACATGGGCAAAGTGGACTGGTGGCAACCAAACATAACACTGTTGCTAGCTTTCTATACCCCAGTGTAAGAGATGCAGCCTACATGGAACCATGACTTCTATTTTTACTAAGTCCATGACAAAGGAACAGCATAGTTGTTAAGAGTATGAACTCTGAAAAAAAACTATTTGAGTTTGAATCCATGTTGTATCACTTACTAGCTACGAGACCTGAGTAAGTGATTTAATTTCTCTTTCCTTCACTTTCCTCATCTTTAAAATGGAGATGATAATAATAAAAGCTACCCTCACAGGATTATTGTAGGGATTAGCAAAATATAAGTGTTAGGTATTATTAATAGGATCATAGGTCATGACTGATATAATGATATGTGTTTACCAAATCCTATTTCATCTTCTTTCAGGGCAGAAGGGAAGATGACATATACCCCATTGTTCTTTACACTTATACCTAGGTTTTAGCCAATTGGGGCTTTTTTGTTTTTGTTTTTGTTTTTCAGACAAAGTCTTGTTCTGTTGCCTGGGCTAAAGTGCCATGGTGTCAGCCTAGGTCACAGCAACCTCAAACTCCTGGGCTCACGTGATCCTCCTGCCTCAGCCTCCCAAGTAGCTGGGACTACAGTCATGTGCCACCAGGCCCGGCTAACTTTTTCTATTTTTAGTTTCCTGGCTAATTTCTTTCTATTTTTAGTAGAGACGGGGTCTTGCTCGTGCTGAGGCTGGTCTTGAACTCCTGAGCTCAAACAATACACCCACCTCAACCTCCCAGAGTGCTAGGATTACAGGCGTGAGCCACCACGTCTGGCTGCCAGTTGAGTTTTGGTGGAGTGACATAAGCCACCCTCAGTCTCAGCTCTTATAAACATCCCACAGTTTTTTCCCCTGCTGCAGAAACTCTGAGAGCCACATGATGAGATGGCAACATTCCAAGATGACAGAATCTCCATTAGCCTGGGGCCCTGAGAGATTATTTGGAGCAGAGCTCCCTCCACTTCACCCGTGTCCACATTGGGTATGTAGCATAAATAAGAAATCAATGTTTATTGTTCCAAGTCACTGAGATTTAGCGACTCATTGCCTCCACAGCATAACCTCTTCTATCCTGATGAATGCATAGTGTCATAACAATCAGTTGCAGGTGCTTCTCCCCAGCACAGAAACACTTGGCGTCTTAAATGCCTGAAGAGCCAGGTTATCTACTCAAGTCTTAGGGTACAGAGGTTTCTACATTTAAACCTCTTAACTTCTTAAGAACAATGGATTCTTTTTATACTACCAAAAGGAACCCATCTTTTTTACAAAAAGATAAAACATTTCCCCTCCTTTCTCAAGCTGAATCTCAGCAGAAAATCTTGCTGCTATTTTCCCAAATGCCACACTCGTTCATTCTACTACATCCTGACTCATCAACTTTCCTTCTGTTTTGTCAGTCTGTCCACTTCACGGCCCAGCCTCCACGAAGTATAAAGTCTACTTGAAATATTAATGTTTATCTTTTCTGGAATCTTATTGCCCTTATAGTTAACATTGGCACGTAGTAATATGGGACCTTGTTTTGGGGATCTTAGCTCCATGACTCCAGCGAGATCATGGGCAGGGACCTTCTTTTAGATCCCCACAAGGCCTAATGCAGCATTAGGCCTTAAGTAGGTGGCCTATGCATATTTACTGAAGTAAATTTCTAAGCAACATATTAAATTCCAGACCTGCCACATTCTTGACCCTTCCTCCCAGAAGAGCTCTGTGGGTAAAGAAAGGTGGCTGGAAACACCCCCCTTCACCCTCTGGCCTAGACGAATTCAAGGATCGTTTTCTCCACGCTCATTAGGACTGTGGATATGTGTGTTGTGGGTTAGGGAGCTGGGAAGGGGCGGGAGAGTCAGGGAGTTGACACAACATTTATTTCTACTTCCTTTTATATTGCTTTGTAAATGTAGTTAAATTCTTATAAGCTTGGTGTCTGTCCTGTCTCTACAGGTTATCCATAAAGTTGTTTGAGCACAGGGACCATGTTTTCTATAGATCAAATATTTATTGTTCCTTTATTTCAAACAAGACTCAGTGATAAGACCTTGTATTTGTTTCTTCATTTAAAATTTACAAGGTATTTTCTAATGTATTGTCTTTTTTGCTCTTTACAATGATCAGGGCTCCAAACACTTGGTTCAGGACTCACTCCACTGCCAAGTTACAGAGAGGTTTGAAAATGCCCCTTAGGGTTCTATGCACACAGCAATAATTTTTCCTCACTTGAAATAGAGTCCTGAGCACAACTCAGGGCCTGCTGATAAGAGCTGGCACCTTGTAAGTGTTGCTAATCTTGGCCAGTGTTGTTTACAAGAGGAGAGGCGGCTTCCTGTTTCCTTAGCCGTGGCTGCAGAGTTGTTTACACTCTTAAGCTTCACCTTGGGACAAGCAGAAAATGATCACTGACTGACAGCCCCTTACTCAGGGTGCCACGTAAGACCCCAGACTCCAGAATTTAAGGGTTCCTACTTTCTCTGATTGGTCTGGGCTGGGGCCCCAGCCCTGGAACCAAACCAGTTACTTGGCTTACCATGAAGCTATCAAGTGCCACTGGGAGGTGTGGGGGTGGGGGGCTCAAGGTAATCCAGCCCTTCTGAGCTTAGAAAGTCAGAACAAAACTGGTCTTGGGCAGGAGAAGAAGGGAGCCCTTCTCTTCCTTGGGTTCTATGGGAAAGCTCCAGGCTGCTTTGCCTCTACTTTCTCCAACTTGGCCTTCCCCTCCTTCTTAGGTGGACCAACCATCTCAGTGTGCGTGGGACCAAGGGGCTTCCCAAGATGCTGGACTTTTCATTTCTAAACCAGGAATGTCCCAGGAAAAATGAGACAAATTGGTCACCTCGGTCCCTCTCTGGGGCTCTGTCCTCAGGTCTCATAGCTTGTGTGCTCTCTGTCTCTCTCCCCTCCTGTTCTCCCCAGGGATGTTACCGACTCCACGGCTTCTCCCAGCCTTTGACACATCATTTCCTACTAGATCTTCACGTCTGGCTTCTCCTGAGCGCCAGACCAGCACTTGGGCCACATCTACCCTTAAATCCATGGGTTCTAAATGACTCACCTTCTCACCGCTCCACTTCACCAACCCTGGTCTCACTCATCCCCCAGGGTTTCTGCTTTTTTCAATGTCACATCATAGTTCAGGTTCATTCATTTACTTACATTCATTGAGTGCCTACTCTGTGGCAGGTTCTGTCCTAGGTGAGGAGATTCAGCAGTGAACAAAAGTCATGGAGCCCCCATGGAGTTTGGATTTTTGTTAAAGGCAACTGAAAAGAAATATATACATAGTTAATCAGGGTTAAGTACTATGGGGAAAAATTAATTGGCAGGTATAAGGAGTGCTGAGGGTAAGGGATGCAGTAGTAGAGGGGAATTCAGGGAAGCCTTTCTGACGTGATGCAGAGGCCCAAGGAAGTGAGGACATGAGCTAGGGGGGCCTCTGGGGTAACAGTGTCCCAAGCAGAGGGCACAGAAAGTGCAAAGACACATGTAGCTGGGCAGACCAGACAGGGGAAAGAATGGTAAGAGATACATCAGAGGAAGCAGGGGGCGTTAGCTCCTGCAGGCCTTATAGATGAAAGCTTTTTATTTCAACCCCTTTACCCTCTAATTTCTAGCGGAACCTGATCACCCCACCTCTGCAGGGTCTCTCCTCTCTCCTTTCCATTTCTGTGGCTACTGCCTCAGAACGATCTTTACCAGTTCTCATTTGAATTATAATATTGGCCTCCTGAGTGGTATTTTTGCCCTTTGTTAGTCCCTACCTTAATCCTACTCATGGCTGCTATAATCTTCCTGGATCATCACCACCATAAGATAATTAGCATACACTTTTTTTCATTAGCATATACTTATGTAGCTCTGAATAAAAGTGTACTTAGAAATAAGGGGGAAGGCTGGGCACAGTGGCTCACGCCTGTAATCCTAGCACTCTGGGAGGCCGAGAGGGGCGGATCCCTTGAGCTCAGGAGTGTGAGACCAGCCTGAGCAAGAGCAAGACCCCGTCTTTACTAAAAAATAGAAAGAAATTAGCTGGACAACTAAAAATATATAGAAAAAATTAGCCAGGCATGGTGGTGCATGCCTGTAGTCCCAGCTGCTTGGGAGGCTGAAGCAGTAGGATTGCTTGAGCCCAGGAGTTTGTGGTTGCTGTGAGCTAGGCTGACGGAACTCTAGCCCGGGCAACAGAGTGAGACTGTCTCAAAAAAAAAAAAAAAAAGAAATGAGGGGGATGGACACAGGAGATGTGTTCCCACAACTTCCCAGCATGTCCTTGTCAGAAATAGAACTGTCAAAAGTATGTTGTCAAACATGTTAGATTTTTGTTTTTATGCCACAATGTAAAAATTGCAAATTTTTCATCAAAATAAAAAATAAATAGAAAAATGAATTAGTCACAACCCCTTTGATTGCCATTAACAGAAACCTAATTCAAGCTGTTTTTAAAAAGGTAATATGTTAGCACATGTAAATATAAATTCTACATCTTCAGGAACGGCTAGTTCCAGGTGCTCAGCAAGGGCAACAAGAAACCCATGTCTTTTGGATCTGCTTTTTCTCTCTGTTGTCTTTATTCTCAGGCAGACTCTACCACCCAGTGAAGAAGATAGTTACTACTGGCTTCGGCTTACATCCTGTCAGCTTTGCTTACATCCTGTCAGCTTTGCAACTCCAGCGGGAAGAGTGCTCCTCTTAGCAAAAGTCCCCATGCTGTCACTGGCCCACTCTGGACAAGGGGATTACTCCTCAACCAATCACTATGACTGTGATTAGCCAGGCCCGCCTCATGTACACACCCCTGGAGCTGAGGTCAACCTGAACTGCAGGGAAAGTGAGTGGAATATGAGGGATTCCCAAAGGGCTCTTGGGTACTGAGGATGGAGGAGGGATGGTGGACAGGCAAAAACAACAAGTGTCCACAATCAAAGACTAGGAGCACCATTTTTGGTGAGCCCTAGCCCCACACCTCCGAGTACTCCATAGTCCTCCACCCTCAAACAATTTGTCATGTCGTGTCTGTACTCAGTTATTTCCATGATGCTCTTGCTCCAGCATCTTAAATGGCTCTCCACTGCTCCCCCTTTGCAGTCAGATCTCTTCCTTCACTGGCTCTACTTCAGCTACTTGACAATAGGGCCTGGAGATGAGAAAGGTCATTGTCTCTAAGTACAGGCTTTCAATACGTTTCGGCTGTTATTATAAACACCTGTGGTCACGGGCACAGCCGTATTACACCGAAAATACTACAAGCAGGTATCTCCTGTGACTTCCTACTCACACAACAACCTTATGAAGTAGGTAGGATTATTCTCATTTTCCATATGGGGAAGGTGAGGCACAGACATGTTGACTACCTTGCCCACTGTTTCTTTCATGCAACTAATGAATGGAGGATCAGGGATTTGAAGCCATGGCTCTCCGACTCCAAGACCCGGTTACAAACCTGCACATTATTTTGCTTCTATGAAGAGGAGGGAAAAAACTCCTCACGTTAAGTCCACCCACGGCTCTGGAATCACCTGAAACGCCCCAGTGGCCATGACTGCCCCGCAGGCAAGTAAGTAGCCAGATTTCACCGCATTCCGCTTCTTTCAGGGGCAGAAAAACGGAGCAGAACCAGAATTAGCGACTCAATGGAACACTCAGAACGGTAGAGGAAGTGGTGGCGCTAACGCACGCCGTGGGCCTGTTGTCTCAAAGATCCTTCCAGCAAACAGATACCGCCCACCTCCCAAAACAGTTGTGGTTGGAACAGTGTTCGTGTGAAAGCAAACAGGCCGATCCTACTCAGTCCTGCTGCCCTGCCCTGCCCAGGGTGCCCGCAGCCCTGGCTTACCCGGTACGAGGGGACCCGCTCGGTGCCCAGCACGGAGGGGCAGTCTCAGCCGTGCGCAGCGTCCCTCTGCGGCCCCTGCACCGCGCAGGGCGCCTCGGACCCAGCGTGGGGACCTGAGCGCAGCCAGTCCTCCCCAGACCCCCAGAGGGACAAGTTCATGGCTGTCAGGGAGAACCTTCAAACCCCACTTGCCTCCAGCTCAGAGGCCCCTCCTCCGACCCACGCTTTGACCCCTGGTGGGCTGGGAGGACAACTCACAGCCCACCTGGTGCCATGAGGGAGTCCTGACTGAGTCCCTGAGGGTGCGGGGATCTTCGAGAGCACCAGGGGGCCTGAAAGTCAGGCTGCGCAGAGACGCCCAGGGCGTCAGCGCTGGGGAGGCCTGGCATCCCGAGCAGGGGCTCGCGGAAGCAGCTGGTGGAGAAGGGTACCGGTGTGCGTGTTTAAAGGCTGTGGGCCGGCCCGGTGCTCTGCCGGGGCAGAAAGCTGCAAACAGTGAGCGGGGAGCTGACGGGCTGGGCTCTCTGAGGGATGGCAGGGCAAGGCCCCATGAATCTGGCCCCAAGCACACGCCCTTGGGCTAAGCTTGGGAACTGGGGGAGGAGGCGCCCCAGGGCAGAGCTGGGAGGCCGCCTCAGGAGTTAGGGTTACCAAGCACCTGAAGTCGACCCAGAAGGAGCTCCTGGCTGAGTCACTGGGTGGGAGAGAGGCCCGGGGAGGGAGGGCTTGCTTTGCCCTGTCAGATTTGGGATCTGGAGCCTTAGATTTTAATGGCCATGTGGGAGTCGTGAGACCAGATCTTGGACTGGGGAAGGTAAATATTTGTTATACTCTATCCAGTATATTCAGGTCTTGTAGTGGGGGGATATTTCAGAATATTGAGTCCATCATAGTTTTGGAAAGAGAAGTCCAAATAGACTCTTTCAAAAAAATTTAAACATATTTTAAATTTTGCATTATAGAACATTTTACCAAGCCCTGTCACTTAGATTATTTTGAAGCAAAATCCAAACCTAAAATCATTTCACCCATATATATTTCAGTAAATATCTCCAAATTTTAGATGGGTCATTCTTAACCTAGGGCAATTTTGCCCCCTAGGGGACATGTGGCAACATCTGGGGACTTTTTTTGTTGTTACAATGTTGTGGGGGAGGGGTGTGCTGCTGGCATCTAGGGGAGGAAGCCAAGGATGCTGCCAAACATCCCACACAGCACAAAGAATTATTTGGCCCAAAGTAACAATAGATTGAAAAACCATGTTTTAGTGTCTAAAGGTTAAGAAATCTCTAAATATATAACTATAATATTATTGGCATACATAAAACTAACAAAAATTCCTTAATATCATCAAATATCCAGTTAATATTAAAATTTCCCCAATTGTGTCATAAATTTAAAAGACTTTTTTATTTAATCAGGATCCAAATAACATTGCAATTGTTGATATATTTTACGTCTCTGAATCTATAGGTTCTCATCCCTCTTTTCTCCTTGTAATTTACTTATTATAAAATAACTTTATTATTAATTACAAAAGAGGACATGAATACATTCTTGCTATCAAAATTGAAATATTACAAAGCTGAAATTCCATACTACCAATAGTCCAATCCCAGTCCTATTCCCAAAATACAACTAATTTATCAAAATTGTGTGCATATCAGTTAAGATTATACTCAGCTACATGTTTCAAAAAACAAAAACAATAACAGCAACAAAACCTTTAAGTTTATTTATTTTTTCAAGAAAATAAGCCCAGGGGTAGGCAGTCCAGGGCTAGTGTAGCAGCTCTCTGAGGTTTTTAGAGTATCAGGCTCCTTCTAGTTCCCTGCCCTATTATCTGTGAGTATAGTCCTTGTCCTCATAGTCCAAAATGGCTAATGGGGAACCAGCCCTCCTATCTGCATTCCAGGCAGCAAGATGGAAAAGTGGTGAAGAAGGGTATATTTCTCTATTAATTTGTTTGGGCTACTGTAACAATGTATCACAAACTGAGTGACTTAAACAACAGAAATTTATTTATTGTTTTACATTTCTCACAGTTCTGAAGGCCAGAAGTCTGAGATCAGCGTGTTGGTGGGTTGGTTCCTTCTGAAAGCTGTGAGGAAAAATCTATTCCATGCCTCTCCCCTAGCTTCTTGTGGTTTGCTGGCCATCTTTGAGATTCCTCAACTTGGGAGTTGAAGCATCACATTGCAGCTAGGTGTGGCTGTGTAGGCATTATTATCCTTATTTCATAGATGAGGAACTTGAAGCACAGAGAGGGCAAGTAGTTTAATTGGGGTCACAGAGCCAGTAGTGGAGCTTAGTTTTGTTTTGTTTTGTTTTGTTTTGTTTTGAGGCAGAGTCCCACTCTGTTGCCCGGGCTAGAGTGCCATCAGCCTAGCTCACAGCAACCTCAAACTCCTGGACTTAAACAATCCTTCTGCCTCAGCCTCCCGAGTAGCTGGGACTACAGGAATGTGCCACCATGCCCGGCTAATTTTTTTTATATATTTTTAGTTGTCCAGCTAATTTCTTTCTATTTTTTTAGTAGAGACGAGGTCTCGCTCTTGCTCAGGTTGGTCTCGAACTCCTTAGCTCAAACGATCTGCCCGTCTCAGCCTCCCAGAGTGCTAGGATTACAGGTGTGAGCCACCATGCCCAGCCTAGAGTTCAGTTTTAAACCCAGGTCTGTCTAGTTCCAAAATCCAGGTCACTTCTCCTGTGCCTTGCCTGCTAAGGATGCAGAACACTGGCTGCTGACCAGCCGGCTGAGGCTGCTGCTTAAGCCAGTCCTCCCACAGAGGAAGAAAACAGCTCCTGTGGAGCATGGGCCTCAGCTGGGGTCCATCCCCGGGGGGCATGCTTGTGGTAGCTTCCTAGGGCTGCTGTAACAAATTGCCACAAACTGGGTGGCCTGAAACAACAGATATTCATTCCCTCTCGGTTCTAGAGGCCAGAAGTCTGAAATCAAGGTGTCAGCAGGGCCATGCTCCTTCCAAAGGCCCTAGTGGACAACCCTTCCTTGCCTCTTCCAGCTTCTGGGGGCTCTGGTGTTCCTTGGCTTGTGGCTGCATCACCTCAGTCTCTGCCTCCATCTTCACGTGGACTTCTCTGTGTCTGTGTCTCCTCCTCTTCTGTCTCTTATGAGGATATTTGTCATTGGATGTAGGGTTCGCCCAAGTAATCCAGGATGATCTCATCTCAAGATCCTTTGTTTTACATTTGCAAAGTCCTTTTCCAAGTAAGGTCACATTGATGGGTTCCAGGATGCAACCATATCTTTTGGGGACCCACCATTTAACCCCCTACACCCTCCCTTCCAGAGCAGCAGATATTTCCAGGACCACGGTACAAGGTAGCAAAATATGGCTGTCCGCGTTGTCCTTTTTGTCCATTTTAAAATTAGCTAGGGCAGACAAAGGGGACCATGGCGGAACTTCAATGACAGGGCTACACACTTTGGGAAACATAAGTAGATCCAGTTGCCTAAGGCCTGTTTAAAGTTAGTGAAACTCTGAAGGTTCTGCCAAGTGTGGGCATGTGGGTGCCAAGCTGTTTTTGGTAGAATGATAAGCTATACTGGCATGTTTTTCTGTGTTTACATGCATTTTAGAGAGGCTCCCTGCAAAATGAATTTTAAATTCAGAGCCAAGTCAGAAGGGGCGCAAGGAAGATGGAAGGGATAAGAGAAACATTTCCAATTTATCAAGCTATGCATCACACGGCCTCACGTCTTACTTAAAAAGCAAACTGTTGGCTGGGGGTAGTGGTGGAAAATTCCTGATGCCAGATTTTGGAGGTGGCAGAAATAGTTTCAGTCCTATACCTGCCACCCTGTTTCTCAACTGTTTCGAATTCAGTTTCAGTTAAGTATTTACTGAGAGCAAACCAGGCACCAGGCAGGCCTTATTTTCCTCGAACCTCACAACCAGCTGGGTGTAGGACTTTCTCCACCTTCCAGATGAGATGCCGAGGTTCCAAGAGGTGAAGGAACTTGCCCAAGACGGCATAGCTGTAAGTGGCTGAAGCAGTTTTGAACATGCTTTGTGTGATTCCTACCTCGGTGCTCTTTCCACCACAGCACGAGAGATGAACATTCCTTTCTACTTGCTGGCGCCCATCCTGGTGAAGGGACAGAGAGAGGAGCAGGCCCGTCTCCTACCCAGCAGGGCTTGCTGCTCCCTCCCACCGGAAGGGAGAGAGGGCTGGAGCAGGAGGCGAGCAATTGGTGTTTCTGTCAGTCTCCAGTCCTAGTGGAAGAAACTGCCTAATTAAAGTCTGTAGCATGCCCAGAAGCATCCCAAGTTGTTCCCCATGCATTCTCAGCGCTTGATGATACATATTCTTCATGTTTATGTGGCGCATATGTGTATCACTGTGCTCCAAGAATATGAGGTATTAGTGAGCCAATTTCACCATCCATGCAGCTCCAGAGCAACCGGAAGGCATCCCTGTTCTAATTTATGAGGGACCAGCATGTGCAATCAATACGTGCCCCACAGGTTATTAAAGAAGAGAAAGATGGCCCAGGCAGCCCTGTTTACTAACAGGGAAATGGTCTTCTGGCAGCTTCTGGCTGACGAGAGATTTACATTTGTTTTTCAGGCCAGAAACAATGGTCTTCCTTTTCATCTCAGCCCTAAGCCTGAGAACTGGGGGCTGATGGAGACTGGGGCACAATCTGAAAGTGCCCTTCCCTGCACTGTAATTCCAGAGGGGACTTGGGGGGTGGCGTCAGTCCAAGGATTTATTAAGTCCCTTTGTGTTTTGAGGCCCTGAAGAACAATAGCTTTCCAGGATGGGTGTTAAGATATAGGAGGTGGGAGTGGGTGATTGGGGGTGAGACCAAAGAAGCAAAATGAAATAAGCAATTGCTACCAGTTTGGCTGGAGGGAAGCAGTCCCAGGCCAGCCTTACCAGACTCCGGGGAAGCTCCTTTATTTGCTTTGTTTCAGGTCCTTTGATTTCAGGAAGCCACAGTCCTTTTGCAGATTGCTCTGCTTTGTAGCAGTTTTGGAGGAAGAGGGCAGGTGGGATTTAAAAATAAAACAGTAACAGCACTGGGCTATTTGGGTAAAGGGAAAAGAAGTATTATACCTCCTCCCAGCCCACTTTCTGGGGGGCAGAGTGGTGTAAATGCAGCAGTCCTTAAGCTTTTTAGTCTCAGGGCCCCTTTACTTTCTTAAAATTTATGTAAGTTATATCTATTGGTAGAAAGTTTTAAATATTTATGAATTAATTTAAAAATAATAATAATATGGGAGGCTGAAGGAGGAGGATTGCTTGAGCAATTGTCAGAGGTTGCAGCCTGGGTGACAGAGTGAGGCCCTGTTCCTAAAAAGACAAAAAAAAAACAAACCCAAAACAACAATAATAAACCCACAAACTCATTACATGTTAACATAAATAATATATTTCTATTTTTTAAAGTCTCATTTTCCAAAACAAACAAAATATTTAGTGAGAAAAGTGACATTGTTTTACTTTTTGCAAATTTTTAAAATGTCTTCATTAACAGAGGTAACTGGATTCTCATATTTTCTTTGGCATTCAGTATGTTGTAATATGTTGTTTTGGTCAACGTGTATGAAGAAAATCCACAGACATGTGGCCAGAAAAAGGAAGGGTATTTAATAGTCTTTTTTAGATAATTGTGGATCTTCTATTTTGATACTGCACTAAAACTTAACAAGTGTCTTAAAAGTCAGTTGCAACGTGAAATCTGAAACCATGTCAATGAACTTTTCATATTCAGGTACATTAAAACTCATTGGCTTATTGTGCACTTAGAATGGATCTTTTACATGTGCATGAGTTTGTAATACAATGCACTCGTTGTTGGAAAATATTGATCGGTTGAATTATGCGGGTATTCCAAATGTTGACACATTTCATTGTGCCAGATCAGAAAAAAATCAGATTTATTAATATCACCAATTGATCTCATTAGAAAAATCCTGAAGTATTGGAAAGCTATCAAGCACCACAGTGGTAGATACAAGTTTTTCCAAATTCTAATTTTCACTTGGAAGCTCAAATTTTATCATTGGCAACAAATACTATCAGTTGTTTTCCTTGAAGTGACAAGCTCCCTTTGTTCATTTTTGAGAAACTGTCTGCCAAATACCCAGTTTGAAAAAGCATTCTTTGTCATTCATTCTTTCAAACAAACAAAAAAAGATGTTTCATGAGAAAAGTGGCTTATGCAACTCACAACTCAAATAATGGCCTGTTTTTCCTAGTGCTAGCTATCATACTTTAGAACTCAGCAGAAGTGCTTTATGCATACTTCCCATTTTGTTACATAGTGTCTTAGTCCTTTTTGTGCTTCTGTAACAAAATACCACAGACTGGGTAATTTATAAAGAAAAGAAATTTATTTTTTACAGTTTTGGAGGCTGGGAAGGCTAAGGTCAAGGGGCCTGTGTCCCGGGAGGGCATTCTTGCTGTGTCATCCCACGGCAAAAGGCAGAAGGTCAAGAGAGACACCCACGTAAGAGGAGCAAGGCAGCCAGACTCATCCTTTTTATCAGGAACCCACTCCTGAGATAAATAACCCCCTCCTGCAACGAGGGCATTCATCCATGCATGGGAGCAGAGCCCTCACGACCTAATCACCTTGCAGAAGTCCCACTTCTCAACACTGTTGCACTGGGGATTCAGTTTCCAACACATAAACTTTGGGGGACACAGTCAAACCATAGCATACTTTTATTTTGAAAAGGGTCCATATTTAATAGCATTAATAATTTTGACTGCTTCATTATTTGTTAAGTGAGACTGGCATTTGTTTTTTCCTGCAAGCACGTGGCAGTGATGAGTGGTAGAGTTGGATGCTCCTGCCTCGATCCATGCTAAAGTGCCAGTAGTTTTACCCACCGTCAGTGCAATTGTCAACACAGTGAAAAAGGCAAAAAAATCTTAGTATAATTATGAAAATAGTTTTGATTTCAATGCCTTGGAAGTATGGCAGGGACCTTCCGGGATCTATGGATCATATTTTAAGAACAGTTTGTGTAGTGGGTGCAACAAATGACTAAATGTCAGAGCCCTCTCACCCCAGCTTTGCCTCGGGCTAGCTCTGTCTTCTGCAAGTCATTTCACCCAAGCGTCTTGGCTTCCTTATTTGTAACATAAGCTGGTTGGATTCAATGATCGCTATCGTCTCATTGTCACCTTAGACACACCATGGGACACTGAACAGTCTTTATCATTGACTTCTTATCGTTATTTTTGCCTGTTTGTTCCTAATATGGCTTGTTCTTTTGATGTTTTGGCACGATGCGTAGGCACATATTCTCTTCTTATCCCTTTACAAAAGGGAGGGCACAGTGGGGCGTGCCTATAGTCCCAGCTACTCAGGAGGCTAAGGCTAGAGGATTGCTTGAGCCCAAGAATTTGAGGCCAGCCTGAGCAACACAGTGAGAACTTGTCTCTAAAAAAGGGGGAAAGAGTGTAACTGGTTCTCCCACAGAGCAGGTGCCTTATTGTCAATGATGAATTGAATACTCTACCTCGACTATTTGGGGAGAAACTTGGACCTCAGAGATATGCTGTTTGAGCACAGCGCCATTTGTCCTGAATGGTTCTGGCAGGGGCATTTTCAGCTGGGGGGTGTGGGGCTCTTTGTCATGAAATCCAGCCAGGAAGATAGCGGCTGAGTCATAATAATAAGAGAAATATACATTTTCATGAAAAGTAAAAAAGACAAGATTGGATCATTTTCTGAAGGAGTCTACATTTTTTTGTGGTGGTGATTTACATTTGTCTTCAGAGAGAACGAAGCCTGTGTTCTCCTGCTTCTCCTGCTTCCCCCCCATTCATGTTCCAGAATTTACCTCTTGTCCCTGCAGAGCCAGCAAAAGTCTGAGCCGAGGGAAAATGCAGTGATAACTACTTGGTGCTTGAATCTTGAGGCACAAGTAGAGACTGGAGCGGGGACTGCATCCTCCTAAGGGAAGAAGTATGAATGGTATGACTGGGGAAGAGCTCAGGGCCCCTGCCTCGGGAGACACAAAAGGCAACAAAGAGGCATATTTTCCCCATTGTGAATTTCATAAAAAACAAAACTTAGCTAAACAAAGGTACAATTCCTTGTTACCCCCACCATCATAAGGCTTTAGAATAAGTCCTTGAGCCCTTTATTAAAAGAATGGCATAAGCCACCATCCAAGTACAATATGCATTTCATCCAGAGAAGAGAGGTGAGTCAGTATGGAAGAAGCTCTTGAAATGAACCTTCATCTGACCAAATCACCAGGTGAGCAGATGTTCTCTGTTGCCTCGGTAAAACCTAATGCCCACAGCACGCCAGATACTCAGCTCCTAGAGGTACTCTCAGGTACTTCTGCTCCCACAAATTGAGCTGAGTGCTCACCAGAGGTCAGTACTATTTGTTCCCAACCCACATCTGCTCATTGTACTTGGAATTTTGATTGTGCAATTCAGTTATTGGGAAAACCAATGAAATGTGAGTGGAAAAAAAAAAACAGTTTTTGTGCCTATGAAAGCTTGGAGTTGCATGCTTTGGAAAGGCTTGATAAGGACAAATCACCCACAAAAAAATTGCTGTTGAATTGATACGGGAAAGACGAGGTAAAGACTAGGGAAAAAATCATAAACATCTTAGGGTAATTCTGTACTCAGACTGGCTTGTGTCTCTAAGTTCTCATTCTACTTTAAAGAAACCCCAAACTGGGACTTATAGAAGATTCCAGTAGAATGTAAACTCCATGAGTGTGGAGACTCTGTGTTGTTCACTGCTGAATCCTTAGTCCCTATGGTATGTCTGACACTTAGTAGGAACACAATACATATTTGTAGAATAAATGAATTGTAGGTACAGTTAATGCAAGAAAGATAAAGCAGAACTCCAATTAGTAGATGCCTGTTCCAAGAAAGTGCCTTGATCTTTCCCTAAAAAAAATGATGCCTAAACTTACAAATATGCTTGAAGTTAAAATGAAAAGTTTAAGATATGTTTTTATCATTTTTCATGGTTTCCCCTTTAGACAACATTCTTCTGTATTTTTTTAATCAAAAAAATTTTTTTTCAAAATGGATTCTCTCTCTGTTGCCCAGGCTGGAGTACAGTGGTATGATCATAGCTCATTGTAACCTTGAACTCCTGGGCTCAAGCTAGCCTCCTGCCTCAGCTGGGACTACAGATGTGCACCACCACACCCAGCTAATTTTTTTTTCTATTTTTTTTTCTATTTTTAGTAGAGACAGGGTCTTGCACTCCTGGCCTCAAGCAATCCTCCCACCTGGGCCTCCAAAGTGCTGGGATTACAGATGTGAGCCACCTGGCCCAGCCAGGTTCTTTTTTTTTTTTTTTTTTTTGAGACAGAGTTTCACTCTGTTGCTGGGGCTAGAGTGTCGTGGCGTCAGCCTAGCTCACAGCAACCTCAGACTCCTGGGCTCAAGCAATCCTCCTGCCTCAGCCTCCCGAGTAGCTGGGACTACAGGCATGCACCACCATGCCCGGCTAATTTTTCTATATATATTTTTAGCTGTCCGTATAATTTCTTTCTATGTTTAGTAGAGACGAGGTCTCGCTCTTGCTCAGGCTGGTCTCGAACTCCTGAGCTCAAACGATCCGCCCGCCTCGGCCTCCCAGAGTGCTAGGATTACAGGCGTGGGCCACCGCGCCCGGCCAGGTTCTTCTCCGATTCTAATGTAAGCTAGCACTCTTCTACAACACAGTACCTGTTGAACTGAGTTGATTTGACTTCTGAGTCTGGCAGTCTCAGAGGGAGCCCGGGCTTGCCATGGACGCTGTGGATAGCGAGCAGACCGCAGAGCCTTTACACCACAGCTACGGCTCCTCAAGTCCACGCCTTAGAATGGAGATGGAGAGGTCAGCTGGAACTCCTCACCAGCCCCCGTCTCCGGCTCTTTACTTGAAGAAGAACACAGACTTCTGGGCATCCTTGAAGAAAGAAGGGTGCCAACTTCCCCATGGTCACTTGGGCTTTCTTTCTGGGGTAATCAGGCCTCACCTCCTTCCACAGTCTGACAGGGTGATGACATTTTTGAGTATTATAGTGGTTTTAGTTAAACTATCTTCCCTCTTGGAGATTCAGATCAAATCAGTGAACATATATTGAGTATCCACTTCATGCAAAGAATGCTTTGGACCGTAGAGTACACACCTCGGATCTTATCCTCAAATGGTTTATAATCTAATGGAGCAGGGAGTGCTTTTTCTTGTTTATTTTTCACCACCCAGATCATTAAAGGAATACCGAAAATTCATGTTTCTGATTCATTTGAATGGGTGTGATGGGGGACAGGAAGAAATTTTGCTTCAGCTCATAACAGTCTTACACAGCAAGCTTTTAAGTCTTTTTCTGGGGACTGCATGAAACCACTATTCCAGGCCCAAAGAGAATTACTGGCCATGACCCCTTTAAGATCCTCTCTGCTTGTAAGGCAGGACCTGTGGTTTTTCTTTAAATCATTTTCTTTAATAGTTTACCCAGCTGAACTATAAACTCATAAAGGCAGGGACTTGATATCACTCACCTGTGTGTTTGCAGTTGCCCAGCCCTTTTTAAAGCCTTGCAAATACTAGTGGATTCAGGAAAGCATGAAGGAGTGGGAGACACAGCCCAAGAGGAAGTACTCAATACATGTCCTAGATAGGGGACAGTTTGATATTCACCCACCCGCTCTGCCTTGGCCAGTGATCTTTCCCTGTTACCTGCTTTCACCCATGCTCAGCCATTGAACCTGTTGCCATGTCATGAGTAGCTTCTGCTA
Source organism: Lemur catta (assembly GCF_020740605.2). Classification (NCBI taxonomy): domain Eukaryota; kingdom Metazoa; phylum Chordata; class Mammalia; order Primates; family Lemuridae; genus Lemur; species Lemur catta. Next base: position 33,047,581 of record NC_059128.1, read on the forward strand.
ATACTGAAAAACCTTTGAGGACTTCCCACCTATAAAAATAAATTCCTGTAAAAACAAGACAAAAAGGCAATTTGAAGGTGAGATGAGACCTTCAAAATTTTTTAACCCAACATAAGCTTTGTGTGTGTGTGTTTTGTAAGGATATGATTGTATTTGCCTACAGGTAATTTTTCTATAGCTTCAACATCTTCCCCTCAAAATTAAAAGAACAGAAAAAAAAAAATCCCATTGTTTAGAACTGGATCACTTGGCCTGTTCTCCTCTTATCTCCTCCCAGATAAAAATGCTTAAATCTCTGAACGGCCAGCATCCTCCTGGACCTGCAGTCAGGCCCAACACAGTCCAGCCCCAGCACAATGTTCTTTGTGGTGTCAGCCATCTTCCAGAAGATTGGCTCTGTTTGCCCACCGTAGCCTCTGCTTCCGGCCATGGCACGTCTTTCCCTGGGCACACAGGGAACCCTCACCCTTCTTATGCTGGGTCACCCTGTGAGGCTGATGCTTGCCACACTTCTTCTGGAAAATTCTTCTGGTTTTAGATATATTGACCCTCTTTTCAGTAGAGCTGTCTACATAATGAAAACAGGAAATTTGGGGTCTGCAATTCTCACCTCAGGTCACACCTAACAGGAAAAGGAAGAATTGAGATTTTTTTTTTTCTTAAAGTCACTTCCTCTGATAAACTCTCAGCCCAGGCACAGAAATTAATTTATATAGATAATAAAACCTCTCAGAGGTCAATGAGGGGCATCCTGAGCATCTAAATATATGACTGGGGTCATATCATGCAGTATAGGATGAACAGTTCCTCAACATTTGCAATGGGCTGAATGTGTCCCCACAAAACTCGTGAGTTGAAGTTGTCACCTTCAGTACCTCAGAATGGAACTGTATTTGGAGATAAGGTCCTTGAAGAGGTGATTAAGTTAAAATGAGGTCTTTAGGGTGGGCCCTACTCCAGTATGACCGGTGTCCTTGTAAGAAGAGGATATTTGGACACACAGAGAGAGACACCAGACGTGTTCACACGCGCAGAAGAAAGACCGTGTGAGGTCGCAGTGGGAAGGCAGCCATCAGCGGACAAGGAGACAGGCCTCAGAAGAAACCAAACCTGACCACACCTTGATCTTAGAATTACAGCCTTCAGACTGTGAGCAAATAAATTTCTGTTGTTTCAACTACCCAGTCTGTGGTATCTTGTTATGGCAGCCCTAACAAGCTACTTTCACATTTATTACAGAATTCATCGTGGTCTTTACCACAAAGATGTATTTGTGCAATGCAGGCATGTACGTACTGGGCACTGTGTAATTGGGATTCTACAACAAGGCACAACTGATAACATGAGAGATCAGATTTTGCTAGAGGGAAGCAATCGGCAAGACTTTATAAAGTCTGAGGAAATTATTATACTCCTTGATGCCTGGAGTTAAATTTTCTTACCCCTAAAAATAATTCTTTTAAATGTTCCTTTTTATCTTTCCAGCCCCATGTCCTCTTCTCTCTTCACTTCACCACCTTTCCACTCTCCCCTATCAAATGCCCTCCCAACACACACACACACACACACACACACACGTGAACACACACACGAACATGTATGTGTGCACACGCACATGAACATACACGTGCACACACACTACTCCAACATATCCACTCGCCCTTGAGCAGGCCCTGCTATCCATTTCTGACTCTGCTTAATAAAAAATAAAATAGCTATTGTGTTTTGTTTGTTTTTCTAAGGCTTAAGGCAGATTTCCTCAACCAAAAGTTGGGAGCAAGTTTGAAAACCTGTTTGTGAGGGTAAGGATTTCAACTTGACCTCAAACCAGTCAGGGAAGATGGGTTCAGAAAACCAGGCATTCTGAGGTATTGAGAAGGGTGTCTACGTGGGAGGAAAGCACCTTCAAGGCTTGGTTAAAGTCCACTCTGTCTACAAGGCAAAGAGGCACAGTGGACGTGGCTCTGGTGAGGATGACGTTTCTGATAGGAGCAGACAGTCTCCCTCAGGGCCCAGAAAAGTCCCTGGCTGTGTCTACAGGAGTCCAGCTCCCGCTGTGGGTGCCATGATGTCAGCTCCCTCATGTAAGCCAGTGGTCTGGGCTTTGGGAAGCCTACAGAAAGTCACTCAACTCTGGAACTGAACTGTAATAATGTCTGTTTTCCGCACAGTAAAGTAAGAGGATTAGACCAGATCAGTCACTTTCAATTTTTTTTTTTTTAACTGTGGAAAGAACTTTACTCAGGCAAAATCTTACATGTAAGTTCATATTAAAAACAAACACTCATAGGTCTGGCCTAAAAGTTCATATTAAAAACAAACACAGGTTGCTGGGACAATGGGCAGAGCCCTGCCTGCTCTCAGCCTGCCGAATACCTCCGCTGCCTCCTCCAGGCAGCAACCAAGGTCCTCAGTGGATCCCCTTGGCTGAAACACAGGCTGAAAATCATCACATTTGATTATTTCTAGGGTCTATAATGTTCTGAGCAATGTTTACCAGGAGACTTTGGAGGGAGGGGTGCTAATTTGTAGTGTTTGCTGATTTCTATGCTGTAAATACTACCAGCATAGCTAAATTCAAGCTTACCGAAGTCACGTCACCAAACTCAGAGCTGGCCATGCAGTAGCCTATCATATAGTAAAGCAATTATGAGGTAATGAGTTTTGAATGTTTATTACCTTTGTTTCTAATACAGTTTATTGATTGGAAGTTTATACAATTCAATTTTGTGAGAATGGCTGTGTTTAACAATCAGCTTGCAAATTCCTGAAAATTTAATCATCAGTTCTTGCAAGTTGGTATCCAGGATACCACTGCCTAGGACTTTTTAGCTCCAACATTCTAAATGTTGTCACTAAAGCATAAGCCATTTGAAGCCAGGAAGGGCCAAGTAAAATAATCCTATGGATGTGGGATGCACTCAGGAGGAAAAAATAAAACATGTTTTCAGGGTAATATCTAACACAGAGAAGAGAACCTGGAAAAAATAGATGGCCGGCTGGTGAATGATATAGTGACCCAGTGAGGCAACAGCCCAACCTGCACTCAAGGTGTCTGTACTTTGAATTATTTTTTCAATCAGTACAGGGCTGGGTTTACACCCACCCAACTGCATTCTATCACCTAGCCTTCCCCTGGGCCAGGAGCACCCACTGTGCTGATACCTGTGGCAAAAAGGTATTAGCAATGCACTAAGTTAGTCTGTTAACTAACTTTAGAGAGGCTGCAACAGGGACTTCATGTGATGACCCAAGCTGATCACAGGTGACAGATAACTCAGGCATGCCAAGAGGCCCACATTGGCTCTACCTAGATCTCCAGGCAGCAGGATCATACTGCCTTGGGTGGTGTGATCTCACTGTAAGTGTCTTATCACTCCTCCTCCATACTGTCTCCCTTTGGGCAGGATCAGTGTTGCCTTTATATTTTTGTCCCTCCATTCTTAAGTTTTTGCCAATAGCATGGTTGTTCAACAGCCGTGTAGTTAAGAGCATGGATTCTAAGCTAGACTCTCTGGGACCAAAAATTCTAGTTCTGTCACTTACTAGCTGTGTGACCTTGAGCAAGCTGCTTAACTTCTCTGGATCTCAATCTTATCCTCTACAAAATATGGATAATAACAGTACCTATGTCACAGCATTATTGGGAAGACTAAATGAGTTTTATACATACCAAGTACTTAGAACAATGCTTGGCATGTAGAATATGCTATTTAAGTGTCAGCTATTATTATTACACATAATGTATGTATTATATATTTTTATTATGTGATAGATGAATGAATGCAGGTATCCAAATACATGGGATACCTGAATGGATGATGCAATGGGATTCTTCTAGAAAACAAGGCCAAGTATGGGATTATAAGTAACTGCTATGGTCCAAATGTTCGTGTCCTCCCAAAATTCACTCGTGTTGAAACCTCCCCCCCAAGGTGTTGGTATTTGGAGGTGGGGCCTTTGGGAGGTGAACAGGCCATGAGAGCAGAGCCCTCAGGAATGGGATTAGTGCTATTATAAAAGAGACTCCAGAGAGATTCCCTCACCCTTCTACCATGTGAGGACACAGTGAGAAGACAGTCATCTATGACCCAGAAAGTGGGCCCTCACCAGACCCTGACTCTGCCAGAGCCTTGATCTTGGACTTCCTGGCCCCCAAAATGTGAGAAATAAATTTTCATTGTTCATAAGCCACCCAGTCTACTTTCCCAAGGTCACATAGTTATTGAATGACTCAAATACAGGTCCTATTGACTCCAGAGCTTGAGCTCTTAACTACTAGCCTGTAGGGCGGTATCCACAGCCCTGTCACCAGCTCCTAACCTCCAGCCCACCTGCCACTGCCATCTCTCCTTCCCACTGTGCCGGCCCCTGCCTACCTCTGCACTGTCCACCTGCCCCTGCAGACCCACTCGAGACTTACCTCCCTGCTGAAGACTTCTCAGACTCTTTCCCTTAGCATGAAGCTCTCAGCACTTCCATACACTGTGTGCCTCTCTTTCCTGCCTGTGAGTGTGTCACTTTAGACTCTGTCTGTGTCACATGGGTAGCTTGCTTTCTCCTCTTTGAGAAAAAAAGCTTTTCCAAGTCAGAGGTGATATCTCTCCTTTATTTTTGTCACCACATGATCGTTGCCAATTACTGAGCACCCCAACACTTTATATGCATTATTTTCCTTAATTCTCACAATAATCCTGTCAAGCAGACACAATTTCTGTCCCCATTTTCCAGTCAAGGAAACTGAGTCTAGAAGAAGTTAAATAACTTGCTCCATAGTTAGTTAAAGGTCAGAGCTGGAATTTAAACCCAGTTCTGCTTAATCTCAAGCCCATGTTCTGAATCATATCTGTTTTTAATCATATTTGATGCTTAAACATACACTGGATGAGTCAATGAGTCTTAACTCAGACTCTACCAAGCTTCCCAGAGCTATGAGGGGCTTGAAGAAAACCAGTGAGAAAACGACGTCTGGAGATTGTGCAAGATCTGGGTTAAATTCCCGACCAGGCTAAGACACTGAGACTTAAGGCCCCCACGCCCTGTGATACAGCCAATCTCTGCTGAAACCGCCCTGTGCATCCATCTAAGTTCTCCAGAGATGGCACTCTGCTGCTAGGCCAAGTGTCAGGGAGTTTAAAATGGGAGTAATGGGAAATTCAACACAGTAGAACCAAGCCCTGCTCTAACCAGGCACCCTCGACTTCTCACAGTCACCTGGGCTCGATGGTACCGAGAGGAGGGTGAAGAGCTGAAGTCAGCTAAGAAACATTCAAGCTATTTCCACAGAAGAAAGGGTACAGCCTACCCTCAAGGTGCCTACTGCCTACCCAAGGGTGCTCATCCCATTAAAAAGCGCCTACGGAGCAACTCACTAGCGAACGCAAACGTAGCACAGAGCACAAAGAAGAGAGGTGCTGAGGGGGCGGGGAGTTAAAAGGAGCACTTGGAACGCAGCAGAACTTTTGAGGGCAAGTTTCCTAGGCATGGCAACAACTAGATTTTACAAAAATTAAAAATAAATTTTTTCTTGGTACAAATGCAATACATGCCTGTGACAAACAAATCAGAAAACACAGACAAGCAATGAAAGGAAATTAAAAAATACCCACCTACAATCTCGCCCACCCAAAGACAACTTCTGTCAACACCCTCAACACCTTGACAACCAGAATCTGCAGGAGGGAATGTGCAGAGCTGGAGCGTGGGTCAGGTGTATGTGTGTGTGTGAGTGTGTGTGTCCGTGTGTCTGGGCAGGAGGGCAGCAGCCGTCCTGGAATTTTAGTTTATGTTTGGGAGTAAGTGATAATAAATCTATTTGATGAGAGCAGGAAGTAGACAGTTGAGGAAGAGGACTAACAGAGATCTCTCAGACAAGGGAGAGATTTGAAGCAGTCAGGAATACCAGGGAGTTTAGCCGAACAGTGACATTATTAAAATAATCATAATAGTACTAACAGTTAACATTTTTGCATGCTTACTATATATGACATTGTGTCAAGTACTTTGCTTTCCATCTTCTCACTTAATCCTTACAACTGCCCCATGAAGTAGGTATTCTTACGCCCATTTTATAGCGGGTAAGAGCTTTGCCCAAACTTGCATAGCAAGTGGGTTCCAACTCAGTATACCCATGTTTCTTACAGTGTGCTCTGTAGGCTACTGGCAACAGAATGCCCCAAGGTGTTTGTTAAACATGCTGTCTTTAATCCTAACCTAAAGTGTCTAATTCTGCAAGTTTAGGTGGGGCAAAGGCATTTGTAACTTAAACAGCTCCCTTGGTGATGATCCACCCATGCAAGTTTGAAGGCCACCCATCTTGGGTGATGGAAGAGTGAACTGCAATAAGGAGTCATCAGAGGTCAGGAAGACATGCACCTCTGGCCAGAGGTCCTTGGCCTGGACTTTACTGATCCTAATTATCCTGAACTTTGATTCTACAGCCTCTGTAGGCCCTTTTGCAGCTGGGGGATTTGCCTTTGGGTAGAGATCACTTGGTATCTTTTACACTTGGCTCTCTCACCAACTGCTCCGAGATGCTTGAACACAGGAGAATAATTAAATGGAGTCACTCATGTTTGGTCAGCAGCTAGAGAGGTGTGCCACTCACTGGTGACAGCAAAACCAACAGGGGCAGCTGAAAGCCCTGGGGCCTGGACGGAGACTGTCACTAATGGTCTGAGGGAGGCATGGGGATGAAATTCAGGAGGACTGCAGTAAGACCTGGTTTGAGCTAAGAGCCCAAATCATGGAGTCAAAGAAACAACCAGGAGCAAAGCAAAGGATGAACATCATGGAATAAACAGAGCTGCTTTACAATAACTTTGGTGGTTTTCAAACAAACATCTCCTAGTCTGCCTGTCCTGAACATGTCTGTCCCAAATATTTTATCAGCACTTCTGCCAAGGTGGGCAGCTCCCCTCACCACCCCCACCCCCACCTGCTCCCCTGCAGACCACATAGCCAGTGTGCACCTAGCGGAGGACCAGAGACAAGATTGCTGTGCTAGTGTCCAGGGTATCATCTTAGTTGTAGCTGTAAAAATAAGTAATTCAAAATCTAAACTTTTGGGACTGTCAGTTATTTTGTGCCTTAAAGGAATATGATTATGAGGCCTGAGTTGGTGATGGACAGCTGTAACCTAGGAAGCTGTAACCTTTGTTCCTCTGATTATAGATTAGCCTTCTTCCTTACCTGCGTTGTTTTGTAAAATGTTGTAAATGACTAAAAGTCACCAGGGAAGACCCCTTCCCTCCTCACTGTTGATCTTCATTATAGATTAACTTCTCTTTTTCCTCTCTTACACAAAAAACTGCATGACTATCACATTGTCTTAAGATGAAATGTTAAATATACTCTTTCAAATTGGAAAGGAAATGAAAACAAGCCAAAAAACAAACTGTAACTAATTAAATTGCTGTAATTCATAAACCAGACTTGTGTAGAAAATGTCATAATCCTACTAAATTTCTTTGTTTTCTGCCTATATAGGCAACATCTTAACTTTTAACTTCGCAACACTGACCCCATTCCTTTGGAGTCTGTGTTACTCAAATGGCTATTCCCAGCTTTATCCTTGAATAGTCTCTTCAAAGCTGGATTCTGATCCTTTTGATTATTTCAGGTTGAAATAATCAACCTGCTGATCATCTAACCTTGCTGGCTCATAGTTTTCATGCCTGAGAAATGGGTACAGTAGTACCCAAAGAATCTCAGAAAGCTAATGAAATAATACATTCCGAATTATAAAATGCTGTACACAGGTAGTGACCTGGAACATAAGGTAGCCTCAGAATATATGATTGTTTAGTTATTAAATCATTCAAAGCCAAGTGTGGTGGCTCACACCTGTAATCCCAGCACTTTGGGAGGTTGGAGCAGGAGGATCACTTGAGCAAAAGGAGTTCAAGGCTGCAATGAGCTATGATCACACCACTGTACTCCAAGCCTTGGTGACAGAGTGAGACCCTGTTTCTAAAATAAATAAATAAATAAATAAAGCAATCAAAACAATGGCAGACAAAAGACTCCAGACCTGTTTGCTCCATAGTTTGATTAAAGGTCATCTTCAGGCTGAAATACTTTGGTCAGAAAGTCACAAATGAGCATGCGCAGAAGATACCTGTAAACTAGGAAATGCCCAGGGCTGTCTTCTGAGTAACCTACAGTCCCATTTTCCTTCAGAAATGCTCTGAGGACAACTATGCAAGATCCTAGTCTAAGATCAGAGGCCTATGGACTCTACATGCCCTTCCTTGTCCTTGGGTTAATCATCTGACATCCCAACAGCCTGGAAGGAGCCACAGTCAGCAGGAAGGGCAAGGTGTGCTGGCCTCAGAGGCAGCAATAAGACAGGACAGGTAAATCATTGAAAAGCACCTGAGGGGCAATCTAGCTCCAGAACAGGATTGGGAAATCAGGGTGATAAGGAAGGGCTGAGAGAGGAAAGGAGCCCTGGCTGTGTTTCCTTGTAATTTCAGGTGGCCTTGGCCAAGTCTCTTGGTCTCTCTGAGCCCTTACATATAAGATTAGGGAGCAGTGTTAATGATTTCAAAGGTCCTTTCAGCTCTGGGTGGAAAGATACTATCTAAATCCAAGCTGCATGGGCATCTGCTCTTGTTTACTTCTGAGGCAAGTCCAGAAAACCAGCGGTCCCACTGCCACCTGGAGGGCTGTGGCAGATATAGGCCGCAGGGGACCACCAGGGCTGTAAGATGGGTGACCTCCAGGGAGGAGGCTGGGGAGGACAAGGAGCTGCTCCAGCCCTGCGTGGGCTACCAGGGTTTCCCTCTCATGGAACAATCCCAAGACCTTTCACATGTCACCTCATTTGACCCTTTGGACACCTAGTGAGATTTGTAGCTATAGCAGCCCTCCATGTGTGACCACAAGGTAGCCTACAGACAGAATGCTCGTGGGAATAGAAATGTATTTTTAGGACACCCCAGGCCTGGAGATAGGAAAGAGGCAGCCCTGTCCCAAGGCTCTGGCTGTCAGGCAGGTTCCGCAAGTTAACTGGAAAGTTTCCCCAGCAGTGCTTAGCACTTGCCTTCTTTCTCTGTGTCCCACTCTCATTGGCTGGCTCGCTGCCACTCAGCATGGAGCCAGCCCTCCTTTGGGGCTGTGTTCCTCCATGTCTCTGAGGCACCTGTGACAAGACAATTAAGATACTAATTTGTCTGCTGTGTTTTTCCATTGCCTTCTCTTTCCAAGCAGGCGCTGCTCGTCAGTCTTTTGGGTTTTTCTTGCCTCAGGAATCCTTGCAGGACAGAAAGCAGAAGCTGCTCGTAGATAACAGATCTTCCTGCCTTGGGTGAAAGCCCTGGCTCATTGGCGAGATGATGAAGACCCCAGAGGGAGAGAGGGAGGAGTGGGCGGGGAAGGAGAGCCTTGAAGGGCAAAGAGAGAGAGAGGAGAGTGCTCGGACACTAGAAAAATAGTAAAAGACGAACACAACCCTGATCCTGTGGATGGAGCCCATTCCAGGGACCAGGGAAACAGCCAGATCTCATGGGACTCAAGTCCTTTGGCATTGGTTTCTTGTCTCACCAAAAATTCCGGGGCCCCAAATGTGACTCAGAAACAGCAAAATCACCAAACTGGAAGGGACCTGAGGCATCAGAGGAAAACTTAGCATGGATGGGACATCGCCATACTTTTGCCCAGTTGGGCACAATCTTTCACGGGAGAGGTTGAGCCCCCAGAATGGCAGATTAATAATCTGCCCACTGAACAGGATTGGGGGCTCAAAGTCAGATTTACTCTGGTTTAACAAATAAAAAATAGAGAAATAGAAACAAAAGACAGGGAAATATAATCTTCCTAGCTTGGCTGGGCTGTGGAGTAAGAGTTACCCCTGACGTGTATAGAAGAATGAATGACCCCATTGTCCTGGTCTCACCAGCCTGTGAAGATAGCAGTGACATCTCCTTAATACCAAAATCTTATTAGCTCTAAGCTCCTACCAGCTAATGTAGGAAATCCAGTCCCCTACTTAGTTAGGGTGCTTTATCAGCAAGTAATAGAAAACCAAGATTGAAACATGGGAGGAAATGTGTTATCTCACATAATACTAAGTGTATACGTAGTGGGTTCCAGGTGCAGTGGCTCCATGAGTGGCTTAGGGTGTCCTCAACGACCCAGGCTATCTTCATCTCTCTGCCTTCCTGTCCTCAGGATGTTGGCTTTTTCCTCCAGCTGGTTCCCTTCGTGGTAACAAGAAGTCTACACCAGACACAGTAACACCCAGGGGAAGAAAAGGATTCACTCCCTGTGTCTGCTTCTTAGAAGCATGGAAGCTTTTTTCAGAAATCCCCTGTAGAATCCCCTTCACGTATCATTGGCCAGAATTGGGTACGTGCCCATTCTGAAGCCAATCTCTGGCGAGGGTAATGGGATTGCCACCATTGGCTTAAAGAGAAGCTAAAGTGTCAGCCACAAAGAACACTTGCAAATACTTTCCACCTCCAAACACAGCCTTGCTCACTGTGCGGCCACACAGACACCTCCCCCACCTCATGGTTCAGTTTGGTCACTTTCTCATTTATGTTGAATTCTTTCTTTCGAACCCTTGCATCCCCTTCTCATAGCCTGAAAGGCTCTCAGACTTAGTTTATGAATCGCACATGTGAATGCAGCTCAAGATTTCCCCCCAGGTCCATAATATAAATACAGTGGGTGTGGTGGGCGCTTGAACCCATCCAGTGGTTATTTCCCCAGCTCCAAAAATGCACACTTGGAATACTATCCTCAGCAGCTGACGGAATCCCCACATTGGTTCCCTGACCTGTGCAGAGAGGGCTATTATGGTGGGAAAGGCCAAGTGGAAGCCACTAGAACTGCCTCTGCCTAGAAAAGTATTAATAATAAACTAAAAGCAATACTGAATTCCTGAGGGATTGCAGAGATTGTAGCTCCATCAAGGTTGCCGGGGTGGTGATGCCACCACATCCCCATTTGAGATACCTACTTGTCCTGTGTGGAAGACGGATGGATCTTGGAGAATGACAGTGGATTACTGGAAACTTAACCAGGTGGTGACTTCAACTGCAGCTGCTGTACCAGAGGTAGTTTCATTGCTGATGTGGATTCATTCAGTGAAATTTCTAGGGGCCCAGTGTTGTGGGGCATGTTGAGATGTCCCTTCCAAGGTGAAGGATATGTTGTTGTCTCTGCCACCCCCATCAACCAAAAAAGAGGAATAATGCCTAGTAGGCCTCTTTGGATTTCGGAGGCAACATGTTCCTCACCTGGGTACGTAACTCTGCCCCATTTACCAAGTGACCCAAAAGGCTGATAGTGTTCAGCGGGGCCCCAAATAAAACAATGCTCTCAAATAGATCCATGCTGCTGTGCAAGCTGCTCTGCTACTTGGGCCATATGACCCAGCAGACCTAATGGTGCTTGAAGTGTCAACAGCAGGTAGGAATGCTGTTTGAGCCTTTGGTGGGCCCCTGTGGGGAGTGTAGGCCTTTAGGAATTTGGAGCAAGGCCCTGCTATCATCTGAAGATAGAAACTCTCCTTTTGAAAGACAGCTCTGGCCTGCTACTGGGCCTTAGTAGAAACTGAGTGCTTGATCACGGGCCACTATGTGACCTGAGCTGCCCATCATGAACTGGGTGTTATCTGACCCCCCCAAGCCATAAAGCTGGGTGTGCATGACAACACTCCATCATCAAATAGAAGTGGTATAACATGATCAGGCCCAAGCAGGCTCTGAAGGCACAAGTAAGTTACATGAAGTGGCCCAAATGTCCATCGTTCCTACTCTTGCTACACTGCCTTCTCCCTCCCATCCTGCACCTGTGACCTAAGGGGAGTGCCCTAGGATCAGTTGACAGAGGAAAAGAAGACCAAGACCTAGTTTACAGATGGTTCTGTACTGTCTGCAGGCACCACTGAAAGTGGACAGCTGTAGCACTACAGCCCCTTTCTGGGACATCCCTAAAGGACACCGGTGAAGGAAAATCATCCCAATGCACAGAACGTTGAGCAGTGGTTGTTCACTTTGCTTGGAAAGAGAAATAGCCAGACATGCAGTTATATACAGATTCTTGGTCTATGGCTATTGGTTTGGCTGGATGGTCAGGGACTTGGAAGGAACCTGATTGGAAAATTGGTGACAAGAAAACTTGGAAAAGAGGTATGAGGATATACCTTTATGAATGGAAAAAAGATATAAAGATATTCATGTCCCATGTGACTACTTACCAAAGCATGACCTCAGCAGAGGAGGGTTTTAATAGTCAAGTCGTTAGCATGACCTTTTCTGTGGACTCCAGTCAGCCGTATTCCCCATACATTCCTGTCATTGCTCAATGGGCTCATGAACAAAGTGGCCATGGTGGCAGGGATGGAGGATATTCATGGGCTCAGCAATATGGACTTCCACTCACCAAGGCTGACCTGACCACTGAGTGCCCCATCTGCCAGCAGCAGAGACCAACACTGAGTCCCTGATGTGCCACCATTCTTCAGGCTGATCACACAGCTATCTGGTAGCAGGTTGATTACATTTGACTGCTTCCATCACAGAAGGGGTAACATTTTGTTCTTATTGGACTTGACACTAACTCTGAATATGGATTTGCCTTCCCTGCATACAATGCTTCTGCCAAGACTACCACCCACAGACTTACAGAATGCCTTATCCACCATCGTGACATTCTACACAGCATTGCTTTTGATCATGGAACTCACTTCACAGCAAAAGAAATGTGGCAGTGAGCCCACGCTCATGGAATTCACTGATCTTACCATGTTCCCCACTATCCAAACCAGCAGGTGTTTTGATGGTGTAGTGGAATGGCCTTTGGAAGACTCAGTTATAGCACCAGCTAGGTGGCAATACCTTATAGGTCTGAGGCAAGGTTCTCCAGAAGGCTGTATATGATCTGAATCAGCATTTAATATATCATGCTGTTGCTCCTATAGCCAAGATTCACAGGTTGGGGAATCAAGGCGTGGAAGTGAGAGTGGCACCACCCACTATTACCTCTCGTGACCCACTAGCAGAATTTTTGGTTCCTGTTCTCATGATGTTATGTTCTGCTGGCTTAGTTAGTAGTCCTAGTTCCAAAGGGAGGAATGTTTCCACCAGGAAACACAACAATGATTCCATTGAACTGAAAGTTAAGACTGCTGCCTGGCCACTTGGACTCCTTATGCCTCTGAATCAATAGGCAAAGAAGGGAGTTACTGTGCTGGCTGGGGTGATTAATCCTGACTACCAAGGGGAAACTGGACTGTCACTCCACAGTGGGTTATGGAAGAGTTTGTCTGGAGATCCCTTAGGGCATGCCCTGTGATAAAGGTCAACGGAAAGCTACAACAACCCAATCAGGACTAGAATGGCCCACAGCCTGCAGGAGTGAAGGCTTGGATCACTTCACAAGATGAAGAACAATGACCAGCTGAGATGCTTGATGAAGGCAAAGGCAATACAGAATGGGTAGTGGAAGAAGCTACAACTATGCAACCAGTTATAGAAATGAGGACTGTAATTGGCATGAGTATTTCCTCCTTATTTTGTTATTAATAGGTTTGCATGTGTGTATATATACATATATACTAATCTATATGTATATAAGCTAAGTAAATATCTTTTTCTTCCTTCTCTTATTCCCTTAACACCTAACATAAGATATATTGACTTTTTATCATAGAATATCTGTATTGTTATTTTATATCATAGTATTTAAGTTACATAATATCCAGGAGAAAGTAAATATCACTCAAGGACTGTAGCTCCTCTTCTGGGGAAGAGGTTAGTGTGTTTTTGCTTGTATGCAGGATAGTTGCATCACGTCAGGTGGGATTATGACCTTGTTGCTGCCTTTACTTGCAAATTAGGTATAGTTTAAGGAGATGCATATGGGGGCCAAGTTGATAAGGGGTGCACTTGTGATGTCAAATTTTATATGTCAATTTGACTGGGCCACAGGGTGCCCAGATATTTGACTAAACATTATTCTGGGTCTGTGAAGGTGTTTCTGAATGAAATTAACATTAGAACAGGTAAGCTAAGTAAAGCAGATTGCCCTCCCCAGTGTGGGTGGGACTCATCCAATCTACTGAAGGCCTGACTAGAACAAAAAGCTAAGTAAGGGAGAATTCGCTCTCTTGGCCTGACTGACTTCATGCTGGGACATCAGTCTTCTTCTGTCTTTGGACTCAGACTCAGACTGGAAACATACTATCAGCTGTCCTGCCTCTCCAACTTGTCAACAGTAGATCTTGGGACTGCTCAGCCTTCTTAATCACGTGCGCCAATTCCTTATAATAAATCTCATATCTCTGTGTGTGTGTGTGTGTGTGTATGTGTATGTAAGTAGGCAGACATATAGATATAATGTATATCTTTATTGGTTCTGTTTCTCTGGAGAACCTTGACTAATATAGGCATTCAGCTAGTTAAATGGTGTAGCTAGCAACAATTTTGGAAGTCTCTTTGTGGACATATGTTTTTATTTCTCTTGGGTAAATACCTAGACATTTAATTGCTGGGTCACAGAGTATGTACTTATCTAACTGTAAGAAACTGCCAAAATGTTTTCCAAAATGGTCTATGAGCATTCCAGTTGCTCCACATCCTCATTAACATTTGATGTCATTGGTAGTTTAATTTCAGCTATTCTAATGGATATGTAATTGTTTTAATTTGCATTTGCCTGCTGACTAGCAATGTTCCCTGACCTGAACCACTTCCTCCATCTGGAAGGAAACCCCATCCCTCCCCACCTCCTCAGGGACCCCTCACAACAGTTCTCCTCTCCTGTTCTTAAATCTTTATCCGCTTCCTCTCTGCTGTTCTTTCTCAACATCACGAGAACATTCTTAAGTCTCTACCTCTTGTTTTAAAAATGTCCTATTTTCACTTTTTTTTCTTATGCCTACTTCACAGTCACACTTCCTGAAAGGGTTATGTGACCCCATATCTCCCTTTACGCCTTTCTGGGTCACTCCTCAGTCCTCTAAAATGTGGCTTTTATTTCCGATGTATCAGTAAAAACAACCTCAGGAAGGTTACCAGTGACCTCCTTGTCACCAAAGTCTCTCTGACCCTTGTTGCCCCTTTGACTTATTCTTGACAGCTCTGACATTATTCACCACTTCCCACCTCTCCTCGCCTGGCTTCTCCCTCCCTGACTGCTTCCTCTCTGTGCCCTTGACAAGGCTTTCTCTCTCTCTCTCTCTCTCTTTCTCTCTCTCTCTCTCTCTCTCTCTCTCTCTCTCTCTCTCTCTCTCTCTAGGGTGGTGCATCTTGGCTTTCTGTCCTGGGCCTCCCTCTTTCCTTACTTTCCCTGAGAGATCTCATCCACTCCTTCACTCCACAAATATTTGCTGAGCACCCACCATAAGTCAGGCAATGTTCTAAGCCCTGAGAGTACCGCAGTGGAGAAGAGAGTCAAAGTCCCAGCTCTCATGGAGTTGACATTTGCCTAGGGCATTGATTCTGTCTGGATGCTGATGACATCTAATTCTGTCTCCAGCCCAGATCTTTCTCTTTTGTCTTCGTGACATCTCTGCTTGGCTAGCCCACATACACCTCAAACTCAACTTGTCCCAGAGTAAAATTTTCATCTTTACTCCTATCTGGTCCAGCTTTTCTTCCTATCTCAGTTACCCGCACCAGAAGCTGCTCTTCATCTTTGTTTACCATTATTGATTCTTCACTTTCTTTCTTTTTCTATTTTTTATTTCTTTTGAGACAGGGTCTCACTCTGTGTCACCTAGGCTGGAGTGCAGTGGTATCATCATAGCTCACTGCAGCCTCAAACTCCTGGGCTCAAGTCATCCTCCTGCCTTGGCCCCCCAAGTAGCTGGGACTACAGGCATGCACCATCACGCCTGGGTAATTTTTCTATTTTTTGTTGAGATAGGATCTCACTCTTACTCAGGCTGTTCTCAAACTCCTGGCCTCAAGCGATCCTCCCGCCTCAGCCTCCCAGAGTGCTAGGATTACAGGCATGAACCACTACTCCCAGCCTGATTCTTTATTTTCATTCTCCCCTTAAATCCAATCTGTAACCAAGTCCTGTCAATTATAGCTCCCAATCCTCCTAAAGACCTCGGGAATGCATCCACTGCTTTTTATACCCAACACTATTACTCTCATTTGGGCCAACGATTCCTACCAGCTATCCCTCAAGTCTTGTCCTCTGCCACGTCCCACTCCGCCTTCAATACATTGTCCACACTGCAGTCAGAGTAATGTTCTAATGTAACTCTGATCACACCACCTCCCTGCTTAAAATTCTTCATTGCCTTTAAAAGAAAAGCCACACCCCTTAACATGGCCCAGAGGGCCCCTGCTTACCTCTCAATCTCAGCTCTCCCCCCACCCTTTTCACTCTCAACTCTCCTGTCACACACAATGAACTTTTTTCTTTCAGTGCCCTGGAAATGCCATGCTCCTTCACACCATCAGCCTGAAACAGTCTTCCTCACTCCCGACCCCCTCCTCACCCGCTAACCCCTACTTACTCCAATCTCTACTTATAAATGTTACTTCCAGAGGACTTGCCTTACAAGCAATAGTCAGTGGCAGTTCCCTCCTCTGTACTCCAGTGTCACCCTGTATTATCCATGCCATTGTGAATGTCAAATTTCATTTTTTTTTTTTGAGACAGAGTCTCACTCTGTTGCCTGGGCTAGAGCACCATGGCATCAGCCTAGCTCACAGCAACCTCAAACTCCCAGGCTCAAGTAATCCTCCTGCCTCAGCCTCCTGAGTAGCTGGGACTACGGGCATGTGCCACCATCCCCGGCTAATTTTTTCTATATAATTTTTAGTTGTCCAGCTAATTTTTTTCTATTTTTAGTAGAGACAGGGTCTCACTCTTGCTCAGGCTGGTCTTAAACTCCTGAGCTCAAATGATCCGCCTGCCTGGGCCTCCCAGAGTGCTAGGATTACAGGTGTGAGCCACCGCGCCAGGCCCAGATTTCATTTTTTATTTCCTGTGTACCTCCCCCAGTAGACTCTAAGCCACAGGAAGGCAGAGCCAAAATCTACATTGCTCCTGTTGTGTTTCCAACCTTTAGAAAATACCAAGCAATAACTATTTGTTGAATAAATGAATAATTTCTAGCCCTCCTCCTCCTGCAGTTAAAGCTGCAGACATTACTTAAGATTCATGTCTTCAAGCTTTGCTCAATTTCCTCCTTTATATTTCATTGATTCCTATTACTTCAAAGACCAGATCTATGTGAAGAAGTCTCTAGTCTACCCCCAAGCTAGATATCTCTCAGCTCTAAGTCTGCATTTCCAACATCAGGCTAGACATTTATGCTTGTAGGTTTTTTCCATCATCTCATATAAAGGACATAAGCATTAAAAGCATGCAAGGATATACGTATAGGGATGTGCAATACAACATTGTCTATAATATAGAAAAATTGGAAACAATCCAAATGCCCATCAAAAGACAATTGGGTAAATAAATTACGATGCTACTGTGCAGACTAGAAAGATTTACATATTGATGTGAAAAGATGTTCATGATATACTGTTAAGTCACAAAAGCAGGTTTCATCTGTATAAATACATACAGCGCTCTTTTGAACAGTTCTCTCTTTGTTTGACTCCAAAGTTAATTATGTTTATTTGTATGTTGAACAATGGATTTTGTCATGTGTATTTCAAATGAATATATAAGGGAATTGAAAAAAGTACTAGTTACTATCTATTAAGTAGATTCTTGCTACCCACACACAAAAAAGCAGGTTTCAGAACTATAAATTAGTTTAATTTTATTCAATCATTCGACATGCATTTTTTTCACATTCTCAAACTGACTTTTAATATAGTGACATCAATTCCCTTGATTGTTATCTTCTGTGTCCTCTAAATCAGTATCAAAATCTAAATCACCATCATTTTCTTCATTTCTTCTACAGCTTCTTCTATGGTTGGAACTTTGATTATTTCCAATATTTTCTGTTTTTTCTGGTTCTTTATTAAATGGAATAACAGTGTCTTCTTTCCACATTTCGCACAAACTTCAAGTCCATAGGCACATGGTCTACACATTATGTGATAAGAATCTTTCCCTGTCTTTGGTAAACGTTTACCACTTGCCCATAAGATCAGGAACAGGGCAAGAATATCGGCTCTCACCACTCCTTTTCAGCATCATATTGGAGGTCCATTTTTTAAGTTTTGATAATGGTTTGTGTTCAACATGCATTTATTTAGTACCTACTATGTGCCAATTTCTGTTCCAGGTACTGGGATATGCAGAGAACAAGGCAAAGTCCTTGGCCCTCACAGGGTTTTCTAAATAGACAATAAGAAAATAAATAGATATATAACAAAATGTCAGATAATGATAAGTGCTAGGAAGAAATAGAATTATGAGATATGCTATTTTAGGTAGGGTGGTCAGGGAAGGTCTTTCTGAAATGGTGACAGTTGAGCAGAGACCTGAATAAAGTGAGGGCACGAATTGGGTGACTACATTGGAAAAGGACATTCCAATCAGAAGAATCAGCCATCAGGCCAAGGTGTGGGTTCCGGGCCCTGGGTGACTATTCAAAGTGTGATGGAAAAGTGAGTCTTCCGAGGTGGGTCTGTTGCAGCATGTTAGTGATGCATTTTTTTAAAAGTTGACAGAAAATATTTCTGGGATGTGAGATTCCAGGAGACTTTCACTTTCAAAACCACACCCTTTTTTGTGTTTGAATGTTTTACAGTGAGTGCGTATTACTTCGGTAATCATAAAAAATAATAATGATCTAAAAAATTTGTGCATACCCTTTGGCTCATCAACACCCTTTCAAAAAATATCGTTTAAAAACTTGGATAAATATGTAAAAATGTGAGTATGAGGATGTTCCTTACAGTGTTATTTATAGTAACAAAACATTGGACATAACTTAGATGTTCAACAATAGGGGATTGATTAAATAAATTATGGTGAAACTATTCAATGAAGTCATATGGAGCCATGACAAAAAGCTAGTTCAATTCCCACCTCCGTGAAAACTTTTCTGTCTGCCCTTGCCTCGTGTGACCTCTGCCTCCTTGAAACTTGTGTGTGCCCGTTGTCTGGAGCACTCCTCTGGCCCTCGCCGTATATCACTCTGTTATGAACGACTGTAGTTCACACTTGGCTCACCGTGAGCTGTGCTAATGGAAGAGAGCGGAGCAGAACAATCCTGAACAATGGATAATTCATTCCTTTGTAAATGCATCAGAGGATTTATTTTGCAGCAGATTCACCTTCCTAATTATAATACCTTTCCTTATGTTAGTATTAAAATTAATGAGCATTTCCGAGCACACACACAAGTAGCAGAGGCAAGAACTCAGAAGAGGGATAAAGGGTGAAGAGTTCCTTTGGGTAATCCCCAGAGTGGGTGGCAGGAACTGGGGGCCTGGAGAGTTGTCAGGGCCCCTCCCCTGCACAACCATCCACTCCTCTTCACTGAGACTAGAACACCTCCTCCCCTCGGGCGTCTGTGCCCTCTGCCCTAGCTTGCTGGGCTGGGCTTCCCCAGCCTGGTTCTAAGCCCCTTTGTGCAGGAGCGTCTCCTCCTGGCACTGCCTCGGGACAGTAAAACAGCCACTGATGAGTCATTCGGGTGCTTCCTTCTTCCCAGACAACTGGAGCAATTCCGCAGAGCTACCATGATTCACTCAGCATCTCTGACAGAGACCAGAGCACATTCCTTCCACCCACCTCACAGCAGCCTCCTCCGGCAAAGGCAGGACGTCACTGGGGAAAGAGAGGCCACAGCTGTCCTAAACCCAGTTTCCCAGTGGTCGCCGCTTTCCGTTACACAGGGCTCACTGTGGAAGCCTCTTGCACCCCGCAGCCCAGGGGCGGCCTTCTAAACGAATCAAAGTGAGTCAGCCCTCTTGTCAGTGAGGGTCTGGCAGGAATAGATGACATACTCAAACTGTACAATTTGAACAAAGTTTCATAAAGGGATTCTTTACAGAAGCGTGGGCGCGCCATGGGGAATCCACAAAGGGAAGTGCAATATCCTTGAGGTGACTTGGAGACAGAGTGGGCAGTTACTAGAATCTGAAAAGAGAGAGGGTGGGTGGAGAGAGTCTGCTAGGAGGTAGCACCTTCAGTCGAGGGATGTGCTGCAGCCAGCCCGCTGCCACCTGCAGGAGACTAATATCCCCCTACCAACAGACACAAATACCGTGCCCAATCAGAAACCAGAGGACAGGGGATCCCGTGCATGGAACCCCTATAGTCAGCCTGTGAGCACAGACAGAGCTGGTGAACAAGGGCAAAGGGAAGGTGGCTGGCACAGCCTCCTCCCCTGAGAAGGCAGGACTGTGGGCACACAGAGGCCAGGAGGGCTGTCTTGGCAGAGCTCCCTGCTCAGGGAAGGAGATGCCAGGAAGGGGGAAGGAGCAGTCCTCCCCAGTGATCCGCATATGCAAAAGCACCTTGGGCAGGCTGGCACAGCGAGGAATGTCTGAGAATGGCTCCTTCTGAGGGCGCTCTGCATGGATGGTGTAGCTCTTAAATTTCGTATTGATCCCAGAGTGGATCATCGGGTGCTCCTGTTCAGCAACGGCTCTGCTAGTTCAATAACTTCTGTTAGGGGGTGGGTGGAAGGAGAGCGATTGCTTTAGTTTGGGCTGCCATGCAGAAATACCTTAGACTAGGTAATTTATAAACAATAGAAATGTATCACTCACAGTGCTAGGAAGTCCAAGATCAAAGCACCAGCAGATTTGGTGTCTGGTGAGGGCTTGTCCCTCATAGGTGGCACCTTCTCTGTGTCCTCATATGGTTGAAGGAGTGAACAAGCCCCCTCAGGCCTCTTCTATAAGGACACAAACCCTGTTCATGAGGATGGAGCCCTCGCGACCTACTCACCTCCAAAGGCCACATGTGTTAATACTGTCATACTGGGGATTACGTTTCAACATATGGATTTGGGGAGGACACAAACATTCAGACTATAGCAGAGATAGAGATGGAGAGAAAGAAAAAGATACTTGAGGGTTTTTTTGTTTTTCTGGTTTTTGCCTTTGAAAAGTCTGGGAGTTGGGGGAACCTAGTCTTAAAACCAATCTTTTTCCTTCGCTTCTCTCTCTCTCCTGCTCTCTCCTTCTTTCCCTCCTCCCACCCCCACCTCTCTTTCCCCATTTCACAGTTCACCCCAGAAGTCTCCTCCCTCCCATCCTGTATTCCTATCCAGACCCCGGGCAGGAGACAGGACTGATGCCAGAAGGAGTCAGGGGCTATCATGCCCTGCAGAGGCCCAAGGCCTTAGACCCAAGAACTTGTGCTCCAGTCTCCAGCCACCCCGCTGCAGCACTATTCCATGGCTCCAGCTGCCTCTAATAGGAAGAATTCTAATTCCTTTTAAACTCCTTGGAAGGCAGAGTTTACACCCCCCTAGCTGACATGTTCATGATCAGTTCCTTTCCCTGAGCCAAGATGCCGGGATCTGGGAGATCAAAGCAAAAAAAAAGGCGCTGTTCCCAGGGTCCTTTGTTCAGCGAAGCAAAGTTTTAGGTGCCAGGTTCTATGCCTGAGGCAGGAACCCAAAGTTGGGGGAGTCCTCATCCCTGCTCTTGGGGAGTTCACAATCTCGCTTCGCCCTGCTGAACTTCTCTGGAACATACCTGGTCACTGGCCAGCAGAATAAAGCCACCTCTTTGGAGATGGTCCCCTTCCTGTGTCAGCCTCCAAGAGAAATGGCAATTCTGCTTCTCTCAGAGTCACAAATGTTCTGAATGGAAGGAGTCCTTAGAGAGTCCTCTACCGGAGATGGAAACTAAGGCCCAGAAAGGAGGACTGTCCTGAGCGCAGGTCACTTGCTTGCTGCTGGTGGCTGTGTTGGGCCTGGGCCTGTCCCCAACACCCTACCTCCTTGGCATTACTTTGAGCTGATGAGCCAGAAAGAACTGATGACAGCTGGCAGCTTCCGAGTTTGTCCTGATTGTTCCCTCTTCTTGGGAGTTGTCCAAATAAAGTCCTCAGCACGCTGAGAGGCTCGGCTCCCAGCTCGGAAAGACAGGAGTTCTCTGTGAGGGTCAGAGCCAAAGAAGTCCAGTCAAGTCTGCACTGACACCTTCAAGCTCTCTGCACAAATTATTAATACAATTGTCTCCTGCTCCTGTGGCCAGAGTCCCCATGGCCAGAGTGTCCCAGGGTCTGGTCTGTGCTTGAGAACATAGATTCTTGACCCCTGAAAATCATCCAGTCCAGGATTTTCAAGCTGCTGGCACAACCCATTAATTAGGTGGCAAAGATCTGTATTTTTAAAGAAAGTAAAAGAGTAGAAAATATCAGAGTACATCATACACATGGCAGGTAGAATTCTAAGATGACCTCCAGTGACCTCATACAATCCCTGACCCTCGAGTGTGGGAAGTTCCTGTGAATAGGATGGAATATCACTTCCAATACTATGTTAGTTATATGGCAGTGGAAGGGATTTTGCAGAAATATTTAAGGCCCATTTTGCAGTTGACTTTGAGCTAATCAAAGAGAGATTATCTTGGGTAGGCCTGACCTAATCAGGCAAATCCTTCCCAGAGAGATTCTCTGGCTGGACTTGAAGAAGCTGCAAGCTGCCAGGAATTCTACAGCTGCAAGGAAATGGATTCTGACAACAACTGTGAGAGTGCAAAGAGGTCCCCAAGCCTCAGAAGAGGCCACAACCCCAGCAGATACCTTGGTTGCAGGCTTGTGAGATCCTGAGTAGAGCATTCTGCTCAGCTATGCCCAGAACACTGACCCATGAAAACTGTGAGATAATAAATGTGTGTTGTTTTGAACACTACATTTGTGGTCACTTGTTGTACAGTAACAGAAAATGAATACAATACTCCAGCAGTAAGAATAAGTATAATATTATGAAACAGTTTTCAGTTATATATATAAATACATACGTATTAGACCATGGTGCAAAATCCATTTTTTATTTCAGGGTGTGATCAAAACTTTGAAAGCCACTGATCTAGTTACAGAGTGATTTATTCAAGGCCAAGCACCCAATCATGGAAGAACCAAAACTAGAATCCAGGTCTCCCAACTCTCTGGTCAGTGTTCCCTTCATCATACCACACTGTTTGCCCTGTTAGGAAATAACTTTATTTTTGAGAGGAAAGAAGAGTGAAGAGGAGATGGTTTATCCTGGTCAAGTCAAACATGTGTCAGTGTTTTGCCTTCTCATAGAACAGCTTTCTTTTGCCAGACTAACTTTTCTTCCCCTTCAAGGTCCAACTCACTATATGTTGTGTTATTTCTAGGGGTTAAGTGCTTTATATAAAAGATCTTGCTTAATACATGCATTAGCCAAATGGAGTAGACATTAATAGCCCTATTTTTCAGATGACAAAAGTGAAGCTCTGAAAAGTTAAGCAAAGTGTGCCAAAAGACACAGAGCTGAAAGTGCAAATCCAGTATTCTAACTCATGTCTGCTCGATTCCAGTGCCTGAGCCCTTAACTACTAAGTGCATTGTTCCCCACAGAACATTTCTCTACACAGAAATTCAGTTGGCTCAGACTTTGTGGCTAAGAAATGTCTGAATTTTTTGAGAAGCTACAGCTACACATAGTGATCTATAACAAACATTTATTGAGTATTCACTACATACTGAACACTATGAAAAGCACTTTGCACTTATTATCTCATTAAATCTTCACAACCCTATGAGGTAGATAGTAGTATTATTCACAATTTACAGGTAACAAAACTAAAACTCAGGAGGTGCCATTAATAACTCATTGGGAATTATACTAGGAATGCAAGGATAATTCAGTATTAAAAAATTCACCACATTAGCGGGTCTAAGGTGAAAAATAATATGATTGCACCTTGAATGATGATAATGGCTTTGATAAAATTTTAAAAGTGGTGCAACCACTTTGGAAAACTGCAGTCCCTCAAACAGGTGGACATAGAATTAGCATTTATGACCCAGCATTTCCACTCCAAGGTACATACTCAAGAGAAATAAAAACATACGTCTGCATAAAAACTTGTACAAAGAAGTTCATAGAAGCATTACTTATAGTAGCCAAAAAGTAGAAACAACCTCAATGTCCACCAAGAGATGAATGAAAAAGGAAAATGTGTTGTAGCAGTATCATGGATTATTCGTACATAAAAAGGAATGAAGTTCTAATACATGTCACAACATGGATAAATCTTGAAAACATTATGCTAAGTGAAAGAAGATAGTCAAAAAAGAGTACATGATACATGATTTCACTTAGATGCAATGACCAGAATAGACAAATCCGCAGAGACAGAAAGTAGTTTAGTGGTTGCCTGAGGCCAGAGCAGGGATGAGGGTTGCATAGGAATAGGGAATGACTGCTAATGAGTCCAGGCTTTCTTTGGGGGATGTTGAAGATGTTTTCCTTGTTCACTGTGTTGACATTTGTACTAATGATACAAAAGCAATTGTGAGTAAAACTGTTGGCACTCTTGTGTGAATAAAGGCCGTACTATACTAAGAGTCATTGTATCTTTTTACTACCACACACTTTCAGGAAAAATAACCCAGTTACACCTAAGAATATCCTTGATGAAGCAGTAAAACTTAGTAAAATTTATTAAATCAAGCTCCTTACGTATACATCGTTTCAGTATTCTTATGATTAAGTGGAAAGTACTTCTGGATAGCAAAATATGATGGTTGTCTCAAGGAACAGCATTTGTGCAATTGTTTGAGTTGTTAGTTAAATTAGCCACTTTTTTCATTGAACACCATTTTTGGTTGAAAGAACAAGTGACAGACAAAATGGTTATTCAGATTTGGGCATTTAACAAACATTTTCTCAAGAAGGAACAAAGTGAGCCTGCCACTTCAAGGAAAACAACTGATAGACTTTGTTGCCAATGATAGAATTTGAGCTTTCAAGCTAAAACTAGAAATTTGCAAAATGTGTGTCTGCCATTGGGAGCTTGACAGTTCCCAATACTTAATTTCTTTTCTGATAAGATGGATTGGTGGTGATAACAACAAAGGTGATTTTTTTTTAACAGTGTATAATGAAATCCATCAACATGCAGAATATCTGCATTACTCAGTTAACTAATATTTTCCAATGACCAATGCATGGAATTACAAAATCATACATGGGTAAAAGATTCAAAGTACAACATAGACCAAGGGACTTGGTCTTTTATTTAATGTGTTTAGTTACCTACTTAACTTAATGCCTAGTTAATAAATATTTATATTATTAAATAACTTCTATGGTTTCTGTCCCCTGACTGGACATTGACAGATATACAAATGTATTTTAAATGGATAACATAATCACACTGAAGGGAGGAGGGGGAGAACTAATCCACGTAATTTTTTAACACAACATTTTGATTATGTACACTCAGTCTGGTGGGGGAGGGAACTGTAAAAATTATAGAACTTTTTTTAGTGAGCTTATTTTTTAAATAATAGTATGGACATAGCAATTCTGAAACTATGTTGTTGGGAGCCAGTGTTCTTACTGTGGAAGAGGGGAGATATAATTATGATGGGTTGAATTGGATTTGGATGTGTTAGTATGAACTAACAATTTCTGTAATCCAAACACACACCACAACCAGCACCATTACCAGTGCTGTTAAGATATAGAATATTTCTACCACTCCAAAAAGTCATCTTCTGTCCCTTTGCAGTTAATCCTCCCACCTCAGACAACCTCTGATTTGCTTTCTGTATCTTTTTTCTCTGGTTGTTTTCAAGACTTTTTCCTATATCATTGGTTTTCACCAATTTTACTGCCTGGGTGTGGCTGTCCTTGTATTTATCCTGGGATGGTTAATTTCTTGAATCTATGAGATGAAGTTGGAAAGGTTTTCAGCCATTATTTCTTCAAATATTTTCTCTGCCTCCCACCTTGTTCTAGTACTCCCATTACATATGTGTCAGACCTCACAATGTCCCACAGATCATTGAAACTTTGTTCATTTTTGTTCATTCTTTTTTCTTTGTGTGCTGCAATTTAGATTGTTTCTGCTGCTATGTCTTCAAGTTCCTTTGCAGCACCTAATTTCTCATTTCATATGTATTTTTCAGTTCTAAAGGTTCTATTTGGTGCCTTTTCATAGTTTCTATTTCTTTCTTCATTATGTTTATGTTTTCCTTTAAGTCCTTGAGCACATTTATAATAGCTGTTTTAAGGTCCTTGTCTGATAATTGCATCATCATTCTCAATACTTTATTTTTCTCTTTCTTTCTTGTATGTCAAGAAACTCTGTAATGGATGCTGGACATTACAAATGCTATACTGTTGAAGGTTGGATTTTTTTTTTTTTTTTTGTCTTCAAAGACTGTTAAATTTTGTTTTAGTGGGTAGTTTAAGTTTCTTGTGGATCATCATGATCCTTTTGAGGCTTGTTTTCAAGCTTTGTTAGAGCAGGTCTAGAGTAACCTTTACTCTAGAGTTAGTAAAGTCTCACTCCTAAGGCCTGGCTTTTCTGGGATCTGTGCTAAATGTCTCAGGTGTTCAGTGAGGTCTCTTTATTCTAGCTGGTCAGAGCTCAAAAAATTTTCAACTATGTACAAGCTCCTGGAGGTGTTCGGTTTATAGCTCACCAGTACTTGTTCTTTCCCCAACAGTTACTTTTTGTCCAGACTCATGGAGCCTTACCATGGGTATGTGTGGCCTAGTTTTCAACGAATACCTGAGTACTCCTGTAAAGGAGTACTTCCAGAGGTCTTTGGGTAGTTCTCTCCTCCCTGCCTCGTACTCCGCCTGGCAAATTCCAACCACCTTGGCCTCGCCTGCTCCCTGTCTCGTCAGCTCAGCAAGACTACTGTGTTCTGCTTGGTTTTCCATTGCTGGGCTGTGGTCTGGAATGTGCTTCTAGGCAAAAAGCTGGGGCAGTCTAGGGAAGACCTCATTTGTTTCCCTTCTCTCAGTGAATGTCTGAGATGTGTGAAAATAGTTGTTTCATATACTTTGTCTAATTTTCTAGATGCTTCCCAGAGGAGGAGTGGTTCAGTACCCACCTGTTTGTTTTTTGATCACATGGATTTCCATGCACTCTTTCTCTACTCCTGGGCAGCTCCCCCTGCTCCTCCCTATCTATATGCACATGCATGAGAAGAAATACTTAAAACCAGAGGGCCAGGATTTTAACCACCGCTAGATCCTCCTGGGCTATGGCCCCTGCTGTATCTTAGCCTGCAAGGATTTCAGAGAGCTCATTCCAAACCCCAATGCTAAATGACATATTATCCCCCATACACCTCCAAAAAACCAGAGGGCAACGTTGTATTTTTCAATCAAAGCCTTGTTTTTTATAGATAGATATAAATTAACATAGAAAAAAAGGTAGAAGAAGATACGCCAAAATGTTAATAGTCATTATCTCTGAGGAATGAAATTTTTGTTGTTTTTTTCCTTTTTTCTTTTCTGGAGTTTCTAAAATTTTTTGCTTATTATTTTTAGTTGACATAATTGTACAAATTTATGGGGTACAGTGTGATATTTCACTAAATGCATACAACAATGTGTAATGGAGTTTCTAAATTTTTAAATAACGAACACATGCTACATTTATACTAAAAAAAGAATGATGCCCTATATTTGTGCACCCCTCCCACAGTTCACTGTGCCTCAGTACAAACAATAAAGGCCAGGGGTGTAACTGATGGTTGCCGATACTGAGCTCACCTGGGTGATCGCCAAGTTCTGTCTCTACTCAGCAGAAGAACAGGCCTATTGAATTCTGACACCCTCCCTTCCCTCCTCTCCCCAAACAAAAGATTATTTAAAGAGTTTCCTTGTTCTCTGAGCAAATGATACCAGCTCAGAATAACATTTCTCTCTCAAAAGCTTTTCCAGAAGGTTCTGATAAAGCCAACTCTCCCAGAAGAGTATGAGTCAAGAAGCCAGGAGAAAAAGAGGAGAGACTGGCATCGCCGTGGGTTCCTGGGCATTTGCACTCAGTCGGCTGCGGCAGAGGCTGGAACAGCCTTTCTGCTAAGGGGAATCTTGCTGCCTGCCCCCAAACTCCTACTTCCCCTTTAAAAACAACAGAAAAAAAACCCTTTCCTCATAATTCAGACCAGGAACTCTGGAGACATTAGCATATTCTGGCAAGCAGCCTGATGGATTATAGATAACAGGTTATCCAGGAAATAATTAGAAGCCTGCGCCCACACAGATCAGCTACACACACTGACCCTGCCATTCAGGATGTGGCCCTGAACGTCAAGAGCCCTTTCTTCGCTCCCTTTGAGGAGTGGGGAAAATGTCAGGCTGCTCTCTCTTCTATTATACCGTTACACGTTAACAAGTGCTGAGTTTCCAACAGGCACTTAAGCCCCCCTAGGCATGAACCCCGAAAGCTGTGGAGGTCAGGGGGCACAGAGGGGGTGGGGGGCAGAGCAGGTCAGGGGGCACAGCTGGGGTCAGGGGGCTCAGAGGTTCTCTCCCATGAGCCCCGGGGCGTGGCAGTAGTGGATTTGCCCACGTGCTCCGAGTTTGCCAAGTGCTCCACAAGCATCACCTCATTTGAACCTCAATAAAACCCCACGAGTCGGGCATTATTTTTCACCACCTGACCAGCATCTAAGGTTTAAACTGAGGGTCAAGGAAGTGATTTGTGCTGGGTCACTCAGCTGGTAAGTGAAGGTGGAATGTGGTTTTGAATTTAGGCTTCTGATTCTCAAGTCTACACTCATCTTGTTATACCCTCTGTCTCTCAGCAATCGCTGAGTTAGGCCTCTTAAAACAATTTGAGGAATGGTGCCAGGCTCCCTGGCTTGGCTTATTCAGTGGTCAGTAGTTTGGGAAGTACAGTAAGTAGCTGAGAGTGTGGGTTCTAGAACCGAATTGCCAGGGTGGGAATCCTGGCTCTCTCACTTTCAAGTGACCTGGGAGAAGTCTCAGCACCTCCTTTTCCTCATCTATAGAATAAGGGGTCATAACAGCACCCATTTCTAAGATTACTGTGAATGAGGTATTGGGAAAAGTGCTTAGGATCATGCTTGGCATGAAGGAAGCTATCAATAAATGCAAGTTATTATTAACAATTTCTACTAGCACCTGTCAACGGAAAAGAAGCCAAACTCTATAAAATAATTTTAAAGAGATTGATTCTGAGCCCAATTTGAGGACCATGACCCGGAGCCACACCCAAGAAGCTTGAGCAAGTGGACTCGCTGCGGCTGGGTTACAGTTTGGTTTTATACATTTCAGGGAGACAGGGGTTACAGGTAAAGTCACAACTCAATACATGGAAGGCACACATTGTTCCAAAAAGGTGGGCCAATGGGGGCGGGATGGGTGCTTACAGGTTATAGGTGGGTTTAAAGATTCTTTGACTTATAATTGGTTAAAGACAGGAAACTTTATCTAAAGGCTTGGAATGTTTTAATATAAGGAGGGCTGTTAATCAGAGACAGGCCGCTGGACATATATTTGCTGTGTAAATTGAGGACCTGCAGGTTTGTCTTGCTTAGCCTTAGGCCTGTTAATGGATATCTGCAAGAAGGGAGGGGGGCATGATGAGGCATGTCTGACCTCTCTGCTTGGGGCAGGAAGTGTAGTTTTAGGGTATCCCCTTGGCCAAGAGGGAGTCTATTCAGTCAGCCGGTGGTGGGGGAGCCTTAAGATTTTATTTTAGTTAACACACCCAATAGCTGGGTTTACAGAGAAGCTTCCATTTCAGTTAGTATAATTTATATTTTCCTGCCAAAGACAGGCCCTCTAGATTTCTCTGCCTTGGTTCGGTTTCCACCACCCCACTCCCCAAGCAGCCCTGGGGCAAAGATTTGAGTACAAGGAGTTGGTTTGATAAGTGATTCCAGAAAGCTGTGTGAGAGAAAGGGGACAGTGAGGCAGGGAAGGGAGGCACAACAATACAGGTGTTAGTGAGCAGGTAATCATAGAGGGGGGCGGGGGTCTCAGAAATTGTTTGGAACACACCTCAGAATGGTCCCTGGGGCCCTCACACCCGTGCCCATCAGTAAGGGCTGCTCCTGGGGCATTCACTGCAGGTCCACCTCAGGAGAAGTGCTGTCTGGGGGCCAGAGCACCCCCTTAGGCAGCAGGAAGCTGTTGGTGCATTGGAGCCACATGCAGGTGACCTGGGGTAGGCCAACAACTAGGGCATGCGGCCCTGCCAGCCACCCCAGTAATCTCCCAGTGTTGCTCATGTACACTCGACTTGTACTCTTTTCTCAGAAACACTTGCCAAACAGCCTCATTTTTTGCTAGTTTTAAAAGAGAAAAATTTCCTCTTTGAACTGTAAATACCTGCAGGGAACTGTCTACAGAAATTCTAGGTAATTAAAACCCCCATAAAGGAGCTATCGTCCTGATAGTCCCATACATGTCTGTGCATCATGCCTTGTAGTTTACACAATTAAAAAACATATTTGTGTCCTATTATCTCATTTAATCCTCGTGGTAAACCAGTGAAGTAGATGGTAGCCCTCTGAAGAAATCCCACAGTTTTAGATCCTTCTACAAGGGATTAGAAAGAGTTTAGTGCTTTCAGCTGAGAGATAATTCTGAGGCCCTGAAGGAAGCTTTGCAGTTTGTCTCTTCTCCATCTGAATGGCCCCTGTAGGCTGAAAAAGTCCCATTCTGGCCACTGTACTCATTTAGAAGCTTTAAGAATATTGTTGCTTTTAGAATAATAAGCAATCCAGTTACTTTACTCATTTTTTTCTCAATGTACACATATAATAAGATGTTAAAATAGAAGTTCTGCTAAGGCCTGAAAACAATGGAGATCACATTCCAAGAGAGGCACCAGGCCACCATGCAGGATTCAGAAGAAAGGAGGAGAGAGAAAAGTAGTTTTGTGGCTCTTGTACTCTTCATTCATGGTGATAAAATGGCCAAGAGTTTGGAGATAAGAAAAGAGGATTTCTGGACAAAGTTTCTGGGCGTGCTGTGAGTCCCACAGGGAGGGGAGTATAGGGCCCTCCTCATGAGCGTAGGGAAAGGGGCTTCAACTTGTACACTGAGAGAGCTTAATACACGTCCCTTGTGTCTTAGGGAACACACTGCACACGTGTCTGATTCCCAGCTAGAAAATCCAACAGACAAGCAATAGGCTGACTATGGCTTTGACTGTAGAGCAAAGGGGGCGTCAAGCGAGGGGGCCAGGGCAGCCTGTGCTCCCCAAATTTGTCACGATAGAGGATGTGAGAGTGTGTAGCCAGATGTGGGCCACATCCAAGAAAGGACTGTCAGTGAGGGCTGTCTTAGATCTGTCCAAGAGTGCCGCGTGGAGGGACACACCGACCTTCTCAGAGAGAGCTCAAGGCATCACCAGATTCACAGGGCTGGGGGAGGAGTGAGTGAGCAGCTGGAACGGAGAGTACCTGTCCTGTGAAGCAAATGGCAGGGAAGACAGCCTCAGGGGGAGGGAAGGTCACCACAAGGGCCTGAGAGTCAGCTTTCAATATCTGCCAAGTCCAGGGTGAGCAGATGCTAAATCTCCGAGCTGGGGCCAGTCAAGCAAGAACTTCCCTGCTCCCGTCGCCTCTTCTCATTTGCAGAACTCCAACTCTGAAAGACGCAGGACTCAGGGCTAGCAACCTGGAGAAGGAGGGGGAGAAATGTTAGCAGCTGACCACATACCCCTTCCTCCAACCCCCTTTCAAGAATCCTGGGCTTGGGAAGTTGGGAGATGCTTCAACTTTAAAACAAGAGGTTATGGGACTGAAAAGTTTAATTATTAAATGTATACTGTATGATTTAAAGCAACTGGAAGCTTGCTGGCATTACTAAGTGTGACCAGAAAGTCACGGTACTTGCTCTAAATTTTTTCTGGAGCAGGGGAAGAGCTGGCTCCCCTGAACAGATGACAACGGACAGTGGGAAAACGAGACAAATTTGCTTGTGAGTACACTCCGTGAGTCCTGTTTGTCTGGCGTGACGACCATCCACATTTCCAATACTGGGAGATTTACTAGAGCCCAGGAAAAGAGCGGGCTGTGTGGTTTATGAGTTGGACTCTGGGTCAAAACCCCAGAAGACTTCATTGGCGAGGTGAGACCAACTATATAAATAGGCCAGTGTCCACAGCCCCCATGGGGCCATGGTCAAGAGGTCTCTATTGCTCCCCACCCAGTTTAGAAGCCCATCCTGACCTGAGGTTGAAAATGGTGAGAGCTGCTGCTGCGCTCATTGCTGTAAAGATCATGGCGGCAGATGGCTGCTATGCCTGTCCTTTGGGAGTCCAAACTCGGTCTAAAAATCCACTAGATATGTCCCCAGAGACAGCCTGATGATGAATCTATTAAGAGCCCGAATCCCTTTGGATAAACACATTGGATAATGGCTGTGAATGTTACAGTAAAATGTTTTGGGAGACCTCCTTAACTTACTGTCTCTCAGCTCCAAAGCTACCCTTCTGTACTTGGCTGTGTGGTGCTGGGGCTGGGACTCTGCCAACCACAGTTCCGCTCTGCCAGCTGGCTCCACGGTAGGCCCTTCCCATGGGAGACCCCAGGGAACAGCATGGCTGGAAGGGAAAGAAAGGATTCCTTCCTTCCTGGCTACTTTCTGTTCCTGTCAGTGTCCCCCTAGTCTCAGCTCTTCACCCTGGCAGTGGCAGTTCCTCCTCATAGCAGCTGTTGAATGCAGTTTCCAGTTTTCCCAATACTTACAGAACCAGCCTCCTCATGCTCCCCTGTTCCCAGTAGACATCAGGTCCCCATGAGGTTCTCTCCAGCTCAGAGATGCCAGCCCAGCCAAGCGGCACCTCTCTTCAGAGTGAGAGTTTCAGGTGTTTAAGTTTCAATATTATAATTACCACCCCTGCCCACATTCAGCTGTAGGGGTGGTGTCTGCTTCTTGCAGTTGCTGTGATACCTTAGTGTACTCTTTTTGCCTTTTCAGTTACCTAGATAACAGCTTCATATTTAGTTAATAATTCTTGTACTACTTTCTTTATTTAAATAACTGATGATGTTTTCTGTCTCCCAATTCATCCCTGACTGAGACCCTCTTAATGCAAAATGGAAAATTAGAGTATCTCAGGGAACTTGTTGGGGTACAGAATCAGTAAGGCCTCTTGGAGAGAAAGGCTGGAATAGCATGGAGCCCTCCAAGAAACAGAGGAAACCAAGGACTTTCTCTTTAGGAACTGTATCTATCAGCACATTGCCCACCTCCAACCCTTGTACACAATAGTAAGGGTTGGTGGGCCCCAAAGCCCAGGTACTAATTCTGTGGTAGAATGTTGTCTAGGTTGAGTCTCGATCTTGGAGAAAATCTAGTTGGCTCTCAGAGGCTATTGCCTAAGCCGAGGAAAAGTTGAACAAAAGATCTGTCAGTACTGGGTTGCCAAGGAGCTGTCCTAGATTTTCAGACTCCCTGAATTTGAGATAAATATCCTGACTGTAGACCTGCCAACCACCCTGAACTTGTAATTGCTCTCACATCTGAAGCCTTAAAAATGTATCTTTTCCAGCAACAGCTATTTTACTCACGGGACCCAGCCAACAAGCATAAGACATTCTGAGGCAGAGCCCTGTTTTCTGGGCCGTCCTCCCTAGAGGCCCTGGCTGGCCTGGCCGGGTCCCAGTCTTCTCTCTCTGTCCTTCAGTGCCACCTCAGTCCTCCTGGAGAAAAAGGTGAGTCGCCATCTCCTGGCCAGCACTATTATTGCATACCCATTTTCCAGAAGATTCCTGGTATCTGGGTTCTACGTAAAGCACAGGAAATTTTCCTTTACTGTGAGTTAGTAATCTAGATGTGTTCTGTGGAAGATTATGCCCTAAGCCATTAGAAGGGAGGACATAGGGTTTTTGGAAATGTCACTACCTCTGGGCCTCACTTTTTCTATCTCTAAGGCAAAGCAGTTACCTGAATGTTGAGGAGCCTATAGCAGGTTTTCCTTTCTCCCTCAAACCGCCTTGCCAAGCTTCCCACATGAGAAGGCAACGCCAGAGAACGGAAGAGAATTCTTCCCTCACACACACAGTTAAATAGCCACCCCACATCTCTACAGAGCTGTCCTACGTATATTTGTTTCTTAGTTGAATGATGATCTTTTATGTCATTTAGACATTGCTCAAGATATAGACTGTTTTTTTCTCTATGAATTCAGAAAGGCTCTACTATTTTATTGATTCTTTCCAAAAAATGATTCATTCAATCAACCCAAAATTTTTATTGAGGGTCTGCTATGTGCCAGGGACACAGCAATAAACAAAGCGGACACAAATCCTTCCCTCGTGGAGCTTCTTACTCAGTAAAGGACACAGGCAATAAGTAACATACGTAGTGTGTCGGCTGCAAGGGGGAGTGAGTGAAAAGAGGCTTTTTTGTCTGTTTGTTTTGGTTTTAAAGACAGGAGAATTTGCTCTGCGTTTGCCTGCTGATGAGAATGACCTAGTACAGAGGGGAAATGACACAGGAGAGCAGAGGGGGGACCTGGCGGGGAGATGCCCGGAGTGCGAGAGGAGGCGGGATCTGGTACACATGTGGGGAGGGTGAGTCAGATATTCACTGAGCCCTTGCCAGGTGTCAGAACCTGGGCAAGCTGCTGGAGATACAGCAGTGAAGAAAATGGACGACAGCCCTGCCCTCCTATAGATTGCATCCTAATTTGGGAAATGGACAAGAAAAAAGCACGCTAATATATCAGACATGGCAATCATGGCTCGGGATATGTGCTATGAAGGAAACACGGTGGTCGTGGGAATCCTCTCTGAGAAGTGCCATTGTAGGCTGAGTTTTAAAGTTATGACAAAGTAATGTCCATGTGAACAGCCAGAGGGAAGAGGATTCCAAGCAGAAAGAATAGCAAGCACAAGGCCCTGAACGAGAAGAGCTTGGCCCATTCGTGCACCTGAGAGGAGGCGAGGCTGTCGGAGGGTAGTCAGCAAGGAGGGTGGAGCGTGCAGCGAGGTTACAGAGGTTGGTTGTTGATGGCTTTTTTTTAACAGTCAATAAATTTTATGAGCAAATTTGTAGATAACTCAAGGCGAGGAAGGACTGCAAATACTGTTAAATGGCAAAATCAGAATTAAAAAACATTCCCATAGATGGCATGTAACAAATCTCAATGTCAAATCTTGCATTTAGGCTCAAAAGATTCATTGCAAAAAAAAAAAAAAAAACCAGTAAAAGGAAGATCAAGTATACCATGAGGTCTTAGGAAAGGGTATTGGGTTTCCCAGAAAGCAGAGCCTAAGACAGAGGCCTAAATGTAAGCTCTTTCCTGGGGACTGTGACCAAAGGAGCAGAAGGGAGCAGTAGGGGAGTGAAGAGAGAAGAAAAAAGAACCAATACAGAGCTGTGTGGTTGAGTTGGCCATGTCCACAGACACTGCTGGTGCAATCTCAGGAGGCCGTGGAGGGGTTGTTCAGAAGGTGTCCTGCCACCAATTCGATGGCAAAGAAAGGGAGCAGCATCTCGCCATTGCTCCATATCCCACTGGCCAAAGGCTCTCCCCATGCGTGTCTATGTCCCTCAGCTGTGAGTGTCAGGCAGGCTACCATAATAGTCTCACTCACAATGTCACTCCAAGGTCCAAAGGCAGAAAGTAAGGGGCAGGAAGAGTGGACCTGAGATGTGTCAAGGTCAACTGTGCTTGTGGGAACTGGTTGGTGCCCCAGAGAACTGCGCATGGCTGGAATAAGAGATAAGTGAGCCTCAAACCTCCAAAGTGATTCATAAGAGGTGTCACCTACATATATGCCAAGGAAGGACAATTTCTCTCCCATGAGCATTTTATCTCAAAGTCTTTTTAGCCTTCTTGTGGAGATACATGTGTATAACTGAATCTCAGTGGCAATGCTTACATAAAATTTGGGCCCTGGAGGTAAAAAGGACCCCCAAATGCTACCCCCGAAGCCATAATAATCCCTCCTTTAAAATTTCTCTAATCCAGCAAATGAATCTTTATTAAATAATATCCAAGACTTCTGGATCTTCATCAAATGCTACATTTATATGAAGTATTTACTTCTGCAAATCCCAAGGCTCGTGTGGTGGGAGGGTGTGGAGGGTCGGGGATGCCATTCATCCCACTTATCCCAAGCCAACCAAAGGCCTCAAACTTAAGATTTTGACTCATCTCCAAATGATGTTACACACAAGTCTCAGAAACACACTAACAATGCTGAAATGTTCTGTATGTTCTTCACACAGCTAAAACTTGGGTCACCATCACCAGACCAGACTGCCTGAAGAACATTATAAATAAATGTTTTTCAAAAGTTCTGTAATTATCTTGTAAATATCTCAGTGACTTTGGTGTTAAAGTGTACCAATTTATTAAATATAAAGTTTCAAAAAATTATAATTTTTATGATTCTGTTTTGACATTTCTCTCTCTCTCTCTCTTTTTTTTTTGTGATATACCAGCCTTAAATAAAAAAGTGGCCCAGGTATTTCTTGACCTCTGAGATACCATGGCTAATCCCTACCGACCTGCAGAAAGTACTGCTTCTGGAAGTTCCATTGCCCCCCATTTTGAGGGCTTATTGGCCCTGCAACTTTTGTCTGCTTGAAGAAAAGCAAAAGAGAACTAGCTAGAGGGTGAGTAAGGAACTTTTGCTCCTTTCCCCAGCTCTGAAGGTGTTTATAAATATCACCCAAGGCGTTCTCGTATTGCGTTGGAGATTGGGTTATTTTTCATCTCACAAAGGGTAAGGAGTCCCTTTGTGAAATTGTTGCTGCGTGGAGTCAGCGCTTCTAGATATGCCTTTGTCGAATCCTCAAAGAATTGTCTTCTCAGAGTTTGTTCAACCTATTTATTCTCGGGGCTACTTCAAGTTCAAGGCTCAAAGCTGCACTCTTTCCTCATTACATCCCTGCCAGCTCTCCAGTGGTGCCTTTGGCAGAGGTCCCATCGTAAGGGCAGGCTCCGAGAAAGTCAGGGATAATTTATCTGTGCCCTGCAGGTGCTGAACTAGCTGGCTGCACTGTGGCCCTCCGTTGTTCCCCTCCTCACTGGGCTCCTGGGCCTCCAACCCCTGCCCTTCAGGCTCTAGGTGAGGGACACACATATAATTCAAAGAGGACAGCATAGGCTTGAGGAGATATCAACCAGGACAAGAGGGCCCGTGCACAGAGCATTTGGGCCAAAATGCCTCTCCTCGAAGAAGTGGAGACTTAGGGCCATACTTCAGCTTCATTGTCCCTAGTCTGACTGGTTGTCCTTGGCCTGTGTGTGCCTGCCCTTGCATGAAGTTTAAAATGGTATATTCTGGATTGTAGGTGTTCCCCATTCCGTTGTCATCTCTCTTGATGGTCCAGGAACCTCTCTCTAATCATCCCGTGATATATCTCCATATTAATCTCCCCTCCTAAACCTAACCCTACGGGTTAGAGAACAAAACAGGGTAATGGGAGGTACAGAAATGATGCCAATAATCTGCTTCCCAGACAGGTGATTGTTGAAAACCAGTGATACAAAAAAGTGATTTGGGGGACCCCCAGCCCTGAAGGAAAGCCACAAGAAGAGCAAGGAGGGGGTGTCATTGCCCCTCTGCCCAGCACAGACCCCAGTCTGTGTCAGCTGTCAGGTTTGACTGGTACTCTGATCTCTCAAGTGGAAACTTATCAAGACTTATTGTCACTAAGGTGGGAACAGCCGGAAGATCAAAGTCTGGGCCTGGAGCAATGGCAGCAGCCTCCCCTCCGTCATTCACAGAAGCCCAGCCTGCCCACTGGCACTGTCCCTACCAGGGGACTCCTCACTGGTGGGGTCTGGGTATCCTGGGAAGTTTGCAGAGGTCATGAGCAGGACCCTGCAGGGTAGGGTGTCCGGCTTCCAGGACTGAGCAATAGGCACGGGCTGGGTGGGAAAAGAATGGGGGTGGGACGGGAGAGAGTACAGACCCTTCAGCCTTGATGCAATTCAATTCATCTAATTTTGAGAAACATATACCTTATTGAGGAGACGCAGCACAGCACTGAAAGAGGGGCTCAACATGACAGGAATCCGTCCTCTGACTTCCCGCCCAAGGAGAGGCGAGGGTGATAGAGTCAGGGGAGGAAAGAGCCTGGTGGCCCAGCTGTCAGGGAAGACTTCATGACAGGGGAGCTTGCGTGGGCTGTGCAAGTAGGAAGAGGACAGGGAGAATGTTCTGGGGCTGAGAAGGTAAAGAGAGAACTTCATGGAACTCCATGGAAGCTCTTTCCTTTGGGAGAGGGCAAATTCAACTTTCAAACTTTTTTTTTGGAGACAGGGTCTTGCTCTCTTGCCCAGGCTGGAGTACAGTGGCGCGATCATAGCTCACTGTACCCTCCACAAACTCAAACTTCAAATGTTACTAATATTTCCTACGTAATCTCCCACAGACAGAGAATCTCCTGTCCTGTATCCATTCCCCCAAATAGTCTATGAGGAAGCAGAGCTCTCCAGAACCCGGTGCTAATCTGAACACTGTACCACCAGCACTCACAACAGCAATCATGGCAGTGACTGAACGTTTTCTACACACTAGGCACTGTGCCAGGGGCTTTACAAACATTAATCTCATTTAATCTTTACAATTACTTTTCCGTATAGGTACTATTATTAGGTACTACTACTATTAATATTGTTATTAATTAATATTATTAAGTACTATTATTACTGTTATTAGGTACTATTATTATTCCCCCTTTATAGATGAGGAGATTAAGACCCACAGACATTAAGTTACTTGCCCATATGGGTAATAATTGGTGGAGCCCAGGCTTAAATAGACTCCAGAGCTCTCACATTTAACCACTGTGTACAGTATTTTATCTCACAGCCCATAAGTATTTCTGTGCCCAGTGAGACAATGGATGCTAAATTTCTAGAAGAATGTACTATCCAGCTCCCTGCTGCTCTTCTTGAACTAGGAAAGCCTAGCTCAAGCCTCGCCTTCTCTCTAAGACCCTCCCCAACCCCTCCAGCCCTCACAGGGCGGCCCTTTTCCTGCATTCCTACAGCTCTTGTAACCAGGGCCGCTGACTCACCCATCTCAGGTCATTATCTCAAGATGGGAACATCTTGTCTCTCCAACAAGCCTGCAAGTAACCCTGGGTAAGGACATGTCTTGCCTCCTGAGGCAAGAGAAATGCTTGGTGAATTGGGTCGATGACTCCTCCTCGCCTGCCCCTTCCAGGTCCCTCGTGTTGGTGCAGAGTAGGCCTGCAGCTTGTCCTCTGGAAGGTTCTGGTCCAGACTTCAAGGCGGGCGTGTTGGGCGCTCAGTTATCTTGGCTGTCTGCCCCACTGCACACACCCCCTTCCTGCGTCAGTACCCTCATTCTCTCTCCTTTTCTTACCTGGCAAAGTTTAATCTTGCGGCTCCCGACCACCTTCCTGATGGGCGCTGTCTAGCTTTGTACTGTCCAGAGAGGTCCTGGCCCCATCCCAGGTCCCTCACTTGGGCAGAGAAGTGGCTTCCTGGCGTGCTGCCCCAGAACGTCACTGCGCAGCACGAGGGGATGGACTGAGCCCCAGCATGGGGCAGCATCTATTGTCCAGACCCCCCCATGCTTTTCCCATCAACTGCCATCTCTGAGAAGGAATCAATCCACTCTGCAGGCATTCTCTTAGGGGGCCTGGGGATGGATTGATGGGTCTAGTTGTTTTATTATTAGCCAGTGTACGTTAAGTCAAATCAGTAAACTTTATAGGTCTTCCCAGATTGCTCCAGAGGCGAGACCTAGTGGCTTTCACCTCAATAGATTCAGATCCCTGCCTAAATAAAAAGCAATAGTCACCTGGAGAAACAGTTTGATTTCTTTTTGAGAGAATCTTAGTGCCCTTGAGCCTGTCATGACTTCAATCAATAACCTTAACAGCTTCCAAGAAGAAATCAGGTGCCTCTGGGGTGTCTGCGTGCCACTGCCTGGTCTCCCTGGCACACGACAACTGTAGATGCCTGGACTGAACCAGGCAAGGCAGTGAGGACCCACACCTGGGTGCCGGGCCCTCCACACAGGCCTGGCGGTCCAGGCCGCTCCCCTCCTGCAAGCGTCCTCTTTACCCTGCCCATTGTCGCAGATCTCCTCATGCAAGACTCTCCAGTGGCCACCCCTGCTCTGCAGCACTGGCCTCCAGGCCCTGCACGACCTGGCTGGCTAATGAAGAGCTCGCCTTCCTCGTCATTTTGAGGGTGAATGTGGTAGTCCCTCCACGTGGCACTTTTGTGCATTTACAAAATTACTAGGAAGAAGAGTGAAAAATGGTGGTAGTAGTAATAATATAGATACTACCTCAATGGAGTGACAGCAATAATGAAAACTTCAGGCCTGGGGGGATCTCTATCGTGGGCCACTTTTAAGTTATATGTTAGAGAAAGTCACCATCTCTGCCCACCTAGGGCTAGCCACAATAGGGCCCAGCCTCACCCTGTCTGCCAGGGCTGGCTTAAGGGTCATCCCCATAGCCTGAGCTTTGGGCCCTTCCTCAGGCTGGCCTGTCTCCATGTCCCCATTCTGCAAGGGGTAACCACAATGGAGCCAGCAGGAGAACAAAGTCATCTGCATCCCTCTGCCCAGTGTCAGGGCCCTGTGCCATGAAAGCCCCCAAGTAGCCCAGCTGGGATAGTGGCTAGAAAGACCCCCACAATATTTTCATTCTCTAAAGGGAACAAGACCCACCATTTGTTGGCCTGTGGAATCAAACTTTTAAATACCAGGCGTTCCATCATTGCTCCAAAACCCATTTTGTGTTGCCAAGATGGACTCCCAAATCAGGGGACTGAGTGGTGAGAATCAGGTCGTCTCAATCTATTCCTACGCTGGATGAAGTTTTAAATAAAATGTTGGGAAAAACCCTTTCCCCATGTGATCCCTGCACTAGAAAGACTCAGGGGTTCCTGC
The DNA here is from genome assembly GCF_020740605.2 of Lemur catta. Lineage (NCBI taxonomy): Eukaryota > Metazoa > Chordata > Mammalia > Primates > Lemuridae > Lemur > Lemur catta. The sequence goes on from NC_059128.1 coordinate 33,088,312, forward strand.
TGCTTGGCTCACACCAGCCCAGAGGCCATCCCCACCTGTAAGGCTGAGGCAGACCCTCAGGGGCAGACCAGGGACACTGGGCAGAGCAATTTGTAACATCCCCGCCTCTATGTGATGACTTTCAACAATAATCATGCAGTGAAACAAATAACACAGAAATCCCCCCTTATCCTCAGAGGATACATTCCGAGACTCCCCCAGTGGATGCCCAAAACCACAGACAAGCACCAAACCCTACAGATACTGTTTTTTCTTTGATACATACGGACTATCCAGTGTGGATACGCTGCACAAAGGGATGATTCACATCCCAGGCGGGACAGAGCGAGACAGCGCAAGATTTCATCATGCTGCTCAGAACAGCATACAATTTAAAACTTATGAATTGCTTACTTTTAGAATTTTCCACTTAATATTTTCAGACCACGGTTGACCACGGGTAGCTGAAAACACTGAAAGCAAAACTGCAGAGAAGGGAGGGCTACCATAATAGTGGCGAGAAAAAGAATGCAGACAGTGGCAGATCTCTTTTCTTGAGCTTTGTGTGTATATATATAACCATGTCAGCAAAAATAAATAAATAAGTGTTAAAATATTAAAAAAAGAAAAAGTAATGGATTGATATGCTTTAATTACATCAATACTTTTAAACACTGGAACATACCTACAGATTGGTCAGCAATGAATAATATCATAGTTTCTGTTTTTGAGGTTTAACCTCTAATTTGTTAATGACTTTGTCAGAATTGATTTCACATGTTCATGTTCAAAAGCCAGCTTTGTTGATCTCTTCACTCATAGTCAATTATTAATTTTAACTTAGAAAAATTTCTTTTACATGAATCAGTAGATACACAAATTGGAAGTTTTAAGCGTAAGGCTAGGTTTGTCATAGACTCATAAAAATCCCATTTTACAATTAATTTCAAGGCTATCCACGTACTTGTTTCTTTGGGATCAATTACAACTGCTTTCAAATATCTCCACAGTCAAAAAAATTTCCACTAGAATATCTTCACCAGAAATTTCTATTATAGTTGGTAAACTTTTGAAGTTTTTCTCCTGTAAGAATCAGAGAAACTGGCTATGTGGCAGTCAATATTGGCATTATTTGATCTGTTGCTTTAAGACAAGCATCCAGTTCTTGATGAAAACAGTCAAGGCATTTAAACCTTGTCCTTTTGAGTTCTGCCAATGGTCACATGGAACAACAGAATTGAAACTAGGATTCTGTTTCCTCATGTTACAATCAGGTGCTGGCATTATTTATTTTGAATCTGTCGTTTAAGCACAGGACTATGTGGTTCCACCGGGTTTGGAACCCAAATGCTTTTGGGTGAATCCACTTAAGTCAGGGGTTAATTCTCCAAATTATGTTCATTAATAGAGTTTATTTAAATATATTAATTTGAAGCTTACATTGTTAAAATTCAACAACAGCCATAACATTATTTAGAACTTAGACCAACAAAAGATTTTTATCAAGGAGGAATATTTTTATCACTGGCATTGTTTAGAATTGCTAGTGCATGGTGATAACAAAAAGCAGACAATTTTAGTTTGTTTTAAAATTAGCTGCAGACAATGTGTCCCTTATAGCCTGCACCTAGGATGGAGGGAATCCCACTGCCTGCCCTACCTCTGGCACCCCAATGCCTCAAATGAGGAGCAGGGACAACAGCAGTTGAAACCACTGGTAGGCTAACCTATGGGCCTGGCCTTCAAAACCTTTCAAGGAGAGGCTTTGTGACAATTCAGGTCATAGACCAATTTTGTTTGGCCTATATTGTTTAAAAAAACAAGAACCACCTAAAAAAAAAAGAACAAAAATAAACAAAAAACTTCAATGTCTTCTGGCAGGGTGTGTATTTATAGTTTGCCATAGTCCCCACCACTCCCTATTGTATACTTTGTCTAATTTGCCCACTTAAGTTATCTGCCTGGCCCATGTAGGCATTTGAGTTTGTGACCTCTGCTTCTAGACTGTGTTTCAAGAGCCACCCTGATATTAAACTAAATGTTTTCCAGTTATTTCACTTTCTTTCCAGGGCTTGCTCTCTTCTCCTCTGCCCTCATCGGCCACAGCTCATCAGCCTCTTCTTGGCCCCTCAGCTCCACCACTTCAGAGACCCTCCTCCCTCTTGTTTAATCTGGTTGTTTTTCTTCCTGTACATTTCATTTCATTACTGCTACTCAGTTTCAGGAAGGAGGCACTTAGGCAGCCACTAAGTGCTCCTTCTTAAGCATGAGTCAGGCAACTGCCTCCCTTTAAGTGGGAACTTTGGTCTTCGGCTTCTTCTATGACACTCAGGGAGGCCAGCAAGGAGGCCACCCTCTTCCTGGTCCCCTCGGAGTCCAGCAAGGGGCTTGCTCTCCTGGTTGGCAGTAGGGAAGCAGAAGGGGAGAAACCATTTCCAAGCCCTGAACACACATGCAGAGTCATGCCCACAGTTGGCTTAATTTAACATCATGCAAAACACATTTCTGGCCAAACTGCCCCAAATTAATTTAGACAATTACTTTCAGCCAGGGGTGTGCTAGGGCCAGCTCATACTGGCTACAGAGAGGCAATGTTAAGCACTCCGGAATTTTACCAGTAGGTTGATGTCTTCAAATCAGCCATGGTGGAAGTATTTACACCAAGAGAATTGGCAAAGGTTATAAACCAGGGCTTTTGGGGGTGGGGAGGAAGAACCAGCATCCCACTGCCTTTAGCCCAGCCCAACAGTTCCTTCTGCCCACAATGACTAGAAACTCTCAGTTTTGTTTGGTCTATTTCCCTCCATATGCTTTAGTAGCGGCCAGGTAGTGCAGTTAAGGGGGGGGCTCTGGAGCCACCCGTGTCCAAGTCCACATCCTACTGGCAGGACCTTGAGCACAGTGTTAATCTCTCAGGGTTCCCATTTCCATGACCAGAGCGAGTCATTGCACCTTCTCGTAGAGTTTTCATAGGATTAAATGAGTTAATACAGGTAAAGTACTTAAAGCAGTGACTGTACATAAAAAATGCTCCTGAAACATCAGCTAATAATCTAAAACTGAAATTTCATGTAGCTCTCGTGTTTCAGTTGTGTGGTTAGAAGATGCAAATATCTGCTAACCGATTTAATCCCTGCACTGCTTGCTGAATACGAATATCCCTAATGCCACACTTTTGGGTGAGTATATACCAAGTCAACTCATGTCTTCTTCCTCTCAAAAAAATAGCAGCGACACATGGTAAAAACCTTTTTAATATTATTATTCTAAAATGTGGGTATTGGTTTTGCATCTCATTCTCAGAATTAGAAAAATCTCCTCTGTATTTAGTTTTTATAAATTCTGTTCCTTTTTTTTTTTTTTCTATTTCAGTTTTAAGATGCTCTATATTTTTTCACATCCTGAAATCAGGATGGGTATTTCAGTTGATGTATGTGTTTGATGTGGCCGTGTTTCTTTTCCTCTCCCTAAAAGCAGTTATTAAAATCTTGGTATATCTTACAATCAATGGTGTCTTAGAATCCAGGAAACACAGTAATAATAGCGGCAAATCAATTATAGGACCCAGAACGCCAGCCTCCCTATCTAGTGTCCTGTCCCCAAGATCACGATGTTCTGGGGATGGGATTCTGTCACCTGCGGTTCTGTTCTGCTGAGGCCACCCCCCCTTCCTTTAGGCTCATGTTGGTGGGGGCTTGGCCCAGGCCCGGACGTCTTCTGTTTCAATTACAAGCATGGTGAACTGTCTTCTGAGCTGGGATTTGACTCCCAGAGAAGAAGGCATTAAGACAAAATGAAAGCAAAGGGAAAGTAGAAACCAGGCTCCCAGATAAGGGGCAAGCCCAGCTGTGCCAGCCAGAAAACACACACATATTCTGTTCTGAGTCACCCCCGTTCCTGGTTCCACATCATTTGCCTACACTTCACACTTTCCCTATGTAATCTCAGTTTCCCCCACCTGGTTTCTTGCCCGAACAGCTTGTGGGGCTTAAGGAGATATCTCTAAAGACTTGCAGTATCTCCACCAGGGACGGCCTAGGAGAGCAGTCCCGGCTGTGGCAACTCCCCTGGGTGGCGCTTCTCCAGCCCCTCCTGAGCACACAGGAGAGGAGCCACTCCGCTCGGTGGTGTCGCTGTGGACCAGGAGCCCCTGAGCCACAGCCGCTCAGGCCGCTGCACGTGTGCAAACTCTGCTGCGTGGGGCTGAGGCACAGCTGCCCGTGGGCTCCCAAGGGAGCGGCGGCCCCAGCAGCAGGTAATCTTTGTCTGCCTGGGGCCTTGGGCTGGCCACAGAGTAACACTGTGTCTTAGAGCCGGGCTGGCCACACCAGAAAGACCAACATCGTGCTTTAGGGTGAGGCTTTGGGTCACCAAGGTGTCAACCAGGGCTCAGGTGAGCTGCCCTGTCTGGCAACACTCTATGAATATTGTCACACATGAATGCCAGGAAAGTGGCACATCTTGACTCCGTGGGGAGAAGACAATAGAAGCTCCAGGGCTGGTACTTTCCTGGACTCCATCCTATGCGCTTCTTCCTGTGGCTGATTTTAATCTCTAGGCCTTCCCCGTGATAAATTCTAACCATGAGTATAACAGCTTTCAGTGAGTTTAGTGGGTCCTTCTAGAAAATTATTGAATCTCAAAGGTGATCTTGGGGACCTCCAGACTTGCAATTGGTGTCAGAAGTGACAGTGGTCTTGTGGGAACTATTCCCTCCAAACTTGACAGGTGCCTAACTCTTGCCAGGATCCGTCCGTCTCCTTCACAGGGGTCTGACCTGCATTGTGACCCAAGCTCACCCCACCTCCCTGTTATCCTTCACAGGCATTTCCCCGATAAATCTCTTTTTCCTCCAATCCCATCTTCGTGTTTGCTTCTCAGTGGACCCAAAGGAACATAGGTGGCCTGTGAACCACCAGTACTGGAAATGCAGAATCCTGGGTGCCCCTTGGAGCTCCAGAGTCAAACTCTCTGTGGTGGGGCCTGGGTGGGGTTATCTCCTGCATTCAGGAAGAAAAAGGGAAGGGTCAGGGACCCCTTCCTGCATCTGCTGTTTTCTAAGTGCCTTTAGCTCAAAACGATTCTTATGCCAAAGTAGCATATTTTGGGGTGGTATATTCTGCCACCATTCAGATCACATTCTTCTTGCAGATACTTTGTTTGTAAACCTCCACTATCAGGATCCTGGAATGAAATGGCAGTAGCAGTTGATTGGCCTTTTGTAAATGAATTGAAATGGACCAATTAAAATAGAGAAATACACATACCTAGCAACTTACAACGTAGGTTTCACCCATTTACAAGTGAGAGAGAATGCAGTGTGGATACATTACACAAGAAACAGAAATGAGTGAGAAAGAGATGCCCAATCCCTGCCAACTTGGCAGCCCAGCAGGGTGGCTGGCTCTCTTTCGCAAATCCACACTGCAGAAACCATAGAGGGAAGCAGGAATCCCAGGAACCAACAACAACAGCAATAGCAACCAGGCGTGTGTAACCCTTGGGCAGATGGCTCAGACCAGGATCTGGCCTCGGGCACTTTCATGTACCTACACGATACCAGAGCAAGCAGCCAGCACCCCGGGGAATAGGGGCCCCTAACTGGGGCACTGTCACTCCCTCAGAAGAAAAACAGCAAAACCACACAAGCCACAAGTGGTAACCAAAGTAGAAGGATTGAACAGACAGACCAAGAATGTAAAACAAGCATCAAAAGTATAAGGAGCTAAGATAGAATCAATAATAAACAAGAAATTAAAGAGAATAAGTAGAAATATTAGGCATGACGAAGGAAAAAACAAAAACAAAGGGCAGGAAGAAACTCTTGGAGGTGATAGATACGTTGATGGCATCGACAGTGACGAGGGTTTGATGGTTTAACAGGATATGCTATTCTCCAAACACATCATGTTGTATGCATTAAATATGTACAGCTTTTTGTACATCAATAGTGCCGCAATAAAGCAGTTTAAAAAAATTAGGTTGTTCTCATTTGCCTTTGGGCTCTTGGTTAGGGACATAGGTCTCTGATTAAGTAGTATTACATTTGAAATAAGTGGACGCAAAGTCTTTTCTGTCCTCTCTTCACTTGGACTAAATCTTCAAGCAGTAAGAAACAGCATCCAGTGGGAGTGGGTTAGTTACCTTGAGAGTGGGTTGTTACACAGCAAGCGGGGCCTCTTTCTGTCTCTAGCCCCCACCAGATGCTGACACTATGCTCCTGGACTTCCAGCCTCCAGAACTGTGAGAAATAGATTTCTTTTCTTTATTAAGAAAGAAAAGAAAAAAGAAACAGCATTTATTCCCATTCATTCTCATACTGGCCTTTGATTATATGCAGATACCTAGTGGTATGCCTTATCTACAGCACCATGTGTATTTGTTGTCACAATATATTTTGTCTTGCAAAAAAAAAAAAAAAACCTCTCTAATAGTGAATAAAAGGCATAGTTCCAGGCTGGGACTAAAAGCAGACCCACAGACAAAGCAATGAGTAAAAGAGAAAAAGTAGAACTGAATAGGCAGATACGGAAGCCACACTCACCACCCTCCACATTTCCCTCACCCCAGGTTTGGGGTTTTACCTTGAGAGCTTTCCGTAAAAGGGGTGAATGGAGAAGCTTGGGTTCCCCTGTCTCTGGTGTGTCTTGTTCTCTGAGTTCATAGTCACTGGACCTGCAACTTGGAAGACCCACTTCCTTCCTGCCTGGTCCTTTGGCCCAAAGACTTCCAAGGAAACTTCTCCCTTCTGATGCCCTACACGTGAGACCAGCTGCACAATTTGCAGGTCCCAGTGCAAAATGAAAATGCAAACCCCCTTGTTCAAAAATTATTAAGAATTTTAAGATGGCAACAGCAGAGCGTGAAACCAAGCATGTGGCTCTGTGAGACTGCTCAGGTCACAGTCCAAGAAGCCCACTTGGCCCACAAGGTCTGGGGCTTGTTGGCAAACATTACAGTCCCAGGTAAGAAACTTGCAGTCTTGGTCAGCTCGAGCTGCTATTAACAAGATGCCATTGACTGGGTGGCTTATAAACAACAGAAATTTGTTTCTCAGAGTTCTGGAGGTTGGAAGCCCAAGACCAAAGCACTGGCTGATTCGGTATCTGGCGAAGGCTTATATCTGGTTCATAGATGGTACCTTCCTCACTCTGTTCCCACACAGTGGAACAGGACAAGGCAGCTCTCTGGCCTCTTTTATGAGAGCACTAACCCCATTCACGCGTGTTCTGCCCTCATGACCTACTCACCTCCCAACAACACTGCCTCTTAACACCATCACATTGGTGATCAGGTTTCAACATAGGAATTTGGTGGGGGACACATTCAGGCCACAGCACTTGCTTAACTCAATTAAAATTTCCAGCTTTTACAAAATCTATTTGCTGTTACTGGAAATTTTACCCTAAACCATAAGTATTAATAAAACAATCAGTTTGACCTAAAACAGTTCGGTTCTTCTTTGAAATACAGTTGTAAATAATAGAAGGTGGATTTTTCATGTGCCATGTGATCTCTGCAACACAACCATCTGTGGTTCTGGTTTCTTTTAATGTTACATTTCTAACAATGATTACGTGGATATGGTACGTTATTCAGAAGGAAAGATGAGGCTGAGAAGGATGCTCGGGACATTTGGCTAGGAATTTTCCCATGGGCTGGTCTTTCACAGCTTCTGGAATCCTCTGGGTAGGCACTGGAGTGCGGGCAGCAGCACAGGGCAGCACCGTGGCTGAAAGTGTGGCCTCTGGAGTCAGTCTGCGGGGGTCTAAATGCCAGCCCTTCCCACTCGCTAGCTGCATGACTTAAGCAAATGAACGAACCTCTCTAATCTTTAGTTTTCTCACCTATAAAATCAGGGTATCTGTGCCAACTTCCTAAGACTGGCACAACGATTACATAAAATAATCCATGCAAAGTGCTCAGTATGGTGCCAGGTACACGGTTCACACTCAAGCCAAGGTAGCTACTATTAATATTTTATTTCTACTCCACCCTGGTAGACCTAGGAGGATCCACAGGAGCTCAGCAGAGGCAGTGTCTACAGACAGATGTTTTATGATAGTGTTTTAAAAATATGATTCTTTTTTGTCATAAAAGTAATGACTATTTATTGTGTAAGGTTTGGAAACTATAGAAACATATAAAGAAGAATATAAAAGTCACCTGTAATCTTACATCCAACTCTAACCACTCTGATTATTTTTGATGACTTTCCTTCCAGATCAATAAACATTTATTTTCTTTCATATGTATTTGTATTTACAGTTGAATAATTTTTATATACCAAGAATTTTTATACTGATTTATCACTGCCCTGACCTTTTCTCCATGGCATTGGTCTTCTAAAACATGATTTTTAGCTTAAATTATATATTATTTTAGTTGCACAGACATCTCTAAAATCAAGTACTATATAAAATAACTATACTAAGGTAGAAACACTACTTTCTTGCACGCTCACATTTCATGACATTATTTATTCAGACGTTTTCCATGTCTCTTTCACATTAGTGGCTTTGTCTTCCCCAGAGCCACTTTTTGGTTGTCTCACACACTGTTCTAGAGTACATTACCTTCCCTTCTGCTTAAAAATTTTGAGTTACAGCACTTTTACAAAATCTATTTGCCGTTACCAGAAATTTTATCCTAAACCACAAGTAGAACAGTCAGTTCTACCTAAAACAGTTCGGTTCTTCTTTTAAATACAGTGGTAAATAACGGAAGGTGGATTTTTCATGTGCCATGTGATCTCTACAAAATAATCATTTATGGTGCTGTTTTTTAAAATATATTACATTTCTAACAAGCATTAACATGGATATGGTACATTATTCAAAAAGAAAGATGATTTTTCATTGATCCATAATTTTTCATCTTAACATAGAATATACTTAATCTGACCCATTATTGGATGTTTAGATTGTTTTCCATTTTTCACAGGTTTTTCTTTAAATTAACATGCCATTTGTTGTAATGACTTGGAGAAGAACTTAGAAAAAGAAAAATCAAGATCCACTTTAGAACCATGAGGATGGGGGAAAAAAAGAAAAAAAAAGTAAAATTAAAAAAAAATCCACTTTAAAGGTAAGCACTACCTTTGACAGCTCTTATAGTATAATTACCAGTTCCCTCTACCTCCTTTAGAGCCAATGCTGTTCTTTGACTCTAGCTGGTGCTCGGGGGGCTGAAACCCTAGGCCTGGAGAATTGCTGGTGCAGGGGAGTCAGGGGCACTATTCTCAAAGCAGCCCCTGCTTGCCCCTTGCTAAGCTCCAGAGGCTCCAGGAGCTGCCAGTAGCAGGAGCCAACCCAAAGGGTAAATTTTGAAATGGGCAAGGAATTTGGTCACCGGGCACATGTGCGAGCAGGCCGGCATCCCACTCCTTTGCCAATGCCCTATACTACATAAGTCAAAGCTTTTTTTTTTTTTGAGACAGAGTCTCGTTCTGTTGCCCGGGCTAGAGTGCCGTGGCGTCAAGCTCACAGCAACCTCAAACTCCTGGGCTTAAGCAATCCTTCTGCCTCACTCTCCCAAGTAGCTGGGACCACAGGCATGCACCACCATGCCCGGCTAATTTTTTCTGTATATTTTTAGTTGTCCAGTTAATTTCTTCCTAGTTTTTAGTAGATATGGGGTCTCATTTTTGCTCAAGTTGGTCTCAAACTCCTGACCTCGAGCTATCCTCCTGCCTCAGCCTCCCAGAGTGCTAGGATTACGGGCATGAGCCACTGCGCCTGGCCATAAGTCAAAGTTTAAACCTCCAGGGAGTCACCAGCCGAAGATAAGTCAGGACTGAAAAAAGAAAGGGAATTAGAACAGGGATAGCCAAAGATGACACTGTGACATCCAGGATTAGAATAGACCAACAGACAAACCTTGCCCAGGGACTGAGGGACACAGACTGACACATTCAATACTTTGAGCCCTGAGGGGGACACAAAAGGGAAAAAGAGACCATCTCTCTGCTGAACGTTCTGCCCAATTGCCTAACACCTCAAATATTTACCCAGTCGATATTTTAGAAATTATTCAAAGCTATTGGGGGGATGAGCTTTTCTTGGTATTGAGAATTGAGAATGTCCAGAATAAAGTTAAAGCCAAGAAGCTGTTGAGGAAGTTGGTTTCCACCCAGTGGTGTGCTGGTAAGTGATTATCAACAGGCTCTCAAGTATGTGTGTTGGGAAGGAAGGGGATGGGAAGCCCCAACTAGTAGCATGTGTCAATTTCCACGGTGTAAATACACCCACCATGTCCAGTTTCCAGTTATCGACATGTCACTGAATGCAAAGCTGTGAAGAAGTGTGCACTTATGGGCCGTTATAGAGTACTTCCACCATGCTGTTGCAGACGCAATAGGCAGACATAACTTTAGGAGAATAGATAGTAGTAAAGTGTAGTAAGTTAAATGCAGTGGCATGATCATAGCTCACTGTAACCTCAAGCTCCTGGGCTCAAGCGGTCCTCCTGCCTCAGCCTCCAGAGTAGCTGGGACTACAGGACACCCGGCTAATTTTTTTTATTTTTTGTAGATACAGGGTCTCACTATGTTGCCCAGGCTGGTCTCAAACTCCTGGGGTCAAGCCATCCTCCCACCTCAATGTTGGGATTATAGGCATTAGCCACCAAGCTCAGTCTATTTTCAATATAATTTATTTAATTTTACTTTTGTGTGTATGTTAATTTTTAATAATGAGTGTTTAATTGCCAGTTTACAAAATTTCTGAAAATGTACTAATTGGCTTCTGTGAGCCAGTACAAGTCAGCACACCATTTCCTTTCACCATCCCCTGTCACTGGAATGTCTTTGTTCCCACGTCACTGTAGAGCCAGCAGAGCGATCTTGAGGCGCGGAAAAGGTCATATTGAATGTGAATGATGTGTGGAGTGTCCCCTCATTTCCCCATTTCTCTGATGAGCCAACTCTAGATCCTTCTTTAAAATTTGTTTTAATTATGAAATATGGCAGATATGCAACTAAAAAAAGGTATAGACAAGATATAATGAGCATTTGAGAATGACCTAGTTTGACAAGATACATTATAAATTTACATAAAGTTTCCTGTGTATTCTCCTACTCACATCCCCCTCCCTCCTCCTCAGAGGTTACCACCGTCCTGATTTTGATGTTTACCATTACCACACATATCTTTATAATTTTAGTGCATATTATACATATTACATACTACCTAGTACATATGTATGTGTGTGCATATATATATATGTGTGTGTGAACATATGTACAGTAAGTCCTCACTTAGGTTCTTTGAAAGCAACTTTAAGTGAAACAACTTACAACAGGTCCTCGAATAATATCCTTTTGTTCAATGTCGTTTTGTTACAACATTGATGAGAAAAAAAATTAGTTTCCTTATAGGTCATTTTGCTTCAAGTCATACTTTCCAAGAACCTATCAATGACCTTAAGTGAGGACTTACTGTATATGTATATATAGTAGTGTTTTCAGTCTATTTTTATAAATAGAAAACCAAAGAGAACTCAGAGTCCAACTTGCTTGAATTATAATATCTCTTTTACTGATGTTATTTAAAAGATTCTACCTGATTCTGAAGAAAGGAGCTTGCCCAAAACAAGTTTGGAGGTGGAACTGGCCCCTTTATTTCTAGCCTAAGGATAGGTTAGAGAAGACAGATGCCTGATTGCCCATTTCAGGACTGAAATAAATGCTAATGAGCAAAGAGGAGTCTTTTTTAAGACTTCCAGATGTTGGCCTGTCTTGTTTCCCTATGAATGCCATTAATAGCAGACAATGGATGTCACCAAATTTTCCATCTTCTGGTTTTTCATGGTCATTCTTTATAAATGCCACCAGGGAGACATCTTATTCATTGAATCCTTTACTAACAGTAATTTCTGTCAAAGAGGTAAGAGTTTACATAGTATTTCTATTTTATCCCTTTTAAAAAATGACAAAACATTGACAAACACCAAGACAGGAAGATGTTATTTACGAAGATGGTTGTAAGCTAAAAATCACAAGATGGAGATTTGTGATTCTTTATCGAACTTGATTATAAAAGTTTTTATCGAGCACTGTCAGACTCATGAGCTGGGGAGAGACTTCAGATTTATAACTTGGTCCTAAATGGGCAACAGCAGATATAAAATCTTGGAATTTAATATCAGCTTTGAAAATGTTAAATTGAGAGTTCGAGCAGTTTTCACTTTATGAACTGGCACATTGTGGAATGCAAGGGCTATATCGATTTCTGACAGAAGAGGCTGTCTCTAAAATGGATTTGAGCCTTTTCATATCCCATTTCATTCGAAAGGCACATTTTAAGCGATGTCCTCTTCATTTCCATTTAGTGCGTGTGACTTAATTGGAGAAGAAAGCAAACAGCTTTGCAGAGAAGGACCTATCCCTGAGAGCCTGTTGGGGGTCACTGCAGGGGTGGAGAACAGAACTAAAGAAACCTGCTAAATGACATGAAGTTCACGTGGTGAATTTTTTTCCCCAATGTTCCGGTTCAAAGTGGATTCAAAGCCCTCTCCTTGGGTTATTTTTGCAACGGAGTGCCAGGAGGACATGGGTCCTTTGTGTCACTCCTTAGTTTTTTCACCACCGACCCCTGCCTGGAGAGGCCTCTCTCGCTTGCCTTTCTGGGAATGCAGAGCTCTCAACTCAGAGGTCTTGAGGGTGGGAGGGCCTCAGCCGTCCCTGGCCTGGTGAGCAGTGAAAGACGAGTCCTAGGAACATGCTTAGCTGGGCAGAAACTCACTTTGGCATATGTTCTGCGTGCCATTAGACAAATTACCAGGGTAGCTTTTGCGCTTAGAATTCCAGTCCATTGGTGTCTGTGTAGAGACCTAAAATTGGCTGGCAAAAAAGCCATCCCAAGGAGGTCTTACTGTAGCCTCTGACTTCTGATCAAAGGATGTTGGAAAGGAGCTTCTACCCTAAAAACATCCTCCATGTTAGTTTCCTATGGCTGCCATTACAAATTATAACAAATTTAGTGTCTTAAAACAACACAAATTTATTCTCTTACAGTTCTGGAGGTCAGAGGTCCAAGATGGGACTTACGAGGCTAAGATCCAAGGTCTCATTCCTCCTGGAGGCTCTGGGGAGAATCGTTTTCTTGCCTTCTCTGTCTTTTAGAGGCCTCCTGAATTTCTTGGCTCGTGGCCCCTTCCTCCACCTGCAAAATGCATCAATCCAGCATCTTCTGCTATCACCCCTCTTCTCTCCTTCTGCCCCTCCTGCCTACTCTCAAAGGAGCTTTGTGATCACACTAGGCCCTCCAGTTAACCCAGGATGATCTCCACTTCTCAAGATCCTGGATTTAATCACTTCTGCAAAGTCCCTTTTCCCACATAAGACAGCAATTCACAGGTTCTGGGGATTAGAATGTGTACATCTTAGGAGAGGGGGCGTTATTTGGTCCCTCACATCTCCCCACCACTAAACTGAAATTTTGCCAAAGGAATCTTTGGGTCCTGGTAAAGCTGATGCCAAGGGAGTATTTGAGAGAGCCCTGGCCTGCCTTGAGTTCCCCTCTGCCCTTCACCCTTCTGCTCAGTGAGGCTGAATTAGACTGGCTGATGGAGGCTCCTGAGAGATGCCCCCACTGTGGCCCTACTAACCACAAGAAAATGAGGAAAGTAGGATTATAAGGTTGCATTAATGGATTCATCACTTAACTGATCAGAACAGAGACACTCAAAGTCACCTTAAATAGAGAGAATGGCTTCTGGACCAGGAAGACTGCTGTGTGACCAGACTGAAGCAATTGTTCTAGAACATCTCAAGCAGAAGCAAGGTAGTCCAGTGAGGAAGCCTAGGAAAGAGGAGGCATGATGCTCGCAGTCCCATGTGCTGTCTCTAAAATGGATTTGAGATATCTCTCTCTGTGTCTGCCCCTCCACATCTGCTCTCGGCCTTCTCTACCCTGCCCTGTGGTCTGAGAGGCTGGCCTCTTGCACACTCTGTCACCTGGGCCCTCGGGCCCTCGGGCTCCCAGCTGCATTCAGCCAAGGGAGGCCCCAGCAGGATCAGAGGACAGGAGGAGGGAAGCCAGGGTATTTCTTCCCAGGGCTCCCTCCCTGCTAGACTGTGTTTTGCAAAGCCACAGATCCTGTGGCAATGCCCGTCCTTATTGCCATAGCTGCAGTTCCCTCCAGGTCCTGGCAGCTGCTCCCTCCTTTTGCCCTGGAGTTGGTGATGACTCCTGCTAGATTGGGGGTGCTTCAGCATCCCTTACTGGTTTTGAAATAACACTTGAAAAGAATCCATTCCTTAAACTCTCCAATTACTACCCCTTTTTGAGTGTACCTTTTATTTCCTGCCTGGACTTGGTCTGCTACTTGCCATATCTTAGCACTACCCAGAAGAGAGCATGCCTAGTTTAATAGGGGCATGTGTCCAGTCATGGTGGCAGGCATCCTTCATTGCGGAGGTGACAGCCCCAGATCCCAGTGCTCAATGCTACCAAACTCTGGTCTTCCCTGTCTAACTCCCCCGCACTGATTCCAGGAGCCCTGAACAACCAGCCAATAGTTTGACTCCCCACGTATCTTCCGGTCCCTCGAGAGGAAGGTTCTGGTCAGGCTAAAGTCAGCTTAGCAGGTTTATGTCTTATTGTACATTAATAAATTGGCCTTTTTGTTTGCACTTCTCTGTTTGAGCTTCATTACTGTGAGTCATCATCCCCGCTCCCAGTCTAATTAGGGGCATGAGAAGACAAAGTGTCTGGACTAGCAAGGCTGGGGACGGACCAGACACTGGACCACAGTGGATGCCCCAAGGTACATGCCACCTTGCAAGGCCACCTGGTGGCCAGGCCCTCTGGCATCTCTGCAATATCTGTCTCAGCACACTCTTGCTTCCAGACTTCTGCAGCCGTTAATATCCTCCACTGGGCTAACATTTTATGATCCTCCCACAGGCCGTTATCAGCTAACACCTTGCAGGGATTATGACAGCTGGCTCAGAGTAGGAAACGCAGAAATGGGACATGGTTCAATGCTTGGAGAAGGAGGGTGATGGGCGTGGGGAGGGGATGAATTTGAGGAAGGAAGAGGCTGACAATAAAGGGACTGTCAACTTGACCAGCTTCTTTTTTTTTTGCAGCTTTTCTCTGGAGCTTTTAAACCTTATTGTCTCCTCTGCAGGTCTAGGTTCTAATCTTGGCTCTGCCACTAACGACCTACCTGTGTGCCCCCTATCTTCTCCAGACATCTGTTTCTTCAACTGAAAAAAGAATGCTAAAAAATCAGTAAGTCTATTCTTGATGCATTTATCATGTTATAGTCAAGTTTTTTAAAAAAATATACATCCTGGTGGCATTGAGCTGGGAAGTAGAGATTCAGTCTGAAGCGGGCTCTTTAGGCTTTAGAACACAGCAGGTCAAATGAACATACGCTTGGAATCCCGCTCCACTGTGTGACCCCGGGCAAGTTACTTAACCTCTCTGAACCGCAATTTCCTGATCTGTAAGGCAAGAGTAATGCCACCCACCTTGTGTGATTGTAAGGGTTATATGAGACAATGTAAGCCAGACATAAGCTGGGACTCCACATCACCCGGTCTCTGCGTGGAGTTACATTTAAAGAAGACAGTTCTAAAACCAAATGTCATTTATAAAGTTTTCTAATTGCACTAGTGGCACTCAAAAAACAAAAGGGGATCCAATTGGTAACCCACAGCAACATTTCTTAAAATTTTTTCTTCTATCCAATTCCCTGTCCCCACCCATCAGCTCCAGAATCTCAACTCTAGAAGCCCCACAAGACTCTCCCCACCACTAGACTTGCCATATTTAGCAAAAACAAAACCAAAAAGGATGCCACATTAAATTTAGATTTCAGATACACAATGAATCCTTTTTTTTAGTATAAATATGTCCCACGCAATATTTGGGACATACTTATGCTGAAAAAATACATACTTACACTAAAAAATTATTTGTTGTTTATCTGAAATTCATATTTCACCGATGTCCTGCATTTTATCTGGAAACTCTACCCAATACCCAATCCACAAATTATTTTTCTGCTTTTCACTCCTCCCGATCTTGTATTTGTTATAGATGTCAACTTAGCTCACTAAGTACGTTTTTCTCACTTTATTTTTTTTATTTTTTGAGACAGAGTCTCACTCTGTTGCCCGAGCTAGAGTGTCGTGGCCTCAGCCTAGCTCACAGCAACCTCAAACTCCTGGGCTCAAGCAATCCTCCTGCCTCAGCCTCCTGAGTAGCTGGGACTACAGGCATGTGCCACCACGCCCAGCTAATTTTTTCTATATATTTTTAGTTGTCCAGTGTTGGGCCTAAGAATACTGAGTCATAGAAATGCCCCCTGTATTTCTGGAGACAAGATTTGATTTCAGAAGTCAACATGAGCTGTGCTTTGTGTTAATTACTTTAACCGTATGGCTCCTTCTGGGCCCGGCTTGGGCATTAGCATATCTCTCTGATCAGCTCTCATCTCCGGGGGTCCTTGCCAGCTCCGGCAACCCATGGCTCTAGGAAGAGGCCTGCCTTGTCTTTCAAAACAGGTGAGAACCATAGGCCCAGTTTACAGCTGTCTCTTTGAAGTGAGGCAGCTTTTGAACCAACACATTTCTTTTTCCTTTAAGGCAAAGCCTTATGTGACTTCTGAAATCAAATCTTGTCTCCAGAAATACAGGGGGCATTTCTATGACTCAGTATTCTTAGGCCCAACAGTCCAGACAATTTCTTTCTATTTTTTAGTAGAGACGGGGTCTCGCTCTTGCTCAGGCTGGTCTCGAACTCCTGAACTCAAGTGATCCTCCCACCTCGGCCTCCCAGAGTGCTAGGATTACAGGCATGAGCCACTGCGCCCGGCCTTCACTTTATTTTTAAATTTGTATCCACACTCTGCCCATTACCAGCATTCCCCACAATAAAGGAGAGCTTTGGAGCCGCCCCAGCAAGCAGAATCGCTCCCCTTCCCCCTGCCTCTCCAACCCTCCCTCTCCATACCCATTGTCCTGATTCTACATTTTTAGAAAGCACAGTGGCCAGGCAAACCCTTAGGAGGCAGGAGAGAGGAAGAAGCTAATTGGACAAAGACAAAATTTTGTCAGTGCTAGGGAGTGAAGGCACAGCTCTCATATAATAATAAATAAAGTATTTAACACAAGGTCTAGTATATAATAAACACAGAATACCTGCTTCTTACTCCTCCTCCTCCTCATTATTATTACTAGATAGACATCCCTTCCCATCCTCCCAGCCAGATCTGAGGCCTAATTCTTTATAGAACACTCCAGGGAGCTTACAAGCTTAAAAGAGGCTGCCTGCTCCATTGCTCCCTCCCCTAGAGATACTGTGGGGGTCCCAAGCCCTGTAGATCTGGGTTCTTCCAGCCCAAGTCCCCTTTACTCCAGGAACTGTCCCAGCTCCCTAGCTTGGAAGCCACAGGTAATCACAGCCCCACTCTGGTCACAGGGTCATGTGATCTGCTCTCCCCCCTGACCCGGGAAGTTCAAGATTTCCAAAGGTCCCCAATGAGCCCGGGGTCCCCTTCCAGGACAGTGGCCTCCGTTCTCTTTAGAAGGTGCCGTAGCCCCACTGCTGCTGAAGCAGTAATGTTTCTCCATCCGGGGCCACCTGAGGGAGTTAAATTCCCATTACAAAAACAAAGCCCACTGAACTGAAAGAGATGTTGGTCCCCAGCGCCAGCAGGAGCCTTGCCTCACTCCCAAAGGGGTGCCGGGCCCATTAAAGCTTTTCACAGCTGACTGCTCACCTGCTCTTCATTTTCCACTTCACTCGGCGCACTAAACAGTGTCCTGGAAGAAGGACCCAGCAGAACAAACCGACAAAATTGAACATTTCCCCCTCAGTCCTCTTTGAGGCCGACCCTCCAGGCTGAGTCGATGGGGGAGATGCAGCTCCATTTCTTTCCTTGTTGTTCTCCCAAGAATGAGAATCCAATCTGGGACGGAGCAGACCCAGGGCCTTAGAAACATGGCACCACATTCATTTCCCTTATAACTACCGAGCAGTTGCTCTGCTGCTCTTTCTTCCCATATCATTGCTATTAATATTTCCCAAAAAGCATCAACAGAAACAAAGGCTTTAAAAGAAGTCTGTCACTTCCTAATTTCAATTCATTTTAACAAATATAGGCTTGGAAGGACCAGCCCACCTCAGGGGACACAAAATACGGCAAAGCCAGCGTCTGTCCTCCCGAGGGTCAAAGCTTTGGGAGAGACTCAGACATAGCGGCACAAAAGCAGGCAGCCCTGAGGTGGCCGTGTGCGCCCCGTGCGGCAGGAGCAGGACCTCGAAAAGAGGGGCAGCTTGGGGTGTGGGGTTTGGGTGTTTTGTTGGGGGTTTTTGTTGTTGTTATTTCATGTGTATGTGTATTTGTATGTGTGTAGGTGTGTGTATGTGTTACTTTGTCTCCTTTTCTCTTCCCCCACACTTTTATTATCAAATCCATCCCTCTCAATTCTGCTGAGATTGCCAAACTTGAACTTTATAATCCTCCAAACCTCTCAACATTCCTCTCACCTCTGACTCTAGAGAACAAATCATTGGGTCTAACCTTTCCTTTCTGTCTGTAATAGGTACAGCATGCAATATATATTTTTTAAATTATTTTTATTTTTATTTTTTAGAGATGGGGTCTCGCGATATTGTCCAGGCTGGTCTCAAACTCCTATCCTCAAGTGATCCTCCCACCTCAGCCTCCCAAAGTTCTGGGATTACAGGAGGGAGCCATTTCGCCCAGCCATATGTGTAATACATATATATATTTTTTAATTGCGTCCTTACTATGGTAAGCACTAGGAAAATGGCTCTGGAAAACAGCTCTGGGCAAAACATCTAGATCCCACCTTCATGGTGCTTAACAAAGTAGTGCTTGAGAGAAGACTTTAAAATGCACATACTTTGAAACTGAACAAAGCTGAGCTGTCTTACTATCCATGAAAACTTAGGCCAATTAAATTCTTTGTGACTCAGTTTGTTTTTTTGTTTGTTTGCTTGCTTTCAGGTTTTGTAGAAATGGGGTCTTGCTATGTTGCCCAGGCTGATCTCAAACTCTTAGACTCAAGTGATCCTCCCACCTCAGCCTCCCAAAGTGCTGGGATTATAGGTGTGAGCAATCGTGCCCAGTTTGTTGACATGTAAAATGGGTACAATAGTCCCCACCCCATGGGCTTGTTATGAGGTTGAGAAGAGATGTTCCTAAGTGCTCCATGTGTGTCAGCATCTACTGCTAGTGTTAACGGTGGTATTTTAGTACCACACATGTTGGCACCTGATGATAATACTCACAGCATATTGTTTGCTGTTTTCAAATTGTTTTACATATGTCTGTTTCATTTCACCAAACAACATCATAAGCTTCTTTAGGGCATAACAGGAGAAGACATATCCTGAGTATTCAACAAATAGCTATTGGGTTTCGGTTGAGGGAGAATGTGGAATTTTCCTGCAAAGCCACTGAAGTTGCTCTTTTAGGCCGGAGCAAAGGGGGCCAGAGAATTTCCACAGCTGAAATGCCGAATGCACATGTTTGCTCAGCGCACAGGGCAGAGGGAATGATAAAGTGAATTCCAATTGGGCTGTGACAGCCTCCTGTGACAGATCGCCTGCGGAGCAGGGGAGAGCACAGCTGAATAAACCCGGGCATAGAGAGAAATGAACGTAGCCGGGGACGCTCAGCAGGGTGAAAGATAGTAGGCCAGACTGAGCCTGGAAAGGAGACCTCATTACTGCCCAGAGGGAGGCAGGGGCTGCTCTTCAGGTGGAGTAGAGTGCAGGGAATTCCAGGACGTGGTTGCATGGGATCAAACGGAACAGCCACTGAATGGCATCCACCAGCACGGAGGCTGGGGAGGGTGTGATCAATAAATGTGTAATCGAGCTGAAGGATGCTGCTTCTCCCTCCCTTTGGAGAGGCAGCTGAGCTGAGGTCTCTGGGGAGAAATCTGTGTGATACTGTGAGATTAGGAAATGTTTCTTTTCCTGAGAGATCCCTGCAGGTGCCTGGCTGGGAGAAGGTGGTTAATAAATGGTTGCCAAAGATTATTTGAGTTCCAAGAATTAGAAACCTATAATGAGGTGTTATAAAGGGACCAGTTCCTCGGTATTACCAGTGAGGAAAGTCCAGAAAAGTAGAGTGACTTGCCCAAGGTCATGCAAGTCCTGAAGGAGCTCATTCGTTAGGAAACCTATCTGCCTTTAGCAGTGTCTCTGTTACTCGTGGCTGGAGCCCCGGCTGCACCTTGACCTTCACTCAAGCCAAAATGGCTTCAGCGTGGTCCTTTCCTTTTCCCCAACTCTCTTCCAGTCTGGGTAACGTGGTTGCTTGGGCCTTTCCTCCCCTCTGATTCTAACCACACGTCTTCCAAAGCTGGAGAACCCTTAGCAATGAGCCGACCCACCTTCCTCAATCAAGGTCAGCTCAGTCAAGGTCAGCTCTCATTCTCACCATCACTGTCATTATCGATATTATTATTAACATTTGATTACCAACTACTGGCGAGGCCCAGGCGGTGATGCCCCAGCTGCTATGCTGCTCCTCCGTGTGGGGCTAATAGAACGGGCCTGCCACTCTGTCCCTTGCCAGGCACCACAGGCCTCCCCACTGCAGGTCGCCAACAGCCAGGCACAGGAAGAAAATAAACGAGTTGCTGCTGGCCTCAAGCTGAGTCATAAAGGCTCAGACAGGGGATTCTGGAGGAAGGTGAGTGGAGCGGCGGCTTCGTGAGCAAACGGCTCAGACAGAGGCCAGAGGAAAATCGCTCCCTGCCCCTCCTGCAGACAGAGCCCCCGAAGGTGATCTTCAGAGCCCCGGGTGAGCCTCAGCCTGGCATTTTATTGCTGATTTTTAAAAACTGCCCGTTGAAAATTGCCCATTGTTGCCAATCCTCTGTTTTATATCTTTTAATTGTTTTAAAATTGTGTGCTCTGTGCCCTGAGGTGATTTTAGCACCAAGGGCAGCACTTTTATAAACTTAATAGATCGTGAGCTGTATCTGCTTCCCTACAGGGTACAGATGGAGCAAGTGCGGTGGGGGCGGGGAGCCACAGAGGGAGGCCCCTGAGGGTTTGGGGGGCGCAGGCCCTCACTCCTGCCAGGACTCTTTTCCCCTGTTCTCCCCATTCCCCCTACAATGCCACTCTGAGCTTCCAAGCACCAGCAGGCGCCAAAAGATTGGAAGCTAGGCAGTTGCACGGGTCATTTGGAAACATCTGTGGACTTCGCTGCTGCCCAAGCCACCCAAAAAGATGGAGCACCCGAAGGGACTGTGCCCTGTGTGGAGGTTTAGAGACACATGCCCCTTAATCAGGAGGGGACAAGTACAATTAAAAAGAAAAATCTCTAGAACCACAGCTTCCCAGATCCAGCTGAAAGGCCAAAAGGCCAAAAGGCCAACCAGGAGTTGTCAACACTGTCTATATATAAATTGCTAAGGGGACAGCTCACAAATTCTTCCAAGAAATCAAAGAGGAAGAAATACTTCCAACCTGTTTTTATGAGGTCAGCATGACCCTGATACCAAAGCCAGAAAAGAACATCACAAGAAAAGAAAATTACAGGCCAATATCCTTGATGAACATACAGATCCAAACATCCTCCACAAAATACTAGCAAACCAATCCAACAACACATTGAAAAAATCATTCACTGTGATCAAGTGAGATTTATCCCCGGGATACAAGGATAGTTCAACATACACAAACCCAAAACTGTGATATATCATATTAACAGAACAAAGGATAAAAATCATATGATCATCTCAATAGATGCAGAAAAATCATTTGATAAAATTCAACATCCGTTCATGATAGAAACTCTCAAAAATTAGGTATAGAAGTATTAGGTAGGCAACAAGCAACCCCTAGTGTTAGGGACAGAAAAACAAGAGGTAATGGATTAATAGGAGCACAAAAATAAGAAGGAGAAAACAGGTAAAGAAAAACAATAAGAAGGAAATAGTTACAGAAAAATAACCAGGGGAAACAGTTATTTCAGTCTTAAAGAATAGGTTAATTAGACCATAGAACAGTGACCACCAATCAGAAGATAGAAAAACACCATAAACGGTGACTTTCCCTATCACACGTATAGGAGAAAGGAATGTCTGGAACATAACCTTTAAGTTATGTCCATACCCGGAAAAATTCAGACCCCAAAACTTGTGACATATCAGAAGTAATTATAAGTGACCTTTCCATCAACATATACTAGCATATAAAAGGAGAAACATAGAAAAAGACAGTGTCTTCTCCACTCGAAGAGACAGACCCATTTCCCCTTAGGAAATGTACTTTTGCTTTGCACCTATAAACTTTCCTTACAATACATTCTTCGTGCATACTTGCTGAGTGTCTGTCATCTCTCTCCATCGGTGGGCCAGGGCTTGCAATTCCTCCAAGCCGGGAGCCCAAGAACTGGGGAAACACTTCAAAGTCCAGCCATGGACAGGACCGTGACACCACCCCCTTCTGGGCACAAAGGTGGGCACCGGAGCAATTGCCACACCTGGGGGAGGAGAGAACACCCTACCAATCTACCAATCAGAAATTAGTACACCAAATGCAAAAGAATGCAGAGGATTCCCTAGCCCAAGGGCCAAGCAGCACAAGTACAATAAGGTCTGGAAGGTGACCTAGAACAGCCTAAGGCTAGTTATCATGTCATTAGCTTAAATCTACATTGTGGTTCGCCACCCCACAAATGGGCTTTCAGAGAGGATCATGGGAAATCCACATGCGTAGTAAGACTCAGGTTATATAACTCCCAACTGTCCATCAAAGTGTTTCAACTGTGACATTGGAACCATGAGGAGGGCCCAGTCTAGACACTATAAAACAAGACCCCAGACCATAATCAAGGCCCTTCTGTTACTACAGGGAGTCCGTTCATTATCTGTGGCAAACGTATCTTGCTCTTACTCCTGAATCTATATCTTGCTCTTACTATGTAAACCTATCTTGTCCTTCCTCAATAAACTTCGTTTCACACTTGCCTTGCTTTTGGAGTGTCTGGTCATTCTTTGGCCGAGAGCACACCAAGAACCAAGAACAGACTACAACCTGACAGAAGGAATATACCTCAACACAATATGGTAAACTCACAGCTCACATTATACCCAACAGTGAAAAACTGAAAGCCTTTCCTGGAAAATCTGAAACAAGATAAGGATGTCTGCTCTCACGGTTTCCATTCAACTGTAGGGGAGCAAACAATCGCTTCCTTCCATCCTACTAGGTTCCTTTGCTAGGCCACAAATTAACATAAGACAGATCAACAGGAGAAAACTCATATTTAATCACATACATATGCACAGGGCTCCCACAAAATATAAGATTCGAAGAGGGGTCAGATGATTGAGCTACAGAAAGGCACAGGGGCTGGGGTCTGTCTGCTGGGGGTGGCAGAGACAGAAGTGCTGGGAGAGTGAGGGGAGGAAATGTGTGGTGCACAAAGTCTTTCTTGTTACACAGATAAAGTCTCTCGGGGTCATAAAAGTTGTCTGGAGCAGTTCTCAGAAGAGGTGAGAGTCTGTCATGGTTGGCATCAACCTGCGGTCTCTTCTGCGATTGAGTTGATGAGATTCCCAGGGAGGGGATTCATGATAACTGAGTTCCTTTTGGAAGATCTGTCTCTAGGCAGGTAAGGGGAGCTCAGAGAAAGTCTCTGCCTGCTTGGGCTGGTCCCCAGGTGCCTTCAGTTCAAAGTAATCAGCATAACAAAGCATCATATTTTAGGGTGGCATTTCCTGAACTCCTTCACAACATAGTATTAGAAGTCCTTGCCAGAGCAATTAGGCAAGAAAAAGAAACAAAAGTTACCCAAATAGGAAAGTAAGAGGTGAAATTGTTACTGTTTGCTGATGACATGATCTTATGTGTAGAAAAACCCTAAAGAGTCCACCAAAAAAACTGTTAGAACTAATAAATGAAATACAGGAAAGTAGCAGAATACGAAATCAACACACAAAAGTCAGTTGCATTTCTATACACTAACAATGAATCATTCAAAAAAGAAACCACAAGAACAATCCAATTTATGATAGCTACAGCCTGATTTAAAAGGCCTGGGGGTTCTTTGGGGTCAGATTCAGATTCTAGTTCCCACACTGCCACTTCCTCCTTTTGTCACTTAGGGTAAGTGGCTTCACTATTCTTAGTCATTTCATCTCACCTAGTTACATGGTGGTGTTGGTGATGATACCTTCCTCACATGAGTATCAGGAAAAGCGGAAGGATGGGTAAAGTGCTTAACCTGATGCCGGGCACATGGCAACAGTAGATATTAGTTATTGTTGTTATTGTGTGTTTAGTGCTGTATTAGGCAGTCAAGGGAGAGGAAAAAAGAGCAGAAATAGTCACTGTCACTGAGGCATATGTTCTCCCAAACCCCATCCTGCCTCCTCTCTGACCACCCAAATCTGACTCAGCCTCAGCAGCTTCTGCGTGCAGTGGAAAGAGCCTGATTTGTGCCCAGCTCTGCTGATGCCCGGCCTGTGCTTCTGCACATCTCCTAACTTCTCTGAGCCTCAGTTTCCTCTTCTGTGGGATGGAAATAATAATAGAGGCTCTGCTGACTTCATAAGGTCATGGGGGGGCTTGAATGTGAATATCTGTAAAATTCCTTCAAAAGCTATAAAGTACTTAAAGAGCAAAAGTCAAACCCAATCTTATAGGCCTCACTCAAGTCCCACCTTTTCCCACTTTTTCTGTGAGAGAAATCCATCCCTCTTTTAAGAGGGAAAAAAAGTGGGGTTTTATTAGCTCATGCAACTAAAAAATCCAGGAGTAAATCTGGAGTAGTTGGAGCCAGGTTCTCAAAAGAGGATAATAAAACATCTGATTCTCTCCTCCTCTTGGCTCTGCTCTCCCTTGTGTCGTCTGCATTCTGAGGCAAGGATGGCCACGAGCAGCTCTCAGCTTGCAACCTACCAGGTGAGTGACCCAAATAGAAATGGTCCACCCTTCCCTCATAGTTCCAGAAAAAGTGCCAGAGTTGAGTCCCAGTGGCCAGCCTTGGGCCATGTGCCTGTTGGTGGCCCTTCTACCTACTGTACACAGATTTTACTGTTGTATTTTCTGGTAGGATGTAGGAAAAAGAAGAGGGAGAGCCAGACATAAAGTCCCAGAGAGCGACCAGACATTTGCTTGGTGCCCTGTGGTTGCATCAACACTTTCCATCCCTGGAACACTCAGCCCAGTAATATGGCTCAGGGGGATGAAAGCCTGGACCACGTTGAGAAGGGAGCCCTGCACTGGCTGAGAAACACAACTGAGAATGATAAAGGGAACCAGAACCCTATTTCCTGACTCACTGAAGCAAGAGAGTGCCTAATGAACATACTACTACTTGATGGTAAAGTTCTGACGAGGCCAACCACTTAATAACCGCAATTCTGACTCTGATGCCTATTCCACTTAAGAATCTATGTGAGCCCTGGTCTTCAGCTGCAGGTAATAGAGGTCATGTTGTCGGCTGCCTGAAGCAGGTGCTGTGCACAGGAGGGCAAATACCGAGTGGGAGTCTCAAGAAACCACAGGCATTTTGATCTAAGTCACAACATTTCAGCCTAATTCTACTTCCCTCCGGGGCCTGACTTCCTCTACCCCATCGCTACTTCCACCTCCAGAATAACACTTATCTCACGGTTTTGTCATATTTCAAAGGCTTTATTCATGCTTATTTCAGGAAACCTAAAGAAGAGTGTACAGAGCCCCCACATCCTACTCTACCTCGTTGCAAACCCTCATATCCTTTTCTAGGCATATACATATACTGTATGTAGGATTTTTAAGTGGAATCACACTGTTTCATAACATATATTAGAAACACCTCTCAATGCCCACAGATGCCCTTCTATGGCATTAATTTTAATAAATTCACATTGTTTTTCTATTGAGCGGATGTACCATAAATTATTTACCCAGTCTTCTATGGTTGGGTGGCTAGGTTGTTTACACATGTTACTATTATAGTATTCTGTGGAGTCTTTTAAAAGTAAAATAGATGAATGAGCTTACAGTAGTGTTACAGCCTTACCAGATTCATTGCCTGCCGCTCAGAAGGAAGCCAATACACTGAGACAGCAGGGGTTACAGCAGAGAGAAAGTTTAATATCACAGGAGCCATGCGAAGCGATGGGAGAAATTTCTCAAATCCATCACCTGGAGAATTTGGGAGAAAGGGTTTGTAAAGCTGGTGGGCCAACGGCTAGGCAGTTGGCTCTTTTGATTGGCTGAGTTCGGGGCGGAACCTTAGTGGTGAAGAAATTGTCTTATCGTGCTGAGTCAGTTCCTCAGTGGGGGTTGCAAGACCAGTTGAGTCAATTCCTTGGTATGGGCCACTGGTCTCAGTGGGTCACTCAGTCTCCTGGAATGCAGGGCCTGGGAGATATCTCAAAAACTAGTCTTAGTTTCACCAGGGTGATGTTACCGATGGGAGTAATTAAGAAAGTTAAGAATCTTTATGACCATCAGCTATGTGACTCTTGAGTAGCAATTATAGGAAAGCAAACTGGGGGACAATTGCTGGTTGTATATGTATTTTAACTATGCCCATACCTTTGCAGAGTTCAGACTCCTACCTCAGTTCCTATCTTGTGGCCCTTTATTAATTTTATAAAGGGTGGTTTCAGTCGGGAGGTATAATGGCCAAACAGGGAAGGAAAGGTTGGGTACAGTACAGAAAAGGGAGTGTGAGAGAAAAGAGCTGCTTTTATTTTATTTATTTATTTTTGAGACAGAGTCTTACTCTGTCGCCCAAGCTAGAGTGTTGTGGCATCAGCCGAGCTCACAGCAACCTCAAACTCCTGGGCTCAAGCAATCCTCCTGCCTCAGCCTCCCGAGTAGCTGGGACTACAGGCATGTGCCACCAGGCCCAGCTAACTTTTTCTACATATATTTTTAGTTGTCCAGCTAATTTCTTTCTATTTTTTTAATATAGACAGAGGTCTCCCTCTTGCTCAGACTGATCTTGAACTGCTGAGCTCAAACGATCCACCCGCCTCGGCTTCCCAGAGTGCTAGTATTACAGGTGTGAGCCATTGCACTTGGCCAAAAGCTGCTTTTAGAAAAACATTTCTATGGCATTGTGTAGACCATACCTGGAATTTAGAAGTTTTTCTGGGCTCTGCTCCCAGCTTCATAGAGTTTTTGCTATTTGAATGACAAAAAGCTTTATCCATATGGGTCCTTTTGTTCTTATGTAGTGGGGATGGGCGGGTCACTAATTCCATTAGATTTGATTGTGCATGTTTCAGTTATCTATTACCAGGCAACAAATCACCCCAAAACTTACTGTTTTATTTTCTGTTTGTTTATTTTTTGGATTTTTTTTTTGAGACAGAGTCTTGCTCTATTGCCCAGCCTAGAGAGCTGTGGCATCAGCCTAGCTCACAGCAACCTCAAACTCCTGGGCTCAAGTGATCCTCGTACCTCAGTCTCCCAAGTAGCTGAGAGTACAGTCACAAGCCACCATGCCCGGCTAATTTTTTCTATTTTTAGTTGTCCAGCTAATTTCTTTCTATTTTTAGTAGACATGGGGTCTTGCTCTTGCTCAGGCTGATCTCGAACTCCTGACCTCAAGTGATCCTCCTGCCTCAGCCTCCCAGAGTGCTAGGATTACAGGCATGAGCCACCAGGCCCGGCCCAAAACTTACTGGTTTAAATCAACCATCTTATTTCCTTATGATTTCATGGGTCAGCAATTTGGACAAAGCTCTATTGGCTGGTTATTCTGTTCCCCATGCCATTGGCTGAGGTCATTCACTTGGCTTCATTCACCTGGTGGTTGGACAGGAAAGTGCAAAAAGCCCAAAACAACAGATGCTGCCGTGGATGAAGAGAGAAAGAAACACTTACATGCTGTTGGTGGAACTGCAAACTAGCATAACCTCTATGGAAAGTGGTATGGAAATACCTCAA
This sequence comes from Lemur catta, assembly GCF_020740605.2. NCBI lineage: Eukaryota > Metazoa > Chordata > Mammalia > Primates > Lemuridae > Lemur > Lemur catta. Next base: position 33,116,196 of record NC_059128.1, read on the forward strand.
AGAACTAAAAGCAGACCTACCAATTGATCCAGCAATCCCACTATTGGGTATTTACCCAAAGGAAAAAAAGTCATTTTATCAAAAAGACACTTGCACTCGAATGTTTATTGTAGCACAATTCACAATCACAAAGATGTGGAATCAACCCAAGTGCACATCAATACATGAGTGGATTAATAAAATGTGGTATATGTATACCATGGAGTACTACTCAGCCATAAAAAAAATCATGAACTAATACCTTTTGTAGCAACATGGATGGAACTGGAGACGATTTTTCTAAGTGAAGTATCACAAGAATGGAAAAACACCACATATACTCACTATTAAATTGAAACTAATAGATCAACACTCTTTGTGCACATATGGAAGTAAAACTCAATGGAAATCAAGCAGGTGGGTGGGAAAAGGAGGGGATGGGTAAATTCACACCTAATGGGTACAATGCACACTATCTGGGTGATGGACACACTTAAAACTTTGACTAGAACTGTGCAAAAGCAATTCATGTAACCAAAACTTTCATACCCCTATAATATTCTGAAATAAAAATAAATAAATAAAAATAAATGGCTTCACTTATATGTCCTGCATCTCAGCACTTCTCCGCATGGCCTCTCTATGTGGAGAGTGTGGGCTTCCCATCACACAGAAGTCACAGGGTAACCGGACTTCTTATATGGCAACCGCTACCAAGTAGGACAAAACTGGAAGCTACTGATGTCTTAGGGCCCAGCCTTAGAAATTACAGAGTATTATTTCCAAAGCATTATGTTTGTTAAAGCCAATGTCAGGGTCAGTCTGGATTCAAAGAAGGAGAAAATAGACCACACCTCTGGATGGGAGGAGAGGCAAAAAATTTGAAGACATCTTTAACCTACTACAGTAAATATGATAAGGACAAAAGGAATATGGGGTTCTTCTATAATAAAGATACATAGAACACTATGGTGTCACAAAATTCTAGGTTCCAAGTGTGGACTCAACCAGCTAGAAGACAGATTTAAACCCATCTATAGTCAACAATTTTGCCTCAGTTCTGAGCAATATACCAAAAGACCATTACCAAGGTGGCATGTGGAAAATAGAATCTCTGGCAGAAATCACCACCCAGGAGACAACAGTCACACCCATTCCAACCCACAGCCACCACCCACAGTGCTGGAGAAAGCCTCTGGGACTTCGACATCTCAGCCCAACCCCTCCCTCTGCCATGGAGCTTCCCCTGGCCCTGGGCTCCAGGGAGGCACCTGCTTCTCCTTTTGTAGGCTTCCCACTCCTTAAACACAGTAATGCTTTCCCAGCTCTATGTTAAATGACTCTTGAGGTCTTTTGTGAGAACATTTCTGCTAAAACATTTCTGGCAAATGGTGGCTCTCAAAGTGTTAATGTGCCTCCTCAGACTGGCAAAAGAAAAGAAGGTTTAGGTTACCCCATGAAAATGGCGCATCTTCCATTTAAGAGTTAATGATATCTTTTCCATATGGGGACCTTGAAAAAACTAAAATCTGTCCCACGTCGTTGGGCGCTAGTGGTCTGAGTGAATCAGCCCAGATGGAGGGACCCCCGCTAACCTCATCCCAGTTATTGTGATGGCGCAGGGAGTTTCTCGATCATACACACTCCTATCTTAGAACCAGATTTGTAGTTTCTTACAGGGTTCTCCAAGCACTGAGTATGGCCTAAATTTAATATTTAGTCATTCATTTCCTGATTCCCACTTTATGGCTAAAAGATGCTGTTATTTTATGCACAGTTAGCTCCAAAGCAAAGCCATTTGGGGGGTAGTATGTGGGCAAAGGAGCTGCAAGCTGGGCAGGAAGTTGGATCCGCTACAATCTATATACAACCTTAGGCCCATCCGTGGAATGTACAGACCGTGGCTTTTAAAAGGGCCTGGACTTGGTGTCTTTATTTCCTCTCTAAACTAATCAAATAAGGGCTTACCAGCTCTTAAATATTTAAATTTTCTTCTTCACAGCCTACCTGAAACCCTGCGCCTATTTGATTTGTATAACTCATGTCTGGTTGGCGTTGGTGAATTGAGACAAATATCTTTACAGAACTGAAAATGACACCATCTTTTAGCTTCTCTAGGCCTCCCTCCAAGTACAAGCCAGTGTTCTAAAAGCTGGGGGGCAACAGATGCCCACTTCCAAGGGGGAGGGGCTCTACCTTGCCCATCCCTTAGTCTTCTCTTGTTCTTGTTCCTAGACCCCGGGGAAGGAATCAAAACGTTATTTCATTCAATTGGAATCATTTATAAATAGCAGAACCACTTTCTGCTTCACTGCAGCTCACGATATTGAGATGAGTGAATTAAAGTGAACGGCTATTAGAGAAAGTAGGGGAGTGAATTTTAATGTAGCATGTGGCAAACCTTCCTTCAGAATCTTTTCACGGCATGGCCATTTTGTAGGCTCTGGGACTTGTGTACCCGGTTCTCAGACGGGCCTGGCCATATGCAGGTGCAGAGGGCGCGGGGCCTCACACTGTCCCCCCACCCCACCTTGCCACTGTCATCAGAATCTGGAGTTAGCAGGTTCTACGTATTGAACTTCATTCTGTGTCCCCAGAGGAAGAAAGCAGCCCCCCGCTGTGCAGAGATGTCTGTCCTTGATAGAAAAGGCCCCTTCACCAGGTACCAGAGTAATCAAAAAGAGTCTAGGAAGAAAGAGGGGTGTGTATGCGTGTGAGAGAGAGAGAGAGAGCGAGTGAGAGAGAGAGAATGAAGAACATGAGCTCAGTCCTGTTTCCCACATCTGGGCTCACGCTCAGCTCTCTGAGCTGGGTCAGTACAGCCTGCTGTGAGCACACCCTTCCTTCTCTCAGAAACCTGAAAGGCGTCACCACGGGGCCTCTGACTGCGCTCGCTGGTCTGATCACTGTAACAACTGACTTCATCCCAACTTTATGTTTGGCCTCTTGCGACCCCTGAGGGAGTAGCTGCACCTTCCACGCACCGCATGCACACACACACACCCCTTCCTCACGCTCCCCCGTGAGGCAGCATTCTCCTGCTCTGTGAAGGGAGCTGGGAGGACCTAAGAACAAAGGCATCAGAGTGAGGGAAAGAAAAGAATGGAAAGGAAAGTCACTGAAAAGGACTTTGGGTCTGCAGATGGGGAACTTTTTATTTTGAAATAATGTCAGACTTACAGAAAAGCACAAAGTACTTTTTACAGAAAAAATACAAAAAGGACAGAGAATTCCTGTATACCCTTCACCCCATTTGCTTCTCATTTTCCTTCTCTCTACCTTTTTTTCTGAACCATTTAACAGTAAGTTGCAGATAAGACCCCTTTTAACCCTAAATATTTAAGTGTATATTTCCTAAAAAAAAAAAAAAAAAAGTAGACTCTCTTTCATAACCCCAATACATTATCAAAATCAGGAAGTTACTGCTGACACACTAGCAGTATCTAAACTATACATTTTTTAGTGTAAAATTTCACCAATTTTCCTGATAATATTCTTTATGGCAAAGCAGAAAAAAATTTTTTATCCTAAATCCAATCCAACCTCATACATTGACATGTCTCTTTAGGTTCCTTCAATTAGAATAGTTCTTCAGACTTTGTCTTTGATGACATTGATGTTTTTGAAGAATATAAGCCATTTATTTAATAAACTGTCCCTCCTTGAGTTTGTCTGACGTGTCCTCACAATTAGATTCAGGTTATGCGGTTTTGGCAGGAATACCACAGAGGTGACATTGTGTCCTTCCTTGGGGCACACGTCAGGAGATGCGTGATATCCATCTGTCCCATCTATCCTCGTGATGTCAACTCTGATCACTTGTTCAGGTAGGTCTGTCAAGCCTCTCCACTATCAAGTTACTATTTTTCTTTTTGAAATTATTAAGTATTTTGCAAAGACATCCTTTGAGGTTGTGTAAATATACTGTTTCTCATCAAACTTCCCCCACTACTTTTTTTTTTCCCCTGAAACAGGGTTTCTCTCCCCCACCCAGGCTAGAGTGGAGTGGTACAATCAGCCTCTAACTCCTGGGCTCAAGGGATCCTCTTGCCTCAGCTTCCTGAGTAGCTGGGACTACAGGTGCATACCACCATGCCAGCTAATTTTTTTATTTTTTTTTTTGAGATGGGGTCTTACTATGTTGCCCAGGCTGGTCTCCAACTCTGGCCTCCTGCCTCAGCCTCCCAAAGTGCTAGGATTACAGGCCTTAGCCACCATGCCTGGTCTTACCCACTACTTTTAACATTTATTGACAATTCTTGTCTGAATCAGTTATAACTATGAAGGTTGCTAAATAATGGCTTTCTAATTCCATTTCTTCTACATTTATTAGTTGGAATTTTACTGTAAAGAAGGGCTTTTTCTCTTTCTCCATTTGTTTATATCAGTATATATTTATGTTTTCTTATTGTATTTAATGGTTTATAAACCACTACTACTATTTTCTTTTTTTGAAGTTCAGATTGTCCCAAAGTTGGCCAGTGGGAGCTCCTTCTAGCTATCTCCTTTGTCTTTTGTCCAGGCAGTGATTTTTTTTTTTTTTAAGAGAGGGAGTCTTGCTATGTTGCCCAGGCTGGACTGCAGTGGCTATTCACAGGTGTGATCATGGCCCACTACATCCTTGAACTCCTGAGCTCAAGTGATCCTCCCACCTTAGCTTCCTGAGTAGCTGGCACTACAGCGTGCACCACTATGCCCAGCTAGGGCTATTTTTGAGATCAGATGCTCCAAATCTCTGGTCCAGATTATTTTTCCAAATTATGAAATTTTAAATAGCATTTAGGAATCTTATTTTTAACATCATGACAAAATATACATTATAAACCAATGAATTTTAGAGTTCCAACAGAATAACAAAATGTTTGTTTACATACATTTTATTGTCTTCCTAGATACCAGACTCATTTCACAAGTCCAGGCATGTCTCCCTCTCACTTCTCCTGGTCCTGACGTGTGGCCAGTCCATTTCACAGTGGACTTACCGGGGAGGTGGCAGGGGAGAGGCAAGAGTCAGAGAAGGGAGGGCAGGTGAGAGGAGGTGGAGAGGAAAAGGAAAAGGAAGAAGAACTCGTCTCCTCTCCTCATTTGTTCAGACCAGTCTGGCACCTACAGCCTGCTCACGTCCCCCTGTCCCCTGCCCCCTCCAGAGAGTCAGCGCACTGCTGCTGTTGGCATTCACGTCAGGTCAGCAGAACACAGGGTGCTTTGTTGGAGGTTAGAAACAGTCACCGTCAGCTCAGAAAAGGGCTGGGAGATGACCTGGGTTGGATGGAAGGAACTCAGGTCTCCTCACCCACAGAAACACCACTGAGAAGGATGGAGGAGAGAACATTCTGGGCTTGTGATGTCCCCACCGCTCTCTGCACTGGGACTCACCGCAGGCCAGAGGTGCTTCCAGCAGAACTGAGTACTGGGGAAAGCCTGCAATAAATCTTCTCTGTCTTTACGAGCCAGGGGTTGCTATGGCAATAGGAATACACTGTAGGTTTTAAAAGATGTAATTTTCTGTGATTCACTGTATATTTTTAGTCATTTTTCTTCTTGTATTATCTCCCTGTGGCAATTGCCTATTAATGCTGGTCTGCACCAAGACTGAACTAAACGGTCCGTTCTCAGAAGTAATGAAAACCCTGGAGATCAGTAAATACAAGAAGGGTTATGGCCCATGGACTTAAGAGTAACCTGGCAGAACAACCAGATTGGTTCAGGACATGGGTGAATTAGCATGGGCTGTGCCACATCTAAGGAAGAGAGCAAAGGAGAATGAAAGGCCCTAGAAATGTGGTGCTGGATTGCATGGAGTGGGAAACTGGGTCCTACTACTCACTGCGATCAGTATGCTCAAATGGCAGCCAGGGCAGGCCACACAAGTCAGAAAGAAGCAACCTGGGCAAGGGAAACTAGGACCCAGGTTTCTGAACAAGGAACCGTAAAAGTATACTAGCCTTTTCATTTAGCTCAAGATTTGTTCTTGTTTCTTATCTTTTCCTTCTTTCTTTCTTCCTTCCTTCTTTCCTTCCTTGCTTTGATTTTACTCAATTTTTGCACCCTACAATTTTGGAGAGGGACTGAGAGAAGGTGAACTTGGCTATTTGTTAATAGTTGTATCAGGAGACCTTCCCTTTCAGGCAACAGAAAACCCAACCTAAACTGCTTAAGCAGAAAGAACTTACCACCTCTAATAACTGAATGACTCACCGGGGTTGTGGGTTATTTCAGGCACAGATGCATTCGGGAGGCCAGATGACATCATCAACATCTGGGCTGTCTGTCACAACACTAAGTTCCATTGATCTTCTGGAGTTTGGGCTATAACAACATGAAACTCAGCTAAAGGAGGCTTTAACAAAGTGCGGTTTGTTTTTTTCACATGAGAAGTCCAGAGAAAGGTTTATTTTTCTTATGTAACAAGTAGCCCAAAGTAGGCACTGATGACATTACTATGTAGCTTCTCAGTAATGTCATCAAGAACTCAGCCTTTCTTCCTTTCTGCTCCACTGTCTTCAGGGTCACAGGAGGACTGCTCCAGCTCCAGGCATTCAAGGCAGAAACAAGAGGCCAGCTGTCTCTGATTCTTTTATCTGGAAAAGCAATTCATCCCCCAAATCCCCAGCTGACCTCTGCTTCCAATTGATTGGATATATCAGTACCACATGGCCATCTTAGCATTAGAAGACCACATTAGAAGGCGAGGAAAGTATGTTTTTAGGTTTCTCTGGTCCCTACAGTCAAGACAGCAGTTTTTGTTTGTTTAGTTTGGTTTGGTTTGGTTTTGCCTCATGTAACAGTCAAAGAATAAGCCATACCCAGGATTGTAAAATGGTTCTGCCACTTCATTGCAGGGTCTGATCAATTGCTCCATTGTTGTCATGTCCTGGCCAAGAAGGGAGAAAGGAGAAGAGAAGGGCAAGAAACTCCCTTTTAAGGATGTGATGCAGAAGTTGCATTCATCACTTCTCTTTTGCTCGTATCCTATTGGCCAGAACTTAGTCACATGATCACAACTAGCTGCAAGGGAGGCTGGGAAATGTAGTACTTGGATAACCATGTGCCCAGCTAAAACTTGAGTTCTGTCACTAATATGAAGAGAGGGAGTAGTCTCTGGGCACAATTAGCAATCTCCTCAAGAACAGTTACAGGAGAAAGGGTTTGAATGGGTATTGAATTAGCCAACCAAATATTTCTGCTTCTGCCTCATTCTCAGAGAGGCTTACCTTTCTGGAGCTAAGACAGCTTCAGCATCACCAGCCTCGCATTCTCCCTGATCCAAGCTCATTAGTAAAAGAGCTCAACATCTTCACAGCTACCTTGGCCAGTCTCATTATACCCCTTGGCTCTAATTGGGCCACCTGCCCATAGTTAACTAAGGAGCTGCAATTCTATGCTCTGATTGTCATTTCTGAGTCACCTGCTCTACCAAATCACGAAGACCTTTCTGGGCCTCAGTTTGCTCATCTGTAAGATACACATAAGAGAACCTGCCTCACAGGGTTGGCAGGAGTGTACTGCTGGTGGCCACTGTCCATATACACATTCTCACTTGGCCCACTGACCAGACTCACCTTAACAATATCATTTCAAAAGACAAGACCTCTAAAAATCAAAGTAAACATTGTTGGACAGACAGCCTATATTTTGTCTCATAATACACTCCAAAGTAAAAATACATATTAAGCACTTGCTAGGTCCCTGGCACTGTGCTAAGCACTTTACATACCTTCTATCAAAATTCTCAGAGTAATTCCATGAAAGAGATGCTTTCATTGTTTTCCTTTAACAGGTAAGGAAACTTAGCTCCTTGTCTAAAGTCACACCCAGCACAGCAACGGAGCCACAAAGCCAGGACTAACTTTGAACTCCCACACTCTGCTCCCTCTTACTGTGTAAAAAATAAGTCAAACCACACACTTACTGAATCGTGCAAATCTTCCTGCTGATTGTGGTGGTGATGAGGGAGCGCTACTCAGATCCCCCTTTGAGAGAGAGCCTGCTGCCAGGAGTAGCAGGCTGACAGCCTCCAGCTGTGGCTCCTTTGGTATCCCTGCAGCTTCACACTGGGGCCTCACCCTCCCTGGGCGCCACAGGTGTACTGCAGCCAGGCCGGTTCTGCCCAGGGGCAACTCCACTGCTCTTGGGCTTCCCATCAGCCTGGCCAAGACCTTCTTGGAGCTATGCTGCAGTCTGAGGTTCTTCCTACCCAGCCCTCTTTCTTTTCTTCTCTCTCTCCTTTGGCAAGTGTCAGGCCTGCACTGTTACCTGACAGCTCTCCTCACCTAACCCTGCTCCCTGACCGTTTATCCATAGGTGTTCTCCCCAGTGCATTTATTGCACACCTAATTCCATCTTGGCATTTGTTTCTCAGAGGATCCAAAATGACGTACTTCTTATATCTGCCTTGACTCACCGTCACACCGAAGAGTCTTCGGTGTTAAAGAATAAGCAAGCAAGGAAAATAATAATTCAAAATTTGGGGGTGGGGAAGATCTAATGTAGGCCAATAAGGAGGCTCCTTCTCTAAGCAAGTTTCTACGTAAAGGTGAAAACAGCAGTCATTTCTGATCTTAAAAGTATAGAAACCCAACTGCATTGGGTGTGTTGGGGGAGAAGGTGGGAAGGGTCTGAAACTGGCTTGAAGTTACTCCACAGGATGGCAGGTAGATTTCAGTCATTTTAATTCTTCATCCAGAAGCTTCCAGCACCACTTAGATGAGGAATTGATTCTTTACAGAAAGAGCAAAGACTGCTATTTAGCTCAGCCAAAGGGAGAACATGATCAATTGGGCAAAATGTACTGGCTTTAGACAAGGATCTCCAAACTGGAGTGACATTACTCCTGCTGCCCCTGGGAACACAAACCATGAGCCACAAGTACTCTGCCCCACTCCACCGCACCCCACCCCACCCCACCTTACGGCTTATCTAGTGATCACTAACTAGTACCACAGAGTAGATGTGTCCTACAAACATGTTTTATTTGGTCCCCCTGATCGTTTTTATAAAACTTAAAATTGGCTGACAAGTTTTATCAATTGAGATATTTCACATAAAAAAAGTCTAGAGTTCTTGCTTCTCTTGAAAAATCTAACAATACTAGTCTTATATGTGGACTTTTTGCTTCAGACAGGGCCAGAATCTCCACTACTCTCCTGCTGTACCTGCTGGCCCTGAAGTCATTTGATTTCATGACACCAGTCTTAAACTTCACAGGACAGTAAACCTACTAGATTTTGAGTGCTCAGATTCAGATCATGAGGCCTGGATAACATTTGGCTGAAGTTAACTGTGGGCTCTTTAAGGAAAATGAGTTACTAAGTGAATTCATAGCATACATAGGATTTCAAGAGGGAATTTTTTTTTAAGTAGTCTTCAAGCACTCAGGCAGGAATGACAGGCATTGTTAGCACAGCTGGAAAGTTTGTCAGCACTAACAGCTGGGGGGCAGGTGGTGGCCAGAGACAGAGACCCTGGGTTGGAAGAGGTGGAAATTCGGACCTGGCTTTGCCCTTACTAGATGTATGACCTTGAACATGGCTTTCACTTTCAGATCAGGTATCTAGTGTTGCAACAATAATAAGTAAGAGCTAATATCTACCGAGTGCTTATTACAAGCAAAGCAATGTATTAAGTGCTTTGTATGTGTCCTCTCTTTTCATTTCACACCAAGCCCTGAGGTCAAATACTAGTACTAATACTATCCCCAATGCACAGGCAGGTTTTGTGACCTGTCCAAAGTCAGAGAGTCAGTAAGTGATGGAACCAGGATTTGAAACCCAGACACTCTGAATCCGGAGGTGACACGCGTACGTACTACACTGTGATGCTTACACCTGCACAGGGTTGTCGAAAGAACTAAACAAGACCACGTAGGCCAAGTGCTCTTGTAAACTGTAAAGTGATACAGGAATGTTTGCTATTATCATTTGAGTGCTGCAATTGTTTTTAACTGACGCTTTACCTAAAAATCACCAATTCAGTTTGGCCCCTTTCTAATTCATTCAAATAAATTCTTTTGTTATTGTTAAGGCTCTTAATTTTGTTTTTTGGTTTTTTTGTTTTTTTTTTATTAAGGGGGTACAAATGTTTTTGTTACGTGGATACATTGTATAATGTTGAAGTCAGGGCTTTTGGTGTGCTGGTCACTAGAACAGTGTGCATTGTACCCAGTAGGTAAGTTTTTATTTCTCTTAAAGCGAGAGTTTTTATTTCTTTTGAAGAGAATTCCAGACGCTGGAACTGACACATCATTAGTCCTGTAGTGCCCTCTGGTGACAACAGTCAGGAAAATTATAAAATTCTAATAGGTGATATTGGTTCCCTCAGCTGCCTTGACCAACTATTTCTGGAACATTTGCTTTGTCCTGGGCATTGTTCTAGCTGCTACATGATCTAGACAGCCTAGGAATAGAGGACACAGGAGATCCCGTTATAGCCGGGCCTGTCCTCTGTGATTTAGGTACAAGGAAGGAAAACAGAAAGCCACAGGCAAGAGTGACCTACATTTCATCTCATAATACATTCCAGAGCAAAATATTTATTCAGCACTTGCTAGGTGATTCCTATCATGACATCACAGAGAGGTGGCTAAAGCCAGATATTGTTGTCACCATCCCCCACAAAAATTCACAATGAACCCCAAACCAGGAGGTAAATGGAACTGCTCACCCAGGGGTATGTAGGTAAATGATTAACAACCAGCTTTCTGGCAGGAGGAAGCCCTGATATGCAGTGTTTACCAATTTTTCCATGGTGTAAACACCCCCATTATGACCAGTTTCCAGTTACCAACAGGATTCACATGATGCTTGAAAATTTAACAATTGGCCTCTCACAAGCTGTAGAAACTGGCTCTAACACATCACTTCTTTTAACTCTAGAAAAAATACACCTTCTCATCTTCCTTCCCAATCAACTAGATTCTGTAATTCTTCTAGTTGGTGCACATCCGTGAGCAGGACAGATCGGCCTCACCTCAGCAAGGCCAAACCCGGAGAATGGGGAATGCTGCTGGCTGGGTCTGCTCCTAAACATCCTCAGGTGGTTCTAGTCAAAGGTCTACTTCACCTTCTCCCTCTTTCTAGTCCTTTTCATATCTAAGCAACTAAAGATAGAGGGACCGTCCAGTGCATCATGACATACCTCTGAAAGAGAACCTCCCTCTGACATCCACTGCCCTGCCTTCATCTCCCAGTTCCCTGCCCTAATCCCCACACATTTAGTTCATAGGCCTGCCTCAGTCTGGAAGCCCCCACAACAGCAGGAGGTACCTCCTGGTTCCTGAGGGAGCCCCAGATCTTTTGATGTGAGCAGGCTGGCCAACTCCTAACCACGCGCCTCTCGCTTCGTCCAACTCACAAGGACGAAGGCCCTGCCTTGGCTCCAGGAAAGAAGGAGGAATGCATGGGTCCTTGCAGGGTCTGGGGGAGCAGTCCCTAATTGTCCTCCAATAGAGGGAGGAGTCAGGCTGAGCAAAACCCAGCTGCCAGGACCCAAGAGGACCAATCTCCTGAGGGCATGCTTTCTACTCAGCCTGGAAGTCATTGCCGGGGCCACCAAATGAAACCAGAAGCATCATGGTCCCCACTGTCTAAACAGCAGCTGCCAGACCCCGCCTCCCTGAGGTCGGCAGTTCCCCTGCTTGGTATCCCCCCACCTGCTCTCTTATTTCCTTCCACGGCCTCCATCTGCCCACCCTGAGAGTTCAGTGATCCTCGTGGAAGCTGAAATCCACAGCAAGAAGACTGAGTTCCACTTCCAGCCGGGCTACTTGGACTTGTATGTCCTTGAGAAATTTTCTAAAGCTCCTGGGGTTTATTTTCTGCGGCGTAAATCGAAATCATCATTGGAGAGCACTGTTGAGAGTATTAAATTAGAATGTAAGTGAAAAGAACTTTATAAATCAGAGTGTCATATAAATGTTTGTTCTTTTTCTTTGAGAGAGGTCTTTATAATTGTTTTTTTCCTCCTTATTAAAAGGAATATGTGTTCTTTGTGGAGATTTTGAAAAATACATTTGAGCATTAAAAAAATAAATAAAAATCACCCAGAGTTAACCATCCACATCTGGTATGTTTACTCCGGGTATTTTTTCCTATGTGTATATAAATATATCTTTGTTAAAAGAAGGAATGAGGGCCAGGTGTGGTTGATCATACCTGTAATCCTAGCACTTTGGGAGGCCAAGGCGGGAAGATTGCTTGAGATCAGGAGTTTGAGACCAGCCTGGGCAAGAGCAAGACCCTGTCTCTACCAAAAATATAAAAAAAATTAGCTGGGTGTGGTGATGTGTACCTGTAGTCCCAGCTACTCGGGAAGCTGACTCAGGAGGATCCCTTGAGCCCAGGAGTTTGAGGTTGCAGTGAGTTATGATGATGCCACTGCACTCTACCCAGGGCAACAGAGTAGTAAGACACTGTGTCAAAAAGAAAAAAAAGAAAAGAAAGAATGAGGATACTTATGACTCAAGGGTGGTGGTCTCTCCCCTCACTAAGGGACAATGAGTCCCTCCAGACAACCTGCAGACCTGACAACAGCGTTTCTCTCGTCCCTGCAGTCAGCAAGATGGCGGAGTTAGCCTCCCACTCAGAAACAGTTGAAAACAAGCCTTAGAGTATCCTCCTAGGTCCCCAAATAAGGAGACCTTGGAAATATAACCTGTTCTTCCCGATAGAGGCCTTCACACTTTTTGCTCTGCAAGCCATTTTGGAAAGACAATTTTCCCATGTGGATCACCTTGTCTGCTTATCCTAATTTATAAAATAACCTTTTAAATTAAAATCGGGAAGTTTTTCACTTAGCAAAGCATATCGCTGCAGCTGCTATTGTTAAAATGCTCATTTTTAGGCTCTTTTAAATGTGGAACTGAATTTGCTGTGTGAAAACCTCACATGTTTCTGTGGCTAGTCCGTGAATCACCAGAGGTACCGATGTAGAACATAAATGCAAATGTGTTCTGCGGGGTTCTTTAAGTATCTGACAAAATGCCATCTTTTCATCAATGTTACCAGATTATCCCTTGTTTCTGCCCTAAAGCAGGGGTTTTTTGGCTGTCAGAAAGTGCCTGTGTCTCTTCTCCTCTGCCACATCTGGCCCCTCCTGCCTGAATCCACCTGAACCCTGACTTCTGCAATATCCCAGTCCGACCTGGGGAAGGGGTCAAACTGCAGGGCTCTGAACCCTTTGTGGTGGGGGGGGGGGGGGGGCGGCACCAGACACTCACGTGACTTAAAGTATAATACGTAGTTAGGAGAATGTGTCCTAACAATGAAGTCCCAAATGTCACTTGAGTGGCTGCATATACTAGAGGAGTTTGTGGCTAAGTATTGGGAGTCCAGATGTTTCGGGGTAGCCCACGGCAACAGTGAGGGCAGGCGCTCTTCCCTTAAATGCCTGGTACGAGCCCAGCAGCTTCCTGCCGCTGCTGTTTGACCCTGCTTCTCTTCAGACACACATAAGTGCAGGGAGCAAAGGAGGACACAAAGTCCATCAGTCCTCTATGCTGCATAAGATGTTTCAGTGACTTCTGCCTCCAAAGAGAATGTTTACCCCATGGACAGGACCTGTCATATTTCTCCAGAGTCCCTCACTGGGTATGAGAGGTCATCTAGTGGACACAGTAGAAACCTGAGCTTTGGACTTAGGCTGACCTGGGCTTGAATCCTGGCTCTGTCATTCCCAGGAAGTTTGGTCTCAGGCAAGTGGCTGAGCCTGAAGCAGGGGCTGTGGGTATGCCAAGAGGTCGTATGTACTAGAAGGCTTTGCAGGTGCCTGGGCAGAGTAAGTGCTCAGGGGTGGTGAGGAGGGGTAAAGGGGCCACTCAGCTCGGTTCTCAAGCACAGCTGCAGTGGTACAATGATCCAACTGGCTCAGCAAGTGTGGTCCTAACTAACTGCCCTCCCATCCATGTGGCAACTGCCTTGGATTAGTCAAGGTTCTCCTGAGAAACAACACCAGTGAAAGATATCTATCTATCTATCTATCTAAACACACATGAAAGGAGATGTATTATGGGAATTGGCTCACGCAGTTATGGAGGCAGAGAAGTCCCATAATCTGCCAGTTGCAAGCTGGACAGCCAGGAAGGCTGGTGGTGTAATTCAGTCTGAGAGCTGGAAATGGTCCAATACCCTCACCTAGATGGAAGACCTGATGGAGAGTCGTGGTTAAGAGCGGGGTGAAGACCTCAGGGTCAGCTGCCCAGAAGCACAGCTCAGCCTGAGAGAAAGGGCGGGATAAGATGGCTGTCCCAGCTCAGGGAGAGACTATTTGCCCTTCCTCCTTTTTGTGCAGTTTCACCCTCAGCAGATGGGATGCTGCCTTCTGCACTGGTGAGAGCTATCTTTACCCAGTCTGCTGACTCAAATGCTAATCTCTTCTGGGAACACCCTCACAGACACGCCCAGAATGTTTGGCCAGCCGTCTGGGCATTCCTTAGCCCAGTCAAGTTGACACATAAAATTAACCGTCACATGCTTCTTTTCAGTGAACTTTCATTTGTGCCACAGCCCTTTCAAAGTCAGTGCCTAACAGCCAGGATTTGACATTTACTCCAGGGCTCCAGAACCTCCTTCAAAGCAGGACCCATCCTGCCCCCATCGCACCAGCCACACAAGGGCAGAAGTCAAAGCTGAGGCAGGAGGGCCAAGCCTTGAGATGTCCAGATAATTTAATTATGTCCTTCATCTGTTACCATGAGAAACCCAGGACATCCAGCTCTTCTTCATCCCTGATTCTCGTCTCCATGAGGCTCAGCTGTCACCTGCCAGTGAGGCCTCCCCTCGAATAGCACACCCACCCCACCATTCCCTCTCCAGTCCCCTGCTTTATTTTTCTCTATAGCAGTTTTTATAATACACAGCTTTCTTATATTTATTTTGCTTATTTTCCAGTCTCTCCCATTAAAATATAAATTCCACAAAAATAATCATTGGGCTGGATGCAGTAGCTCACACCTGTAATCCCAGCCCTTTGGGAGGCTGAGGCAGGAGGATCACTTGAGGCCAGGAGTCTGAGACCCACGGGGGCAACATCATGAGACCAAAAAACATAAAAAATAAATTAGCTGGACATAATGGCTCTTGCCTATAGTCCTAGCTACTTGGGAAGTGGAGGTGGGAGGATTGCTTGAGGCCAGGAATTTGAGACCAGCCTGGGCAACATAATGAGACCCTGTTTCTACAAAAAATAAAAACAAATTTTTTAAAAGAAACAGGCATATTTATCTGTCTGTATTGCTCACTGCCATGTTCGCAGATCCTGGAACACAACAAGAGAAAGAGAGAGACTAACTTTCCATGAAGAAAGAAAAGCACTTCTCCTCCCAAATTCTCCAGAAATGTGACTCAGACAATGTTGCCCTGCCAGCTTCTTAGAGTCCTTCCTGACCCTTAGGAAACCAGACTTCCGGCCTCTCCCAACAGCCCTGGGAGTATCCAGATCCCTGGGGGAAGCAGCCGCCACACTGATCCTGGGTCCACGTCTTTCCGGGCCAGCACAGCAGTAATGCAAAGCACTTTTCAAAGGTCCTGATCTGACACACGGGATTCCTTGGCTGTGGCCCAGGCTCGGCTGGTGTCCTGCCGGGAGCAGTCTCCTTCCCGGGTTGCAGAGCACCCTGCGGGCCTGCAGAATGGGAAAGTTGCAGCACTGAGAGAAGCAGCCTTCTGATTATGAAACTGAAAGGAAACTGAAGCCAAAAGCCTCCAAGTACTTGTGGGAGCTGGTCCGGGAGGCCACAGCCAACACTTGCAGCTCCGTGGAGATGATGATGATGAGGGTGTGGAGACCGAAGTAAAGCCCAACTCTCCTGCTCTTCCGGCTTCCGAAGCCACAGCTGCTGCTGTTCTGCTGGCCCACCTCACGGAGAAGGCCACCTGCCGCATCTGCCTTCAACAGACCCAGGAATCACAGAGTGTGGCTGCAACTTCTGCTGGGCCTGCCTCTGCTGCCCCAGTGCCACCGGAGCCTCTGAGCCAAGAGCCACAAACCCAGCCGGCAGCTGAGACACGCAGTGGACATCGCCTGGCTGCTGCAGAAGAGGCACGGTCCTTGCACCATGAGGACTGTCAGAAGCACCTGGAGGACACGAAGCTGCAGGTGAGCAGGAGCAGGAGGCCAGCGCTCTGCAGGGCTTGCCCAGCCAGCTGCACAGAGTAAGGATCCCATTCGCAGGGCCTGCACAGGGCTGGGGGAGAAGGACCGAGAAGACAGGCAGAGGGGAGGGAGGGGAGGGGAGGGAAATAGACAGGCAATGACTAGATTTAGTGGAGTGGAATATTTTCCCAGCATAGGCCACCACACAGCTGCCCACCATGCTAGCAGAGTTATTGTTAAATGCTTTACAGGAGAAAATCCTTTGTTCAAGTGTCCTAGTGGTTAAGAACCAAGAATCTGGAATTAGTCACACCTGGATTCAAATATGTGCTCTGCCTGCTCCCCTCGGAGCCACCTTGGATGAAATGTCTTAACCTCACTAAAGCGCCGTTTCCTTATCTATAAAATGATGGCAGTGGTTCCTACCTCTTGGGGTAGTTGTAAGGATTAAGTTAGGTAATGTTTACAAAGCACTTTGCACGGTGCCTGGCACACAGAAATGCTAAGTTTCTCTGATTGCATATCTAGTCTCCCAAATGGCAGCATCGTCAATGTTCCCATGGTCAGCTACTTTTTCTGTAACTCCATTTATGTTAGATTTAAATCATGAAGTTATTTGCACAGTGAAGTACGAGTGACTGCTATACTACACGTAATCCAAAGCAGAAATAAATGCTCCACTTCAACCGTAAGCAGCTTTCTGTTCCTAGTGCAATCAAATGAAAAGATGTTGAAGAGACGTTAGCTCACTTTTCTGTTCATCAGACTTTTTGTCACAGCTGCCTCCCCCCACAACCTACCTGGGAGGACTATCCTGCCAACACAGTGGCTCTCACCACTTCCCCAGCTTGCGGGAGAAGAGGGATGCAGCCTCAAACACTGCCTTTGCTTCTTAATTTTATCTGTTTATTTTAGAATGGGTAACATATTCACATAGGCCAAAATTCAAAAGGCACAGACACTACACCATCTCCCTCTCATCCTGTCTCCCAGTCTGGAATTCTCCTCTCCACAGACAACCAGTGATGTCTGTTTCTTCTCCCTCCATTTCTAACAATGTCCTAGAATGTCCCATGCCACCTGCCCCCCTCTCAGATAACTACTAAAAGTAAAGTTCAGGATTATGCCCAGAATCCTGGTTTATAGCAATTTTTAAAGAAAAATCGTTGAAGAATCAAAATCCTTTCAAAGTTATCTTTGGGTTGTTTGTTTCCAGGAGCTTGAGAATCATTTGAACATCATGAAGAGGAAGAGTTTGCTGTGAAATTCATGGAGGAAGGGGAAATGAAAAGCCAGGCTCTCGTGGTGGGATGAACGTGCTGATAATTCCCAACAGGTGTGCTGGGGGCGGGGCCTGACTCCCGCATGGGAGGAGGGGCAGGCAGTGTCTTGTCCCCATAAGAGTCTGCCTTGCTCCTGTTTATTGAGGTCTGTCTGCACTCAGGTCCTCAGTTTTATACTGGGTCTATTTGGAAAAGGACTTAAAGGGCAAAGAAAATAATATCTTCATCTACTATCCTGGCTTTTCCAGGACAATATCGATTTCAAATATTTTATCCTTCTGTCCCCTTAAGCTATCACAAATGTTTTAGAAATCTCAGCTTTGCAGTATCTAAATGACACCTTCAAAATTCCCTCTTTCCACTAAACCTCTTACCTTCTGTAGCACAAAATGCTTTCTCTGGACATATATCTCAAATTTTTGGCTTGGATAATACGGTCATCGTGGACTACCCAAACAGAAGAAATTGGCAATTGAAAGGAAGAGGAAGGAAGAATAAATGTAAAAAGACACAAATAAAAATGTAATAATAGCTCATCCTTAATGAGAGGCTGTTTAGTGTCAGGCTTATGGATGCTGGTGCTGGAGTCAGTCTATCTAGGTTCAAATCCCAGCTCTGATACTAGCTGTGACTGCACAAGCCAGTTAACCTCTCTGTGCCTTAGTTTCCTCATCCAGTAAAATGAGAATGGTACATGGTTGTTGGGGGGTGGTTCGTGAGGATTAAATATATATTAATACGGGGGTTTAGGGCAGAGCCTGAGGCAGAGCAAGCATTTTGTACAGATTTGCTCTTGTCACTGGCCCTCACCTGTGCTGGGTGCTAGTCTATTTACACGGATGAACTCATTTAACCCTCACAATAGCCCTGGGAGACAGGGCCCCTCAGTATTTCCCCTGGGCATCTGAGAAAACTGAGACCCACAGAGGCTAAATGACTTACGAAAGTCACCCACCTTGGAGATGGGGGGGCCAGAATTCAATCCCAGGCCCCAGAACCCACGTAGCACCACCCTGCACACTGCCAACATAAGTGAGCACAAAGTGATACAGATGTGTTAAAGTGGAGCAAGTCCTTGCTTCTTTGTGGCCTCAAACTCCACCGTCTGCTCACCTGGTATTGCCCCAAAACCACTTTTAGTTGTGTTGATCCAAGCACTTCTCAACATCAGCTGCTGATCAGCCCACTTCCACCAGACTCCAATTGAACTGTTGGCACAAGTCAGCCTTCTCCTTCCTACAGAGAACCTCCCGACAGGGACGGGCATCTCCAGCCATGTGGGGTCCAGGCAGGGTGGCAAATGAGTTTGCTGTGCTTCTGCTCTCCAGCACCATGTCTGGAAAACACTACAGCAGATATATCCCTCTGAAAAGGCTAAGGGCATGTGGGTGGGAAAAAAGCCTGCAGGAATACAGAGTTGCTTGGCAAATAATTTGAAGTCCTTAGACATTATTATCGTCATGGTCATTTGGGCCTTCTTTCAATTATTTAATATGCCTGATTCATTGATATCAAATTTAGGTGAGTTACTAAAACATGCATATAAAGTTCTCATGTAGGCACTTGATGACTATTGAGAATATTTGTTGGAAAATAAGGTGAATGGTGTAACATAAAGACAATCAGACTTGGATGTCAGCCAACTGAATTCAATTAACTGAATTCGATTGAATTGTACTATTAATCGCTAAAAGCTGGCTGGGTGTGGTGGCTCATGCCTGCAATCTCATCACTCTGGGATGCTGAGGCAGGGGGATCGCTTGAGCTCAGGAGTTCAAGACCAGCCTGAGCAAGAGCGAGACCTGGTCTTGCTCTTGAAAATAGAAATTCATTCTCGCAAATGAAAATAGAAAAAATTAGTGGGGCATGGTGGCACTTGCTTACAGTCCCAGCTACTAGGGAGGCTGAGGCAAGAGGATTCCTTGAGCCCAGGAGTGTGAGGTTGCAGTGAGCTAGGCTGATGCCACGGAACTCTAGTTCAGGCAACAGAGCAAGACTCTGTTTAAAAAAAAAACAAAAACAAAACTCTAGAAGCTGTGTGACTTTAGGCAAGCCACACACGATCACTAAGCCTCGCTAAGCCTCAGTTCCTCATTTGAAAGGAGAGAGGTTTGACCCTGCCATCTCTTCAGGCCCATCCCTTTCTATTCAACACCAATTGAGCAAAGAGTTCTGAAAGTCTCTTATAAGCCAGATAATTCTCCTCATAACCCCCTGTTCTTTTCTCCATAACACTTACCACAATTTATAGTGACACATGCATTGCCATGTTTAACTATCTGCCCGGCTAGATAAAGCAAGGAGCACATCTGACTCAGTCACTGACACACTCCAGCACCTAGCACGGTGCCTGGCACATACTGGCACTCAGCAAATATTTGTAAAATGCATGAGTTAGTTAATGAAATGTAGAGAAGGAGTTAGACACACACCATTCACTGGGATATAATGTGGTTTTTACTAGACTAACTATATGAAGAATCTGAACACTCTTGCGGAGAGCAAATGACTAAATCTAAGAGAGGGAGGGATTGAGGAAGACTTCCAGGTTTTGGTTTATCTGCTCTGGGCCCTAGAAGAACCCCAGGCAGAAGTATAGGTGTTGAGGGTTACGGGAGCATTTAGAAACTGGGAGGAGGGAAAAGGAATCTTGCATACTGGGATTATCAAGGACAGGCAGCAAATACATGGCTTGGGGGGAACCTCGAGCCACCTGATATCTCTGGAGCACAGGGCTTGAGGCAAGAGTACCTTGAGTAGATGAGACAGCAGTGCAACTGATAGGTCAAGGTCCCAGAGGAGGCCAGGAGTGAGGATCTATAATGTAGGGCTTGGGCCGGGCGCGGTGGCTCACGCCTGTAATCCTAGCACTCTGGGAGGCCGAGGCAGGTGGATCGCTCGAGGTCAGGAGTTCAAGACCAGCCTGAGCAAGAGCGAGACCGTGTCTCTACTGAAAAATAGAAAGAAATTATCTGGCCAACTAAAAATATATATAGAAAAAATTAGCTGGGCATGGTGGTGCGTGCCTGTAGTCCCAGCTACTCGGGAGGCTGAGGCAGGAGGATCACTTAAGCCCAGGAGTTTGAGGTTGCTGTGAGCTAGGCTGATGCCATGGCACTCACTTTAGCCAGGCAACAGAGCAAGACTCTGTCTCAAAAAAAATAAAAATAAAAAAAATAATGTGGGGCTTGGCAAGGACCAGGGCCGTGTCTTCCTCTGAAGCAGGTGGCCAGGAGGGAGGGACAGGAGGAGGAGGAGCTGATCTCTGAGGGGGAGGGAATCTGTTCATGTATTCCTTTAACATGGGGGGTCAGCAAACTTTTTCTTTAAAGGGCCAGATAGTAAATATTTTTGGCTTCATGGGCCACACAGTCTCTGTTACAACTTCTTAACTCTGCGGTTAAAGGGCAAAAGCAGCTACAGATGATACTTACATGAGTGACATGTTTGTGTTCCAATGAAACTTTGTGTATGGACACTGAAGTTTGAATTTTGCATAATTTTCATATGTCACAAAACTATTCTTCTGATTTTTCCCTAACTCTTTACAAATGTAATAATTCTTCTTAGCTCATGGGCTGTACAAAAGCTGATGGTAGCCTAGATTTGGCCTGCAGGCCATAGTTTGCCAACTCCTGCTTTGACAGATATTTATTGAGTTTCTACTATGTGCCAGGCACTAAGCCAGGTTTTAGGGAGACAAAGTTACTGCCTGCAGGGCTCACAGAGTGGCATAGAAGTAAGACAGAGAAACAAATGACTACAGTAATATGTAAGCTAAACCCAGTGCCTCGTGAATGAATGAATGAGCTGAATAAAAGTATCATATCAAAATAGCAACACATATGAAACAAGTGAGGGCCTTAACCACCATAAGGGCTGCATACACTATGTACTGCATAAATCTAGAAGGTGCCAATCACATGGACCCCAGTGTAAATGGTGCCCCCCAGAGTTGTGTCATAGCCCGGGTGGGAGCCCAGAGGAGGACTGTGAACTCGTCCCGATGTTGTACAGGAAGGTCTCACCAAGGAAAAGGTGGTTGAGCTGAGTCTTGCAAGCTGAGTAGAAACCTTGTCAGGCATGTAAAGCAGCACAGGGCATTCCAGGAGAAGCAACAGCATGAAAGAACATTGTGTGTCTTACAGTTTATAGTTCCAAATCTCATGCTGCAATTTGATCCCCAGGGTTGGAGGTGGGGCCTAATGGGAGTGTTTGGGTCATGGGGGTGGATCCCTCATAAATAGATTCATGCCCTCCCTAGGGGGAGGTGAGAGCTGGTTGTTAAGAAGAGCCTGGCACCTCCCCGCCCCACCCCCTCCCTTGCTTCCTCTTTCACCAGGTGATCTCCGTACACGCCAGCTCCCCTTGACCTTCCACCATGAGTGGAAGCAGCCTGAGGCTTTCACCAGATGCCCAATCTCCTAGCCAGCAGAAACATGAGGCAAATAAACCTTTTTTCTTTAAAAATTGCCCAGTCTCAGAAATTCCTCTATGGTAATGCAAACCAGACCAAGACAATGTGTGTACAGGAAAAAGCCAGCAATTCATTTGGAGCTCAGGGTGTGGAGGGGTGAGCTATAGAAAAGGAGGTTGGGAAGGGGAAATGGGGCACAACGATGCAGGGCTTTGTGGGCTGTGCTAAGTAATTTGCAGGTTATCCCAGACCTGTCCTGTCCAGTGTAGGAGCTGTTAGCCATATGTTGGTATTCAAGTTAATTAAAATTAAGTAAATTTAAAAACTCAGTTCCACAGTCACATTTATATAACCACATTCCAGATGCCCAGTAGCCATGTGGGTGGTGGCTACCATATTGCACGTTTCCATCATCACAGAAAGTTTTACTGGGCATGTTGTTCACGACTCTCAGGAGCCTCTGAGGATCTTTAAGCAGAGAAGAGGTGATACCACATTTTCATTTCAGAAATACTACCCAAGTGTGGAGGGTGCATTGGAGCATAGGGGATTACCTTGATAGTCCAAATGAGAAACCCGGAGTACCTAAAACCAGGCAGCCTCAGGAGGAAAGAGAAGAAAGGGACAGATTTGAGAGATATTTAGATGATAGAACCTGGTGACAGGTGCACCTGGAGCATGAAGGACTGGACAGGTCCCAGTTCCTAGACTGAAGCTGAAATGACTTCTCTAATCTCAGTGAAGTAGGAGGTGAGGCCAGTTACTGTGACTTGGGTAGGAGAGTTTGATGGGTCATTTGTCCTCTCTGGAGCTATTCCTTTTCTATATAACGAAGAGGGTGAACTAGATAACTTCTTAAAAATATTTACTCTTCTATTACAAACCACTTTTATTTAAACACTATTTTAAATCATACATCAACTCTTAATAACAAGGTACAGCCAAATTTTTCTTTATAAGTTTTTGTATGTCCCAAAACAGCTCTTTATCATGTTAGCTACTAAAAGTTTCAAGATGAGTGGCAATCTTAAGGTTCTTCTGTAGGCTTTACATTGTTTAGCATTTTTGGAGTGCGATTTGTAAGACATTGAGGATAAAATGAGGTGTAAGAAACATGATATCAATTGTCAATCTTTGATGTAAAACACTTCAAATCAAAGGAATAATATTTAGATTCCAATGCCACCAATCCCTTCCATTGACTCTATTTTACATCTGGTGTTTGAAAAAGTAACTTAGGTTACTATTATTAACAAAATTTCTTTTCTCTTTTTTTTTAGAGACAAGGTCTTGCTATATTGTCCAGGCTGGTCTCAAACTCCTGGGCTCAAGCGATCCTCTTGCCTCAACCTCCTGAGTAGCTGGGACTACAGATGTGCACCACCACATCCAGCTAACACAATTTCTAAGTAGCTTCAGGACCTTCTGCATATGGATATTTAAGGGTAAGAAGAGTTTCATCTCTTGGCAAAGGCCAGCGTAAGCTCATTTACTCAGACATGACTGAAGAGGTTGCCTTTACAATCAGACAGACCTAGGTTTGAGTCCTGCCTTTGCCACTTACTGGCTGCATGACCATGTACAAGCATAACTTCTCTAGGTCTCAGTTTTCTCATCTGTAAAATAGGTGATAATTTACCTGGTAGGGTCAATGTGGCAATTAAGTGAAATTAATGCATGAGAATCACTTGGCAGAATGTCTGACACTTTGAAAATATTCAGTAACAGTGGCTTATATCATTCATTTATTCCCTATTTATTCAATGCCTTTGACCTGGGCAGCTAAGCTAGGCATGGCCACTGTCTCTTTCCCCATGTTCCCTATCACTCTATTCTGATCAAAGCCAGGTTGGCTGGGCATAAGCAGTTCTACTCCCTCTTGTCCTGGAATTTTTTCTGTACAAGGTGGATTATATATTCTCTAATTGGTGAGAATGCCACTTGGTATAGGGCCAGCTTCTCCCCAAGTCATAGGGGAGCTGGGACATGAAATAGGAAGCAGAACACAAGCTAAGATCTCTTACCATCCCTCTCTGCTCATTGCTCCCAGCAGTGATTAAGAGTGACAAGTACGGGAGCACAAGACCACAGTTAGGTTTACTTTCTGGCATAGAGAAATGCACCCAGTAAAAATAGACTACTAACTATCCACAGATGACTTTCACATATTTTTAACATGTTCCCATAAAGCATAAGTCATACTATGAGAAACCCAAGTGTTGGCCATCTGGCTGTCCCCAAGTCCTCCAGCTGGCTCTGGTCACTTGCATGGTTAGAAATCTAAAATGCCTGCATGTTCCCAATGGGATTGTGTTCTCACAGTGACCTCTGATCCAATTTCTTGTTTATTCGGAACTTGAATCTCCTTCTAGCCTTGCCTCCTTACTACTGTGTTGTTTCTTCAGCTGCTATTGACCCAAACAAGAAAATCACTCCCTTTTGCTTTGAATTTCCCAAGGCAACAGCTGCCCCAGCATGAGGCTATTCGTGCAACAGCTTTTTACCTATGGTGTGGAAATAAAGGTGTGAAGACAGTTTATTCTTTTTTAAAAAAAGCAAAAGTGATTAGATATCATCAGGGCTGACTTCATAGGTGTGCAACCAGTGGGCTTTCACGCTCTGTGGTCACTGTCTTGACATTCTTAATAATTTTATCTTTGAATTTGTGTTTTGTAGTGGGTAGAGAATGTATCAGGGACTTGGAGCCTGGACTCATGCTCAGTGCTGCCTCCAGCCAACTCCCTGCCTTCCCGGGCCAAGTTTTCAGCTGTTCCCAGTGCCCACCCCGCCACCTCCCAACCCTGCCTAGTGCCCCAGTCCCCTCCCCACCCTCACTCAATAGTCAACCCTCCACCCCTGCCTTTCGTAGGTCCACCACGGGTAGGGGTGGTTAACACATGCCAGGGGTAGATGCCTGCTCTGACTTCCCCACTGCTGGCTTGGGCAAGGCTCCTGGGCAGGTGGCTATTGTGAGGGGAAGGGGGAACCTGTATGTGCTTCTGAGTCTCAGAGCAGCCCCCCACTCCCCACTTCATGCCTCACGACTGCTAAGATCTGTGTGGATTTCCCTATGCCTGAGGGGGCATGACATTAAATAGCAAATTAAAAACAGCATGACAGATCAAGAGAAGAACTGCAGTTGAAAGGGAAGAGCTTCATATTTTAGTACCTCTAAATGGCATTTTTTAAATTACATTTTGAACATTTGCATTTTCATTTTGCCTCAGGCTGCACAAATTATATAGCCCGACCTGGTCATCATTGTGCTGATATTCTGTAGCCCTCTCTGCCCCAGGAATTTCTCACGGGCCAACTTCCCCCACCAGGTTCTTCTCTAGCTCCCATAGGCCCTCTCATCTCCTTCTTTTCCAATCCTGTTCATTTCTCAATCCTTCTTCCTAGACTAGCGCCAAACTCCAAATTACCCTCACCATACTATGCAGAATTGCTTAATCTTCTCTTTGTGTCTATTTTCCATCTTCCAGATCAAGTTCCTGGAACCTAACTTCTCATGACCAAATGACCCACTGAAGTGTTTTGTGAAACAGAAAACAATTTTTTTTCCCTGAGTGAAATTCTACTAACAGTGTTTTCAGTAGCAGGATTTTTTTTCTCCCCATTGTTTATACATAAATCGCCAATTACTTTTCAGCAGCATTTACCAACAAGTCATGTTCCCTGGAAGATTAATCACATAAAAGAGCCCATTAAAAAAAAAAAAGAAAAAAATACGGTTTCACAACCAATAGTGTTGGGAAACAACAAATACTCTGCTTCCCTTCTCTGCTCGCTTTTTTGTAGATTTCTATGTCACATTAGTTTATTAAAGAAACCGGTTTGATTTTATTTAAAAGAGAATTTCCCAATTGATTTGTCAATGGAACCCTTTTTTTCAGGGCACAGCTACTACCCACTTTGAAAGCATCGCCTTAGAACAGGGTTCAGCTAACTTTTTCCGATAAGGGCCAGATGGTAAATATTTCAAGCTTTGAGGACCATGTGGTTTCTGTGACACTGCTCGCCTCATAGACAGGACATAAATGAATAAGTGTGGCTATGTTCCAAAAAGACTGTATTCATGAACTCTGAAACTTGAATTTCATATCATTTTCGCTTGTCATAAAATAGTCTTCTTTTGGTTTTTTTTTTTTTTTCCCCCAAAACTATTTAAAAATGTAAAATCATTCTTAGCTCAAGAGCCGAACAAAAACAGGTGGTGGCTGGACTCTGCCAGCAGGCAGTGGCTTGCCAATCCCTGGCTTAGAGGAAGACGAGAAAAAAGAGTTACTCATAAACACAAATTGGATACTGTTGCTCTACCTTAACTGTTATTAAGTCTGAATGTTTTCTAATTGATCGCTTTATATCTTACTACCTCTGGGCTATTTTTAAAAAGCGTTGCTACTACCCATGGTTCAGATGGTTTCAGCTCCCATAATTAGCTGATACTTAGGCTCTTGATGGTGAATATTTATTAATACTTGTCCCCTATCTGCCACTCTCTCTCAGCACACACCCTCCTGGTCCAAGCAGCTGAGCTCTCCTGGGCACCTCCCTTCTGCCTTTTACATTCCCTCTTCATTCTTCATCCCCAGTCACTCCAAATGATACTTGTCGAGAAGAGCCTAGATATAGCAGAACTAGTCATGTTCCTTGAACTCTTTCCATTTGCATGTTTTGAGATAGATATACTCCCCTAGAGCCCAACACCAGACCAAAGAACTAAACCACAAAGCAGACACTCACATGCTTTACAGAATAACTCACTTATTCCCAGACTTTTTATAATCACACCCACATACGCATGGTTCTGACTTCATGGCACATCCCATTCTTCTCTTAGAAATACATGGGTTTTTTAATCAAAATTAATTAAAATTAATGTTCTGATAAGTTTATTATTAAGGTTATCCTGTAAGATAGCTGGAGATAACCTTGGAGTTGCAAAAACGTAGTTTGGAGTCACATTCCACGACATACACTTTAAAGTTCTGAAGTATGTTTACGCTTTGTCTCTCTTCTTTAATTCTCATACAGTGGATATATATGAGAATGGAATGAAGAGGAAATTACAGGGCAGCAAACTGTGGGCAATGGTGGAAAGGAAAGATGCATGTGATTGCTTTAGTCTTCATGTGACCACTTATCTGTATTCTAGAAACAGAAATTGAGTGGCAGAAAGTTGCCTGCAAGGTTGACAAACGCCATCGATTTCTGGAGGACAAGGAAAAAACCATTCTGTTCCAACCAAGGGACAGTGTTAATTACCTGACTCCCTATTTATTTTTGACATCACACTCTTAGGATGGTAACACCTGCAGCACAGCTAGAGCCAGTGGCTGGGAGACTGGGGGAAGCCCAGTCTGGTAGCCACTGTTCTATTTACTACCTCCATGAGATCAATTTTTTTTAGCTCCCATATGTGAGTGAGAATATACAATATTTGTCTTCCTACAGGCACTACAATTTGTGTGTGATATCATGTGCACAGAACAACCCTCTGAAGGCTGTTATTCTAATTCTTATTAGCTCCATTTTGCAGATGAGTAAACCAAGGCTTAAAGAGATCAGGTAAATTGTTCAAGGTCCCAGAGCTAGCAAAGGGGCAGAGCCAACATTTCAACTCCGTTTCCTTGTTTCTAAAGTACATTCACTTAAACCCTGCACAAACTATCAGAATGCCAAGAGATGGGGAGTTATTGCTTAATGGGTGCAGTTTCTCTTTGGGGTGATGAAAATTTCTGGAAATAGTGGTGATGGTCACACAACATTGGGAGTGTACTTAAAGCCATTGAATCATACACTTAAAATGGTTAAAATAGTAAATTATATTTTATGTACATTTCATGTACGTGCACACACACACACAAACACAAAAAGCCAGGAGAGAGGTTGAAAGTTGAAAGTTCCCCTCAATTCCATGAGGTTAAAGACGGATACAGAAGTCAGGGGCCAAACTAGACATTAGGGATTGAGAAAACAAAAGGTAGAATGTACTTTTGTCCCTCCCTTGCAAAGAAGATAGTTTGTAAAACAAGGTACAATAATAAACCTCAGTTTACTAAGCATTGTACACCCTTGGAAGCCCACAGGCTCAAACATGCCCCTCTTATGAGCCATTCCTAGCACATTATAGAGAAAACACGTTTGAAAGCTAGAGAACTACCAAGGGGGAGAAACCTACCTTTTAAATTAAGAAAATCGTAGTCAATACAGTTAGGGCCATGTTTGTTGGACAATATTTCTTTCTTGTGTAACTAAGACAGAATACGAAATGTTCTTGCTGAGTAATGGATGAAGTTAAATAAATGTGTAAAGGAGCCAACAAAATAGAACAGACGATACCTCGGTAAATCCCACAGGAGGGATTTATGATAAGCAGGTTATTTCCAGTCATAAAACTGTGCATAAAACAAAGGCACAGGATGAATGCTGGTCCACTCTGTTAAGGAGGCTGTGGAATAATTTAGGAAAAGCCAGAAAGTCTCATGCAGGGTGGGACAGAGCTTAGCCAGCAGAGAGTACCTGAGCCCTCTGTTTCCTGCACAGACTATCAGGAGCATCTCAAAGAGGTGTGGGAGGGGGATGGGCGGAGGGGGAAGGGCAGTGGTGTCTCAGGATGTCTTGCTTGTGCTTCCCCGTCCAGAGAGTGAAACTGTCTGAAGGTAAACAGAGAGTCTGGCAGGCCCAGACATGGTTAACAACCTTCCCAGGTCTCCATTCCACCAGGCATTTGGCTGGAGCCCACCGACACCGGGAATGGCCATTTTTTTCACTGGGGTAGTGGCTCCAACCCAATGCATTGGTCATTAGCAGTTGCCAGAAGCCTGGGAGCTGATAACACATCTGACCAGCTAATAAGAAGATGGTTCACTGGATTTCTTGTAGACATGTGTCCATGTGACATTGAACTTAGGCCCACTGCCTCCCCACTGGCTTCCTCCCTGGTGGTCCAGAACACATGTGAGGGGAAGGAGTTGGAGAAGACCGTGTCTCCAGAGAAAAGGAAGGGCCTGGAAGGGAATCGTTTACTCCTGGCAGTACTGCCCTTGTACCTGGGCAAGAGGCATCCTTCTCCTAGGCTCCATGCTTTAAAAATGCCCCCTCCCCAGCTCTCCACCAGCAGCCACCCTCCCTCAAGGCCAAAGTGCTGTGCCCAGTGCATGCCCAAGCCTCAGCCCCCTCTTCTAGACAACAGTCCCAGAATTTCCTTCCTAGACAGCTCTGCACGCACTTCCAGGGCCTGCAATGTGCTCTTCTGTGGTCTGGGTGAGCATGCCCTTGGCAGACTCCCATGCGAAGCCCTGAGGAGTCCAAGAATGCTAAATTTGAAACTGACCTTCGGGGTATTATGAAGATACACGTATCAAGGTAGGAAGCTACAACTTATTTCATTAAGCAGTTTGGTGGCTTGGTGTGTACCTTTCTACGATGTAGACACATGGCAGGCAGGCCTCGGTTCATTCTTTTGCCCCAGGCCCTGCAGATGTGGAGTGGGCTCATTCCCAGGATGCATTCTTCTCCTCCAGATGCCACTTCCGGGGAGTAGGGTATTCAGTTTGCCTTTCTCCCTCTTATGCCTAAGAAGTAAGCCTGCTCATCCTTGATTTGCAAAACCTGCTGTTTATTCCAAGGGGTGAGAACGTGAAAAGTAAACCATTAGTCCCCAAGTTAACTAAACTGGGCAAGAGAATCCACACTTTCTCCAAGGAGTAAACAACTCAGTCAGATCCTGCATGAGTTCAAAGGTTCCTGTTTTCCCTTGGGGTGGTCCCTGTGGATCTAGGAGCAGGGGGAGGGAGGCCAGGCTTCTACCTGCAGCTGGGAAGCAGCCCTGGCTTTTGTTTTCAGCTCTCAAGGAAGATACATGTGGAGAGCACCTGTTGGCTGTGAGCTCTAAGCATTTTCCTTTTTTTCTCCCTAGAGAACCTGTTGACAACTCTAGAGGAAACAGGAGGTAAACTGTTCAGAGTAACAAGCCCAGTGAAGCTGTCTAAATGGGCACCAGCCCGTGTTACTTATGGAAGACAGTGGGGGTAAAATGTCTGGCAAACCCTGGAGACTTGGAGACAGGTTTGACAGCAATCTGCTGCCCTGAATATGCAGAAAGGGCGCCAGGCAGGGCTCCATCTCTCGCATTCCTCATAGTCCCAAAGTGTCTCAGAACACTTATGGAAGCACCTAGGTGAGGTTATTGACGTTCATGGTGGAGAGGGAGGAGGGGGAAGTGGGCGTTGAGTGTAGCCCAGCTGTCAGGCCGAGGCTGGCCGGCATCCTCAGGATGGCAGTGAAGCTTAAGTCTAAAGAAGGCGGCCCCCGACTGCTCGCAGCCCAGTGCTGGGAAGAGGCTAGAACTCTGGGAATGGGGCACTTGTCGACCCCAAGAGTGGGTGCCACCTTAGATTTCATGCTCCAGGCACCTGGCCCACCTCACCCTAGTCCCAGCCCTGCTGCTGCCAGGCCCAATAAGAGGTTCCAGTGATGTGACTGCCTGTCCACTGGCAACTGAGCCACACTTGGGTTGTTTTTTCCTGTCCTGAGAGAAGCAGTCCTCTGACAGCCAGTGGGCACAGGCCTGGGTCCCTTTCCCTGGGAGACCTGGGGAGGGGCGTCCATCCAGCCACAACCTTCCCCTGACTCAAAGCCGCTTTCCTAAACTGGCCTCATTCCTGGCCTCAGCTGCCCTCCGACACTCCCTCTGGTTTTCTGTCTCAGATGATGTGATCCTGGACCCAGAAACTACCAGTGCTTACCTCCAAGAAGCGGAGAGTGAGCTGAGCGTGATAAACACAGGCAAGAAGCAGTCTGAGCCTTCCAGCCCACTGAGCTTCTCCTTCTGTGTGCTGGGGGACTGTGGGGTTCTCACCAGGCAGACACTACCGGGACGTGGAGGTGACTTTTGGTGGCTACTGGGGGCTCAACATGGTCAAAAAATCTGTGAATAAGAAAGAGTGGTTTAAACTAAAGCTGGAAGAAGGCATCTGGGCAATCGGGCTCTCACCTACCCCTGCACTGACACCTTAACAGACAGACCCCGGAAGATTCAAGTGTCTTTAGAAGGGGGCCAGGTATCATTCTACAATACGGAGAGCTTAACCCCCTTCTTCACCTTCTCAGCCACGTTTACTGAGAAAAATCTTTCCTTTTTTTTGGCTGCCCTCCAAAGGGGCCAGTATTACCCTCTGCCTCTAATAGGAAGCCCCTTCTGAGCATATCTCCTACCAAGAAACTTGGAGTGTGGGGCATAAGCACCCAGGAGTGCTTCTGCAGCCGTCTTTGCTGATGCCAGGAGACAGGCTTCTGCTGCTTGTGGGACAGTTTGCAGGGAGTAGACATAAAATAAACAGGACATTTCTCACCATGCACCTTATCCCATTTTAATGTGGTAGCCATGCAAAACTTTTCTGAACTCATTCCTTCCTTCTATTTTCATTTTCATTAAATGCCATTTAAAACTCTACTTCAAACTCACTAGTAAAACCCAACTCAGCTGCCCTAAAAACTCTCCTTCAAATAATGACAAGGAGAGCAAATGAAGATAATTGTGTAGCTATAGAAAAACCTTAATAACAAAGGTACTATCAATAATCGTACTTAAGACATACAGGTTATTTCTATAGCAGGATGTGATGTGAGGGCAAAAACTATGATTCTATAACACCTACTTAAAATAGTGTCTTACGTATATTCCATCCAGACCCTGCAACATGGGTATACCACCACCATAATAAAGAATTTTCTCCTAAGTTTCAAAATATGTGCTGACTATAACTGAGGGAGGCTTTTTTTTTTTTTTTTTTTGAGACAGAGTCTCGCTCTGTTACCCAGGCTAGAGTACCGTGGCATCATCCTAGCTCACAGCAATCTCACACTCCTGGGCTCAAGCAATCCTTCAGCCTCAGCCTCCCGAGTAGCTGGGACTACAGGCATGCACCACCATGCCCGGCTAATTTTTTCTATATATATTTTTAGCTGTCCATATAATTTCTTTCTATTTTTAGTAGAGACAGGGTCTTGCTCTTGCTCAGGCTAGTCTCAAACTCCTGAGCTCAAACAATCCACCCGCCTCGGCCTCCCAGAGTGCTAGGATTACAGGCACGAGCCACCACGCCCGGCCTGAGGGAGGCTTTTTAAAGGACTGGTAAAATTAGGGCTGCTCCTCCATCTGGCCCAGATGATATTTTCATTCCTATTTATAAAAACAAGGTAGATACTTTAGAGCTTTAAGACAAAGACTAACCAAAAGAAATTTACTTTCTCTTGATTTCCTATTAAGTGAAGCATCAAGTAATATCCACATTGTTCCTACCCTGTAGGACAGTGAGATTCTTCCATTATCTGATTGGTCCATGGCCCCCAAACTGGGCAGATCAGTGGAGTTGGGGGAGAAGGGCGAAGAGAGCAGCCCATACCCGTGGTGGGGCCTCTGTCAATGAGGAGCGGAGAGGGTTTGTCTCTACTTATCACTTTCCTCAGAGTAGAACTGTCGGCCCATAGTGACATCCCATCACAACTCTCACACTACACTGGGACCCAAGAGGATGTGCATGTCTGTTCTAAAATAAAAAGTGTGTATGATTTCTAAGCAAACAGCTGCTTTAACAGGAAATTGGTAGGCATCATTCTCTTCCTTTATTGCAATTATCAGCCTATCTTCTGGGAAGGACATTTGGATCTTGAAGTTCTCTGCTTAATCACAATAGCTATGCACCATAACATGATGTTTAAAGAACAGCCTCTGAAGCCCAACTGCCTGGGTTCAATTCCTGGCTCTGCCACTTGCTAGCTGGGAGACTTTAGGTATGACACTCAACCTCTCTGTGCTCCAGCTCCTTCACCTGTGCCTCCGCTATATGGGACTAATGATGGTCCTCACATCCAAGGGCTGGTAGAGGGCTTGCCTGAGTTACTATTTGTACGATACTAAGTACATAGTAAACACTGTAACAAGTTTTGTAAAATAAATATATGATTACAGTCTACTCATGTTATATGCCTCCCACAAGAAGGAAAAATCATTTCTTGGGAGTGTTACGAGGTCCCAGGCCCCACTGGGAATTTTCTGAGGGTCCCCCATAACAGAAGCTCAACAACTTGTAATGTCAGCATCACAGAACAAAATCATAGAGCTGAGCCCACACCTGATCTAGGGCCTTACCTTAGAAAAGTCTGCACAAAATTCACCCTCAGGTAAGCCCGGTCCAATGTGAGTTACTCCCTAAAACTATTACAAACAGTAATTATTTTAACCAAAGGAATTTAAACTATTTATACATTGAGGTAGGTTTTACAGATATCCCTATGTTGAGTTGGAGATGGGTACAATTTTTAAAAATAATTTTTGAGGTGAAATTTACCTAATTATTTTTTAAATCTTAAACCACTTAGTTGAGAAAATAGCTTTAAAGTATCTCATGCTTTCACCTGCCTGCAGACAAAGTTACTCTCAAGCCTACCCTACACGTGCCCTCCAGACATAATTTTACCACCTCACTTGGTATATGAGAATGACCTTCCTCATACCATAAATATATTAACTCATACTGTATAAATAGCATGTTTATGATGTGGTTATTATCGTGTTGTGAAACTGTAATAGGCAGATTTTTTACAAGACCTTTCCTTCCTTGTATGTAGGGACCTCATGTGAATGAATCATCATAGAATGTTTCTAAACTGAGTGGAGCCAAAGACCTAAGTGGGAAGGGCATAAAGATATCTACCTGGGCTGGGCGTGGTGGCTCACACCTTTAATCCTAGCACTCTGGGAGGCTGAAGTGGGAGGATTGCTTAGGGTCATGAGTTCAAAACTAGCCTGAGCAAGAGCATGACCCCCTGTCTCTATTTAAAAAATAGAAAAAAGTTAGAAATTATCTGGGTAACTAAAAGAAGAAAAAAAAATTACCTAGTCATGGTGCTGGGCGCCTGTAGTCCCAGCTACTTGGGAGGCTGAGGCAGGAGGATGACTTGAGTCTAAGAGTTTGAGGTTGCTGTGAGCTAGGCTGACGCCACAGCACTCTAGCCCAGGCAACAGAGCGAGACTCTGTCTCAAAAAAAAAATGTTCATCTGTATTGCCCAACAGCTCAGCAGTAGACTAGGTGTGCCTTTATACTAACTGTACTAGAAGAGACTGAGAGGCTTCTAGAGGTTTTAGAGGTTGAGTTTTAGTGGAGCTGGAGTTTGTACTTACATGGAGCAAGTTGCATTCATTGGACCAGTTTCCCTGGGCTAGGAAACAATATGGCATCCAGAGACCACATGGCTAAGAGGCAAACACAGAAACTGGGAGGATAAGAGGCCAGACCAGATGCCTGCAAAGTTGCCAAAATCTAGCATGTTTTCATGACTAAAACACTCAGGTAACTAGGAATAAAAAGGAACTTTCTCAAACTGATGAAGGGCATCATACTTAATGGTGAAAACATAAGTATTTTCTCTAAAATTGGGAACATGGCAAGATGTCTGTTCTTACCCCTTCTATACAACACTTGAACTAGTGTTCCTTGCCAGTGCAATAAGGCAAGAGAAAGAAATAAAAGGCATATAAATTGGAAAAAAGAAATAAAAATGTTACCCTCTATATAGAAAATTCCAAAGAATATACAAAACCATAAATATAACTAATAAGTGAGTTTAGTAAAGTCACAGAATACAAGACAATATGCAAAAATTATATTTCAAGACACTGACAATAAACAATTAGAAATTTAAATTGAAAAAATAACATTTACTTTAGCATCCAAAAACATGAAATTCTTGGGGATAAATCTAACAAAATATATGCAACATCTTATGCTGAAAACTACAAAATATTGGTGAGAAAAATTAAAGAAAACCTAAATAAATGGAGAGATACGCCATGTTTATGAATTAGATGACTCAATGTTGTTAAAATGTCATTTCTCCCTGACTTAACCTAAAGATTCAAAGCAATCCCAATCAAATTTCTAGTAGGCTTGTTTTTTTGGTTTTTTTTTTGAAATTGACAAGCTGATTCTAAAATTTGTATGGAAATACAAAGGACCTAGGATAGTAGAAGCTATTTTGAAAAAGAACAAAGTTGGAGTACTTACATTACCACATTTCAAATCTCTTTTGAATTTGTAGTGACTAAGACAGTGTAGCTTTGACATACTGTAGACAGACCAATGGAACAAAATAGAAAGTCCAGAAATAGGCCCACATATATAAGTCAATTGATTATAGACAAACATACCAAGGTGAACAGTTCAATGAAGAAAGGATAGTCTTTTCAACAAATGGTGATGCTAGAACAATTGTATATACATGTACAAAAAGTGAACTTTGATCCTTACCTTGCACCATATGAAAAAATCAATTAATAGGCAAATCTATAGAGACAGAAATTATATTAGTGATTGCCTAGACCCAAAGAAGTAGGAGGAGAAATCTAAAGTCACTACTAATAGATATCGGGTTTCTTTGTGGATTGACAAAAATGTTTAAAATTAGATCATGGTGATGATTGCACAACTCTGTAACTATACAAAAAACCATAGAATTGTACATTTTTCAGGGATCTTCAACCTATGGTGAGTTGTATAATTATTTCGTTATATATTACAATGTAATAATAATAGAAATAAAGTGCACAATAAATGTAATGTGCTTGAATCATCCCAAAACCATCCCCCATGTCCCCAGCTCCTCAGTCTGTGGAAAAATTGTCTTCCATGAAAACAGTCCTTGGTGCCAAAAAGGCTGGGAACCACTACATGGATTCAGTGTGTGGTATGTGAATTGTATTTCAATAAAGCTGTTAAAAAATTAACTTGAATTATAGACCTAAATAAAAGAGCTAAAACAATAAAGTTCTAAAAGAAAACAAGAAAAATCTTTGTCATCTTGGGTTAGGCAAAGATTTCTTAAATAGGACACAAGAAGGACAAATCAGTCAAGAAAAAAAATACACTTGATCAAAATTTAAAACTTTTTCTATTCCAAAGACATTACTCAGAAAAAGAAAAGACAAATCACAGATTGGAATAAAATATTTGCAATAACACATCGGTGATAAAGAGCTTATATCCAGAATATATTAAGAATGCACAATTCAGTAATAGAAAGATAACCCAGTTTTTTACAATGCATAAAATAGTTAAAGAAATGTCACCAAAATGATATACAGATAGCCAATAAGCATGTGAAAAATTGTTCCACACCACTAGTCATTAGGAAAGTGCAAATTAAAACCATAACGAGATAACACTACCCTCTTACTAGAATGATTCAAATTGAAAAAAATACCACCAATACCTAAAGCAATGAAGATGTGGGGCAACTGGAATACTCATGGCGGGAATGCAAAATGATACAGCCACCTTGGAAAAGTTTGGCAGTTTTTAATAAAGTTAAACATATATCTAACATATGATCCAGCAATCTCATTCCCAGGTATTTAACCAAGAGAAAATGTACCTATACAAAAATCTGTGCACAGATGTTTATTGCAGCTTTATTTGTAACAAAGGAGAAACAAGCCACAGTGGTGAGTGGATAAACTGTGATACATTGGAACACCGCTCAGAAACTACTACAGCAACAGGATGGGTGAATCTATATAGCACTTTGCTAAGTGAAAGAAGCCAGACACAAAAAGCTACATGTTTACTGTGTGATTCCATTTACATGACATTATTAAAAAAAGCTAAATAATAGGGACAGAAATCAGACCAGTGGTCACGTGGGGCCAGGAGTAGGGGCAGGAGATTGGCTGAAAAGAGGCAGAAGAGAACTATTGGGGGTGATGGAAATGTTTTGTATCTTGGTTGTGATCGTGGTTACATGACTATACGCATCTGTCAAAACTCATCTAACCATACACTTTCAATAGGGTAATTTTACTATATGTAAATGTTACTTTAATGAACCTGACTTTTTAAAAAATGATGTTGTAATAAATACCCAAAATATTGCGGGGGTGGGGGGGAAGTAATGCGTTCTCTTAAGGAAAAATTCAAATAATATAAAAGTAAACAAAATAAAAAATGAAAATCCTCTTCTGCCTTCTTTAATCCCAGTTCTATTAACAGTTTGTAAATATTCTTCCAGATGTTTTAATGATATTCATTTATATTTGTAAAAATATGTAAATATGATACTAAGGTATGGATTGTTTTGTAACGTGCTTCATTCGTGTCACTGTTCATCACGGACATCTTTCCTTCTTTTATCAGTAGATAAAAATCTCCCTCATCTCCCATCTTGGCACATCCCGCTGGCAAGGATGGAGTGGGCTCTCCACAAATGTTGACCATTTTTGTTTGCCACGAGTCAACTGGCCAGAGAGGGTCGGCCTGACCGACAAGAAGAACAGACTTATTCCAGCCGCTGTCGGTGCCCAAAGGACACTGTGTTCTTTGGACCTGTTACCAAACCAGCCAGGTCAGTTTCTTCTCCTTCTCCTATTTCCAAGCAAATTTCCTCTCATTTTCTTAAATTGCCACAGCATTTGGCCTATAATTTCACTACAGGGCCGGGGGAAGAGGGAGTAGGGAGGATTGTGACTTAGAAGAAAATATTTCTATAAATACATAGCAATTGTTCATACATTATAATTCCTATTTATTTAATCAACATGCTTAATCCTTAAATAGTTCTACTGATCCTTGAGAGACTTGCTCAAGGTCACACAAGCCACTGGCCCCATTGGAAGGAAGAGGGTAAGACAGCTATGCTGTTCTTTGCCAAGACAGGCTGTGCCAGGCACTGCCATCCCTACCACACCCAGAGTGGAATGCCAGGGGCATGAGGTTCGGCGTTGGCAGCTGGAAGTGACAGCTGGAATCTGGAAAGTTACATGACAGCTTTGGCAGCGTTTGTCCACTCACCCTAGAAAGACCACCCAAGTGTTCTAGACACCCAAATGTCTGTCACAGACTGCTGCCTTTCATTACCCTGACCCCCTTGAACTCCTGTCTTGGTCAAGTGCATGGCAACTTCAGACTGTGCTAACCCCAAAAGGGTCTCAATGCACATAAGGAATTCACAAGCCGGGCTTCTCCAACTCACCGGTCTGCAAACTAGAGTTTTGGAACTTGACAGAGAGAGCAGCAACTATGCTGGGCTTGATCAAAAGGAGTGGTTTGGAGTCATGTGACAAGGTCAGTTCTCTAGGCCTTTCACATTGTAAAGGTCTCTTTTTATGTTTCTAATCCAAGGCAATAGTGCTGTGGTTAAGAGCACACGCATTCCACATTTCAGTATCAGAGACTTGGACTCAGGTCCTTGTTCTGCCACCTATTAGCTGAGTGACGGTGGGCAAGTTACTAGACTTTGCCCAACCTCAGTTTCTTCATCTTCGCTGGGCTGTTGGGAGGTTTCTGTGGCATGATGCAGGGCTTAGCACAGCCCCTGGGACCAGAAAATGCTGCGTCCCATGGCTGCTATTATTATTATTATTAAGAAATTTATCTTTCTGGGAAAACACACTGAATGTTTTTCTAGTTGTAAGGATCCATCGTTCTAAAACTGTGAGTAGAATAGAGGAAGATGTCACAATCCGAAGGAGAGGACTGGTGAGACAATTCTTTTTATATTTTCACTTTAAAAGGCCAGTATGGTACCCATAAGGCACAGTTCTCAGAGGTAATTGTTGAAAAAAGTAAAGGTTTATTGAAGAAAAATGAGAGAAGTTAAGTGACTGCACAAAATCACAAAGCTAATTAATTTGCTAATCTGCTCTGAACCTCAAATTTCTTCTGTGTCCCAGTTAAACATCCAGTCCAAGGCACCACGCTGGATAACCCTGACTATGTCCTGAGAAATGCTGATGTTAGACATCAGTCACTTAACAGTTCTGGGTTGCATTAATGTTGAGCTAGCAATAATTGAACACTTACTATTTGTGTGGCACTGTGCTTTGATCACTTGTCATCCAATCCTTAAAACACCCTGTGTGTAAGTATCACTTATGGACTGAGACTCTTAGGCACAGAGAGGTTGATCACCTTGTCCAAGGTTGCAGAGCCAGTAAGTGGTAAAGTCAGGATTCCAGAAGAGATGAAAATTTAGTGAGTCCCAGGGGTGAGACTGTGTGATCTCCAGAATCCCTGTCAGCTCTAAGCCATGGCTTTATGGATCTTGGAGTTCCAAGGTGCTCTAAGGCACTCATCATTTGGAGCACAAGATTATCTCCCTAAAACTCTGCCTCCATGTGCTTCCATGTGGTCGTGGAGATGGACCCATATCAGTGCAAGAGCTGGAGAGGGAGAGCCGAGTCCTACTCTTGGCACTAGACTCTAAACCTTCTCAAACTGGAAAAAGATGGTCATTCCACCTGACTTTTCCACATTC
Organism: Lemur catta; assembly: GCF_020740605.2. Lineage (NCBI taxonomy): Eukaryota > Metazoa > Chordata > Mammalia > Primates > Lemuridae > Lemur > Lemur catta. Next base: position 33,155,281 of record NC_059128.1, read on the forward strand.
AGTTAGATCGACAAGAGGCTTTCTTCCCAGAATATTCTCCAAAGACATAGTGTGTGACTTATGGCATGGTTCTGAGGAAGCTTAGAGCCGAGAACTGAGCCTGGAAGGGAAGCCCTGTGAGAGCGCGGCAGCAGAGAGGCTCAGGGCTGGCTGGCAGAAAGCCTTAGATCTGCCCGGTGTTTTTGGCCCAGTTTTTGTGTGCAAGGAAAAGCAGAAGGTGGAATCTAAAGAGTGCTACTAACTAGCAATTATTAGTAGCTCAAACGCTACCAGGCCAGCAGAAGGGAGCTGTTATGAGGGTGCAGTGTCTGGAATCCAACACACAGGAATTTTAATCCCTGTTAGGTTTCTCACAAGCTGGGTTGCCTTTGGCACATTATTTACCCTCTCTGAGCCTCACGCCCTTACCTGTAAGGTGGGATGGTAATAAGAAGAGTCATTGTGAAGATCTGCATAAACCAGGAAGCCCAATGCCCATGGCATAGTAAATACTCTCTATATATTTGTGAGTATTAACTGTGATACTAAATAAACAGTATCCTTTGCAGCATTGCACAGAAGATGCAATAAACATTCTCAGCTGATTTCTATGGCGTCTCTTGATGAATTTGTTAAACAGTTTAGAATTGTTTCTAAATTGTCCTTCTCAATCCTGGCAAGATCTCTTTCTGCCTGCCTTTCTATTGCCTTGTAAGTGATGTGTAGATAAAATTATTGTCACAACACTTACACTTTGCTAGAGGGGATGCAAAATTGTACTAACATTTTGGAAACAATTTGGCAGTTTCTTATAAAGTTAAACATACCGTTACTGTATTACCTAGCAATCCTACTCTTAGGTACTTATCCAAGACAAATGAAAACTTACATTCACACAAAAACCTGTATGTAAACATTTAGAGCTGTTCTATTCCAAATTGTCAAAAACTGGAAACAATCCAAATGTCCCTCAGCTGGTGAATCGCTGGACACACTGTAGCACATCCATCAGTAGGATGCTACTCGGCAATGAAAAGCACCAACAGGTGGCACGTATGAAAATCTGCATCAATATCAAATACGTGGCAAAAGAAGCCACACCCAAAAGGCTCCGTACTGTATGTCGCCACTTCTGTGACATTCTGCAACAGGTAAAACTACAGATGTAGAAAGTATGTCAGTGGTGGTTTCAGGGGCTGAGGGGGCAGGAGGGGTTGAGGAGAAAGGGGCACAGGAGAATTTTAGGGGCTGACAGAACTGGTGCAAGTTTGCATGCTACATTTGTTTGTCAAAACTGGCAGAACTGTATCCTAAATTTTACTTTGTGTAAATTATGCCTCAATTAAAAGAAAACAAAAACAAAATCCTACTGCATATATGATTTCATTTTATCTTCATTTCTGTGTCACCTAGAGCGAGTTCTCTCCTTTGTGCTGAGGGAGGGTAAGAGTTGTGGCTGGAAGTGGAACTTGGTGGCGTTGGACTCTGACCCCTTGCCTGGCACTGTTTCCATTTGGGCTTGGGGAGGTCTCAGAGACTTTAAGACCCTGCAGTAAGTTTTCTCTCCCATCTTTTCTTTCCCGTCAATGTCTAATGTTTTAAGTTATGGGTTTAAATAACACCAATAATTGATAAGTTAATTTTTTAATTAAATGTTTGGTGATGCGTGTCCAAACTCCACAAAACCTCAGAAAGCCATGTTCCTTTCAGGGTCCCTAGTTTTGTCACAGGGAGGAGACAAAGAATACCTCTTTGGAGGAACCAAGGGCCCTGGGGCATGTCCCTCCAAAATAAAAGGAACTTGGAGTTTGTAGGCAAATTGTTCTTGCTATTGTGTGCAAGCAGCAGGATCAAAGCTGGGCAATGTGCCAGCTTCTCAGCAGTGACTTCTGACAAAGATTCTTTGCTTGACCAAACTTTAGTCGGGGTTCTGAATCTTCTGCCAGCCCCATCCATGCAGTTCCTTGTAAAATCCAGTTTTAGCAAAGAATCCTGCTAAATCAGTTCAGCAAGAACCTCTCATTCTCGATATCTTATCATCCTCGATATCTGATCGGGCTCCTTCCTCCCCCTCCACCATCCTCAGGGAATGTCTGATCACCTGGCCTGTTTCCAGCAAGAATCCCGTTAGGGCAGTTTAGCCATGATGCCCCTTGGCCCTGATGTTTCCTCTTAGCAATTCTCTGTCCACTCACCTGACCCTCACCCTGCTCCTTGGTTATAAATTCCCACCTGTCCCTGCTGAATTCGGGGTTGAGCCCAGTCCCTCTCCCCCACTGCCAGACCCCATTGCAGTGGTCCCTGTACCTATCACATTGGTCCTGAATGAAGTCTCCCTTACGGTGCTTTAACAAGTGTCATTGAATAGTTTTTTTTTTTTAACATTTCCAAATTGTAAGCTGGGCATAGTAGCTCACACCTGTAATCCTAGCACTCTAGGAGGCTAAGGCAGGAGGATCACTTGAGCCCAGGAGTTTGAGGTTGTTGTGAGCTAGGCTGATGCCGCGGCACACTAGCCCCAGTGACATAGCAAGCCTCTGTCTCAAAAAAAAAAAAAAAAAAAAAAAATTCTAAATTGTCTCTTGGACAATTGTATATTTGGCCTTTTATAGAGTGTCAGAATGGAGACCCTGATTGAATCACTACTTTAAACAGGCATTTTTGTTCCATTCAACGTCAAATATCTCCATTAAATATCTATGATTTTTGTTTGTTCTTTGTAAGTTGGGCTTTGACTGTATGATGGGACATATTATAATGTGTTCAATATTATATTATTCCATTATATTGAAATTTCTCCTATATCATATAAAATCTGTTGTATATAACTAACAGTGGCCACAGTGAGCAACGGAACAACTTGCATCAACACATTTCCAATGCGTGTCAGGAAACTAACCCTGGTATTAACAAAACATCCTCTGCTGGCTTTTTCTTACAAGAGCTATGAACAAATGCCTTTGGTTTTCCAATAAAGGAGTCAAATTAATTCAAGGACTTCACGTAAAGTACAGGCTGAACACAGATTTGGCCCTTGACATTAATCTCCTCCTCTCCACCATGACCCCTGAGTCCTCAGGATTGTGGAAAAAACATTTTGAGGATAATTTAGAGCTGAGCGTTATTAGTTGGGGACAGCCCTGCCATGCACACTGTGTGGAGCGGGATGTAAACAAAGAGCCCTCTTCATTTTCCATCAACTCTGGTACCTGTGAGTCAGTAGGGAAGCTCTTCTTGGTCCCCTGGCAAAGGTGAAGCTATCTTCATGATGTGTGTCCAGGTACTTCTAGGAGTGACTGAACATTTATTCATGTAGCCCACAAAATATGATGAGATTGAAATAAACAATTGCAAGTTCAGTCTCATAGTATTTATTTTTCTTTCTTTCTTTTTTTTTTGAAACAGAGTCTGTTTCCATGAGTAGAGTACAGTAGCATCAGCCTAACTCATAGCAACCTCTAACTCCTGAGTTCAAGCAAACCTCCCACCTTGGCCTCCCAGAGTGCTAGGATTATAGGCGTGAGCCACTGTGCCTGGCCAGTCCCATAGTATTTATCGTCTTAGTCCATTCAGGCTGCTATAACCTAATAGCACAGACTGGGTACCTTATAAACAACAGAAATTTATTTCCCACAGTTCTGGAGGCTGGGAAGTCTGAGATTAAGGTGCCAGCAGGTTCGGTGTCTGTTGAAGGCCTCTTCCTCCTAGACAGCACCTTCTGGCTGCATCCTCACGTGGTGGAAGGGCCAAATGAGCTCCTTGGGTCTATTTCATAAAAGCACTAATCCCATTCATGAGGGCTCCACCCTCATGACCTAATTACTTCCCCAAAGACCCTACCTCCTAATATCATTGCTTAGGGGTTAGAATTTTAGCATATGAACTTTGTTGGGGGGGCACAGACATTCAGACATTCAGATGATAGCATACTGTATACCCACCGTGTGCCAGGGACCATGCTAGGTGCCAGGGACCATGCTAGGTTTCAGGGATATGACTAAAAACAAAATGGACAAGGTCCCTGACTTCATAAAGCTTATGATCTACTGGGGCAAGAGTCAATAAATAAGCAAATAAACACCAAATAAAGAGAAATGGTGGTAAATGCTGCCTGTCTTAGACCGTGAGGTCTGAAGGCCTCTCGGAGCAGCTAAGAGTGAGCTGGCCACTTCCAAAGCCAGGGGAACAAAGACCTTGACTGCAAGAAGGTGATGGGAGGCCAGGGAGTTCTGGGGGCAGTGATGAAGGCAGGAGAGGTAAGAGCTGAGGTCAGAGAGGCAGCTGGGGGCCAGGGCACACAGGGCCTCACAGGCCTGGTAAGGAGGTGAAGTCAAGGTCACTGAAGGTTAAGTACAGAGATTTACCTTTGTAAATAATCACTCTGGCTGTTTGAGCAGAGAATGGACTTGAATGGGGGCAAGTATGGGAGTAGGAAACCAACTTTTCATTACTTTAAAAACTTTTAACTAAATGCCTCCTATGTGCCAGGCTCTTTGGCGAAGGCGAGACGGTGGAGAAGGGGGAGAGTAAACTGAGTGGGCGCTGTTCTGGAGGTAGAGCCCCAGGGCCTGCTTGCGGTGGGAGTGCAGGGCACCCTGCTGGGAAGGAAAAGGAGAACTGAACTCCCAGGTTTCTGGTTTTGGTAACTGGGAGGATGGTGGCACCATTCTGGAGGAGACGGAAGACTGGTGGGAGATCAGGTTGGGCAGGGGTGGGGGACTCAAGAGTTATTTTGAGGAGGTAAGTCTGAGAGTCTGAGATGCCTAAGCAACACCTAAGGGGTGACGTCGTGTACGATGGACAAATGGAGGGCTCCAAGGAAGTCTGAGTTAGAAGGCCATCGACATATAGATGACAATGGACGTGAACACCCAGGAGAAAGAATTGAGCCAAGGACTCCCAGCAAGCAGTCAGGTAGAGGAAGAGTCAGCAAATCTGGCAGAGACGGGAGTAAAATCACTGAATGCAAAGCCCTGTGTACTTGAATAAAGCCACCCCAAGATACAGAGGGGCCTATCCTTGAGGAGGTTACAGTCAACCTAGAGACAGGCAAATAGGAAGTCACAAACAGAACAGGAAGTCCTAGGAGAAGGAAAGTACCAGGTGCTACAGGAACAGTAGATGGGCACCTAATCCATCCTTGGAGAATCCAGGGAGACTTCCTGGAAGAGGTGATGGGTAAGCCCCAAAGGATGAGAAGAAAATGGAGATGAGTGGTAGTAGTTTGGAGGCAATAACTCTCAGGGCAGAGGGAGCAGCATGTGGAAATTCGTGGAGGCAAAAGAAAACATGGTCCTTTGGGGTAAAGGCAAGAAATTCTGCATGACTGGAGGGTTGCAGATGAGAGAGCAGGAGCTGAAAGATGAGGCTGGCAAAGGAGCCAAGCATGAAGGGCCTTCTGTGCCCTTCTATGGAGTCTAGGCTCATCCTGACGTCACTGGGAGGGATGAAATGTTTAATGGAGTGAAGACGTGTCACTCCAGGTAGATCACTCTGGCTGCAGGGTGGAGAAAGGCAGGAGAAGGGTGAGCCTGGAGCCAGGGAGACCCACTAGGAGGCCGCTGCCCAGGTGAGAGATAGCGGAGGCCTGAATGAGGCAGGACTTCAGCAGGAGCTAAGAGCACGAAAGGCTGGGAACATTCCAGACTTGCTGATTGACCAGATGAGGAATCAGTGGGTAAGGGAGGGATGTTGGGGTTTAAGAGGGCCAATAAATAACATTCGGGTCCCCCACTTTGAATTTGGAACAATTCAGACAGAGACACAAGTCACACAGATAGAGACAAAAATAGTAGCTTCACTACTGATAAGGCTAAACTGGAAAACAATGTTCAACCCATGTAGCCTCCTTGATATGTATTTATTTATTTTTACTTTGTTTTTGTTTTGAGAAGGGATCTTATTCTATTGCCCAGGCTGGCCTCAAACTCCAGGGCTCAAGCGATTCTCCCACCTCAGCCTGCTGAGTAGTAGCTGGGACTACAGGCAGGTGTCACTCCACCCAGCCTTCCTTGATATTTCTTGAATTAATCTTACCCAGCCTGTCATAGCAAAGCTGGGCCAACACAGGCCTCCTCCCCAGGGACAGACCTCTACGGTTAGAGGAGAGGAGAAGTCCTTACAGCTCAGGGAGAAAGAGCTGAGTGACCAGTTTCTCCTTCAAACTCACCAAGCTGATGAGTCAGTCACACACCTCCAACGGGAAATAGAGGAGGGACAGAGACGCCAGAAGTATTCCCCCCATATTTTTTCCTTCCTGTAGAGTGAATTAGAAGCTCTATATCTTCACTAAGAATGTGAGAAGAGGAGGACAGTGTCCCTCACCAGGCTTAGAGATCTTTGTTTTGGCCTCCCAGATGCAACTGCTCTGGGACTACAATGGCCCTCTCCACACAGCACCCTTTCCCAGTTCTGGCTGCCACTCTGTCCCCCCTCCCCTGTAGGCCTAGGAGTGGGAACAGAGTTGCAGTGGTACTGTGCAATCCCTTGCAGTTTCTTTATAACTGCCAATGTATTTGTGAAAAACCTCTTTATTAAGAATTCCCAGCCAGGTGCAGTGGCTCACACCTGTAATGCTAGCACTCTGGGAGGCTGAGGCAGGAGGATTGCTTGAGCTCAGGAGTTTGAGGTTGCAGTGAGCTATGATGACACCACTGCACTCTAGCTGGGGCAACAGAGCTCAAGGAAAAAAAAAAAAAGAAAGAAAGAAAAGAAAAAAAAGAACTTCCAAATGATCCTAATTTGAGTGTGCCAGCTGGTTCCTGTGGGGATCCCAGTGGTTATCCTCCCTCCCCCAAATAAGGAGAAAGCAAGCACAACTGACATGGGAAAAGGATGGGACTGTCTTCCTAAGGGTTATGGTTTGAGAAGTTTGCTGCTTAGGAAAGATAGTGGACTTATTGAGATAATGATTGTCTTTTAATAATTCTACTATTTTGGCAAGAACAATGCTGCTTTCTTAAGAAGAAAAGAAAAAGAAAAATCATTGGAAATCCCACCTCCCAGAGACAAATGCTTTTAACGTTTTTGATGAATATTCTTATACACATTTCTCTGCACACATACACTCATAGAGATATGCTCAATTTTATATAAATGGCTCATATTCCAAATGCCATAACAAAAGCTGCTTTTTCTCACTCATCCACAAGCCTTGAGTTTTGAGTTGCCGATGAAATAATTCAAGTAGATATGTCCAGAAAGAAATAGCACATAACAATATAGAGTTAAAGAGAGAGAGAGTCTTGGGATCACCATCGGAGAGATGGTCACCAAAGGTCATCAAAGCATCAGGAGGTAAAGGCTCCCAGCAGGGCATGGGGGAGGGAAAGGAGCTGAGTGCTAGCCACAGAGCCCCTGGAGCTCAAACTATGACAGGAAAGGAGAACTAGATGAGGGAGGAGAAAAGAACAAGAGTTCTTGGCCTTCAAGAAAGAGGACTGGCCAACAGTGTAGAAGGCCACCATCGAAACTAATTAAGGGCTTTGGATTTGGCAATAAAGGAATAGCTGGTGGCTTAGAAAAGAGTGATTTTAGTCAAGCAGTACTGTGAATGCCCACCCACCATCCCCTCACCCCCTTTAGAGCCTCTCAGACTGTAATGTGCATATGAATTACCGGACAGAATGTTATAATGGGTGAGGCTTGAGGTTCTGCATTTCTAACCAGCTTCCTGGTGATGTGTTTGACACTGGACCACACTTAAAGTAGCAAGGGGCTGACAGGTCCAATCCTGATAAGCTTACATAGGACTTTAGCAAAGACACTCAAGTGTGTAGAGATGAAAATGAATTCTTAGTGTCCTAGATTGTTATTCACATCAGAAAAGCACTAACAGCCAGCATGGTGGCTCACACCAGTAATCCTAGCACTCTGGGATGCCGAGGCTGGAGGATTGTTTGAGCTCAGGAGTTTGAGACCAGCCTGAGCAAGAGCGAGACCCCATCTCTACTAAAAATAGAAAGAAATTAACTGGACAACTAAAAATATATAGAAAAAAAAAATTAGCCAGGCATGGTGGCACATGCCTGTAGTCCCAGCTACTCAGGAGGCTGAGGCAGGAGGATCACTTGAGCCCAGGAGTTTGAGGTTGCTGTGAGCTAGGCTGACACCCACAGCACTCTAGCCTGGACAACAGAGTGAGACTCTGTCTCAAAAGAAAAAAAAAAAAAAAGAAAAGCACAAAGAAGGAAAGCTAAAGGCAACTTCTGTTCTCCTGTACCTCATTCTTTCCTGCGTACATGCTTTGCTCATGAAAATCCCTCCATTTGGGTCATTTAAGTTTCTTAAATCACAAACTTATAAGATTTTTATGGTTATTGTTTTGTCATTATTTCTACTTTAATTGCATTAGGTCCAAAAACATGCACTTGAAGATTACAGTTCTTTGAAACTTGTTGAGATTTGCCTTTATCACTTAGAACATGGTCAATTTTCATAGCTGTTCCATGAGTGCTTGAAAATCACATAATCTACAATTGTTGGGTGTAGTGTTTTGTCTGTTAGGTCAAATTTATTAATGAGGTTGACATGTCTTCACATTGTATCGATTACTAAAAAGAGATATGTTAAAATCTCCAGTCTCCCTACCTGGAAAGCGCTTCCTCCTCACCTCAGCCTACTTGCTCAGGCCTCCATCCAACAACTGAGGATTCATGGTGAGCAAAGTCTGACCTGGTCTTTGCAGACCCAGCCCTTGCCCTGATGGAGCTGACAACCTAAGAAGACATCCCTGATCACCAACACCTCTCCACCCCCACCTCAGACCTAGTACCCTATCTCCCTCCTTTGAGCTCTTACAGCATTCACTACCTATACAAATAACTTGACACTTATATAGTTTGTCTTCATTGCAATTATGTGTTCATAATTTACTCCCCTGTCAGGTTTTAGATCCCATGTGAGCCAAAATTATCTTATTTTTCTTTTGTAACAGCTTTATTGAAATATAATTGTTTACATACCATAAAATGCACTCTTGTAAAGTGTACACTTCAGTGGGAGACTACCTTATTTATTTTGGTATCCTCTATAGCAGTGGTTCTCAGTCTCGGGTGTGTGCACATTGTAATCACCTGAAGAGCTTTAAAAAATACTGCTTCGTGGTTTCCACCCCTAGAGGTTCTGGCTTAATTGGTTTGGGGTGTGGCCTAGGAATGGGAATTTTTAAAGATCCCAGGGTGATTTTAACTTGTAGCCGGGAGTGCCCTATGGTGCTCTGCACATAGCAGACACCCAACTACTGTTGGTTGTAATCATCCATGAGCCCTAACTTCTAGGATCCAGTTAATTAACTCACTCGAGAGCTACCACCAGTGTCTCCCTTATAGCCCATCAGCTCTTAACACATAATGGTCAGCTTATTTATGTCTGTCTCCCCAACTTAGTGCGAAAGGAACCCTAGGACACAAAAGCATCCAGAAAAGATAAATTAACTTGCAAACATGCGCAGACTTCAATAGGACTGGGTCAATGAATAAGAAATACAACAGATATTTAAGAGAAAAAATGTAAAGGAAGGATTGCCACATTTACATTCGTCTCTTCAGCACGGATGATATGCTCACACTGGGGGTATTATGGCACAAAATGTTTGTGAAACGACATATCCCCAAATTTGGTGTTCAAAAGTCAGGGATAAAATGGTTTTCATTCTGGAATCAGCAACTCATGGGAAAAGCTCAAGATTTTCTTCATTTTGGAGACCAGATATAAAAGAGTACTTTGGTGTTTTATCTCATGGTGGAGCGTGTCTTTGTTATTGTTTTGTTTTTCCTTCCCGTGGGACTTGATGCGCACTCTTAAAATGGAGGCAGGACCACCTCATGTTTGCTTGCACAGCTGTGAGCTGCTTGAAGGCAGGGACCATTCCGGTCTCATACATCATGGCATCCTCGTGCTGGCACATGTTAGGTGTTCAATAAATACTGGTGGAATGATGTGATTACACCTCATACCACAGTATATAAATATGATTTTAACTGCACAGAGAGCTGCACAAGTTTCCCTTTTTGATTCTTTTTGCAATCTTAATTATAGTACTTTGAACTGGGGCACTCCCTAAACTGCCTGGGCTACACTAACCTCGGAAGGGGCTTTACTTCCACATTCACGGTTGTTGAGGTTCTGTGACTGTACGAACCTCACGTGAGTAGCTGAGTAGCGAGGATGGTCGCTCTCGAATAGAAGATTCTCGCGGCTGCGAGCGGTCCCACAGCTAGGGCGGTCATCCTGCCTGTAACCCCACTTAATACCTGCCACTGACACCTCCCCACCAGATCCCGAGGGTCCGCGCGGGCATGCCGAGCCGCGCCTCCTGGTCGCCGCGCCAGAATTCCCTTCTGAGCTGGTTACGCCCCAAGGCGCAAAGCGGGGCGACTCAGACACCAAGAAGACGAAGTAAAACCAGTCGCACCAAAGAGAGGCAACGTTATTTAGGCAGCCGGCTACTCCCCCTGAGCCTCCGCCCAGTCCCCTGGGCCCAGCGCCCGCAGCTCAGACGGTGCCCGGCTCCGGGAGCCCCAGCTCCCTCCACGTGTCCTGTCTTCCCAGCAGCCTCCTCTGCTGCCTCAGGAGGAAAACCTCCTGACAACTCGCGGTCTGCAGACTACGACTCCCAGGAGGCGCCGCGCCGCTTCTCTCCCCGCCCCCTACCCAGGACACGCAGGCGCTCTGGGCTCCGCCAACAAGCCGGGCAGGCGTCGACTGGATACAGTGCTTTATGGGATTTGTAGTTTTACTGGCTCTAGCTGGGCCGTCACTCAGAGGGACAAAAACTACAACTCTCGGCTGCCCCAGCGTGACGAGCCCGGTCACGTGGCAAGGGGCCGACCGGCCGTGCGTGCCGCCGTTGATCCGGTGCTGCAGTGAGGAGGTGGTTCTTACCCGTGTTGTGTGTGTGTGTGTGTGTGTGTGTGTGTGAGTGAGAGAGCGAGTGAGTGAGTGAGTGAGTGAGTGTGTGTGTGGGGGGACTCGGCTTGTTGTTGTCGGTGACTTCCCCCTCCCCTCCACCCCTTCCCCTCCCCGCCGCCGCTGCAGTGGCCGCTCCCTGGGCTGTAGGAAATGAGCGATAACGATGACATCGAGGTGGAGAGCGACGTGAGTCCCGGGGTTTCTTCCTTCCCTTGCGGGTTGTCAGGCGGGCACAGCGGCCGGGGCTCTCAGCGGGGCGACGGCGGGAGGGGGCCGGGCCGCCGCCGCCTCCTTCCCCTTTCCTCCGGGGCCGGGACCGCCTCCGTCGCGCTCCCGGCTCGCTCCCCTCCGGGCTCCCGGCTGGAGCGGCCTCCTGGGACTGGAGGTGGGGAGGAGACACGCGGCCTTTGGGACCCTCACCTTCTCCCGTGGATGAGGGTGCTGCAGCCTTCCACTCCCACCGTACCCCGCTCAGGATCCAAGGCATAAGCATGAGGGGCGCCTGGGATCCCATTGTCCGGATCCTGGGGTAGGGGACGGTGCTCAGGACCTGCCCCTTTGGTCCGGGACCCCCTCTTCCCGTGACTCGCGGACCCTGGCGGGTGAGGGAGGGAGGAGAGGGATTGGGAGTGCCTGGATGCCCGAGCTGGGTCCGAGTGGAGGAGTCAATGCTAAGGACCCCTCTGGCCCGTGTCGGATCCCGGAAGGAGGGGCGGCGCTCGGTACCCCCCCTACCCCGCTACCGGATCTTGCTGAGGGTGGGAGGGTGGGGGCAAAGGGTGGAGACGGAGAAAGGGAGGGGGGTGCCGGGCTGACTCCCCACCCGCCGCTTCCTCTGCCGCCGGCATTTTCTTTCTTATGATTGAATGTTAAATGTAAAAATAACTTCTATATTTTCTATTTTTTTTTCTCTCTTATTCCAGGAAGAGCAACCGAGGTTTCAATCTGCGGTACGTCTCCTACTCTCCATTTCATTTTCATTTCCGTTCAGTTCTAGTCTTTTTTGGGGTCAGACAGAAAACGAGATTGTTCTATTACCTTTAATATTGTAGTATACCCTCCCGTTAATCGCTAAGGTGAGGTGGGGCCGGTTCTGGGGCAGGGGGTTTTGCAAATCCCATAATTTTAGATTCTCAGGTGGTAAATTCTAGTGACTGTAGGTGAGTGATAGGAGCTCTATCAAAGAATTGAATTGTTCCGTAGTTTTCAGATGGTGGGATCCAGTTGCCACTATGTAAATGGGAAATGAGAAATACAGCATTCTGAAGTAAATGGTAGTATTATCTCAGGGCAAAGTGGTCAAAAGATTTACTTAGGAACAAGTAGGTTTTAAACCATATCTGTATAGTAGTGTGAAGCTGAAGCCACATGCAGTAATCACCTTTAACAAAATGTCATGTGACTGCTGCAGACCCATGGAATCTAGCAGGGCATGGTATTTTAATGCAAAAGTTGGAAATGTAGGAGAGCCAAAGGTTGAATTATAAAAGTGTCACATACAGGTTATTGTGATCTGACTCTTTATATTTGAGTTGAAAGACAGATATAAAGAAAATTTTAACAATTGTTGAAGGAAACTGGCATTGCAGAGACAGCTTTGCTGAAAGGTGATGGGTGAGACCATATAATGTTATCAATAATTGCTTAGGGTTTTGATATTAATATTCTCTGTAGATGGTTCTGTGGCTTTAGATATGCACTAATATTGTTTCTCTGGAGTCTGAGACAGTAATGTGGGTGTTTCATGATTGGAGAAAAAAACAAAGAGTAGACACAGAATAAATCAGAATCAGAGGGGAAGAGAAATAAGTTTATCAGTGTCTGATATTTGACAGTTGGGAACAGTAAGAAGTGTATAGAATGGAGGTCAAAAATTCAAATGGCCGTGTGGGCCAAGCAGTGAGACAGTCAAGAATAAAATAGAGGCTGGGCACAGTGGCTCATGCCTGTAATCCTAGCACTTTGGGAGGCCGAGGCAGGAGGGTCAGTTGAGGCCAGGAGTTCAAGACCAGCCTAGGCAACACAGTGAGACCTTGTCTCTACAAACAAAATAGAAAAATTAACCTGGCGTGGTGGTGCACAGCTATAGTCCCAGCTACTGGGGAGGCTGAGGCAGGAGGCCCACTTGAGCCCAGGAGTTTGAGGTTGTAGTGAGCTATGATGACACCACTGTACTCTAGCCAAGGCAACAGAGTGAGATCCTGTGGAGTGCGGGGAGGGATAAAATAGAGAGAACAGGTGAGAACTTGGGTACTGGAGAGCATGTGCCTCTTCTAAAAGGGCAGCTACTCCAGGGGGTTGTTATGTGGGAGTGAGGACTTACTGTTGCCAGATCTTCCTAATTTTTAAGAAAGATTAGAAATCCAAATATTATGTTATTTTCCTGATTTTTAAAATGCTATGTGGAACAGTTGTTTGGGGGCTTGTTTAAGTTTGCAGGATGCGACTTTGACCTCTGGTATAAAAATTTAATAGCCACAGGATAAAGGCAAGCCCTCTCAGTTGTAAGTTGTACCTGCTCTTTATTAGAGCAAGCAAAGATGGTGTAGGTTGTCCAAGTAAATTTGCATTAAGATTTAAACATTAATTTGTTTATTGAGAGCTGCTATTTCCATAAAATCTGAGGATGCTGTTGTTCCAGGGCTCTTAAAATTTGTTCCTGCATAATAGACATTAAAAATAATTTGTTTTATTTCTCTTTGAAGTATTGTCACATACTTATATGTAGATTTGAAAGTTGAATTCCTTTTTTTCAGTTACAGTTATCCTTCATGTTTGGGGCTCGGCCTGTTTAAAACATTTTGTTTTCTTCCAAGTCTCCAGTTGTAAAATCTGCCTCAGGGTTTGATCAGGGTTGGAGGGTAAGGACTAGTTAGGCTTCCTTTGCAGAATCATCCTTTGAATTGAAATTATCTTGGCTTTCCAGTGAGAAAAAAGTTTTCTTCCTGAAATTTTGGCTCACAGTTCTTGAAAGCTTTCTGCTTTTCAAAATATTCATCCACATGGGTGTTGATGTAAATTGGTTTATTAAATTATTAAAATGTTTCTCCTCTCAGAATACTAATCTCATTGTTTTGTCTAGATGTTTCTGGTTTGCTGTTAAGGTGCCTAGGATTTTTCCCTTTGATTTTGGGGGTTAGCAAGGGAAGTAGATTTGACCCTTTGTTTTTAATTTGACCCATCTATTTGTTGAAAGTTTTAAATATTATCTGGTATAAGATAATCACAACAGCATGCAAAGAAAAAGCAGATGTGTTACAGACAAATTTTATACTATATCAAACTATTATTGTGAATGTATAGGGTAAAAAGGATTCCATTTTTTCCCTCCATGAATGCATCTGCTTACTTCCTGAGATTTGGTATAGATAAATAAATTTTTAAAAATTTTAGGAGGAAGCTATTCCTAAGTTTTGCCTTAGAAAAAAGTTAAGAAAAAGGTGTGGACTGTGAACACCCAAATATTTAGGACTAGAGAAGAACTTTATTATTTGGAAAAGGTTCTGTGGGTCCTGATGTAAAAAGAGACATTCATTCTTGTTTTATAATGTCACTACAATAGCTAGGCCTTGCTACATGAGCAATGTGGGCTACTGAACAAGAACAAAGTTAGGAAGTGAGGCTAACTGTAACAGAAAGTGAAACTAATTTGACGAATATTTTTTCTGTTGCTTCAGTACAAACGGAAAGCAGCTTCCCCAGTGACCAGTAAGCTTTTCTAAAGGAAGTAACCCCAAACAATATCTTATTACTAAATACAATACATCGCAGAATCCCACAGATATTATCTTATTTTTATTATTTTTTGGAAGGAAATGGTTGCATTTTAAAGATTAATTTCTGGGACAGGTCTATTTTATGCAAGGGACTCTTTTTGCTTTACTTTTGTTTGGGAAATGTCTTTGTGAGTGAAGGTGTACAAGAAGTGTAGGGTTAATGTGTTGGTCAGGAAACACAAGTCCTTTTCCAGTTATTGTCCTTCATGGCACCTGAACATGTTGTAGTTACAGTATAGCTGCTAGGGGGTTAAAAAAAGATGCGTGCAATTCCACTTCTGAACTTTTCTGGTATAAAATGTTTCTAACTTCTCAGAGCTGTTTGTTTCTTTAGGAATTCCAATGTATTCAGAAGAGAATGAGCTTGGTCGCCTCTGAGATTGGGGTTCACTCAGGAAACTGTTTTACCTGGAATCGGTTGCATGACACAAGTGCTGCACGATCAATGCATGTCGTCTCTGCTTAGAGTGTTGACAGAGATAACAGAAATGCCAGGTTAAGTTCCTAAATATGCTTGTCTGTTAGTAAAAGATGTTCTTATGTTTAAAAGAGTCTTTTTTCGAGTAAGGATGAAATAGTTCATCAAGGGATCCAATTTGCTTTTCAATTAAAATTTCCTGATAAAAGCATCCTTCCTCTTAAATGGCTGTAGTATGATGCCATGTCTGGATAATGGTGTTATCAAGTTCTTTTAGGCGCCAAATGACAGGAAAAGTTTTGAAAACAAATGTATACATTAAATAACGTTGGAAATGTATACCGGTCAATTGGCTACAAGCAGGAAAGATATTGGGAAATTGAAATTAGTATCTTTCTGTTAGGGACCTTAGCGAGTTTCTCTCATCCCAGCTGCCCATTCTTTCATGTTGTAATTTTCATGTTGATTAAAATGAATATCTTCAGTTACATAGAAATTGAGCTTTATTCTATCTGGTTATCTATCAGAATTAATAAATAGGTCTTTTCTCATGAGAATTATGGGCCTGTGTATTCCGTGTTCTTAGTGTTAATACAAATATCTTGATAGCGTAAGTAACACTATTTTCCTCTAAACTGCAAGTTTTAAATTTCCTAAAGGCAGTAAATATTTGGTGGGCAACTCTAATTCCCTGTATGCTAAGAACTTTCTGTACTGGGATTGAGAAGATTCCCCTTGTAGATAGGGTTAGATGTCAGTTAGAGTGCAAGAAATGGCATTGTTCTGAAGAACCTTGTGCATCCTTGAATGATGAAACATTTATTTCCCCATGATATTTTCCTAAAGCTTGGAGGAAATAAGGTTGCTGAGTGATGTAATGCTTGAACGAAGACGTATTCTCTGTGCAGTAAGTTGGAAGGAAATAATTTCAAGAGATTTCCCTCAAGTTTTGAACAGACCTCCTTAGCTTGAATGACCTCCTGCCAGTTTAGCAACTTCTTGGCTAACAAAATAATGTTTGCCTTCAACATTTAACAACACTTAAGATACACATGCTTGGTGAGTGTCAAAGATGGACAAATTGTAGGTGAAGATTTTTATTCTGGCTGCCAGTGTGGAAAGTTTGGTAGAAATAAAACTGAGAGGCTGAGTAAAAACCTTGGCAGAGATGTCAAAGCTGGAAGTGATTTGGTGGGGGAGTTGCTGTTCAGCATCTGTGGGCCACTGCACAGCCCCTTAGTATTTCTGTTAGACTGGGATGCCCTAAAGGAAGGGTTTTCTGGCAGAAACCCAGATGTACAAATCCAGTGTACTTGAAGAGTGGGCAGCGTCCAGCCACTGCTCCTATAGGATATGTAGGGGAGATATTTGGGGGCCTGCTGTACAGCCCAGGAATACCTCTGTTGTCTCCTAGAGCAGAGCCTAATTAATTCCACAAGGGTGTTTTCAGTACCATCCGTTTTCATTATCAAACATCATTCTCAGTATAGGGGAGAGAAAGCTGGCTCATCTGAGTTGACTTTTATTTGTTTAGGACACAGTTGTGGCTTTTTTTTTAAAGCCAGTTTCGACTTTATGAGAGGATCTTAGATGCCTTACACTGGGAGTCTTCACCCAGTTTTTGTTTTTCGTCTCTGAAATCTTGGCCCTTTCAAAAAGGGTTGCCAGCAAGTGAAGACAGTTAACAAGGCAGTGGTGAGCCTGCCAACTGGCCCTCCATGAAGGGGGCAAAGTTATTGGGCTGGATGGATCTCTGGTTTGGAAATGTTTCCCAAAGAGAATTATTAGCCTTGTGTAAAGATTTTTCAGTTTTTCATGTGATCTTTCAAAATACTCGTGATAATAGATATTTAATTCAGAGTTTCCTGGAATTTGGCATCTTAGTTCTGTATGTTTTTAACTTGCTCTTTTCAATGAGGCTTAGGAAAGAGAAAAATAACATCCTTGCCATTGTCTCTGAGAGCTTTAAAATTGACTCTGGTAGCAGCTCAGGGATGGACATGGCAGTGGGGATTGGTCTAAGATTCCACTCTTCTACTAGTTAAATTGGGCCTGGAACCACTACAGAAATTCCATCCACTACTTTGAGAACAACAATCCCCGGCCCAGGCTTTCTACCAGGCAGTGGACTGCTGCCTTTCCTTGTTGAGCCAACTTCTCAAACTTGGCTGGCTCCCCAGATGAGAAGCCAAGATTTCAGCTGATGGTCCAAAGCCAAGTTCACTTACAATCCTCTAACCAAAAGACTTGTCCATTTGAGTACTTTCAGGGCTCAGTGAATGGGAAGGGGGTAGTGCATTATGGGGACGATTCTGGTGTCAGATTATACTTAGCTCCACCCCTCTAGTGCAGGCCCACATGAAACCAAGTCCAACTTGATTCCAGCCATTTGAGATTTGTAAGGCTCTCCCAGAAAGAAAACAGACAATTAGAATTTTATTTGTATCAACAGGAGGGATTATGGGTAACTCTGGTGTCACTGCTTCTGTGCACAGCTCTTAAGCTGGGAGGAGGGCCAGGAATCAGGGTGATTTAGTAGACAAGAGTATCTTGGGCTGCTGCTGGAGACCAAAGCTGGGTGATTAATTTGCATGTAAATAACCCATCTTAGGTATTATATAGCAAAGACAGGAGAGGCAGATACCTCCCAAATGCTGTCCCTTGGCCTTCTAAGCTCCTTAGGTATAGTCCCAGCCCAACTTACCCTTGTATTGATGACTAGAGGAAACAGTAAGTTAGAAAAAGACTAGGTACTTAAATATGTTTAATTCTATCAAGCTGTTTCATCTGTCAGAAGGCATCTACAATTTTCTTGCTGTAATAGATGAGACAGAGTACCTACCTCTAGCCTCAGTTTTCCCTTAATATTCCATATATCACTGTAGTTCAATAAACATTCATTTTACAGTGAATTCAGACTTAAGATGAGGAGAGCTTTAGAAGTGCTCCAAGCTTCTGCCCCCAAAAAGAGTGATGTGGTATAGAGAACCATGGTTGTGATGGGAACCACGTGTCCAACTCAACAGAGTTGTAGGTGAGGGATTGTGCTGGAGAGACCAGGAAATAACTGAAATGACCACAGGAGCTCTCAGCCTCTTCCTACAGAATGACTCAGACTTTTAGGATTAGATAATATGAGAATTTCAAATCCTTTCATTCCCACAACTCTTTTGTTTGTTTGTTTGTTTTGTTTTTGAGACAGGGTCTGGCTCTGTCACCCAGGCTGGAGTGCAGTAGCACAGTCATAGTTCACTGCCCCCTCTAACTCCTGAGCTCAAGTTATCCTTCCACTTCAACCTCTGAAGTAGCTGGGACTACAGGCTCACACACTACCATACCTGGCTTTTTTTTTTTTTTTTTTTTTAAGAGATGGGGTCTCACGATGCTGCCCAGGCTGGTCTCAAACTCTTGGTCTCAGGGGATCCTCCTGCCTAGGCCTCCCAAAGTGGTGTGATTACAGGCATGAGCCACCATGTCCAGCAACTCTTGTCTTTATACTAGATTTTTGCCTGTACATCTTGTCTAGTACAAGGATTCATTTGAGGCTGCATTATTCTTGTGCTAAAGCAGGTTATTTACTCTTGTTGCTTTATTTTTTAAATTCCTGGCACTCTGGGTAGATTAAAGGTACCTGAACTTTCTATATGCAGACTTGCTCTTCAGGTTAGCTCAGTGCAACCTGTGTATTCAAGGTAAATTCTCAAAGTATATTTTCCAGAACGTGGGTATGATGAAGTTCTTGCTTTGGGTTGTTTGTGTACCATTTGGAGAGGGGGTGTCCCTTTAGTGGGGACCTGCTGAAGCACTCTTGTGATTTCCAGTACTGTCTCTTGTATCTGAAGCCAGTGCATTTTGTCATTCCTGATTTGTTGTTGGCAGACTTTGTCCACTTCCAGTTGATTGTTCTTTGTGATTCCAATTGATTGTTCTTTGTGATTCCAAGCAGGACAGGTTAAAGACTTTAATTTGGGATATTAGATACTGCCAAATTAGCCTGACCTGCCACAGGTGCGTGAGGGAATTTATTCTCAGTATGTGGGTGTCAGGTCTGCCCTCTAAGAACTGCCTTTCTGGCACAGTCTGTGTGAAGGGAAGCCCTTGGCAGGATAGCACCTTGGATCTACTTTAAAAAACAGGAACTCAGAATGCAGTTGGCATCTCTATCAGCTCTGTCATAATGATCTCAGATTCATGCTTCTGGGTTTTCTAAAGGTTTTAGTTTCTATTGTATGATTTGATGAGAAGGTCTTAAACTAGTGCCTTGTAGTGGGCTGGAGACCAGGTCAGAGATTCCAGAGACTCACGGTGATGGGTTTCACATGGAATGAAGCACTGCACCAGTGATTTAACTCCTTTTCTGGGCAACCCAAGCTGGGGAATCTCTTACAGTGGGAGTGATCACATCTTAAGAAGGGGCCCACTGGAGCTTTCTGTAGTCACCTCCTAACCACAGACAGGTGGCCGTTCTGTCACAATAAGTTGGGACCGCTAATGTTGTAGGAGAGTCACACTTTGTCCCCATGAATAACTTTTATTTTACTTATGCATGAGCTGGATGCATCGAGCTACTTTGGATGTTCCTGTCGCAAGCCTTGCTCACCCCTTTCTCCCCCTTTAGCAGAGCCTAATTCTGGAGACTCCTAACTGCCCACCTCGACAAATCCTTCCCAGTCCACTCGCCAGGGACAGCGCTGACTGCATATACTTCCAGGCTGTACCCCACCCACCAAGTACCAAGCAAAAAGAGTGGCATTCCTAATGTGCTCTTTCTCCCATTCTTCTAGGCTGACAAACGGGCTCATCATAATGCACTGGAACGAAAACGTAGGGACCACATTAAAGACAGCTTTCACAGTTTGCGGGACTCAGTCCCATCACTCCAAGGAGAGAAGGTGAGTTTATTGAGAAAACCAAGTAGCTCACCACTACCAGCTTGGAACTTGTGGGGCTTAGCAGAGCACTCACCTCTTTGGAAAGAAATGTAGTCAGGAATATTCAGGTAGCATGGTTCCCTTATTTTTTGGTTCTTTGTAGGATCATCACATACCTTACCTGCTCTAATTTATCCTTAGCAAAATGTATCAGATTTAATGGAGCTGTTTGTAAGATGTTAGTAGGAGTCATCTTTCAAAATTAGTATTATTTGTAATAAATTCAAGAAATTATTATAACTAGTATAGAGAGTGGCCCATAGTTTGGGACAACACCAAAGATTCCTGAGGTCAGTGATACCCTAGACCTCCATGAGAATTTCCTTTGGTTCAAAGTTATTATTTATTGTAAATGAACACTTCAGGAATATCTGTAAAACGGGCTGGGCACCATTGATTTTCCAGCTCCGATGACTGTTGTTTCCAAGGTGTG
Organism: Lemur catta; assembly: GCF_020740605.2. Classification (NCBI taxonomy): domain Eukaryota; kingdom Metazoa; phylum Chordata; class Mammalia; order Primates; family Lemuridae; genus Lemur; species Lemur catta. Next base: position 33,175,729 of record NC_059128.1, read on the forward strand.
TAAAGAGCATTTTAAGCTTGGGACAAAAGATTTGAGTAAAGGGACATGTTCATATGAAATAAAAGAAAAAAATAACCACTCTTCCTCCCCTCTACCCCCTCCCCCCCTACTGGTGGCTTTCCAGAAGCTGGTGTTTTCCCTGGAGGGGTAGGCACCAGCTGTTTCTGCATTTGAAAAACAAAGTTAAAAGCCTTGAGTAAAAGTCTATGGGTTAGGGTCATTCCTTGGAATTTGGAGAAAACATCTGCACAGCTAGTTCCATTCTTGACACAGAGTGTAGTTATCTGTTCTCTGTAGCAATTCAGTGGTATACTTGGCAAATTGGGAAGAGGATTTGTGTTTTGATTTCAGTGATCCAGTGTTTAAACAAGCAGCTATTCAGTCTGTCATTAGGTGTGCTCTGAATGGCTCTACTGATTTAGCTCTGTAGTGGGGGTGTCCTGGGTTTGTTTGGTTTATCCAAGATCAAATTTGGAACCATTATGATTTCATTTTGTTTATATTGTCACTCTGGTAAGTCATATGCTTTATACTTTATCTAAGGTGTGGCTTTCCGTGTGGCAGAAACATGAGGAGAAGGTCTGGCTTTTATGAAAAACACAAAAAACAGGCCATGTGAATGCCTGTTATTGCAAAACCAGAATTTGCCATGGGTTTAGCCTGCTTAATGTGGACTTGGCTTAATGACCTTGAACCAAAGTACTTACCTGGAATAACAACCTTCCTGGACACAACACTGCCTTAACTACCACAGAAATCTTTATGACTAGGGAGAGAGACTTACCTTGTCAGTCAAAGTACACACGTGCAAAAGATTATCTCTGGTGGGTGTCTGACCTATTGACAGTTGGTCCTGATTGCTTTACCATGATATCAATTAAAATTGCTTTGGTGAACTTAGGTGGATAAGAGTTGCCTTCTCCTAAGTCTCACATCTAACCAGGAGTGGCACTAAGGCAGTATTTCTCAAGGGGTGGGTTGTGGACGACCCACATCAGAATTGCTACCGAATCAGTCTTTCTGCAGGCAGCCTGGGAATCTATATTTATAACAATCAGTCAGATGATTTTTAGGCATTCTTAAGTTTGAGAATACTGGGAAGATGTGGGTCATAGGATCATGACTATACCTTTTTCCTTATCCAGCCTATTTTACATTACCATCACGTTCTTCCTTAAGTCTTAATCACATTATCCTAAGTCCTGTTGTGTCCTTTCTTCTTCAAAGAAGTTGAAGATTTGAATTTGGTAGTCTTACAGGTGGAATAGTTTGTCATTTGTTGCCTCACTTGTACCATTCAGCAAATACTTACTGAGCTTCTACTACATGCCAGCCACTGTTCTAGATACTGGTGATACAGCAGTGAATAAAGCAGACATAACAGAAGCTCTTACTCTGATGAGGAAATGTAGAAAATGAACTAATAATTAAAAATATATATAATATGTCAGATAAGTGCTATGGAGAAAAACAGGGAAGGAAGAGCTGCAGTTTTAATTAGGACAGACAAGAAAGTGTCACTGGCAAGGTGACATTTTCACAAAGATTTGAAGAAAGTGAAGGAAAGAACCATGCATCTGTCTGGGAATGAGCATTCCAGGCAGAGGGAAGGCAAGACTAATAGCACAGCGGCAGAAACCTAGGAGCATGCCTGGGCCAGTCAGGAGAAACAAAGTGGCCGGAATGGCTCAAGTGGAATGAGTGAAGGCATGGTGTCAGGAGATGTGGCAGAGAAGCAGCAGGACTAGGGGAGAGTAGGGGTCTAGGGGAGCCAATCAACAAGGCTCCAGTTTGAGAATTTACTAGGTGCCATTCTGATTTCAGAATCCTCCTGTCCTGTGTTATAACCCAAATGTGTCACACTGGGAGTGAATGAAGGAAATGACTGTTAGTTCTGGTTGAACCCAACCCCTTCCCATCTAAAGAGCGTGATCTTCATTATTCTCTTTGTCCACCAACACTGCTTCACAGGTGCAGTGAGTCTAACAAAAGACTTTGATCTCTTAGACTTCTGAGTTCTCACTAAATGTTGTAATTTTTTAAAATGTGGTATTTGGCCAGGCTTTGTGGTTCACGCCTGTAATCCTAGCACTTTGAAAGGCCAAGGTGGGAAGGTGGTTTGAGGCCAGGAGTTCAGGACCAGCCTGGGCAACATGAAGAGACCCTGTCTCTACAAAAAATAGAAAAATTAGCTGAGTGTGGTGGTACATGCCTGTAGTCCCAGCTACTTGGGAGGCCGGGACAGGAGGATCACTTGAGCCCAGGAGTTTGAGGTTGCAGTGAGCTATGATCACCCCACTGTACTCTAGCCCGGGCAACACAGCAAAACACCATTTCAAAAAAGACAAAAATGCTATTTGAACCAGAGGAAATGGGCTCATTCTTGATTTGGATTGCAGTAACTAAGGTTATAACATTATGTAAATAATCATAAAATGATTATTTTACAACGTAAGTTTTGGGGAACTTAGATTCTTGAAGGGAAATCCTGTGATGTGAATCTATATTCCAGTCTCCTTTGATTTGAGCATCTTTATGTTACAGGTGACTTCTCACTTAGCATTTGGATTGTCTGTCAAACGTGCCTTGTCTTTTTTAAAGAGACAATATTGATTGAATTGGATCCTACTTAAGAATAGGGGATATTTGAAGGGGAAAATAGCTTTAAATGTGAGACCCAAACTCCATTTATCCTTTGTTTCCTGTATTTCTGCTATAAAATAAACATTATAAAGAATGGTTACCTTTTGCTTAAGTAAAAAAAAAATTGGAAATAACTAACATCTGTATTGCAATGTAGAGTTAAATTCCCACAGCAGTTCTGTGAGGGATCATACTATTATTGGACAGTTACTACTGCTGCTGCTCTTGCCAGCATTACTATCAGATCCAAGAAAACAGGCTCAAGATCATGATTCCACTCTGTAGCAGGACAGGGCTAGAACTTGGAACTGACAATTGTCAAGTTCCATCTTTCTCCCACACCATAGGGGTGAACAATTTAAGGATATTTTAAATAAATCTTGCCTAAATACTTACATTTTGTCATTATTTTGGGAGTTTCTCCTGGATAGAGCTGTTAATCTCAGCAGTATGTCAGACCAGGGCTACTCTCTAATGAGGTGGCAAATGGAAGTAACACTGAAATGCAGGGTGGAGGATCATTTAAAGTCTGTGAATTCTGGGTTCACATAGAGTCTTTTTTCTTCCTTGTAGTTTCTCAACTGGACATGGAGCTCACTGGGAAGGATAGGATGGAATTAAAACCATCAGCCAGTCAACTGGAGTAATGGAATGAGGGCAAAATCAACTGTGGCTCCATTTTTTTTTATTGGGTGATGTTAACTTTTCTCAAATAGAAATTATTTTTTGTTTTAAGTGTCCTTGGTTGAGTACTAGGGAGTGTTACTCAGTGGTTTACTGGCACTGAGCTCACTGTGTTTATGTTGGAGGCAAGACCTGGTGGCCAGCCCATCAGTTTGCCTTTACATGGAGGTATAATTGTCCTCTAGCCCATAAGTTAGTCCTGCTACCTGAGGCAGAATGATTATATCCAGTCACACTGCCTCCTTACCATGGTTGACGTTAGCAATAGAGGTTATTTTCACCATTGCCATTTGTAGCTCTACAGTGGTATATAGTAATTTCTCATTTTTTAAGTCTTTCCCTGAATGCCTGTTTATCACAATTACTGTTCTCTCAGGCAGTTGTGCTCTGGATTTCTCCCTTCTGGATAGAGCTCTATTGAAGAAAGAATATAACTTCAAGTGAAAAGAAAGAAAAACCAGAATTTCTTATAGTCAGCATTAAATTCAGAATTTTTTGACTTTGGTGTGAGAATACCGCCTCTGTCAGTTCCTGTTGCACACTGTGGCACATAGGACGTTCTCGATACATAGTTGTGGAGAGAGAGAGCCAGAGGAAACAGAGAAAACAGCCACAGTTAACACTGTGTGCTCACCCATGTGATTGAGACCCTTGTGAGCACCATAGAGATTTAAAAGGCGTAATAGGTGCTGTCTACGCTTAAGGGTCTTGCCCTCGTTGGGAAAGAAGATTACACCCAACAGTTAACAATAACAAAATAACATGCTAAGCATCAACTAAGAGGTTTAAAACACTGAGCTAATCACAGTTTCATTTCCATTAAAGTCTGGTTTTCTTAACAGGTAGATGTTGAAACCAAACAGTTCACTTATGGCAGGGAATGTGACGATTCTGAAGGCCAAATGCTCTCACACCACTTACACGTGTATACACTCTCTCTCTTTCTCTCATATATATAAATATATACGGACACACACTTAGATATTATATTTAATGTGGTTTTACATGTTTGTGTTGTTATTTGATGACTGTCTGCCAGCGAGATACTATAACAAGTACCATGAAGGCAGAGAAAATGTCTCATTTTGGTCATATTTCTTCCCTCAGTACCTGGCACATAGTAGGGAGCACAGTGAGTATTTATTAACTGAGGGAAGGAAGCCCCTGTCTACCCTGCCTACATTATTCTGGGAAATGGTTCATTCTTGTGGATGGTTTTTAAAGCAGGCAGGTCATTCAGCAATATTGTGTCCAGATCATATCTGGGGCTGCTGGAGGGATTGTCTTTTAAATGAAATGTAAACCACAGCCCTATCCATTTCACCTCAGTACTCATTAAGGTTATTAACTGGCCAGACTCCAACTTGGGCAATTATCTTCTTAAATTTTCTACATCTTAAGTTGTTGCCCATAGTTGCCCAAGTCTCCCTTAAGCTCCAGGCACAGCAACTGTAAATGTATTTATTTAATTCCTTGTAAGCTATTTATACACTGCCTAAAACCTCTGAGGGCTTTTCGTTGCCCATTTAGGAAGGACTGACATGCCCTGTTCTCTAGATAAGGTACCCAACTTGCCCACCTGCTCCTCCCCTACATTAACGCTCCAGTCAACGTGAGGGGTGTCCACCCTCCTCTGTTTGCCCAGGAATGTCATTCTCAGCTTGTCTGCGTTCTTTCCTTTCCTCAAGGCTCAACTCCAGCCTCACAGCCCAGGTGACGTCTGGGTTTCATGTTGAAGAGACCGGCTCACAGAGGCTCCCCAGGGGTCTGTGCTCTGTGTCCTGTCTGAGCGCCCCGCTTCTGGTCCCCACCTCCCCACCAGGAGGCCGCATCAAATACTAAGAGCAGACTGCCCTTAGAATCCTGTGATATCTCTCTTCACCCTTGAACCCTAGTAGTCCTTCACGGGGTCTCCTCTTGTATCTTCCTTATTTCTATGATTATCTTCTCATCTAGCTAAAGAGTGTACTCCTTGAGGGCAGGAACCTTGGTAATCCTTCTGGAATTCTTTGCAGTGCAGAATGGAGGAGGTCTCCCTCCCATGAAGAGTCCTAGAAAGCTAGGAGACTCTCACCTAACACTTTTTGTGTCTTGAGATTTGGAAGGTTGGGGATTGATTACTAGGCCTTCCTTTTAGTATTTCTTTTTATCCTCCAGCAAAATTATAAAAACTTTAGAAAATGAGAAGAAGAAAAAACATGAGTCCTCCCCTTCCTCTAACAAAACTACAACCTTCCCTTTATTCTAAAATTCTATGACAAGTGCTGCCCAAGAGAAATTTAATGTGAGTCATAAATACACTTTAAATACATTTTAAAAAACACTTTAAATATAATTTAAACACAATTAAATTTTGTAGTTAGATACAGTAAAAAAAAGTAAACAATGGTGAAATTAATTTTAATATATTTTATTTAAACTAATATTCAAAAATAAATATGACTTCAACATGTAATACATTAAAAATTATTGAGATACTTTACATTATTTTTCTCACACTCTCTTAAAAATCGGATGTGTGTTTTATACTACAGCACATCTCAGAGTAGTCAGATTTCAAGTGTTTATTAGCCACATGTGATGAGGGACTATTAGATTGGATAGTACAATCTCCCTGCCCTACCCCCATTTTAATATGACTGAAATTGAGCACCATCTTTAAGTAGATGTCAAGAGAAACTTGCCTCCCCTTTTTTTCACCCCCAAAAGTTGCCATTAATGTTAAATCCATGGTTTTATTGATGGAGTCTAAGCAGCAAGGAAATACGGTATTTGATGTATTCCTTTCTGCTTTCTATGGGTAAAATGCTATATAGCTTGCTGCTTTTTGCATAATATGCTTTTTTCCCAGGTGATACAATGTTCATACTTAGTGATTAGGCTAAGTCATTAAGCTAGGTTTCTGTCAGTTTGGGTTGTGACCAGTTTTTAAATTTTATAAATAATGTAGTGATGAAACATCTTGGTGTTTGTGGCTATTTCTATAGAATAGATTACAGGAAGTTGAATTTCTGGGTGGAGGAGTATGAGCATCTGGTTTTTTGCTGTGTGTTGCCAAAGTGCTTTCCAGGAGTATTGTTTATGTCCTCTTTCTTTCATTTCTTACTTTTTCCCAAGCAAATTCTAAAGATCAGTCATTTGTAGTGTTTGAGAATACCAATTTCATCATCACTGGAATTGTTTTTTGAAAGAGATGACTAATTTTGTAGACAAAAGTTAGTAATTACTTTTGTATTTTGTTTATTACATGTGAGAATAAACGCTTTTCCACATGTTTATTTACTTGCTCTGTTTCCTTTTTGGGGAACTGTGTGCTCCTGTCCTTCATGGCCAAAGTTTGGTGAGGAAGTGCCACACCTTCATTTCAAGCTACAAAGGGCATGAGGAAAAAAAATGTAAGGTTTGAAAAATGGTTTTTGTTGACCCTTAAGCAAATGTCGGACTCCTGGCTTTAATGAAGCCCCTTGCAGGGCACGATAGCTCTGCCTTTTCCTAGTAATCAACAAAATGGTCCTGTGGCGAGTGGAGGGCCTAGAAGCAGGAAGTCTTCAAGGGGCCCCAGGGCTGTGCTGACTCTGACCACACAACCTTCTAGCCCCCCTTGTTGGCATAGATGGGGTTCCATTTTTGGATGAACTAGTTCAATGTAGACCCAAATTTATTGTGCAAATTCTTAATTTTGTTTTCAGAAGCCAGCTTATTCAAAATGTGTATTGGCTTTGCCCTAGCCCTCCCTTTACTTTCATGTGTGTAAAAGCTTGTGCAGGGTTCAGAAAATAAATGGTTTTATTTTCTGAATTTATTTTATTTTATAACTAGTGCAAAATAAAGCAGATGTCAGTTGGTGAATCAGGCAGTAGCTCTTTTTTTCTTCCAGATACGGTATTTTGGTTCTTGGAAACATTGTAGCTGTAACATCAGCCCAGTAGGATCTGTTTTTGACAGTGAAGAGGAAGTCATGAATGCAGCTAAGATCATTGTTTCTCAAGTCAGCATTAGGACCCTAGGAAAGGACAATGGTGTTCCTCCTGTTGACAATCTAGTATTACTGTTCTCTTCCTCATCTGTCCCCACCCACTTTCTAAAACAACTTGGATTCTCTTTTTTTTTGAGACTGAGTCTCATTATGTTGCCCAGGCTGGTCTTGAACACCTGAACTCAAGCAATCTTCCCACCTCAGCTTTCCTAGTAGCTGGGATTACAGATGCATGTTACTGTGCCTGGTGATGCAACATTGATTTTTATACAAATCCAAGTTACTGTAATCAGATTTACAACTCCAGAAGTGTTTGGAACTCTCACCTTACATATGAAAATTTTTGAGAGCCACTGTCTTAAATGAGATTTATCAACCTTGGACTTCATACTAAGCATCATTGTAAACTACTTCAGGAGTCATTTGGGACCTTAGAAGGTTCTAATTAGAATCAAACTCTTTTGGGTTTGAAGTCTTTTGTGAGATATGTGGTCCATTCTTGCTGAGACATGTAGGGTGGGTGGACTGTGTTCTAAGGCAGAGGTCTGTGAAAGTGGGTGCCTCTGGAGGCTGGGTTGACCTTCCCCTCTGTCTCCTTGCTGCCGCAGGAAGGGATGCAAACAGGGCACAGCAGGAACCTGCTGGACCCTCTGCCACTCCCTGGGTCTTCTCCATTGTCCATTTTGCTTTTACCCTTCTTCTGGGTTACCAAGAAGTAAGGAAGCCACCAGCACACTGTGGGAAGCTGACATAGCCCCAGGGCCAAGTTCAGTCAGTGCTCTCAAGCTAGCTTGCATCTTCAGGCTTTTCCTTTCAATTTGTTTCTGTTAGAAGCCTGTTTGGTTCTCACCTGTCTTTAAAAGACAAAGAAAAGCAATCTTCAGCTCATTCTTGCAGCTGTTACCTGTGGGGAGACAATTTACCCCATTGGTAAACTCATTCCTCCAAGGAAACCACCTTCACTAGGGCCTTCCATTGACACCCTTACAGGCAAAGCAGGAGATTGTTTCATAGTCCTTTTCCTCTTCAAACTTTCCCCTCCATGACAACACTAGCCCTACAATTCTATTGATCTTTTTAATTAGTTCTATAGCCTGTGTGTTCCCAAAATACAGGTGTCCTGGGTTCAAATCATGACTCTACTTCCTACTAGTTACATGCCACTGAGTAAGTTACAGCTCCGTGCTTTAGTTTCCTCATTTATAAAATAGGGGGAAAAATTATCAGAAGGTTGTGTGAGGATGCCTGGCACTTAGTAAGTACTCAGTAAGTGTTAGCTGCTGTCATTATTATCATTGTCATTGGCATCATTGGTATTGCTTTGGAGTAAGATCTGGCAAGGCTGTTTAGCGTCCTTTCTTGTGGCTCCCAGAGGTGAACAAGAGGTCTGAGGAGTCACTGTGCATTTACTCACACAAGAGTACTCACGTAGGAGGCCCAACTACCTTTTCGGTCCCATCAGCCACAGTGAGTCCTGTCGCAGGGCTGCATCCAAACCATTCAGGAGAGCCATTTTGGCTCAGAAAGGCAGAATCAGAATTGGCACCTTCTAATTATAAATGCCATCAGGAAAAAGAATTATTCAGGTCCTTACTGAGTACCCAGAGGCAACACTTGATCTGTGGACATGTTGAATTACCAAGTTCTGTCTGGTCAGCCACACTCACATGAGGATTGTCAGTTGACTCAGCTGACTGAGAGCATTTTCAGGGAACAGAAACTGAAAGCCCGGGGCTGTTCATAGTCCATGCCATAAATCCCAGGGTTTCTTGCTGGCTTTATGTTTGCTGGTCACATATTATAAACTCATAAAGGCAAGGAAGGCCCTACCCTACCCACACCTTACTGCTGTGGTTGATCACATGATCTTGTGTGGTTTGGAAAGATGGGAGGAGGAGATTTTAGATAAGTCTAGCATTTTTAGCATTTTGCATTTTCTTCTCTGGACTACGTGCACATGGAAATTTGGGGGAATTCTGTATTTTGTACTTTAAATTTTTTCTTGTTGGATTTTAATTCTTGTTGAGTACCCTGGGAAGGGCAAAATAAAGTTAATGCTAAAGTACTCTTTTGGACTAATGGTGTGTCAGGGACACCCCGAGTGACCTGAGGCACTTCTGCTTTCAGTAGAGGTTGGAGGAAGGTCTGTGTTTAGCATTCTGGAGGCCTCATGCTGGGTTTAAGCTCACCCAGCCTTCTTTGGGAACCCCTTGTTCCCAAAGTATTCTATATTCTGAGCATCCATGAATTTTATCTTCATCCAAAAATTACCCTGAAGTGGAAACTGCTATCACTTGCAGGATCTTTTTCCCTCCTCTGGCTTGTTTTGCAGTGCTTACTGCTCACTTTTTACTTCTTGATCCTAATTTCATGGTTTCATGTATAAATATTTGAAGGAAAAACTGGTAACACAAAGGCCGCTACTCATTCTGATCATTCATTAAAAGTTATCACTGACTATTTGCAAATCCTCTCTGGTTTCGGAGGTTTTGCTTTTTTTCCCTTGTCCCAGATGCATACAAGTTGTTTAAACTAGAGCTAATGTTGCCTTCTGGGAACTGTTGCTTGAAAAAAGAGTTTTAAAATAGGCGAATTTAAAGAGAGCCCGGGGTATAAATGTGCATAGCAGTTACACCAGTGATGGAAAGGGTAGAACTTGGAGGGCTGGGTGGGCTCTTAGAGAACTTCTTGTCAGATAAGGAGTAGGCATGGAGAGAAATGTTGTATCTGCAGTCGCAGAACCTATTAATGACAGGAGCGCAGAGCATACCTCTGTCTCCTGAATTCCCAGATTCTTCCTTGCCACTCTACTTCCTTTCGTACACTACTAATCATTTTTAATTGCATCTCTAGAATCTGGAGAAGCAGGCTATTTTAATTAGACCCTTTCTCATTATATGCCCTTTTTTCCTATTTTATCACCTAATAATTAGACCCTAATAAGGCCCTTTTGCAGAAATGGGAAACAGCACCTGAAGTATCCATTGCTAGGTACTCTTAATTCCTCCTGCATAAACTGACTTAACTAAAGAAATACATCTGGCTTTTCTCCACCCCATGCCCTTGCCTGTGCTATTCTCCCTACTCAGAGTGACCTTTTCCCTTAAACTCTACCTTGGTCCAATGCAGGGTTCACTGTTTCAGATAGGAGTGTGTGTGCACGTGCAGTGCCAAGGCCAGTGCCTGGCACACGGTAGGTAATGGCCCTAGCCAGAAGCCATCTTTCCCGGCCTTTCTAATCTGCACTAGTCAGATTACACTTGTCAGTACTGCCCTGTGATTTGTCTGTATATAGATATATTTATCTTCTCAGCTCGATAGTAAGCAAGCTTCTGGGCAAAGAAGCCATGACTAATACATTTTGTTTCCCCAGTGTCTGCCCAGTACCTTGCGTGTAATTTGTACCAGATAAAAATGGTTGGTTGTATATGAAGGATTTCCTCTTGAGGAAATTGCCTTAAGGTGCTTTAAGAGGAAAGCCTGGAAATTCTACTACTTGCAAGAACTGGTGAATAGACTCGGGCCTTATAAAGCTTTCTGATACCCAGCCAACCTGAGGTCTGTAAATTGAGATTGTTAGGATTTAATATGAGTAGATTTGGTTTGCTAGCCTGAGTGTGGATGTTTTCTCTGCCTTTTCCCCCCCTGTTGTGTTCTGGTTGTTTAGGACCCATAGGGCTTATAAATACAGAATTGTTGAGTACTCCCTACCCTGAGTGAGAAGGTTTCCTGCTGCTCGGGAGCCTCTGTGGCATCAGTGCCAGATTTTAGCTACTGGACTACCTTGCCTTAGGCTTCTCTTGGCTTTTTACAACCTACCAATTTGGCTGGCTGGCCATAAGTACCTCTGGCCATGTTTGCAGCCTGGAAGGAATCTCCCAGACAAGTTCGACTTCAGGAGCACGGTAACCTGACATACATTTACTGACTTACTATCTTGTTCCTCAGACAGGGCAGTGCCCAGGCTACCCACAGCCATTGTAGAGGTGTGGTTGCTTCCTGAAATGGCCCAATCTCATGCCCTTCCTGTGTTGACATCAAGCACTGACAGCTTTCACGAAAGTTTCTTTAGCCAGGAAGGCTGAAATAGTGACACAGCAGCATCGTTCAGTGGGAAATCGTTAACAAAAGGTTGAGAGTTTGGCTGAAATCTAGGACCTTGATGAAAAACATTGTACCCACTCCTATCCCATGCCAGCTCCAACTGAGATCTTGCTTTTGTCTTTCTGGACCAGCTGTCTGTAGCCAGGCCCTAGCAGAATGAGTGGCCTAAGCTTTCATTTAAGTAGTATTTTAATGTTTTGAGACATAGCCAAGCTGAAGACTTTAAAGCAACCTAAAGAACCAAAGGGGATGGGAGAAGTATAGTTCAGGAGTCAGACGGACCTGAGTTTAAATCCAGGCTGTGCTACTGTCTAGCTGCTGATTTTGAATAAACCAGTACACTTCTCTGAGCCTTGGGTTCCTGGTGGAGCCACCTCTGAGACCATGCTTGTGAGGTAAGCTCTGTAAAGCACTTGGTGCCTTGTCTAGTACAGAGAAGCCTTAAATAGCCGTTACTCTCTATTTCTTCAGCCTTTTCCCACTTCACCCTCCTGTTTCCAGCCACCCCTGCAGAAAAGCAAGGTTCCCTCACTCCCTGGATTTGGTCTTTATTTTGTCCCCTGTGCTTTTTCTCATATCGCAACAGGCATCCCGGGCCCAAATCCTAGACAAAGCCACAGAGTATATCCAATATATGCGAAGGAAAAACCACACACACCAGCAAGATATTGACGACCTCAAGCGGCAGAATGCTCTTCTGGAGCAGCAAGGTGAGCACCTGAGCCTGTGGGGCGGCCAGCCCTGCTGTGCTCTGGCCAGGTCAGGGCTTTCGCACCTGGGCCTGCAGAGTCAGAGCCAGTCTTGGAGCATGCGCTCAGGAGCAGCCTTGGCCCTGCTTCCTGGGGCCTGAGTAGTTGAGTGTTAGAGCCGTCCTGAGGAAGGACCTGAGCCGCCAGTGAAGAGCCAGTGGAGGCTAGGGAGTTAGACATCTGGAGACTTGAATCTTTTCTGACCTGATCTCTCCCCTCTTGGGGCTCAGGTACTCTGCCTGCAGTAGGGATCACACCTGGCATCAGGTGTCTGGAAGAGCTTTGAGGTCCTTGGAGTGGAATGTGCTATGTAAGTACCAGAGACTCCAGGTGTTCAGGGACAGTGAGCCCTCCCCATTGTCACTGGTAGTCCAATCAGGGCAGCCTATGGGCCAAGCCCATGCTGTTCTCAAATGCTCACACCCACCTTTTCCTACAACCACAGGGGAAAGCGAGAGCTGATCAAGTTCTTTGTTCCTGGGGAATTCACTTCTCTTCCTCCCTCATGGAAGATGCAAGTAAAAGGAAATGCAAGTAACCACCTGGGTTAGAAAACCTCAAATAAAATAAAATAAAATAAAATAAATGGGCTGACTTTCCAGGCTCCAGCTGAGCTGAACCAAGGGATGGGCAGTGGGTGGCATCAGCGGGTTGGTTACCGGGCCAAGCAGCCTGCATGTAGGGGCTACCTGTCAAAAGGCCCAGGTATTTTGTGTGTATACTTGCTTCCAAGTGTCCAGCTTGTCATTCCAAGTGGGATCATGTACAAATGAGAGCTAAGCCAAAACTTCCCTTTGGCTGATACATCTTATGTCATCCTTTCCTGCTTTTGTGTGGCCTTCACACCCTGTGGAGCCTGACGTTGTTGGGCCAGCTTCTCCTCTGTCATTGCACTGCTGCATCCCACAGGGAGCACATGCTCCGGTCTCTACACTGGGCTTCCATGGCAGGACGGTGACATCACAAGCCTTCTCTTCAGCATTGGGTGGGATTGCAGAGTGACTGGCCGTGTCTGCTGGGCCCCCAGGTCCAGCTGGGAGAGGAGGGAGGGAAGTGAAGTGTGTGGGTGGAACAGCCACCAGAAGGAATTACTTCTGAGCCACTCTGCACCTTGGGGCCAGCAAGCAAGCTATTAGGAAGAACAGGCTGGACCCTGAGTGAGTCTGGACCCAGTCTCCAGAAGGTGGTAACACGCTCCCTTGGTTGCCTTTTAGTCCGTGCACTGGAGAAGGCGAGGTCAAGTGCCCAACTGCAGACCAACTACCCCTCCACAGACAACAGCCTCTATACCAACGCCAAGGGCAGCACCATCTCTGCCTTCGATGGGGGTTCGGACTCCAGCTCGGAGTCAGAGCCTGAAGAGCCCCAAAGCAGGAAGAAACTCCGGATGGAGGCCAGCTAAGCTACTCGGGGCAGGCCAGCAATAAAAACTGTCTCCATCGTCTCATCCTCCTTTCAGTTCATTGTTAGAACCCTCAGAACCATTTAAGAGACTCTTTATTTTTCTCTTTCTCCCTTTTTTTTTAATTTTTATTTTTACGTAGAAGCTCTTGGACAACAGCTCTCGTTCTCCTTCCCCATTTCCACTATTTTTTTTTAATGTATTCCCTTCAGGGATTCCCTGTCCCCACCAGGAATTTTTAAACCAAAACACCCCAACTTGGCAGCTTTTTCTGTGGAGGACAGTCGGCCGGCCGGACCTCTGAGCACATAGTGTCCTGCCCACCCCACCAGCTCCTCCAGCCCTGCCGGGCATGTGCCTGGAGGACGCCTGCCCCGCCCAGGCCTCTCCTCCCGGTCCACCCTCACCTCTGTTTGATAGACTTTGTGAATCTGTGAACTGCTCTACTTTGAGAAGACAACCGGATTGGAGTAATCAGAATTACCCCTCCTCCTTTTTTAAGGATTATTTTTTTTCTTTTTCTAAAAAGCTATTTATCGCTCCTATTGAAAGACCAGATCTTTAAAGAAGTTTGTGGTATGTAAGGAAAGTGGGGACAGATTTGCAGCGCAGAGTCTTTGGCATGTTTCACTCCTGCTTCTCTCAGCCAGCTGTTTAAGCCTGCGGTGCCAGCCTTACGGAGGGCCGTGTGACTCTCTAGGGGTATGTATGGGAGACGGCAGCAGTGAAGCGGCAGCCGCCAGGGAGTGGTTATTTGGGGGTGGGACAGGGAGGGAGTATTGGGTGGGGTAGAGGTTTTGTATTGAGGGCCAGTGATGATGTTTTGATATTTATTTCCTGCTACTGAAATTTGAATCTGAGTGAATTGTCCCTATTTCTGATGATGTCGATATTGCAAAGCGACAGATTCATAAAGTAATGATCAAATCTTCCTTTCTTTCCGTGTATATTTCTAAGAAATAGAGCCAACTGATTTTGTATGTAAATACCAAGAGCAATTTACCTGGTACTAAACCCGCACCCCAGTGCGGACCCTTCCCTGCCCTCACCCCACTGCCTTTCCTGCTGTCCCGGAACCTGTCTCCATGGTGTGATCCAGCCCTGGTTCTGGCTGTGGTCAGTAGATCCCAGTGAAGGGTTTTGTGTGTTTAGGCCTCATTTCTTTGTCGTTTTCCTACTCCGTTCCCAGCATTTGCTGATTTCTAGTGTATACTCTGTAGTCTCAGTCTGTGTTTGATTCCATTCCATGGAAATAAAAAGTATGTTGTACATACTGCCGAAAAATTGTCTTGCAAGTTAAGGCTTCCCCCTTTACTATAAGACTATAAATAAAAACTTATTTTATCCTTCTTGGTGGTGGTGTCTTCTTGCCCTTGCAAAGGCCAAGATGGCTGAGGGAAGAGCCCTCTGGAAGCTGCTGGGCCTAAGCAGAAGCCCGAGAGAGGAGCAGATGTGGCTTATCTGGGCTTACAGAACCAAGAGCTGTTTCCCCTTTGTTCTGAGGGCTCAGCGCAGCCCGAGAGCGTGGACAGACAGGGATGTTGGGTTATCTGCAGCAACATTTCTAGATCCAGTTCCTGCTAAACAAATGACCCTTGGGAGAATTCGTAACCCAGAGCTGTGGTTTGGATTCTCCTGGTAATGAATGCCCAGTTCAGAGGTGGCTGTTGTCCAGGACCTTTCAGTTTCTAGAAAGTTCCAGAATATTAGGAGGCAGCAGAGCTGCCATGGGCTGGAAGTCAAGAAGGCTACAACAGCATCAGGTTGGCTCTACTCAGGCTGGGACCCAACACCAGCCTGAACTTGTTTGACCTTGGAAGGAAAAGGAATTATGGCCAGAACGCAGCTTAGCTTTGGCTTTCCTGTCTGGCTGACAGGAAATACAGCTGTTCCTAGACCATGGGAGGAAGTGAAGTCAAATCAGTTCTGTGATTTGTCACTATCTTTAGAATGGTAGAGACTGCTGGGGCTCCTGTCGATTGAATGTCAAATCCATAGTATCTTTTTCGGTTATGGGCGTTGGCAGATGGGTCATGTTTATACAAGAGGCAATCTGAAACATGATCAAACCCCCAAAGCCACGATTTCATTAAGGACAACGATGATGTTGGGAGAGTAAAATGCCATTTGTTAAAGCTACTCCTTTTCAAGGCAGAGGAAAGAGACTGGAATAAGGAAAAAGATGGGAATAAGAAGTGATTGCATAAGCCCTCAAGGTTAGCATACTTTCCTCCTCTTATTCATTGCCCTTAACTATATCTCTCTATGTATCTGGGTTTAAGTGTAAACTCGTACACCACACGGTTGGTTTGCTCAGGATTGGCGTTAGCGCTGAGCTGCAGGCAAAGCTGTGTCGATGCGGAGATGGAAGGTGTGTGCGGCTGGGCACCCAGCAGTGGGGAGCAAACAGGACGGGGCAGTTGAGCCAGCATGGGGACAGGTGGTGTCCCTGAGAGCGAGTCCCTGGCTTCAGCATGTTGGCTGACTGAGGGGTTGAGTTTAGGCTTCTCTAGATTTCAGTAAACCATTTGGAAGACCAGGGGCACAATTGCCTGCTGGTTCACCAGGAAAATCCGAACCACCTGATGGCCCAGCAGACTAGCAAATGGTGAGGGGAGGGTGGAGCCACTGGGAGCAGCTGCCTGGATGGAAAACAAGGCATGAGCGCTTGGGCTGGAGGCTGCTCAGCTGAAGGTGACAAATCAAAGTTACAGCCAAGTCCCTTCTGGTAGGTGTGTCTAGGAAACGAGCGTAAGTATCCCCCACAGGACACCAAAGTCTGACCATTGTACTCTCTTAAAATGTAATCTCTGGTTTGTTTTTGACCTTGCTCTCTGATCAGTCTCCTGTGCAGAGCCAGATAACCTATTCGTCTTGGTCACTGCAGCAGGTGGCTTCACTGAGGGACCTGTTAAACGCCACCGCTTTCTCTTTTGCAGTGGTGCACCTGATAATTCCCTACCTTTACAATTGCCCCAAGTGCAAGGGTATTTAAAATGGTCCCATTTTTTTTAAAGTTCTTGATATGCTAATCACGTTGTAAAACACCTACAACTTAAGAATTACCAGCCTGTTGTGGTGGCTCACTTTGGGAAGTCGAGGCAGGAAGATCACTTGAGCCCAGGAATTGGAGGCTACGGTGAGCTATGATCATGCCACTGCACTCTAGCCTGGGTGACAGAATGAGACCCTGTCTCATTTGAAAAAAAAAAAAAAAGATTTACCTAAGCTCAGAGAGCTGTCATCAGCTGGGACAGGCTTGAAGAATAAGATTGATGATAGAAGAGAGAGCCTGAGCTAGGACTACAGTAAGCAGAATTCTGTTTCTAATAATACATACATTTTCTGCTTGGCCTCTGAAGTCACACTGCCTGGGTTCAAAATCCTGTCTCTGCCACTCAGTAGCTGTGTTATTTCTCCCAGCCTTGGTCTCCTCATCTATAAAATGAGGATGAGACTACTACTGGCCTCATGAGGTGGTCAGGAGGGTTAAATGAGATAATTCGTATTATGTGCTTGACCTCAGCACCAAGTGAGCACTGAGGTGCCCACTGTCATTATCTACACAAAGCATGAGACCAGGGCTGACTCTGCAGATAGAAACATCCAGCTCCCAGAAACCTTCCCCGGAGCGAGTGAGAGTTGATTTCTTGGTGTCTCACAAATGCGTCCCGCTCCTCAGAGATGTGCCCTATTCTTACCAGACACAGTGACTAGATAGAGGCAGCAAGGTGACCCCAGGACTGGACTGACCCTTCAAGACCGAAGAGGTCCCTGTGGGTGCAGGAGCCATATCTGGTGTGAGCCTGAGTGAGGTTCTACCCTTTCCCTTCCACCATATGGAGCTTTGGACATTATTGGAGGCCTGGGCAGGATTGCTCAGACGTCTCCATAGTTTGACTTAAAGTGGGGTCCTTGGGTTGTGGGCAGGGGTGCTTGTTAAAAGGATGTGGGCTCCAGCTCCTCTGACCTAAAGCGTGCTGTGGCCCGACAGTCAGCTTAACAAGCTCTGTCTCAGGTGGTCCTTATGTCACTCAGGTTTGATTCCCAAAAGTTAAATAACCCAGCAAACAAAAGGGTGCTTGCTGTTGGGGAACGTTAGGCACAGCTGAGCTGAATTAGCAAAGTGGCTCTGTGGCCAGGGCCCTTTAAAGCTGCGCTTGGAGGAAACTGGGGGAAGCAGGTTGTTAACTAGCCCAATCCTTAGGTCTGCCTTGAGTCTCCCTGCTCTTTTTCTGGGGCGCTAACACTCTTGCAGGGCGGGCTGAGCAACTATGTTCTTAAACTTGAGAAGGAAGAAAGCCAAGGGCTGCCCCTGCCACCTCCCTTAGTTCCCCCGTGCAGGGGTGATGCGATCACGGGCAGCTCCCCTTTCTGTACCATGCGCTGGCTGGCCCCCGGTCCCCAGGCAGGCTTAGAATCCAGCCAGAGCGAGGCCCGCTCTCAGGCCTGTGGACCAGGCTCCGTTCTCGACAGCCTCTGGGAATGTGAAACTGGAGGCTTTCTTTGCTCAAAACTGTTTCTTTAGCCTAAGGAGGAAACCCAGGTAGGCAAGAAGAGTTTTGCCAACCTCTGTGCTGCTAGATAGTGAATGGTCAAAGAATTTCCTTCAGTGGCTGGGGTACACTAAGGCATGGGCTAATTAATACATCCTCAGACTTTCCCTGGGAAGGGATAAACGAAAATATTTTCTAGTTAATTCCTCAAGTAGAAGATCAAATTGGCCAAATAAATACTCCATTCCTGAACAGTTTGGCTGAGCCAGCGTTAACTCTAGGTGGGAGTGGAGCGACTGCACCTGCCTGGCCATGCTTGGGTTTCGGAGGCCCTCCTGGCGAACCGTCTGCACCCAGCTGGTAAGTGTTGTTGTTCCTCAGTGTTTCATTGGGATCGGGCGGGGAGGGAGCCCAGGGAGTCTCAGAGCCACTGCTGGAGTGGGAGAGTCCGCCTGTCTGGGTCGGCACACCAGCTGCAGCCTGTGCCTCTGCGGGGACATTGCCTTGACTTCCTGAGCCATAACATGAGGACAGTAATAGCACCAAATGCTATTGTCTGAGGCTCAAAGTCGTAAGTGTGAAAAGCCCTTGAACTGTGTCTGGCACTTAGTACTCCACAAAATGTGAGCCATTCTTAGGTCTGGCTGCCTTCACAGGTCCTGGGCAGTGCAACCATGTCTGAGTTTTATTGAAATGTAGGGTGAACTGTAACCTCTCTGATGTAATAAGGGTTCAGTGCGTTAAAATCCTTAAAGGGGAGGTAAATGTGTGTTGAATGCCAAAAGGCAGTAACAAATGAGCTGTGCTTGTTTTCTGAACAAACTTAAGACCAAATCTCTTTATCTTTTGGGAAAAAATGGACTTGAGAAAGGAAATATACTCTAGCTGGCTGGCTCATAGCCATTAACATCCTGGTGACTTTGCCCCATCCTTCCTTCCAGTTTCAGTTTGTATTTCTGCAGTGCCTGGTGCCAGGCACAGAGCTACTGCAACCACATCTTGCGCCTGCTGGGTGTTTTCTTGCCGGGACTGGTTATGATAGTGGTCAAGCCATCGTTTTTCAGCCTCCCCCCACAGGGCCCCCTGAGCAGAGTCTGACTGGTGCGTGAAGTGGGGACAGACAAGCCTGCTGACCGGACCCGGGGGCCACGTACTTCAGCTCACCCTGGCTCCCGGGCGCACACACCCAGCAGATGGGCGTGTCTAGAAGAGCACTGAGCAGGTGGCCTTGGACAATTCACAACCAGCCGAGCAGGTCCCCTCCTGCACCCTGTGCTAATGCCAGCTGCCCCAGCAGGCCCCGTTTAGGATTGTTTTCCTCTGATGTCCATAGCAGGGTGGGGCTCTCATATACCCATGGCCTTCTCTGGGCAAAATTATCCAGCACGGTCTTGGCTATTAAATTTTTATAATAAATTAAAGACCAGAGGGGGGAAGAAAAAGAATCAAGGATCCAATATTAAGAAAGCTGTGCCAGAACCTTCCACTTCAGTGCTGAACTTGGTGAGGGATTAAACCTCCCGCCAAGAAAAACAAACCTGACAGCCTGCAGGCCGGCAGAGAGAGGTGCGCCTGCTCCCATGCCAGCTCCTGCAGTGACCCAGGAGCGTGGAATGAGCCATACAAAGTCTGGTTCAAGAAATAACCAACTAGGCTCACGGAGCCACCCACCCACACCCCCAGGCCCACACCCCCAGATTCACACCCTCAGCCCAGGGCGTCCGGCTGGCGGTGTGGCCGCCCGTGGCTCCCATGCACGGTGTTTGTTTCCAATCTCCTGATGACATCAACAGCTCAGGGGTGGCAGGGCAGATCTGGGGCTAAAGGACAGTGGCCAACGGCTTTGGGCCAAAAGGCCACAGCAAGGCCAGCCAGCTGAAGGAAGGAATGTCACGTCCACAGTGAATACCTACTGCAAGGCTAGTGGCAGACTTTGGGGAGGGGGACAACAACTTGACCATGTTTCCCGTGCAGGAAATAAGAGGGCAGGACCCTCCTCTGTGTGCAGAGAGCAGTGTGGTAAGCAGCCATTTTTGACTGGGAGCTCCCACAACGTCAGCAACTGCTCTGCACTCACTGGCTGCTGCACCCCTAGCACGGTGCCTGGCCTGTCGCGGTTGCTCTGTGAATAGCAAACACAGATATGTGTGTGCCAATGGGCTCCAGCCCTGTGGGGCATGTTCATCTCTGTGCCCTTGTTAGGTCTGCTCTGGGGTTGCCTGTGCATGAGTTCAACCCACAGGTGTTTAGCAGCATGTAGTCTCAGCCCAGCACTCTGCCAGCCACCGGGGAGGTGTAGGCAGTTTACAAAGCTTAGAGTAGGTAGAGATGAGACTTGTGTATGTGACACATGTGCACATCTGGGCTTTGAATGCCAGAGGAATTCAGGAGATGGGCCCCTTGGTGAGAGAGGGTCAGCACCGTGGGAGGATCAAAGGGAAGGGGCCAGGTCATCGCTCCTCAAGCTCTTGGTGGTCTCTCTTTTCATCCTCCCCACGAGAGCCCAGCCTCAGGTTCCCGATGCAGCTGTCCAGAGAGGCAGGGGGAGGTGGGCCAGAACCTCCCACTCTGCACCATTCCTGTTCCGCCACTTCACAGGCCCCTTGGTGTCCAGGCACATGGCAGCCACTGCTCCAGAGAGGGGACTAGAGAGAGGGAACCTAGCGAGGAAGGGAACCTAGCCCTTCCCCCTTGAGAGAGCTGTGACATTGAACCTTGGTCTGGGAACTAAAGTCCTAGGCTCCTATCACTTCCTTTGTCCCATCAGCCCATACTGTCACAGGTATAGCAGGAGGCAACAAAGTCTCTCACACCCAAGGTAACCAACGTGCAATGCTCATTATGGACTGTAATGTGATCAAAAGTTGAGAGAATAGTAGACTGAACCCAAATGTGCCGATTACCTAGTGTGAACAATTATCAGCATGCAATACTTCTTAAAATGCATTATTAAGGTCTCAGTTGAGAAGTCTGCAGTTAGTCTGATGGGTTTTCCTTTGTAAGTTATCTGGTGCTTTCACCTTATCGCCTGTAGGAGTGCCTCTTTGGCCAGTCTGATGACTGGTGTCAGGGTGTTTGCCTCTTTGCGACGAATCTCCCAGGAGTCCTTTGAACTTCTTGTACCCAGACATCTAGATTTCTAGCAAGGCCAGGGAAATTTTTCTCAATTAGTCCCTTAAATAACTTTTCCAACTCTTGTGTATTTTCTTCTTTGCCCTCAGGGATGACTATGATTCTTATGTTAGGCCTGTTTACATAATCACGTATTTCTTGTAGGCTTTGTTTGTTCTCTTATTTCTCTATCTCTTTGACTTGTTTAATGCAAAGGTATGGTCTTCAAGCTCTGAGATTCTTTCTGTTCTAACCTATTCTTAAGGCTTCTCACTGTGTTTTATATCTCCTTGAATGAATTTTTCATTTCCAGAAGTTCTGTTTGATTTTTCTTTAATGATTCAATTTCTTTAGTGAATTTTGCACTCATTTCCTGCATCTTTTTGTGGTTTCTTTCTGTTGGGTTTCTATTTTCTCTTGTATCTCACTGAGCTTTCTAAACGGTGCTGGGAAAATTGGATAGCCATATGTAGAAGACTGAAGAGGATCCGCACCTCTCATCATTCACGAAAGTCAACTCACGATGGATAACAGACTTAAACCTAAGGCATGAAACTATAAGAATTCTAGAAGAAAATGTTGGAAAAACTCTTACATGCATTCACCTAGGCAAAGAATTTATGAAGACCCAAAAGCAATCATAGCAACAACAAAAATAAATGGGACCTGATCAAATTAAAAAGCTTCTGCACAGCCAAGGAAACAATCATTAGAGCAAATAGACAACCTACAGAATGGGAGAAAATATTTGCATGTTATACATTCAATAAAGGGCTGATAACTAGAATCTGTAAAGAACTCAAGCAAATCAGCAAGAAAAAAAATCGAAAAATCCCATTAAAAAGTGGTCAAAAGACATGAACAGAAACTTTTCAAAAGAAGATAGACTAATGACCAACAAACATGGAAAAAATGCTCAACATCTTTAATCATCAGGGAAATGCAAATCAAAACCACAGTGAGATATCACTTAACTCTAGTGAGAATGGCTTTTATCAAAAAGTCCCAAAACAATAAGTTCTTGTGTGGATGTGGAGACATAGGGACACTTACTGCCGATGGGACTGCAAACTAGTACAACCTCTATGGAAAGTAGTATGGAGATACCTCAAAAAGAACTAAAAGTAGAACTACCATTTGATGCAGCAGTCCCACTACTGGGTATTTACCCAAAGGAAAAAAAGACATTCTTTAAAAAAGACACCTGCACTTGAATGTTTATAGCAGCACAGTTCACAATTGCAGAGATACGGAAACAACCCAAGTGCCCCTCAGTACATGAGTGGATTAATAAAATATGGTATATGTATACCATGGAGTACTACTCAGCCATAAAAAAAATGGTGTACTAATACCTCTTGTATTATCTTGGATGGAGCTGGAAACCATTCTACTAAGTGAAGTATCGCAAGAATGGGAAAACAAACACCACATGCACTCACCATTAAATTGGAACTAACCTATCATCACTTATGTGTACATATGGAAATAACATTCATAGGAAATCTAGCAGGTAGGAGGTGGGAGAGGGGATGGGTAAATTCACATGTACCAGGTATAATGCACACTATCTGGGGGATGGGCACACTTGTAACTTTGACTCAAATGGTACAAAAGCAATTTATGTAACCAAAACATCTGTACCCCTGTAATATTCTGAATGTAAAAAAATTAAAATTTTAAAAAATAAAGTATTAAAATAGCCAAGCTTAAGAAAATGCATTATTACTGAAAGTAAGAAAGGAGGGGTATACCAAAGGGACACAGGTGCTAATGAAAATGCTTGTAGTAGCCAAAACTGGAACAATATGAGCAATAAAATAAAAAGTTATTAGAACATAACCTGGAGCATAAATATTCATGTGTTCATACTGATAGAAAAAAATGACTGAATTAATAAATGGAGAGTAAGCAAATCTCCCATGTAGAATTCCAAATAATTTATGTAGATAGTCTGCCTTCAAGGATGTGGAGCATAACTCCCTGCTCCTTAAGTGTGGGCTACACATCATATAATAATTCCTTCTAAAGGCGCATTATGGAAAGGGGGACAGAGTAACCTCTGCTCAGTCACCAAGGCAAAGACCAGCATAAACATGTAAATCAAGTTGACAGCATGTACCCTTGATATGTGATGAGATGGCACTTTACCTCTGTGCTCTTCCTCAAAAAACCCATAACCCCAGTCTCATCATGAGGAAAACATCACACAAATCCCAGCTGAAGGACATTCTCAAAATGCCTGACCAGTACTCTTCAAAACTGTCAAAGTCTTCACCAACAAGGAAAGTCTGAGAAACTGTCACAGCCAAGAGGAACCTAAGGAGACATAATGACTAAATGTACTATGTCCTGGATGGGATCCTAAGATAGAAAAAGACCATTAAGTAAAACCTAAGGGAATTCAAATAAAGTATGGACTTTAGTTAATAATGTATCAATATCAGTTCATTCGTTAGTCGAATGCCCCATTAATGTAAACTGTTAACCCAAGGGAAAGCTGATGGGTATATGGGAACTCTGGGCACTATCCTTGCAATTTTTCTGTCAATCTCAAACTATTCTAAGTTTATTTCAAAAAGTGCATTTATTTTTATTTTGTTAGAGCCGTATTTCTTTGAGAGGGGGAGCCCGAGGGTAAAGGAAAGTTTCCATTAAGCTGAGCTGGCGAGGAGCACCCAGTCCTGCCCTGCCTAGTTTTGTTCTTGGACGTGCCAGAGAAGCAGGGGGGGAGGAGCACAGGCCCCGCAGAGGCAGGGGGTGCTATTGCAGGCAAGTGAAAGAGGATGTCCAGGAACCAGTTAGACGGGCTGGGCCGGGTTGGAGCAGGCTGGCTGCTGTCAGGGCTCTGGTCAGCTCCTGGGAAGACTGACTCACACAGCCTCATTGCGAGTCACGCGGCGTCACGCTCAGCACTGGGGTGGCACGCACCTGGCAGACAGCGGGTGAACCATTGAAGGGTGGGGGGCCTGCCCGTGTTGTTTGCTGTCACCATCCCCATGCTGGTAAGAGATGGGGGTTGGCATTCAGGGCCTGTCACCCAGCATGGAGGTAAACCCAAGCGTGTTAACCACTGGCCCTGTTCCGGAGACCACCCTTTTCACCTGCAGAGGCCTGGGGCGGGGAAGACCATGGGATTTGGAGGCGGCACATCTGGGCTAAGCTTTAGACTCCACCATTTGACAGCAAGGAAACCTTGGATGATTCACTTAAGCTCTCTGACCTGTTTCTCCAGTTGTAAAATGCAGATAATACCTACACCTGCCTCACCCATGAGGTTGAGTCAGGGATCAAATGAGAGGCAGCAGACCAGGAGGGACTCTAAGGTGTTATTGTTTGGGTGGATGTGGCAAGGGTGGTCAGTGTTTTTTAAACAACAGGTCTTGTGGCTCATCTGGGGTAAAGTTTAGTATATGCAGTCATGTGCCACATGATGTCATTTCGGCCAAAGATGGGCTGCATGTACATGGTGATTCCATAAGATCATAACACCATATTTTTACTGTGCTTTTGCTATGTATAGATACATGAATACTTACCATTGAGTTCCAGTTGCCCAGTGTGTTCAGTACAGTAACATGCCGGACATGTTTGTGCCCAGGAGCGACAGGCTACACCGTATAGCCTAGGCGTGCAGTAGGCTGTCCCATCTAGGCTTGTGTACATACACACTGTGATGCTCATACAACAGAATCACTTCACTCTTCTCAGAATGTATCCCCTATTGTTAAGCAACCCGTGACTGTATTGAGATGCTTTCAGTTGCAAGCGATAGTAAATCTAACTCAGACTGGCTCATGCAACTGAAAATCAGAGGCAACGTGGGCCTCGGGAGCTGTGTGATCAGGCCGTGTTTCTCAGTCTCTTGTGGGTCTGTGCATGTGTTGGTTTCTCAGGCCGGCTTCCTTCTAGGTAGGCGAATGGTCATAGGAGTCCCAGGCCACACATTCTACCTTCCCTAATAGGAGGGAGCTGCATTTCCCCTACCATCAAACGTCCAGGACTTCTCTCTCTTTGGACTATCTTAGATCACACACGGGGCTCTGAATCAGTTGCTGAAGCTATGACAAGCTGACTGGCTTCTGCCTGATAACTACCAACCTGGACAGACTACTGAGACAGAGAGGCAGATGACAATGACTGGCTTCGTCCTATCAGGGCCTGGGCCTGGCAATGGGAGGGGTCAAGCCCAGGCAACCTTTGGGCCGCCACAGTGTGGGAGGGGAACGGACGCCAGCTGTGCCCCCACAGGTGTCTAGCACAGTGATCATCCACTGTCCTAGAGCACGGTGGCCAGCTGCCTCTCGAGCAGCCCTTCCCCCTTTGGCAACCCTATTTTGCATCTGGGGCTTCATTCCTTCCCTTTCTTAGGACCGTGTGCTTTTGATGAAGCCCCATTTCCCATGTGTGGGAGAAGCATGTGACCATCAGTGCCCTGTCTCCTGGCCACTGGACTGCTGCTCAGAAAAGCACTTGGTTTGATCAAAGCCAGTGAAATGCAATGGTACTTGTTGGGAAGGCAGGCTGGGGTGGTACCAGGCGCTCTTGTCTGCAGAACTTAAC
Source organism: Lemur catta (assembly GCF_020740605.2). Taxonomy (NCBI): domain Eukaryota; kingdom Metazoa; phylum Chordata; class Mammalia; order Primates; family Lemuridae; genus Lemur; species Lemur catta. Next base: position 33,201,457 of record NC_059128.1, read on the forward strand.
CCAAGAGGATGTAGGGGCTGGAGACATTGCTGCTGCCATTTTAACCATGTGGAGAGAGCATGAGGTTGGAGGTAGCCTAGAGAGATGGAGGGTGAGAAACCTTCTGAAGCCACTCATATGGCCAACCTAATTCCTGGACTCAGTTTCAGAGTCAACACATTTCCTTTGTGCTTTAAGCCAGTTTGGGTCAGGTTTTCCATCCATTGCAACAGTGTTTTAAATCATACTATGCTCTCCTTCCTATTTAGAGGCAATGAATGCCACCGAGCAGTGCATGTGGGTGACTAGAATGTTTGGTCCAAACTTTACTGACCAAGTACATTTGTCATTTGACACTAATGTTACCTGGAAAGCATCCCGGCCATGAAAGAATGCTCAATGGCACCACGAGGAGAGGGCAGTCTAGGGATAGTGTTGATATGTGTTGTTATCTCAGGGGAATTCATGCTCAAGGCTCCTCTGCTCCCAGCAGGGTCTGGCAGGCTTCCCAACCCATACGGCACTCAGGGTGGGCCTGAGATGGGCTCTAAGGGGAGACTTGGGGCCTGTCTGGATACAGAGACCTGTAGTAGCTTTGTATTTATTGATAAGGGAAAATATTTGGGGTGACCCACCTGGAACGCTGTGTGTCTTCTGCTCAAGGATCCACATGATAAATCTGAGAATTTATCGCCAGGACCCACCTTGAAGGCTGTTTAAGCCAGGAAACCCTCCAGAAAAGGAAGTCTCGCGGATATGTCGGTGTAAATGGCCCTGAGATAATACCAGTGCACGAACACGACGCTTCTCTACCTAGTCAAACTTTACCTCCCCTTAAGGGTCCAGCTCCAATCTCTCCTCCTTGGTATAAAGCCAGTTCAGACTAAGGCGGTCCCTGGCTCTTAACCACACCAATTACTACTTTAATCTCTCAGTATCTTGAGACTTCTGGTGCTGAGAGGTTTTGCCTTTTGTTAGAGAGAGGGAAAGGATGCATTTTAGTACATTGCTTTGCAGACCAGATATAGCCCAGGAGGCAGGAATTACATCCCCATATGTGGAGTCGGGTATCCTTTGAGGACACTCCCTTCTCTCCCCTCCAGGCGTATTAAGTCATGGTGCACCTACCTTCTTGGCCTCCCTTGGGACAGGGTCTCTCACCAGATGAGGGGGAAGCCAAGTGGCCACAGGACTCCAGTCAGTCCCTGTGACAGCCCCTGCCTCCGGCCAGCACATCCACCCACCCACCCTGAATGCTATGGGGCACAGGCAACAAACAGACACGGAGAGACCATTAAACGCAGTGTATGGAGAGCTGGAGCTTAGAAAACAACTCTCCCCCCTCCTTGTTAGGTTAGGCCCACTGCTTTGAATGGGGGGCACAGTGTGAGGGCACAACTCAGGTCATACCTCTTTGTAATGGCCGACACAAATGGCCTGGAATGTCACACAGGGGACTCGCCACCCCATGAACAAACTTCAGTAGCACCCAACATTGTGCATTCTGAAGGCCTTTTCTTGGTACAGATCACAAGAGACATCATAGAAAATGTTATTCCTTTATTATTTCGAGGAGGTAAATATGTAGCCCAATACACCAAAGCAATAGGGAATTAGAGGCAGCAAAGGGCCAGTTTTTTTGAGAAAAGCCTCATGCTGCATCTCTAAGCTCCTGTCTGCCCACAGCCACTTACATGACTGGGTCAGTGACATGGGGCTTGCTGTGACCACAGCAGTGGACAGATGACCCAACTCGACACCTCAGTGACCGAGAAAGGGTTCCGTGGGGGGCAGCAGAGGCAGTGCCAGGGCCCAGCACACGGGGCGGCGCTCCCCACCGCCACCACCAGTGGCTGAGGCCTCTGGGCAGCAGCCAGCCAGTCTAGCACTTGATTTTATTTCTGTGAGCCTAGAGTGGGCAGGACGTGAATAAATCCTGAGTCATAAATTAAGGTGAAAGACTTAGTAGTGTTAATACTCTGGGTGAGAAAAGCCAACACTGTCTTGGAGGAGGCTGGGCTAGGAGTCTGGTAGAAGAAAGATGGAAACACGCAGAATGGCCGTGGGCTGCAGGCGCTGCCTTGAGGACATCAGGGCTTGTCACGGTACATGATGGGGGACCCTGGGGGCTGCTTCCTCCGGCACAGAGCTGGACGAGAGGCTCGTTTTGCACTCATAATTGGCTTCCTGGGTCTAAGTTGCCTCACCTGGGCTGAAACAAGCCTTGCCTGTGCACCAAGTGTGGCTTTGCAGTGACACGTAGCTCAGTTCTCCTGTGTTGACAGGGAAGAACTAAGACCTTTCTCTCCCCACCCCCAGTTCCTTTCCCTTGCAGATGACCGGTGGGGGCGGGGGGAGGTGAGAGGCAGAGGCACTGCCTGGTGCAGCCCCACCACGGTCTTTTCCGGAGAACTCACTTTGGTGGGACCCAAATCCCCCACCCTCACCCTTGGCATGGAATGGACTTATTTCCACCATGGGAGGGACCCTGTCTGTCGATTTAATGGTGGCATGCAAGTGGGAGTCACAGCAGCGGCTCTGGGTGCTGTGATGCTCAGACACCATTCATCGCAACCGGCCTGTCCAGACTGGACGCTGGCAGGGAGGGGCTGCTTCCTCCCAGCATGCACGGCTCCCCAGCCACACGGGCTGATAGATTTTTGGTTTAACAAGTGGAAAGAATTTTAAAAACCACACCACTGTGTTCTCCAAACCTAGAGCCATTGGTTTTGTTTTGTTGTACAAGAAAGAACAAAGAGAACCACAGCTCCATAGTGGCTAAGGCTTGTGTAACACAGAATGTATCGAAACGTATAAACCTTGTCTGACTGGGGAGATGGGTGAGCACAGAGCCATGGGGACCCAGGTCCTCTAGTCCATTGCAGGCTCTGCTACTGCCTCATCCTCAGGCTCCTCGAAGCCTGGGACTGGCTTCTGCAGAAAGTACGTGGTGGCCTGGATCACTTTGTCTGGTCCAATGTTGTACACGGGGTGAGTGGGCTGCTGCGAAGAGAAGGACAGATGCCAGTTAGTCACCCTGGTGTCCTTGGGAACAGGCACATCCTTTGCCCCATGAAATGCACTTCTAACAATTTCATATAAGGAATCATGAGAGATAAACACAAAGATTACCCAAGGCCCAAATGATCAAAAATAGGATATTTGTTTAAAAAAAAAAAAAAAAACATTTTAGATAGTACATGGGATGTGGAATATTATACAGCCATTTAAAAACACACTTTTAAATATTTAATGGTACGGGCAAATGCTTCTAACATTGTGAAAAACAACTACCTCAAACTTTTAAAAAATGTGGTTGTAGACGTGATATACAAAATAGGCAAAAACTGGACATATATCAATATTAAGTGATGTGATTGTTTTTAATTTTCTTATTTATATTTTTATATATTCTGATTAAAACATTGAACATGTGTTTACATTTATAATCAAGAAAAAGGACCACAGTATGTAGTAAGGGTGTCAGGTCATATTTATATATTTTTTTTGAGACAGAGTCTCACTCTATTGCCCTGACTAGAGTGCCATGGTGTCAGCCTAGCTCACAGCAACCTCAAACTCCTGGGCTCAAGCCATCCTCCTGCCTCAGCCTCCCAAGTAGCTGGGACTACAGGGCATGCGCCACCATGCCCGGCTAATTTTTTCTGCATATTTTTAGTTGTCCAGCTAATCTCTTTCTATTTTTTTAGTAGAGACAGGGGTCTCACTCTTGCTCAGGCTGGTCTTGAACTCCTGACCTCGAGCGATCCTCCCACTTTGGCCTCCCAGGGTGCTAGGATTACAGGCGTGAGCCACCACGCCCAGCCTCATATTTATATTCTTTTATATTATTCTATATCACTGAAACCCAAGAGCAGCTTTAGGTTTGAGACATGGCATAATCCTAGCCCAGTACTCAGGACTCTTCTACTGTGGGAATGAAGAAGGGGACCCTAATTTCAAGAGAGATTTTTAAATTTCTAATAATAGTATGAGCAACTTCATGTTAAAACATGAAAATTCATATAAACTGAAGAATTTGTAAAAATTGTCAAAATTGACTCAAGAAGGAATTTCTAAAAACCTGTATGAACAAATTAAATCAATAATGATTTATTCTGCTACTGCCATTCCTCAAAGAAAATAGATGGTACCTCTCGTATTTTCTTTGGTTTCTCAGGCAAGTATTAGCAAACCTACAAGAAACAGATCATCTCTGACCTATACAAACTTTTTCAGAGATACAAAAAAAAAAAAAAAAAGTGGAGGGGGCAGGAAGCTACCCATCTAATTTTATGAGCTATGATATTATCCTGAAACACTGAAAAACAATAAATAAAACTTTAGATCTTTCTTATAAAAATACTAGGCAAAAAATACTAGCAAACTGAATCCAGTAGTGTATCGAACACACACAATACATGTGAGCTCTACTATGAGCGAGAAGGGCGTATCCCTGGAATTTAAGGCTTATTAGAATACTCATTAATGAAACATGCCATATTAACGAAAAAAGTCATATGCAGAGAAAGCATTCAAAAATTAACAGTAAATTATGACTGAAACACAGAACCTAGCAAGGGACAGGAGAACATTAACCTGATAGGAAGCAATTATCACCAGCCTACAGTACCACACTTAGTGGTGAAACGATAGAAGCCCTCCCATTAATCAGGGGGAAAAAAAATTGAAAACATGCAAAACAACTGCATAGTTTATTCATGGATACACATGTGTAGTTATAGTACAAAAACATCTGCAGGCATGATACATGTCAAATTTAGGAGAGGGTTACCCCTGGGGGTACATAAGAGGCAAACAGGTAGAAATGTTAAGATTTAGAAAAACTTAACGGCTGTTTCTCTGATTTCTCTTTTTTTTTGAGACAGAGTCTCACACTATTGCCCTGGGTAGAGTGCAGTGGCATTATCATGGCTCACTGCAACCTCAAACTCCTGGGGCTCAAGCAATCCTCCTGCCTCAGCCTCCTGAGTAGCTGGGACTACGGGCATGTGCCACCATGCCCAGCCAGATTTTCTCTGATTAAGAATGAGGCTGTTGGCCAGGTGTGGTGGCTCATGCCTGTAATCCTAAGCACTCTGGGAGGCCGAGGCGGGTGGATCGTTTGAGCTCAGGAGTTCGAGACCAGCCTGAGCAAGAGTGAGACCTCGTCTCTACTAAAAATAGAAAGAATTTAGCCAAACAACTAAAATATACACAAAAAATTAGCCGGGCATGATGGTACATGCCTGTAGTCCCAGCTACTCAGGAGGCTGAGGCAGGAGGATTGCTTAAGCCCAGGAGTTTGAGGTTGCTGTGAGCTAGGCTGACGCCACGGCACTCACTCTAGCCCAGGCAACACAGCGAGACTCTGTCTCAAAAAAAAATAAATAAAAAAGAATGAGGCTGCATATCTTTTCATCTGTCTATTGGCCATTGTGTTTCTTCTGTTTGAAATATTTCCCAAGAGAAACAGGGAAAGTTAAAATGACACAGATGAGAAAACATCGCTCAGGCGCTCATGACAATCTGCACAGGCCCTGCTATGTGATCACTGTGGACAGCCTCCCTGGGTCACGTCTAGGCTCAGAGCGGCTCCTGTGCCAGGCTGTTGCGGGACTGGCTGCATGTGAGCATCCTGCCCTCACCAGGCTGGCGAATTCTGAGGGAAGCAGACAACCACGCATTGAACAGATGCGTCGCCTATTGTGATGAGCGCTATGGAGGGAATGAATGAGGCATCAGGGATCTCATTCTCTGAAGAGAGGGCAGGTAAGCTGAGACCTCCGAGAGACAGAGTCAGCTGCGGATGCTGTCACGGGCCTGCTGAACTCACGGCCTCGGAGTGACAAGTAACTGTGGCCTCCTCAAGAGGGAATGAATGGAAGTAGTGGGCTAGGTCCTTGACTCCAGGATGAAGGCATGACAGCTCTGCCACAGGTCAGACTGCCCACTGGAACCCTGGGCTGGGCCAGAGGTGCATGTCCTCTGCAGTCACATCCTCACTAACAGGCTGCACAGCACAGGGAGGGCAGGGACCCTGAGCGTCCCAGCCTGTCCCCACGGGACATGCACAGAGCCAGCTCTGCAGCATCTGAGTGGCTGCTCACTTGGGAAGCCTCCGGGCCAGGGGACCCTGTGAAGAAGGGGGGTGAAGCCCCCTGCCCATCTTACCAGAGCGTTTTCAGGCACCCCCAGGACCATGTCGTGCAGCATGGCTCCGCTCCCGAAGTGCTGGGCTATGGACAAACCGCTCAGGCAGTAGCAGGTGTGGTAGAAGTCGCGCGACCTGGAAGGCCGGGGCGGCTCTGAGCAGGTGCTCCGCTGTGGCCCACCTGTCCCCGAACACGGCCACACCAATTCCAAGGCCCGAGGTGCAATCACAGAGCCCCCTTGTCCTCCATGTGGCTGGAGGGAGCATGGTTTGTCCCAGCAGTGTGTTTAAAAGCCCCATTCTCCAGCCCTGCCCAGTGGGAACAGTAATTTTACAGTTGGTCACTCCAGCTGTCTTCTGGAAGGGGCTCTCTAGGGGCTGTGCTAGTGCTAAATTCATATCTTTCTCTAGAAAAATACCAAATTATCTAGATATGAGCCAAATTCTTCCTGAAAAATTGCTGGGCCAGGCCTTCCCCTGTGCCAACAGCAGCACAATGTGTGTTTGGGGTCGGTATGAAGGGTGAGTGACAGAGGGAACAGGACTTATTTCCCCTTTTCTTTTATTACGGCATCCCAGACTCAAGTTCAGTAATTTAATCTACTCTGTAATAGTTGTTGGGACTATAATCTCTGTTTACAATGCTTAGGGGTTTTAACATGCAGTATCCTGTTCTATTTAAATCACGTGTTTTTTTTTTTTTTTTTTTGAAAAAGAAAAGGGTCTGGGGAGAAAAGCTACCAACCCAGTGATCTGTTTACCTCTCTGGGGTCGAGGCGGGGGGTGGCACGTGGAAGCTGGGGGACAAGATGGGCAGCCAAGGTGCCAGATCAGTGGCACTCGAAGGGGTGCTGTTCTCCGTGCAACGCTAGCACTAAGCAGCCGACAGAAAGGGACCCCTCGGCTGTTAAAAGTCAGGCTCTGGGCAGGCCTCAGGTGCACGCCTGTCTCCCCTGGCCCCTCCCTCCCCAGAGAGAAAGCACTCACTTGCCGGGCTTGTCCAGAAGCCCCCCGGCAGGGCACTGGCAGCACATCAGGATGTACTCCTGCAGCGCCTGCTGGTGAAACATCCAGTGGCTCATGCTGAGGGCAGGATCACCTGTTGAAGGGCAAAGGGTCAGAAGGGCCTGGCGTGTCCAGCCAAGTATTGGCGCCTTATTTGTACTTTATCACGCAGTGGGAGCACTGAAGGTTTCCCCCTCCTCTTCCACTCATTCTTGGTCCACTTGCTACTTCACCCGCGTCCCATGCACGACACATCCCTTCTCCTGAACCTTGACGTGCATCCAAGAGCAGCAATCCAAAGTGGCACTTTCACTTTCCTGAAGTGCGCCTGTTAACTTGGATGGCAATCCTAAACCACGTGTCTGGCAGGCAGTGAACTAGCAGCTTAGCTCAGCTTTCCAAGTGGACCTCGGTAACTACCCTCAACTTGGTCCATGACTCTTTACGGGCTTTTAAAGACATTTCCTCTAGCTCACCTCCAAAACTTGTTCCTCAGAGTCTCATTAGCTAAGTGAACTCTTAACAGGGGTAATAAAGTCTGTTTCTTCTTCCACCTTTTTTTTTTTTTTTTTTTTTTTTTTTTTTGAGACACAGTCCCACTCTGTTGCCTGGGCTAGAGTACAGTGGCATCATCATAGCTCACAGCAACCTCAAACTCCTGGGCTCAAGTGATCCTCCTGCCTCAGCCTTCCCAGTAGCTGGAACTACAGGCACATGTCACCATACCCTGCTAAACCTGTGCCCAATGTGGGGATCAAACCCACAACCCTGAGATTAAGGTTCTTATGCTCTATCATCTGAGCTAGCCAGGCGCCCCTTTCCCCCACTTTTCTAAACCTGAATTTAATCTATCTCCAAAGAGAATTCTCCAAATTTTCTCTTGGCTCAAAAAATTTTCCTAAGAAGCATTACTAGTAACCGCCCTCCTGCGTCATATGACAGCCCAAGCAAAAACTGGCCATTCCGGTAATCATACTACGGTACTGACAGGCAACTGGGCTTCTTCACTCTCTCAGGTTCGGTTAGCATGGTCAGAGATGCTGTGGGCCTCATGGTTATCAAGTAGAGAGGCGGGACAAGTTGCTAACGGGTGTGTGGAAATTGATTTTTTTTTTAAGTACACATATAGGATGTATGTAAAATCTTTAGTAAAATTTTTATACTTTGATATTTGGGCTATAAAGATGCCAAACAATCTGTAAGTGGCAATTGAAAGCTAATTTTTCTTTCTTGCAATCTTTGTTTCTATGTATTTTTCTATCTGGTTATAACTTCGTATCTTACATTTTTCATTTAACACTATAGGCATAAACTCTCCTATTCTGCTACATAATCTTCAGGACCGTCATTCTGACTAGACACACGGTATTTCACTAAGTGGATGCATAAGCTAACCGCATCATCGAAGGAACTGAGCCAAAAATGGCATATATGTGAGTATATAAACTTACACGGTAAAAATTCATAGAAGTTTATGGTAAATACAGTCTAAAAAAGAATATGTAAGGCAAATATTTAATTGTGGAATATTTCAATAAGGGACAGTGGCTGACTGACGTGGGGAGGCTGTGAGCACAAGCCACTCATCTTCAACAGCCGAGTCACGCCGGCCCAGCAAGACGGGCACACGGGCACACCGCAAGCACCACAGGAAGCTGATCCCGACCTAAGGGGAACACACCTGCCCTTCCTCCTCATGCTGGCTGAAGCACCCGCACTGTTTGAATTCCTCTCCTTTTTCCCCACCTGTGAGCACATAACTTATATGATGGGACTTCACTCTATCTTTCACTTGCTTCCAAGGCTGTTGCCTTGCGATTCTAAGAAATGCTGCACTGAACACCTTTGTGAATATTCTCTATGCTTAGGATTATTTTTCTCAGATATTTGACCACAGTGGAATTATTCAGTTAAATGTTTTTAAAGTCTTTAACAGGTAACTAATAAACTGCTTTGAGAATATATATGGCTGCCAGCAAAAATTAAAATTTTACTGTACTTCCTCTTACATAAGTCACTATAAAAAAGTTCTCAGCAATTAAAATGGTAAAAAGAAATAGTGCCTGCTCATCACTTTCGATTTGCATGTTTCCGATTACTAATTAGGGTAAAATTTTTCCATAACTTTTGTGTACTCGTCACATTTCCTTTTGAAGGTGTATATTTGTCTTTTGTCTTCTAAAAGCCGATAGTCCATTTTATTAATTTAGTTTTTTATTATATTTTCCCATTGTCTATATCATATGTTGTACCTGTTTTCCCCTTTTTGCTCTTCTGTTTTGGTTATGTGGACTTAAAATATTTTTAGTTAAAAAAATATATTTTATAGCGGGTGCGGTGGCTCACGCCCGTAATCCTAGCACTCTGGGAGGCCAAGGCGGGAGTATCACTCGAGGTCAGGAGTTCGAGACCAGCCTGAGCAAGAGCGAGACCCCTGTCTCGACTAAAAATAGAAAGAAATTAGCCAAACAACTAAAAATAGAAAAAATTAGCCAGACATGGTGGCGCATGCCTGTATTCCCAGCTACCCAGGAGGCTGAGGCAGGAGGATTGCTTGAGCCCAGGAGTTTGAGGTTGCTGTGAGCTAGGCTGATGCCATGGCACTCTAGCCCGGGCAACAGAGTGAGACTCTGTCTCAAAAAAAAAAAAAAAAATTACACTTATGCTGTAATCATACTGTTGATTTTTCCTTTGTGATTTCTTCTTTAAAAAAGCATATTTGATGGTATGTGGTTTTTTGGGAGGGGGAATGATAAAAATGTTCTAAAATTGACTGGAGTGATGGTTGTACAACTCTGAATACACTAAAAACCAATGAATTGTACACTTTAAATAAATTGTACAGTATATGAATTATATCTCTAGTCTAACACTCTCCCAACTGAGCTGCTTCAGCTAAGACTCAATAAAGGTGTTATTTTAAAAAGCATATTTATTAAACTTTAGGAAACTGCATTAAACACCTGTATAAAATATGCATTTATTTCATATCCTATAATAAATAAAAGACTATTATTATAAGGTAAATGATAACCTATGGCTAAAATTGGAATCTGAAAAGAAAATGCTATGTTTATTATTAAAAAGATTACAGATGCTTTCAGTTACTTCCTACATTATTGAAGTTCAAAAGCTCAAAGTTCATAAACTGTTATAAGGAGCTTGCAGACAACCTGCATTTGGATACCGGCACACAGAATCACAGCAAGATGAAGGGAGACAGGATTACAGGGTGATAACCATGCACTGGAGTCAGCCTTTTAAATCCTTTATCTCTCTTCCTTAAATTACAGATCCCCATTATAATGTCATTTTGCATTTCAAAGGTTCCTTTTATCTAAGAAATCAAAAGTCTTTCCAAACCATAACTGACAGGTGCAGCCATCTGTAGCTCAACTTCACAGGTGGACAAGAAAAGACCTCTGAGGGGGTTATCCCAAAGAACATACAGGAAGCCAGTCACTATCAAGCCCGAGAGAAACTCACAGTTCTGCTGCTTTCTTACTGCTCCACAAAAACAAAATAACTCACTGATTTAGTCAGCATTTCATATTTTTAAGCTATTAATAACTCATTCTTCTACTCAAATGCTGCCTTCTACACGTGGAAGGTAGTCATTGGCACGGAACTACTGACAGTCACTCGCCGAGTCAGGATATGAACTAGACTCGTGCCCTGCACCGTGTTGAGGCTTGTCCCCCCTTTTTAGTTAGCAATATGCTCAATGCCTTTGAAAAATGTATTTCTCCATTTACCAAACAGTACAAAAGGATATAAAATTTGACAGGAGACATCCCTCTGTCTCCTACCCTCCTAAACCCAAATGTACCTGCCGTTAAACGGGTTTTGTGTAGGCTTCCCGGAAAAGCTGTGCATCCCCCAGCCTGTACGCACAGGGACTGCTCCAGGCCCAGCTTCCTACACTTCGTGTTGGATCTTGGAGAGTTTTCCTCTCCACATCAGCCCATTGTATGCAGCTATTGTTTGGAGAGATCATCATAATTTACTTAACTCTTAACCTTTTGTGTTTTTTACTCTGTCACCCAGGCTAGAAAGCAGTGGCTGATCATAGCTCACTGCAGCCTCAAAATCCCAGGCTCAAGTGATCCTCCCACCTCAGCCTCCTGAGTAGCTGGGATTATAGGCATAAGCCACCGCTCCTGGCTGACCCTTAACCTTTTGATTGGCATTTAGGTTGTTTGATATAAAAGCCCATTTCAATATAAATTCCTTTGCTAACATCTCTGCAGGTAAATTCCTCACAGTGCACTTGCTGGGTTCAAAGAGTAAGTGCCCCTATAATTTAAATAGGTATCTCCAAACTGCCCTCCAAAAAATGATTTACCTATCCACATCCTCACTAACAGTACAAAAGTGCCTGTTTTCCCACATTCTCCCCAATATAGGGGTATCAAGTTTTTTAATCTCTGATAATAAAAATAATTTCACTGTTGTGATTTTTGCATTTCCTTACCTACAAGTGAGCTGAACAACTTTTCGTTGGATTCGTGGCCAGCTGTAGTGGTGACAATCAGGGCAGGGCTCTGACGCCAGCTAGGCTGGAGTCACACAACTGCCCACTAACCCCTGGGGGTGCCAATCAGGATTAAAAGGCAAGTCACACAGCCTCCCTGTACTTTGTTTCCTTGTCTGTCAAATGGAGACAACCATGGGGCCTATTTCATAGGTTGTTCTGAGGATCAAGTGAGAAAATATAAGGGAAATACTCAGCACAGAGTCTCAGCTACCAGCAGTCGTCACGGTTGTAGTAGAAAAAGTAACAGTTATTTTGAGGGGAGCTGTCTATTTAGATACTTTGCCTGTTTTTTGGCTGAGTTGCTCATCCATTTCTTACTGATTTGTATGATTTTCTTCAAATTAATTAGCTCTTCCTCATTTGTCACAAATGTTTTTCCCACCTTGCTACTTGTTTTGTTTATAGAATTTCTTTTGTAAAATACCTTTTGTTTGTCTTTATGCAAGAAGTACACATCAACTGTAGAAAAATGAGGAAACACAAACAAGAAAGAAAACAAACACCACCTATGATTTCACATCCCAGATACTTTCGATTGATTTTTTTGGAGTCGATTCTTCACTAAAAAAATGGGATTACACACATACTGCTTTGATATGATCGCAATATATTGCGAATATCTTTCTACACTGCATCTCCTCTGACTCCCAAAGTCCGTATTTTGCCCACCACCCAAAACGCTTCCCTTTTTCCCAGACCCCTGTCTGTGCCAAGTCCAAGAAACTCACTGTGTCTGAGAAGCAGGTGAGCCTCAGGCCCAACATGGGCTCTCTCCCAGGCAATGAAAAAAGCTGGAAGCACCAAGATTCACAGGCAATGTGACTAAGTCCTCCAGAACTTGTGCTGCAATAAACAAAATGCCAACCAGCAGCCCCCGCAGAAGACTTTGGCAGCCAGTGCTCCAGGTGTTCCTGGCATTGCAGAACTACTGCCTCTGATCCCTGCCAGGGATAGGCTGGTAAGACTGACAGTTCTACCAAGTGCTTGACCTTACCAGTTTAAAGAAAGATCACCAAAACCCCAACTTATTTCTGTTTTGGAAATGCTGGGCTCTCAGGGAATTCCTGACTTTCCTGTCAGTAGAGTCAACCAGAGATTTGCAGGCTACAGAGTTGGGAATTACACGCCTCAATGCTCTGAGCCCTAAAGCCTGGTGGCCCCCAGCGGGGAAGATAGGACAGAGGCTCTGCTTACTTTAATTCAGTATCAAAAGTGGCCACAACTCAAGTTAAAGGAAATTAAGAAACTAAAGAATGGGGCTCAGAAAGAACCAACAAGAAGAAAAAGTGTGGGGAAGGGCAGAAGAATCTCATCTTTTACGTGTGAGCAACTGATTACTCAACTAAGTCCAAAGAACAGCTTCTCTCTGGGCCAAGGGATCTCACTCCAGGAAAACATCAGCCACCAGCAAGGGCACCATGACTGCTCCCGTCCCACCAGTTTCCTCAGAGACACCCTGTTCTCAGGCAAGGTAAGTGAGAAAGATGATCAGGAGTCAGCAGGCAGTCTAAGGTTTCAAGAGACAGCGAGCAAACATTCCCAGAGCTTTTGCTATCTAACTCCTTCAGCTTTGCATCCCAGTTGAGACCCCACAGAAACAACCATGGGTTTCTCTATTCGAGCAGTACGGGTGGAACAAACTCACATTTAGGCTTGTTCAATGAATTTAAAATAAAACATTTCTAATGGTAACAACTATGCAGCCAGCCAGACATATGGGTCCCTTCTCCATGGGTTCTGTTCTCTACCCCTTTATGCAGCTGCTTTTCCTGTCACTGTTAGGACCAGGTGCACAGCATGGGTTTTCAGCTCTGACACAACCAATACACAGCTCTGTGTTGGAAACTGGGGCTTCACCTCCAGCCGAGGTGGGCTGCTCCCTCCAGATAACACAGAAGCAGCATCTCCACCTCCTCCTAGCAGTTTAAAGGGAGCTCACTTTGCCACGGCCAGTTTAAAGCAGCAATGAACAAAGCTGAGCCACTGGAACCAAACCTTGTTCTGCATGTGCATGGCCCAAGGCAGGAGGTTCCACACTGGGCCCTCCCAATCCAGGACAGACAGAGCTCATTTCAACCCTTCTCAACCTGGTCAACACCCGAGGGAAATTGCTCAGCCCAGCTCACGGCTCCCCCGCTCACCTTGGGCGTGCAGTGCACGGTGGAGCAGCGGCAGGAGCCCCGCCTGCCAGAAGGAGTAGCAGCCGTCCACCAGCTTGTTGCAGCGGCCCTGAAATCCTCCTTCAAATCGCATCTGCCGGCTTGTCACCCATTGCTGAGGAGACACAGATGGAAGAGGCAGTTGTAGGCTAAAAGAGACACAAAAATCCAGCCAGACAGGATCTCCAGAGGCCTCCTGTCTCTTGGCTTCCTGGCACTCAACTTTCAGTGCTTTGATTTTCTTCCCTTTGCTCCCCACTCCCGGCCACAGACGTAGGGTGCAGCATTTAAGCTGACGCTCTGGGGCAACGAGCATTGATCTCTGCTCAGTGCCTAGCAGACAACTACCTTTTCCCGGGTTCTAAAGCTGTGCCAATGCTGAGAGGATACAGAGGGCAAACTGGTTTGTAAGGAGACCTGCAAAGTCCCATAATAAACGTGGCTTAAATAGGACATTTAAGGCAAGACCACTGGTGGCTCATTTCTCATCAATTCCTTCTTCAGGGAAGTTTATTAAAGGCAGATAAATGGAGCTTTATGCTCTATCTCATCAGATGATCTCAAACTGTTCCTTTCACTTGGCACCTGGGGAGATTCACCCACGGTCTCTTAGCAAGTTGCTAGCATGACTGGAAGCTGAAGCCATTTGTCCTGATTGCCAAATGACGACTCTGCCAGGTCTATGGCTGATAGAAGAAAATCTTTTACTTTGAAGCTATAAAATAGCTCTTGATGTCACTCAGTGGTCACACATGACACCACCATTCCTCTTTTATCTCCAAGTTTTCTGAACACACTCTACTACAAAGATCAAGATAGTCATGGGTTTGGCCTCTAGGAACGAGCAGAACCAACTGGCCGAGCAGATAACGGCACTTCCGTGTCCCTCCCAGGAGGTTCTAGCCACCAGCCCTGGGCTCACAGAGCGGCCTCACTGGACTGACTGGGCACCGGGCAGGATGTTGCTCCTGCGTCCAGAGTCTTCACTAGATTGAGTTCCTGAAAGCAGCCACTAGGGACCCACGATGGAAGAGGGTCCAGCTCTCCCTTCACAGCTGTAGAGTTTAAATCGAATCCCTGTTCAAGGCAACACCCACTCGCAGAGAGTCACAGTCCCAAATTCTTAAAGACATAATACCCTGCACTTCAGGCTCAGTTGCTAATATATCCTCAGTTGGTCTTAAATGAACCAGTGCTTTAGGGATGATGCCATTTAATGAAAGTGGGCTAAGCATTTCTCAAGAAAAGCTGTAGCAACTACAGTGGCAGGGGTGGGGTCCATTCTTCATTTTTACTTACCACAGCTTACGTGTGTTTAGGTCAGACTAATTTATTTTTTTCAAGTACCTGAACCCATGAGTTTGCTCTATTTCCCTTGGCTATATAAATTCATAAAATCCTTCAGATACGGGTCCCTAGTTCTCCCAAAGCAAATGGAGGGAATGGAGTAGTTTGGGTAAGAGGGACACTAACATTTATTAAGCACCTACTATGTGCCAGGCTGTTAACATACATTCTCTCTTTTAACCTTCAAAAAATAGGATTGTTAGCCCTACCTTATAGAAGGAAAAAATATACAAACAAACAAACCTCAAGCTAAAGCAGATTAGACAATGTGCCCAAGATCCCATGTCTAGGAAACAGTAGGGGCAGTGTTCAAATCTAGAATATTGTCATTATAACTTAGGCATTCATTAATTATATTCCTTGTTTCTGCGTGGGAGATGGGACTTTTATGTTTCATCCCTTGTTGTTGATCAGATTTTAAAATGTCTGATAAATTCTAAGTCCAGGGCACAAAATTGGCTGTTGTGGCACAAACTTTCAAGCCTTCGAGAAGCTTTAAGAAGAGTTGGCTCAGGGAGGCTTCCTGAAGTTAAGGGCAAAACTCTGCCTATGAGTTCTCTACAGGGTACGACAGAAACTAGCTCACGACAGGCCGCACAATGGCAGTGTGTGGACTCAGGGAGAGAGGAGCTGCATGTCAGTTGCAGGTGATATGCTTTGAGGTCATGCTTGGGGATGCAGACTCCCCAAATGACACAAGGGGGAATACCTTCTTCCTTGGTGGCTGTGGGGGGTGTGTTGTGTGTTTGTGATCTTTCTCCCCGAAGCTGGCTGCTGAGTTCATTCTCAATATTGCCAGGAGCTTGGGGTCCAGACATAAATGCTTGGGCTGCCTTCTCAATGCAATTACCCAGCTCTGCCTGGAGAAGTCATTTAAATGTTGGCACTAAATATTCACATAGTACAGTAGGTAATAAAAGCTGGGCTTAAAAATGCTTCAAAGTTCTTCTTGTAACTTTTCCTCTTAGAAGATTCTTTCTAAGACGCATGACAACCTCTAATTCTAAGAGACTGAATCATGGGGAAGGTACTCCGGCTCACACCAGGTGTCTGCAGAACATCTGGAGTTGGCCTAACACACTGTGTAGAAAGTTCTAAGGAAGATCAGAAGGCGAGAAGGGAGCCGAGACAGAGCCGAGAGCTCCAACAGCTACATCTAAAGAAAGCTTCATCCCAGGACTTGTTTGTGAGCTCAAGGCTGGAACCCTGTCAGCACTTCCCACAGCCACACCCTCCCTGAAGCCTGCGTATCAGAGTACAGTCACACCACCAGTGACCTGGGGCCTGACAGGGAGACAGCTCAACAGATACTTACTAACAAGCTCTTCAAGTTCAAGGAACGTTCCTTCTTAAGGATTACCAGCGCGGCGAGGCCACAGAAAGTATAGCCACCATGCGCTTCCATCCCTGGCACCCCGCCAATGCCACCTTCCCAGTTCTGACACCTAAGGAGAGACAGAGAAAAGCACAGCGGTCAGTGAGGGGATGCACACAAGGGCAGGACCTTCCCAGGTGGCAGAGAAAGTTCGCTCACATGAAGGCATAAGCTGTCATGACTATGACTGCAGACAGGCCAACTAATTAACTTTTGTGGAAGCCTTTTCTGCATAAATAAATGAGTGAATGAATAAGTAAATAAATAAAACCCAGAAGCTTAGAAACAGTCTACTTATGTAGGAAACATAGTAATTCAAATTATTACTCCGAAAAAAAAATTATGAAAATTATATATGGTATGATAACCATCAGGTTAAAATAAAATTGAAAAATAATTGCTAATTCTGATGATCTTTGAGGGCAGGTGTAGTGGTAATATTTTTCCTTCTTGTTTTTCTCTATTTTCAAAAAGTTTCTATAATGAACTTTTAATACTATTCAAAATGAAACTATTTTATTTATTTATTTTTTGAGACAGAGTCTCAGTTCTGTTGCCCGGGCTAGAGTGTCGTGGCATCTAGCTCACTGCAACCTCAAACTCCTGGGCTCAAGCGATCCTACTGCCTCAGCCTCCCAGGTAGCTGGGACTACAGGCATGCGCCACCATGCCCGGCTAATTCTTTTCTATGTGTATTTTTAGCTGTCCAGATCATTTCTTTCTATTGTTAGTAGAGACGGGGGTCTCGCTCTTGCTCAGGCTGGTCTCAAACTCCTGACCTCGAGCTATCCTCCCGCCTTGGCCTCCCAGAGTGCTAGGATTACAGGCGTGAGCCACCGCACCCAGCCAAAATTAAACTAAAAATTATAATTTCTTACATATTCAAATCATCCATCTATCATTATTATTATTATTTGGGGTTAAAGTATGTATTAAGAATGTATTTTCTAATCACAAAAACATGCATAATCTTTAGCCCAGCAATACAGGGCCATTTCTAGGCGTTAATCTTACAAAATAAGAATGTGTCCGAAGATCAGACTGCAAGAATGTTTACTATATTCCAATTTATAACAGTGAAATGTTAAAAACAACTCAGAAGTTCAACAATAGAGGTCTGGTTATATAAATTAGGGTACATCTATGCAACAGAATACTAGATAGTCATTTCAAATCATGCTAGGGAAGTATATTTAAAGATATTCCAAATATATGAAAGAAGTTTATCAAATGATAATGAACCGCATGATTTCATTTCCAGGATTCTGAAAGCTATATGGCAAAAAAGTGGCTATCTTTTGGTGGTGGATTACAAAAGTGATTTAGGTTTCCTCCTTTTTGCTTGTCTATAATAAACATATTTCATCTGTGAAATAAAGAAATTCTCTTTTAGGCATATCTTCATTAAACAATTTAGAACTTTACTTCCAACTATCTCTAATTATTTGCATAGAGTCGCCTTTTTTTTTTTTTTAGGAGACAGAGTCTCGATCTGTTGCCTGGGCTAGAGTACCGTGGCATCAGCCTAGCTCACAGCAATCTCAACCTCAAACTCCTGGGCTCAAGCAATCCTCCCGCCTCAGCCTCCTGAGTAGCTGAGACTACAGACATGTGCCACCATGCCTGGCTAATTTTTTCTATATACATTTTTAGTTGTCCAGCTAATTTCTTTCTATTTTTAGTCAAGACAGGGTGGGTCTCGTTCTTGCTCAGGCTGGTCTCAAACTCCTGAGCTAACGATCCTCCCGCCTCAGCCTCCCAGAGTGCTAGGATTACAGGTGTGAGCCACCGCGCCCAGCCGAGTCGCATTTCTTAGAGGTGAATCTGCCTCACAATCCCCCTGTAGTACAGGTGCACAGGTCATGGGCACCTAATCCAAAAGCCAATAGAATGTCGGGTAGGAGAGAAAGTTAGCAGTAATACCTTCCTGTCTTCTGGGCACCTCTCCCTAGAGGCCTGGCATCTTGGGAACTCACAGGCCTTTTCCAGAGAGGATCCAGGCCCAGGGAGATCAGCAGTGCAGACCGCAGTGTCAGATGAGCTACACTCACTGTAAGGATTCTTTAGCATCCCCCACCCTCCACCACCACACAAACAGGTGCCCCAAAGTGTTGTTTCCGGTGCACTTCAGTGCCTGTGGCTACTTGGAGTGCAGGAAGAGCTCAAGTTTGAAAGGTGTGATGAATGAAAAATATGCAAGGAATCTCTTAACATTTTTTCTCAGCCTTTTTTTTTTTTAATGAGCATTACCATTTCAACTAAAAAGTCCAAACTTTTAAAAGCATAAAATAAATAATGAAAAGGTTTCCTGCCCACCCTGGCCTCCTCGTCCCTCTCACCAGCAGTGACTGTCAGTTTCTGCATCCCAGTCTCTGTCTACACACACGCACACATGCACACACACACACACACACACACACAATATGCATATATGTTACTTTCCTTCCCTTTGTTTTTACATAGATGGGAGCGTATGATACACGCTGCACCTTGCTTTTTTCATTTAGTAAAATTCTTTGGGAGTGTCTTCTAGTTAACTATAACATGAGAGCCCAGTAAAATGAAAGTAAAGGATTTAAAAAGGGATAAACCCACAAGGCAAAGAGAACAGAGAGGATATAACCAAATTTTGAAAGCTAGAAAAGAAGGAGGGTAAGAAGTCACTGACTTAGCAAAAGAGAGAAACTCTCCCTAGCAAAAGGGTGGGGGTGGGGGAGAGGCAACAAAAAGCAGGGTGATTTGCTCCAATGAAAGGCTCATAGATTAGAGACACAAGGTACCTTTAAAAGTGAGATGAGTTTGAACCACGTTCACTGGTTGCAAACTTATATGAGAATCAACTCTCCAGGTCCCCTCCTCAAACCCAGCAGAAGATGGGAGGTTTCAGGGGTTTAGTCAAAAGGATCTGGATTCTAAGCTGAGAGCAGGAGGGAGGCACTGCACCAAACAAGGGGGTGAAGTGAGAATCTACGATCTGAACAAAAACACCCTCAGCCCCCTTCCCTACTAGCATCTCACAAAGCTGACGGTCAGCTTCATACTCCAAGCAGGAATCTAGGAGATTCCTCCCCAAAGAAAATGGTAAGCCCAAGGAAAAAACCCTACAGATACTGAGAGATAAGAATTCCCTCCAATGACTAGCTGGGTCATAGCCCAACCTTGCACGTAGCTCCCCATCAGCTTTTTAGTGCTGGACTCAAACACGAACAGACAGCTGTGGAGCACCAGATATTTTACCGAAGTCTCTAACATGAGAGAGAAAGAGACTACAAACAAACAAACAAACAAACAAAAATAAACTAGAGGAAATATTGCAGGGAGCAGAAGAAAAGTTTTAAAAGTTAAATCCTTAGGAAAAAAAATTATATGAAATAAGAATACTGCAAAGGTTAAGATATCCCTAAAACAACAAAATATAAAAAAATAAGCACTCAGGGGAGAAAACTGAGCTATGGAAAATTAAAAATGGGATTACAGAAATAAAAACTCAACAGTTTGAGAGGCTGAAGTGAGAGGATCACTGGAGGCCAGGAGTTCGAGACCAGGCTGAACAACATAGCGAGACTTCATCACTACAAAAAAAAAATTTAAAAATTAGCCAGGTGCAGTGGCACGTGCCTGTAAGTCCAAGCTACTTGGGAGGCTGAGGCAAGAGGATCACCTGAGCCCAGGAATTGAGGCTGCAGTGACCTATGATGACACCATTGCACTCCAGCCTGGCAACAGAGTGAGATCCTGTCTCAAAAAACAAAACAAAATAAAAAACAATGACAACAACAACAAAAAAACCTCAAAGGATCAGAAGATAAATGATAAGGGAATCCCTCAGAAAGTATAAGGAGAAGGATTAAAAGATGGGAAACAAACAAAAAAAATACTTTGAAAAATTAAAAGATCAATTCTACTAATAGGATGTTATTTAAAAAAAGTAAACAGAAAATGGAAGAGAAGAAATTATGGAAGAAACACTATAGTGAAGTTTCTTGGTACTGGAGTATGTGCACGTCCAAATTGAAGAGGCCTGCTGAGTGCCCAGCATGATGAATGAAAAATGATCCGCATTAAGGTTCATCATCGTGAAGTTTCCAAACAGCAAGAATAAAGATTCCAACATCCCCTAGAGAGGGATGGGATGGGAATGAGGAAAACAGAGAGAAGCAAAACAAAACACACAGAGGATTAGGAATCACAATGGCCCTGCCAGACAGTAGAGCACAGTGGAATCCACTTGATTTCTTTGTATTTCAGCTTAATAAAAAATTCAATATCCCATCATTCAACATAAGGAAACTATGGGACACAGAGAAGTTAAATAACTTGTCCAAGGCACAAAGCTAATAATAAATGGCAAAACTGGGATTCAAACCCAGGCTGTCAGAGTTCCATATCCAGCAAGTGCCTAACAAACCAATCTTCCTGCAAATAACAGCTATATACTCTGAACAAAATACAAAAAACAGCTTCCCGAGGGCTCTGGTGACTGAAGAGGCAAGCAGATTTTCGTGGCATTTGAAACTTAGAACAGACAGCAGCAAGGAGTTCATCCCTCCCCCCTCCCCCACTTTTTTCCTGTTGTGTTTGCCCTGAGCATGGCTACACTAGCCCCGGGGTGACAGCAGATCAGGTGTAATAGAAAGCCAACCACCTTTCTGGCAGGAGAAAGAGGCTGCCAGGAAGTGAGGAGGAATCCAGAAAGAAGAGGATCAAAGAAGGAAAACCCAAATTCTCCCTTTAAACTCAGTTCAGGTTTCTGCCTGACCTCTAAATCACAACCACACTGGGCAATCAGAGAGCAGCTTCTAAGAATTGAGACCCGAGCCACCGCTCACTACAGGCCAGGCGTGGCAGTTTGTGGTTTAAGTTTGACCAAGTCGATTGCCTGCTAAAACAAAAACACCAACACCCTTTGGAGCAATCTAACAGAATCCATAATATTGTGTGGTATTACATCTACAACATAGAATCACAATGTCCAGTATACAATCCAAAAATCACTCAACATACAGAGAGGAAAATGTGACATGACAATTCCAAGATACTCAGATGTGGAAATAACCGGACAAGGATTTGAAAGCAGATGTTATAATTACATTATTTACCACAATGAAGAAAAATACATTCATAATGTATTTTAAATAAAATATTTAAAATAAATAGATTAAAAAGATGGGCAATCTCAACTGAGAAACGTAAAATATAAAAAGGAACCAAACCCAGGCAGTGCCCACTCTCAATCTCTAAACTATATAGCTACCTTCCTACTGAGTATTACACAGTCCTCAATGAATGCGGGTTCTTATTATTATCAGCCTTACTAACAATGATACCGGGAGCTAGAAGATAATGGAGCGATGCTTACAAAATTCAGAAAGAATACAGTTTATACCATTTCCAACTTAGAAATCTCTAACCAAACAAACTATCAATCAAGTGTGAGATTAAAATAAAGATGCAAAATCTTAAAAATGTATCTCCCATGTACCCTTTTTGGGGATCTATTGGAGTATATGTTTCATTAAAATGAGTAAGTAAACCAAGAAAAAGACGACCTGGGGCTTCAACAAAGGAGAGAAGTGACATGAATTTCATGCTGAAAGGAAGCTTCTGGATGCCTGCTGTGCAGCAAGCTGGGAGCAATCTGTGCAGACTGAAGCAGGAGGGCAGAGGGCTTTAGGAGGCGACTCCAGAACGTGTACACACAGAGACACACACACACACACACACACACACACACACACACACACACACACAGATTAGCTGAAGTGTCTGACTGCATTCAGAATAATTTTTTTATAGCTCTGGCAGAGAATTTGGGAATGAATTCATGACATATACATTTGTGACATTTATATTAACTCCAGGAATATGAAAGTTACACAAGAGTAAATATGTTCACAGTAAATATGGTCATCTGGTTTCACTGTAAATTATATTTATATAGTAATAAGTACTTTGATAAAAATCAAAATTTTAAAAAACAAAATGCAACTTAGCTATCATTCCATAATAGGACATACATATTCTACTATACCTTTTGTTGTAAATTATGAAATGTTTGAGACATCCAAGAAAGTATAGCCAACAATATATAGAACATACATGGATCTAAGACCTACCTTAGATTTAGCCATATACACTTTAGGGTTTTTTTTGTTTTGTTTTGTTTTTAAAGAAATGAACGGTTGCAGTTGAAGTCTCCTCTGTGTAGACTTCCCTGATCTCGCTTCCTTTGCTCTCTCCCCAGAAGTAACCACCATCCTGAATTTGCTGTTTATCTTTCCTGTGCATGTTTTTATATTATTACTACACATGATTCTTCCTATAAACAATACAGAATTGTCTTGCATGTTTTCAAATTTTAAGTAAATGTGCTGATCTGTATGGGGGGTTTGTTTTTTTGTGTGTGTGTTTTAACATTTTTTTAAACTCAGTATTGTTTTTGAGATTTTTCCATATTGATACAGGTAGCAATAGTTCGTTCATTTTGACTGCTATATCATATTCCAATGTGACTACACTGCAAAGTAACCATCTCCTGTTTATGAACACTGAACCTGTTCCCAGCTTTCTGCTGTTATAAATAGTCCTAGGCTCATCAGTTTCATGCATGTGTGTGTTTCTGCAGGAGTGGAATTTCTGGCTCACAATCAAGGGCACCTTTGAGATAGTGCCAAATTGCTCTCCAAACTGGTTAAATCAATTTAGACTCCCACTGATATTGTTTACCAGAGTTTTTGATCTTTGCCAATCTAAACTATAACATTAAAGAAAGTTTGGAAAAAAGAACTTTTAAGTATTTTTTTAAATGCACAGTCATTAGATAACCCTAATACATCTCTTGTAATTTTATATTCCCTTCCAGCCCTTTTTCAAAGTCTTGACCACCTGCTCTGTAAGAGGCCAGGAGAAATCCTGGCTTCTCTCACCTTGCTATCCATTCCGCAGTGCCCTCAAAGAGGTCCGGAGTGATGATGTTGGTCAGAGAGGCGACTGAGGTGGCACAGTATGCGCTTCTGGAAAGACAAAAACGGGGGGAAATGGGTTAAACTCTATGGAAGAGCTAAACGAGGCTCGGTGAACTTCGTGGGTGGATAGCTCGCCTTGCCTAGTAAGCCGTAATCACCTCCTGTCCTCACTCTTGGCACACGGTCAGTCCTCCTGGGTCTCCAACTGAGAGGTGTGACATTCTATTTGGATAGAGTTGCTCACGGCATGGCTTCAGTGAAAGAACATGACATTCTATTCTCCCTACCTCCACATGGTCAAATCTACATCAGAGGAAATAACAGCCATGTCAATTCATGTCAAAAGTGGATTTAGCTCTTCTTTCAAAGACCTACAATGGTTCCCACAACTCCATGGTGTCATTCAGGTACTTCCAACATGCTCATTCATTCAGATGTCAGCACTGTTTCGAACCCAGGATTTCTGTGTGTCTGTCTACGGCCTGTACACATTGAAGGTTCTCTATATTTTTTATGCAACAGACACACTGCAAAGCAGGCCACCAAACCCTAACAGCTGCTTAGACCAAACAAGAGGGATAGGAGGTGAGACCACTCAGATATATTCCTTGAACCTCCAAAGGGAGGAAAGAGCTTTGATTTCAAGCACCTCAGCAGTACAAATGCAGATACACACTTTTAAATGAAAGGAGTGTGTGTGTGTGTGTGTGTGTGTGTGTGTGTGTGCGTATTTTAACATGATCCTACTTGATTTGAGATAATTCTTATCCTTCCAACTTCCAGCCCCAATTCTTCCTGGGACACATTTTATTTCAGCTTCTCCCTCTGTCATGGAACCACAGACTGCCTTTCCTTCCCCTCTATCGTCTTTTCAAATATCCAGTACGGAGAAGACAAAAACTATTTGTTCAAATTCTGCTCACAAATCCTTTCCCTAAGGAACATAAAAATGAGGAAGAAGGGTCTAGTTTCCATCTTATTCAGGACAGACATACCATGAAGCCAAACTTACTGAGGTATTCCAAAGAAATCTCTGCAGAAGCTGCACGCATTATTATCCTACCAGCAATTTTTATCAGCCCTGCTCTGGCTGGCCAAAGGCACAGCGGAAGTTTAGGTACAGCAGCAGGCAGCAGGAGCATGCAAGAGTCCTGCCTACCAATGTCAAATGTTATCGTTTACCAGAAGCTAACTCCAAAGGTCTGATCTAACTTCCTTCAGGTCTTGAGCCCTCAGTGAGGCTCCAAAATATTTTCTCTTGAATCCTAGTGTGATCTCTGAGGGGGAGAGGCAGCCTATAATACAGTTTTGCCTCTCATAGATAGCAGAGCTGGGAAGCAATGCCTGAAGACACCAGTCCCAGGTCTCACACTGACACAGGGAGTGAACAAAATACAAGCTTTTCATGTATTTCTTCTTCTCCCCGCCCCTATCCAGTCATCACAGCTCTCAGATTTGTCCACTACTCTCCATCCTCGCTGCTGTCACCCAAATCCAAACCACCATTATCTTCTACCTGGATCAGTCTCCTATCCTGTCTCCCTCCCTCCAGCCCTGAAACCAGAGGACTTCTACTAAAACACTACAGTCCATTCACTGAGGCTGGAAAACTTCTAACAAATTACAAATCAGACCACATCACTCCCTACTTAAAAGCCATCAGCATAAACCCCAGGCTCCATAAGGAGATCTGAGGGCCTCCCCGGCCTGTCTGCAGCCAGCCCCTCCAGCTCCACTGCTCCCCTGCCCACAAGGCCCCCTATATTTCAACATTGAATTTGTAGTTTCTTGAACACACCCACGATCTCTCATCTAAACTTGTGCAAATGCTGGATCCCTGCCTCCCCCTTTCCCCATGGAATGCTCCAGATTATATAGGCAGAAGGGCAGCAAGTTGACCTCCAGATGCCAGACTGTCCCCAGTCACTACTGCTTCTCTCCAGGTCGAATCCACCCGACAAGCACTCCCGAGTAGCGGCTGATGCTTCCAAGCAAAGGACAATAAAAGGAACACCAAGTGGAAAACAATGGAACCAGGCAAGGCAAGGAGACTGGATGCAATCTACTAGGTTTTTCTCTATCATTCACATCTTTAGTCCATTACGTAAGTAGAAAGCACGGGCTCTCCACCAGAAGAGCGTGGGTGGGCGAGGAACATGGCTCTGCAGTGGAACGAATCCATCTTACTGGAGAAGTCTCCTAGCATTTGTCTAGGAGATAAGAATAAGAACATGGAAAAAAACTGGTGCTGGAATGAATAAGAGAATAATCATATCTGAAAAAGGTACGTGATAAAATACTAAAGGGATCTGCTATGGTTTGCTTTTGCCAAATCATTTCAGTAGGTTTTAAAAAGCTAAGTTTCAAGGCTGTATTTAGGTACAATATCTACAGACTAGATATAAAAATATAGTGACCATGAGGGGAAAAATATCTTTTAACTTGTTCCTTAAGAAGAATCAACACAATACTGCTTTACTTCAATAGTTAACTATTGGTATATAGAGATACTTAGTCTAATTTTCTGGTTTGAATAGATGAGTTAGAGATTGAAGAAAATCTTTTACTAAAGGCCTTTTCAGCTTTGTTACCTACTTCTATCTGCAATGTTTTATGCTCCACAAACTCTGTTTTTCTTCCCCTATACTTTCAGACCAATGGTTAAGCCACATGCTTAAGCCAGAATATTAATCAACTTGTGTAGGAGCAAACCCATTTACACATAGGCAATGACTTTGATACAGAAACCTCATAAACAATGTATTTCTCAGACTAAATAAGAAAATGGTATAAAATCTCAATGAGCCACTGTCTTTGAGAAATGAAATATTTGGTGAATTCGCTATATGCCTCATAAGTAATATCCTGCCAGGTGAGGAAGCTACTTGCTAGGCATATGAGACACTTCTTGAGTAAAATAATGCTTTTGAGCCAACTGGTACCATCAGTAAAGTGACTTTATTGCACTGCACTCTGCTGGCCCCCAAGGATGGCTGCACCTCCCAGAGCGACTCACACGCCTTGGGACAGTCTCACGATTCCATTACATTCATTCAGAAAGTATTTTCTGAGTCCCGACTTCTCCCTTCCTATCCCAGGGAGAGGAAAGATTATATTACACTACACAGTTAGTCACATTATGGTATATCATTTTATACCAAACAAATGTATTTTTAAAACAAAAGCATGTTTTGTTTCCGTCTTACTTGTATTTTGACATTTACATAAAAGAAGTCAAGTGATGATGACACCTGAGGACATGTGTATCACATCGGCAATGATTATGACACCATGTCATTGACATGTCATTCTATGAGGCAGAGCGGCAGCTTCCCCGTGTTGTTCCTTGGGCTTGGCGTCTCTAACGGCAGATAAGCTCTAGAGTCAACGGATGCGGCGGCCTGAGAAAAACCGCACTCACCTCACGTCCACCTCACCTCCAACATGCATGAGAAAAGAGCCATCAGGTTGCTTCAGCGAGTACAAATACTGAAGGAGCTTCTCTCTGAGAGACAAAAGGGACAGAGGCGGGAGAGGCAGTGGTCAGTGCAGTGTCGGCACGCAGGGAGCCCCTCTGGGTTTCCGTCACTGCTGGCGGCTGTCGCTGTACCTGTTAATGACATCGTAGGCCTCCTCGGTGCCAATGATGCACAGCGCATTGACTGCTGCGTACGTGGGGGCCAGGTGTGGGTACTGACCAGGGCCCCCTCCAAAGCCACCTTCTGGGCTTTGACACAGCTCCAGGAACTGACACACACTAGGTACATGGTCAAAGGGAAAAACAAAGTCAGAAAGCATTAATTTCAAAACACCCAATTCCTACTGGATTCCAGGCCTTTCCAATGATCTACCCTCCCTCAAAGGGGGGGCCTCTCCTCCCACCTGTTGAATATAACCCTCTCAAAGGGCTTAACCCTCTCTGCAGCTCTCACAAGCTTCGTAGGCCCTGCTCTCTGAGCTTGGTACTTAGCAGGTGCCCAGTTGTGAAGCAACACAAGGCTGGGAGAGGCAGCCTTTCGCAGACGTGGGGGTGGGAGTCGCCTATGCTCCTTGACCAAACCTTTCGCAGACTTTTCACTCAATTCGCTTCCCTGGATCTGTGGTACCAGCCTCCTCCTCCTCGCCTTTGGGGATATTCCAGCTTTGAATCTTGCCTAGAACATGGTGCTCAACTGCTTCTTTCCACACTGACCGCTCTAGTCTAGATCCATTACCTAGGGTGGCCTCCCATGAGGACTTAAAGAGACGCCTTCTCACTCCCACTGCTTCCTGGGCCCCAGTGGGCTACTGATTTCTTTTCTTTCCACCAGTAAGAAACCAGCTTTTAATGGAGCCCGCCTCGAGGGCTAGGAGAATGAAAGAGAGGCAAGGTTCCATTACGCTCACCTCAACTGCAGCACACTCAAGACAAGCACCACTGACTCATTCTATGAGATTGCATCACTGTACGCAGGCTTCGGGAGAAGTTTTCACACTAATTCAAAGACGCTCCAGTCCCGCTGCGGGGAAACTGTTGATCAAGGGTTTGCCTCCACGCACGGCATCAGGTCGCCCAGAAGTTACATTCTTGCAAGTCAAGAAAACCCCTCTATTTCTCCAAGGTCCTCTGAAGTTCACCGGAAAGAGGTGCTCCAGGAAAGCCCTGGTTATCAAGTTGTTTCCCCAGAACTCAGCAGGGTCACTGCCTTCCTATCAGGAGAAACCTCCATTTAAGAGAACAAGCTGCCAACTGTGTCTTTCTAGTGCTCAGGGGGCCTTCTTTTCCTGGGCTCTTTCGCCTCATTATTTCTTACCTACTGCTGCCAGAGAACCCACACAGCCTAGTTAATTTCTATGAAGACACAAGTTCATTACTGCTTTCCCACATCACATTTAATTACTTTTGATTTCAGACCTTTTATCTGGGCAGGGACAGCAAAAGAAAATGCTGCTTGATCTTCACAAGTGCAGTTGAAAAAGATTTAAAAAAGAAAAGAAAAATCCTTCTGACTTTCTATTTGAGTCCTAAAATCTTCACAGGTTAAAACAATACACGTTCGCTTCTATTTACTCCTAAAATTTTACTGTAGGAAACACAAGGACTGAAACTGAAATTGATCATTAGAAAAGGAAGACAATTCTGTGACACATTTTAATAGCAATTAATTTTCATAGAGAAACTGAATTTGTTCCTATTTTCCAAACTGTCATCAATTCTTATGCCATTTCCCAGAAACAAATAGCTAATAAACTCATGTCCTAACAAAGGCTGGCTGCACTAGCATATCAAAAGCTTTCTGTACTACAGAAACAAAAGGTTTTGCTGACATAAAACTTAACAGCACATTTTAAAAAAGAAGAAAGAGTCACCTAGTTGTCCATTCCTTTCCCCAGCTCCTAACATAGAATCCTGCCGAACACAGCACTCCTGACTCTGTAGCCTAAAGTCTGGAATGAGCTAGGATCTGAATGTTCCAGACACCTAGATATCATCCTTCCATGCCAACCTCCCTCAGCTGACACACCGCATCTGTCTTTGGGACTGTGCTAGAGAACTGGAGGTTGAGCTTCTCTCGAATCTCAGACACCTCCGTATTACAGGACATTCTGATCCCGAGGCCTTCCAACTTGAACCTTAAGGAACTGGCAAATTGACCTTCTAGCTACCAGCTGTCATTAGCAGACCTCTCCGCAATTCTGAAAGCCAAAATGTTCATGATAGTTCTATCTATAAAAATGGGGAGAAAAACTTGTCAGAGACCAGAAACCCACCAATTAATAAAAAATTACAAGAAACACTGTACAAACACCTAGAGTGGCATGCTTTGTGAAAAGTATTCACAAAAGTATTCATTTAGAGTATGACTAAAAGCTGTAACTAATCAATTTTCTTTAATGTCAGCTAAGCCTACCATTCTAGCTTACATGACAACCAACAAAGTGGGAAACTATCCTCTAAATCAGGGATTTTCAAACCCAAAATGTGTGTATCAAAATCATTGGAAAGCTGTTAAAGAATCCAGACACCCAGGCTTGCTGAAGCAGAAAGAGCCTGGGCCTTTGCATTTTTACCAAATTCCCCAGTGATTCAGATACACACAAAGCTTGAGCACCACTACACTTCGCTGCACAATTACAATCACTTGGGGGATGTTTAAAAAAACCCAATGCCCAGGCCACACCTAGTACCAATTAAATCAGAATCACTGAGGGTAGGACCCAGGTGGCAGTATTTTTAAAACTCCCCATGTGACACCAATCTTCAGCCAAGTAGCGCTGCTTCTTAAACTTGAGTGTGCATAGAAATCACTTATGGATCTTGTTAAATGCAACTCTAATTCAGCAGAACTAGATGGCCCTGAGATTCTGCCCTTCTAACAAGCTAACAATGAGATCTATCTCATTGCTACCCAAAATGTGGGCCCCAGACCAGGAGCAGGTGATGGCAATACTCCTGGTCTGGGGACATTTTATGTAGCAATGAGACAGATCTGCACTGTCCAACAGGTAGCCACTAACCATCTGAGACTATTTAAACTTTCATCTAAATTAATTAAAATTGAAAATTCAGCTCCTCAATCATATAAGCCACATTTTAAGTGCTCAATAGTCACATGTGGCCAGTGGCTACATATTGGACAGCACAAATATAGAACATTTGCATTACCAAGGAAAGTTCTATTGGACACCACCACTCTATCATTCAATCATTAAAGAGTATGTAAATCTTATAAGAGGATCAAGTTCAAAGCAAGAGTATCATTGACTGACTCAGCCTTCTAAGGAGTTTACTGGAACTTTTAGGTGATAGTTGAGGACTGATCTAAAGTGTTTGACTCTAAACATCACTGTCACCAACATGAATTAAGGACTCAAAAGCATGTACAGTAAATAAGCAAATAATACAAAATGAGGAGGGAAACAAACCAGAAGCCAATACAAACAAAACAAATGAAATAGGTACAAGTAGCAAGAACTATGCTAAGGGATGGCAGAGGTGGGGGATGGGTAAAGCATCTAAATACAAGATGGAAAATGACTAGGAACATAGGAGAAAAGGAACCAAAGGTTAGAGTCCATGAGTTGTCAACAAAAAAACACTTGTTAAAAGCATCATAAGCTGGGTGCAGTGGTATGTGCCTGTAGTCTCAGCAGGAGGATCTCGAGCCCAGGAGTTCCCAGTGGGAGGACCTCTTCACAGCCTGGACAACATAGCAAGACCCCATCTCAAAAAAAAAAAAAAAACAAAGGAAAAGGGAAAAAAAGTCATGAACACACTGTTGGTCAGAACTATATGTGGCTTGAGACTTCCTCTTCCAACTCAAAGGAGTTTGCACTAGAGTAGTAAAAATGGCTAAATTGTAAAAATAATATTAAAAAGCTTAATATTACAGACAACCACAATGAAGAAGCTACCCAGCAAAATACCCAAATATACAAAGGGTAATTACACAAACTTTCTAGTAAATAACAAAAATTGAGGCTAATCTGTAGCAAAAATTTAGGTTAGATTTAAGAAAAAACTTCCGCACCAGAATAGGTTACCAGGGACACGTAAGGCCTAGAATAAGTTATAAAGATTATAGCTTTGGAGATGAAAACAGTCATCCTTGAGCAGAATGGCTTAGGGACAGATGCAAAGGCAAGATGAATGAGTTGACAACAGGGTTCTTCTAGTACTAATTCTTCCAAAGTTCACACTGTAAAACAGCTTCAGCTTGTTACAATGGAGAGAAACACGCCTTTCCCAGGTAGCCGACAACAATGAACAGGTGAATGACAGGCAACAGCTCTGTGACCCCAGGCCAGTGCTGCTCACAGGGTAGGACGGGCCATCTGACTTCATCAAGCACTGACAATCCTCTGGGTGGTGGCTGTTTTGGAAATATGGTCAAGTCTAAAGTCGGTTATTTTAGAGTTTCTCAGTTTATAGCACTGTTGACATTTGGGGCCTGATAATTCTTTATTGAAGGGACTGCCCTGTAGAGAACATTTAGCAGCATCCCTGACCTGCACCCACTAGATGCCAGCAGCACCTGGCCCAAAAATCTGCCTAGAAGCCAAACCCCTAGATATGGTATCCTCACTGAAAGGTAATGAAACAAATTACATTTAAATTTAAAAATCAAAATACTTAAGGGGCTATTCAGGGGACATGCTACTAATAACCTTTTGTAAAGGAAATAATAAAACACTGAAATGTCAATTTGAATTTATCTTTGGAAAAACCTTATCAACTGAAACACCCTAAAACAGTTTTTATGTGAAAGGCAATTTTTTAGATCTTACAGAAGCTAAAAACTGAACTTTAACAGCAATGCCTGCCTGTGATTCTCATTTTGCTCCGTGTGTTTCGCTGACGTAGCTCTCAATAACAAGGCATGGCATTCTCATTAAAGGACGCTTCCGCCAGTGCTAAAATAGTTAAGCAAGGGAAATGTACTTAGTCTGGTTCCAAAATATTAATTTACTTTATGTAAACACGAATAAATTTGCATATATAACCTCTTAAGAGAGGCAAGCTAAATTCCTACCTATGAATATATTATTCTGGAAACCTCTGATACCAACAGCAAAAGCCTGTTCCTGCTGGTTAGCAGTAACAGCAGCTGACAAGTGATTTCGTCCACTAGAGGGAACCTAGCTCATCATTGTTCCCTAAACAAATAGAAGCACAATAGTGAACAGAACAGGGAAGAGTGAGAAAACTCTGCGTACGTGTAGGGTGTTTATGTTGCATGCAGGGAAAGAAGAGGGCAGGAAAATAATAAAACTCCTGAACTAAACTCTCTGCCTCTAGGTCACCTGAGTATTTGTATGAAGAAAAAAACTGAGCACATTTCAAAGCATTTCTTTTCCTTTTGCAAAATAAGTAAAAAGGTATTATCCTATTTCAAGCAGACTAAAAAAAAAAAATCTATATTTTTTATAAAAGTCATTAAGATTGCTCTGCATCTTACTAAAAATAATTTACTGCCTTATAGGTCAGAGCTATTAGGCGCTGTTCATAACAAATATCATCTGCACCTAGAATTAACTGCCTGCTAGGCACAAAATAGTATTATTGGAATAACAGTATTTCAACTATGTAATTCTTTGAAAGTTCATTAAATTTATGGTAAGAACCACAGAGAAAGCTTTTAAGGCAGCTGTGAAGCAGAAACAGTCATTAACTATCAAGTGGTTTTTGAAATGAGGACAAATCAACTCTTTATATTTAAAACATTCTTTTAGCTACAAAACAATAAGGGTTCATTGTAGAAATATTAGAAAGTACAAATAAGCTATGAAAATTTAAAAACCACCTTTAACCTTACCATCCAAAAATAACCACCAAATGTATTTTTTCTGTTTTTTTCTATGCATACAATCATTTATATTTTTATTCTGTAAAAGCTGAATCTTTTTAACTATTTGTTTTCATTTCATATCTATGTAAATATATACATTTATACACATTTATATATGTAAATTTTTGAATGGTTACACAGTATTTCATTGTATGTATTGCACCATAATTTACTTAATCTTGAAATAGATTTTAAAGCAGCCTCTACTGTTGGTATTTAGGTTGTTTCCAACTGTTCACTGTGAACATCCCTTTAAAGGGCTCCTCTCTTCCTGTGTGATTTTGCCACAAAAGCAGCTCTGACGCTTATTTCCTCAGAAAAGCCTTCACTATAAAATGCCAATTATACAGGCGAGAAAAAACTCAGAGTCGATTCTGACCCGAGTTCTTCCACCTCAGGAGCTCCTTCCTGTTTCCCAGGGGTGTGTCCCCCTCCGTCCGGCATCTGTACTCACGCTCACAGACACCTCCCATTTCTTCAACTTTCCCCTTCTCCTAGCACACATCCTGGCTGTGTAGGTGTGGGGGGAACTTCCCAAACCACCCCCAACCCCCGACTGGTATTTCAAAAACACATGGGCCTTTATTTTAACAATGAAATTCCTATTACTGCAGAAACTCTGTCCAACTCTACTTCCAGTGCTGGAAGCAGGCAGGCCTGCAGCCGCATCAGAGAGCATCCTACGGATCACAAGGGTTAATGGCCTGATTCTTTCTTATCTTCCCCATCCGCATTCATCACAAGACACCCTGCCCAGGAAGGCAAGAATGAGGGGTTATTGTTAAGACAGAATGAATGAGACAATGTGCAGTTCTGTTCTCCCGACCTGACAATGTGCCCGAGGCAGGGGCACTATGACCAGAGAGGGGCGCGGGCTAGCCTCTGTGCGCCCTGGCACAGCTGCCTTCTCGTGCTGCGGAAAAACGAACCTGGCTCCGGAGACCCCGTCCCAGACCCTTGCCCTCAGGAGCAGCAGGGGAGGCCGATGAACTCAAGATGCCACCAGAGGACACACTCACTCCTGGAGGATCTCTTGGATCCAATTCCTGGCTGCTCTTTCCTAACCCAGCTATCCCTAAGACTGGAGTAATGATCAGTTTTTTCTTCTTTAAGACATAAAGTGTGATGAGCTTCTGAGAATGCCATCTGCACAAGCAGCTTGGGAAGAATCTCAGTTGCTCAGATCTCTAATCCTAAATCAGAGGTTTAAGAAAACTGTGAGTCATGGCATTTGTGCACCAAGATAGTAGCACACCAGTCCCATCAAGAGCTGTACTGTTCAGGCACTGGGGAGGAGGTGCTTCTATGGAGGTGTTCGAGGGGGGCAAAGGCATTTTTGTTCACTGGGTGGGCACGCACTTCCCCACAGAAACTATTCAAACGCATACTGTACTTTCTGGCGAAATCACGTCCCTCAGAGTTGATGATGAAGAATTTTCTCAAAGACCAGAACCAAGAGCCAAAAGAAAAGGCCACAGAAGAAACCAGAATCCTTCTCTTGGGAGTTCAAAGTCTTGTTCTACCCACCAGCTTACATTAGGCTTCGAAAGCGGAGGAGTTTCAGGAAGCTGCCGGAGGTCATGAGAAAGGCAAGGGTTTCTTTGTAGCACTCTGTTTTTTTCCATTCCAAACAATTAAAACAGAAAGAACCCAAAACTCAAAATACAATTTCAGAGAACACCCGGATTCCCGAAGCCAGACTCACTCTGTGGCCACTATCTGGGGGATGGGCTCATCCAGCAGCTCCAAGCTGTGCAGGATCCAGTAGCAGAGCCAGGGGCGGCTGGCATCCAGACACTGCGAGAGGGTCGGGGAGAAAACACACCCCTTACTCAGAGCCATTGCAAGACACCGCTGACAAGGCCACATCTGTCTTACTCCCGGCAGCCTGGCAAGGGGGAGGAGGGCACCCTTGCTTGAACAAGGATGCTTTGCTTTGTGGCCCTAGCTAGTAGCTAAAATGACCATCTGTGGGAAAAGACAATAGGATTTAAAAGGTTGACCTTGAACCCAATGGGTGCTTCCCTGGCAGGCATCTAAGGAAGGCTGAGCAGAGGACTTCTTACATGGCAAGAAGTTAAGGGCTCCTCGAGACCCAGGGAGATAAATAATCTAAGAAAGGGATTTCCTGGATTAATTCATTCATTGATTCAACAAATATTTGGGAAGTATCTACTTGTGCCAACCACTGTATTAGACACTGGGGGCAAAATACTGTGGTTCCTATTCTTGAGATGCCCGGCTATAGAATGCGTATGGTCATCTGTAGAGGACAAGGGCACCAGACAGACACGTAAGTACAAGTTAGCTCATGTCTTTCTGGCACAAGGCAGAACATGACACATGAGTACACATACCGGGATAATGCTATAACAGGCAGAAACAGAGTCTTGAGGGAGCACATGGAAGAGATTGGCTAATTCTGCCTGGGGGAGCCGGGGAGGGGAGGCTTCCAAAGTTGACATGGGAACAGATCTCAATCCTAATTCAAGCCATAAGTGGTTATTGTGCATTCAAGACTAGGCAGGGCAGGGAGTAGTACTGCCCCAGTTTACAGACTAAAAGTGTATAAATAGGTCTAGAGAGATTAACTTTTTCCAGATTACAAAAAGAGTAAACATCAGAACTGAAACAAAAGGTCTAGGTTTTTAGACTCTCACTCTTGTGCTCTTGCCATTAGCCAAGCTGCCCTCTTCAAAAATGTGATGTCCCTAGCTGCAGCTGCACTGGAGGGGACAGACATGTGGGCAACTGAAGACACTACTATGGCCCCAATTTAATCCCTACTCTTCCTCTTACTAGCTACGTGCCTTTGAGCAAATTACTTAATCTTACAACGCCTGTTTGCTTATCTGTAAAAAATAAAGACTGACCTACCTCATGGAGTAGTCATGAGGATGAAATGAGAGAATGCATGGAAAGCTTTAGTACAGTGCTCAGTAAGTTGTTAGCCATTATGGAATTAACTGTGTCAGGGCTGACTGGACCCTAACCACTGGGGACTGGAGGCAAGCACTGAAAACCGACGGCTCCCAGGCAATATCTAGCCTGTGGATGTTTCTGTTTAACTGCAATTGGTTGCCATGTTTAACAGTTAGTAGAGTCACATAAAAATATGGATTTTCGGCTTCATTTGGGAAAAAAAGAAGATCTGGCACCCTGGGCCTGCACTCCCGCATGGCAGCGCCGGGCGGGAACAGGGCGAAGGCGCGGGGCTTCCCGATCGCCTCAGTCTCCACCCAGCCCACTTCACTTATTGGTGCTGCCAGCTTGGGCCCCACAGGCATTTGAGTTGGCAGATCTCTGCCACAAATCATCGAATGCAGAACTCTAAATAAAAAGCAGATTAAAAGTCGAGCTGCTCGGTGTAAAGCGGGGCAGGAAGACTGGAGGACCCCAGTGCACATTCCCTTTTTGCTGCTGCTCAACCCCACCCGACACACATCCACCCCACCAGCCCTGTGGCTCCTCTGTGAGCCCTCGGGTGCTGGGAATATGACTTAAGATCCACTCTGAGTCTGGGCCTACAGTGTTAAACTGCAAGTAGTACTCTCTGGGATTCACATATTGGTCCTCTGGCTAGTACAGAAACTAGATCCGTTTAGAGAGCAAGGGGTTAGGGATAAGTAGGCAACTGACTTTTAACGAGCTGTCGAGGGTTCTAGTAGAAAGCATTGAACCCCTCAGCTGTGCTCTAATGGTAGAAGAAAGCCCCACCCCAGCTAGGGTGTCCCACTAGCTCTGGAAGAGACCTGGTTCTGCCCCTTTCAGAGGTGGGAGTCCCAGCTCTGTGACAGAGCCAGAGCCACATGGGACGTAGCATTAATTGGCACTAGGTCAGGCTCCACAGCCTTTTACTTTCAAGTAGAAAAAAAGGAGGAACACGTGGCTGATAACCTGACAGAAAGAGTTCTGGGCGATGTCTTTACCTCATAGGCGTCTGTCAGTTGTCGAAGGCCCCTTTTCAGATAATGGAAGTGCTTCTCTCTCTGTAAAACAAGCCTGGAAAGACAAACAGCTTGTGAGCCCATTCTAATAGTCTGTGCTGCCACTCTGCAAATGCACACACACACCTGCACACACACGCACACTCGGTTTCAGGACGTCCCTCCAGTCACTGAGTGGATAACCAGCAACTTCCTCGGCTCCAAGGACAACCGCACCAGAGAGAAGAGGCCTGTGTCTGAATGTCTCCAAGTGTCTGGAGAACACACCAGCAGACATTTTGAGTGAGTCTCCTAAAGGAGGTGGCTCTGGGCTAACTGAAAAGCTGCAATGAGCACACGCAGCCAGGCAGTGACAGCCCACCCAGAAAGCTCCTCCAGGATCCAAGAACAGATATCTTGTGGCTCCCCATCCTGTCAAACCTAAGCCTCGCCACTTCCCTGACTCGGTTAGTTGCTGCTGTTTCAGTCGTTCCTTCTGGGGTCACGTCTCCAAGTTCTGTGGTTTGTACCCTGCCTGCCCCTGGTTATCCATCTGTTATTCCCTCCCTGAAATTCCACCTCCCACGTGTGACCCACAGAGCCCTGGCCAGTCGCTGTCCTTGGCACCGATGTCAACAATACTGGCTTTAAGATGGAATGTGCCGCCCCTGGCCACCTGCACAGGCAGGGCAAAGGACAGAGGCTGCACTGCCTGCCTGGGCTCGCAGAAGGGGCCTGTGTGACTGTGGAAGGAAGGAAAAAAGAACAGAATGTCAAGACATTCACTGTGCTTGCTGATTACAGAAACAAGAGAATCATTCCCTTTTCTAGGTAGTCAATTCAACAATTGTTTATCAAACTCCCACTGAACTATGCTCAGAATAAGATCCTAATGTAGTCTTTACCTCAAAAAATCTTCCAGTTCAAAACTGGGGTAAATACATAAATGGTTACAATACAAGGAAAAAATCAGTAGGTTTTGTAAAGGAAAGATAAAATACTTTAGCTGGGTGCAGTGGCTCGCACCTGTAGTTCCAGCTACTTGGGAGGCTGAGGCAGGAGGATCACTTGAGCCCAGGAGTTTGAGACCAGCCTGAGCAACACAGTGAGACCCTGTCTCTAAAAATAAATAAATAAATAAAATATTAAGGAGGCTCAAAAGGGAGGGAGGCATCTCAGGAAGAAAGGAATAGATAGGAAAGTTCATGTGGAAGAGGTAGAATTTGAGATGAAGGGCCCTGGTAGACAGCGAAGTTTTAAACTAAATTTTACATAGTCGCAGGTAGCCAATAGCTACTGCCTTATGTTGTAGGTACAAAGTGTGCAAGAGGAGTCACAGGTGGGGTACCTTGGCCTAAATTTAGGAATGAAAGAAGAATGGTAGAAAAAGCAGCTGAGACCCTTTTCACAGGAGTCTGAGATGCGAGCTGAGGAATTTCTACTCAACTTAGTGGGGAAAGGGAAGCCCTCAAGCTTTCCGAGCTGAGAGAAAAAATGACCAGAACTATGCTTTAGAAAAAGCAGCTGACAGCAGCGGTACTCGATACGTGTTTACAGAGTGAACTGAAGAAAGCACCGCAGTGGGCAGAGATGGGGAGGAGAGGCCGGGTGGCAGGTGCTCAGGGCCCGAGCTACTGTGAGGCCCCGTGATCCGCTGACTTCTGGACACGCGGACTTTAGAGTGCTGGAAGTGTATTCAGGTGAGGGTGTCAGCTGGGCTGCTGGAAACACATGGGGCTCAGGAGAGGAACTGGGGTGCGTATACAGACAGGGAATCATTATTTACCTGCCTGCAGGACCGCTGAAGCCATGAGAGAAGAGAGCAGAGAGAAAGTTTGAGTGCAGAACTGAGAGAAGACCCATCTTTAAGGGCTTGGAGGAGGACGAGGAGCCAGTGAAGGAGAGAAATAAGAGTTTACACACACAGGGGAAGGCCAGAGGTAGGGGCCTGTCACAGGCAGTAAGGGAGGAGGGAATTTCATGAAGGCATTTAACAGTGGCAGATGCTGCAGCAAGATTGAGGAAAAAGACAACAAAACCACAGAGTGGCTGGTGACCATCAAGAGCATTCAGGGCAGTGGGGAGGGCAAACCATAAAGAGAAGGAGGCCAGACTTAGTTTCCCCTTCAGGAAGGTCCAGCTCAGTCAGGACTCAGGGAGCCCCCACTCAGTGTGGGTGGAGTGTCTGGTGCTGGGATCGATGCTACTCTGCTCCCCACAGCGACGGTCCAGAGGGGGACAGGCCCACAAATGGCAAGTGGAGTCCTGTGTAATAAACACTGTGCCCAGGGAGGTGCGGTGGGCCCTGGCAGCCACAGGAAGGCACGCAGGGTCAGAAAACTCTCCCCAAGGGGAACAGCACTGAGGCTAAGGCCAGAAGGAAACGAGTTAGCCAGGCAAAATGAAGAGGACACCATGGCACGTCCGAGTTAGTTTAGTTCATTCAGCTGCAGCAAAAGCGTAAGGGAGTGAGCAGAGGGAAATCAGATGCTGAAAATGCAAGAGCCCAGACAAACCCATCAGGGAAGGTCCCCAGAGAAGGGGAGGGGGTCGGGATGAGGGCACAGCAGGAGGGGTGACCCTGCAATAAGGAACGGTTCTCCGCTCTTGGAGCCAGAAATGAAGGGCGCAAGTATGAAGCTGGGCAAATGTAGGACTTCGAAGTGGGAAGCAGAAACAGGAAACTCAGGTGGGTCGGCCTCAATCTTCTCAGGAACTAGGAGTCAAGATCACAGGAGAGTTGTGGATTTGCCACGGTGCTGAATGTGTTAGGGAATCCACATGACATGAATACAAGGATTATAAAGCAGTTAGTGAAGCCCAGTGGCAATTAAATTTTAGGGGAAGCCAGTTAGCAGCCTCAGAAGAAACCAAACCCGGGGACACCTTGACCTTAGATTTCCAGTCTCCAGAACTATGAGAAAATAAACTTCTGCTGTTGAAGCCACCGTGTCCATGGTACTTTGTTACGGCAGCCCAAGCTGACTAATACCCTTACTGGTCCTTGACTCTCAATTCACCTCTATCTGAAATTTTTTGTGTAGGAAGTTAAAAAAGAAAAGCTAGGCCTGGTATGGTGGTTCATGCCCATAATCCCAGCACTCTGGGAGACCAAAGCAGGAGAATCGCTTGAGCCTAAGAGTTCAATACCAACCTGGGCAACATAGCGAGACCCCTGTCTCTACCAAAAATAATTTTTAAAAAATTAGCTGGGTGTGGTGGTGTGTACCTGTAGTCCCAACTACTCTGGAGGCTGAGGCAGGAGGATCGCTTGAGCCCAGGAGTTCAAGGCTGCAGTAAGCTACAATCACACCACTGTACTCCAGCTTGGATGACAGGAGCAAGACCCTTTCTCAAAAACAAAAACAAGAAAGAAAAGCTAGAGCTCTTCCCCTTTTTTCCCTGAACAAGTCAGCCCCAAAACCATTCAGTTAGGTGGAGTCGAACAAGATGGGCTCTGTGCAGGAGTTGAGGGTGAGTGGTGGCACGCAGGGTGTCAGAGCTCAAGTGGATGAAGAGGGTGTCCGTGTGACTGTGCAGCGGGGGACGGGAGATTGGGCTGTGCAAAAGCAATGACAAAATAAGTAAATCTGCTGGCGGCTATTGGAAGTTAAGTTTCCACTGTCTGAGAAAGAACTTGCAAACATGCGTGCACTGGGTGGCCATGCAAATTGTATTCCTCGAGCATGAGCCTACTGGGTTTGAAGGCCCTTCACGGAGCGCCTCCACCCACTTCTCTCCAGCCTCATCCGCGCCCTCACTGATCTCCAGCTACAAGGCCTTCTTTGAGCTCTGTTCTTTTCAGTCTCGGGACTTCAGCACATGCTGTTCCCTCTGCCTGGAACCCTCCCAGATCCCCTAAATCAGCCCACCCGACTCATCCTACAGGTCTCAGCTTAAAAGTCATTTTCTCTGAGAGGCCTTCCCCAGCTTTCCATCAAAATTAGACTCTCCCTGTGGTTCTCTCAGACCATCCCATTGATAACTGTATATCTCTGTTCATTTGTTTACTGTCCACCTCTCCCATGAGACTGGGAGCCCAGCCGGGGCATGACAGGGGCCAGCTTTGCTTGCTCCTGTTTCCCAGAGTCCCCAGTCCTTTGGCAACCCTCCAGATACTGCTGCTGAATGAGTGGGAAAATGAATGACTTCACGTGAATATAGCAGAGTGGAATGACAGCAAATACCCTTTCTCCCCCCAAACCTGGACCATCACTGAGAATCACACCTTTGCTGTGACAGATGCAAGGACAGGGGATTCAGTCCATTATTGGCTCCCGGGAACTTTCTAAACCCACTAAAGCCTTGGCTTCTCTAGCCAAGCAGCGAGCATCTGCCACATAAGTAATAAGCCACTTGAGGAAAGGTCAACTTATTTGTAAGACCTTGAAAAGAACATAAGAAGGACTATATCTTCTAACCACTCTGGATTTGGGAAATTCTAAAATAGCATCACACATAGGAATGGCAGGAAGCATGGAGGCTAAGCAGGAACCTGTGTGAGACCTGCTTTGAGAGCTTTAACTCGGAGTATTCAGTTTCTAAGCCATTGTCAACACTTAACCTCCAGGGCTCTGTTAGCACAGGGACGTTATTAACATTTCTCATTTCTGAGGAGCACCAGGCCCTTTTTGCCCAAGAGAAAACAACTTTAAAATTATATGTGAGAGTGGTGTGTGTGTGTACTTTATGCATTGCAGGACTCTTATAAAAGTCATAGAAAAGTGTAAATCCATAAGGGTGTGGAACGGTGAAAATAACTACCCACAGGAAAGGAAAACTAATTTTCATGGGAAAGCAAGAAGTTCATAAACAAAACTGTTAAAAACATGGTCAAAAAGCTCCGTGGGACTGATGACCCCATTTCTAAGTAGAGTCACAGCCTTAGACAGAGGAAAATCATTCTTGGGAAGGGGATTAGTTGCAGAATGTACTCACATTCAGCTCCAGTCTTGAATTTCAGCCAAATCTGCTATTCAGCTTTGCCTCTGGAAGGCTGAATAGGCAAATGCCTAGTTGAGCATCACCGCAGGCATCCCCGGGCTGTGTGTGGTCAGTGGTCCTGGGAGTGTGTGCAATTCTGCCTCGTCGATCAGCACCACAACCTCAGAGACACATGCCATCTAGACTGACTACTGAGATCTGAATATGGACTTTGGCTAACACTAAAGGTTTATTCCTGCATTGTACTGTCAGATTTTTTAATTTTGACTACTAAAATGGTAAATATTGAAATTGTGATAATAATTTAAAATTCTGATAAGTTTTCAGATTTATTCTCATATCCTAAAAGTTCATTCTTTGATGTTTGGCTTCAGCCTTATATTGATATGTTGATTTACATACTTAGTCATTCAGCCAAAATGTGTGATATCTCTAATATTAATTAACATTCTTTAAAACTCATGTTTTTAATTAACATTCTTTAAAACACTCATAGGCAACAATGATAAAATAGGAAATTGTCAGATTCCTGAAATAACAGAGAGCCCTGATACATTCTAATTCCACAAGGATCAAGGCCAAGAGGAACATTTTTGTTTTCCATCCACACCTGAACTAAGATCTCTGAATGAGGGCATTTCACTCCTCTGTGCTCTCCAATACCACTCCCCAAAAAACGTCTTCCTCCCAGACTATAACCTCCCATTCTCCCCCTTATCACAGTAAGAATAAAAGAGTTCCAGGGCCCTATCTTGATGGTAGGTGAAAAAGGGATGTCAAATTATCAAAGGTTCCTCGCTCGTGTGGAGAACACAGATGTGTGTCCACAGAGCCCAGGCAGTAGACGGTGACTCAGAGACCAATCAGGTGAGTCATGCGGGGGTTCAATTGCTCACAACAAAGCCCCTCCTAGAGCAATCTCGCCCCTCACCAAGTCCCCCACCTCTGGCGAAGCTCTGCCAGCACCTGCTTGTACGTAGGAGCAGTGGAATTGCCATGGATGCTGTTATATGTAAGAGCTCACTCTCCTAAGCAGTTTCAATAAATGGCATCATTTGCTAATCTCCAGCTGTGGCTCATGACAAGAGGAATAGTTCATTTTATTGAGGTCTGAGCTTTGGGTGAATGCAGAGATTTAGGGGAAGATTTCTCTAGCTAGTATCTTCCTCCTTTCCTTCCCCAGCGAAGGAAGATGAAGTTAACCCTCCCATCCGTCTTTCCCTGTAAGCACTTGCTTTTTCCAGCTGTTTGTTTGTCTTAGCTAATCAGAATTTTTTTTTTTTTTTTTTTTTTTTTTTAAGGAAATGGTGGCAAAAAAGACACAAAGGTAACAAGGCTGGAAGCATTTGTAATGTTCCAGTAAGCAGAGGTACCCAGAGCCTGGCTTGCCAGGATCCGGTGTGTTAGAAGGTCTCACAGTCAGGAGACATAAGGAGGTGAGGCTGGTCTGTAGACCCTTCAGCTTCCCAATCAGAGTGAATCAGCCAGTGGCCTAACCACACTTTGTTCAGAGGTTGTCAAAGAAAAGCCTTCTATCATTAAGGTAAAATGGTGACCACACGCAGTTCTGGACTACTGATTGATCAATTCTGATGGCTGGAAATATAACACAGGATGGCTTCAGAGAAACAAATTGTGCCTGGAAGAGAAATACTAATAAAGGACTGAAATAATCCTATAAAATTCTAGTGTGATGCATTATAAAATACTGGAAAAAAAGAAAAAGGCTCAAATGATCACATTTCTTCTTATAATTCCATTTTTGGAATTTCTGACCTCACAGGGCTTAGAAGACTTCAACTTCCTAAGCTCCAAGGAAAACAAAAGGCATTATATTTCTCATTTGAAATTTCATCCTTGGGATCTGCTGCACAATTATTAACAATTGGTAATTGAGAGAAGCTCAAACTTCTCATGTTTTTCCCGCCAAATAATAATTTACATTAAAGGAATCCATCCTTTGC
The DNA here is from genome assembly GCF_020740605.2 of Lemur catta. Taxonomy (NCBI): domain Eukaryota; kingdom Metazoa; phylum Chordata; class Mammalia; order Primates; family Lemuridae; genus Lemur; species Lemur catta. The sequence continues at coordinate 33,245,141 of NC_059128.1, forward strand.
TATCCCTCTGGACTCTATGTCTGTTCAAAGTGCAATATGAAAAACTTGAGACTTCTCATCTGAACACCAGAGTGGCAGGCCACAACTACACAAAACCTGGAATTCCTCTCTCCATCTTCAGACCTCAGAGTTTAGGCCTTGAGGGGCGTCCCCAAGTAACAGCTGGTGGCTCAGCTGGAGAGGAGCATCTCCTCTAAAGAGCGTTCTACCAGAGGGAGGAGTCGGAGTCATAAGCACAGCCAGGTAGCCACAAGGTCAAGAAACACCAGTTTCGCAGCAGACTCCCCCCCTCCACCGACCCCCGGTAGTTAGATACACGCAAGGCAAGGGGAAAGGAAGAAAGTGTCCCACAGGAGGTGGTGCTCTCCCAGATCCCCTCAAGTTCAAATTCCTAACCACAGCTTACCTTGGTACAAGGTGGTTGAACTTGTAAGAACTGAAGACCTCTTGGATCTTTTCTTCTACTTTTGCCTAGTAAGGATGCAGGAGATAGGAGAGAGAAAACAAATACACATAAGACCTCTATCAACTTTTTCTTCCTATCGCCACAAATGCTTATTGGCTAGAATTGCTTGGTGGGGTTTGGTACCTCATAGTATTGTAAGACTAGATTCAGGGGTTCTTCTGGATGACAAGCTTAGGACAAGGCGGGAGGCAGAAGCGGGGAGGGAGGAGGGAGAGAGAGAGATGGGGAGAGAGAGAGAATCCCCAGTACCATGTTGGCATCACAAGAGACTCCAGGAACCTCATCCATAACATCCAGACTAATGGCAGTTTTGGTGTTTGGCTCCCTGGCACCAATTAATTGCTCAGGGAGCAGATGAAGATAGATACCTTTTGCTTGTGTAGGAGACCAGAATATGCCACCCCAAAATATGCCTCAATGGCATAACAATTATTTTGAGCTGATTTTTTGAGAAACTACAGATACAGGAGAAGCTCTGAAAACAGAGAAGTTACACTTTTGTAAGGGAGATTTATATTTATAAAGGAAATCTCCATTTGCAAGTGTGTCTCCCTCCCTGTACCAGGAGGGAGGAAAAACTAAATCACAAGAAACTCTAATCAATGGAGGAGGCACCTACTTAAGTCTGAGTAACAAACCTCATCCTTAAAACTTTTCCTGCTCATCTCCCCATATTGAAACCGCCCTTCAATAACAGGGTACAAGTGAGAACTGGTGAAGGCCCAGCTAAAAACAATGATACTAATGAGTCACCATCTCCCTGTTCGCTTCTCTATAATTGCCACTCCGGAGCCACGCAGCTGGTGGTCATAAAGATTCTTAACTTCTCCTCATAGCTGGTGTCCATGAAGATTCTTAACTTTCTCCGTAGATAACATCACCTTTTTGAAACCTAAAGGGAATTTTTAAGATATCTTCCAGGCCCTGCATTCCAGTGGATTGGTTGGCCCACCCAGACCAGCAGCCCATACCAAGAAAGTGACTCAACTAGAATTGTGACCCCAGGGACTGAAATACCACAAGAAGATGATTTATACACTCCTATAATTTTGCCCCAATTAACAAACCCAATTGCCTAATCCCTTGCCTGCCAAACTACCCTTAAAATCCTTGTCTCCCAAATACTCGGAGAGGCGGATCTGAGAAATTTCTCCTGTTCCCCTTTAGCACTGTGCAGAATACAGACTCTTTCTCTGCTATAAAACCTGCTGACTTGGTGTATTGGATTCTTGGGCAGCGGGCAGATGAACATGGTTGGGTGACAATAATATCTGGCCTCCCCCACATCCTTCTTTGTTTTTAATTGAAGATGCTATATCAGCTGGAGTTCTAGACCACCTCTTTCCCCATTACTTATTTTTCCCTAGGTATCTACCATGTATACATGAGATATGCATATTAAACTTGTTTTTCTTTTGTTACTCTGTCTTTTGTTATAGAGGTCCCAGCCTAGTACTTAGAAGGGTAGAGGGAAAATGATTTTTTTCCTCCCCTACACTTGAAAGATTTATTCTTGGCTGCTCTATGAAGTTGTTTGGGTATTCATTAACTGGCCACCCTCAAATACACAACTAGTGCCTGCCAAGGGTCATACTTCTCATTGTCAGATTGAACAGTTTAATAAAAATATTAAAGGTGTCCAAGCGATTTAGAAGAACTTCAATTGTTGAAACACCAAAGAAATAGCAAATCTGGTCCTATATCACACAGAGGACTCCACGGTCCCATAAAACGAAGGATCTCAAAGTCAGATCACAAAAGCAATCGGACCACCTGCCTCCTCTGAAGACCACACTATGATGTGGTCCCACAGGAGAGCTCCGGTAAAGACAGGCTGTGGTGATGGGGAGGGGCAGGTGAGGCTGGTTAACAGGACACAGGGTTCCACCTTTCTCCACATCCCTGATCTTTGTAGTGAAGCATATTCTTATAGAGATTTCCAGATACATAATCTCCTCCCTGGGAAATTTAAAAAATGTGTTGTTTATTTCTGGAGTTAGGAGTTAGACCTCCTAGTTTCTTTGACAAGTGTGCAAGAATTATCTGTGATGACAAGGAGAGCAGTGACATGAATCATTTAAAATGGCAGCCAATCTAAATTTCATTTATATTTGGTTGTAGGATATGCTTTGATATTTGCCTTTGAACGTGAATTTGAGGGATGATCTCGCTAAGACGTTACAATAGTTCAAAAAAACAGACTGAAGTCGCCATGAGAATCCGACTCAGGAGGAATAAGTTGTCCTAGAATCCTCATTATCCTTTTTCCATTCCAGACACTCACACACAACTAAAATAAAGCACCAGCCTAAATGGAACACAGACTGCATTTTTCAGCCATGCCTTCCTTAGCTATAAGCTGAATGGGATAGAAAAATATACAAGAAACATACCAGATCATTAAATAAAGATTTTCCTATGATATACAGTTGTCCCATGGGGGATTGGTTCTAGGACCTCCTAAGTATACCAAAATCCACAGATGCTCAAGTCCCTGATATAAAATGGTGGTGTATTTGCATATAGCCTATATATAATACATCCTCCTGTATACAGTCATGCATCACTTGATGACCGACGATATATTCTGAGAAACGCATCATTAGGTGGTTTCATCATTGTGTGAACATTACAGAGTGTAACATAAATCTAGATGGTATAGCCTACTATGCTCCTAGGCTACATAGTATAGTCTGTTGCTCCTATACTACAAACCTGTACAGCAGATTACTGTAACAGCACTTGTAACATATGGCAAGTATTTGTGTATCTAAACATAGAAAAGATCCAGTAAAAAATTCAGAGTTATAATCTTTGGGACCACTGTTGTATATGTGTTCTGTCAACTGAAACATTATTATATGGCACATGCCTGTACTTTAAATCATCTCTAGATTACTTATAATACCTAATGCAACATAAATGCTAACATACATAGTTGTTATGCTATATTGTCTAAGGAATAATGATAGGGGAAAAGTCTGTACATGTTCTGTACAGATGCAATTTTTTTTTTTTTTTAAAGACAGGGTCTCATTATGTTGCTCAGGCTAGTCTTGAACTCCTGGCCTCAAGCAATCCTCCCACTTCAGCCTCCTGAGTAGCTGGGATTACAGGCACGAGCCACTGGCTTTCAAATGTTTTCAATCCATGGTTGATTCAATTCGCAAATGTGGAACCCACTGATAGAAATAACAATACTGTCTGCACTCCCTAACTGAGTTGATGAATTCTGAATGAAACAAAAATCAGATGGGAGGAAATCTCACTTCCTTTACCCCAGTACAGGCCTATTCAAATCCATATGACTCAATAACATTCCAAAGCTAGTGGATGAGCCACCTTCTCCTCAGCGTCCTGACAACAGGACACCTAGGGAGAAAGGCTTCCAGTCCACAACTCCTTCATGACAAGTCTCATCTTCAGCTCCCACTCGGGCAGCATAAGCAGACAAGGAAAATGAGGTTTATTTCTAAACTAAGATACCTGACAAGACATGGAAATATGTCATACCGCAAGGGGAAAATGCTTAAAATATGTCATACTGCAAGTGGAAAATGCTTAAAATATTTCCAACATAGTGTCATTTCTCTTTGGATTTCCTAATCATTTCTTCAGGAGGAACAAGTGATATTCCAATGCAGTTAGTAACTGATTCATATCTGAAAATTCAAGTTATGAATTCTGATAAATACCTGAGTATTACAGGCCAGCTGTTCATAATAATGAATATTTTCTCTTAGGAACTGGTGTTTTATTTCAAAATATTAAGGGGATACAAATGTTTTTCTTACATGGATACACTGTATAGTGCTGAAGTCAGGGCTTTTAGTGTGCCGTCACCAGAACAGTGTTCATCGTACCCCATAGGTAAGTTTTTACCCCTCACCCCCTTCCCACCCTCCCCGCTTCTTTACATCTCTTTGTGCCCATGTACGTCCATCATTTAGCTCCCACTTATAAGTGAGAACATGTGGTATTTGGTTTTCCATTCCTGAGATACTTCACTTAGAATGGTCTCCAGTTTCATCCAAATTGCTGCAAAAGACATTATTTCATTCCTTTTTATGGCTGAGTAGTACTCCATGGTGCATATATACCACATTTTCTTTATCCACTCATGAAGTGATGGGCACTTAGGTTGTTTCCACATCTTTGTGATTGTGAATTGTGCTGCAATAAATATTCAAGTGCAGGTGTCTCTGATAAAATGACTCCTTTTCCTGTGGGTAGATTGCCTCTTACCCATCACACCCAATCTCTTATCCTCTGTAGCTCCGGCTAACCACTAAGCTAATTTCTATCTCCATTAATTTGCTTATTCTCAAATTTCATATAAATGGAATCATACAATATGCAGTCCTTTGTGACAGCATGTTTTCAAGGCTCGTCTATGTCGTAGCATGCACCAGTACTCTATTTCTGTTATTTTTTTGGTCAAATATTATTCCATTGTATACATAGATCACATTTTGTTTGCCAATTTATCAGCTGATGGATATTTGGGCTGTTTCTATTTTTTTGGCTATTATGAAAAATGCTTCTATGAGTCATAAAAACCAGAATTCCTCTTCCCCAAGAGGCAGGTTCACTGGGAATCAAGCTAAGCTTGTTAGAAATGTAAATTGTCAGATATTCTCACCAACCTATAGACTCAGTTGGGGGAGGGATCCACTCAACTGTTTTTAACAAGCCTTCCAGGGGATTCTGATGCATGCTAACATTTATGAAAGTTGTTAGAATCCAAATGAAGTCACTTGTGTTAAAAAAAAAAAAAATCCTGACAAATAGAGCCAGGGAGGCTGTGAAGAGTGATTCTCATGCATAAATGCCCGATACCAAAAACTATCACAAAAGACTCTGCAAAAACCACAACCTTGCACAAATGCCATCACAAAAGATATTTCTGCAAGGTCATATTGTCCAGCAATTGCCTGTCCACCTTTGGACTGGCATCACCCTTGTTATTAGTTCTTATAGCCAAGAATAATTATCTTAAAACAATTACATAATCCTTATTTTTCCTTTAAAAACCTTTGCCTTCCTTTACCTCCCTGAATATGTACATAGTTTACCATGGCACTTACATTCCCACTGTAATACCCCATACCAAATATTTCCTTTTAGAGACCCTCTCTCTGCTTGTCAATTTAGGCTGAAAGTTTGATTGATCAAACAAGGTTTCTAGTAGTAGTAACAGTCACTAAATTTCAATTCAGAGGTTGATGTGTAAAATTTTACTTCAAATAGTACATTCTTCATTCATAATTACTTACTGTTTTTTTTAAACTGCTCACCACACTGTTCTTCTGGACTAATAAAGGATAAACAAAGATAACAAACATTTTTTTAATGTTTAACAAAAAAAATTTCTCTGAATAAATAACCTAATATTTTGGGTACACAAGAGACCAGAATATGCCACCCCAGAATAAGCCTCTTTGGCAAAAGGATTATTTTGAGCTGATTATTCTGAGAAACAGCAGACACAGGAGAAGCTCTGAAAACAGAGTAGAAGTTACCATTTTGTAAAGGAAATGTACATCTATAAAGGAAACATCCATCTGTCTCTCTTTCTGTACCAGGAAGAGAAGGATGACCCTAAACCACTAGGGACTCTTCCAATGCAGAAGGCACCAACCTTACATCTGCACGCCAAACTTTACCCTTGTTTACTGCACTCTTCTGGTCACCTTCCCACCACCAGCCTCCCAACATCCTTCTTTCTTTGTTTCAACTGAAGATGGTATTTAAGCCTGAATTCTAAGCCACCTCTTTGAGATTTACTCATTTCTCTGGGTACCTGACATATACACATGACTTAAATGTGTTAATAAGCTCGTTTCTCTCATTAATCTGTCTTTTTTTATAGGGGGTCCCTGCTAAGACTTCAGAAAAGGTAGAGAGAAAATTTTTTCCTCCCCTACAGTTCCACGATTCAACAGGCTGACTGAGTCTCCTTATCCAGCTTGTGTTCCTGTCCAGCACGGCTGAAGTCCTCCGTGAACGGCACCAGGGGTTCTCAGTCTGGGCTGCATATTAGAACCACCAGGGGAGCTTTAAATAAGTACGGCTGCCTGGGTCCCACGCCCAGAGGTTCTGCTTTAATTGGTGTGAGGTGTGTTGGGGGGGCGACTGGAGGGGAGAAATCAAAGAGCCCCCCAGGTGATTCTAATGTACAGCCAGCGTTGAGAACCAGTACCCTCACTACTGTCAATTCCTTTTTTCTTAAAACTTGTTTTAACATCAGGTGCTTCTAGAAGTAATGAAGGAAAATTATGTTTATATCATAAACTGAAATGAACACTAGAGAGATTCCCAAAGGCCTACAGATCAAAAATTTATCTTATCAGCAATAATCCCACCTCACTCAAAGGACAGGTGCTTGTGATTATTATGTTATAAGATTCAGTAATCTTCCTCCTCCAACAGATTTTTCATTAAAAAATTCCTATAGCCTGTGCATATATGAAAACGTGGTATATGGGGAGATGGTAAAAGCCACTATCAAAGGAAAAAACATGGACTATTAAGTAAATGTTGCTGGGAGAAAAATCAGCTTCCCACTTTATGTCCTCCTCCCCCCAAAATTCAGGATGATTAAACTTGAAAAACATAACTCAAATCATTAAAAAAGCATACAGAGTATCTCTGTATCCTTGGGATATAGAAAGATAGCTTCAAAAAGTCCAAACTATTATTAATACAAGGAAAAAGATAAGAATATAAGCATAAGCAAGGTTAAGGGTAAAGAATAGCTTAGAGGAAAGATATCTGGAACATATTTAAAAGATGCCATTTTGCACAAGTTCAGACTTTTTATAGCCAGAAGTTTGAGGCCAGCCTGGGCAACATAGCAAGATCCCATCCCTATAAAAGAAAAAAAAGTCTCCTGACACTATCAAGTCTTGAAGAGAGTGTGGTGAAAACAGAACTCTAGTACCCTGCTAGTTAGGGTTTAAATCACTACAGCCACTTTGGAGGGCAATATGGGAGCAGGTACTAAAACTGAAAGAATGGAGACCCTACAACCTAGCAATTCTACGTCTTATACCTAGAGAAACTCTTGCACATGTGTACAAGGTGTGTACAAAGATGCTCACTACATTGATAGGAGTCAGAACACATTACCCCAAAATAGGCACCTTGGCAGATTATTTTAACCTGAAGGAATTTGAGAAGTGGCAGGGGCAGGAAGGACTTTCTGACCTTCTCCTGAAACAGGTCATAAAACTCTCAAGTGTGAGGTGCCCTCCCTACATCTGGAAGAAAGGAGCATCCTTACCTCCAAAGATGAAGGGACACAGAGAGGAATCAATGACTAGGCCTTGCTAAATTTCCCCTAGTTTCTACTTAGCTCATACCCTCTCTGTCCCAATACATTTTCCCATGACTTTCCACTCTTCATCAAAACTAACATAAAAATACTCAAGTTTAACCACTTCTTCAGGTCTTTGCTTCCTCACAAAGGCTCCCATGTCACATAAACTTTATATTACATAAAACTATATGTTTTTCTCTTGTTAATCTGTCTTTTGTTACAAGGGCCCCTGCCAAGAACTCAGAAGGTGGAAGGAAAAGATATTTTTCCTCCCCTACACAGTTTTGTAAATTACAGTAGAAACACAGATACCACTCAAATGCCCACCAACAGGGAAAGAATGGATAAAATATACTATACTACTATTCAATACTATACTGTACTTGTAGGTTGTCCCCTCTACTATATATAATGGTATACTATTATATATCATATACAGTAGTATAGAAAAAATTTTGCAAATAACCAGAAGCAAAAAATAATAATAAAAATATTAACAACGTTTAATTCTAGGTTACAGGAAAATGGCTGTAAATTACATTATTTATGCTTTTTATTAACTGTAAATTTCTTAGGGAAAAAAGTGATTCCAAAGTGCTTACTTTTGTGACACCTCATCCCCCACACCTACGTAGACACACAGGCCACAATATACAAAGAAGCTATGTTCCGAAGTTCATCAGTAAGTCAATTGCTTACACCTTATTCATTCTCCCATCAAAACAATATTATACCTAACTGTTGGGTTCCCAGGCCAGCCCTCCATAACATGACAAATGTTATTCCTAACAATACATCTCTCACCTTCTCTAGTCATGAGGCAGCTGATCACTTAGGATATGGCAAAAAGGGAACATGAGTTCAGAGTTAAGGTCTTCTAGGTTGTCAGAAGTATATCCCTGCTTCTGACAGGGCGCTAACTCGGTGTTTCTATGTGCTGAATGTTTTCAAGTTTGCTGGTCAGATTTTATATATATATGTATATGCTCACATACTCTCTCTCTCTATATATATATATATAAAATATACACACATATATCTTTAAAACATATAAATAATATATATTTTTATATATACTCTACATATATATAATACAAACTAATACAGTCATGTGCCACACAATGATGTTTCAGTCGGTGATGGACCACATCCACATATATACGGTTGTCCCATAAGATTATAATGGAGTTGAAAAGTTCCTATCACCCAGTGACGTCACTGTTGTAACTTCTTAGCATAAGGCATTGCCTTACTCACATGCTTGTGGTGATGCTGGTGTAAACAAACTGTGCTGCCAGTCGTACAAAAGCAAAGCACATACAGTTGTGCACAGTACATAGTACTTGATAATGATAATAATCAACCACATTACTGGTTTATGTATTTACTATACTGTACTTTTTATTGTTATTTTAGAATGTACTTCTACTTACAAAAAAAAGTTAACTGTACATCAGCCTCAGGCAGGTCCTTCAGGAGAAGGTATTTTTATCACACAAGATGACAGCTCCATGTGTATTATTGCCCATGAAGACCTTCCAGTGGGACAAGATGTGGAGGTGAAAGGCGGTGATACTGATGATCCTGACCCTGTGTAGGCCTAGGCTAATGTGTGTGTTTGTGTCTTAGTTTGTAACAAAAAAATTTAAAAAGTAAAAAGAAAATTTCAAAATTTAAAAAGAGAAAATAGCTTACAGAATAAGGATATAAGAAAATACTTTTATACAGCTGTACAATGTGCTTCTGTTTTAAGCTAAGTGTTATTACCAGAATCAAAAAGTTTTTAAAAATAAAAAGTTTATAAAGTAGAAAAGTTACAGTAAGCTAAAGTTAATTTATTATTAAAGAAAGAAAAAAAATTTTAATAAATTTGGTATAGCCTGAGTGCACAGTGTGTATAGTCTACAGTAGTGTGTAGCATATAGTAGTGTGCTAGGCCTTCACATTTACTCACCACTCACTCACTGACTCACAGAGCAACTTCTGGCCCTGCAAGCTCCATTCATGATAGTGCCCTATACAGGTGTACCATTTTTATCTTTTATACTGTATTTTTACTGTACCTTTTCTATATTTAGACATGTTTAGATACACAAATACTTACCATTGCATTACAATTGCCTACAGTATTCAGTGCAGGCTTGTAGCCTAGGAGCAATAGGCTATACTATATATAGACGTACAGTAGGCTGTACCATCTAGGTTTGTGTACATGGCTATACTGTCTAGGGTTGTGTAAGTGCACTCTATGATGTTCACACAAAAACAGAATCGCATTTCTCAGAACATATCCCCATCATAAAGTGACACTTGACTATATGTGTGTGTTAGTTTGTGTTTTTCAATGATAGAGGGATTGTGTTAGACTCTAGGGGCCAGCGATGAAGTGACTGTGCTAAAGTCTCCAAGACTTAGGTGCCATGGCAATAAATAAAGAACTAACCATCTGCCCGCGTTCCCAACAGCTCTGTTTAAAAGATAGCTCATGGAGTTTTTCTAGAAATCCAATCAATAGAAGCACAGAATAATTTCCATTCACCAATGAGTGGTTAAAAACTAACTAGTGCATCTGGTACTTTCTCTCAGTTTCTATCTAAAGCCAATCTCATGACGCACCAACTTTCATGTCACTGACTATCACTTCCCTTCTTCCTACATCCCCCCTTCTCTCCCAGAGGAGAACTGTTCCAGAAAGTAGATTTGCTGCCTAAGATTCATGCTATTGCAGAAGCTGAAGTAAAAAAATCATTAATATGTTAAATATTAACATAAGGCAAGATTCTTCCAAAAAAAAAAATCCCATACATCATACTCAAATACTTACAAAGTACCTCTTTCTGTGGGAAGTTCTTTCAGTTTCTTTGTTTTTTTTTTTTTTTTTTTTTTTTGAGTCAGAGTCTCACTTTGTTGCCCGGGCTAGAGTGAGTGCCGTGGGGTCTGCCTAGCTCACAGCAACCTCAAACTCCTGGGCTTAAGCGATCCTACTGCCTCAGCCTCCCGAGTAGCTGGGATTTACAGGCATGCGCCACCATGCCTGGCTAATTTTTTCTATATATATTTTTAGTTGGCCAGATAATTTCTTTCTATTTTTAGTAGAGACGGGGTCTCGCTCAGGCTGGTCTCGAACTCCTGACCTTGAGTGATCCACCCGCCTCGGCCTCCCAGAGTGCTAGGATTACAGGCGTGAGCCACCGCGCCCAGCCTAGTTTCTTTGTTTTGAATACAAAGTACCAGTTGGGGTTGACACAATAGCCTAAAACAACCACAGTCAAGGTCTCATTTTGGCCACTTTGGCTAATGGTATCAGCAAAAAAGAAGACAAACACAATTTAGTCATTATTCCTGAGGATTTGAACCCACACTTCCATGTGTAAACTGACATTATAAGCCAGCCTTTTAGAGATCCTTTTAAAAAGTACTAAAGTGGTTAAGTTATAGTGATCAAAACTATACACCAACTGGACACATTGTAAAACAAAATTCTAATGTTATGCAAGTGGATACTTGTAACTTGGGAAAAAATGTTCAATGATAACATCTTATATACAAAAAGAATGTATCCCAAAGAACTGAACATGTGGTCTAGAAAAACACTGGCTCACTCAAAAAGCAGTTCCAGTGATGCTAAAAATACTAAAATCAAAGATGCATGTAAAGAGTTTGAATAAAACATTTTACGAATAAGAGAAGGAGGAAAACGAGTATTTCTAAATTACTGTTATTTTATAAAGTATGCGATTTTAAATAGGTATATGTGCCTAAATATAAACATAAATTTTCTAAATAGGCATTTGATTTGTTCACCTACATGCCTAAAAGTAAATGTATTTTCAACTTGACTGAAAAACTTTTTTTCTGGACTTTTTAATGGGTAAATTTTGATATTTGGGATTACCTTAGAGTTGGGCAATACAGTATATGCTAAATTTCAATAGAGTAAAATTGGTTCACAAAGCTAGCCTACTGACCCCTTAACCAAGGGGAGCTCTAATTCCTTCTGCCAGAGGCGTAAGATACTGGGAAGTTTGACCATATTTAGTGATTTGTTCTACCTCCATTTACTAATCTTTCAGAGCCTATAACTGTTGAAGCAAGTCAACAGGAGGCCAGGATTCTTTCCAGGAACGCTGCCAGTCCCTCCTCAGGATCTGTGGTGGCCCACTGCCCACACAGAAGCCAGCAGCCAGCCTGCCTCTCACCGACCTGATGGGGCCTCCCACCCAGCTCACACCCAACCTGCTCCCTCTATTCCTGGTAAGCCGTCTTCCTCACTGTCCCCACGTAAGCCTGCATCCTCCCTCACGATGCTCCTCCTCCTGGAATGGCTGCTCCCAACTCTACTCTTTATAGTCCCACCCCGGTTCCATGTTCTCCATGAAGTCACCCTGATACCTTGGCCACACAGATGGCTCTTCCACTTCCTGAAATCCTCATGCAATGCTGTCATAATTTAGCACCTTGAATGCTTCAAGCATATTCTTTTTCTTTTTCTAAGAGAAAAGAATTTTGAGAGCAGGGACCAAGACTAATCATTCTTTTATATTTCCCCTAGAGTTCACTGCCATTTGACTGAATGCTGTCAAAAGACATGATGCCATTTCAAGTGGAAGATGCTTCTGCCCCTGTTGAAGAGCAAACTAAAAGAAAAGCAGGGCTGGGTGTGGTGGCTCACACCTGTAATCCTAGCACTCTGGGAGGCCGAGGCCAGAGGATGGCTTGAGCTCAGGAGTTCAAGATGAGCCTGAGTAAGAGTGAGACCGTGTCTCTACTAAAAATAGAAAAACTAGCCAGCATTATGGCACGCACCTGTAGTCCCAGCTACTCAGGAGGCTGAGTGAGGCAAGAGGGTCGCTTGAGCCCAGGAGTTTGAGGTTGCAGTGAGCTACGATGACACCACAGCACTCTACCCAGAACAACAGAGCGAGACTGTCTCAAAAGAAATGAAAAGAAAAGAAAAGCAAGAGCAGCATCTTTTGTATACAACTGTTTTGGGCAAGGCTGCTACCTCTGAGACTATCAGTATTAACCTACTGGCCTGAATCACAGCGTTTGCAATGGGGTGATCCAGATGGCACAGTAAGGAAGGAAGGGCACTAACAATGCAACCACATCTTGCTTTCTAGTGTCATAAAAGACCCTTCCTGCATCAAATCCATCAGCAAAACAGCTTATCAAGGTAGAGACCTTCAAAAAATATCCAGAAGCTGACTATTCCTCCACTACTGTCACTCTCAGTTAAGCCACCCTCATCTCTCACGTAGGATACTGGAATAGCCTCCTAACTGGCTTCCCTGCATCCATCCTCAACTCCCCACATTCTACTCATGACAGTAACCTAAACGAGCCTGTTAAAATGCTAGTCAGATTATGTCACTCCCTGCTGAAAACCCTATGACCATGCATCAGTCCGAGTCTGGCAGGAAACAGATGGCACAAAGTGGGTGATTTGAGGGGAGTTTATAAAGTAACTATTTACAAAGGTGAGAGCAGGTACAGAGAACCCACAAAGTAAAGTGCAGTATCTGGAGCTGGTAACTCAGGGGTTTCTGACCCCTCCTAGACCTGAAGGTGTGAAGAAGAGCGGAGAGAGAGACAAAGGGCTCCCAGAGACAGCACCTGATAGGAAACTCCAGCGGGAGGGAAGAAATACACCAATAGCATTCTTCTCCCTCTCTCACACCCCCTAGCAATACTTCCCAAGGCCAAATACAACCAGCAGCCATAAGGCAGGGGAGGCTGTCAGTGGAGGGCCACCTCCTGGGATACATCTACAGGGCAGGGTGGAAAAGGGTCAAATGAATCAGGGGCAGTAAATGGAAGGTATCCAGTCAATGGCTCCCCCTCTCAATCAGGATATTTTAAAGTACTTCCAAGGGCCAATACAGGCCTACATGACCTGAGCCCATCTCCAATTCTCCTGTTTGCTAACCTCTCTGCTCACCAGGCATACTCCTGCCTCAGGTCTTGCTGCTTTCTCTGCCCAAAATACTCTTCTGCCAGGTCCATGCATGCCTTGCTCCCTGCCTTCAGGTCTCAGATCAAATGTGGTATCATCAGAGGTTTTCCCTCACCATCTATGTGAAAACCTTCCCTGCTCCCACGCTACCCATTCCTGGCACCCCCATCCCCTTTCTTCTGTTTTACCTTTCTCCAGAGCACTTCTAATTAGCATTTTTATATACATATAGGTATTTTTTTAATTGACTGCCCCCCTGGCCTAGAACAAAAGTTTCATAAAGGCATTGACTTGGCCTCTTTTGTTCACTGACTTACACCGAGCACCTAGAACAGTGCCTGACACGTAGAAGGCACTCGAGTATTTGTTGAATGAATGAAAATCAATGAATGGCAGAAGGATCCATAGCTAAGGGTTTTTTCCACTGTTTATGGGTTTAATTCCTATCATCAAATTATTGTTTAACAAATAAAGCCTCCTGATAATCAGGAAGCAGGTGACAAGTATTTGTTTTTATTAGCAATGGCACAAAATTGAGTTGTCAGTAAATGGAAGCTTCAATCAAAACCAAAAGAATAAGAATAGCATCCTCTGTAAACAACTCCTCCTAGGAAGGTTGTTATTTCTGATGAAGGTACCATCATTAACCTCCCAACCTGATACATCTCTAAGCCTCAGTCTTCTCATCCATAAAATGTATAAGAATTGCATGATACAATGTGTGGAGAGCATTTAGCACTGTGCTGGGGCTCAATAAATAGCCACTAAGATCTGCATCCCCAGCCTCCAGGCAGTGGACTGGTACCAGTCCGGGCCCTGTTAGGAACTGGGCCACAGAGCTCCAGTTCCTCCAGCCCCACTCCCGGTTCCATGGAAAAATTGTCTTCTGTGAAACCAATCCCTGGTGCCACAAAGGTTAGAGACCACTAACTAAGATGATAATTAAAATAGTGAGCCAGCCATGAGAATGAGATACCACATTATCTTCCTGTTCGTCCTGGACTCTTAAAATGTGAGCTGGAATAATGACATGGAAAAGAAATATTAACATAAGATGCTCTACTGTCTACCATACCACTAGGCCTAGATTTGAAAATTACTCTATATATCAATGTTTCACATCAGAACCTAACACCCACTCCTGGCCCTGGCCTTGCCCAAATGAGAATCTTGTTTTATCCACTTTTGCATCACTCATTATGGGTAGAGACTTAGAACATAAATGCTGGTGTTTTCCTGGTAGGAACTAAGTATGTAGAAACTTCAGTACTTTACTGAGGAAAAAAAGAGAGAGGGTGAGAGAGAGCACACATATCACAAAAGCTCCTGATAATGTTTCTGTTTTTGACTTGCTTCTCTAACTGTGGAAGTTTGTGTTTTAGTCTCTAAATTACAGTCCAACCTGTGATTCCCTTTTCTCCATGAGAATCCTATCCATACCTTTATCTGCTGGGTCAATTCAATTAACTACATAAAAGGTGATCCCATACTCTAAGGTCAGATAAAAACAAAAAGACTTGACCTGAATAAACGGAACAATCCATCACTAAGGAATATTGCAAAGATTCTGTAGGTTTTTCACTGATGTGAGATTTCTTTGCAATCTCCTGCAATCAGACTTCTGTAGGACACGATGGTGAACTAATCAACCTGGGGAGCTAGATTCATAAGGTAAGGATTTCCTTTGCCACCTTAAAATCCATGAAGTATAAATGTCCAGTTAAAATAGTCTCTCTGCTACGTCATGAATAACCAGGCATTAGAGCCCATATTTTTGTTATAAATTTATATTTAATCATAACTGTACAATACAAAAATTATTGCTATTAATTTTGCCTAAAGAGAGGCTTCCAACTTCAGGTATGAAAAACAAAGCAGGTCCCTCCAAGGTTAAGCCTGGAGACTGATCTCACTTATTAAGAGATCTTATTTTACTAAGTAGCCGGATGCTTACTTGTTAGTGCTAAAAAGAATCATCCTAACCACTTCTTGTGACAGATGGGTAAACAGTTCTGCAATAACTAGCTTGGGAACAATTCCAACTAGGGAATGAGAAGAAAAACAAAACTATAGTTCACTGCTCACTCCCCAAACACTTTTCAAAATGATAGGTTCAATCCTACTTCTAGGCCTTAGTAAATTATAAGTATTCCAAAATTCATCTTTTTATTAGAGCACTTTCCAAACTGCTTTGTTTTCCTGCCTGTTTTCTCCAACCAGGCTCCCCGGTCAGGGGCTGTTTTACTTCCTTGTGTTTCCAGCGTGAAATACTGTGTCCGACACATAGCTAGTGTTCAAATGACTACCAAAATGCTCACCCACGAGGCAGGCCCCAAACCTAGCACTGCAGGTCAGAAATAAACAGACTGTGAAATGGCATGACTGCAATCCCCCTCTGTCCCCATCTGTCCCGGAACCGAGAGCAGGTTGGGGAAGAGCACTCTCGGTCCCAGAGCCTCCCGAAGTCCCGGCTGAATGGAGTGGGCTGTCTGACGCGCCCGGATCCTCTGTCCTCTAGGCACAGAACACGATCCTTCCCGCTCTCTAAGGCAGAGGGGACCCGGGTGCTGTCCTCTCCTCCAAGCCCAACCTTGAAACGACCCCTCCCCGACCTGGCCCTACCAACGCTCCACTCCGAAGCCCCAGCCTGGGCGCCCAGGGCTTCCCAGCGGGGGCGCTGCGGTGCACTGTGGGAGCTGTAGTTCCCCGGCGAGTTCCGAGCCCGGGCGGTCCTGCGGACGGGACTCCCGCTCCCAGAAGCCCCCGCGCGGGCGCCTCGCCCAGTCCTGCCACACCTCACCTGTTCTATGGACGTGACTGTTTCCACCGAGTCGTCCTGCAACCGCTCCCGCGCGTGCTCCGGCCTCAGACTGTACAGCGGCTCTGACCAGACAGGGGAGGAAGATGGAGGGCAATAGTAGGTGAAGGAACTCGGAGAAGCCATGACCGGGAAAGCAGCGGGCGGAGTGTAGGACTCAGCTTCGTTAAGCAACAACGCGCATTGAAACTCGAGCGGGCTAAGGCGCTACGGGGAGCGGATAGAGTCAAAAAGATTTTGAACGCGAATCTCTCCTCCCACGTACACGTCTCGGGGAGTGAGTTACTGAGATGCTGCCACCCCCTATTGGGAAGAGGTGCTGCTGCAAGAGCTCAGCTTCCTGGAGCGCAAAGATGTGTACATCTGAATTTCATTTCAGAGAGATGGCGTAGGATGCCTCGGTTTGTTATGCAATTAAAAAAAAAAACTTTAACATTCTGCTAATTCTCATTTAATTGTAATGCAGTAGTTTGCAGTTTCAGGTGCCCAAGAACCTAATGAGTATAACTTTGAAAGCGCTTCTGACAGCTCTCCGTATTGCTTCAGCGACACTAGTATTAATAGAATTTTTGTGCACCTTTGAGTACTTGACAGCTTCCCAAGAGAAGCTAGGAGCTTCTCAGCAAACGTGCAGAATTGCTGGCTCAGTAATTCCATGATGGAGGGAAAGGGCATTGTAAATTTCTCCTACTTCTTGGGAGTTGCAGTGCAGTAGCAAGAACTAAAATGCAGTAGAAAGAATAAGTGTAAGTGAAACAAAGAAATATTCAGTCAGTTAGCCAGCAAGTAATTATGGAACATCTACATGTCAGGCATCATGCTAGGGCCAGGCCCTAGGAATACAAAAGTGAACAAAACAAACAAGGTCCCTGCCCATGGGAATCTTACATAGTAAGGAAATTGAATATATAAACACAATAAATATATGAAGACTTGTGATACATGGTATGAAGGAAAATAACAGAGTCTGTGAGAGAGACCAAAGGGGCAGGAGACTAATTGGATTGGGTGGTCAGGCCAACCCTCTCTGAGTGATGTTTAAGCTAAGACCTGAAGGATGACAAGGAGCCATCCAGATGAACAATGTGGGAAAGAGCTCTTCAAAAGGAAGAAACAAGGTGGGATGCGGTGGCTCACGCCTGTAATCTTAGCACTCTGGGAGGCTGAGGTAGAAGGATCGCTTGAACTCAAGAGTTCAAGATCAGCCTGAGCAAGAGTGAGACCCCCGTCTCTACTAAAAATAGAAAAATTAGCTGGGCATCATGGCCCACGCCTATAGTCCCAGCTACTCGGGAGGCTGAGGCAGGAAGATTGTTTGAGCCCAGGAGTTTGAGGTTGCTGTGAGCTAGGCTGATGCCACAGCACTCTACTCAGGGCAACAGAGTTAGACTCTGTCTCAAAAAAAAAAAAAAAAAAAAATCATGAAGAAGAAACAGCAACCTTGAGAGGACATGCCACAAATATACATATTTATGCATGTATTAATTCTGTTATTTGATCTGAAAGTGTTCAGAGTAAAAGAAATTCTTTGTTTCCTTCTTCCTTTCTTTTTTTTAGAGATGAAGTTGATCACTGGGCTCAAGTGATCCTCCCACCTCAGCCTCCTGAGTAGCTGGGACTACAGGCATGCGCCACCACACCCAGCCAGAAGTAAAAGACATTCTTACTGAGTGGACTGAATCATCACATACACCCCCATAAAAACAATGTTAGAGTTCTGATTTTAGGAAAATCTTGCAGCCTTTGGACAAGCAATAGAAGAGAATTTCTTTCAGGACATGCATGGGAAGTACTATACCAAAATTATAATAGTAAAAGGTTAAACTATTTGGAAATTGGGGGGAGAAGATGCAGTAATAACAGGCATTCCAGATACAGTTGGAGACAAGCTGTACTTCCTGCTCAGAGCATTTCACTCTGTTCCCACTCAATTCCACATCACACTTTTAGGATCCAGGAAATGTAGGCCAGTGTGATAATTCACAACCAGCCATTCTCCTGTTCTTAGTCTCTGGTGGTAATTAGAAGCACTCAGAAAGATTCCAAAGGTAAGGCTGGGATGGCATAAAGGCCTCAGGTGGGTGAACACTGTCAGCATGCCCATCTTAGTGGCACTGTTGCTGAGTTAAGACCTATAGGCAGTGGCTGAGGATCATGGATATGGCTGTACAATGTGAAATGGTCTCCTTATACATCTTTCCCTTAATTCTGTTTCCAAGGGAAAAAAATCTGATAAAGTCAGGGTCATAACTAAGGATTCAGCCTTCCTGGTAAAGAGTTTCTTTGCTTAAGAAACAACGTTTCAATTATAAAGACTGTGCTATTGAAAGAATAGCTGGAACAGTTTTGTAACAAAGTGTTGCATCTCTCACAGGTGCACCTTAAGCAACTGCAAATTGTATTCTAGAAATAGAAATCCATTATTGAAATTCAGTCTCTGCGAGGGTACCCAAAAGATAATAGGAGCTCAGCAAGAGTCTCCTGCAGGATGGTGTCTGCTTAGTCAATAAATGGTTATTGAGCCCAGGGTACGTGCTGGGCACTCAGCTAAGTGCCACGGAGACAGTCATGAAGAAGCCAGACACAGTCTATGCCCTGATGATTTCATGATTTACCAGAAGAAACAAACATTAAACAATAATTACAGAATTGCATTACAGTTGGGGGAAATGGCATGAGTGAGAAAGCACAGGGCGTTGTGAGATTGCGTAACAGGGGAGACCTAAGGGGAGTCTGGAATGTCTGGAAAGACTTCCATGAGGAAATGAGTTAACTAACCCAAGGTGAGGGAGCATTCCAGGCAGAGGAAACCCAGGGACAATCAAAAATCAAGTGAAGGCCGGGCGTGGTGGCTCACGCCTGTAATCCTAGCACTCTGGGAGGCCGAGGCTGGTGGATCGCTCGAGGTCAGGAGCTCCAGACCAGCCTCGGCAAGAGCGAGACCCTGTCTCTACTAAAACAGAAACAAATTATCTGGCCAACTAAAAAATCTATATAGAAAAAATTAGCCGGGCATGGTGGCACATGCTTGTAGTCCCAGCTACTCGGGAGGCTGAGGCAGTAAGACCGCTTAAGCTCAGGAGTGTGAGGTTGCTGTGAGCTAGGCTGACGCCACGGCACTCACTCTACCCCGGGCAACAGAGCGAGACTCTGTCTCAAAAAAAAAAAATCAAGTGAAACCAGTAGTAAAAACTATGAGGAGTTTGTACTCTATGGGTGCATTGAGAAGACTGTTCAGCCTTGGATCAGCAATGGCCCACCAGTTTTCCCTCCTCCGGGTTTAATAAAACCACTCATTCAAGAAGCAGAATGAACACAAATACAGGTGGTACCACAGAGAATGATGTATTTAAAGAGAGACTAGCAACTCCAGCTTGGACTGCAGATGGTTTGGGTTTATTTTACTCAAATGCCTGATAATCTTTTCTAAATTAAACTGTTTCTTTAAAAATAATATTAAATGTGGACAGTGCTATCTTGTACTTTACAAGAAAAGGAAAATAGTAATCATCTAAAATAACCACTAGAGGTCGCTTCTGCCCCTAGAGCAGGCTTAGAGAATAAGCTTTAAAACTGCTCATTGCATTACTCACGCAAGCCCTGTGTCGGAATGAATTGTTTCTTTTAATATCTTGGGAAACTATGTAATATTGCATGTGGGAACATTTGGAAAATGGAAAGAACTCCTCTATTATCCCGCTAGGTAATTAATTTCCTCCCCCACATTTACGCCTCTACATCATCTGTGCCCTTCTGCTCTGAGGTCCTGTGCCTCCTGCTCCCCTGGACAGAATGACTGCCCCAGCTCCTACCTAGGGCCAGCCCCTCTCCCTCCCCTCTCGTGCCACCTAGAGATGTCACTACAGCAATTCTCCCTTGCCTCTCCCAAAACATCAAGTTTTCCTTCTCCTTGATCATGCTGGTCACCCTCAAACATGCTATTCCTTCATTCTTGGGGGGAAAATGTTTTTATCACAGTTGACACTCCTCTACTACCTCCCCACTACTCATTGGCAAGGCCCCTGAAAGAGTGGCCCCTCCCAATGTCTCCAATTCCTCTCCTCCAGCACTCTCTCTCTCTCTCTCTCTCCCTCCCTCCCTCATCCATTATAATGTGGCTTCCCAATCAGTTCTTGTCACATCTCTGTTAAACTCCATATTGCTAAATCCAAGGGCCGGTTCTCAGTCCGCATTTCAAGTCTTTCTACTTGATTTCCCAGCAACATTTGCACAGTTAATCAATCCCTCACTTGAAACACTTTCTTCTTGTAGTGTCTAGCACTGGTTTTCCTTCTGCTTTGCTGGGCTTTACCATTTCTTCATCTCCCTTGATGTCTTAGTTTGGGAGTGCCCAGGATTCAGTCCTAAAACCTCTTCTCTGTGTACACTCACCTGTGAGCTCAGGCAGTCTCAATGTTTTAACACCAGCAGGTTGAAGACTCCCTCATTTATATCTCCAACCTGGATGTCTCTCCTGAACTCCAGAGTTCACGTCTAATGCCTATTTGCATCTCCACTTAGATCTCTAATAGGCATCTCCAACTTAATATATCCACAACAGAGCTGCTGGTCTTCCCTTCCAAACCTGTGTACTTGGTCCTCCTGATCTCGGTGATGGTAACTCCATTCTTCCACTTTCCCCAAATACCTTGGAGCCATTCTTGGTGCCTCTCTTACTCTCACTCCCCTTAAGTTCTGTTCAAAATACATCCAGCATCTGATCACTGCTTACCAATTCCACTGCCAGGGTCCAAGCCACCATCATCTGTTACTTGGCTTCTTACACTAATCTCTTAACTGTTCTCCCTGTTCCCACTCTTGTCCCCCTATACCCTCTTATGAACTTGCTATAAATTGAATGTTTGTGTCCTCCCAAAATTCATAGGTTAAAACCTGATCCCCAATGTGATGGTATTTGAAGGTGGGACCTTTGGTCGGTGTTTAGGTCATAAGGGCAGAGCTCTCATGAATGAGATTAGTGCCCTTAAAAAAGAGACCCCAGAGAGCTCCCTCACCCCTTCTGTGAGATGCAGAAAGAAGAAAGCCATCTATGAACCAGGAAGCGGGCCCTCACCAGACACCAAATCTGTGGGTGCCTTGGACTTCCCTGTCTCCAGAACTGTGAGAAACAAATTTCTGTTGCTTATAAACCACTCAGTTTATGGTATTCTGTTACAGTTGCCTGAAAGGTCTAAGACAAAACATAGAAGTCAGACTGAGCCTTTTTAAATGTAAGCAAAGTCACCCCTTCACTCCAAGCCTTCTTCTCATTTCATTCTAAGTCAAGGTCCCTAGAAGGCCCCGACCTCCTCTCTGGCCTCTTCTCTTTGTGCTCTCCTGCTGCTCACTCTCTCCGGACACTGGCCTCCTCACTGTTCCATGTGCACGCAGCCTGCTCCAGCCTCAGAGCACTTATGCTTGCCATTCCCTCTCCCTGCGATGCTCTCCCCTCACTTCTGTAGTTTTTACTCAAATTCTTTAGTCTAACTCAAAATCTCCTTCCTTTTTAAAATTTTATTTTTTATATTTTTTAGAGATAGGACTTTGCTCTGTCACCCTGGCTGGAGTACAGTGGTGTGATCGTAGCTCACTGCAGCCTCCAATTCCTAGGCTCAAGTGATCCTCCTGCCTCAGCCCCCTGAGTAGCTGGGACTACAGGTGCACAATACCATTTTATTTTTTGTAGAGATGGGTCTCCCTATGTTGCCCAAGCTGGGCTTGAACTCCAGGCCTCAAGCCATCCTCCTGCCTCAGCCTCCCAAAGTGCTGGGATTACAGTCCTGAGCCACTACGCCTGGCCAAAATCCCTTTCCTTAAGGTCTCTCCTGACCTCCCCATATAAAATTGAAGTGCCCTCCCCCTCCAGTAATACCTTATCCTAGTCTCCTACTCTATTTTTCTCCATTACACTCATCATCAGATTGTGGGCTTTATATTGTATGTATTTGTTATGTTTACTGTCTGTCTTCCCTCACTAGAATGTAAGCTCTACAGGGCAGGGATTTTTGTATGTTTTGTTCATTGCTGTACTTCCCTGACACATAATCAGCATTGAATAAGTTAAATGATCTGAATGATTTCCAGTCATTGTGATACACATTTGAGTGCTTGTTCATGTAACATACTATAAAAGATAATGAAAATGAACATAATAATGCTAGCCTTACCTTTCCTAAGCTTACTATCTAATAAACTATATAAATATAAATAATATAAATGTATAACTGCAAACAAATGCATTAAGTATATAAAATTTTAAATGCAAACATGAAATAAATAAATAAAAATATAAAATAAGACCTAATACTTACACAGAATATGTTCCTCAAGAATGTATTGTCTCATGGTGGTAGAATAGGTGAAGGAGTAACTCATTCTATTTATCTTTATTAAGTAGAATCTATTCTGTTTAATGAAGATGAACTTTTAATATATAATATTTGTGTTTGGTAATATTTCAATAAATATTCTCCAGTAATAATTTTTAAACAGTTACATTAGAATTTAGAAGTTGTAGAATGCAATTTTTATTTTTATATCCTGTAGTACACAAAAGGAAATATAAAATGTTTCCAATCACCAAAAAACAGAATAGCTTTCTAAATACAGTGCAATGATTTTATGGCACAGAGAACAACTGTGAGCTTCTCAGAAATCAATAAATCATCCGTTCTACATACCTGCATTATTGTATTCTTATTTGTTTTTTGAGACAGAATGTTACTCTGTGGCCTGGGCTAGAGTGCTGTGGTGTGATCATAGCTCACTGCAGCCTCAAACTCCTGAGCTCAGGTGATCCTCCTGCCTCAGCCTCCCAAGGAGCTGGGACTACAGGTATGAATTGCCACATTCAGCTAATTAAAAAAAAAAATTGTTGAGATAGGGTCTCATTATGTTACCCAGACTGGCCTGCATTATTTTATTGTGTCATATATTGATATAAAAGAAATCACACTATATATTATTAATCACTACATTTACTCTATTACTGGAAACCTATGCAAAAGTATTGACTCTCAGTCCTGTTTTGGGTTGAAGCCAACTAAACGTTGTTCACATTGAAAATTCTGAGAAATGATTTTTAAAACTGTTGAGAGGCAATGCCAGAAGTCTACACTGCGGGGCATACTAGTGACTCTCAGGCCTGGCTGTGCATTGGTATCACTGGTGAAGACTTTAAAAATCCAGATTCTCCCAGGCACCAGCCCAACCTACTGAATCAGAATCTCTAGGGCTGGGCCCAGGCACATGCATTTTGTTAAGGCTCCACAAGTCATGCTACACACAGGTAGGGTTGGGAGCCACTGTGAACCTTCTCTATATGTGCCAGAAATGCTGGCTGCCCACCCCAGTCCTCCTCCCCTTCCACACAGGACAGCCGCAGCTGGGCAGAGACTGCCCAGCAGTCCCCCTTGCATTTAGGCAGGGCCTTGTGAGTGGGTTCTGGCCAATGAAATGTGGGAGAAGTGATATCCATAGCATCTGGACTGGCCCTTAAAAACTTTCTACTTCGTCTATTTCCTCTCTTCCTCTCTCTGCCAGCAGAATGTCAATGCCTAGGGCAGCCCTCCATATTTAAAAGAACGTCATGCCACATGTTCTAAAAATTAAAAACCTCAATTAACTAAGAGGTCATTCAGTATAGCACTCCACTGGACAAATGGTATCCCCTTGTAGATTCAAAACGACTTTCTGGACAAACATTGTGACCTCTTTCAAATGTATATTATTACTACTCCTTTCAAATGGCCTTTGTGAAGTCTGCTAGTTTAGATCTACAGGGTCAAGAATCCTCTCTTCTGTATGACAGAGCCCTTCCTCCCCTGCTCTACAGGGCAATCTCAGAGGGGGTCTTAGGTAAAAAAGGAAAGTCTGTAATCTTGTGTCCTTGGTGGGCAGGCACTCTCCCCATCCTTGCTGCAAGGCACATCTTGCTTTGAAAAGGAGTCCTGCAATGGGAGCCTCTTGTTGAAGATAGCAGAGCTTCTGCCACCCTGGGTGCCTGAGTGACTTTGTGGAACAGAACCACCCTCGCTTCCCTCTCCTTGCTGCCCATTAGACTTTACAGCAATTAGCATTACCTTAACTAATACATGCAGTGACCCATTCCTGCATGTATTCCTAACTGCAGACTACATCTTGTCTTCCAAAACTGTAACTTTGACAATAAAAGTTGACTATGACATATATTGCATGGCTCATGGTTGTTAGTCATGTCTCTCAATTCTAGTTTCATAAAGGGAAGGATCTCTCTTCTGAGGCTGTCCCATCACAAAACCCTCCACACTGGCAGTCTAGACCACCTATCAGGAAGCCACAAGGAAGACACCACAACTTTCATCCCCACTCTGAAAGGATGAAATAATTCCTAAAACTACTTCTGAACTGGAAATCTTACCTGATGAGGCTCCTGGTGGGATGTTTGTTATGGGCCAAACTGTGTCCCCATTGCCCCCAAATTCATATTAAAGTCCTAACTCCCGTACCTCAAAGTGTGGCTGTATTTTTGGAGATAAGACCTTTAAAGGGGTAATTCAGGTCATAGGGGTGGGCCCTAATCCAGTTTGTCTGGTGTCCTCCTAAGAAGAGATGAGGACGCTGACAGGCATAGGGGAGACCATGTGCACATGAAGACAGCCATCTACAGCCAAGGAGAGAGACCTCAGAAGAAGCCAACACTGTTAACACCTCGATCTTGGACTTCTTCAGAATTGTGAGAAAATAAATTTCTGTTATTTAAGCCACCCAGTCTATGGTACTTTGTTATGTCAGCCCTAGCAAATCAATGCAGTCCTGAAGGTCGTGGCCAAGACTCCCAGACAACCTGAAACGGTACTGTGGGTCATGCTGTGTCAGCACAAATTACCATCAGAATTGTTTCCAGCCCCGATATGCTCAAGTCTGTGACAATCTGCCCTCTCCTCTCTTTCCTTGTCATTTCAGAGTCTCTTTCCTCCATCTCTATCACAGAAAAGAAAAAGGATGTGAATGGAGGACAGTACTGAGACCATGGGGGGGGGTGTCTGTCCTGTTTCTTCTAAGCTGGAGATAAGGCGGAAACTCTGCACAGTGAGCACGTGGTGATGTGCGTGTGCTGCCCGTCGCCCAGAGTTGGAAACACGGTGTGGGTCTAGAAGAGGCATAGGGTTGGGCTAATGAGGAGCCCCGTGATCCAGCTGTGCTGAGTTCTGAGGCCCCCGTGGTCCAGCTGTGCTGAGTCTTGGTGATGGGCTGCCTATGGGTGCACCTCTCCAGTTATGCTGTTGCTATGGCATATCTCACAGTGGTGCCCTTGGGAGCATGCTGTGTGTCTGGGGCGGGGGTGGGGTGAGCAGGGGTAGGCACTTGTCTCCCTGGTAAAAAAAATCACCATACCAGTATTGAGAGACTGATTCTAGGAGATTTCTTGTGGGAGAGATGTTCAGCAACCATTCCTCGGATGCCTCCCAGCTCTACTGAAATTTGCCCCAGTCCAAGGTGACCACAATGGGGGAGGATGCTGAAATGTCCCACTGAGTGACTGAAGGGGATGGAATTAGGTATTTCATTTACAAACATCCTGGTTAAAACGAACTTTGTTGTCTCTACTAGTCTATTTGGTTCTTTTGTTAACATTGTCCCCAAATCTTGGCTCCTCTGTCTCACAACACACAGACACACACACACACACACACACAGATCTCTATATGGTGGCTCTGAAAGTGGCTAATTTGAGATGGATGAGAATGGATAACTGAAGCTTGGACTTCTAGACTATTCTTCCTCACCGGTTTTTTAAAGAAATCTAAGCTACTGAATTTCAGGTCAGCCAAGTATGATGTGGATTTATTCAGGAAACCTCATTCCCTTTCCTCTCTTGCCTAGGAAAAGCCATTTCTTTCAAAGTGGAGTGAGAAATCCACTTCAACTTGCATCTTCTTTCCTGTTTCCCCCAACAGAAGCCAGCAAAGAGCCACTAAAGGTCCCGGTCAGGAGGCCTGTGGAGAGTACTTACGGTCACAGCGCACATCAGTGGGAAGACAGCCGTGGTGCCCAAAGAGGCTGAGTTGAACCTGTGCTCTGTACTCTCGTTGGTGGTGGTGGGAGGAAAATCACAGCAGGCTGGGCCTAAGTTGAGCAAAAACATCCCGGGCCATATTCATCTGTGGGTATTCTCACCACCCAGGTTCGCATAAGGAAAACATTACAGCATGTTTTCCGTACCTTCACATTTACTCAGTACTGTGTCGAGTGCTGTGCAAGTCCTTTGCCCACATTAGCTTATTTCATCTTTCCAACAATCCTGTAAGGTAGTTACTCTAAATATCCTTATTTTGAGATGAGGAAACTGAGGCACAGAGAGGTTCAGTAATGTGCTCAAGGGTGCACAGCTGCTGAGCAGTGGCGCTGGGCCTGAAAACCAAGCATGCCTAACTCTAGAGCCCGCAGCAGGCACCTGAGAGCCAACGTAAAGCCAATGTAGAGAAACGCACCTGGAAATAATGGAATCCACAAGATCCGTTTCTTTAGCTTTTAGTGTAATTTAAGTAGCTATTAGGTTCAGGATTTTTTCTTCGTAATTATAGACACTTTGCCTGAAATATAACTCTTCAAACGAAGTAAATGGACTTACCACTTTCCTTGACCTACTACTGAAAAACACATTCTCCATCCAATATCCTGGCTGACAACATACACTTTTTCATTGCTTTTTAAAGATCTAATAGACTAGACTTGCTTTCCCCTAATACTCATTCTTAGGAATAGGCAATTTTCTCAACTCAGGAGAGCATTTATTTGCCTCTCTCTGGTGCTAGCACATTCAGTAGTAGTAAATTGGGTCTCAAGAGAGGCCCATTCATTCTTTGGTGCCACCGGTGTACACCACAGCAGAGATATTTAGTGATCTGAAACGATGTGCTGGCAACCCGAGCGTCTACCCTAAACAGCTTAGAGGGAAAAGAGAGACTTACGCCTGCACACCACCTCCAAAGGATTTTGCATTTAGAGATGTTTTTATGATCACCTATCTCTTCGCCCTGGTGAAGGAAGTCAGTAGGCATTTTCCCTAGTTAAAGAAAAACTGGGGATGGGGGAGGGCCACGGGACTCTCGAGCGCTCACGGAGACTTAGGTGAGTCTTCGAATCCAGACCCTGCTCAGGGCCTTCCGACCTGGGGTGAGCCCGGGAGAGGACCCGCCGCTGGGGGCCCGGCCGGGCTCCTGCAGGGGCGAGGTGCCTCGGTGGGGCGGAGTTACCGGGGCCAGACCGGGGTGGGATTTGCCGGGAAGTGATGAGACCGGAAAGCGAGCCCGGTAGAGGTGGGCTGGGTGGGAGCTCACCCCAACGCCCCCATCCAGAAGGTCCGCGGAAAAACCAAAATGTTCCCCGACCCCTCCCGGGTCCCGGCACAAAAGGGCTGGGCGGGGGGCGGGGAGAGGGGGCCCCCCCGGCCTCGCCCCGCCGCCGGCCCCGCTCTCCGGCGCGCTCCCCGCCCCTCTCGCGGCGGCGCAGGGGAAGGGGCGGGCGGGGGCAGCCGCCGCCGCTCTCTCCTCCCACCGCCGCGCGCGAGCCCAGCCGCTCGGGGCGGGCGCTGCTCCCGCCGCAGCCGCGCTCCCCGGCGCCGAGCGAGCGGGCGGGCGAGGCCGGGCCCGGCTTCCTTCTGGCCGCCCGCAGCGTCCCCGGGCGGGCGCGGGCCGCGATGGCAGCGGCCGAGCGGGGCTGAGCCCGTCGCCCGCCCGCAGCCCCCGGCCCCTTCCAGCCCCTTCCAGCCCCAGCCATGGCGAAGCAGTACGATGTGCTGTTCCGGCTGCTGCTGATCGGGGACTCCGGGGTGGGCAAGACCTGCCTGTTGTGCCGCTTCACCGACAACGAGTTCCACTCCTCGCACATCTCCACCATCGGTAAGGGGCGGTGGCCCGAGGGCGCCCCACCCTCCCCGCCGGGCGGGTTCCCCGCTGCCCTCCTCCCCGGCCGGGGGCAGTTGTCCGCCCCTCGGGCAAGAGGCGGTGGCACTGGAGGCCAGGGCGAGGCATAAATCTCGGGGCGAGCGGGCCACCGGCTGGGGACCTGAACATCGGTCCCTGCAGGCGAGGGGGTCCCTGCTGCCTGCCGTCCGGGACCAGAGCAGCATCTGCGCCCCCTCGCTGGGGAGACTTCCATCCTCCTATCGAAGGAGAAAATGGGGAGCGGGTATAGGCCTGGTACCCTGAGCTGGGGCTGAAATAAAATCCCCACACCCCCAGGTGGAGAGGGGGAGGGGAAGTAAAGCCTGTGCTCGGGGAGCAGAGTCACTGAGGTACCCTCACTTCACCCAATGTGGAGTCAGGATGAGGAAGGGAGGAAGGGAGGGTCAAAGGGATTGGTTTCCAGGGTACAGCTGTGAAGGTAAGCGCAAGGTGGGACACCTGGAGGAGGCACAGATGAGGGGAGAAGCCACAGTGCGGGAGAAAGGGATGAGCCAGCTGACTGAAGCATTTGTTTTGAGGAAGGCTGAAGAGGGTGGAGGAGTGGCAGGAATCCTTGTCCAGACCAGGGGGTTAGAAGGCAGGCAGGATCTGCCTTAGAATATGTTTCTGGTCTGGCAGTGCTGAAGCCTCTGGTTAAAGGGACAAGGCCTGCTGGCATCCTAGACAGCATCTCTTCTAGGAGTGGGTCTGCGGCCTCCCCTCTGAAAGGCCCCCTCTTCTGGGAAGTCTGAGCTGAGGGAATTCCACCCCCACCTCACAGATTCCATGCTTGCTCAGCCCTGGAGTAGCCTCTGAACTGCCCAGGGCCCTGGAAACACCTGCTGGCTGGCCGGCCATCCAATTGGAATGCTTCCTAGAAGTCCCTGCTGCCATCTGGGAGGACCCAGCTCTCAGCTTCCTCTTGAGGGTTCATCTCCACCCCCCTCCCCCCTCCCTCAAAACACACTCCTTGCCAAGAGAGAAGAACAGATAGAGCCAGGAGGAACAGAGCCTTCTGAGTTAAGAGGCAAGCTTTGTCGTCAGACAGACCTGGAGACCTCACTTTGGGGCAGAGTGACCTTGAATATCACTTAAGCCTCTGAGCTTTAGTTTCTCATCTGTAGAATGGGTATAGTACTGGTACGTATCTCTCAAGGTGTTGTAATGATTAAATGAGATAATGTGTAAAGCACTTAGCACAAAGACACACTGTGAAGCTGGGCAAATGCTGATCTTACTGTTGTCATCATCATTGTGGTCATTGGTCTCTTTCTCTCTTTGTTTTGCTATCTTCAAAGAACTTAGGGTCAGGGAAGGCATCTGTCTTTCTCAAAGGAGCTATAAGGCAAGCCCCTAGGCACCCCAGGAGCTTGGGCTGGGCCACAGTTTGGGTGAGAGACATTTCAGAGAGAAGGTACAGATAGGGAGCCTTGGCCAAGGGAAGGCTGTGTGCTGGGGCGGGCTCAGGGAAGAGGCAGGAGTTGGAGACAGGCATGGGAGTGAGCGAGGGAGTGGCAGAGGAACCAGCTGGGGTATGGGGACAGGTTGCAGGCTCTGGGACAAAGGGCAGCAGGTTATCATTTAAGGAAACTTGCAGTGGCTGTTTTCGGGATGGGCCTTGTGCCAGGAGCAGCTGAGCTATCTGCAGAGAGCTGGGGGCTGCCTGGGACCCCTGGCTTTTGCCTGAAGAGCAGTAGCGTGCACCCTGGTATCCTGGCCACGTTCCAAGTCCTAGGAGTGACCTGGGCTTTTCCCCCTGAGGGCTTCATTCAGCCACCTCATTTCAGAAGCTTCTAGGACTCCTGCTTAGTGTCGTGGGAGTTAGCTTCCCCTAGGAGACAGGTGTCCGTGTCCTCCTTTTCAGCAGGAAAATGAGGGAACCCCTGTCTCTGAAATACCAGGGTGGCCCCCTGAGGCTGGTGCTTTCACTAAAGAGAGTCCCTTGCCCCACACCTCTCATCACCAGCCCTTCTCCGTATCTCTTCCCCTTGTCATCGCCCTTGTTACAGCTTCTGCCTGCTAATAGGTGGGTAGTAGATAGGTCACAGGGACTTCCTAGAAACCCTCTGGGGCAGACCACTTTAGGGCAGAGGTAAATCAGTGAACACAGCAGGGGTGTCTCTGCAGCACCCTCACCCCTCAAGGCCCTTGGGATTTTGGTCTAAAACCTGAAGATGGTCCCCAGAGTCCCTCCTCTGCTGCTCATGGCCTGGTCCCCCTTTCCACAGGACACACAGGACTCTTTAGGAGTTTGGGTTCTGTGGAATAGAAAGAAATCTGTTTCCTCACACCAGCCTTTTGTAACCTGCCCCACCGCATTTCTTAAATGCTTTCTTATTTAAAGCTTATAAGGGGCTTGTGATTCTACCTTGTCTTGGGTCTGTTTTTCAGCATTAACTAAAACCTAGGGGAAGGAGTTGGATGGTCAAGAAAAGCTTTTTCCTTAAGTGATGGAAGCGGCAGCCAGGAGACAAATCTAGGAGCCAAGGAAAGGGGTGCTACCAAGTCCTGTTCATTAACTTATTAAAAAGTGCGTGTCCTGTGTGCTAGGCTGTGCGCTGAGACCTAGAGATTCTACGATGAACAATACTCACAGTCACCACTCTCAAGCCGTGCCTTGTCCAAAACACACTCTTTGACCAGGCTGGGCGTTGACCTAGGCCCCTTTCCCCCTCCCCCGGGGTCTTTTTTTTTTTTTTTTAATGAATGGGGAAAACAAGACAATTCACCAGTTAGTGCCAAGATAAGCCAGATTCTTGGCTCACCTCATGTTGATATCACCTAGGCTGGCACTTCCGTGAGTTACTGTGTATTCCACAAGCCTGTGATATTCCAGAGATGAGCCTGCCAGGGAGCAGGGAGGAGACCTCCCTAGACTGAGGCACCGAATGTCCCTGTCCCCATCCGTCTCTTCTTTCTGGCCAGCAGGTGGGGAGGTGGCCCTGCAGCTGGAGCTCTGCTACAGGCATTCTCTTGCCTTGCGGCTGTGCTGGCCCTGATGGGGCTGGGTGCAGAGGGGGGCGGTCATCCCCTTTCTTACCTGTTAAACAAATTAATCGAGCATTCACCACAAAGTGCCGTGCCAGACATTTTAGAGACATACAGCTGCCTACTTTTTTCTGCCCACAGAAGCCTATCATCTCGTTGGGGAGGCAAGACATAGGCGAAAAAGAGCTGTTGCCAAGATGAGATAATATATCTGAAAGCACTTGGTGAAGCACACTTCAGGTGTAAGGGATCGATTATGATCACTACGGTTACTCTTAACGAAGGTCTCACAGTGGGTATCAGAAGCTAAAGTGTGACGTGAGACGTGCCACGAGGCAGCCAGCGAATGGTGGTGGGACCACGAGTGCTGTTGCTAGACTGAGTGCTGCCGGGGGTTGGAGAAGGAGAGAGGCCCTGTGGCCTAGAACCCGCAGGGAAGGATGCAGCCAGGCCTCCGTGTGTGGGCTGCTCGCGCAGCAGATGGGGTAAACATGGCAGAGATAACAGAGGTGGGAACTGCGCGGGTGTCCCTGGGACTCTGGGCAGTTTGGCTGCAGCAAAAGGGAGTTTTTATTTTTTAGAAGAGTGAGAACGTTCCCCCGTTTATCTCTCTGTCTCCCAAACTATAAGTGCCTTGAGGGTGAGGCCAAATCTTATTCCTCTTTGTTTGCATAGTTTGCAGTGCAGGGCCAGGCAGATCCCATCCCTGTTGTTAAATTAAGGAATGAGTGTCGGGACCTGTTGGCGGAGGGCATCGAGGGCCTGGCTAAGGAGGTGGAACACGAGCCTTGGTGATGGTAGAGAAGGGTTTTGAGGAGGGTCCTGACGACGTTGGCTGGAAGAGGGGGTTAAGGCTGGAAGCAGAGACCCCAGCGGAGGGCTGTGGTAGTGTCTGGGCATACGGACCGCCCAACCCCCTGCTGCACCAGCACCCACCTCCACACAGTGGCCTGTGGTAGTTTCCCTCCAGAAGTGGAGAGTGGTTCAAACTGGCAACTTCTGAAAGGATCTCATGTGACCTGTGCTGTCTGCCCAGGCAGGGAGAAGATGTCCCACATGGACATCTATGTCCAAAGGACCTCTGAGGACCTTTCTGCTTTGTGACGTAAGCCGGGAATGCAAACTAAAGGGACTACCCAGAAGCTGGTTTCCTCCCTCCCATCCTTGGTCTTCCCTGAATAGACCTGCCACCTGGTCCCTGGACCTTTTGTTTTAAAGGCCACCCTGGGGCTACACACCTTCTGGGTGAGGAGGAAGCTGTGGCCTGTGGGGTTTCTGGTTGGACTGGTTGGACTCCTGTGGCTTCAGGGTCGCTTTCTCGGGCTGGCCTTGCTGCTGCCCAGTCACCTTTCTCTGGAGGTTCTGTTGGAACTGGCTCTAGCTGCCTGGGGCAAGGGCTTATGGTGACTGAGGGGGGAGGAAGAGGATGTGGGGAGGGGTAAGTCTGAGCCTGGAACTGAGTGACCTACCAGTCACTGGGGCAAATGCTTGGGCACTAGGGCCCTGGGGGCTGCGGGTTTCCGGATTGAGAGGAGCTGGGTACAGGTGCAGTGTGACAGCTGCGGAGGGTCAGGAGGGTCAGGGCTGGGTCTGGCGCTGCCCTGCATTGGCAGGTCTTGGCTCCCCTCCAGCCCTCAGGCAGCCTGAGACCAGTTTCTTCCCACCCTGTCCCCAGGCCCTGTAGGAAGGAAGGGAAGGTGAGAAGTGGTGAGTAGAATGAGAAGAGCCCAGGCTGTGGCCTTACTGCCTCTGTGACATTCAGACACTTAGGTAACATCTTTGTGCTTAGTTTCAGCATCTGTAAGTTGAAGATAGTAACAGAATATTACTTAAAGTTTGTGAAGATCACAGAGGCTAAATGGATACAAAGCACTCGGCAGAGCCCTCAGTAAAATGGTAGCTGCCATCATCATCATCATCGTATTATTATTATTATTATTCCTGACTTATAAGGATGTTGTAGAGATTAGTAAACTGTCAACAGCGTGCTGAGTGGTCACGCTCTCCATCACTTGTGCATTCAGTCATTCGGACACCATCTACCGAACACCACCGTGTGCCGGGCGCTGTGCCGGGAGCTGCGGATACCGGATACCGCGGTGAACAAAACCAAGCGGGGGGCCGGATTCCGGTGCAGGGCAGCACGAGTAGGCTCTGTGTTTCTTTTCAGTTTCTGCCCCAATACCCCCATTGCCCTGGCAGTGCCGGCATCTGAGAAGGAAGTGTGAGGTGGTGAGGAGGTACAGGGCCATCAGGTGACTCAAGGGGACAGGGGTGGCTCCGCCTCAAGGCTCAGGCCTCAGTTCCTGCTTCTGACACAGGCTGAGACGCAGCCGCCCTCACCTTACCCAAGGACACGATCCCTGGGGAACAGATGTGAAACCCGCAGAGGGTTTCGGCCGATCTATGCAACATCCACAGATCTGCACGGGGTTCCCTCCTGCTTCTCTGCACTCCCCGGTTTCTATTCCTTCTGCCTCCGCCCCGCCTCCTCCCTCCTTCCCGGACAGGTTGGTGATGAGCTTTATAACATGAAAGTTGATATTTGGCCATTACCCTTCTACCCTGATCACTAGCTCTTCTCAGAGTGCCGCCTTCTGTAATCCAATATTTGCACCGGTTTCCCTGTAAAACTGCCAGTTTTCTGTACAGGCCTCTGACCTCTCTTTGGCTTTTCTGCCAGGCCAGTGAGCTTTGTCAGGGAGGCACAGGGCTTCCTGGACATTTGATTCCTCCCACTGAGGAGGAAAAGGCTAATCATCAACCCTATTTTATAACTGGGAAGAGTGAGGCCCCGAGAGAAGTTATGACTGCCATCTTGCATGGAGGTGATCCAGTTTGTCCTCCAGTTTCTCCAGACTGGCTTTGGGCATGTCCTTCGTCCCAGAAGTCCCTTTTGCAGGTTGCCACGTGGAACCTGTCTCCTGTGAGCCGAAGGGGAAAGGGTGAGTGCCCCTCCCCACGTGAGGGCTCGGGGACTGAGCTGTGCTCCCACTGCTGGCAGGTTCTCCCTTTGCACGACCCCCTGAGGGAGAGTCGTGGGGCCTGTGACAGAGGAGTCAGGGGAGGGCCTCTGAGGATGTTGTCCCCGTCACCATTTTGATGACAGGTTTACTGAGAACTCTGTGACTATGACACTGTGCTCTAAAGACAGGGCCAGCAGGTGACTTTGAAATGTGGGTATATTCTCTGGTCACTGTCCCTAAACTTTTCTCCCTGCTGATCTTTTCTCCAGGTATGTACTGACTTCATTCATTCATTCACTCATTCATTTTTTCAACCCCATTGAGTGATATTTAGTGATCTCCCTCCCGCCACGCACTGAGAATATGAAATGAATAAGACGCTGCTCTGCCCTCTGGGAGCTCACAGTGTAGCTGGGGAGTCAGGCATCCAAACAACCAGAATATTATGCAGAAGAAACGTCAGGATGCTTTGCAATCACAGAGTAGTGAGAAATCCCTCCTGGGGAGGTTGGTGAAGGCTTCAAAGAGGAAGTGACATTTAAGTGAGGTTTTGAAGACTAAGTAGGATTCCCCAGGGGACAAGGGGGTGGGGAAGAGCCTCGAGAATGGGGCTGCTGCCCTTCAGCCTGGCTGAGGCCAGCTGGGAGCGGCCATGCCAATGGTCATACCAGCTTCGGTTCCACATCCTTGCTAGGAGCTTGCTCTGAGGCTCTGGGTGAGGGCAGAGGCACCTGGAGGCCCTCTTCTTCCCTGAGCCTTTGCTGCCGGTCAGCACAGCCCTGCCTGCGATGCTGGCTCAGGAGTAGGCAGCTGTAGGAACGAGGGGTTGGTGGCCTGGCAGGTCTTGGCTGCCTCATTGGTGCCCCTGCCACCCAGCAGCAGGCTCGGGGAGGGGAGTTCCAGGTGCAAGGTCTGCCAAAGGGGAGAGGGGAGGGGTGGCTGGAGCACACTGCACACGTCACAGAGGCTCTCGGGATCCTTCAGATCTCCTCCCTGCTGGTACCTTCTTGTCATTCAGGTCTCACCTCAAATGTCACTTCCTTCAAAAGGCCTTCTCTGACCAGCCAGTCTAAAGTAGCTTGCACACGGGTCGCTACTGTTGCTCCTGCTTTTGCTTGGTAACACCCACTGCTCTCTGAAGTTAGGCATTAGTTACTTATCTGTCTTCCCCACCAGAGTAGAAGCTCCCTGACAACAAAGATCTTTCTGTGTTGTTCACTGCTTGTCTCCTGGTACCTAGCTTAGTTCCCGGCACATACTTCAATAGCCTTCACTAGCAGTTTGAATGAATGAGTGAACAAATGAATGCATACATGCATTTTCCTAGAGGACTCTTGCTCTCCCCTGAGGGAAGTTGCAGGTAGTATCGTTTTCTTGGGACTCACAAGACAGTGAGAAGCTCACCATGCTAGGCATGGGTTTGGGAGTGTGAGAAGAGAGGGGTCTTCTGCAAGGGCGAACTCTTTCCAGTAGCTTTTCACCTTTCTGCTCAGAGACCTGTCATAGCAGAAGCTCAGACATAGCAAGGAGTGAGAAAGGGCCTCCCGGGATCCCTGTGTGTGTGAGGTCTTCCTCGGTGTATGCAGAGGTGAGGGGTCAGTGTCTTAGACTAGGGTCAGGGTTACCTGTCTTTCAGGGTCACTGCTGGTGTCATAGGATGCCCATCAGCTCCACCTTCCAGGACCACGTCTGCAGCCAGGGGCTCTGAGTTAGGAGCTTCTAGGGCTTGAGCCCTGGGGCCATCCATTCCTTCCAGCCCCCGAGAGTGCATGTTTGACTGGGAAACCCTTTGTGATAACAGCCCGTGGTGTCTGAGGTCCAGGGTTTCCAAAGACTGACCCATCAAGATTTTTTATACATGAAGGTGGTGGCCCCCAGAGTTGTCCTGGTCCCCTTTTCTTGACTGTCCTGTGTTGTGTGTGTGTGTGTGTGTGTGTGTGTATGTATGTGTATGCACACATCTGTTTGAGATTGAACAAGAAACAGTATCACTCTGAAATCTCGAGTATCTCTTGTGGGTGGGCATCTGAATCAGAACCCTTGACCCCAATGCTCTAGACGTTAAAACACAGCCTTCGAGTGAGTTAGAAGATCAGGATTCTGTCTGCCAAGACCCAGGCCCCTTGTTTTATTTCTGCTTCCCACCACTCCCACAGCAAGGCGGTGCGAGTGCTAATGCATTTGTTCAGAGAGCCCAAGTCCACCTTTCCCCAGAGTGGAGCCCGCGTGAGGGACAGTGTGCGGCTCTGCAGAGGTGGATGTCGGGTGGCATGCAGGCCAGTGGCAAGCGGGGAGTCTGCAGATGGAAGGACGGAACGAGCAAGGGGCGGGTCTGGGCACAGGTGTCCCCCATGCTGTGAGGGACACTGTGATCCGGGACCCCTTGTCTCGCTTCGTCTCCCAGCTCTCCCTCTCTGTCGTTCTCCTCCCTGTCCCCCTCACCTGTCCTTAGCTGGGGGAGATGGCATTATTGGTCTCCTGATACATTCTCTGCTGAGAGAAGAGGGGTTTGAAATGGGGATTACTGTGATGCCTTGTTTGGGTGACAAAGGCAGGCAACCACCTCCCCCGGGGTCTGCCTTTCCCTAAAGTTTTAGGGTTGCTCAGGGGTGACCTCTTTGGAGGTGACCTCCTGCCACAACCTGCAGGAGCTCCACGTGTTCCGCACATGCTGACTTCCTGCAGGGGGAGGGGACGGGCATTCCTGGGACAGTGCTGGGTAAGTGGAGCCAGTGCAGCCGCAGATTGGGTGTCTGCCTTGGGTTTCAGGTGTATTGAGTTGTTTCTTGTTGTGGAGTCTCATTGCTAATGAAAAGGCTCAGGTCACGCTGCTGGGCCTTTGGCTGTGGTTGATCATGGTGATAAGATTTGGCACCCAGAAGCAGTCCTGTTTCCACTGAAGCATGTGGCACATGGCGGGCAGGCACGCTGGCACCTGACATTAACCCATGAGGTGCTGGCCCGCCAACAGGCACACCCTACCTGTGCCAGAATTTAGGTTGTGGCCAGACTCTGGGAGCCACCTGGGCTCTACCAGGAGTGGCATTTTTTCTTCTCGTTGAAACATTCCAGCTTCATGCTAGCTCATTGCCGCACCCTCCGCCCTCTCCGCAACAGGAACCTCCCCCGGCCCCACTTCCCAGAGCTCTTGGCCACTCCCCATGCTGGGTCTCTGGGCTCCTAATCTCATCCTTCCCTGAGGGAGATCCATAGCTGCTTCTGCTACTCTTCATAAAGCTCTGTGTGCCAGACTCTGTGTTATGGATTTGATACCTTTTGTGACATCAGAGATTGTCACCCCCATTGCCAGGTGAGGAAACAGGCAAAGAGAGGCTAACGGGCTTTCCTAAGACCATTCAGGTAATTAGTGGTAAAAGGCAGGATTGCAACCAAGTCTGACCTCCCGATTGCGTTCCCAATGGCCACGCTGCTATTTCTTGAGCCGCGCTTCCTCCACGCTCCCTCCACGCTCCAGGGCTTTCTTTGGAGGCAGACAGTGATGGCAAGGAGTGTTCTTTCGTCTGGATGTGCCCTGTCTCCTTGCCACAGTCTTCACAGCACCTCCTCTGTGAGACTGGAGATGCGGTCAGCTCTTCCCTGTTTACCTGCCCAAGGTGAGCTGTCTCAGGGCCAAGTGAGTGCCAGGCATCTCCACTGTCCTGCCCTGCCCCCGTGCCCAGAGGAGGGCCTCGCCTGTCCCCATTTCTCCCACGGCAGCGCCATCCCTGCACTCCAGACTCCAGTTGTGGCCTGGCAGTCACAGGGGGCTGCTGCTGGAGGGGCAGAGGCCACATAGCCAGGGACACAGCAGGAAGAGTGAAGGGCCTGGGGCTGCCTCAAGCCACAGTGACATGTTGAGAGCAGCACCGTCCATGGGCATATCAGGACCTGGCACAGTCACTTAACTGAGGAGCGTTTCTTGCCAGTGTCTGTGCAGTGTTCAGATGGCAGGAAACCTGTCCCTGCTCTTAAGCCAGGGGCACCCAGCCCTCCATATGCTCTCTGGGGCGGGGGTTGCTTTCATGGAATTGCTTCTTTGTGCCTGGCCCTGTGCTGGCAAAGGGGCTGAGATTTAAAAAAACAAGCAAACAAAACAAAACTTTATAAGGCACAAAATATATTCTCTGCTTCTTCGTTCTTTATGTCCTGTTGGGGCTAGAAGACAAAAAACAGAGGGCAGTAAGGAGCGGGGAGCGTTATTTTAGACGTCTTGCCCCCAGCTTGGGGGAGCCACTAGGCAGCAGTGGATAACCTGAGGCACTCCCAGGTGTCACTAAGAAAAGGGGCATGTGCCATGTGGACACCCAGGGGCTGAACCTGGTGTCTGGACTGGCAGCCATGCCCGGACCCCGCGCACCCAGCCCCAACTCCAGCCAGCGTGCCGTCATCGTCAGGCCGTCCCGCTCCTCTGAGTGTCTGTCTGCCACCTGCTCCTCTCACTACCAACTGCCTGGTCCCCTCGCCCTGTCTGGAGGGAGCTGGTTTGATCAGCTTAGCTAACTCCCCTGTCCCTGTTGGCCAGGTCACCTTGTGGGTCACCTGCAAACCCATGGATGGTCCTGTCAGAAGCTGCTTCTGCACAAAGAACTTGCTGCACCCAGCCCTGCTTCCCTGAGCAGGCGTTTTTGGGCTGAGAGGTTCTAGCCAGAGAGGGGCACTGGGTGTGGCAGACACCATGCTGAACACATGCTGTGCTGGGAAAAACAATGAGCTGCTCACTGTGCTTTGGGTACTTGGTCAGGAGAGGGCCTGTTTCTGACTTTCTCCTTTTGGGGCCCCCAGGGTCTCCACGAACCTCTGCTGGAACTAAGTAGAGGTGGTTTGCTTGTTTCTTAACTCTGTGAACCCTGTTCCTTTAGTACCCAGGAAAGGAAGTAGACACTCTTGTAGGGACACTGCCAGGGTGATGAATCTGAGCTTACTGCAGTCATGAACTATCTCAAGGAGCAAGGGTGTTCCCTGAAAATAGGTTATGGTGCGTGTCTTAGTTAGGGCTGCTATAACAAGACTTAGACTGGGTAATTGATAAACAACAGAAATTTACTGCTCACAGTTTGGGAGGCTGAAAAGTCCAAGATCAAGGCCAGCAGATTTGGTGTCTGGTGAAGACTGCTCTCTGCTACAAAGGTGGTATCTTCTAGCTGCGTCCTCATGGAGCAGAAGGTAAAAGGGAGCAAACAAGCTCCCTGGGGCCTCATCTGCAGGGGCACTGATCCCCCACATGAGGGCTCCACCCTCATGACCAAATCCCCTCCCAGCGTCATTGCACTGGGGATTAAGTTTCAACATGAATTTTGGAGGGACGCAGACATTCAGACCATAGCAGCAGGCTCACCCCGTGTGCACCCACTGCCTCACTTCCAGATGCCTCATAGTATCGGAACAGGTATGCCGGTGTGAGTGAACAAGCAGTAAGATTCATCAGCCTCAAAGGGTTGGAAGCCACTGGTCGAGGGAAGAGCAGCCTGGGTAGGTTTCCAGAGACCAGTTGTCCAGTCTAGCTCAGCTGGGGGATGTGGGAGCAGGAATAAGTCCTGGCCTGTCTGGGCCTCTCTGTGGCAGTAGCCACTCCTGCCTCCTTCACAGGGCTTGGGGTTCCACAGGCAAGAGGTGTGCTATAAAGACAAGTAGTGTTAATGGCATGGGCTTTGGGTGTGGTTCTGCCTGGAGCTGTGCTAGACAGTGGTTCTCTCTCTCTTTTTTTTTTTTTTTTTGAGACAGAGTCTCACTGTGTTACCTGAGCTAGAGTGCAGTGGCATCAGGCTAGCTCACAGCAACCTCAAACTCCTGGGCTCAAGCGATCCTCCTGCCTCAGCCTCCCAAGTAGCTGGGACTACGGGTGTGCACCACCATGCCCAGCTAATTTTTTTGGTTTCTATTTTTAGTAGAGATGGGTCTCACTCTTGCTTAGGCTGGTCTCGAATACCTGAGCTCAAGCGATCCTCCTTCCTAGGCCTCCCAGAGTGCTAGGGTTACAGGCATGAGCCACTGTGCCCTTCCTAGACAGTAGTTCTCAGACTTCAATGTGCATAAGCTTCAGTAGGGCTGGGTAAGCCCTGAAAATCTGCATTTCTGACAAGCTCCCTGATGATGCTGGTGCTGCAGGTCCCTGGACACAAGGGTATCTGGATAGCAAAGGATGAGTCTGTAATTCCTTCCACTTCAGGGGTTCTCTGGGCCAGTTTTCCTGGCTGCTCCCGGGAAGACTTTGTTCAGCAGAGGGAAGGTAGGAATGAGAGAACTGCGGTGTGTTAGGTGCTTTACATACACCGTTTAATTTATACCCCACAGCAACCCTTACGAGGGAGTGTCTCGTTCTACAGATAGGAAAGTTAAAGCTGGGAGAAGTTAAGACTTGCCCAAAGTCACACTGCAAGTGCCAAACCCAGGATTCAATGCCAATGGATGTCTCTTCTACTACATTAGAGCTCCCGAACTTTCCTCTACCTAAAAGTCACCCACAGTGCTGTTAAAAATACAGGTTTCTGGGCCTCACCCTCAAATTATGATTCAGTAGCTCTAGGCAAGTCAAGGTAGCTGTGTTTTTTAAAAAACTCACCCCAGGTGATTCTAAAGCTGAGGACCTGCAAAGCGCACCTGGAGAAACAAGGCCCCGTGTTGCCACTCCGGACACTGCAGGTGCAGAGCTTTTGTCCACAAGTACTTCTCCAGCCTAGGCACGTGTGAGAACCACCTGGAGATCGTGTGGAACAGAGGCCTGAGCTGCAGGGCTGAGGCAGGGCCCAGGAATCTGCATTTCTAACAAGTCCCAGTGCTGCTGCTGCAGATCTAGGGACACACTTTGAGAAGCACTGTCCTAGAAGCTTGCTACTCAGGAGTGTGATCCACCAGCTCCACCAAAGCCTTGTGCAGACCTCAGGCCTCCTCACCCCACACCTACTAAATCATAATCTGCATTTTAACACTGTCCCCAGGTGATTCACGTGCACCTTAAAGTTTGGCTGCCTTGGAGGAGCCAGAATGCGAAAGCACCAGGGGTAGAGGCAGATGGAGAACATCTTATCTTCCCACAGATACGGAAGATGCAGCAAAGAGGGGTACTGAGGGGTGCGCCCCAGATGGGGTGATGAGGACAGAGGAGAGGTGAGACTAGGGAAGAACAGAGGACCGTTCCCAGGGAAGGCAGAGAGAACAGGAAACTGCAGAAGGGAAGTGGCCTCAGAGGAGAGGCTTCAGCAGGTGCCTTTCTCTGGGGCCATGGAACAGTGGAGAAGGTACCCTGTGGAGAGCATGGGGCTGCGGAGGGGACACCCTGGGGCTGATGCCTTCAGTGGGGAGGACAGTGGCTGTGGGGATGGACACACATGTGAATAAAGCATTTGCTGTGCAGCTGTGAGGCCAGCCAAGGTCAGAGTGCAGGAGTCTGTAGGGGACAAAATAAGGCCAATGGTTGACTTTGTCCTGCAGTGCTGAGCAGTGGAAAAAACCAGCAGCCACGCAGGGAGAGGGAAGGGGCCAGGGCGTGAGTGGTAGATGACACAGTGGGGGGCCCGGGGTGTGGGGGAATGGAGAGCAGAAGGAACAGATGCCACTTGAAGTTCCTGGGGCTGTTAACCTTTTTTAAATTTAAAAAAGGGTGTGTGGGCAGGGAGGGAGGAAAATCTTTCCAAAGACATAGACTTAGTCTTTCTTCCATCAAATGTTAGTACATACGAATAGCCAAAATGGAAGCAGTTTACTTCTCAGAGATGTTAAGACAAATTTTACTGGGTGGCCAGTAGGGCCTAGGTTGCAAGATGGTAGGTGTGTGTGTAGCGGGGTGGGTGCTGTGAGCCCCAGAATTCCCCAGCCTTGGTCCCTGGCCACACAGCTAAGAAGTGGGGGGGAGGGGGGGAGACGGAATCACAGCCCAGCCTCACTTCCAGTGTCAGTCCCTGTCTCCTCGTCAGTCCCGCCTCTAGTAACAGTCGCCTGCTTTCC
This sequence comes from Lemur catta, assembly GCF_020740605.2. Taxonomy (NCBI): domain Eukaryota; kingdom Metazoa; phylum Chordata; class Mammalia; order Primates; family Lemuridae; genus Lemur; species Lemur catta. The sequence continues at coordinate 33,287,524 of NC_059128.1, forward strand.
TCTCTCCCTCCATCCCCCTTAATATTGGAAGCTCCTCTTCCAGCAAAGCCCTTCTTAAGGCCCCGCAGGGAGACAGGAAACTAAGCAGGTTAAGTCTGTGTAGTGAACACTTAACTCTCTTCCCAATCCCCCAGGAAACAGTGCAAGGGCTAGTGCGTGGGCTCTGGCATGAACAGATCTGTGTTTGAATCTCTGCACGCGCTGTGCTGACCTTGGCTAGTTATTTACCTCTCGGGGCCTTTGCTTCCTTTCCACTTAGCTCTGTGAGGGCAGGAACCATGTCTTTTCACAGCTCTGTTGCACCGAGCACTGTGCAGGGCACGTAGTTCCCATAAATGTTCATGGAAGACATAAAACCTTCTCTTTCCCTTCTCCCCTTGTGACCACTTTGCACGAGGCACTGTCCTTAACCAGGCTTGCTAGGCTGGTATGAGGACAAGCTAGGTTGATTATAAAATGAACAAAATTTCTGGTTCTGCTTGGAAGAATGCCCTAAATACCACGAAACAGCAAGAATTTTTTGATTCCCTTCCATGCCAGGTATTAGGGAGAATGAAATTCCTGGTAACTGTTTATCGAGGCAGGAATAAGGGCGCCTGCCTCCCACCAGGGCCAGGTGCCTCTCTCCTTCTTCCCTCCTCCCCATCTTCGCTCTTTCTCTGCACACATAGAAGAACGGCAGCCAGACATTGCCCATTTGGAAAAGTACAACTCAGTAGATATGAATCAGCTTGGGCAGGCGAAAAATGATTCATGTCTGACCAACTTGATTTAGTTCAGGTCACCTGTTCTGAATCTTTTTCTCCCGTGTAATTAAATGATGATTGGTCTCAGTGGTGGGAAGGAAGAGACAGAATTTAGTCTGTTTGTATTTGCAGAAAGCTGGGGACAGGATGGATGAGGGGAGATGTTTTCCTGTTTGGCAAATAATCCATGTGGAGGTGGAACGGCAGAGACGTTGGGGATGCTGGCATCTTGGGGGCCTTCTGAGCTGGGCAGTTCACCCTGGGGACAGGCTGTCCAGAACGCTGCCTTTAGCAGTGGCTAAAGATGTCCACTCCTGACCTGGCTCCAGGGAGCTTAATTAACCCCTTAGACACAGCTCTTGAATCACTGGGCACTGTGCTTGGGTACAGTTAAGGTTAGGGAGATTGGAACATCTCCCCTCTTCACTTTGTTGTCACTCAGAATCAGGCCTGCTGCAACTGCTGGTGCTGACTTCTGCTGCAAGTTTTCCCAAATATGTCTCTGCCCTGGGCTCGTTTGCCAAATCCCTTGTGTTCCTGTGTCTCGTGGCAGCTTAGCTCCTCCAGTCTGTGGGCAGAGGGGCCTAAGAACTCTTCACTTCCTGTCTGTCACCCAGTGACACGTCATGCCACTGCCTCTTCATCTGGGCATATATAGTCACTCGAGAGCACCCGCTGTGTACCAGGCGCTGTACTAGGTTATGAGGGCTGCGATTGATTGGGCCAGGCACTGTATCTCATTTGGTCTTCTCAGCAACCCTCTGAGATGATTGGTAATGTCTCCAATGAAGACTTTACTGACCAGGAGATAGAGGCTCAATGAAGCAAGGTGCCTAAAGTCATAGCTGTGAGTTAAGTGGCCAGAGTTCGGACTTCAGAGCCCATGCTCCTTCTAGTAAACAGCACCAGTGAACAGGACCTAGCAACAACAGATCCACTGAGGCCTTGGTGGGCTTTTGCTGGGTGCCAAGGCATCGTGCACAACCATAGTTGAAACCATCCTCCCCTTGCCTCGGTCCGCACGCCTTCCCCATGCTCCCAACAGCGCCGCAACCCCTCCTGGTTATTGGCGAGGCGGAGAGAGAGAGAACAGGCAAATGAGGTGGGTTGCAATTCCCAGGGATCAGAATTTCGGGAAGGATAAATACAAGTGGTTCTCTCCGGAACTATGAGTAGGAAGACCCCAGCCTCACTCTGCCTCCGCGTGTCCCCCAAGCCCTTTACTGTCAGCAACTTTCAGCCCAGGGAGAAAGGAAAGCCCCACTCAAAGCTCCCGCCATGTCCTTAGAATCAATTTTTGGTTAAAGAAGGCCCTTGCCTCATCTCCTCTCTTTGCCAAATTAAACCAAAATGAAATCCCTTCAAATGTGAGTGTGCAGAGCCTTTCCCACTCCTCACTTTCTTGCTTCTTCCTTTCTCCAGGTGTTGACTTTAAGATGAAGACCATAGAGGTAGATGGCATCAAAGTGCGGATACAGATTTGGTGAGTTGGGGAGGAGGAGGAGGAGGAGGAGGAAGAGGAGACGACCCTGGGCTGCTCCTTGGCTGCCACTGTCATGTGTACGATCCCCAGGCGTCATCCGGGATAACTGGCCACCTCTATGATGGAGAGACGGGAAGTCTCAGAAGCCTGTCTCCACTCCTGTGAGCCTTAATGGCCAATCTCTTTTCTTAAGAAACTTTATGGGATTGACCACAAGTCACCCAAGGGCAATAACTAGAAGGAACTGGCAAACCACTGTGAGTTTGTCTTAGAATTAGGCTTTACCCTTTTTCCTTGGGCAGTGCTGCACCGATTGGAAGAGGGCAGGCTACACCCCATCATTTAGGGCGGGACCCGGCAAGAGTTCGGTACAGCGCAGTGCAGTTTCCACAAGCAGCCACAGGGTGCCACTGTGGCTCTTTGCCCTGAAGGCCTTGGAAACACTGGCTTTGCCAGCGGCTGGAGCTGCCTCCCAGTTCCAGAATAGTATGGGCATTGCCTTCAGAGGTCGCACAGGGACTGGGGGTGTAGCAGCATCCCTCCCCCACCTCTGCCCAGCCAAATCTGGCCACAACGGCCCAGTTCTAGAGAGAGCTGTCCGAGGCCCAGTTACGGTTGTGGCTCCTGATATCTGCCACGGGGCATTTGTCAGGAGGGGCTGGGGCCCTGCAGGCCCCGGTACAGATGACCAGGCCTCTGGCTGCAGAGTCAGGGGTGTTTTCCTCCCTTTGGCGATATAAGCACCCCTGATTTTTTACCCTGCACCTCCCAGTTTTTCCTGCAAGGGCAAAGGGTCTCCCAGCTCTGCTCCTCCCCTCCCCACCTGCTTTCGTGGTCCCTGCTCCTCTGATGGACTGGCTTTGTACCGCAGGGACACGGCGGGGCAGGAGAGATATCAGACCATCACAAAGCAGTACTATCGACGGGCCCAGGTGAGCCACCCTTTTTGGGATTTGTAGGTGGGAAACTGCCACCCACATTCCTAGCTCTGGGTGTTTGAGATTTCTGTGCCATTGACCCCCAAAATAGAGCCCTCAGATTGCCTGCTGGGGAGGGAGCTCAGGCCCATCTTTCAGTTGTTCACTGCCCATCCATTCATTCATCAGTTATTCACAGAGCGCTTACTGTAGGCAGGCCCCAACTTCCACCTCCATCCTGGGCCAAAGATCCAGGTCAGAGCATGTGGTGCCTCCCTACCCCAGAGAGTTCTGTGATGGGCCCAGGGAGTGGCAGTGGGGGGAGCGGGGTCTGAGAGGGAAGGAGACATTTCTGGATGCTGAGAAGGGAGAGTGGGACCCAACCTTTAAGGTGCCGCAGCCCTTGCTGGCCCCGCGACTGTGCACTCTCTCTGTGTGCATCCACCTCCCCATCTTTCTTTTCTTCTCTCTCTCTCAGGGAATATTTTTAGTCTACGACATTAGCAGCGAGCGCTCTTACCAGCACATCATGAAGTGGGTCAGTGATGTGGATGAGGTAGGAGATGCCGCCTCACCACCGGGAGGCGGGGGGGAGGGTGCCTCAGAGGGAAGGCGAGGCCAGGGCCCAATGCGGGGGCTGGTGAGTAAATGCCTCTAGGAACCGTTGCCTCCCACAGCCCTGGATGAAGATCTCCAGAGGAGTAAGACTTGGGGAAGAGGCCGAAGCTGGCACGCCCTCACACTCCACACCCCGCCAGGCCTCCATGGCTGTGTCCTCCCTGGAAACGAGTTAGTTCCAAGTCTGCCCTGTGAGCAGCTTCCTCCTGAAATCTCAGGTGCAGGTGGAGCTGCACAGTTGCAGTTCTAGTCCTGGCTCTGCACAATAGCTGTACAGCCTTGAGCTAAACATTTGGACGCTCTGGGTCCCCAGTTACTCATCTTTAGAATGAGGGCTGGACTCAAGTCCAGTGTCCTTTCCAGCTCAGATACCAATCGTCCAACTCAAGGAAGCGCCAATGTTAGCCAGAGCATCTCCTGCCCTAAGCTGTCCCTGGGACCCCCTGGCATCAGTCATGGCACTTGGGGGAGCCTGGCATCTGCATCCAGTCAGCCCACCCTGTCCTGAGGCTCTTAAACATGGTGGTGGTTTGGAGGGCAGTACAGCCGGTGTGGGGGATGGGCAGGAAGGGTGCCACTCACTGACGGTTCTGCCCATCCTTTGTCCCCAGTATGCACCGGAAGGCGTCCAGAAGATCCTTATAGGGAACAAGGCTGATGAGGAGCAGAAACGGCAGGTGGGGAGAGAGCAAGGGCAGCAGGTAGGTCCATCCCGGGTGCTCTGCCGCACGTCCAGGGCCAGTCCTGAGCGTGGGGACCCAAGAGTGTGAATGTGTTTGCCACCAGCGGGTCCTCCCACACGTTCCTGCACCCTGAGGACTGGGGGAGTGGCTATGCTCAGCAGGTGTCCTCTCTGTCCTTCAGGACAGTGATTTGGGGTCCATCCACAAACAAAGACCTCTTGGGCAACAACTCTCCCACGTCTGAGTTCCCAAAAGCAGGATTGCCCTGTGCTTAAGAGGTCATCCATGCCTGGGTTAGTGATGAGGAAGAACTTCAAGTTGCTGACGTCTCTAACAGCATCCTGGCACTGCTGCCATTTTCCAGTCAGGAAGCAGATCTCCCATCCCGCCCCGTCCCTCCTTATGCCCAGAAAGAGGCAGGAAGGAAAACGAGGGGAGGAAGGCCGCTGTTGGAGAAGCACCAGGGGCAGAGAGGGCAGGAGGATGGGGCTGGGGCAGTGGCCAGGCTGCAGGGAGACCGTCTTCCCGGAGCACAGAAAGGAAGAGGGATATTTCTCAGACAAGTCATCCACCTACTCCGTGGGCCTCAAGAGTTTTTCTCTCCCTCTTCAGTCAATAGCTTTCCATTAGCACTTAAAATAAAATTGATTTTTTGATATGAAAAATAATACATGGTCATTGAAAAATTTGAAAGTAGAGGCCAAGCCTACTTGAATAATAGTATTTATCGAGCACCGCATGTGTTGTGTTGTGCTAAGCAAGTGCTTTTAGGTGTATGACCCCATTTAATCATTCCACAGCCTCAGATGACAGACACTGTCAGGCCCTTTGAGGGAAGATGAAGCTGGGGCTTAGGGAGAACAAGTAACTTGCCCTGGGCTGTGCAGCTGCTAAGTGGCAGCCCTGGATTCCCGTCTGGGGCTGCTGGACTCAGGGCCCCTGCTTTTCACAAATGTGCTGTGCTGCCACAACAGCTTGGTGTCTTTGTCCTCTGATACACGACGTGTGTGTGTTGCGGGGTGGGCGGGTCGGGGAGGTGTATTTGTGAAGCCTCTGCTCCCACCTCTGCCAGCCTATGTCTTGGAGCCCCCAGTGTGGTCTGAGAAGTTACCTGCTCTGAGAGATTGTCACAACGTAGCACGGTCTGTGAGCACAATGGCAGAAGGATGTGCCTGGTGGTGTGGGTACCTCCCTTCCCTTTTCGAATCTTTCAGAAATGTCCTTCTCTTGCAGCTGGCTAAGGAGTATGGCATGGACTTTTATGAAACAAGTGCCTGCACCAACCTCAACATTAAAGAGGTGAGCGCCCTGGAGACCAGCTGTCTGCTCCTGCTGGCCGAGTCCAGCAAGGTGGGGAGGTGAGAGGTGGAGCCCCAGGATAAGATGGGCCCCACCCTGGCCGGGTGCAGGGTTCCCCGGGGGCCGAAGAGAGGACACTGGACTAACCTGTGCCCTTGGTTTCCAGTCGTTCACACGGCTCACGGAGCTGGTGCTGCAGGCCCACAGGAAGGAGCTGGAGGGTCTCCGGACACGTGCCAACAACGAGTTGGCGTTGGCAGAGCTGGAGGAAGACGAGGGCAAACCTGAGGGTCCAGCGAACTCTTCCAAAACCTGCTGGTGCTGAGAGTCCTGTGTGGGGCACCCCACACGGTGCCCTCTTCCCTCAGGAGGCCTGTGGGCAGACGGGGGAGCCTGGCTTTGCCCTGCTGCTGCCCTCTCATTTGATGACCCTGTGGAATGCCAGTAGCTGCCACTCCCCCTGCCTGGCCCTGAGAGCAGCTCTGCTGTCATCCCCGAGCAGCCTCTGCCCCAGCCCCTCCACCCTGGAGTGGTACCCTTCAGCCTGTTCCCCCAGCCACAGGCCTGCTGTGACCCCAGAATGTGCTGCGAGCACCGTCTCACCGCCCCGAGCTCCCCAGACATGGCCGAGGCTGGAGTCAAGGCCCCTGCAAGGCTCCTTTCTTGGTGCATTTTGTCTCCTCTCTGCTTTTTCTCCCTTCTCCCCACTGGTCTTTCTCTGGCCCCTTCCCCTCCAGTGTGTTTTGCATCAAAGCCCCTCAGGCCCCTTTCCCTGTACGTCCTGCCGTGTGGCTGCAGGTGCAGTGCTTTCCTTTCCTCCTGACCCTGTCCAAGGGAATGGACCCAGGCTCATGGGGACATGCCATCTGCTGCTCTAAGGAGAGCCCCCCACCCTGTTCTGTGGGTGGGCCAAAGGCTACAGGGTGCTGCTTCCTCTTCCCCTCCCCACCGTCCCTCTCCCGCCATGGGCCAGCCTCCCCAGGACCTGGGAAAGCGGAACATCAAGGTAGGAAGGAAACACCGACCTGGTGGTCCTCCAGCCTGGGGCTGTCCTACCTCTACCTGCTCCCCCTGCCTGAGCTCTGGCCTTGCTTGGCTGTCCGCCTGCCTCACTGGGGAACTGAGCTCAGAGGCAGGTGCTTCGGAGATGGAAAATAAGTGATGAGGGGTGGCAGGGATAAAAAGTCACCTCCATTGTCTACCTCCCATGCAGCATGTACACAATTTCTCTCTGTCTGGGCTCCTGAATTTAAAGAGGTGGACCAAGGCCTGTGGCTACTCCAGGGGCAGGGAGAGCCCTGGGGCCAGTGGTACTGTGAAGCCTACCATGCACTTGAGGGAAGGAGCATTTGGGAATGAAGGACTAGCTCCTACGTGTCAGGTTAAGAGCAAGGGAGAGCTGGCCAGGGATAGCATTTTGCAAAGCAGAGGGGAAAATAGCAGCAGGACCTCCTGGGCCCCATCTTCCATTTCTGGGGTAAGAGCATTTCCCCAGACATCCTGGCAGAGGAGTGAGCCCAGCCTCCAGCTCTCAAGATTCTCCTGGGAATCCACATTTTGTGGGAGAAGGGCTGAGTCCTCATGGGAAGAGAGAAGGCAGGCCCCAGGCGGAAGTGCTTGGTGCTGTTCTCTTCAGCCTTTGAGACAAGTGCTCCTCCTGCCCTCTAGCTCCTGAGTAGGCTTGAGGGTTTGCCAACTGCACTGTGGCTGCAGGTGGAGGGAAGAGGACTCCCTCCTCCGGAGCTCTGTGTTTTGGAAGTTTCTTTAATCCCATATGGCCCAAGAGTAGCTTGAAGGAGGCCCTTCTAAAAAGAACGAGGCTTTTACCAGTCCTACTAGGGTTCCTCCCCACCTTCCCAAGGTGGTAGAGGCCTAGGTCAGAGGGTCGTTCATATATTAGCCGTGTTGCGAGGCTGGGGCTGGAGCCAAAACAAAGAACTGCGCATCGAGCATTCACCAACCAAGGACCCGAATCCAGGGCGCACACATGAGGGATGAGAACGCCACTTTCTTACTCTCCAAAAGAGGGGCTGGGGATAAAACCACCAAACCTTTCCTCCTAGCTCTTATCAAACCAGGACACAAGCCAGCAGGAGAGGGTGGCTCAGAATTTAGGAGAGGGTTAGGTTAGGTGGAGGCAGGAAAAGGGCAGGAATAGTTATAAATCGTTGCCTATTGAGAAACCGAGAGAGCTGACTCTAGGATGGAGCCATGACTACAGCTGGGCTGCTTCCTCGAGGACTGACTCCTCGGGTGTCAGGACCTATGCAGCATCACGCCAGGGGTTGGGAAGGCCAGCCCTCAGCCAGGGGCTTGAGAGAGGAGATGTATAAGGCACTGGCTCCAGCCTGCGGCTCAGTATTGCAGCTTCTGAGCTTCGCAGAGGACCAGGCAGAGCCCCATTCTCTTTCTCTCCTAGCCCCCTCAGGAAAGAGGGACTATATTTATACTGTACCCTGGGGGTTCTGGAAGGGAAAACATGGAATCCGATTCTGTGGACTGCTGAGCCATGTCTGCAGCGGGGAAAAGGAATGGGAGCCGGAGACTTGGGACTGTAGGTTGCAGCCACGCTCACCAGGTACCAGAGTCGGCCTCTTACCCCTAAACTTCTGCAGTCCGGGGTGGTCTGGGCTGTGGCTTGAGGCCCGTGCCATTGAGCAGGCTCTCCTGCCTGTTTACTGGGCATCTGTTGTCTTGAGACTCAGCCCAGCCTCGCCCTGCCACCTGCGCCCAAGCCCCCTCCATCTCCCTGTGATGGGTGAATTTCACGTACTGTGTCTCGGGTCCATTATATGAATTGTGAGCAGGGTTCATCTATTTTAAACAGATGTTTACAAAATAAAGACTATTTGAAATTACAGGGGTGGCTGCCTGTGTGAGTATCTGGGTGTGGTGTGGGGAGAGGGAGAGGCAGTGTTGGTATTAAAGGCTCCAGAACACGAAAGCAGAAGCTAGAAAATGACAATGAGAATAGCAAACACTGCCTTTGCACCTTCCCTCATGCCACCTGCAGGGAAGCCCAAAGCAAAGCCCCCACTGTCCTGCAGTGGGCTTATGCTGCAGAAATAAAATTAAGCACAGTTATTGGGAGGATGCTAAACATCTGTGTTGGAGGGAGTCTTTTTTTTTTTTTCCTTAAAGAGACAGAGTCTCCTTTTGTTGCCCAGGCTGGAGTGCAGTGGTGAAATCATAGCTCAATGCTACCTCAAACTCCTGGGTTCAGTTTTCCCACCTCAGCCTCCCTAGCAGCTAGGGCTACAGGTGTGCACCAGCATGCCTGAGCTAATTTTTTTTTTTTTTTTTTTTTGGTAGAGACAGGGCAGGCAGTGGAGGTGTGTGTGTGTGTGTGTGTGTGTGTGTGTGCAGGCTTTGTCTCACTAGGTTGGCCAGGCTGGTCTTGAACTCCTGGCCTCAAGATATCCTTCAGCTTCAACCTCCCAAAGTGCTAGGATTATAGGCGTGAGCCACTGCCTGAGAGGGTCTTTTTTTTTTTTTTTTTTTTGAGACAGAGTCTCACTTTGTTGCCCAGGCTAGAGTGAGTGCCGTGGCGTCAGCCTAGCTCATAGCAACCTCAAACTCCTGGGCTTCAGCGATCCTACTGCCTCAGCCTCCCGGGTAGCTGGGACTACAGGCATGTGCCACCATGCCCGGCTAATTTTTTTTTTCTACATATATTTTTAGTTGGCCAGATAATTTCTTTCTATTTTTAGTAGAGACGGGGTCTCGCTCTTGCTCAGGCTGGTCTCTAACTCCTGACCTTGAGTAATCTACCCACCTCGGCCTCCCAGAGTGCTAGGATTACAGGCGTGAGCCACCACGCCCGGCCCCTGAGGGGGTCTTTAAAGCCAAGATGTTTCTCATCTGTTTGGGATGGACCAGGTCTTCCTAAAGGCATGAAGAAGGATTGAATAATCTTTCAGATGTGTGATTAAATACCTTAGAGCAGCAGAGGCAGACTGGAATCTCAGGGCTGCACAAGTGTTTAATATTATACTTTTGGCTGTGGAGTTGATGAAGGAGGGAGAGAATGTTTTGGGGTAAGGAAAGAATGAAGAAAGGAGTAAAGGTAAGGCAATGGTAGTCTTAAGATCTTAGCACTTTACAGTTTACAGAGCACTTGTGATACTTTATCTCCTTTGATCCTAACGATCACTGTGAGACAGAGAGGGTGGTTATCTTTGTCCCTGTTCAACAGATGAGGAAACAGGTGCTCAGAGAGCTTAAAGATTTGCCTAACAGACCCATGTAACAGTGGCAGGACTGTGGCTAGAAACCACAGAATTGGAATCTCAGGAGGGTAAAGCTTTGGCATCTATCTCTATTTAGAAAAATCGCTATAAGCAGTTCTCATTTGCAGTTAGAACAGAGAACCACCGGCAGAGGCTTTCTGCCTACTAAGCTGGTGCTGTGTCTGTTAGTGCATATCTAAAGTTATGAGCTTTTGGAAAATGGGGCCAGTTGGAAGTAAAGTTGGAGATAAAGGTATTTTGGGAGAGCCTCGTCAATTTTATTCAGTTGTGAGAACTGAGAACCCTGGGAGACTAGGAAGGGTCCAAAGTTGCACTTGCAGAAAGGAGATGGCAGGTACTTAAGGAGGAAATCGCCCCCCCCCCCCCCCGTCCTGGTACAGGAACCTCTATGGCCTTCCTGAAGAGGGCTTGCAAAAGAGAATCAATCGAGTAAGGTGTCTCTGGCAGCCCAGAGAGTCCTGGGGGAAGGTCGAGGCATGCAGATAGACCTGGCAAGTAGAGTTTCGCCCCCTGTCAGTGCCAAGTCCTGGTGACTCAGTGGCTTGGTAGGGATGCTTATTGGCTGCTTCTAGAAACTCCACTCAGCCTCAGCAGGGGACACGCTTCACTTCACACTTCCTGTCACCCCTTCTACCGACTTAGGTAATGGAAACATTTTTAGGGAGCAGCCAGCGGAGAACAAGGTACAAGGCAGAAAAGCTGGGCACTCCCTGGTGAGCAGCTCCTCCATTTCCTCAACAAATCAGATTCACAGGGCCAGGTGCTCCCCAGACTTGCTTATTCTTTGTTCAAGGCGACAGTTCCCAATGGATGTGCACCTGTGAAAACACCCTCTAGTAAACATTTGCTTTGTTACTGAGATTTCACTCTCAAATCCCAAAGCCAGATAAAGCCTAATTGCTAGCTTTACTGATGGAGAAATCAAGGCCTTAAAAAAAAAGTGCCACATTGAGTTGGTGGGTGTTCAGAGGAATGAAGTGGCATTAGGGTCGTTTTATTAATAGTTTCTGTGGGCTTCTGGGGGTGGGCGCCCACACTAGCTCTCAGCAGGTGTCCTGCAATACGTTGCACGGTTGGTGTTGAAAACATCAACAGTGGCCGCCTACCTGGCCGAGAACCACAGCAGCTCTGACTCCCTCCTGCGGGGAGATGACCTGCACCAGCCCCTCTGTGAAGTCTTGGGGACTGGCCCTTAGTCTGAGAGGGAGGGAGGTGCAGTTCACCCGCTGTGGCGCTGTGGCTGCGTGTTCTGTGTGCAAGGACTGCATCCTCATCACTTTGGGGGGCTGAGGTGGAGGTGGGGGTATAATGTAGGAGACGTACAGTGCAGGGGCTGGGGCAGATGTGTTCTCCAGGGCAAGTAACATCACTCACTGAAAGATTTCAAGACAAACACACCTTCATCCCTTAGTCTGGTGCAAGCTGAGGCACTGAAACCCACTTTTTCCTAGAAAATAACGCACTGTCCTCCTAAGGGTCCCTTTGATTTTGTGCTTGTGGAAAGCAACAGCCACAGAGAACAATGTGAACATAATATGTACATTTCGGTTGGAGTCTGAGTCAGGTGGACACTAGCCCCAAGTCTCCTCATCTTTCAGATCTCAGCAGCCCCTGACCTCTCACTGTGCGATTCAGAGACTGGCACTCAGGGGTATTCAATAAATGTCTGTGCCAAGTGGGAACGACTTGCTGGGGCAAGTAGAAGTCAATCCTGCATCGCTCCCTCCCTTTTTTCCTCCCCATTCGACCTTTAGGGCTCTGGTTTCCTGCAAGTAGTGAATTATTCACATCTGTTCATAAATACCAAATTGGCCCTTCCCAGGTGACCAGCAGGGTAGGGCGGGGAGGTGGTTTTGTTTGGCGTCTATAAACCTTGTTCCAACTGCACTTACAGGTGAGTGCCAGTTTTTGCTAAGTCATCCTGGGGATAACCAAAGCCCCATTGTTAGATCCTTTCTGTCCTCCTTCCTGGCTCCTCCTTCCTCCCCACCCCTTTGACTCCTAAGTGGGCTGACCAGCTCTGCAGGGCTCACTCTGCGCTTTGCCATGGCTCATATCGCCAAGTCCTTCTACGACCTCAGTGCCATCAGCCTGGATGGTGAGAAGGTAGATTTCAATACGTTCCGAGGCAGGGCAGTACTGATTGAGAACGTGGCCTCCCTCTGAGGCACCACCACCCGGGACTTCACCCAGCTCAACGAGCTGCAATGCCGCTTTCCCAGGCGCCTGGTGGTTCTTGGCTTCCCTTGCAACCAATTTGGACATCAGGTGAGGGGTCCCTTGTATTGTACCCAAGGATTTGGGTTGGTATAGCTCGAGTAGGATGAGGGGAGGCTGAATGACTGTGTGTTGGAGTGTCTGGAATTATGGGGTATGTTTTGTTAATCTAGGTCTTTAGGTGTGTGTGAAATACCAAGGGGAAGTACATACGTTTTAAGATTGAACACTGAGGGTGTGCGGTTTTATTGTTCAAGATGGCCGGTACCAGGTCTGTTTTTCTCTCCTTTTGTGTCCTCAGTGCCTGGGGTACAGAAGGCACTCATTAAATGTTTGTTGAATGAATGAGTGGAGGAAATAGAAGATCAAGAATCAAACTAGGATTGTACAGACTCAGGAGGCCTTGGTTCTAGCTAGACTTGGTTTTGCTATTTAATGGCTCTGTGCCCTTGGAAGAGGCACCTGATTTTTCTGGTTTAGTTTTCTCATCTGTAAATTGGGGATAATATCACTTAGCTCATAGGAATATTATGAGGTTCAGGGATAGGATATACAAAAGTAACTTGAAAAATATAAAGTACTGTGCCAATATAAGCAACTTCATTATTTAGATTGAAGATTTTTTGTTTGTTTAAATTAGCCAAGTAGAAAGTGCACATGGGGGAAAGGGAAAGGTTTTCAATGGGCGTGTCTCCTCTGGGCATCACATGTACCTCTCCATCTCTGATACATGAGTCAAGTTGTTATAGATCTTCAGCCCACACACCTCAAGTTATCTTGTAGGGATTCTTCTATTTCCATTTATGATTTTAATTGTATGAGCAGGCAGAATGTCCCCAAGTGAACCCTCTAATAATAATCCCCTTAGTTCAATTCACAGTGGTATGAAGGCAAGAAAGAGATGTAAGCAGGAAGGCTGACGTATCACTGGCTGTGACAAACCTGAGCCCAAACTATTAACTGCTCTCACTCTTCTTTTTCCCTGTCTCTTTCTAGCCTTTGCTAGGGCAGGAGAGACAGAAAGGGCAGAACCTCTTGAGAGGTCTCTCTCCCACCCTAGAGGTGCTGCCAGCCTTACACCATCACTTCAGGCCACCTTGTTGCTAGAGGGAGTCTATAGCCTACCAGGAGCCAGCCAGCCATCTGCATTAAGGGATAGGAAGTCTAATAAAGATCAGCTCTGGGCTCATGTCATGATGGCCTGGAAATGACTGTACTAATTGTTTCTACTGGTTAGAGGCAGGAACTTTCTCCCAGAGGGAGATATCTGACTCAAACTGGGGAGGAGGGGGTGGAAAATAAGGTTTCCCACAGGCCTTTGGGGTTGTCAGGGGTGGGGAAAGCTGAAGCGGGGACAGGACAGGGATGGCACTGGGCAAGGAAATCCAGGGAAGAGGTTCTGAGCTAAAGCATTCACAACTGAATACGGTGAATGTCTATGTGGTACAGGAGTCTTTGGATAGCAGCCTAGAAGTGAAAGGAATATTACATATTCACAACCTTTAGCCATTAAGCACTTATTTCCTCCACTCCCCTCTCCCTAGCCTATTCCAGAACCCGAAACCCTCTATCCGATTTAATTCACTCTTGTTGGCCACTGAGTAGTTCCATTTAGAGTACATTCATTGTTGTGTCTAACTTGCTTTGCCTTTATGGCACCTGGAAACTAGACTTCCTTGGGTGTGGTCTTCCTTCATCAGAGCTTCCTCCCATTTGCACTTCTGTTCTAGGACAAGGCAAGATGAAAGCAAGAAGCTGTACATCACATTCCTCAGGGCCTCGATTTCACCCTTGGTTTCAGGAGCTGAGTAGGGCACAGGCAAAGGTTATACTGATGCATATGTAATTGGAAGCATGGGAGGCCAAACCAAGGCACAGGGAAAGGGAAGGGGTGTGTGTCTGTGTGTGTGTGCCTGTGTATCTGCGTAGGCAGGTAGGTGAGACCAAGCAGAGGTTCCAGCCAGTATGACCTGCCTCCTTTCCTTTTCTTTCTTCTGCCCCGAACTCAAGGTTCCTCAAAGCTTCAAACACCTTTAATAACTGCTCAGGGTAGATTGGAGACAGAAGCAACAGCTCCAAAGTGCTAAATCTTTAAGTATAAGAACAGCTAAGCCAGGAATTGCAAGAACGTTCAGAAATGGCCTAGGAAACCATCACACAATAACTTTAAGACAGAAAATTCCAAGTCAAGAGTAGGTCAAAGCACATGGAAAAAGGAACACACACACACACACACACACACACACACACACACACACACACAAAGAAGAGAATGATCCCGGGAAGGGAGTGTAGGAGGGTGAACGATATGCATGTTGTTGATCCTTCATTTCCCCCTCCCTTTTCCATGCCTTTGTCTTTTTCCTCCCCCAGGAGAACTGTCAAAATGAGGAGATCCTGAACAGTCTCAAGTATGTCCGCCCTGGGGGTGGATACCAGCCCACCTTTACCCTTGTCCAAAAGTGTGAGGTGAATGGGCAGAACGAGCATCCTGTCTTCGCCTACCTGAAGGACAAGCTCCCCTACCCTTATGATGACCCGTTTTCCCTCATGACTGATCCCAAGTTCATCATTTGGAGCCCGGTGCGCCGCTCAGATGTGGCCTGGAACTTTGAGAAGTTCCTCATAGGGCCGGAGGGGGAGCCCTTCCGACGCTACAGCCGCACCTTCCCCACCATCAACATTGAGCCTGACATCAGGCGCCTCCTCAAAGTGGCCATATAGGCGTGGGCCGCTCAGCACACACATCTCCTATCCATCCAGTACCTTCCTCAGGATTCGGCGTGCCCTCAGGAGACACTGCTGGACCTAAGCGTTCCCTTGACATCAGCCTCCTTCATTGAAGAGCCTTGCCTTTCCCGTCCGCCTGTTTCCTTTTCCACTCCTGACCCTCCGGCTGGTGATTCAACCCCGGGCTCTAAGACTTGGGTGGGCTCTGGGCCTTCACAGAATGATGGCACCTTCCTAAACCCTTGTGGGTGGTGTCTGAGAAGAGTGAAGGGCCTGGAGCCACCCTGCTAGATGAGTCCAATAAAGGGCAGGTGTGGAAACGGCCAGGCTGTCTGTGTCTTCTTCCTTGACAAAGGACAGAGCAATGGTACAAACTTCAGGTGAGACAGAGGAGCTGGCAGCATGCGCAGCTTTGGTGGAGGGAGGCTCTGACTAAAGGGACACCCTATTTACTGTCTGGAAAGCAGGCTCTGGTTAAGGTCTGCAGTGGCAATTGGAGTTGCAGGAAATGTGAATTGTATTATTGCTTTATAGCTCTTCCCCAGAACTGGGAGAAAGGAGGAAGTAATAATGGGAGGTACAGGAAGAAAAGACAGTGGGCCCTTTGGTTCAGGGTACTGGGAGGCTGTTGTAGGATTACAGTCAGGAAGCACTAGCACTGTGGGTACTGGGCCAACTAGGTATTAAATATGACCCGTACCTTGGGAAATTCCCAAAAAGGCACTTTAGTCAACTTCTGGTAGCAAGGGTATAGCCGGTGTAGTTACTGGGAACAAAAAGAGCACCTTATCCTTTTCCTGATCACCTTGTTGGGTAACATTTGTGTTTGATCCTTTGGTAGACTGACTTCCCCTCCTTTTTGAAGCTGATGTTGCACTCTTGCTCCTCTCAAACTCACATATTGACAAATTCGGGCACAAGACAAAAACTTAGAGGCATGAGTGACTGGGTTCATTTCTTCTTCATGAGGGTGGAGATGGGAGAGGGGCTCCCTTCAGAGAATCAGACTGTTTATAACCTGCCAACATGATCGCCGTTCCCTGTGAGGACAGTTTCGGTGAGTGGCTTGTTAAGAATGGTGTCCCTGCTTCCTCGTCCAGTGCAGGGATATTTAAAGAGTACCAACACCACCAAGGCCAGGTTCTATCACGTTCTGGAGAAGACACTTGCTGAGAGGCCACTGCCCTGTCACTCTGCCCCACAAACCTTGTCCTGGAAGCTTCTCATTTTACCTTTCCCTTCTTTGACCACTAGATGGAATATTTTACTTCTCTTCACTGAAGCCCTGAAGGGACAGTTTTCCAAACTGGACATACTGCTTGAGAATTCCAACACCGAGGGGAAAATGTTTTCCCCTTAATCACTCTGCTTCCCATAACCGTTTTCTAAGCACTTGCATCATCTGAGAAGTAAATGTGGAGGAGGTTAAGTGTCTCCACTGCCTGACCTTCAACTAAAGCTGTCACTGATGGAGCTTTATTTCAAAAAGGTAACCTGAGTGTTACAGTGGGAATCCCCTGGCATCCTTCTGCAGGGCCTTCTGCTAAATTAAGGCCACCCTTAACTTATCTCTTTTGAAACCTCAAGCCTTTCAGATTCCTGTTCTTCAAGCCAACAACTGGTGCATGAATTCTTTTGGGGCAGGACCAGACACTGATTTTAGAGCAATAACTGCAGACAAATGGCTTTCCTGATTAAATGAAACAGAATTCAAGTTGGATGCCAGTATGATGTGTTCTTCATCTTAATGTCATAGCCTGTTGTTTCATCCAATAACAGAGCCAGTGGTCCAGAATGCTAGCATCATGCCACAGGCAATTTAGGGTCTGAGATACCAGTCAAGGCCCTGGGTCAAGTTGAAAGAATCATTTATAGATTCCCAAAGGAATGGGAATTACAGTGCAAGTGATTTTGCAATCAGAAAGGGCCATAATGCTGGAATGAGGGCTTCACTTGGGTGGGAAATGCTGTTTTCCTTCAGACAGGATCTAACCAATTTGGCTCATCAGGGAACAGGGTGGGTAGGACTGCAGGAACTTGCTAAAAGGATCTTTTAGCTTTGAGAATTCCAATGCTGAGGGGAAAATGTTTTTCCTTTAATCACTCTGCTTCTCATAACCATTTTCTAAGCACTTGCATTATCCAAGAAGATCTTTAGTTGTGCGGTTGTTAAAATGAAGAGAAATGAGAAAGTGTTTCCTTTCCTCTCCTCCTCCTCTTTTTTATCCCCCTTTTCATCCTCAGAAGTATTAGTTTATGGTCATAAACAGACAAGGCAAAGCTTTAATATAATCATCCACTTTCCTAGATAAACAAAATCTTTTAATTAAATTTCCCTAGGGGACCCAGAAGTAGGGAGAAGGCTCATTAAAAAGCTCTCCCAGAAGTGCTGAGATAATGCTACTCAATTTAGAGGAGGGACAGAGAGAATCACAAATCTGATGGCTCTTACAAAAAAATATAGCTTGGGGGCCGGGCGCGCGGTGGCTCACGCCTGTAATCCTAGCACTCTGGGAGGCCGAGGTGGGTGGATCCCTCAAGGTCAGGAGTTCAAGACCAGCCTGAGCGAGACCCCGCCTCTACTAAAAAAAAAATAGAAATAAATTATCTGGACAACTAAAAGTATATATAGAAAAAATTAGCCGGGCATGGTGGCACATGCCTGTAGTCCCAGCTATCTGGGAGGCTGAGGCAGTAGGATCGCTTGAGCCCAGGAGTTTGAGGTTGCTGTGAGCTAGGCTGACGCCACAGCACTCACTCTAGCCCGGGCAACAAAGTGAGACTCTGTCTCAAAAAAAAAAAAAATATATATATATAGCTTGGGGGGCCAGGGCATGCTGGCTCCTAGCACTCTGGGAGGCTGAGGTAGGAGGATCCCTTGAGCCCAGGAGTTTGAGGTTGCAGTGAGCTATGATGATGCCACTGCACTCTAGCCCAGATGACAGAGCCCAGAGAGACTATCTCAAAACAAACAAACAAACAAACAAAAAACCAAAAGCAAAACCAACTCCCTCAAAAGAACAAAAAAAACCAAAAAATCACCAGCTCTCTTAATTTCCTTTCTACCCAATCATACTGTATCTCACAAGAGAAACTTGTACTATAGTCAAAAAACATACATTTTAAAATTGAGAGCCCCAAATTCAGTAAGTAACTAGCCCTGCTCACAAAATGGAAGAATGGAACTGAAAGGATTTTTGATACACTCAAAAAAAGAACAGTGAACATATACCTCTTAGTGATAACTTACAAGTAACAAGCCATATCTGGTAGTGCCCAAGCTATCTCATATTAATTAGTACAGGAAAGCCCAAGACCATCTGAGAAAGAGCTAGCTAAAACAATACAACAGCAAATATAGCCTGAGCTTTTAATTTCAAGAGCCTAACTAGCCAGACCTGTACATCATGGAACGAGTAGGAAAAAAAATGAGGCGCCAGGACAAGTCCACATTTCCATTTATACATACAGGAGATTTCTTCTCTCTCAGGAAGGGAAGTGAAGAAGACCAATGCTTTTGACTGATTCCCCTCTATTTGAACAGAAAAATAAGAATTCAGTGGAACTGGGTTCAAGAGGTCTTTATTCTATTAGATCCACAGAAGAATTCTAGAAAACGAAAAAGGAAAAAGAAAGTATCACAAAACAGCACAATATTGGTTTAATAATGATGAAATATATGGATAGGATCTTATGTTTTAGATTTTGTAATATATAGTCCAAAACAAATAGATAATTATCCATTTTGCAATAGATGAGGACATTGGCAGGGGCATATAAAATCATACTCTTGAGCTTCAAATGACTAAGTTGGAAGTATTAGCAAACTCCAAGAAGGGACAATTCAGAAGCTATAATGGGCTTAGTGCTGCTATTTAAAGTAATGAAGCATTTTCTCTGCTTTCTGGATTCATTTCACCAAACGATTTCCTCAGCAGGTCAGATATAGATTTGCTGCAAAATGGAAAACATTTTCCAGGAATAAAACAACTGATCCCTACGGAGCAGCTGACTTAACTTCTCTGAATAATAAATCTTGATCTGACATCCCTAGATGCCTCCTCTAGGGCTGTCACTGATATTCTCAACGTCTTCCTAACCTTGCCAGACCCTTACATGTCATGTTTACAACAGAACACTACTATCGAGAGGGAGTCACTACACTAGCTGTGTGACATTAAGCAAGCTATTTAACTTCTTTGTGCCTTACTTTTTTGGGCTCTAAAACTGGAATAACAACTTCTATCTCATGGAGTTGTTAATGAGGATTAAATAAATGCTTAAAAGGGCCTTGGGGCAGGGCACAGTGGCTCACACCTGTAATCCTAGCACTCTGGGAGGCCAAGGCTGGCGGATTGTTTGAGCTCAGGAGTTCGAGACCAGCCTGAGCAAGAGCGAGACCCTGTCTCTACTAAAAATAGAAAAGAGAAATTATACGGACAACTAAAAACATATATATACATATAGAAAAAATTAGCCGGGCATGGTGGTACATGCCTGTAGTCCCAGATACTTGGGAGGCTGAGGCAGGAGGATTGCTTGAGCCCAGGAGTTTGAGGTTGCTGTGAGCTAGGCTGACGCCACGGCACTCTAGCCCGGGCAACAGAGTGAGACTCTGTCTCAAAAAAAAAAAAAAAAAAAAAAAGGGCCTTGATACACGTTAAGGTAGTTGAGGTGCTCAATAAACCTCAGCTTTTATTATTGTTGTTGTACGACAAAGCTTTTCCCTGGTATCTACAAAATTTTGCTCACTTTTTTTTCTTATAAGCAAAACCTTAGTTCAGTATTTCCAAATCTCTTAGCTATGAAGAGGAAACAATTCTGCTTCTAATCTCTGACCCTTTAAATTTTGGTCTCAGAATGATAAGAATTAACGGAAGCTACCTCAATGTATCTAGAACTTTATATGTTTTCCAAAGTATTTTATATTAATATTAATGCATTTGGATCTCCTACCAATACTGTGCAGGAAGTATAATGGCAATTTTTATTATGCCAATTTTACAGAAACAGGACAATGAAGTCCAAAGTGATGCTTTGCTTAATGGTTATACTGTTATAAAATGGCAGAGAGGCCTAAATGTCAGCGTTTACAACCCCCAAGCCAGTGCTCACTCATCTATGCAAAGTAAGATATTCTAAGATCCCTTTGGAGAAATTGAAATCATTCTATTCATTTATATTAACTAAAGTCCACACTTTATTCAGATTCCCCTAGTTTCTACCAAATGTCCTTTTCCCAGTACAAGATCCCATTTAGGATACTACATTACATTTAATTGTCATGTTAGGCTCTTCTTGGCTGTGATAGTTTTTCAGATTTTCCTTGTTTTTTGATGACCCTGACGGTTTTGAGGAGTCCTGGTCAGACATTTCAGATATTTTGTAGGATGTCCCTCCATTGGAATCTGTCTGATGTTTTTCTTATGATTAGACTGAGGCTGTAGGATTTGAGCAGGAAGACCACAGAAGTGAAGTACCATTCCCATCACATCATATCAAGGGTACATGCCATCAACACGGCTTACCATTGATGATGTTAACCTTGATCCATGGCTGAGCTAGTGTTTGTCAGGTTTCTCCACTGTAAAGTTACCCTTTTTCCCCTTTTCCATATTATACTCTTTGCAAGGAACTCACTACGCAGAGCCCACACTTAAGGATCTACAAAAGTTATTTGGAATTCTTCTGCAGGAGAGATTTGTCTATCCTCTCCCATTTACTTATTTAACCATTTATTTATGTCAGTATGGACTCATTGATATGTATCATATAGTTTGGATTATAATTCAATACTACTTTATTTTGTTGCTGAAATTGTTGCAGCTTTGGTCACTGGGAGCTCCTTCACTTGGCTGCACTGTCTGTGTGACATACTCCCAATCACTCATTTTTTTTTAGTTTAGCATTCATCTTTCTGTAGCACAACATGCTCCAGGCTCATCTTGTATATTTCCTGCCCCAATGCAAGAAGCAGTCCTATTTCCAAGGAGTCCTGGTTCCTTTTGTTGGAAACCAAGATCGGGGCACTAGGTGTGCTCCTATTCTATTTATTTTCTGGCCTCACAACTGCTAACACAGATGCTTCACTCTGGCTACACTGAGGGTTCTGCTTCAAACTTGAACAGAAAAGCTCAGTTCTAGAGAATAATGATCTCCTAAATTACTTTTTCTTTCAAAGGATAGGTAAGTCTAAGCAGAAAAAAATATGCAAAGAATTTTCATTATAAACTAAGTAAGACAAACCATCCGGCTTGCTATATTGTAAACTAACATACCATAATTACCAGATAACTGCAGAAGGGTCCTTAGAATAACAGAGTCATTTGTCGGGGGTCATCAGGGAGAATACTGATGGTATCTTCGGCTTTGCCACATAGCAGACACAGCATGGTATACTCCTGGAACAAGACAAAGTGCACGATTACCTCAAGGAACAGGGAGAAAGATGCTTCATAACTTACTATGTTTAGTAAAGCTGTTCTCTACAAATTGTCATGGATACTCTTTAGGTACATTAGATCAATTTCTTCAACGCTTATGTTGAAGAAGCATATGTCTTATGCTTTTTCTGTGTATTCCAGAGCCTTTTATTTACACAAATTTGAATACATGCTGATGCTCTATTTATACGAATGTTATCTTGGAAATAGATGGCTATTTTTTGGACTTAGAAAGCACACATATTTAGCTGAGTGCTGCTACTTAAAGTAATGAAGCAATTTGAGTGTGGGTCCCTGAGGACAAATTCCTGTTCTTAGAGCTGCTCCTTTCTAGGATATTTAACACTAATATGCAACAGAAATGATTTTTTTTTTTTTAAAAAGGAGAAAATTCCCAAACCATAAACCATAAAAGCTATTTTTATCTACTCTAGGAAAATGAACAATTATGTTAAGTTCACTAATATGCCATGCCTCATATTTAGAAAGCTAGTTGTCTGGAATTTGATCTATTTAAGAAGTTTTATGTTTCTTAGGCTAGACATTAACAAATGTCCAGACTGGTGACAGGAGGGATTTTATTTTGGGCAAAAATCCTTAGGGCAAAGTCCTGTTCTTTTTTATTTAAAATAAATTTTTTTTAAGTCCTGTCCTTATAGCTGTCCCTTTCTAGAATATTTAACATAGTCATAAACTATAGAGACATATGTCTTTTTTTTTTTTTGAGACAGGGTCTCACTCTGTTGCCCAGGCTAGAGTACAGTGGCATCGTCATAGCTTACTGTAACCCCAAACTCCTGGCCTCATGAGATCTTCCAGCCTCAGCCTCCTGAGTGGCTGGGACTACAAACGCATGCCACCACACCTGGCTGATTTTTAAATTTTTTGTAGAGATGGGGTCTCACTATTGCCAGGCTGGTCTCAAACTCTTGGCCTTAAGGGATCCTCCTGCCTTGCCCTCCCAAAGTGCTAGTATTATAGGTGTGAGCCACGGTGCCTGGCCTCTTTTAAACTTTTTGTTTAAAAACCTTTTATCTTCTTTAGGAAAACAAACATTTATGTTAAATCTACTAGTACTTCCATGCCTGATGTTGAGTTTGCCAACTGTCTGGAAATTGATCAGTCAAGGCAGTTTGTGTTTCTCAGGTGTAGACAGTCACTACAGAGGACAGCAGAGGTAAACAATGACTAGTACAAAGAATCAGAAGCAGGCAGCTGCCTTTCCATTGCCTATTGGTGAGTTCAGCAGCAGAGTTTAGTTGTGGCAGTGGAAAGATTATTTCTTAAAGACCACACTTAATTTCAAAGTCTACTCCACACAAACAGTAGAAATACATGGAGGGTAGAGCTCAGAGAACAAACACAAGTTTCATGAATTAAAATTAAAAATAAAAATCCACTCTCTTCAGGGTCTTTTACTGCTCTCAAATACTTCTACTGCTTTAACCCACCAGACAGTACTAGTGGGATGGCAACCTCTCACTATAAATGAAGAAGAAAAAAGTAACAGAGTAAAAAAGGGAAAAGGTTTGAAGCCAGACAAATATCTGAGTTTTCAAACCAATCTATCCATTGACAAGTTCACACTGAGTGTGCCTACATGCTCTGCAATGTGCCGGGCGCACTGCCAGATGTGAAAGAAGGCAAGGATACAGTCTGACCTTACAAAACTTACAATCTACATTGGAATAAAAAATAAAAATAACACATAATATAATCTGGAAAGATTATTAAATCAGAGAGACTAAATACATCTGTAATCTTTAGTTTATAGGTGGTCTGGAATCCAAATTTCATTGCAAGTCAATTATTTGGAATTTAAAAGCAGTTTCCCACAAAAGTAATGTTATACATGGCAGTTAGGTTCTCAGGAAACTCCACAAGTCTTTTAAATTTATATTATACAAGTACTATGGAATCTAACCATATATAGCAGTGCTTCTGTGGGAAAATATGTCTAGAATTCTAACTTGGGATGCCAAGAACATATCTTCTCGTGCTGCCAGGAATATGGTAGGATTAGGACACCTTTTATCAAAACCATCCAAGTAGGGAGAATAACTCCCCCTAGTCACTCATGGGGACCCTCAAAGACTCCATCTGGATAGGGCCTGGGGGAAGAGATTTGTAAGGAAGGGTAGAGTGGGTGGAATCACCTTTGGGTAAGACCAGAGCCTTTGTTTCATTGTGAGGGTCTCAGCCCTTTTCCTCCCTATTCATTCTGACTCCAAGTTCTCTCCATCCCTGGCCTACAGAGGAATAGAAAGTGGTCTCAAAATTCCCCTCTTGCTTCCCAAGGTAAACACATGGTCCATTTGAGGGCTTCTGCTAGGGGGATTTAAAAAAACAAAGAATACCTATAATCATTTATAATGTATTTTCCATTTAAACTCTGTACCACTGTCTCCACATTCCCATCTAGTCTTGCCATCAGAAAATCCTATCGTGTTCAATGATAACATTGTGATTGCTTTAAAAGCAGAAACCTTATCTTTTAGAGATGCATAATGAAATATTTACAGAGGTAGTGATATATTTGGAATTTGCTTCGAAACAATCCTGTGGGGAGATGTGGGAACAGTAAAGTATAAATAAAGCAACTTGGAAGCCAGGGAGTGGAGATTAATACACTATTCTGCCAACTTCTGGTTATGTCTAAGTTTCCCAAGAGATGTTTAAAATAAAATGAAAATGGCGGTGGGGAACCCCACCTTGAACTTGAACTACTGCCAGATTGGAGTGGGGGCTGGGATAGGCTCCCAGTAAGTCATGGCAGCTGAGAATGAAGAGTTCTTGTGGGGTCATCAGGCTGAGGAAGAAGTTCCCAAGTGGCTATTCACTCGAGTCAGGGCCTGACAAAGGTACGATAAAAGTTCAGAAAAGGGAGAAGCAGTAGGGGCTGGACTATGAAGAGCAAGGAGACAGAATTTGAATTTTGCTAGAAAGAGGTAAGATTTACTTGGCTTTAAAGTGGAGAAAAGGACAATTCAAATCAAGGGAAAGGCATGAATAAGGACGGCAATATGGAAAAGAGCACCATATTGCATATGGAGTAAAACGGAAATGAAGATGCACTGGGAGGTTTGTTAGCAGGGGAGCGTGGGATGATGTGTTCAAGGAAGACGAACACGTAGTGCAGAACTACAGTTCGGGGTAGCCTGCAGTAGTTTTGGCTTGAGTGGGTGTGGTCCATGATATGAGCTGTGGTTACACAGCTGGAAAAAGGCAACAGAAACAAAGGAAAAAAGGAGGGCAGGGGGGAGGTTAGGGCCAGAGAAGGAAACGTGGAAGGTGTCTAACAGGTCTCAACCTGAGTGCCTGTGTACTCACTATATGAGGGAGCATAGAATACGTTTCAGACCACAGACCAAAGCTCAGGGGTATCAGGGAAAACAGGAAAGGAAATGAGATAAAAAACAAAGGAGCAGTTAAAATGATTTAAAAGAAAGGAAAAAAGTCAAGCATATGGACAAGGGCAGAAATGCTTCAAAAAGACAATAACGGTTAACAAAAGCAGACCCAGAAGAGATTTTAAGAAAGGAGAACTGAGGCGAAGTCAAAGGATTTGGTTAGATTATAGGAAACCTGCGGGAGAACAGTTTTAGTACAGTGAAAATGAAAACCAGTTTGTAGGTACTGAAAAGGAGCATACGGAAATAAGGGAAATAGGTTCAGAACAATTCAAGTAAAGAAGCAAAAAGTAAGGAAAGTGATGATTATAGGATGAATCAAAGGGTTTTAATTCATTTTTAACAAATAAAGAAGAGCTAAGTATGTTTAATGTAAAAAAAAGTTTTTAACCCCATAGATTTATTTTTTTAAAAAGATGACACGAGAAACAGAAGGTAACATGAGATTCCAAAGGAAATGCAGTAGGGGTAGCACTGGAGAGGAATAAATAAAAATGTTCCCCTATGATAGAAGGGAAGAGAGAGAGCCTAGAGTTGGGACAATGCTACGTGTGCTGTATGTAGGGAAGAGTAGTGGGAAATAAGAGAAAGGGAAGCTGGGCCAGCCCAGCGAGAACCCTGGAATGAGGAGCTTGGATATTGTACTGTAGCTAAAGGTGTGCTATGAAAGGGCCAATGAAATGGCTGGCAAGCATCATTTTAAGAAAAATAATCTGATGGCAAAGTACAGAAAATGTGTTGACGGGGGAGTAGATGCTGGAGTAGACAAGACAAGGGAGAGTCCAGTTTAAGAGTTTTTTCAAGAGAATTTCACAGTCTCTAGGCATTATGACTATAAGCCATCTTTCTTTACCTTCTTCCCACCCCAGAGTAATTTCTGATGCAGCTTTGAAAATGGCTGCATTTGATCACAAAGGAAAAATCAGCTAGACTTCAGTCTCATGGCAGTGATTTACAGTGGCTTGGTTAGGACATAACTAGCACAATACCCATTTAGGGGCTCTAAAAAGCTGACGTGAGCTTCAGGAAGGTCTTGAAAATAAGGATAAGCACTCTTTTCCTACCATAAAAAAATAGAGCTGTTTCTTTAAGCCCATTCATTCACCAAAATCTCAATTTTGTCCTAAGTTACACATATCATATAAATATTTTCTGAGGCATAATTTTTGGATGCTGAGGAGATATAATGAAGATGTTGTTTAGATTAACCACATCATATCAGACCAGATTCTGACAGGTGACTAAGCACTTTCTTCCAGACTAAAATAAGAATGAATGAGTGGGGTTATACTATTTTATGATTCTGTTACGAAAGATTTTTTTCTAATTAAAGCACTTTCCAAATTTGCAGGACTTAAAAAATTCCCTTCCCTGTTAAAAGTTCTACTCTGATATTTATATCCTATGGATGAACACAGAGTTCACACAAAACAAGTAACACAGTTTGAAGGCCTGAAAACACAGGCAGTGAGGGGCAGACACAGGTTCCAGTTTGTGCTTGGCTCTCCCCCACTTTTCAGCTTCTCTTCCTGACCATCAGACTGACCATCAGACTTGTGAGTCTTCAGCAACCTGGGGCCTACACCAACCTCCCATAGTATTCTCCACATGTTCTCAAAATTGCAGAAGGACTAATTCTTATAATAAATCCCTTAATCTCTAGCCTCATAGTGGTTCAGCTTTTCGCCTCCAACCTTGATACACCCATGTAGTAACTTTGTTTAACAAATAATATTAAAATGTCTTACTGCAATTAAGACTACAGAGTTGTTTAATTCTACACACTATCTAGGGAAAACAAATATACTTTCCTTATCACAATTTCCGTACCCAGGAAATTGGCAGTGGACAGGCCATCACTTAAAGACAATTGAGCAATCACGTAAGTGGGCAGTGAAAAAAGCAGCACAATAGTAATTTCACAAGAAGCCATAATGTCCTATATTTTATAAACAAAAAAGACAGGACTGAGATGTCATTTGTAAAGCACACACATTGTGACTCTTGTGAAGACAGGTTTACATGGATCCACCCACATCTGGAGTCTGTCTTTCAGCTTGTACAGGTAGAAGAGAGGGATGGTTTCCTTTCATATATGCTAGTACTTCATTTATGAAAACTATACCTAGATTTTCAAGGGTACTTTTCTTATCCCCCTTCCCCTATAACATACCCATATGTATACATTTACCTGAAATTCATCCATGATACTGAAGGTATACTCATGCCTGGCTATTACGTGATGACAGTTCTTACACAGATCTGCTGAAACAAAGTGAGATTTTCGTAATTAAGTCTTAGAAAGTTTCTTCAAACAGTAAAATTTCTATTTTCAGCATGATATTACCTAAAAAGAATCTTAGCTTTGTCATATTTAACATAGCAGGAAACCCATTATAATATCTACCTTGATAAAAAAAAAGTCCAGTATCTGTTACACAGCTGTAGTCGCCAACCCCCCCTGGACCTGTCTGTGGTCTGTTAGGAAGCTGGCCACACAGCAGGAGGTGAGCAGCAGGCATGAGCAAGCAAAGCTTCATCTGTATTTACAGCTGCTCCCCATCGCTTGCATCACCACCTGAGCTCTGCCTCCTGTCAGATCAGTGGCAGCATGAGGTTCTCATGGGAGTGTGAACCCTACTGTAAACTGCACATGCAAGGATCTAGGCTGCGCTCCTTATGAGAATCTAATGCCTGACGATCTGAGGTGGAGCTGAGGTGGTGATGCTAGCGCTGGGGAGCGGCTGCAAATACAGATTATCATTAGCAGAGAGGTGTGTATAATTATTTCATTATAGATTACAATGTAATAATAATAGAAATAAAGTGCACAATAAATGTAATGTGCTTGAATTACCCTGAAACCATCCTCCCTCCCCACTGTCCGTGGAAAAATTGTCTTCCATGAAAATGGTCCCTGGTGCCAAAAAGGTTGGGGACCGCTATTATACAGCAATACTAAATAATTAAGGGTCTAAACTCTGAGATTGAATGTGCATATATTAATTCCCACTGAAAGTTTTCTAAGGTAATCAATTAACAGATATTTAAGTGTGTTTCTTAAACTAGCTGGACCTATTTAAATATGTAAAAGTTTTATTCTCAGGAATGATAGAAACTGTACTACTATAAACAACCACTGTCTCAAAAACAATGAGGCAGATACTATCATTACCACCTTTTTAGGGATAAGGAAACAGAGATACACTGTGGCTAAGTAACCAGGAAGACTACCAAGCTAGGAGGTTTTGGAACCCGAATTCAAACCCAAGCAGTCTGGCTCTAGTCCCTTGGTCTTAACCACTGTACCCCATTGCCTGGAACAAAATACAGTTTAACGGGAGTATATGCTAAAAAGAAGCAAAAGATTTCTTCTAATTTAAAACATTTTCAATTGTCTGACTCTATTCTAAAGGCTTTGTGTCTTTCATACCCATCTTTCAAAATATTATTATCTGCACATTTATCTCTCATTTATTCAGAACATATCCAAGAACCAGGAGACAAGAAAAAGGGGATGTGAATACTTATCACGATATGTGGACACTAAAGAGTATATATACTTAATTTATTCATAGAAATTCTTAGTGCCAACTTCAGAATTTATTTATTTATTTTTTTTTTTTTGAGACAGAGTGTCGCTTTGTTGCCCAGGCTAGAGTGAGTGCCCTGGCGTCAGCCTAGCTCACAGCAACCTCAAACTCCTGGGCTTAAGCGATCCTACTGCCTCAGCCTCCCGAATAGCTGGGACTACAGGCATGCACCACCATGCCTGGCTAATTTTTTCTATATATATTTTAGTTGGCCAGATAATTTCTTTCTATTTTTAGTAGAGACGGGGTCTCGCTCTTGCTCAGGCTGGTCTCGAACTCCTGACCTCGAGCGATCTACCCACCTCGGCCTCCCAGAGTGCTAGGATTACAGGTGTGAGCCACCGCGCCCAGCCAAAATTGATTTATTTTTACCATACATAGTTCATTTATTTGGCATTCCAGTTTTGAGGACAAGGAGCACCATATGAAGGTAGCTTATAGCAGCAAAACTAAGAAACAACAGACTGACAGACCAAAAAAAATCTATAAAAATAGAAACAAAACTGAAAAAAAAACATAGCATCCCAGGGTCATTTAGTATAGGGGAGAACAGCCCTAAACACATTAATAGCTGTTGGAGGACATCACTGTATTAAAATATAGTAGAAAGTGAAAACTCACGTGGATGACCCTAAGGTAATAATAATAAAAAATAAAAGTCTCTATATATTGTTCAAAGCAGCATAAAGGCTTTAAAAATATGTCCCTGAAAAACAATTTAATAAAAAAAAATCAGTGCCTGAAGCACACAAGCTTTAGTTATTTGCAAAAGACACTCATGTAGGATATCTGATGATGCTAGATAAATGAAGTATTAATTATATCTTCCTCTTTAAAACCTAACTGGTAACTATTTGTTGCAATACAACATTAAAATAGACCTCAGAATATTTTGCACAACGTAACAACTTCCAAAAGCTGATAGCTGCTAACAGACTCCTGCTTTGAAAAAAAAAAAAAAAGTCTACTTACGATCATAGGTTACTATTTCTTCTCCATCTTCTTCTTTCGAGGATTTGTTTGTGATCAGCATAAAATCCCGCTTACTGCACACTGCACAGCCTGTAAAGTTCAGCAAGAAAGATCCATTCTCTAGG
The DNA here is from genome assembly GCF_020740605.2 of Lemur catta. Classification (NCBI taxonomy): domain Eukaryota; kingdom Metazoa; phylum Chordata; class Mammalia; order Primates; family Lemuridae; genus Lemur; species Lemur catta. Next base: position 33,317,010 of record NC_059128.1, read on the forward strand.
CAGGTGTTGCCCTAAAATATTAGAATTAGGAATTTAATTTCCTTACATTTCAAAATCTTTAGTGAAAATGATTAATAGACTCTAAAGGCAAAAAAAAAAAGGCCAGAAGGTACTTGCTATAATAGAAGATTATACCAAATAATTTTTGAAATTACTAGCTTTCCTAAAGAAGTGTTATTCATGTTAAATAAAACTAAAGCACAGTATTAGATCCTTAAGTCTCTGAGGACTGCAACTATGTCTAACAAGGAGGACTAAATGCAAAAACATATTTAGAAATAACTTAAGGAAACCTTAATAATATAAAATATGAAAATGAAATATTTAGTAGCCAACAATATTAAATGAGGTATATCAAAACTAGAATTAAAATTCAATCAAAATGGAAACATTGAGGAAATGATAAAGATGATCTCATACACTGTGATGTTCAGCTGATTGTTTAAACAGCTTTCGGTCAAGCCTTGATCATACCACAAAATAAACAAAAATAAATAAATTCAGCTCTACAGATGTCAGTTCTTAAGGATATGTGTGATTCAGGTAGAGAAGGTTAACTTCTTCAGCACATCAGACTGATATAATGGTATTCAAGAAAGAAAGGGTTTGCACATCACTAAGAAACTGTAAATAACTTATGCTCCCACATTAAGGGAAGTCTTTGCTAAAGGCTTCTAATAATTAAGAATTAAAAGTCACTTTACAAATAATGTAGTCCAACCCCATTTCTGAGCAACAAACTTAAAGAGTATTTAAAAATAGTTAATGTGACTAAAAATCATTCAAATCAACATTTCTCCAACATCTATGTGTCTGATACTGTGCAAAGCACAGTGGATGATTCAAGGATGAGCCAAATATGTTTCTACCTTCAGGGAGTTTAAGAAGTATCAGGAGAATTAAGAACCACTTTAAATGATACCACAATGAAGTCCTTCCGGATTCCCAGCACCACAATTAATCTCTCCCTTCTGAGTGGCTTCTTAGTTCTACGTATTAAAAAGAGTAATTCTGGTGGGGGAAATCAAGATTTTACTATATAGTTTAGAGTTATTTAATATTAAATCATGGGCACATTAATTTAACTACAAAAGGGGAAAAAAAGCCTTGGAATTAAAGTATACAATTCCAGCTATTAAGAACAAATGCTTTGCTTTGACTTAAAAACAAAATAAAATTTACTGAGGTATAATTTACATATAATAAAATTCACACATTGTAAGAGTACAAGAGAATGACTTAACCAAGGTATATAGCCATGAAACCACTATGCCAATCAAGGCACACAACAATTCTATCTCCCCAGGAAGTTCTTTCATGCTTTGTAGTCTATCTCCAATCTCCATTCCATCCCAGACACCCACTGATCTGATTTCTATCTCTATACATTAGTCTTGCACAGTCTAGAATCTTATATAAATAGAATCAGTATACTCTTTTGCATCCAGCTTCTTTTGCTCAACATAATGTCTATGTTAATCACCTAGGTTTTTCTATGTACTGGTAGTTCACTGCTTTTTATTGCCAAGTAGTGTCCCCCGTAGGATTCATCTGTTGATGGACATTTGGTTTGACCCAGTTTGGGGCTATTATGAATAATGAAGCAATGAAGATTCATGTACAAGTCTTGTGTGGGCATATCTCTTCCTTTATCTTGGGTAAACAGAAGTACAACTGCTGAGTAATATGGTAAAAATATGGTATAATTAACTTTACAAGAAACTGCCAAATGGTTTTCCAAAGCGTTCCATTTTACATTCTTGCCAGCAATATGTGAGTTCCAGTTGCTCCACATCCTCACTGATACTAGCTATTGCCTTTTTTATTTTAGCCACTATAGTGATGTTTTATCTCATTGTAGTAAGTGGTATCTCACTGCAGTTTTAATTTTGTTTCCCTAATGACTAATGACATTGAGCATCTTCTCAAGGTGCCTATTCATTTATTTTCTTTTGCAAAACTTTGATATCTTAGTAATAAATGAGGTATACAAAACATACAATTTTAAACATTAATGATATGTTTAAAATTGTATGTTTTGTATACCTCATTTAAAACTAAGATCTGATCTTTTCCCTCTGATTAATCTAAATTAATGACTATTGCTGTTACATTACTAACAAATTTAAAGCTGAAATGTGAAATATGTGAAATATAGATTTCATTTCCAATTTGATTTGAAAAATATATTGTTATAATTTTGTGCCTGTTCAATAATTTTAGAAAATGCAATAGAGTTCTAGTTCCAACTGGCTTGCTAAATGCTTTTCTGAAAGAAAAAAGACTGGTTCATATAGTTGAGTAAGAGAACATTTGGGTTTAGAAAATTAGTATGTTTCATTTCTAACCTGACTCATGCTTGAGTTCAAGTTCTCAGTATAACATTACAAGCAAGTAGGCCAGAGCCCTGTTGGGAATTCAGTACTGTATATTTCTAGTCTGTGAAAAACACCTACCACAAAACTCTAAATAACTTTATGTAACCAAAGATAAATAATTAAATATTACTTACCCATTCTGCACTCAGCGCTGCCCTACAAGCTAATCTATTTTTCTCTGCCAAAGTTTTTGAACGAGTGGACTATACTTGTTGCTACCATCTTCTTATTACCCTTTCCTTTGCTAAACTTGTGCAAAGTGGCTTCTGTTCTTACTGCACTTAAAAATACGTCATGACTTCAGAGAACTCCAGAACTGGAAGGCTCCTTGAGACTCCAAATGGTCAGTTAGTCTCTATTGAACAACAGGAAGAGAAGTCAATTCCTCTAAGAGTTACTCATTCCATTTTTGAACATCCGTTAGAAAGTTCTTTATTTTGATTCAAAGACTACAACCCCGTAACATCCACCCACTAATTATTTTTAAATCTGCCTTCTGAAAATTCCGAAGAAAAGTTTAATTCTTCCTCATGACAGTCCTTTACTCATTTTAGAACAGAATAAAATCACAGAAAAGTATCTCTGAAAGACACTTCCCTGGTTTTTCAATCATCTCAATCCTTTACTCTTCTTCCTTATACTTTCTGTTATTTATTTTCTAAGTTACTTTAGTCTTTGAAGCTCAGTCTTTAATTCTCTACATTCTTTTCCTCAGAGAAAAAAATCCTATCTTGACACCTTTATTTGGTTGACTCATCTATCTATGCAGGTGCACCAAACTGCAATCCTGTATCTTCACTTGATTCCTCAGATAATACACTCTCAACCTCAAATGAAGCATGATAAAAACAATTTGATCATTCCCCTCCCGTTTTGATTTTTCTCCCATATGCCTCCAATTTCTGTAATGATAGTTTCAATTTTCCAGTTGCCTAGATTGAAAACCTTGAGATCATGTATAGCTCATCCCTTTTTCCCTCCTACATTAAATTGACTGAGTCCTGTTAATTCTTTCTTTGAAACAAGATCTTCATTATCTTTTGCCTACAACACTGTTGCCATGGCTTCGCCAAATGCTGTGGGATTATCCTTTTACACTCCTCCCACCCCATCATTCCAACATAGAGCCATTAAAATTCACTTTCCTAAATAACAGATTTCAGAAAAATTTCCCTATTAAAAATTATTTTGATGGTTGCCCAGTGCCTAAAATGTAAAATCTAAACTTCTCAATATGATTTTTAAGTCTTTCAGTTAGCTCTACTCTTAAGAATCCAACCTAATCTTTGCAATATTCTCTACTGCAAACTTCTCCCTCATGGTCCCTGTAATGTGCAATGTTATTGGTTTAAAATATTTTTAAACTTTAAAAATGTGTGAAAGAGAACACAATAAACTACATGAACATAAATGTACAGCATAATGAATAATTAAGTGAACATCCGAATCAAGAAATAAAACACTGCTTGCACCCAAGAAGACTTCTCCTCATATGACCCTTCTGGATCATAACTTAATCCCCTAGCAGTGACCATTATCTCCACTTTATGCTAACTGCGTGCTTTTCTTTATAGTTTTTCCACCAGGTACATCCTTAAATAATATAACTTAGTTTGCCCATTTTTGAATTATACTTTATGTGTTTGTTCATCAACAATGTATTTCTAAGACTTATTCAGGTTGCTGCACGTAATTCTGGTTTATTTTCATCACTCTAGTTCAGGATTTCTCAACCTTGGCGCTACTGACATTGGAACAAATAGTACTTTGTTGTGGTGGCTGTCCTGTGTGTTGCAGGATGTTTAGCAGCATCCCTGGCTCCACCCATTAGATGTCAGTAGTGACAACCAAAAATGTCTCCAGACATTGCCAAATGTCCCCTGGGAGGCAAAATCAGTCCTGGTTGAGAAAGAACACTGCTCTAATTCATTCACTTCCATTACTCATCCATTTATGGTGTTCCACTCTGTATCAGTTACTTTTCCAGTCTACTACTACAAAAATAATGCTGTTAGAACATTCTTATACAAGTCTCCAGGAGCATATGCACATGCATTTTTCTAGAATGGGAATTGCTGGGTCATTTCAGTGTGCATATCTTTAACTCGATAATGCTAAACTTTTTTTCCAAAGTGGTTGTACCATATGAGAATTCGTACTATTATATATCCTTCTCAAAAGACTTAACTATTATTCATAAAATATTAAGACATAATCAACTATATAGACTTTCTACCTCCCAATCAATGCACGAATTTCTGTTCTTGTTATTTTCCTTCAGCCTCCAGCTCCTCCTTCCCTTCTTTTCTACTCTAATTACAACTATTCTTCAAGCCCCAACTGACGTTCACCTTTTGGGGGGAGAACAAAACTATCCCCTATTGCTCTCCTCTTTCTCTAAACTTGAATAGCATTATGGACTGTGCTGCTCATTTTTTGTTAAGCACATAAGCCCCCAAATCGTAAACTCTTAGGCAGCACAAAAGCTGTCTTTTATTTCTTCTTTGAAATAAAGAATCCCTTTCTGGCCTAGCAAAGTAATCTAGCTATACACATATAAATATTCAACAAGTACACCTTGAATGAATGAGAACAGACAAGCTTCACAATCTCCTGAGTGTGAGAGGAATAGAGATTTGAAAGTAACAGCCAGGAAACCTGAATTCTAGTCCTGGCTCTCATTCATACTAACTAGAATGTGAACTTGAGCAAGTGATTTCCCCTCTCTAGACATCTGTTTCTTCATCTGCAAAAATGGGTTAGAACAGACGACCTCAGAAGTCCCTTCCAGCGACAGAATTCGGTTAGAAAATTCAACTACAAATCAAGCTTGAGGACAAGACCGGGAGTATGGGTGGGGGAGTTTCTCGGGTGTCGACCGGGGTGGTAGCGGTGGTGGGGTTTCCTCTGTTCTCCCCTGGAGCCCAAGAGAATGAGCATGATGGCTGATGTCAGCCGTCAGGGCAGGGACGAGTGGGAACGGACGGCCACAGGCCATCCCTGGTGACAAGTGCCTAAATACAGATATCGGGTCACTGGTAAAGGCAGTGCGACCGAGTCCGCCCCGCGCACGGGCGCTCGGGGAAGGCCGGCCGGGGGTATGAGAAGCCTCAAGGGCTGGCCGTGGGCCAAGGGAGCGGGAGGTTCTCGGCGCCCACTCGCTCACCCGGTTGGGATATTCCTTCTCCACACAGTCCCCACACATGGCGACGCTGTTTACAGGGAACGTCCTTCACCGCTTCCGGGAAGACGAAATCTCGCGAGAGCTAACAGAAAGTTGCCGCATGCGCCCCAAGTACTCGACGCTGGAGTATTTGGTCTTCGGAACCGAGTCGAAGTCTCCGCCCCTTAGCAACTGTTGTTAGGGCATGGCATCGTCTCCCCGGAGACATCCGTAGGCAAAGAGCAGAGAAACCTTCCGAGAAAGAGGAAGGAACCCTGGACTGGTAGATGCGGCGGGAAGGGGAAGTGGATCTTGGACTGGGCAAAGTTCTCACAGGCGCCTGCCTGAGCTTAGGCTGACAGAAACGCTTACTCCATACAGAAAACTGAAAAGTTCACACTTTAAATACCGTTCTATACCAATTCTTAGGGCAATGAGAGTCATGAGAGATCAGATCACGGCAAGTGAATAAACAATAACTGACGTGTTTGGGAAGAGGCACTTAGTGCTCTGCAGAGAATCTCCTAAAAAGAACACGTAAAATGTTAATAATAAGTGACCCCCCACCCCGCCCCAGGGTCCTCTGGAGGACACAGCCATGGGAAACGTCTCTCTCTCTCTCTCTACGTGTCACAGTACTTCAGTGGCGGGCAAACACTGTAAATAGAAAATGGCCAGGTCTATGAGCCCTGCATCATTTCCCAATCCCAATCTCGAAATGTTTGTGATTGGCGCCCCGCCTCTTCCTTTCTCCATGTATGGAAAGTATCTTATTATTCGCAATGCTATAATTAACCTGAATACGAATCTCCAAAGTCTGTTTCTGTGCTTCTGAATAACGTGTTTCCATCTCACCCAGCTCGATGGGAACATCAGCACCGTCCCTCAGCCTTGCTTTACCGCCGTCAGAACAGTGGAGATTGCAGAGCATAGGAGACTCTAGGATCCAGATTCTTTAAAAAAAGGGATTAATAACCATTTCAAGCCAGTTTAATTTGGTTTGCTAATATGGGAATTATATCTCTACTAAAGCACTGAAATTGTAACCTGTAGTATTTCAACCTCTGGTAAGTATCTGCAATGGTTACTAAAAATCACAGGTGTGCTAAGAAACACTGCAAGAACTAGAGCCATCACAGTTTACTTTGTTCTTAGAATAATTATAAAGCCTCCCATTGTATGACATTTTCAACCTTTCAAAAGTGTCCTCATTTCAGTTTCTAATGTTATGCTTTTACAGCCCCATAAGATTGGCAAGAAAAGTACGTCTCCCCTTTTCAGCTGAGGAAACCTAAGAAAATGGGTTAAAGGTCTTGTCTATGGTAACAAAACTACTCAGTAGTCAGCCAGGACTAGGATTCTGTTCCTATCTTATGCTCAACTTCTTTCTAATACAATACCCACTAGCCACATGTGGCTATAAAGCACTTTAAATGTGGCAAGTTTGAACTGAGATGTGCTTGTAAGTACATCCTGCACTGTAGAGTTGGAAGACTTAGTATGGAAAAAAAGAAAATAAAATATCTCATTAATAATTTTATATGATTGCATGTTGAAGTAACCTTTTGATATATTGGATTAAATAAAAAGGTATTTATTAAAATTAATTTCACCTGTTTCTTTTTTAGTGCGGCTACTAGAAAATTTAAAATTACACATGTAGTTCTCATTTCTATTGGACAGGGCTGATCTATACTTGATCCATTTTTAAATGGTTTCTCTGTTTTTAAAGTCTAATGCTGACGTTCAATTTAACTAACTTTTGTATCTATTTTACTCCATTCTATAGATATTTGTTGAGTGCCTTCAATGTGCAAGGAACTGTGTGGACAACAGGAAGATGAAAAGTAATTGTCCTTTCCTACTCACAGTTTAGTCTGACAGATAAAGTCAGCATTGATACCCATAATTACTGGCAGACTGCAGTATAGCACAAAATGAAAAGACTACTCCCAGGTGGAAGGTTGGGGAAAAGGAATTTGGGCCTTGAAAAATGTACAGGATTTCAAAAAGCAGAAAGGAAACAAAAAATTAGCCGAGCATGCTGGCGTGTGCCTGTAGTCCCAGCTACTGGGGAGGTTAAGGTGGGAGCCCAGGAGTTGGAGACTGCAGTGAACTATAATGTTGCTCAGGCAACAGAGCAAGACCCTATCCCTAAAAAAAATAATAAATTACCAAAAAATAAAAGCAGAGATTTTTAGTCTAGAAATTTCAGGTAGACCATGCCAAGGAGTTTGGATTTTATTCTATAGGTGATAGAGGGCCATTGAAGGTTTGAACAGGAGAGTGATGCCAGAGTTATGGTTTAAGAAGATTATTTTAGCAGCATTTTATTGGGGCTTACTGGAACTGGAAGAAATTGGAAATGGGAAAGGCAGACACTAACAGGAACCACAAGGGGGAGATGTGTAGCTTTCTGCTTCATCATTGATAGAACATACTTGACAAAAATAAAATTAAATAAATTAAAAATTACACTGCAGTGGAAAATCTCAAAGAGCATGTCCTTTGGCACAAACTGATTTCATGTACTGAGGCATGAAAGACAATCTACATATTTATGAGTGTCTTTTTATTTCCCGGAGTGATATCATATTTTGTTATTAAAATGAGCAAGTGAAAAAAAAGATCATTTTATTCATAGGCACAAAAGTTCAAGAGCTAAGTGCCATCCATCCAATGAAGTCTTCCATTTAAATCTAGCCACGTTCAAGGAAGAGAGGCAGCAAATGAAACTGAGGGGAGAAGTTGGACAGGACCAGAAATTAAATTGTGATTGCGGTAATAGGAATATAAACGTTGCTGAGGTTGACAGATGGAAAAAGGAAAATAGAAGTTACAGAGCAGAAGGAGATTAGCACCTGAAAGGAATGAACAAATAGTGGTGTAAAATAAGCAAAACAGTAAAAAACAATCTATTTTCTCTTTTAAGTAATTATATTTAAAAAGTTTATAAGAAATATTTTAGTATTTAATATTATCTTCTAATAGAATTTTCTCTGGGACAATACCCTGACCCCATGAGTTGTTAATAAACATGTGATGTCAGTGATGTAGATCAAATATACCCATGACTTGCGGTATATGCATGAGATTATCTCTTGGTAAAAGGAATCGATTTAGGAAAATCTAAATGTTAAAATGGCTCTAATTGCTGGCTCAATTACATGTGCTAAACTACATGCCTGGGGCAAGATTAAAGTTTTCCCTAAAGAGTGCACTGTGAATTTCCTTTTAGCAGTTTTTATTATCTTTTGTTGTTTGCCTTTTTTGATGCTCAAAGCCAAGAGGCTGGAAGGATGCAATGCTGATCATTGTATCCTCTTCATCCTTTTTTAAAAAAGTGTAAGGAAGTGCCCTGAGCCTTTGTGGTAACATTGTTAGACCAATTCCACAGATGGAGGAAAGGAAGCTCATCTCCAAGTAGAAGCTCATCTGCTTAGGGAAGGTATATGTCATTCTTTCCACTGTCTCAAGGAAAGTGTGAAATAAGAGTCTGTCGCTGTCTTTACCTAGTATCACCTGCCTGAGATGAATGAATTAGCAGCAATTCTGGGTTAACAGAGTGAATACAAGTGAGCCTGCCCGAGGACAGGTATAACAGGGCTCCTAAAAGTTCAGAGTCAGCAGTTTTTTTTCTTAGCTCAGCAGTGGAGTTGGACCTTCTTCCCTTTAGGGTTCTTATAGCCCACTTTGGGCTACTTCCCCTATTCAGGTTATAAGTTCCAGCTTTTCAAACACACGGCACTTAAAAGCAAAGGAATAGCCACCATTTTCCTTTGGTTCTATTTCTTAAGCTGGCCTCACTTTTTTTTCAAATACAGATGAACATTTCCACAAAAAATTTTCTTGATATATGTCAAAATCTTTTAAGTAGTAGCCTTTGGGGAAATATTATCTCTCAAATCTTTCATGGATTGGGATGGATTTAACAATCAAAATGTAACTGATTTTCAGATACGTTTCAAGAGTCTCATGCTCTACTGACTGAGCTAGCCAGGTGACCAATCAGATATCTTTTAGATATATTTTATTGTGTTTTTTTTTTCCCCTAATGTGTGCCCCAAGGATATAGTAAGATTTAGAGCAGACTTTTGTTCTCCACCACCTGTGTTGACTCTGACAGGTGAAGGAGTTTGGAATTTTTAGAGAAACTGGGGGAGTGAGAAAACGAAAGTCAAGAGGTCTTTGTTTTTTACTTCAAGGTAACTCAGACACAAAATCCACAGAAATCAAGAAACTTTCATAGTCTTGAAAAGAGTAGTTTTGACTTGGAATAGAGAATGGGTACACAGAAGCTGCAAGGAATATTTGGGAAATAATATGGTGATTTAAAGTTAAAATATTAGATTCCAGTCCTAATTGTATCATAATAACAAAAGGACAATAAACAAGTTGTTTATTGGCTGAGGTTCAATGCTTTCATCTGTAAAATAATGGCAATAATAAATACACCTACCTCACAGGGTTGCTTTATAAAATGATATGCAAATGATTTAGAAATACAAGTTTCTACAGATGACTCAAGGGTTTTAAGGAAATAATTCTGGCCTGAAGGCTGAGGTGGTAGAAGGGAGGCTAATACAGTAGGAAAAGGGACTGGTAATGACTCAACTGTATGAGTTTGCGTCTGGCTGAATTGGGTAATATGAGACTGTGTACTTTAACGAATTTGTACAAGGTGGTTTACGTGCAGCTGAAAAAACCGAGTGAGTATGTTGTGTTGGAGGTGATGTTGTGATAGGGGGATTGGTGGGGAGGGAAACACAGGAGCTGGAGAGGGAGTGAATGGCCAGGCTCCTCCAGGAAGCAGATGTGGAAAGTTACCTAAAGGCACAAAGAGACAGGTTAGTCTTCTTTGTAGATGCTTCTCCTGGTTCCTTGTACTTCTTGCTCTTTACAAAATCTTCTTTGAGAACTAATAAGAAAGTACATAGCAAACTTTGAGAGAACTGAGGCATATTATTGAGCAACTATAGTAGACAGTGCCAAGAAAGAAACGGTTATAATAAATCTCATTATGTCAATGCTTTGAAAGCTCCGTGATTTTCTATAGCCCTCAGGATAAAGGAATTCTTTCCTGCAGCACTCAAACCCTTTTAAAATTTGGCCCAGTCTACTCCTCTAGCCCCATGTCCTTACTGCTCCCCACCTCCCCTCCTGCTGTCCTTTCCTTGTCATCCCACATTTTCTATTTCTAGTCTCACCAAATTTCTCATGGCCCCAACCACACCAAATTCTTACAAGTCTTCTCTCTAGCTTTTTGCATGCTGCTCTCTCTGTCCAGAATAGCCCTTGAACTCATATTCAGTCTCTCAGACATGGCTTCAACATCACCTCTTACATGAAGACTGGCTATGAGTATCTCATTTTAAGTACCTATAATAGCACTTTATTCGCTCTCCTGTTATAGATGCATAGTCAGTGCTTGACTGTGAACTCCTTGAGAATGATGCTTGTTTCCCAGCATCTAGCCATTATGCCTGATACATAGTGGGTGCACAATAAGTATTTTTTGATTAATTACAAAAGCTGAGCACACAGTTTCACCCATCCCACCACCTTACCCCAAATTCCATGGCCAACAGCAGCCAGTAGTCCACCTGTCTTGTTTAGATTTCACCCTGTTAATTACAGGTCCTCACTTTCAAAGGTTTTAAAATTTCAGAAGGAAAAATTTTTTTTTTAGGAGAAGGAGTTTTGGTTAAACTTGTTTTTAAGTTTAGTATCTTCTTCTTCAATAAATCACCAAGAATTCAATGCTAAGTCATACCTTCATGCTGTGCCCACCAGAAGGAAGATTCTGCCTACAGCATGGATGACTCAATAGGGGGAACAATGTGCCCTAAAATCATTTGATTTAACACCTCATTGCTCTCCAGGAAGTGATCTGAAAACTCAGAGTTCAGTTTGCCACCTCATTCCTGGAAATTTAGTAATGCTTTCCTGACTTCAGTTGGTTCTATACACTACCTTTGTGTTTCTCTATTATATAATAGATCATTGGATCCATAATGGTTTGCTGACTTGGGCTTAAAAAGGGTGGTGACTCTTTTACCAGCGTGGTTTCTTAGTCCTCCCTTACCAGTTCAGTTAGTACTTGAGATGTCTGCATCAGAGAGCCTTTTGTTTCAAAATTTAACATGGTGCTCAAAATGTAAATATACCTGGAAGAAGTTGTAAAAAGTTTTTTTTTTTAATAGTGTTTTTAGGCCGGGAGCAGTGGCTCACTCCTGTAATCCTAGCACTCTGGGAGGCCGAGGCAGGCGGATTGTTTGAGCTCAGGAGTTTGAGACCAGCCTAAGCAAGAGCGAGACCCCATCTCTACTAAAAATAGAAAGAAATTATATGGACAGCTAAAAATATATATAGAAAAGTTAGCCGGGCATGGTGGCACACACCTGTAGTCCCAGCTACTCGGAAGGCTGAAGCAAGAGAGGATTGCTTGAACCCAAGAGTTTGAGGTTGCTGTGAGCTAGGCTGATGCCACGGCACTCTAGCCCGGGCAACAGAATGAGACTCTGTCTCAAAAAAAAAAAAAAAAAAAAGTAAGTAGTGTTTTTAGTTCCCTCATATTTTAAATGATGTTTCATTGTTCACATTGTGGCTAGGACTGGCTACTCTAAGGGGCCTTGACAGTAAATTTTATCTCAACACTGGTAACTTAACAACTACAGTTTCAAAATAGATAAAAAATAAACAAAAGACTCTCAACAAAATTTAATGACCAAAACTTTATACCTTTGTTATACTCCTACATTCCTTTAAGTTTCTCTCCCAGAAACGACAGAACCTCCTTACAGCCACAAGATAACTACAAAGTCTTATACCACCTGTTTGTCCAAAAAAGACAAGTGATACCCCACCCCCATATTGTGCCCAAGGACTCACTGAGTCTACACACAAGATTTTAAAAAATGACCAATATTAACCCTTAACTCATTATAATACTAAAATCCCCACCCTGGGAGAGACTTATCTGCCATTTTTTGATGGTAAGATATATACTAACATAATTTCTCACTACACTTACATGCCCTACACTCCACCCCAAACACATAATGATGCTCACTCCCCTCATACATTATTCATTTCACCTCCCAAAAAACCCCTGACCCTGTTAATTGGGGAGGTGGATTTGAGACAGTTTATACCTCCCTCCTCCCAGTGGACACATCCACCATAATAAATCCTTTCTTCCTTGACAATCCTCATTGTCTCAACAATTGACTTTCTATACAGCAAACAACAGTGAACACTCCCCCCTTATAAGTTCATTAATAAAGTAATATGATAACATTAAAGCTCAGGAATTCAAAGCAATTCAATTCATATAATGTTTGGAGTATCTGCTCCATACCTGCCTTCAAGTAGCTCACAATCCAGGGGGAAAGGAAAACCAGTGATCACAATGTAATGTAATAACTGATCTTTGGAATGCTACTGGGGCCCAGAGAAAGGGCAGGAATCCTAACGTAGGAGAGGTTGGAGAGAGGAAGGGACATATTCTCAAAAAAGATTTTACAGGAGAGTTGAAGAGTCAGAAGACTCTTTAAGACTGGGTAGAGGGCTGGTGGGGCACAGTGGCTCACGCCTGCTATCCTAGCACTCCAGAGTCCAAGGTGGGAGGATAGCTTGAGGTCAGGAGTTCAAGACCAGCCTGAGCAAGACCAAGATCCCCATTGCTACTAAAAATAGAAAAAAGTAGCAGGGCATGCTAGTGCACACCTGTAGTCCCGGCTACTCGGGAGGCCGAGGCAGGAGGATTGCTCAAGCCCAGGAGTTTGAGGTTGCTGTGAGCTAGGCTGATGCCACGGCACTCTATCCTGGGCAACAGAATGAGACTCTGTCTCAGGGGAAAAAAAAATTGGGTAGAGGGGGGTTGGTGGTTTTAGTGAGCTATGATGATGCCTCTGTACTCCGGGCTGGGCAATAGAGCAAGTTTCAAAAAGCAAAAAAAAAAAAAATACTGGGTAGATATTATGGGATGTTGGGCCAGGTGTTCCCCTAACAGAAGGAGCATGTGCAAAACTTTATCCTTATTGTGAAAGAATCTGACATCACTTAGATCTATGCTACCTACCCTATGGATCACCTCTTCTAAACTTGTTTTTCCAGGCTTCTGTACTTTTGCACATGTCAGGGAAGGCGGACTTCATAATTATGCCAAGCCTTGTGGAAATTATCATGTAATGAATTTTAAAATTACTCAGGCCTCTTCCTGCTATATATCAGGATCACATTTTCCATCAAGGTGGTCATGTGGAGACCTACATATGTGGATTCACATCGTAGCTGTCACTTATTAGCTGTGAAACATTGGACAAGGTACTTATCTGTGCCTTCTTCCTCATTTGCAAAATGGGAATACACCTTCCTTGCAGAGTTGCTGTGAGAATCAAAGGAGATAATCCACATAACATAGGGTCTGATATATGTATTAAGTATTCCATCAATGTTAGCCATGATGATGATTATTCCAGGGAACCTAATGAAGATATAATAATAAATGTGTGGTAATCAAGAGGTAGTAATTAACTGCAACCTCAGAGAATCCCTGAGCTAGAGGAACTCTTGAGAAGTTATCTAACATACTCCTCTGCATCCAAGATCAATGCTTATATCAATAATGTTTAGCCCTGCCTGCCACAAAAGGCCCTAACTACATCTGAGGAAAGATTGGGGGTAGAGGAGAAGGATAAAATAAAATCACAAGCAGAAAGAGGGGAACAAGAAATAAAGTGAAAAGGAAGCAGAATGATAGGACAAAGAGGGTAGGAAATACACTTTGGTGGCACATCTGCCATTAGATAGACCTAATCTCTTTCATGTCATTGGGGCCCCTTTCTGTTCAGGTAGAAATTTAGGTTAGAAGAGGGTATTTCTAAAATACGGACGAATTTTTTGTTTGCTTGTCTTTCCAAGAGTTTTCCAAATCCCCCAATTAATTCCCCTGTTAAAAAACCTTCAGATTCCCCAGCCTGACATCCATCCTGCTTTCTGCTTTCTCAGCCACCATCCTAGTTCAGGCCCTAATTACTTCTCACCTTGACTACTGTAATAGCCTGTCTCCTGTCTCTCTTCACTTCAGCCAGCCTACACACTGCTGCTAGATTAATTTTCCTAAAGCACGGTTCTGAGGTTCTGATCCTATCTGTGCCTTGCTTAAAAGGCTCCAATGAATTACCATTGTCAACTGAATTAGGTGCCGGCTCCTTACCCTGGTGGTTAAAGCCAGCCACAGTATGGCTTTACTTTACCTTTTCTGTCTTAATTTCCATAATTTATTCATATTCAAACTGATCTACAGGCATGAAAAAGAGGTCTTTCTATTTGGAGTGGCCATAAAAAATTTCCCCACAAAGACAACAGGTAATTCACACATGAAGGAGGGCAGAAGGTGTGAGGGTCATTTTTCACTTCCTACTAAATGTGATCTTACTGTCTGCATCCTTCCCCCAAATATTTTGTTTGTTATTTTTATATGGCATTTATTAAATTCTGCCTTAGAGTCATTTGTGTGCTTCTCTTATTTCCACCTTGCTAGCGTGAATCCAGCCTGAGAACGAAGACCATACGGCCTTCATCTCTGATCCCCTTCAGGGTCTACTACTATGCCTTGCACACAGGGGCATCCAATACATGTTTCAAATTCCCTGATTATATTGAAAAGAGGTTATGGATTGGCCTCAAATAACTCCGTTTTTGCTTATCATCTCTCAAAATGTTCTTACTCCTTCCTATCAATATGAAAATTCTTTTTTTTTAATTGTAGCATCTGTATGTCCTTTATATGGCTATAAAAACATTACATGTTGGATTATAAGTAGCTAGAAGACAGGCACTTTTCACTGTTTAACCTAGTTTATGAAATACTCAATTCAAAGATTTGTAAACATAAACTCAATAAATGTTTTATGGCAATAATTTTAATGAAAAATCCATTTGCAGATTATTTGATAAATCAAGCATACTTAAACTTTATGTATACATGCCCATTTTTCTCTGGGGAGAGGGTACGTAGCTTTCATCAGATACTCACACGGGTCTGTTACCCAGAAAAGAGTAAGAACTATTCTTATGAATCAGTGCATCTACAGAAACATTTTTGCTTTGTCCCTATTCATTACTTGCAAAGGAATTTTTTTGCCAGTATCAGTGTGTATCTCACAAACAGAACCAGTCACAGACAGAATCATTCAGGATAATTCCTGATGCTGCTTCCAAACTTCTATGCTGTCCCCACTTACGCTAAGAGTCTTGCCTTTGGCTAGATTGAAGAACAGAGTAATGCAATCACAGACATGGTGTATAAAGACCTCACCATCTGCCACATACATCTTCTTCTTCCCTATTCCTTTAGGTATTAGGAGGCCTCGGCTGGTTTCACAGGAGATTTTTATCCAGATGCTCACTATCAAAATTCCTAAGCGATCCCTTCTTTCTCATGCCAACACTTACAGCTGATCCCACAGTTCTAGCTAAGAGTTTAAGAGGAATAAAAATCTCTTCTAACAGGGCGAATTTCAGATGTTAGATTCATCATCTTTTCCTAGGGAACTTTAGAAAAAAGGAATGGAATGTAAACTTTGAGGTTACTATTTAAAACCTGCTTCTTGGTTAGTTTTCTGCAAAAGCTGTCTCTCTCCTGCTGATGATTAATGATTTTTCTGTATCTTTCTCCTTCCTCTCTTATTCCCTTTGGGATTCACTTCTCCCCAGTGACTTAATTTAGTTAATGTTCTAATTAGTGCAACTTCCACTCCAGCAGATTTCCTGGGCATTCACATCAATGCTTTTCCATATGATAAACTTCATTAACAAGTCTCTAAACATTCAAGAAAAAGGAAGCAGTTGTTTGATGTAATGGGCTCTACCTCATTTGCCCCCGTCTCCTACTCTGAACTTCTTGGCCATCCTAGAGCTTCTTCAGCAGATAATTCCATCAACAGAGAATTAGGGCTGAGCTGTGGCGTCAAGGCTGATGGCTGAATGGACTCATTTTCCAGTAGGTACTGTCCATATCATCACTCTAAGTAAAAAAGTATTTTTATACCCAGGAAAAACACTATCCTGTAGAATGGCTTTTAAATTTTTATTTATTTATTTTTGAGACAGGATCTCACTCTGTTGCCCAGACTGGAGTGCAGTGGCAGGATCATAGCTCACTGCAGCCTCAAACTCCTGGGCTTGAGCGATCCTCCTGGCTCAGCCTCCTGAGTAGCTAGGACCATAGGTTCATGCTACCACACCTGGCTAAATTTTTTAGTATTTTGTAGAAATGGAGTCTAGCTATGTTGGCCAGGCTGGTCTTGAACCCCTGGTCTCCCAAAGTGCTGCGATTACGTATGGTGTGAGCCATTGTGCCCAGCTTAGAATGGCTTTTTTTTTTTTTTTTTTTTGAGACAGGGCCTTGATCTGTCACCCCAGCTAGAGTGCAGTGGCAGGATCATAGCTAACTGCAACCTCAAACTCCTGGGCTCAAGTGATCCTCCTGCCTCAGCCTCTTGAGTAGTTGGCACTATAGGTGCATGCCATCACACCTGGCTAATTTTTTTTTTTTTTTTTGAGAGAGAGTCTCACTTTGTTGCCCGAGCTAGAGTGAGTGCCGTGGCGTCAGCCTAGCTCACAGCAACCTCAAACTCCTGGGCTTAAGCGATCCTACTGCCTCAGCCTCCTGAGTAGCTGGGACTACAGACATGCACCACCATGCCCAGCTAATTTTTTTCTATATATATTTTTAGTTGTCCAGTTAATTTCTTTCTATTTTTAGTAGAGACGGGGTCTCACTCTTGCTCAGGCTGGTCTCGAACTCCTGACCTCAAGCGATCCGCCCACCTAGGCCTCCCAGAGGGCTAGGATTACAGGCGTGAGCCACTGTGCCCGGCCATAATTTTTGTATTTTTTGTAGAGATGAGGTCTCGCTCTTGTTCTGGCTGGTCTTGAACTCCTGGCCTCAAGTGATCATCCTGCCTCAGCCTCCCAAAGTGTTAGTGTTACAGGTATGAGCCACCGCGCCCAGCCTAGAATGGCTTTTTTAAATGCCTTTTTTTTTCCAGTAGTGATTTAGATTTGTCCTGATATAAACATCTTTTCTTCCAATCCCCAAGGTTTCCCCAGACATGATTAGAAGTATAGTCTAATCTGGATTATGGAATCAAAAAGCTAAGTGAACCATAATAGACTATTCAATCTGACATTCTAAGCAATGATTCTCAACCTTGACTACACATTGAAACCAACTAGGGTGCTTTAGAAAAATTGATGTTTGGGTCTCATCCCCAGAGATTCTGATTTAACTGGTTTGGGATGCAGCATAAACAGTGGGGATTTTTTTAAAGCTAATATAGCAGTAGGCAAAGTTGAGAACCTGCACTCTAAAGTAATCAACAGTACTAACACAATCAGCTTCCATCAATGAAACTGAAACAGTTCTGTCCTCACGGTGTCATAACACTGTCATAAGACAGTAGAGGGCAGAATTGACTTAAATTTATATAGAGATAGGCCATTTTACATAGGAAATAGTAAGTAGTTAATAATATAATTTTAACTTTGTACTTTGTGGTCGTCTTTTGCCACAAAGCTTTCATTTACTGTTAAAGCCAAATTATTTTTTGTATATTGGAGTTTACTGGGAAGATCCTTGGATGTGGCTAATCAATAAAGTCATTATATAATTTATTGTCCAAACCGGCACACTTCTGAGAGTGCAAGGGAACATTATTAATGATTATATCAGGACAATGGGTGCAAACCAGGATTGTCTTGGGCAAAGTGGGACATATGGTCACTCTGTGTTCACCATGTCTTCTGTGGGCTCCCACCGTGGTCTTTGCAGACCTCCAGCACTTCCAGTAGGCAAAGACCAGCGGACATCCTGAGGTGCTCTGGATCGGAACCTTAGAAATTCTGTTGGAACCTTAGAATGTAGCTCCCTCTGGCTAAGGAGGTGCCGTCTCTCTTCTTAGATAGTTAACCTCTCTGGCCACTGACTCCCAAATTGAATCAAGGAATTTAGTACGAAAGCCATGATACAATTGGTGAAAAGCAAATACTATGGAAGCAGTAATTTAAGTCAGCAACAGAAGGATCCCTCAAGTAGAGTCCATCAGAAGCTTAAACTGGCAGACTTACAGATCTCTCATTCCACATTGAGATCCTCCTGTTGGGTGTTGCAACCATGCCTCACACTTTTTGAATGACAACAACCACAGTGCTGACCTGTATTTAATTTATGATCTCCCACAAGAATTTTTTTTCCTACCAGTTTCCGACTTGGATTAAAACTGTCATTCACCATTTTGTATTTTAAAAGTTTATTCTTATCCAGATGGAATGGCATGAGCCTGTAGTCCCAGCTACTTGGAAGGCTGAGGTGGGATGATTACTTGAGTGCAGAAGTTTGGGACCAGCCTGGGCAACATAGCAAAACCCTGTCTCTTAAAAAACACACACAAAACTTATTCCTCCTCTTTGCTGGCTTATGAATTCCTATTTGATTTAATCTATCTTCTAATAATTAGTTCTGCATTTTTTCATGTTTATTTGATAAGTGTAATTATCAAGACTGATTAGGCAACCTTAGGAAACAAACAATTAAAGAATGGTAGTAAAGAAGACAAAGTTATGGCCGGGCGTGGTGGCTCAAGGCTGTAATCCTAGCACTCTGGGAGGCCGAGGCGGGTGGATCACTCGAGGTCAGGAGTTCGAGACCAGCCTGAGCAAGAGTGAGACCCCGTCTCTACTAAAAATAGAAAGAAATTATCTGGCCAACTAAAAATATATATGGAAAAAATTAGCCAGGCATGGTGGCACATGCCTGTAGTCCCAGCTACTCGGGAGGCTGAGGCAGTAGGATCGCTTAAGCCCAGGAGTTTGAGGTTGCTGTGAGCTAGGCTGACGCCACGGCACTCACTCTAGCCTGGGTAACAGAGGGAGACTCTGTCTCAAAAAAAAAAAAAAAAAGAAGAAGAAGACAAAGTTATAAGATCAATCCTGTCATAAAATGGTTAGGATCTGCTGTAGTTTGAATGTGTCCCCCAAAGTTCATGTGTTGGAAACTTAATCTCCATTGTAATAGTGTTGAGAGGTGGGATCTTGAAGAAGAGATTAGGTCATGAGGGCTCTGCCCTCATAATTGGATTAATGTCATTGTCTCAGGAGTGTGTTCATTATCACAAGAGTGAGTTTGTTATAAAAATGAGTTTGGCGCTTTCTTGCCCTTCTGCCTTCAGTCATGGGATGACTTAGCCTGAAGGGGTTTGCCAGATGCCAGTGCCATGATCTTGGACTTTCCAATTAAATTTCTGTTAATTATACGTTACCCAGTTTGTGGTATTCTGTTGTGGCAACACAGAATGACCTGAGACAGGATTATCACTTTCCACAGCCTCAGATTGCATCCAGTAGCCAGTCTGATGGCCTGACAGACCTTCCCATGTGCGTGGGATGGACTGGCGAGGGAGTGCGCATGGGGCAGGCAAATCCATCTCCCACGCTGGCGAGGGTATCCCAGGCAGAAAAGCAGCTCAACCATGCCAGGTTTGTGTTAAAAGAATAGGTTTTGTTTTTTTTTTTTTTACCTTCATGGCAAATTTACTTCATTATCTGAGTTATTGATGAAAAATTTAGACATTGTTTTTCTTTAGTTCACTGCTGTTTTGTTCTTGTCCTTACCCTCCTTTCTATCAAAGCTTGTTTGCATAAAAGGGTCTAATATTCGCTATTTACAGTTAACTATACTTTTCCCAAAATTAAAAATAACTTTTTTTTTTTAAGACAGAGTCTTGCTCTGTTGGCCAGGCTAGAGTACCGTGGCATCAGCCTAGCTCATATCAACCTCAAACTCCTGGGCTCAAACGATCTTCTTGCCTCAGCCTCCCAAGTAGCTGGGACTACAGGTGTGTGCCACCATGCCCGGCTAATTTTCTCTATTTTAGTTGCCTGACTAATTTCTTTCTGCTTTTAGTAAAAACGGGGTCTCACTCTTGCTGAGACTGGTCTTGAAGTCCTGACCTCAAGTGATCCTCCTGCCTTGGCCTCCCTGAGTAATGGGATTACAGGCAAATAACTTTGTTATTTATTATGAAAATATTTAATGCTTATAAAACACCCAAACATCATAGAAAAATATAGAAGGAAGAATTACTCTAAATCCCACCATTTAGAAATCATTTAGATATTTAGAAATATCCTTCCTGATATAAAATATTTTATTTATTAGTAAAATGGAAAGTATTTGGAGCCTACTTTTTAAAAAAGTTCAACAGTATGTCATGACATCTTTCCCAATCAATAAGTATAAAACCACATTATCAGTTAATGGCAACATAGAATTTATATGTGTATGTGTGTGCCTATACACCATAACTGGTTTAACCAATTTCATTTTTATGAACATTGAAGTGATTTCCAATTTTTCATTATTATAATGAACATCTGGTACTAAGCATAAAATATAGAAAGCTAGAGATAAAAGAGTCCTTAGAGACTATCTAATTCAATGACTCATTTTGCAGATGAGAATTTCTTGCACAGAGAGGTTAAGGGGGAGTAGGATCCAAGTCTTTTGCCTTTACAACTACTGATCTTTCCAGTCTACCCTGCAACATTCCATGAAAATATTACTTGGTTATTAAAATATCACTAAATGGCACTCACTTTTTTTCTTACTCCACTACTAAAAGATCCTACCTTAAAAGCTATCTCCTCCCAGGGTCATTGCATTTTAATATTTGTTTTTAGTTATGAAATAAGTGAGCTGGTTCCTGCATAGTCTTTGGAATGAAGGCAAGGGATGTATCAGTTACTTAAAATCATATGCAGCAGGTGTCTACTTGTTTGTTTCTGGCAGTATTCGGTGGAGGTGAAGGGTGAGAGTTGAGAAATAGGGTTAGGTGGTGGTTGGGGTCATGGATGGACTACCACTGCTCATGTGCAACTTGGAACGCCTCCCAAAAGAAGGGCCTAGAGTTTTCACTTGGTTTGGTTTCTGCTACGGAAGGTCCATAGGTGGGTGCTTAAGTAAGTGTATTTTGATGATTAAGATGATGATGGGTTACAAAAAGCAGCACACAATTGTTCCTTTGTACATGCTCAGCGTAATTTGGGGCTAAATTCTTGACTTAACTATTGACTTAAAATATTAGACTATAATATGAATTATCTACATTAAATATCACGGGAACTTGTTAAAGATCATTAGATACTGCTTCTTGGATAAACAACTCTTTAATAAGCAAGAGATTTGGTTTTCTATATGATCTTTGTAAAAACCAAGTTTCTTGGGTTTTTTTACTAGCAGTAAGGATAATGATAGCAATTTACTCCATGAAATTGAATATAAGTTATTATAAGGCATTTAGAAAAGAGAAAATGATAATCTTCTAAAAATAGAACTTGACATACACAAAATAAGGGAAATTATGTTTTCGATAAGAACAAGTTATATTCTATATGTGTTCTGTAAAATGTATCATGTTTGTGTTGAATCGGTTCCCTGTAGACTTTAAAGCATTGAAGAAATATTCAGGCTGGGCATGGTGGCTCATGCTGTAATCCTAGGACTTTGGGAGGACAAGGCAAGAGGATTACTTGAGCCCAGGAGTTCAAGACCAGCCTGGGTAACAATGAGAGCCCGTATCTACAAAAAAAAAAAAAAAAAAAAAAAATTAGCCAGACATGGTGGTACATGCTTGTAGTCCCCAGCTACTTGGGAGGCTGAGACAGAAGGATATAGCTTGAGCCCAGGAGTTTCAGGTTGCAGTGAGCCTTAAACAGATGATGCCACTGTACTCTAGCCTGGGCAACAGAGTAAGAACCTGTTTCAAAACAAAAACAAAAACAAAAATAAAAACAAACAAAAAAGAAATATTCAAACAGAAGTTGAGCAGCTGTAGAAATATCCCACAGAATAGAAAATGAGATGAATCTGCAGAGGTAATATAGTGTTTCATTGCACTATCTTTCCAAACTTTATTGAAAATTTCCCAAAGATCTTGGTTAATATTATGAAAAAAATATTTGTGAATTTGGAAACTGCTTACTAACAAATAAAAGCAATTAACAAGACCATTTATGCTGGAAATAATTACCATATAAACACAAAATTGTTTAATTGGTTGAATTGTTAAACTCCAGCTGTCATTTCATATTAACAAACTTGATTTTTTTAAATTACCTTTTCTCCCCTTGATTTGAGTTTCTGGCTTGATAGAATATTAATAAAGGAAGAGAACAAAGGTTTGGGGGTTAGGTACTCTTGATTATCCACATACTGACTATCCATTCTGTGGGGCACTCAAGATAGAGTGTTAATATCAGAACAACATTCACTCACCCCTTAAAATGCTTTTTGATCCACCTCCCTATGTTCTTAATCCTGTGTGCTCAAGGCTTTGGCATACTGGAGCAAGCCACTGCCCAAGGATGAGGTCTGAAAAAGGCACTGAGAGGCTGGAACCAACAGGGACAAAAAGCCATCTGAATCATCACTATTGTGTTTGCTCTACCTCATTATGAAGACAATGGAAGATGGCAGACCCCTGCCGCACAGATGAAGTTGGTGGTAACCATGACCCCATTTCTCACCCATAGCCAGTAAGTGAGGTATGGAATGTGCCAAAGTGGCTGAGGAGCTGGTGAAATTCAGGTACAAATATTGGCAGTCACGTGTCAGGGAACATTAATTCATTTAAATCACCTTTTCAAACATAAATAGGAAAGAGAATCTCCCGGAAAAAAAAAATCACAAATATGCATCTTTAAGCCAAATAGAAATGACTTCGAATAACCTACTTCTTTGGTTAATCTCGAAGATTGCAACCTCTTTTCGTTTGCATGATTTGTTCATTCATTCATCCATTCATTTGTTCACTCATTCACTCATCAGGCCTTTACTGAGTACATCTTATGTGTCAGGTACTATGCTAAGTGCTGGGAAATTTAAAACTATATCCTGAAAACAATAGGGAGCCACTGAATGACTTAAAGGAGCAAGAGTGACAGGATCAGATTTCCTTTTTTGTAAGCACACTTTGGCTACGATGTGGAAGAAGAATTGAAGCAGAGTGAAACTGGAGAATGGGTGAGCAGGGAGGAGGCTCCGGAAGCAATCCATTGTAAGAGAAGATGAGAGGCCTGTGCTATGAGCTGAACTGGATCCCCACTCCACAAATTCGTATGTCAAAGTCCTAACCCTCAGTACCTCAGAAAGTGACTGTATGTAGAGACAGGGCTTTAAAGAGGTAAATAAAGTAAAATGAGGTCACATGGCTGGGCCCTACTTCAACATAACTCCTTACAAGAAGAGATTAGGACAGGTGCACACAGAAAGAAGACGATGGGAAGACAGAGGGAGAAGACTGTTATCCATAAGCCAAGGAGAGAGGCCTCCAAAGAAGTCAACCCTACCAGCACTTTGATCTTGGACTTCTAGCTGCCAGAACTGTGAGAAAATAAATGTCTGTGTTTGAGCCACCTAGCATATGGCACTTTGTTATGGGAGCCCTAGCAAAGTAATACAGCCTGTTGAACAAGGCAAGTGCAGTAGGACAGTAGCACCTGCAGGCACCAGCTCATCAGCACACTCCAATATAAGCCTGACATTACATCTGCACAAGCGCCACGAGGTAACAAAATCTAATCCTGTAAAGAAGCAAAAGCTCAGGAACAGCTACATAAGAAAAGATGCTCATTCCTTCCGAAGCCTGTTTAATGCTTCCATGGATGGGTGGATGACGGGATGCAAGCCTTGTTCTGCTTTTTTCCATTACGGGTGGAGGGAAATTTGAAATTGTGTCGCCTGCTCCTTCAGAGGGTGGTCAGTTTGATGTTTGCATACTTGCTGCAGGTTCCTTCCATTGTACGTTCTATTTGAAGCATCTGATGGGAAAGTTTGGTCTCTAGTCCTTAGCTCCTCTATGTAGTAAAGGGTGGCTTTTCGAATTGGTCCTTCTGCTTCTTTGTCTTTGAAAATGTGGAGGATGTGATGCCCCTAGATGTTTCCAGAAATGGAATGGAAATTTCAGCTTAGCTTCACAAAATGCATCTCTTGGCAAGAAAGAGAAGAAGTAATGTTTATTGAGCTCTAGGCGCTATTTTCTGTGCATTATCATGAATTCTTGATTCCTCTATTGTCGTTAGCAGGGATTTGAATTGAGTGGAACATCAGGTAGGTTCAGGTTTGTTTGGTTTGGTATTTATGTTTTTCAGTAGCTTTCATATATATATATGCATTTCTAATTCAAAGTGGTTTATTTATTTCAAACAAATAAATTTGGTTCCATGATTAAAAATATTTTTTAGGATCAATTTAATTCAAGGCACAGCAAGTTAGTCTAGTTTATTATAGTTTTTGGTTTATGATTTATTCAAGATCTTAGATTTTATAAATAAAATCATAAACTGTAAACTATATTTAAAAATCTTCATCTGGCTCTAAACTCAGTAGGATTTTATAATCTGAAAATTCATATTTTTCTTCAACTCTGAGAAATTTTATTATACTTTCTCATTGTTATTAATACCTTCTTCCACTCTTTTCTTCCCTTTTGTAACTTTTCTTTTTTTTTTTTTTTTTTTTTTTTTTTTTTTGAGACAGAGTGTCACTTTGTTGCCCGGGCTAGAGTGAGTGCCGTGGCATCAGCCTAGCTCACAGCAACCTCAAACTCCTGGGCTTAAGCGATCCTACTGCCTCAGCCTCCCGAGTAGCTGGGACTACAGGCATGTGCCACCATGCCCGGCTAATTTTTTGTATATATATTTTTAGTTGTCCAGATAGTTTATTTCGATTTTTAGTAGAGACGGGGTCTCACTCAGGCTGGTCTCGAACTCCTGACCTCGAGCGATCCACCCGCCTCGGCCTCCCAGAGCTAGGGTTACAGGCGTGAGCCACCGCGCCCGGCCTTGTAACTTTTCTTAAGCAGATATCGCACCTTAGGGATCTTGCCTACGTGGCTTTCAACCATGTCCACATCTTTCCATCTCATTTGTCTTCTGCCCTGTGTTTGAGAAAAATTTGTTGGCTTCTGCTTGCACTAACCTGCTCTTCACCTTGGTCTGTTCTGCTTATCAGCTAATAAATTTTCAATATCAGAAATAACTTTTTGGGCCGGGTGCGGTGGCTCACGCCTGTAATCCTAGCACTCTGGGAGGCCGAGGCGGGTGGATCACTCGAGGTCAGGAGTTCGAGACCAGCCTGAGCAAGAGCGAGACCCCCATCTCTACTAAAAATAGAAAGAAATTATCTGGCCAACTAAAAATATATATAGAAAAAATTAGCGGGGCATGGTGGCGCATGCCTGTAGTCCCAGCTACTTGGGAGGCTGAGGCAGTAGGATCGCTTAAGCCCAGGAGTTTGAGGTTGCTGTGAGCTAGGCTGATGCCACGGCACTCACTCTAGCCGGGCAACAGAGCGAGACTCTGTCTCAAAAAAAATAAATAATAAATATATATATATATAACTTTTTGAATTTCTAAGAATTCTCACTGATTATTTGTCATGGATGCAATATTGCTGAATAAAATTAAGTTCATTTAAAATTAATTTTCTGTTTCCTTTATTCAATTAATTTCCTCTGATATTACTTCTTTCTGTTAGTTGAGTTTGGTGCTTCTCTTCCCTGGTATTGGTTCCCCTGCCCCTACCCTACAATGTGTTTGGTGACTTGATTATCCTGGGTTTTTTTTTTTTTAATTTCAGAATATTACAGGGGTACAAATGTTTGGATTAAATGGATTGCTTTTGTGCTGCTTAAGTCAAAGTTATAATTGTGCCCACCACCCAGATAGTGTACATTGTACCTGTTAGGTATGATTTCACCTTATCCCTTCCTCCCCCTTTCTACCTGCATGATTTCTGTTGAGTTTTACTTCCATCTGTGCACATGAGTGCTGTTTGGTTAGTTCCAATTTAATAGTGCATGTGGTGTTTGTGTTTCCATTCTTGTGATACTTCACTTAGGAGGATGGTCTCCAGATCCATCCAGATTGTTGCAAAAGGTATTAATTCAGTTTTTTAATGGCTGAGTAGTACTCCATGGTTTACGTATACCACATTTTATTAATCCACTCATAAACTAAAGGGCACTTGAATTGATTCTACATCTTTGCTATTGTGAGTTGTGCTGCAGTCTTATCATCTCTTACCTGGGAATGGGTTTGCCTGCCCTTTCTGTTTAGCACAGGCTGTCTTCAGGGGCTGTGAAGGAGGGCGAGACATGCTATCCTGAGAGAGTGAAGGGTCCCTGCCATTTCCAGGGGTCAGTAGATACCTGGGCTCTGCCCCTTGAGTCCCAGGATCCCACTAACTTCTTTATCCCACAGGCAAACCCCTGATACTCAAGGTAAGCAGGAAAAAGGAGGCTCTCCAATGAATTATTCTGTCCCAGGGCCCCTCCTCTTGAATCCTTTGACTCTTGCCTGGAACTTCCCTAAACTCTTCCTTTTCCTGTACCTGTTTAGTTTCCTCTGATTTTGTTTCTTGGTAAATCAGATCTTGCCTCTTTTCTATATTTCAGAATTTCCCAAACATTCTCCAAACATTAATCTTTTTCTTATTTCCCTGTGCTTTTACATGCTTATTCTCTTTTTAAGACATTATCTTTTTGTGAAATTTGGAATAAGAGAAGCTAAATGCATGTGTTTAATCCACCATCTCCATCCAATCTTTACTTATTATTTTCTGTATGGTCTCTACTTACTATCCAATAATACAAGCTCATTGTGCAAAATTAAGAGTCCGTAGAAACTGAAAGCTCCCTCGTATATTAGATGACTCTAGTGTCCTGACTTACATCCTCTTGGCCTCACCTATTGATTGCAGCTAGAGCTGGGCAGACAGTTCTAGGAAGACTTACCCCTCCCCCCCTAGCTGACAGCATCTAGTCTCAAATGCACATCTCTTCTGGCCCCAGAACTCTTCCAAAGCTGCAGGTTGCCTGGGGGGGGAGCTTGCTGGGTAGCTTGGAGGTGTGGGATGTCAACATGGTTGGGAGGCTGGCACGGACAGCCCCTTGACCAGCCAGGATGAGGGCCAATCTCCTGCCTGTCACAGACAATTCTGAGAGGCATTCTATACTATTCTGAGGAGGTCCCTGCAGACTTGATCCCTGTTGCCCACAACAATGACCTCAATAATAAACCATTAAGTGAGCTTTTCCTTCTTCCTTCTTTCACCCTTCCCAATTTCTCATTCCTGCGCCCTGGGATCTGCCCCTTTTCCTCATGTAAGCCTGGGTACTTCCAAACCTCCTTTCTCCCT
Organism: Lemur catta; assembly: GCF_020740605.2. Taxonomy (NCBI): domain Eukaryota; kingdom Metazoa; phylum Chordata; class Mammalia; order Primates; family Lemuridae; genus Lemur; species Lemur catta. The sequence goes on from NC_059128.1 coordinate 33,344,815, forward strand.
CAGTTCTGATTTATCATTTCACTATAACTCTATTAGCTGTGAAGCATTTGGGGATGCTGTCAGGATAACAGGCTCTGTAGCAAATGAGGTTGTATTGAATTATTTAGCTTTCAGCTAAAGTGGAGATAACCAAAGCAGCTGAGCTGGTTTGTAAAATCTTGGGGTAATCTGCCTGCTGCTTTGGAGCTTTTATCATATTAATTTTTTCTTGTGGTTGAAAATTATAAATTTTAAGGCTACAAAGAAAAATATGTGTACAACTATTCAGTTCAGTGCCACAAACCTACAGCTAAGGAATTATCTGTATCATGGAGTATATAATTATGTAGCTGCAGAACTGCAATTCTAGAGAATCATGAATTTATTTAATAAGTTTATTCATACAAGGTTTTTAAAAAACGTAAATACATAATTTTCCTCCATTTTTTTCTATCAAAAATAGATCAAGGATTTCTACTTGAGATATGTAACAGTCTCAGCTTTTTGAAGTTGGCCTGTTTTTCTTGAGCTTTCCTTGCCAGAATTTGATTTTTAAATAATTTTGTTTCGTAAGATCTGTCTGTTTCTAACTCCATAATAAACAAATGGGTTCCTAAATGTTATCAGCAAAGGAGAGGAGGAGATCACTGCTAATCTAATGGATGACCATGAATATTCTTGTATCATCTTTCCTATATTACTAGTGTCTCTTGGAAAATTGAGCGGTAATGAGGGCCCAGACAAGAGGGGGGTGGGTTAGAGAGTTGTGTCTTTATAATACCTGGGGAGTTTGCTCCACTTAACACCTCTCAGTGTCTAAATGCTCACTCTCAAGAAGTGAGACTGCAGCAGGAAGTGAAATATCTTTGTATACGTTCAATATATAAACTAAGCTTGAACATCTGGCAATTAAACACCCTTTTCCTGGCGAATCCTGAAAAACAGCATAATTATACTCCCAAGCAAATAACTCAGGAGTGAGGCTGTTCCCTTCTTAAGAATACCAGGCAGCATCAGTAAAAGTTAAAAGTTTCTTACTGCATCTATGCACTTTTCATTTCCACTGCCATCTCTGCAATAACTGAGATTACCTGGGTTGATGGCTGGTGAGGAATCATCCCAGGCACTTCGGGTGGAGAAGAGAGATGAAAGCTACAGCAAGGTGTGCAGCGAATCTTACTGAACAATGACCTTGTCTCGTAAGAAAGTCAAGAAAATGGACTGCCTTGCAAGGTGTTTATGTTCTTCTGTGAGTCTTACTCCAAGGGTGACTCAGAGATGCCCTTTGGCACCACCGGTTCTAGTGTTTCCTCTGGCCTACCGCACCCCACTCCACTCAGTCTTGCAGTGAGGAAGCCCCCACTGGCCGGGAGACCCCGGCCTGCGGGGAGGTGCTAGGGGGCAGGTGTGGCAGCTTGCCTGTTGATTACGGTCCCTGCAATGTGCGAGCGTCCTGGGGCTGCAGGCTGTGTGCCGCCAGCATTGCCCGGTTCTGGACTACACCAGGTTTTGCGGGTAGAAACAGTGACACCGAGCCCAGGCTGGGGGTGGGGGCCTCGGGCCCAGTGCCCACCTCCTGCCCTCCCAGCATCTGCTCTCCTCGCCAGCCGGGAGAAGCCTGCCCAGGAGCGCGCTTTCTAACGCGCTAGCCCCGGGGAACAATCTGTCCCTCCCAAACCCGCCGCAGCGGGGGACGCACTGCCTCGGCGCCGGTCGCTCCCACCTTACGGCCTAAGCGTGTCTTTTAACATATTTTAAAAATCGGACTGTATGCGACCGGGACGCAGGGCGGGAAAGGCTGGAGGGCTCATTTTCGCCGCCAGGCTCGCCGCCCAGGGCGCACGAATTAGGCCCGAGCTGCAGAATCCAACCTTCTTCCCGCCTCTGGGGGATCGGGGTAGCGCCCGGCTAAGGGCGGTGAGAGACGATGAGGACGCCCGGGTCCGGTCGGCCGGCCGGGAGGCAGAGGCCAGCTGCGGGAGCCGGGCGGAGGCCGGGCAGGTGTCCCTGGCTCGAGGCTGATTGGCAGGTGCGGGAGTGGGTGGGGAAGGCGGGGGCTGGGCCTGGCGCTGCGGGAGGCTACGGCCCCGCCTCCCCGCCCCCGCCGCGGGACTATCTGGTCCCGGCAGCAGCGATGTCCCCTGGCAGGAATGTCCCTCCTCAGATAATGTTATTTATATCTCTGGGCGGGTCCGCGGCTCGGCAGCACCAGGCGCCCGGCGGCCGCTGTGCCAGGAGCCCCGCGCTGCCCCGCTCCCCCTGCGCCGCCGCCGCCGCCACCGCCCCCGGGCTCCGGGTGGCCGCCGCTTCAGCCCCGGCGCAGGTGAGTCCTCGGAGGGCCCCGCGGCCCGAGAGAGCTGGGTGCGGGTGCGCAAGACTGGGACGCGCGCCGCGAACGCAGGGGACCGCTGGGCCCAGGAGGCGCGTGACGCTCGGGGCCAGGGGACCGGGTGAGGGCACAGCCCCGGGTGCCAGGCGTGGGGTGGGAGGGGTGCGGGGCCCGGGAAGCCCTGACAGCTGCGGCGGTGATCGCCTCGGGACGCGGGAACGCGCGCCGGCTTCCCAGGCGCTTGGCGAGCTGGGTGCTAGCTTCGGAGAGCCGGATCCTGGAGAGTTGCCCAGGGGAGCTGGGAGCGAGGTGAAGGGGATGCGTGTTCTTGTCCGCTTCCCCCAGGACCCTGGCCTGGGAGCCAAGGGGATTCTGCCTCCAGCCTGACCTCCGCGCCGCTCTCTCTGCTCGGCTTCTCAGCCCTGGGGTCGCTCGTATCCTCGTCTGGGCAACTTGGCTGCTCGCTCCCGGGCCGCCCAGCGCCCAGGCAGGAGGGACAGGTCAGGGCAGCGGAGGGGACCGGGACCCCGGGCTCTGGGAACGGCGCGAAGAGTGGTCCGGTGTGGGCAGAGGGAGGAAAGATGCGAGTGTCCCAAGCCATACTTCGAGGACCCCCGTTTCCTCCCCGCAAGAGTTCTTGTCCTCTTCTAACCTGCTACAGTCCGCTGTACCCTCACCTGCCTCGCCAGTGCCTCCCCCTCCAACAACTTGGTCCTGAGAAATAGCAGAAAGTGGGAGAAATAACAGGCTTTAAAACAATCTCCAACTCCCACCTACTCATACATAGTTCCAAGGGTGGGGAAGTAGTGGCGGGGCTGGGGGAGTACTGTTTCCGTGGCGACGAGCCTCAGGTGGGGCCCTGATTTATAGCCTATTAATATCCAAACCACTGTTTTCAGTGAGCAATTAGCGGCGCCAGGAGTTAATAACACGCTTAACTCGCTGAAGGAAAATGAAAAGAAGCCACTGTTTTTTGTAATTTAAATTTTAGATGCAGCAGATGTGGGGGGGCGGTGGAGTGGGGGAATATAGTAACAGCACTTTCGTACTGAGAACTTCTGTGGGGAGAGACTGGCTGTCACCTCCAGGTAGGAGGCAGTCATACAAAACCCATGCGATCTGAGTTTCAGTTTCTAAGGAAAGTGATTTAGGTAGCTCCCAAAGGAGAGGAGTCTGCAAATCAAAAATTTCAGGCACCTGTAAACTGTCCACTAACCTATTCCTTAGCTTCACAGATGGTTCAGAATTTTATTCTAGAATTCCCTCTTTAACCACCCCCCCCCACACACACTATAGCCCAGGGTAGATCAATTCCTATTCCAGGATCCACCTTTTACTCTTTTGCTAAGAGCCGTGGGTTCCAAAATGCCATTGGAATGCGTTTTTATAAGTGCAAAATGTTTGTTAATGTCTGCTGAATGCCCAGCATCTAACACAGCTCTTTGTGCTTGCGCAGAGGCTTGCAGGCTAGCTAGGAAAAGGAATATTAATCTTACATTGAAGAAGAGCCCACCAATCTTGAAGCCAACTGACTCTAGAGGTGGGTCATTTATACAGAATTTTATTAAATTCTAGAGAAAAGCACCATTAAAAGACATAACCTCTTATGAAAATGTGGCCTTTAGACCCCTTAGCTATTGCTCTTTAGCTTTATTGGTGCCCCAGTGGCAATGATTGGGGATGAGCCAGTCCTGTTAATCTCGAGTTCTGGGAAGACTTAGAGTCCACTCATGGAATTGAAAGCACCCGAGAACTCCCAGGCATCCGGGACGGGCCTTGCAGCACAGGCATATCAAGTTTTCTTGAGTAGCTTGCCTAGAGGAGAGCTGGGATACCACCTTTTGCTCTGGTCATTGCTTCCTCCAAGTGTTCTGAAGGTGTCCTATAGCAAAACACCTGCTAGATGATTAGCTTTGGGGGTGAAGTTATGGCAGGAGGCAGACTCCCACCTGGGATCATATTTCACTAAATAAAAATGAGTATTTTAGGCAAACTAGGTGTGAATGAAAGTTTTGAATGAAAGTCAGAGTCTGACAGGTCTGCCACAACACTGGAAACAGACTGTTTTTGGTAAATAAAAATAATAATAGCTTTTATTTATTCTATCTTTTATGTACCAGTGCTTAGCTCGGTGCCTGGCTGGTAGTGGACCTTCAGTTAATCTTTGCTGAATGAATGAGGGAATGAATAAATGAATGCTCAGAGACTTCTTTATATTATCCTATTTAATTGTCACAGTAACTCTGCAGGGTAGCTCATATTATCAGCATTTTGCAAGTGAGGAAGCAGGTTTAGGGAGATTAAATAACTTGCCTTGCATCACACAGCTAATGAGAGATGGGGCGAGGATTCAAACTCAGCTGTGTGGTTCCACCGTCTTTTTAAGGTTAGACATTTGGTGGGGGATATAGAAGCACAAGTTGGCAAGATTTGGTTGTAGCATTGTCTTTTAGCTTCACAATCTTCACTCCCAAGACCTTAGGTAATAGTTCTGCTTATATTCAAGAAGCTTAAAAAATACTGCCTGAAGACAGTATTGAGCGTTCATTTGCTCAGAGGTTTTTAGCCTTGCCCATTATTTGCAGGTCATTGTTTCAAGGACAGAGCTGTAGTTTTGGCAGTAGTCAAAGCATGGATTTTTTTTAAAACAGATTTTCCTTTCAGTCGTGGAAGTGGCCAGGAGGGCTTGATGATACATAGAGACAATGTGATAGGACAGAGGATGACTATAAAAAATTCATGAGACAAACACTGTTGGAGTGGCAAGGGACCTTGGAGGTCACTGAGTCCAGACTTCCATTTGTGTAGTTACTTGCTTAAAGCGGCAACCTAACAGAATTTACCTGGTCATTTATGTGCAGCTACGGCACATGCCTTTCATACTTCTTATCATTTGAGCTCATTTCTTTCCTGTCTCACTCTCAAGGCCAATGTGGTTTATTTCCTGGATTTCTGCCTAATGAAACTATGGAGGACAGGGTGCTGTGGGTCATGCCTATAATCCTAGCACTCTGGGAGGCTGAGTTGGGAGGATCATTTGAGGCCAGGAGTTTGAGACCAGCCTGAGCAAGAGCAAGAGCAAGATCTTGTCTCTACAAAATATAGAAAAATTAGCTGGGTGTGGTGGCACACACCTGTAGTCCCAGTTACTTGGGAGGCTGAGGTAGAAGGATTGCTTGATCCCAGGAGTTTGAGGTTGCAGTGAGCTATGATGATGCCACTGCATTCTAGCTGGGGTGATAGAGTAAGACTTTGTTTCCAGAAACAAAACAAAACAAAAACTACTGAGGTTGTCTTTCCTTTTGGGAGATTATGAGAGGACACATTTTAATATCCAATATGTTCATTTTAGTGAAATCTTGAAAAGAAAGAAAAGGTATTGAGGATAGGCAGGATTGAAGACATTAGTGAGTGTTAAACTCTAAACTGTTTCATAATCTCCCCGCTGCTTGTTAGGTGTATAGATGTATACATTTTTACATACTAGTTATGGACATTACTATCTAGAGATAGTATAAATCTTAAGATAAATAATTAGGTACATTGGGGGGGGATAAGGAAGGACTGTATAGAACTTTTGGGACTGTCAGATACCTGTACCTAAACAAAATCACCAAATTGCTCCTGAAGAGCATCACTTTATTTTACTTTATTTTTTTTTTGAGACAGAGTCTCGCTTTGTTGCCTGGGCTAGGGTGAGTGCCGTGGCGTCAGCCTAGCTCACAGCAACCTCAAACTCCTGGGCTTAAATGATCCTACTGCCTCAGCCTCCCAAGTAGCTGGGACTACAGGCATGCACCAGCATGCCCGGCTAATTTTTTCTATATATATATTTTAGTTGGCCAGATAATTTCTTTCTATTTTTAGTAGAGATGGGGTCTCGCTCTTGCTCAGGCTGGTCTCGAACTCCTGAGCTCAAACAACCCACCCGCCTCGGCCTCCCAGAGTGCTAGGATTACAGGCGTGAGCCACTGCGCCCGGCCGAGCATCACTTTAAATTTCAAAATCAAACACAAAATTTTACTCTCTGCCCAAGACCTGAAAAGATAGGAAACATGACCAGTGGGAGGTTTAAAATGATGTAAAATATGCTTCTTCATTATCTGTAATTTTTTTTTATAACCTCAGACCTGCAAATTAACATTTCTTAACGGACTTAGGAGGATCGAGAGTGAAAATAACTATGCTGTGTGGGCTGATGAGAAATTTGATTTTATAATGAGGACTGGCAGGGAAGTTTATGGATACTAGGTTCTGAAACCATTGGTTATTACAAGCTGAAAATGACTGTGGAGAGAAGTATTTTATCTTAAAATTAGTTTATATTGACTCAATTTGTTTTTACAGACATATCTTTGATCACTCCTTTATTTTAGATGAGAAATGTCTGGAGGAAGCATGAATGCAGTGGGCTGTGTGCTGAGCCATCATGTAGTATTTCCTGGGTTTATTACAGAGATGCTTCTTTCCTCTGACAACCCCAAGAGGTGAAGGTCACCTGGTTTTGGAGATGAAGATGGTGATTGAGGAATAATGTAGAAGGCAGTCAGGAGAATTCACTGTCAGATCTGGCTCTACTCACAGGTTGTCAACTCCCTTTGGTAAATATTTAGAAAATGTCATGCCGTGTTTCCCTTTGTTGCTGTGCTTATTTCTTAATTCACAGCCAAGCGATCCAAATTCTTCCATTTTCAGCCAGCCTCGGCTGAATATCAAACCGCCAGGGATCCCTAGCCTCTGCAGCTCACACAATCTTAGAGGCGGCCGTAGACAGAAAATGCTTCCTTAATGAATTGTCTGGCTAGCTTAGGACATTCCCAGACCACCTTTCGTTTTTCTCTTTCCTCCTTGTTGCAGGAAATGTTACAAAGCCATCTTCTTCCTACCTCATCAAGGCCTCTGCAAGCTTTGCCGTAATGTTTTATCTCCACACTATACCTGTGCAGACCTGGCTGAGGGTATAATTACCAGGGCAATTAAAACTCAGACATATATCATGTTAGCAGTGGGGGCAAAAGCAGGCTTCCTTTCTTTCTTTCATTTGAATGTTATAAATTTAGCAAGTGAAAAGGCACAAGGTTAGAAAAAAATAGACTTTGCATTGAACTGGGCTCAGATCATCCAAGATTTTTATGAAAAGAATAACAGGGCACCTTGACAGCTAAAGAACCATAATTGTTTTGAATTATACTCAATTTAGGAGTTTCCACCATGGTGAAAAGGAGCAGAAACTTGGATATCGTGAAAATAAATATGTTGAAAATCATTTCCATTTGTACCAGACTTAAATATGGGTGTGTCTCATTTGAGAATTTATAGCAATTCAAATATGACAAAGCATACTTTAAAGTCATAACTTATGAGGTCTAGAAAGAGGCCTGTAACCTCATTCTGTCCCTCTGCTCAGTTTCTGCCTGTTTCTAGAAGACCCTTAGGAGTGGTCGATCAGTTTTACCTTCCAGCATAGTTCCTCGTTCCTCGGGGGTGGAAAAGTAACAAAAGCAAGAAAGGCCTTTCATAATACTGACTCCAAGCCATAAATCACAGAGAGCTAGAGCTGGAGAAGCCTGAAAAAACAATTGAGATGTATTCAAAAAGAACAACTGCTGGGCATCTACCACGTGCCTTACACTGTTATGTGCTGAGGACACAAAAGGAGGTCAGGTGGAGAACCACTAATCTGGTGGGGAAATGGGCTTGCAAACAAGCAACGATTCAACAGATGCTTGAGAGAAAGACCATGGGACGAAGCGTGTAATTCAGGTTGGGGAATCCCACAAGGCCTTCGAAAGTGCTTAGGATTTCCCTAATGGAAGAAGTCAGTATGGGTAGGGCGTGGGGTCTAGGCGCGCAGTTGCAACAGACGTGTAATAGAGCATGATTAGATTGAGGGATAAGGAGTAGTCCCTTATGGTGGGAATGTGACCAGAGAGGTGGAGAAGTATGAGCCATTGGAAGTTTTTAAGCTGGGAAGGGACCTGATCAGATCCCTGTTTAGACAAAGCTCACCAGTGGCAGTGACGAATGTGAACTCGAGACCAGCCAGGACAAGATGGTGGCCACACAGACGACGTACAGTCCAGTCAGTTTTCAGGATGTCTTTGTTGATGCATCATCTCATTTTATCTTATAATGACCATGTGAAGGGAAGAGCTCGTTATTCTCGCTTTACAATCGAGGAGACAGGATTAGAAATGTACATTTATTTACCCAAGGTCCCTCTAGTAGTTTATTCCAAAACCTGACTTTGACCCAGTTTCCTAGTTCTGAGGCTGGGGCTTTTTCCAGATCTCCTCAGTGGAGTAACTGAATATTCTGGGCCTTCTGGTTGAGACAGTGATTGCTTTCTTTCTTCTGCAGAACATTCCGTCTGAGTTCATTGGTTCTGGAGAGAGGGAGGGGGAAACTTGTTATAGTATTTACTCTTTAGCATAGCCACAAAACCTCAAGAATGGCCCTCCAGAGCATACACAGATAATGTCCCAAAAGCATGAATTAATGGGTTCTTGGCAGGTTGCCGTAGATAAGTGAAGGGTTTTTATGCTGTCAATTGTGTTTTGGCTTTTTTGTTCCCTTACCCTAATTTTACTGGGCATTATCATGCTTATGCCTCATTTTGGACTTCAACAACTTCAATCTTCAACAGATATTTATTGAATTCTTTTATTTGCTGGACATGTTCTAGGCCTCCAGGGATATAAAAATGAACATGGCAAAAAAAAGTCTGATGTCATGGAGCACACATTGTAGTTGGGGGAGACAGGCACAAAATGACAGCCATCAACAACAGATGAATGTGTATCATAATTTTGGGTGCTATAAAGAAAAACTAAAGCAGCATGACGGGAAAGAATGGTGGTTCTATTTGAGGTAGGATGGTCAGGAAAGGACTCTGATGAGGTTTCGTTTGAGCTGAGACGGGATGTTTGGGAGAAGAGATTCAGGTTGAGTACCAAGGCCCTGAGGGGTAGTGGCTGCTGTGTCCAAAGAATGGCAAGGAGGCGAGTGCACCTGGAGTGCAGGGAGGCAGTGGTGGTGACAGCAGGCCACAGTGGTGGAGAGGAAACTGGGTCTGGATTGTGCAGGCTTTGTGGCCGTGTAAGGACTTTGGGTTTTAGTCCAAGCGTGATAGGAAGCCACTGGAAGTTGTGCGCAGAGGAGCGATTTATTCAGATTCGTGTTTTAAGAGGGTCTTTCTGGCTGCCCTGAGGAGGATGGACTGTGGGGAGCAAGGTGGGAGCAGGGAGTCCAGTGACAGCTACGGCACTGGTCCAGGGGAGACAGAATGGATCAGGGTGATGGTGGTGGTGAGACGAATGTATTGTGAAGGTAGAGTTGATGGAATTTGGATACAGAGGATGAGAGAAAATAAGTCAAGATGACTCAATTGTTTTGGGCCTGAACAACTGGGAGAATAAAAAGGGCATTTACTGAGATGGTGATATATTTTATCAAATGTACTGTGGACTATTATTTCTGTTTTCATTGTGGAGTTGGTTTGGAATAGTCTCAGGCAGACTTTTCATTTAAATATACCAAAAAGGAGATGTTTTAGTGTGGGTGATTCATGACATCTATTTGTTTTGAAGTGAAGTGTTAGATGTGCTGTGTACTTTATACTATTACTTTTGGATCATTCTCACATCTCCACTATGTGATGGAGATTAAGATATGGTAGAAACAAGATTGAAATATATATTTCATTTTTAGTTAGAAATGTTTTAAATTTGCTGATTAAAGCCCAAATATTTTTTCATGCTTACTGCTTGTCATTTTTGGAAAAAGAACTCTTAAAATTATACCATAAATTCATGTACATGGTTAAAATGTATGTCTACATTATACAAGGGTATGCAATGAAAAGTAAGTCTTCCCTTACCTCCAGTCCTATTCTAAGAAGTTACCACTCTCAACACTTCCCTGTGTATCCTTTAAGATAAATTCCATGCATGTATCAGCATTTGGACTGACATATTTTAAAGTCATAGTTTTAACCTAGCAACAGCACGTGTTTGGTTTTGGACTTAGTAGTAGGCTTTGTGACTTAGTAACCCTCAGGCATATACTTAAGTGTCTTGGAGTCTAGCTTCTGTCAATTAAGGGTCTTCCTCTCCAAGCCATCCCACACTGAAACACCCTGTTCTTCGTGTAACACCCCTGCTCAAAAGCCTCCATTGGTTCTCCTCCAGGTAGAGGTAGAAATCCAAACTCATCAAGTTGGCTTTTAAGAGCCATTGTAATCTGGCTGCAATCTTTTTCTACTCTTATCTCTTACCATGTCCCATCACAAGCCCTCTACCTGAACTAGGTTTGTCTGCTTCTGTTTGCTGATCTTGAACATTCCTCCCAGATTTGGAGTGGTTTCCATCAGGACCTGGGTTCAAGGCTATGCAGTCTTCCTGGAATACTCCAGCCTTTTGTAATCTCTCCCATCTCCAGATTTGTTAAAGGGCTGGTCACATGTACCATTTATTTATCATGGGCTTCTTTTATTATTATTTAACTTTTCTTGTATCTATGTATTAGTTGCTCAACTAGACAGTAAACTCTTAAGGGCAAGAACTAATTTGTGAATCACAGTCACAGGTCTTACATAACGCCCTAACTAATGCTTTTACATGTAGAGAAGTTCAGTTAGTAATTTTCAAAACGTGCACATTGACAATCATCTCCTAATGGAGTGGTCCTGGTGCTTAGGGATTATATTAATTAAAAATTGTCAAATGATGGCTGCCAACAAGGCCACCTTCTTAGTGGGTTACAAAGGTGTCCATTCCCAGGGATTGGTAACAGGACACTGCTCCTTTGGATAAAGAACTTTCTGATATGCCTGATCTCATGCTCTCCCGCTTTAAAAAAAAAAAAATTCTCAGCTTCTAGAGCCATTCTTGGTATACACAGGGGAGTGGCTCAAAAATATTTATTGATTAAAAAATTTAAAAATGTTTGACTTTACATGTAACTGAGTTCATAGACATTAGGATGGCATTGCATTTAGCTGTCAGAAACAAAATGTTTTCATTTGCCCCTAAATAATAAAGAATAGTTATTTAATTGGTATAGCAATCACTGCAGTTTTTTAAAATTTATTTTTAAAACATTTTGATAAATATGCAGAACATAAAATTTACCCTTTTAACCCTTTTTTTTTTTCCTGAGACAGAGTCTCACTCTGTTGTCCGGGCCAGAGTGAGTGCCATGGCATCAGCCTAGCTCACAGCAACCTCAAACTCCTGGGCTTAAGCCATCCTACTGCCTCAGCCTCTCGAGTAGCTGGGACTACAGGCATGCGCCACCATGCCCGGCTAATTTTTTCTACATATATTTTTCGTTGGCCAGATAATTTCTTTCTATTTTTAGTAGAGATGGGGTCTCGCTCTTGCTCAGGCTGGTCTCGAACTCCTGAGCTCCAGCGATCTGCCCGCCTCGGCCTCCCAGAGTGCTAGGATTACATGCGTGAGCCACCGCACCCGGCCCCTTTTAACCCTTTCTAAGTGTACAGTTAGTGGCACAAGTACATTCACATTGCTGTGCAGCCATCACCATCATCCTTCTCCAGAACTTTTTTCATCTTCTAAAACTCAAAACCTGTGTCCATTAAACACTAACTCCCCGATCCCTCTCCTCTTATCTGCTGCCGGACCCTGGGGTTGCCTCTGCCCCTTGCCTGCTGTGGATAGTGCTACTATGAACCTGGGTGTGCAAATATCTCTCTGAGACCCCGCTCTCACTTCTTTTGGATGTATACCTAGATGTGAAATTGTACTGGATCATATGGTAATGCTATTTTTAATTTTTTTTTTGAGGAACCCGTCCATGCAATTTTAATATTTCTGCCTGGTGTTTAACATCCCCAAAGGGAAAGGCAAAAATTTATTAACATCCTCTCCTTTGAGGCCAAAATGAAATTGAGAAGCATTTGAAAACATTGACTTTGGAGATACTTTGTCATCAGAGCTCTTGAATTTGTTCATATATTAATTTGCCTATTTTTAGACTGTACACTTTTAGAGGACAGGCAGGAGATGTTTAATTTGCTTTGTAGAGCATGTAGCCCAAACTCAGATGGGGAAGGGTATAAACATTAGGTGATGTTTTATTTCAGCCAAAAAATCTCCTTGAGCTGCATGACAAGAGTCTGGGTTGCTTCCAGCTCCTTTTCTCTTGCTGTTTGCCCTTGGGCAAAGAACTTCCTCTTTCTCTGACATTTTTTTTTTCCAGGGCTTTTTGTGTGTGTGATGGTGCCTTAACGTTTATTATTATCCTTAAAAATTTCCTTGCAGATTCTCCTGTAAAGCTTATGTGTTGCCTTGTCTTTGTAGCTTTGTCTGACAGCCCCTCTCCTCTACCAGGTCTGGGGTAGCACTGAGTGCTTCCGTTCTCACAGCATCTTTCTCATTCCTTTGTAACAGGATGGATCATCTGGTTTTGTAATTGTCAACCTGCCTTGTACACTCTTTGTCCAAGCTTCTTGCAATGGGGAACTGGGTCCTGCTCTTTTTTTAAAAAAAATATTCTCAGCTTCTAGAACCATTCTTGGTACACACAGGGGAGTGGCTCAACAATATTTATTGATTAAACAATTAAAAAATAAATGTTTGACTTTACATGTAACAGAGTTCATATACATTAAGTTGGATGTGAAGTATTGTATAATACTGAGTTTATTATAACAATAAGTCAACATTTATTGAGAAAATAATGTATGCTAAGCGCTATGCTAAGGGCTTTCATGTGCATTTGTTATTTATAAACAGGCTTGGAGAAATTCACTTACCAAAGGTTACCCACTGAGTATGGTTACAGCTGGACTTGAATCCACATGTGTTTATTCTAGAGCAGTTACCGGAATGACTGTGCCCACCCGGTTGGGTGGAGGTCAACATTATATGACTCTTAATTCTCAGAGTTTCTTTTGCTTTTTATCCTGTGTCTTTAATGGTCTGAAATTAGAGAGGTAATTCGTTGTACACCTTTATATGTTGCTTTATATTTGCAATGATTTAGCCTAATAGGCTTGAATTTCCTTATTATCTTTTAATAAATAATTAATGTTCTGACTCCTACTTCTGACATAGTTCTCTGGCATCTGAGGATGAAGATGCTGATTAGTACCGCACAATATACCCGCTGTACTAAGGCACCTGTACCAGAACTGCTTCAGGAAAGGTCTGAATTATCGTCAACTGCGATAGCCTTTGTCCAGACCTGAGATTTCCTGACTTCCCAGCAACATTTGACCATTCTCCTTTGAAACTGTGCCCTCTCTTCGTTTCTGTGACCCAGGCTCTCCTTTTTCTCCTCCTAGCTTGTTTCCCACTGTTTCTTTTCCGTCTTTTTTTTTTCTTTTTTTTCCTTCCCCTCTACCAGTTTTTAATTGTTGGGACTACCAATACTTCGGAGTCCTTATCTCTAGCCTGACGTCTGGATGAATCCCAGCAGTCCCTGGCTATCTTCATTTAGTTGTATCAAGATGTTTCAGACTCACCACGTCACAGCGGGACCTCTCAGCTTCCTGCTTCTGCCAAACCCGCTCTTCTGCCTTTTTTTCATAGCTAGGTTTGTGTTGTCACCATCCTCCAAAGTAAGAGCCTCAGCAACAGTTTTGGTCTTTTTTCTTTTCACACTTCCACATCCTCTTGGCTGCCAACTCCTGTTCGTTTTTCCTCTGAAATTTTCAAATCAGTTCCTTTCTTTTGATTTCCACTACCACTATTATCTTCTGTTTGGATGATTGGCCTTCAAGCTTTCGGTCTCTACCTTTCTAACCCACCCCACACCCTGACCTCTGACTTCATTTCAAAAACATGTGTCTCACTGTCATTTCACTGCTTTAAAACCCTCAGCAGTTCCCCATTGTCCCCAAATAAAGTGTAATGGGCATGCAGGGACTGTGGCAGTCTGTCCCCGCTCCGTTGCCAGCTTTGTCCCCTCTCCATTTACCCTGCGTTGGATGCTTGTGGCTTGCTAAGCTTCAGGTGCATTTTCATGCCTCCACGACTATGCTGCTATTTTTCCTACTCCTGGAATCTTACTCCCTTTCCTCAGCCTTGACCTCGTACACATGTATGCCTTAAGGCCCCACTCAGACATAACCGCTCTTCGTAGCTTTCCTGAAACCTTTCCTTCTTCCCTTGTTGCTTTTCACACTTGGTCATGCACAGTCTGACTGTCCTCCGATTTATGAGTTCCTTGAAGAGGAGACAGCGTCTGGTGCCCAACTCAGGGCCTGGCTCACATGTGGTGCTCAAGGAACACTGGTTGAGTTGGGTGATGGAGGGAGGTTTCAAGAATATTCAGCAGTGAACATAACCCAGAAATTACAGACCTACAGGTGATTATGAAGAGGGGTGGGGTTAAGGGAAGACACCGTTGATGGGGTGGAGGTAAGGAGTGATGAGGGGTGCTGTTGGCCTGCGTGGAGGCCGTCTTCCCACTTCTGTATCCTCCAGCTGCTTCCCATTTATCGGAGGGAAAAGTAATAGCTGATTTTAACTTGCATCATCAGATGTGTCTTGCTAGAAAAATTTAGCTATTCATCCAGAAAACAGTCACTCCCACCTCATTTTTCAGGGAATGTTTGAGGCTGACCCTCAGAATGCAGCTATGAAAGGCTCTTTGAGTGGGCATTTCACACCCGCACGTACAAGATTTGTCTTATAACAGTAAAAAGTTAAGAAAAACGTTTCAGAAGAAAAGTCTAAAAATTCCTATCTAGGGCTTTTTTTTTTTTTCTGGGTACATTTAACCTGTTTGTTTGTTTATTTGTCCTTAAGGCATGTCGAAATAGAAACTACCAGGTAAAATATGACAGTAGTTATTGGTTGGTTTGTTCTGCGCTCATTTCTGCTTTACCCAGACAGAAAGTGAGTGTCACCAATGGCTGGACTCGCCAGAATTCTGCTTGCTCAGGCCTTTGAATGTGTTTTGTTTCTTTCAACAAAACTCTCTGTCATGGACACACTCCCACCACAGTCCAGCCGCTCTCTTCTCTTGCCTCGTTCTGTGCCCAGTGATTGGCAGGAGCTGGTATTTAACTCCCAGAGTGGTGAGTGGAGCTATTAGGCCTTTATAAATGCGTGGTGGGGTCTGAGATGAACTGATAAGTGGATGGTGAGAGGCGCCCAGGATAAAGAATGGCAGATGGCAGAGTTAGGCCTTGTGAGCGGGCTGTGGGTTGCCAGACTAAGGAAGGCCCTGGAGTGATAAGCAGACAGCAGTCAGCAAACTTGATCCCGAGGTGACAGTGGGAGATAAACTAGTAGCAGCTTCTAGAAGCTCTGGAAGCCATGAATGCCAGTGATCATCATCTCATCTCAAGGATTACTGGGAGCCATAGCAAAGGTCACCACTAGGCTGAATACTAGTTAGTGGCTGGGCTGCGTGCTTTCTGAGTGAACAGTCCTTTTCGTTTTCAGAGATGGTTTACTTTGCAGTGCTTCAGCCATGCTCTGGTCTCTGTTTTTCCTCATTTAAAATCTAGGCTACTGCTTGGAGGGCCCTTAGATCAGGCTCTGGCTTTCTCTGCAAGGTGGGTGTGTGAATTCTGTATGTGTTTTCCGGAACTGTCAGGAAATCTTGATGCCCAGATGTTCAATTTAAAGTTGTGGGAGGAGGGTGCCTCACTGGGTAGAGTTATGAGAAGACTGAGGTGTTTGCCGGTGTAAGGAGTTGAGGTAGCATGGTAGAATCAAAGCCAACTGCTCTGGGAGAGGAAGTCAGTACCCGCTGTGAGGCAGAGACCTATCCCTGGGAGGACAGACCGGGTTGTTTGCATTTCAAAGCTGTGGGAAATCACTTTGCCCAGGAGACTGGAAAAATACTCCTCTGGTCCAGTCTAGCCAAGCTCTTCTCACTGTGGTCACGGTGAGCTCAGTGGGTATGTAGTAGTGCTGGTAACTCAGTACCGTGCCCTCGATGTAGCAACTCTGTTGGTAGCCTCGGTGTAGCTGCGCTCACTGCATCTGACCCAGAAAACGCTCAGAAAATGACTGCAGTGAAAAGCATCTTCAAGGTGAAGCTTTCAGTTCAGGTGGGGGAGGGGTGCAGAGTTGATCCCAAGGGTTCAATACTTCTGAATATGCTGGGAGTGAGCTTTGTTTATGCTCTGACCCGGAGGAAGTCACTTTACATCTCACTCTGTTTCTACCAGCAAAGAGTGCCTTCTGCTTGTTTTGCGTAAGCCTGTGCCTCCTCTGCAGAAGGGGCACAGAATGAATTGGGAGCTATAAAACTCCTAGCAGTCATAATTCTTTGCAAACAGCAGAGTCTAACGAGCAGTATATTTGGTTGGCAAGTGATCATTACAGTGTATACTTGGTTTCTCTGTCTGTAAAAGGGTGGGAATGCTTTCTCACTGGAATGTGAAGGGGGTCAAAATGAAATTGTGTATGCATTTTCCTTTTTCTAAAACCTGATGCTTAAAGCATCAAAACTCCTCAAATAGAGATGTTCCGTGGATAAAATCTACTCCAAGCATCTTGCAGGCATCATCTAATAACCTAGAAATAGTCCCGGAAGAGCATCTGTTTCAGCTCCCTTATTTTACCAATAAGGGAGATCCTCAGAGGGGGGTGATTTGCCTGAGGTTGCAAAGTTAGTTGCAGGACTCTTGGGTGGAACCCAGGTCTCCTGCTCCCTGGCCTAGACCTTCCTCCCTCCCTGTCTCTCCCCCTCCTCTTCCTTCCTTGTCTCCTACACCTTTTTTAAAAATCAGTTTTTAGAAATTACAAAATGAACATGTTATTTTTACCCATGGTAAAAATAATTCAAACAGTACAGAAAATTATAAATGGCACTCCTAGACTCATTACTGGACGTAACAACTATTAACAATTTTTTGTATATCCCTCTAGAGATTTTCTAGGCACACATAGGCATATACACATAGTTATAGATATCTGAGTGTTTGTATGGGTATATATATATATGTTGTTATTTATTTTTCATAGTACTCTGTGACTTGCCTTTAATGATGAAACACCCTGGACATCTTTCTGTCTCAGGACATAAAGACTGACCTCTTCCATTCTTAACAGCTACACAGTATTTTATGCTCCTTCTATTTCTTCATGATGAGTTTCAGAGTTATAAGAAGCACCGTGGAATTTGAGCCCTGATTTCATGATTTTGAAGTAAGAATTTCTATTTTACACGAGCATCTAGGAAGGGGAATGACTTCTGACAAGGTCACATGGCCCAGATGGTTTTGGAAATCTGAGACTCTGCTGCTATTTGCTGCTGCTACTTACTTATGGGCCCCTGTCATATGCCAGGTGCCATGACAAGGGCTTTAAATGCCTTCAGTCATTTAATTCCCCCAACAGTCCTTCCAGTAAGATATTATAATTATCATTTTACTGACGAGGAGGCTGAGGCTGATCAAGCCAAGTTTGCTTGAGTTCACGTGGTCAATTAAGTGCCCAGCTTTAGATTGGAACCTAAATCTGCTTGACCCCAAAGCCTGTGCTCTTTCTCACTGTCTGAAATCTAGGACACTAGGAAAGATAGTTATGGTGGGTTTGAAGTGTTTTTCACAGCTTTCAAGTTTGGTTGGTTTACACCTAGCTAAAGTCCACTATGCACACAGCTATGACAAGGAGGACCAAGTAGCAGTGGACGCATGATACAGGGACGTGGAGCAAGAATCAGCTGCTCTTTAGGATACGTGACTGTCTGACATATGTTAGGCTGCGTGGAAAACACAGAGGTGATTGATTAAGGCACAGTTCTCTCTTTTGAGGGGCTGTGGTTTTGCCATGGGGACAGACACACGTGAGACTGAGTGTGATGCAAAGTGGAGCCAGGCAAGTGCCATCGTGGGGCTGCAGAATGCTCCAGAGTCTATGGGAAGCCAGATTGGTTTAGAGCAGGGACCCAGGTCTTGGGGACCATCAAAACTTTTGAACAAGGGAGTGGTGTGCTATCAGCTGTGTTGTAAGACACCCTCCAGGAATATAAGGAAGGGCTCAAGAACATCTCTAAGCCAGGGCAGTGGAGATAGAAGGGAGGCGGTAAATCCAAAAGCCTAGGAGAGGTCAAAGTATCTGGACTTTCTGTGTGAGGTAGGAATCATTGTCAATCTTTTTGGACCCCATTACAGAGAGAATCAAAGGCAGTAGAATTCATCAGTGTCCCATGTTAAGTATTATGTTTTTTGCTGTCAGATATATTTGAAAGGATTTTGGAATTATACTTAATTTTGATTTTATAGTCTTAAGTTTGTACTTTGAAGACAGCCAATATTTTTCAAGTCTTAAAGTATTTTTGCAGATCCTTAAAAAACTCATAGGTACGTTAGTGTCCACTGGCGCTGAAGTGAGGGGTGAGGGCTGCTCAGTGTGACTAGAGTTTTCCAGCTCAGGTATCTGGGAGGTTGCTGTTGCTAATTTACTGAGATTTAAGTCTTAAAACAAAGAGCAGCTCTGAGGGTGGGGAGGAGGTTCAAAGAAAGAATTCAGTGTTGACCCTGTTAAGTGGGAAGTAGCAAGTCTGGAGCCCAGGAGGGGCCAAGCTGGAGGTGTCGCTTTGATGGCTTTCAGTCAGCACAGAAAGGGGAAAGGGTCACATGAAAGAAGAGAGCAGAAGCCTTCACTTTGGATAATGCTACAGTTAAGGGGCGGGCGGAAGTAGAGGACCTAGTCCATGTGATTGCGACGTAACAGCATGCTAAGGGGTGGAGAACCAGGAGAATCCAAAGCCGTGGAGACGCAGCTTGGAGAAATGGATGGTTAATCTCAGGTCTAATGTGGGAGAGGGATCACATCAGAGAGGAATGAGAGGAGGCTGTTAGCTTTGTAAGAGGCTCAAGTGGCCCTCAAGGATGCAGTTTCGGCTGGGCGCAGTGGCTCACACCTATAATCCTAGCACTCTGGGTGGCCGAGGTGGGTGGATCCTTTGAGCTCAGGAGTTCCAGACCAGCCTGAGCAAGAGCAAGACCCTGTCTCTACTAAAAATAGAAAGAAATTAACTGGACAACTAAAAATATATATATATATAAAATTAGCCAGGCATGGTGGCAAGGGCCTATAGTTCCAGCTACTTGGGAGGCTGAGGCAGGAGGATCGCTTGAGCCCAGGTGTTTGAGGTTGCTGTGAGCTAGGCTGATGCCACGGCACTCTAGCCTGGGCAACGGAGTGAGACTGTCTCAAAAAAAAAAAAGGATGCAGTTTCCATGGAGGGACAGAACTCGGCAGTCAGGAATTAGAGTGAAGCCATGGCAAGAAGGAGAAGGCAGTGAATGCAAACTGCTTTTCAGAGGACTTGGAGGAGAAAGGATGGTTTGAGAGAAGTTGGGAAGTTTTGTGTGGTGGACAACAAGATTTTAGGCTAAGAGGGTGAGGAGCCCTTGGCAAGGAAGTGGGGTTGATAAGGCAGCTAGGGATGGACAAAGAAAGGGTTGATGGATGCCAGAAAGCATCAGGAGGTGGGGTGGCCGGTCAGCACTGCCATGCCCATGCCCCGCTGCAGATGGGCAATGTGATTTCAAGAATGGTTTCTGACTCACAACTAATGGACGCGGTGAACATTGTAGAGGGGAAGGGCATGCCTCTAATCCTCACTTGGGTGAGGCAAAGACATAAAATGTAACCAAAATATTTGTACCCTCATAATATCCTGAAAAAAAAAAAGAGATAAAAGTATTCAAAATGTCAAAAAAAGAAAAAAAAAGAATGGTTTCTGAGCTGCTGCCATGTACAAGGGACCCTGCTAGGTGGCACGTGAGGTTATGAGTTGACTGTATGCTCTCAGGGCAGGGACTTTTTGTTCACTGCTTGTTTTTTTGGATCTCCTGGTGCCTGGCACAGAGGACATATTTGTCAACAGACTAACGGACTTACTGCACTTGTCCTACAACATCCTGAAGCAGGCTTCATTCTTTTTCTTTTTTAGTGTTCTACTGTGGGACATATGATATATGAAAAAATATATAGGTGGCACACATGTAAGTTTCGGAGCATAGTTATGTGCAGACCAGCCTGGCAGTCACACTTTTGCACCTAACTGGGTGCTTGTCCCCTTTCGTCAGGGCCCTGCTTGCTCAGGTCCTGTTTCTCTTGAAAATGTGGACAAGTGAGTTTTTACTGGGACTCCTGTGCCTCTCAGCGCCCAATTCTGGGGCACCTGGATGGTCCATAGAAGCAGGGAAAGAATATATGATGATCCTTTAGGGGAAACAAAGGGGCTCATTCAATGAGTTGGTGAAAGATGAGTCTCCTGGTTGATGGTGATAAGAGAGGATCTTGTTTCCTGAAAGCTCTCTGGGTGTGAATGCACTTTCTTTGCGGGGTTCATGTCACTGGGGGATTTCCTCTTGCCCAGTGAACAGGAGGACTCTTTGCTAAGAAGTCCAGCTGCCATTCCACACCTATTTTTGGGAAGGTCAGAAGCTCAAGGATCATCAAGGCCTATCTGCTGCAGTTCTTTTAGATTCTAGGAGTATGAAGTGGGAAGTAGCTGACTTTTTAAAGATTTAGGCAATTTTACATTTTCTCATTGAGATGATGTAAAAGACTTGAACTTTTTACTCCTGGTCTTTTCAGGGACACTTAAATTTTTTTTTCTTTTTTTTCCCCTTTCCAATTACAAATGTAATACAAAGTTTTATTAATATAAAATATTGAAAAAGTACAGGCCATAGAAAATGAAATTTCCTCATTATCCACCTTCCTTATCCCCTAGATAATCATTGACTACAATTTGATGCATATTCCTCCAACTTTTTAATATATATACTAATAAAATATGGTTGCTATTTATTTTTAGAGGAAATATTTTATATTTTATATACTAATTAACAACTTATATTGTTTTACTCATCAATACATAAAGGTCATCTTTTCACAGATACATACCTATAGATTTACCTCATTCAAGATCCTTCTATTGTATTCCGTGGTATGGAAGAACTATACTTTATTTAAGCAGTTTTAAAATGATGCCTGATGAGGTTGTTTCTGGGTTTCTGTTTTCTTTTGTTTGTGCTGTAACCGATAATATGGAGCTACTTATAAACTGCTAGGGGTGGGTGGTCTGCTCCAAGCTAAAGGGGGCTGGTAAAATGAGGCCAGGTTTGCCCCATTCTCTCCTGACATTCTCTCCGAACACAGAGAATAAGGAAAGAACTTTCTCATAGCCCAGGGGAGTCACCTGCCCCTTCTCCCAGGCAGTGTCCAGGCACTAAACCTTTGTTATGATGCATCCGTAGACCAATCGACATTGCCATTTTGTTCAGCTTTTCCCATCCTCTCGCCTTTCCTTCCTCCCTTCCTCCCTTCCTTCCTTTTCTCTCACTAACTCGGTGTCCAGGTTCAGCTTCCCCTCCATCCCCTCTCTCTTATTCCAGTCCCCCACGGGTGTCCGGGCTCTGCTCACCTTCCCTTGCCCCAGTGGGGCTTCCCACCACACCTGACTTTGATCTCATTTTTACCTGCTCGAATTTCCACCTTCTCTAGATGATACCCTTGTTAGTACCTGCTGGCTTCCCCTGTAGCCTCCTCTGCAAAATACATTAAATCTACTGCTTCCCCAAGTCACTTGCCCTACCCTTTAAAGGATTGAAACAAAAATCAAGCTTCACACAGCTGCCCAGCAGCTTTGCCCAATGTCACCTAGCACTCATGCTCACCCTCTGTTTCCTCTACAGTGAATAGTAAATTTCCATTCCTTGCGAAGCGACTTCGTTTTTAGTAGAAACTCCTGTTGTGTGGTGTGGCAGAGAGAGTACATGCTTTGGCTACGGTCTGACCTGGCATCGAATCCAGGTTCCGACACTTGCTAGCTGTGTGGCCTCAGCAGGTAATTTAATCGTTTTGATCTTCATTTTCCTCCTCAGTAAAGTAGGGAATAATAATACCCACTTTCCAGATGAGATTACGCTATGATGTGGATAGCAATGTGTGTCAGATGCCTGGCACATGGGTAGGTGAGCAAAAATGCTAGCTACTGTTGTCATTAGAGCTTGGTTTCTCTTTAGCAAATTTGTTAATTTTTAGCTGATTTCATTATGTATTATAAGGGATCAAAGAATTAAAGCATGCAAGGTCCTGTTAGAAATGAATTCTATAATGATGTAAAATTTTGAACACAAATAGTTTTGCCAACTAACATTTCCCCTATTTCTGGCAATAGTAAATAATAAAATAAAAATTTAGAACAAGAATTTAGATATCTCCTTGAAGCTCTTTGTACTAGAAGTAATTTATATATTCCAGAGAATAGCTGTTCCTATTCACCCCAAATTGTTCCCAGAATTAGGGTTTGTTTTTTTTTCTCTCCGAGGTCCAACAATTGTCTTGGAGGATGCTCTTTGTGGCTTGATTATTGCCACAAATATGCACCAACGGGTTTATAAGCAAAGACTTTAACAGTTCATTTGAGAGTTTGTCATAGATTAATATGGCAAAGGTTTTCTGGTACCCTAACTGTCAAATTTTTGTACCCTGGTTGCTTGCAGAAGGTATGCTGCATTTTGGGTTTCATACTCGGCATTCTGGAGTTACTTGGTTTGGAGTCCAGTCTTCATTGACTGGTTTCTGATGCTAATTCCTCAAGGGGTTTCAGCAGACCATGTGGACAAAGTGATAAGGAAATTAGAGCATGGACTCAAATTTTCTTTGAGTCCCAAAGGAAAACTAAGAACTTTGTTCCCTGCCCACAGAGGTAGTGAACTTGTCCAGGGTCTCACAGCATATCATGAACAGCTACAGCTTGCATTTTATCTCTCGTGCCATCAGTCCTTGAGGCTGAGTTATCCTCCTCTCATGCCAACCAGAAAACAAATTCTTGAGGACTCCTGCCTTTCAAACAGAGCTCATCTTCTTTGAGGTGTTTTGACCAACATAAACCTTGGGAATCTTTCATTGCCCTGTGGAGGGTGTGTTCTGCCTGGGCGGTGTTATTAAACTCAAGGCATTTGATTTGCAAAGTTTGCTCCTGTGAATCATTTGGGGGCCGGTTGAGAGCTGTGATCTCTTCCTTTTCAAATGGAAGAAGGCTTGGTGAGTAAGAGAAATGACCTGCCCAGAGCATCCTAAAGTTACTAGCAGGACTGAATTTTCCCTTCAAAACCTTGAAGTCTTGCTTCCTTGGTGAATTTGGCTAAGCCCCTTGAGGGCGTCATGCTGTTGGCTTAGGCAGGTCAGCAGTGCTGAGAGAGCTGGATGCTCTTGGGTACGGGAAAGAACTTGGTGGTGGGCTTCTCCCTCCCTCCAGCCGGATGTTCCCTGTCAGGTGGCAGCTGTGAAGAGCCCTGGTGAGGGAGGTTCTGGAAGGGCTCCTGGCCCGACCCTGTAACGTGAGCGTCAGGAAGCTGGTTTCTCAGGAGTCGAGCTGCCCGGTAACCAGCAGCCGTCCTGTCTGCTCCTGAAGCGAGATGCCTGGCGACACAGCCTTCTGGGCTTCACTGTGCTTTGTCCACTTAAGCCAGCGGGAGCTCCAGACCCCAGCGTTAGCGCATTGCTTGCTTTGCTGGAACCTCCATTTTTTCTTCACCTCTTTTCCTCCCATTTCTTCCCTCCCCTGAACCAGGCAAGGAGGCCCGAGGCCAGCTGGGCTGTGTATGTCCTCGCCATCTGCCAGGCCTCACTCCTCGGGCTGCAGCCTGGGCTTCAGCCAGTGCTTCCGCAGCTCTGCCCTGCGTTCCGGCCCTGCAAGCTTCTCAGTGGCACTGAGTGGGTGTCCTACCAGGGTGCTGGTGTGGTGCCCCATGGGAAGGGATGGGGCTGGAGTGAGTCCCCACTGAGGCCTCCCAGGGGGAGAAGGAGCAGAACGTGGCTCCTTCCCTGCTGGTGCTCTGAGGCCTCTGGCTCCAGACCCCTAGTTTCCTTCTTTGTCATGTATTTGTTTTTCATGTGTTTCGTGGTCCCAGTGGCTACATAAGGAATTATGTGAAAAATCCACATCTGGAGGGCATTTACTAAGAAGGTCCATGTTTGTCTTCATTCAATTATGTTGTGTTAGAACACAAGGAACGATGATGTTTGGTATCTTGTGTTGGAAATATTTTATCAATAGAGTCTCTCCTTTTCTATCTCCCTAAACCATAAAGAATAACTTGTTAGAGTGTCATTTTCATATTTCATAAAGGGCAGTGTTGAGTGAATTCTCCTGTGGGGATGGGCCAGGGTCTCCATGTTGGTGCCCTCTGGTGATCTGCCCTGTGGTGAGACGAATAGTTCGTGCTAGACGTTCTTCTCGGAGACACCTTGCTGACTACCTGTCTCTCTGTCTTTCTCTCTCCTCCCCTTCTCTTCTTGGCTTTCCAAGCTTTTGCTGCCTTTTTGTTTTATCGCTCACTCCCGAAAGGGTTTGGCTGGTTGGGAAGCCCTCTGCCTGGCGAGTGGAGCATCGCACCGCCCTTCTCTCCCAGGGAGCCAACTGGTTCCAGGCGTCCCTGCTGTCATTTGACCACGGAGTGGTTGTGAAAGGCGCTGGCTTTCTGGCGAGTTGCCGCAAACTAAGGGCAAGGGCCCCAAGGATGATCTCATTCAGGCGCCACTTCCTGAAAGGGGTGACGATGGAGCCAGGCCCATCTCAGCCAGCCTCTCTGTGCACAGAGAGCTCATCTGTAGGAGAGTTTCTGGGCTGAGGCAGCACCACTATTTTGTTCACCAGGAAATAATACCAAGTTTCTCAGTTTTCCCCTTAATGAAGGGCGAGGCCTTGGCCTGGAGCAGGGGTTGAGCCTCCCAGCATCCTGGAGGATGGGCCGCGTGTAACTCGAGGAGGTTTCCTCTCGCCCTGGCCCAGCTTCTGGAAATTCTACAAGACCAGCTGAGGCATAACTAATTTAGGGAGCCCAGAATGGGACCCTGTGGTGGAAAGAGAACCGTCTCCAATCAGGGGTCTGGAAAGCTGTTGAATGCTTTTGCCCCACGAGGTAAGTATTAGGTTTTACTAAGTTCCCACTGTGTGTGAGATCCTAGGCCAGTAGACACAAGAAACATTCCCATGCTCTTCCGGGCCTGGCACACAGCATCGGAGGCTTCAGTCCTCCCTCTCTCTGGCTGTTTTTGTCTCGCCTATAGACAAGGTTGGGTTTCTCCCGTGGAATAAAACTGTCCCTTGGCCCTGCAGCCCCATCCTCGAACCCTCAAAGCTCCATACCCTCTCTTGTCAACAGTTTGAAGGAACGGGCTATACTCATTCCTTCATGCTCATTTGTTCCGCTCCCTGATGCCATCGGCTCCTGTCCCCGTGACTCTCCTGACACTGCTCTCACTGCAGTTGCCAGTTGTGAATAACAAAAGAATCACTAAAGCTCTCTGGGGTGCTGGACACTGTGGTTTGCTCCCTGCTTCTGGAATTTTCTCCCCCAAAGCTTGCGGATGTGATTGTCTCCTGACTTGCTGTGTTCTTTGATGGCTTTCTGGGCATACCCCAAGGAAAGCGATCCCCAGGGTTCATCCTTAGCTCCCATTCTGGGCACCCTGTACCCTCTTTGGGGATAATCTTGCCAACTTTTGGTGTTTCTGCTGCCACCTGTTTACTGGAATGACTCTAAATATCTCCAGCCTCCAGCCATTTTCACAGGTTTCAAGACTTGGGGACCCCACGTCAGGCTAAGCATTTTCACCCAGACCTGCCACAGAATGTCTAAGACTCCTGTTGCCGGCCTTGCATGTACTCTTTCCCCATTCTTTCCTGTCTCACTCTCATTTGTCCCATAGGTATCCATTTAAAGGCCCCTTCCTCAGGGCCACCCCTAGGCTAGGAGACGCCTCCCTGATAACATTTATCTGGTACCTGCACTTCTCTGCAGCAGTCTGCAACTGTAAATTAAAAATTAATTGCAGGCTGGGAGTGGTGGCTCACGCCTGTAATCCTAGCCCTCTGGGAGGCCGAGGCGGGTGGATCGCTCGAGGTCAGGAGTTCGAGACCAGCCTCAGCAAGACCTCGTCTCTACTAAAAATAGAAATAAAAATTATTTGGACAACTGAAAATACACATAGAAAAAATTAGCCGGGCATGGTGGTGCATGCCTGTAGTCCCAGCTACTCGGGAGGCTGAGGCAGTAGGATCCCTTAAGCCCAGGAGTTTGAGGTTGCTGTGAGCTAGGCTGATGCCATGGCACTCACTCTAGCCCGGGCAACAAAGTGAGACTCTGTCTCAAAAAAAAAAAAAAGAAAGAAAAAGAAAAAAATTAATTACATATACTCATTCCATGATTGTTTGTCTTCCCTGCTGGACTGAGAGCACCCCAAGAGCAGGGAGCCTGTCCATTTTGTTTCATTGTTGTGTCCCTGACCCCTAACACTATGGCTAGCACAGAGTAAGATCTGGATACGTATTTTTGACCCATTGAACTCATCATTCCTCTCTCTGAACTTTTTCCTTTTCTTTTTTTTTTTTTTTGAGGCAGAATCTCACTCTGTTGCCTGGGCTAAAGTGCTGTGGCATCAGCCTAGCTCACAGCAACCTCAAACTCCTGGGCTCAAGCGATCCTCCTGCCTCAACCTCTCAAGTAGCTGGGAATACAGGCATGCGCCACCGTGCCCAGCTAATTTATGTGTGTGTGTGTGTGTGTGTGTGTGTGTGTGTGTGTGTGTGTGTTTGTGTGTGTGTATGTTTTGGTTTTTTTAGTTGTCCAGCTAATTTCTTTCTTTCTTTTTTTTTTTTTTTTGAGACAGAGTCTCGCTGTGCTGCCTGGGCTAGAGTGAGTGCCGTGGCATCAGCCTAGCTCACAGCAACCTCAAACTCCTGGGCTTAAGCGATCCTCCTGCCTCAGCCTCCTGAGTAGCTGGGATGACAGGCATGCGCCACCATGCCCGGCTGATTTTTTCTATATATATATTTTAGTTGGCCAGATAATTTCTTTCTATTTTTAGTAGAGACGGGGTCTCGCTCTTGCTCAGGCTGGTCTCGAACTCCTGACCTCGAGCGATCCACCCGCCTTGGCCTCCCAGAGGGCTAGGATTACAGGCGTGAGCCACCGCGCCCGGCCTAATTTCTTTCTATTTCTTTAGTAGAGACGGGGTCTCGCTCTTGCTCAGGTTGGTCTCGAACTCCTGAGCTCAAACGATCCTCCCGCCTCGGCCTCCCAGAGAGCTAGGATTTCAGGCGTGAGCCACCGTGCCCAGCCCTTCCTTTTCTTGTAATCGCCATCCTGGTTGATAGAACCATCATCCACTTGGTCACCCAAGGTGGAGTAGTCATTCTTGGCTCTTCCGTTCCTCTCACTTGCTATTTCCACTCACCTACCGGTATCCTAAATAGCTTTGTAACCTGATCTCTCCTCACCATCCTGGCTACTAAAGCCCTGGTTCATGCCCACATCATCTCCTGTCTCAATTACTGCAGTGACATCCTAATCATTTCCCTTGCATGTCATCTTTAAATCGATCCCTCCACACACCTGCCAGAGGGATCTTTCTAGAAGGCAAACCTGGCCACGCCATTCCATTTAGGCCTCTTCGTTGACTCCCCCTCACTCAAGTTCCTCAGCACGGCATTTGCGCCCTGGCCCCTGCCTCACCCCAGCCTCACCTCTCATCCCTCACTGAGCTGCTGTCAGTTTCCCATCAGCTCTGGGCTGCTGCTGCCTTCCCTGCCTGTGCTGTGCTTTCCTCCGACTCGGAATGCCCTTGCCTGCCGTGCCTGCCGCCTCTTCTCTGTCGCCCCAAGTGTGCCTGGCTAACTTCTGTTCCTCCTCGAAGGCTCAGCTCTGATCCCCAGCCGCCCACCCGCACAGAAAGCCTTCTGTGCTGTCTGCTGTGCACCCATAGAACTCTGTTTCTCTATTCTTGTTCTCACCATGTCATGTTGGAGTCTCGCCTGTGTTTACAACCGTCTCAAATACTCCAAGCTACTAGGGGTAGGGACCAGTTTTTTTTTGTTGTTGTTTTGTTTTAAAGCATCAGGGGGTCTTCTGGTGAGGACTAGAAAACCTGCTAGACAAATTCTAAAAGAGCCGTCACACTAGGGACCAGGTTTTAATCATCTTCGTAACCCCCATGCCTAGCACAGGGCTTGACACGTAGCATGCCTTTGAAGGGAGAGAATGAGTGAGTCCAAACAGTGGCATGGAGGGGGAAACTCACACTAATACTGCTCCTGACATTAACAGGTGTTGTGCTCTTTCTAGGTGCCAGGCATTTTTCTAGGTATTTTGCATATATGAAGTCTTTAATATTTACATCAACTCCATAAAGTAGGTAATGTCAGTATTCTCATTTTATAGATGAAGAAACCAAGGCAGGGAGAGTTTATTTTGTCCAAGATTACATAGCTAATAAGTGGCAGAGCTGGGATTTGAACCCAGGCAGTCTGCCTGTACCCCTGGCTCTTAATCTTTGTACTGCCTTTCCACTAGCAGAGATAACATACATGAACTTTTAAAAAATATGTATCTAACTTTTTTTTTGGTTTGTGTTTCTCAGTGGGTCTGATAGGATTCTGTAGTCTCAGAAATTGAAAAGAGTCCAAAAGTGCCCAACAGGGTAAGCAGTGGGGGTCTCTGGACATTTCTATGGGATGTGGGTTGTTACCTGGGAGGTTGTGTCAGGTTCAAAAGAATGTGACGTGTAGATGGATGGAAAGAAAAACTGGATTGGGGCCAGCTTAGTCCTGGGTTTAATACTTTTATCTCTAAATGTCTCAAAGACCACATGTAATGATCCGGTCCTTCGACTGTGACTGTGTGGAATGACAATGGGAGCACATCAGACTCTGGTCATAGTTGGTACCTCATAAGAACAGAGTTGGACAGAAGGAAAAGGAGAGGGAAGGGAGAGCAGGAGGAATTATGGAATCACTGGGAAAGGAAGCCGGGAAGAAGAAGGGAGGGCTGGGGTCCCCATGAAATCACCTCATTTGCTGAACAGTTTTCACACTGACAATTAACCTAACGAATGGGAAGAGAATGTGAAGTGCTGGGCTTCTCCTTATTTGGCTTCCCCCAAGAACCGGCATCTTCACTTGCTGGGGGAAGGAGGACTCATGCCTTAGCCGGGGCCATGATGACAGCACAGGTCCAGGCTCTAAAAGAAGCCAGGGTTTGTGAGGGGGTCCTGGGGAGGGCCCTGAAACTTGAGGATATTGCCCATGTGTCTGTATGGATGGGACAGGGAGGAAGAAAGGTACTGTAAGAAAAAGTGGGCTGTTCTCAAAATAAATCTGAAGTTGAATCTCCTACAATAGTTTTAAGATCCTGCTGGCAAGTTCCCAGGTGGGAGTCTAAAGAAGCCCCCCACATGTATGTGTGGACAGGGTCTGCGAGGCCCTTCTCCTCCCACTGCTGTGGAAGTCACTCATCCGCCCACCTGACGTCCCCTGTCCTGCATCCCGGTGGGGCTGAGCTCACTGCTCACGCAAGCAGTCAAATGCGGCCCCCACGCTTAGTAGGTGAATCCTTCTCCTTCCCCTCTTTTTTTTTTTTGAGACAGAGTCTCACTCTGTTGCCCGGGCTAGAGTGCTGTGGGTGTCAGCCTAGCTCACAGCAACCTCAAACTGGGCTCAAGCAATCCTTCTGCCTCAGCCTCCCAAGTAGCTGGGACTACAAGCATGCGCCACCATGCCAGGCTAATTTTTTCTATATATATTTTTAGTTGTCCGGCTAATTTCTTTCTATTTTTTTAGTAGAGATGGGGTCTCGCTCTTGCTCAGGCTGGTATCGAACTCCTGACCTCGAGCGATCCTCCCGCCTCGGCCTCCCAGAGTGCTAGGATTACAGGCGTGATCTCGCCCGGCCTGCTTTCCCACTTCACAGTGAGAAAGCAGCAGTCAGCAGACTTTTTCTGTAAAAAGCTAGATAGTAAATATTTTCACCTTTGTGGGCTGTGTGTGGTCTCTGTTACATATTCTTGTTTGTTTTACAATCCTTTAAAAATGTAGAATCTACTCTTAGCTCGTGAGCTGTACAAAAACAGAACAGGTTGTCATTTGACTCCTCCTGGTCTAGAGTGAAATCCAGCTGAAGCTTCAGGCTCTGCCACATGTGAGTGAGTGGCCCTGAGGCCCCAGGTGATGCTAAACTTTGTCTCTGAACAGTGGAGCCTGTGTGGCATGAGGTGGGCCGATACTCTAGACCAGGGGTCTGCAGACTACGGCACTCAGGGACTGCGCGTCATTATTGCCTACGGTGACCAGAGTGTCATTAACCACCTGGCCTCTCTTCCAGGCCTCCTGGTTACAGTGGCAACAAGGGTGACTTTGGTTAATGAAAACAAAAAAATGTTCTTCCTTTACTCTCCTCGTGACTTCATGCTGGTAATAGCCCTCATCTCAGTGATGGAGATGAAAATTCCTGACTTTGGAATTGGAGAGAGGACCTGAAATGAGATTCAGGTCCTTTCTACTCAAGATTCTACTCAGAAGGTGAAAATGCAAAATTGTGCTCTCAAAGAGGAGATACACAAATATTGCTTTGTCTGGACTGCGTTAGGTTCAAGTGTCTAAGTTTTAACAAAATGGGGCCAGAATTTCACATTATAATTGTCATCCCTATCTTTTTTCAAAGGGAAAAGGTTAATTCAAACATTGCCGTGACACCCATTTGTTACCTGTAGTTTTTAGACATAGTATTAAGAACCAAGTAACAAGACTACCCCACCTTTGCCTAGTCCCCTATTCAGTCAACAGGGAAACTTTGACTTGTGCTGTATCTCTTTTTGTGTCAGTTTTCAGGTCCATGTACCTTATTTGAAGCCTTTTGGGGTTATATGCTTTGGAATTCAGAATTTTTTAAATTGAGAAACAGACAGTGTTTAGGGCAGCATCCCATAATCAAACATGTTTTTATTTTTGCAGCAAAATTTATGAATATTTATACAAAGGAAGATAAATAAAGGCTATAACTTAACCTCAGTTTAGGGCAAATTTTGCCACCAAATAAATTACAAAAAAACTTTCTGCTTTCAGAGCTTTTTGAATTTCAGAATTGTGGCAGATAAGGGATTATGATCCATATAATGTCTCTTAAATTAGACTGAAAGCTCTGTGAGTGTAGGGGAGGTACCTTCCGCCATGCCTAGCTCAGTAGATGCACATAGTAGGTGCTCATTAAAAGTCAGTTGATTATTATTAACATAAACATGATGGCATAAGCCAAGAGTGGTATGTAGATATTAAACAACTAGCCCTTAGTCATCTTTCCACTTTTCTAATTTCAAATGGTATTTTTGAAAATGTTGGAACTACTCTATAAGCTATAATTAAACCAAAAGCTAACTTGATGGATCATAGGTTGGAAAGTTGTAAAAAAGGAAAAACAATTGGACTCTGTATGTGTTGTGGGTGAGTAGGCACGAACTAGTTAACTTGTGGTTTTGTAATTCAGTAAGGATGGACTAGTTAACTTGTGGTTTTGTAATTCAGTAATGTAATATACACAGTAATTAACTTATTAACAATACAGATGAAAATTGGATCTCAAAGAAGGTTTATTGTGCCCTAGTCCCAACTACTTATTTAAACCACGGGGTGAAAATGAGTAAGTGATGTAATAACAATATTGACAATGCTCCCATCCTCTCGAATGTCTGGCCAGCCCTCTGCACAGGACTGAATCTCATTTAGGAGCTCCCATTGAGAGAAATGAGGGGAATTTGCAGTGGGTGTTAAAATGAATGTGATTAACAAAAATGGGACCCACGGTGAAAAGCTAAAGTGATTTGGATTATGACATTAGAAAGCAAGACGAGTGAAAGTAACCTAAGTGTATGCCTGTAATCAGATTTCTACCTTTGTTGAAGGTAAAATAGGAGGAAGCATCATTTGGTTTTTATATTTAAAAAGTAGATTTAAATGGCAGTGAAGGAATTGAAACAAAACATAAAACTTAAAATGTGACGATGGTGAGTCGCTAGAAGAGGTTATCAAACAGGGTCATGGACTCTATTCTCAGAGGATATTTAAGGGTGGTGCTGGCTGATTGATCAGTATAACCATGAGGATGCAGGTGAGAGGGATGAGAGTACCTTAAAGGTGGAGGATGCAGTAACCACCTGGCGACAGATGGCGGGGGAAGTGGAGGTGTGGGGGGCCTCCCTCTGCCTCACCCAGGAGAAGGTTTGCGGCGGTGCCCGTGCAGCATCGAGGAAAGCAGGCTTCTCGAGTGCCAGCCTGTGCTGGCTGACACGACAGCAAAAGGTGGCATGCTCTGTTAGGCATGAGCTGTGCAGTGAGTTTCAAGTGGTTTATTTAGAATCTGGCCGGAAAAGGAAGGGAATATAACAGGTCAGCATTTCCCACCAGCTGGCTGGTGTCTCATGGTAGTAAATGCTCTCATCTCAGACTTTCTGGAGTCCTGCTTGCTGTGTGGCTTAGGAGTTTGGTGGTTCCTCCCAGGCCTTGGATTTCCACTTCTGAGCTGATGTTCTGACACACAGCCAGTGTGGCTTGACGGGGGAGCTACAACCAGCCTGGGAAGGTCCCTGAAGGATAGATAAATAGGCTTTTCCCTACTCATCCACACCCCCCACCCCATTCCCACTGGACACAGGCTGGAAAATTCTCCCTTAGATGTCTACATTAGGGTCCCCTTAGCCTGAGACTCATGCTGCACTTGGAGGAGGGCTGTCTGCTGATATGTTCTGCCCATTCTTCTTCACGTGGCTGGAGCATGTGTTCTCAGGTGGCCAGGATTGTGGCCTTTGTTTTTTAGGAAGAAAGACCAGCAACCAAGTTGGGCTCTTTTCACAGGCCTGCTGGGCCACTGTTTCCTAATGAAATTGCGTTTTAATTTTCTGGGGCTTTGATGATTAGATATGGGACCAAGAACTGACCAGGCTTGAGCTACTGAGCTGGTAGAAAAACTGGGGAAATCACACCCTGAAGTGACTACATACAGGCGAGAGGCTTTCACAACTGCTGAGAGATGTGAGCCTGGAGGCACTGTGGGCAGATGAGGGGCTCCTTGTGGCTTATGGGCTGGGTACAGACTCTCGACCTTTGACACCCATGCTGCTGGCAAGCACTTCTCTGTCCACAGGAGCTGCTGCTCCTCTGCTCCCAGGTGGTGGCAGGGACTCCTGATGTTCCCTTTCAGCCTGACAGCAGAACTCTAGAGCAGATTGGGATCTAGTGGCTGAGCTGATGTCCTTCTGCTGTTAGCATCCAAGAATGTGAAGGGTCGGTGAGACAAAGGCCCTTTCTGTCATACGTTTAGATTCCATTTAAACAAGCCATGAATGCGTATGGGCCACACAGTTCCTGAATATACTCCGTTATGTCATCTCCCTGTCGTTGCCTTATTGTAACCAGATCATGATTCCTTGAAGGCAGGAGATACATTCTTTGCCCACAGTATGTGGCCATGAGTCCTGCAGGTGCTCAGTAAATATTAATTGAATTAATCAGCTGCCACAACACAGGTGCACACATTTATCTGCCTTGCTCTTTCATCCAGCTACAAATACTGACAACCTGTGCGTTCCGCTGCCCTTGCAGGCTCCTAGGTGCCCCTCTGCCCCAGCACAGGCTTTCAACAGCAATGTGTTGTCTACACCCCTTTGGCAGAGCATCCTCTGCAAAGTATGAGGCCCAATTAGTCTTGTACACACAGCTGTAGAACACGTACCCCAGCTTTGAGGGGCTTACAACTCCCCCAGCCTCTCCCAGCCTCCTGATGTTTCCTGACCCTTTCAAAGGGTTTAAGGAGAACGAAACGAGGTCCGCTCCCACTGCACCTCTGGGGCAGGGTTTTTAATTACCGCATAGTCTTTGTTCTGTTGTTGAGATCAGCTTCTCTGTGTAGGGAGAAGGGAATTCCAGTCATCCTGATGCATTATAATCAAGTTACTTACCACAAGTCAGGAGTAGCCGTTCTCTGCTTTCATTCTGATCACAGGGAGATACAGGAACATGGCGTCTAGTGTTTCACTGGGTGCATTAGGCCGCGGTTGCAACAGTGCTTTCCAGTGGTGGCTTTCAATCTTTTAAGGACCATGAGGCCATTACAAATTTTGTCTGAACTCCATGGTCTGTCTATGCATAAAATATACAGTGGGTTAAAAAAAAAATCAAGATTGGCCTGAAATGCCTGACCATGAAATATATTTAATAAATAACACAAACACGTTAAAAATCAAAATGATAAATTTTTTAAAAAGCAAAAAATAATTTGACTCCAAAGTGAAGAGAGTTTACCCGAGCTTGCTTTGGACTAAGACGGGAAAACAAGTGAAGAGAAGAGACGGGCCTGTGGCCGAGCTCATTTCACAGCATTGGGGACACACACAAGGAAACTCCTGCTCCCTAAAAAGTGATAATTTCATCTTGTTGAAGGCTGTTATTAGCTCGCCAAGTCTGTAAGTCGGGTGATCCTGCTGTCTCCTAATGCTATTGTCACAAAAAGGCCACAGGACAACCTTTTGCTTTTCATCTCTAGAATCCTACAGTTTGATAAAAATTGGCCAGTCTAGCATAGTGCCCAGCAGATGTCTGTGGAATGAATTAATACTCATTCAAAGTCCAGCAAGGTTTATTTTCCTCATCTTCTAGTCGATGGGGATGAGGAGATTGGCAGGTATTTTCCTCCAAGGGCTAAGACCGCGGCATGTACGTAGGTTTGCAGTTTCCAAAGAGACACAGCCGCTCGTGCCACGTGGTCAGCGTCTGCTTTGTGTACACGAGCTTTGCGTGTGTGTTCGCAGCACGTACCAACAGGCATGCCCAGAACTACCCATCTTTTGGCGGGCTAAGCTGGACTTCTGTTCAAAGGCAGAAGCTTGTTAAGTGGATATTTTCTGATAAAGATGTCCACATGCGGTGGGTGTAGCAAACTGTGCAGGGCACAAGGAGATAAAGACGGGGAGCCGGCTGGTCCTGCCGTGCCTAGATAGTGGGTGGGGGCGCGGGGGACCTTGAATTATGTACAGGCGGTCGGCCTGGCTTGGTCGTGGATCACTTTGGATCTTTCACTTCTCAGCGGTTTGCTTGTTTTCCACCTCTGCCCCTCTCTTTAGCAATGGAGTATTGTATGCAGTGAGGGCAACAGTCGAGGACTTGGGACTTCTGAGTCCTTTTTGCTGATCGGGTCAGTGACATGAAATGCTCAGAGTTCTAGGAAGAGCAGCTTCCTCCCCACCGCTAAAGGAGCATGCTGTGGTCACAAAGGGAGCAAGAGCCAGACATCTTTCCAAACACTGAGATCAGGTGGAATCCCTGGAATGTGATTTGGATGTATTTTGGAAATGTCTGGCTATTTTTGGTAGAAATGGAGTAAGGAGTCAAAAGAATAGTAAATCTGACTTTTAGAAATAGGACTTTTCAAGACCCCGTCTCTACTAAAAATAGAAAGAAATGATTTGGACAGCTAAAAATATATATAGAAAAAATTAGCCGGGCATGGTGGCTCATGCCTGTAGTACCAGCTACTCGGGAGGCTGAGGCAGGAGGATTGCTTGAGCCCAGGAGTTTGAGGTTGCTGTGAGCAAGGCTGACACTACGGCACTCACTCTAGCCCGGGCAACAGAGTGAGACTCTGTCTCACAAAAAAAAAAAAAAAAAGAAATAGGACTTTTATGAGTCAGATTTTTCCATTTATGAAAAATTAGAGCATCTTCTTCACGTTTATTTTCAATTAAAGCCCTGCTAAATGTTAATGTGAATTGCTGGACTGTTAACAAAGTTGAAATTTATCCGTGGAGACAATTCGTCCAAAAGTTCTGCTGTCAGAGCAGTGTCCTGCAGCCGTAGGTCCCATTTCATCCTTTGCTTCTCATGGTTGTGTGACTTTGGGCAAATTCTTTAACTTTTGTAAACTTCAGTTTCTTCTTTTATAAAATGGAGAAAGTGCTAAGTGTGGTGGCTCATGCCTGTATTCCTAGTGCTCTGGGAGACTGAGGTCAGAGGATCGCTTGAGGTCAGGGCTTTGAGACCAGCTTGAGCAAGAGTGAGACCTTGTCTCTACTAAAAATAGAAAAAATTAGCAGGATGTTGTGGTGCACACCTGTAGTCCCAGCTACTTGGGAGGTTGAGGCAAGAGGATCGCTTGAGCCCAGGAGTTTGAGGTTGCTGTGAGCTAGGCTGACGCCATGGGACTCTTGCCAGGACAACAGTGAGAGACCCTATCTCAAAAAAAGATGGAGAAAGTGAAAATCACTCATAGGAATGCATTGATAATGAAAGAGGATGTGTATATCAGGCACTTAGCATTGTGCCTCATCCTTACCAACTGCTCACTGAGCACTACTGTTATTGTTGTTATTGTTATTGTTTTGGGTGATGATATTCTATAGTTGCCTGTTGTTGGAGATACAAATTTCTCCTGTGTGTTGGGACCTGATCCCTTTACCTATATGTGGATAATCCACAAGTGAGGGCATTCGTTCACTGGCAATCAGGGGTGACTATAATAATAAAGACAGGTTGGGTTTTCCATCTCATTGGTTTTTCCAGTTGCTTCTGCTGAGCAACTCCTGCAGCACAGGGCCATTGCCTGTCCACCGTGAGGGTGCTCTGCTCAGCCCGGATGCACCATTTTGAGGATGGGTAGACTCCACTACTGCTGGATCTCAACTACTACTTTTTTGGTTGGGATTTTCTAAAGGCTTTGCATATATCACTTTTATAATTAAAGATAATTTGATAAAACACATTAGGAAAAGTACACCTAATTAACAATGGTCGTGTCTGAACACAGACTAATGCAAAGCTCTGTGCCGGGAGGGGAGGCTGGAGGTGGTGGTGGCTGCCTAAAAAGTCCAGTCAGGAGAAGGGGCAAATTCTGAACTGAGCACAGAATGGTTTGGGGCAAGGCAGCGAGCTCATGCTGAGAGCAGGAGGTTAATGTTGGCATCCTCCGAGCCTGCCGACTGTGCCTGGTGGGGTGTGCTGCCGGGCGAGCAGGCAGCATCCCCTCTCTGCACACCCACTCTTCCCTCCCAGCCCTGCTCCTCCGGTTGGCTTGACAGCTGATGGCCTTTATCCAAAGACGGCAGCCACCGGAGCAAGCCTGAAGCCTGTACTAACTCTTGACAACATGTCACACTCATGCCTTTTTTCTAGCATCAGAGACGAAGGGTTGTGATGGAAATGAGGGAGCTGCAATAGGGCTGTGACCAAGTAGAAATGAGAGAGGAAGGAAGTTACTGCTTTGCTTTTTGTGAAGAATTGTGGAAAATATGTGAATATCGATTTGCTTTTTCCCCCAATGGAGTACAAACATCTTTTCTCTTTTTTTGGAGGGAAAGAAGGGAGTGGCAACATGACAAATCTTGAATGGTTGCCATGTGACCACTCTGCATCCTTCTGTAGGTGCGTAAAGGCTTGAGAAGTGCTAAGTACAGGCTGCTTGTTTTAATCAGAAATCTGTCATCTGACATTAGGGGAGCTACACAGATACCTGAAAAGGGCAAGATGGTCAGTACCAGCGTAGGTGCCATGTACATTGGATGGTGTATTTCTGGTGTTAAAAAAGTTTCTAATTCTATATGTCTTCATCTTTTAAGTCCCACGAGCAGAAGGGGAGTAGTTGCTATTTATAACAGCAGAAACTGAGACATGAAGAAGGGGGTAACAATTCGTTCTTCTGAGCTGTAGAAACAGCAGCAGACTTAGGGCAGTGTGAGTAGCCCACATAGACTCAGGGCTTGTACTCTGTGCCAGGTGCTCTGTTAAGGACTTTATCTCATTTGATCCAAATAGCAGTGCTGTGAGGTGATGACTATTATTAACTCCACTTTGTAGATGAAGAAATGGAGGCTTACAGAGTTTTAAAAAATGGCCTAGGGCCACACAGCTAGTAAGTGGCTAAGTCCAGAGTCACCCCTGGGCAGTCTAACTCCAGTTGTGCCTAACCACTATGCTGTGCTGCCTGGTTCACCTCCCCAGATCAAAGTCACCTTAGTCTACTATTTCTGGCCCTAAACCCCCTGCCGGCTACCCTCTGGTTCTTTCTGGAAACTGGCTCCAGCCCTTGCTGAATCGAGTATTGCTCCCGTGTACTAGGGAACATGGAGGCATGGCAAGCATCTTGGAGTTGCTTGCAGACGATTTTAGCAATGACCACTCACTTCCCCATACCTTTGAAATGACCTCCCCTGCTTATGTGTCCACCACCCCGGCCACACACACGAACCTTCCTAGGAACGGCAGGCGCTTGGCAGCTCTGCCGCCCCTCGCTGCAGGCGAGCTGTTTGGAATCAGGCCGCTTTTAGAGAGGAATGTAGTGGCAGTTACTTTGCAAGCAGCTCAGCATGATTAAGAGTGAGGCGCTGACATGCTTCCAGTGGGAGCTTCTGAGTGCTCGGAACTGGGGGTACCCTTGTCCTGGCTGCTTGCAGGTGATAACATTTGCCGCGCTCTGTAACAGATACGAGGAGAGCATTATCAAACCGCAGCACCTTGGGAAACCTTCTCCAGGAAACCCTCTTCTAGTTCCATGCACTGGAGTTTCCCTTCTTCTGCAAATAGGTAAATGTGTGCTAAGGAGAGACCCTAAATAATAGAGAGGTGGGACACAGGATGGGAGCTGGGGGATTGGACATAGATGTGTCCCTTCTGACTCTGCCATGTGTCCTAGGAACGTTACCACACCTTGCTTTCCTATCTTTTCTTTCTTTCTTTTTTAATTTTTTCTTTTTCTTTTTTTTTTTTTTTTTGCCTGTTTTGTTTTTACTTGAGGTTCAGGTGGCTTTTATGTCTGTGACGATTTTTAGAGGAAAAGGTGATTGGCGATCCTCACAAGAAACGCGGATCTGACGCCGGATAGAGACCGGTGTGTTTGTGTTCTGAAATCTCAGGGTGTGGATTAACTGTGACCCTAAAGGGCCTCTTGGGCCTCCAGCGTAGATCATCTTTCTTTCCTGTTGCCTTTCTTGATGTTCTTGTTGCCTGGTGTTGAGCTGGATGTGGAAGAATTCATCTCAGATGATTTAAAAACTGTTTATAACCTCCCTGCGCCTTTGATCTCTGCATTCCTTCCTGTAGAGGGCTTGGGTCAGGCTGGGCTGACAGGGCGGTGATCACAGTGGTTAAGGGCAGGGGTTCTGAGCCAGACTCCCTGGGTTCAAATCCCAGCTCCGTCACTTACAGGCTGATGTCCTGGGACAAGTCACTGAACCCTCTACGCCTCAGTTTCCTGACGTATAAAATGGGGATAATGAGAGTGGCTGCCTCTCAGGGTTGTTCTGAGGATTTAATGTGATGGTGTTTGCAAAGTCCAGTGCCTGGTGCAAAGTGAGCTCTCAATGAATATTTGATGACAACAGCTTCCTAGTTGGAGAACGTCACTTTCTGTTAGCCAGGTGAGAAAACTAGAGCACAGAGAAAAGTAGTTTTTCCAGCTGTGCCAATGAGGAATGTTTAAATTACCTCCCTGACTGTAAACTGCTTAAGGACAAGGATCACACAGATGAGCACATACATGGCATCATTTGGGAAATATTTGGTTAACTAAATTGATGTTCATAATGGCACTGTCTCATGTTATTTTGTAAGTTGGCAGTGGGCAAAAAGGATAATGAGCTGCAAAATGTATGAGCCATACGCATCTGTGTGGTTCTACGGTCTCTTCCCTAGAGCAGGACTGTGCTCTATTGCTGATCTCCCTTACTGGGCAAGCTCAGTGAGCCTGCGCCACAGGTGAGGCAATGGTGAAGAAAGGGCTGAGGGTCACAGCTTGGCCAGGTGAGGCAGGCATGTGAACAGGCATTATTCAGGTAGCAAGGAGGCTTCTTGGAAGAGCCTCACAGTTCTTTTTGGAAACTGGTCGCCTCCAAGAGTGAAGTTTTCATACTTTGCTTTTCAGGCAAGTTCTGGGGTTCCATCTTAAACGATAAGGTTATGTATATGACCATGCATTTGAGGCAGTCCTTGTAATTTTTAAGGCTTTGGTTTTTCAGTATTTACAAAAGATGCTTTGAGACCTTTTAAACCATAAATCTAAACAAATGTCACCAAAAAATCTTCACTCTGTTGGCTTTCACTGCCATAGGCAGGAAAGACTCAAATAAGCATGTTAGCCTTGTGGGGTATTCTCAGTGTCCAGAAAGGCAAGGAATAGTTGATTCACTTGGAGGGATCTTGAGGTGGGAATGGACCATTAGCAGTCTCTATGTTCTGAAAAGGAAGAGCTTATCTTCTAAATGGTGACCACATCATGGAGCAGAGCATAAACCAAACTCTCAGAAGACCTGAGTTCAAGCATTGGCTCTGCCACTCAAGTTTTGGATGAGGAACTTGATCTCTAAGTCTTGGTTTGTTTAACTGAAACTGAGGTTAATAGTACCTCTCCCACCTGTCTCACAGGGGCATAGAAGGAGCAAAGAGAAATTGCATAAGATAACTTTCTGATAGATGTTGTTACATGGACAAATAAAATTATCAATCCCCATCATCAGCACCCAACTCAGATGCCATCTCTTCCATGAAGACTCCTCTAGTTTCTCCAGCTTTAAATACTCACTCCTGTCTCTGAAATCCCGTGGCACTTCATTTATGTTTCTCTTTTGACACTTGCATAAATCCATCTTGTTGTGTCATTTTTTATACTGTGTCTTAGGCAACCTGGGGATAGAATTCATGCCTATACCTCATTTATATATTCCAGTGTCTTACCCAAGAAAACCCTCTCATTATTTTAAAATAAATTGTAATAATTATTCTACATCATTACCAGAGCAGTTCATAACAATAGGCCTGCCAGGTATTAGGTACTCAATAAATATTTGTTCTTAGTGTTTTTATTTATATTTGCTTATGTTTTTAGTTGTAATATTTTGTTTTTAGGTTTATTGAGGTATAATTTACATAAAGTGAAATTCACTCTTTTCAGTGTAATTTTCTACAGGTTTTGACAAATACCTACAGTTGCATAACCGCCACCAAAATCATCCCTTCCCCCAAATTCCTTCATGTTTCTTTGTTGTCAACTCCTTTCCCCAACACTAGCCCCTGCCAACCAGATTTGTTTTTTGTTCCTATAATTTTGTCTTTTCCAGAATGTAACGTAAATCGAATCATGTAGTATGTAGCCTTTTGAGTCTAGCTGCTTTTGCTTAGCATAATGCATTTGTGATTTATCCATGTTGTGTGTATATCAATTCTTTTCTTTTTATCACTGAGTAGTATTCCACTTTGTGGATGTACCACAGTTGGTTTATCCATTCACCAGCTGATGAACATTTAGGTTGTTTCCAATTTGGGGTCACGATAAATAAAGCTGCTATAAATGCTTACATAGAGGTTTTTGTGTGAAATTCTTTTCATTTCTCATGAGTAACTACCTGGAGTGAATTGCTGGGTCATATGGTAATTGTATGTTTAATTTTATAGGAAACCACCAAACTGGTTTCCAAAGTGGCCCTACTATATATTTTGCATTCCCACAAGCAATGTGTGAGAGTTCCAGTTGCTCTGCTTCCTGATCAGCCCTTGTTATTGTCAGTTTTATTTTTAAAAAGCCATGCTAATATGTAGTGATATCTAATTATGGTTTCAATTTGCATTTCCCTAATGACAAATGAAATTGAGTGTCTTTTTATGTGCTTATTTGCCACCACATAGCTTTTTTGGTGAACCATCCATACAGATCTTTTGTTCATTTTTAATTGCAATTTTGTTTTCTTAATGAGTTTTGGAAGTTCTTTATATATTCTGGTTACGGGTTTTTTATCAGATATGTGTTTTGCAAACATTTCCTCCCAGTCTGCAGCTTGTATTTTCATTCTCTTAACGATGTCTTTTGAAGAGCAGACATTTTTAATTTTGGTGGTCAAATTGAT
Source organism: Lemur catta (assembly GCF_020740605.2). NCBI lineage: Eukaryota > Metazoa > Chordata > Mammalia > Primates > Lemuridae > Lemur > Lemur catta. Next base: position 33,386,788 of record NC_059128.1, read on the forward strand.
CAAATTTTTCTTTTATGATACTATTCTTTTATGGATTATATTTTTGGTGGTATAGCTAAAATATTTTGTTTAACCCAATATCAAAGACTTTTTCCTGATTTTTTTTCCTAGGAGTTTTATAGTTGTAGGTTTTATATTTAGATCAATAATCCGTTTTGGGTTAATTTCTGTATATGGTGTGAGGTATGGATCAAGGTTCACTTTTTTTGCATATGAATTCCAATTGTTCCAGCGCCATTTGTTAAAAAGACTGTCCCTTACCTATTAAGTTATTTTTGCACCTTTGGCATGCAATGGACCATATGTCAGTCTATCTCTGGGTTCTGTTCTATTCCATTGATATATATGTCTATCCTTTTGCCATCCTATACTATCTTGATGACTATAGCTTTACAGTAAATCTTGAAATCAAGTAATGTGGGTCCTCCAGTTTTGTTTTTTTTCTAAATGGTTTTGACTATCCTATTTTCTTTGCCTTTCCATAGAAATTTTAGAATCAGCTTGTTGCTTTCTATTAAAAAAAAAGTCCTGATGGGATGTTGATTGGCTTTGCATTGAATTCATGAATCAGTCTAGGGAGAACTGGTATCTTAACAATGTTGGATCTTTCAAGCCCTAGGCATATCTCTCCATTTATTTATTAATAGATCTCTGATTTCTTTCATCAATGTTTCGTAGTTTTCACCCTATAGATCTTGCACATATTTTGTTATATTTATAGATAAGTATTTAATAGGATTTTAGGGTGCCGTTATTCAATAAATATTTGTTGAATTTATGAATAAGTAAACAGTGCCAACCTACTTGTGAGTGCTTGTCTTGATTCTATAGTTAAACACAAGATGCTAGGATAGGGTTGGAAAATTCATCAAATCTCTTGGTTATGGACAGGCCAGCAATGAGGCTAAGAGGTCTGGAAATCTGGGCTTCATTCTGACACCCTCCCTGTCACATTCTTTAATCTTGGATAGCTGCTTCTCCATGCCCAGGTCTGTCTCCTAGCACAAGTTTTACCTTGATAAGTCCACACCTTTCAGGGACTCTCTGTGCAGAGCTGGCTTTCTCTGTAGATGCAGTAGGCAATGCCTGCCTTGCATGATTTGAAGGTACTGAGTAGCCTGTCTGCCCAGCCATTTCTCACCCAGTGGCCTGGTTTGGCTCCTAAACTCCTTCTTCTGTCCCCCTCCTTTGAGTCAGGTATTATCCATAAGGTCCTTATTCAGATGTGTTTCCTGGGAGGGATTCTCTGGCCCCTTAGGAAGGTAGATACTTACATCTGTTCCATCCAATTACTAATAACATGTACTAATTGAGCACCTACCACATGCAAGGTACTTTTGGATCTCCAAGGTGAAAATGACGTCCTTCCCTTTAAGGAGTTTACAACAAAAGGAAATGAGGTTGTGAAAGCCAATTTTGTTTGGAAGTAGGATGGTAGGTAGGTTTGAAGAAGGAGTGCTGCTTGGGTCATTCAACTCAGTGGAGGAACCTGGTATCAAGGGAGGTTCAGAGAACATGGATGCTTAAGGCAGAGGTGAAAGGGAAAGAGAGTTGCGGATGGGACAGTGGGAAGTGACAATGAACTCTACCAACTGTAAACTTTCCTTTTTGCCTTAGAGCATATTGAGCAAACCCACAAACCTGATACTAAGAGATATTGTATGTCATTTGTAAAGAACAATTCCTTAGAGCTACCTGGTACGATACAGATTATACATCATTTTCATATAACTTCATTTAATCTGTGCAGCAACTTTATGTGGTAGGTGGTGAGTGGTATTAATTAAGGTACCCTAACTGCTCTAATAAAGAACTCCAGGGCTGGGTGCGGTGGCTCACGCCTGTAATCCCAGCACTCTGGGAGGCCGAGGCGGGAGGATCGCTCAAGGTCAGGAGTTCGAGACCAGCCTGAGCAAGAGCGAGACCCTGTCTCTACTAAAAAAATAGAAAGAAAGTATCTGGACAACTAAAAAATATATAGAAAAAAATTAGCTGGGCATGGTGGCACATGCCTGTAGTCCCAGCTACTTTGGGAGGCTGAGGCAGAAGGATTGCTTGAGCCCAGGAGTTTGAGGTTGCTGTGAGCTAGGCTGATGCCACAGCACTCTAGCCTGGGCAACAGAGCAAGACTCTGTCTCAAAAAAAAAAAAGAACTCCAGTCCAAGAGTAGTGGCCCATGCCTATAATCCTAGCACTCTGGGAGACCAAGGCAGGAGGATCGCTTGAGGTCAGGAGTTTGAGACCAGCCTGAGCAAGAGCAAGACCCTGTCTCTACTAAAAATAGAAAAATTAGCCGGGTGCACTGGCATGCACTTATAGTCCCAGCTACTTGGGGGGCTGAGGCAAGAGGATCGCTAGAGCCCAGGAGTTTGAGGCTGCAGTGAGCTATGATGGCACCACTGCACTGTGGCAGGGGTGACAGAGCAAGACTCTATCTCAAAAAAAAAAAAAAAAAAAAATTCCAAAATGAAATTTTATTTCTTGCTCACATCACCAAGTAAATCGGTATAAATTGAGGGGGAGACTTTGCTCCCCTCAGTCATCCAGGAAATCAGGTTTCTTTCATCTTGTGGCCCCTTCCTCTAGGAGGTTCTAGGAATTTAGAGGAAAGAATAAGAGAGTGATGGGGAAGGGTTTATGGCTAGACTTTGAAGAGGTTCACATCACTTCTGCTTGTTCAATCACACAGCCTCCCCTAACTACAAGGGCAACTGCAGGATGTCTCCATGCTGTGTGTGCTGGAAGAGCAGAGTTTGGGTACTGGTAGGCCGAATGGTCTCTGCTTTTACAGATGAGGAAACTGAGGTATACAGTGAGTGAGTGACTTATAGAAGGACACACAACTATGTAAAAGAGTTAGGATTTCAATTTAGATCTTCTGTTTTGATGATAGAATGGGGATAATAATAGCAGCAACAACAATATTTAACAGTTTGTGAATGTGGGTAGGTATTAAGTAGTGTAATAGATATAAAGGCCTTAGTATATTCCAGATTCCCTTCCTAGCCCTGGACTGTGCTACACAGTCCTATAAAGAGCCAAGTATCCCTCCTGAGGACCGGGGGCTGCAGAGTGACCGTGAAGCCAGTGGCTGGTGGTTCCCCATCAGTGGAGCCCAGGACAAGGGGCTACATAGACTCTAGTGGCAGAGTAATGTTCTCCCTGCAGCCCCGGGGACTGTACACAGCAGGGACCGACTCTGCCAGGCCCAAAGAGGCTACAGTTGCCTCTGCTCAAGACTGGAGCTGCCTTTTGCGGGCACCTTTCCATATGTCCCCAGAGGACTGCCCCACTGAGCCCGGCTGGCATGCCAGCCCGGGAAGGGAATATCCTCCAGCCAGCACCTGCTCCCTCAGGAGTCCTTGTGGGCCCGAGCAACTTTTAAAATATGAATTTTAACTTAATTATTTTGAAAGCTCTAACATGAATGAATAAGTAAATTGGCACCCATAACTTATATATTATTTATAGGTTAGACTTTTAAAATAGCTCTTTTTGTTTGTGTGGCAGAGATGTATGGATAGAAACCATTCTAAGACTGACATTTCTGTGACACAAGAAAGAAAATATAAAAGACTTCTCAGCTAGGTGGGGTAGGGCCTCGCTGTCTAGAAGAGTTCTGGGTGAGAAGAGGCTGCTTGCATCAATCTTTTGAGTGAGGAAATTGAGGCATGGGTTGAGTTGGAGCTGCTGTAGGGGTTTCAAAGTTCATAGAGATTTGTCGGGGCTTGGGCCCCGTGGCCGCTGCCCTTCCCCTCTGTCACACGGTGCAGCAAGAGAGGAGGGGTGACAGGGACAAAGTCAGGGCACCGATGGCGAGTCCACAGCATTGCTGCAATGTGCCACGTTTCCAGCCCACTCGCCTCTGGGGCCTCCATATTGGCCTCCAAATGTTGTGTCCTCTGCAGGAGCTGCTTTTATTCTCTTAAGGAGTAGGGCTCTTTGTTTAGTTATTGTCCATTTATTCAACAGTTTTTAGCCCCATTCCATGTACCTGGCATCATGCTGGGCCATCAGGACAAACAATGAATAAGGATGGTCCCTGACCTCAAGCAGCTTCCAGTCCACTGGGAGAGCCAGAGAAATAGATCACTGCCCTCCACCATGGCGAGTGGGTTGATGAAGGTGAGCACTGAGTGGGATGGGAACGCAAAAGAAGCACCCCAGCCCCCTGCTGCAGGGGATGGCAGTAGGGGTGGCAGGTTTCTTGAAGGAAATGAAGGCCAGGCTGAGTTCTAAAGGATGAGAAGTTATTCTGTAAAAGACAGAGGGTTTCCCAGGCTTTGAGAACAGCATGTGCAAAGAACAGGTCCAGAGACAGCCGGGGACCTGAATGGAGTTCATCATGGCTGGAATGTAGAACCGGGGGAATTGGGGGAAGGATTGGATGGAAATAGTGATCAAGGAGGGCATAGACCACCAAGGGCTTTGACTGTGATTTATTATGGGTTTTAAACTAACTTCTGAGATAGACAAGAGCTATTGGAATATGGAAGCAATGTCGTCATAGGATGTGTAGGATGGTCTTTCTGGCTGCAGCATAGAGAATGGGCTGGAATGGCAGGCCAGAGAGCAAACTGGAAACAAATAGAGCAGCAGGAAACCACTGGACTTGAGATGCTGGTGGCCAAAGGTGAGGGGAGCAGTGGAGCTGGAGAGAACAGAGACTGGAGAGACACTGAAGGGGATGATTAGATGAGATTCTGGGAGGGAAGGAGCTGAGTGGAACATGGCCTGAGGTTTTGGCTTGGGCCACTGCGATGCTGGTGGGCAGGGAGCATGGTAGGAGGGGCTGGGACTGGGGTAGAGTCCACTGGCGGTCACGGTGGCCATGAGGGGCCTCTGGGCCTTCCCGATGGGTGTTCAGAAGGCAGTTGGATGTGCTGGGTTTGGGAGAAGATTTGGAAGTCATCAGCAGGAGATGGTCATTCAAGTCGTGGAGTGAAGGAGATTGCCTAGGAAGAGGATGTAGGAGGAAAAAGAAGTGGCAGGGCCCAGGATAGAACTCTGGGCAGCATCACCACTCAAGGGACAGGTAGGAGAAGAGTAGCCCACAGAGCAGGCAAGGAGGAAGGGCCAGAAGGTTAAGAAGAGAACAAGGACCATGTCGTAGAAGACAAAGGCAATGATTTCAGGAAATTTTGGAATGGTCAACAGAGCTTAATGCTGCTGAGAAGTCAAGGTAAGACCTGAAAAGCGTGTGTTGCACTAAGCAACAAGGAAGGGAGGTGTCCGAACCATTGGCGCCAGTAGTTTCGTGAAGTGAGGGGGAGCCAGAGTTCAGTGAGGTGAGGAGCACACTGAGTGTGGGGTGAGGAAGCTACTATGAACGTAGATAAATAGACTGGGACTATTTTTATCTTAGGGGCGGAGGGCTGCGGTCTTCATACTTCTCAGTTCTTCATCATCATTTTCCAGGCAAGGTCCCCCTCCTTGGTTGGTTGGTTGGTTGGTTGATTTCCTTTTATCTCCATTTTCCTTTTCTATTCCCCTTCCTCCACCTAAAGGCATTTTTACGTGTTTAAGAGTGCCGGGGGAAAAAAAGAGTTTTCCTTTTGTTTGCACGTGTTCTTACATGTGTATTGGTTTATATGCATGTATTTAAAATGACATAAGTGGTGTTATTGATCTCATTCTGTCTCTTATTTATTTTTGCTCAGCACTGTGCTTTTAAGATCCTCCAGTGCTGCCACGTGTCCTCCAGCGTTCATTCACTGCATTTTACCTGTCTGCGCCCCAAGGAAGGACACACGGGTTATTTTCACCTCCCTGCCACCACAGTCAATGCCAGGGAACATTCTTGCGTATGTTCCCTTCTAGACCCATGTGAGGGGGTCGCAGAAGCACAACCCACCCAAGCAGTGGCCACTGTCCTCCAAAGTGGCTGGGCCAGTCCACACTGCCACTAGCAGTGCATGAGGTTCTCTCCCCGTCACCATCTACATCTGGCATTTTCCAGCCTGCTAGTGTTTGCCTTGGTGTCTTCTTGTTGTTTTAATCTACATTTCTCAGGTCACTGGTGAGCTTGAGTGTCTCTGCATAGAGTTTTAGCCTTTCAGGTTTCCTCTTCTGTAAACCACTTGTTCATGTCCTTGGTAACTTTGTCAAGAAGTTTTCCCTGAAAGAGAGGGGAGAGAACATGGCAAGGAGGAGTTTTATTAAAGATGGAAAAGACTTGAGCATGTGAAAATGAAGATAGAAGGGAGAAAAAGCTAGAGATTCCTCTTCCTCCTTGGATTTGAGGGATGGGAGGAAGGCAGGACTGTGATGCTCTGGCCTCACCTGGTGGCAATGACATTGGGGAAGGCAGTGAGACTGAGGAGGGGCAGTTGGTACAGGGGTCATCACCAGCTTTGTCTGGGTGGAGGGCCCAGGGAAGCCAGGGTGGCTGACTGCGCCTCCACCAGGGAATAGAGGCAGTGGTGGATCTGTGGGGTTGGACAGAAGGGGACAGGCGACCTCAGTCAGATTCTGAGGAAGTGCTATAGATGTGTTTCTAAATGTTTGAAAACTGTATTTGTTTTAAATTGCCAGAGGAGGGGGGAGAGATGGCTAAACGTCAGTGTATGGGATGTGGCATAAAGTTGTGGAGGCACGTGACACTGTGGTGGGGTCAGGGACGTGTGGACCCTCCCAGCTGGGGCAGAGTTAGCCCGGGCTCTGCGCTGAACGGGGTAGGGCTTTGGCTTGGACTGTGTTGCTGAAAGCCCACAGAGCAGGGGTGTGTCATCACAAGGGGCCAAGCACGGACAGAGATGGACTGTCACACGGGTCCAGGTGGGAAGGGGTGAGGGCCTGAAGTGAAGTGGGAGCTTTAGAGCATAAAGAAATGACAAACGAGAGACACTTTACAGAAACGTAGTGACTGGCCTTGGTGGTGGTAGATATTGAATAGGCGCCCAATACATGGACATGGGATAACTGAGTCAGCGGGTGTGTCGGGGAATACGGTGGGATGGAGGGGTGTAAAGAGGCTCCAGGGCTTGAGATGAGTCTCTAGGAGGAGGAGAATATTTATTGAGAACCTACTCTGCCCCAGGCACAGTCCTAGGCGCTGGAGTACAGTGCTGGATAGGACAGGCATAGCTGCTGCCTACAAGGAGCCTCTGGTCTAGGCCAAGAGAAGAAAAGGAAAAAAAAAAATAAACCGACTGACATATGAATAATTACAACTATGATAAGTATTATGGAGTGGAGCAGAGTGCTGAAACTGAAGCTAGCAGAGGAGAGACCTACCTTAGATAGGGTGACCAGGGAGGACTGCCACCAGGAAGTGATATCTGAGAATAGATCTGAGGAGTAAGAAGGAGGTGGGGGGGAGGTGTCCTAGGCAGAGGACAACAGCACGCACCAGTGCCCCGTGCTGGGGAGGAAATGGCAGGTTTGAAGAACGGAAAGGCTTGCAGGTTGCATGTAGCCAGGGTGGGGAGATGAGCTTGAAGAAGAGCTTGGAAGGGGCATTAGGGCTGTGGTAAGGAGTTTTGACCTTTATTCTAAGTTCCAATTGTGCCTAGGGTATGGGGCTGCATTTTTAAAATTTAATTTATTATTAAACATAAATTTTATCAAAGTTTTTATTCAAAATTTCAAGCATATGCAAAACTAGAGAGAATAGTATTATGAACCTCCATAAGAAGATCCCCCCAAATCAAGAGTTATTAGGGGTTTCCCACTTGCTTCATCTGTTTCCTACTTTGCTAAAGCACATTTAAGCAAATCCCAGACATCATGTCATGTTCCCACTACATTCTTCAGCATCACTAAAAAATATGTTCATTTTCTTACATAACCATAATGCCATGGTCACATCTAACACAACTGATTGTAATTCCTGGTTATCATCCAATACTGAGTTTATAATTCAGATATCCCTGGTTCTTTCAAGAATGTGTTTTGATCGTTGTTTGTTTGAGTCAAGATCCAAACAAGATACTCATTACTTTCCATCATTACATCTCCTAAGTCTTTTTTGATCTACAGCAGTCACCGCTCCCCCATTCTATTTTGTCTGTTTTAATGATATTGACTTGTTGAAGAAAACTGAGTCAGTTGTCTGCAGAATGCCCCACATTCTGGGTTTGTTGCTTTGTTTGTCTCTCAATTGTCCATAATTCCTATAAATGAGAAGTTAGCTCTAAAGCTTGATTAGATTGAGGTTCAACTGTTTTAGCAAGAATGTCATAGCTCATAATGTCCTTGCTGCATCATGTCAGGAGGCACACAATGTCTAGTTGTTCTGGGTGAGTCTAAGAGTTATCAGTGAATTCAGGTGTTAAGAACACGATCCCTCCATTTTAAAGTTCCCCCATCAACCTGTTATCTGATGGTTTTATTTTTTTGATCTTTTCTGAATCAGTTATTTCATTAGAAATATCATTCCAATGATTATTTCAAATCAATTATTTCAACCTATTCTTGACCACTTCCTATGTTGAGACCTTACTGCTTCCTGCAGTTTTTAAACAAAGAGAGAAGTCACTGAGCATTCTGGGAAAGTCCTCATGGAAGAGGAGAAATTGGTCATTCAGCTTTTCAATTCAACCACCATAAAATGTTACTTATTCTGGGAGAGGAGGCCAGTGGCTATGTTGAAAGAAGCGAGCTGGGAGAAAGAGGAAGTAGGACCGGGTAGTAATAGCTTTCTGTAAATGCAGATGTTGAGCCTGAGAATCCCCATAGAGGATAATCTTTGAAAACCGTGTATGGAACAGTATCATCTCTCCCCTCTCCTTTAAAGGCTCCCAGTGGGCACCGGCCTCTGTGCAGGATAGGAGGTGCTGGTAGATGCTGTTGTTAAGACAGAGGGCAGATGGGCCAGTCCCCATGCCAGAGCCGAGCAGCACCTGTTCCCCAACCAAATCCCTGTAAGAACTGTTAGAGCCACGATCCCACACACCCCACCCCTAGTCCAGCAGCTGCAGCATTGCTGGAGCCAGTTCTTAGTAGGAGAGTTTTCCATGATGAGGGTGGACAAGTTGTGACATGTGAAGCTCCTGACTAGTGACAGAAACTGGAGCAGAAGGGCCTGGGAAAGGCCTCACCAAGCAGCATGGACCAGAATGACTGGGATATTGCCAACGCATGGAGATCCTTGATGGTGGCAGCCATGGGTAGTAATCGTGGGACTTTAAGAACCCAAACCCCACACCCTGTTGGTGATGGACCAGTGGCCAGGCAGGGTTGGGATGGGAACTGCAACATGGAAAAGCAGAGTGTGCTCTGGGGAGGGGAAGTGGCTTGGTCACCCCATGGTGCTGAAACCCCCCGTTCTGCTGTCCTGGGAGCCATGTTCTCAGTCTTAGCCATATTGAGGCTGAGCTGTAGTTTCTAGCTGGAGACATCTGGTAGGAAGATGAAGGTGCTAGACTAGAGCTTGGGGACGGAGAGGAGGTTAGGGTTGGAGATAGATCTAGAGCAAATATTCTGCACTGGGTATCTCATTGGTTCTCATTCTGTTTTAGAGTGTGCGTGCATGCACGTATGTGTATGTGTGCATGTGTGTGTGTTTATGTATTTGACTATTTAAGGTATCTGTGAATACACAACTATGAATATGAGATTATGATCAGAGAGAGTGGAGGGATGTTCCTTTTTTGGTGATGGATTGGCAGAAAAATCACCAGGAAACTTCAGGATTTAATCTCCTGACCAGGGTTGCCATAGTACCAAAATAAGTCAGAAGCAGGTTTGGGGTAGATAAGAGGTCAGGACAGACTAGAAAGCAGGTGAGGGGTCAAACCTGACAGCTGGAGAGAAGATAAAAATGGAGTGGATCTCAATTCTGTTTGCAGAAGACAGTGCCGGGCTGTTGCAGCAGCCCGCTCCTCCGTGCTGCTGAGGAAGAGCGGCAGCCCCCCGTGAGCCCTGCTTCCCACTGCTGAAGTGCTTTGTGCTGTGTTGCTTTTCCCCTTCGTGTGGCCCAGGGAAGAGGAGAGGAGGCTGTTTACTCTGTTGGGGGCTTGGGGAAGGGAGAAAAGAGAAGAGCCTCGTCTTCTGCTTGGCACTGTGGGGAGGACTGACGTGGGTCCTAGCCTGGGCTCCGGCAGCACCCCAAAGACAGGGAGAGGAGCTGCTACCACCCCTTTCTCAGTTCCTCACCCCCCCAGGGGTTAACTGGGCCTAGCACATGAGGCTGGGGTTCTGAGGCCTAACACCTGATCTCAGAGGCAGGTGGGTTCCTCCTGGACACGTCTGTGAAGGGCAGGGTGTGGGTTGCATCAGTGACATCGTGCAGTGTGTTTACCAAGTAAGCGTCCTTCTGCGAGTGCGTGCTCTGTGTGATCCGTGAGCTTCTCAGTACTGGGCTGTGGGCAAGTCTTCTAGGGACCTTTCCTACTTAAAATATAACCTGGGGATGGTGGAGGCTCACAGGTAAGGGTGACTCTGGACTGTGCGTTTGGAGATGGCCCTGTCTACCTGCTAGACAGGCAGGTGGATGGATGGGCAGGTCGACCTCCCTGGACGTGGATCACACAGACCACGGAAGACCCATCTCCATTTTGACGAGGACCTGGTGGGTTCAGAGGACTTCTTGGGGGCTTGAGGGTGAACTGGGGAATGAATGAACAAGGAACTTCCTCTTAGGCCTTTTTTCCTGGGTTTGCTGACAGGTATGAAGTACGGTTTAAGGTCTAATTTTAGCCAGGTATTTGCCGTCCTCCGAGACTCACAGAGGGCCACTCTTGATGCACAGATCACTTATATCTTTGAAAATGTGACCCGATCACCTTATCTCCAAGTTCCCCACAGGTATCAGCTGAAGTGTCATTTCTGTGACTTCCCGTTTGGTTAGGTGTCCCCACCGTGAGCCCCCAACACGTGCTATTCTTTTTAGTCATGGTGGTTTCTTTAGAGCCAGGCCTTTGAAGGGCCATTGTGACAGTAATGAAAACAGACATGGTGACACTGAGAAAGCACTGGGTTAAATGTGGTTTGGGGCAGGCATATCCTTGGGGTTTGTTTTTCCCCTGGAATAACCATCTGTAGCTTTCCTGTTTTATTTATTTCCTTTCCGCCTCTCCCACCTTATTCTCCAAGTGCTTCCTCGCCTGAGCACACTTGCCCATCCCACCACCCCTTTGCCGCTGCTGGAATGCCATCTGGGCCGGGGCTGGGGTGGGCACGGCGGCGAGGGGAGGAGGAAGAGCGCCTTTCATTTCTGAACCTTCTTTCCTTAGCGTTTGACTTCAGGGACTTGACTCTTCCAAAAACAAAAACAAACAAACAAACAAACTACAGCTGTATATTTAGACACACATAAACATTTCCCCCCCCCCCTTCCTGGCAGAGCCGCCTTCTGGCTGCTGCCTTCTCTGAGCCACGGCCGCAGGAGGGATGGCGTTTTTAAGCAGGATGAATTGCTGTCGAGTCGCTGCTCTTCTGCACCCGGGGCCATCAATCTTGTCTTGAACGCTGGGCCTGCTGGTCTGCCTGCTCAGGCTCATCTTTCTGGGGCAGACTTATTTACGGAGCCACGGCAAAGGTAATCTCACTCCCCAGCCCACAGCCTGGGCCTCTCTCCACCACTCTTAAAAATAGCCCAAGGCAAGGAGGGAGGGCCAGGGTCTGGTTACCTCCTCAGCTCAGGGTCCGATCTCACCTCGGCTCCTGCATCTGGCAGCTTGGCTCTTCTCTGGGGCTGCTGGGCAGGCTTGTGGCCCTGCAGGAGGTGGTCGGCCTATCTGTCCCTCTCTGGCTCAGAGAGGCAAGCCCGTGGTAGTTTCCCCTAAGGGAAGTAGGGAAAGGCGTGGGCAGCGGGGAATCCTTCCCACCTATTTTTGTCCAGCCAGTTGAGTGGGAAATCTCAGCCCTGGAAGCAGCGTGTCCATCCATGGAGGAGGACAAGCTGTTCAAAGGGACAAGGATGGTCTTGGGCACAGGCCTGGCATCATGGGGCATACCATGTTCAGGGTGATGACTGCTCTCCCCACCTTGTACCTTCCCTTCACCCAAGCAGCAACACCTTTGCCACACCCTGGCGGCTGGGGAACGCTCTCCGTCCTGTGTGCTGTGTTCTTGGCCCACCTGCTGACCCGAAATCTGTCCGATGTGGAGGATAAACTGGGCTACAGTTTGGCGTTTGGTCCTAGCTGCAGCGATGATTCCCTAGATGACCTTGGGGAGGCCTCATCCTGTGTTAGGCCTTGATTTTCTCCCTTGTGCAATTAGGGTGGATAATTCTGGCTCCTGTCTTACCTCAAAGGGATGTGGTGGGATTGATTAATCAGATTGGGGAAAAAAGAGTCTGAAGTAACTCTGTCTGGAAAATAAGGCTGTAGCACTGTAATCATGCTCGGCTTGGTGAGCGTGCTGCCTTTCTTCTGCAGTTGTGTGCTTGCTTGGGTGCGTGTGCATGTGTTGTACCTGTGTGCTGTGTGTGAGCGTGTTGGATGTGTGGTGTGTGTGCACCTGCCCACAGCAGAGTGCTTTACCCCCTGCTCACTGGCTGTCGACACTTGTCATTCATCTGCCCTACAGCCTCCCCCACCTTCGTTTGCTTTCTTGGATGTGAAGCCCTGGGCCCCCTATTCTCTCTTACAGACTTGATCTTGGAGTCCCCTAAGCTTCCCCGAGAGAGGACTGAATGGCAGGTGCAAAGGAGGAAAGCCAGTCATTTTCCCAAGGCCCAGGGCACTTGGGACAGAGCCTGGCCTCCCTGGCCTCCTCCTCACTTTCTCCCCGGCCCCACCCTCCCCCTCCAGTTACTTCTGAAGGTGCTAAAAACTTGCTGTGTTTGTTCTCACCTTCAAAGCTCTGCATCTGCTCTTTATTCCCTTTGTTTGCACTCTTGTCCCTTTCCACCTGTCCCTTTTCGGGTACCTCCAGGCCTCCTGCTTAAACTTCCTGGCACCAGCCCCAGCCGTGTGTCCCCACCTTACCCTGTTGTGGCACACATCACACCTCATCGTGTTTGCTTGTCCAACTGTGCGTTTCCCCTGCCAGACCCTTCTTGTCTTACTCAGAATTGCCTAGCACAGTGCCTGCCAGGTAGGTGGGGCATGGTACATATTTGAATTCATGGTGAATGAATGAATGAATGAATGAGCAAAAATGATAAATGATGGGTAATGAGGGCCCAGTGCTCATGACATGCACGTTCACTGCATAGATTCCCCCGCCAAGCTCCACTGTCCATGGGATGCCCTCGCCACCACCCTTGGGGCCGTCATGCCATCGGCCTGGATGGGATAGCTGGCTGCCCGCGGCTGCTTGGTCTGTCCTGGGATTCAGCAGGGGACCTTGTCCAAGCACTTGATCATACTTTAGAGAAGGCAAAAAACGGGAGCTCAGCTTTCTGAATATCGGCTGCAGGGAGAGAACCGAGAGGGCTTTCGGGCAGCCTCAGTGGGGAGCAACCTCCCCCCAGGGCAGCTGTCCCAGGGTGGTGGCGACAGCAGCTTAGAGCTCACCTGTGTCTGTCCCCATAGTTCACATTTGAGCTGGACTCAGCTGACTTCCAGCTTCTCCCCTCTCCTGGCCTGTCCCTTCTCCCCCTCCAGGGGGGTCCTGCCGGGTGTACAGGGCAGGGCTGCCTGTCCCAGCTCGACCCCCACCAGCCTCTGGCTCCCGGGAGAGCCACCCCTCGCTGTGCTCCTCAGGGCGCAGCCGGCTTGGAGGAAGCGGCTCCTGCAACTGACGTCTCCACCTGCTGGCCGTCCTGACCCTTGCGGCATGCAGCTCTCCGTCCCCGCCACCGCCGCTACTGTTGCTGCTGCTGCTGGTGCATTATTTTATAACAAACGACCCCAAGACCCCGGGTGGGAAGCATGCCCGGACAGGTGACACGGTGTGCTGCTCCCCCGAGGATCTGCTCCTGCTGGATGCTCCGGATAAGTTTCCCCTGAGAAAAAGTCCAAGGGGGTGGGAAGCTAACCCTCTGACCGTGCTGCTGTCCCCTCAGGGACCCTTCCATGAAGACTGAGGCAGGCGCAGCTGCTGAGAAGAGCCTGCTGACATGACATCGGCCACGGAGTTTGAAAACGTGGGCAACCAGCCACCGTACAGCCGGATCAATGCCCGCTGGGATGCCCCGGACGACGAGCTGGATAATGACAACAGCTCAGCCAGGCTCTTTGAGAGGTCCCGGATCAAGGCCTTGGCAGGTACCGCTGGGGGCCACAGGGGTTGGGGGGCATCCTCACGACCCTGAGGCTTATGCCCTCCCCACCTACAGGAAATCCTTTGCTTGTGTTGGGGTGCGCCCTGGCGTGGCAGCGGTGGAGATGTGTTTGCCTGGCTCGGGGAGGCCGGGCCCCTCTGGAGGGAGCAGGGCTCAGGCAGCCTCTGCCCCAAGTGCCCCTGAGAGGCAAGGAGGTGCTGAAGTTGGGCCCTGCCCTCTGCCTCCACCCTGAGTGACCCGTGGCCAGAGTCGGGAGTGCGAGAAAGTCTGGGCGAAGGAGTGTCTGAGGGCTGGACAGCTGGGCACAGGTGCACGGGGCCTCATTGTGCGCCCCGATTTCCTGCCTGGCCCTGGAGAGAGGAATTATTGTCGTCCTCTCTGTGGTCCCAAAAGAAAAAAGTGATCGTCCTCCCCACGTTGCCTCAGGAAGGAGGATTTTCTGGATGAAACCTCTCATCCTTAAACTGGAATTAGATTTTTACTTAGCAGGTTCATAATAGAGTTCTCTCTCTCTCTCTCTCTCTCTCTCTCTCTCTCAAGAGAGAGAGAAAAGACTATCTTAAATCTCTAGTAGAAATGGCTTCTCCTCCCCCTACTGGCTGAGATCTGATTCTTGGGATTTTTTTTTCTAGTCCCTGTGACTGTTGCCTTCCTGAACTTGACCCAGGGTGACTGTATTCAGACCCTATGTCCTTGGCCGACAGAGGAAGTTTGGGTTAGGTGGGTTGTGCGCGCGTGCAGTGGGGAGGCTTCCTTCACCTGACCCACCTGTGAGCAGCCCGACTGGACTGTTCCCCCATCATTCATTGTTTCCACCTTCTGCCCTGTAAGAAGCCCGAGACCTTTCCCATAAACACCTTCTGGAGTGATTCTCCATGCCCCCTCCCCCGTGGCCCTATTTGAAGTTCATGGTAATCCTCCCTCCCAACTCAGTTCCCAGATCCCACGGTCCTGGCTGACCTTGAGGAGTGAACGGGGCCCCAGCCCCCGCAGGGACCATAAAGACCCTTCACCTCAGCGGTGTCTGGGCTTCCCATCCTTTAATAGGAACTCTGCAGTGTCTCGTCTCCCTTGTGAGGACAGGGAAGCCACTCGGGTCCCGGCCATCACCCTTGGCATCCTTGCTGCTTATATGAAACTCCCTCTCTTCTTCCTCCATCTCCCCCTCACCTGCCCTGACTCCACACAATTCTTCCTTGGTTTTCCTTGGGGACAGATCATAGCAGGGACCCCTGGCTTTTGCATATGTAATTTTAACCTCTTTAAATAACCAAGCTTGGAACCCTTGTCTTTGTCCCTGTGGTTTTCACCTTCTTTGTGTCTTCCCACTGGCTGGATCTGGCCGTGGTGACTCTGGTGGTACACGTGGAGGGAGAAAGGTATTCTGTAAGGTGCACTCTACAGGGAGTGGGGACTGTCCCTTGTGCAGAGATCCTTTAATCTGTTTCACAGACACCCTCTTGTGTTAAAAAAAAAAAAAATCCAAGGTAAACTCTGTTTTAACAATTATTTATTGAACTCCTGCTAAGTTTAAAGCTAAACCACTGGCCAGACATGAAAGGGGAGAGGGGAACCACAGAAATGAATTCAATATAGTATCTGTCTCCAAGGAGTTCATAATCTATTAGGGAAAAATGAACTATGTTCACAATTAATTAGCATGAGTAGAATTAGAGAAGAACTGTAGGAAAGGCACATAAATTAAATAGCAATGAGAGAGCCAGGGAGGAGATGCAGGGAGAATCAGGGAACAGTTCGTAGAGGAGACAGCTGGGAATTGAAGGGTGCGTGCGATTCTGGCAGGCAGGTGAGCCAAGGTTTCTCCCTTTGGCCTGTGTGCGGGGTAGCCAGATCTGATGAGCTGCCGGGGGAGCTGGTGGAGAGGGGTGAAAGGCACACCCAGGAGGGCAGCTGTCCTCTTGCGCTTAATGGTCAGTCCTGAGCCGGTCAGGAGGGAGCCTTTGCTGACCCTGGCTGTGCCTGGCTGAACCTATTTCTCATCCGACCTACCAAAGAATCTGAATTACCCCCCAGGGAGAAGGAAGCCACAGAGTGTAGAGTTGCATGCCTGGACCTTAATGATTCAGAACATCTAGCTAGCAAGTAAACATACAAGTTTGGGGTCCTTTCAAGATTTTTTAAAACAAACAACCTGAGCAATTTACTGCCTCTCTTTCCCTGAGAGTCCACTCTGAGTGACCTGGGCTTGAAGCTAAAGCTTTGGAAAGGTCCAGACTAGAGTGGCCAGGTGACCCATTCTGCTGGGTAGGCAGGGTGAAGCTGGTCAGTCTTCCCAGTCTTAACTTCTTGATATTTCTTCAGTACTGTCTTTGGGGCTGCCTTAGCAACCTAGGCAAGGGTCGGCCTTTCTAAAGGGGCTTTAGGAAGCAGAAGCTAGGTAGGTCCCATCATGTCAGCTTGCTCTCAGCCACTCTCCACTTGGAGGAATCTTAAGGACGTATCCAGCCCTGTGTTTCTTATGATGGTGGTGATCTGCTCCATAAGTATAGGTGGCAGGGTTGGGGAGATCGGCCTGGCATCTTCTGTCTGGAATCAAAGGTTCTGGGGTGAAGAGGAATGTGTCCCAAGACCAAGCTTCGAGTCTGGTTCCACCTCTCCTGCCCCTGCTGCAGAGAGTTACTGACTCAATTGCCTATTTTGTAAAATGGGGACAGTGGTACTTTCCCAAGGTTTGTGACAATCAAATAAGATAAAGGTTATGAAAGCTTTTTATTAGTACTAAAATGCTAGGTGAATGTTAGACATCATTAGTGCTAAGAAACTTCCCTCGAAGTACTTTCTGTCCTTCCTTTTTTCTGAACTTCACACCTTCAAGATGATGATCTTGGTCTTTGTCCAGGCGCCTTAGCCTGTTCCAGGACCTGTTTCTTCCTTCTTCATACCCACCCTCCTTTGCCTTGGAGGCCTGGGTTGGAAGAAAAAGCCAAGTACCAAGGAAAGTGGGCTGATGCTTGTGCTTGGAGCTCTTGGCCCCATCTTTGGCCCCCAGACCTCATGCCATGGGATGACGCCCCATGGTCTGCAGGTCCCTTTCTCCACAAGGACATCCAGTCTGGGATCCTTGCTGTGTCCCCACCATCTGGCTGGGTGACGTGGGAGACCCAAGAACCAAAGGATGATGGGCCTCCTCACATGCTCTTCCTAGCGGAGCAGCTCCTCCAGGTCCTTCTCCACTTAGTGACCTGTGGTTAGAAGACTTGCATTTGGGCACTTGGGTGTGATCTTTTTTGCCTCTTAAATCAGCTTCCTCTCAGCACCAGAGGAAATACTCCCTATGCTGCCTTTCGTACCAGTCCCAGCTCTTCCTCCCTGGGCCTAAAGAAAACACGCCATCTGGTTGTTCTGCCCTGGTATATAAAAACCTGACCTCTCTCCAGAATGAATGATTTTCTGTATGAAACTGGGAGTCAGCCTAAGTGAAGGGGGAGATGGGTAAGAAAATGTTGCAGAAAGCTCCCGTAAAGGGGTGGATTTGACTTTGGCAATGCCAAAGGGAGGGCTGGGAGCACAACAGGAATATTTGCCCTGTGGATCCCTGAGCAGATTTGACCTTCTTAATGTCATTCTCTAAGCTGGTGGCACATCATGGGGCAAGTGGCAGGTAGCCCTGAGGCTTCTTCCTGGACAGGGGACCCTCCTTCTCTGGTTTGATGACTGTCTCTGCCACCTTCCTGCTTTCTGGGCCTGCTTTGAGGGACTAGAGGAAGGGGGAGCAGCTGAAAAGCCCAAGTTCCTACCCTTCCACAAGGTCCCAGATCTCATGCTTCAATACAAAAGCTCCCAGAGTCTCCTAGAATACCTCTTTCCCACGCAACCCCATTTCCTCTCCTTCCCTATTTCGTGCTGGGAGCCACTCGGCGAACATTTATGGCCGTCTGGATGAAGGATGAAGCACTGCAGGCTGCAGGGAATTTACCAGCCAGAATGTATCCCTCGCCTGCCCGCACAGCCCTCCCCTGCACCTGGCTATGGACTCCAGTGACTCAGCTAGGATGCTGCCTTGGGGCAGATGTGGCCCAGCTGGGAGAGGAGGGAGTCGAGGAACACAATAGAAAGATGCCCCGAAAAGAGAAACCCTGTGCATTATCCTCCCTTCCCTTTCCTCTCTTCCCTCCCCTCCCTCCTTCCACTCCCCTGCTTTACCCATGCACAGGGCTTGGCATTGGCCTCCTGCTGGTGATTTACAGCTCCTTGGTGCACAGAGGCATCTTGAAGGTTGCGGTGCAGGGGGAGTCCAGAGCCTCCTGAGAAGGGGCTGTGTGAAAGAGAGGGCCGACATGTTCTTCTCAGTCTTCCTCCTGTTCCTTGGCCCGTTGAGCAGTAGTTACTAAGGGACAGACTAAACAGAGCCCCTCCTTTTAAAACTAGGTGCACAAAATTGCATAGCCCACTCAGCTTTTGCCCTTGAATTGGAATCCAAGTGATGTTTCAAACTAGAGATGAGCTTCCTCCCTGCATTGTCTCTTTGTACCTTCCTCCTAGAAGTGAGACACAGCTGAGTGGTGAGGTTGGTTGGGGACAACCCAGAGAAAATCCCTTGGGGCAGCAGGTGCACCGCAGGCTGCGTCCCTGTGCTCTGCTGCCACTTGGGCTCTTGAGTGTCTTCCTGATCCCCCGTGCCCAGGCCTCAGACCTGCTGCTCCTTGCCCATCCTCCTGCACTGCCAGGAGCTCCCAGAGAGGGTGGAATGGGCTCCTCTGGACTTTGTTGGCAAAAGGCCCTGAGAGTCTCCTCAAGAGATGCTTGGCCTCTGCCGTGGACCCCTTTCCCCACTGGTACCAGAATGGTGCCCCAGTGGCCCAGGAAGGGCTCTGTGTCCAGAGGGTGCGATTTCCTCCAGGGGCAGCATTTCACCATGTTAGGAGGGGCCACGGCCTCTTGGCAGCCTGTTGAGTCGCCAGATTCAGGGGCAGCTGCTGGGGACCAAGGCACCAGGTGCCCGTGGTCCCGATGGCTCTCTCCAGCTACCTGTAACAATACAGGTGGTGTCTTTAGTGGGAGGTTTTTGAATTTTTTTCTTCTTAGATTTCAAAACATGAAATGGAGTTTTATTTAGAGACTATGTATTGGGAAAAATGTGCTATTCACAGAGATATCTATATTTATCAGCAATCACTTTAAGGTACTGTCAGAGGAGAAAAATAATTGGATCAGCGGCTTTCTCTTGGAGGTCAGCCATTGTGAGAGTCCCCTGCCCCCCGAGGAAGGCCACTGTGTAGATAGACCTGCCCATCACCCAGTCACCTGCGCAGGCACACCTGCAGGGGAGGCCACCGCGCCGCCTGCACTGTGCGGCCCAGGGCAGGTTTCCCCTGTCGAGGGTGTAACACCTTCCATGGTTCCCTCACCCCTCTGATAACAGCTGCTCTTCCTTGTGGAAAACTCTTTGCAGAACCAGGGCTGCTCCCCTTCTACGGGTGACTGCTATCTATCACTGTGAAGATGCTTTATCAAATATTAATACACTGAGGTTAATAATAAGACTATTCTCTCCCCATGCAATGCAGCCTGAGTGAGCCGTGTTAATAGCCTTTTCAATCTTTGGGACGTTCCCATGGGCTGTCAGCTTTGTTCCCAAGGGCAAGCTCTGACACCAGGCCTTGACTGCGCCTGTGGCCCGTAGGAGCAGCCAGCACCCACTGTCCCCTCAAGCTGCTTGACTAAAGAGGTGCCAGGGGTGTTGTTTTCAGAGCATCTGTGGCAGCTGTTCATTTTCCCATTTTATCCATGTCACTGAGAGGGAATGACAGGGAGGCTAGCAGCAGCTGAGTCTCCGGGAGCATTTTGCCTTCAAACCCTTTGGCCTGCAGACTTTGGAACTAGATCAACCAGGGAATCTCACTTTACAGTCTAGTGAGAGAGAGGTAGATCAAATGATCACACGTGCCTGTATACATAGACACACATGCATGACACATGGTAAATGCTATGAAGATTTCCTGGGAACGGTAGAGTTTATAAAATAAACTATGGCCTAGAACTCACCCACAGGGTGAGCAGGGACTTTTTTGGGTCAGAGTGTGGGGTCAGCGGTGGCGATAGGGGCAGGAAGGGGCCTCCTTGCAGGGGGCCTTGTAGGCCTCGGGTGCAGTCAGGGTTCTGGCAAGATGCAGAAGGAAATTCTAAAGGGGTGGCTGAGGGGTTATAGGAGGGAATTATTTGCAGAGAAGTGGCCAGGTCGAAGGGTCCAAGAGAAGGAGGCTCATGGGAGAGCCGTCAGGCCCCAGGCCGGGAGTCAGGCCTTCAGTGGAGGGCTGGGGGCCAGGAGCTGCTCCCAGCCCATCAAAGTGCTTTCAGCAGGGAAGTGACATGGTTCGATCTGGGTTTTTATATCTGGGTCTGACTTCAATAGGGAGAACAGGCTCTGCAGAAGTCCAGGAGAGGGGAGACCACGGGTGCTTGAGCCAGCCCAGTAGTCGTAGGTGAGGAGAAAGGGGTCCCTCCCTGCAGTCTCACTCTCTTGTCCTCCTGCTGCTCTCCTTTGGGTACCTTGGCTAAGTCACCCCTCTGCTCCTCAGGGCCTCAGTTCCCTCACCTGCAACACTCAGGGCACGAACTAGGTGATGCCCAAGGAGCTTCCAGCTCTGACAGCCTGAGAAGCCACCTATGGAACAGGGATGACAAGGTGCTGCTCTACCCTGCACAGTGTAGCTTGGTGTTTCTGGCTTAGGGGAAGGAAATTGATCCTTTTTAGCAAATCAGTGCATTCTCCAGGAATTCTCTGTTCATTAAAGGCATCGCCCAGGCTGAGGCCGAGTCCTGGACCATCTTGACTTCTGTGGCCTCACGTGCTCAGTGAGTGCAGTCTGTGCAGCTGCCACCTGCATGCACGACACAAGGCCTGATACTCGCCAGCTGCTTGGCATCCCCAGTGCTGCTTTCCACCGACCCTTCAACCACCCTGTGAAGTCAGCAGGGTATGGGCATTACCATCCCCCTTTACAGACGAGGACGGTCACAAAGCCAGGAAGTGTGGCCAGCACAGGACTAGAATCCCAGGGTTTTAAAACCATCATGGTGCTGTTGCAGCTGCAGCACTCAGGCCCTCTTGAATGTTCTTCAGTCCTACATTCTCTGCTCGTTTGTGCTCCACCCGAGATGCCCCTTCCCATGTTTCCTTCGGCCACCAGTTCTTGAGCCTCTTTATGAAAACCTTTAACTCATTTTTGATTCTGTCTTGATCCTCCAAATACTGTCACCTGCCAGGGCTAGCTGATCCTTGTTCTGTTTTCCAAATTGCCTCCTGTCATTTCATTTCCACGGTTAACACGTCAGTGGGGCCATGTCACCTCAAGCGGAGACTTCTGCAGCTGCCCCTCAGCTGGTCTCCCTGGCTCCTGCCTCTCCCCTGTCCGATCCCATTTACGCATAATCTTTGTCCTCTAACAAATTTTTAGTGAAGTGCTACTTTACTGAAGCACCTCCAGGCTCTTCTCTGCCTGGAGTATAAAGTTCACACTCCTTCGGCTGGCCTGCAGCGGCTTTGCTCTGGGTACATTGACTGCTTCTCACCCCCACCCCAAAACCTGCACATGTGCACACAGGCACACACACACACACACACACGCAGTTATATGTATACACATACACACTTGCCAGTTGCCACCTGAGGGGCTTCCAACACGACTCCCTTTTCTTTCCTGCCATTCTAAAACCATTAGCATCTTCAAACTTCAGATGAAAACTAGCTTTCTTCAAAAATAACTTTTTGATTTAAGCTGGTCTATGCTAAGTTTTCTTTTGCTGTAATATATAAAGATCCTATTTTATTTAAAAAATAATAATTACCTTTATATCTTTTAAAAATTTTTGTTAACAAGAATATATATTTAATATAGGAGAGATTAGAGAAACAGAAAACTAGATTGTGAATGTCTCATGGATATTTTAATGCCTATATGTGTAAATATTAAAATGTTACCTATAACATCATAATCTTAGAACCTCTATCATATAACAATATCTATGAATATCTTTTTATGTGAGCAAACATGCAAATTATCATTTTAATGGCTATTTAGTCTTCCTTTGTGTTAATATACCCCAAGCTAATTAACCAGCCTCCTAGTGCTCCATTCTCATCACTTTTTTTTTTTTTTTTTGAGACAAGGTCCCACTGCTGGAATGCAGTGGCTATTCACAGGTGCGATCATAGTGCACTTACAGCCTTGAACTCCTGGGCTCAAGTGATCTTCCCCTCAGTCTCCCAGGTAGCTGGGACTCAGGGTGCGCACCACTGCGCCCAGCTTCTGACCACTTCTAAAGTCAGTCTTATGTGCTATATTCTTGCATTTGCAGTTCTAGATATGTAGTAAACATCCTAAAGTTCTACCTAGCTATTAATATACTGTAAATCCTGAAGGGCAGAGGAACTGTGTTCTAGCTGTTCACACTACCAATGTGAAGAAAGTTAGTTTGTTGAAAGAAAAATTCCTCTCCAAACTAGTTAAACAGGAGCAGGAGAAATCATGCCACCAACATCATTTATGTTGTGTCACCAAGGGTCTGCCTCTGTGCTAGGCTTTGTGATGGATTGGCATCTGTGTCATTGATGTTTGTCACAAGTTCCTGAGAGTTACAGTATGGCTCACTCTGGTTCCCGAAGTGCTTGGCTTCCTGGCAAGAGGAGGAGAGAAATCCCAAGGTGTGAACCTACAAAGGGCTCAACCTGAAATGACTGTTTTTAGGCCCTGGCCCAGGCTGGTCCCACCCGCCTCCATGGTACATTTTCTCCTGCTTGTCTTCCTGACCACCTAGTTTTACCCATAGCATAAGGCTATGAGCTGGTAAAAATGCAGACTTCCTCAAGAAAGATACCTTTTGGACTTCTCATCATTTATTCCTCAGGGTTTGCGAACTTTATATCCTATGTTACTTTATGACATCTGTTGTTTCTTATTATGAAAGTAATGTATGTTCACTGCAGAAATTTTGGAAAACACAGATAAGCAAAAAGAAAAAAAAAGTCACCCACAATCTTACCCCCAAGTATAACAACACCCAGCTTTAGTTTTTTTCTATGCAGATAGGTCTGCAAAACTAGGATCATATTATGCATGAGGTTTGATAATCTGAATTTTCCCTTAAAATGTATTATAATATCCTGTCTCGCCATTGCAAGTTCTTCCACAACCTTATTAATATCCTCATTGCTGTACCAAAAATATTAAATAATCCCCTGTTGCTGGTTATTTAGGTTGCTATTTTCAATTCTTGAGAACAGATTTGTAACAGAGAGGAGAGGCAGGAAGCACACCGGAGTTTTATAGGAAGCCGTGGAAGCAATAAATAGATGGGCCCAGAAATGGGAGATTAAGATTCCAAAGATAAGATACCTTGACTTTACCGTTTAGCTTGAGAACAGCCTCCTATTTTTAAAACAGCCCAGCTGGGGACTTTTAATGACAAACTTCCCAGAGGTGAAGCAGGTACTAGAGTGGGTGGGGCCAGAAGCCCACGTGCTGCTTGCCAAGTAGGGAGGAGGGAGGTTGAAGGCAGCGCCAAGAGGAAGCCCGGGGAAAGCGTAACGCCAGCAAGGGAAGAGCCTTGACCCTGCGGGGGGACATTTGTCCTTTGAACTCCTGTAGGGAATCTAGAGAGGGCGGGACCTCAGAGAGCAGCGGTGTGGTGCGGGGGAGGCTAGTGTACCCGGCTACCGTCCGGGGTGGAGGGAGGGCTCCTGCCTCTTAAACCTTCCTCTCTCCCTTTCACTTCTGTGGGGGGCTCAGGGGGCTAAAGACGCTTGTGATTTTTGCTGAGTGAAAAATCCCTAAGGCAAGGAAACACAAAAGGAGCTAGGCCACCTTGGAAAGAGGGGGAGAGAAAAACATTTTAATATTTTCTTTAGAAAAAGGAAAATGTAAAAAAAAAAAAAAGGGAAAAGGAAAATGTATTTGTTTCTGTTTGAGTAAGTTATATGTACACCCAGTGACTAAAACTCAAAAGCTATTAAAAGGCAACTAATAAGTTTTACTCCCATCTCCTTCCCCCAGACACCCAGTTCTTTGCCCACAGCCTGTGCTGACCATTTTGTAATGTATCTTTCCAGTAATATTTTATACATATATAAGCAAATGGTCTATATTGGTGTTTTTCAGCTTTAGTTTTTCTTTTACTGTATACTGTTCTATGTTTTCTTTTACCTTATATATCTTGAAGATTATATTTATATATTTATATAAACAGCTGCCTCATTCTTTTTACAGATGTATATTAATAGTATTTCATTGTATGGACATATAATTTTAACTTAACCAGTCCCCTATTGGTGGATATTTAGGTGGTTTCCAATCTTCTGCTGTTTCAAAATAATGCAATGAATAAACTTGTATGTAGATTATTTTGCAAACGTGCAAGTATATCTGTAGGATAAATTGCTAGAAGTGGAATTTCTGGGTCCAAAATCATGTGTGTTTGTAGTTCTTATTGGTCTTGCCAAATTGCCTTTCATAGAGGTTGTTCCAATTATACCCTCTCCAGTAACACATGAATGCTTTTTTCCCCACATCCTTGCCAACATAGTATTTTATCATGCTTTCTGATCTTTTCCCATCTGATAAGTGAAACATGGTGTCTTGGTGTACTTTCATTTTACCTTTTTGGCTTTTAGTATGAAAAATTTCAAACGTATGAAAAAGAGACAAGAGTATGATGAACCATCCCTTAAATTTAACAGTTGTTACTATTTTGTCATATTTGCTTATCTATTTGGGGGTTGAAGTATTTTTAAAGTAAATTAAAGATCATCATGACATTTCATCCCTAATTTCTTTAGTATGTGTCTCTGAAAAACATTTCCCATCTAACCATGGTACCATTACTACACCTAATAAAATGAACAATAATTCCCTAATACAATCTAATACCCACTTGATATTCAGATTTTCCCAGTTGTCTCAAAATGTCTTTTATAAAAGATTAGTTTGTTTAAACAAATGAAAGGCCATGTATTAGACTGTGCATGCATGTGCACCTTTAATTTGTAATTCTATTATGAGTAGCTTGAACGATTTTTTATACATTTAAGACACATAATTTTTTTTCTGTTAACTCTTTGTTTTTATTTTTGGTCTTTTCTTTGTTAACCTTTAAGTGGTCCTTACATTTTAAGTTAACTAGCACTTTGTGTTATGTGTTACCAATATTTTCCTCATTTAACTTTGCTCATGATGTTTTATCCCACACAAATTTTTTTTTAATATAGTTGGACTTTCAATTTTTTATTTTATGGCTTTTGGATTTTGTGTCATATTTTGAAAGCCCTTCCCTACACTAACAGTATAAAAAACATTTATCATGATTGATTTTGGTATTTTTATGGTTTCATTTTTATACATTTCAATTTTTGACCCAAATGAAATTTCTCCTGGAGTATGAAGTATGAATTTATCTAACTTTTCCTGGATGGCCATCCAGTTTTGCCAGCACCCCTTACTGAATAATCCATCTTTCTCCTGAGTGTTTGAAATGCCACTTTTATCAGATAGTAAATGCCTATCTGTACCTGGGACTATTTCTGTTCCATTGATATGTTCATCTTTTCATATGCCAGTACAACACAGTTTTCCTGTAAGTTTATATGGTTCTTTGATAGAAAAAATCTGGGAAGGTTGGCTGATCTTTATTACTCTTATTTTTCAGAACATTCGTAGTTATTTGTGTTTGCTTATTTTTCCAGTGAAGTTTTGAATCATTTGTCAAAATTTAAATTATATAATTTAAATATATTTAAAATACTATTCTCTCTCTGCCTCTCTCTCTCTCTCTATATATATATATTTTGTTATTGTTGTTTGTTTTGTTTTGTTTGAGACAGAGTCTTGCTTGGTCACCCTGACTAGAGTGCAGTGGCATTATCACAGCTCACTGCAACCTCAAACTTTCGGGCTCAAAGGATCCTCCTGCCTCAGCCTCTTGAGTAACTGGGTTTACAGGTGCACCACCATGCATAGCTAATTTTTTTTCTATTTTTAGTAGAGATGGGGTCTCACTCTTGCTTAGGCTGGTCTCAAATTCCTAAACTCAAGCGCAGGCTCCTCTTGCCTTGTCCTCCCAGAGTGCTAGAATTACTAAAGGCATGAGCCACCTCACCAGGCCCTCAATATATATATTAATTTAGGATAAATTGATATTTTGATGATATTGAGTTTTCAATTCAAGAACTCAGTGTGCCTTTCCATTTGTTCAAATTTTCTTATGTGTGCCTCAGGAGAATTTGAAGGTTTTCTTTGTATAGATTTTGCACACTTATTTGGAGATATAATCTGAAACATTTTGTCTCTTTATTATCATTGGGGGCCTTATGAATTCATATTTCAGGAAATAACCCTGCTACACCTTCAGTGGTCCTTTTGCCTCTAGGATTAAATTTAAACTTCTTAGCCTCCCACTCAAGCCTCTCCACATCCTATTTAAAACTTATTTGCCCCACGTTTTCTTCTAACCCGTAGCGACTCAGTAGTCTTTGAGCAAGCTTCAACTTTTTGTGCCTGTCTGCTTGGGCTCGTTCTGTGTCCCTGGCTGTCCTCCACTTCTGACTGTCCACAGTGGTTCTCTTCACACGTTCCCCCTTTGACTGCTCCAACTGGAAATGACCTTTCTCCTCTTGGACCCCTTGGGCATTAATTTGGTAACAAAGCCAGTGTTACCTCGTGATAGTTTTTATGTTATTAAAGTGAACTGCCATTTATTTCCTATGTGGTTGCAAAATTAGATGTTTGCGAGTTTGGGTCTTGTTTCCCCACCTGGATCGTGAGGCCCTGTGGGCAGTGAGCCTGCCTTACCCCCCATGCCCACCCTCACCCCTGTGTCCTGCGGCGTCTAGGACAGGCCCGTGCACGCAGTAACAGCGGTGGTGATGGCAACGATGGTTCACATTACACGCTTTCTGTGTTCCAGCACTTCCATGTGTGAACTCATGTGTTAGTGGATAAATATTTGAGGGTTTTTGAGGGTTTTGGTATTCCAGGCATATTTGACCTCAAACTAAACCTTCAAAGGGGGTGTAAAGAAAAGGTCGCTCAGTCATGATACCCGGTCAATAACTGCATCAGAGCTGATCAGGAAGGAAGATGAGCTTTCTAGGGGAAGCCGTAACACATGGGATGGGGAGGGTGATGAGGATGGCCACAGCCTGGGAAGGACAGGGAAAGGAAGAACAGAGAGAGACGGAGAGGCCCTGGGTTGTTGGCAGCAGAGGCTGTGAGCCCCCTGCTGGCGGGCTCACCCCTTTCCTGCACTGGAAGGGAGGCCTGGCTCCTGGCAGGTCCTTGCTGAGGCCTCCTCTCCACAACAGGTCCCTGCAGGATGGCCCAGGTCCCCTAGAGACAGCAGGCCCAGTGCACAGCTGCCTCTCCTCCTGTCCACACCACCAGGGTTCCCAGCCCCGCTGGCTCTGGGCCACCCACCTCTCTTGCACTTGGACGGCTCCTGGGGAGCGTTTGGGCCACACGGAGTGAATGTGCTGAGCGTGCTGGGGTGGAGCCGCTGAGCAAATGAGCTAATGGAAATTAATCCGCCCCCTCGGCCTTTTCTCTCCTTCTCATCGTATTAACTTCAGAATCTCTCCCATTCTCAACACTGCAGAGTGTCTCAGGGTACTGGGGACTCTGGGCAGTTTCACCCCAGCCTTCAACTAACAGGCCCTCAGGAGGCCGCCCGCCTGCGTTCTACACCTGCAGCTCTGGTGTTTTGGGCTCCAGGAGGCATCATTCGTGTGTTGAAAACTGGGGAGGTCTAAGGGTGTTTTATGATAACTTCTGCACCAATAAATGTGCCAGCCCAGTGGCCTAGAATTAAATTCCACGTCCCTAGCTAGAAGCTCTTCCTTACCTTTTGCCAAGCACAAATAAACAGGTCTCAGCACCCGTGTAATGACATTTTTAGATTCCTAAGGACAGGAAAAGGAGGAAGGAAGAAAGGAGTGTAGCTTTTGGGAGCACGTAACATCTAAAGGGGCTAAAATTTTCAGCCCCTTAGTCAAAGGCTGCACATCTGATGTGAAGGGTTAGCCACTTAAAGGACAGATCTGGTTTCTAGGGACAGCACTGTGGGACTGTGGCTGGCTCCGTTGAATCTAGAATAAATGGCCCCAGAATAAATGCAGTGGCTTTCTGGCCAGTGCATCATCAAAGCTTCAGTTACGTTTTGCTGAAGCCTCCCTTGACATCGGGAAGTGGTTTAATTTGCTACTGACAAAAGAGCAAGGGTGATTTTCCCCCCTGAAACTGCCCAGAGGCCCAGAATGAATGAATGCTATTTTAATTTTATATTTATTTAAGATTTCTGTCATCAGGAGTAGTACTTTTCGTCTTGGAAGTCTCATTTAGATGGCTGCCATAGAATTCTTCATATACATACATCTCAAACCCTGATGTCATATTTATAATAGAGTCTGTCTGCCTCAAAGATAGAGACCGTCTGTCCTTGAATCCCCGCCTCCACCCAGGGCCCACACCTGACGGTTGTAGGTAAACATTTGCTGAATGGATGAACCGATGAATAAAGGGGCTGAGTTCCTAACACTGAAATAGCCATGAAGTAGGAAGGCATCTGA
Source organism: Lemur catta (assembly GCF_020740605.2). Lineage (NCBI taxonomy): Eukaryota > Metazoa > Chordata > Mammalia > Primates > Lemuridae > Lemur > Lemur catta. Next base: position 33,415,482 of record NC_059128.1, read on the forward strand.
TGCTGCGGCCTCAGGAACTGCCAGGATTATACCCTTGAGGCAGAACCGGCTGAGCTCCTCTTTTTGTTGTTGTTAAATCAGATATTTAATAATTTAAGAAGCCAGCCCGTCCACGGCCAGGGCTCAGCCAAGCGCGCTGTCAGTCTCTCCCGTAGTGTTGACATCCCTCCTGGCTGGGCCCCTCCCAGTCTGTCCTGGCTGTGGCCTGCCCCCCACAGGCCCTCCCCGGGGCCCCTCCTCAGCCCCCAGGCCCTGCCTCCCTGCTGGTCGGCTCCTGCCCTGAAGCTTCAAACCCAAGTGTGCAGAAGCAACGGCCACAAACTGTTCACAAAACCAGAGTGAGGGCTCGGTCCTTCTCTCTCCTCTCCTTTTGTCTCCGTCCTGCTTCCTTTCTGCTGCTGCTGCTTCTCTATTTTTCGCCTTCTCCCCTCTACCATTCCTTCCCCTCTTTTGGTCCGTCTCAGTCTCCTGTCCTCTCTCCAGCGTCTGCCCAAGCTTCCCCAGCCCTACTTGGGCAGGTCAGCAGCCTCGTTTGTACAGAGGTGCGAGGAAGGGCCCCCCCTGAACTGACACAGCACGGGCCTGGGCTCGGCTTGGGCTGGTGCTGATTTAGAGCGAGGGTGTCCTGTCACCTTCCCAGGACTGAAGATCAAGAATCTCTCCTGCTGTTCTGGGGGTGAGAAAGACAGCACAATGCAATGCAGCTCCCAGTCCAGGCCACCTTTGTCACTAACCCCACATGGATCTTACATTCTACATAGCCTAACTGTCCCCCGGCTCACCATCCTCTTCCACCTACCAGAAACTCCTTGAGGGCAGGCAGTTTGTTTTACCTCTCTGTGTCATCAGGCATGTCACATAATAGGAACTAAATAAATGTTCACACAGTCAGCCATGTTACAGCTATGGAGCACCGACCGCTTGCCAGGCTGCAGGCCCTGGGGATAAGAGGTGAACAAGACAGACTTCCCCAGGCTCAAGGAGCGTCCAGTTTTACAGAAGAGACAAACCTTCAACTAATACTTGGAAATGCAAATGCTAGGGGTCAGGGCACACAAGGGAAGACCCACCCAGGCGAGGGGGTCAGGAAAAGCTCTCCTGAGAAGCACCATTTACACGGTTTCTTAAAGGATGTCTAGGAGTTCGGTGACGGGGGTGGAGTGGAGTGGAGGGACCGAGAGAGCCTAGGAGGGACTTAGGCAGAGGGAATATTTGTTGGCTGGACGGATGGATGTATGAGTGAAGTGGCATTGGAATCTGAGCTCGATACCACAACAGTACAGAGTATTCTGACTGGCACAGGGAAGCAGATGGCTGAATCAGGGGTGTCCTGATATTTTGCATAGAACGTGGTGTCGGTAGGAGTGATCTCTCTGTTGCCTTTGTTCCAATGGCACAGGGATTGGTGTTGCCAAAAGCCTATGCTTTGACTGCAAATGCTCCCAGGAAGGGAGTGGCATGAATACATCAACCTCCTCCACCAGGCACGGGGATGGGTGGGGGGCACCCTGGGATTAAGGTAACACCCCTTGGCTCCGTGTCACATTAACCCTGCCAACCTCAGGTGCCTCACCCAAGACTCCTTTCTCCACCTAGATGAGCGGGAAGTTGTTCAGAAAAAGACCTTCACGAAATGGGTGAATTCCCACTTGGCCCGAGTGTCCTGCCGCATCACGGATCTCTACAAGGACCTGCGGGATGGGCGGATGCTCATCAAGCTGCTGGAGGTGCTCTCCGGAGAGATGCTGGTAATGCCCTTTTCTGTGCCACCAGCCCCTCTCCCTGGGCCCTGGCGCTGGTGCCATCAGCCCCTCTCCAGCAAAGGCACGGTTTGGGGACATCTTGCGTTCTCACAGCCTTCCAAGGTTTCTCTCTGCCTCTTTGGGAGGTTCCAGTGCTTGTAATGTGAAGTGTCTGTGTGGCTTACTGGGTTCTCTGACCTCTTTCCAGAACTTCTTGTCCCCTTCTGACCATTCCCACCACTTCTTGCTTCCCCCAGAAGCCACACAGGGCTCTTGACTTTGTCACCAAGATCTGGCCATCTGTGGCTGGCCTGCAATGGCTGGGCCCTTGGGCCCCTCACATGGGCTAGGAGGTATCCCTCTGGGAACCAGCAGGAAAGCAGGCAAGCTATTTTGCTGTGTGCTTTGCCATTCCTACAGCGGACACTTATGAGAGGCCCGCTCGGTTGTAACCCGCCTGGCAGTACTGCTGCCCCTGTAGGAGACATAGATGAAGGGTTTTGTTTTGCTCAGCACAAAGGAAGCTTTGTGACCTTGGGCCTACCAGGTAGGACCCATTTTACCTCCATTTCCCCCATGTGTGAAATGAATGAAACCCATACCTGATGAAGGACTCTGAGATCCTCAGGGTTTGAATGAAAAACTACCACATTCTTCTGCTGCCTTTTCAGCTCCAGGCTGAAGTCCTGCTGCTCAGCCGGTGCTGAAATTCCCACTAGAGAGTTACCACGGGGAACCCTGCAGATGATGCAGTTGTCATCGATGACGTTCCCCTGGAGATTTGGCTGGGGACAGTCAGGGGAGGGAGGAGGTTGGTTGGCAGAGCTGAACCCGTTATCAATCACCAAGCTAAAAGCCACTGTGATCGCTGACTGGCTGTAAACAGTTCTTAGAACTGTGCCTGGCGCATCATAAGGGCTCAATTAGCTATCTGTTGTGTGATTGTGTTTGAAGGCCATTTATTACCCCCTCGGAAGGTTTTGTTCAGACCCAGAAGGGCACCAGTGCAGCCTGGTTGCAGAGCTCTGGGTGCTTGAGGGAGGGAACCTGTGAGCTCTGCTGAAAGGAAGGGACTGAAAAGTGTCAAGGAGTGACCATGAGACTTGGAGTTTGGCCAGGAGGGTGGATGGGAGGTGCTGATGACAGAAGCTGGTCCAGGCTGCAGCTGCCTCTGGGGCAACCATGCAGCCCTTTCATGCCCACGGGGGCCACTGCTGTCCTCCAGCCAAAGCCCACCAAGGGGAAGATGCGCATCCACTGCCTGGAGAATGTGGACAAGGCCCTCCAGTTCCTCAAGGAGCAGCGCGTGCACCTGGAGAATATGGGCTCCCATGACATCGTGGACGGCAACCACCGCCTGGTCCTGGGCCTCATCTGGACCATCATTCTCCGCTTCCAGGTGGGCTGGCAGGGGGCAGAGGAAGTCAGGGGGCCTCTCAATGCTGGACAGGGCTTGGGAATCTTCTACAATGGTGACTAGAGTGTTAGTGCACGTTCTGGGAGGCTAGAAACCTGTCTGATGGGACAGTGCTTGTAGGAAGGAGTAGCCATCTTCCCCGTCACCCCAAATGGCTGACGCTCAGGGCAAGCTGCTCAGTCAGTCGTGTAGCCTTTTGAGGGAGAAGATGGAGATTAATTAGTAGCTGGGTTGAGATCTGGCTGGAAGATCTTCCTATCCACATCCACTCCCCTGACATGTGTAACTTCTTGGTTTGGGACATAATTTGATTCAGAAATTGCAAAGATAGTACAGAAGATCTGGTTTTATAGTTTCTGATCAGAAAATTTTCTCACCCTGAAATTCAAAGTCCAGATTATTTGTAAGGAAATTTAGAAAGGGCAAGAGAAGGAAGACAGGGCCTCACGCCTGCTGGTTTGGGGACAGAAAGGACCTAGCCCAAGGAGGCCAGGGCAGGAGGCACAGATAGCATGAGACTCACAGACCACACACCTCATCCTCATCGTCTTGGATGTCCAAATTGTTCTCCATGAGTGTGTGAGATTAAGCAATAATAGTAGCAGAATCAGGAAGAATGAAAAGGCAAAAGGAACTGCTAAAGAAAACACAATACTGCCCAACACTCACCTCGTTCCCCGGCCTCGGAGGGCGTCGTACCTCCAGAGGAGGAATCAGGGCATCTTGTCATTGTCCCAGTGTCCTGTTAGGGTTATCCAATTAGAGCTGTCTCTTATGACACAAGGAATCTGTGCCTGTGCCGTTCTGGCTGACCGAGGCAGGGAAAGAGACTGCTGGGACGGGACCCAGGCCTCAGGGCGTGTCGCTGCAGGACTGACACTGCTGAAGATGGCTACGGGGGAAGAGGAGGGCAGCCTCCCAGGAAAAGCAGGCAGGCACAGATCCAGATGCAAATCCACTTCAAATCTCTCTCGTTCTGTCGCCTTCAGATTCAGGACATTGTTATCGAAACTCAGGAAGGCCAGGAGACACGCTCAGCCAAGGACGCGTTGCTGTTATGGTGTCAGATGAAGACAGCAGGGTATGCCCTGGGATCCAGCCTTTGTCACGTTCTCCCCCCACCCGCCACTCTGAGCCCCTGGCTCCCCGCATCCCAAGGGACACTAGACATTGTCACCCAGAACTACAGCTGCTTCAGTGTAATTGACGCCCATCTGCCCTGACCTGGTTCTTTGAGGCTGGGATGCAGGATTCTTTCCCGAAGTTGCCTGCCATCAGGCTGTGGGGTCTGTCTGATGTACAGGTTCACATCTCGTGGGGGAGTCTCTCTCTGTCACTTAGCTGCTGTCCCCTTTTGTAGAAGCAGTTCAAGAAGGGACAGGTCCACTCTTCTCCTGGAGTACTGGCCCTCAGTTTGTGTACTTGTTTGGGGCCACAAAAGAATCTATTTCTAAGGTCTTAATGTTTCTCTTGGATGCAGCTACCCCCGTGTGAATGTCACCAACTTCACCTCCAGCTGGAAGGATGGCCTGGCCTTTAACGCCCTGATACACAAGCACCGGTAAGAGGGAGGGGACGGCCATGGGGACTGACTGAGACATCCTCCCTGAGGCATTTGCACACATTGCACTTAATTCTGAGTCACAGGAATGTTACCTCTGCCATTCCCTCTCCTTTCCCCGTTGGCATCCCGTAGCATCCCTGCTTCCCTTAAATCCCAGTCACGCCTGCTGCCCACTTCCTCCCATGCTGGGCTCACACCTGCCCCTCTGCCCTGCTCCCGTCTCCTCCTTTCACTGCTCCTGCCCCGCCACGTCCGCCCAGTGTCTTTGCTCCGTGCTGGGGCTGCCCTGCCCCGGGGGGATGCCGTGGCCACTCCCTTTTCACAGTCCAACTTTGTCCCCAGGCCCGACCTGATTGACTTTGATAAGCTGAAGGACTCCAATGCCCGCCACAACCTGGAGCACGCATTCGATGTGGCCGAGCGCCAGCTGGGCATCATCCCGCTCCTTGACCCCGAAGGTGAGCCCCACCGGCCTGGCCAGCCCCTCGCTGAGGCCGTGGGAGCTGGCGCTTGCTGAGCTGGAAGGAGCCAGACTCACTGGGCCCCTGGAGACCGGTCCAGGTGCTGGGCAGGCTGTGGACATAGTGGCCAGGCCAGGCTCTGCTTGGGGCCTGCTCCGCAGCTCCAGGCTGGTTCCCAGCACCTCGCCTGGCCTGTTAGGAGGTCTGAAGTAGACTTCAGACCCCTCTTTTCTTCTTTCATAATTTGTGATCCTGATGCAGATTCCATCACTCCCTTCCATTCCTGCCCCAGTGGTTGTCACTTCGTGGCTGTGGTTGAACTCTGTGCTGGAGGAGTGGAGGGTAAACCCTCTGGGCTGGACCCTTCTGCTTCCGGTTTGGTCCTCAGAGTGCACCCTTTCCCCTTACAGATGTCTTCACAGAAAACCCCGATGAGAAATCCATCATCACCTACGTAGTGGCGTTTTACCACTACTTTTCCAAGATGAAGGTGCTGGCAGTGGAGGGCAAGCGTGTTGGCAAGGTACCAAGCTGTTCTGGAACCAGAGAGTCACCCTTTCCCTGTTTGCCACAGCCAGATCCAGACCAAGGGGCTCCCTTTGCATCCTAAAAGCTTCATGCCTGGGACCCCAGCTGTGGTGGGGGGTGCAGATCATCCACCCCCCAACTTGCTCTAAAGCCGACCTTTGGCACATTGATGGCTCTGTGCCTGTCCCCGACCCAGAGACCTGTGTCTCATGAACATTCCTACAGCAACCAATATGGGCTTTTATTTGAGTAGTTTATTGTGGCTGCAGACTGCTTAGGGGCCCACAGTGTACCAGGAACTCACCCCTCTGTACAGACCCCTATGCCACATTCCTGTCCCCTGCTAGGCCCGTGGCTCCCAGAGGGTAGGGACTGTTTCTCATTCGTCTCTGTGTGCCTGGTGTTTAGCAAAGACAGCGTTTGGCAGCCTTGATTCTTCATAAACATTTTAAAATACAATCCTGGGCCCCCTAGTGGCTGCCATCCTGGCACAGCAAGCTTATCAAACTTACAGGGTTAGGGAGGGGGAAAGCTGCTCCCAAATCCTAGCAGGGCCACCTCCCTGCTGCCTATCGGCACAGGAGGAGGGCTTACCCCACTTCCAGTCCACTCCTCCTGCCCTGGCCACAGTCTTGGGCTCAGGGAACAAACCCAACCTAGAGCACTCCAGGGCTTGAGAGGTGGGAGCCTCACTTCAGGGTACCTTGATTGTGGTCCTCATTGGTGGTCTCTTTGGTGGCCTCATTGGTGGCATTGTCCTTCTGATGAGAATGAATAATAAGGTGATTTCTTAGGTCATCGACCATGCCATTGAGACTGAGAAGATGATTGAAAAGTACAGTGGGCTAGCTTCGGACCTGCTCACCTGGATCGAGCAGACCATCACCGTCCTAAACAACCGCAAGTTTGCCAACTCACTGACTGGCGTCCAGCAGCAGCTGCAGGCCTTCAGCACTTACCGCACCGTGGAAAAGCCACCCAAGTAAGGGCCCTGGCACTCGGGAGGGTGGGTATTCAGGGGCTGAGAAACTGACTGTCAAAAGGTAGAGCCAGGTTCTGGGCCCTAGGAGGTATATCTGCAAGCACATCCTTGAGGTTACAGAGCTGCACCCCTGTCACCTAGCCCAGGGCCCTCTTCACCACCCTACTCCCAAGCCATCAGCTTATAGGAAACCCCAACGCATAGCCAAAGAAAGTGGCTCCTCCCAGGTCCCTGAGGAAGAGCAGGAGGGAAATCTCAGGCTTCTGAGTTTCTTTGAAGACCCTGTGTTGGAAAGCTCCACTTTTGCCTGCCCACTGAGCTGTGGGTTTGCTTCTGGTGATGTCCTCTGTGTTCTTGGCCCCTGAGACCTCTGTGTGGGCCTTAGGGATAATTGAGTACATCCTTCTTTTTCCCTCCCATCTGTCACTGCTCAGCTGCAGAGTAGTCTGCTTCTTAGCCAGTGTGTGTGGGGTCTGTGTGTATATGCATGCTCACACATGTGCACACACACATGCATGCACACACATGCACGTGTGCACACACAGCTATGCACATATGTGCGCACACCACCATGCACACATGCACATACACAAAACCATGCATACATGTGTACATGCACACATGCAGTCACACAAACATGTACATGCACAACCATGCATGTACTCACACATGCATGCACACATGCACATATATGCACATGGGGCATTCCAGCTAGTCTGCTATTAGCTTGTCCAGCTCTCCTGAAACAGGTTTCTAGCTCAATGGTGGTACCCTCCATTTGTTCATCTCCCTTCCATCTCCCACACTCTCCATTCATAACTCTCAAACAGGGAAAGGTCAGACACCAGTCTAGGATGTACTATAAACAAGTATCTGGTTTCTGGTTTGACCCTAACCCACTTTTAAAGTCCTAGATTCAATACAGATAACATCCCCTGTGAGTCTACCAGCCACCGCACACAGGGATATTATCTCTTGGCTGTACAGACGATGCTTGAGGGCCACAGCCCACCAAAATGGCTCTGTGGGGCTATGAGCACTGAGATCTGTTAGGCTGGGCTCAGCATGGGGACTTTGCATATAGCTGCTCTCTGACTGCCATGTCAAGGATGTAGAAGTGGGTAGACATTTGTATGTGCACAGAAATGAGAAAATTCCCAGTTACCTGGAGCTTGGACCGTACGTGCTAAACATCCATCCTGCTCCAATTCTCTCTCTGACACCCACAAGTCTCCCAGAGCCCAGCCTTTCCTGCCTCCTTGGAAGCATCTGGCTCTAGGACTTGTTGGGAGATCCAGCTCAATAGGACTCACGTGAGCACTGCTGCCGGGGCAGCATGCTCTCTGCTCTTACGTGGGTAATGCTGCTGCTAAGGCTCTATCGACTCACTCAGTAGCAAACTGACTGGAGAGCTAGTCAGATGCCTCCCTCCTTTGCAGAACACAGAGGGTTTCTTTGTATTGATTGGTAAAACTGGAAATTTACAGATGTTTCCAGAACACTTCAGTTAGCCATTCCCTTGTGGAAGCAGATGCTAAATGCTGTGGTAGCCATTCTGTTTTCTCTGGTTTGCTCTGTAAAGACCCAAACCCCTATTAGATCTCAGTTGGAGAGAATGATAGATCTAACAGGTAATTAGACCTATAGATTCTCTACCTTTTCTGTGTTTTTAAGGGAAATATGCTTTGCTATCCAAGATCCAAGATGCCAGGGTTCTGTGTTGACTTCAGCAAAAAATTTGGCCTGGGATCTTGACAACAATGTCCCTACCTCTGTTTTCTCCACAGGTTTCAGGAGAAGGGGAATCTGGAAGTCTTGCTCTTCACCATCCAGTCCCGGATGAGAGCCAACAATCAGAAAGTGTACACGCCCCATGATGGGAAACTAGTGTCCGACATCAACCGGGTATAGCAGCACTTTCCATTCCGTGTTGCCAGTGGGCTGATTGAGTTCCTGATGAGGGCACAGGGAATGGTCACTGGACCAGGTTAATCCAGCCCACTTTCTTCAGTGCTGTTAATCCCATGCTGGCTATTTCGGGGAGTTATCTGAACCTGGTCTGAGAGGTCAGACTCTACCCACCACCCTTCAATTTAGCCCCCTGTTGAGATGTCCAGAGCCTGTTTTTCAAAGCCAGTTTTATTATAGCCTTTCCTCTCTAGGACCTTGAGTTTGTCTTTAAATATGGAATATTAACTACTTAGAAATGAAGTGCCTTATGACGTTTCAGAGGTGGAGACTTAACACCACCTGGAAGCTCTAATCAAATTTTAGTCCATAAGAATTTATCGAGCAGAGAGGTGGAAAACATTATATTACATCAAGAGTCTGAGGCTGGTTTAGGGGAAGAGGGAACTGGGGGATCATAGCCAGTGCTCCCTGAATCTTTGGTGAACCCAGAATGGAAGCCAAGAAGAGCTTTTACTGGCCTTTAATCTGCCACTACCTCACCTACGAGCATCAGGCCCTACCTAGATTCCGGAAGTCACTCAGAGTCGGATGAAAGAGATGGGGCCCCAAAACCCAGGTGTTTCTCCTGTGCCCTGAGAATTCTCATGCCCCTCTCCGCAGGCCTGGGAAAGCCTGGAGGAGGCCGAGTACCAGCGGGAGCTGGCCCTGAGAAACGAGCTCATTCGGCAGGAGAAGCTGGAGCAGCTGGCCCGGCGCTTTGACCGAAAGGCCGCGATGAGGGAGACGTGGCTCAATGAAAACCAGCGCCTGGTGGCCCAGGTAATGGGGGACACACGTCAGGGGGTGGCAGGAGAGGGGAAGTTCCTCAGCGCCCCCAGCTCTGGGCTGGGCCAGAGGCCATGCTGGCTTCTCGCAGCTGCTCCCCGAGCCTTGCGGTCCAGCTCCCACCATTGGGTGGATTCAGATTTGCATGTGAGGAAGAGTCTCCAGGATTTCTTAAGTCTCATTTTTGGGAAAGAGCTTCATAGTCCAGAACTGGCCCCTGAAGTTGTCTTATGTGGGCTGGTAGCATCAACTAAAGCTCGGGTTCAAGTCAACGTTAATAATGGTTCTCTGGGGATATGGTGAAATCACAGAGTGCACCTTGTCAGTGTCACACGTGCCTTTTGGACTCTGGCCTCCGGGGCCACAAGGTGTTTCACTAGCTAGGAACTGACCCCAGGGCTGATTCTCCATCAGAGCATCTGTTCCCACCTACCTAAAGCTTGGAATCAAATTAGATTCTTCCATAAAGGGGATAGCAAGTGTTCTGGCGCACTGGAGAGTGTATGCACTCCCCAGATAGCACATGGGCAAACCACTGGTTTGCAGCTGCATGTGGGAAGCAGCCCCTTCCTCCCCAGAATCAGACAAGCCCACCCAAGGCAGGCTGGGGAGTGCCAGCGGGTCACCAAAGGGCTCTGTTAGTAACACATGAGTAGCGTTGCCCACACATGTGGCACAGGGATGAGGTCATGAGCTTCTCCTAGAGGTTCTTGGGAAGCATTGATTTTGGGAACTTGACGCTGATAAGCCAAGCAGGCAGAACTAGCTCCTTTTGGTAATGGGTTTCCCCGTCCAGCAGTTGTTCGGAAGGGGCCCGCCTTGCCCTGCATTTGGGGGTGAGCCAGGGGGTGTCTGACTGAGCTGCTGTTTTCTCCCTGCGGGGCAGGATAACTTCGGGTATGACCTGGCAGCCGTGGAGGCCGCCAAGAAGAAGCACGAGGCCATCGAGACGGACACAGCCGCCTACGAGGAGCGGGTGAGGGCCCTGGAGGACCTGGCCCAGGAGCTGGAGAAGGAGAATTACCACGACCAGAAGCGCATCACAGCCCGCAAGGACAACATCCTCCGCCTGTGGAGCTACTTGCAGGAGCTGCTGCGGTCCCGGCGCCAGCGGCTCGAGACCACCCTGGCACTGCAGAAGCTCTTCCAGGACATGCTGCACAGCATCGACTGGATGGACGAGATCAAGGTGGGCCTGCGGTTAGCACATGCCTCCCCAGACACCTCCCGCCAGTCACATCCCTGAGTCAAAATGGAGAAAACAGAGGCGCACAGTGTCTGCTGCTTGGCTCACTGTGCTCCAGGTAGATGACACTAGCCCAGGTCCACACTATTCTCAATGACCAAGACACCTTGGGTTCATGGAAGCACAGGTGCCAGCCTTCAGGGCCTTGAAGAGACAGGGGTTAATCGGAAGCTGGGAGAATCAGGCTCTGAGGAATTACAGTTTGACTCTGGTTAGAATCCAGCCCTCCCTGCCTAGGGGCAGCCCAAGAAGTCTGAATTCTCCTCTCCCTCTACTGCAGTGGGTCTCAACTGAGGACACACATCAGACTGACCCTGGAGCTTTCTAGAAATACACATGCCCAGGCTCCAACCGTGCGACAGATGTGGTAGATAAGCGTGGGGCTTCTGTGAGACATCCCATGGGGGACTCTGACACTCCCGCTCTGTAGCTTTTCCATCCCAAGCAGCAGCTGTTTTCTGACCCACCCTGGCTCAGATACCCTGGACATGCCCTTTGCAGAGGTCTCTTCTCCTGATGTGTAGGTCGCTTCACTTCTTGTTCCCTTTACCTGTCCTCTCTGCCAGGCTCACCTCTTGTCTGCTGAGTTTGGGAAGCACTTGTTGGAGGTCGAAGACTTGCTACAGAAGCACAAGTTGATGGAGGCCGACATCGCCATCCAAGGGGACAAAGTGAAGGCCATCACCGCGGCTACCCTGCAGTTCACTGAGGAGAAAGGTGAGGCCAAGGGTGTCTCCCTGTTGAGGCCTCTGTTGCCAGCACCCCGTCCTCTGGCCCAGCACCCCACCTTAGATAAATCTCCAGGAACAAGAAGAATTCTGCTTCTTTCATCAAGTAACGGTACAAGAAAGAAGCTTGAGGGGCAGCAGAACTCTCCAGAGAGCAGGGAACCTGTAATCAGAAAGGCATTTGTAAGCACTGAGGAGGCCTCCTCCGTCTCATTCTCCTTGCTAGTTCAAGTTATGGCTGAGACAATTTAGGTTTCTAGTTTTTGGTCTTAAATAGGAGACCTCACTGCCCCCCGTAGAATCACCTTGAAATATATATCTGAGCTTTTTAAAAATAATTTCATGTTGTGCATTTCTTCTGAGAACTGACCCAACTTTTAATCTTTCTTATTCCTGAGGTTTAGTGGGAACTAATTATAAAGAATCTGGCCTGCAGGGACTCCCTGCATCTAATCCCAAAGCCCTAGTGACATGGCAGCTTCTGGATTGTGTGGTTCTAATCTGGAAACCGATCAGAATCTTGCCATAAATGAATCCCTTGCCCATAAATGAAGCCCTTGTCCTCCCTCCTCCTCTTCCTCCCAGGGTACCAGCCATGTGACCCCCAGGTCATCCGGGACCGCATCAGCCACCTGGAGCAGTGCTTCGGGGAGCTGAGCAACATGGCAGCTGGGCGCAAGGCCCAGCTAGAGCAGTCCAAGCGGCTCTGGAAGTTCTTCTGGGAGATGGATGAGGCTGAGAGCTGGATCAAGGAGAAGGAGCAGATCTACTCCTCCCTGGACTATGGCAAGGACCTGACCAGTGTGCTCATCTTGCAGCGCAAGCACAAGGCCTTTGAAGATGAGCTCCGCGGGCTGGGTACTCACCTGGAGCAGATCTTCCAGGAGGCCGAGGGCATGGTTGCACGCAAGCAGTTTGGGCACCCGCAGATCAAGGCCCGCATCACGGAGGTGTCGGCCCAGTGGGACCAGCTGAAGGAGCTGGCTGCCTTTCGCAAGAACAACCTCCAGGATGCCGAGAACTTTTTCCAGTTCCAGGGCGATGCAGATGACCTGAAGGCCTGGCTGCAAGATGCCCACCGGCTGCTCTCGGGTGAAGATGTAGGGCAGGATGAAGGGGCCACACGGGCCCTGGGGAAAAAGCACAAGGACTTCCTGGAGGAGCTGGAAGAGAACCGCTTGGTGATGGAACACCTGGAGCAGCAGGCCCAGGGCTTCCCCCAAGAGTTTCGGGATTCCCCAGATGTGACCAATCGGCTGCAGGCCCTCCGGGAGCTCTACCAGCAGGTGGTGGCCCAGGCGGACCTGCGTCGACAGAGGCTGCAGGACGCCCTGGACCTGTACACGGTGTTTGGGGAGACCGATGCCTGTGAGCTGTGGATGGGCGAGAAGGAGAAGTGGCTGGCTCAGATGGAGATCCCAGACACCCTGGAGGACCTGGAGGTCGTGCAGCACAGGTCAGAGCTGGCTCATCTTTTCCTCGCCTCCCACCTAGTTTGATAACAGCTTCTGGATCAGCAGGGGTCTCTGTAAGAGGTCCTGGGGTGTCCTTTATTGCAAAGCCAAGGCATTGGGAGTCAAGACTTCTATTCTGACTCTGTGGCTTTGGGTACTTCACCCACTGGGGCCTTGGGTTCCTCAAACAAAGGAAAATTTTCTAGTTCAATTATTCAATTACCTTTCAGCTACAGCAGTCTTTTCCCAAACTAATTGTGTGTGGAACATCCATGTAACACAGAGGAAAAGTGGAGCTTCTCTGGATAAGGGGGCTGAGAGGCTGGAACCCCGCCAGCTCTAGCTTTCTGTGACAGTCCCTAAGCCACAGAACTCGGAGGAGCCACAGAGACCAGTCTGCAAACCGCCTGTCTGCAAGGCTGCTCTCATTCCCGGTGTTCCGATTCCGTCAGCACGGCTGTGGGAGGCATGCCCGGGTCTATGCAGCATCTCAGTAGCCCAAGCACAGAATCCAGGGAGTCCAGGGGGAGGAGAGGCCACTCCCTGGAGCAGTGCCGAGGTGGGCCTGCCCTGATGCTGGAGAGTCCTGGGCTCTTACCTTCAGAACCACAAATGCCCCTCCCCTTGGCAGCTCTCTCTTGTCCTACCCAGGAATGGAGCGCCTGGCTGGGGAGGGTATCCTTTGGGTCAAGGCAGAATCAGGGTCCAAGGGCAGCAGCTGAGACAGTGGGGACCTGACAGGTGGTCCTTGTGGCAATCGACACCCCCCTAAACACAGTATAACCTCTTTTCAGCCCTCCCTCCCCTTCACACTTCTCTGTTGCACCAGAAGGCTCTGTAGTAAGTAACCGGCTCTCTCCTGGCCTGGTCCAGATAATGCCAAACCATGGAATTGGACCGTGAACCAAAGAGGAGGGTGTGCCAGCACATGCATCTCCTTTCTCCTCTTCACCTGGGCAAATGGGCTCAGGGTGGAAGGAGAAAGCAAGAGCTACGTGTTCTAGAGACCAGGGGGCCACTGGCAACGAAGAATCTGCTGCCGCCTCATTGGTCCTTGTTTTCCTCTCTCTGTATACCAGGTTCGACATCCTGGACCAGGAGATGAAGACTCTGATGGCTCAGATTGATGGCGTGAACCTCGCTGCCAACAGCCTGGTAGAGAGCGGCCACCCGCGCAGTGGGGAAGTGAAGCAGTATCAGGACCACCTGAATACCAGGTGGGGTGTGGGTGGGGCTGCGGGCTGGGGGTATTGCTCCCACACCTGACACCCCCAGGGGGGCATGGCCCCGTATTCAGGCCACCTGCTACACACCGCCGCGTGTACACCGTCAATGCACCTGTCTTTCCCAGCTACTGTCTCCTTCCTAGTTAGTAGCAGTGGAGCAAGGAGAGGGCTGCAGTGGTGAACAGCTCAGGGGGGAGAGAGACATGCTTCAGTGCTGTGCCTGGGGAGAAGGGGGTATGTGCATGTGTGCTGGAGGGGACATTCTGAGCGTGCGTGCGGTTAGAATCAGGCCATATGGTTCTCAGGCCATATTTCCCTGGACATTCTTGAGCAGGGAAAATTGCTTTCTGAGAGCTCTTAAGTACTGTCCATAAAAGAATGCTCCCGCCTGTGCCAAAATACAGCATCGATAATGAGGCTGGCTTGAACGAAGAGGGGAATTAGCAGGGAGCCTTGAGCAAGCTTTGCAGCCGAACAAAAACCAGGCCCCGAGGAGCCTTTAGAGAGGGGGTGCTTTTGGTGTGGGGCATAATTGCCCATTAGTTCCTGGAGGATCTTTGAGGACAGAGCAAATGTCTCTGTTCCTGTTTTCACCCTGGGCCCTGCGCACGCAATGCCATGTGGCCACTACATCCCCATTTCCCCGCCCCTCCCCCCCACTTGTGCCTGAGCCTTGCTCTGCCTGAGGCAGTCGGGGAGGTGGGCTGAGGGAAGACTCAGTTGTAAAGGGAAGGATCATCACAGTAGAGAATCTTACTGGCAGCCTACGGAGAGGCAGGGGGTGACCGGGATACTTTGGAGCCACTAGACTGGGGCCAATTGTCTCAGCGTTGAGAGATGGGGACTGCAGTTCAGGAGATTGCTCTGTAAGTCTGATGTTTACACAGAGGAGGAGGACTCTCCTTTAGGCTTGTAGATAATGGGTTTGCGTGAGTGAGTGTGTGTGTGCTTGTGAGAGAGAGATTGAGAGATTATTGCAAGTGCTGCTTAATGCAGGAAACTAGAGCAGCTCCCAACCAGAGAAACTTCAGACAGGAAGAACTTGCCAGCTATACAGTGAGCTGTAGTCTGAGAATGCTGATCTTCACAGACCCTTAAACCATGCCCCATCCCAAGTGAAAAACATCAGTGTGCCTGCCGTCCTTAGGCGAGAAAAGCCCTGAGGCACGAGATGGTAAGGTGGTTCTCCACTAGGTCTGAGAGTTGAAGGGGACCTGAGAAGTCAACCCTCGAGCCAGGGTGGAGAGCTCACTGCCACCATGCAGCCCATCCCACCCTGCGGCAACTCCTTTTGGTTAAAAAGTTTGATCTCACACTGGGTGGAAATCTGCCTCCTTGAAATGTGTACACATTGCTCTGGCTCTGTCCTTTAGAGATAGCAGACTTATCCTGATTCCTCTTCCATGTACAGCCCTTTAAATATTTTTTGAAATAGTTCTCATCCTACACCACCACCCCAGTCGTACCTCTGAGCCTCTGCTGTCATCTCAGCGTGCATTCTCTTCCAGCTGTACGTTCCAAACCCTGTCTGTCCTTCAGGCCAGTCCAGGCCACCTCTGTCTCAGTTTCCCGGCTGAAAAGCTGTCTTTCCCGCCTTTGTACTGGTTTCCAGCTTCATATCCTACCCAGTGTTATAATTACTTCTGTGCTGACGGACTTTCCTACTGGACTCTAAGCAGAGGAAGAGCTCTGTTCTATAGTGCCCACAGTGCCCGTCACATGAAGCACGTTCTCGGTCGAGGCTGTGTCTGTTTGGAACATGCTTTTCCTAGCTAACCCCTTGGTCTGCTCTCTTACTTTACTCAGGTCTCAGCTCAAATGTCGGCTTTTTGGAGTGGCCTGCGCTGACCACCCTGTTGAAAGCAGCTCATCCTCCCTCTCACCAACCCCTCAGCTTCGATCCCCTTACTTTGCTTTATTTTTCTTTGCACTCATCACACCTGCCGGGCTGTAGACTTGTTTATGTCTGCACCACTTGCATGAATGCAAAGACCTTGCTTTGTTCTTTGCTGCATCTCCGGTGCCCAGGTCGGTGCCTGGCACAAGGCGCGTGATAGTTGCATGGTAAATGCTCAGTCAGTGAGGGGGCTGGGACAAAGCTGAGGTTTTTCTGCCAACCTTGGCACATAGGAGTCATTCAAACACTTGCTGAATGTGTGGTCATCTTTCACCATAGCCATTCCAGTTGACTGACATTTTTCTAAAAATCTTGGGCCCACAACCAAACCTGGACTCCTCACATTGCATGACCAGTGCTAATCAGGGTGGCTCTATCAACTTCCTCCATCCCAGAGACTGTGCAGTATAAGCAGAAAGTGCGGGGCCAGGAGGCAGACTAGACCCAAGCCCCAGTCCACCTCCGGTGTGGCCTCTACTAAGTGGCTTAAGTGAGGCCACACCAGGAAAGGTCTGGAAAGTCACCAGGGGGCCTCTTCTCTCGAGACACAGCCAGACCCTCTCCCAGGAGCACTTCTGTCCCTTGGCAGAGGTGTCAGACTGGCTTAGAGAAAACCTGCAGCTCCTTTCCTCTGCTTTCCCAGCCTCAGAGCACCGTCTGTGTGCCAGCCAGGCACAGAATTCCCCAGAGCGTGGGCACGTCCTGGGCTAGGAGGGGAGCTGAGAAACCTGCAGGTGCCCTCTCTTCTCTCATGGCATTCCTGATCCCTCCCAGCCTGCCCCCTGCTTCTCTTTGCAGGCCTGTCTTTCAAACCAGACTGGAGCTGTTGTCACACCTTGGGAATGCCACGCTGCACTCTGCCAGGTCCATCTGCCTGGCCCCCACCCTCCACCCCCTGGGGCCTGGGGACAAAGATGAATGATATACTTGGTCCCATCCTTAAACACATCACTCTAGTGGAGACACTGAGGGTCTGTTCACCGAGAGACTGGTGACCACCATGAAATGTGCCACCACTACCCTGTCATTCCTTCCAGCTCCCTCAGTCTGCTCTGCCTGGTGTGTGCAGTGTACATAGCACTTTATGCTGTAGTTGTTTTGTGAGCTTGTCTGAATTTCTCTCTAAATCACATCACTCCACAGGGCAAGGTCTGGTTATTTCTGTATTCTCTCGAAGTCTAACGTATTGCCCTGTACCCTCGCAGGTATTCCAGAAAGATGGGCTCAGTAGGAATCAGCATTCTGCACACTCTCATGTACGGATATGTTTCAGTGATGCAGAATGAATAAACCTGGGTCCCCGGGAGGTGTCCCTGGTGGTCTGGCCGGGCTGGTGGGCAGCCCTTTATTAAAAGAGGTCTGCTGTGTACTGCAGCTCGACCCAGGCCCTGGGCGTCCGCCAGACCTTAGCACATTTTCCTGTTCATAGCAACGCTGCCCTTGAAGGCTAAGATTATGTTACTCATTTTAATTATAATCATAGCTCTTCCTCCCCTTCCTCTTCCTCTTCTTCTTTACCAGGCTTCCTTTCTTTTAGATCCAAGGTGATTTTTTTCAGTACCTGGGGCACTTTGAGTGTGGCCTTGGGCATTTGCATGGTTCTAGGGCAGCTGGAGACCTATGTCCTGAAGCATTCTTGAAGTTAATAATGTGAGTTTTCTGATTATTTTTGGTATTCTATAAACTCTAGGGAAATCATATATTTGCCAACAATCCAACTGCATGCAGAAGCCTTTACTTTCATGTTCCTTTACTCGTGGTTGGAATCACACATCACTGCTTGCCTCCTGCTGATAAAAAGAGCTGACTGACAGTTATATATATCTTGAGTAAAATTGGATAAATAAATTTTGCTCACCCACGGTTGTTAGGTAGATAATGTTTTTCTTTTCAGCATGCAAGGTCTGTGTGGGGAGACTCCTGGGAAACCTGGGAAGGGGTGCCCTGTGGGAAGAGTTGAGGAAGGAGTCTCTCTGTTTCCCCCGGGCCGTGTCCCCACCCGGCAGGTGGCAGGCATTCCAGACCATGGTGTCAGCGAGGCGGGAGGCGGTGGACTCGGCCCTCCGAGTACACAACTACTGTGTGGACTGCGAGGAGACCAGCAAGTGGATCGTGGACAAGACGAAGGTGGTGGAGTCCACAAAGGACCTGGGGCGGGACCTCGCGGGTGTCATTGCCATCCAGAGGAAGTTGTCGGGGCTGGAGCGCGATGTGGCCGCCATCCAGGCCCGCGTGGGTGCCCTGGAGCGTGAGTCGCAGCGGCTGATGGAGTCGCACCCGGAGCTGAAGGAGGACATCAGCCGGCGGCAGGCATACGTGGAGGAGCTGTGGCAGGGCCTGCAGCGAGCCCTGCAGGGCCAGGAGGCCTCCCTGGGGGAAGCCAGCCAGCTACAGGCCTTCCTGCAGGACCTGGACAACTTCCAGGCCTGGCTGTCCCTGACCCAGAAGGCCGTGGCCTCCGAGGACACACCCGAGTCGCTCCCGGAGGCCGAGCAGCTCCTGCAGCAGCATGCGGCCATCAAGGACGAGATTGACGGGCACCAGGAGAGCTACCAGCATGTCAAGGAGTCCGGGGAAAAGGTGATCCGAGACCAGAAGGACCCGGAGTACGTGCTCCTGGGCCAGCGGCTGAGGGGCCTGGACTCTGGCTGGGACGCCCTGCGGCGCATGTGGGAGAGCCGCGGCCGCTCCCTCGCCCAGTGCCTGGGCTTCCAGGAGTTCCAGAAAGATGCCAAGCAGGCTGAAGCCATCCTTAGCAACCAGGTAGAGAGGGCCGGGACGGGGGTCTCTCGGGCAGCAGCACTAGGGGTGCATGTGCAAGCATGCTGTAAGGCTCAGGGACCAAACTATGCTTTTCCTGGACTCTCTGTATTTGCTAATTGGGAGGGAAATCCTCTTTGTCCTTCGTCACATGCCTTTTCCCACCCTGTGTCCCAAACGATGCCTTCCTGTGGGTCCGTCAGAGGCTAGAGAAGTGAATTTTGCCTTGGTGGTGAGGCACGCTGTTCACTGGGTACCCTGGGGTAGGGGTGGGGGCAAGGCCCCAGGAGCAGAGCCTCTTCCTCGCACAACTCTAGGGGGCGCCTGTCACACTGTAGTTCCCACTTGGCAGGTGCCCTGCCCACTTCCTCTGCTTGCCTCACGCCTTGTCTGGAAACTCACTTCAACAGGAATATACTCTGGCTCACCTGGAGCCCCCAGACTCCCTTGAAGCCGCAGAGGCCGGGATCCGCAAGTTTGAGGAGTTCCTGGTGTCTATGGAGAACAACCGGGATAAGGTCTTGAGTCCTGTGGACTCTGGCAACAAGCTTGTAGCTGAGGGAAACCTGTACTCGGACAAGATCAGGGAGAAGGTGCAGCTGATTGAGGACAGGTAACTACCTGCCCCCAGGGTCCCTGGAGCCACGGAGGGGCTGAGGGTGTCTCATGAGGACCCCAGGCTTGGCACTGCTGTCACTGTGGCTTCGGCTTCCCTTCCAGGCACAGGAAGAACAATGAGAAGGCCCAGGAGGCTTCAGTTCTTCTGAGAGACAACCTGGAGCTGCAGAACTTCCTCCAGAACTGCCAGGAGGTGAGGCTCCAGCAAGGCCGGGGACATTTTTCAGACAATTCCTTTCTAGAGCAGAGTGCTCTAGAGGTGGGAAGTCCGTAGGGACACAGGGATCCTTTCCAGCTTGGATTCTGTGGGTGGGGAACTCTGGGTACTCGATGGCTGGGTCATCCTCTGGAATCTTCGGTTACACTATTTTTTTTTTTTTTTCAAATCTGAGAAGTCATGCTTTAACCTGCCAAGTGTAGGCCAAGAGTTTCTCAAGGGTAGTCTGAGCACTACCAATACTGGAATTACCCAGGGCCCTGGCCAGGGCCGGCTTCAAGGGCACGTGACCTGTGTGTTCATTCACACAGGGCCTGTGCTTAGAAGGGCCTTGTGCTTGGTTTGATGTTCTGCTCTTGCCGTCTTGAAATTCTTAATACCTTTGAACAACTTCACTTTGTACTAGCCCCCCCGCCCCACATTGTGGAGCCAGGCCTGGCCCTCAGTTAAAGCAGACTCCTGGGCCCCACTTGGGCGGATGAATCAGAACCTTAAGGGGTGAGATAAAGAACACTCTAAACAAGTCTCGCCGTTGCAGAACTGCCGGCTCAGAGCTCCGCCTGGGGCCAACTGTACAAAGAAGGTCGCTGATCTGCCCTCCTGGGCCCTCCGTTGCCAGTACTCCCCGTGTGGACCGGGGCTTTCCCTCTCTTCTCTCTTGCTTTCATCCTCATATGCCTTTCCTCTCAGCCCAGACAACTTTGTTTCCGTCTACCTCTGCCTGGCACAAGCCAGGCTTGGTGTGGTGCCAGGACATCTTCAAAACAATGGATGCTCATCACAGTTCTTCCCCCATTGTTAATGATAGGATCTGCCCTCAGCTTTTCCCTCCGATAACATTTTTCCTGTGTTTATGAAGGATTTCTCACCCTACTGCCAAAGGACGGCTTTCTCCATCCATCCAGTAAATACTCATTGAGTTCCTACAGAATGCCAGGCCCCGTCTTAGGTCCTGGAAACATGGAGAGAAGAGCACAGCATCCCTGGTCCCACACTGCTCACTCACGTGGGGAAGACACACTCATGCCCACATCTTAGCCCTGGCACGCCGTGGGTTAATTTGCCTGTGCCGGGACTCAGGGCCCCAGGATTGGAGATGAGTTCTCCTCTGTTCCTGCACTCCTGCCTCCTTCTGCAGCCAGGGTGGGCAGCGGGTTCTGCCCTGCCGAAGAGATACACTCAGGGACGGTCGGACCCACTCTTTCTGCCCACAGCTCACTCTCTGGATCAATGACAAGCTGCTGACCTCTCAGGATGTCTCCTATGGTGAAGCGCGAAACCTTCACAACATGTGGCTGAAGCACCAGGCATTTGTGGCAGAGCTGGCTTCCCACCAGGGGTGGCTGGAGAACATCGATGCAGTAAGTAGAGTGAGGGGTTGCTCTGCACAGATTTGCTTGCCCGAGTGAGGCTTCCCCTGGGACGTAGACACCATCCTGCAGCTTGCTGGACAGTGTAGAACTTGGCAGTGAAAAACCTTCTCTAAATAGTAGTCAAATCTCCAGAACTCTTGGGATAGCCAGTCTTGTTAAGCCTGGTCAGAATTGGAGCCTCTTGGCTGGGCCACCTGAATCGGGACAGTCCAGGACACGGAGGACACCCTGGTTAGAGCTCCAGTGCCCAGTGCCACGACCACGGTTCTCACTGTTTGCTCTCCATTATCCTCACAGGGCTCCAGCACTGTCCTGCCCGGGGCCAGGGGAACCCCTGAAGTGGCCAGGGTGGCCCAGGGGACCCATTAATCCTCCTCATTTGGCTGGGCAGCATAGGGCATGGCCATTCACACCCCCTGTAGACAGCAAACCAAGCGACCCCTCTGTGATGAGCTTGCCCTGTAGCACAGGTCAAAATGTGGTTGGAATCAGATCTGGAAATCACGTACCCTCGCACTTCTCTGCTGTGGCTGTCCACAAGGAAGCAGCCCTAGGAGTCACACAAGGCCGCACGGTGGTTAAGGGTGTGGCCTCTGGAGCCACACTGACTCCTTAACCTCCCTGTGCCTCAGTCTCCTCATCTATGAAGAAATGTTAGGTATTTAGTTCTCCAAAGGTGGTTAGTCACTGAAGGTTAGCACACAACCTCTGGAACACAGAGGCAGGTTACCGTGCTGGCCATTCCTGGATGGATCTGGAATCTTGGTTTTAGGGCCAGTTGATCCTTGTTAATGATAGGGTCTGCCCTTGGCTTTCCCCTCAGGTAACATTTGTCCTGTGTGTATGAAGGATTTCTCACCCTACTGCCAAAAGGATGGCTTTCTCCATCCATCCAGGAAATACTCATTGAGTTCCTACAAAATGCCAGGCCCTGTCTTAGGTCCAGGAAATATGGAGAGAAGGATAAAGCATCCCTGGTCTCACACTGCCTGGGGAGCTGCAGGCTCCCTGAGTCATCTGCCCCCAACACGCTGCTCTCTCTGCCCTGCCTTCCCCTGCAAATAGCTCTGGGGGTGCAGAGTCAAGTTCAGTTGCGCCTCACCCACGCTCTGTGCAGATTCTGTGCCTTGCTGACCTCCCCTTGGGTAGCCTCTTGCAACCGCCAGGAGCAGGGCAGCTCCGAGGCCTCAGAGGGTGAGCTCTCCGCCTTCCCTGCAGGAAGGGAGGCAGCTGATGGAGGAGAAGCCCCAGTACGCAGACCTGGTGTCCCAGAGGCTGGACGCCTTGCACCGGCTCTGGGACGAGCTGCAGGCCACCACAAAGGAGAAGGCCCGGCAGCTCTCGGCCGCGAGGAGCTCGGACCTGCGCTTGCAGACCCATGCCGATCTCAGCAAGTGGATCAGCGCCATGGAGGACCAGCTGCGGTCGGACGACCCGGGCAAGGACCTGACCAGCGTCAACCGCATGTTGGTGAAGCTGAAGGCACGTGAGCGGGTTGTGGACTCAGAGTGTTGGGATAGAAGGGATGGTGGGAGCAAATTGGGAACCTTAATGTAAGTATTCCTCCTGTTCTCTTAACTTGACTTGCTTTTATCATACAAAATTGTCTCCTGGTTTGTCATCCATCTTTTAGCCCTTTTGCAGTGGGTAGGACAGGGATCCAAAAGGATGCATGAGAAATATAGGACAGGCTCTCAGAGGAGGCAAAGTGGATGGGAGCATCCAGGGAGACTTCCTGGAGGAGGCTGTGCTCACACTGGGCCTTAAAGGGTGGCGGGACACGGATAAATGAAGAGGAGGGGAGGGGCTGCCTGGGTGCCAAGGCTGGTGCTGACTCCATCCCCTTGTGTCTCAGCGAGTGGAGGACCAAGTGAACGTGCGGAAGGAGGAGCTAGGCGAGCTGTTTGCCCAGGTGCCCTCACTGGAAGAGGAGGCAGTAGACGCAGACGTGAGCATCGAGAAGCGATTTCTGGATCTCCTGGAACCCCTGGGGAGGAGGAAGAAGCAGCTAGAATCATCCAAAGCCAAGCTGCAGATCAGCCGGGACTTAGAGGATGAGACGGTGCGTGGGCCGCAGCCTCTCCCCACCCCTGAGGCTGAGCCGCCAGCTGCCATCAGGGTAGCTGGCTGCCATCCAGAGCACTTCTTGGCAGCAGATGACTGGTCATCTCACCCCCTTATCTCTCAGGATTTTGGGGATGATGATTGCGTTAAATGGAAAAGTCAAGCCGGTGCTCTCTGAATGGTAGCTCGCTGTCCACTTGCTAGCATTGATGGTGATGAGCCTGGACTTTGGGGTCAGACAGACGTGGGTTCGAGATCCAGCTATGTTACTTTCCCACTGTGTGACCAGGAGCAAGTTATTTGGAACCTCAGTTCCAAGTATCCCCATCTTTAAAGTGGGGGCACAGCCCTGATGGGGTGTCGGGAGGAACCAGGGAGACACTGCCAGCAAAGCTCTGTCTGGTCCATGGTGAGGGTGCAGGAAAGGGTGGCCATGATTGTCACCAACCGTCCCCTGCCTTCTCGTCTCTGCAGCTCTGGGTGGAGGAGAGGCTGCCTCTGGCCCAGTCAACCGACTATGGCACTAACCTGCAAACCGTGCAGCTGTTCATGAAGAAGAACCAGGTGAGTCCTGCCTCACCCTCCAGCCCCCCACGCCCCCCACCCCCACCTGGCACCCGGGGAGGCCCAGCCCCAACCTGCCAACAGCCAGCAAGCAGATTATTGCTCCTATTGGTGGCTTTGGGGTCCCCAGACTGTATTTGTAGTCTCACAGCAGGAAGAGCAGGCTTTGGTGACTGCAGAGAGAATTCTGGGAGGATCACAGGGGAGGAGGACTCCCTGTGCTCAGGAATTTGGGGCCATTCAGACTCCCTCAGGCACAGGCAGTGCAGGATCCCGGAGCCCTGGCCTGGAGTTTAACATGTTTGCATAGTTCTGTGCTCAGTGGCCTCCCGGAGAGGAGGCGTGTTCCCTTTCACGCCACTGCCTCGCCCCACTTCAGGGCCGAGGTGTGTGTGGTGTCCTCCGGGTAAGTAGGCCCCATTTCTCTGGACATGTGAGGGTACTAAAGGGGGCTCATGCCCCATAGGAAGCTGCTGAACTTGAACTCTGAGCCCTTGGAGCAAACATCATGGCTGGTGCTCTCTTAGGCCTGATCGGTCATGGTCAGTGTCCTGGACACGAGCAGAGGCCAAACACCTCCTCTCGTGTCAGGGCTGCAGCAGGAGCCTGAATCGTACAAGGACGCCAGCCGCGTGGGGCTGCAATGGCTTCCTGCCCAGCGGGGGGCTGGCCGAAGACCCTTCTCCTGGGCAGAGAACCCCTCCCCTGCCTAGTCTGCCCTCTGGGTCTGCGGGGAGAGCCTGGGAACAGAGGCCCCGCAGAAGAGCAGCGTGTCGCAGGGTGCTCCCGCAGGTGCTGCGCTCCCTGGGGGAGGAAGGTTATGCCAGACAGCACTGCCCTCCCCAAGAAGACAGCAGCTGGCGTCTGCCTGCTGCACCGTTTGAGCCCAGCAGCGGTGCACAGGCCTGAATTATATACAGAGAGGCGTCTTCAAAGCTTTCTTGGGCCCTTTGCTTCCAGTTGACATGATCTAGTCACAGAGGCTCCAGCGGCCACACGCAGGGCCCTGAGCTAGAAGACGATAGAGATCTAGGCTCAGTGAATGCCACAACCTTCAGTGGAGAGGGAGGGCTGGTAGGAGACGGTACCCTCGGGGCCTCAGTATCCTCAATTATAAAGTGAGCCAACTCTAATCTCTCCAACACTAAAGACTTTAGATTCTGTCCAGCCTCAGTAAGTGGTATTATCCAAAGGTTTTCAAATCCCCTGGCTGGAAGTTGCTATTTCAGGAAACAGGCAAGACAAATACAGGTGAGGTTCCCCCAGCCAGGAAGGGAAAGGCGGAACGTGACTGCCCTAGTGGAAACTATTTTAGGCTCACCTGGCTAAGGCATAAATCCAATTTTGTCATTTCCTGACTTGAAACCCTCTATTGCAGTGGTTCTCCAATTTCCAAGTCATCCACCCAGAGGGCTTGTTAAAACACAACTGACCAGGCGCCACCCCAGATCCACCGAATCAAACTCTGGGCACAGAGCCTGATAATTTGCATGTCTAACAAGATCTAGGTAACGCTGATGTTGCTGGTCAGGGACTTAGCTACCTGCTGCAATTAGCACACATCCTGCTACATGAGTGGTTCTCACCCCTGCCTGCACACTAAAATCACCTAGGGAACTTTTAAACAGATAAATGCCCAGGTCCCATCTCAGATCAATTGATTAGGACCTCTGAACATCGGGCCCTAGCTGTATCTTTTCCTGGATTAGTCAATGGGCAGTCAGGGTTGAGAACCACTGCCTTGCCTGATCTGGCCCTTACCTCCCTCTAAATCTCATGTCTTGTCAGGGGACTCTTCTGGCCCCCTCTCTGGCCCTCAGACAGTCCAGGCTTGTTCCCACCCCAGGGCCTTTGCACTTGCTCTGTCCTCTTGCCTGGGACACACACCCACAGATCTTTGTGTGGTTGCCTTTCTCTCATCATTCACGTCTCACTCGAGTCATCTCAGAAAGGCCTTCCTGACTCCCTTAGCGAAAGTGACGACCACAGCTCCACAGACACTCTTTATCCCATTGCTGTATTTTCCTCATGGCCCCCAGAGAGGAAGACCCACCCTTTATGTATTCATTTGTTTACATGCTTACCTGCTGTCTCCTCCACCAGAGTGTAAACTTGGTGAGTGTAGCAGTTTTGTTTACCTCGTTTCATATTCTTCTTACTGCCTTGGACAGGGTCTGATACATAGAAAGAACTTCATACATATTTTTTGAATGAATGAACACAGAGAAGAAAACATCATAAGCAAGCATCCCGCACAGGAAACTAGAAAGTAATTGCTTAAATTAGGGCACCATGCAGAGGTCATAAGATCTCCAGGAAAGTAGAGGCAAATGGAGCTGAAAATGGGTTGTTTGAAGGCAATTGCAGAGACCACGGGAAATTGTCAAAGTCAAGATTCTGAGCATAAAGTGTGAAGATGCGTTTCAGCAGGTTAGGTGGCTTGTGGATGAGACTGATTTGTATGTATTTTAAACGCTGGCAGTCCCTGCCCCGCCCACGTGGACTGCTCTTCCCCTTGCCTTCCAGGTGGTGGTAAAGGCCAGGAGGAAATTGTAGAAAGGTAGGAAACGAGGTAGAAGGAGCCCAAGAGCCCACATGTAGGAAGCAGCTGGCCTTGGCCCAGGACCCCAAAAGTAAATAGCACATGTGTCAGGGCCTCCTGAAGAAAAAGGTGACCCAGTCACCAGAGTGGGAGGAAAAGTCCACTTTGGTGACCAAAGAAGGCTCAAACAAGAAATAATAGCTCACAAAATATTCGAGAATAGAAATTGGGAAAAATGAAACAAAACCCGAGACCCTGAACAAGAGGCAGACATCAACTCTTCTTTTGTATGGAACGAAAGCTGCTAAAATATCAAAAAGGCCATTTCCTTTCCTCCAACACATACACCTGAGAAATCGAGCTCTGCTGAGCACAGAAAGAGCGGGGCACCGTCAGGAGCACGGCTTTGGAGTCAGGCAGAGCTGTGTTCAAACCTGGCTGTGCCGCTCACTGCCCGCTTCCAGGTGCTTATCTCAGCGGGCCGCCTGAGGGCTAGAGGATGGTGTGCAGGAAAGGCTTGGCACCTGCTGCCAAGTGGCCACCAGAGGCGTGCGGGGGGCCCAGGGGAAGCGGCCCCTGACCCCCCACAGTGAGGAGGCCCTGCCCCGAGCCCTTCCCTCTGGCACAGACCCTGCAGAACGAGATCCAGGGCCACGCGCCGCGGGTGGAGGACGTGCTACAGAGAGGGCAGCAGCTGGTGGCAGCAGCGGAGATTGACTGCGAGGACCTCGAGGAGCGCCTGGGACACCTGCAGAGCTCGTGGGACCGGCTGCGGGAGGCAGCAGCTGGGCGGCTGCAGCACCTGCAGGACGCCAACGAGGCGCAGCAGTACTACCTGGACGCGGGCGAGGCCGAGGCCTGGATCGGCGAGCAGGAGCTCTATGTCGGCTCCACCGAGACCCCTGAGGTCTGCTGGGGTGGGGGCGGGGGGGGTGCCGGGCAGGGGACCGAGGTGGAGAGGAAGGGCTGGAGCAGGCAGCCGTGGGCAGTGGCACAGGCGCCCGTGGACTCTCTCGAGCTCACCCCCAAGGTGCACAGGCTGCCCTCTGCCCGCTTAGCTTTGCTCTAACCCGGGAGTTGTCTGCCT
The DNA here is from genome assembly GCF_020740605.2 of Lemur catta. Classification (NCBI taxonomy): domain Eukaryota; kingdom Metazoa; phylum Chordata; class Mammalia; order Primates; family Lemuridae; genus Lemur; species Lemur catta. Next base: position 33,442,688 of record NC_059128.1, read on the forward strand.
TTCTTGCCGTGGGCTCTGTGCCGGGCAATCAGAGCACAGAGAGGGAACACGCACGGCTGTCCCGTGGGGCCCTGCAAGCCTGGCTGTCCTCCTGCCTGGCCACCTCCAGGAGCTGGGCTGTAACTTGCCAAGGGAGGGAGCGTGGCGGGCTGAGCCCTGGCGTTGACACGCCGCTGCCCCTAGGACGAAGAGGGCGCCATCGTGATGCTGAAGCGGCACCTGCGGCAGCAGCGCGCGGTGGAGGAGTACGGGAGGAACATCAAGCAGCTGGCCGGCCGCGCCCAGAGCCTGCTGTCCGCAGGCCACCCCGAGGGGTGTGTACGCCTCCTGGGGACCCCTGGCCAGGGCGTGGGCACAGCAGGCTCACCGGCCAGTGTCCCTGCAGGCCTAAGAGAGAAAAATGGGAGCAGTTTTCCCAAAAAATAGGCTTTGAGAAAACTGCTTCGGGACTGTCAGTTGGCCCAATTTCATTTTACGCCTTGGTTTTGTGTAACTTCAAACTAGGCCAACTAGGCCCTGGTTTGCAGAAAGTTCCAGGAAGGGAGTAGCAAAACTACCCTCTTGGTGGACTGAGGGCTCCAGTCTTCCAAAGAGTTAGAATATGCTGAGAGACACTAAAGACCACTTTTGCTTTGCTTTTTATGGTCCAGAAGGTACTTCAGGACCTCACGGTGTCGCAGCAGACTCATTCTGTGGGAGGGAAGGCAGAGCCCCTCTGTCCACCCAGACAGTGGATGTGCATTCCGCAGAAATGGGAGGGCAGGGACCACACAGCGCCCCAGTCAGGGCCTTGTGCTCAGCCACCAGTAACGCACCCACCATGGCGGACCCTCAGCAGCTCCCAGACATCTCCCAGGGAGCTCCTGGGTCTGAGCCCAGGGTACAGCCTGTCCCTCCCTAAGGACTAAGCAGGGCCCCTGCTGCTGGAGCCCGGCTCGGACAGCGCTGCTCCTTCAGCCTCTTTGGGAAAATAATGGAGAAGTTCAGCATTTGCACTTGTCTCTGCGAGCTTCCCAGAGTGAGAGGTGCCGAGAGACGCCCCCCTCCAGGGCAGAATTCCAGGACCCGGTTGTCATCCTTTGAGGCATCCTGGTCTCAGGGTGGCTCCTTCTCTCCCTAGCCCTTCCCCTAGCAAAGCCCCTGTGATTCTCCTGAGCTTCACTCCCCACCTGACCCTGCCGGGGGCTGGGGAGCAGCAGGTCGGCTCCTCCGAGCTGCTGCTCTGGGTGCTTGGCGGGCGTCTCTGAGGCCGTTCTTGCTTTGCATTCAGGGAACAGATCATCAGACTGCAGGGGCAAGTGGACAAGCAGTATGCAAAGCTGAAGGACACGGCGGAGACGCGCAAGCGAGAGCTGGAGGACAAATACCACCGGTTCCAGGTGAAGAGGGAGACGGAAGACTTGCAACAGTGGATTTCAGAGAAGGAGCTGGTGGCCTCTTCCCAAGAAACGGGGCAAGACTTTGACCATGTCACTGTGAGTAGTCATAGCTCCCGCTGGTTTCGTCTTCCTGCAAGGCAGTAGACGCGGCCAGCCAGCACTCCAGACACACACGCGCCCCTGCCACTTGCAGAGTGCTGCACAGGACGCGGTCACACCTGTGTGAGGTGTGACCAGCGGGCTCAGGCTTCCCTGGGGAAGGTGTGAGGGCATGTCCCCAGGTGCTGTGGTTGCCACCGGCAAAAGTCTAGGGCTCAGCTGGTGGCCCCCACCTGCCCCTGTGCCCTGATAAGTGCATTTCTGTCTGCCCCTTGTCCAGCTGCTCCGGGACAAGTTCCGGGACTTTGCCCGGGAGACAGGGGCGATTGGGCAGGAGCGGGTGGACAACATGAATGCCATCATCGAGCGGCTCATTGACGCGGGCCACAGCGAAGCGGCCACCCTCGCAGAGTGGAAGGACGGGCTGAACGAGATGTGGGCAGACCTGCTGGAGCTCATCGACACGCACATGCAGCTGCTGGCCGCCTCCTACGACTGGCACCGCTACTTCTACACGGGCACGGAGATCCTGGGCCTCATCAACGAGAAGCACCGCGAGCTGCCCGAGGACGTGGGGCTGGACGCCAGCACGGCCGAGTCCTTCCACCGGGTGCACACGGCCTTCGAGCGGGAGCTCCACTTGCTGGGCATGCAGGTGCCTTCCGGCTTCCGTGGCTTCCCCATGGCCAGCTCCCGGGGCTGGGGGTCAGGCCCTACCTGGCTTCCAGAGGGGACAGCTCTAAATGGGTACCAGGAGATTCTGCCTCCTTAGGGAGCCAGCAGCTCAGGGCAGGGAGCAGTGGCTTTCAGAGACTCTTTAGCTTCAGAAGTAGTTCTTGAAACCGAATCCTCGCAGAAAGCCAAAGCATAAAATACCTTACGATGTCCCCTAGCTGTACAGTAGTGTTAGCGAACACATACATAGCGCTGTCCTGGCATCAGGCACTGTTCTGAGTGACATATGTAGTCACTGGACCCTCGTGGCCATCCTCTGAGGTAGGTACTAGCACTGTCTGCATTTTGTAGATGAGGAAAGTGAGCTGTGGAGGGTCAGTAAGTTGTCCCAGAACCTGCAGGCAGCAGTGGAGCCAGGACTTGGACCCTGGCGGCCTGGCTGTAGATCCCATGTGCTTAGCCACGAGGTGCTTCAGCCTTTCCACATGGAAGCTGGAGGAACCCCAAGATCTGCTGATTAGACCCTTTCCCCCATCACTAAGGTGCTTCCAGAGGCCCCTCCACAGATCCCAAGGGTTCCCCAGAGCTCGGTGTGATAGAAAGGACAAATCAAGGGGCCCCAGCTACCAGGGGCTCCCCAGGCTTAGAGTGGTAGGAGAGGTGGGCTGGCTGTGCAGTCCTGGGCCAGCCCAGGGGGTCGGGGACAAAACACCAAGGTAAGTTGGACCCAAAAGGGGACCTCTCAGTGATTTGTCCTCCAGGAGGAGGCGGGGCCTGGTATGTGGCTATTGTGCTTGGGGTTGCCAGAGCCCCTGAGACAGGTAGCCCCACTGAGGCCACAGGAGTGAGAGTTCATTGTCCCTGGGGCCACCCCAGTCAGGATCTGGTGCAGCCCCTTCCTGGGAGAGGCAGTGTGCAGAGTGGTTAAGAATAGGGACTCAGGACACAGTGCCAATGCCAGCTGTGCCTTTTGCTAGTGTGAGGGACATGGGGCCAGTAACTTAGCTTCCTCATCTCATCTCAGGGCAGTGAGAGTGCCTCTTTCATGGGGTTGTAAAGATGGAGGGCGTTAATAAATAGAAAGTGTTCGGAACGGTGCCTGGTACATAGTTACTGTCATTATTGCACTTCTGAGGAGATGGAAGGGCAGAGTCCCTCTCACTCCCAAATCCCCACAAAGTGCAAGTGATGGCTTGGGTGGGCAGAGGCGTCAAAGCAAGGAGGTTTCTCCTGCAGCGCCTGCTGGGAGAGGCTGAAGACCCTGCCTTCCAGCGGGGAGGGAAGCCGGGGGAGAAAGATGCCCTTCCGTGCCGAGGCTCGAGCCGCCCAGGGGACAGGGTCTGCTCTCTCCTCATCACAGGTACAGCAGTTCCAGGATGTGGCCACCCGCCTGCAGACGGCGTATGCTGCGGAGAAGGCAGAAGCCATCCAGAACAAGGAGCAGGAGGTGTCCGCCGCGTGGCAGGCGCTGCTCGACGCCTGCGCCGGGCGCCGCACCCAGCTGGTGGACACGGCGGACAAATTCCGCTTCTTCAGCATGGCCCGCGACCTCCTCTCCTGGATGGAGAGCATCATCCGGCAGATTGAGACGCAGGAGAGGCCCAGGTGAGGGGACGTCCTCGAGGCAGCCCCACTCAGTGCCAGGGGAGGCGGGGAGGCCAGGGTGCCACACTGGGGCCCCTCCCTGGGGGACGGTCCTGACCTGTTGGGTGCGTGGGGATTGCTGTGGGCGCCCGAGGCTGGGGACAGCCGGAGATGGACTGGCTCGGTGGGAGGACCGGCCATGTCAGAGTGAGGGGAGTCCTGAGTGTGGGGAGAAAGACATCTTTTGGGTTTTCCAACAGGGATAGTGACCACTGTTGTCAGGGAAAATAAGGGACTCACATGGCCAACACAGGGCAGGGCCAAGACTGTTCACTCTTCCCCCAGCCGCGGGACGTGGGGACCGTCCCCCCAGACTCAGGAAGGAGCTGATTATTCTTGAGAGATGGGGCAGACACCTGGGCGGTGGGCACCCCGGCAGGGGCAGTTTAGCAGTTATTACAGGCCCATCTCTGTCCCCCGCCCCCCGGGTGCCTGTCCCTGGTGGGTGTCCTTTCACCTTCAACATCTTTGTGGAGAGACACCGTACTGGTCAGTGGGCCTTAGTATTCTCACAGTTACGCAGCCATCACCACAGTCTAAGTTTAGAAGGTTTTCATCCCCCTAGTAGGAAACCCCGTCCCCATGAGCAGTCACCCCCATTTCCCTCTTCCCCCCAGCTCCTGGCAACCATTTCTCTGCTCTTTGTCTCTCTGGATTTGCCTGTTCTGGACATTTCATATGAACAGAATCGTGCAACGTGGTCTTTTGTGCCTGGCTTCTTTCACTTAACCTAACGTTTTCAAAGTCCATCCGCGAATCTTGTTGTAACGTGAATCAACACTTCATTTTTATTGCTGAATAGTATTCCCAGGCTGCTTTTGAGGTTCCTGTACCCACTGCCCGTGCCCTGGCCACTGAGCAGCGGAACACACGAGGGCATCAGTGTTCCTTCTGGGGCTGGGCTGGCAGGGGACTTCCTGGGTGGCCAGAGAGAGCGGAGGGAGTGAGGCTGAGCAGGCGGCCCTTGTCCAGCGGTGGCCCCTCTCCTTGGGACTCACGCGGGCCAGAGTGACCCAGAGTTTCCTCTTCCCAAACTGCCTCTCCCACCCTTGTCCTCCTGCCCCCAGGGATGTCTCCTCCGTGGAACTGCTCATGAAGTATCACCAGGGCATCAGTGCGGAGATCGAAACCCGGAGCAAGAACTTCAGCGCCTGCCTGGAGCTCGGCGAGTCCCTGCTGCAGCGGCAGCACCAGGCCTCAGAGGAGGTGAGAGGGACCGTAGGGACAGAGCGATCCCCTCCTTCCCCTTGTCCCCACTCTCGTCAGCCAGGCAGCCTGCTGCGAGGGAGCTGTGGGCTGTGCATTTTCTGAGGAGCTTGTCTTTCTTTCACTCTTGGAGATCGGGGTGCACGCAGACTCGGGAATCACAGCCACGCCCAGCCCGTTCCCTGCCACGAGGAGCTGGCCGCTCCGTAAAGGAGCGCAGGCTCACAGCCTCGCTCACACCCACGTGTGCACACGCTCTGGAGTTGGTAATCCGATTCTATAAGTGCAGCACATGTGCCTCAGAGAGGTTAAGTAACTTGCCCAAGGCTGCACAGCTGGCAAGGGGTAGGACTTGCAGCCAGAACTGTGTGACCAAACCTGGCATTCTTTGCAGGATCCATTTGTGCACTGCCTCAGACAGGGAGGAGGGTGACCAAAGCCTGAGCTTTTCTCGCTTCCCTCCCCACAGATCCGGGAGAAGCTGCAGCAGGTGATGTCCAGGAGGAAGGAGATGAATGAGAAGTGGGAGGCCCGCAGGGAGCGGCTCCACATGTGTGAGTGCGGCCCGGCAGCCATGGACCCTGGGGGCAGGGGCCAGACCCTGCTGCAGGAAGGGAAGGGGGAGATGTCACAAGGAGTGGATTTTCACCACTGCCTAGAGAAGCCACCATAGCACCACTTGTAGGCAGGGCTCTGGGCCAGGGGCCTTGGTGGTCCGCGCAGAGGATGGAGCAGACATGCGTCAGGAAGCCTACCTCCAGCCAGCCAGCGTGCCCCCACTCCCAGTCCGCCCTCTGCCCACCTGCCCATAGCCCCATGCCTGAGCTGCTGTCCCTGCAGAGCTGCGGCCTGGGGAGGTGTCAAAGTAAGGCTCTGCGTCCCAGATGTTTGTTCTGAGGAGTGTTGGGCACAGAAGGAGCTCGTCCTCCTGCAGCGGATGCTGGGGAGAGGTAGAGAAAGCCCACCGCTCGAGGACCTATGAGCCCAGAAGGCCCAGACTGGTCCCCATGGCTCCTTGTCTATGATTATATGAGACAGCCCAGGGCTGCAAAGAGAATATTCAGGGCTGAAGACAGCTTCTCAAAGAGAGACATCTAAACTATCTCTTATTTTCAAAGAAGAGTTTTTCCTAATTAATTTGTTTTAAAAAGACAGCTATTGGCTGGGCGCGCGGTGGTTCACACCTGTAATCCTAGCACTCTGGGAGGCCGAGGCGGGTGGATCGTTTGAGTTCAGGAGTTCAAGACCACCCTGAGCAAGAGTGAGACCCTCGTCTCTACTAAAAATAGAAATTATATGGCCAACTAAAAATATATATAGAAAAAATTAGCCGGGCATGGTGGTACATGCCTGTAGTCCAGCTACTTGGGAGGCTGAGGCAGGAGGATTGCTTGAGCCCAGGAGTTTGAGGTTGCTGTGAGCTAGGCTGACACCATGGCACTCTAGCCCAGGCAACCGAGTGAGACTCTGTCTCAAAAAAAAATTAAAAAAAAAAAAAAAAAAGACAGCTATTGATGGAGATGGGCTGGGGGCCCAGAGTGGGGACAGGGTGGCCTCTGGCAGCAGGATGTCCATGCAGTTTAGGGCACCTGTGTAGGCCACCTGACTGCCAGCTCCCAAGTCTGCTGCTGAGCTACCCCCAGGCCCTGGTGGGAGTGGACTGCTTGGTGCTAAGTGGGTCCGTGGCTTGTTCCCTGTGGCAGTGCTGGAGGTGTGCCAGTTCTCAAGGGATGCGTCCGTGGCCGAGGCGTGGCTGATTGCCCAGGAGCCCTACCTGGCTAGCCGGGACTTTGGACACACGGTGGACAGTGTGGAGAAGCTCATCAAGAGGCACGAGGCTTTCGAGAAATCCACGGCCACCTGGGCGGAGCGCTTTGCAGCCCTGGAGAAGCCCACCACGGTGAGCAGGGCTCGCGCTGGGAGGCTCGGGGGGCCGCAGCGTGCCTGGGGTCTCGGGCCAGGAGCTCTAGGCCAGTTATATTAGGTACTTAGGGTGGTGGAACAGCTTGGCCAGCGGGGAGGGTGGGAAGCAAAGACAAGTGGCAGGAGGTGGTGACTGAGGAGCACAAAGACAGAGGGGCTGGCCCGGGAGGAACCAGTGCTGAGTGTGTTGGGGTGAGGGGCGCATCTAGACAGGGTCTGAGAACACAGCCGCCCTGACCCCCGGCCTCTTCCTCCCCCAGCTTGAGCTTAAAGAGCGCCAGACCCCAGAGCGACCCGCGGAGGAGACTGGGTGAGTAGGGGCCGTGTGTCCCAGGCACCGCGTGCTCTGCCAAAGGGGCAGGAGTGCTTTTCTTCAGAAACCTGACGTTGGAACAAGACATACTCGCCCTGTCACCTGGGCCACTTGTCAGAGAAGCCCAGAGTGTCTGGAGCACGAAGTCAGAGGAGGTTCCCCCACAAGGGCTGGCGCAGGAGGAGGGGTGGTGGGAGCAGGGACGGTAGAGGGTCCCCCCTTGAAACAAACCACCTGAGCCCAGGCCCCACAGGCCTTTTGCAGGGAACCTGGCTCATTTCTGAAGTATCTGCCTTGGCTTTTCCGATGAAGCCTTGGGGCGGCTCCTTGCTGAGACCTTGCAGGCCGCCGGGATGCCTGGACAGGGAGACACGTGGGACACACTCCCTGGGGTGCGGGTGGAAGCCAAGCCGTGGGGGTGTCGCTGGCCTCAGAGGTACTTGTTTTTAAGAAGAGGCTGTATCTTCCTTAGGCCTCAAGAGGAGGAAGGCGAGACAGCAGGGGAGGGTCCCCGAGTTCACCGTGCAGCCACCGAGAGAACGTCCCCGGTCAGTTTCCTGTCCCAATTGTCTAGTTCCTGGGAGTCACTACTGCCAGAGCCTGCTCATCCCTACTAGGCTCAGCCGGGGCACCGCCACACACCTAGTTCAGACCAGTCTACTTTTTTACTTAGGTTTTCTTAATTCTCAGAATAATTCCCCTCCTCCCTTCAACCCAGAAGAAACTGACATGCCAGTCCACTGACATGACTCTATTAGTTTGGTTTTATCTAGTCTAATAAATTTTATTGTATAAATATATGACCATCCACATCAGGGGAGACAGTGTATCCAGAGATGATTCATTTTCGAACACAGTCCCTTTTCCCATTTGCCTTGTAACTCTGCTCTGTGCAGCGCCCCCTCCATACATGCACACACTCATACACACACACTCATACACACTCACACTCATACACACACACACACACTCATACACACTCACACTCACACTCACACACACTCATATGCACTCACACTCATACACACACACTCACACACACTCACACTCATACACACACACTCACACACACTCATACACACACACTCATGCACTCACACACACTCATACACAGACACATACCACTAGACTGTCTCATCCTGTCCCCTACCCACGGGCACTTTCAGCAGTGAGGTGGGGACAGCCGCCCTTCCAGCAGGTCCCTGTCTTCTATGCAGAGCCCTCTGCCCTTTCCCACCACCCTGGCCTGACGCCTGGGCGTCAGTGAGCCCCGCAGGAGTGAAGAGAAGCCCAGCGTGTTGGGTAGCAGGGGCCAGTCCCCTAACCTGCAGAAAAGGAGGGTGTGCAAGGGCCTGGCTGAAGGGGCAGGGGATGGGGGCACCTAGACAGACCAGCGGCCAGAGGCCTAGGGCATGTGCCTGGAGCAGGCCCCTGAGGACCGTGGGGGGAACCTGGGAGGCTGTGACTGAGGTTTAGGGGACCACTCTAGGGAGCAGCCAATGGGGGAGAAAGCACCAATTCAGCTCGCAGCTTGCATGGCTTCACCACTGCACGTACCCCTGTGGCATGCTGTGCCAGAGCTCAAGGGAGCAATAGATCCTCCATGTATCCCACCTCTCCAGGTGCCCGGGTGAGCTTGCCCGGAACCTCCAGGAGGTGAGGGTTGGGAAGATGGGGATTCTAGGTGGAAATTTTGGGTACCCCAGAAAAATGCATATATAATGAGCCCTCCCTGTGCAGAATCGCTGGTAGGCCCAGATTTCAGCCCTTCCCACCCTCTGTACCCTCTGAGTGAGACAGACAGACAGAAACACACACGCATACATACACACGCACACGCGTGCACCCCACACCTCCCTCTGCTGCCTCCAGCCTGGCCAGAGGCCTCTGAGCTGCACCAGCCCATTGTGGCCAGCAGAGGGCACTGCTGAGCTCCTGCCGAAAGGGTCCCTCCCGGTTCCCTCCGAAGCTCCCATGATGGCACGTGGGACTCTCCCCTCCCTGTCTGTGGTGAACTGCATCCCAGCCCCCTTTTCCCAGCAACAGCCCGTGTCAGAAGGAGCGAGAACTCTGGGGGCTGGCATGGCCTGCAGACACGGCTGGGGCTGTCCCCGCCTCCCGCCCACACCTGCTTCTGCTGTGTGTCCCTGTGTGTCTGCATGCCACGGTGTCCCGGTGTGCGGGCTCCTTTGTGACCACCCGAGTGACTCCACCACTGTCTGTGTCGTGTGCGTCCACGCGAATGTACCACGTGTGCATCAGAGCGGCCTCCGGCCAACTGCTGAGTGTCACTGGGTTGGGGGGAATAAAACCTGCTTGGACCTGAGTATGTCTCTGGGGGAAGGAGGAGGGAGCCCACGGGGAGACCCCTTCCAGAGAGCCAGCCTCGCCACCAGATGGGAAAACTGGCTTGTGCCGGGGCCAGAAAGAAACCAGACGGCGAATCACATGAACACCAGGCCCAGAGCCTCGTGCAAACAGACTTCCTGCCGCTTCTCTTTCTGAGCCCTTGAAGTTTTCATGGGGACCCACGAAACTCCGGGGGGCCTAGTGCCCAATCAGCCTTTGACCAGAGAGAGAGGAGGACGGAGCCCACGCAGGCTGGGAGAGCCCGGCCCGGCTCTGGGAGGCTCCTCACAAAGCCAGCGCTGGCCCGTCCCCTCTGCCCTGGGACTGCTCCTTTGCACAACCACAGGCCTCTCCCAGGAAGGTCACTGTCTGCTGCGCCTTCTCTCTGGGGTAGGCCCTGGTGGCAGTGGCTCTCCTGCTGGTCCTGTGTGCGTGGTCTGGTGTTGGTGCCCCATAGCAGAGATCCACGCGGTGTCGCTTCGTGTCAAACCCCTCACTTGTGCATGTCGGCTTCCTGCTGGGGACACGGATGGCAGTGGACCAGGCGCCCTTGCCCCAGTCTGGACAGCCACACACCACAGGACACCCACCCCACAGGCCCCTTCTCGCACACGCGGTGACGGGCTACCATTCCACGCATCAACCTTTCCTCAAGCACCTCCTTGTGCGATTCCATTGCCTTCCCTCACCTCTCGCTTTTTCACATTAGAGCATGTTCTGGTAAAAACCAGTCCCTTCACACAGGTAAGTGCACAAGCGCACGTGAGGCCACGTACAAGAAACGAGAATGTCACTCACAAAAGACAAAACGGCTAGAGTGGAAGTCAGGACATCCCAGTCAGTGTTCCAGTCCCTAATTCTGTTGGAACCTTCCTGCATGATTTAGATAAATCACCTAATCCCCAAGTCTCCTTGCTCTTATAAAGCCCTCTCTGCAGGATTACAGAAAGTCTGGAACGTTCCCATATGTCAGCAGTGTAGCAAATTAAAGGGAGGGGCTGGGAGATGTGGTTTCCCCCACTCTGCTCTTGTCTGGCTGTTAGGTTGGGGGTCCCTGGGTGGTTTGCCAGGTGCTGGCTGGTGCGAGGCGGGGATGAGTAAGAAGAGGTAAAGGGCCAGGTGTTTGCCTTTGTCACTTTGTCACTGTCGAACCTCTGCTGCAGCCAAGGTTAGTGCGCCCAGGGTCCTGCGGGGACCCAGATACTAATGTGTCTCTTCTCCTGGGGCATGGCTCTGGGACAGGCTTGGGGTCCTGCCAGGCGTCCCTCACCTCCCAGGCTCTGGGTGCCGCAGAAGCCCTACTGTGACACTTGTGGCGAGACACTCTTTCCTCCTGGGGCAGAAGGAGGTGGAGTTCAGTCAGATTTCATGGAGAAGAACGGTATTGAAGACAATGTGAGTCTCCGCAGGCCTGGGATGTCCTCCTAGACTGTGCCCGATTCCTGCTCTGGGGACCAAAGCAGGGCCCGCTCTAGAAACTCACCCAGCAGGGCTGCGGTGATGACGTGTGTGACATCCCGAAAAGGGACTGGCGTTCCTAGGGTCTGTGACAATAACGAGTCTCCTTTGTCAGGGCTTACTGTTTGGGGCAAACATGCCCTGCCTGTCTCCAAGTCCCAAGGCTAGATCCAGCCTGTAGTGCAGGCAGGACCCTGGGACGTGAGGCCACCCCAGAAGGCAGCGGCTGGGTGCCCCTCACTGCCAGCCCTGTCATCAGGATGTCAGGGAAAGCTCCCATGTCCCAGCACTGCCTGTGAGGCCAGCTTCCCCGGAGTAGGGGACTGGGCTTCTCCTTAGCACTGAGCAGGGGGAGTGCAGCCTCTAGGTCCTCGCCTCTCCCTTCTGTATGTCATCTTAGAGGTTGAGTGGCTTTGGGGAAGTAGCAGCAAATGTGAGGGGCAGTGCCTAGGGGCTGAATGGGCACTGGGTTTGCAGCCAGGACCACCTTTCAGCCAGTGCCTGGCTGGCTGCACCACTGTCGCCCTTGGCAACCCGGGCACCTCCCCCAGCAGCAGCCTCCCTGGTGGGCAGCCGGGAGCTTTGACGAGCGGCCAGTGGCCAGGCTCTGGTGTCCTTGGCTGGAAGCGACGTGGGTGTGGAGGCAGCGGGTGTGTTTCTCTTGCCTGAACAAGCATTCCCAGTCTTTCCCCTCTCCCTGTAAGAGCCGCTCTTTCAGACATTTTGCAGTGAATGCAAATCCCATGTTTGTTCGTAAAGGGCAGACCCAGCTGGAAAGAACGTCAGTTTTCCCCAAAACCTGGGCGTGGCCCTGTCTCTCCAGGATGCCTGAGTCAGCGTGGCAGGGGTGTGTCTGCCTGCAGTCTGGCACCGCTCACCGGCTCCCTGGAGAAACCTGCTCTAGGCTCTTTCTGGACATCTGCCCGCTGCTGGGTGTGCCCTGCTCTCTGCTATGGTCAGATTCCATCTTCCTGGCCCCTCTGTTCTGAAGATTCTTCCTCAGTTCTTTCTCTCCAGCTGTGTTCCAGACCATCCCAGATACCGATGGTCTCAGGATGAGACTCAGCATCAGAGGCATCTCAGAAATGGGTTTGAAGTTGACGATGTGACCACTGGGTGGTCGATCTGGGTGGGGGAGTTGGTGTCTTCTAACCCTCTCTTGTTAGTGCTAAGTGGCTGGATCAGGGTCACCGAGGGATTGAGCAGCCGTCAGCCCCCCCAGGGCAGGGCCCGAAGAGACCACACAGGTGGTGGGCATGGTAAAGGCAGCTCCTGAGGAAACCCCATTGTCTCCCCCACCGGTGGCAATGGACCGGGTCTCAAAGGGGGCTGTGCACACTGCCATTCCCCTCTTCCCTCACTCCCTTTACCTGGTGGCTTTCTCATCTTGCCCAGGCCCCCTGGTTGCCATCTTGGATAGACAGCTGGACCTTAGGGGTGCAGTGCTGAGCCGTTCTGATCCCTACCCCACCTCTAGTGAGAGCCCCTCCCCAGCCTGCAGGCCAGGGTCCGCTCGCCATCCACCCCAGCCTCAGCTCCCCCTGGCTCTTCCCCCTGTTCAGAAACAGCTGAGGCATTTGTCCCTGGTCACCCTCAGTGGCTATCCCTTCATCTCTTTGGCTGCTCTCCACTCCACAGACCATTCCTTTTTCTTCTCTTGCAAACAATTGTCTTCTGAACAGCCTTCTCAGCCCATCTAGTGATAGCCCTTTCACCAGGAGGACAAGCACTGAGACCTCAGACGTTGGGAGAGCGTCAAAGTTCTTGGCTGCTGGAGTGGCCAGCTCCCCCTCACCCTGACACTGCCCACAGTCACCCAGCACCATTTGGCTGCCTAAGGCATCTAGCAGTGGGTCTTGCTGGTCCCAAGCCCTCTTCCAGCTCTGACGTGATTATGCTGCCTCCATCCATCAGCCATGTGTCTTACGTACACCAGGCTCATCTCACTTAGACTGTGAACCCATCAGATAGGTGCTTCATCTGGAGGGATGGCACTGGCCCCCGCTCTTGTGACAGGATACAGTAGGGGGGGCACAGATTCTGGGCCAGGCAGACCTGCATCCTCAGCTTTCCATCTGGGTGTGTGGCTGTGGGCAGGTTACTCATTCTCCCGGAGCCCCAGTTTCCCCATCTGTAACTTAGGGGTAGTCACAGACCTGCCTTGCAGAGAGGCTGGGAGGATTGGAAGGGAGGACGTAGGTAGAGCATCCGGCACCTAGTAGGTGATCACTTAAGTCCCTTCATTTTTCTCCATCTCCCACCTCAGTCCTTCATCTCTTAAAAGAAACATCCTCCATATGAATTCTAATGTCCATTACCAACCCCCCCCCCCAACCAACGTTCCTGGAGGCGCCCCCTTGAGATCCCTGTACACACGGTCTGGGCTCAATCATCACATCATCCATCCCATTGCTAAAGTCAAAAACGTTCTGTTTCTGGGTTGCATCCTCAGGCCCTGGTTCTCACTTACCAGAATTACTTTTAGAGAGAAGCCCCTGACATTCGTTGCCTGTGAATATATCTGGGTTCACTGAGCATCTTCAGGGTCTATAAGACCCTGTGGTCCGGAGCCAGGTTCTTTCTCTCCTGGGAGCCCAGAGTTAGTTGTCTGTGCGGCCCCTGCGCCACCTGCTGGCTGAGCCTGGAAATACACCGCCAACTCCTTTCCCCCAGGGGAGAGGTTTGCCCACCCTGCCCACCTCTGTGGAGGAGACCCCAACCCTCTGCCTGCCTCCCCCACCCAAGCCAGTTTCCTAGCAAGGCAGGACCCTAAAAAGTCAAGCTTGTACAACACCTGCTTGACTGTGTAAGACTCTGCAGAGGCTCGGAGGTGGCCGTCCCCCACCGATCGGGAGCCTGGGCCTCTGCCTGCTGGGGGACTGCAATCGTGGGAGGCCCTGAAAGGCTCTCCTGTCTGTGCCCTTTCCTCCCTGGTGTCCCTCAGCCCGTGCACACGGCTCCCCTCAGCTGCCTCCCCCGCCCGGCCCCCAAACCAGAGACCCTGGCCCCTCTTACTCCAGTCCCACCCTGGCCGTTCTCCCTCAGGCTGGCACAACCCCTTAGGGCCTAGCCTCCCAGCTGCCCCTAGCCTTACACCTGGAATTTCTTCCTTCACAGTGTCCCCCGGCTCCTGTGGGTGGTGTCTCTGTGCTGGGCAGCCCTCAGCAGTGTGGCTGGAATCTGCATCTTCTAAAGCCCTCAGGGCTGCAGCAGCAGGCTCTTCCCTTACAGCACCGAGGCTAGAGGGGAAGCTTAGGTCCTCTCATCTGTCCTCTCATCTGTCCGGTGCCTTTGGACAGAGCCTGCCTGTCCCTACGACCACACCACATGAGTAGCCAGCACCACCCCTCCTGGCGCCCTCTGTCCACTGATCCCCCTGCCCAGTGGACGGGCAGTCTCCACCTCAGACCATGGCCTGCTTCCAGGGCAGCAGGTGCACTGTTGCTTCTTCCCTCTTGTTCCCACCTTGTTGGCACGGGGGCCTGGGTAAGGTGGGCCCTCCAGCCCAAACCATGCCACCAGCCTGACCTGGGGTCCCCCTGTCACCAATGGGGAAGTCCTTGGCAGATCTGGCCTAGACAGAGGTGTCAGTCCCTGCCTCTCGCGTGCTCCATAGGCAGCCTTGAAGCCCAGCCTCTTAGCGCCCTGTGTGCCCGGCAGCAGCCAGCTGCCCTGGGTGTGTCATTTTTAGGGCTGAGAGGCATTGTGTGGACAGGGGAGCAGAACCCATGGATTCTCGCTCCTGCTCTACCACTAACGTGCTGTGCGATCCCAGCCAGCCACTGAGCTCTCCTGGAACCCAGTTTTCCCATCGGTAATAGGAAGGGCTGGATCCAGTGGCCCCAAGGACTCTTTCCAGCTCCAGAACTCTGAGAATCTGTTTTCTCACATCAGCTTCCCCGACCCTCAGTCACTCCCATCCCCAGCCTCCCCCGGGGGCCTGCTTCTCTAATAAGGCCCCCTTCTTGGCCTACCTCCATCCTCCCAGAGCCATGGCTAGAGAACGAGGCTCCGGGAAATTCCTTATCTCCTCTGAATTGCAAAAGGAAGATCTGTACACACACACATGCCTGTGTCAGGATCCTGGAGCAGGGAGGCCGCCTGGGCTCTCCTCCGTCCTGCTCCCCACTGTCTTGTGTGCTTCCCTGTGCAGGTCAGAACCCCAAGAGTAATTTTTTAAAAATAGTTTTTCTTCAGAAAAGGATTTGACCACCTGAATATATGCCTAGAGATAGTCTTCCTCAAAGTCTTTGCTTTACAAAGTTGTGAGCTCTTTGCAAAAATCCAATTGTGAATTACCAGAACCTTCCACTAAGTAGCACACTGTTGTCCTCGGCTCTCTCTGGGGACTTCTGCCCTCTCCTTCTGGGGCCCCCCAAGCTTTGTGGTGGGGCCTCAGGCCGCTTTTGCTGTTCACATGGTCACCCCCTTCCTGTCCTGGCCTCAGAATGCTCCAGCTGAAAATGGCTGAGGAAGGAGGGGTGAGTCCTTCCCTGCCAATAGCTAGGATTCCCCCTTCCGCATTTCTCAGTCCCGAGTACCCCCCACTCCAGGGGAGAAGGGCATTTGAGATCGTCACACTAGCTGCATAGGACACCGGCCACAATAATTGCTCAGCACAGCCCCAGGGAGGGAGGTGTGCTGGGTAGGAGGGGTGAAGGATCATAATAGAGCCGGTGTTTACAGACGCTACCTCACTTCAAAATGCTCCAAACCACCTGAGAAGTACGTACTAGGATCACGCTCTCTAATCAAGAGTCAGGAAGGTTCAGTGACTTGCTAAAGATTCTCTCCCTTCCCCCAAATGGAGGCTAGGACTTTCACTCCAGGTGTGTCTGCCCAACACCTGGGCTCTGAGCCCTGGAGAGGTCTGTGTGCACAGTTCCAAAGAGTACAGTGGGGAAGGGGTTGGCTTCTTAGCAGGGCATCTGCCGGTGGTCCCTGGTGGGAGAGCAGGGAGGGGCCTGGGGGAAGGGGCTGGCTCTGCTCACAGAGCCTTCCAGAAGTCCCTTGTCCGCCCCTTGCCCCCACCCCAGGCCCTATTGGTTCTACCTTGTCCTCCCCAGGGAGTTGGCCGGCTTCCTTGGGGCTAAGAAGAAAGGATGGGTCCCCAAAGCCCTTTCCCTCTCTCCTGCACCCCACTTTCATTCCATGCCCATCTTATTCATCTGTGTCCCCTCCCCCGGCCAGGGAGGAAGGAGGCCCTGCCAAAGCCAAATACCCTTCATCTCCCACCCTCATTCTTGGATCCTCCTCCTCAGGCCTCAGCCTTCAGGATGGGGGACACAGGGTGTGTTTTAAATTGTCTCTACGTGAACAGGAACACAGGAGAAATCTTTGCACACGTTGGAAAACGTTAGTTTCCAAAGCCAAGTCATGACCAGGCCATGCCTCTGAGTGTCCCTGCCAAGGAATGTGAGCCGGCACATCCATTAAGAGGAAACAGAAGGAAGGTGGGATTGAGCTGGGACTCAGCCCTAGCAAAATCCATCTTTATTTTCAGAGGACAGTTCCCTAAAGGAAGGAAAAAAGAATGGCAGTAAAAGTGTAGGAAGAAATCAAACACAGGGTTCTCTAGCAAAACCAGTTCCAGGAGGGCGAGGCTGGGTGAGAGGGGCACACATGGCTTCGAGGGTCCGGTGGGCTTCCCTGCCTGTGCCTGCTACGGCATCTTCTCTGAGACCCCAGGGCAGGGCCAGGCAGGGCTCAGGCCCTCACCAGGAGCAGCAGTGCAGCGCACCCGTCCTCTGGCATCCCCGCTCCTGGAGGAAGAACAGGCCCAGTTGGGCTGGAGGCTGGAGGGGTGCGAGAGGAAAGGAGGCTTTACTGTCGGCATCAAGGACCCATCTCCGAGCCGTTTACCCAAGTCAGAGGGTCGGCCTGACTGGGTCCACACAAGGACCCCAAACCCAGGCTCCTTGTCCCATCCTTGCCACTCCTGCCCTTCCTCCCTGCTGGAGGACAATCTAGGCAGGGCTTGGGGCTTCCAGATCCTTGTGGAGTTTCCACTCATTGCAGACACTCTGAGATACAAATGCTGCAAGATGCAGAGAGCAGTGTGGCCTGGCCACAACCCTCAAGGGGCTCTAAGGTGGGAAAAGACAATGGAGCACAAGCTCCTAATTGCCTCCTATACCTATTAGCTGTATGACCTTGGGCAAGTCACTTAACCTCTCTGAACGTTACTTTTCTCATTATAGATTGAAAGTGTTAGACTAGGTCAGTGGTTTCCAAACGTTTCCAGGCACATTACCCTTCCTTTAAATGAAATCTTACTAGAATCCTAACTTATACCCTGTTGATTGAACAGTCCTAATTTGACAGGATACAAACATGACCAGCTTTATCTTTCTTCCAACCACTGCCTTCAAACATCTCCATGGAGCCTCCCCTTCCCATTCCTTAATGCCACCTCAGGCAGGCCCTGGTCACTTTCAGCTGTTAAAAAGTCTACCCAGTTGTTTCAGTTAAAGTTTCAATCTGATACCCAGTATGGCGCCCACGTCCTCCCACCCTCCATCCTCTATTTTGGGTTTGACCCACGGGCCAAAGGACCCACGGCAGGAAGGAGAACTCAGTCTGCCCTTCCTTGGCTCCTTCCCTCTCCTCCACAGCTCTCTTCTGGGCCTCTGCCGCTCCAGTTGGGGCAGGGAGGAGAGAGAGTAGGAAAAGGAGCCGGGGGTGGCTCTGGTCCTTCGGACATCCAGCCACAGCCTGCCTGGGGCACCTTCCCACCGTATGCAGAAAGGTTTCCAGCAGTCAGGCCTTGGGGACAGTGTTCTGGCCAGATGGCTCAAGCGAGGCTGCCTTTGTTGGTGCTCATTTGGCACAGAGGAGACCCCCTCTTTCTTGCCCTACTTGCAGGCGGGAGGCTGGCTGCCCCCTGCGGTGCCAACCCTCCTAGCCCCCTCTCCTGCCCAACGGGCGTGGGCAGACCAGCAAGGCCTCACGTGACATGACGCAGGGAGGGCCGGGGTCACCCTGGCCCCCACAGGGAGGGGCAGGGGTAAGACCACAGCGTGCCCCCAGGCAATGCGTCCTCAGCAGCCACTCCCAGCCTTTGCTGTACATTAGAGCTTGTGGAATGCTTATCGCCAAATACCAACGCGTTCACCCCCTCCGAGCCCCTCCAAGGGTTAACTCAGAATCTCCAGGGTGGGGCTTGAGTATGTTTTCGAAATTGCAGAAGGCAGCCAGGGTTAGGAACCGCTGTCCTATGCAACAGATTCCCATCTAACCCAGGAGGAGGACTTGTTAGATCTGATAACGGCCACGGAAGGTCTGCATTCTCCCTTTGGAAGGTGGTGGGGGGAGACTTAGGGCCTAGTGTCCTTAGTTTTAGGGCTTTAGGTACAATTTGAAGGCCCCAGAGGAGTTCCTATTCATATCCTAGTACGAGCGGTTTTCACACTTGTCTTAAGCAGCAGAACCTTCTTCGTATAAAATCTTACCAGAGCTGCACATGTCATGCAGTTGGAGGGTCTGCCTTGGAACCAGCACCCCATCCCCGCAGTGAGAGGATCACTCGGGCCCCTTCGGCTCGCTCCGAGTGCCTCGGTGCCGCTACGTTAGAGGGGAGGGAGGGGCCCCCACTTCCCTCTGAAGGGGGATGGTTGGGAGTGGACCCAGAGGCGCGGGCCGAGGCTAGGGAAGCAGCTGGGTGCCCACAGCGGGTTGTGGGAGAGCCAGGGTGGCAGGAGGCGCAGGGCAGAAAGGAAGCAGGCCCCGGGGATGGTCGGGGGGCTGCTGACCCCCCAGCCTTGCTGAGAACAGCCTTCCCTAGGCCTGAGCGCCCAGAACGGTGTGCCCCTCCCCTCTGCCCGAGCAGGGGGAAGAAGAGGGGTCGTGGCCTCAGGACCTGCAGCCGCCACCCCCACCGGGGCAGCACCAGGACGGGCAGGAGGAGAAATCCAGTGGGGACGAGAGGCTTGCCTCGGAGCCCCTCTTTAAGGTCCTGGACACGCCTCTGAGCGAGGGCGACGAGCCCGCAACGCTGCCGGCGCAGCGGGACCACGGGCACAGCGTGCAGATGGAGGGCTACCTGGGCCGCAAGCACGACCTGGAGGGGCCCAACAAGAAGGCATCCAACAGGTGTGTGGGGAGAGCTGCTGGGTGGGGGTGGCCTGGGCAGCTCCCGGCTCTCTCCACCAACAGAGCCTTGGCGACGGAGGCCAGTGTGTTGAGGGAGAGGTGCCCTGGCCTCTGGCCTGTGAGAGTCCTGGGCACCCCGCTGGGCCAGCCTGGGGCTCCTGGGAAAGCCCTACATGGGAAAAGCCCACTTTCGGCTCTGGTCCTGAGTTCCAATCCTAATTTCACACAAGTTCCTCAAGCTGGCTCCCCATTGGAAAATGAGGATGATGGCAAGAGGCCTTTTCAGTGCAGAGACTCGACTGGCGCAGAGTAGGCACCCAGTGAACATTAGCTGTTATTGTCCTGTTGTCCCAGGGCTGGGGGACAGGCAGGTAGGCCTTAGCATGAACATATGTGTCCTTGACTGAGCCCTACTTTTAACCAGTCTGGGCCTCAGTTTCCTCAGCTGTAAAACGGGAGATGATGGGGGAAGGGGCACGACCTAGGTGCCTCCGGGAGGGTCCCTTCCAGTGCTGTCATTCAGTGACTGTGACGCTGAGGACCTGATTCAAAGGCTGTGTCCTTTCCTGACCCTGAGATGGTCACATTCTTGGGTTTGGTCTGCCTCTGCCTGGCGTCCCTGGGGGCCTCTTCTAGCAGCAATCACGTCCCAGAGAAACAGGGCAGCACCAAGAGGTTGAAGCCAGCCGTATCCCAGGGACACCTGAGAGCATACAGAACGTGTTGGGGGGACTCACCAAAGCTACTCCAAATTCCAGAAATGAATGATTTGGGGGCTCAACTGCCCTGAAGCAATTTATTGCTTAAATGGAGAGTCCACTAGGAAAGGGGAAACTAATATTTATTGAGCACCTACTGTGTGCCAGGCATTATGTTAGGACTGATAAAATCTTGACAACAACCCTATGTCAAGGTTTCCATTTTCCAGATGGGGACAGAGTCTCAGAGAAGTTAAGTCATTTGTTCAAGGCAGGATCTTACTCCAAAGACCCGGCTCCGTAGCAGGTGCCCTGATGCCTGAGCTGGGAGTCAGAAATCTGGGCTTTGTAACACAGCTCTGCGGCCAGCTTTGGATAAGTCAAGTTCCCTCTTTGGCCTTCCAGTACTTCCCCACTATGTGCCCTACCAGTTCACCTTCCTGCCCTCAAAAGGGAGGGAAGGAGGAGAAAGAGAACTAGGAGGGAGAAGGAGGAAAAGCTTAGCATTTCTGAGTTTGTTACTGTCAAAATGCAACAACAGAGCTTCCTATGTGTCAGTGACAGAGCTGCGTTTAGCCCACCTGTGAGCTTAGGAGCTTGTGGCAATTGAGATGAGCCTTGATTTGCACAAATCTGTGAA
This sequence comes from Lemur catta, assembly GCF_020740605.2. Classification (NCBI taxonomy): domain Eukaryota; kingdom Metazoa; phylum Chordata; class Mammalia; order Primates; family Lemuridae; genus Lemur; species Lemur catta. The sequence continues at coordinate 33,463,163 of NC_059128.1, forward strand.
TCTGTTCCTTTTCAAAAAGTGTGGTGGCTCACTTCTATAATCCCAGCACTTTGGGAGACAGAGGCAGGAGGAGGATCCCTTGAGGCCAGGAGTTCAAAACCAGCCTGGGCAACATAGCAAAAAAAAAAAAAATTGTAGTCCCAGCTACTCCAGAGGCTGAGGCAGGAGGATCACCTGAGCCCAGGAGTACCAGGTAGTGAGCTATGATCATGCCACTGCACTCTAGCCCGGGCAGCAGAGCAAGAGACCCTGTCTCTTAAAAAAATTAATTAAAAAGTGCTAGTACAGTATACTAGGCATATCTCAGCAAAACAAAAAATAACAATCATCAAAGCAAAACCCTGCTTAATTCACAGGTCTGTAGTGGGAATCAAATATGGTAATGGATGTAGAAACACTTTGAAAAGTTAAGTTTATATTGTTGGTCTAAGACTCAATAATTCTACTTCTAGAAATGTACCTCAAAGTAAGCAAAGACTGACGCATAAGAATGGTCATCACATTGTTATTTAAATTGTGGGTAAATGTTCCAGTATTGTAAGGTCCACCAATAAAGTGAATTGTATATATACGATGGGACACCATATAGCTATTTAAAATTATTTCAAGAAATATTTGACGATATGGAGAAATACTCATGATATAGCATTAAGCTTAGAAGCAGGATATAAAATTGAATATACAACATAATCTAATTTTAGCTATGTGATTAGAAAAAATGACTACATGAATAGAAGACTAGATGGAAAACATAAAATATTAAAAATTAGGTAATGAAATATAGATGATTTTTATTTTTTAAAAAATTAAATGTTACTACGTACCAGGGCAAAAAATCAAAAAATGGTAAAGCTATAGGAACCGATTATAGAGATGCTGCATCGGGACTGTGGGTGACCTGCCTGTCTGCTGCTTTGCAGGTCCTGGAACAATCTGTACTGTGTGCTCAGGAACAGCGAGCTGACCTTCTACAAGGACGCCAAGAACCTGGCCCTGGGGGTGCCCTACCATGGGGAGGAGCCCCTGGCCCTGAGACATGCCATCTGTGAGATTGCTGCCAACTACAAGAAGAAGAAGCATGTCTTTAAGCTGAGGTGAGTCTTCCGTCCACTTGCCCCTTGCCTGGGCCTGAGCTGTCAGGTTGATGGCCCAATTTGGCCTTAGTACAAGGCTAGGGCGAGGCCCATTGCATGGGACCAGCTCTTGGATCTGCTGCTCCTCAGGGATTTTTCCAACCAAAGAGGCTGATGGTCCAGACTGTTGCCTCTCAGAAGGTGCTGTGCTCTCCCGGGAGGGTTCTGCATACTAGGCTCAGGGGACTGTGGGATCAGAGCCAGCCCTCTGCCCAGGCCCCCAGAGGAAGCCACATGACAAGAAACCTTTTGTCCTCCCAGGCTGAGTAATGGCAGCGAGTGGCTCTTCCATGGCAAGGACGAGGTAAGCGGGGGCAGGGGGTGGGGCAGCCTAGCCCAGACGCGTAGCAAAGGGTCAGGTGGAGACCCCGGCCACTTGCTCTCAAGGCTGTCTCCAGATGGGCAGGCCTAGGGGCACCCTTCGTTGCCGGGGCGGGAGTGTGGGTGCCGTGGTGCCTCCCAGACTGGGCGCCGACCTCCCGCCCGCAGGAGGAGATGCTGTCCTGGCTGCGGGGCGTGAGCACCGCCATCAACGAGTCCCAGAGCATCCGCGTCAAGGCGCAGAGCCTGCCGCTGCCCTCCCTCTCCGGCCCGGACGCCAGCCTCGGCAAGAAGGACAAGGAGAAGAGATTCAGCTTCTTCCCCAAAAAGAAGTAGCTCCCGGGGGCCCCCGCGGGTGGGTCCTCCTCCCGCCTGCCGCCCGCCAGCCGCCCTGCACGAGCTGCCTTCGCCGCCCACCGGGTGCCCCGCGGACAGGGCTCCGCTCCCCTGGCGCCCTCTGCGGGCCGGGCCTGGGGGCAGGAAACGGCTCTGAGGCACGCGCCCTCCTCTCCCGCCTCCTCCCCAGCTGGGGGCTCACTGGTCCCCTACACCCCGTAAAAGCTGGAGAAGGTGGCTGAGGGGTTCCTCAAACGCTGCCCGTTCCCAAAGCAAGTCTTTGCTTGGGGTCACCTCCCACCTGGTCGCCACCAAGGAAAGGGAAAGGGAAGAGGACCCTGGAAGAGCCTGGCCTGCCCCCTAGGGACATAAGGAAGGAGCCTTCAGGTGGGTCGCAAGGGGCTGCTGGGGGAGTGAGGGGACAAGACAGAACGCAGAGCCCCGGGTGCCGCCAGCGTCCTCCGCACTAGGCTTCCTCAGAACTGGGCCTCTCACCTCAGGGGCCACCACATCCCTTCCCCTCTCCTCCTCCCACCACAAAAGAGAGCACCCTGCAAGGTTGGTGGGTCCTGACTGAAGGGGCCTCCTGCCACCTCCAGCACCCTTTGCTCCCACCGCGGAGGCGAAGGGAGGATGGGCAAGTTCAAGCCCGTTAGAGCTTAGGGGTCAGGGCTCAGACCTGAGGGGTGACAGACAGGTCTCACACTGCCAGAGGCTCTGCCTCTCCATGCTGGGACCCTCCCCTCACTCTCAGTAGCAGCCAAACCAGCAATACCCACCAGACACAGGCCCCCTTAGGGAAACAGTGTAGACCCCCCAGGACACAAGATGCACAGCCCGGCACCTGGACTGAAGCATCCAGAACCAAACGCCCAATTGTGTCCCATCTGCAGCTGGTACCATCGTAGGGTATTGACTGGATAGGCAGCAAAGTTGATCCCCTACCACCTGAGGGTGGTAAATGTGGCCACACCTAGGTATTACCACCCATGTGACATAAGCTGGCTTCTCCTGAAGGTCCCAGCTTTGGGTCTTGGGGGTCACATGAGTACAGAGGTCACACATCTACCACCCTCCATCCCCAAACAGTGGAAGGGGCTCTGCAATCTACATCCCTGGGGATGGCCTTCCCCGTGCCGCCAAGGTCAGACTTCTGGAGAGAGACCGTTCATTCCACAAGGATCTCTCCGCCACTCTATTCTGAAAGCAACACACTTGCAGCCCAGCATCTTAGTGGGGGTTAGGTCCAAAAGAGGGGGCAAGTTGGGGGCAAAAGGTGTTCCCCCCGAGGGAGAACATAAAGGTCCCCAGGGCCTGCAGACACTGTTTCTACCACCTTCCCCATGGGAAGGAGCCTTAGATCCGTGGAGATGAAGAGGGTGAGGCTCAGGTAGAAGCACCAGGGCCAGGTGTCCAGAATCACGAGGCCTTCCCGGAAATGCTTAGCACTGACCGGTGCGGCCACGGTGCAGAGATGCAGTCCACCCTGTGGCCCTGACGACACATCAGGGTGAGGCCAACTTCGCAGACAGGCACCACACGAGGGAAGGGTTATCCGATGCAGCCTGACGTCCCCAGGTCAGACGTTCCCACCTCTGTAGCCAGGGTCTTCATTTGGCCTCAACACATATGACCCTACAGTGCTCTGCTTCTACAGGGAACCTAGTGTGTGTCGGTTCACCAGCCTCTTTCTACATCTGGGGAAACCAAGGCAGTGCAGTGACTACACTCACCCAGCAATAAGGGAGGCCTTTGGTGCGTTCAAGGGCATGTCCTCTGGGGCAGAGAGCAGGTTCCTTGCTGAAGGGTAGAGGTGCATCTCCCTCAACTGTTTCCCGGGGCCAGTCCTTAGGGAGCCAAGGGACAAGGGCCCACCTTCTCCCCCCAACGTGTGCCAAAGTAGCACTTAAAGTGAGCAATTTCCAGCAAGCAATTCCACAGACCTAAGAAAGAAAGGGCTCTGAGGGAAGAGCTAGGAGTCCACCACCCCAGGTCCCCTGGATGGGGCAAGGGCAGCCAGCTGCATGTGACCCACCATCTCTTGCCAGCTCCCCACGCATCCCTCCCACATCACCCAGGCCCTGAGACACTTGACCAACTGGACTGAGACTGCAGGTGCCCAGCTTTGGGAGACCCTGTGCCACACCAGGGCTAAGCTCTGCTGCTGCCCTGGCAAGGTTTCTTTTTTGTTCTTACATGTTTGCAGTCTTGCCTTTGACGGTACTCCCAAACTAGGTTGGCACAGCTCTAGTCCACACCAGCATAACAGGCTTCCTCCCCAGGGCAGTTCAGAGGAAGCTCCTTCTGGGTATGGTCAGGTGGTCCTCCCTCCCCTTCTCCTTCCCCTGCATCCCTGGGCCTCAACTGAGGTGTGGAGGTCCTTGGGCTCCCCCCAACACACCTCCACTGGCACCCACATGGGAGGCCTGTGCAAAGCTCAGCTTCCCCTCCTCAACACCCCCTTCCTGCCTATCGGGGCCAGCCAGGGTCCCCTAGGCCGGTCCTGGCTCCCCTTCCTCCCTCAGTGGGAAGGGACAGAAATCCAGAGGAGGAAGAGGCCAGAGGACCACACAGCTTGGTCCCTTGGACAAGCAAGCTCAGGGAGGACACAAGGAGGAGGTGGCTGCAGAGGAAAGCAACCCAGCTGGGCACAGACCATGCAATCTGGGCTGGCCCTGGGGCCGGCTGGGCCATGTCCTCCACTTGCTCAACTGTGCTTCCACCAACCAGAGGAAACCCATTTACTAGTTTTTCTAATAAATCAATAATGCTCTATATTTCTCTCAGTTTCTTATTTGACTAGCCTTGTTTCGCTTTGAACTGGGCCTAACAAGGCAGGGCTGGCACCATGGGGACAGAGGGACAGCCAGACTCTGGTTTGTCCCTGGGAAAAGCTTGCTCACTAGCGCAGTTCATCACCTTAAGCAAAATCCCTTCTAAGCAAAGAACGCCCAGGCCTTTCCCCACGGAGCTCAGGGCAGATCTCAGCACCTGGTGGATGGCAGAATCACCAGCATCTCTGCCTGGATTCATCTCCGGGGGCAGTTTCACGGGGTCTGGGGGGATGGATGCAGGCACTGACAGTCCTCAGAAGGCTCCCCAGGTTATTCTAATGGGCAGCCAGTGAGAACCGCTGCCCCGGTCCCAAGTTCCCAGACACACCTGGATGGCTGTGTAAGGGCTTCCTGGGGAAGGGGTTAGCTGCAACCAAGAGTCCTCGTCAGAGTTTGGGAAACAGCGACTCATCCATCTTTCAACGTATAGATGAGAAAAAAGTAAGAGTGTAGGTGACCCAGCCAGCTAATGGCGAGGCTGGGATGAGAACCTGGGTGGCCTGACTCCCACACCGTCCAGTACACTGTGGCCACTCAGCGTCACATCCTGAGACGGGCCTGGGCGGAGCCAGTTCTCAGTGACTGTGGAAGTGACCACAGAAGATTCAGGGCAGGTGGCAGAACACAGCATCACTGCCCCGTGCTGCTGCTCCAAAGAGGGGAGCACTCGCCTCTGATCTTCCCTGGACCTTGCTGGACTCCGCAGGCCCATCTGCAGGTTGAGCCCGTGTTCCTAGGTCAGAAGACCCAAGGGACCCTGACCCCGCAGACCTGTGGAACACTCGTCAGACAGCTCTACCACCTGGGCCCTGCAGCCCCCTCCTCCCAGCCCCCCCACCCCCGCCAGGAACCAACCAGGCAAAACAAAGCTGGTCCTCCACGGAGAGAGGGCAGAAAACCCAACTGAAACCGGGAGACATTCCCAGCTCTTTCGAATCAATGACATTTTTAAGAATGCAATAAAAACAGAGGACCCATCCCAGGAAAGTACACTTGCACTCCTCACCCAATGCTGCAGCTACTTTTTAAGATATTTCTAGGCTCCAAGTTGAGAGTCCTTGCCTTCCCGGATGTCTCGTGGGAACTGGTGAGGGAGAGGAGAGCAAAAGGCGCCAGACATCGGAAACATCTGCTCCTTAGAAAAATGTTCCATTCACCCCCCCACCCCCTTTTTTTAGTCCAACTTTGGCCTCTTGGGGGGAAAAAAGCTGAAGGCTGGCATGCGGGGTCCCCACCCCAGACAGGACAGCCAGCCGTGGGCAGACAGAGGAACCCATGGGAGCAGGAGAGCAAGCTCCGGCCCTCGACACCCACCTCCCCTGCCAGCACCCTGCTGCCTTACGCGTCGTGAGCCTGGACGACAAATGGGTGTGGTGGAACAGCCCCCGTGTCCCTGCCTCCCTGAGACATCCCCGGCCCACGAACAATCCTCCCCACCCCGCCGGGCCCAGTAAGGAGGCCACACACAGGTGGGTTGGTCAGCAGCGGTTATTGCACCATTGGCAAATAATGAAATGTGTGTACATTAGCGACAACCACAGGGTCAGCGAGACAACCCTCAGAGTACCTGAACTGAATCTGTTACATTCCTCACAGGAGGGGCATAAGCAACAAGAGGACACACACTCACATGTGCACACACACACACCACAGAATGGAAAGCAATAAATTATCGGCTTCATTCCTGCCTGGATCCTAAGGAAAGGCGCAGTTAAAGAGCAAAGACCCCCCCAGGCCCCGTCCCAAGTCTCCCTGGGGTGGGCTCCTCGGGCTGGCAGTGGCCTGAGCAGAGCTTGCTCTTCCTGGGAAGAGGTGAGCTTAAGTATTTGGCTTCTTACCAGAGAAGAACTATTTACAAGGAAAGTGGCACATTGGCCTCAGAGGGGAGGAGTGGCTCATCGGGCCTGTGGAAAGCTGTCACAAGCACCAGCACACGGCACAGGCAGCAGTGAGTCCACCGCACATGGGAGCGTTCTTCCAGGACAGCAGAGGGGACAGCCTTCCGCCGGCCCTGGGCAGGGCTCCTGTGACCCAGGCTCTTCCCAGCCTCCAACATGACTCCTTCCCCCAGGAGTCAGAGTGAACCTACAGAGTTCAAGGCCTGGAATTTCTCTCTGAGGTTTCTCACTCTGCCCTGCTGGCTTGGGTCTGTTGGGTCCCTGGCGCTCTCTTCCTTCGGCCGGCACTCTACAGGCTCCTGGAAATCCTGGCCCTGCCCCACCAGGGCTGCTGGTGAGCTTGGTCCCTGCCCCCTGCCCTCCTCCTCCAGCCCTGCAGCGGGGCCAGGAAGGGGCCCCTTCTCCATGATAATCACCCGCCGCTTGTCCTCCAGGGTGAGGTCTGCGGTGACAAACAAGGCCTCACTTCTGTCCATGCCGATTTGGGGTGGAGACCGGGGGGGCTGGGGCTGGGCAGCCTCTCGGCCTCCCTTGGCCCTCGTGGTGTTCAGGCTGCAGGAGCGGTCCACCCTGCCAGACAGAGGCCGCTCCACCATGTTCTCGGGCAACGAGCGGCTCCGGTTGACAGGTGGGCCACGGGACTGGCTGCCCTCGGCCCGGAGAGCCTCATCGTGGGAGGCGTACTTGGAGCAGAGCTCTCGGACATCAGGCCAATTGAAGGTCTCAGTGTCGAAGGGGCTTCGGGGGCTTCGAGAGGAGGACCGGGCCCGAGGCGAGGTGGTCCTCGGGCTGGCAGCAGAAGGGCTGAAGGAGAAACGCCGTGGTGCCGTCTCCCCAGCAGAGGAGGACTTGGGGGGGCTATGCTCCTGGACCACCAGAGGCTCATAGTCGAGGAGGGACAGCACTGGCTTTCTCTTACCTGCGAGGAGAGGGGAGGCTGCCTGAATCCCTGGGCAGGACAGGAGAGCTGTGAGGGCGGGCTCTGAGCCCTCCCCACCTCACTTCCAGGCAAGGCTGGTTGTTGGGGTTTGGGGTGTGATGGGAGAGGAATCTCATTTAGCACTGATAGCCCTTCTATCAAAGGGCAACGGGAAGAAGGTGGCAGCGGAAAGGGCCAGGAGTCAAAGGAAGAGATGAGAGCTTCTGCCCCATCCTGGTAAAGAAGGGGGCCCATGGCCAGTTTCCCCCAGAGGTCTCTGTTGGCCAGGAAGGGCTGGAGCTGAGGGCATCAAAAGGGCTCCTAGGAGTGCAGACCTGGCCTCCGAGTGCTGGCCCAGTGGCCGGGGCTCACCCCATGCCCCCAGTGCTCAGGGTCCAGCTCCTCTCTCTGCTAGAGGCTTTTAAAGGGCACTTTCCCCTGGGAGCCAACTGGCTCCTCCTTGGCTCTTTAACACCCAGACTTGTGAGAAGGGCCCACTTCCCACTCCTGTCATACCTTTGCCACTGGATGGCTCCCAAGCCACCTCCTCCTGTAGGCAGGGAACGGTGGCTCTCTTCCCATCCCTCTCGGGAGCTGCCTTTTCCCAGGGCAGCGGTGGCCTGGCCGACTTGCTGCTCTTGATGCGGAGGCTGTACTGGCGGGCCAGCTGGTAGACCTTGTTCTTGACGCGCTCGCTCACATGGCTGTCCATCACGTGGGAGAGCTGCACGATGCGGGGGTGCAGTGGGGCCACCAGCTCTCCCTGGGCGCTGCTGCTCAGCTCCTTCACCAGCTCTTTCAGCTCCCGGGCCAGGTGGGCTGGGCTGGGACGCTCGGTGGGCGAGGCGCTTTCTGGAGAGGCAGTGGCCGACTCCTCGGTGATGGCTCCCAGCTCGTGCTCTTCCAGGATGAGGAGTGGCTCGTGCAGGTCAAAGCCATTGGCCTGGCCATGGCCTGGCCCCTTCCGAGGGCTCCCCCCGGAAGACTCCATCCCCTCCCATATCTTCACAATTTCGGAAGATGGGCGGAACTCAGCATCTGTGATAGGAGGCGGATCCGCCGCGCCTGCCTGGCTTGGTCCTGGGAGATCAAACAGAGCCCACGAAGCCGGCCGGGAGCCCACTTGTCTCTTGCGCCCCACTGGGGCCACTGGCTCTGGGTCTGGCCTGGGAAGGCTGTTGAACCTGGAGACCGAGTTTCTGACCAGTCCTTTGGGGATGTAGGAGAGGCTCTCCCGGCGCCGGACGCTGAAGCCTGCATCGTGGTGTTCTGCATTTTCGTAATAACTCTTAATTTTGTCCAGCAACAACCGATCCCGGGTGGAGAGCATGGATTCCTTCTTCTTACAGGAAGACCTGTCAGGCTCTATGGGGCAGCCTGGGTTTGGGGGCTCTGTCCCATTGACAGAAGGGCAGTCCTCCGCGGCCAGCCCCACACTGACATCCACTTCTGAGGGAAGCTGGCAGCTGAGGGAGTCAGAGGCGCTGCCACGCCGGGCCAGGCCCTTCTCACTGCCCTCCAGGCTGAGCACACTGCTGCTGCGGCTGACCAGCCGTGGGGTCCCGAACCCACTGGACTTGCCGTCCTCCAGCGCCAGGCTGCTCCGCCGGGAGAAGCTGCTGACAAATCTCTCAGCAATGACGCTGGCCTGGTCTAGCACGGAGGGTGGCAGGAGGCTCTCAGCCTCCTGAGCGGTCCCCATTTCTTCCTCTTCCTCACTGCTCAGGGCCTTAAGGTCCTCGGTGCTCTCGGCCACCACGAAGTCCACCATGTCACCCGGGTGGTCCATCCCCAGCAGCCCCTGGTGGGCGTCAAGCTGTGTCTCCAATGCTTCTGGAGACTCTGTGTCTGAAGGCATCTCCTCGGCACTGGCACCTTCCATGGCAGCAAACACCTCCTGCTCGGTCCCGGGCTCGGCGTCTGGCTCAGCCTGGAACATCGCAGAAAGAGCTCACATGAGTGAAAAAACCTCCTTCATGAGACCTGGGGGCTGAGGGGACAGCACAGCCTGCACAAAGCCCAGGGAGGGGGGCCTGCAGCTTAGGACTCAAGGCAACCAGAATGAGCACGATCCAAAGTGGGGCGATGGGTCCTTAGGGACAGGAACATGATCGTGTCCTTTAATCACCCTGCAGCTGGGGCCCTGGGCACATGCCCTCAAACCCAAGGAGAACACTAGGAACGCAGATGGTATAGGCTGGTGACACCTCAGGGGCAGCCTGCCCGGGAACCATGGTGGGGACACACAGCGTCGGGTCAGGCACCCAGTGGCCTGCTCCCATCTGATGGGAAGGCAGCTTCCTAAAGCCCCAGAGGCTCCCCACTTGGGGGTTCTGGGATGCAAACCCAGGCCTGAGCAACAGGAGAGGCCATGCCAATTTCTCTGAGGGGCCAGGGCCCTCTGTGTGGACCAGGGTCCAGAGGGCATCAAGGGCACATGCTGGGGCCCCGTCACAGGGTGAGGACCAGGAATGTGGCTCCTCCCAGCCAGCCTCAGCACCTGCGGGCCCAGCACGACTGCATATGGGCAAGGAGGGAGGTAAACTTGAGAATTCCCTCTTGACCACCTTGGAGGCAATTTGAACCATAAAACTGGCTGGGATAGGCAGCTTTCCAGAGGTCTTTAGGGAGAAGGCAAGACCAAACGCTAAATTCTGAGGAATCGGATCTGATTCCGTTTGTTCTAGTCCAGAATCTGCAGAGTAGGACTCACAACCTGCACTGTCCAACACTGTAGCCACCAGCCACCACGAGAGCCCCCCCTCATGAATGGGCTCAGTGCCCTCATCAAAGAGGCTTGAGGGAGCTTATTTTCTGCCCCATGCGAGGACACAGCAAGGAGGTGTCATCTACAAAGCAGAGAGCAAGCCTTCACCAGGCACCAAACCTGCTGGCACCTTGATCTGAGAATTCCCAGCCTCCAGAACACTGAATACATGTCTGTTGTTTATACGCTACCCAGCCTAAGGCATTTTGCTATAGCAGCCCGAACCAACTAAGACGCCATGCTACATTCCTGTCCCATGTTACCCGGGCTTCCCAGTCCTGGCTGTGAGGCCCAACATGAGGTCTAGGTCTCAGCTCATGACCTTTCCCTAATGATTTTGGGAAAGCAAAGGACTCAGAGCTCCACACAAGTCGCAGACAGCATGGGGTGGTGGGAAGAGCAGAGCAGGCCTGAGTCAGAGACCCAAGTTTGATCTTGGAAGCTGCTCAGGGTCGGACACATAATCAACCTCTCAGAGCCATTTTGCTTCTAGAGCTCTTATGGGGGAATAGAAGGAAGGGAGAAAACATCAGTCATGTAGGAGGTATCCAATAGAAACCAAAACCCTAACCCTTTGCCCAGGTGTGATTTAAATGTCTGGCATCCTGGCGGGGGCAGGGCCCTGTGCCCTAACAAGGTGGCTGGCCAAGGGGGTTACAATCTGGTTCATTTCTACTAGTTGTGCCCCTTGGCACAGGACTGTGTCTGCCCAAAGGAAGGAGCATCTTTTTCTAATTCATAGCAAGGGGCAGTCTGCTCATCAAACCACACGCCATTACGCCGAACAGGCTTCCTGAAGGGGCAAGAGTCCTGGGGGTGGGGAATCTCTGTTTCCATTGGCCCAACCGGAAAGCCCAGGCCTGAAAGCTGCACCTGCAGCCCTGGGGATCTAGGCTCCAGGTACGTCTGTACTATCTCCATCCCACTTGCTGGCCGCTCACCTCTGGCAGGGAAGAGACGGACTCGAAGCTCATGCGCTTCTCAGCACTGGTTGGGGACCGGCCACTGGGCCTTCTGCAGCTCTTGGGGCCTTCAGACTCCCTGTGCCCCTTCCCCTGCAGGAAGCAGAGGTCAGTTGTCAACTCCAGGACAGTTGGGAGCTGGTCCCTTCTGCATCCCAACATGGGCAGCACCTCCTGGGCCTCCAGGGGGCTGGGCTGCCCTGAGCCAGTCCAGAGCCAACCGGAACTGCCAGGCCTGGGCCGCAGAAACCCTTGCCAGGCAGGCGGCTTCAGAACAGCCAAGCTCACCTTCCCTTCCAGGCCAGGTGGGCCTGACCTTCCCAGCCCCACAGTGTGCCAGCCGCTCCCTGCCCCCCCCAGCCCACCCCATTCGTCATGCCCCCTGGGCATTACACTGATTAGCGCCCGAGGCTGGAGCAGCACATGCCAGGGGCTCACCAGGGCATGACAGCAAGCGAGGGGTTAAGAGGTGCTGAGGGCAGGAGTAAAGGAGGCAGGGAAGGTGGGGGGGCAGCGGAGGGGACTCTCGAGGGGCATGCACGTGCCAGGGAACATGCAAGGAGGAGGGGAGATCAGAGAGACACCTCACCATAGCGCCCCGGGAGAAAAGTAAAGCGTTGGCCCGATAGTGCCAGCAGTGGAGGGCGGCCAGCAGGGAGCTGGCAAAGTCGGCTACCTGCTCCGCCACTGCCAGGCTCTCCTCCTCCTCCTCCTCCTCCTCCGAGCCTGGGGGCTCTGGCCCAGTCCCCTTCTCGCTGACTTCATGCCCTGCCAGGTCCTCCAGAGAAACCTGAAAGGCCTGCTCTTCCTCCTCCTCCTCCTCCTCCTCCTCCTCCTCCTCCTCCTCCTCCTCGACCACCTCCTCCTCTTCCTCCTGCCCCTCCTGAGCAGCCCCCTCAGCCTCCGGCTGTAGGCCCCGCGTACAGGGGTGCTGCTCAAAGTCCAGGAGGGTGCCGGCGCTGCCTGCATGCTGTTCAGAGCACAAGACCCCCTCGTGACCAGCCTCTTGGGCAATGTCCCCTCCTCCTGCAGGCAGTTGGGGGTGAGGAGGCCTCACACAGACAGCCATATCTACGTGCCCAACCCCGGGTCTCTACCGGGGTCCAGGCAGGAGCGGGAAGGCTGGGGGACCTGCTTAAGAACTCAGAACCCAAAGAAGCCTGCCTGCCCAGAGAGAAGGAAATGTAAGAGAATCTAGGCTGGGCAGCCACCCGCAGGGGCAGAAGGGGCCCCAGGGCAAGGGCCATGTCTCATTAATCTCTGTGACCCTTGTGCCACGGAGCCTGGCACATGGTGGGTTGCTTGACAGGTATGTGTGGAGTGAATGAGGACAAGGAGGTCTACAGGGCCAGGGCTGAGCGGGGCAGTCCCATCCCATCCCCTCCCTGGCCCCCACTGCCCACTGGCCTCACCTTCATTCCTGCTTCGCTGGCTGCTGACACCGTCACCAGGTCCCAGCACGCGAGCGAGGGGCGGGGGAGGGGAAGAGATCAATGAACAGGAGAAAGAGCCTCTGTACGGAGGCCAAAGGGGAAGGCCGCAATGGGGGCTCCTGCTCCCAGAACCCTCACCCAGTCTCCTGGGCTTTCAAAGGAACGAGTGACAGAACAGGAGCCCGGGGACACAGGGCAGGTCTGCGCCTGTCGCTTGGCTCCTGCTGTTACTGAGGAGAGCGGGAGGGGCCAAGGCATGCCCGTGGGGAGAGCCCCAGCGCCCCTCAGACGGCAAAGGGGGGCAGAGTCCCCTCTGAACTGTTCTCGGCAAACCCCTCCCCAGGTGGGTACCTGCTTCGCCCTCCTCCCCCGGCTCTACGGGATCGGCTGCGCACCCCTCGCACACTCACCTTTCTCGTTCGCTTGCCTGAGCAGGTGTTTGGTTGGCTCTGAGGAGGAAAGCGAACGGGCAGTCAGCACAGGCCAGGAGACAGCCGGCCTGGCCCTCGCAAGCTCACAGCGCCACCAGCCCATCACCAGCTCAAAGTCCACCCTGGCCTGGCCCCAGCAGCCCTCGGGCCTCAGGGCGGCTGCCCTCCAGTGTCAGCGAGCACTCTCATGCCCACCCACCAGGTAGGCAGGGCCCTTCCAGCTCCAGGGACCTCCACGGTGACCGCCAGCCCCACAGGAGCAGCATTGCCCAGGGTCCCTGCATCAGCGCTCCCCGCCCAGGGCCCACGGCCCAGGAGCCTCTCTAAGGGGACTGAGCCCCATGCTGTCCTTTCAGGCAACCAGCCGCATCTCTGGCTCTACCTCAAGCCCCCACCTCCCCTGCAATAAGCACATCAGCACGAGAGCCGCACCCGCCGCCAAGCCCCCTGACAGCGCCCCAGCTGGAAAGCGGAGGTCGCACCCGACTTTCTACGGCCCTTAAGGCCTGGCATCAGGAAGCCTCGCTGCTCGCTGGGGAGTGTTGCCCGGCGGTACGGGGAGTGACCAGGCTCTGGGGACAGGATACAAAACACACCCGTTAGGCAGAAAGTGCCATCCCCTTGCACCCCAGCCTTCCTGGGGACACACCTGAGAACGGAGGGGAGGAGTGAGAGGATTGTCTCAAGGTACCGCTCTCTCCAGAGCCTTGGCCTTAGCCCATCCCTATCTTTGCCCAGCTAGTGTTCAGTGGGAGGCCCAGGGATGGCCACGATTTCTATGAACTTGGAGCCAGAAGCAAAGTCTATTAAGGTCTCTTAGCTGTTCCTCAGCAGGAGAGTCTACTGAAGAACTGTCTTTCTCCTGAGACGCACAAACACAACAGACACTCTATCTGCATCAATGTATGCAAACAACTCATTGTTTTATAGTAGGAAATAGAAAAGCTCCTATTCTTTCACTTTAAAACTTGTAATCAAGAATATTTAGTAAGCGACAAATATTTAAGATACAATGATAGACCTTGCTTATCCATACAGTGCACCTGTCTGCCCACCTCAGCTCTCTGCAAGTAGGAAGCAGAGACGACCTCGAGCAGTCGGAGTGGACGGCCGAGCCCAGGTGCGAAAGCCCCTCCTGCACACAGCCTGGGTCCTTTCTCTCGACACCCCCCCATCCCGGTCTACTTTTACACCCAGTTCCCACGGGTTCAATCGACTGAATTCCAGCAGACAGAAGGGAAGAAGGGATGCTACAAACAAATATGCTCAGACCGATGAGAACGAACATTTTTCACTGCCGCAGAAGAACCGTGCAGAGGCACGACATCTTCCGTGCAGGCTGTGTCTAGGGCAACCCCCGCCCCACCTGGCAGCTCACACAGAAGAAGTGACACTGTCGCACGGACTCCAGAAAAGGAAGAGTTCACCTATGGTCAGCACCCATTATTTTAGAAGCTCAAGAGTACAAAACATGCTTTAGAGATGTTTATGTCTGTTTCATAAGAGGTAAAACAAACAAACAAAAAAACCAACCAACAAATTTTAAAAATGCCAACTATTTTAGTATTTATAAGCTAAAATCTCAGCCATGTGGAAATTTCAACTCTCTAAAATGGCTCATTTCCTGGATGCCTGGGATAGCTAACTTGAGTTACTATTACTACAACCAACACTATCACTTGCTGAATACTTCCATGTGCCGTAGCTTTCAATTCTATATCATGGTGAGTTAAGGGGGGCAGGGAGAGAATTACTGGAGAAGAAAGGAAAGAGAGAGGGCCAGGGACTAAGAAAATAACACTCCCAATGTGGGGCTTTTAACCATCAAACTTTTGCAACTGTAGCTAGGTTGCCTCAGGTTCAAGATCCACCCAGAGCAACACCAGACAACACAAAAACACAAACGCTTTCCAGAGACCACCTGGTTCCGCCTTCTAGAAGGCCAAAGCCCACAGGTCAATCCACACACGTGTTCAGGGGGCCCGTGGGTCATGGCCAATCAAAACCCAGTGCCCTTGTGAGTCCCAGCCAGGACACTGCTCTCAGTCACTCTAGAATCTTTCTCTCTCGGGGTCTTAAGACAGTTCTCACCTCACTCCCCACCTCAGGCACACATTTGGTAGGCACCTGGCTTATGCCAGACCCATCTTGGACCACAATGGAATAGTAGCAAAAAAACAGACATAGAAAACACACTCTCATTGCCACAGAGCTAAGAGCAAAAGCAAGGTTTTCTCTTTTTAAACAGACAATTCATTCCAAGAAATCAATCCAAGGACACGGTAGCAACACCAGCAATGGAAGAAAACCCAGGAGAGAAAAATGGAACTTTTTCCTGAGACCCAAAGTCAATATTTCCTGTCTGGTTTTGGTGCCACTTGCAGTCTAACTCATTTTCCCCACGTCCTGCTTCTGCTCCATTGCTCCAGGACAGGCTGGAGACCATCCACGATGTCCGAGTTGCTCCTGGCTGGCTCAGTATTCCGAGTGCCAAAGGGGGGAGGTTTATATCAAAAGGGAGCCGCTGAGAAGGGGTGCCAAGGCCTGAGTGAACAAGTATTCCTAGGGCCTTCAAAATGGGGGTTTGCCCAGCTCTGGGGGGCAAGAAGGGCCCGGGGTTCCTGGTGGAGGCAGCATGAGCACAGGATTTCTAGAGAGGTGAGAGCTGCAGCTGGTCCCTGGCCTGGTCAAGGGTCCAAACAAAAGGGCTCCCGCACCTACAGCCTTTCCCTTACCAGACTGCCGGCGCCCCTGGCGCACGTGGGTGGACACCTCATCCTGGGAGGACCACGCCTTCTTCAGCCGCTCCGGGCTGTAGCGGTACCGATTGGGATCTGCACCCAGGACAGAGACAATCAGGCTTCTGGTTCCCAGTCAGCCTTGGCCTAGACCCTGCCCACACCCGGCCGCACCTCTGCCACCTGCCCAGCTCCAGGGGCCAGAAGCCTTCCAAGCTCCCCCCATCTTCCAGCCTGGGAGCTTCAGGCCCCTCAGCAGGACCATGTCCCTAACTGTGCAATGGACCCCTGGCCCTGTCCTCTCTGCTCCTAGAATAAAAACATCAGGCAAAGCTTCCCAGGGGCAGCCTGACCCAGCAATGTGCACAGTTAGGGATAAAACCAGAAGAAAAGGGTACACTTACAATAGGAATCCATTTCCAAGATGGCTTCCTTGGCCTGGAAGGGAAGGAAACCCACCTGTCACCACCCTGCTGAGGGCTGTGCCTCCCTCACCCAGGGACCCACTCGTGCTGTACCAGGACACCCCACAGTGCCTGTGCCATCTGCTGCACTGACCCACTGTCTAGTGGAGCCAGCACCCAGCAGATGGGACCCCAGCAGACCCTCCGGAGCTGGCTCAAAGGGACATGTTCCCCCTGCACCCCATCGGGAGCCAGGGGCGCCCTGCAGCTCACCTTTTGGGGAATGGTGGCGTGGTGGTTCTCCAGGATGAGCCTCTTGATGTGGTGAGTCCAGGTCCGCTTCTCCTCCACCGTCTTGGCCTGGGAGGATCCAAGGGAAAAGGACCCAGGGTCATTATGCTCAGGGGGGAGAGCTGGAAAGAGGAGCCCTACTGGGGCCTCTGTGAGGTTGGCTTGACTCCTCCCCATGCCCCCGAGGGGTGCCTGCAACGGCCCCTGCTTTACAGATGGAGACCCTGGGGCTCAGGGCAGCCAGGTGAGCAGAGGAGCCAGGAGTCACACACAGGTGTCCTTGGGGTCTTGTTCCCCAGCCCTGTGCAGAATGGCCCTCACCTGGATGCTGTACTGCTGCTTGCTGTGCTTGTAGTGGGTGACGGTGAAGCACAGGGAGTCTCTGGTGCTCTCGATCAGCATCAGGGAGGAGCACTGGGGCAGAGGGAAAGGGCGGCATGTGCAAGGGCCCGGGGCCTGGGGGTGGGGATGGGGGTGGGGCAGGGTGGAGGGGAAGGCAGCGCAGGAGACGGGGCAGCCTCGTTACCGGGATGTGACCCTTGTACACAAAGTGATCGCCCCGCTTCTTGGTGATGAGCAGTGTTTTGTCAAAGAGGAAGAAGGTCCTCTCGTTGCGCACACGGTGCACGCGGAATGTGCCCTCCAGGACGAGCTCCCCATAGATGGTCAGGTCTGGGCCCTTCCAGTTGATGAGCAGCGACTGAATCTCCTGCAGCAGAAAGACCCGGACCCCCAGGGTCAGGCTACCGAGGCCCCAGAGACTCATGCAGACCCCGAGACACGACCCTTGGGCTCGTCCCAGCAGGGGGGGCCCAGGCCCTCTCTCCCAGGCCCTGGCCCACCGGCCCCTGCATCTCCCCCCACAACCCCCAGCACCTGCAGCCGGACTGCATGCTCGTGCCTCCTCTTCATGTCGTTGATGTACCAGGCCACACAGGTCATGGTGTCAATGGCATCCTCCACCACCTCGAAGCCGTCCTCTTCTTCATCAAAATGTTTGGCAATTTCCTGCACAGGAGACAGGGGTTTAGGTGACCCTGACTCGAAGGCCCCACCCCCTCCCACCCATGTGCTGGGGTGGGGGGAACCTCTGGGCCACCTGGAGCAGCAGGTGGTACTTGAGGATGCGCTGGACTGGCTTCAGCAGGTAGGAGCCCAAGGGCAGCGAGTGCTGCAGCACCTCCTGCCGGTCCCGAAAGAACTTGGCCTGCTGCTTGTCCCGCATACACTCCGTCAGGGCGGCCACGGAGCTGCGAGTGGGAAGAAGGGGCGTCACCGCCTGGGGAAGGCCTGGATGGGGACGGGGACTCTGGGCTCCCCAAGTGGCTCTGCTCCCCACATACCCCAATTACTCACTTGGGGTAGTTGTTGCAATACTGGGTGTAGATATCAAACTCTTGGCTCTAAGGAGAGATCAAAAATAGTGATTTCAGGGAGATTCCCACTGTAAAGACGGAGGTGCCACACAGGTCAAGTTGTCCCGCTTCCCCCGAGCGCCTGCAGATCCATCTTCGCACCCGTCTGTCTAGGACATCCCGTCCACCCGGCAGCCCTGGCTGCGCCCCAGAACACCCTTCACCAGAACGGGCGCAGGACACCCAGCACTCGCCTGGGAAGGACCCAGGCCTTACCCTTTCCACGAAGCAGCTGGCCACAGCCACAGGGTCACTATTGCAGCTGTCCAGGTCTCTGAGTAGCTGGCTGGGTGGGGGGAGAGCGGCCGTTGTACCCTCTGCAGTCAGAGACACGCCCCCTCCGCAACCCCTCACGCCCAGACTCCCTCACGGCAAGCTGTCATGCCACAGAGCCCGGCTTCCACCCAGAGTAAGCCCTGCCCCAGGCAGCAAGCACAGAAAGAATCCACACCACCGCAAAGTCAGGAGGCCAGGGAGACCCACGGCTCAGCAAGCAGGAGGGACGGGGGCCCCAGTACCCACCTGGGAGGAGACCCAGCTCCTCTGCGGGCAGAAGGAGTCAAACATACAGAAGCAGAGATTAAAGGGGAACAAGAAGGAGAGGGGTCTGGTGAAGGAACCAAGGATCCCAGTTCAGAAGGATGCAGGAAGCAGGGAGAGGGGTGAGTCCCAGCACCCCTTGTTTTTAGTAGGGGCTGTTCTAGGAAACTCTAGAAATGGTGCTCCCCTGCCTCCTCCGTCTGTGCTCCCCCTCTTTTCCCAACCCCCCCCCACTGGCCTAAGTCTTGCCTGTGCCCTGCCCCCCCCAGACTTCTCCCACTTACACAGCGGGGGTCCCTCTGTCCACCTTCAGGGGTAAGATCGCGCCTGTCCTGCCAATGCTGCCCCTCAAGCTCTGTTCTGCCTGGCCACTGTCCTTTCCCTGGGGAGTCTGTGGTCCCAAGGCAGCAGACCTGGGCCCTCAAGAAGTCCCCTTTGTCCTGAGACAGCCCCTGGCCAGGCCTTGTTCAGCCTCCCCCATCGGTCCTGCCTGGCCTGTGCATTCCACTAAGAGGTCAGATCATCTCCAGGGAGCCCCAGCTTCCTTTGGGGTCGGTGGGAAGGAGGAAAAGAAATTAAGAGACGTGCACGTGGGGAAGGAAGATGAGAAGGACAAAGGCACCACCCACAGAGAAGAGCATTGGTGTGCGAGGGTCCAGCAGTCCCAAGAGGTCACTGGCCCAGGCTGGACCCAACACACACAGGCCCTCAAATTATCTCCCCCCACCTGAGAGGAAACACATCAAGCCCAGCACACATCCTCCCAGCTGGTGCCCTCCCTCCTATAAGGAGCTAACTACGCCATCGCACGGGGGTGGCCCACCCTCCTCCATGCCCAGAGATCAGGCCCCAGGCCCACATCACAGCCCACGAGTCCAGGGACATGCAGGGCCCCTGCTCAGACCCCGAAGTGGGCCTCCCAGGCAGAGCATGGTGAGTGTCAGGCCCACACACATACCTGTTCAGTGCATAGATGTTTTCTATGTTCCCAAAGAGGGCGCTAACTTGTTCTGGCTTCAGCAGCCCGGGTGTGTCAATGATCTTTAAGAGGTAGTCCTGCATGGAGGCAGGCAGTCAGACCCCAGCCCCTGCTGGCACCATCCTGCCCCACCCCCCACCTCTAGCCACACCTCATTTCTGCACTGCTATGACACCACTTCACAGATGTCACCTACGGTGCTGGGCTGGACAGTGTCCACCCAAAAATTCATGTCCACTAGGAACCTTAGAGTATGACCTTATTTGGAAATAGGGTCTTTGCGGATG
The DNA here is from genome assembly GCF_020740605.2 of Lemur catta. Classification (NCBI taxonomy): domain Eukaryota; kingdom Metazoa; phylum Chordata; class Mammalia; order Primates; family Lemuridae; genus Lemur; species Lemur catta. The sequence continues at coordinate 33,482,851 of NC_059128.1, forward strand.
TCATTAGTTAAGGATCTCAAGGTGACATCATATGGGATTTAGGGTGGATCCTAAATCCACTGGTGTCCTCATAAGAGGGACACAGAAAGACACAAAGAAGGTGACGGGAAGAGATTGGAAGGATGCATCTCCAGGCCAAGGACACCAAACACTGCCAGCAACCACCGGAAGCAAAATGAGCGGCATGGAAGGCATTCGCCCTCAGGGACTCCAGAAGGAGCCAACCAGGCCAACTCCTTGATTTTGAACTTCTGGCCTCCTGAACTGAGAGAATAAATTTCTGTTGTTTTAAGCTACCTGGTTTGTGGTCATTTCTTACGGCAGCCCTAGCCAACGCATACACATCCCTCCCCAGCAAGGCAGGGGGCTTCCTCAACGGCGGCCACACAGCCGCCTTTCCCTGTGTACCCTGTACAGTGTCAAACACTTCGCCTACATCAGCCCTGCAACTTGGGTGTGTCTTCATTTTACGGAGGAGCAACCTGAGCCACAGGAAGTTACCCACGTGCCCGAGACCCCCAGCCAGGAAGCAACAGAGTGGCGCTCTGGATGCAACGGGCCAGGCCCAGAGCCCACTTCACTGCGCTCAGCCCCCGCGGAGCACAGTCTTCTAGAGTCACCTTCCCAGGTAGGCTGGGGTCCCCCTTCTCCCTGTCAACGGTGCTTACTCCCTGGGCACCTGCCGGACGTTCTACCGGCCCCACCTACTGATCTGGCCCAATGTCATAAGGACGTGTGAGGAGTCAACAGCTTCCACAGGGCAGGGAAGCGAGGGCTAGAGACTGAGGCCTCCCTACTGCTCCACGGGAAGCAGATCTGAGAACTACACTTCCTGGGGTGAAGACGGGTCTATGCTAGAGGGCTGGGCCACTGGAGGCCCGAGGGCCCCCGCGGACTGCAGCAGGCACTCACCTCCACGATGCTGCGCAGGTCCTGCACGTACATGCGCTCCGTCTCCACGATCTCCCGCACCACGCGGCCCAGGTAGCTGAGCTTGTGGTGCACAGACCCTGCCGCCGCCCGGCTGCCGAACGGGGACAGGGGCCCCCTCATATTCAGCCAGCTGCTGGAGTTGTTGTTACTGTTAGGGGGATGCCGGCCTCTCGGGGAGCCTGCCCCATTCTCGGCAGGAGCCTCGGAGCCGTTGGCCTCCTCCATGGCACCGTGGCTGTCACGGGAGGAGCCTGAGGAGGAGCTGGTGGACGTCAGGCTCACGGGCCGTTCCTGGCTGCCTTCTTGGCGGAGGGAGGCAGACACGGGCATCCTGGCATTGCTGCCTGGGGTGGGCACCCCAGGGAGATTCTGCGGCAAAACAGACCAAGGGTCAACGTCGGAGCACCCGCAGAAACAGAAAGCAGAAGGCTGTCTAGGGGAGGGCGGGGTGGGAAGCCACCGTTCACTGGGTTCGGAGTTCAGTGCTACAGGATGGAAAACGTTCCGTGGACGGTGATGACGGTCGCGCAACAATGTGAATGTATTTAATGTCATCAAACTGTGTATTCAAAAATGGTTACAATGGCAAATTTTATGTTATGTGTATTTTACTACAACTAACAAAACAAAACCGAATCCCAAGAAGAGCCCTTTCCTCAGACTCTATGAGCATTGACAGGGATGCCCAAGTCCATTTCCACTGATTGGGCTAAGTACTTAGCCTCTCGGAACCTCAGCTCCTCACCTGCAAAATAAAGGTGGACATGACCAACCCCAGGGCTGTGTCCTCAAGGACAAAGCGACCTGCAAGGCTCTGAGCATGGTGCCTGGCACAGCGTCAGTGCTCCACACACCACCACCCTGGTGATGATAATGGTAGCCGTCACGAAGCACCTCTTAAGTGCCACCTGTCTGGGCCTGTGCTGGGGTCACCATACAGGATGAGCAAAGATCTGGCTCTTACCATGTTAAGACAACACACATATCAGAGGGTAATATTCGCCCCAGGACTGCAAAACCTTGGAGGCACCATTGGCTTTACTATGAGCCTGAAATCTGCTGGATGCTGACAGGGAGAGGAGATGGTGGTGGCAAGGCTGAGCCAGCATTAGCCCCTGCCCCACCCCCAGCACCTGGTACTCCTGACTCATATCAGGCACCGGGACATTCCCCAGCGCTGAGCCATGGGTGAGTCTCTCCAAGCTCCCCTCAGCACAGAAGGCAGGAAACTGCACCCAGGTGAGGCAAACACAGCCCTAGGTGGACTTTATTCCCTGAGCACACAGTGGCTCATAGGCAGGCCCACCTGGAGCTGCAAGGGGACGGGGAAGGGGCGGTAGCCAGAGCCTACTGCAGGCTGTGGCCTGTGAGAAGGACAAGGACACCCCAGGCCCACCCCACAGGGCCAGAGCTCACCAACACCACTTTCCAGAATGCATATTTGTTATTTCCACAGGGAGGAAAAAAAATTTCCTGGGGATCCCTCTCACCCCTACTGACCCAAGTCTTCTACCCCTATCTGTAGGGCTCAGAAGCTATGAGACCACAGACATGGCCAGGGGGCCAAGGCTTGAGCTACAAGAAGGGTCTAGAAGCTCTGGCACTGGCCCCTCATTTTCTGTGCCTCTGGCCTAACCTGGAAACCAGCACACCTGGGACTCTGGCTTTTGCAAATCTCTCTGCCTTGGCATTGTGTCCTTGAGACCCACCCCATGCCATACCATCCCCCAACCTGTGTAACTGCTTCCAACCTTCGGGTCCAGAATTAGACGCTGCCCCCTCTGGGAACCTTCCTGTATCCCCCAAATCCAGGACCCCTTCTACGTACTCTTACAGCCTCCCGGGGTTCCCTACTGTAGCACTCGCTATGAGACCCTCTGCTCTAAACTGTAAGTTACTGAAGGGCAGGGGTCTTAAGGGCTGATTTGGCAATTGAATAATGATGGTGAACAAACTGATGCTTTTACTGAGCTACAAGTCAGATATGTCAAGACTTGCTGACGATCCTCCGCTGGCCCAGCCAGGTGCTCTGGAGCACAGCACTCTGTCACTCTGCGGCTCCCCAGAGGGGGTCACCTCTGAGGTGCTCCATATAAGCCTCTCATTTTGCAGATAAGGATGTGGTGGCAGTGCTGGCACCGTGTTCCCCTCCATAGCACAAGGCAAGGAGCACTAACTAATTAACAGGATCATCTGGTGAAATTCAGCATCCCAGGAGAGGCCCCTGGGAGATGTACCACTGCTGCTTTTCCCTCCCTCCTCCAAAGAGCCTTTACAATCGATCAGCTACGCCTCTCCCCAGAACCAGCCAGCGGGACACACCAAGTCATTTCTAGCACAAGGAAAGACAAAAACCCCAGCTCCACCCCAGCCCTTAACCCCTAGCCCTGGGACACTCTGATGTCCTTCAAAGCATGTAGTGTAGTCAGGCCCCCCAACCCCATCCCCATCTGTCCCAGGGCTGGAACAATGGGGCAAGGACTTCTGGCCTAAGACCTTTCCCAGATCAGACCTGGGGTCAGTCAGCTCCTCTGGGGAGGCCAAACGGCAAACGCCCAAGTCCCAAATGCATTTCACAGCCAGCCAGGTCGCAGCCCTAAAGCAAAAGATTCACCACGGCCTCCACCCCAACACACACACACACACACACACACACACACACACACACACACACTATCAGAGAGATTATCTCTATAGGGGACCTTCTGAGGGTCACTCTTTGGGGACCCCATCGTGGCAACATAAGCACACTTCAAGCCCAGAAACTGAAGCACCTTTTCTACTTGGAGAAGTTTTCTCTGGTTGAACATAGTTATCTACCTGCAAACTAAGCTCAAATTTTAAAAATAGTACTAGTGCCCAAATCTCCCTAAGGCTAAAACAAAGTGCTGCATACATAGTAAAAGTTACTTGTCCCTGGTAACAGCTTATGAGGTGGGTTCTATTATTACCCCCATTTTACAGATGCAGACACTGTGGCCACAGAAGTAGTAAGTGGCACAGGCTAGATTTGAACTCAGGCACTCAGGCTCCAGCGTCCATGCTCTCCTGCCACTGCCTCCCTAATGGATTTCACGCCAGCCAGGGCCACAAGTGAAGGATTAGTCACAGCCCCTGGATGCCTTGGCTCCGCTTCAGCGCAAGCTGTGGGGGACTTATGAAGACTTGAGAGATCAGAGCTAATAACATGACACTCGAAAGGACTGAGTCAAGATTCCTTACCGCTATTTCTGGACCTGCCACTCTGTGACCTCTGGCCATTCACTCCCCTGTTAGAACAACATAGTAAAATACAGATTTCAGGTCACAGGATCGCAGGTCATGGGTAAGCAGAAAGGAGAAGGAAAAAGCATGAGGCCTCCAGGATCAGACTGCACATTCTTGGATGACTACAGAAGCCCTGTAGTGACCAGAACTTGCTGGAAAAGAACTAGGGCTCGAGAAAGGGAGGGCTGAAGAACAAACGGGGCAGTGAGCACAAACAAAGCAGGGCGCAAGTGCACTGTTAGGAGAGCCACTTGACGGTGATGATGAGACATCGCACTCACTCTGACTGCATTCTGGCCCTAAGAGACTGATCGGGACCATCATGTGTGGCTCAAACTCCTGCAGAGACAGCAAAAGTACCTGCCCACACTCTCTCTGGGCAGGGCCGACCTTTCCTTCTATCCAACAGGCACCACCCTGTATCGTAACGTTCACCCCAAGGCAGGGGAGGTGAGGGGGCGACAGCAGCCAAAGCCTCAGGCCAGGTTCCCACACCCAGCCCGTCCTTCCACACCCGGTTTCCGGTTCCCCCAAGTACCCCCCAGCCGCCACCTCCTCCGTCTTTCAACGTGAATCAGTCTTCCAGAAAACTCTATATATCTCAAGCCCAACACCTGTGAAGCCCTCTTTGACAAGGTCTCTGAAGACCTTTCTTTCTGATGAGCCTAAGAAGCGCTCAGACATACACCTTTAAGGATCCAGGGCGGGAGAGGGTGAGAGATCAGTTTCTCTCTTTTTTTCTTTAAATGTAAATGCAATCCACACCCTTCCTCCACCCACACCTGTCCTGACTCCACGGCCCTGCCTCTGAGTACCTTCCCTGAACATCCCCAGGTAAGGAGGTGGGCAGGCCGCAGCAGGCCCCGTCTGGGCCCACATCCTTCCCTCTCCACGGTGCCTCAGCACCAAGCCCCCGATCTGACCCCACAGAAGCAAAATGACACGCATCCCCAAATCTGCACTAGCCTCTTGTCACTGAGGCAATGGGACCCTGCTCCCCCACCTTCAGAAAGGATCTGCCCACAGGGGCACTCACCTGGAACCTGCAGAGGAATCCCAGAGCCAGCCACACACTCTCTCGGGACCCCTCCCAGGCCAGTGAGCTGAGGAGAAGGCAGGAGAGGGAGAGGGGACACTTGGGGTGAACCCTCTGGTGGGTGGACATGCCAGAGACTCCCCAGAAAACATGCTGGCTCAGAGAGGGTGAAGGCTCCCTTCACCCACACCCAGGAAGCGGGAGCCCCACAGCACACCTGTGTGCGAGGAGGGTCCCCAAGGGCAGCTGCTGCAAAGGCCCCAGTGGGGTGACAATTCACATGGCACCTGCACACAGGGAAAGTCCTTCCTCAGGAAAGTGACTGTGCTGCCCTGACCCCAACCGCAACATCCAGACATTCCAAAGGCTCTCCAAACCAGGGCGGCTGACCGGCCTTTGACCTTTCCCCAGAACAATCCCCCCAACTCCACTTTCAGATCTCCTCAGGAAGGGTGCCAGGAGGAAGCAATCGAGAAAAGCTACTGCTTTTCCAGATAGGCTTTTCCAGACGGATGGACGGAGCGGGGAGCAACGTGAACGGCCAGAGACCTGGGCTGAGATGGTTTAATCTCGCGGCTGTGCTCTCACCCGCAGCGCAGCACCACCCTGCTCCCCAGACTGTCCCCCGCAGAAGCCCAGCTCTGCCCATTGCCCCACTTCCCCGCCCGAGGCTCTCCTGGTGGAAGGGAGGACGCCCCAGAGGGTCTCCTTGCCCTCCTTCCTCGCAGTCTCCTCATGCTGAGCCTCCCGGAGATTCGGGGGCCCTGAGCACCCTAAGAAAGCACAAGAAAGGGCTCCCCGGGGAGTGACTCTGTGTTCACTGTGAGCAACGTGACTGCGGAGGCTGTGCCAACAGTGTGACCGAGGTTTCTGGGCCACCCAAACCCGGCCCAGCTGGCTCAAATTCACTTTCCCTCGGGAGTTCATTTTCCCACCACCTAAGCACGGCAGGGCCACACACCTTGGCCGCATCCCTGCAGCAGGGACACAGCTGCCAGGAAGGAAAAGGATTGTCGTTGCTGGGGGGGGGGGCGCCTCCTCCCACCTGGACTCTGGGAGGAAGTCTGGGCCCACAGACTTAAGTCCAGAAAACTCCCTTGGCCTGGCCTCGGGAGGGAAGGAAAGCCCCTGGCACCCTGTTTCAGAGGGAAGGCTATTCACCCACAGCCCCTGCATTTGCTCATGCTGTTTCTCCAACCTGGTATGTGTCCCCAGACCCTCCCCCTATACAAATTTAGCCAAATCACTTCCTCCAGGAAGGCCTCCTCAACCATTTTCAATCCCTCCCAACATACACCCTACTGCAAGCTGTATACCACCCAACAGGATAGCCACAGCCTAATCCTTCGAGGGTTACCTTACATGGCAAAAGGGACCCTGCAGATGTGATCAAGTTCAGGATCCCGAGATCGGGAGATTGTGCTGTATTATCTGGGTGGGCCCTTAGGAGAGGGACCCAGCAGGGGTCAAAGTCAGACAGAAGTTCATGTGACAACAAAAGCAGAGGCACAGAGAGGAGACTGGAAGATGCTATGCAGCTGGCTGAAGACAGAGGAAAGGGCCACCTGCCCTGGGCAGGCACCCTGGGCAAGCTGGCAACAGCGAGGAAGCAAATCTGCCCGGGAACTCCAGAAGAAGCACAGCCCCTTGAACTCTGCCCAACTCCTGACCTCCAGAACTTTACAAATGTGTGCTGTTTTAAGCCACTAAGTGTGTGACATCTGTTATAGCAGCAGTAGGAAACTCATACACACACTACTTTGAACTCTAATGGGCCAGGATACCACTTAAAGCACTGGCTGCGGGACTTCCTATGTGCAATAATTTCTTCCGGACAAGACAGTGAACCCCACTAGGCTGGGCCTTCTTCCCCAAACCTTTCCTTCACCCCCAGTGGGAAAGGCACCACTAGGTGCTCAATAAATGCCTGCCGGAAGGACTACAGGATGGTGCCTGGAGCGAGAAAGGTAAACAGTGGCCGAGGTCAAGACCAAAGCCAGTTCCTCCTAGACTAATGAGTTTCCACATTAGTCACCACCAGCCAGTTTCCAATCAGCCAAGAAGCACCAGGATCTATGACTGCTCATTCACCCCGGCAGTCCCATCCTACGTGGCCCCAGACGAGGGGCTAGGGCAGGGCACAGCTGTCCTGCAGTGCCACATACTGAGTGACCACCACCAGGGACTGGGAGCAAGGGGAAAGTGGCCAAGTTTGGAAAGGGGACTGAGATGATAAGGTCTCCCTACAAATACCCCAGCAAAAGCAGTCCACTAGGAAGGTTCACGGAAACAATATACTAAAGCCATGTGAGAGCAATTACTGTTGATTGCAAATTGCTCACAGCCAGGGTAGGTCAACTTGGCTTCCAGCACAACTTGTCACTCTGTGGGGAAATGACACACTCTCCCCAGAAAGGGAGCAGCCAGATAGTCCTAAAAGGTGGTGTTAGAAATTACCCCTGGAAATCACAGATCTGAAGTTCCCAAAGGCCTTACCCTTCTCACCTCTGGATCAAAGTCTCACAGGACCACTGCTATTTACCAGCCAAATTCAGGCACCCAGCCTTGCAAATTAGCCATCTTATTGGCCCTACCCCCACTTCACAGGCTACAGTTTGAGGCCTCTAGGATAGTGGGGGCAGGGATGGTGCGGCAGAGGCAGTTGCGAAAGGAGGAGGAAAGAGTCACACCTTCAGAGCTACAGCACTTATTACCAGTCGGGTTCAAAGGCACTGGAGAATCTCAGTGGGAACCAAGTAGAAACAGAGGGGCCTCATCAGGTCCCTCTGCTTTCTCAGCAGAGAAGGGAATATGCAGGCATGCAATGGGGACCCACAAGGGTTAAATGCAGTAAACTCATGCACAGGCTTTCGGGTCAGGCAGACCTGTTAGAATTCCAGGTTCTCCACCTTCCTGGCTGTATGTATGTGGCCTTGGGCCAGTCACTTGACCTCACTAAGCTTCAAGTTCCTCATAGGCAAAATGGGCACAGTAACAGTGCCAACCTCCCTGGGTTGTCTCCAGGATTTAGATGATATACATAAGTAATCTGTACCTCTGACGCACAGGAAGCCCACCAAGAATGGTGCTGCTGGCGGTGGTGATAGAGGAATCACTTATTTGTTTCACAAGCACCAGGACAAGAGATTTTTCTGACTTGCACCTCAAATTTTTGACCCACATCTCAAATTAATAATAAAAGGTACAAGTTTGATTTGGGGACCCAGCATGACCTAACCGTCCCCCACCAAGCCTGTGCTTATCCATCTTCTAGGATTCCAACATCATCGTGGACCGCGATCTAACAAGGGCGGACACAGAGCAATTCAGTCGGAAAGGAAAGAGCTGATCCTGGTACCCAGCAGGTCAAACCACAGAGTGAAGTATAAATGAGTCAGAGTCCCATTGCTCTGGCATGCAGGGCACATTCCTCAGCGTTTCACAGGACGAGACAGTGCCGTGTACTGCTAGGAGCTGCAGAGGAACAGAGCCATGGGGGAACCACAGGAAGTTAAGGCAACTTGAAAGAAAAAAAGCACAAATTAGTGACCAAAAAAACCAACCTTGACATTGGTCTTTGGGTTTTAGATCCAGATTTAGGGTAGATGTCTGGGAGAGCCAGGGTGTAAGACAAAGCAGCAAGGCCCTGGTGTTCACCCATTTCCAAAGTCACAGGGAATATAAAAAGGGGGAAAGCAGAAGAATGTATATGAAGGAGCCTGGGGACTACGGCCAGCATGCCTCCAAACTACCCTAGCTCTGCTCCTAACCACCGTGGATAAGTCAGCAAGCTCTTTGTGCCTCAGTATCACTTCTTTTATTTGGGGGTAACACTAGTTATCTTTCCTAAGTTGCGCAACTTTGGAATCCATTCACTGGACAAGTATTTTATCAAGCACCTACTTTGCACAAAAGGGCAGCCCAGTGGGAGATACAAGGATGAATCACACACAGACACAGCCCACAAGAGCTTGTATTCTGTTAGGAGAAACAAGACAAGCGCATCCCTCACAGAGGAGGTGGAGCGTGGTGCAGGCAGAAGCAGAATGGAGCTCACTCCAGCCTCCAGGTTGGGAATTCCTTCAACACCTGTGAGCACGGTGCTTAGGCCCTGGGGATGCTGACATGAATAAGACAGTGTCCCTGTCTTTGAGGAACTTGAACTCTAGAAGGAAAAACAGCCATATAAACAGAATACTCACTAAACAATGCTTGAGTGCTACTACAGAAGTACAATAAATAAACTATGTGAACAGAAGACCGAGTGGCTAGTGCTACCTGAGGGGATCAGGAAGCTTTCTAGGAGGAGGTGACATTCCAGCTGAGTCATGAATGTGAGTAAGCTTTCGCCAGGTGAAGAAGAGAACTGAGGGCGTCTGATGCCAAGGGAGAGCATAAGGGACAGCTGACTCCCGACAGGACCCAGACCACCCAAGGATCTGGGCGTCTGACAACAAGAGGCCATGCCGGAAGGCCATGGCAGACTCAAGGGATCCATGTGGCTTTGTGGGAAAGGACAGATCCAAGCCGGGTCTGGAAGAAAAACTACTGAAACAGCTGGAAACGGGGACCCATGAGATGAGGTGTGAGAATGAGCCCTACAAAGGTACAAACCGCAATGTGAGGCTGGGGCTACAGGTGCCTGTAGAACCAAGGAATGTTCAAGAAGAATGCAGAGGCCCAGGAAGGTGCTAACTGTTCACAAAGCACTTCAAGGAGGAGAGAGAGAAACCGAGGGCACCTTGGCTAGAAACAGTAATGAGACCTATTGCAACCCACGTGAAGGGGGAAGATGTGAGGCCCCAAATTAATGAGAGGATATGAAGCTACACACAAATTAACTGCTTCTAAGAGCAAGGAGGTAACACCTACCCTAGAAAACTGAGATTTCAGGTCTTCATTGGAAGGGAGTCTCCCACTGGGATTTCAGGCCAGCAGCTTAACTGGTCCGGAAGAGGGTTTTTTCCTTCCCCAAATTTTCACTTTCCCTACCCAAGGACATCAGAATTAGGGGGCAAGGTGCCAGCAGGGTGGCTCCTCCAAACAACTCCCTCCCCAACGCCAAGCATGAGCCTCCAGACCCAGTTGGTTAGATCCCCCATGGCCTTCCCAGCCCTCAGGCCTCTTCCTCACAGGCACTGACTGCAACAAGAGCTCCAAGGAACCCCCTTCTTTGCCCTGGGCTCTAACCTTGGGCCGACTGCCTGGCCCAGAGAAGTTAGGAAAGTGGGTTTTCCAAAGCAGGCCTTAAGGGCTCACACACAAGTGTACATACTCAAGGCCGCAGGCCCTTAAGTCAGCAGGTCTCCCTCCAGGAGGCCAGGGGGCCCCTCTCCACCAGCAGCACCGGCCCCCATCCCCCACACCCCTTGCCTCCCCTTCCAAGGGGCCTCACCAGAGAGGCCTGAGAAACTCATCCAACCAGTTCCCGGGCAGAGCAGAGGAGCTTCCTCCCTCTGCTGAGAGGGTACATGGACCAGAACTCCGACAGGTGGGGCAGCGTCCCCAAGCCCCAGGTGCTGGGGTGCAGACGCATGAGAGACTCAGCCCGGGCAGCAGACTCTACCCCTGGAGAAGTGAGGCCTTGATTCAGGGTTGAAAGAAATAGCCAAGTCAGGGCAACGATCTGCCTGGGTGGCCTCGCTCCTGCTGTGCAGAGTTGCAGAAGGGTGGGCGCCCGGTCCCCACTGTCCACGGCTGTGGAAGGGGGGAAGCACCTCCTTTCACCTGCTCTACCAGCTGCCACGTGATTTGATCCAAAGCAACCACCCTCTGTGGATTCTGGGAAAAGGAAACTTCAGGAAGAAGTAGGAAATTAACTCTGCTTTTCCATGGGGGTGCACACGCGCGTGTACAGGGTCCTACACAACCTTCTCTAACCACCAACTGCGCATGTTCAAGACCCTCAGAAGCCCCCTCACAGAACCACTCACAGTCGCCTCCGAAAGGAAAACAAGAGTGTCTTACAATCACCCAGCCACATGACAGGGCCACCAGAAGCAGCCGGGGCAGGTAAGACAGGAGCAGCTCTCCCACGCCTGCTCCCGTTATGGTCCTCAGTTTCTGAACCCCACGAGAAAAAACTGCCTTTTTGCCCCAAAATCTGTGGCTGGCCAGGTTTCCTAGGGGGGATCTGGCAAGGCTTGAAGGCCCAGAGTTGAAAAAGTCCCCATCACACCCCACTCGCAGTCCCTGGCCTGGCCCAGCTGGGTACCTACCGCTTTCCTCAAAAGGGCTCCCATCCGAGCACCGGGAGGGCGGCGAGGGGCCGGGGAGCTGCATTCTCCCCAGCACCGGCAGCAGAGCAGTTAACAGGCTTGGGGAGAGCAGCAAGCTGCCACCAACTGCCTCGGGAATTAAAGCGCCCGCCGCCTCCTGCAAAACCTCGTCAATAAACGTCCTATTCAGAACCAGTTCTGCGTGTGGGTCATACTTTCTGCATTTCTCTCATTCCTGATTTCTGGGGGCCCCAGCACAGGAAGTGCAGCTTCCCACCACAACTCAGCAGGTCCACGCCGGGTGAGGACCCTGGCCACAAGCCCAGGAGGTAAGCACCACTGGCTGAGGAGGTGCAAATATCTCCAGCAATTAAGCACTTGGGATACTAACTGCAGGAAGTCAAATTCTGAAGACTCAAGAACAAAGCCAGATCATTCACCAGCACAACAATACTCTATTTATGCAGCACCTCCCCCATCCCAGGCCCTCGAAGCCTGAGGATATTAACCCTTATGTCCTCACAACAGCAGGGGGGGCGGGGAAGGGCAGGTGGGCCTCAGGTATTATTACCCCTGTTTTAGAGATCAGAAAACAGAGGCACAAGTGGCTCCCAAAATGCCAGGCTGAAATAATCACAGTTAACATTTCTGAGGGTGTACCAGATATCGTGCTAAACACATTCTCTGTATAATCCTAACACGAACCCAGGACCATACAGTTGGGTAAGTGGGAAAGACAGGGTTTGCTGGAATCCATGTATCCGGGGCAACACCACCTCCCACGGCACCCAAGAGATTCAGTCAAAGACACCATCACTCAGCCGCCTTTCCCCTCACCCTCCGCCCCACATGAGAATATCCTCATGCACTTTTTACCCCTTTACAATTAACACTTTGCCCAGAACAAGTTCCTAGACGGTGGGGCAACCTGGGAATTCATAACCCACCTGTAGATGCCTCCAGAAACCATATATGACCAGCAGAAAGCAACCCCAAGGCACAGGCCTTCCTTTCCTCCCACATACTCTCACAGCAGGGGTGCCAATCTGCCCGGCAGCTCAGTGAGTGGCAACTACCCTAAACTGTTTTCTCTGAGTGCTCTGTCCCTTTAATGCAATTACAACCTCGTAAAGGTAAGAACCAGGTCTTCCAGGGTTTTGTGCTCTTTTTTCCCCCAGATCTTTTGGCATTTAAATGTCTACTTCTGAGAGCTGTGCAAAAACGTGCCAGAGAGGAAGGCTGATGCACATACAGTGGATGGGATTCGGGGGGCTCTTACGATGGGAGGAAAAAGCCACTCCCAGCGGAGGGTTTAGGAATGGAAAGCCAAGCTGTTCACCTCTTCTCTGCTCCTCGTCATACCCAGCTCAGATGAAAGCTCCAGAATCAGGGTTGAGAAGACTTTCTATCGGAAAAGAAAACCTCAAACTCATTCATATTTATTTACAGTATAAACCATATGCCAGGTACTGGAGTTACAGCAGTGACTAAGACAAATCCTTGCTCTCCCAGAGCTTACAGTCCAGTGGGGAAGAAGGCCACAAAAAGGTAGACAAATAACTAATATATTTCTGGAGAGTGGTAAGCGCTATGAAGACAGAGCAAAGAAAACAGAGTGTGACTGGAGGATGGGAACTTCACTAGGTAGGGATGCCTGGGAAGGCTTTCAGGAAGTGATTCCTGAGCAGAGACTTGTATGATAAGCAGCAGCCAGACAGGCAAAGCCCTGTGGAATCAGCCTTCCAATAATCTTTTCCTCTATCCCACCTTAGCCATCCACGCACATGTTTGATATGCCCTAGACATCATCACCAATAAGTGCATACTTCCAAAAGTGCATGGGAAAACAAACTTTCACCAGGGAGTCAAAAATGGAACTGGCACTCAAAGAACTAGAGATAAAAGAAAACATCTGCAAAAGACTTTGGAAAAAATGAATATTTAAAATGACTAAAAAAAATAAAATAAAAACCATTAAAAAAGAACAAGATAGTATGAACAGGAAAGAAACAGGCCAATTAGATAAAGTACTAAATGAATATGTAACATATGGTATTGAAATTTAAAACCCAATAGCTAAGTTAAGTAGAAAATTAAACACAGCTAAGGAAAGAATTAGTGAAATGAAACATAAACTGGAGAAATCATCCTGAATTCAGTTCAAAGAAATCAGATGGAAAGTGTGAACATTAAGAGATGTATAAGTTCACAAAGAAGAAAAAGGAAAGGATGGGGGAGATACAAATTTCAAAGAGATAATGTATACGAGTTTTCCAGAACTGAAGATAGAAATTAGTCCTCAAAGGCACACACCAAGTTAAATTTAAAAGAAGTCCACATTTAGATATATTGTAGTATAAATGCAGAAGACCACAGGACAAAAAAAAAAAGAATATCTTAAAGGATTATAAGGAAATGTCATGAACTATATGCCAATGAATTAGACAACTTGGATGAAATAGACAAATTCCTAGAATGACACAAACCACTGACTCATTTAGAAAGAAATAGAAAATCTGAATAAGAAATTGAGTTAGTAATTTTTAAACTTCCAATAAAGAAAAGCCCAGGACTAGATGGTTTCCCTGGTGAAGTCTACCAAATGTTTAAAGAACTAACACCAATTCACAAACTCTTTCCCAAAAATAGACAAGGAAACACTTCCCAACTCATTCTATGAGGCCAGTGTTATCCTGCTATCAAGGCCAGAAAAGAGCACAGAAAAGAAAGCGACAATTCAATATCCCTTATGAATACAGACACAAAAATCCTCAACAAAATACTAACAAATTGAATCTAGCAACATATAAAAAGGAATAAATACTATGACCACGTGGGATTTAGCCCAGAAATGCAAGATCAGGTTAATATCTAAAAATTAATTGGTATAATTCAAGATGATAATAAAGTACAAAGACCACCTGATCATTTCAATAAACCCAGAAAAAACATTTGACAAAATCCAACACTCTTCTCTGATAAAAATATTCAACAAACTAGGAATAGAAGGGACTATCCCCAACCTTATATACTGTATCTACAAAAAAACCACAAAATACATCATACTTAATGGAGAAGACAATATTTATCCACTAAGATTAGAAACAAGACAAGGATGTCCACTCTTGCCATCCTATTCAACATTATACTGGAGTTCTAGCCAGGGCAATTAGGCAAGGAAAAGAAATAAAAGAGATCCAGATTGAAAAGAAAGAAATAAAACAATCACTATTCATAGATGACAAGAATTTGTACAGAGAAAATCCTAAGGAGTCTACTACAAAACCATTAGAACTAACAAAAGGCAGGACACAAGATCAACAAACAAAAATCTATTTTATTCCTATACACTAGCAATCAACAATCCAAAAGCAGAATTAAGAAAACAATCCCATTTACAATAGCAGCAAAAAGAATAAAATACTTAGGTTTATACTTAACAAAAGAAGTATAAGACTTGTACACTGAAAACCATAAAACACTGTTGAAAAAATTAAAAACCTAAAAAAATGGATAGCCATTCCATGTTCACAGCTCAGAACACTTAACATGTTTAGATACCAACACTCAATGAATTAATCTCAAGATTCAACACAATCTCTATCAAAACACCAGATGATTTTTTTTTTTTTGCAGATACTGACAAGCTGACCCCAAAATTTGTGTGGAAAAACAAGGGACTGGAATAACCAAAACAATCTTGAAAAAGAACAAAGTTGGAGGGTTCACACTTTCTGATTTCAAAACTTATTACAAAGCTATAATTATCAAGACTGTGTGGTACTGGCATAAGAACAGACATACAGATCAATGGAACAGAATTCAGATTATGGAAATAAAACATCACACGGATAGTCAATTGATTTTCAACAAGGGGGCCAAGACAATTCAAAAGGGAAAGAATAATCTTTTCAACAAATGATGCTAGGACAATTGGATATTCACATGCAAAAGAATGGATTTGGACACCTATTTCACAAAATAGTCAAAATGGATTATAGACCTAGATGTAAGAGGTAAAATCATAAAACTGGTAGAAGAAAAGATAGGAGTAAATCTTCGTGAATGGGAGTAATAGTTTCTTAACCCAACACCAAAAGTACAAGCGGCAAAAGAAAAAAATAGATAAATTGGACTTCACCATCAAAATTTAAATTTTTTGTGTTTCAAAGGACACTATCAAGAAAGTGAAAAGATAAACCACAAAATGGGAGGAAATATCTGTAAATCATGTATTTAACAATGGACTTATATCCAGAATATATACCTTTACAACTCAACAATAAAAAGATAATTCAATCTAAAAAGGGGCAAAGGATCTGAAGATATTTCTCCAAAGAAGATACACATACGGCCAAACACATGAAGTATCATTAGGGAAATGCAAGTCAGAACCACAATTAATACGACTGTATACCCACTAGGATGGCTAAATGATGGATAATAACAAGTGTTGGCAAGGATTTGGAGAAATCAGAACCATTGTATATTGCAAGGTGGGAATACAAAATAGTAAAGCCTATTTGGAAAACAATTTAGCAGTTCCTCAAAAAGTTACACACAGAGTTACCTTACGACCCAGCAGTTCTACTCCTAGGTATATACCTAAGAAAACTGAAAACATCTGTCCACACAAAAACTTGTACATGAATGTCCATATCACATATCACCAGGATTCATAACAGCCAAAAATTGGAAACAACTCAGCTGTTCATCACCTAATAAATGGATAAACTAAATGCAATCACCCATCCCAAAGGAATATTATTTAGCAATAAAAAAGAATGAAGTACATAAAATCACAATGAGATATCACCTTACCCCAGTTAGCATGGCTTTTATTAAAAAGTCCAAAAACAATAGATGCTGGCATAGATGCAGAGAGAAAGGAACACTTATACACTGTTGGTGGGACGCAAATTAGTATAATCTCTATGGAAAACAGTTCTTTCCTCAAAGACTAAAAGTAGACCTACTATTTGATCCAGCAATTCCACTACTAGGTATTTACCCAAAGGAAAATAAGTCATTTTATCAAAAAGACACCTGCACTCGAATGTTTATTGCAGCACAATTCACAATTGCAAAGATGTGGAATCAACCCAAGTGCCCATCAATTCATGAGTGGATTAATAAAACGTGGTATATGTATACTATGGAGTACTACTCAGTCACAAAAAAGATGAATTCATACCTTTTGAAACAATCTGAATGGAACTGGAGACCATTCTCCTAAGTAAAGTATCACAGGAATGGAAAAACAAATACCACATGTACTCACTATTAAATTGGAACTAACTGATGAGCACACATGTGCACAGAGGGAAGTAAAACTCAGTGGAAAGCAATGGGGGGAGGAGGGAGGCCAAGAGCGGGATAAACCTAATGTACCCAACCTAATGGGTACTGTGAACACTATTTGGGTGATAGGGACACCTATAGCCAGGACTCAAGCAGCATAAAAATGATCCATGTGACCTAAAACATTTGTACCCGCTTAATATTTTGAAATAAAAAAGGAATGAAGTACTGATACATGCTACAAATGACTGAACCTTGAAAACATCAGGCTAAGTGAAAGAAGCTAGTCATAAAAGATTATATATTATATGATCCCATTTACATGAAATGTCAAAAATAGGCAAGTTTAGAGAGAAAGTACATTCGTGGTTGCCTCGGGCTAGGGGACAGGGAAAATGGGAAATGATTGCTAATGGGTCTAGGGTTTCTTTTGGGGGTCATAAAAATGTCTTAAAATTACATAGTGGTGACAGTTGCACAACTCTGAATATACTAAAAACCAATGAATGAACTACACACTTCACAGAGGTGAATTTTAAGATACATGAAATATATCTTAATAAAGCTATAAATTAAAATATATATAAAGAAAGAATATCATTAGTCAGCTGGACAAATATAGACTATTAAATAATCAGTGCTGGAAAAATTGGCTATTCCTCTGGAAAAAATAAAATCAGTTCCATCTTACAAGGTTGAGTGGTTCTCAATCATAACTATACATAAAAGTCACCTGGGGCCATTTTAGAATCATTTCTGGGCCACCCCAAGATATTTGTATTTTATTGGTCCAATCTGGGGTGAGACTAAGGCATCAGTACGTTTTTTAAAACTCCTCATGAAACTTTAATGTATAGTCAGGTTTGAGAACCAGTGTCATATAAAAAAAAAAAATGCATTCCAGATGAATTCAAAATGTTAAGTGTGGGAAACAAAACTTAAATGTAGAAGAAAATATATTTATAAATCAGAGAAGGAAAGGATTTCTTGAACAAGACACAGAAAGTACAAATAAAAGATTGGTAAATCTGACAACATTAAAAATAAAACTTCCCCATGAAAAATAACATTATTATAATAAAGTTAAGACAGTCCACAGATATATATATAATGCATATAGCCTACAAAAGATTAGTTATTTAACACATACATACACATATTTTTTTAACTCCTACAAATCAACAAGAAAAAGACAATGGCAATTAAGAATGCATAAAGGATAGAATTATCTCTGAGAAAGTACAGAAGAACTCTAACATGTCTCAGGGTGGGGACCTGGGGTAGCTAGGGGACAATAGTGGGAGACTTTTCATTTTGTTCCTTTTTGGGAGTTTGAATCACATGGATGTATTATTACCTGGTTAAAAAAATGTTTTCATGTAAGCGGCAAAGACTAAGAATAGTAAACACAACTGGCCAGTAAACATGAAAAGTACTCAACCCTACTCATAATGTAAGTGCTAATTTTCAAAACCAATTTTTAAAAAATTTTCCCACCTCTGCTTTAAAATAATTTTAAAATACCATTTCATATCCACCTGATTAGAGGAGACAATCCAAATATTAGTGAAGTAGGAGCGCTCATATTTCTGGTAAGAATAAATTAATTACAAATCACTTGAGCATTATCTGGCAGTCCCTTGAAAAGTACACTTTATGACCCAGTGATCCCACTGCTGGCCTACACACTAGAGACCCAGCACGTGGATGTTCAATACAGTATTATTTATAGTGGTGAGAAAACGGAAACCACTTAAGTGTCCATCAATGAGGGAACTGAGATATATATATAGTTATATAATACATACCATATAGCAGTTAAAATGAATAAACTAGATTTAAATATATCAACATGAATAAATTTAGAAACCAATGTTAGTTAAAGAAAATTTAAGTCCAAGAAAAAGGACATTCAACATGGTACTATATATGTCAAAATTAAAGTAACATGGAGACCAGCTTGAGCAACACAGCGGGACCACAGCTCCACAAAAAATAGAAAAATTAGTTGTGCATGGTGGTGGACTAGCTGTAGTCCCTGCTACTCAGGTGGCTGAGGCAGGAGGATCACTTCAGCCCAGGCGTTTGAGGTTGCAGTAAGCTGAGATGATACCACTGCACTCTACCTGGGGCAACAGAGACCCTGTCTCAAAAAAAAAAAAAAAAAAATACGAAATCAAACATGATGGCAAGCACCTGTAATCCCAGCTACTTGGGAAGTTTTGAGTCCAGGAGTTTGCCTGGGCAACACACTAAGACCCCATCTCAAAATAAAATAAAATGACACAATACTATAAATTACTTATAGATAACCTTTAAAAGTATAAAAACATTCATAGGAATGATAAGCACTATGTTTGTGTGATGTTACTTCTAGGGAAGTAGGGAAGAGAAAAGGATTGAGAGGAAACAAAAGCAAGTTGCGGTTGCAGTTGCATTGTAACATTTATCTCTGTAAAAAACGAGAAGTATGATAAAATTAACATTTGCCAGATCTGCAAGGTTGGCACATGGGGTAGGGGTTTCTGCGCAGGGACAGGCCCAGCCACCCTGCAGACCAACTGGAACAACCAGCACCAAGACTGCACAGCACAGTATCTTTGGGCAGCATCCAGACCAAAACAAAGGACAAAGCTCCTGATGGAAGGAGGCCTGGGATTTTTGAAATCGCAACTCCTCCCTGTCATTTTCCGGCCTCAGAAAGTGCTATGTGGCACCCAGGTAGGTGCTTAAAACGCAAATGCACTGAAAGCACTCTTGTTTCAAGTGAGGCAAACACCCTCTGGGGTAACCAGCAATCTGCTTGGGTGGAGCTGAATTAAGATTGGGCCCATCCCACAGCCCTACTATGACACAGTCCAACCCGAGCCAGCTGGACCCCCTGTGGACAGGGAGCTGTCCAAAAAGCCACTTTGTCAAGAGTGTGCAAAGTTTTGAAACAATCTGGCTTAGAGCTAAGAGCATAAACTCCAATCATCCCTGCCAAGTCTCAGCTGAATACTCCTAGACAAGTTATCCAACCTTGTGGGGACTTGGTTTCCTTATCTGGGGGGGTGGGGGTGTAACACTACTTATATTGCCTTGTTAAAAAGATTAGTGATATTATTACCTAATTGTCAACACTTATGGGAATCTTTTAAAAATCTGTTACACACTTCCTACCTTCCTAAGCAGAGTCAAGGGAATGTAATGTAACCTTTTCCTGATGACTCAGGGTCACAATTACCAGCCAAGCATCAGTTATCAAACTGATGATCCCCAAAGGTCCAAGGTGGGCCAAGCCATTCCCCCTAACAAAGAATGGCCCCCAGCTCTTCTGCTAATGCTGGCTTTTCCTGACATTTTGATCTCAGTCTGCTCTTCTTGCCAACTCTGCACTGTGGTCATTTTTCCCCTCTATGTTGGTTCCTTTATCCTCTCATTTGCTGCTTCTTATGGGCTTGCAAATAGGATGACACAGCTTATGTGCAAAACTTAAACAGGGTCTGGGGAGGCTGGTATGAAAAAAATGTAGGAACTTGAGTTCTTGACCTTCTAGGCTATATGCAAATAAGCAAGGCTGCTGGGAGGCTGAGTTCCGAAGAGGATTTTAGGAGAGAAGTGTTACAGGATATAATAGAACATATTACAGGATGGATGAACTCTACCCAAAGCTCTAAGCACACCTTGCTGTCCACTTTGGGTTCAACTTGCATGTCTTAGAAGACTGGTCCCAGTGACTCCAGGTACTGTTACACTTTGCAGGCTGTAGGAATACAGGGCTTCCTCCCTCACTGTCAGCATAGCTGACCACAGGCGACCTTCTTAGAATCGTATGTTCTCAACATTCTCAGACAAGAATAGAACATTTGTAAAGAGTGTGAAGATTTCTTGAATTCCTAAGGTTTCATCACACAATGGGGTTTTACTTATTGGACAAATATTTATTGGAATCCTACTCCACAACAGGCACTAGGGATGTAGCAATGAGCTGGATGAATAGAGAAGCTGCATGAATACTGGCTCCCTTTTCCTTTCAATAAATACTTGCTGTCTGTTGCTCAACAGCACACACACAGCCTCACTGGGGAGTAAGGGAGATGAGTTTTAAGAGCTTCCAGTACCTGTAGAACCCCTATCTCCTTTTAGGATCCAGTTACCAAGGTCAAAAGACTTCACTCCTCTTGCATCTCTCCCTTTCGTTCTCAACTCAGACTCTAGCAATAATGAGTGCAACTCCTAGGAGGCTCAAACTGTGTTTCACAAAAGGTTCATGCACAGCCACCACTGTGTCCACCAGCACCTTGTTCAGGTTGTGTGTTCAGGAGTCCTTAAAGCTTTCCTTGAGCTTAAATCAGGGCTCTCTCCCCAAAGGCCAGCCAAGAACACCTTACAAAGCCCGGTTCTCCCTTTAGCCTTGCATTCCCAGACGGCAACAGCGCACCCAGGGCTGGATCTCCCCCTACCACTGCCTTCTCTCCCTAACCCCATGGAAGAAAAGCTGAAGGGGATGAGACCATCAAGCCCAGATTACTGTCAGGGTGGGACCCAGCACAAGCCCATCATGCCCTGTAGATCACACTTTAACAGTCCTGGAGGCCACGTGGGAACAAAGATGAGTCACACCCAGTTCCTGCCCCCAGCAGCGAGCTTCTACCCAAAATAAAAGGGACCCAGTTAGGAAGGCCAGGCTTCATCCCAACAGCTGACATCCAGAGGGGCTACCAGCATCTCCAGGTGGACCTCCTGCAGGTCCACAGGTTAGTTGACCCTGCCTGTTTTCTTTCTCCTGACATCACCCAACATCATAAACATGCCCGGGGCTGGCTGTTCAGGGTCCTCTTCGCAACTTCCTCCCAGGCCAGATTGTATCTAGCATTACCCAGTCTCCAAGCACCAACTGGCAGGGCCAGAAAGTTCCTTCATCGCAGGGCCTGCCTGGCTGCCCAGCGAGTAGGCAGAAGGTGGGGGGTGAGGGGTGTTCTGGTTGATGACCACTTCCCTGGGCCTCACCCTCCACCGCCCATCCCTCACTTCCGGAGCTAGGGCAGGGCCCCCAGGAAACCGCTCACCACAAACTTTGACAGCAGTATTTTAGATTACACCCCTCCCTTTGAGGCCCGTGGTTCCAGCTGAGAGGGGAAGAGGCTCATCAGATCAGCTGGGTGGAAGCAGCTTGGAGCTGGGCAGGCCGGACCCTAAGCTCTCATTGTGTCTGTCATTCTGTTACTTTAAATTCTAGTCCTTATTGAAAGTCCTTGCGGGGCAGCCTCAGAGCCTCCAGCAGAATCCTGTTATCTTTTTGGGCTTTCCCAAAATGGGAAGCTCCACCCACCGTCTGCCCCTTTCCCTCTTTCCCCACACCCACAGCATAACTTATCTGCAGGGGGGTAGGGGACAGCCTTCCCAGCTGAGAGGCAGAGTAGAGAGGCCAGGGACAAGGTGATTCATCCCAGCTGGTTGGAAGCAGGGGGAATTCCAGAGCAAGGGAGGGTCAGGACTCCCCAGGTCATCCTACCCCGCCAACCAAACACACCTGGGAGTCCTGCATCCTCAGCCATCTGCAATCTAGGGGAGGGCAGGAAAGGCTCACTAACTAGAAAGTTTTCACTAGGGTTTTCTATTTTCATGGCCCTTTAATTCCCCCTCCTGCCCACTACTTAAAATGAAAAGCTTTTCACCTGGAGTCCTTAGCAGGCATTCAGTATCTCCTGCCACTCCTGCAGAATCTGGCTGGAGAACACCTCCACAGGCCTTGCTAAACACTCAACACTGGTTATCTCATTGTTCGTTCCCACAACGCCACATGTGGTGGGTAGGATGACTAACCATTTTACAGGTGAGAAACTCAGGCTCAAAGGAGGTTAGCGCCATGTCAAAAGCCAGAGGGCTAGTAAGCTGTCAAGCCAGGATTTGAAGCCAAGCATGCCCAACTCCAGACCCTGCTCCTAAATGCCACAGTGGGATGCTGAACTGGGTTTCAAGGAAGGGAAATCAGAGATGAAGGGAAATAACTCCTTCAGGCATCACCTCAAAAGTGTCTTCCTCCAGGAAGCCTCCCTGGGCACCCTATCCAACTGTCATCTCACCACTTCTGTGACAATTCGTATCATACCTTCCCTATCATATATTTTATTTTGCTTATCACTGATATGCTATTTCAATTTTCTATCTTGTTTATTACCAGCTTCCCCCACTAGAAGTCAGCTCCATGAGGTCAATGATTGTTGTATATTTTGCTCACTGCTGTGTCCCATGCATCTACCATTCATACATAGTAGGTGCTAAATAAACAATTAAGTGAATGAATGTGGTACTTTAAATAGAAGGAAGAAAAAGAGGATGATCCATCTATTCAGGGGAAGGAAGGAGAGATGACAGAACAGTGTGGGAGTCTGGCCAGAGGTGACTTGGGGGCCAGAGAAAAAGTCTGATAAGAGGAAATGAGGGGCTGCCAGGTCCCCTGAGGGCTCCAGTAGAACCTTCCTGCTGGCAGGAGTGATTTCCAGCTGCCAGGGCCGTAGCCCCAGGGCTTCTGCTAGGGAGGGAGGGTGGAGTAGGGCAGGCTTGCCGCCCTGGAACAAAGGCCTGTGGATGTGCAGCTGGCCAGAGAGGCGGGACAGCAGTGGCCCAGGCCAGAGGGACGGCCTGGGATGGGGGAGGGGCACAGATGAGGAGCTGAAGATAGCCCCTCCCAATGCCCAGAGTCCCCTCAACCCCCAACACAACAGAGAATAGCTAGATGGTTTCACATTTAACCCTCCAAGACCAGGGTGCAGCCTGGTCTTGTGACAGCCCCCCAGGCTTGCGGCCAGAGCCTTCAACAGGTTCTGAGAACGGGTGGAAGTAGAGGGGCGTGGAGGGCGGAGGGGCAAGCCTTACATCTGCAACACAGACCATTTCCCCCTCAAGCCCTTTCAGCCCTCAGACCATGGCCTTTGGCCTCCTCTGGTGTAAACAGTGACCCTGAGATAGCTGTGGATTTGGTAAGGCAAATGTTTACTCTGGGGCTGAGTTACTACAGGCCAGGGGTATAAACTTATGCCACTGGCTCCTGGTATCTACCATATCCTGTGGCACATAAGGGACATATGCGGTAAATTGTAAAGCCTTCAAGGAACCCCCCCCAGCCCATCCCCCGCCCAGCCACCATGAGCCCTTTATTTTGTACCGGAGTTTATGGAATACTTTCCACATCCAAGGCTTCCTTTGATCCTTAACACGGAAGAGCAAGCAAGTAAGTAACTCCGCTTTGTTCGTGTGGAAACTGAGTCAGAAAAGATAAGTGAATTGGCCAGTCCATGTTGGAACAGTGAGGAAATCTGAGCCAATAATCACCTTGCCTCTCTGGGCTCTGCTGCCTTCACTTGTAAATGGGGCAGGCTAATCTGAGGGACTTTGCAGCCCAAGCCACTCAATCAAGCTTCCATGCTAACCAGTAGAGCCAAGATTAAAACTCAGGCAAAAACCTGTGCCAGACTCCCAGTCCAGTGCTCATTCCACTCTCCCTGCTATGCCACCTCTAATAAAAGGCAGTAGAAAGGCCCCAAAGAAGCTCTTCAACAGATCACTCCCCCAGCAGCTAGGACTTGGCCTCAAGGTTACCTCTTCCCCAGCTCCCTGCCCCATCCCTAGGGCAAGACACCCAGGGAGCCAAGGGGTGGTCCAACCTTCTAGGAGGGGCTGGGGGGGAGGCAGCAGGACTGTTAAGAGCTGGCGTCCAAAGGGGAACAGAGGCCGTCCCAGACAAGGGGTAAGCCCAGAACCACAGGGGAGGGTGAATGACAGACAGTGTACGCTTTCTTCTGATTCTTACTCCCTAGGCTTCCTCCTGGGGGCAGCTGGGATTCAGTGACTCAGGACCTTAGCTCTACTTCAGCAAATGAGGGGCGGGAAAGGCACTTTCCTGAAGGCGAGGCAGCTGATATGCTCGGCGGGGAGCCCCTCCCCCTCTCGGGACTGTCATTACTCTGCCCGCTTATTATTTCTTGAGCCAGGGCCCTGTGATTGGGCTGCGTGCAAAGGCACTGGCTGGGGAACCCTGGGAACCCCCAGTCCCGGGTTCCCTGTAAGGTGATGGATGCAATCTGGGTTGCCCGATGGGGGCCCCAGAGCAGGGGACAGGCCCCTACATCTGCCCACAGCTTAGCGAATGACCTCAAAGTTGAAACTCTCCGGCGGCCTCTAACACCGAACCGCACCCCCCAGGCCACACCTCTCCAGCCTCCAACCGCTCAGTTTCCCACCACATTCCTCCTTTTGTTTCCAAAAGTAGCCCCAAGGAGTAAAAGTAACTACCCTAACAACGTCTTGAAAATTTAAGCTTACACGCCTCATCCTGGCTTTCCAAACCAAAGGCTGAGAGGGGGGCCCAAACAACCACACCGATTTCAGGAGCGCGCGAGGGCGAGGCAACCAGTTGCTCTGTGCCTTCTGCTCCCCGTTTCTGGAGCCCACTCTAATTCGTCCCGTACGGGTAGCTGAGATTCCCCACAGCCAGCACCGTGTGGCACCAACCCGGAACAGGCTGCGGGCGCCTCTCGGGCTCGCTGAAGCAGAGGCTCGTCCTACCGCAGACGGGTCCACCCTGCCCGGGCCCACAGTTCGGGGCAAGGACCGCGCGCAGCCTCGCGGGCTTCCTGGATTTCAAACTGAGGCTCCTCGGAGGCACCAGGCGCATTCGCCCCCTTTGTTTCCCGGGTCGGGGCAAAAAGGACAGAAAATGTCTCCTCGCTCGACCCTCCAGCTTTCTCGCCCTATGCGGGCAGGGGTCGCCCGGGGAGGAGCCAAGGCCCCAGGCCCTCTTCGGTCGCTCCGGTCCTCACCACGCAGGGGGCTGGCACGAGGGCCCCGAGAGGGCGGGGTCCCCAGCGCGGCTCCGGGCACTGCCACTTCGCCAGCCGCACGCAGGCAGAGGGGAGCGGGAAGAATCCAGGGACACTCACCGAGCGGTCGCCGCCGCGGGCTCCGGACACGCACGGCGCGTGGGGCTGCCCAGGTGCCGCCGCGACGCGGGCGCGAGTTTGAAAGTCGCTCTCGGAAGGGGCCGAGGCTGCCGGCCGCTCCCGCCCACTGCCAGCCCCGGGCCGTCCAGGACGTGGCCAGCTGCGAGCGCGGCCCCCGGGGACCCCAGCCCGCGCGCCGCTTCCCAGCGCCGGCAGGAAGTCGGGGCCGAGCCGAGCCGGACTGCGGCGGGAGGGAGAGAGCGAGGGCGGGGCGGACCAGGAATTTTTCCAGTGGGTGGAGACTCGGGCCCGCGGCTGCTGTCCGGCAATTGGCGGAGCCGCGGGGGCCGGGGGAGCCTTCGCGGCGCTGCTGGCCCGAGCCGGGGTGAAGGCTGCGGCGGGGCTGCGGGGCTTTGGTGCGGCTAATGATTAACGCTCGCAGGTGGGGCGAGTGCGCGCCGGGCCGGTGTCGGTCCTGCCAGCCGCCAGCCCCTCCCGGGCAGCCTAGATGCTCTAAGATACCGAGACGTTGCAGGAACAGTAGCTGTTAGAAAAAATGAGATACCGAGACGCACGTGGTGGGGTCACCATGGTGTCACAGACCTGCTATCACCGCCTTCCGAGAGGGCGCCGGACAGCCAAAGCATCCCCATTGTGCGGACAGGGAATACCAGGTCCAGCAAAGGGGGCTTTTCTCAGGGGAGCCACTTGGGATCGAATTTGTAGGTGCTGATCCTACCAGGGCAGTTCACCTCGGCTTTTCTGACTCAGAAAGGCACGTCTTGAATTTTTCACCATAACTCGGTCCCTGTGACCCTTCACAGATGTCAATCCGAGCCTTCAAGAAGCTGACCGGAAAGATGATAACTTGGAGCGAGCTCCACAGGGCACTGTTAGGTGGGAAACACAAGATGCGCACCTGGGTGATAGAGGACCCCATTTTTGGTAAAACAAAGACAGAGAACGCTCTTTGTAAGTGATCATGTGCGCATGGAAAGGTACACACCTGGAAATCGGGGGTCAGGGACATTCAATACAGACACGTTGGATTTTGACCAAGAGCATTAATCTAAAAACCCGTAACACTTCATCAATAAAGATCCTGAAAAAAAGATGCTGTCCCAACACTAGCCTGGGGGAGAGAAGCCCGGGTGGGACTCCGGAAGAGGAACAACGCTGCCAGGTTAGGCGGGATCACCGGTTCCTTGGGAGGAGAAATGGGCCACTGATATCAGAACCACTGGATATATCCGGGTATAAACAGTTTATAGAGGTCACGTTAAAAACAAAATAACCCCTTCCACCACCACCACCACCACCACCACCCCCAAAAAAAGCTGCTCGGGACAAATGCAGGTTCCAGGTGATTTACAGGGCGGGGCGGGGCGGGGCGGGCGCGGGAGGAAATGGCTTTCAGGTGACTTTGTAACTGGATCCCGGCGGAGGGGGCGGGTGAAGACGGTCGGGCGTCCTGGCTTCTGACTGCGGAGGAAGCGGTAGGCGCTGGGCCTGGCGGGCCCAGAGAGCCGGGCCCACATTCCTCAGGGAGGGAGGGTCGGTTCTACGCTTGCAGAGCCCCAGACTCGCCGACCTCGTAGGTGAGAGCCGAGATTGCAGAAGGTGGGGGGGATGGGAGATAAACTTCCGCTGCGGCTCCACTGTACGCAGCCCTCCAGGCTTGGAGCTGCAGGGAAAAGTGAGAAGCCCCAGACCCTTCTGGCCTTCCATTCTCAGGCTTCCACCTTTTCTGTTTCTGATCGCCTGAATCCTACCGGTCCCTTCCTGTCCCCCTCAAATTGCAGCTTCCAAAGACGCTCCTTGGCTTAACTAAGCCACTTATGAGCGCACCCCTCACTCCTCAGCCAGGGCGCCTCATAGTGCCTGTACTATATTCTTTGCAAACATTGTGTCCTCACAGCCACCTTGTGAGGCAGCAGGTATCCTTATCCCGTTTTACAGATGAGTACTGAGGCTCAGAGGGATAGAGCAACCGGGCCAAGGTTGCAGAACAGGCAAAAGCAGAGCCTGACAAGAGCCTAGATAGGTCCAACATTTGATACT
Source organism: Lemur catta (assembly GCF_020740605.2). Lineage (NCBI taxonomy): Eukaryota > Metazoa > Chordata > Mammalia > Primates > Lemuridae > Lemur > Lemur catta. Next base: position 33,510,591 of record NC_059128.1, read on the forward strand.
TACTATAATAGCAATTATTCTAAGTGCTTTACAAGAACAATTGCAGTTACAGAAAAAGAAACTGAGGCAAGGTCACACAGCTAGTGGGTGGTAGACCTGGGAGTCATAACAGGGAACTCTACTCAACCACCACCTCTTCTGCTTTCTTTCTGACACTTCAATTCAGCACTTGATTGTGATGTCTTGCATTGTTTCTGATTGTTTTAATTTACATTGCCTATTTCCTAAAAAGATTGTAATCTCCCTGTTGCAGAAGTCATATAGGAAGCACTCAATAAAGCAATGCTGAAATTCAGATGAAACAGCCTGAAGAGTATATAAGAAATCCCACAGTCTCACCTCCAAGAATAAAAATCTGTGTCGGGCCTGGGGAGCTCCAGGCTGCAGCCCCCCCACAGCTCAAAGCCTCTGTCCTTCCTACCATTTCTTGCTTCAGTGGCCTCACCCTGCTATTAAATCATTTATTATTAATATAATAATACCTTATGTCTCAGTAATGCCTTTAATCCAAAATCTCAAAGTGTTCTAACAAATACAGATTAATTCATCTTCACAGTACCACCCGCCCCCCCAGACCAGGAGATGGAGGTATTCTCCCTGTTTTATGGGTGGGAAAACCAAGACAAACAGTTGAGATGACTCACTATGGAAATCAGTGGCAGATACTCCCCCATCTCTTCCCCTCCTTCCCAACTCTTGGCTGCCAACACTTGCATGAACATTTCAAATCCCAGAGACAAAGGCCATTGAGTTTTCACAATAAAGGACATTTCCAGACTGTCATTTCAGCTGCTCTATTGTGGTAGACCTCAGGAGAGGGAGGGGATGTAAACCCAGTGAAGGTGCCCTGGGGCTCTGTGCTGGCTTAGGGAGACTGCTGGCTGGAATGGAGGAATGAAACCTCAAAATCCCCCTCTAAGATGATTTGAAAAGCCCTACCAAGCTCTGAGGTCTTCCCCAACCTTTTTGGCACCGGGAACCATTTTCATGGAAGACAATTTTTCCATGGACAGGGGATGGTTTCGGGATGATCCAAGCGGGTTACATTTGTTGTGCACTTTATTTGTATGGTTACATTGTAATATATAATGAAATAATTATACAACTCACCATAGGCTGGGGAACCCCTGTTCTAGAGTTCTAAGCTGCATTTCAGCAACTTAGAACTCAAAATAGGAGACATGTGGCAAAAGAAAAAATAGATAAATTGGACTTCATCATCAAAATTTAAAACTTTTGTGCATTAAAGGCCATCAAGTAAGTGAAAAGACAACCCAAAGAATGGAAGACAATGTTTGTAAATCTCATACCTAGTAAAGAACTTGCTGAAATAAAGAAATCCTACAATTCGATAACAAAAAGACAACCCAATTTTAAAATGGGCAAGGGATCTGAATAGACATTTCTCCAGAGAAGATATACAAATGACCAATAAGTACATGAAAAGCTGCCCAACATCATTAGCCATCAGGGAAATGCAAATAAAAACATAATGAAATACCATTCCATACCCACTAGAATACATATAATCAAAACCACACAATAATAAATGTTGGCCAGGATATGGAGAAATTGAAACCTTCTTGGACTGCTGGTGGAAATGCAAAAGGGTGCAGCTGCTCTGGAAAACTGTGTGGCAATTTCTAAAGGTTAAACATAGATTTGCTATATGATTCCACAATTCCTCTCCTAGGTGTATACCCAGAAGAAATGAAAACACATTTCCACCCAAAAAACTTGTACACAAATGTTCATAGCAGTATTATTCACAATAGCCAAAAAGTAGAAACAACCTAAATGTTCAACTCATGAATAAACAAAATGTGCCATCTCTGTACAAATGAATATTATTCATCCATAAAAGGGAATGAAGTATTGACTCATGGATGAACTTGAAAACATTCTAAGTGAAAGAAGCCAGTCACAAAGAACCAAATATTGTATAATTCCACTTATATGAAGCATCCAGAAGAGGCAAACCTAGACAGATAGTAGATTAGTGTTCGCCTGTGGCTGGCGTGGGCGTTGGGGAAGGCTGGAGGAAATGAGGAGTGACTGCTGACAGGTTTGAGACTTTTTTTTAGGAATGATACACATATTTAGGGGGGTTCTAAAATATTGCGATGGCTGCACAACTCTGAATATACTAAAAGCCATTGAATTGTACACTTTAAATGGGTGGATTGTGTGGTATGTGAAATATATCTCAATAAAGGTGTTTTTTTTTAAATAAGTGTGAGCCACTACCCCCTGTTCCAGAGTTAGCACAGTCTATCAGAATCCTGTGGAATCTTCAGTGGGCAGAACCCACCTCTCTGCATTCCACCAGAGCACACTGAATGGAGTTTGAGAATCTTTCTAAAGCGAGGTCTTAGGAGACAAAGGCTTGTGGCCCCCAGGCTTCCTGAAAAAAAAAATTTGTAACTAACTCTGAGAGGGCCCTGTCCTCTGAGGAAAAAGGGTCCACTTCTTGAAGTTCTTTATGAATCACTTCTTTCCCCTAGCCTGGACTTGTTAGTGTCAGAAAGGGGAAGAAGCTCTGGGGAAAGGGAGAAGACTTCTCCCCTCCTTCCCTACGTTCAGCTTGCAGCCACTTCCATTTCTTGAAGGAAATTAGCTGTTTGTTTGAGTTTACGCCTGCAACAGAAACATTTGCCAATCACTTGTGGTTTTTCAAGAACTCAGGAGCCCCGTGTGAACCATTTCTGGAGATCACTTATGTTGGCCTTTGTTATCAGTAGATAAACGGGCTGTAGTCAGCACTTACAACACCTGAGACCAGGGAGTTGGCACAGAGACACCGGCCTGGCACGCTGTTTCTTTGGTTGCTGGCCTTTGGGCTGTTTTTCTATTTGCATCTCCACCTATAGATAGATGAGGTGTAAAGACAGAACAGTCAAGCTTTACCCTGTTCAGTGCCAGACTAAAAGATTTTCTGGGGTTGGCTGAAATGGTTTCTTGATCTGTCTGTATACTTCACTGATAAGTGTTATTAATATCCCCAGAAGACTTTGCACCTCTGCCTGAGGTTTTCAGACCTGGGTGTTCGTAAGAATCATGTGAAAAGTTTCTGACTCGGGACTGATGCAGACTCCAGGAATCTGCATTCATAATAGGTGGGCGAAATACAGAGGACTCAAAATAAAAGCCCTGCAGTCCCTCCCAGTTCTCCAAAGAAAAAAGGGGCATTTTAAGGCCTCATGATGTAGGAATAAACCAGGCTATTAATTTAATTAGATGGAAGAGTTCCACCTTGATTCATGTGAAAAACGCTTGATCTTCAACACCTTGGTGACAAGCAGGGCAGGGCATATCTACCAAGTGCTATACTGTAAGCCTCAGAAAACAAACTGAGAGCTTAATTAGCAGGTAATTGCTCAGTTACTTGCAGATGAGGCAGTTCTTCCTGACTGTAATTTTGGTTGTTGATGTTTTCCTCTTAGAAGGAGCCCGTGAGTTCTCAGCCTGGCTTCTCTATCTTACCCAGAGAGGACGGAGCAGCTGTGCCCCACAGACCTGCATACTCTTCCTTTGGTTTCTGTGCCAGACCATACAGGAAGCATGGGTTGGTGATTACCAGATTAGGGGAGCTGGGACCGAGTTTCCTGCCACCAGCAACTCCTCCTGGAACGATGAGAAATTAGTCTAAGGGAGGATGGGATAACTTTGTTCTTCCACTCGAGCAGTGACCAAGCTCACAGACCCCACACAGTCCCATCCTAGTCTTGGCTGCCAGGTGCTCCTATCAAAACTTCAAATGCCTTCATGAGTGGTACTTTGTGGAAGCCACCCTGGCCCACTACCCTTTCCATGCTCCTGCAACAAAGCTGCCATCGTCTTCCCAGTCTCCGAGGGCTTCCAGGATCTCTTCCAATCCTGCAAGTCTTAGATCCTACCATCTTAAGAAACCCCAAACTGAATCTTTCAGCTACAGGAAGCTCTCTTTATCCTTCACTTCCAAGTTTGGCCAGGAGAGAAGCCTGGCTTCATAACCCCTCATTCAGATACCCTCATCCCAGGCCCATGGCTGGAGATTAGGCGATAACAGCATGCCAGGAACAGTGATAAGTACTTCATTAGCATCCTCATCCCATCTTCACAGCAGTCCTTCGAGAGACAGGTAATAGTTCGCTCCCATTTCACGGATGAGACTATCAAGGCTGGGAGAGGTCAAGTCACATGTCTCAAGCCATGTGGTTCTTAATGGCAAAGCCAGGACATGAACCCAGGCCCCTCTGCAGGCTAAACCCCTGCTCTTATCCACCATCCTACCACCACAATGTCCTACTCCAGCTCTCAAGGAGCCAGCTGCTAGACCAGAGCAGAGCAGGTGGGAGCAACTTAAGCAAATCAAACCTCCCACTCTGCTTTGTCCAACCAATCAGGTTTGAATTTCCTTAAAACGCCACCAGAAAGCCTTCTAGTGAATTGCACACTCATTCCAAGGACTGGTAAATGAGTGACAGAAAGAAGAAAGAATGTGTTCCGGGTCATAAAGCTGATGAAGCGGAGGGGAGAAAAGCAAAAGTCCCTGAATTCTTCCGACTTCTCAAGCTAGATGGCTATAAAAGGTGAAGCAGGGCCTGTGCCTGGTAACTGCAGACTTTCAAGCCCTAATCGCAGCTCTGCTGCCTAATAGTCCTGCTGCTAGAACTCAGAGAACATCCTGTCCTACCCTTCTGGGGAGCTAAGCTGAGGTTTACCAAGTGCTACAGAATGGAGCGGGGAGTTGGCTTCCTGCTGGGCTCAGAGACTCCTTGAAGGTCTGGAGAGGCCAGAAGCCCTGGAGTTGTCTCCAGAACCTTCCTCAGCCCCAGCTTCCCCGTGTGCAACCCCTCCTCGCAGAGGCTCTTGCTGTTCCTATGGCAACGCCCTCCCCCCTCCCAACCCCCTGGCCCAGTGGAAAGGCACCTTCTCAGGTAGGAGGGCTTTGCGGTCTCTTTGGAAGTGTGGTGGTTAAGAGCACAGACTGCGGAGTCAGCAGACCTGGATGTGAGCTCTGCTTTTTAGGCCAGCCCTGTGACCTCTCTGCACCTCGCTTTCCTCTTCTGAAAATGGGGTTAGTAGTACCTATCATACTGGATTGTTGTTCAGGAATAAATGAGAAAATATTTTTAAGGTACTTAGCACAGTTCCTAGCTCACAGAAAGAGGTAGCGAATAATGTTATTTTTATTTCTAAATGTCAGGTTCCCAAGCCCCACCTCAATACCCTAGCTTCCCTGGTGCTGCATCAAGTCGGAGTATCGTATAGCTGAGAGGCCCTAGAAGTCACCTAATGTAATTTTTCCCCATGCAATTTTCACACATATACATTTCTAAGAATGAGATAATATCAGTAAAGTACTTAGCACATGCCTGGGATATAGTAAATGCTTAATAAATGTTAGAGGTTTTTGTTGGTGTTTGTCTAGGCAGGTGTCTACTTCATATTTATCCATCCATCCATCCATCCAGTAGTCACTTACTGAGTGTTCTGGTTGCTGGGAGAAGTACAAGACATATATAAGACATGGTGTCACCCCAGGTGGAAAATGTACAACCAAATCAAAAAGAGAAGAGCCAGAAAACAGTTAGAGAACAGTGGAGGGCCTAACTATGCCATATTTTCTAAACTCTCAGGTATGACTATTATCACACCTGAACAGAGGAGACAGAGTCCTCCTTTTTAACAATGACCCAGAATGCATATATTCAAATAGTGTTGTTTTCAAAGGATGAGGACATGTGCTTATATCAAAGATCTCATCACCCAACAAGCCTTTAAATTATTTTTAATAGCTTCAATGTTGGCAAATCCTGGGCTTTTTAAGGTTTGGGAGAAGGAAATAGCCAATGCCATTCAGACCCAGGTCTGGTGGCAAGTGCCATCTCCAGCTGTGTCAAAGCCGATCTAGAATGAGGAGTGACGGTGGAATGAGGACACTAGTTTCTCCAGTACACTCTGGAGCCAGCCCTGGAGCCCCAAAGAGAAGCTGACTCACACCCACCCCAGTGCTCCCCACCTTCCCACTCCTCCCCTTCCTCCATCCGCACACCCTGACATGAAGAAGAGTTCTTCGGTAAGAGACAAAGAGCTTTAATAGAGGAATGCAGCCCACGGTCATCCTGGGACTTATTCCAGTGCTTATCTCTCAACCCAGGAGAGCCGCATAGCATACACATTTGCCTCCAATAGCTGCCACAGGTGAGATCCCAGCTGTTTTCTGCCTTCAAATCAATGTTCCCACCGGTTTTCTAATCCCCAAACATTCATTGAGGTCTCTTATGTGCCAGGCAGTATACTGGCTCCTGCCAGGGACACGAAAGCATCCCAAATCCTATCTCTGATCTGGTAAGAAAGGGTGACAAACTGCAAACAGTGCAATCTTTAAAGTGCCATCCTAGACAATGAAAGCAGACACCCTATAAGACAGTTCACAATCCTTTGAGAATTAAAATTGGTCACAGAAAGCAGAGGGTAGAAAGTTCATTGCAGGCTGAGGTGGTCAGAGAAGGCTTTGGAGGAGGAGGGCTCTAACCAGGGTCTGGAGAGATAGGGAGGATTTGGGGAGCTGAAGAGGACAGGACATATCAGCAGCAGAGACAGTGTCAGCAAGGCAAACCCATGGTCGAGGTTGGTCTCTGGTTCACTTGTTATTTCAGTCTGGTCATACCTTGTACATGTCTTGGCAAGAATCTGAACATAGTCTTCAAACAGAGGCTTCCTCCCTGCTAATTTTCTGGCCTGATGACTCTATTGGTTAAGATTATTTGGATGGCAAGTGACAGAGACTCAACTCAAACTAACTTAAGCAGAAAGGGCATTAACTGTCTCTTATAACTGGAAAGTCCAGGTGTGGAAGGACATTAATTTGCAAAGTGTGAAGGCGCAGCTGCTGCTAGGGGCTCTGATAATATTGCAGGGCTCTCTTTTCTCTCCCTTTTTCTACTCTGCTGAGATCCACTTTCTAGGCCGGCTGTCCCTCCGAGGCAAGGAAGACCGTTGCTGGCAACACTACACTCATATTCTCTGAGCTTAGCAACCCCAGTAGGAAGACAGGAAGTTTCCCTCTGGCCTCTTCACAGCTCCTTCTCAGGATCCTGGACAAAGTAGGAAAAATAGATTCACTGGTCGAGCCCAGTGGCTGTCACATGGGGAATAACTGGTGCCATGCCATGGACTCAACACACTAAAAGGACAACCTCGGGCCTGAGGAAGAAGGCAAGGCTGTGCTGTGTTATTCTGGAAAACCTCTTCCTGTTACAGACTTCCAGACAGACACAGGTCCCTGCTTCCTCCCACCCCCAGTGGCCAGACCCTTTTTACAGGGGAGCATGGCGCATTGCCACCAGAGCCTGTGCACAGACTACCTATGGCACTGCAGCAGGGTTGATACCTGCATAAGCATCCAAGCAGATGTGGTGTGTTTGGAAAGGGATCAAGACCAGAAGACCGGGTTAGGCTGGCACACCCTCACACCCCAGAAAACCCATTAAATGGCTTTGGTCATGTCAGGTGAGCGAACAGAACCCCTGCTGCAGGCCAGAACTCACCTAAAGGGTTTGGGTGGCAGCTTGCAGGCTGTGGGTGTCACACTCAGGAAGACGACTTCAGAGCCTAACGCTGCCCTGGACTGAATACTGAGTGGGGGCTGAAGGCATTTCTACCCTGCTCATTCTCTGCTTTTGAATTTTCAATAGGCAGCGAGCTCTGGGGCTCCCAGCCTAATGGAGTAGCAGTTTCCAGTTACTCGAGATCAGAATCAGCAGAAAAGAAAGAGGATGCTCAGGACAGTGACGTCCTATAGAACTTTCTGCGACGATGGTCATGTTCCACATCTGCAAAGTAGATGTGGCTACTGAGCACTTGAAACATGGCTAGTGCAACTGAGGAACTGAATTTTTCATTTTATTTAATAGAAATTAATTTAAAAATTCAATAACCACATGCTAGTGGCTATGTATTAGACACTAAGCCTCAGCGAACATCCTTCCTCCACCTACCTCCAGGGCTTGGAAGGGAAAAAGACAGGATAAATTAGAACAGAACATCCCAATCAGTGATCCACGTCAGGAAAGGCAGATGGTATAGAATGGGAAATACAGAAGACCTTGGGGTCAACCTCCTTCCTAGACACAGAATCAGCTGCCTGATCTCTGGCAACTGTCACTCAGCTCTGAGAGCAACTGCCTCGGAAAAGGACTTCACAAAAGGTCATCTGAGGCTACCAGGTGGCCCCCAAACCATGGTCCAGCGAGGAAGGAAGTAACTTCCACACCGTCCAACAGTCCCATAGGAAATACCCTCCCCCCATGATTTTGGAGACCCCACATTCCAGACTCTTCCTCCACTGTGGAAAGTATCTCATGCTGTGCCTAAGAACCCCAGGTCACATGTCCATTAATGGCCAGGTCCCTGCAGGATTTCAGTTATGCATGTGTTGACTGAGTGCCTCCCAGATCGTCAGAGGAAAGGCTGAACTTAAATAATTTCCTGTCCAAGAATAAGCTGTCACCTAACACAGTGGGAAACCATCCAAGCTAGACAGCAGGCATGTGTTGGGTTCCACCCACAGCCTCCCGCCTAGAAAGGGATCTGCTCCATCTGGACAGTCAGGGACTAGGTGAATGGGTCCTGGGTTATCAAACCCAGGAGAAACTTACACTAGTCCTGCAAATTAACACCAAGGCACAGGCCCAAGACTAGAAGACAAAAATGAGCTTGTGGGAAAGTAAGATGGTTATTCCCATTGAACTCAGATTCTAGCTGCTCACGGCCACCAGAAGCCAGACCAGGGCACTGTGCTGGTGTGCGCAAGGCTGGGAGAGCCAGCAGTGGGATATACTTCAGAGGATGAGGGATGACAAAGGGGACTGTTTGCCAAGCTGATGCCAAGTTGTTTCCTTTTTGTGCACCTTGCTCTGATCCCATCTCAGTTCCTCCAGCTGACAGGGGCCAACCATCCCAAGAGGCGGGGCCTTGACCAGCTCCCAGCTGTCAGTACGGTGAAGGCAAGAGCTGAGTTCATGCCTGGGCTTGCCCTGGCTCAGGAGGGACTTACACATGTTCTGGAGCTTCTCTGACCATAGGTTCCACATCTATTTGGGGCTGTCCTTTTTTATTTTTTTTTTAATTTATTTAATTTTTTTTTTTTCTGAGACAGAGTCTTGCTCTGTTGCCCTCGCTAGAGTGCCGTAGCATCCGCCTAGCTCACAGGAACCTCAAACTCCTGGGCTTAAGAGATCCTACTGCCTCAGCCTCCCAATAGCTGGGACTGGCATGTGCCACCATGCCTGGCTAATTTTTTCTATATATATTTTTAGTTGTCCATATAATTTATTTCTATTTTTAGTAGAGACGGGGTCTCGCTCTTGCTCAGGCTGGTTTTGAACTCCTGATCTGGAGCGATCCACCCGCCTCAGCCTCCCAGAGTGCTAGGATTACAGGTGTGAGCCACCGTGCCCAGCTGAAGGGCTGTCCTTTTTAAAAAAATAAATTCAGCTTGCAGCATTATTCACAATAGCCAACAGGAGGAAATAAGCCAAATGCCCATCGGTGGCTGAATGGGTAAAGAAAATATGGCATATGCATACAATGGAATATTATCCAGCCTTAAAAAGGGGGAAAATCCTGTCAATTCTACACTATGGCGGAAGCTTGAGGACATTACACTAAGTGAAATAAGCCAGTCACGAAAAGAAATACTGTGTGATTCCATCTATATGAGGGATCTAAAGTAGTCAGACTCATAGACAGGAAGTGGAATGGTGGAGCCTCAACCTCCTGGGCTCAGGCGATCCTCCTGCCTCAGCCTCCCAAGTAACTGGGACTGTAGGCACACAGCACCACACCGGGCTAATTTTTTTTATTTTTTGTAGAGATGGGCGTCTTGCTATATTACCCAGGCTGTTCTCAGACTCCTGGCCTCAAGCAAAAAAATTCTAGAGCTCTGTTGCACAATAATGTGAATATGGTTAACGCCACTGAACAGTACACTTAAAAATGGTTAAGATAGTAAATTTTATGTTATGGTTTACCATGATTTAAAAAATTTTAAATAAAAAATCAATTAAGGTTTTCATGTATTCTCTTATCATACATGCCCATTATGAAAAATGTGGGACTGGGTACAGTGGTTCACACCCATAATCCCAGCACTTTGGGAGACTGAGGCAGAAGGATCACATGAGCCTGGGAGTTCGAGGTTGCAGTGAGCTATGATCATGCTGCTGCACTCTAGCCCAGGTAGCAGAGCGAGACCCTGTCTCTAGAAAAAGAAAGAAATGGGGGCAGGCAGGGGTGTTGGGGAGAGGAAAAGAAAGAAAGGAAGGAGGGAAGGAAGGAAGGAAGGGAGAGAGGGAGGGAGGGAGAAAAAGTATTTCCCATAAATTTGATGACAGTAAAACTTTCCCATAATTTACACATGATACAGTAGGAATTAGAGAGAGAAGCTGTACTAGCTCCCTGCCTCACTCCAATCCTCCCCAGAGACAACCAGTTTTACACTTTTCTGCTTTTAGATGCTCATCACCCTAACACCAAGTAATTTGCTGCTAAATTTTTATTTTTCAACTTCAGATACCTATGACTCCTGCCTAAGAAAGAGGAGGTTTTAGCTCACTAATCCAACCCCCAGCTTTCTCCCCAATACCCTTGTTTTTAGCAAATACAAGTTCTCAGTTATTCCATTGGTTATCTCTGTAACTTCTAACACTTGCTTAACACTTACTTCATTTCTGGCTGGGTCCCTTTTCAGTGGTCTCCTCTCGTGCTAAAATGGGTTTATTAAGGCCTTACCTGTCTTTCCACAAGACCTCCCCTCCTACCCCCAACTTCTGTCAGGTGTACTTCTACATTTATATCATATGGTGGATAACATTTAATTCAATCTTTCTTCTTTCACCATAGATAGATTCTAGAGGTTGAAAACCAACACACTATGTTCCCATAATTGTGACTCTGTCAGTATTGTTCACTCAAGTGTGACAGCACATTTCCCTCTCTGTGGATCCACTGTCAGAAGGGAGATGGCCTTTTAACAGTCATAGGTAACGCCTGGTTATAAAGGTGTTTGATGAAAATGAGGGCTCAGAACCTCCCACATTTAAGAAAATGTTTCATTTCCACAAATTTCACACAGTTAGAAAAACAATAAAATCAGGGCAGAGATTATGGAGAATACCATCCTAAATGAAGTAAACTGTTGCTAATATGGGGAGATCCCCTGTGATCCACCCAAATAAAATCTTCCCACCTGCCTGACTTGCCTGTGTAATTAGCAATCCACTCCTTTGCAGCTAAGCAAAGCCCTCAACAAATATTCCTGGGAGGGCCACCACATTAAGTGACACCTTGTTGCAACCCATTTTATCAGATTGCTGCTTTCCTGTGTGTCTCGCAGGGTGAGCTGGCTCTGATGAGCACAGAGCACCAAGCTGTGGGGCAGTGGCCAGAACGCGAAGGCAGCCCTTGCCTAATTTTCCAGCGCTGCCAGCCCTCGCTGGGAAGGGGAGTGGGTAGCGGGTGAGCTTTCTTTACTTTCCAGCTTCTACTCTCACCGGTGACAAAAGCAGCTCTCCAAGGCCTGCCAAGGCTGATGTCGGCAGTACTGGAGACGCGTGAGATGCCACCATGGCTCCAGGGAAACCACGGTGGCAGCAGCCACCTCGCCAGCCCAGCCCTGCAGGCTCCCACCCGCCCAGAGCAGGTGAGGGAAAGGATGTGAGGAGGTGGAAGGAAAACCAGGGCAGAAGACCCCAGGGTAGCTCTCGGGAAAACCTGAAGGGGCTTCAGGAAAGAGAGCTGGGGGTACCCTCTTCTGCCTCAAAATGCTGGAGTTGGCCTAAGCTGAGGAATGTTCTTTCTATGCCCTGCTTTTCTGTCATAGCAGGTGTCATTTGTGAATTGTTTGCTTTGTGTCTGTCTCCACCGTGTGACTGCAGGCTCCATGAGGACAAGACCTGCCCCGTCTTGTTTCCACTGTATCCTCATTCCCAAGTACAGCGCGTGGCAGCTGTATGTGTCCCCAAATACGTACATTAAATGAAGCAATAGGCAAATGCACAAGTGACATGCTCTTTGGTTTGCAAATGCCCTTTTTTTCCTGCAGGTCTATAACTCATTCTTCTCTGTCCTTCCACATCCAGGCAGTGTTTGCTCATCACATGTGAATTGAATCCAGTTGAAATGCTGAGAATCAAAAGGAAAGGACTTCAGCCAAAGCAAGGGTCTCTTGGGTTGGTTAATAGGGTACTAGGACAACCCAGGGTCCTCCAGGTATGTAGTAATGCCCACCAGACTTCTTGCAGCCTGAGCTTGTAGAAATGAGTGCCTATTAAGGAGGAAGAGAGGAGCTAGGCATGGTGGCTCATGCCTGTAGTCCCTGCCACTTGGCTGAGGTGGGAGGATCCCTTGAGCCCAGGAGTTTGAGGCTGCAGTAATGCCACTGCACTCCAGCCTGGGCAACAGAGTGAGACCCTGTCTCTAAAAGAAATAAATAAAAAGTAAACAGGGGCTGGGTGTGATGGCTCATACCTGTAATCCCAGCACTTTGGGAGGCCAAGGTGGGAGGTTCACTTGAGGCCAGGAGTTTGAGACCAGCCTGAGCAACTAGTGAGACCGCCTCAATAAATAAATAAATAAATAAATAAATAAATAAGGAGGCAGAGAGACCCAGGCACCAGGAAAAGCACCTGGTGCTTTATATATTTATATTTATAATATATATATTTATAATATTATATTTATAATATTAATATTTATATTTATATATTTATAATATTAATGCATATATTCACACCTGTCAGAAAGGACATTTATCCAGAATTTTTCACTGAAGCTTTGTTTAAAATAGCAAAAGATTAGAAACAAACTAAACGTCCCATTCATTGAGAATAAGTTAAATAAATGATGGTACCTCCGTATAATGAAATTCAACGTGGCCCATAAAACAATGAGGAGGCCCTTTATGTGCTACTGATACAGAACATTCACTGATATATTGTTAAGTGAGAAAAGTAAGGCACAGAACAGTGTGTAGAATACAAACCATTTGTGGAAAAAACGTGTGTGTGACCTTGTGACACAAAGCACGTGTGAGCGTGTGCCTGAGGCCTGGGAGACCTGACCAGAGAAAACCACCTGTCAAGGTGGAGGAGAAGCTGAGGAGACAGAAAGTTGCAGGGAGCCCCCAGGAGCTGTGGTGGGAGGAGGAGAAGGGGAGGCCGGGACAGGCCTGGGGTGGAGCTGAGCCAGGAGCCTGGAGGAAGGCCCAAGGCTCTGGCTGGCCAGGAGAGCTCCACCGTGCCTGGGAGGCCTGGCTGGGCCCAGCCACACCAGGCGAGTGGGGCCTGCTCCGTGGGCCCAGCAGGAGTAGTAGCAAACATGTGGGCTACCCTGGGTATAGCTGGAGGTGGAGACGGAAGAGTCCATGTTGCAGCTGGCAAGCTGCCTTGCTCTGCCCTGCACCAAATGCCAGGGCTGCAGAGATGTGGCCCCTGCCTCTGCACAGTTCAGAGCACAGGGAAGGCCCAAGGCTGAGGGAAGGGATGGGTGGTGGTATGGAGTGCAGTGGAGTGAGTTCAGGAAAGGTATGGGGATTGGAGGGGAAGTGGGGGTGCAAACTGCTGTGCCCGGAGGGTGAGTGTCTGCACTGCTGGCCGTTTCCTGTCTGTCCTGCTGGGGCACCTGGCACCCTCCATGCCTCATCTTGGCCAGATGTGCCACTGTCTCCATGGGATCCAGATGTTAATGTGGCAGTTCAGCCTCTGTCCTGATCATCACTGTCCTTGCCTGGCTGTGTGTGTGTGTGTGTGTGTGTGTGTGTGTCTGTGCGTATACTGTGTGAGCAAGTAAAAAGAGTCCTGGAAAGGAACTTATCTTGTCTTGGAGCTGAGGGTAGCAGCTTCTCTTAACGCTCCTAAGAAAGCCCAAGCCACCAGCGTACAAAGCAGGAAAGGGCCCTTTTATGGGTTGAATTGTGTTTCCGCAAAAGATGTTGAAGTTCTAATCCCTAGTACCTGTGAATGTGACTTTATTTGGAAATAGGGTCTTTGCAGATGATTAAGTTAAAACGAAGTCATTAGTGTGGGCCCAAATCCTGTATGACTGATGTCCTAATTATAAGGGGAAATTGGACTTAGAGACAGACACACACACAGGGAAGACACCTTGTGAAGATGAAGGTAGACACGGGGTGATGCATCTGCAGGCCAAGGAGCAGCAAAGATTGCCAGCAAACACCAGAAGCCGGGCAGAGGCATGGGACAGGGTCCCCTTCACAGCTCTCAGAAGGAACCAAACCTGCCAACACCTGATCTCAGACGTGGAGTCTCCAGAAGGGGGAGACAGTAAATGTCTGTCGTTCTAAGCTACTCAGTGTTTGGTGCTTTGTCATGGCAGCCCTAGGAAAGCGATGCAGGTGCTATAACACCATGGTCAAAAACGTGGACCCGAGTCTGACATCATCTCTACCACTTAGCTTCACTACCATGGGCAGTCGCACGAGTTCTAGGAGCCTGTTTCCTAAAGTGGGTCTGGTGCGAGCCCTGCCCTCCCAGGGCAGTCCTGAGTGTCCCATGGGTTTGGCCCGGTGCCAAGGACATACTATGCACTCAGTAAACTGTGGCTGTTATTGTTATTAAAAACGCAGCTGTTTTCAGGCTCTGTCAACATTTCTGGTGACAAAATTATCTCCAACCTTCACAAAGTCCAAACACGAGACTCCAGAAGAAGGAGACGAAGAGAAAGCCACACTGGGGAGGGGAGGGCCCGTCATACCAGGTGCAGGGCTGTGTGCTCTCCCAGGGTAATGTAAGTTCTAGCACTCAGAAGGCTTAGGAGAGGGAGGCGTGGGTCCGGGGGAAGGGACCTACAGGTGAGGTTGGAGGGTGAGGGGACAAGTCTGATACGGCAACAAGGCAGGAACCTCCAGGGAAGGGACACCCAGGCCCTGAGTGCTGCCATGCCCCTCCCTGCCCAGCCCCTGGCCATGCCCACGGCGTGGGGAGATGCCCGGTGGGGGATGTGTAGACCACAAGCATCACGGCTGGTGGAGCCTGAGTCACCCGACCCGCAATAATGCGCCTTTCTGCCCTGGTGGAGACAGAGGGCATTGTGTGTGCGGCTGCAGCCTGAGACTTGGGGCACAGCTCGCCTCTCAGAAAGACGTGATTGTCTTGGGCAACCTCTGCAGCCGGGGCTGCCGCCCGGCAGGTCACAACAAACCCCACAGGCGAAGGGACAGCCACTCTCCAGGGACAGAGCCCTTTTGAGACTCCAGCCTTAGAGACCCCAAGGACAGAGTAGAAATGGGACTCTGGCTGAGATGAGAGCTCTGAGACAAACTGGATAATTCAGAGCCATGGAACCATTCATTTCGAAGGCCCTGGGGTAGAGCCTCACAGAACCTACAGCCAGAACATCTGTCAGGAAGATCGGTGGTTAAGAGCAGTCACTGTGGAGTCAGGGTGCCTGGATTCAAACCCCCCACTGGGACTTTTACTGGCTGAGTGATTTAGGACAAAATCACAGATAAGGCATCGTTTCCCTCAATCTATACATAGGGAGGTTTGTGAGAATTAAATGAATTGATATCTGGTTTCCTGGTAGGTACTCAAGAAATATCAGCTATTACAATGATTATTAATCTGTATTGTTCCAAATGAGATCAATAAAGCAAATGTTTAGCACCGAGCTTGGTTCCTAGTAGTTGCTTAATAAACGTTAGCCCATGCTCTGCACCCCTGACTTCCATCCAAGAAGCCACAGCTGTGGGAGGCTCGCGGCGTGGCCTCTTTTCTTTAGAGGCATCCTTTCTCCTGCAGAGAGAGGCGGGAAATGAACCTGCCTACAATGTTCTGGGCAAACGATCCTGCTCAGGTTCCTCCGGGGCTGGCCCCCCCCACCCCCCCCCCCGGCCCCCCGGCCAGCCCATGGGCAACTTCTGATTTGCAGGTGAGAGCTGGGAGCCAAGTTCGGACAAGGAGGCCCTCGTTCGCCTGACGCTGCTTTGCCTGCAGTGAATTCACATCCTGTGTTCTGCCTGAGCCTCGCTGGCCCAGATCTCAGGAGATTATCTTTCCTCTACCTCATGTCCAGGTGCCTGGAAGAACCAACACCCTCACCGCCATCAGCGGCCAAACAAGCTTCCAAAAACTCCAGCCAGCCAGGCGCAGCGCTGCCCTGCCCACGGCTCAGGACCCTGGAGGAACTGGGCGGGAGTGTGCCTCCTGGGCCCGTGCCCAGTTCCGACCGAGGCTGGGCTGGGGGCCCCTCCTCGTCCCTCCCCCACAGACACTCAGGGCTTTATAGTCAGATTATGCCATGGAAACTATGCACATGGCCTGCCCCTTTCACATGGCCTCAGAAGAAAAAATAACAGAGCCTTTTCTCTCTGCCAAGACCCACAGTCCTCGCTGGGCTTGAATGCCTCTTATGTGAAACGGGTCCCCGTAAAAATCTCAGGAGGACATGTTTGGGGGTGCCCTCTAATTACTCCCCAAACCCCGGCCCACAGCCCTCTGTCTCTGTCTCCTCAGAGGTCTGGACGGCTCCGCCCACCGGGAACATGCTGCCTTCTATGGCAGTTTCCTGCTGCGAACTCGGCTCATTTCTGCCTCTAGTATCTTCCTCAGCCCCACTCTCATCCTCCTCCAGCCGTGCGCCTTCCCACGGGATGAAGTCAGCAGAGTCACAGGACACGTCCATTAGAACCCCTCACCCCACCCCCGTCTAGACCTGTGCTAACGTAGAAGCCACTAGCCACATGTGGCAATTTAAATTTACATGTTACTTAATTAAAATTTTTAAAGTTAAAAATTCAGTTCCTCAGGTTCACTAGCCACATTTCAAGTGCTCAGTTGTCACCTGAGGCTAGTGACCTACTGTATTGAGCAGCACAGATATAGAACATTTCCAACAGCACAGGATGTTCTATAGCATAACACTGCTCTGGACCAAGGTCCAGAATTCCCTGGTCAAAAGGCCACTTGTCTACCTGGGCCTACCACAGTGTCTTCCCTGGATCTGACCCCACAGGGGCAGACATACCGCTGGCCCTGGGTGGAGCTGAGGGCGGCTGTGGGTGGAGGGGCGCACGGGCAAGCTCGCAGGCCTCTCAGCGTTCAGGACAGCTGGGGAGGGGACACGTGAGGGCCAGGCCAGCTCCCCTGGGCTGCCACATTCCCATGCCGAACTCCAAGGACTCTGAAAACTCTAATTTCACATCTGGCCTTCCAGGTCTTTATAAAAAAAATACTTTTCAAGGTAAGAACATAGAACATGTTTTATTTAACTGTTAAACTTGAGAAACTTTAACCAGCTTTATTGAGATATAATTCACATACCACACAATTCACCCAGGAAAAGTGTATAATTCAGTGGTTTTTAGGATGTTCACAGGTATGTGCAACCATCACCACAATTTAAGAACTTTTTTTTTTTTTTTTTTTGAGACAGAGTGTCACTCTGTTGCCTGGGCTAGAGTGCCGTGGCATCAGCCTAGCTCACAGCAACCTCAAACTCCTGGGCTCAAGCGATCCTCCTGCCTCAGCCTCCCAAGTAGCTGGACTACAGGCATGTGCCACCATGCCCGGCTAATTTTTCTGTATATATTTTTAGCTGTCCATATAATTTCTTTCTATTTTTAGTAGAGACGAGGTCTCATTCTTGCTCAGGCTGGTGTCAAACTCCTGAGCTCAAACAATCCTCCCGCCTCGGCCTCCCAGAATGCTAGGATTACAGGCGTGAGCCACCGCGCCCGGCCCGTAAGAACATTTTTATCACCTCAAGAAGCTTCATAGCTTTTAGTTGTCACCACCTCACTGCTAAACTTTAATAATTAGGCATATGGCCTGCAAAGGTGAGGGTGAACCTGTCTCCCCCTTACTCCATGGTTAGCTCCCTGGGGACAGGCCCGGGTGTGATACCTGTGTGTCCCTGCCCAGCCCCCCACACCTGGTGAGATGCCTGCCACACAGGGTACTCCCTAAATATTTGGTGGCCTTGTTCTTATTGTTACAGTTGCTTTTCTGTGAACACGAGAGAAGTCCAGTGATGACCAGCAGAATGAGACAGGAACTGGAAATGGTGTTATGTGAGGAACCACGAGGATGTTAGCCTGGAGAAGCCTGGGGGCTGGAGTGGGTAGATTATTACACAGGAAAGGGACTAGGAGCACTGGGTCAAATTCCAGAAGCCAAATTTCCAGCCACAGGAGGAGGAGAGCAGTGGCGTGGGCAGAGTGAGAAGGCAGTGAGCTCCCTTTCCCAGAGCACGGAATTCCGTGCAGGGCCTGCAGGAGCCCTGTCCCCGATGCTCTGGTGGGGCCTCTTGCTTCAGATAAGGGAAGAGCGAGTCCAGGTGAGTTCTAAGGTCTCTTCCATTTCTGGGATCCTGAGCCTGGAACTGCCACAGGCAGAGGGGTTTCCAAGAGACACAGTGGCAGGACCCGCAGACCCCAGATGCTTTGTTTTCAACTTGTCCTCAGCAGGATTCCAGGTCCTTTTCTTCTAGATTCGGGGTCTGGCCCTTGCCCCACCCACCTCCCTCCACCAGTCCCAGAGCCTGGGGGTGTGTCAGGTGGGGAAGGTGACTGGGCTTGGCATGCAGAGTCAGAGTCTAGCAAGTGAGCTGAGGCTCATAAACCCAAGAGGTAACAGGTCCAAACAGGCCCCAGGGAGGTTTCAGGAGCTGGGGCCCAGGACACAGTGCCGAACAAAGCACCTTGAGTCAAACCAGGCAAGAGCTCATACTGCCCTGGCCCTGGGCTGGGCTGTTGCTGATTATTCCTGAGGTATAGGCATGAGGCTGGGGGAGAGGGGAACAGGCTCTGTTTAAAGGGTCAGGGAAATGGACATGTGGTGACTCCAGTGACCAAGAGAAGGAGTCTATCTGTCAGGCTGTGCAGAGAAAAGGGAGGACTTGGTTTCTCCAGATCTATCATAGCTGCTAGAAAGTTAGGCTGGAGACCAGGGCCGAGGTCCTGTGGATCCACCAGACAGAGGCACAGACCCGGGCTCCTCTGGGAGGGGAAGAAGAAAGGAACTCACACGTGTTCGGTGCCTGCACCAGGCTCAGTGTTTTCACCCCCTTACACTGGGCCTGTGTTTACTAAGTGCCAGGCCCCAACCAAGGGCCACATATACTAGTGACCCTACAAGAAGAGGAAGCTGAGATAAAGAGAGGATTAGTAACCTGTCTGAGATCACAGACTTTGCAAGGAATGGAGCAAGAATTCAAACCGGGGCACCCTGGCTCCAGGACCAGGCTTTCCCCTCTGCTGGCTGCTTCCCAGGGCCTGTTTTCACTCCCATGACAACCACAGGGAATAGAGTCATGACCTCTGTTCTTCAAACATTACAGCCAGGCTCAGAGCAGTTGAGTGACTTGCCCTAAGTCACGCCATCATGAAGCCGCAGAGCCGAGATTCAGCCTGGGTCGTGTGACCCCCAGGTCCACACTCGCTCTGCTCCCCACACTGAGTCTCCAGCAGGGAATAAGGTGAGGACTCAGTCAGCTCAGCTGGTTTTGAAATCACAAAATCCAATTTTGTTTCCAAAGAAACAAAGCAATAAACTCCCTGTGAAAACGGTGGTATAATCAGGTTAGATAAATTGAACAGGCCTCAAGCAAATCAGCAGTGGATGAGCCTGCATTTAAATTTATTCTGAAGCATTGTTGTTGTAAGTTCAGGCGCCAGCTGCTCTGCTGGCATCGTGTCCACCATCCCGGCTGCACAGGTGAGAGTAGCAAGGGTTCTACCAAAGGAACCCTCCGTGGGGTTGGCCATTTCCAGCTTGAGAATAAGCTAACCGGGCTCTGAGTTAAGTTTTTGCCTCTGGCGTCTCCTCATGGGCCCCTGCCCACAGCCCGGCCCCCACTACTCCCCCAGCCTACTTCGCTCCCTCCCATGTGTCCCAAGGTCCCTCAGAGTGGCAGGAGGAGTTCTGTACCTAGATTCCAAGGGCCAGGTCTAGTTTTGTCAGCAATTAGCTGTGTGAGGTTGACCGAGTCTCTTAACTTCTCTGGGACTATCTGGGGAATAGGAATATTGAACCCAGTGATCTCGAGGTCTTGTCTAGCCCCAGAACCAGCGCTCATCATTATTCACTCCTTGGACTGGGGTGGGCCAGGCTCTGTGCCACATGCTGGGAAACCGAGGTCACTACCGCCTATCGTTGGCTCCAAGGAGCTCGCAGCCTAGCGTTGAGATACGATTCTGCAAGGCGAGTGTCCTCATGGCGGCACGTTGGTATCGTGCTGACTCAGCACAGAGTTCTTGCTTGGAGGGATCAGAAAAGCTTCAAGGAGAAGGAAGCCGCTAGCTGAGTGTCAGATGATAAGAAGGCGAGGAGGGACTCTGGAGCCAGAGGAACGGCATGTGCAAAGGCACAGAGGCGGGGACCAGCACGGCACAGCCCAGCCAGGCCCCTGCAAGCACATGGTGCGGCTGGAGCAGACAGCGTATAAAGGAGAAGGCGTCTTCAGAGGTGGGCGGGGGCCATGTCGTACACACAGGGCCCTACAGGAGGGTTTTAAGCAGAGGAACGACACAGGCTGAAATGTGTTTGGAAACCTCACACCAGTGGCAAAAAGCATGAGTAGTGGAAAGCAAGGAGGCAAGTCTAGGGGTAGAAAGAGCCATCAGAAAACCATCCCAGCAGCCAGGTGGGGAATACTGGGAGCCTCCACCAAGGCAGCAGCAGGAAGGACGAGAGGGAAGGCAGGGAGAAGGATTTTTCTGGTTTGAGGAGGAAGAATGGACAGTGACAGACTGGGTATAGAAGGTTGAATAAGACAAAGAGTCCCAATTTCTGACACAGGCACCTGGGTGGATTAGAAACACAGAAGGAGGAAGAGGCTTGGGGGGAAGATGACCAAGTGTGTGTCGTACATGTGAGTAGGTGAAAATTCCAGTAGTTCAGAAAACTTGTGTTACCCTAAAGGCAGTCCCTGAACAGGCCAGCAAGAACACTTCCTGGGAAATGACTCCCTATTCCTAAAACCCAACAGTAATGGGGACACTGTTTGTGAACCCCTTTCCAAAGCATTTCCATTATCAGTGAGCTACGTTCTCTCACCGCACCACAGGGCTGACAGTCCCCAGAAAGGAGAAAGGTGCAAATCACCTAGAAAAAATCCACAGGGCAGGGAAGAAGGAAAACAGGACGGAAAGGAAGTCTCTGAAGAACAGAAAGACGAACTGTAAACCCCTGCAGCTTGGAGGAGCCTGGGCAGGGATGGAGGAGGTCAGGTGCCAGCGCTGTCTCACCCTGTCAGACCTTGGTGGAGAACGGTAGAAAAACTCCACAGAGTTGAGAGCACGCCAGAGACAAAAGCGATTTGTGCCCCACTCCTTGATTGGAGTCCTGGGGCAGTCCCCTTGCGGTGTGTCCCTATGTTCACCTCAAATGGCTGCAGCAAAGTAGAGACAACTGCATGGAGTATTAGACCTGGGAGAGGGGCTGCGGGTGTTCCTCCCCATCCCATCCCACACCGCCCATGCCTACTCCCCAGAAGCCCCTAAGAGCCCCTAGACAGTGCTTGAGGGTTGAGAGCCTGCGGACCAGCCTCGGGCTCAAGCCAGGAGGTAAATGGAAAGTGTGGGGGACACAGAACGGGTTCAGGTTTGTACCCACAGAACAAGTAGAGCTGAGCAGGACCCATGAGCCAGGTAAACCACCAGGTACCCCCAGCAAGACCCCGACTGTGGGTGCCAGCAGGCCAGCTGGGTGAGGGACACCTCTGCAGAGGCCACCGAGGGCCAGAGCACAGCACGGGATCCAGCACCCAGAGCTATACACGGGGTGGGAGTGGGAGGGGGTAGGAGGGGACATATCCAGAGAAGAGGTGACAGTCCAGGCAGGGATTCAACTGAGTTTTTACCCAAAAAAGCCTGAACTAATTTAATAAAACTAATTTACAGTGGAAGAGACTGGTTTTCTTTAATTGTCAGGTGTAAATTTTCCCACCTGATGTTAATGAGACTGAGAATTTGTGAATGAGTTTACATCAGTTCTAGAGAATAAAGGGGCTACCTTTTTCTCTTTTTCTACACAGCTGAGTTGCAATATGTAATGTTTGACACTTCCCGAAACTTTATTTTTAAGTCAGGTTTATGAGGTGTAATTTACATACAGTAAAATTCACCTTTTTAAAACGTGCCTTTCAACGAGTCTTGACAAATGTGTATAGTTGTGTAACCATCGCCTCAATTCAGATACAGAACAGTTCCATCACCCCCAAAAGGTCCTTCATATCTGTTTGTAGCTAATCACCTTCCCACAACTCCTAGCCTCTGGCAACCACTTACCTGATTTCTAGCTCAATAATTTTGCTTTTTCCAGAAAGTTACGTCAATTTTTTTTGAGACGGGATCTCACTATGTTGCCCAGGCTGGTCTCAAACTCCTGGGCTCAAGCGATCCTCCCACGTCAAACCTCATGAGTAGCTGGGATCACAAGCACACCACCGCACCCGTTCCACAATGTGATATAAATGGAATCATGTAGTACGTAGCCCTGCGTGCTAAACTTTTAAACATATTTCCTTGACTGCCTCAGCTTCCTCTTCTTCCACTCTGTCTTCTCTGCAAATTGCTTTATATGGACAAAGCCAGGGTCTGCTGTAGCCTCAGCAGCCTCCCCAACCCCCCACTGGACCCTCTGTGTGACAGCGGTCCCCAGGGCTGGGTCTGGATAGTTGACATTCTAATCCTTTGGTTCTCTGCAATGTTTGCTTTTCTTTTCTTTTACTTTCATTTTTTTTTTTTTTTTTTTGAGCTAATTTTTTAATTTTTTGGAGACACAGAGTCTCACTGCTGCTCAGGCTGGTCTCAAACTCCTGGCCTCAAGCAATCCTCCCACTTCAGCATGCCAAAGCGCTAGGATTACAGGTGTGAGTCACATTGCCCTGCCACGTTTGCTTTTCCTTTGAAGGTGTTTTTCCCTGACCTCTCGGAATGCAGAAGCCCTGTTTTCAAATCCCTGCCACATTCCATCCTCCTCTCCCCACCTTTGCCCCAGCAGCCTGGCCCCCCCACTGACCTCCCTCCCTTCCAAGCATCCCTCCTCTTCTGCACAAGCTTTCTCCTTCCTTCTCATCCTCCATCCTCTGTCACCTTGGTCTCTGTGCCCAGATCATCTAGTGATCTTATTTGCCACAGAGACACCCTGCTGCCCAGCTCCCTCCCGGCATCATTTGAATGATTGGTTTGAGGTTTGTTGACAGTTGGGGTTTTTCTCTTTCAGTGAGGAAGAAGCAAGAAACCTCAACACTGCAATTTCCTTCTCAACTGGCAGGGATGGTGACAGATTCTGAGTCCCCAGGGCAAGGACTGTGTCTTCACATGCCTTGTTGGGTGTTGCCTTCACAGTGGTAAAGAAATAAGGAGGTGAAAAGGTAAGGCAGGAGGGAACAGCACTTGTGCTTAGGGGCAGGGCCCAATTTGTCTGACTAGGGAGGACCTCAAAGGTGTCTCTCCTCCCACCTGTGCCAGACATTTGCAAGCTGGCTGTGCCTCAAGGAGCTACACGCCCCTTCTTCATCTACCATGAGCCTTGGCAAAGGGTCACACCCAGGGAACAGAGGCCTCACTGTGTCTCAAGCAGAGAGAGAACGTGGAGAGGGAGGGTGGGTGGAAGCAGCCAGGAAAGAGCAGGAGGTGGCAGAGAATGTGGCTGTGGGACTCTGGCTCCTCCCTGCATGACGACTCTTCCGCGGCCATCCGCACCTTGTCAGAGGGAGCCCAGGCTTTAGTCAAGCTTTTTGATGAAACTGTTATTGTCAGAGGCCTTTGGCTTTATCACCACTGCAGGGAAAGGAGGGGTGGGAAGGAAGTGTCTGTGGTCATTCAACTCCCTTCCGAGCCAAGTGCTCAGACCCATGGGTTCTGGTCCTAAACTCCTTCCCTGACTACCCAGAGGCCTTGAGCAGTTACCTGACCTCCCAGTGTTTCCGTTTCCCCATCTGTTAAATGACGATTGTCAGGAGCTAACCCACTGGGTCGTCAGCAAGATGGAGCAAGAATCTGTATGAAGCACATGGGCATAAGGGCTCAGCAAAAACAATGGCTGCGGCTGTCGTCACCGTTCTTGTTATCTCCAGTTAGGAATGGAGGATCCTGAAATAGCCCAGAAATGAGTGAGCTAAATGTCTCTTTAGAGAGCTTTAGCCAATTAGTGAAGAAAGTGGAATCTACCTTCCCAATAGACTTCATAATCATATGCCTCTACAGAGAGCAGTAGTAATAATCGAGGTAATAATAATAGCTAACTTCTTTTTTTTAGCAGTTGCAATAGGAGGCTCACAACAATCCTATTAAACTGGTATTGTTATTATAGTCATCCCTCAGTATCCATGGGAGATTTGTTCCAAGACCCGCACAGATACCAAAATCCATGGGAGCTCAAGTCCCTGATATAAAATGGACTAGTATTTGCATATAACCTACACACATCATCCCATATACTTTATTTTTTTTTTTATTTTTTTTTTTTTTTTTGAGACAGAGTCTCACTTTGTTGCCCGGGCTAGAGTGAGTGCCGTGGCATCAGCCTGGCTCACAGCAACCTCAAACTCCTGGGCTTAAGCGATCCTACTGCCTCAGCCTCCCGAGTAGCTGGGACTACAGGCATGAGCCACCATGCCCGGCTAATTTTTTTTGTATATATATTTTTAGTTGGCCAGATAATTTCTTTCTATTTTTAGTAGAGACGGGGTCTCACTCTTGCTCAGGCTGGTCTCGAACTTCTGACCTTGAGCGATCCACCCGCCTCGGCCTCCCAGAGCTAGGATTACAGGCGTGAGCCACCGCGCCCGGCCTCATCCCATATACTTTAAATCATCTCTACATTCCTTTTAATACCCAATACAATGTAAATGCCAAGTAAATAGTTGTTATGGTGTATTGTTTTTTATTTGCATTATTTTTTATTGTTGAATTGTTATTTTTAAATTTTTTATATTTTCAATCCAAGGTTAGTTGAATTCTTGGGTGCAAAAATCATGGCTCTGGAGGGATGACTGTATTCTCATTTTCTAAAACAAGAAACTGAGGTTTGATGAATTTAAATAGCCTGCCAGGATCACAGAGACAGGAGGAATTCTTCAAACCCTTGTTTGACTCTGGACTGGAACTTGGGTCTGTTTGAATACAATGCCTGAGTTCCTACCAGTATTTTTTCTCTTAGAGGATTCTAGACCACATTTCAATCTAGTGAGAAAAGCATTTGTAAGATCTGCTTCCTTTCTGGCCATGTCTGGGGATTTATTTTCTTATGCATGTCTGAGAACATCTCAAGACTTAGCCCCAAAGAACGAACAAGTGGCTCATTTCTGCCCCCTAGAGGACACAGCTTGCACCACTGAGAATAAAGGCATGGAAGCTCATAGATAAAATGTGTGCTCAGAATCCCAACAGGTCTAGGCCTGCAAAGAAACTAAATCTAAAAAGACCATCCATCTACCTATCAGGTACAATGTACACTATTCTGGTGACAGGTACACTGAAAGCCCTGACTCCAGCATGATATAATTCATCCGTGTAATAAAAAACACTTGTACCCTCTAAATTTGGCGGGGGGGGGGGGGGGAGCTGAAATATAAAACTAGAAACCATATCAGTGAGTTTTTTTTTTTTTTAAAGAGACCATCCTTTAGTTTATGAAAGGGAGGTGATAATAGGTTGGGGATTATCGGGACCAAGAGCGAGAACAGTGTATCAGGGAAAGACTGGTAGACTACGGCTCTCATTTTTAGCATACGATCCATATGATTCCTAGGCTAGGGCAAGTTTGAGAAACTGATGCATATGATTCATTCATCCTACAAGGGATTGAAGAACACCTCCCATCCACAACCCACTGTTACTAAAGCATGTGGTGGACCCCCAGGGGGTAGAGAGTCCAGGTCCCTGTTCCAAAGAAGCTTGGTCAATTACATTATCTCTCAGGGCCTTGGCTTGCTAATTGAGAAAATGGCTCATTTTCTAAATGGTGTGGGAACCAGGAGACCCATGTTGTGCTTGCAGAGAGGGTGCGCTTTACTTAATCTCCTCAGTCCTCAGTTTCTTTGTCTGTAACATCAGGGGGTGAATACTCATCAAGCTTCCTCTTGCTCCAAGATTCTGAAGTCCCTTTCTGTCTCTGCCAGATCCCAGGCCCCTGTGGAGAGGCTACAGGGAAACCTTGTTTAGGTGCCCAGCTTAGGACGTTGGTCTCCATGACTGTACAGATCCGCCTCCTGCCAAACGCTCTCGACAATTCCAGGAGCAGCTGGAGCCTGTGGTCTCCTGAGGTTCAGAGCTCTGGGTGTTCCTGTCGTTGGCATTCACAGCCATGCCTTGGGAGCCTTCTTTTCACTGCTATGTGGGGTGTAAAGTTGACTTTGTTTACACAGGAGTCCTGGGGAAAGTAAAGTTGATTTGGAAAAGGAAAGTTCTGGAGAAACCCAGAAATAAGGCTTTCTGAACTCTGGAATCAATGGAGCAGGTTTCAAAGCTTAGCTCTGCTACTCAATAGCGGTGTGATCTGGGGCAAGTTATCCATTCTAAGCCTGGTTTCCTCATCTGTAGAATGGCCATAAGAACAGTATCTATCTCATTGGGTCTTCGTGAAGATTAAATGAGATGATGCCAATGACAAGTGCTTCAACTAACACCTAGTACAGGATAGGTGTTCTGGAATGTTCCCTGTTGCTATTATTATCAATACTACTGATGCTAGTTTTACCTTCAGAGACAATTGGGAAATGGAAAAGCAGTCCACAATCAGGACCCCACCCAGAGATTTAGCACCCAAAGGACCTTCAGGGACCTCCAGCTTGACCTTGGCAATGATCCAGGATGTCATGTGTCCCCTCACTCCTGTTTAAAGTTGTTCTAATGAAGCCAAAACTTCCTTTGCCAAGTTTCTCAAAATAAGTTCTTTAGTGGGTCCCTGGGCTCACAGTGCCACTGCCAAGTCACCAGAGGGGCATGGCCATCTGGGTTTGAGGCTCCGGAAAAGAGACCTATGAGGGGCCCAGGAGCAGGGGCCAGGGCAGCCTCACAGACACTCTTCCAGGAACAAGTCCCAAAGCAAGACCCATGAGGGCTGAAACCAGATTGTCTGCAATTGGAGAGCCAATAATTACTGCCTTTGCCTTTGTAATAGCTTCTGCTTTTGATGAAAATTTAAAAATAAAATAAAATCTACAGAACACCTAGGCATTCCTGGGCAGAGCAAATATATTGGGTTGTTCAGAAAAAGTGCTGAGATGGTAACAGCAAATTGTTTATGGACTGCAGAGAAAGGTCTTAATAAGACCTGGCTTTAGCACAGAACACGGCTTTTGATTCTGCACCATCTCACTCCAACCCAAGACAACAGCAGCTGGTGGGGGCCTGGGGGCCTATTTAGGGGTGAGGGTAGGGCATAGAGGGGCATGGGTTCTGGCCTCATGGTTCACAAAGGGCCCCATACTCTGGCTTTTGACATTATCTCCAGATGATGGGATTGGCAGAAGCGACATTCAGGATAGAACTCTAAACTCATTTTCTATCACTGCCTATGGAGCACTATGAAATATTTAAAATGTATCCTGGAATTATCATGCAAAATCACATTTACCTTTACTATATTTTTCTGAGATAAAAGTATTAATTTGTCAAGTACAAATATTTAAAATATACTAGTTCTCAATAACCTTTTTATGAAGGGGGCAGGAGGCATTTCTTCATATTTTAATACACTAGGAGCCTTAAAAAATGCAAGTAACTGTGGGCCAGTCTTGTCTGCTGAGAAGCCCTGCCCAGGACCTGGGGATGAGAGTGAAGCATCAGGACAGGCCTAAATGTCACTGTGTCTCTCCTGCAAAGATCCCTTCTTGCTCCCTAACAACATGGCTTTTCTCAGGACCTCTCTGCTTCTCAACAAGAAGGGTTAATATGGTAAAGTCAGTTCCCCCTTCTATCCACCCAGAGAGGAGACACATCTGCAAAGAGAAAGCCTGAAAGTGCAGCCTGTTCAACCAAACCGACAAGGGCCCCTGAGTGTATCCGCATGGGGAGTGTTTGGCCCCCATCCCCATACTCATCCCACCAGGGTTTGAACTACAGACAGCACATTTTTTTGAATTCTCAACTGCTCTAAGCCATGGCCCAGATAGCACCAAGTTTTCTTCCACCTCTTGATGTAAACTTCCAAAGTCTACAATAAAATAAATCAAAATTTTAACTTGAGTATTTATCCTGTCTCTATCCCCATGTGATTAAGATGACGTACTTGGCCTTGAAATCCAGGAGGTTTTTGTTAACCTGACACACCCCAAAAGTCAGTTTCAAGAAGAAAGGGTAGAAACCTCCCTCTCTCTGACTTCCTCTCTTGAAGTTAATAAAAATGGGTGATGGACCAAATCCAGCCAGAGTGCTGGCAGCCAACGCCCAATGGCGGATAATCACAGCCACACCCTTTTCTCACACAGGGTGCCAACGCTGAAACCTTTACAGGCGATCTTTTCCCATGGACCGTAACTAGCAGCAACAGCTAAAAAGGATTAGAGTTGATCCCAGGCCCCCTGAGTTTGTATCTTTTTCAGGGATGAATCATTCACTCAATAAAAGTATTTTTTAAGGCAGTATTTTTCAAATTGAGGTATAAATCACATAACATAAAATTCACCATTTTAAACTTTGCAATTGGGCCACGCGCAGTGGCTCACGCCTATAATCCCAGCACTCTGGGAGGCTGAGTCCTGGAGGATTGCTCGAGGTCAGGAGTTAGAGACCAGCCTGAGGAAGAGCGAGACCCCCGTTTCTACTAAAAATAGAAAGAAATGATCTGTACAGCTAAAAATATATATAGGAAAAAAAATTAGCCGGGCATGGTGGCACATGCCTGTAGTCCCAGCTACTTGGGAGGCTGAGGCAGAAGGATTGCTTGAGTCCAGGAGTTTGAGGTTGCTGTGAGCTAGGCTGATGCCACGGCACTCTAGCCCCGGCAACAGAGCGAGACTGTCTCAAAAAAAAAACAAAAAAAAAACAACTTTCCAATTCAATGGTTTTAAATATTTTCACTAAGTCATGCAACCACCACTGCTCCCTAATTTGAAGCATTTCCATCATGAGAAAAAGAAATCCATACCTGTTAGCTGTCACTCTCTATTGCCTCCTCCCCTGGTCTTTGGCAACCATTAATCTACTTCCTGACTTTATGAATTTGCCTATTCTGGACATTTCATATAAATGCAATCATTTGATATGTGATCTTTTGTGTTTGGCTTATTTCACTTAGCATAGCGTTTTCAAGGTTCATCCATGTTGTAGCATGTACTGATACTTTATTCCTTTTCATTGTCAAATAATATTCCCATCCTGTGGATACACAACATCTTATTTATCCATTCATGAGTTTATGGACATCTGGGTTGTTTCCATTTGGGGGCTATTATGAATAATGCCGATATGAATATTCATGTGCAAGCTTTTGAGTGGACATATGTTTTCAATTCTCTTAGGTATACACCTAGGAGTGAAATTTCTGGGTCATTTGGTAATTCCATGTTTGACTTTCTGAGGAGCTGGCAGGCTGTTTTCCCACTCAATACACGCTAACTGAGACCCGCCATGCTGCTGTGCTAGGAGCCAACAGCACGATGGTGGACCAGGCAGGCCTGGCCACCTGCCCTCCTGGAGCTTACAGTTTGACAGAGGAAGAAGACATTAACAGATAATTACAAAAATAGGTTTTGATGGGTGGCTCACGCCTGTAATCCTAGCATTTTGGGAGGCCAAGGCAGGAAGATTGCTTAAGGTCAGGAGTTTAAGACCAGCCTAGGCAACATAGCAATACCCTGCTTCTACACAAACAAAACATTAAAAAATTAGTCAGGCATGCTGGTGGGTGCCTGAAGTCCCAGCTACTGGCGAGGCTGAGGCAGGAAGATCACTTAAGCCCAGGAAAGAGTGAAGTCACAGTGAGCTATGATGACACCACTGCACTCTAGCCTGGGCAACAGAGCGAGGCCCTGTCTGAAACAAACACCAAATTGGTTTTTTGGCACACTTGTACAAATGCCAAGGATTGGAAGTTCAGGCTGCTATGAGACTGTCATGCAAGGAGACCTGCCCTGAGGGTGTGGACGAGGTCACAGGACAAAAGCAAAGATACTCTTAAAACATCAAATCCAGGGCCTGTGATACAAAAAAAAAAAAAAACCCAAAAAATAAAACACATTCCCAATAAACCAAAATGAAGTACTGGTAATTTAGTGGATTTCTGAACGTTCCCACCATCTGGGGGCTCAAAAACTCCATACAGGGCTCCAGTAGTTTTTGAAATGGTTTATTGAAATATTTAGTATAGAAATGTGAGTAGGGAACAGCTCATAAAGTTTAGAGATGATAATTCTTGATGAATCCCTTTAAGTACAGTCGTGTGCTGCATAATGATGTTTCGGTCAACAACTGACGGTGATCCCATAAGATTATAACAGAGCTGAAAAATCCCTATCCCTCATGCCACAGCCATTGCAGTGTCGTAGCACAACACATTATTTGAGTGTTTGTGGTGATGCTGGTGCAAACAAACCTACTGCACTGCCGTCGTATGAAAGTCTAGTATGTACAATTATGGACGATACATAACACTTGACAATAATCAGGAATGACTATGTTCCTGCTGTATGTATTTACTATACTATACTTTTTATCTTCATTTTGGAGTGTACTTCTTCTACTTACAAAAAAAAAATTTTGATAGCACAGGCTTAAGCAGGTCCTTCAGGAGATATTCCAGAAGGCACTGTTACCACAGATGACAGCTCCATGCCTCTTATTGCCCTTGAAGACCTTCCAGTGGGACGAGATGTTGACAAATCTGATCTTGTGTAGGCCTAGGCTAATGTGTGTGTTTGTGTCTTCATCTTTAGCCAAAGGGTAAAAAGTAAATAAATAAACAAATTATTAAATAGAAAAAAGCTTATAGAATAAGGATATAAAGAAAAAATATCTTTGTACAGCTATACAATGTATTTGTTTGAAGGTAAGAGTTATTATAAAAGAGTCAAAAAATTTAAAAAATTAAAAAGTTTAGGCTGGGCGCGGCAGCTCAAGCCTGTAATCCTAGCACTCTGGGAGGCTGAGGTGGGTGGATTGCTCAAGGTCAGGAGTTCGAGACCAGCCTGAGCAAGAGCGAGACCCCCATCTCTACTAAAAATAGAAAGAAATTATCTGGACAACTAAAATATATATAGAAAAAGTTAGCCGGGCATGGTGGCGCATGCCTGTAGTCCCAGCTACTCGGGAGGCTGAGGCAGGAGGATTGCTTGAGTCCAGGAGTTTCAGGTTGCTATGAGCTAGGCTGACGCCACAGCACTCACTCTAGCCCGGGCAACAGAGTGAGACTCTGTCTCAAAAAAAAAAAAAAAAGAGTTTATACAGTAAAAAAGTTACAGCAAGCTAAGGTTCATCTATTATTGAAGAGAAAAATACATTCTTATTAATTTAGTATAGCTTAAATGCACAGTGTTTATAAGGTCTACATAGTGTTCAGTGGAGTCCTAGGCCTTCACAGTTATTTACCACCCACTCTCTGACTCACTCAGAGCAACTTCCAGTCCAGCAAGCTCCATTCGTGGTAAGTGCTCTATACAGGTGTACTATTTTTTATCTTTTATGCTGTATTTTTACTGAACCTTTTCTATGTTTAAATATGTTTAGATGCATGAATACTTACCGTGGGGCCACAATTGTCTACATTGTTCAGCAGGAACTTGCTGTACAGTTTTGTAGCCTAGGAGCAATAGGCTGTACCACAGATCCTAGGTGTGTGGCAGGCTACACCACCTAGGTTTGCACGAGTACACGCTATGATGTTAGCACAAAGACAAAATCGCCTGACAAAGCATTTCTCAGAACGCAGCCCCGTCGTCGAGCAGCACAGGACTGTAGTTAAAGAAACTCTCACGCTGGCTTCCCCCTTCTTGAGGAGATTCAGGGCCACACCTCTTTAAGGCCAAGGAGAACTTTCCCCCTTCCTCACCTGTCCTCTTGCCTTCCTGACTCACACCTGCACAATCTTCCCTTCCTTGCAGCTGTTCCCAACATTCACTTTAAAAAAAATGAATGCCCCATTGTTTAAAGTAGCAATTAATTATCCAACCTCCCACAGGAAGGAGGGAAGCTCTGAAAATGTTAGATATTAATTCCCAGTGATGTGAAAGTTTAGTTGGGCCTCAGGAGGTTAAAGTGGCCATATTTCAAGTGGCAGAGTTTGTAGGGTTTCATTCCTGTTTAACTAATCTAAAATATTTCTACTTTGATCAAGGAACTGGGCTAGGTGCTATGGAAAGGTACAAAGAAACATAAAAGCATCCATCCCCATCATTCCCAGTCCTTAAGAAAACATCTAGGGAGGGAGAAGAATCTTCTACAGGGGTAGCCTGGGATACATGCAGCACGTGAGGGTCCAAGTGCCCTAGCCGTAAGAGACAGTTTTGTCGCCTTAGGCTGGGCTGCATGCTGCCAGCTTTACTTTAGGAAGGATGGACAGGCTTTCGACAGACTTCCAGTGGGGGAGATGGTATTTCAGACAGCGCAGATGACAGGTGCAAAGGCCCAGGGGCAGGAATTTAAAAGATATACTAGGTCCAACAACAGGTTTCTGAGTGAAACTTTGTTTAAAAAAAAAAAGAAAAGAAAAGTTGGCCTGGAGTGGTGGCTCACACCTGTAATCCTAGCACTCTGGGAGGCTGAGGCGGGAGGATTGCTGGAGGCCAGGAGTTCGAGATCAGCCTGAGGAAGAGCAAGACCTGTCTCTACTAAAAATAGAAAAATTAGCAGGGTATGGTGGTACATGCTTGTAGTCCCAGCTACTCAGGAGGCTGAGGCAGGAGGATCACTTGAGCTCAGGAGTTTGAGGTTGCTGTGAGTTAGGCTGGGACGCCACTGCACTGTAGCCCAAATGACAGAGTGAGACTCTGTCTCAAAAAAGATAAGAGAGATAGTACCTTAGTTTTTATCAATAGCCCCAGTAAGACCTGAGGTTTCTTTTCAATTTCTAACCAAGGACAGGCTATTGGGGTGCAATAATTAAAAAGGGGACACCATACAGCACTCTAGTTCCTTTTCCTTGCCTCATCTTTGGTGTGGGAAACATCCTACAAGCTGAGCATCCCATGATGCAGATAACAGTAGTGGACATGTTGAAAAGGGCTCTCCTTTGACTGAACTTGGCAGTTGCTGAATCCCTGGAAGAACAGGCTGGGGCCTCTACTGAGGTCTCTGGGCTGGATAGGATCCCTTCTTCGCCCCCCCCCACTCCCCCCAATCCTCCAGCAGTCCTACCTATCAGAGTGGCACAGGGCTTTTTGCCTTCCATCCACTGTTGTTTTCTCCACAGGAATCTTTGGAATTTCTCTCTTCCCTTGCTTTACTGCAGTGATTCTCAGTAGGGATGCTACTGCCCTCCAGGAGGTGTTTTAGAAATTTATGGGGGCTTGTTTTGGTTGTCTCAATGATAGGGCTTTTAGTGAGGAGAGATCAGGACAGCCAGAAGTCCCGCAATCTGCAGGAAAGTTCTGCAAAAATTGTCCTGTATCCCACAGGACATTTACATATCTAATTATAATGTTTTTTTGTTTTGTTTTGTTTTGTTTTTTTTGCAGGGGGAAATGTGTTTACTAAATACCATATCAGGTTTTTTTTTTTTTTGAAACAGAGTCTTACTCTGTTGCCCTGGCTAGAGTGCCATGGTGTCAGCCTAGCTCACAACAACCTCAAACTTCTGGGCTCAAGCAATCCTCCTGCCTCAGCCTCCCAAGTAGCTGGGACTACAGGCATGTGCCACCATGCCCGGCTAAATTTTTCTATATATATTTTTAGTTGTCCAGCTAATTTCTTTCTATTTTTGGTAGAGATGGGGTCTCGCTCTTGCTCAGGCTGGTCTTGAACTCCTGAGCTCAAACGATCCACCCACCTCAGCCTCCCAGAGTGCTAGGATTACAGGGGTGAGCCACCTCGCCCGGCCCATATCACATTTTTAATTCTTATTTTATTTCATTTTATTTTTTAGAGATGGGGTCTTGCTCTATCACCCAGGCTGGAGTGCAGTGGCATGATCATAGCTCACTGCAGCCTTCAACTCCTGGGCTCAAGTGACCCTCCTGTCTCAGCCTCCCAAGTAGCTGGGACTACAAGCCCACCATGTCCAGCTAATTTTTAAAATTTTTTTTGAGAGATGGAGTCTCATTATGTTGCCCAGGCTGGTCTTATATCATAATTTTTAGAATGAATGATTTTTTCACATTTCAAAAGAATGAAAGAAAATGATGAAAAGGTTGAAATATAAGTCTAAAAGAAGAAACCAGTATTCTTTTGCCAGTATCCTATTAGCTGTGCTTAGTCTAATTATTAATATAATTCTTTGAGCCTTGAAACTTAACTCCACTCTACACATAAACACAATGCGTTTTTTACATAGTTTTAGATGCCCAGATTTTCCCCCTGAGGAATGCAATTGCCATGTAAGCAGAGGGAACATTGCACTTTGCCTTGTGTAGAATTTTACAGTGTTCACCATTTTGGAAAATCATACCACCCACAGCAAGCGCACTTGTGTTTTTTGAGTTGCCAACACAACACACCTGTATTAGGCTGCATCTACAGTGCTCACATCTACAGTGATTCTATGACCAGGTGCAGGACATCTGACTTCTTTGCTATGTCTTCTAGTGCAGCTATGCCTGAGAACTTACATTTTAAAGACATAATATTTTATTATAAATTGGTTTCCTTTCTCTCATGTTACAGCTGGGCATTTGTGACAGATCATATTTTCCAAAGATGCCATACCGATATCTAACCCATTCTGCATGTTCTTCTTATACCATGATATTGAAATTCTTCCATTGAGAGAGAGAATCTGTGTTCCTTCCCCCTGAATTGAGTGGGCCTTTGTAATTGCCTCAATCAACAGAATGTGGCAGAATAATGCTATGTAACTACTGAAACTTAGTGGGATGGTTAATTTTATGTATCAACTTGGCTGGGCTATGGCATCCAGATATGTGGTCAAATATTATTGTGGATGTTTCTGTGACAGTGTTTTTGGATGAAATTACCTTTTAAATCTGTGGACTTTCAGTAAAGCAGATTGCTCACCATAATGTGGGTGAGCCTCAAATAATCAGTTTAAGTCTGACTAGACCAGAAGACCGACCTGCCAGCGCATGGCCTCCAGACTTGAACCACATCAGCTCTTCTCTGAGTCTCCAGCCTACCAGCCCACCCTGCATGTTTTTAGACTTGCTGGCCTCCGTAATTGTGTAAATCAGTTCCTTAAAATACATCTCCTTCTCTCTCTCTCTCTCTCTCTCTCTAAATATATGTACACACCCTATTGCTTCTGTTTCTCTGGAAAACTCTGACTAATACAACTAGGTCATAAAAAGCAATACAGCCTCCACCTGGCTCTCTCTTTTTCTGTGTATATTTACTTCTGGAAACAAGCCACTATGTCATTAGAAAGCCCAGGCCACGTGGAGAAGCCACATGTGGATATTCCAGTGAGGCCCCAGCTGGCAGCTGCAGCAACCACTGGACATGTGAGTGTAGAAGCCTTTGAATGACTCCAGCCCCAGCCTTCACCAGCATCTGCCACCTGAAGCTCCAGCCATCATGGAGCACAGAATAGCCGTCCTCAGTGTTGTCTGAATCCCTCACCAACAAAAACTACAAGATAATAAATGATTGGGTAATATTGCTAACTTAGCTAATTTTGCTTTGAGGCTTAGTTCAAATCTTTTTCTTCCTCCCTCCCTCTCTTTCTTTTTTTCTTCCTTCCTTCCTTTCTTTCTTTCTTTGTTTCTTTCTCTTTGAGACAGGGTCTCACTCTGTTGCCCGGGCTAAAGTGTGGTGGCATCATCAGAGCTCACTGCAGCCTCAAACTCCTGAGCTCAAGCGATCCTCCTGCCTCAGCCTCCCGAGTAGCTGGGACCACAGGTGTGCACCACCACACCCAGCTAATCTTTCTATTTTTTGTAGAGAGGATCTCACTATGTTGCTCAGACTGGTCTTGAACTCCTGGCCTCGAGTGATCCTCCTGCCTCGGCCTCCCAAAGTGCTAGAATTACAGGCGTGAGCCACCGTGCCCAGTCCCTCAAAGTTTTTTTAATCTAAATGATTTAATACTTAAAAGATCAAGATGGATAAAGTCCCTAAAGAGGGTGAAGATTAAAATCACAATAAAGGCTTTGCTATCAAATCCATGAATATTGAGCACACCCTGCCTAATTTAGGGACACACCCGCCCTTAGTAATTTCCTGAGCAGATGCTGTAGGTGCTGAGGCCAAGTTGGGCCCAAACCACACCCTCCCATAGGACCTGGCTGCTTTGCAGGTCCTCTGAAATGACACTGATTCAATAATACTGTCTAGTCCACAGACCCCACTCATGTTTTCCTGACTGTCCCAATTACATCATTTATAGGTCCAGCATCCCAACTGGGATCACAGCTGGCATTTGGTTGACATGTCCCATGAGTCTTCTTTGATCTAGAACAGTTCCTTAGATTTTCCTTGTCTTTCATGACCTTGACATTTTGAAGAGCACAGGGATGTTCCTCAATTTGGATTCCCGTGAGTGCTTCCTCACGATTGGTATATTTCTGGCAGGGATACTACAGAAGTGATGCTGTGCTCTTTTTGGTGCAGCATATTAGGTGGCCCATGACATCAATTGGTCTCTTCCTGGTAGATACAGAGGGACTTTTAGCCAAGGACTTGGAATCACATATTGAGAAGAAAGACTACAGCAACTGGGAGTTCTGCCCAGGTCAACAAACCCTCTAATGCACCATGACCAGGGCCAACCCGGCACCGTCAGAGCTGGGTCTATAAGGGAAGCAACAATATCACTGGAACTGTATTAGAGCAGAACAGGCCATATTTGCCA
The DNA here is from genome assembly GCF_020740605.2 of Lemur catta. Taxonomy (NCBI): domain Eukaryota; kingdom Metazoa; phylum Chordata; class Mammalia; order Primates; family Lemuridae; genus Lemur; species Lemur catta. The sequence goes on from NC_059128.1 coordinate 33,547,502, forward strand.
GAACTCTTCCTAGGGAGAGAACTTGGAATTCTTCAACAAGCCACTTGGAGAAGAGGGTAAGACTTCACAAGGCATTCTCAAATAGCCACGTGGGAGGACAAGGAGCTTCATGCTGGGCAAGGAAAAAAGAACCTGATATGGAAAGGAGAAGGGAAACAGGTAAGGCAAGAAAAAATGGGCCAGAGGACTAGAGAATAATGGGGAAAAAGCAGCATCCAAAGAGCTCAAAGTATCTGTTTCATGTACCTTCATAGGTACACAGTGAGACTCTGTCTCTAAAAATATAAAAAATAGGCCAGGTGCAGTGGCTCACATTGGTAATCCCATCAATTTGGGAGGCCCAGGCAAGAGGATCGTTTGAGGCCAAGAATTTGAGACCAGCCTGGGCAATGTAGTAAGATGCTGTCTTACTTAAAAATTAGCTGGGCATGGTGATGTGCACCCGTAGTTCCGGCTACTTGGGAAGCTGAGGCAGGGATTGCTTGAGCCCAGGAATTGGAGCAGACAGTGAGCTATGATTGCACCACTGCACTCCAGCCTGGGCAACAGAGCAGGACCCCATCTCTATAAAAAAAAATTTAAAGATGAAAAAATGAAAATATAAAAAATAAGTTTATTTACAATGCACTTCTTGCTGTGAGCGAGGTTGATGCCATAGCACTCTAGCCCAGGCAACAGAACGAGACTCTGTCTCAAAAAAAACAAAAAACAAAAAACAATGCACTTCTTATTCATGAGGCTTGGTGCCAAAGAGCCTCTGTTAATCCTAGATCACTGGGTAAATTATTCAGTCTGGCTGAGATTCAGTTTTCTCATCTGTGAAGAGGAGACAAATACCTTGCAGCCTGGCTGTAAGGGCTAGATGAGACAACATCTAATCATGTAGTCAGCTGATATTAATTTGTATGTCTACTGTGCAGCACCACCGTTTTTCATGCTGGGGACACAGCAGAGAACAAAACAGAAAAGAATCCCTGCCCCCACGGAGCCGACATTCTGGAGGGGCAGCCTACCAGAATGTTCTCTGAGCTGTCAAGCACTATGGGCATTTAAGGAATTACACTTACTCAAAGGTAATAGTGAATGAGTATGACCTGTGTAATACAGATGGGGAAACTACATCACAGTGGTTATGTAAGCAATGGTAGCACTAAGAAGAGAAGAGAGGTCACTTCCTAACTCTGTTCAGAGTCTGTTAGCTCTGGGAGAAATGTGCCCATTTGAAAACTACCATGGCTGCTAAGAGCAGAAACGCTCTGGAAGAATATTTACCAGATTTCTCTGGGGGAAGGATTACAGGCAAACTTTCACTCTTCTGTACTGTTTGAATACTTAATAATCAATGTTTATTATTAGCATAATGATTTTTCTGATTTGAAAAAAGATAAGACTCAAAGATTGAAACAGAACCACAGCCGCAGCGTTAGGAGCAAATTGAGTCTCTGTGTGATATTTTGAGACAGAATCTCACTCTGTCGCCCCAGGTAGAGTGCCATGGTGTCACTGTAGCTCACTGCAACCTCCAACTCCTGGGCTCAAGCAAGGGATCTTCCTGCCTCAGCCCCCCTGAGTAGCTGGGACTACAGGTGCACACCATGATGCCCTGCTAATTTTTCTATTTTTAGTAGAGACAGGGTCTCACTCTTGCTCAGGCTGGTCTCAAACTTCTCACCTCAAGCCATCCTCCTGCCTTGGCCTCCCAGAGTGTCAGGATTACCGGTGTGAGCCACCATGCCCGGCCCATACCGTGATTCTGTTAGGGGAAAAGTTGCTCCCTGCACTTGGCCTTTGGCTCCCTCTTGCCTTTCTGACTTTCTCTGTCTCTTTCCAGAATCCATATTCTCCTCCAGTCTTCCCAGACCCATGCAAATGCTGGCACACACATTGAAGCAACTCACTTTTGAGGATTAAAAAAAAAAACATCTTTATACCCCTACTTCATTTCATAAAGGATTTGAAGTACTTAGAAAAATACACACAATAAAAGAGATAAAGAGTTAAAGGAATTGGAGCAAAGGGAAAATTAGAGTAAGAGAGCTCTGGTTAGAGCTTGGGCAGGGCAGCTCTGCTCCAACAACAAACGAGGGCGTGGGGCATGCTGCTAGCACTTTCAAAGGGCTGCTTCCTTTACAGATGACTCCCATTCCACACACTGGCCGAGCTGCCTCTCCAAACGAACACTTCACGTGGGCTTCACTGCACACATGAACCGTGTGGAAGCTGACACCATAACCTTAACCACAGCACGTTTCTCATGGATTCACAGACCTCCAGCTGGGCGGGTCCTTAGAATTATCTAGGGCAACCCACTCAATTTCCAGATGAGGAAAGTGAGATTCAAAGAGGTTAAGTGTCCTGTGGAAAGACACAGAATGTGTAAGCAGCAGAACTGAAATTCAAACCTACATGCTCTGCCGCCAGCCTACTTCCTGCGGGTTACTACAATGCCTCTCATTTCCATAACTTGGCTTTCCTTTGCTTTAGCCATGCAAACTTTATTTATTTGCAAAATGTGCTGGCTGTACAAAATCATTGTGTTCTCATTCTTTTTAAACTGTTCCAATAGTTATGCAGTTTTAAAATTCTGAAGGCTAAAAGTACTATTTTATGGTACTAAACAAGGTGGACATTAACTGTGACATGGGTGAGATGTCACCAATCCTGTTGCTGAAGCTTCAGCTATGCTTCTTATTTTAGAAAACTTTCCATTAGTTGGTTCCCCAAATAGGAGTGTTGCTTCCTGGTTTCCCTTGGTGATTTTTGAAATTTTGCTTAAACATTAGTTTCCAGATGAGACTCTACACAATTCCAGCATAACCGGGCTTGCTAATGACCGGAGCTATTAACAACCTGTGATAGACCCTGTATCAGTCAAGTATTTACCCAGCTCATGGTCACAACAGGCTGGGGGGACAGATTCAACGACTTCCACTCCAGCTGGGTTTCTGTTTTGATGTTAATGTGATGTTAACAGCTGCTTGGTTGTATTCGTGCTCATTGATTTTTCTGATATATTTCATCCTTTCCTGAACCAGCCACCCTCAGAGACATTGCAACTTCCTCTCTTCCCTCCATGAGTCACCTAAAAGCACACTGGTGGTTTCCAGGACTTCCTTAATGTCTTTCTAGATGTGTCTGTGTAAACTTACAGGCTTTCACTGGAAGAAGTCTGACAGATCCCACTCAACTCTAATTCAATTTCACAAACACAGTAGATGTCGGGAGGGTGGCCGTGGGCTCTAGAACAAGATTGCCCTGGTCCAAATCCCAGCTATTACTTTGTAACTTCTAGCAAGTTACTCAACCTCTTTGTGTCTCATTTGCTCATCTGAGAAACAGAGTTGATAATAATATAACCAACCTCCAAATCCCAGCTATTACTTTGTAACTTCTAGCAAGTTACTCAACCTCTTTGTGTCTCATTTGCTCATCTGAGAAACAGAGTTGATAATAATATAACCAACCTCATTAGGTGACTATGAGAATTAAATTAGTTAATATATGTATCAGCCCTGGAGAAGTGCCAGACATATGTTGTAAATGCTTAATAAATTATTGACAAAATTTCTGCCTACCCCAAGCCAGGCATTGCCATGCTTTGGGGAGATAAGGATGAATAAGGCGCAGATCCTGCTTTTAGGAAGCTTATTCGGAGGAGAACACACACAAAAAGTTACATAGAAAAGTAGTAACATTACATATTCTTATCATGAACATTTTTAAACAAGATGGTAGCATATCAATTTGGTGTTGTGTATGGAAACTTGTTGCTATATTATTGCCCCTGAATACCAATGTTTTCATCAAGAATTTGTTAAATGCCACCATCCATTAATTCATCAACATTTATTGAGCCCCTACTGTATTCTAGGCACTGTACTAGGCACTTGGGATATAAATGTGATACAGACACAAATTGTTAATATATCATTCTTTACAGCCTTCCTGCTTCCTACATTTTCCATGCCCCACTCATTTGAGCCTACTTAGAAGTGGATCCAATATCCCTCACTAACATCTTGCTACAACCTCATGAGACTCCTGAGCCAGAACCACCCTACTAAGCCACTCCCAAACTCCTTACATGTGTGAGATTTAGTCCTTTTTTTTTTTTTTTTTTTTTTTTTTGAGACAGAGTCTCACTCTGTTGCCCGGTTTAGAGTACCGTGGCATCAGCCTAGCTCACAGCAACCTCAAACTCCTGGGCTCAAGCAATCCTCCTGCCTCAGCCTCCCGAGTAGCTGGGACTACAGGCATGCGCCACCATGCCCGGCTAATTTTTTCTATATATTTTTAGTTGGGCCGCTAATTTCTTTCTATTTTTAGTAGAGACGGGGTCTTGCTCTTGCTCAGGCTGGTCTCGAACTCCTGAGCTCAAAAGATCCGCCCGCTTCAGCCTCCCCAAGTGCTAGGATTACAGGCCTGAGCCACCGCGCCTGGCCCATGTGTGAGATTTAAAAGAAAAATTTTACTGTTATTTAAAATCTCTAAGTTTTGGAGTAATTTGTTAAGCAGCAACAGATAACTAAAACATTGGCTATTATTCGGTGGCCAACTTTATTCAGGGTACCCAAACGGAGCCTGAGTTTCCCAGGCCACCTCCGCCCACGGGTACAAAAGGGAACACAGCAAGAATACTACTCAGCTTTCACCGGCTCTTGCCTCTTCTGCTGAAGCAAGACCCGTACCCACAATCTTCTGCCAGTTAGCCATTCCCCCTACCGCTGTAGGAAAATAAAAAGTATGCTTGCGAATCGGGAGAAGAGGGATAGGTCTCACGCGTACTTATGAACGAGGCTGTTCCCCTGGGTGCTGTTTTGCTCTCTCCGGGTACTTGCTGCCGCGGGTTTCAAGATACCGCCGTCTCCTGCTAGGCACACGGCTGCCACTAGGGGTCAGTGTCCCAGCCACGCGCCGAGTCTCCCAGGGGGCTCTGCTCCCACTTTCCCGGGAATGCCTCAGAAGAACTCACCGGACCGAAGCGGGGCCGCTCTGTGACGACGTGGCGGGAAGATACTCCTCTCCTCTTCAGTGCACTGTCCTTGCCTAAAGGTTTGTAGAGATTTTACTGATATACTTCAGTTTTTACTGGTCCAGGCCTCTCTGCGTTGGCTCTAGGTCCTCGGCTTGTGGCCGCACAACTCCAGTCTTTACCCGGGGTGCTCCCGTGTACACGTCTCTGCACCCAGATTTCCCGTCTATGAGGACGCCAGTCATGTTGGATTAGAGTCTACACTAATGACCGTATTTTAACTTGATTAGTTCTGTAAAGGCCCTATCTCCAAATAAGGTCACATTCCAAGGGACTGGAGGTTAGGACTCCTACATATTCGTCATGGGGAGGGGACATCATTCAACCCAAAAGAGTTGTGGACCTGGGCCTTCGAAATCAGGTGTCCTGTGGGGTTGCTTCCCCTCCCCCCCTCCCCGCTTCTCTTGCCGCTCTGCGAGCTCTCCTCTTCCGGGCAGCTGCCTCTTCCGCGTTCTCCGGTCCAGGAGTCCTGTCGCTCCTTCAAGGGATAAGGAGGTCCTTGCCCACAGGAGGAGGAGGTCTCTTCTGGGAGTTCGTCTCCTGCCACCAGAGGCCCCTGTGCTGAGCTCTTTCGTTTCTGGAGGGCAGGTGCCTGTATGGTGGGGGTGGCATTTCAGTTCAGTCTCCTCGCCAGCCAAAGGGGCGACAGATATGCTCACCACTTTGCCCAAAACGCTGGCGAATCACTTACACGATGAGCACCGGCAAATCTCTCCCCGTTGGCTTGCTTGTTTGGTGCAGAGCTGAGTTAATTGCTTTCACCTGCTCAGGGCAACCTCCCCCCCCCCCCATCAAGGGTCCCTGCGCCTCGCTTGCCTGGTCTTTCCCTTCCTGCTCACTCCCTTCTCCCATCCCTGCTCCTCCCACAGGCACCCACTCTAGAGTTTGCTGCCGGCCCTTGGCAAGTAGGAAGAGTTGTTTTGTTTGTACATTTTTTTTTTTTTTTTTTTTTGAGACAAGGTCTTGCTCTGTTGCCTGGGCTTGAGTGCAGTGGCGTCATCATAGCTCACTGCAACCTCAACCTCTTGGCTAATTTTTATTGTTTTTGTAGAGATGGGGGTCTCGTTCAGGCTGGTCTCGAACTCCTGACCTCAAGTCATCCTAGCCACCGCACCTGGCCTGTATTTTTTTTTTTTTTTTTTGAGACCAAGTCTCACTTTGTTGCCCAGGCTAGAGTGCCATGGCGTCAGCCTAGCTCACAGCAACCTCAAACTCGTGGGCTCAAGCAATCCTTCTGCCTCAGCCTCCCGAGTAGCTGGGATTACAGGCACATGCCACCATGCCCAGCTAATTTTTTCTATATATTTTTAGTTGTTCAGCTAATTTCTTTCTATTTTTAGTAGAGACGGGGTCTCGCTCTTGCTCAGGCTGGTCTCCAACTCCTGAGCTCAAACGATCCACCCGCCTCGGCCTCCCAGAGTTCTAGGGTTACAGGTGTGAGCCACCGCACCCGGCCTGGCCTATACTTTTGATTTATATTGATATAAATGGTGTATTGCTCTAGATTTTATGTTTCTTACTTTTATCACTCTACTGATATTCCTGTTGTTAATATGATTTTATCCTCACTCCTTGTGCACCATAAGCTCTGATGTTTGTTAGGTTAAGGAACAGTTGACTCCTTCCTAGGTCAGCTTACCTGACCAGAGCCTTGAAAGTAGCTGTTGGTATCGATGGTGCTCTCCTCCATGTCCTGGAGGGGCAGTACTGGTCTGATTAGATTGACTCCTCATAACACATCTTTCCGCACATCCCCCATGGAAAGGGCAATTGGAAGTTTCCCACGTTATCTCACGTGGCCGAGACACTTAAAAATGCACTGTGGTCATGTTAAATGATGCAGTGAGGAAACAACGGCCATGTTCAGAATGTGGGGATTCTGTAGGACAAATGGCCTGGTTTCTTTAACACATAAATGTCATTAAGAGAAGGCAAGGGGGTAAGGGAGATATGACAATGGATTAAGAAATACTTAGACATATCAACCAAATGCAATGTGTGAACCTTATTTAGATCATAATGTGAAAAAGCCAACTGTAAGAAGATATTTTTTAAGATAATGTGGCATTTTAAATACAGATTGGGTATTAGATGAGATTATGGAGTTATTAATTTTGTTAGGCATGATAATTTCGTTCTTGATATGGCAGTTATAAAGTTCTCATCTGTTAGAGATTGGTACTGAAGCATCTACCAGTGAAATGATATGGTGTCTAGTATTTGCTTTAAGAGTCTAGTATAGGGGCTGGTGAGCTTTTTCCCTAAAGGGGCAGATAGCAAATATTTTAGCCTTTGAGGGCCACACAGTCTCTGTCACAAGCACTCAGCCTTGCTATTGTAATGCAAAAGCAGGTATAGACAGTACACAAATGAATGGGCATGGCTATGTTCCAATAAAAGTTTATTTATAAAAACAGGCAGGCTGTATTTGGGGTTGTCATTTGCCCAACCCAGCTCTACTGCAAAAAAAGGAGAGGGGCAGACAGGTGAAAAAGATGGACAAAATGTTGATAATTGTTGAAGCTCGATCATGGGTACATGGTAGTTCATTTCAGTATTTTCTCTATTTTTGTGTATGTTTGAATATTTCCATGATAAAAAGAATTCAAGCGCACTGAGGAGATCTTTTTGCAGGGAAAGAGGTTTGATCTCTCTCCTTCTCTCCTCATCTCCCTCACTTCCTGTACTTTTGCTTGTCTTTTTCCCAGGTCCGTTTGGGACACACACACCCACACACACACACACACACACACGATTTCACTTCAATATATTTTTCTAATCAGAGTGGACTTCCTAAACAGTCCCACGCTGCTGTTTGAGGAATGCAGCCAAACTCTGCAGTAAATCCTTATGATGGGGTCTCATTTTATTTCCCAGGAAACTCACAGGCCCATTTCCTTGCAGAGTTTTATACCCTAGTAAACACTTTTCCTAAAATGGAGATTCCAGTCCTGGGGCTGAAGCACACCACGCTCAGGAAAGCATTGTTGTTTTCTTACTTCTCAGCAGGAAATAGGAATGTCCCGAGGAGGATTAGAAAATTACAAGGCAACTCTGGTGAAGGGCTGGGAACTTCAGCTGGAATTTGGAATCTGGTCAGAACATCTGGGAGTTCAAAGAAAAAAATGTTAAGCTATTCATCAGCCTCCATAAATTCTCTTAAAAATAGATAATTATGAAATAAAGAGAAGACAATAGAGCGTGTTGTCAGAGGAAAGGAATTGCACATATCTCCCATGAAACTGCCCTGGGTGGGTAGGCTGAGCACATATGTTGTTTCCCATCATGGGTGGCAGATCTACTGAGGAAAGAACAGCCATTGACCCTTCTTTTCCAAGATCTTTTAGGGCATGACAGGGGTACCTACAAAACTGGCCCCATCCCATTCTGGCCCTGCAGGAACTAGATGCTCTTTCTTTGTCCTCCACAGCATGTGCCTCTGTCCCTACGTGGCAGGATCTTCCTCTGCCCTGTCTCTTACCCAAGCCCAGTTCTCCATCTGAGGTCTAGCTCTTGGTGAGGGAGAGGCCTTTCCCGACCACACCAGCTCCCGGTACCCTGTCTCCTGTGAGCTTCTCTACCACATTCTGACAGTACCACCTGTTATCACAAAATTGTGTATTGCCCTATGTGCCACCTAGAATGATGTAGCAGATGACTCCAATTCTCAGTGGCTTCACACAATAAAAGTTATTTGCACTCATGTCACAATACAAAGTGACTGCTTCTGGCTAAGTAAGCATTCCACACAATTATTCAGGGTCCCCCAAATTCTCTCCACTTTGGGGCTCCATCCTCTTCTAGGTCCTTGGAGTGCTTGTTATTTTGTCAGCAGATGAGGAAAGACAGCATGAGGAAGCTATATCCACTTCTGCACAAAATTATGTCTGTGAGATCATCCATATTGTGGCATGAAGCAGTAGTTCATTCTTTTTCATTGTGGTATAATATTCCATTGCATGAATATACCATGATTTATTAATCCATTCTTATTTATTATATTATAATTATTATATTTATTATGGATTTATTAATCCATTAATGGGCCTCAGATTGTTTTCAGTTTGGGGCTACTATTAATAAAGCTATTATAAATGTGTCTCATGGTGCATATATGTGTACATTTCTGTTGGGAACATACTTAGCAGTAGAATTGCTGGATTGTAGGGCGTACTTGTGTAAAGTTTTAATAGATGTTGCCAAATAGTTTTCCAAAGTGATTATACAAATTGACATGCCCACCAGCACTACATGAGACCTCTAGCTGCTCCATATCCTTGCTACCACTTGGTATTGTCTCTTTTTCATTAGCTATTCTGGTGTGGGTACAGTGATATCTCCTTGTGTTTTTAACTTGCATTTTTTTAATGTCTAATGTTATTCAGCACCTTTTTATAGGTTCATTGGCCACTCAGTATTCTCTTTTGAGAATTTCCTGTCCAAGTATTTGGCCTACTTTTTTATTGGTCAGTCTATCTTTTTCTTATTGATTTGAAGAAGTTATTTATATATTCTGGATACAAATTCTTTATCAATTATATGCATTGCAACTATATTCTCACATTCTGAAGATTTCCTTTTCACTCTCTTATGGTACTTTTGATAAAGGGAAGTTTTGAATTTTAGTGAAATACAGAGTATCGATCTTCTCTTTTATGGTTAGTACTTTTTGTGTACCATTCAAGAAATCTTTGCCTACCCCAAGGTTATGAAGATATTTTATGTTATCTTGTGTTTGGTATGATACAAAGATCAAGGTTCATTTCTTTCCATTTGAATAACCAATGGATCGGCAACATTTATGGAAAAAATTCTTTCCTCCGCTGCATTGCAATGGGACCTTTGTTGCAAATCGGATGGTTATATATGTGTGGGTCTGTTTGGAGATTCTATTTTGTTTCACTGTTTTGTTCTATTTGTCTGTGCTTTGATGTAACATACTTGTAGTTATGGCAGCTTAAAAATCAGTTTACATCCTCTATCTTTGTTCTTCCTCAAGATTGTCTTTGCTATTCCTGGCACTTTGCATTTCAAAATTTGCTTGTCAGGTTTTACACTACGCATATTTTTTTTTTTTTTGAGACAGAGTCTCACTCTGTTGCCCGGGCTAGAGTGCCATGGCATCAGCCTAGCTCACAGCAACCTCAAACTCCTGGGCTCAAGTGATCCTCCTGCCTAAGCCTCCCGAGTAGCTGGGACTACAGGCATGCACCACCATGCCTGGCTAATTTTTTTTCTATATATATTTTTAGTTGTCCAGCTAATTTCTTTCTATTTTTTTAGTAGAGACGGGGGTCTTGCTCTTGCTCAGGCTGGTCTCGAACTCCTGAGCTCAATCCACCCACCTCAGCCTCCCAGAGTGTGGAACTTTTTTTTTTTTTTTGAAATTTCCCTTTCTAAAGAATTACATTTGATTTTTTCCCTACTGATCTTCTATCCAGTGATTTGACACATTTGTTTCTTAACCATTTTGGCCATTTCTACTCATAGTTCATTAGCCAGAATGAACTGACTGCAAGGGAGACTAGGAAGGTGAGTCTATCTGAGTACTTAGGAAGAAAAGGAAAGGAATTTAGTGAACACAGAAGATTCTCCTATACTCCATGCAGAGATTTTAACATCCACTGGTTTACCCTGTTACCTTACTATGCTGTAAGAAGTTTGAAAGCTCTCTAGGTCTTAAACTAAGACCAGCCAATTTATAACTTGAAGCATCCTTCAGAATAATTTGAAAAAGATTGCATTAAAAGTTAAACTCTTATAAACTGTGGTACACCCATATAATGGAACATTATTCAGCACTAAAAAGAAAAGAGCTTTCAAACCATGAAAAGACATGGAGGAAACTTAAGTGCATATTACTAAGTGAAAGAAGCCAATCTGAAAAGACTACATACTATATGATTCCAACTATATGACATTCTGGAAAAGTAAAACTATGGAGACAGTAAAAAGATCAGTGGTTGCCAGGGGCTAGGGGGAGGTGGAGTGGAATGGACAGAGCACAGAGGATTTTTAGCACAGTGAAACTATTCGGCATGAAAGTTATGATAGATACATGTCATTATAGATCTGTCAAAACCCATAGAATGTACAACATTAAGAGGGAACCCTTATGTGAACTATGGACTTTGGGTGGTAATAATGTGTAATGTAGGCTCATTGATGATAACAAAAGTACCACTCTGGTGTGGGATGCTGAGAGTAGGGGAGGTTGTGCATGTAGGGGTAGGGGGTATATATACTCTCTGCTCAATTTTTATTGTGAATCTAAAACTGCTCTAAAAAATGAACTCTATTAAAAAAATGTTAACTCTGTACTTTGGATAATCATATGTCCCCAAGGTGATCATAAACATACATGCAAAACATCACTTTGAAATCACATGGTAGCATTCTATCCACAGTGGACATAAAATTAATCCAAATTATGCTTATGTTTCTATGATTGTAGATTAGCATAGAAATAAAATACATGTCATACCTCCTAAAAAACTTGCAGGCCATACTCCCTACCCCACTCCACCCTTCATTTATATTATATCTTCCCAAAGCTGAAGTCATACATAAGCAAGCTATAACCTGCCAAAGCCAATTGCTTTGCCTTGTGAATGACCTGATTCTAATTTTTTGCTCTTGTAATGTTGCAATCTCTTGTTTTGTTTAATTGCTGTTACCAAACACAAATGATTTACTTCCTCAATCTAATTTGCTTATAAAATGTGAAGCAGCTAAGCCCATGGTGCAGTCACTGAATCCTGTTGGGCACTGCTGAGTTCTGATTGCTTGAATTCCAGGGTGGTCTTTAGTCTGTCAACAATGGCCATTCATGAGAATAAAAGATGCAGTTAACTGCTTTTATAGGGATCAGATGTGCTCTTGTTTTATCTTTCAAGCAAGACATAATCTTATTTGTGTTGAGAACATACCTGCAATGTTCGGTTCAATGGATTCCAAAGTTGGGATACTCTAAGACACAATGTCTCCCCATAAACAACTGCTAAAAACACGGGCACATTTCCCCTGCATGTGTTGTGTAGATTGTGCTTTTGTGAACATGGGAGAAACTTGAGTGTGAATAGTGTTGTCTGGTCTCACATCAGGCCAGGAGGGTATTTGATGGAAGCTGTCAAGGTATGAGGATCAGGTACAATCCTGCAAGGGTTTGAAGGAGGCCCTGAGTTTCCTTACAGGGGAGCTGCACTGGTTATGCTTAAAGCCCCCCACTCCAAGTCTAGCACAGAAAGGGAGAAGGGAAGTATTTTGGAGTGAAGGATGAGCTCAGGGGGTCGTTTCCTCCCACTGCAGAACTTTATTCTCACCTTCCCTCTTTCTCCCTCCTCTTTTCTTCTCTCTCACTGTGTTGGCAGATGTTTAGCTAAATGAGCTTCCTAACAGAAGCTCTTCTCACCTCCCAGCCCCTCCTCCACTCCACCCTCCACCCCCAGCACACAGGGCTTTGCCCTTAGACGGCCTTTCTAATTTTTGTTTGCTTTGCTTTGTTTCAATATATTTCTAAAGTGGTTTTTTTTCATGTGCTGCTGAATCGCATCTGAACTTTAATCAGTGCCTTAAATTAAAATGAGAAGGCCAGAAATGGAAGTGCTGAAGGCAAATTGGCCCCTGTGGGTACAAGGAAAATAATCCTTTCTTCTCTGTGGTGTCAACTGGAGTTCTGGGCACATTCTGGTTAGAATTCTTGGTGTGTGTTGGGGTCTATGTGTTGTGTTTTTGTTTTTGTTTTTCAGGGAAACCAGGATGGTGGAGCAGGGTAACTTGGAATAACAGAGAGGGTTGGGGTGGGACCGAATATTCCCACAATCTGTGCTTCACTTAGGACTAGAGACCTAGTGAGAACTAAGGAGGACAAAGAAACTCACCTAAAAAACAATTGCTGAAGAAAATATTAGGTTAATAATGGGTTAATATGTTACCACATTTTTTTTTTTTTGAGACAAGATTTTTGTCACCAAAGCTGGAGTGCAGTGGTACAATCACAGCTCACTGCAACCTCAAACTCCTGGGCTAAAGTGATCCTTCTACCTCAGCCTCCCAAGTAGCTGGGACTATAGGCATGTGATACCACGTCCAACTAAATTTCTATTATTTTTATTTTTTTATTTTTTATTTTTTTGAGACAGAGTCTCACTATGTTGCCCAGGCTGGTCTCAAATTCCTGGCCTCAAGCAATCCTCCTACCTCAGCTTCCCAAAATGCTAGGATTACAGGTATGAGCCACTGTGCCTGGCCCCACCTTTTTAGATTATATAGAATTTTAAGACAAAATTAAGAATAATATGAGCCACCATTTATTGAGCATTTACTATGTGCCAGGACTTTTTAATCCTTACAACAATCCTATGGGGTAGATATTGTTATTAAATTGCGTCTTGCCCCATGTCCCCTAGCTAGTAAGGATGAAGCTAGGAAAAAGGACAGTTTTGCTCGCCTAATCTAATGCTATTTGGTTGTATTAATTTCTGTGGAGTTAATATAATTATAGGACAAAATAGATACCATTTCAGAAGGCAAATATTGGAATTTTCACTTAATACAATTGTCTTAAAGGTTAAAAACAAGGTCTATCTGATTATCTCTATATTCTGGTCAGTTGAGTAATTCCCCCCTGGAATTGCTGGAAAAGGCATCCACAGATCTTGGACCTGTGTGCCCCTGCTCTGAGAGCTGAGGGGGAGGTTTGGGACTGGGTTTGGCCGGCAGAGTCTGCTGACATTCTCAGAAGGCCCAGCAGGTGGCAGTGTTTCCCACGTAGGCAGAGCCCATGGGGTCTGCACAGAGCGCCTTAGGAATGTGAAGACAAATTTGTGGGGGCAGGAAAACCATACCACCTGCCTATGTCACAATTATTTTTAATTTGTCTTTTTATACATTTTATGTTTTAAACATTTTAGTAAAAATAAGCAGGGTAGGCTTGAGTGAAAATGGTAGAAATAGGAGCAAGTGCCTTCTTCACCACATGTCACCAGCTGCCCTTGGCTGCCCAGGGTCCTCACGGTGATGCTCCCCATGGACCTGTCCTGCCAGAAACACCCTGGGAGGATTACTTGCAATCCCCAACTTCACCCACCTCTCCCGTCACCCCCATTGCCGACCTGCCCGTCTACTGCCCCACTTCCCTGAAGGCCAGCTCTGTGCGAATCAAGCAAGCCGGCTCCAGCCATCAGCTCAGTCATCCTCAGCTGCGATTTCCCTGGAGAACCAAGCAGACTTCAGAGAGGCCGGGAGGCAGGCCGTCTGAGGACAGTTCTGGCACCCAAACAAGTAACTAACGGTGGCAGCTGTTTGTGGTGAGGAAGACATTTCAGGACATGTCGCACAGCCTGAAGTCCCAGCATGGGTGATACGCTTCTTTTGATTTTGAAGATGGTCAGAGCTTCCTGCTAAAAACATAAATATATCAGATTGAGTGTGGGCATCAAACTGGGGTAGAAGTACTCTGGATGTGGAAGGGGGTTGGTTCAGGACAATTGGTGATATGTCAGAGTGTAGGTAAACATGGTAAGAAACCCCTTGGTAATTTCCTAATGATAATCTAAAACATTTTTATATGCGAAAATTGTATTCATTTTCAAATTAATTAGAAAGTTAAACATTTTTAGAAATTTTGCTTTTAAAACAGGCTACTTTAAGTAACACCTTCAAGTTTTGGTCGGAAAGGAAGGCATCAGACAGACAGGAGATGCTAGGAAATCTGAGGGGGAAACTTTTTCCATCCTTTATCTGCTGTCAGCTAACGTTGGTGTGGATTGTTAAATGCCTACTGGTATATACTATGTATACATTACATTGTTTACTATTGGGCCATTTTATGGATAGAAAGCCAAGGCTTGGTGCAGTCAGCTTGCCCAAGGTCACCAAACTTATAAGCAATAGCCAGGATTCAAGAACTTTCTGATCTTTCTATTTGACCACATTGCAGCTATTATTGCCAGACTAAACCAACATAATAAATCCTGGGTAAGTGACGAGTTACTGGAAATCTCCAAAAGTCTCCTAATCTTTGTCCCAAGTGTTTACTGAAATGCAAGGACAGTGGGTACAAATGTTTAGGTTACGTAGATTGCCTTTGCCCCACCGGACTCAGAGCTTAAGATAAAAAAAAAAAAAAAAAGAAGTGCAAGGACAAAATTCTTATAGTCCATCCCCCTGGCTTCCCGTGTTCTCAAATGCTCCCACGTGAGAAATGCCATATTTACAAGGATGTCATATTTCTGTACCTACAATCAGGACTGGTGTTTGGACATGAGCACTTCCGTGTGGACTAGCAATGTTTAACACTATTCAAAAAGGGGAGTTGCTCAGCCCATGGGACACGTGGCCATCACAGCGAAGCCCTGAGTCTGACTGCATGTCCTTTTCAATTCCCAGCACATAGAACTTAGTACTCACCGTCTGTTCTGCATGCACTCCCTGGCGGCTCCTCCGACAGGTTTAGGTGTCCACATGCTTCTCTTGCTGACAGGAGAGCACCCTACCTGTCCTGTAGTTCCAAGTAGGATGGGGGATGACAAGCATCAACACGTTGGTCTCCATGTGACGACAAAGGAAATGTTGTGCACCACACAGAGGCAGCTTGTTCTGTTCTCAGGCCTCCGCAGTCAGGGCCAGCACATTGAATTTGGTTTCCCTAGAATGGAAATGATACTTTCAAATCTATTAAACTGATGTATTTTTTTTGCTGCTTAAATCATGAAGCTATATGATTCTCCACCCACTTAGTCAACAGGTTTCTGTGCTTCAGGGAAAGAGAAATGCCATTGAGAACAACCAGGTCATTGCTCAGCACTGGCTGTCAGATTCTTTTTTTTAATCCCTTGCAAAACAATAGTAGTGAACAGTGGTCTCCAAAATGGGGTGTGCCAAAGACAACACAATGGGGTGCAGAAAGAAAATATTAGAACTTCTATTTTCATTTTTTATCTTATCCTTTCAAATGTCTATTTTAGGATATATGTTTTATAAAGCATGTAATATATTAGCACAGTATTGAATGTATATGGTTTTGGGACTATACCATATATACATATATGTTACCATTATAAATATACATGCATATATTACCACATATACGTATATGGCATACATATATATCAAATATATATGTACATTCTCAAATTTTTGTTGTTGTCAGGGATGCAAAATCAAAAACTTGAGGCCACTGATCTTGAAAGCAAGATTTTGCTTTGGGAGAGAATTTTTCTTCTTAAATTCTAAAAGCTCCCTTTAACTACCAAAAGTGTAGCTTAGAGTTCTCTATGCTGACTTTCACTACAAGCCACAGGTAGAGATGACTTCATCTAGGGAAAAAGCAGACTGCGTCTCCAGTGTGGGGAACTGGGAGAGGGAGGAGGAGAGGCAGAGGGTATGTGTGTGTCAGAGGGCCATGACACACTCCCCACTGGGGTAGGTTTAGGAGACCCCCAGAGTAGTGGGGCTGTTTCTTCTTTCCTTAGGCACCTTAGGGAAGGTCCACATCCAACATGGGCCACCCAGGCTGAAGGTGGACTGCAGGGTGGTCTCACAGCCCTGCACCCTGCAGAGGAGCGCAGTGGCAGCTGGGGGGCTGAGTACTCAGAACCAGTGGATTATAGAAAGTTGAGGGAGAATGAGAGGCCACAAAATGTGGAAAACAAAGGACCAGAGGAACCACAGGTGTAGGGGCCAAAAAAGCCAGGTGAGACCAGCTTCACCTGAGTGAGAGCACTTGGCAGGCACGGGGGTGGGGGGGGATGTTGGGGGACCTGACCAGACCAGCCACTCTGCAGTGAAGACCAAGAAGGACGTGAGGACAACCCCCAGCCCCTCCACCTCATGAGGACATGTGCACATCCCTTTCCAACCAGATGCTTCTACAGCCAGAAAACAACTGTTAGGAGCTGACTTTGTCCCTCTCCTCCCCAGTTCACAAGTTGAATTCCTAATCCCTAATACCTGGGAAGGCAAACTTCTTTGGAAGCAGAGTCATTGCAGATAGAATGAGTTAAGATGAAGTCACACTGGAGTAGGGTGGGCCCCTGATCCAATATGATTTGTGTCCTTATAAAAAGGAGAAATTTGAAGACAGACACTCACAGGGAGAACGCCATGTGAAGAGAGACAGGAGGAAGATGCCATCTACAAGCCAAGGAGAGAGGCCTGGAACAGATCCTTCCCTCCCAGCCCTCAGAAGGAACCAAGCCTGCTGACACCTTGAACTCAGATTCTAGCTTCTAGAACTGAGACAACAAATTCCTGTTGTGTAAGCCACTCAGTTTGTGGCACTTTGTTATGGCAGGGCTAGCAAATGAATACTAACAATCAAAGCGAGTGGGGGGGACGGAGAAATCTGAAAGACTCAATCATTATTCAAGGGGGGCTGAGATAACCTGGAAGACATAGTTCTAACTGAAAGATCATGAGTTCTCCTGAGCTACCTTTCACAGACAAGTGGAAGTCCTCTGCCCCCACCAAAGGACACAGAGGCCTTAGAGGAAGATAAGAATAGTCACAAGCGAAGAGGGGTGCCCATTTATCCACATCTGAGTATATTGAATAAAATCTCAGCCCAGCTATATTCCAGTCTCTCAGAGATACAGGCCCTCCCCAGCCTGCTCTATCTGTGACCAGAGCCCACCCTCCTGGCTATCGTATGGTTTCCAGGCTGGTCACTCTTTTATAGTAGACAGTGGTCTCCTCACTCCCTGCCTTAGTTGTAGGAGCAGGTTCCTACGTTGTACACGAGAGCAGTGGTGTGCTGGAGCCAGTTTGTACCAGCTTACAAGAGCAGGCTGTTACATTTTTGGGAATTTTGTGAGTGAGTGGTTAAACATAACCATTATTAAAAATCAAATTATAAACATAACCAAATGAATGATATTTTTAAAAAAGTAATACTCAAAATCGTCACTTCCTAGTTATTATATTTTACCATTACCTAGGCTTTTCAGGTTATTTATATCTATTACATCTGTATGATGGAAATACTTTATAATGAATTGCTACTGTGCATCTCTTCCCACTTCCAAGTTCAGTGAAGTCAGATCAGTAGCTTGAAATCAACTATAGTGGGAGTATTTACACCATGGAAATTGGCAAATGCTACATATCAGCCCCACACGGTAAGGAGAGCCAGTTGTTTACCAGCACACCATTGCACAGACGCTGACATGGGCCTTAGGCCTATACTCTGATAAAATAGTAGATCAACTGAAAAAGCTTGAGAAACAACTATTATCAGCTGTGCTCAGGTTTGATCTGGGATTTAAACCATCAAACTGTGATGAGAACAAATCCAATCTTCCACAGTTCCATAGTGGAGGGAGACTCCCAGTGAGGGTGAAACCAGTGAGACCTGTCACGTCTTCCTAGAGTTGGGGCAGGACACTAAACAAATAGCTGCTCACCTCCATACCTTTGTTATTCTTTGCCACTATTGAATAACAGTGCTGAACCGTGAACCTCTGAGCAGGTTTCCACCTAATAACCCCTGTTCCTATAAAATACCCTGGAGTAACTCTTTTAATCCTGCTTCCCGGCAGCAAGAGAATGAGGGAATTCAAATGGACCCAGATCTCTAGGAGTGAGCCACAGTCCTCTTCAATCCATTCTGCAAACGCCCCTCCTCCACTAGCTAATATGGTATTTGCCAGCAGGGCTGAGTCCTTGGGCTGCTCTCTTTGCATAGTAACAGGTGTAAAAATAGCAGGTGATAAGTGCCAGGCAAAAATGTCTCAGGGACCACAGCATTTATAGTTTGGGGGTGTGAGGGCTGACCTGGGCTTATATCCAGCTCTACTGTTTACCAACAGTGTGGCCTTGGGCAAGGACGATGTTTCTAGGCCTTAATTTTCTCACCTGCACAGTACGGAAACAAGAGAGATTATCAAAAGTTGAATGAGTAAAACATAGAGACTTAAGTATCATTAATATATATTAATATATATTAATGATATTGTTAATATATATTAATATAATATATTACACAACATATATTAATATATGTTATTGGTATCCATGGGAGATTGGTTCCAGGACCACCCCCTCCCCTGTGGATGCCAAAATCCTCTGATGCTCAAGTCCCTGATATAAAATTGGGCAGTGTTTGCATAAAACCTATGTACATCCTCTCTTATACTTTAAATCATCTCTAGATTACTTATAATACCTAATACTATGTAAATACTATGTAAATAGTTGCTATACCATATTGTTTAGGGAATAATTACAAGAAAAATAGGTCTATACATGTTCAGTACAGACACC
This sequence comes from Lemur catta, assembly GCF_020740605.2. NCBI lineage: Eukaryota > Metazoa > Chordata > Mammalia > Primates > Lemuridae > Lemur > Lemur catta. Next base: position 33,566,796 of record NC_059128.1, read on the forward strand.
ATCTTTTTTCTCACATATTTTCCAATCCATGGTTGGTTGAATTCACGGATGTGGAACCCATGGATACAGAGGGCCAACTGATTTCAAAGTTACAATGTTAACCAATGCAATGGAGGGAAAAATAGTAATTTAACTATAAAGAAATGTGAGGGGGGTGGTCACAGGGATGGTAAAATATCTAAATCCTTGTCTGTAAGAGAACAACAGAAGTTAAGCATATTATTTAGAGATAGGAGGTAGCTCCCAGAAGCAGTAAAAACAGAACAAGTAAAAGTATCTACCCTTAGGGTTTGGAATGTAAGGTGGGGAGAGAGGCAGCTGTTGGTTTTCATTGCTAGACTTTCCAAATATTTTACTTTTTGATCCTGTTCATATATTGCCTTGATTCATTTTTTTTAAAAAAGGAAATAGCTGTGCATTATATTAGCTAGATTTCTAAACTCTCTTAAAAAGTTAGTTGATTTTGTTCTTTTCTCTGAATTTGAGTTTACATGCCTTGCCATGGGGACATTGCAAATAGTTTATTTTTATAGCTCTTGTCTGTCTGTAAGTTTCTGTAGCTCCCGTTAAGTCTGTTTTGTGTGTCTCTTGATTTATAAGATGTTGGCGAATCATTCCAAATAAAGCCTTCTTTCTTGCAAAAATTTGTAAAGAAATAGCAACGGATGATTCAGAGTTTGAAGTGAGTACATTCATCTCGGAAGCTCCGAGGCAGGCAGCAAGCAGTGGTGGCCTCCCCGACTGGCATGTTGCCTGTGTCCAGCTGAGCCTGGCCCTGACCCAGAACCAGTCTGCCTCCTGCTTGGTCCTCCCCAGGAACCCACCTTCCTCCTCCGTTCCCGTCTCCAGGCCACACTGGAAATCTTGGACCCATTAACCTCAAGTTCACAGGCCTGCAATGGGCCTGTGGACAGGCTGCAGGGGACCCAGTTTTACACTTGCAGCTCTGAGTTTTTCTGGGAGGAATGTTCACACAGTCATCAGATTTCCAGTCTCTAAGACCCTAGAACTGAAAAGGTTTAGCTGTACATAGGTCTCCAGTACTCCTGACAAAGCACTTTAAGTGCTTTTTACACCTACAGAAACAGTAAAGACCGTGATTCTCTATCCCTTACCATGCTTCTAACGTAGCATGCTGACTAGGAGCCCCACCTCGGGACTAGACTGACTTCATCATTTCCTAGCTGTGTGACCTTATGCAAACTGCCTAACCTCTCTGTGCCTTTGTTTTCCGAATTATAAAATGGGGCAAATAATAGTACCTACCTCATTGGCTTATTGCAAGGGTTAAATAAGTTAATATAGGTAAAGTGCTCAGAACAGAGCCTTGCACCAAGGTGGCTTTTGGTGGTCTTTGGTGGCCTTCCCTCATGCAGACTGACAACTCACAAATGGTCATCCTCAATTGCTAACTGGGTGGGCATCTTCTGTGTGCTGGGATGTAGCTGAAGCACGGCCTAGGGGCAGTGCAGTGCCTTGGGAAGGCTCTAAATGCATAGGTGACACCACAAGGGTCCCATGGGGAAGAGCAGGAACTTCCAAAGGTTGTATAATCGGGGGGTGGGGGGTGTGATCATGGATTCTGCATTGAGCACCCCCCATGGCCTCCTGGGGCTCCTTCATCTGCTGGGCCAGTCCTTATCATCGTCCCATCTAACACACCCTCCTCTCTGCCTACTTGGCCAACACCCACTCATCCTTGAACACTTAGCTTGGGTCCCTCCTCTGAGAAATCTGTGACCACTGCCTCTGCACGTGACACTCTGCTCTTCCTTGGTGACCTCCTTGTGTTTACTGTGTCCTCTGCATGCCCTGCCCTGTGTAGCTATTTAATCCGCACAACCACCCTGTGACAAACAGAAATGAACATCATCCCCCCATTACAGATAAGAAAATTTAGGCTTAGAGAAATATTTAAATCTCAGTCTGTCTGAGGCCGGGGCCCATGTTTTATCCACTTCCCTAGACTCCCTCTCTGATTCTGCCCGACTCCTGCCACAGTTTTTAGCCTCTCATTTGTTTAAATTTTCCTGTGACCCCCTTGAAGACAAGGATCATTTCTGATTCATTTCTGTGTCCCAAGCATCTATCATTGTGCCTGGCATACAGTAGGCACTCAGTAAATGTTAAATGGATGGAGTGATCTTGAATTGGGCTCTGTAAAATTTTTGCTATGGCTCTCCCCAGATTGCAACTTTTTAAAAAGGTTTGTAGCCTGGATCAAGGTAAACCCATACTTAATTCAATAACCAAATATTAATATTTATTTAGTGCCTACTATGTGACAATCACCAAGGATACAGCAGTAAATAAAACAGCAACCCCTCCCCCCTTGTCCTCTTCTCATTCAAGAAAGCTTCACTGGGCACCTCCCCCTGGCAGTGCTATTACGATGCCTCCTTTTGGGGAGAGAGTGGTGAAGAGGGCAGACGTGCTCTCTTAGAGTTACAATCCAAACGAATAAATACACAGATATAAACAAAAAGTGATTCCCACAGTAAAACCAAAATACAGTGGCTCCCAGCTCCGGCAGGTTGACAGTCCCAGGGCCGCTGTCTCAGGTGCACATTCCCCTGAGCAGTCCTTCTGATTCAGGCAGAGACCCTCCCCGCAGGTCACGCTGGGCTGCCTCCTCCTCCCTGCTCCAGACCCAGGGAACAGCCTGGGCAGGTTGGCACACTCCAGCCTTGCCTGGGCTGTTGTTAGCTTGGGGATTAAAGAGAGAAAGTGCAGCCGGGAGTACGGGGAGGGGAAGCCGGCAAGCTAAGGCGAGGGCCGGCTCCCAGTTTGGCAGCGACTGGGACACCCCAGGTCAAGTGCAAGGAAAGACCACAGAGGCTCCGAGACTGACCAGGGACCGAAGGTCACAGAACTCACCACACAGGTCCTTCCTGTTGTTTTCCCTCTGTGCACAGGCTTTAAACTATGAAATCCCTTGTAGCTGTGGAAGGGAGGGCAGGGAGGGTCTGCTGCCTCAAAGAGAATCTTTTCCCCCACCCCCCAACTACTAGACCATGTGGGAAAGGAGACTCTTGCTATTGGATTACAAAGGCTTGACACAGAATTCAGAGGGTGGATTAAATCAGCTCTTGACTCTTTCCTTCCATTTGCCTCTCTGCCTACAAGACAAACAGTGGTCTGTTCTTCTGACCTCAACCACATGACAGTCTCAGCACAGATCTTCAGCAGCTCTCTCTGGGGTCTTCCCCACCCCCTCACTTTCACCCCGACTTGCCTTGGGCTCCCAGTGGTGTCTCCCTCTGTCCCATCCCCCCAACACCACCCCAGCTTCTGAAATTAGCTATTCTTCCTTCAGTGACTGTATATGCATGGATGGGGTTACTTGGGGAGCTGGGATTTAGGGACTTCTTTATCCTCAGGAGTCCAGATCATCTCTTGATTTGGGAGTAGGCCTGCAGAGTAACAGGGTTCTGTTACTTGGCTGTACCTGCTGAGGGAGAAAGGCAGGAAGGATTCCAAAGGAAAGGAAAGGACCACAGCGTCACTTTCCTGCAGTGTAGGACAGCTTTGGGTCTTCCCTCCCTGGCCACCTAAATACCTCTTCCCTGATTTTTAAGGTTCAGTTCAAATATCTCCTCTCCTAGTTCCCTTTGCTGACCGCCCCCCCCCCCAGTGGCATCAAGTTGCTATGAGTTTGAAGAGCTGCCACTGTAAACACAACAAATTTACTTTCATGTTGCTGTGTGTCTTCTCCCAGGTTGAGAGCTGCTCTGTTCCTTACTGGCTGCATGGTCTATGTGGAGAACACGTTCTGACTGTATGCTCTGGGTGCTGAACTCACTGGGGCAGCGGGTAGGCCTCCACCTCTGTGACCCTCCCACAGCCTGTTGGCATGTGCACGGGTGTGTGGTAAACATTTGTTTCCTTGTTGATTGATGGATGATTAAAATGGAAACTTGCTCCATCATTTGATTTACTTTCCTGATAGGGAGGTAGGTGGCACTATGGGGAGGGGCCTGTGCCTTGTCTGTTCTTTGCCTGGTGTGCTGTTGCAGCAAAAACTGAGACTGACTAGAACTCCAGAGGAGTGGAAACTACAGGGAAGGTTGTCCTTTTCCAGGTTCATGTTCCAAAGCGATGACAAAACATCCAACTACACTTCCATTCCTAGCTCAGAAACCACAACAGATGGGAGCGGGTGTGGGCAGTAATTAGACGCTGAGGAGGGTGAAGAAAGCTGTCCAACAGGCCCAGGAAAACCTCATCAAAGAGAATCAGCCCAGAGAATAAAGGCTCCCTGGGTTTGCTTTGGAAGAAAGGACAGGGGATTATGTCCTGGCTCCTACAAGAACAAGAGACCTGGCACTGAGTCGGACCATGCAAATAGTAAAACCAGTAATTACGTATTGTGGGCAGGGCCAGCCTGGTTTCTCAGTGCCACATCCATTTCCTGCGGTGGGTGGCAGGTCTACAAGGAACAGCGATGCCAGGTTTTCTCAGCTCTCTTCTCAACGTGGAGAACTTAGAATAAAGCCAAAGAGCATGGTTTGGAAACACAAAGCAAGCCACTGTGAAGATCGTTTGAGCAGATGGGCCAGGTTTCAACCAGAATGGCAAATTCCTTATGAATGGTGAGCCAGGTTTCAACCAGAATGGCAAATTCCTCATGAATGGTGAGCCAAGCCAAGGAGCGTGCTGCAGCGGTGGAGCAGTCCAGGTGAAAGTGGATCTCCTGGATCTCTCTGGAGGCAGACGGCAGGAAGTGGGTGAGAAAGCACTTACTCGGATCTGGGGCAGAGAATGGTTTGCCCCATGTCGTGATCATTCCCAAAGACCACACAGGAACATTTGTAGATTGCTAAACTCTGTTTTGGGTCACAGTCCCTACCCTCTCCCATGGCCTTGGCCTCCGCACCCTCTGTCAATAGAAATGGCTCCTTTCCCTTTACCCCACCAAATCAATTTTTTTTTAAATGACCTCATTCAGTAAAGTTAGTCATTGGCTACCTTCACATATAGCAGTTATCAGAGTGGGAGGTACCAAAGAAGAAGTTGTGGTCCCCACCATTTTGGAGCTCCAGGAGGGAGGTGGCCATGGCAGATGCCAGCTTTGGGAGTGTGTCTCTGAAAAGGAGTCCTCCCTGGTGTCATCTACCCCATAGAGCGATACTCCAGGGTGTCTGTCTCCTTATGCCCCTGTGACTGGCTGGCACACATGCTGGGGTGAGGAGGTGGTGAGGTGGTCCCCTTGCTTCAGCCTCATGAGTAGCTGGGACTACTGGCACGCGCCAGCATGCCCAGCTAATTTTTCTATTTTTTTGTAGAGATGGGATCTCACTCTTGCTCGGGCTGGTCTTAAACTCGAGCTCAAGCAGTCCTCCCACCTTGGCCTCCCATGGTGCTAGGATTACAGGCATGAGCCACCATGCCCAGCCTCTGCCCACCTTTTTATTTTTAAAATTGAGATCCCATGGTATATGTATATATGTATACATAAACATGTGTACATATCTATATATATGTATAAATGTACATTGTCTTGTTGATTTTACTATAAATGAATACCCGAGCCTGGGTAATTTATAAGGAAAATATTTTTTTTTTGGCTCATGGTTCTGCAGATTGTACAAGAAATGTGGCACCAGCGTCTGCTTCTGGGGAGGGCCTCAGGCTGCTTCCACTCGTGGAGGAAGGTGAAGGGGAGGTGGCATGTGTAGAGATCACATGGCAAGACAGGAAGCAAGAGAGAGAGGGGAGGGAGGTGCCAGCCTCTTCTTAATAACCAGCTCTCCTGGGAACTAATAGAGCAAGAACTCACTCATTACCCGGAGGACAGCACTAAGCCATTCATGAAGGATCCACCCCCATGGCCCAAACACCTCCCATTAGGCCCCACCTCTACAACATGAGGTTTAGAAGAACAAATATCCAAACTATAGCACATATATACATATACATATAATAAATAGCTTTTATTTAGTTACATTGTGAATAGTGGCAAAAAATATTTCTTTATATTCTCATAGAATCACTACCACAATCAAGATATAGACTATTTCCATGACCCTCAAAATTTCTCTTGCATCCTATCTAAGTCAATTCCCTCAATCCTCAGCTCAAGGCAACCACTGCTCAGCTTTCTGGGACCAGAGATTAGATTTGGTTTTCTAGTGTTTCATATAAATGGAAACATATAATATGCATTCCTTTTTTGTCTGCTTCTGTCATTCATCATAATTTTTTGAGGTTCATCCATGTTATTTCAGGTCTAAGTGGATCATTCCTCTTGATTACTCAGTCGTGTTCCATTATATGCCTACACCACAGTTCATCCATTCATCTGTTGGTAGACATTTGGGTTGTTTCCTGTTTGGAGCAATTATGAATAAAGCTACTATGGACAAGTCTTTGTGTGGACATGTCTTCATTTCTCTTGACTAATTACCTAGCAGTGGAGTTGCTGGATCATAAGGTATATATAGGTTTAATTTTATGTATATGTGAAATGTTTTTCAAAGTGGTTGTACCATTTTATAGTCCCACCAGTCATATATGAGTGTTCCAGTTCCTCTACATCCTCACCAACACTTGCTATGGTCAGTCTTTTTCATTTCAGCCATCCTATTGAGTGTGTCATTATATATAGTTCTAAATTCTATATTTTAAATTTAACCTTAGATCCTGAGTGTTCCCCAGAATATTAAATATTCTTCATAAATGTCATTTTTTGTGGATGGATTATATCTCATTATATGGATGAATCGTACTTTAGTTAAGTAAAATTCCCTATTGTTGAACATTTAGGTTGTTTGTAGTTTTCTCCATAAATAATGCTGTTAAAACACCTTTGTCAGAATAAATGGTTATTTTCCTAGGATGCATTACCCAAGTAATTCTGTCTTTTGGTAGAAAAATTCAGATAAGCAAAAAGAAATCATGTGTAATTTCATCACCTTGAGAAAACCATTGTTAACATTTTGGGGTATAACTTTCCAACCAACTAGCTAACTAGCCATCCACATTTTTTAAAGTCCATCTTCCTGGATTAAACTGCATCTTGAAATAAATATATATATATATTTTTAAGCTATCTTCCCACACATAAAAAGGATTATAGTGGAATATGAACCGTTCTACAGCTCTTGATACTGTGAACTAAAATAAAATTTTAAGGCTCACCCCCTCACTGGCTGACTGAATGGACCTCCTCGTGGCCAAAGGAATATCCTAAAACTAAATTGCCTGCCAGGAGGAAGGAGGTCAGACATGCCTCATCATGCCCCCCTCCCTTCTTGGGGACATCCTTTGTAACCCATTAACAGGCCTAACGGTATGCAAGACAAACCTGCAGGTCTTCAATTTACACAACAAATATATGGCAGGTAGCTTATCTCTGATAAACAGCTCCTTATGTTAAAACATTCCAAGCCTATAGACAAAACTTCATGTGTTTAATGTTTAACCAATTACAAGCCAAAGAATCTTTAAACCCACCTATAACCTGTAAGCCCCACCCCCACCTTCGAGATGGCCCACCTCTTCGGGCCAAACCAATGTATGCCTCCCACGTATTGATTTATGACTTTACCTGTAACCCCTGTCTCCCTGACATATATAAAACCAAACTGTAACCCAATCATAGAGAGTCCACTTACTCAAGGCTTCTTGGGCATGGCTCCAGGTCATGGTCCTCAAATTTGGCTCAGAGTAAATCTGTTTAAAATTATTTTACAAAGTTTGGTCTTTTTTTTCATTGACAATACATATCACCAAGAGATTGTTTGTGGCATTTTGGTTCAACAAGGATTCTATCATTTCAATCTGTGTAGTGAGTGGCTTTGGATGCTTCTACTGGAAAGGGTCAGAAACTTGAGGATAATCCCCTGAAGATCTCAGGGAAGACTGTAGAGATAGCGTCTCTACAGATCTCAATTGAAGCTCCAGCCCTCTCTGGAAGAAGCTGAATGTACAAAACTAGGAAATGAAAAACAAGTGGCCATTTTCACACACCATCCTTTCCTCTGCCAAATACATATACAGTACATGTATATTCTATGGAGCATTCTATGGAATCCTCCCATTTCTGAGCTTTGGAAAGAATGCATTGCTAAACACACCCTCTCTGGATCCAGGGAGGAATTCCCTAGATGCTGTGTGTGTGCTAAAAGTAAAGAGCTGGACTGTGGGGACAGGCGCATACAAGAAAATGTCTCCATACTACAAGCTGGTGAGGACCTAGTGAAGACGTAAGGGTAGAGACCGCCACTCTCAGCTGGGTGCGGTGGCTCATGCCTATAATCCCAGCACTCTGGGAGGCCAAGGCGGGAGGATCACTTGAGCTCAGGAGTTTGAGACCAGCCTGAGCAAGAGTGAGACCCTGTCTCTACTAAAAATAGAAAAAATTAGCCATGTGTGGTGGCGCATGCCTATAGTCCCAGCTACTCACAAGGCTGAGGCAGGAGGATTGCTTGAGCCCAGGAGTTTGAGGTTGCTGTGAGCTACACTGACACCATGGCACTCTAGCCAGGGTAACAGAGTGAGACTCTGTCTCAAAAAAAAAAAAAAAAAAGAGTATGAACTTGGACGCCAACCAAACCTGCATTTGAAACTTGACTCTACCACTACCTGGCTGCATGGCCTTTGTCAACTTAACCTCTGTAGGACTCAATTTCTTCATTTGTAACATTGGGATGATCATTACTACTTTCCAGAGTACTATGAGAATCAAATGAAAAGTTTATTTAAAGTACCTAGCATAGGTCCAGAATATAATAAATGCTTACTTAATGTTATTTGCTTTCATTTTATTTATTTGTTTTCTATACAGCTGTGTTTCTAAAAGGGATTTGAGCACCACCAAGGAGGCACATACTGGGCCTATTTACTACCACTCCTGTGTCTTCTCCAGCTGGGAGCAGACATCGCTAATCAATCACAGTGCTGTTCCTAAATAAACTCAGGTACAAACTTTCTTTCTTTTCCTTCCTTTTTTTTTTTTTAATGCATAATCTTTCTCAACATTGTATCAGCCAGTTAGAGATTGGCCATAATAAAAAACCTATCTGCCACCAGGGGCTAACACATCAACCTACTTAAAGTCTCTTTAGTACATTAGTTTTTTGGTTTTTTTTTGAGACAGAGTCTCTCTCTGTTGCCGGGGCTGGAATGCCATGGAGTCAACCTAGCTCACAGCAACCTCAGACTCCTGGGCTCAAGAGATTCTCCTGCCTCAGCTTCCCGAGTAGCTGGGACTACAGGCATGTGCCACCATGCCCAGCTAATTTTATATATGTATGTATATATATATATATATATATATATATATACACACACACACACACACACACACACATACACATATATATATGTGTGTACATATATATTTTAGTTGTCCAGATAATTTCTTTCTATTTTTAGTAGAGACGGGGGTCTCGCTCTTGCTTAGGCTGGTCTCGAACTCCTGACCTCGAGCCATCCTCCCACCTCTGCCTCCCAGAGTGCTAGGATTACAGGCATGAGCGACCGCACAGGCCGATTTGTTACTTTAATTAGGTGAAATCCCCCTCTCCTCTAACATTTTACTTTGTTCATTTATTTACCAAACCCTTCTCTAAAGGTATTGCAAAGGAAAACTTCAGTTTGTTCAGCTCCAGTGATCCCAAAGGCTGAATCAATGAAGTTTTAATTTGGCATCTGTGAAACCAGACACCAAAGTAGGGGAGTAGGCCAGGGGTCAGGGGCAGGGCTGCATTCTCATTTTAGGACCTGATACAAGCATGTGATGAGGGCGTGGTATCTTGTGACAGGTACCAACTATTCCTCCTGGGGCCTTGGGTATCATTTAGCTATGGATGGACAAAGGATGACTTGTCGAAAAAGGCCGTGACCTTGCATCATAGGAAAGCACTGAATACCCTTTATTCAGCTGCCTCTCCCCAGCCAGCTCTGAGAAGAATGACTTCCTGTTAATAATGCTGGGGCTGTTTGCCGTGTCCAGAGACGGGCCGGGCCCAGGAACATGCATGCAGCTTTGTGCCCTCAGATCCTGAGCCTGCTGGGCTGCCCTTCTTGTATCCCCAGGAGAGGCTGATTTACTGTAAGATTTAGGAAAACAACCTCAAGAGAGCAAACATGCTGCCTGAAGGGAAATTATTAGAAGAGCTCCTCTAACCACCTCTCAGCCTGAATCTGAGGGACATCTGGTGTCCTCGGCCTCAGCTCTTTCTCCTCCTCCGCCCTCCTTATTTTCTAATTTCTCCCTATCATGAAAAACTTAGTAACAACGTTCAGGGGGTGGGAACTTCTTGAATTGTCCAATGTTACGTGCAAACTGTTGTAAACTTTCACCAATTCAGAACATAGAATAAACTGGAATGAGTGCCTACCTCTAACATAGTTCTGTGATTTGGGGTGATATTATCAGAACCCTTAGAAATAGCTTCAAGGAAAGAGCTTCCTTCTACTCCATTTATCATAGATAGGACATCCTGCTCTGGGATTTACTATTTTATAGAAAAGGGTCTTGGTCCAAATGTGTAAGAGTGATTGGAAATACACACACACGCACACACACAGCAGAATTTGTATTCTGAAATCCTCTGCAGGGACGAGGTATAGCTTAAACCCACAGCCTCGGATTTTTTGTTGCCATACATTCCACTTCATGTTAACGTTCACCCGGGAACAGCTCTATGCCAACACTACTTAGGCAAAATAACAGTGGCAACAGTAACAAAAACCACTCAAATGTTAATAGAGCATCAGCCTTATGCTGCCTGCTTTCACACGTAATCTCTCATTTTATCCTCACCACAGTCCTCAGAGCCAGAAAACTTGAGTGCCAGTGAACAGCCTCCCCAGGGTAATGCAGCCCCTAAGTGGCAGGGCTGGGATTTAAACCCAGGCCTAGAACCCGACTCTAAATCTAGTGCTTGTTCAACTCCTGATACATAAAAAGGTGCATTACTTCCCTAACACCACAATTATGAAATGTGGATTTTTTTCCCTCTACTGGAAGACGGAGTTCATATAACTTACCTGAGTGAGAAGGAAGAATAGTCTGCCACGGTCGGCCCTGGCAATAAATGGCCCCTCTCCCCTTGGTGGGCTCCTCTCCCTGTGCCACCACGCTGGGCACACCAGCCATACTGAGTGCCTGTCTCTGGGCTTAGCAGAAACTCTCACTCCCTAGAACTCCTTTCTTCTTCACCGCAAGACATGCTCTCCTCTCCCCTGCCTTTCTTCAAGGCTCATTTAAGTGCCTGGGCTTCCACAAGCCTTTGGTGACTTCCCAGGCAAAACCACCAATTAACCTCTGTGCTTCCATAGCAATTTGTATCTGAAATATGGCGTCTATCACGTGATATTAAAATGAACCGTTTTTGTTTCTTTTTCTTCTTGGTCTGCGAGGTCTCTAACGGTAAGGAACAGAGTCATTTGTCTTTCTAAGGGCCTAGCACAGGTCCTCAATAATGTTTAGTTGAAGCAAATGGAATTATTTGCATTAAACTCCCTCACTAACACAAAATCCAGGCATGGATATATTCCATGGTATGTTATGAAGAATATTTGTTAATTCCTCTGTAATATCAAAAGGCCAAGGAGCAAATATTCTCATGAACCACGTCCAGGTTTGAAAGCCATGTGATGGAATATGTGTACTGTGTGCAAGGCAGCCACAGCTGGGTGTGATATCAAATTTTATGATATAAAAAATGATAGAATGAGGTACTTTTCAAATTATGACTCAAATATTGTATCAGTGAGATGTTAATATGGTCACTGTGTGTTCTTGACAGAGTTGACTCAAATTAGGACTACAAATTTAGCCATAAATTTGAGGCAGTCTTTTGAATGTCTAGGAACAGACTGAAGGATCCTCTCCAAGGGCCTGTTCTAGAAGTTTCACCATCCTTAGTGATCAGCCAATAATCACACACTTCTTGGGGCTTTGCCTATATCATCTCATACCATCCTCTCTACAACCTTATGAGGCAGACACTGTTGACCTCCCCACTTCTCAGATGGGGAAACCGAGGCAGCTTGAGGTTAAGTAACCTACCCAAGGCCTCATAGGTGGTAAGTGGCAGAGCTGGGAGGTGAGCCCAGGCAGTCTGGCTCCAGGGTCCATGCTCTGTGCACACTATGGACGGCACCAACGCACCCGGCACACCAATCTGCCTCAAGCAAGATCTAGCGTAATCAGAATTATCCACATGTAGCCCTTGATTTCCAGTGGCGTGTCCTTTGTGGAAGAGAGAAACAGATACTCGGCACTCTCTTTATTTGAAGGCAGTGTTTAAGCTATTTTTGAGTTTTCCTTCTGTAGTTTAATTCCAATTTGCTTAAAATTTCTCCATGAGATCTCCCCACCCCCATCTAAGTCACCCACGTTTTTCAGGGTACACTTTATTTTGGGGGGTAGACTTCTCAAGTTACAAAGCCCAAAACTGGATAGAAGTGTTCTCCACGTATGGCCTGACCAACATCAGACATGGGAAAAGGATTCCAGAGTTTGGCCTGTCTTTTCCTCATTAACATTCCAGCATCGTGTTCTTTCGTTTTCCTAGTAGTTCTCTGTAGCTGACTAATTTTGTACTTGTGACACAATTGCTAACTTTGAAAACTCACAACATGTTTTTTCCTTTTTTTCTTTTCTTTTTTTTCTTTAGCCTAGCCAACACACAACATTTTTAAAAATGATAGCTCTTATAAGCCATTTCTCATCTTGTATTTATGGTATGGATCTTTTTTTTTTTTTTTTTTTGTAGTTTGTCCCAGCCAATCTGAAAGGGTCATATTAATTCTCAGTGTCTGAGATGTTAGCAACTCCACCTAATTTGGTATCATTCGCTAAACACAAGATGCTTGTTCTCAACTCTATCATGTGGGTCACTGAAGAGAGTATTTATATAAACCTCTTTTCCCATAAATATACATTTCTGGCTTCCAGACAGCCTGGGAGTGGTGAGTTGAGTTCACATTTTAACATTTTCCAAGAACTGCAGTTGATTACTGAGTTTTATGCTGTCTATGAAGAAACAATCAAGATTCATTTCCAAATCTGAAGAAATACTGCTGTTTGGCCTCAATTCCTGGAGGATAACCAGAATTGAATTTATTCTAAATACAGGAGGGACAGCAATGTTCTTTGGAAGCAAAAGCTTGGCCTGGATATCTGGAACCTGCTGAGAGGGCTCTGTCCCCCATCCTGTTCCTGGACTGGCATTTCCTTTAGTTACTCCCTAGCAGAGAAAAATTACAATCTGGTAGCAAGCCAGGGCAACTATAAACTGAAGCACTGGAAGTTTTTAAACACAGGTTTTTGTATTGCTTATCTTATATCTTGTCTCCTAGAAAAGTAAAGATAGGCCTTTTTTCAAAAAGGAAGTTGTGGGTCTTCTTGTCTGCTCGCATATTGGTAGGCTGATCTGATGTAGTGCTTAAGTCAAATAAATCCCAGACCTGGCTGACAATTAGAATCACCTGGGGAGCTTTGGAAAATGCATGTGGTCAACCCCTCCCTGACTCTCCAACATGATGGCGATGGTGGTTTTGAGAGGTGGGGGCAGGGCATCTCCATTTTTTAAAACCTTCCTAAATTGGTTAAATAGATTATGGTTATATCCATGTAATGGGACATCAAGCATCCATTTTAAAAATGAATTAAACCTAAATGCGCTGATATGGAAGGATCTCACATTAGCCATTCAGAAAGTGTGATGTTTCCATTTGACATGAATATGTTATGCTTTGTCCAAAGTCTTGGTCTCCACTTTCTCACCTGCATTTCTCTACCCGACCCATTTCAAGAGGGCTCCACACTTAAAAGCCTGCAAAGTCGACCTCCACATTGCCAAATCTGATGGTCACTTTTCTGTTCTCACCTTACTAGTTCTCCCTACAGCATTTCTACCCAGCTGCCCACTTCCTACTTCATGACACTTTTTTTCTTCCATGACTCCTCATGCTCTTGGTTTTCCTCTTGCCTTACTGGAAGTTGGCACATTCTGCAGTTGATCCTGTTGTTGGAGTACAGGAGGGATTTGGTGCGTTTTGCTCGCTTCCCCTCTGCCCCTGCTAGCATGTGGAGTGCCCTATGGCGGGGTCCTTTGTCTTCTGTCTGCATTCTCTTCTTAGGTAATCTTGTCCAGTCCCATGGCCAGTTACATCCAAATCTACATTCCCAGTTGTAATCTCTCCCCAGAACTCCAGATCTATACAAAGACCCACTCATCCTACTTGGGTGACTAATTGGCAACTCAAACTTATCAATCCAAAACAGAACTCAGGATTTTCTCTCTCAGCCTGTTCCTTACCCACTGTATGGCAACACTGAATACTCCATTTCTCGGGCCAAAAAGTTGAGAGTTACGCTTTCTCTTTTCTCATCCCTGTTTCTTATCAGCAAATCTTATCAACTCTACCTTCTCCAGAATCATCCTCATCTCCCTTCTCCTGAACCTCCTCTGCAGCCTCTAACTGATCTCCCAGCCTCCACTCCATTATCCACTCCCCTTGTCCTCAGCCCATTTTCCACACAGTAGCCAGAGTAATCCTTTAAAACATAAATTGGATCATGTCACTCTTTTGCCTAAAATCTTCCATCTGATTCCCAACTTAATTGGTGTAAAATCCCAACATCCTACACACCTACAAAGTACAAATCACCTGGTCCCTGTCAGCTCCCTCTCATGCATCCAGAAGGGCCTGGACCATGTCTGCCTAGTCATGAGGGGTAATCTCAGGGCTTAGTGCAGCAGATGCATAATACAATTCGTTTGTGAATCAGTAAACCAATGATTTAGTAAGATAAACTTACAATTCTAGGCTGGTAACAACAGCTCTGAACCTCAGAGTCCCAACTTGAAAAACCAGCATCTGTAAGTACCACTCTTCTTGGTTTGCTGTGAGAAGTATTGGGGAAAAAAAACAGTCTAGTTCTAAAAATCCACACAATAGTTTTGTTTTGTTTGAGACAGGGTCTCACTCTGTCGCCCAAGCTAGAGTGCAGTGGTGTTATCAAAGCTCACTGCAACACCAAACTCCTGGGCTCAAGTGATCTTCCATTTTATTCTTTGTATGCAATGACACAAGACTCTGGAGTCCTTAAGCAAATGCTCACTTTGTGTCTGCATCAGTGTGTGATTATCAGCGTATATTAAAGGATGTGTGTGAAGGGGAAAGAGTGAGTGTGGGGGAGGAGATGATTATTCCCAAGTGAAGCAACAGTGTTTGGGTAGCATCCAGCGCGGTTACACAGAGTCAGTGGCTCAGAGAAGCCACACGAAGGACACACTCCCCCCGAGGTAGGAAGCGGCTGCAGATCCACCGCCACAGCCACATGAGGCCTCATCGACCCGCCGCTGGCACAGTCTGAAGTTGACTTGAGTTGTCTGAGCATGTAGAGGATTTACCACATTTTGTTATTTTCTTTTTCTTGAGGATGTGTTTTGTTAGCGTTCCCACACGTGCTTTGGTCTATACTTGTTGCAAAGTGAAGCAGTTGGGGAAGAGGGTGCAATCCTCACATGTCAACCCGAAATCACATCCTAGTAGTTTATGAAGAGTTTGTGCCAGGCACAAACTGCATAATCACATTGTGACAACCCCCACTGTCCTTAAGTGTACCCTTCATATACTTTTTTTTTTTTTTTTTAGAGACAGAGTCTCACTCTGTTGCCCAGGCTAGAGTGTCATGGCGTCAGCCTAGCTCACAGCAACCTCAAACTTCTGGGCTTAAGTGATCCTACTGCCTCAGCCTCCTGAGTAGCTGGGACTACAGGCATGCGCCACCATGCCTGGCTAATTTTTTCTATATATTTTTAGTTGTCCAGATAATTTCTTTCTATTTTTTAGTAGAGATGGGGTCTCACTCTTGCTCAGGCTGGTCTCGAACTCCTGACCTCGAGTGATCCTCCCGCCTAGGCCTCCCAGAGTGCTAGGATTACAAGCGTGAGCCACTGAGCCCGGCCTTCATATACTTTAAAATCTCCCACAATGGAACTGTTGCCTGCCCTCCAGCCACATCTCACCCTTGTACCTGTCCTCTCTATACCTGGAAGGGCCTTATCTCAGCAACCTGAAGGAGCTCTGCTTCCAGCCTCAAGGCTCTCACTTACGTTTCCTCTGCCAGTGTGGCAGGGACCCCATCCCCACCCCCAGTCATCCTCACCTCCTGTATTCACGGGCCTTGTGTGGTCCCCTCCCTTTGAGTGTGGACTGGACCTTGTGACTTGCTTCTAATGAATGGAATAGAGCAAAAGTGATGGAATAGCAATTCCAATATTAGGCTATGATTGTAACTTCTGTCTTTCTCGCACACTTTCTCTCCCTCTCTCACTTGCTCACTCTGACGAAGTCAACTGCCATGCTGTGCGATGCTTGTAGAGGGGCTCAGGTGGCCTTGAGGACCTGAGGAAGGCCTTGAGCCAACAGCTCATGAGGAGCTAAGGCCTCAGTCCAACAGCACTTGAGGAAATGGATCCTGCCAACAACCACTTGAATCATACTGAAAGCAAATCAACCCCCAGTTGAGCCTGTAGATGACTTCAGCCCTGGTTGACACTTTGATTGAAGCCTTGTAGGAGACCCTGAGTCAGAGGGTTCAGCTAACTGCACCCAGACTCCTGACTCAGAAACTGAGATAATATATGTTGCTGTTTTAAGCCACCATGGTTTGGGGTAATTTGTTATGCAGCAATAGACAATGAAGACAGCCGAGAATATTCCCCTCCTCACTTCCCACCTCTCCAGCTCCTATGTGTCTTCAGGCCTCAGATTCAAATGTCAGTCCCTCAGGGATGACCTCCCCTTGCCCTGACAGTCCCCCACACAGTGGCAGGTCTCTGGTTGCACACTCTGACAGCATTCCCTTCCCTTCTGTAGTACTGAGCACCATGCACTTAGTCCATGATCTGAGTACGTTTCATCCCTGTTTCCCCCAAGACTGTCAGCTCCAGGACAGAGCAGGCTATATTCTGTCCGCAATGAATTCCCAGCACCTGACATAGCACCTAGCACAGAGTAGGGATATAGTAATTGTAGAGTGAAAAAATGAATAAACGAATGAATGAATGAATAAATGAAGCACAACAAAGCCTCATAGTTCAGAAAGGAGAGAGAGAAAAGCCTAATAAAGAAAGTTATAAAAGTTTCATAGTTCCCAGGCTTTCTTTTTTAAAAATACTTATACAGAACCAAAACCAAAAAAAACTCATGTTAACATAATCTAGATAAAAATTTGTTATGACAGAGTATGTTATAACAAATTTCTCCACATAAATAAAATGTCCAAGAAGGATTAGCTGATAGTCCAGGATTTTGATAAAAACCTTTCTGTGTTAGCAGGAGTTGTGACAGGAGTTGACCTGGATAATGACGGGTGAGGGAGAAAGGCAGAGTGCATGTTTGACAGAAGCTGCCCACGCCCACAGGCTGGAACTGGTGTTCCTCTGCCCTTGGTGTCAAGGCTAGGAAAGGTGTCCAGGATTTTCTATGAGGCTGAATGCCAAAAGGAGGATTGTGAAGTCTGAGATAAACCTGTAGCCACGGAAAGGCAAATTCAGTCCATTGTTTGAAATGAGTAAACTCCATCCCAGTATAGAACTTTAAAAATGATATTATATCATCAGCAGCTCTGTATTCCATCTAGTGAACTGGTTTTGTTTCGTTTTGTTTTGTTTTTTTGAGAGGGAGTCTTGCTCTGTCACCTGGGCTAGAGTGCCATCAGCCTAGCTCACAGCAACCTCAAAGTCCTGGGCTCAAGCAATCTTCTGCCTCAGCCTCCCAAGTAGCTGGGACTACAGGTATATATCACCATGCCCGGCTTTTTTCTATTTTTAGTAGAGATGGGATCTCACTCTTGCTCAGGCTGGTCTCAAACTCCTGACCTCAAGCGATCTTCCTGCCTCGGCCTGCCAAGAGTGCTAGGATTACAGGCGTGAGCCACTGTGCCCAGCCATGAACTGGTTTTGTTAGCAATTCCTAATCTTCACTGCCTACCAAATAATGTCCAACTTACTCCCTAGCTGGACATCAGGGCTCAGCTGATCTTTCCTGCCTGCCCGTCTATGGCTCCCTGTTACATACACCATGCACTTGACATTCCTAGTCACAGGGCACACTTTCTCATCTCTGTGCCCTTGCACATGTTCTTCCACTGACTGCAGGTCCCCCTTCAGTGCCACCCAAGACCCTCAGAAGCCAAATCCAAATCAGAACTCTCCTGGTCCCCCCGGAAGTGATTGCCCCATGGGTCTGTCTTCTCAGGGCACTTTGTGTTTACCTTTTATGGCCTCTAACCTATACGATACTGTATTGTGATGATGTATTATTTTATTTATCTTCTCTATTACACAGACCTGGAGGATATAGTCTTCGTCTGGATCTTTTCTTGCTATCCTAGCACAAGGCTTTGTATGGAATAGGGGCTTAATACATATCTGTGGTTAAATGAATAAATTAAAGAATGGAACATATATGTTAAAAGGCTTTTAAATGAATTAGATACACTTTATATCCCAATGCCAATAATAATATAGCCATAGAAAGAGATTTAATATTAAAAAGTCTTAAATTGCCCTTTTGACTATGAAATTCTGTTTCCATGTATACCGAAGAAGCTCTTCTCATAAGGCAAAAATCAACTTAGAAATGAATAACAGAATGTTTCTTCACTAGTACACTAGAACACCGGCTCAATGTTCTAATACATTACCCTCAGTAGTCACACAGAATCAATAAAATAAATAAGTAACAAAGCAAACTACTAAAAATAGGAAAATGAGCTTCTCAAGAGCTTTCTAGAATTAATAGTCTACTGCTGAACTTTTAACAAAATAATTTGAACAATTTTAAAAGCTTACTAATAACAAATATTAGTGCTATATAAAGTGATTAAGTCAAAGCAGTTTACTTCAAATACAGGTACTTAATTACAGAAATGGAATGTACCAGATTATTTAGGCCACGTTTGAGAGGACAGTGCTTTCATGACCAAGTCCAGCGTATGCTGAATCTTCATGTTATTTCTTTCTACCAGGGAAGGATGTTTCCCAGACGGTTTCACATTTTCTTCTGTTTCAAGGGGGATAAGGGTGTGGGGGTTGAACATACACCGAGGCTCCCCCAAGATGCCAACTCTGTGAAAAGAATTATTGGTATAGCTGAAGCACTGAGGCCAAAGACTGAGGTGCGGGGTTGTGACTGTGGTTGTGTGTGAGTGTGAGTGTGTGTGTGGACACTAAAGCTAAGACTCTTTTTAAAAAAGTTTTTCCTGTTTCCATGAGCCATCACTATGGTCTTACATGTAGGTCCAAAACTCAATCCATAGCAAGATTTTGTACTAGCCCCTTCCCACATTTCCCAAAGATGATTCTTCTCATAGAAAAACATCAGCATCTAAAAAAAATCTTTTACTCACCCCTCCACACTAGAACTGTTTGGAACCTGGCATAACTTTCTGCTCTAGATGGGTGTACCTCGTGCTGTTTTGGAAGGGAAACAGGGAGAGGAGCAGGGTGGAGGCAGGAAGCTGGGTGTCTGTCACCCTGGCTCAACACTCTGGCAGAGGTATGGTGCCCGCGTCACTGCCCCTCCCCAACCCACCTGGGAGGCCACGCTCAGGCCTCTCCTGTCTCTCTCCCTGGTCCACTTACACTGGCATGGGCACAGAGTACAGACTTTCCACCTCCTCTTGCATCTGGGCTGGGAGTTTGATGCCTACATGATGATACTTTTTCTCAAAGACATTCTGAGCTTTTTCTCTGAGAGATGGCAGCAGAGTGGACATGACCGGAGAGCGCATGTTAATGGCTGTTTTAATCGCAGGGCGTTTTGCCATCATTCTCCTGTAGGGGGAAAGAGGCGACATTTAGGTCACACCATCCCATTTTCTAGAAATGTCCTTGAGCTTAGGAAAGGCAAAAGGTCACACCTGAATTCTACTAAAGTCATGCGTTTCTTCTCCCCTCCAGATTCTTTATCTTCACGCTTCCTTCGGGGAATGTTGAACATATTGGTACGAAAGAGCCTCCCTATCTCTTCCTCAATCTCTGTGAAGTGTTGACGTAGGAAGACAATCCAAGCCACATATGTGCAGAAAGTGTAAAACGACTACAACGAAAGGCGGATAAGAATCACAATCCCCAGCTGTGAACTGGAAAACTTCCACCTGTCTGAATAACACTGCTAAGTAGAGGCAAACCCAGATGATCCAATTTCTCAGTATTCCTGAAACGCAGTACAAAATTATACACATACTCACCTTTGCAGGAGGGAAACCAGACCAAAAATTTAAGGTGTAGCATATAGCCTGTTACATCCTTTTCAGAAAGGACATTCACTAAAAGTAAGTGCCTGACAAACAGCTACTGTTTATTGCTATACATCATATTTCATATCAAAGAGAAAAGCCCCAAAACTTAAGTGACTCACCTCAAAGAACTTCCAGTCCTTCTGTGTATCTGATATTTTCTCCCTGCAATATAACAATTCACAAGTACAGGTTGAGAGAGAAGTTCAATCTTCCACTGATCTAGTCCTTATCTTCCCCAAAAGGTAGGGTCACAACCTGTGGCCCCAAGACTATTTAGCTGTAAAATGCTATCAAAGGCACTGATAAGGAATCTCAACACCTTTTTCAACTTCCTAGGTTACCCAGATCAACACCCTGAGAGTGTTTGGTCGAAAGTTAATCAATGTAAATTCAGGATAAACAAGCCAGTGAGGAAATGTATTCTTCCAAATGCTTCTGGAGAGGTAAGGAGAGTGGAAAGGTGGGGAAGAGGTAATGTGGGGTGTTTAAGCAGGCATGGAAGTACACAACTAGAGGGTGAGTCTGAAATGAAAAAAAAGAAAAGAAGTCTTAAACAATGGTTACGGCTTTGGGTGCAAAAAGAAACGGAAACAAAATCAGCAAAGGTCTATGCCATGCTGTTGACAGCCTGAGAACAGGGGTGTGCCCCTCCTCTGACTGACGCAGGTAGACTTGAGCCCTGCCTCTTAAAGGCAGGCATTGGCCCAGGAGTCCTCGCAACACAAATTCAATGTTAAACATACTGTACCAGCATGGGCACACTTAGTGAGCTTGGCCTCCCCTCCTGACCATTCCTGTTCTGATTCTCAGCCTCTGATTCCCAGGATCCCTTGAGCAGTGACAAAGGGGGCTGTGTACCTGTAGTCACTGACCAGTCATGGTGGCCAAGGCCAGACCCAGGGCACTCTCAAGGTTAGTCCTGATTTTGCCTCAGCTTTTGCTTGGGCCCTCCTTGTAGTAACTGTGACTCCTAGGATTGGCCCTGGTCCCAGGCTCTCCAGAACCATCCTGAACCCCCACAGTCTGGGGAAGATGACCCCAGGACTTTCAGCCTTCTCATAGGGACTTCATGGTCAGTATGGAGCCATATGAAGGATGAGGCTGGAGAGACGGTTCAGCTTTTACAGAAGCCTGTTGGCCGGGCGCGGTGGCTCACGCCTGTAATCCTAGCTCTGGGAGGCCGAGGCGGGTGGATCGCTCGAGGTCAGGAGTTCGAGACCAGCCTGAGCAAGAGTGAGACCCCGTCTCTACTAAAAATAGAAAGAAATTATCTGGCCAACTAAAAATATATATACAAAAAAATTAGCCGGGCATGGTGGCTCATGCCTGTAGTCCCAGCTACTCGGGAGGCTGAGGCAGTAGGATCGCTTAAGCCCAGGAGTCTGAGGTTGCTGTGAGCTAGGCTGATGCCACGGCACTCACTCTAGCCCGGGCAACAAAGTGAGACTCTGTCTCAAAAAAAAAAAAAAAAAAAGAAGCCTGTCCCTCTCCTCTTGCAGACTCTCCCCACCATATACCAGTTTCTTCACATGCAAGTCTTCAATAAAGAGTTAAGGCAATAGTAACTACAGTGAATATTTACTGAGTATGGACTACATGCCAGGTACCACGCTAAGCTCTTTACATTTATTATCGTATTTAGTCTTCATAATATCCCTGTGATGCAGTCAACATTATTATTCCCACTTTACAGTTGAGGAAACTGAAGTTGAGACTGAAGTCCAAAAACATACAGTGGCAGATCCTATACCAAAACTCAGGCCTCTCAGATATCTACATCTGTCTTCATAACCAGAATGCTAGGGAAAAAAGCTTTCTCTTTAAAATAGTTTGCAGATAAAAATATTGGACAACAGAGCCCAGTGGAAACGTCTCAGTGTTTTATCTCTGTCACCTGAGGTTTCCACCTGAGAGGTGTGTTTATGTGGGATTTCCACCCTTTCGTGTCCTCTGTCAGCTGAAACCAGAGACTATACCGAACCGCCAAGCTGAAGCAAGAAAACCAGCCAAGCTGTTTTTGGAACACTAGTCAGCTCACATTCTGGGAGAAGGTTTAGAGCAGAGCTCACGTTAGCACAATGCAGACCAGCACTATCTTAGCAAGGTTTTAAATGAGAGAGTGATTACCCAGGAAACACACATTTTCTTTGTTTTCTTTGTGTTCTTTTTTTAGACATTAGAAGAGAAAGTAACATGAACCACCTCCACTTTCCCTCAAATTGCTATAAACACTGGAACGCTCTCTTAAAGCCCAAAGCAAACTGATGTAGCCAACATTGCAGAAATTAAGTCCAGAATGTTGTGGGTTTCCTCTTGTCATTCTGATTTAGCTCTGCATATGAAACTGAAATGAGTCTAACACATAGATGCACAGAATGAGTACATTTGGGGACCTCATAGGTTTTTTGTTGTTGTTGTTTTCCTTTTCTTTTTTTTTTTTTTGAGACAGAGTCTCACTCTATTGCCTGGGCTAGAGTGCAATGGCATCATCATAGCTGACAGCAACCTCAAACTCTTGGGTTCAAGCGATCCTTCTGCCTCAGCCTCCTGAGTAGCTGGGACTACAGGCACGCACCACCATGCTGGGCTCATTTTTCTATTTTAGTAGAGATAGTGTCTCATTCTTGCTCAGGCTGGTCTTGAACTCCTGAGCTCAAGCAGTCCTCTCACCTCAGCCTCCCAAAGTGCGAGGATTACAGGCGTGAGCCACGTAGTTTAAATCTCTGTAAATTTTTTTCTTGCTGATAAATGTTGTCATTTTTCTGTCTTTTTTCATATTTTATGATTTTTATATTATGTACATGATACTTAAACTGATTATAAATTTAGAAATGCATTGATTATAAATAACAAAATTTAAGCCCCAAATATCTTCTACAAATTGAAACAGGGTTTATAATAGCACAATCCAATAAAAATATAATGCAATCTATAAATGTAATTTTAAATTTTCTGGTAGACACAGTTAAAAAAAAACAGGTGAAGTTAATTTTCATAATATATTTTATTCAAACACCCAAAATGATATTTCAATATATAATAAAAAATTTTAAATTATTGAGATATTTTATTCATTTTTAAACTTTTTTTGTACAGTGTGTATTTTACACTTATGGTATGTTTTAATTAGGAGTAGCTACATTCCAACAGCTCAATAGCCCCATGTGGCAAGCCACCATGCTGGTCAGCAAAGACATTATACGTTGTATGTTTCAGGACACAATCCAAAGGAGAGAGGAGAAAGCTAGCCTGGTGGTAAACCCAGAAATTTTTAGTGGCCTATTATGATGATTTCTTATTTCTTCTCTACCTTAGACTTTTAGCTCCAAGTCAAAATGAGGAAAATATATTATATTATATTATATGCCATTTGTCATTCCTAAAGGGATGCAACACCTAGAAGCCGAGGTTTGGGGCTACAGAGAAAAAATAAGTTGCGTTCCCTCACTTGTCCCCTGCTGCAGTAGGTGAAATCAGGTTTAAATGAAGGTCGAGGCCTGCTCTGTGCTAGAGAAGAAAGGGTTCCAAGGGATGTGTTTGTGGGAGGGGAAAGAGGCTTTGGTGCATGTGACATGGCAGGGAAGGAGGGAGGGAGTACAGGGAGCAAGGATGATTTATACACCTGAGCTTCAGAGAGACCCCCTTCCTCCCCACCTTCCCTCCCACCGCCAGCCTCTTTGGTCACCCCTCAAGTGACAGCTGCATTGAGAGCAGAGGAAGAAGGTACAAATCCTAGGGTGGAGGTGGAGTTGGAGCCAGAATCAGCCATAACCAAAGAACAGGTCTAATTCTGTGGCATGTCCTACAAAGGAGGTTTTTGTATCTATCCTAGAAAACACAGAGAACTTTTACTGAACATGTTCATCAAAATTTTGCCAAATATTTGTGATATTAGCACTTCACGGATGTATTCAGAATAGAAAGGCATGTCCTCCTACTTCTCAAGAGACATGAAAGCACTAAATTAAGGGGGGGGGGCCTCAAATTGCTAGTTCTACTGAAATCTTTAACATAACCCTAGAGATAAATAGCATAAGGTGTTCAAGTCCAATATTATTGTGCATATATTAGAGAGAAAAGTCAGAAATACATATGAAAATACTGGCTGATTCACATCGGAAAGAAGTGAAATAATGATGTTAAAATCAGTTAATCACTTATAACTGGCACAAACATTGTCCTCATCATCTCCTACATAAAAACCACCAAAATAACAATATAAACTCCTGAATCAAGGACATGATAATTAATAACCATGGCCCATTAACGTTTACAGGCAAAACCCTGCAATGATCTGTTTTCCTCTATGTCTTTTGTTCAGCTTTTGACCTGTGTGGAATTGTTATGTCCACAGTGGGTGGTGAGCTCTGTGATCATTCTCCCAACTGCTATCCAGCAGGCAGGACAAAATGCAGGTGATGTTGCACACAATGGAAAAAAGACTGGTACCACCTGGAAATGAGCTAGTGGTAACCAGAGGTGATTATCTATTTTCAAACATAATAGGTTCCTTTAAAAGTACATATAGAAATTGTACTGTAAAAAGGACAATTACTTAAGTGGAGGTTCTATACCCAGGGAACTAAAAAATATGATAAAGTCTCTAATTATGATATAATTGTTAATTGTTTTATCCCCAAATTAATTTGCAATGTATATGTGCTTTTAAAGATTAAACATTAAGTATGGGAAATGAAATTATTTTTAAGAGGTTTTTTTAACCTCAAATTCTAATTTTCCCAGCTTGAAGTGAACCTTTTGAACACAAAAAGAAAGTAGAGTCAACGTTAAGATGAGAAAAGGTGATTTTACAAGAGATTGAGTAGAAAACTGTAAAGATGACTATAATTTTGTCATAACACTTTTCTTGAAAATTTTGTCAAGAGAAGAGAAAACACCACCTCTTCCTAAATAACAGAGTCTGTAGCAAGCTGAACCTCCACCAATAGCTCTCAGGACCTGCAAAGGCCTCCTGTATTTGGATCACAGGCATGTTTTTGATGCTAAAATGTCAATCCCAATTTTAAATACCTTGCCTGTTAGAGATATCAAATAATTCCATTATTTGACACACGTTTTGTGCTTTGCAGTAGAACCCACACTTGGCCTACTTAAGTCCCAGCTGCATCAGACAGCAGCTAAAGATTCTATGCAGATGCCCAGTGGTTCCTAGATTTGAATTAACACTACTATGAGACACTAGAGTTTTCAATTTTCCACTTATTTTTTTTCTAAAATAAAAGGGAAATTCACTAATATATTCAAGTGGTCCATAACCATTTACCCAAATTCCATAAATAGAACTATTGTTGGTTGACAAGTAATGCCATGATGTAATGGCTTGAAAAGTTTGATCAAAAGCATAAATTCTTATGAAAACAGAAGAATGTGGCATAGAAAGGATGCTGCATTCAAAGTCTTTTGAGTGTAATCCACAGGAAGAAATGTATTTCTCATGATTATATATTATTAAATGTATTTACTGAGTCCCCAGTACACACACACTGAAACAAAAGTCTCCTGAAACAATACTTACTTTTACTTTATATGATGTACTCTGATTTCTTTAATTCTGTTCTCTTCAAGATTTACTAAATTGATTTCAAGATCCACTAATGTGTTGTGACTTACAGTTTGACAAGTACTAGTTTAGTTGCATTACTGTAAGAACAGGCTGCAGAAAGCTGAATGAATAAAAGATGAGGACTGATTGTACTTTTGGAAGACACAAGAAGTAATTATGACTGTAAAACTTAAAAATGCTATGATGATGGATATGTTAGTTCCAGACCTTTCAGAAGCAGATGCCAAGACAAGACGAGACAAGCAAGAGATTCACTGGAGAAGATGAGTGTGACAGAACATGAGGCGAGACCTGGAGAAGGCAAGGAGAGCTGTCACATCTCCATGCAGGTCTGACCCTGCGAGAGAGGAGAGGCCGCAAGGTCTGGGTAGGAAGAGTCTCAGACTGTGGCACAGCTCTAGGAAAGTTTCTACCAGGCCAACGGGGAGCCCTCAAGCCAAAGTCAGCCATCAGAGTCCCATGTCTGGTCCTGCCGCATGCAGACATTGGCTGCAGAAAGCCCAGAGGAAGCATGGTGCGGTGCACTGGCTGTCTGTGTGCCCTCAAATTTCACGTGTTGAAATCCTAACCCCCATGTGATGGTATCAGGAGGTGAGGCCTTTGGGAGTAATTAGGTCACAAAGGTAGAAGCCTTATGTATGGGATCAGGGCTCTTAGAAAAGAGACCCCAGAGAGCTCTTTCTCTCTTTCTGCCATGTGAGGATACCATAAGAAGTCAGCAGTCTGTAACCTAGAAGAGGGTCCCCACCAGAACCTGACCATGCTGACACCCTAATATTAGACTTCCAGTCCCTAGAACTGTGAGACATACATTTCTGTTGTTTATAAGCCACCAGGTCTTTGGTACTTTGTTATAGCAACCCAACAGACCAAGACACACGGCCTCAGTGCAAACCTGGTGGTGGATTCAGGTTGTAGCCGTGGGGCTGCTCCTAAATTGCACTCCCTGCAGGAGGAGGTCTGAGTGCCACATTCACACGGTGCCAGCCTGGAAGACAGAGTCAAACGTGTCAACTCCATGAGAGAACTGAACATGGGAGCAGAAACTCAAAAGGGCAGAAGTGATATAGTGGAATGAAGAATGAATGTTGCTGGGGATACATTAAGAGGGGATTCCCAAAGCATGGAAAAAAATCACATACACAGTGAATCAAATCCCAGAGATGGCGGGCCTGGGCCATGGATCCACTACTATGCACACAGGCGCAAAAGAAGAGAAATGGCCAATGATGCCAAGACATAACCAAAAGAGAAAATGAGCCTAGACTGAAAATATATTGATATAAATATCAATAAATATCAAGTCCCATTTGAGAGAAACTTCATATTCATGTTTGTCTTTCAACTTTATAGACTAATATACGTCCTTATAAGTAGCCAAGAAGAAATGAGAGAAGGTATGCCTGCTTCTTAGATCCTGGAGCAACTTGGAGAAAATCGACCACAACCAAAGAATGAAGTTAACCAAATACAGTCTCTGTCCTCACTTTTCTTTTTGAAGGTAGAATGAAAAGGTTTGAAGATCTAGAAAACTTAAAAAAGAAAAAAAATTGTAACCACATCCTGTACTTGTGAAATTCATTATACGGAAGGGTAGAAATCTAAGCTCAGATGAGAGACATTAAAATACAGATAAAGTAAAACATTTAGTAAGAGTTAGGTAATGATCAAAATAAAGTAAAACAAATTAGAAAAACAGGGTGAGAATAGCAAAGTATAAATACGGAATTTCATGAAGCATTTTAGATCACCAAACTATAATCAAAAAAAGGCAGGGTCGGGTAGAAGGACAAATCATAGAGCCACAAAAGAGAATGAGAAAATAGTAAAAATATATTCTATATCTCAAAAGATCTAGCAATTTATTTGATAATGCAAGACGTTTTAAAAATAACCTATACTCCCTTCACTCTAACAAATTATGTTTTTCCATTTATTTTCTTGTTCATAGTAACATCTGTTCTTGAATAAGACTCTTAAAATTTATACATGATGTAGCATATTTAAATGCGGATACTCTTTGACCCAGGAATTCTTGTTTAATGACTCTATCTCTGGGACAAACCAGAAATTTATCGCAATCAGGCAAGAATGTCAAATATGTGTCTGAAGGTAACAGGAGTGAACTCTTATTATTGGATGCTAGGTCATGCCCTTTGCAGCCTGGCTCGCTTTGGGGGTGCTCATTCTGTGTCTACACCTCTACTGTACTGGTCAGCAATCTTTGGTTTCCTTTCTTGATGACTCCTCTGCTAGACCATACCCATGCCTTAAAGACTGTATTTTCTTTGTACTCTAGCACTTAGCACCACGCCTACCACAGAGAGGCACTCAACGTGTGTTGAATAAATTAAAGCAAAATACAAACTGTACAGTTCTGTGTTTAAAACACAAAAACTGATCAATAAGACTTCCTCAAATTGGGTTAAAATATTAGAAAACTTCAGCATCTAATAAATAAGAAATGTTGCAGTGAAGAAAAAAATCACTAGTAAATATTGGAAAGTTGGATATTACTAAAGAAAAAATAGATTCATATGACCAAACCTTGCAATGGGGATACATATTAAAAAAATTATACAAATGCTCAGTTTCCATTTGGTAGATGGTTAAAACTAAAAGGGCAGCAATAAATTATTTTACACAAAAAAGAGCACAGACTTCACACTCATGAAAGATTTGAGAGTCAATAAAACATCTTTAAGCTTTTTATATACCTTTAAATGATCAAAAATATTAAAGTAATAAAACCCAATACAGACAGGTATGCTTATTGCTGATGGTAATACAAAACGTCTTAACCTTTTTAGAGAAAAACCTGGCAGAGCTATAAAACTGTTTGTACCTTCCACCTAAATACATTCTGTGTAATAAGCCATAAGGAAATACCCCAAATGACCAAGGTAATTTGTGTAAAGATATTTAATGCAGAAATATTATAAAACAAAAACTGAAACCACACAAATATACACAAAAAGAAGGGTTAAGCAAATGAGTATGTTACATAACAGAATAACCAGAGCTGCTATTCAAAGTGGTAAATGAAATTATATAAGCAGAATAACAGAAGAAAGTATACAGGGAATGTAGAACACAAAAAATGTATATATTAACAACTGTGTAACTAAGCTCATTGACAAAGCTGATCTTTGAAAATGTGGGGAATGTAGAGAGAGATACATCATGTGCTGGGTTCTTTTCCGATCCAGTTTAACAACAAAAGTTCCGGCTGTGACCATGGTGTGTATCTTGGACCTGTTGTGAAACTGCTCAGAGGAAAGTTTGGGTTAAGAATGGAAGCTTTCCGGCCGGGCGCGGTGGCTCACGCCTGTAATCCTAGCACTCTGGGAGGCCGAGGCGGGTGGATCGCTCGAGGTCAGGAGTTTGAGACCAGCCTGAGCAAGAGCGAGATCCCGTCTCTACCAAAAATAGAAAGAAATTATCTGGCCAACTAAAAATATATATATAGAAAAAATTAGCTGGGCATGGTGGCGCATGCCTGTAGTCCCAGCTACTGGGGAGGCTGAGGCAGAAGGATTGCTTAAGCCCAGGAGTTTGAGGTTGCTGTGAGCTAGGCTGACGCCACGGCACTCATAGCCCGGGCAACAGAGTGAGACTCTGTCTCAAAAAAAAAAAAAAGAATGGAAGCTTTCCATCCTGTGATCCCAAACTGTCCTGTGATGAATGAGACTCTCTCTTAAATGTTAATTATAGTAGTGTTGAAAAGGTCATCCTAAGGTAACAATGATCTTCCCACAAACAGAGTCACAGAGTCACCTTATAACCCCCACCGCAGCAGCCTGTATTTGCAATTGTTGTTGTCGCAAAACAGGCAGTGAAAGGGCGAGGAGACACTCGATCCCCCTGCGACACCGGTCCCCACCAGGCCTCCCACCCAAGGCAGCCAAGTGGCCCTTGTCTGGCAGCAGGAATCCTTCCTGGGTGAGAGCAAGATTTCACTGAGAGATCAAGTCATTTAATCCCAAGCGGGGGAGAATTTTTAAAATATCAGCTGAGACTCTGAGATTCCTTCCATACTTACTTGGTGTGCTCAAAGGAGACATCACAGGTGTCTGGGATGGATTCCCACCTGAGCCTAATTACAACAGAAAAAGGAACACTTTCTCAAGGTCCCCAAAGTGAAACGGAGCGTTTTAAGGATGTGGATATACAAATGAGGGATGATCTAATGCGATCTTGAGTGTGTGCTTACTTTCCACAGCACATGTGATGCTTATCGGGCATGCCCAAGCCCAGCACGAGGACACAGTACTTCTGCGCCAAGTATTTCTGTGCGGCTTCTAGTTTACTTAAGACCAATTCCATCTCTTTTTTCTCTACAAGGCCCCTAGGTGGTGCAAAAAAAAAAGACAATTTGGATTAATTTGGGCAAATGCCTACATTAATTAGCAAAAAGTCACATTTATAAACTATTTTGAAAGAAATATAAATGAATCAACAGACTTCACTTACCAATTTTATTTTATTTAAGCTGTGGCATAGTCCCTTGATATTTAATCACCGGAATCAGCATCTCAAGTTTACAGTGAATTTTCGCTTTTTTATGGATTCTTTATACTTTATGCTGTGTACCCTCAATTTTATATACAGGCAGTCCTAATTTATACAGAACTGTTCAACTAACTAATTACCTATACCCACTTTCCTGCTGTTTTCCTAAAACCACCGTGGAGACTATGCCACCTCAGCTTCCCCAAGGTTCCCTGTGTTACTAAGCTTGGGGCTCAACGTTTGAACATAGGCCTACTTTCAGTTCTAAGTTTAGCTGTGTTTGCTAAGGAGGCATTTGTAGACTACTACTTTGGGAACTTTGGCATCAATTACAATAATATTGCTTCCCTGTGAAAACAAGGCTCCAGTTCCAATTGAATTGCAAATGAACTTTCAAATAGGCAATCCATTCTTAGCTTGCAGCATGCCTGAAGCCTAATTTTGAAAGTTTCTGCAGTATAATGTAGTAGGAAACAATACTGCTGATGGTACATTCCACTGTACTGCTGTGGAAAAGTGAAGTGTCACTAGACACTCAATGAAATGCACTCTGAACAGGGACAAACGACAGCCTGTTCTAATGTTAACCTCAAGACTGATTCCATGAAGATATGTGGAGGGGGTGTGTTTAAGGATATTATAGATATTTCAGAGCATAAAATGCTATCACATGTGCTGAAAAAGCTTGAGTCATTGGAATAAAATGGGTTTCTGGAATAACTAAAGTGGGCTCCAGGGTTAAGTGCTCAAAGGCCATATAATCCAAACATACCCCAGGGGACACTCCCTATGCCTGTCTCCCTGTTTCCTCCAGCAGCCCCACCCTCACCCCTCACCCTACTCTGACAGAGCCGCCAATACCTAATATTCTTCTTTTGCTGTGGAAAACAAACCAAACCAAACCAAAGCAAACCACAACAATCAAGAAATGCCTTGCAGCTTTCAGGCCAATGGGTCTAAAGTTTTAACAAATGTAAGAATCATAAAAGAATCTCCTGGAAAGCTTCCTAAAAGTGCAGATCCCCAGTGCAACCCCCTCTCCAAGATTCCGGCTCAGTAGGTCTGGACAGAGCACAGGAAATTTAAAACAATCTCCCCAAGTGATTCTGAGGTAGGTGGTTCTTGGACCATATTTGGAAATATACACAGAGAACCTATGTGTTGAAATGGAAAAAAGGAAAAAAACTACGGAAAAAAATTGTCAAGGGAAACTAACCTACATACAAAATTCCAGGCAGATCTTCATTTGAATTAACAAACATAATCTTTAAAAACGCAAATGATAATGCTGACCAAGTTTTGTTGAAACTAATGTACTTACACATTGCGGAAAATTGACATAATCCTTTGAAAAAAATATTTGGAAAAAATTTCAAGAGCCATAGAAATGATCGTAAATTTTGATCTAATAATATCTCTTCTGGAAATTTATTATTTTTTAAAAAAATTATCCAAAATTAGAGAGAAATTTTTATGTACAGATATTCAATGCAATTATTATGTATCTATCAGAAAAACTGGAAACTGCCAAAATATATAAAATAGAGGGATAAAAGGAGTAGTAATATAGTCAGTTACTATTTAAGGACTTGACATTTATTAACCTAACATATGAGTGAGTCCCTGTGGGATTTAACCCAGACATGAAAATCTGTACCCTTGACCACTATAATATACTGCCTCTTAATAGGTAAGTCAATTCACAAATGCTGGCCTCATGGAAAATTATGCCACCATTAAAAATTATAATTATGAAGATTGTAGTAACTTGGAAGATGCTTATAAGAGGTTTAAAAGTACATACGTAATTGTTCAAAAGCTATAAATTCTAATCATGAATGGATAAACTCTGGAAAAGAGAATGCAGTTGGCCTGGCAGAATGGCTCACGCCTGTAATCCTAGCAGTCTGGGAGGCCGAGGTGGGAGGATCCCTTGAGCTCAGGAGTTCGAGACCACCCTGAGCAAGAGCGAGACCCTGTCTCTACTAAAAATAGAAAATTGGCTGGGTGTGGTGGCACTCGCCTGTAGTCCCAGCTACTCTGAAGGCTAAGGCAAGAGGATCTCAACTGAGTGAGACTCTGTCTCAAAAAAAAAAAAAAAAGAAAAAGACAAAAAGAGTGCAGTTGATGGGTAGGAAGTGCTGGACATGTTGCCCAGTAGTTAAGGCACCAGCTTGGGAGTTAAACAGAACCACGTTCTAACATCAGCTCTGCCACTTACTAGGTATGTAATCTCCAACACACTGTTAACCTCTAAGTCTTAAATTCTTCATCTGTAAAATGGGGCTAGGCCAATTCTCTGGAATTATGGCTTTTAATCATCTAAAGTCATCTAAGTGTATCTTTGACATCCTTCTCTATCCTCTTCTGCTCTCCTCTCCCAGGCTGCAGGCTTCCTCCCAAGTGCCAAGCTTTGGGTTAAGATAATATAAATGGCCTCATTTAATTCTGCACAATAACCCTGTGGTGAATTAGATACTATTATTTTCCCTATGCTATACCTTACTATTTTACTGAAATCAATTTTTTCTTCTATGTAGATATCTCAATGCAATCTATATTTAATTCAATTATAATAAGTAAACAAATGATTAGAAGCCTGAAAGTAAAAAGTTATTACGATTTTTCAGAATCACCCCATAGAATCAA
The DNA here is from genome assembly GCF_020740605.2 of Lemur catta. Taxonomy (NCBI): domain Eukaryota; kingdom Metazoa; phylum Chordata; class Mammalia; order Primates; family Lemuridae; genus Lemur; species Lemur catta. The sequence continues at coordinate 33,599,819 of NC_059128.1, forward strand.
TCATTTTAAAATTTAGATTGGTTCTTTTTGTCATTCTGTAACTGATCCCTTCTAAGGAACAGTCTGCCTTATACCACTGTGTTCTGTTCAGTGCATCTTTAAAATAACTAAGAAACCTTTCTTCCTTGTTATTTATTCCTATAAATTAAGAAATGAAACAAATCTCTTTGTTAGATTAGCAATAAGCCTCAGAATCAGAAAACACCATATAAACTGTAACAAGTTAAAGTGCCACCAAAGTCTGACAAGTTTCTATTTGAGACTAGTAAGAATCCTCAAACCTTCTAAGCCCACAGCTGGCATTAAGCCCTTCTGCTTGCTACCAATAGAAACATTTTATGCTCTGGCTGCTCTGCTGTGAAATGCAGCCCCAAAATAACACTGATGTTGCACATTATGATGGCTTTACAGGAGCAACAGTGGTTAAACAGTTTATTTGGTTCTTTAGAAAACTGGTGACATTTATACATTTATCTATCTATGAAATGGTTTTCCAACCGCTTGATTGTATACAAGGGTTCTGCATTTTGAAAACATTCTGCAGCAACAAGTTAATGACTCCACCCAGCATTCCTAACAGCTAAATCATTGGGTTGGTTCCACATGAACTGGGGAGGGCAGGCTGGGCACTTGGAAAGTTCCTTCCATGGCTTGCAAAAAGGTCACCAAGCCTGAGAGGCATTGTTCTCCTCTGGGCACTGAGTTCCCTAATTCCTGTCCTGGTATACACCTCTGAGCCACCTCTGTCTAAAGCACTTAAATTATTTCCAAGTAACCTAAGAAACCTTGGGTTTTTTCCTATGTTGTGGAAAGAGTCATTTTGGCCAAATCTGTTAATTTTTTAAATTCTTAGAATTTTAAAAATGAGATGCTTACAAGCCCTTTAGCAAGAACTTTGTAAGCATAAAAAGCATACAGACAACATCTATATCTGCTCAATATGGTAGCCACTAGCTACATGTGGCTACTGAATATTTAATATGGCTAGTCTGAATTGAGATATATTATAAGCATAAGATAAACACCAGATTTCAAAGACTTACTAAAAAGAAGTAAAATATCTCATTAATAACTTCCTGACTATATGTTGCAATGATAATATTTTTGAGTCATTGGGTTAAATAAAAATACACTATTAAAATTAGTTTCAAGCAAGACCCTCTCTCTACAAAAGATAGAAAAGTTAGCTGGGCATGGTGGCACGCACCTGTAGTCCCAGCTACTCAGAGAGCTGAGGCAGGAGTATCGCTTGAGCCCAGGAGTTTGAGGTTGCAGTGAGCTATGATGGTGCCACTGCAATTCCAGCCCAGGCAACAGAGCAAGACCCTGTTTCGATATTTTTTTTTAATGATATGGTTACTAGAAAATTTAAAATTAGATATTTGACTTTCATTATTATCCCCTTATTGCTATATGAGTTATAATTATTTTTTTTTTAGGTCTTATTATGTTGCCCAGGATGGTCTCCAACTCCTGCTTCAGCCTCCCAAGTGCTGAGATTACAGGCACCGGTTAGAATATTTTGTTACTGGAAGATCCACATGAATTATCCAATGAGCTTTAAAACCTGGCAAACTCCTCCCATGTGAAATGTTTTAGATTTAAAAATTTCCATCATTAAAACTAGGCATTAGCCAGGTGTGGTGGTGCACACCTATAGTCCTAGCTACTCGGGAGGCTGAGGCAGGAGAATCGCTTGAGCCCAGGAGTTTGAGGTTACGGTGAGCTATGATGTCGCCACTACACTCTAGCCCAAGCCACAGAGTGAGAACCTGTCTCAAAAAACAAAACAAAACAAAAAAATAAACACAAAACAAGAACAAAAACCAAGGCAAAAGTTAGTTTTAATACTGGCAGTGATAAAACGCTGGAGCACACCACAAAATCTTACTTACACCATATAGCTTTGGGGTTTCTTTTCCAATGAGTTTTTTTCCAAGTAATGAGATAAATAGTACAATAATGCCATGAGGAAATTATCAAGATGCTTGTTCCTATGGAAAGATTAGAGAAAAAAAGAAATAAATGCTAACCTATTTCAAATGTAAGGTTTCTCATAAAAAATATATGAGCATATAACATAAGAATAAGTAGAAAAACATGTTATTTTACCTATCACACAAGTAATTTACTCACAAAAAATTCTATCTACTATACTGCTAAAGATGTAAGAAATCTGCTTTTTGTAATCAAAACTTTTTGAGCGGTTAAACACTAAATTCTTATAGTTGTGCTTACTAATTAATTTTAATTGTTAAACTTTTTATTATACAAGTAATATATTTCCATTGTTTAAAAAATGCACAGAAGTGTATCTAATAAAAACTTCTCTCCTCCCACCCCTCTGACACCATCCTACTCCCTAGTGGTAGCCACTATTAAGAGTTTGGTGTGCATACATCCTAAACTTTCTAAAGCACAGACAGTCACATATAACAGCGGTCCCCAACCTTTTTGGCACCAGGGACCTGTTTCATGGAAGACAGTTTTTCCACGGACACGGTGAGGGGTGGAGACAGAGCTCAGGCCTTGGTGAGTGATAGGGAGCAGCTGTAAATAGCTTCACTCCTGCTGTTCACCTCCTGCTGTGTGGCCAGTGGGTGGGTGGGTGTTGGGAACTGCAGCTCTGCAGGATGGGTGGAGTTTCATGGAAGAGAATTTTTCCATAGACCGGTGGGGGGTAGAGGGGTGGGGGGCAGGGGGAGCCGGGCTCAGTACCCGGCTGCAGCCAGGAGTTGAGGACCACAGAATAGCATCCTCCTCCACTGACATATATACATGTGCGTCAATATATGCTTTAAAATAGTTTTCAGCAAATAAATGGGATAATGCTGTTATATACAATTCTTTGAAATTTGCTTTTGTCACTTATCTGTGTAGCATAGACTTCTTTCTATGATACTATATATAGATTTTCTTCATTCTTTTAAATAGCTGAGTAGAGTATTTTATATCTCATAATTTCTTTAACTAGTCCTCTACTGATGGATATTTAGGTCTTTTAAAAATTTTATAGATAAAAGTGAAATTGCCAGGACACAGTGTATATGAATATTAAATTTTCATGTCTTGCTCTCCAAAAAGACTGTACTGATTTACAATGCTGTCTCGTTTGTTTTTAATTAAGTCATTGTTTTCTTTCTAAATATTCTTACAAGACTTTTGCTGCCTTCTTTGTAGACCCAAATGGAAATTCTTACTCTGGCATTCTTTCTTTAACTATACCTTTAGAGCAGGATGAAGGTGCCCATTACAGATCTTTTTTTCAATATATTAATAACTACCAGTGTCAGGTTGGGTTCCCCAGAAAGACCCTGAAACAAAGCTTTGAGAGTAAGTAGTTTATTTGGGAAGAGATCTCAGGAAACATCAGTAGGAAAGTAGGGAGATGAGACAGGAAAGGAAAAGAAGCCAACACAGGGAGTGATAACAAGTAAATGTGGTCAGTCCTGCAGAGACTCTGGGAGACAGTGCAGGAAACATCAGAGTTAGCTATGAACTCCCCTCTCGCACAGCGCTGACTGAGGGCTGCTTCCAGGGGCACGGAGGCCCCAGTGCTTGCCCTGCGGTCAGGCTGAGTGTGCCCCTGTGGTGGAATAAGGCCCTCAGGCCAAGAATCTGAGATGTTTGCCAGAAGCAGTCTGCATGTGAATGCTGAGGGGTTTGGGCAGGGGTGCCAGTAGCGTCGGGCACCCAACTCTCACTGAGCACTCACAGTGCAGACCCCATGCAAAGTCCAGCCACACACAGCCGTATAAAGCAGACAGGATATTTCCCAGTTTCGTAGCAGAGGAAACTGAGGCACAGAAAGGTCAGGAAACTCACCCAGCGTCAACACACCTAGTGCATGTTGGGGCTGCCAAACATGACTAGTGTCATGAAGCTGATCTTCACTAAATGGGTATGTCCTTTAACCGTTATACAAATACAGTGCAGCGCATGTGGGGCCCTGACAGCAGGCTCTCCATGCCCCTTAGGTGGGCCTCCCGTGACTTCTGGCTTCCTCTCCCAAGCCCTCTGGTCTCAGTCTCTGAGACTGAGTCCTGAGACGAAGGCTTGCATACAGCCAGCCTCATGCTCTTTTTCTAAAAATCAGATTTGTCATCACTTATCAATGGAATTACTACAAAATAAAGGATAAAAGATCTAGAATGTCTCACCAGCATCACATACCTCATAAATGTTGCAAAAGAACAGATCCGCTGCATCTCAGTATCTTGTAGCAAAAGCAAAGCAACGACTGAAAGGAGAGAAGATGGACAGTTGGAGGAGGGACGAAGAGCCGCCTTAGAGGGTCACACAAGAGAACACGTGCATGGCTGAGGAAATGGTTACTCACACTTAACATCATCTAGCGTAACGTTGCCATGCAGACCTCGTTTTTCTAGAGATTTAGTTGACTTATCATCTCTTGCAGCAAGCCTTTTATCTGTGAACCTGTTTTGGAATATAACAGTTTCTAATAGTGTTTTAAAAGGTTTTAGTTGTATTTAATCTATCCTGATGTGCATGAAGCATTTACTATAAAGTAATGAGAGCCCGAGTGCCATGCATGGGTTTTGTTTAATGTAAGATCATTTTGGAATGCATTTTATTAAACATTATATTTATTTTGCTGAGGAAGAAGGAATGCACACTGCCTGATATAAAATAGAAATACAAATTCCATCCAAAATAGATCACTTAAATAATCTATTCTGGTGTAGCCATCATGTGCAGATTTTAAAAGCTATAAAGTTGAAAATGTGGTAACAGCCAAGTTATCACAGGGATACATTTACAGGGACTGTTGTAACTCCCACCATAATTCTAAAATAGGGCATGTTCTTTCCTTGATGGGTATTTCCATTTCAACCCAGGATAATGGGAATGGTATTTTCTTAGAGCTTGTAAAGGCTTAAGCCCTCCCACAGAGAGGTGCTATCAGCAACACTGGCATGATTGACAAGTTACACTACCTGTCTGCAGCTGGACCATCAGTTTCAGCAAAGTGAACTGCTTTGCCTTTCTTTCCTTTTTCCTTGAGTTCTACTGCAGGTGTAAAACTGCAATAGAAATGAGATAATTAGGAATTTAACCTTTTCCCAGGGGAAAGTGAATCCTATCATGACCATAGCTCATGTAACCTTAGCACTAGCATATATTATGAGCACAGGCTGAAGAGAATCTGAGGCACAGCAGCGTTCAATTCATATGTTCACATATGGAACAAGTATCTAGAGGAAGATTAAAACTTCGGAGTTTACATTCAGCCTCCAGCCATCAGCAGCCACCAGAATATCACTATACACAAAACATTTCTGTCTGAAAATCTTGTAGTAACTTCACAAGAAACAGAAAGCTCATGATAAGTTTGGAAGTAATGAGCACTTATTATGCACCAAGTGCTTTTAGGCATGATCTCATTTAATCCTCATAGCAACTCTATGAGGAAAATATTACTATTATCATCATTTTTACACATGAGAAAAATGGAAGCTTAGGAAGAGATTACTTGACTAAGATCACGAAGCCAGCGCTGGTACCAGGGTTCCCTAGCCACAGAGGCGTGTGCTCAGCCTCCAGGCAATCCTAGCTCCCAAGCAGCCCTCTCGGTATTCACTGCTGTGGACTCTTCTAAAGGCCTCAACCCTCTCCATCCCCAGGAAGGTTTCAGAACCTTTTACTTAACTCAGGGTTTCTTAACCTGTTGTGCAAGTCCTACTAAGCAGTAATGGGTCTAACAAGGAATCGCAATTAAGCAACAAACAAATATATACTGAGTCCCTACTATGTGTTAGGAATTGCTATGACATTGAAAATGTGATAGTATCTGATTAGAGCCAATGCACAGACTTTTAGCAAATACTAGTAGGAAAACAGAGAAAAGCATTTTGAAGACCAGCAGGACATGGTCCTGCCTTATATAGAGTGCATTTTCTAGAAGAATTGTGGTGTCTGCCAAATCCATTGGTTTGGTAGCGGGTCATGGGTTATGACTTTTATTTGTCTGGCTGAGACAATGTCACGTTGGTAACACAACCCAGAAGCTTAACCTCTGCCCAAACTTACATGTTTATTAAGCTGAAATGTAGATGTAATAATAGAAAGCACTTCCCCCTCAACTTTCGTCATCCTCTAAAGATGGATATCAATCATGACAAAAGGTCTCTCTTTTTTTTTGGAGACAGGGTTTCACTCAGACTTACCCAGACTAGAGTGCAGTGGCATAGTCATAGGTCACTGCAACTTCAAACTCCTGGGCTCAAGTGATCCTCCTGCCCTCAGCCTCCCAAGTAACTAGGACTACAGGCGTGTGCCACCACACTTGGCTAATTTTGAAATTTTTTGGTAGAGACAGGGTTTCACTATGTTGCTCAGGCTAGTCTTAAACTCCTGGCTTCAAGTAATCCTCCCACCTCAGTCTCCTAAAGCACTGGGATTACAAACACTATGTGGTAGGTACCTTCTATTGAAAAACCACTTAGACAGCTTTTAACAAAATATTCAAATCCCCCCAAACTTTCAGATGTTTTCCAATGGCTCTTTGAAGACCATTCTGCTTGCTGAAAGTCTAACGTGCAGACTATTACCTCTTGTCCTTACTATAACCATACTAAACAAAAACTCAAAGTTGTTTTCAGATTTTTCCGTGGACACTTACAAGCCATTCACCATTATTTTCCTGCCAGGCTAAAGGAGTCTCAGGTCTTCCCAGCTTTCCCCAGGGTTTCTCTTCTCCAGAAGACAAGAGAAGATAGAAACACCCAAACAAAGTTAATGTCACATTGAATTGTGTCTTCCACCCTTTTCTCAGTCCCATCCCCGTAATTCAGAGTTTCTTGTTATACTAGTTTGCCTGAGTGTTCTAAGATGAGAAAGCCTTAAAATAAGAAATTTGAAAGGTTACATTTGGGGCTATTTTACAGATAAGATATATGAAGTTAGTCAAATTAACTTGGAATTATAAAGTCATAGAATTTAGGGGTTAGATGACATCGAAAAGATCACCTAGTATAAAGCTGTCATTTTACTGATGGAGAACTAAGGCTGATGGAGAGGCTGGCCCGTGTCTCAGTGGTTGAAATTGGTGGTGGGCAGTGCATTTGCTGCTAAACTTCTCATCCTCATGCTCTGTCCTCTAGACATGGCTTCTCCATTTCATGCTTGTCTGAGCAGCTCTCACTTGACTGAAGTCATTCTCTAACTCGGCTGGTGATACAGGTTCCATTCTGTGAGTGCCCCGCCAGAGCCCTAAAGGCAGCCTATGTTCACAATGCATTCGGAATCACCAAGAAGCAAGACTAGTAATAGTTGAAAATTGCATTTTGAATTGCACCTCTGATCGATGTCCAAACCACAGTCTGGGCTAGTCTGTACCCTCCTACCATCTCCACAGTCCCCCGTCAGTCTGGCCACCCATTTAGAATTGAGTCCTCTCACGGACAGCGATTGGTGGATGTGCTTTCCTCATATCACAACGTGATCATGCAATTCCCTTTGCCCTGAAGTAAACAAGAAAAAAACCTCATGCTTTCCCTCTAGAACTCATCACTTAAATGCAATGAAAGGGCCAGCCGCTCTTGCCTTCCACACAAGTTAAAGCTCCTTGGTGGCTACTGGCATCTTCCCCTAGGCCATGATAAAAGAGAAGTCTGGAGCTGCCGCAGGGGAGTCAGTGACCTTAGCAGAGACTGAGGAGACTGCTAGTTCTCTCGCCACTTGGAGGAGGAGCACTTGCAGGGACAAGTCTGCAGACACTACCTCAGAGGAAGAGGAGGAGATTTGAAAAGCTATATACCTAGATGTTAACATGTTAATAGCTGCTCTTGCTGGGTAGAACTGTAAGTTTAAGTTTTTCATTTGTTTTTTGCTTATTGGTATTTTTCTTCTTCTTCTTCCTCTTTGAGACAGGGTCTTGCTATGTTGCCCAGGCTGAAGTGCAGGGTCCATTCACAGGCATGATCATAGCACACTATAGCTTTGAACCCCTGGCCTCAAGTGATTCCCACCACCCTATGCCCAGCCTTACCCCAGCCCCCGTTCAGCCTCTCAAGTAGCTGGGACGACAAGTACCCACTGAGTTTTTTGAATAGTGTGATTTTTAAAAAGTTATTTCATAATTTTTAAAGGTACATATTTCCTAGGGTTCTAGCCTCAGTCATTTCACTTCTCACTGTAATTGTGCACTCACCATTCTCCTGAGGGCCACACTCCTGCTTACCGGATTCTTGACATAGACGTCCCACAGGCAGGCACCTCAAATTGTGCATGTCTAAAAAAGCAAGCATTTTGCCTTCTATCTCCTCCACACACTTACTGGCTCTCCCACATTCCTTATCTCTCCATTCTCCTGCCAGAGTTCTTCTGGGTCCTAGTCACTCCCTGCATAATTTTCTTGTGTATCTAGTTCTAATCTTGCTCCTTCTTGCTAGCATGGGAGGGGGCTCTCTAGAGCCTAGACACAGTCATGCCAGGTGTGCTCATAAAGGTCTGTGGAGTGACACTAAACAAACCCAGCTGTGAGAGCAGTCACTGAACAGGCTGCTCACCCTGCAGCTTCCATGCCTACCACTGTCTACTCTCAGTCACCTCTGCCTCAGCCCTGTCCTTGCGCCATGAACTGGAGTGACGTGAGTCTCCAGCAGCCTTTGTCTCTTACAAAACCAGCATGTTCCAGCCCAAGAGTCTTCTCTGACTTCAAACCTACATTTTAAAATTTATGATAGTATATGCTCAGACTAACAAGGAATCAGTAGCTATATTTCCAACAAATCCAAATACTGTGACCTAAAATATACAAAGGTCTGCATTCCTCTAACTTAGTACCGTCCCTAGCAGCTGGTAGGGTAATCCAAGGTAATCCTGATAGTCTAGGTTCACCACATTGAGTTGCAAAGCAGCTCCACCACAAAAGAGCTGCCCCCATTCTATTCTTCATAGTGTTCCTTTCTCCATCTCCCTGAACTGCCCCCCAATTTGTGTAATCCACATAGTCTCTCGAGTTTGGGTTTTTGTTTTGTTTTTTACTTTCTAAATTGGGTTATAACCTCCACGTAGTAAAGTATACAGCTTAGTGAATTTTTTACATATGTATACACCCATGTAACTACCACTCAGATCAACATATAAACCATTTCCACCACCTCAGAAGGCTTCCTAATCCCTTATACCTCCCTCCACCCCTCATCAGTTGATAACCCCCCAAAGGTAACCATTAATTTTGACTCCTATGATTGCAGTTCTTTTTTGTCTGTTTTTTAAAACCTTTATATAAATGTAACCATATAGTATTTACTTGTCTATAGAACAAGTAAAAGTATGGTCCAATCTTCCTCATAAGAAGAGAAGACTGAGATAGCCTTTAAATATATGTGAAGATACGTATATATAGATAGACGAGGAAAGAAAATGTTGGCACTTAAAATTCATACCCACATTGTCTTGTGCTTTAACATGTATTTTGACTCCTGTGACTACCTTGTCTAATCCCAAAGCTATCTCACTGTCTACCTCACACTCACCGAGTGTCATGTTTCAGAGCTACTGAACAGAATCCTGTGACATATCTGAGAAAAAAAAGTGAAATTACTGCTTTGAAAATGACAAGTTAGAAATACTGAAATAAATATTCTATGAAATATAAACTTTTGATTTTGACTCTAATAAAATGTTGAGCCTTTGAATTGTTTGACATTAAACATGTCATTATATTTACCTATAAATTACATCTGCTAGCCAACTCCTATCCTGACCTCCAGCGCCATTTGTCCAACAGCCTGAGATGTATCCATGTGAACAAGTCATAGCAACCGCAAACACATCACTGGTTTTGCCTCTTTTCTTCTGTATACAGGTGAAGGGCAATTGCAGCCACACAATCACCCAAGTCAGACACCGAGGAGAAGACCTAGACACCTACTTCTCCCACTCCTTTCACATCCAGACTCTACATCCTACCAATTTTATCCAAACATCCTGTCAATTCCATCTCTTAAATATTTCTTAGTCTTTCATCCTTCTGTCTGTTTTTACCAACATGGAGTTAATTCTGACTCACTGTTTCTCACTGGTTTAACTATCTGTAAGCATCTTACAACTAGGCTCCTAGTTGGTCCCCTGCCTCTAATCTTCCTCTGCTTGAATCTATTATAGATGGTTTATTGAACAGCTCAGTAAACATTTGTTGAGCACCTACTTTGTGAAGTTCTGTAGATGGCTCCAGGGACATGAAGATGAGTGAGACAGCTCCTGTCACTGAGGGGCTTACAGTCTAGTCAAGGGAGACAGTGTGTACAATGGGAAGGACTCTGGCATCAGACAAATCTTGGTTCAAACTGTCAGTTCTGCTACTTACTGGCTGCATGACTTTGGTGCAGTGGCTTGATCTCCCTGAGCCTTGTTTCTTCATCTATAAAATGAAGATATTAATGCTCACTTTCCATAGCCATAGAATTAGAAAAATATGCAAATGTCTGGCACATAATATGTGCATAACAGATAGTGGCTAGTGTTATTAGTTTAGCGATATATGCTTTTTTAACAGAGTCAGTGTTTCTCAAAGGAGATTAAAATTAGTTTTTTCTAATCTAGTAATTTTACCTGGTAAGATTTCCCCTTTATTGCAGCAAGTGTAATATGGTCCCAGTATTGTAAAACTGTATTTCTATAATGCAAATAGGCAAATTTATACAATAGTTAAAAATATGGACTCTGAGTCAAACAGACCTACATTTAAATCATTCTTAGTCACCTCTGAGCTGTGTGATTGGGCTAAGTAAGTCACTTAGTTTTCTGCAAATTGCTTAACGCTTTGAAACCTCAGTTTCTTCATCTGTAAACTGGTTAACAGGCAGCTGTTTCAAAGGGATGGTAAACTGATTAGCAGTGTCTGGTACAGGGGAAGCAGCTGATAAGGGTTAAGAAAGTGATGTCTGAAAGGCTGTTCACCAAAATGTTTATCTCCAGATGGTGGGGTTTCAGTGGTATGTATTTTATTGTTTATACTTTCCAGTATTGGTTGAATTATTTTTTTACCCCAAGCACACGTAATTTTTATTAAAAACGCTAACGAAATTTTGTTAAAATTTACCTTCTGAATTCAAGACTTCTGGTTTCATCTTTCCAGTACCACATTCCTAATCGTAATCCCAATTGCTGTAAAATGAAATGATTGCAGCAAAAATAATTACAAGTTCAGTTTACAATCCACATGCCACACTAAACCTTTAACAATAATTTCTCCTAGTTGCTCTTTAACTCAATAAAAATGTAAAATCTTAGTGTGTTTAACTTGAAGCCAGGATGATATCCTTTTTGATTGTTTTTAGGTGTGGTTTCAGTAGGCAGGAGGGGAGGAGGGGCGTAGGAAGGAAGGTAGAGAGGAAAGTAGGGAAAGAGGAAAGAAGAAAGGGAAGACGAGGGGGAAAGGAAGGAAATTCACGCACGTAGCCATTTACCGATTCATTGGAATTCGGACGACAGTTAAGTTGACGCCCAGGGCAGCCTGAGCCTTTAGGCTGAGTGGGGCACTCCTAATGAAGGCGCCCGCTGTAACCCTGAGCCCGCCCTTCGGAGGCCGCTGGCCCAGCAGCTCGCTCGGGTCCCGCCGCGGAGCGGTGCACCCCGCGGCTCCCATCTGCAGGGACCCTCCCCAGGGCAGGGCGGCTTCTCCCGCGGCGGGGCTTATTTTGCAACCAACCAATGAGAATTGGTGAGGTGGGATTTCGTAACTACCTAAATACCTGCGTAGGGAGCCAGAATTCAATTCTGACCGTTTGCCGGATACACCTCTAAAGTTTTGTTTTTATAGGTGAATACGCCCGTGTCTCTTTGAGAACCGCTGGCCCGGGACAAAGGCGACGACCCGCCTTCGGAGGAGGGCGAGAGGCGCAGCAAAGGGCGTTTCGCAGGCGTCCCGCCCCGCCGCGGGGCTATCCCGGGCTCCCACCCCGGCTCCCGCCGCGCCCAGCGCCCGCCTTCCCCCGGCCCCCGCAGCGAGGGCGACCAAGGCTGCACTTACATCCATCTTGGAAAGTGTCTGCCCGTCCAACCGCCTCTTCATCGTGTAGGAATCGGGCACCCGGTAAATGGCCTCACCACGGCCGCGCCCCAGCGTCGCCCAGGCCACCGCCCGGCGCCCGCACTCGGCGGCCGGAGGCGCGGGGCAGAGCGGGGCCGCGGGCCGAGACCCTTCTTCGCACGGGCCGTGCGAGCGGTAGCCGGATCCCGGCTTCTCCGCTGATCCCGAAAGCCCCACCTGCTGCCCGGTCCTCTTTACAACCTTCGCTGTGGCAGCTGATTGGCTTACTCATTGTAAAGCTGCTCAGGGCTTAATTCTTCGTGGTAGTCCAACCGTGAACGTGAAGTAAACCGCTTCACCGTTTTACTTGAAATAACTAGCTAGATTCAGTCCTATAGGGAAGCTGTATTTGTTCCAAACTTTAATGGTTAGCACTATTAAGTTTAAATCCAGGTTGAATCTAGGTTGATCGGGGGTGTTCAGGGGAGGAAGCGGGGTATCTAGTGGAAGAACATGGGCAATGTAATAAGGTTTGTGAAACAGTTCTGCTTAACTAGATGTGGAACCTAGGGCAAGACAACTCTGATCCTGCTTCTGAAAATACCCAAATCGGGGGTTATGAGGATTTTTAAGAAGTAATGTGTGCAAAGCACCACCCTTAAGTACTCAAAAATAGTGTTGCTCAAAACAAATCTGCTTTGTGTCAATGAGTATTCAATTGATATTTTTACATTTACACTTTTCAAATGCCTTGTAATTCCTTCTTGCAACTGAGTTGATATGCAGATTCTGGTTATTTTTTTTTCCTTCCAACATTATGAGCAATGCTAGATGATGCAACATGATTGGGAATGCCTAATATACTCTGCTTTTGTATCCTCACAGCTTAATTGGCATGAGAGGCTCAGTAGTTACTGATTATATATTCCTATAAACTTTAAAATTATGGCAACAGACATCCCACTGCTTCTACCCTCCCCTCCCAGCACCAGTCTCACTATTTGGTAACACACGATCATTGGTTACAGTGGTATAAAATTGTAATAATCTAGAGTTATGTTCTAGTCACTTGAGTCCATTCTGGTAGCTGTTCAGGTTGGCCCAGTTATATGGAAACCCACCTACGCACTGGCAGTGCTGGTTTGAGGCTGTGAACAAGGCTTGTTTATTACAAGATGAATATCTTGAAAAGGAGTAAGACTATCCCAGATGCCAAGAGCTTTTCACAAAGCAGTGTACATAACCTGGGGTGAAGAGGGCAGGTAAATGATGAGGTGAAGCTCCAGAAAAGATGGAGAAAGACCACAGAATCTGAATAGAATTCAATCACCTCACAGTCATTATCAGGATGATCATGCTAGTGGTCAGTAAACCTTTTCAATTTATCCCAATAATGTGTGGAGAAGTGCTAACAGAAAACTGAAGATCTTATATACCTCATCATAGAATAACCTCAAGTTGTCTAATGTACAAAATGTAGGTAAAAATAAGAGTTATTGAGAACCCAAAACAATTATATACTTAAAAGTTACATGACAAGTTATTTCACAGGTACTAAAGGAACTAATATTTAAAGGAAAGTTTCAATAACTCTGAAGGGAGAATCTTATACTTCTCTAGCACCTTACCCTAACAAAAAAGGGAAGATTATTTTTATATCTCTAAATTATTACAGTACTTATTGTAAAAAGTGACCCAGTCATTTCCTAGAGTAGATTTTTCACCAGTTAGTTTTCTTTTCAAATGACATTAAAAACTCACAACCAAAACTGGAAACATAGTTTTTCCCTTAAAAAACAAAAACAACAACAACAAAAAACAATGTGCCTATAGTCCCAGCTACTTGGGAGGCTGAAGCAGGATTGCTTGAGTACAGGAGTCAAGCAAGACCAGACCAGCTCGGGCAGCACAGTGAGATCATCTCAAAAAAAAAAAAAAAAAAAATTCACGATGTTATAAAGTAGGGATAAAGTTACCTTCTAAATATTTAATAATTCCAAGTGTCCTGTGAGGAAAAGATTTTTTTCCTAATTAAGACAAACTCCTCAAGGTTATATAACTAAGAGCATACTACATTATAACTAAGTTGGTAGCCTCAGATTTTAGTCCCTGATACAATGCATGCTAATACTATGAAAAAGTCATAATGGACAGATTTTCATAGTGTTATAATTCTACCTTAAAAAATTAACTTTCCATAAAAGAAAACAGCAATGCCAAATTTTGAATTAGTAACTCCATTTTTGGTTACTTATTTACCAACCTCCAATTCACAAACAACTTAATCTACACTGAAAGGCATGGAGGAAAGGGCCTATGACATCTTGATTTGTTTAAAGGGAAAGACATTTCAACATTAAGTATCACCCTTTTAAAATTCAGAAATGCATATACCGTAAACTATTTCCATTTCAAGAGCTATATCAATAATAAATACGGGGCTTTTTTTCTGAAGATCCGTAATTTTTCTTGAAGGAATGAAATTCTGCATCTAATTTCTAATTCTGTAACTAATTCTCATACCTATTTATACATTAAATACACAGAAGCAACTGAATATTCCTGTTTCTTAATCTAAACATATATATTCCCTTAGCAATGGTCTTGTGATGTATGGATGTGAGTTTTTTTTTTTAACTCCAATTTCAGTGTTCAAAAGCAAGGGGACTACACCTCACAACACAACTTTTATAAACTACATTCAATTCAAAGTAAGAATGTCTTAGGGGCCCATTATTGGAACTTCATAAAAACAGATCTTTTGATTTCCTCTAGATAGCCAGTTGTATTCCTGTTTAAGATTATACATAAGATAAATAATTAAAGAAATACTTATTTAGTCTCTTTGTTTTTTTGTTTTGAGACAGAGTCTTGCTCTGTTGCCCGGGCTAGAGTGCCATAGTGTCAGCCTAGCTCACAGCAACCTCAAATTCTTGGGCTCAAGCGATCCTTCTGCCTCAGCTGGGACTACAGCTAATTTTTTTCTGTATATATATTTTTTTAGCTGTCCAGATCATTTCTTTCTATTTTTAGTAGAAACGGGGTCTCGCTCTTGCTCAGGTTGTGTCAAACTCCTGAGCTCAAAGGATCCTCCCGCCTCGGCCTCCCAGAGTGCTAGGATTACAGGCGTGAGCCACCGTGCAGGCCTTAGTCTCTTTGCTATATTGAATAGGTGACACAGTAAATATCCTGTTAAGTTTAAAGATGTAAATAGCACTGATATTTCCTAATGTACAAGTTTTAATGCATTTCCATTATACTATAAAAAATTTAAAGTGAGCTTGTTTTGAAATTTCACTCATCTCAAATACTGTAAACAACCAGTTATGTCTTATTTTGACAGGTGTCTAGATTTGTCCTCTCACAACAGGAACTGTGTTAATCAGACATCCAAATAAGAATTTAGATGCCTGAGAAACTTTTTCAATCCCTTAGCATTCTGTATAATTGCATTTGTTTTAGTCATGACTGCAAGTCCCTAATATAACTCACTACTTTCAAGTTCAAGTGATTGCTAATTATTCCTGAAACTGTAATTTAGCCCCATCCTAACATCAAGTATTTTTTCCACTGTTATTTGACTATGGCTGATCTAACATCTGCTAAGGAGTTCCCAGGAGTTATCAGGTTACCAGTTTCAACTGACCCCTGGAAACATCAAATAGCTACTTTGGTGGCTTTCTCTTAGTAATATTCAAATCTAGGTAAATTTGAGAAGAGAGAATTAAATTAAAAATACTCAAGAAGGCTTGCAGTTTTACAAATTACTTTTCAAAATAACAGAAAATGTAGTTATCTACCCAGATTGATGTTAGTGTTACAGCAAGTTACCGAAAGCCAGGCCATGGGATCAAAGACTACTGTGGGTCATTTTCTGATACTTTAGAAACCAGTCTCAAGTGAGGTCTAAACTGAGTCATACTAATACCAAACTGCACTTATAGAAAGACTCCATTACGATTTGAAATGACAGCAAGGGACATTTTCAACAAATAAAGGACTAATAAAAGGGTAATAGAACGGATATTATCTTGATCAAACTCATGTTAAAAAAATTCATTTTAAAAGTCATTCTAAAGCTACTATTTACCTGATTCTGTTAGTACCATGGTAGTTTGTAAAAGATGTATGTAATGCTATCTGTAGTCCATGAAATACCCTTAAATTCTCCATGCTGAGAACTTTCCACCAATGTGACACCAGCACTAATAAACCTGAGTTATCTTCAGCTTTTCAGCTGAAACTGAAATTTTTAAAGTTTCTTTTGAAGCAATTTCACAATTGCCAATTTATCTTCCTCCTCCCTACCCAAGTGAGACTTGCTAAAAAGATAAAAAAAATCTTATTTGTACGTAAGGGTCAACTCTTGTGTGAGAGGGTCATTACCAAAGACTAATATTATAATGCTAACTTGTTCCCTAGTTTTTAAGTTATTGCTCAATCTATTATCCCCAAAATTAATCTCTCTTTATGGCACAGAATTGGCCCACTTACTAAACTGAAAATACAGCTTTTACAACTATTATCTTATGAACAAAATGAAGCAAATCTATATCTTTAGGAAAAAGATATCAAAATGTTTGAGTGTGAAAACATTAGGTTAACTATACATTTTCCAATCAGTTTTACTGCCTTTCTCCAAAGCTGCCCTTAAAGAGAGTAAATTAGAACAAAGTTGCAATGGCATTTCACTAAAAAATAAAAACTCCTTTCTCCCAAGGATGTTTTAAAGCTTAAGCCCAGGATAGTGGATCTCCAAAGGGCTGCAATATTTCCATCTGTAACAATCTCAAATTGGATATAGGAAAATGGACAAGGTGTGTATTAACAAAATACAGGACTATCTTGTACAGTTTGCCTTTAAAAACAGAAATCTGTTGTGATTTAAGGCAGGTATTTAAGGCAAGTATTGCATTATGATCCTCAGATCACGAAAAGAAAGTTTCCCTACCCCACAAGTAACTATAACTGTTGGAAACATGTTCTTATAGAATTTGCCATATGCTCAGAAGCTGAGCTGTTTTACTAGAAAATTACACAAGTCTGACTATCTTTGTATTCATACTAAGACGCTTTCAAGCTTGCCTACTGGGTTTTATTTCAAGCACCTGTATGTCTCAAAAAGCAACTTGTTTCCATACTTCCTTTAACTATCATGAGAAGATAATTCCTGCCCCAGCTTGTGTTACTTTGGAGAAAAATTCATTTCATACTTAACTCCAGAATATAGCTCATATTCTCCTGGAATATTCAGGTAGATTTTCACTTGAACACTTAAGCCAAGTCTTAGGAGTTTGGGTACACTAGAAGAGCTCAGTCAGGTTTCTGTATTTAATGGGGGGGAGGGGGAGTTTAACCAGATTCTTCTCCCCTTAAGTTGTTGGTAATTCAAGGCAGGAACCTCATCTGGGAATTAGACAAGATTGGGTTAGATCAATTTCACATATTAATAATATCTTAAAGACCAACATGGGTGAAAAAAATAAAAAAAGGAAAATTGAAAACTCCAAGACAGTAAATTTGAGATCAATTTCAGCTTTACTTTAAATTTGCATTTATGCATTTGTTTGCAAAAAGTATAACTGTCCTTTACATTACTGCATTGTTCACTTTAGTCTTAAAGTAGTACATAAAAATAAACAATTCAAGCTTCTATATATTTTATTGTTTCTAAGCTTCTATAGGACAGGTGTGCAAACTTTAGGTTTCTCATCTCAAATCTCCACACACAAACTAAGCTAACCAAAAATGCTAGTTAGCATACACGCAAAATGCATTAAAGAGAAACCTCAAATAATGTTTTTTGAAAATCAAACTTTAGAACTAACCTTTTATAATTAAACTAAGTTGTTGCACCTTTTCTTTCATATGCATACACCGGGCTAAAGACTTCCAACAACAGATCTCAGACTTGGCACACGGACATCTCGAAGAAAAAACAAGAACAAAAGGGGAAAAATGAAAAGGGAGAGAGAGAAAGGAAAAGAGGTTTTTGCTGACTCGAGTGCAAAGTTAGTCCACTTCTTCGATGGTCGGTCCGCCAGAGGCTCCAGAACCGCCGCCACCGCCGCCGCCGCCGCCAGGACCGCCTTGGTAAAGTTTGCTGATGATGGGGTTGCACACTCTTTCGAGCTCTTTCTGCTTGTGTTCATACTCATCTTTCTCTGCCATCTGGTTTCGGTCGAGCCAGTTGATCACCTCCTGACACTTGTCGAGGATCTTGTTTTTGTCCTGCTCGCTAATCTTGCCCCTCAGTTTCTCGTCTTCCACCGTCTGCTTGATGTTGTAGGTATAGGACTCCACGGCGTTTTTGGCCGCCACCCGGTCGCGATTAGCTTCATCTTCCGACTTGTACCGCTCCGCCTCCTGCACCATCCGGTCAATGTCGTCCTTGCTCAGACGACCTTTGTCGTTGGTGATGGTGATTTTGTTTTCCTTACCGGTGCTCTTGTCGGCGGCGGTGACGTTAAGGATGCCATTGGCGTCGATGTCGAAGGTGACCTCGATCTGGGGGACCCCGCGGGGCGCTGGGGGAATCCCGGTCAGATCGAACTTGCCTAGCAGGTTATTGTCCTTGGTCATGGCCCGTTCGCCCTCATACACCTGCACCAGCACGCTGCTCTGGTTGTCCGAGTAGGTGGTGAAGGTCTGCGTCTGCTTAGTGGGGATCGTGGTGTTCCTCTTGATGAGTGGGGTCATGACGCCGCCAGCTGTCTCTATGCCCAACGACAACGGGGTAACGTCGAGTAGCAGCAGGTCCTGCACATTCTCCGATTTGTCCCCGATGAGGATGGCTGCCTGAACCGCGGCGCCGTAGGCCACCGCCTCGTCCGGGTTGATGCTCTTGTTCAGCTCCTTACCGTTGAAGAAATCCTGCAGCAACTTCTGGATCTTGGGGATGCGGGTGGAGCCGCCCACTAGCACAATCTCCTGGATCTGGCCCTTGTCCAGCTTGGCGTCGCGCAGAGCCTTCTCCACCGGCTCCAGGGTCCCGCGGAAGAGGTCTGCGTTGAGCTCCTCAAAACGGGCGCGGGTGATGGACGTGTAGAAGTCCACGCCCTCGTACAGCGAGTCGATCTCGATGCTCGCCTGTGTGGACGAGCTCAAGGTGCGCTTGGCGCGCTCGCAGGCCGTGCGCAGCCGCCGCACGGCGCGCTTGTTGGGCCCAATGTCCTTCTTGTGTTTGCGCTTGAACTCCTCGGCCAGGTGGCTCACCATGCGGTTGTCGAAGTCCTCGCCGCCCAGGTGGGTGTCGCCGGCCGTGGACTTCACCTCGAAGATGCCATCCTCGATGGTCAGGATGGATACGTCAAAGGTGCCACCGCCCAGGTCAAAAATGAGCACGTTCTTCTCGCCGCCCGCGCAGCCCTTCTTGTCCAGGCCATAGGCGATGGCCGCCGCCGTGGGCTCGTTGATGATGCGCAGCACGTTGAGGCCAGTGATGGTGCCCGCGTCCTTGGTGGCCTGGCGCTGCGAGTCGTTGAAATAGGCCGGGACGGTGATGACCGCGCTCTGCACCTTGCCCCCCAGGTAGGCTTCCGCGATCTCCTTCATCTTAGTGAGGACCATGGAGGAGATCTCCTCCGGGAAGAAGGTCTTGATCTCCCCCTTGTACTCCACCTGCACCTTGGGCTTGCCTCCCTCGCTCACCACCCGGAACGGCCAGTGTTTCATGTCTGACTGCACCGTGGCGTCCTCGAACTTCCGCCCGATCAGCCTCTTGGCGTCGAAGATGGTGTTGGTGGGGTTCATGGCCACCTGGTTCTTGGCGGCGTCGCCGATGAGGCGCTCGGTGTCGGTGAAGGCCACGTAGCTGGGGGTGGTGCGGTTGCCCTGGTCGTTGGCGATGATCTCCACCTTGCCATGCTGGAAGACCCCCACACAAGAGTAGGTGGTCCCCAGGTCGATGCCGATAGCTGGGCCGCGGGCAGACATCCTGACTGAAAGACAGGCAAGCGACGTTAAAACGAGAAAACCAGGGAGAAGAAATCCGCGGCGTCAACTAACGGTCGCCTCGCACCAGAGTCCGCGAGCGAGACCGGCGTTCCCCACTCCACCCCCCTTTTCGGGCCCCCGCTCTTATATCCGCCTTCTGCAGCCTCTGGAAACTCCCAGAGCCAATCCGCTCCCGGGACCGCCCACACAAACTCTTCTAGCCCCGCCACAGGTTTGCCTCGGTCGGAGTGACCGCCCGGTGGCCCAACAGATTTCAAGTTGCTTGAGGGGGCGGGACCCGGGTCCGCGCCAGGAGACTGAGGGCCGGCCGTTATGCAAATGAGGCTCCTCCCTGTTGCTCGGCGGCCGGGCCCCGGCGCCTCGCGCGCCGCCTGCCGCTTAGGGGCGTTAGGATCGCGCCTCTGGGCCAGGTATTCGCGCTTTTGCGCGATCTTTGCGTTTCCTTAGCGGGATTCGTTGATGTCCATCGGACTGGCAGGGCACGCGACCAATGAGCAGCACGGACTGTCAAGTGGGGTGGGGAAGGCTGGGGCGTGGCGCGGGGAGGAGGCTGGCAATTGGAGCCGGGTGAGGGGAGCCACCTGGATGGGTCACTCAGTTCCTGCAGCTTAAAATGCAGTTCGGTGCCAAATGCCCCGACTAAGTTAGCGCGCGGGGGTGGGCGAATTCATTCTGAGTTGGTTACACGGAAGAAACATGGGCGGAACCGGCTTTTCTGGCCGCGCCATCCAAGGAGGGAGATCGGGAGTTGGGGTGGTTGGGGCGTGAGGGCGGCTCTTCTGGGCAGGGACCAAAAAAAAAAAAAAAAAAATGAAAGTGACGTTGCTTGGGTAGGCGGTCGGCCTCCGGGGTTTTCACTTTCGTGCTTCGCGGCGTCTCGGTGGGTGTGAGCGCTCGCTAAAAACTGCCTGGCGCGCGGGGAGAACCCGAGCCCGCCGCGAGGCCGACCGTGTTCCGCGCCGCGCTGGGGGCGGCCTGCCGGGCGGGGGCTCGGGAGTGGCAGCAGCTCGCCCTCCCAGGAGCCTGCGTTTAAACTTCCTCTACCGCACTTTTCCTTTTCTCTGCTTGTCCTACCGCTTTAAACTTCCTGGTTTCGCTTTCCTTATTTTCAGTTTCAAGTTCTTTATCTGCCGCTTTGAGTTCTTTACGGGAAAAACTATAAATTAATCTAATCTTGCACGTTTAAAGGCCATAAAATAACCCAGTCTCGCACCTTGCACGATTCTCTTCCCGCAGCATACACATACGCGTCCCTGTTTATGACCTAGTCCTGTTTATAACTGCGCTCAATTCAATGAGATTATTTTCTTTGGCTATGCTGAAATTACATTAGGGGCATAAACCCTCAGAGAAGGTAGATGAAAAGGCAACTCATTTTCTCATGTTTAACAGGAATATGAGAATAGGTCTGGAAAGTACTATCCGGCACCAGGGGCTAGGAGGTAGAAGCAGGCTCCTCCTATAAATGGAATTCTGGAGGAAGACAGGAAGTAACCTGTAACACAGACAGCGACAACTTCACATTATGGGAGGAAGCTGGGGACAGTCATTCATCCAACAAGCTTTAACAGGTACCTGCTACGTGAGAGTAAAGAGACAAAGGAGATGGTCTGTCCTTAAGAGGTTGAGTGTCTGAGAAAGAGGTAAAGATGCTTAGAAGTACTGAAAAAAGGGCTCTACGGGAACAGAGGAGGGCACACCCAGGCTGAGGGAAAAGTGTGTTGGTTGAGGTCTACCTGGAAGAGATGAGTGAGCCAGGTGCTGAAGTTTGCCAGCAAAGAGAATAGGAATGGCATTCTTTATGTAGGTTGTAGTACTGGCAAAGGTGAAAGCAGTGTTGGGGACTAGGCGTTCCGTACAGATTAGTGTCGCTAGAAGGGCAGGGGTACAGGCAAGAAATAGTCTTTTCAGTTGAACAGGATACATTTAAGAGCTTTTTGTGCCATAGTCTTTCCTGAGGCTGTGAGAGAGGAGAACCATCCTTTGAAGCAGGCTAGTAATGTGTAGCCCATATAAAAGTTACAGTGAAGACAGTGCTGGAGAAAAGTTGAGAAATACAAAAGTTATCTGTGACCAAAAAGTAATGTTGACAGAAGTCATAAGGTCAATCAATGAATATTTAACATTCTTTTATCTAGTGGTACATGTCATTTCCAATTTCTAAGAACATAATTGCTATTAATTTCTTAATCTCATCAGTTAAATAGTACTGGCTTTAACCACAATTGCCATCCTCTTTTCCATGAAGTTGAAGAAAATATTTTGAAATAGGAAACCTTTTAAAGAAAATATTAGGAAAACAAGGATAAAACCAGAATTTTTCTAATTGAAGCTGTCATAAATTGTAAGTACAAATCTCTTTTATTTTGTTCTTGGAAATTCTTTTTTATGTAGTTTTTTTTTGTTTGTTTTTTAAGAGAGAATTAGTGGAATAGAGGGAATAAAAGGGAATTAGTGGTCTGGAAGCAATACAGATTCTTTGTAGAACTGATGATACGATATGATTTAGAGATAGGGTCCCAGCTACGATTGAGAAGGAACTGTGAGAAACACAGACTCTTCAGATCTCTTGCTTTTATGAGCCCTCACACACTTACCTCAAGCAAAGCAAGATTGCAAAAAAGCAAGCAGGCCAGAGTTCTCACACAGAAACACTAAAATTGGAGCTTTAGAAGGGATAGTTTCTTTTGCATAGTAACTGTGTGCTACTTCTGTGCACAGTTATTGCAAACAAATCTTGCAGTTTAACTACCACATTCACCTTTAACACAGCCTTCTGAAATAACAGTAGCAATTATACTCATTTTCTTTAGCCATATGTATTTATTTCTGCTACATCTTTTCACCTAGTAAATTGATGTTTCATATGTTCCATACTTTAAATGGCAACCTGAGCTTTTCCCAAAAACACAGCATTATTTGCATTTTAATTTTATATGAAAGAAACTTTTGCAGTTATAGGATGTCACATACTGACCATTCTTAGAATTTTTATGTTTTCTCTATTTGTATTGATTTTTTTAAATCTTTTTTTCCTCTTTGATGATTGTGGCTCAGAATCCATTAAAAACATAGTCCATTGAAAATGGTCAAATTAGCAAATTTATCATCAAATAATATTCATCAGTGCCATCAACAGTGCAGCAAAACAGTAAGCTCTACCAATAGGAATGTAAAGTAGTACAGTTTTTCTGGAGGGCAATGTGACAATATTTTTTCTTTACCTTAAATATAATCATACCCTTCATTTAGTAGAGCTCATTGGGGGATTGAATAATTTGGGAATTGTTCGATTGAATAATTAAAACAATTGCATTATTTCTGAAGAAATAAAAGAAAATTTAGGTAGTATGATTTATGTTAATAATAAAAAGGAAATGGCTTAAATATTCAACAGTAACAGAACGATTACATAAATGATAGTACATGCATATGGTGATTATGCAGCCATAAAAATTGTTTACAAGATTTTTAATGACGCAGGAAAATGTTCTTGATACAATTAAATGAAAAAAGAAGATACATGTCATTTTTATTTTATTTTTTTGGAGACAGAATGATCTTGCTTTGTTGCTCAGACTGGAGTGCAGTGGCATAAACAAAGCTCCCTGTAACCTCGAACTCCTAGGCACAGGGGATCTTCCCACCTCAGCTTTCCCTGCTAGCTGGGACTGGGGCTGGGCCCAGGCTACCACACCCAGCTAATTTTTCTATTTTTGTTTAATGGTGGAGATGGGGTCTCACTATGTTGCCCAGGCTGGTCGTGAACTGGCCTTAAGCAGTCCTCTTGCCTCAGCCTCCCAAAGTGCTGGAATTACAGGCATGAGCCACTGTGCCCAGGCTGTATCTTCTTATATGTAGGATAATCTTATATACATGAAAAGTGTATCAGAATTGATTATCTCTCAATGGTAGAATTATTAGTAATTTTTGTAGTTTTGTACAAATAGTATGATAATTTTGTACAAGAGTACAAAAATTATTATACTTTTATAATCGATTTTTAAGATGGCATTAACATTCAGTTGAAACAAAGTTTACTAAGTTCTATTATGTACATAGAAATTACTACTGATTTTCAACAAGTGAAATTTCTGTTTGGCATATTATAAATATCAGCGTGTTTCAAAACATTTTTGAAATTCAAAGACTGAGTTTCCACACAAATTAAATGGTGTAAAAAACAAGAGCTTTAACATATGTCAAATTCTGTCTAATTAATTCCCAGCACTCAAAAGAGTACCTGGAAAGCGGTAGTAAATCACTAGCTCCATGTTTACTAAAAGTTAACTGAGGTACATCCTTTAGCCAAAAAACTGAAAATAATTTCACTTTTTTCCTGTATAAGAGGAAGATCCTGGCTGGGTGCAGTGGCTCATGCCTATAATTCCAGCACTGTGGGAGGCTGAGGCAAGAGGACTGCTTGAGGCCAGTTCAAGACCAGCCTGAGCAAGAACGAGACCCGTGGTCTCTACTAAAAATAGAAAAATTAGCTGGGCGTGGTGGCGCTTGCCTGTAGTCCCAGCTACTCCAGAGGCTGAGGCAGGAGAATTGCTTGAGCCCTGGAATTTGAGGTTGCAGCGAGCTATGACAATGCCACTGCACACTAGCCCAGGTTACAGAGCGAGACCTCTTGTATTTCTGTGCTAAATGACACTACAGAGACCAAAATTTGAAACAAATTCACATCTGAAAATATTTGTACTAAGGAAAGAAAGGTGAATAAGATGAGGTCTAAAATTATGTGTATGGCTATTAGACCTGCCCTAAGGAAACTGAGCAAGAATAAATTTTTGCAGAATTACTAGGAAAGAAACAAACTTGTGGATTTTCCTGAAATTTTCTCAATCCTCACTCAGGCATAACCTGCATAAAGGTTGTGGATTATTTTGAGGAGGTAATGTTGGCCTACAGAAAAAGAGGAGTGAGTAACAGTCTATTATTTGAGGACCTTTGAGCAAACTGGAGTTCAACTGATGATTATATTTAAGATATCTGTAAATACTGCCGTTTTATAATTCTTTGAAAGTGTCCTATCCTAAAATATTTCTCAATCACAAATCACTACAGGAAAAAACTCACCATTTGTTTCTTTGAGTCTTAAAAAACTCAGTCTTGAAGTTACAGTTAAACTGTAGATAGTAAGCTGGGATAAGACACTACCACTCATGATATGAAAGGCCAAGAGTCCCGAACCTGGAGGAAGGCTTTTCCAGAAGAGAAAATCTGTGACAATAGCAGACAGATTGTGCCTACTTAAGTTTTTAGTGCTAACCTTAAGAGTAAGACCTTGTGGAATAGTCTGAAATAATCCAGAGGAAGTGAGGCTGTCCTGTACTTAGACAATCAGACTCAATATGCCATTATTATTAATTCTTCTTAAATTCTTAAAATGGAAAATTTAAAAAAATGAATTATACTGGCAAAGCAGTTATTTCTCTGAATAGTAAATTATGTTTGTTATTTTGAAAAATGAATTAACCTTCTGCAAAAGCTAAATACTATATCAGTGGGTTTTTATACATAATTATTTCTTTGTATTCATATATTAGGAAGGAAACCCAACTGATTTGTTGCTATCTGTGTTTGCCATGAGGTATAGTACTTTTCCAATAATTCTTCTATATTGAAAGAAATTAGAATTTGGCAACAAGAATTTTAGCTTGTTGAATTTTCTTTGTGTACTTCTTAAGCTACTCGGGCATGCCATAATTAGCTATATCAGACACTTTATTATTTTGGTATTAGAGGATGGGAGGAGTTGATAAGTTTCAGACCAATAATTTTTTAAAAGGGCCAGGTTGAAAAATTATAGTGTAAATAAAAGTAATATACAGACAATTTAACTTCTGAACATAGAGGAGGAAATTTTATTAGATAAAAGCAATGGATTAAAAAATGTAACAGAAGTACTTTATGTAACCCAATAATCCATTTTATACTACTATACAGAAAATAATCACATTATAGAATGCATTTATACCATTTATAATTATTGTAATTCATTACATTTGTAGTTAATACAGTCAGAATTTAAGCCATTTTTCTTCAGTAAATCTAATTCCACCAGTCAATCAAAAATTTTTTGTTGAGTCATTACTGTATTGATCTGGCACCTTTAATTATTGGTAATACTCTTTTGTCTTTTCTATTTCCTGTTTATTTTTAGAAGGGCTTCCTCACATTCCCAAAAGAGATTAACTCTAGTATATTTTAGACTCTAATACCTCTCTTGGCTTATTTGTTTTATTTCTCTTAAAGCAGTTGAATTCACATGTATTTGAACTCTTTAGTGGATTTCTCTTCTCCCTTCTTTCCTTCTACCCACTATCACATTGTAATTAACTCTTTCTCTGATTTCCAGTTAGTCTGATTTTTAGAATGAACATTCAAGTTATCATCCTACTTTATAGCTAGGGTTTTTAAATGGCATAACTTCTGCATATCCTATTAAGTATACTCTACATTAGATCTCTTTGTGCAACTCCTTATTAAAACATTTGAAGAAATAGGCATAAAAATAAAGTCAGCATTTCTGAAAATATAAAACATCTTGATATTTCACGAGAAACAAAATATAATAATAATAAGGAATTGGGTACATAGTTAACCAGAAGTAAAACTACAAATATATTCACAATAAGTAAATAATTTGAGTATAAGATTCATGTGGTTAAGAAATGTATATATGTGCATATATATATATATGTCTGTGTGTGTGTGTGTGTGTAAAAGAAAGCATTTGTAGTCAAGTTAAAATCTCACCAAATATTAAATTTATCCATGAAAGGTTTTGTTTGTTTGTTTTTTGTTTCTTTAGAGACAGGGCGTTGATCTCTTGCCTGGGCTAGAGTGCAGTGGCACAATCTTAGTTAATAGCAGCCTCAAACTCCTGGGCTCAAGCAATCCTCCTGCCCCAGCCTCCCAAGTAGCTAAGACTATAGGCACATGCCACCACACCCAGCTAATTTTTAAAATTTTTTTGTAGATACGAGTTCTTGCTATGTTGCCCAAGCTAGTCTCAAATTCCTGGCCTCAAGCGATCTTCTCACCTCGGCTTTCCAAAGTGCTAGGATTAGAGGTATGAGCCACCATGCCTGGCCCATGAAAGGTTTTTAAAAATATCTTAGCTATCATTTCATTCAACACTTAGTTAAATTTTATTTGAAATTTGAAAGCTGAGAAGCATGGCATTGTACATTAATATTGAGAATAAATGTTTAACAGAAATTAATTCTGCTTTATTAGGTAATTTCAGAAGAAATTCTGCTTTATTGCTAATTTCAGAAGAAAATAATGTGTGATTTGTGTAAATTTTACTACTATTGAAGTAATACAAGTTCTGTTCTTCCTTCAAGATAACAGAATTGAAAAGGAGCTTCATCAATATTAATAAAGTATATGATTGGTATATACAGTGGAAAAGGACGAAGGGCAAGTGTATTACAGTCAGTATCAACTATACTATCTTGTTAAAATATTGGTCTTAAAATTTTTTGCTCTGTAACCACTTCTTTTTACTTCCACTCTTAAACTACAAATTTTGAGATGTAACTTTTTAAATTGCCTAACTACATTTCATAACATGTAAGCTATAATTCTAGTTATTTTAAGTTTAGAATTATATGTTTTTATACACATTTGTGATTATCTTCTTTATAATATATGCACAGTAGCCTAGCAAGCCCTTTTATTTTAGAAGGGAGCCTTGAAGACAATTAGCATATAAAGTTTCATTTTAGTGTAGCTTTAACCACTGATGTTGTATGAATTTTCTAGTTACGTTTCTTTAGCATGTTTTCCACAAATATTAGGAGAGTAAGCATGAATTAGTTTTGTTACAACAAAGTGATTCCAAAGTGATCTTTACTGAGTTTTCTTGGATCTTTGCAACTGGAACTTTTGGGGTTGATGAAGTTTGTCAGGAAGACAGAAAAGATGGTGCCACTTCAGATCTGATATTCCTGGGTCTGCATTAAAGATTATCTGTTGAAGATTGATTCTTCCCCATGTCCTCTCCAAATTCAGATCTCTCACTCCTCCAGAGGTTTAGAAGGCCCTATTTCACCACTGCCACACAGAAAAAGACAAAACTCAAGAAAAATAATATTACAAGTTGACTGCTCTACAAGAAACAACATAATTCTTAGGTCAGAATTTCTTGGCCTTTGACACTAGACCAGCATACTATTAACAGAACAGAGAATAGGAACAAAGGTATAGCTCCTAGAATTTAAGTTTATTTCATTACTTCCCGAATGTGACCCACTGTACCTTTCAAATATAAGGTGTTCTTATTACTAATATAATTCTTCAGCTATAGGGGCACATTTCACTTTGTTCTTGAATGGTCTAAGCTAGAATGGGTAGGGCACGTAAACGTAATATAAAAAAGGTATGAGGTCAGACAGGGTAGAGGAAAGCAGGGAGGAAGGAAGCAGTTAAGGAGTGTTTTCCTTCAAATAAAATAATTTTACAATGTACTTTAACTTGTTAATGGCAAATCTCTGAAACATAGATCTAACAAATTTAAAAATTCATGTTCTTTTTACTGTCTTCAGCCATCATGCTAACACTTTCTTCAAATATTAAGTTCTGTGCACTCTGCAAATGAAAATGAAGTATGTGCAAGCACACATGCGCGCACACACACACACAAGGAAGAGAAGGGGTTTTCCTTCAAATTCCTAGCCTTATAACCCTCCTAACCTGTCCCAATGATTCTGGGCAGAATTATATTTTTTACAGCAATGTTTTCCCCCAATAATAATGATGCTAAATATTTTAAAAGTGTATTTTAAATAAAAAATAATTTGTCTCTTAAAATGTTTTTTCTCCATCAAGGAACATAAGCATTTGGAAGAAAAAATGGTTTTCATAATGTGGATGATTAGAATTATGTTTCTATCACCTAAAAATGAGCTCTGCTAATTTTGATTGGTATGAGCAATTTGGTTTAAGTAGAATAAAAAACAACATAGTAACTTTTAAATAAAGTTTAAGTGGGGGCTTTGTAGGCTGTATACTTAACTCTATTCCTTTCTCAGATAGGTAGGGAATTACATAAATTCTCTCAGATAAAATTATTAATATTCCTGACTCTGAAATGAAATTGTGTTTTAAATTTTCTTCATCCTCTGGCCCTAGAGTTTCCTGTGATTTCTCACTTAGTATAATGATGAGAGCCAAGCATTTAATTATACTCTTCATGCCATCTTTTTTTATCAGCAAATGAGTAATGAGAAATTATAATGGCTTCCTGTCCCCTAGCAATCTGTGGTGGGTTTTGATAGAAAGGATGAACAATTCTGACGCTACTGATTGACCTTAATCATTTGGTTCTCCTCAATATAATAAGGGAACAACTAAAATAGGATTTAAGCTTTTTAATGCTAACTTCAACTAAGCATGTGCGTATAAATACGTAAATGGTATTAAATTGGTTCAAAATTAGCATGAGTTTACAAGCTGCTATTGTCATTATCTTATATTTACCGCTTAAATGATTATATAGACATTGTCCATGGAATCTTCACCATATCATTCTTTTGTTCTCACTTGAAAAGTAACATTTGGCAGATGGTAGCCAGATCATTAGAGTGATAGGTTTAACATAGTATAGAAATCATGTAACAAATGCATAAAGTTAAAATAGTATTAGATAGGGAGGGATTGTTTCACTTAAACTATTAAATAACTGTTTGTTTGAAGTTTGCTGCCAGGTTCCAGTGGTATGTACTTGTCTATCATTTCCTGAAATTATCTTTCATTTCTTTTATAAGATGTCTTTGTAAGTTTACCCTAGAAATCCATAGATATTTTTTGGAAATTGAATCTTAAGTGCCTAGAATAACCAACTGTTGTTTTTAAACAAACTTACATTGCTCTATCAATTAATCATATCAATCACAATATGGTAACTGGGGAAAAGGGTTCTTTTGTTTATTAACCAGAGAATTGATGAATTTCTTATTCACATCATACTAAAGCAAAAAGAGGAAACTGATTATTCTTTCATCCTGCTTTTTATTGGGAATGCTTATTTTCAAATGATTTGAATCCTTCATCAGTCTCATAACCATGAAAGGAAATGGAGATTGGTGGGAGAGATTAAAACATAAAGTACAGGAATAGGGGAAATAAAGGGAGGAAAAGTCACAGACATAGAAATGTGGAAGTTGAAGGCAAATTAATTTTTAATTGAGCACCTACTATGGGCCCAAAACATGGCTGACAATACCACTGAATGTTTTAAGTTTAAATGAAGGGACAACAAAACACATATGAACATTTAATATTTCTTTCTAAAACATCATTCTGAATGAACCATTTAAATAAATAGAAATTTTTATTTTCCACTCATGTTTTCACGCTACTCAACATGTTAATTGGGTATCCACAATTACCAGCTACCTTACCAGGCACAGCAGTTGACAGATGAACAAGGAGCACAGTCTCCTAGGAGCTTTATCACATGTGTTCCTGGGCTGAAAAGGCCCTTCTTTGTACTTCTTGGTAGGTAGAGTATGTAGCTTAGTGGTTAAGTACAGGAATGTGGAAGTCAGAGGTATAGGTTCAAATTCCAGGTCAATATATTAATAGTTGCTGTGTGATTTAGGAAAAATAATCTCTCTGAACCTCACTTCCTCATCTGGAAAATTAGTATAATACTTACCTCATAAAGCTGTGAGGATTAATAAGAATTTTGTATGTAAAGCACTTAGAGTATAGAAAGTGCTAAATAAATGGATGCTGAGATTAAGTGAGAGCCCTAGGATGGATGGATCATGGGATTCCAAATCTGGGATGCAGCTTCAATTTCTTAACATCAAATATAACTCTACGTGCTTCAGCTTCCTGGCATTCATCCTTCCTATCACTCCCAGTTTACTGAACCTCAGGTATCAAGGATATGGTAGGGATTCTACAAGGATATGTTTCCCCAGAGCTTTTTGGTACCCTGCATCCTAGATGTTAATGCTAGGATACCTGCAGAGCACTGGCATTTATCACTGAGAAGCATTTGTTACAAAGGAGATGGGGGTGTGTGGAAAGTTGAGGAACTAATCAAAATAGATTAATGGCAAAAAACAAAAAACAAAAACCAAACACTAACATTTTAATTCATGAAAAAACCCAGTTAAAATTAGGTATACCAAATTTCTTTATTTTCAACTATGTGTGCACATACACATTCAGGTTTTTTATTTTTTCTTTTGGTACTGCTTTAGCTTTTTGTTAACAATAATGACAAGTTTTATTTTTAAATATTAAACCTGTTAACTGGTTTTGGGGGGATTTCCAGAGATCTATTAAATATGTAAATTCCTTAACTACTGATATAGAAGAAAAAGTATTGTTTAAGCAGGGAGAAAGTGGCCAATCACCACCAGCCTCTCTTCCTACTTTGTTAGAGTATGAAAGTTTGTAGCGCAATTATTTACTTAGGCATCTTTGGCATGTTCTTAACAATTGTTCCATTAGGCATTCTAATTAAATTATTTTAATCCTTACTAATCTCACCTGTAATTTTCAGATCCGTTGATTTTTATTCAATTTTTATATCCTGTTCATATATTCTTTAACTACAGTAGAACATGGCTTTTCATATGTATTATTTTTCCTAATTAGTGTCTTGACTGCTCTAACAAACTCTGTCCTTATTTTAACACTTTTTATAACTAGCCCCTCGGGAATCCTTTCTTCTAATTTAATAATTTTTGTCTGTACTCAAACTGTTAATTACTTTACACATTGAACATTTGCCATATACCTTTTTACTATGTGGGTCATTTCTCTGAATATTATTACTTTAAGAATATGAGAGAGATTTAGACAAATTTCTGAGTCCTGATCTACCACTGCCTAGGTTGTGCTTTATTAATCTGAGATTCTTAGTCCTACTTTCTAAAGAATTATAGAACACACTGCACTATAATTGATGACAAGCTTGTTAACCATTCCTCCAGGTTTTCTTGCAGTTTAGAATAAAGGGGCCTTTAAGCAAAAGGGTCTCACTGTGTTTATGAAACAGAAAGAGGAACTTGATTCCACTCTATCCAGGTTTTCCTTTCATTTTTCAATTTGGAGCCCAAACATGTAAGTTACAAAGGCAGGAGGAACAGGCAGCTTTCACAACCTTGGTTCATTGCCTTCAAACCCTGGGAGGGAATAGCAATAGCAGAGTTACGGTTTGTAGCTCCACCCCAGGAAAGAGAGGAGGGAGGTGAAAGGAAA
Source organism: Lemur catta (assembly GCF_020740605.2). Taxonomy (NCBI): domain Eukaryota; kingdom Metazoa; phylum Chordata; class Mammalia; order Primates; family Lemuridae; genus Lemur; species Lemur catta. The sequence continues at coordinate 33,632,013 of NC_059128.1, forward strand.
CTAAGTTGGAGAAAAGTGTTGGATATTTTTCATTCTCCCTAATTTTAAAAGGCAAGTAGCCTTTAAGTGAAGTCTTCACCATAATAAGGAAAATGGTACATTCCCCTTAGAAGCCTGTGCTGTCCTGTAGCTAGTTCCAAAACAAAAAGTTATGTCCTGTGTAACATGAAACTAGGAAAAAACATTCTGAGGTGTGGCTTTCTAAAACTATGAAGATCTCAGTCATGTAAAATTAGAGATAGTTTAATGTTTATATATTTGCTTGCTAATTGTTGGCTGTTAGTACATGTCAAAACACTAAATTAACCCCCTTCCTAATGGAATAAATAACCCATTCTTCTAAGAGTGGTAGTATTTAGAAAAAGCCCTATTTCTTTAATGATGGGAAAGCCATTGCAACAGAAATTTTGATGAGGATCATGGAAAAAAGTAATCTCAAAGAAAATTATGTCCACTAAGATACTGTATACTGTAGTTTGGAAATTTGGTTTGAGTTTATCTTATGGCTTTATAACTACCCTCTGATGGTCTCTGGGTTAGAGAACTTTTATCAGTTCCTATCAGTCATATATATACCATATTTCATTTTAAGTTGCATTTCAGATTTAATTATTTAATAAACTGTTGTATCCAAGACTAAGATGAATCACTTTTCCTGCTTTTTCTGTTAACTATGTAGCTCTTTAAAAATTCCCTAACTTCTAATTTTTTTGTGTGTATTTCCTCCCTTCCCGTTATTTTAATTCTGTACCCACTCTTCTGCTATTCCTAAGTTAACACTGCAACATATCCCCACAAATCTCTGAGCTCACACTGTGCTCTAATAATTTCAACTAAATCTGTACTAGCCGATATGTCTCTCAGTTCTCCTGGCAACTTGTTATTTTATGCAAATTGTATACAAAAATATGATTTGCATATTTTAAAAATACGTGAACAAAAGGAGCAATACTATTATTGTTCATAATCACAAAATTATATTTTTAAACATAGGAGTTAAGTAAAATCCCTTTCATAATGAAAAGGGTATTACATTTCAAGTAATTCACATTAAAAGGCAATTCTATTCAATAGATGTGTTTATTGGTGGGTCAGTTTTGCCAGTGTTTTAATTCACATGTAATTGATGTAGACCCTATGTCAGCAACTAACAATACTACTTTAACTTAAAAATGATAAACTGTTTCCATGTATATGCTCTGTGATTATTTTATAGTCCTCAAATTTTATAGTCCTTTGCAGAAAAAAATAATAAAGCATGGTGATAAACTGCAATTTGCTATAACACATTTTCTCCAAATCTTAAATAGTATAAAATACAAGACATTTTTTGTGCACTCTACTTTTATAGAACAACCAGATTTATAATTGATTTCTTTATTTTATTAGATTTTTCAGTATACATGGCAACTTTCTCAAATCTCAAAGTTCCAAAAGTATGTAATTTTAAAGATGAAAAATCATTTTCCTTTAGATGTCATATTCCTAGAGAGCTATTAAAGTCTATTTATAAACAAAAATAGTTGATAAACTAACACAGTTTATTTTAAATTAAAATATTTTTTAATGAATACAAGATATATGTCTTTTTAATTAACTATCATAGTTAAATTTAATATCACAAAACAAAATGGCTTATCCCCACTAATTTTTCAAGTGGGGGAAAGTCATTGGGACTTACACTTAATATAAGTTTTAAATGTGATTATTAAATGATAATATTTTATCAAATATAGGAAATACTCATTTATAAGAATTTCCTCCAGTTCATCAATCATTTTAGGCCAAGTTTGAGCCCATGTCAACCTTAAGGGTTAGATTCAGTGCACCTAACTTGCCTAATAAGCTTGTCAATTTAAGAATATGAATTTCATTGATAATAAAGGGGAATAAATAATAGCTAACTCACTGTTCAACTGAAAAAAAAAAAACAAAAACCAAAAAAATTAAAAGTGAATGGGATAGTTTCAAGTAATTACTTTAAAGAAATTTTTAAAATATAAGCAAGAATGGCCAATGATGTTGGGTTTAAATTTCACAGGATAACCTTTAAAAAAAAAAACACGTAGAAATAGTGAAGTCATCACCTTATTGATAAAAAAACTAAAGTTTAATAGTCATTGAAGGGGTAACAACCACTTGTAGTCTACATTTAAAAGTAATTTTAATCATAGCTAAGAAAAACTAAAAACAATAAATTCTATTAAGAAACAACAAAAATGATAAACATTTAATGCCTAAAATGTAGATACTTAAGATCCTAAACAAAAATATTAAAGGTAAAAGGGCCTTGAAATTTTTTTCGAACAATGCATCTTATAAAATCAGTTTCTAAATAGCTCATATCCTTTGCTTTGGTGTTTTGTCTGCTATCAACTAAACATTAGTACAGTAGAAAAATCACTTAGGTTCTTTTCAAATGCTTGGCATTATAATGTGATCTCATATCTTTCCTCAAATTAAATTTTGCTCCACATATTCCACATGTATATAGATGAACATCCATGTGCTGCTCCAACTGTTCATTATTTGGAAATATCTGAAAGCAGACCTGGCATATAGTCTCACCAGCAGATAAATGAGAAATCATATGCCGTACATGGTCATGTTTTCTGAAGTTTCCTTGATCACAAATGGAACAGACATACCTGGCCATGCCTTTGTGCATATCATTGTGCAGTCGCAACTGACGTTCTCTTAAAAATTGTTTTCCACATGTCTGACAAACAAACTGTTTTTCCTTAGTATGGACAGTATAGTGTTCCCTTAAGTGACACCGCTGATAAAATCCTTTTCCACACAGATTACAAAAATGCTTTCGTCTGTGATCTCTTTCATTTTCTTCCATCATGGCACTCTTAAACATATCTTGATCTAGGCAACTAGACATATGTTCAACCACTAGATTTTCGGTTTCAAAACGTTGGCCACAATTAGGACATCGAAAAGGACAGGCCGAATGTTTAAATAACTGCTTTTTTTGGATACTGTTTATCTGGTAATGATTGTCCCTAAAATCATCCAACATTTCAACAAACATATCTCTTATTTCAGACTGTTCATCAGGATTCTCTTCCATGTCCATTTTCTCCTCAGTATTTCCTAACCCATTCATTGTCAGATCTTGGGGTTCTCCACATCTTTGAGCATGTTCCTGAAGCTGTCTACCCTTGACAAGTATTTGTCCACATTTACCACATGCACAGATATTTTCAATGTGTTTGGCTAAGTAATGAGATGACAGGTCCTCCTCAGTTATTGTGAGGCCACACAGCTCACAAGATGCATTTTCAGTATCCTCTTGTACCGGACTGCTATTGTTAGGGGGCCTCATATTTTCTAAACCACCTCTTTCATCAGCATTTATTGACATACGAGGTTTTAGAGTTTTCCTACCACTTTTTTTAATGCTGACATCTTCTTCAACATAGTATCTATAAAATGGTTCTTCAGGTTCATCTTCTAATTCATCATTGTCAGTGGATTCATTACAGTCTTTATCAGTAACTTTAATAATGTTAAAGTCTTTCAGTTCATCTGTAGGAATATCTTCTGGCTCCATCTTGATAATGATTCTTTTCCTCTCAGCAGCTCTGCTTTTTTCTTCATTGGCTATTTCAGACTCCACTGTGCTACTTTTTCTGCTTCCAGTGGTTGAAGTTGAATCATCAGCAGCCTGGCTTGTGTCTCCTCTATATTTGTCCGTCTGTGCAGAAAATGTTTTAGAAGAATCTTTTTCTCCAAATTCAGCTTTGATGTTATTGTCTTTTCCATCTCTAATATCGACTATTCTGTGGTAGGATCTTGAGTTTTGGTATGAATGTCTGTTAGTACAGGTTAGCACATGCTCATCTAATAATTTTTCACAACTAAAGCCAAATCCACAGCTATCACAAGTAAAACTCCGTCCAAAGCGTCGTGACACACGTTCTTTTGGAGTAGATAATTTGGACACAGAACTTTTTTTACATACTTCAAATAGTGGTTCAGGAAAACTACCTAATTGTAAAGACTCTTCATCAGGCTCTCTATTATGTGGTGTATTTACTGTTGAACTTGGCTCTGCACACCACCTGTTGGCTTCATTGCCATTTCTAGCCACAGTATCTTCATACATTCTTACCCCAAATATCATTTTGCTGTTCTGTTTGCTGGAAGCAGAAGATGAACATTTTGAACTAGAACAATCTGCATCCTGTATGTCTTCTAAGCAGTCAGGAACATTGTACAGCTGTAGGTAGTTCATTGCCACTTTAAACTGCTCAAAACTGGACGGAGCTGTCATAATTTTTCCTAAATACATAAACTGCAAAATAAGATCAAAACACTCTGCACTAATTTTCATGTTGCTGAGATTCAGTTGTGCAGTACTATGCTGATGGTTCATGAAAAACATTCTAAAATAGGAGCTGCAGGCAGCTAGAACTGCTTTGTGTGCTTGAAAGTAAATGTCATCAATTGCAATACAACAGTCACAGAGAAAACCCCATTCTCTTTGGTTGTTTAGCTGCTGAAGGACGTAGCTGCTGTGGCTGGGCTTTGCCATCTTCTACAATTAGAGACCTATGTAAAACAAAAATATTAAAGTCAGATATCAGAAAAGCACTTGGAAAAAAGTTAATTTTTATCATGATTTGTGACTTTTGTGACATTACTGTTGTAATCAAATATGAATAGGGCCAGGTGCGGTGGCTCACACATGTAATCCTAGCACTTTGGGAGGATTACTTGAGATCAGGAGTTCAAGACCAGCCTGAGCAAGAGTGAGACCCCTGTTTCTACAAAAAGCAGAGAAATCAGCCAGTCGCAGTGGCACATGCCTGTAGTCCCAGGTACTTGGGAGGCTGAGGCAGGAGGATCACTTGAGTCCAGGAGTTTGAGGTTGCACTGGGCTCTGATGACACCACAGCACTCTATCTGGGGCAACAAGAGATACCCTGTCTCAAAAAAAAAAAAAATATATGAATAGCTTTCCATTCTAATATAGTAAAACAACAATATTAATATATACCTGTATATAAACCTGAATCATTTTTTAAAATTGAAGATGAAGATACTCAGCCATTTATTCAGATTTTTCATATTGAACAAAGGCATCAAAAGCAAAAACTATAATTTTGGTTTCATTACAGCTCTTGGGGAAAAAATGTATACTAAATTTGAAAGGAAAAAGATATTAATTTAAAAGAATTTGAAGGATATGAACAATGACAATAAATAAAGTGGCAACTTAAACTACAAGTTAATAACTAGATTATAGTGTACTAAAAACTCCTTTGATGATAAGGACATATTTAGCTCATTTTAAAAGTGTAATAAAGGTATTTTGGTTGTGTTAAAGAAGAGTCCTTATCTTTTAGATACACATACTGAAGAATTTATAGATGAAATGATATATCTGAGATATGCTTCCAAATAAAGGGGTTGGGTGTGGGAGCTATAGATGATACATGATTGGCTGTGTTGATAACTATTGAAGCTAGGAGATAAGTATAATTCTATTTTTGTCTATGTTCAAAATTTTCCATAGAAAAAAATTCTATTTAAAAAACCTTATAAGATTATATAGAAATGGCACCAAACAAATAAGTTAGATCGATGCCTTTGTCGTTTCTTGAATTATTTCAGAAGCAATAATTCTATAGACTTAGAATATGTCTCATGCTCGGCATGTACTTTAGGGTATAAAGAAGCAGTGGGTTTATTTGGAAGGGAGGTATCTACACTTAGAGTATAAATTTTCTTCTATTTCTTTGTTAAAAGAAGTTATACAAAAGTACATACAACACATGCTCATTACAAAAAATTCAAACACATAAGTATATAAAGTAAAAACACATCTTCAGGCACATACTTCTTCCCAGAGGTAACCCCTCCAAACACTCTGGATTATATACCTTCAGATCTGTTTATATGCATACATATATAGTCAGCATATTTTGTACCTACTATGTGCAAGGCACAGTTTTGCTCTTGTTGTATTTTGTTTTTTAAACTAAATGGTATCAAACTACACGTACCTTTCTGCAACTAGTTTTCTTAACTGAACAACATTGGTGGACACTATACATATTTTTAATGTATGGAACTGACTTTGGATAAAGAAGAAGAGGAAAATATTAAAAGCACCAGAAGTCCTACGTATTATATTACAAAGCCAAAATAAGATCCAATTTTAGCCTCAATTTTTAATCTGTGTACATAAACCCTCAGAATCTATCTTCTACTTAAAAACAAGTTCCTATGCAATTTGAACTTAAAAAGAACATTTAACAAGCTTTACAGAGAAATAAAATGTTCACTCTTCAGTCCCAAAACTCTTCAACTCCTGTAGTAGTAATTAAGAGAGTATCTAAGTTTATTTACTTCTACTTGCTTTTTATCTGTTCCTCAAGATCAAATATGACAACATACCCCTCTTCTCACCACCTGTAGGCCTATCCTATCTCCTCCAAGACATAAAGTTCCATAGCAAGAGATGTAGGACTGGTGAAATAAAGGTGGCTTATGATGAGACCTGCTGCCTTCTTAAAATCACAACCACTGTGCCTTTTCTGGAAGCCAGATCAAGTGGGTACAATATTTCAAACCTCTGTAACTCAGATATCTGTACAAAACCGTGAGGAATCATGTTCGGCATATGCCTAAATACAAAAGCAATGTATACACAAGGATATTTATCAATGTGTTATTTATAATTTGAATGCCTGGTAGACAGGGAGTTGCTAAGTAAACTAAGGTAAATCTACTCCGTAGAATTCACTGTCATGTGGCCTTTAGAAATTATATTTATAAATGAAGACTACTGAAGAAAGTGGGAAAAATTTTCACGACAGAGTCGAATAACTAAATGCAGGATACAAAATTATGCTGTAATTAGACTTATATAAAACAAATCCACACAAAAATATAACCTTATTCAAAAGGTGGAAAAAAGATGAAAAAATACACAAAAATGTTGACCCAAGCCCATTTTAAGTAGCATGAGATTTCTAGGTCTATAGTCATTTTTGTAGGATTTGGAGAGACCTTTAATGAATAAATCCTAGAGAAAGAGTCAGAGGGGCCGGGCGCAGTGGGAGGGTGCGGGCGAGGTGGGCCTAGCACTCTGGGAGGCAGAGGCAGGAGGATCGCTTGACCTCAGGAGTTTGAGGTTGTTGAGAGCTAGGCTGAAGCCACAGCACTTGCGTGGGCATCAGAGTAAGACTCTGTCTCAAAAAAAAAAAAAAAAAAAAAAGAAATGAAAAAGAAAAAGAAAAGAAAGAGGCAGAGGGATAGATATGACCTCCAAAACAATACTTTATATTAAAAAGAATAGTTCAAAAATGAAACAAACTTGTTGAGAGAATAATGAGTGCCCACATTAAAGCCAGGAACAAGATGTTATTGAGCACACTATAGTACAGTGAAAAGAGCACAAGCCTTGGATCAGACACACCTGGGTTCCAATCTAGCTTTGCCACTTTTGGCAACCTGCTTATCCTCATTGACCCTAAGTTTCCTGAACTGTTAAACTAGGGACGATAATATCTCGAAGAACATATGATACATGAGCATTCAGAGGCAATGTGTAAAATATATCGTGCTTGGCATGTAATAATTAATGAAAGTAATAGTGGCAGTTGGCATGGTGGTGCTTATTTAAGCATCAAGAGATAAGTTTGACTAGATAACCTTAAATTTTTCTTCCAAATAAGAGTCCATTAGAAAGCCAACAGTCAATCTATAAAAACTTTCAAGTATAACATAGCCCATGCTTGAAATAATGACATAAAGAGCTTAAAAGTTCCAAGGACCCTTTCTTACCCAGATGAAAGCAGCTTTATGATCAGCAACCAAAATTAATACAACTATATAGAAAATCAATATGATAGGTACATCTGTAGCTACAGTCACAGTTCAATTAAATGAGCAAAAGTACATACACCCTGTTAACATAAACACTAACACAAATAAGAGCACTTATAGCATTTTGAAGCATATTCATTCAACAATATTTGAGTACCTCTGGTGTACCAGACACTATATAAAGTACTGTGGATCAGCAATAGCACAGGTATCCTGTAATCTCAATGAGACATCATTAAGGATAATTTTTGCTTCTCCTGGATTAGTGATTTCATTCAACATGTACTCAGTAAAATGCCCACTCTGTGGAAGAAGGCAGCATGCTGTAGTGGGGAGAACAAGGCTCTGGGTCAGACAGACCAGGGTACAAATCCCACTGCCTCCACGTCTATACTCCTGTTTTATCCCCAGAAAGCAAGAAGCTGAGCAAGTGCTATGTCTAATTTTTAATCCTAACACGACAGCCAACATTATGCAAATGTCCAAGTTCTGAGTAAAACTGATTTTAGGTAATTTTTTAACAGCAATCATTCACACTTTAGTGTCAACAACTTTGTTTTTGTTATATCTCATTCAGAAAAGCTTTAAGAAGGCTTAATACACCAAAAAAAAGGTAGAGGGGTGTATGTGTGGGGCAAGGGAAGAGGTATCTAAATTCTTGTAAGATTTTCAGCTTATTATCCCTTGAAGATAATCTTTGCATTAAAGTTTTGTTTTTTTTTTTTTGAGACAGAGTCTCACTCTGTTGCCCAGGCTAGAGTGCTATGGCATCAGCCTAGCTCACAGCAACTTCAAACTCCTGGGCTCAAGCAATCCTCCTGCCTCAGCCTCCCGAGTAGCTGGGACTACAGGCATGCGCCACCATGCCCCGCTAATTTTTTCTATATATTTTTAGTTGTCCAGCTAATTTCTGTATTTTTTTTTAGTAGAGACGGGGTCTCGCTCTTGCTCAGGGTAGTCTCGAACTCCTGAGTTCAAATGATCTGCCCACCTCGGCCTCCCAGAGTGCTAGGATTACAGGCGTGAGCCACCCACGCCTGGCTGGCATTAAAGTTTTTTATAATGCATTAACTTTTATTAAATAATTTCACTCAAAGTCCAAAGAAAGTTCGCTTTTTTCAATTTTTTGATATCCTTAACAACTCTACCAAAAAATGTAGTGAACTTTATGTTACAATAAAATTTGTAAAACATTTTAAATAAAAGGTTCCTTATATTTTGGTTGTTCCTGGTTTTATGACTGAAACCTGATTGCTTTTGTTTGTGTCACTAGCTGCATCACTGGTAGGACAAGTTTATCACAGCTAGAAGTCAATGGCTGAGGCTGACAGAAAAACCTTCAAATGTAATTTCAAAAGACTTAATGTCTTTTGGATAAGGACCACCAGCTATGTACTGCCAAGTGTTTCCTAAGGCTAGAAGGATACTCAGTATGGGGTACTCCGGCAAGAATAAGGAGTTAAGTAACCCAAAAAACTTTACACTGGATTTTGAACATTTTAGTTTGAAAAAGTTTACCAGCTCATCTCAAATTTAACAACAGCCAACAAGCAGATTATGCATATTATATTAGTAATTCAGATATTCATAGACTTTTAGAATTTAGATCTAATCTAGTCCAACATTCTTATTTTATAAAAGAAGGCAAAGATCTATGTGTTAGGGTATGGTTAGCTTTAAGTATGCACTAGGACTACAGAATAAGGATTCCTGATCAACCAGATGGTACTAACCACCATAAAGCCCTCCCTTGGTACTATGTGATGTGGCCTTATATAAAGAAGACTAAACAAGGCCTGGGCATGAGTCCTTAATACATTATTGGCCAGGTGCTATTACACAAGTGACTCCCCTCATCTGAACTCTTTATCTGTAATGTGGTTTTATCTGTACATGTCCATTTAGTCTTATTCAATAGATGTGTTCCCGAAGTTATACTGTGTAAGCTATTTCAGTAAGTTTCTCACTGACATAGTAAGATTTCAGAAACACTTTTCTTCCATTGCTAAAGCTCTTAAATTGGAAATAAACAGTTTTGCTGGAAATTTCTTTTGCTTTGGCCTTGGTCAAATGATAATTTAAGGGTTTATAAACAAGCATATAAAGTGAATGAAGAAGTAACTTAAAAGAATTCGGAAGTGATTCTGTGAGAACCAGACTCTAAATTGTGTCAAAGACTTGCATTATCAGTGAGGCATCTGAAGATGATTTGCAAAACCTCAGTAAAAATCTGGAAGAAAGCCAGGCATCAGACTCCCAATTCAGACCCCAAACTCTGAATTACTTACAATTACCCCTGGATCTCAAAGGAGATTTATGTGTGTATATATATTCATTTCCTTTTACCTAGTTCTATGTCTCACATGAATGAATATATGCATATAGATTAAATTCAAGGATTACAGACTTTAAAAGCCTGAAATATAATGAAAGGATTCTCTCATGTTTTAACAACAGAATATCAGAATGTATTGAACACCAACAATGTTCCTAACACTGGATTGAGGTGGAGGGTGGAGAAGAATGGTGTATAATAATTATATCTGAGGGATTAAATCTAAACCAAGAAATAATTTGAGAACAATTAAGTGCTATATTATATTGAATAAAGTTCAGCAAGAGTTTAGAAGAAGAAAAGCATGAATTATACCAGAACAGGCAGCTTTAGGAAGGATATAAGATTTGAGTGATGCCTTGATGAATGAGTAGGGCACAGAAAAAGAGAAAGCAAGAGGAAAAGCATTTCAGGTATTTGTGTAAGTATGGGTATAAATAATTGGGGAGAGGGTACACAGCAGCTTCGCTGGAAATGTAACAAGAGGGAAGGCAGATCTGTTTTATTGAGCTGGTATATGAAGGTTATGAAGGTAGGGTAAATGACAACTCTAGTACAATCATAATATGAATAGCTAACATTTGTTAAGCTGTGCTATACAGCACGATCTATTCTAGGCAGATGTATAGGGAGATATATATGTACATTTAATCTCATACACATATATACACACACGTACGTATAAAATATATATGTATATAATTTTCACATTTAATTCTCATGACAAACACTACAAAGTAGATACTGTTATAAGGCCCATTTTTCAAATTAAAAAACAGAGGTAGGCCGGGCGCGGTGGCTCACGCCTGTAATCCTAGCACTCTGGGAGGCCGAGGCGGGTGGATTGCTTGAGCTCAGGAGTTCGAGACCAGCCTGAGCAAGAGCGAGACCCCGTCTCTACTAAAAATAGAAAGAAATTATCTGGCCAACTAAAAAATATATATAGAAAAAAAAAATTAGCCGGGCATGGTGGCGTATGCCTGTAGTCCCAGCTACTCGGGAGGCTAAGGCAGTAGGATCGTTTAAGCCCAGGAGTTTGAGGTTGCTGTGAGCTAGGCTGACGCCACGGCACTCACTCTAGCCTGGGCAACAAAGCGAGACTCTGTCAAAAAAAAAAAAAATAGAGGCATACAGTGTTATATAACCTTCCTAATGTCACAGAGAGGACTTCTTGGGATAAAAACACAAGCAATATGACTCGCAAGCCCAAGATCATGGCCTTGAAGGTTTTTGTCAAATTGGCAAAATTCTTTCATAGAATATCATTTTCCAGGGTATGGAGTCCAATCTCTAAAATTGATTAAGTTCTTTAGGTTTCTCTTTGAAACTTCCAGGAATAACCAGTTGTAGAGGCTCTTCAAGATAAAAGGTTTTACTTCAAGTCACTTAAATGACAGACATGATCAAGTATAGAAAATTTTATTCACTATTTACATCAGGCATTCTGGCTGGGTATTAGACTCTAAATTCAGTACTTAGTACAGGATGTTCTGATATTATCATTGGTTATGTTCCAACACTTTATTTTTAAGTTATTTGGAACTTGAAACATGTATTCCCATAGAAACAATGCTATAAATGGGGACTTGGTTTTATGCTCACACCCTAAAGCCATAATGTGGCTGTATATTAATCCTAACAGGGCTGTAGTATTCCTTGTATCATTAGCACTGACAGCGATTCAAGGAGCAGTATGAGGGAGCAGTGCCTACTGTACTGAACCCTCAAGGACAGGGACAAGGCTTAATGACCTTAGTGTTCCTTGTGCCTGGCACGCTCTTCCCACACAGTTGGCCCTTAATACATGCTTGTTAAATGAAAGAATTTTAAAAAGGGCCCAGGAAGCAGATACTGCTGCTAGATTTGAATATAAGATCTACCATTTATTTAGCTATAAGGAAACTTCTTTACTTCTCTAAGCCCACTTTTCTCATCTATAAAATTGGGATAATCATTTTCCTCACAGGACTCACATATGTTAGAGATGACAAATGTTTCTTTGCTTTTTCAATCCAAGAATACAATTTTTAAAAAATATTAATGTCATCATTGTGAACAGAGTTTATATAATTTTATAAAATGATCAAGTTCAACCCACTGCTTTATAGACCAGAAAGCAAACTGAGACCCTGAGAAGTTAAGTGATATGCTCAAAGGCACAAAGTTTTAGTGGTTGTCAGGATAAGACCTAGTCTCCTCAATCTAGGCCTCTTCACACTACTCTGACTTCAGTTTACACATATAGCACCACCTGGCTGGCTGTTTTCTCCTCTGCATCCATTATGTTTTGCTGAAATATAGGAGCTATTCAAATTTACAAGGGCTATTTGAATTTACACAAAATGGCCTCAGACTGTTACGCTTTTGGAGATTATGGATGGTTGGCTGGTTGGTATTTTTCCGCCTCCTTGCTTGTCAACAGCTGTCACTTCTAAAAGGTATGCTGATCTCCTGTTGCCCACCATTTCAATCTCTTATGAGCTGTGAAATTTGACAACTCATTGAAACTGAATCTACATAATTTAATTTTCTGTGAGGACCTAAAGACGGGTTCTATGAGTAAGATACAAAGTTTTAATTCCTAAACTTTTTTGTTCAACTACCACCTTCTTTTGCTTCATGCCAGGGCACTGGATAGCTGAGGCTGCCAACCAAATAACTTAGCTGCAGTATAGGCCTAGGAAATGAATTTACCCACACAGAAAGCAGAAGGAATACAGTGGCTACTGGAATATTCCTCTCTCCCTCCAGAAGTGGAGCAGGAAAAGTATTTAATCCAGCCAAACTACATTTTGATCCATTCATCCTAAAGAGGTAGCATAGAATCTTCTGACCACCAGAGGGCACTGTGCAAACAGCAGGCTCTTCCTCAGCTAAAAGCGCTTCACCAGGAAGTCCCTTTTCGCACATGGCGTTTGTATTCTCAGGGTTCATTCTGTAGGACTTCTGTCTATCCCAAAGTACTCACTCTGGGGACTCAGACTTTGTCTGGGACCCATCTAAAACTGTTCCTCCTCTGTATTCTGTGTCAGCTGCCACCACTATGCACCAATCACCCAGAACCTTTCCCCCACATTCAACCATTAAGTCTTGCCAATTTTCCCACTAAATATTTCTCAAATTTGCTCCTCTATTCCCTCTCTACCTTCCCTGCCCTTGTGAAGCCCCTATTATCACTCCTGAGTTATTACAACAGGCTCCTTAACTGGTTCCTCAAATCCATCCTTCACACTGAGATGATTCATAAAGAAAAATCAGACCACACTTTCCTCCTGCTATGGTTCCCCTCACATATCGTCAGGCTACAGTATAAACTCCTTAGTGAGGCATATAATGCCCTTCGTGCCCACCCATCCAGTCTTATATGTTTGGCTACTTCCTGCTTCAAACTTCATGTTCAAGCAACATAAAACTGCTTGTCACCACCTCCACCCCCCTCTACACACACTCCCAATATACCGCATGTATTTCTTACTTCCAGTTTTACTCATGCTGATTGGCTGGCTCTTCTATCTGAACCTCCCACGTATCATTTAAGAACCAGTTTATCATCTGCAGAAAGCTTCTGTAACACCTTTATCTCCCCTATTTTAGGTTTTGCTATTACTCTGTGTATTTTCTCCTTATTCTGCACCTACTACACTATATTTTAATCATCAGAACAGCAACATAAAATAGGAATTAAAGCACAGACTAACCAGACTGCCTGGGTTTAAATAATGGCTCTCCCACTTACTAAGTGTGTAACCTTGAGTACACTGCTTCGTCAATCTGTGCCTCAACTCCTCATCTAAGAAGGGATGGTAATATTAATACTGCCAAGCTTTTAGAGTTATTGTGAGGTAGTGTCTTTCATAGAGTAAGTGCTAAATAAGAACTGGCTACTATAATTATGTATGTGTTGGTCTCCCTCACTAGATTTTGAGCATCTTGAAGGCGAGGACTTTGGCTTATTCATTTCTTTGGAACATAAATATTCAGTAAATGTTACCGAATGAAGAACTAGTAAGGCAGCTCTCTCTATGATGATAGAAGGGATTACCCCAGTTTCCTTCATTCAGCGCATCCTATATATTTTCTTTAAAATTGTTTCCAATTTTCCAGCTCCATTTTTTAAATTTAAACCAAAATCCTGAAAACATCACACTCTTATTTAATTAAAATTCAACAAAATGTAACCAATAAAAAGCAGCATCATAAAAAGTGTGTTCACAGCTGGGCCCAGTGGCTCACGCTTGTAGTCCTAGCACTTTGGGAGGCCACAGTAGGAGGACTGCTTGAGGCCAGGCATTTGAGACTAGTCTGAGCAAAATAGTGAGACCCTATTTCTACGAAATCAGAAGAATTAGCCAGGTGTGATGGCATATACCTGTGGTCCCAGCTACTCAGGAGGCTGAGGCAGGAGGATTGCTTAAGCCCAGGAGTTTGCGGTTGCAGTGGGCTATGATGACACCACTGCACTCTAGCCTGGACAACAGAGCAAGACCCTGTCTCTAAAATTAAAAAAAAAAAAATTGTTCATTCTACAAAGCTTAACTTCATTTTTAGGCCTTAAATCTATTTAAGATCCCCCCTCATCCTATATAGCCTAACATGGCAAAAGCCTTCCTACTTTTCATACATGCTATTCCCTTTGCTTAGACTGTTTTCCATGTCTAGCTCACTCTCTTTGGGAAGTTCTTTCTGATCCTAGGGTGAGGCAGATGCCTCTCTGAGGTGCTGCCAAGGCAGCCAATATATACAACTACAGGGTGACAAATAATGTATCATCCAAACTGGGATGGCTATACATACCACCACACTCCAAGCAGGTACTGCAATTATTTGATTCCCCTGCATTACTGTAAGCTCTTTGAGAGCAGGGCATTCTCTGAGGCATTATCATAATGCCTGACATTTAGTTTATATTTGACTGAGTTTTTGAATGAATAAATGTTGAAGTAGATAAGTTTTATCTTGCTTATCAATTTTTTGCTTAGTTCAATCATGGCAACTTTTTTATAGTGGTTGTAAATTTATAAATCATTTTCCCAAATATCACACAACTGATTCTCACAACCATCCTGAATAGGTATTTTTATTATCCTCATTTTGAGAATGAAGAAACAAGTTCACTGGTTGATTTGCCCTAAATTGCTCATTTTCTGAATAGAAGCTGGGACTCCTTTGAAAGCCCTAAGTTTCAGTTTTTGTAAACCAGACAACAGAAAGATCTGGGTATGACTATTAACTGAAAGCACCTTTGGAACATTCTAAGCCTCCCAGAGTCACCTTCTTCATCAATCTAAAAGTTCTAATCATTCTCCTACTGCCCCATCCTGCAGGAAAAATGACCTGTCCCTTCCCTAACTCCTCTTCCATCTACTGACTCCCACTGTCCACCAGAGCATGCATTCTCCTAATGCTACAGATTTAAAGTGGGGATGGAACTCTTCAGTTATCTCTAAAAAGGACTGCATGTGTCTCACATAGACAACTAACAGCAAATTTAATTCTTTAATTTTCAAATTTTATTTTGAAAACAATTTTAAATTCAAAGACAGAATAATGTAAAAAATACTCATGTCCCTAACACTCTCAAATAACCAATGTTGTAATTAAATGTCTACGTACTATTTTGGGGCTTTGTTTTTAGAACATCAACTTCCTCACAGCTCACTCTTCTTAAATATACCAGGTTAATTAAGGAATAAGTGATTCTGTACTTTGACTAAGATTTCTTATCACAGTTACAGATTGAACTCCTTGTTCTACTCTTTCCCCCCTTCTCATTATTGCACTTGACTAATCTACAAAAAAAAGATTTCTTGTAGTTAATACACAAATGACTACATGTGGCAAAATATAAGTATACTTAGAAATCTATCTTAAACATGTACCAAGAAGCCAATTATGAGTGGTATTCAGGCCTGAGTCCTTGCCACCCATTCTCCAATTATCACCCCCTTCCACGCCACATCTGCAAACAGCACAATTAATAACCCCTTTCTTTAATTTCCTTTCCATATGTTCGGCATGCAATCTTTGGATACTGATCAAGAGGAACTCCAGTCCCCTATCAGCACAGGGATATCTTGGCAGGGGTATCCATGGCAAGTATAACCATTCCTTCCTAACTATAAATTAGGAAACTCTCTACAAATTTGAGAGTTTTGTTTTAATGAGTTTGGCCCCTATAAATCAATTCAGCAGAGGCTGGACAATATTATAACATTAACAATGTAAGAACTAGCCTACCCAGGTACAGTAAGTACTTCATAAGGACAAACCTAAAATAGCAGCCTAGTTATATTTAAACTCTCAGGTCTGTTACTTAATCATAGAATTTTAAATCAGCCCAATGCAGAATACTCCCCTTTTCTCTACCTGGCAATTCTCACCAACCTGAGTACTGAACAGAAAACATGAGCTCTGGCCATGTTTATAGGTGCAGTGGCTCACACCTATAATCCTAGCACTCTGGGAGGCTGAGGCAACAGGATCCCATGAGACCAGGCGTTTGAGCCCAGCCTGAGCAAGAACAAGACCTTGTCTCTACCAAAAATAGAAAAAATTAGCCAGGCATGGTGGCACACACCTGTAGTCCCAGCTACTTGGGAGGCTGAGGCAGGAGGATCGCTTGAGCCCGGGAGTTTGAGGGTTGCAGTGAGCTATGATGACACCAGCCACTGCACTCTACCCCAGGCAAGAGTGAGATTGTCTCAAAAACAAAAAAACAAAAAGAAAACATGAGCCCATCAATCACCACAGGTCATCCGTAGGCAGAGTGAAGCACAGCAGCACAGCTTCGATCAAATGTTGCCTTCTCTCATTTTAAACAAGGAATTGACTGTTCCCAGAGATTATTTCTGAGGAGTGGGAGTCAGAATCACTTTCATATTGTATTTTACATACTCCAGCATAGGCTGAATTTTTACAAAGAGCATGGATTTTATAATTTAAGAAAAGTAATTCCATTTAAAAAAAAAAGACACGTGCAACTTTCAATTTGGCTCACATATGAATATGAGAACAAAGTAATTTCACTATTTTATCATAAAGAGACACTAGCACAAGAAAATGCCAGGAGAAAACATTCTAGAGATTAAAGTGACCTCTCAAACAGATGTTTCTCAAATATACCTCAATTTTGGGGAAAGATAAGATTATAGCTAACAAATAAAAATCTATGGGAATTTTTCTGCATTTCTATCCCAAATACCTTCCTCTCCTTTGGGCCACGTTAATAGCAAAGGCTTAGTGCTTTTCGAGCATAGAGAAGGACAGGCCTGAAAGCAGGCACTTTTCTCCTGCACATTAGAAAGGGAAATGGTGCTGCAAAGAACACGGAGATAGTCTTAAAAAGGTCCATGTACTGTATCTTCCCCAGAGCCTGGCAAAAGAGGAGAATGAGGAAACAGTACAAAAATTTAGCAGTGTTAAAGGGCAATCAAAACACGCAAGTGGCTGTGACTGTGCTTATGCCTTGCTGAGGTCCTGGTTAAAATACAGGTGTTCTCTTCTCTGACAATGATGCACCAGCCTCCCTCCTTACATGAACCCCCCAAAAGCATGCCATCATATTAGGGGTGGGAAGAATAGAAAAGCTCCAGTAAAGACTGCTCAACCTGAGTTATTCAATACCATGAAAATGTGAGCTTAATGGAGAACTGCTTTTAAAATGAGTATGTGAACTGAAAGCTCTACTGCAGACTGTGTGTTTACTTACCTTTGGAAAAGCATTTCACCTCCCCTATGCTTGTTTCCTGTTTCTTTAAGACGAGGACGACCCCATCTAGCTCCCAAAGCCATCCAGTTATTATTGAGACTTTATTAGATATCCAGCAAGTGATTCCAAAGGAGTTTTGAGGTTCTGAGCAAATGATGGCCAGCCATCATTCAAGCTTCATCTTTTTCTATCTCAACTCTCCCCATTTCTCCAGATCTTATCCATTTGCACTGACAAAATTCCACAGAACCTAATTTCTCCGTTTCAAAGACGACCATGATTGCTTTGAAATTATGAGAACTGCCTCCTTCACCAAATCTGCTTCAGAGTGCCTCCAACTTCAGCTCAAAAAACTGATTCTAGGTTACCTCATACCACCCCTTGGGTTAGAGGGTCAAAGAGAAAGTTCCTGTCCTGATACATACTTAGACCAATGCAGAATCTGCATATACCTACCACATTGAAACTAGATTTAAGAACATTATTACACACATACAAATGTCCCATCCCCACAAAACATCAAAGACTTTCATCAACCTCTTCCTGACGCGCCCAATTTAGAAAATGTCCTGTCAACCCTTCAGATCAGGTAGACGCGTTGCTTAGGGAGGAGAGACTGGGAGGGGTGGCTGCGCCCAGACCCATGCCTACATACTTTAGTGGTAACGACTCCCGATCTGCATCCAACACATTTACCGAACGCTAACAGAACTTCTAGCAAGCGCCTACCACTGGAAGCGAAAGCATGTCCTTCCCAGGAAACAGAAGATCTTTTCCATTGAAAATTCCCAAATCCCAGACTTTTCACTTTTTACTGAACAAAAACCGTGTGTTCCGGCGAGAGGGGGTGGGAAAGAGCGTAGCAAGAATTTGCACGGCTCTTACGCCTCCTCCCTCGGAGCGCGCCCAAGTCTGCGGCCTCGGGCTCCGGGACACTTCCCCTCCCACCCGCCGCAGAGCCGCAGCTGTAAGTTGAGAGAAGCGGGCTCTGGGCACGTCAATCAACCAGGTCCTCCCGCCTCCCGTCTACACCTCCCCTCCCCCCCCACCAGAAAAATAAAGGCAGAAAAAGAAAAGGAAAAGAAGATAACTAATTTGGGAACTAGTCTCCGAGGGGCTTCGCCTCAGACGCAGGGAGGCCGCACGCTCGGGAGCGACGCGACGGCAGCAAGAGGCGGCCTGGCAGCGGCCAGTCGCCGGGTCCTCGCAACGCGTCCGCCGCGCTCCGGCTCCCCGCACGGGTCGGCGCCGCTCCGGCCCCGCACTCCGCCAGGCCCGCGGCCCGTCGCCCGTCGCCCTCCGGCCCGGGCCAAAGTTGCGCAAATAGCCCCACAACTGGCAAATACTCACCCGCCACAGCAGGAACCGGGGCTGCGGAGATTTTAGGGAGTTTAAGGCAAATCAGCCGCGGGAAAGACAGGCGGAGGCGAAGGGGTCGCGAGCTGCAGTGGCGGCGGCGCGCGGCGCTCGGGCTGGGCTGCGCGGAGAGGCTCTGGCTCTGCCAGGGACTGTGCTGCAACAAAGGACTTCCGCTGCCGCACAGCCGCGCCTGCCGCACCGCACTGAGCCGGCCCCGCTTACGCGGCGACTCCGGGTCTGCCCACCAGTTCGCTGCGGCGTCCGCCAGCCTTCCCCTCCCTCTCGCCCGCCCACCCACTCCGTCGCTGGCTGCTAGGGGCACCCGCGGTCGCCTGTTTGTTGCAACAAGTTTCTGCGTCGGGCTCTGAGGAGGCTGGCGCAACCCGCACCGCGGGGGCCGGTGTGGCGGCAGCTTGACCACCCCTCTCGCCCCTCTCCCAGGGGTAGGCTTGGGACCTCCTCCTCCTCCTGCTGTTTGCACAGCTGGATGGGACTGGGCTCCTCCCGACTCCCCAAGGACAAGATGCTGCTTTCCTACTCCGCCCAGATGTCAGACCCCTGTCCCGGAGGGCCCTCCCTCGCGCTACGCCCCAGGCGTCCTGGGGGCGCCCTGTCCCGTCCGCAACCTGTCGGTTAGGGGTCGCCCATTCCCCGTGCTCCCCCCACCCCGCCTTCCGTGGGCCTGTCCGCCTCTGGCCCTGAGTCACTTCCCCCGCCATGCCCCACCTCACCCAACCCGCCTCCCCTCCCAGACTCCCGCGGCTCGGCCTCCCTGGCCCCACGCCCTCACTCCTTCCCCGGCGAACACGCGGGCGCATCTTTTCCCACCCCCACCCCCACCCCAGAATTGAGGGGGTGCCCGTGCTTTTGCACACCCTGGGGAAAGTCCCCGGGTCACGCGGTTGTGTGGGGAGCCTGTGACGCTCAGACTTGTCCCCACGCTTCCGCCTACAGAGTCACGACTACGGACTGTGGTGGCGGAGCGCGGGCCGACCCCCGCCCGTCCACTCAGGCGGGCGGGCGCGCACGTACGCACGCACGCACGCACACCCCGGCCCCAACGCCCCTGGTTCTCCGGCTACCAGGCGGGCGGTCACGTGGGCCCATCGCTGGGCGGCCGGCGCGGAAAGCCGCGCGAGAGCGGGCCGCGGGGTGCGTGAGCCGTCGCTGCCGCGTGCCGTGCGCGGCGCGGGAACCCGCCCCTCCTGCACGGAGGAGCCGGCCGGCCGCCGCGGCGGCGTCTGGGTAAGCGACGCGGCCCAGCCCCTGTGGGCTGCTCCGCGCTCAGTCCCTCCCGCCGCAAGCTGCAGAGGGCGGCGGCCTGCGGCTGCACCGGTTTCGGGAGACAGATGCAAGTAGCTGGGGCGAGGGGAATTTTTGGTCCGTTTGAGATGTCAGTCAGGACACAGGAGGAAAATGGCAACTGCGAGTGAGCGCTGGGCCGAGGATACCCAGAGCCACCCTTCGCTGTCTCCCGGGGGGGCCACTGGGGCCTGAAGCTGGCGGGGGATGGCGCGCGGCGGGACGCCGTAAAGGCATGGAGACCTCCCCTGCAGGCCTGGGTGCTACCCAGAGCAGGAAACCGTGACAGGACCTGCGGCATTTCCTGGGCGGCCGGGCCGACCCCTCTTGCAAACGGGCGAGTCTCCAGATGCAGGCTTTGAGGACGCTGCGGCCACTGTCCCTCCTCCCAGTTTGTGATTACCCAGTTTCTAGGGTAGGAAGCCCCTCCCCAATAATTTATTTTTTTCTTTCAAATTTTTTTATCTCGTTATAAACAAACTCAGTTTTTTGAAGCTCACCCTTGTTATCACTGCCTTCCTTAGCAGTTATAATTTGGAGAAGTCAAACTGTTAGTTACTTGGCGCAGAACGCAGTACCTGGAACTTGACAGCTGCTAACGTGTTTCATAAATTAACGCCCGTATCCCTCCAAGGGATTAAATTTGGCATTACTTCTCTTGAGACTCAAGTCTTTCTGATAAAGCTGCAGATTCTCTCACAGGATTCTGTCAAGTGTGTAAGGTACACTTTGGAATCTCAGATTTTACAGCTGAAAAGTGCCTTATGGAAAATCCATTTCATCTATATCCTTTTACAGAGAAGATGACACCAGGCCTAAAGTGTAGTTAGTCGTAGCTTGATTGAGCTATACCTCTTGATAACTAGACTCCAAGACTCCATCCACGCATCTTGATGATTACACTTTCCACCATGCCAAGACTGCTTTGGCAGTTTAACCCACTCTCTGTAGAGAATGTATAGTCAAAGGTGATTACATTGGCTTGATTGAGGTTATTGAGGGGGAAGTCAGGCTTGGCCAGTGTGTGATGGCTCAGGACTAGTGGAGTTGGCACTATTTCTAGGTGGGCTAGGCTGCCTGTGATGGACTTTGGACCCGAAAGCCACCCCCACCCCCAATTCAGCCCTATTCTCTGCAGGAAAAACTAACATTTGAAGCATTGGTTGCTTCTTTAAATTAAGGCACCAAAGTCCTCTTTAGCAATCTGGATGTGTTTTAGTTGAGAGTAAACCGTGAATCCATTATCAGACATCAGCTCTTTAATAGGGAACAGAACACTGATGGGAATAGGTTGGTTTTGATGTCTGGGAAGCAGTAAAACATCAGGGGATGGCCAGCAGGAAGCAGGGAGAGACCCCACAAAACCTGCTACACTTTTCTATTTTTACCCAGTACTACCCTGAATGTCTTATTTGGATGTAGTGGAGATGGATTCTGCTCAAGTTGGTCTCTGTTTATTGAGTACCTGACGGGCCAAGTCTCATACTAGCTGCTTTTATAGGTGAATTTTGAATTCTTAACAAAAAGGAGATGACGCTGTCTCCATGTTATAAGCCTAAGGAAAGAGGCTCAGAGAGATTTACCTAGCTGCTGTAATGTAGTCATTTGCAGTGAATTTAAGCCTAAATCACTTATCTCTTAAGTCCAGTCAGTGATCTTTTGCATTATATCTTGCACCCACTTCAGGCCGGGAAGGGGATGAGAGAATTGCCTGTGGCTGATTTATTGGCGCCTGTGGTTGCCCAGAGAGGCCAAGCAGGACTTTCTGCTGCCCTCTGTGCCTTAGAAAGTGGAGCCTGTGCTTCCACCCTATCTCCTGAGGGGAATGCGAAGGAGCCAGGCTGTCTAGCTGGGGAGGAGGGGCCCAAGTGCCTTGGCCATAAAATATCCTGGCCAGAGCTGTGCTGGGAAGTGTTGCATAATGCCCTCCCCACCACTGAAGCAAAGTGATTTATTTACTATGGTAGGTGGTGCTTGACCAGCTTGTCCTTTTCCGCAATAATAGGGCCAGAAAAGAGTTAGGGGTTTTATATTATTGCAGGTTTTTTCCTTTTTTTAAAACAGTGCAGGTGCCTTTATCTTGATGAATTATAAAGTACTTCTGTACCACTTCCTGTGCCCTCTTTCTGCTTATTTTTCCAAATAGCATGTGAACTTCAGTCTTTTGATAGGAGAAAGTTAAGAAAAATACTGTTCCAGTTTATAGTTGTTAACACAGGCTATGGTGCTAGACTTGGCTTTTTTATCTCAATTTGCTAGTTGTATGTCCCGAGTCTAGGTTTTTTTCCCTCATCTGTAAAATGGAAATGAAAATAATGCTTATTAGTCACAGTGAGGATTGAAAAATATAATACATATAGAGCACTTAGTACAAGGCCTTGGCTATTGTATTTACACATAATAATGGCTATTGAGAATATCCAGAACAGTATTCTCCCTAGGAAAGGAAAGATATTGATACTTGAACCTGCTTAAGGAGAGTAGAGCAGGCGACTTCTCAGGCCCCTCTCTCGGGACCCGTGAACCTTGCCCAGGCCCCTCTCTTGGGACCCGTTAAAAAAAAAAGGAGAGTGGAGGAAGAAGAAAGTGTTTGAAGCAAACATCAGTTTCAGGATTTTTTTTTTTTTTTTTTTTTGGAGACAGAGTCTCGCTCTGTTGCCCAGGCTAGAGTGCCGTGGCATCAGCCTCACTCACAGCAACCTGAAACTCCCAGGCTTAAGCAATGCTACTGCCTCAGCCTCCTGAGTAGCTGGGACTACAGGCATGCGCCACCATGCCCGGCTAATTTTTTCTATATATGTCTAGTTGTCTAGATAATTTCTTTCTATTTTGAGTAGAGTCGTGGCCTCACTCTTGCTCAGGCTAGTCTCGAACTCCGGACCTTGAGCGATCCTCCCACCTCAGCCTCCTAGAGTGCTAGGATTATAGGCGTGAGCCACCGCTCCCAGCCAGTTTCAGGATTATTGATTAAATCTATTTACACTTGACTTTTCCTGTGCTAGCAGGAATTTTCTTTCTTTCCTTAACTTTCTTTCCCTTATTTGGAGAAAAAGTGTTTTAAGTGTTGTCAGCTATTTTTGAAATTTTTCTAATTCATTTCTTTCCTGGTTACAAATCAATCATACGTGGATGTTTTGTTTCTTCTGAAAAACTATAGGCATTTTAGTCAAAGAGTTTTATTAGCCCACGTGGGTAATGTGTTCATGGGACTATAGTTTCATGGCAAAAGAAGTTACCTATATTCAGAAGTTATAATCACTCTTCTCTGTACTGTATTCTAGGTCTATACTAGTGTTGTTATTTTCCAACTGTCTCCTGTACTTCAAGTATGTTTTCTGCTAGAAATGCAGTCTTTAATTTTTTAACAGACTAAGAAGAATCTTTTCCTTCCCAGGGTTCTGATTTTTTTTAAGGTCCATTAACAATGTGCACTCACTGTTGTTAGCATTCTTGTTTGCCTGGCTTTATCAGGCAACCCACACTGTAATGTTGTTTAGATAGGGGTTAGAGAAGCTTAGGGGTTTGGCTGTGTCTGCCAACAGGCAGGAGGCCCCCAAAACGTTTCCCTGATCCGTTAAAGGTTTCTGGAGTGTAACTGCTCTTCCTGTATCATCTACCATGTCTGCTTCATTCCCTCTTTAACATTCTGAGTAGATTTTCATAAGCAAATGTCTAGAACTTTTACCTCAAACAGTATTTTCAGTATTAAGAATTTCTATATCATTTTTAGATATTATAAAAGTAGATGGAGTATGAGAATAAATATTTCTTTTTCTTAAATGCTATTAAAAAGAAGTCTGAAAATGGTGTGTTCCTCCACCTTCCTACCCATGCCTACTCTACTAGTTTAGGAACAATTTTGTTTCTTAATCTGGCCAATTTTTTAAAGTTAGAATTATAGTTGTTATTATTTGTTCATTTAATTTGATTAGTATAATTCCCACACTTTGAATACTTGTGAAATTGCTTCTTTATAGATACTAGTAGAAAGTTGTTCCATCTTACTTCGTTTAAACTCATCTAGAGTTACTGCAATCTAGAAAGTAAAGGTTTTTTAAATATCAGTGTACTTTCTAGAGTGTGAAATACTCTCTTGGGTTTCCTTGGTCCCCTGTTCTGAGCAGTGGTTCTTAACTGAAATGTCATGTTAGAATCACCTGGGAAGCTTTTTTAAAAAAGACTCTATGCCCCACCCCTAGCAATTCTGTTTGGGTTAGCCTGGGGTGGGACTCAGGCATTAGTACAGCTCTGCATAGAAAGTTTTACAGTGTAGTCAGCAATAAGAGCTCTGTTCCACTGTAAAATAACTTCCACATTCTTTCATTCTCTAGGTGATTAAATGTCATACCTCCACAATCATGTGTAAGTGCCATTAAAAAGTTAAAGTGGCCAGGCACCTTTGCTCACACTGGTAATCCTAGCACCTTGGGAAGCCAAGGTGGGAGGATTGCTTGAGGCCAGGAGTTCAAGACCAGCCTTAGCAACTTAGTGAGACTCTGTCTCTTTAAAAAACAAACAAACAAACTAAAAAATTAGCGAAGCCCAGAAGTTCCAGGTTACAGTGATCTATGATTATGCCACTGCACTCCTGGGCGACAGAGCAGGACCATGTCTCTCAAAAAAACAAAAGGAAAAAAAAAGAGAGAGAAAGAAAAAAGTTAAAGTTACTATAGAAAGTCTTTTATCATATGGCACTTGGAATATTTTGCTTTTGCCTTTGTATTTATAGCCATGAGTAAGTAGCTCAAAAAAGCTGTACACATTCCTCTGCCAACTTTCCTGTCTCTTTGTCTTAATGATAATTAATCATGAAGTCTCAGTGGTAGGGATTTACAGAGAAACTATCTAAGACTATATGTTTTCCTACAGAAACAGATGTGTTAATCCTTTTGTTCCTTTTTTATTAAGGATTCTTACAACCTGAGAGAATGAAGAGCTGTGTAGTCCAGGACATCATTCTAGCCACCATAGATGTGAGAGTCTAGTCTAACAAATACAATAGATTTTTCTAAATAAATAAAAATCAAAGATACATATTGAATATCAAGCTAACTTTAAACAAACATACATACTAGTATAAAGTTGTTCCATCTTACTTAGTTTGAACTAATCCAAAGTTACTATTATATAATCTAGAAAGTAAAGGTTTTTGTAGTCTTTTAAATATCAATGCTAAACCTATTATAAATACCACTTTGACAACAGATAAAAGTTTTTAAAATGTAGCACTGTTACATTTTGGTTCTAGTATTTGTAGATATAAAATGATAAGTTATTTTTCTAAAACTTATATCTTAAAATTTCCACCAAAAATTCTTAAATATAGCTTTTAAGAATGCATGGGAAACTTTGGCTATTTGACATACTAGAGAATATAAAATTCATGGTAAAAGAATGATGAGCAAGGACTATAAAAAGCCTAGCTAATAATTTGCAAAGTAAGTTGTATTAGAAGATGTTCTAATAACTTTGCAATGGATGGGAGCTATTGATTTGAGGTAAAATCTGGTACTTGCCTTAAAAACATCAAAAGTCTCCTATTATGCAAATAAGTTTGAATGAGCCTATTATGTGTATTGGGGTTTTTTAAAACAGATCTGAATGTTTCGTTTTATAAGCTTGGAAACTAACCCCTTATTTGAGTCAACATATTTGCAATATCTGCCATCACTATATCTGTTGAAAGTTCTAGATGAGGGTTTTAAAGAAAGGATTTAAAGTCCAGCCAGTATGGCCAGCAGCATTTCATAGCTAGTTATTCGAATTTGGGTACCTTTCCTGCCTTCTCTGAGCCTGTGGTTCCTGAACCGTAAAACAGAACTAATAGTACTTGCTCTGCTACCTCATAGGCTTAAAAAAAAAAAAACCTGACAGTGTAGGGCAGTGGTTCAAAATGTGGCCCAAGTACCCATAGGAGGTTTCGGTGGGTCCATAAGAATCTCCCTTTTTAAATTTTTCTTTTCACCTTATAAAGATGTTTTATTCTTTTTTTTTTTTTTGACACAGTCTCACTCTGATGAAACAGTCTCGCCCTGTTGCCTGGGCTGGAGTGCCATAGTGTCAGCCTAGCTCACAACAACCTCAAACTCCTGGGCTCATGTGATCCTCCTGCTTCAGCCTCCTGAGTAGCTGGGACTACAGGCACCCACCACCACACCTGGTTAATTTTTTCTGTTTTTAGTAGAGATGGGGTCTTGCTCTTGCTTAGGCTGGTCTTGAACCCCTGACTTCAAGCAATCCTCCCACCTTGGAACTCCCAGAGTGCTAGGATTACAGCCATGAGCCACCTCGCCCAGCCAAGAATCTTTCTTTTGTTAAGACCAAATTCTCCATATACTTGAATCAAAACGATATACAACAACATATTGAATGCAGAAGCAAATAAAAGAATCCAGCTGCTGTTTGGGGGGGGGGAGTTGAGACAGTCTCGCTCTGTCGCCCCAGCTAGAGTGCAGTGGCATCATCATAGCTCACAGCAACCTCAAACTCCTGGGCTCACGCGATCATCCTGCCTCTGTCTCCTGATTAGCTGGGACTACAGGCACCCACCACCACACCCGGCTAATTTTTTTCTATTTTTAGTAGAGATGGGGTCTCGCACTTGCTCAGACTGGTCTGGAACTCCTGAGCTCAAGTGATCCTCCGGCCTCGGCCTCCCAGAGTGCTAGGATTACAGGTGTGAGCCACCTCGCCCATCCTTCACTTTTATTAATAATTTCTAATACGGTAAATACTGATAAAAAATTATAAACATGTCTTAACAGTCTTTAATACTTTTTTAAGAGTATATCTGGATCTTGAGACCAAAACGTTTTAGAACTGCTAATATAGGATAATGATTGAGTACTTCCTATTGGGACAGTTCTTCTGCTGATAAAAACCATAAACTTAGGGGGAAAAAGTTCTGAGAAATACATTTGAGAGTTACAGAAACTAGAGTGAGGTCTGCAATTGAAAGAGGGGAACAACAGTGGATATGTTTCCATTTTTATAGCTTTTAGACCCAGGGAAAGTCCCAGTTGGTGATACAAGGAGGTGGCTAAAACTGGAATAGTAACCTGTAATCTAATCTCACTTGAAGAAAAAAAGACAGCTCAGAGTGATCAAATAGCTGGAAAGTGAAGGGGGATATCTTAGGATGTTGGGGTGGCATAACCCCAAATACTGCTTATAAACTGTGCTTGAATCTCTTGCAAACCCCTGAACTGTACATGTATGGAGCAGCCTCCAAAAAGCACACCTAAGGCTAAAAAAAAAAAAAGAACAGAGATTTCAGCTGCTGTCCACCATAGGGGAGGCAGAACTTGGAGTTTAAGTCCAGCTATGTTAATTGTCTGCAAAAACAAAAACATCAACACTCTTAGAAGGAATATTACAGAATCTAGAGTAAACTATATTAATTACAATGTCTGGGATATAATCTGAAATGACTAGACGGGAAACCATCACCCTAATCAATGGAGATTGACCCCAAAGTGACCCAAAGGTTGGATTTAGCAGAGAAAATTTAAAGCAGCTATGATAAGTATGCTCAAGGATATAAAGCAAAATAAGATTGTATATGTGAGCAAATAGGAATCTTAGCAGAGAAATAGAAAGTTTAAAAAAAGAATGAAATGAAAATTTTAGACCTGAAGATTTATCTGAAACAAAACATCTCCCTGAATGGGTTTAACAGATTAGAATTGACAGAGGACTCAGTGAATTTGAAGATAGATTAATAGAAAATATCTAATCTGAAACAGAAAGAGAAATAAAATTAGTGTATATGAAAGTTCTTTTTAAACTTCGGTGTTCTATATGAGTGTCAGGGTTTATTACTCCAGGTTTCTTTCACAGCCTAAACTTTTCCCTTTACATATGGACTGACTTCATAGTTTATAGATCAATGACATCTAAAAGAGTGCTCTCAAATTCTTTCTCCTTATCTCATTCGTCTCTTTTCCACTGTCAGAAAAAGATCCCTCTTTTCTCCACAGCTAACTGCTGCTTTTGATTGCATCCCTTCTGGCTTCTAGAGACTGCTGCCTTTCAGCCTAAGGGTCTTCCTTTGATCTGCAGCTTCCTCAGCGTCCTCTCCTGTCTGTGCCTACCCTCTGGTTTCTAACACCCCTTTAGTCAGATATTTTGCCCTCACTGCTTTCCTGAACTGTTGTCAGAGATCACTTGGAATCTCTTGGTCACCAAACTTGAGGGTGTTTATAAGGGGCCTCACCACCGTGTTTCTCTTCACTATTTTGTGCCATTGCCATTTCCTTCCTGCCAGTTTCTTGCCTCTCCTTCACCTCCCTTGCCTTTCCTCAGTGACAATATGTTTTCTTATTTCTCCTCTTCTGCCTTATTGTGTCTTTTCTGTGCTTTCCAGAGATTCATTCTTAGCTTTTTTTCCCTCTTATTTCATAGTCCCATCTGTACCTGGTTACTTCAGCCTTGTCATTTCAGAGGCCTAATCTCCCTCTACAGCCCTGCTTTCTCTAGAGCCCAGTCGCACTTACTGAGCCACTGTGATCACTAAACATTTCTACTCAGATGTCCTTGAGTAGACACCTGGAGCTCTCTGTGGCCAAAGTGAAACCTCTCTTTCCAAGCCAGTTTCTATGCCTCTTCTCTGGCTTTCTGGGACCATATCTTTATATCAATAGCTTGCACATGGCAGATACTATGCAAATATGATCTGAAGGAATGGATGAATTCCTCCAGTTATCCAAGCTGGAATTCTGAGCCTCACCTTTGACTTGATCGTCTATGTGGCTGACCACATCCAATCTGCTGCCCAGTCATGTTTTTTTTTTTTTTGTTTTTGTTTTTTGAGACAGAGTCTCACTCTCTTTCCCGGGATAGAGTGAGTGCCGTGGCATCAGCCTAGCTCACAGCAACCTCAAACTCCTGGGCTTAAGTTGATCCTGCTGCCTCAGCTTCCCGAGTAGCTGGGACTACAGGCATGCGCCACCATGTCCGGCTAATTTTTTCTATATATATTTTTAGTTGGCCAGATAATTTCTTTCTATTTTTAGTAGAGACGGGGTCTCACTCTTGCTCAGGCTGGTCTCGAACTCCTGACCTCGAGCGATCCACCTGCCTCGGCCTCCCAGAGTGCTAGGATTACAGGCGTGAGCTACCGCGCCGGGCCCCAAGTCATGTTTTATGTCTGATATATTTCTTGCATTCCTTGTTCATTCCCACTGCCATTACTTGGATATTGTAGTAAGCTCCTAGCCAGTCTTCCTTTTTCTATGCCTTTCCCTTACTAATGCTTTTTTTTTTTTGAGACAGAGTGTCACTTTGTTGCCCGGGCTAGAGTGAGTGCTGTGGCATCAGCCTAGCTCACAGCAACCTCAAACTCCTGGGCTTAAGCGATCCTACTGCCTCAGCCTCCCGAGTAGCTGGGACTACAGGCATGCGCCACCATGCTCGGCTCATTTTTTCTATATATATATTTTAGTTGGCCAGATAATTTCTATTTTTAGTAGAGATGGAGTCTCGCTTTTGCTCAGGCTGGAACTAATGCTTTTTGTATGTTGCTACTTGAGCAGTATTGACTCACAGGCCTTATGATGGTGATGATGATAATAACTGGCATTTATTGAACACTTGCTATGGGCCCCACCATTTCGAAATGCTTATATGCATTGTCATATTAAATCCATATAACAACCTATAAGGTAGATACTGTCTTTAACCATTTTTTATAAGTGAAACAGACATAGAGTTGTATCTGAAGACCAAACACCCGGTAAATAGCAGAGCTGGAATTTTAAGCTGATTCCAGAGTCCAAGCTTTAACTACTGTAGTATTGTCCCTCCTACAGAGTAAGTAACTGATCATGCTGTTCTCACTCAAACATCTTATGTAGTTCACTTTAAAACCCTTTACATTTAGTATCCTCTGTGAGCTGACCCCATCTCTTGTTGTTTCCTTCTGCTTGCTTTGTTTTTTTTCCTATGCCAAACTGAATTCTTCTGTTATCTAATATTCATACCCCTCCCATTAATTTTACTCATTCCATTTTTTTCTGCCTGTTCATGTAAATCCAGTTGAAATGCCTTATTTTCCATCAAGTCGCCATATTTATCTCCCCCTTATAGTATGTTTTCTGAACTGCTCTGTGACACTCAGTGCTTTTGCTTCATCTTAAAATTACTGTCTGATGTTCTACCTTCCTTATGAGCCTGTAATCTTATTTTTCTGTCTCTATGCCTTGTACAATGCATGCTTTCAAATATTTTTTCTTTTTTAAATTTCTTTTTAAAAATATTTGTTGGCCGGGCGCAGTGGCTCACGCCTGTAATCCTAGCACTTTGGGAGGCTGAGGCGGGTGGATCGTTTGAGCTCAGGAGTTCGAGACCAGCCTGAGCAAGAGCAAGACCTCGTCTCTACTAAAATAGAAAGAAATTATATGGACAGCTAAAAATATATATAGAAAAAATTAGCTGGGCATGGTGGCGTGTGCCTGTAGTCCCAGCTACTCGGGAGGCTGAGGCAAGAGGATGGCTTGAGCCCAGGAGTTTGAGGTTGCTGTGAGCTAGGCTGATGCCACGGCACTCTAGCCTGGGCAACAGAGTGAGACTCTTGTCTCAAAAACAAAAAAAAAAATTTGTTGAGTAAGTGAAGAATTTGACTGTTACTTATAGACCATTAACCATAAGATTTTTGGCTTATTAGTGGGCTATTTCTCATTTCCATATGGTTCAATAGTTCATTATACTAATGCATAATATAGAATAGAAAGAGCTGCTAAAAATGTTTATTATCTGAGGGTTTAGTTTTTTTGAGACAATTTGTAAGGCTAGTTTAAGGTACTTCAATTTGAACCATTTCATTGGTTCTAGGACATGTTTTTCACATACTGAAATTTCTAATATAGAGGGTTTTTTTTTAATCCCCTGTAAATTGATGGTGTTTTAGAATCAGGGAAATGTGTTAAGTACAATAAATAGTGACTTTTAGGTAAATGGCCTCTTGGAACAATGCCCACAATTTGGATTTTTGTTTATATTCCTAGAGGATAGGTTCAAGTCTGTACCTTCTGTTATCTTGTTATTTCTTATTTTTTGCTGTGTAAAGTCTTTTAAAAATGATATGGTAAGGGATAAGAGTTTTGTTTTTTTTTAATTGGAGGAGGAATGGGGAAAACTATTACGTTCGAAGAAGTAGGGTTTAAAATAATGCATCAGTGTAGAGTTAAATGCAGGATTCCTAAAGTACAGTATTACTTAAAACTTTAAAACATGCAAAACAATATTCTACCTTCTTAAATGTTATATACCTATCAGTAAGAATGTACTGATGTATAAGAGAGTCATAAACATCAAATTCAGGATGGTGGTTACTTTGGAGGCAAGGTGGGTGGGAGGATAGAATGAAGGAGATATGTGAGGAAGCCTCTACCATGTTTGTAATCTTGTTTGGTTTTTGTTTTAAGACAGGGTCTTGCTCTGTTGCCTGGGCTAGAGTACAGTGGTATGATCATAGCTCACTGCAACCCCAAATTCTTGGGCTCAAGCAATTCTCCTGCCTCAGCTTCCCTAGTTGCTATAACTACAGGCATGGACCACCATGCCTGGCTAATTGTTTTACTTTTTGTAAAGGTGGAGTCTTGCTATGTTCCCCAGGCTTGTCTCAAACTCCTGGCCTCAAGGGATCCTCCTTCCTCAGCCTCCCAAAGTGCTAGGATTACCGGTGTGAGCCACCGCACCTGTCCTATAATGTTTATTTTCTGTGCTGAGTAGTAGGTGGATGGGTGTTTGTTGCAGTGTTCCCTATACCTACTTGTATATCTGAAATATTTTATAATTTTTTTAAAAAGGAGGGGAAAAGGAATATGTAGATATGTATTTATATTAAACTTTAATAAAAAGTTTTTTAAAGTTCAAACCATATACTTCCCCGCTTCCCCACCCCCCAAGCTCCCCTACTACATAGTTTCCCTCCCAGAAATGAACATTTTACTGGTTTCTTTGAATCTTTCCAGAGATGTATGTATAAACAAGAACATATTTACATATTAATTCCTCTCCCACCTTTAAAAATAAAATAACCATTCCACTCCTTTTACATAAAGAATAGTCTTCTCTGTATAATTGTACGTTATGCCTTTTTCACTTAATATATCTTGGAGATTATTCCATATCAGTACATTAAATATGTAGTTTTAATGAGAATAGATTCTACCTTTCTTTTTTTTTTTTTTTTGGAGACAGAGTCTCACTCTGTTGCCTGGGCTAGAGTGCCGTGGCGTCAAGCCTAGCTCACAGCAACCTCAAACTCCTGGGCTCAAGCAATCCTTCTGCCTCAGCCTCCCGAGTAGCTGGGACTACAGGCATGTGCCATCATGCCTGGCTAATTTTTTCTGTATATATTTTTAGTTGTCCAGCTAATTTCTTTCTATTTTTAGTAGAGAAGGGGTCTTGCTCTTGCTCAGGCTGGTCTCGAACTCCCGAGCTCAAGCAGTCCTCCCGCCTCGGCCTCCCAGAGTGCTAGGATTACAGGCGTGAGCCACCAAGCCTGGCCTAGATTCTACCTTTTATCAGTAATAATTATTATCGTTACCAGTTATATTCTAGACTTTATCTGCTAACAAACAAATATTTGTTTTGCTGTATTATATTTGCTTCATCAGCAGGAAATCTTGAGTTTCTCCCTGATTCTTCTTTCCAAACACATGAGGCTTTCCATGGGTATCGCTTTATTGTTTTTGTCTTTTTTTTTTTTTCCTTAGAGACAGGATCTCACTCTGTCACCAGGGCTGGAGTTCAGTGGCCATATCACAGCTCATTGCAGCCTTGAACTCCTGGGCTCAAGCAGTCCTCCAGCCTCAGCCTCCTGAGCAGCTAACTACAGGCATTTGCTAATTTTTTTAATTTTTTGTAGAGATGAGGTCTTGCTGTGTTGCTCAGGCTGGTCTCAAACTCCTGGTCTCAAGCAATCCTCCCACCTCTGCCTCCCATTGTGCTGGGATTACAGGCATGAGCTACTGCCTGGCCCAATGGGTGTCTTTATGTGTAACCCTTCTGTTCCCTAGGCTTCTCCAGTTTGTGGATCATATTCCCTTTGGGAGGTGGGGAGGAATGAAATTTGGGCTCTGGACCTCAGTTGCCTGGGTTTGAATCCCCTGCTTTGCTACTTACTATCAGTGTGACCTTGAGTAAATTACTTTAACTCTCTGTGTTGTGTTAATTCAACTCCTTCATCTGTAAGAGGCATTTAGTATTCCCTTTCTTGCAGAGTTATATTGAGAATTAAATGAGTGAAAAGTGCCTAACATGTAGGCAGCACTATAAAATGTTAGCTATTTTTATCATATGATCGATCCCTCAACTGTCTGCTACCCAGGCTACTGCCAGTCTCCAGATGGCTAACCCCATACTCTACCACTGTCCTCCTTAAACCTTGGTCTCTCTGGCTAGTGAGGGAACCTCATTCTCTTTTTCAGAGTCTGCTCTTTCAGAGGATGTTCTCCCAGCCACCCAGTGATGCCTTTATTCTATACCTGCCTTCTCCCTAAAGCTTCAGGGCTCTCTGCACAGCTAGGGTAGAGAAGGTAATGAAAACTAGGGCACTCCTGAATGTCCTTGGTGCTCATAGTAGGCCTCTTGGCCAGAATTCTGCATATTCTGCCTCATGTAGGATTTTCCCCCTGAGACCCAATTGTTCCATCCTGCCTTCTACTTCCTTTGGGAACCTATATTATTTAGGTGTGTCTGAATTTAGTTGAGATCAGGGTTTAAGTTCTTTCTCATGAGGCTCCTGGGCCCCATGTAAATCAGGGGATGCGGTTTAACATCTATTTTAAGGGTTCCTGAGCTACTGTGACTGGTAAGTCCCCCTAATATTTTATGATAGTCAGGAAGCCTGTGTCCCCTGAGCACCAGAGGATCCCTAAGGAGCAGTGACAGCTCTAGCCCAGCCCAGACACCTTGTTTTGTTATTAACATTTATAGCTTAACATTGGAATAGTAGTTTCTCTTACAACATGATTTTCACATAGATTATCTCATTTAACTCTGAGGCAGGGATCAGTTATCTTATTTCTATTTTTCCAATGAGGAAACAGGATTAGAAACATTGTGGTCACATACATAGGAAAGGACAGGCCTTCCTTTTGTTCATATGTCACTCATACTAAGCTAACTTCTTACCAGATGAAAAACGGTCATATTTTACAGTTCAGCAGAGTTTATATCAGTTGTCATAATGGAGGGGTTTAATGTTAACTAGGTTTGAGGTAAAAATAACAGTATTTAGAAGTGTTGAATAATTTTATTTAACCTTAGGGCTCCTTACAATTTTATAGATTTGTGTGGACTGTAGGCATTTTGTAAAAACTATATATATACATACACACATATGTATTTATGTTGTCCTTTTTCTCAGAGCCACAATGGACACTGCTAGTCATAGCCTTGTCCTTTTGCAGCAGCTGAACATGCAGCGAGAATTTGGTTTTCTGTGTGATTGCACAGTTGCTATTGGAGATGTTTACTTCAAAGCCCACAGAGCAGTGCTTGCTGCCTTTTCTAACTATTTCAAGATGATATTTATTCACCAAACAAGGTAAGGATGTGTTTTTATAAATCAGAAGAATTTTTAATATTGTGATTTATATAAGCTTTATTATAATATTATTTTGGAGATTCTTTGTTATGGGATCACCCTAAGAAAAAAAAATTATTATAATTTTTTTTGTACATCAGTCATTAAACTCTGTATAGGATCCAAGGCGGATGATAAGAATGAAAACAATAATAGCTAAAATTTATTGAAGGCTTATCCCATACCCAAGCATTAAGTATTTACTCTATAATGTAAATTTGACTGCTATCCCTATTTTAGAGAAAAGAAAAGGAAACTGAGATTAACTTGTAAGTAACTTGCCTATTCAGGGTTGTACAGATAACAGGTGGGACTCAAATGCAGCCTTATCTGAAGCTAAAGGTCTGTGCTTTTAATTGCTAAGTTGTTGGTTTCTATTTCATTACACTTTTCCTAGCAAGGTTTCAGTGTCGTAATTCTACCCACCACATATTCCATATTACAGTTCAGAGGTCATTTGTTTCAAATATTTTTTCAAAGACTTCTTTTGCTTTTTCAAATTTGGGTTACCCCAAAATAATAGGCATGTAAGGAAAGGGCAGGAAATGAGTATTCAGATTCTGAGCTCTTGGTGAAGAGTAGTTTTAGTCCATCCTAGGTTGAAAGTGACAGAACACTCTATGTTTTTGTTTTGTTTAGAAATGGGGTCTCACTCTGTCACCCAGGCTGGAGTGCAGTGGCACAATCATAAGCTCACTGCAACCTCAAACTCCTGGGCTCAAGCAACTCCCACCTCAGCCTCGCAAATAACTGGGATTACAGGTGCAAGCAACTATGCCTGGCTCACTGTATGTTTTTTTAAAGGACCTTACATGAAATATTAATACTTAGGAGTTCAGCCTCAATTATACATTTCAATATAATTGTTCATTCATTCAAATATTTATCTAATACTTACATGTCAGGTACTGTGTTAGACCCCAGTAATAGATAAGTTATATTCTTTGGCCTCAAGAAATTCATAGTCTGATAGAGAGGTAATGTGGGTAAAGCAAATAATTAAGTATAATGTACCTCTCTGTGCCTCAGTTTCCTTGTCTGTAAAATGCTACAACAGTATACTCACCCATGGGTATTGAGAAGGTTAAATGGATGAATAATATTAAAGTGCTTAGAAAAGAGCTTTGCACTGTTAGTTGCTGTTATTAATAATGTGGTAAGTCTATCATAGAAGTGTGTACAAGTTAGAGTAGGGTTTCAGCAGCCCTATTTTCAGAGGGTTGGAACAGGTTTTATAGAGGCCTTGGATTTTAAAGAATCAGAAGGAGTTTTTCAGGTGTTACAGAGGAATGTTAGAAGGTGCATTGTAGGTAGAGGGAAAATACGGCATGAAAACATATATAGCTATGAACCACACTAGCATATTCAGACAATAGAGTAGATCAGCATGATTGGAATGTATGACACAAAGGGGAAAGGAGGTTGGAGTGGAGGACAGGACAGGTGATGGGCAGCCTTTCAGCCAGGCCACTGAGTTTCTTCTCTGACCTAAGTGTCAGTGTAGATTACTTTCACTATATTAGAAATGCTACCTTCAGATCAATCTCCTCTGAAAGCTGTGAGTTGGTTCAGTTCTCAAAGCACCTATGGTGTGCCAGGCACAATGCTAAATTAAACCAAGGAGATACAAAAGTGGCAGGCCTGCTATATAATATCTGTGTTGAGCAACTAAAAATCGTATTAGCAGAACTCTGAACTGATGTCCAAAAAAAACCAAAAAACCCTGCTACAGACCATGTAAATGGGTGGGGCAGAGCTAAGAGTGGAACCCAAGAGGGAGAGATATCAGGACTAAAGAAATAGATTGCCATCCTATTGACACCCAGTGCATTGTGATGCATTGACACAAACTTTGCTTTATGGAAGGTAAGCCATTGACTGATTGCATTGTTCCTTGGTATCCAACATTTCCTTCAAGTGGTCTGTATTCTAATTTTGCAAGGGGTTTTCTGATTTTTTCTTATGCAATTGTTTCCATCCATTAACTGAATTCTAGATTCATATGTAAAAATTGAGTTTAGGATTATTTTAAAGCTTTTCAAAATTATACCTATTACATATTCATTTGTGATTTAAAGAATAGATGTATAAATATATTTTAGAAGCAAAAATAAGGTTAGCATAATTTTTTAATATTACCAATTTTAATAGATTTTCTTTAAAATTTTTAAACATTTTTGTGGCAATGTATATGAATATAAAATTTGCCATATTTACCATTTTTGAATTATATAATATAGTGGCAGTAATCACATTCACAGTGTTGTGCAACCGTTACCACTATCTATTTCCAAAACTTTTTCATCACCCCAAACAGAAACACTATATCCATTGAGCAATAACTCCCCATCCCTTCACCCTCAGCCCCCAGAGACCTAATCTACTTTCTGTCTCTATGAATTTACCTATTCTAGATATTTTATGTGATATGTGTCCTTTTATGTCTGGCTTATTTTACTTAGCATAATGTTTCATAGTTTGCAGTTCATCCATGTTGTAGCATGTATCAGAACTTCATTCCTTTTTCTGGGTAAATAATATTCTATCGTATGTATATGCCACATTTTGGTTATTCATTCATCTTTTGATGGACATTTGGGTTGTTTCTACCTTTTGGCTACTATCAATAATGCTGCAGTGAATATTGGCATACAGGTATCTGTTTGAGTACCTGTTTTCTGTACTTTTGGTTATAATACTCAATAGACTGTTAAATTCCTTAAGAGCAGGGTACCTATTTTATTCATTATTTTTCTACCCCCTGGCACCTAGTATAGTGCACATCACTTAGGAGTCACTCGATTAGTGTTAATGTTGAACTAATCAGAATATTTGTCTGTGTTTCCTAACTTGATGCAGTAGATTGAATACATCAAGACTTATTGTTGGGGCCGGGCGCAGTGGCTCATGCCTGTAATCCTAGCGCTCTGGGAGGCCGAGGCGGGTGGATCGTTTGAGCTCAGGAGTTCGAGACCAGCCTGAGCAAGAGCGAGACCCTGTCTCTACTAAAAATAGAAAGAAATTAGCTGGACAACTAAAATATACACAAAAAATTAGCCGGGCATGGTGGTGTGTGTCTGTAGTCCCAGCTACTCGGGAGGCTGAGGCAGAAGGATCACTTGAGCCCAGGAGTTTGAGGTTGATGTGAGCTAGGCTGATGCCATGGCACTCTAGCCTGGGCAACACAGTGAGACTCTGTCTCAAAAAGAAAAAAGAAAAAAAAACCTAAGAAAAAAGAAAAAAATTAAAAAAAAAAACAACTTATTGTTGGGCCGTAAAAATGAAAGTTTCAAGGTTTAAGCTTTTGTGGTAATGTTTCGTCAAGGTAGACTGCTAAGTTTGAACTTCTTGGGAAGAAATTTTGTTAGCCTAAGACTGTGCTGTAAACTAAAAGGCCAACTGGGTTATGTTTCATTTTCTGTGGGTCTGTTTTTGTTTTTTAACAGTGAATGCATAAAAATACAACCAACTGACATCCAACCTGACATATTCAGCTATTTGTTGCACATTATGTACACGGGGAAAGGGCCAAAACAGATTGTGGATCATAGTCGTTTGGAGGAAGGGATTCGATTTCTTCACGCCGACTACCTTTCTCACATTGCAACTGAAATGAATCAAGTGTTCTCACCAGAGACTGTGCAGTCCTCAAATTTGTATGGCATTCAGATCTCAACGACCCAAAAACCAGTTGTCAAACAAGGGCTGGAGGTCAAAGAAGCTGCTTCCAATAACAGTGGAAACAGAACTGCTGTCCAGGGTGACCATCCCCAGTTGCAGCTCTCTCTTGCTATTGGACTGGATGATGGCACTGCAGAGCAGCAGAGGGCCCATCCTGCTACCCAGGCCTTGGAGGAGCACCAGAAGCCCCCAGTGTCCATCAAGCAGGAGAGATGTGACCCGGAACCAGTGATCTCCCAGAACCATCCCTCACCCCCATCAGAGGTAACAGGCCCCACTTTTACTGAAAACAGTATCAAAATACACTTATGCCATTACTGTGGGGAACGTTTTGATTCCCGTAGTAACCTAAGACAACATCTCCATACACATGTATCTGGATCCCTCCCATTTGGTGTCCCTGCTTCCATTCTGGAAAGTAATGACCTTGGTGAAGTGCATCCACTTAATGAAAATAGTGAGGCTCTTGAATGCCGCAGGCTCAGCTCCTTTGTCGTGAAGGAGAATGATCAGCAGCCTGACCACTCAAACCGGGGTACCACAGAGCCTTTGCAGATCAGTCAAGTATCTTTGATCTCCAAAGACACAGAGCCAGTAGAATTAAACTGTAATTTTTCCTTTTCAAGGAAAAGAAAAATCAGCTGTACCATCTGTGGTCATAAATTTCTTCGAAAGAGCCAATTGTTGGAACACATGTTTATACACAAAGGTAAATCTTACAGATATAATCGATGCCAAAGGTTTAGTAATGCATTGGGCCAGAGATTTCAGCCATATTGTGACAAATGGTCTGACGTCTCCTTGAAAAATTCTCACTTGTCACAAGAACATTTAGATGTGCCTTGTGCCTTAGAGTCAGAGCTCACACAAGAAAATGTGGATGCTATCTTAGTTGAGTAGCAGTTTCTCCTTCAGAATTTTTATACCAATTCTGAAAAAGAAAATTCACATAGCATTTTTTATTCATAAAGTATTTTCCTCCTCAGGTTCCCCATTGATTCTTTTTCTTTGCAATTTATCCATAGTTTAAAGGTTGTATGTGTTAGGTCTTTGTTTTTTGTTTTTTTTTTTTTAAATATGGAACACTTCACAAATTTGCATGTCATCCTTATGCAGGGCCCATGCTAATCTTCTCTGTATCGTTCCAATTATAGTACATGTGCTGCCAAAGCAAGCATAGTATTAGGTCTTTTTATTATAAGACATATGAATACATGGCTATTAAAATGTGAACTTTTCATAAATTAAATCACAGTTTAGAAACCAGAAATCAATATAGAAATATGGAAACTTTAGAGTGAATAGTTATTTATAGAATTTCTAAGTTTTTTCAGGTTGTAGAGTCAGTAAAATCAAATTAAAGTAAATGAAATCTGTTTTAAAGAATATTCTTTATTACAGGTGTGGTGGCTTATGCCTGTAATCCTAGCACTCTGGGAGGCTGAGGCAGGAGGATCACTTGAGCTTAGGAGTTTGAGGCCAGCCTGAGCAAGAGCAAGACCCTGTCTCTGCTAAAAACAGAAAAATTAGCCAGGCGTGGTGGTGCGTGCCTGTAGTCCCAGCTACTCGGGTGGCTGAGACAGGATGATCACTTGAACCCTGGAGTTTGAGGTTGCTGGGAGTTAGGCTGACACCACAGGACTCTAGCCCAGGCAACAGAGCAAGACTGTCTCAAAAAAAAAAAAAAAAAAAGAATATTCTGAACTATCACTTTTGGCTTACATTTCACATGAATTAAGCCCCTATGAGGATTATTCAGAAATATTTTTGCCATGTAGAAAAATAATAGTTATTTTAATGCAGAACTGTATGTTATAATGTATAAAAGATTTGTTGTAAGACATAGTTATACCAAATCATGAGTAGTTTTACCTTTTACTCACTAGGTCTGCAATATCTTACATTGGCTTTTATTTATATTTTAACATTGAGTATACCTCATTTTTAATAAAAAAAATTGTAGTTAAAAGAGAGAAAAGGAGAATAGTCCAAGAGATTAAAAAAAAATCTTTAAGAGAGAAGCAGTAATATACATACAAATAGATAAGCACACAGAGACAGAAATTCAGCTGAAACTGCATTAACATCCCAGGGTTGATACCTTAGTCCTGAGTGTTTTTCTAGAGACCTTAAGAGCAATTTGAGATTTTTATAATGAAAGGTTTACATGAGTTTAAAAAGGAAAATGATAAAATACAAATCATCTTTCTACCCTCAGTGCCAAAGGATTTTCTAGGCTTCCTGAGTTGGTATTAATTTTCTAAAAATCACTTGAAAAAATAATTTTTAAGCCAGGTGTGGTGGTACATGCCTATAGTCCCAGCTCCTTGGGAGGCTGAGGCAGGAAGATAGCTCAAACCAAGAAGCTTGAGGACAGCCTGGGCAACATAGCAAGAGCCCATCTCTTAAAAAAGAAAGAAAGAAAAGGTAATTCTTAGTGCCACAGTTTTCACTTTTTTCTGTTCTATAAAACCGGCAAAGTGGATATATTCAGTATTCTATAACTATGTTTAAAATACATGATGATAGCTTTCCCTTTGTAAATAAACTTAATTCCCTTTTATAATGGTGACACTAAAACACTAGAAAAATTAAAGTTTATGAAATAAATGATAGATTCTCCTGCTCTATGTACCTAGGAAATAGCTGGTCAAACTTCACCACAAAGGATAGCTCTAAATTGTTTCTGAAATGTTTAAATTTCAAATACTAGATAATCAAGGATAGC
The DNA here is from genome assembly GCF_020740605.2 of Lemur catta. NCBI lineage: Eukaryota > Metazoa > Chordata > Mammalia > Primates > Lemuridae > Lemur > Lemur catta. The sequence goes on from NC_059128.1 coordinate 33,673,567, forward strand.
AAGAGAGAGGCTCCAAAACAGCCTTATCTTTTCTGTATGCTGCCCTGTGGTTAAATTCTAAACTTCACAGACATTTGAATACATCTAATAAATTTGTTTTGTGAGGCTTAGAATTTAACCGCATACAAAACTCTTGAGCTCCCTCCTGACTGAACAGCTCTGAGGACATTTCCTGACACATTCAACAGCATCAGTGTTCAGTCAGGAGGGAGCTGAAAGAGTAATCCAGCTCATTCTAAGGACACAAAGGTTTTCTCTGGGTAAACAGTGAATTTAGGTGAATTACAGTGATAAGTTTTTCTTGAAGGCTAAATGAAGAAACTGGCATTTTCTAAGGCAGTTGAGTTTCTCCCTTAGACAAATGAATAAAGCCTCTTGGGATCAAGACTGATGTGTGTTGAGAGCAAAATCTAACTAGCTATTGATAGGATCAATTGTATATTGGGATTGTTTAAAACAAATGTGTTCTCTATGTGGTCAGTACTTCATCTAATCTTAAACATTTTTCTACCAATTCACTTAAACAATTATTCAAACTTGTACTACCTTCAAAGATTTCATCTCATAGAAAGAACACAAAATATTAACATTGATTTTTTAAATGTATTTTAGCTTATTTGGGACAGATTACCTAGCCTTTTCAAGTCAAATTTTATTCTTTTTGAAATAATTTTTCTGATATTTCTCCTTTATATTCTTCCCTATTTGCCCAGGCATTAGTCCTTGACACAGGAAGTCCTTGTGTAGCTAAAGGGTGGGAGTAGAGGTGTATGTGGGTGGTGCGGTAAGCAGCACTATAGGGCAGAGTCTGGAGAAACGGTAAATTTGCTTGCCTGTGGCTGATTGGCCATGATAGACAATGATTTACGGCAGAAATATATCTACATTTGTTGAGTGTTAAGGAAATAGTAGTTAACTTTATTCATAGTGTTCCTTTTAATATTAGAAATTCAAAGCAAATGCTCTTACCTTAGTCCTCATAACATTCTGTTTTAGGAAGTGGAAAAATGTTAGCTTCATTTTATAGAAAAAACCCCCAAAGGCTGAATTCCAGAGAGGCAATGAATGGTGTAGGACCCCAGTTTTGTTTTTTTTCCACCATTCATTCTGCAGGCATTTTTTTAAAGTAACTGTCATATGCCTAATACTGTGCCTTCAGTGTTATTTCTTTAAAAACATGATTCCTTACTGAGAAATCTACTTTGTATTTAAAAAGTTTTCCCAGCTAAAACCTTTAGTTTTGACTACATCATCTGCAAAATGGAGCTATACTTTTAGCCAGCCACCTAATAATATAGTGTGGTTTGCATAATGATTGCCAAGCTTAAAACTGGAAATGCCATATGCACTTTTCACTGGTGTATCAGGCAAATACTAAACAGACATTTTCCCCTTGGATCAGCTTAAAATTTTCCCTTCTTTCCAGATCCCACATAGACTTGTATTCTGGAGAAAAATAGAGACTGTTTCAGTATTTGTCCTTATTTAGCATATCATCATAATCCAGTATCTAGTAAGTACAGTCTGCCGTATAAGAAAACCAAAATTTCTTGATTTATAACTCTTGAGATTGTTACTTCTTGCTCTTGACTTTCTGATTTCTTGTCTGTAAAGTAGGTATAAGCAATACCTACCTCACAGGGGTGTTGTGAGGACTTGTATTAAAATATTAAGTTCTCTCAGTATTATTGATAAAAGCCAAACATATGAACTACATTTATTCTGTAGCTAACCCTATTAACTTCAGTATTCCAACCTGTAAATTCTAGAACATCTTAGAAGCAGTCTTGTACTATTTAATATTCAATTAATTGACAAAACTCTTATTATTTTTTACAACTACTCTAGAAAAAGCAGTGTTACTAGAATTCGTATTCTACCATAGTTTAATCATCACTATTTCTCTTTAACCTTCAGCAAGAAGGATATTAGTTCTTTGGCATTTTGGAGAATAAAACCTTGCCAATTTCAGCTTTATTGAAAGTTCCCCTAAACATATTGTTTATATGTAGGAAAACAATAAAATACCATCTTTATTTCTTTGATGTAGGTGATCTAAGTAGTAGATGGGGACAGGAAATGGAGTGAGGATAATATAGCAATTCATTAATGTTATTTTAAGATAGTATTGGATTAGCTGGGTGTGTTGGCTCACGCCTACAGTCCTAGCTATTTGGGAGGCTAAGGCAGGAGGATTGCTTGAGCCCAGGAGTTCAAGGTTATTGTGAGATATAATCGTGCCACTGCACTCCAGCCTGGGTGACAGAGTAAGACCTTGTCTCTAAAAAAATAAAACAGTATTGGAAAAGTCTTCACTAAAAACTGAAGAAAATACATACTAATCATGGAAAAAGATAACATTCTGGAAAATGTATAGTTCATTAAAGTTTATTTGTACAGGCAAATGTAACTTGGATCCTTGATGATAAGTAATCAATTTGTTATAGTAATTGATATAAAAATAGGCCATGTGAAGAGTTTTCATAATGTAACTTGTGTTTTTGTATGTTTTGAACTAAATGCAGGTCTGTGGCACTTTATTATAATGAATTTTTAAATTCTTAAGAGTGAAATCTGTAAATGATTATTCTCTACTGTACATCTGTGTTTGTATGGTTGGACTTTTTGAAAACTGTTGAAGTTACACAATCCCAAGCCTGGATGTCTTAAACACAAGGAATCATAAACTCTGATTTTTGTCTTCAAGATCTGGAAGAATCCATGGTACTTCAGTATGTATCTGTGCTACACTTGATAACTTAGTAAATATTAATCCAGTGCAATTGATATTAGCTGTTATCAACTCCTCTATTTTATGCCACATAATCATTTAGTCAGAAGAGATCAAATATAAACTTAAAGTACTTTAAAAAGAACTTGGATTATAAAAACGTGGACAATAAAAAGGCCCACTAAAAATTTTTCAAAACACCTGTAACATATAGCAAATACAGGAGACTAAAATCAATAATACATTGTATGGTTAAACTCTTCTGCCTAATGTACTGTGAATTTGCTTTAGAAACATTCTTTTAGAAAGTTCTGTATCCTCTATTTGAAATGAAAACAACGGATTTCATGTATTTTACTAAGACAAATAAATTGATGTGACTTAATCACAAACAAAACCTTTTATTAGCTCAGCTTATAGGATGTGCTCTTATTTTACAGCAGTGTCTGCCAAATGCTGGCTTCCTAGTGTTGAGGTAAGTAGTCTCTGTGCTGGGCAACATTTTGGAAGTGTAATGCAAAAATGCATCCGTGGACCCAATTCTTACCAGCCATAATCTGTGTTAATAGAAAATTGGTGTCCTTTCATATCTACCATTATAGACTTAAAAAAAGAACAAACAAAAGAAAGAAAAGTAGTGTCCTAATCAAGTGCTTTCCAACTACCATCTCTGGGAAGAAAAGTCGTATCTAGTCATTTCCTGGGATTTTCTTGTTCTTGCTTTGCTTCTTTCTTCCCTACTTACACTCTATTGGATCTCCTCCTGCCCTGATAACATGATTTACAACAGTAGTTTTCAACCAAGGTGTGTTAGGCTTCTCCAAAGAAAAAGAACCAACATGTAGAACCAAAGGGGGTGGAAAGATACTGATTTATTATAAGGAATTGGCTCATGCAATTACAGAAGCTGAGATGTCCCAAGATCTATAGCTGCCAATCTGGAAAGCCAGGGGAACCAATGATATTGTTCTAGTCTGAGTCCAAAGGCCTGAGAACCAGGAGAACTGATGGCATAAGTTCCAGTCCAAAAGCTGGCAGGCTTGAGATTCAAGAAGAGCCAATGTTTCTGTTTGAGTCTAAAGGCAGGGAAGGACCTATATCCTAGCTCAAGCAGTCAGGCAGAAGAAGGTCCCCTTTTTGTTCTATTGTGGCCTTCATCTGATTGTATGAGGGCCACCCACATCAGTGAGGGCAATCTGCTTTACTCAGTATACTGAATGAAATGTTAGTCTCATCCAAAAACACCCTCACAAACACACCCAGCATAATGTTTGAGTAAATATCTACAGTATATGTTGTGATGGTTGTCAGGAATTAAAGGATACAAAGAAATGTAATTTTGGGATTTCTATCACAGATATTTTTGGAGTTAATATTGTTATCGTGGAGTATGAGATATGTTCAGAATTAAATTCTATTTTTATTAACCTTTATACCAGCTTTAAGATAAAAAATGTGATTATTAAAAATCAGATGGATCAATTAGCAAGACAGTTTTAATTCTATTCAAATAATGTTTGAAGTAAATAATTGTGTCTCTAAAGAGGCCTTCATGAAATTAAAATGTGATTGTAGGTTGTAATTTGTGTAATTTTTTTTTTTTTTTTTTTTTTTTGAGACAGAGTCTCACTCTGTCACCCAGGCTACAGTGCAGTGGCATCGTCATAGCTCACTGCAATCTCCAACTCCTGGGCTCAAGTGATCCTCCTGCCTCAGCCTCCCGAGTAGCTGGGACTAAAGGCCTGAGCCACCATGCCCCGCTAATTTTTTTCTATTTTTAGTACAGACAGGGTCTCACTCTTGCTCAGGCTGCTCTCAAATTCCTGAGCTCAAGTGATCCTCCTGCCTCAGCCTCCCAGAATGCTAGGATTATAGGCATGTAATCTACCTCTCCAGGCCTGTGTAAATTTTTAATCTGGCCAAAAGGTGGCAGCAGTGCACTTTTTTCGTTTTGTTTTGTTTTTTTTTGGAACCAGGGGTGTCATGATAGCTCACTGCAACTTCAAACTCCTGAGCTCAAACGATCTTCCTGCTTCAGCCTCCCAGAGTACTAGAATTACAGGCGTGAGCCACCTCATCCAGCCCCAATGTACCTTTTAAAAATGTACATTATACTCAAATTCAGCATTACTATTTACTTAATTTACTATTTAGTGCTTAGCTATTTTTGGATCATAATTTATAGAGCCAAGACTAATGAGAATTTTCTTTAAATTTCATAATACAAGGTACTACAATATCTTGACATCCTTTTTAATCAAGATGCCTCTAATTTACATATAAATCAATCACTTTTTAAAATGTCCCATTTATTGTGATTGTTGTATTGAGTTTGGGGGTTTTTTTGGGTTTTTTGAGACAGGGTCTCACTCTGTCACCTGGGCTAGAGTGCAGTGATCTCATCATAGCTCACTGCAACCTCAAACACCTGGGCCCAAGTGATCCTCCTGCCTCAGCCTCCGCAGTAACTGGGACTACAGGCATGCACCACCATGCCTAGATAATTTTTGCTTTTTGTAGGAACGGGTTCTCACTATGTTGCTTAGCCTGGTCTCCAACGAGCGTCTGACCTCAGGTGATTCTCCCGCCTCAGCCTCCCAGTGCTAGGATTACAGGTGTGGGCCACTGTGCTCAGCCCTATATTGAGCATTTCTGAAGATTTTTTCAAGTCATTAACAGTAAGGCCTTGGAATTTTAGTCCAGTCACATTGGCTCTTCTAATCAGGCATCAAACTCAGTTTTTGGTTTTCTGCCTGGTCAATAGATCAATAATTGGAGGACATTAAGTAAATTCTGCCTTGCTTGTTTCTTGCCTCTTGTTTCTTTTCTTCACATCCACAACCTGTGAAGTAGACTGGTATATTATTTACTGAAATTGACTTTCCTTTCCAACTATGATTGGTTCAACTACTGACTTTCTACAGTGGTTTTCTTTCTTTCTTCTCTCACTTTCCATTCAGTTCCATTCTGAGTGAGCTAAGACCTTTCTCTTTAATAGAGTTTTCTTCAACTCTTCTTGCTGGCCAATATTGAGTGAATATAGTCTGTCTCTCCCCCCATCATTTCTGCTTGCAAAATTATTATTATCGTAGGACTTTGTACCAAATCATCAATTGCTTCTCAGTTTATTTTATAGCTAATGAGCCAGTTTGGAAAGTGAGCCCACTTTCCCTCAAGTAAAGTCTGTTCCAGTGCTTATACAATGTTGGAACTTTTTTCATTGAAACAACTTGGTGATTTTGTATCAAAATAATGGGAAAAAATGTTACTTAAGCTATAAGAACACCCTGATATCCTTTTATGTGAGAAGTCTGAAGGAATGGCAGTGCTCAGGGAGGCATTCTTTGTACACCTGATAGGTCCCTGCTGTCCTGGGAACAGGTGCAGAGGCTTGTGCAGGTAGGAGGCCTGAGGAGATGGCCCTAACCAGCTGTAGTTGTCTCTCTCTCTCTCACACACACACACACGTCTAGTCTGTTACTACTGAGCTTCAGGAAGTTCCATGTCAAATTTGTGTGTGCCAAACAGGCCTCTGAGGAATGAGATCTTGTGAATTTAACTCTGCCACATTTTTCTGTAGTGGAAGCCATATGATACTTAGTGCAAACCAAGTGCAGGTAATTTATTTTTATTTTTATTTTTAGAACTGGCATTTATAGTAACTGCCTATAGGGACGAAAATCTGAAGAACCCATGGTGGTTCTTTAGACAGTAAAGGAACACCTGTTACTTTTTGAAGGAAAAAATACATTTGCAAAGGCAAGGGAAAAGGTTTTAAAATGCAGACTACAGATTCCAGGGGAGTGAATCTCAAAAAAATTTCTTACTAGACCAGTTCTCATTTCCCGACATTCTTCTTTTTTTCACATACACGCAAAGTCTGGTGCTGTGAGCTCAGTGGTTCTGCTTTCTATCACAATATTTTAAAGTGGGGGGGAAGGCATATAAAGGGAAGACTCCTTGATTTTGAATATCTGTTTCACTATTAACATCACCAGTTTTGTAGACCTCTTAAACTCTGCTGGTTACTCTCAGAACCACCACCAGGCTCATGCAGGTTCTGCACAATGCAGTGCAAGGGGATGCCACTCGTTGAATGAATGCTTCTCCTGGAGTTGGGCTGTGCGGTTGGCACAGCTGTGCATGGCAGCCCTGCCTTACCTTATCCTGGTTTTAAACATTGGTTTTAAGAAGCCCTTATTTTGAATTTCTGCAGCAAGTAACAGTTCACTGATGCAGTCAGGAAATTATATTAAACCAAAATACACAGGTGGTATAGAAATCAGAGTAAGATTTAAAATTAATTACCTCTAGATGACACAACTTACATGTTTATCTAAATTTGTAGAACTGTGTGGTAAAGAAGGTGGATTTTATGTATATAAATTATACTTGAATGGAAAAAAGATTAATACTACTCAGATACATACAGAAAAGACTTAGAGCTGATGAACCCTAATGATTGTCGTTATTCACTATTAATCCCTCAGGAAAAATACATCAGCCAGATATTGAGGGTTTAGAGGAAACCCGGAAAATTAAAGAGAAAATTCTAGCAAATTCACTCTAAAATTAGGGAAATTGCTAGTAAGGTTATTTGTGGCACATTTGGATAAAAGATCAGAAAGTCCGGTTGACTTTTTTCACCTGAATTGAGTAGTGACCAATGGTTTTGGCATTTTATACATTTAAGCCTTACCAAGTACAAGGGCAATTCTAACTTAGTCATTTTGTCAGGAGGATGTAAATACTCCAGTTTTAGACGATCTGTTTAAACTGAAGTGATGTTCTGACTAAAGTTATTTTTATTTATTTATTTTTTTTTGAGACAAGAGTCTTGCTCTGTTGCCTGGGCTAGAGTGCCGTGGCATCAGCTTAGCTCACAGGAACCTCAAACTCCTGGGCTCAAGCAATCTTCCTACCTCAGCCTCCCAAGTAGCTGGGACTACAGGCATGCGCCACCATGCCCAGACAATTTTTTCTGTATATATTTTTAGTTGTCCATATAATTTCTATTTTTAGTAGAGACGGGGGTCTCGCTCTTGCTCAGGCTGGTCTCGAACTCCTGAGCTCAAACGATCCACTCACCTCAGCCTCCCTGAGTGCTAGGATTACAGGCGTGAGCCACCGCGCCCCGCCCTGACTAAAGTTCTTAGTCTACAAATGGCTATTCCATATGGAACCTCTGCCTTGTAATTTATATAAGAAGATATTTGATTAGCACATGCATGCCTATAGCTGCATTGTGATGGTGATTGATCACAGATATGGTACAGACACCCACTTGTAGGCATACTGACCAGACTTTTCTTGTGACCTAAAGGTGCAGACATCAAAGTAGGGTTTTGGTAATAAAAGGTTCAGGTACAAGTATACAAATGACTATCTACTTTGGTGTCACCCTGTGCTACCCATCTTCCAGGAGTGCAGAAATGGAACACCTGGGTTTTATGGTCACAAGTGCAGCTGTGAGAAGTGTATGAAAGGCTTAATACCTGCCCCAAATTTCAGTCATAAAGATCAAGGCCAAAAGTCCTATTTGAGTTTAGCCACAAAGCAAGCCTCAGGGAAAGTGCATCTAGTCTTGCTCATGTGCAGAGACTGCTGGGCAATGCCACCATTGTTATGATGAGTTGGAATTTACAGAGAATTTTAAGGCTGGGAGTTTTCCAGGCTAGGTACTACTGCACCATCATCTCCTCACTTTGGTTTTCCTTCATTGTTCATGGTGCCCGCAACCAGCTTTGCTGAGGATTTTCTGTGAGTGTAGTATAGACATGTACAATACACATACACACACACTCTTTCCTAAATTCAGGAACGTAACCCCCTGTAAACTTAAGCTTTCAAGAAGGAAAAAAGAAAGAAAGAAAAGTAGGTAGTCACACAGGGGTTTGGGACTCTAGACTTCAGCATTAAAGGCAGGTTTAAAAAGGGATTGGCAAAAGTGCCTGTGAGAATAAGTTTCTTTTTTTAACTAGAAAGAGGTGATATAATAAACTTTTTTAAATTCTGCAAAATATGAAATATTAAATACCCTATGTATAGTATTTACACATTAAGAAGACATTTTGTTTTGGAGCCAGGTTTAGTTTTAGGACTTTTAAGACACTATCAACTTTTAGATTGGTCCTGATTTTTGGAAAGTACAGTCTTTTATAGAACCCAGTTATTATCATTGGGCTGTGCTTTAAAAAAAAAAAGAGTTAATGTTAGAATGAAGTCAATACCTTAGTAAACACAGAACTTTTGAAACACTGAGCTTTAGTAGGTGCCATCTGAATAATTTAAGCATTTTCACATGAAGATTGCTTAGTTATTTGGAAAATCATAAAGATTATTAACAATTCATAGGTTAATATAATGCAGAAAAGACAACTAATGAGTATAGCAAGAAATGAAAACAGTATGCATTTGTCAGATTCATAGACGGCATCAAATTCAGAATTGCCCTCTTGGTTGAATTAGTTCAATGTTCTAGGTGTTTGTATTTCTCTTGCTGGAGGAGGACGCTTTTAGGCATGTCATTGTAAAGTCTGTCCAGTACCCAATCAGCACAGTAGAACTTTTAGTAGTACTAGCTCAGTAGTTCCATCAGTGTGATCTTTATAGTTTTAGGAAATGAATGTAATTTGCCCACGTTTCTTTGAAAAGATTTAGATAAATAAACATGAGCCAATATAACATTTATTCTGTATTAATAATCAGTACATAAATTAATTCAGCTTTAAACCTTTTTTCTGCGGAGTATTATTTCTTTAATATTAGCATCTGATCCACAGTAATATAGTACTAATTTTAATGAGAAAAACAAAATGGAACTTTCACTTTCATAATAGCTCATCCACTTAACATTTTACAGACAAAGAACTACTATAAATATGTAACATTATGCAGGCTTTTTCTGCACCTAGTCACAGATCATAATGAATATACTGTTTATATAGAAACTGAATGCTTTTAACCTACTACTGTATTCAGATCATCACCTTCCCCATACCAGACAAAATTAATTATTCTCTCTTTATATTCCCCTCTGTGGCACTCATGTTGCTGCATTACTCGTGGCTCTTTGCTTTAACCCCTGTTCCAGTTCCTATTGTCACTGCTCCCTAGATTAAGCTCTTGGAGGGCAGGAAGCCTGTCCCTGTTATCAGTGTTTGGCATGTATTATGCCTAACACATGTGTTAAATCAAATTTAATTTAATGAGGACATCTAAATTTTATGTAGCTTCCTTCTAATAAATTTTTGTAACTAAATAAGGATCATTACAAAAAATTCTTTTCAAAATTATACCATAAAATGTACCATGGGTTGAAATTTTGAATTCTGTGTAATAAGAAACTTCATGTTACACAATAAAATGTCATAAGAATTTGAACCTAAAGAACTCTAAACCTTAAATGAAGATTTTAAAAAATGCAGAAATGGCAGCCAGAAAAGTCAAATTGGATGTATTGACTATTAGATGAAATTAGAGAGTAGACTTTACATACATCGATAAAGTCAACATTGAAAGGATCTTTTCAAACAATTAGATTCTAAAGCCTAACAATTACTTTTAAAATTCTGCTGTAAATTCCTAAAAAATTCTTAACTATAAAAAATAAGGCAACTTGAAGCTAGAAATTTATGGATGAAATTACACTGGATTGTATACAGAAGCCAGTGTAGACTGGTGCCTTCCTATAATCCATATATATTAAAAACCTTTAGCAAGTCTATTCATATATACTGGTGAAATAATCTCTCAGAAGTAAATCAGAGAGTTTCTAAGACTCCACTAAATAGTAGACCAATTAAGATCATCACAAACTTCATGCTGTCAAATCTATTACCTTGAAAGAAAATTATGCAGAGAGCTTTTCTGAAGAACTCCATTTGTGCCACATGCTTATTATTCTTTGGGTGGAGGAGGTGGCAGGGAACATAATTTCTGTTTGAAAGTTCTTTTGTTTTCTGCTACCTTTACTTAAATGTTACTGGGTACTATTTTTATATCCTATAAAGTGCTTTGAAAAATGTTAAGTGAATAGTGCTACATAAAATAGATGAGAATTTTCATATTCTCTGGGTTTGTAACAAGCAAAGTGAATAATACTGACTCTTAAAAGGGGGAAGATAAAATGCAGAAAAAATTAATAAGTATCCCCCCCGCCTTGTAAAATTCTCAGTTCAAAGTTTCAGAAACTGAATCCTAGCTAATAGTAAACGTTCATTAAAAGCAGCTTTTATACCACAGCAAATTTAAATGAAAATTAATGTGGTATTCTTAAAGCTTTTTAAATGATCCTTTTAACATCAAATGGATATGACTTGAATCAGAATCTATTTATATTCACTTAAGGTTTTGCATATAAGGTCAAATTGCTTAAAATAAATACTATCATAATGAAAGTATTTTATGACTTCTAAGCCATATGATTCCTGCTTATTTCTATTTCTACAATACAACAATTTGGATCATCTTAGAATTCACTGTAATAGGATTTGGCCATGTAACAGATATAATTAGATTGAGACCAATTAATTTCTAGATTCCTTCTTCTAACTGAAATCCTACTTATTTAATTCAACAGATATTCTCAATAGAAAAGATTGAGGAGAAAGAAACCATCCAAAAGTGAATGCAAGTATACATCTTATCATAAAAACAATCAATTATAATACATTCTAACCAAAAAAATATATATCAAACCACAGTGAAAAAAAAGTAAAAATCTAGAAACCTTCCAAAATATTGTCAATAACTGGTAAGCGCTGTAGTTTTTGCTTGTTCATGAGAGATTACTAAAAACGATGCAAGTGTATTGGTTTGGAGCCATCCTTGCAGTAAATTAAGACAGAATTCTTGAAAACACTGTAATATGCGGCAACCTTAGGTTTTTTAAAATTGTTCACTTTTAAATATAATATTTGCTGGTAGCTGTCCAAGTCCATTAGCACCACGTATAGTGAATGAAAAAGAGTATTTTCAGAGAGGATGACTTTTTTTTTTTAAAGAAAAAGAGTTTGAAATTAAAAAATTAGCCAGGTGTGGTGGCACATGCCTGTAGTTCTGGAAGCTACTCAGGAAGCTGAGGCAGGAGGATCACTTGAGCCCAGGAGTTTGAGGTTACAGTGAGCTATCATCACGCCACTGCACTCCAGCCTGGCAACAAAGCAAGACACTGTCTCTAAAAAAAAAAAAAAACAGTTCGAATGACAGTGTACAATTAAAAGAAATTGATTTCTTGGGTTATGTGTTTTGAAAGACACACTTTTCATCTTGCTAAATTGAAGGATTATCTCCCCCCCCAACATTATAAGCATAAAGGTAGGAACATCTGGAGGAAATACTTTTGCACTTCAGCCAAGAATCTTGCTAATCATGTCCATTATTAGGTTCAATTCCAAAGTCAGATTAGTTTCTTCTGCCAGGTCTCAATATGCATTTATGGAAAGAAACAAAGATGATTTTATAGGATAAATTGGCACATACTTTCTATATGTAATCCATAAATAATGCAAGAATTCACCTAGATCATTTAAAATCATCTAATGTACATTTTTCCTCCATGATAAAGCTCTTTAACAAACACCTTACATCTCATACTTCATTTACTTTCATTACATCATCTGTTTCAAGTATTAACAACATCACTCAGTTTAGACAAATGAGAGGCTATTCTATTTGAACCCTAACCTGTGAGATAGGGAAGGGTGTTGTATTACAGCCATTTCACACAAAAGATTGAAATAGAATTACTTTTTCAAAAAATATGGCAATTATTGATGAGATCAGATGCTCCCCTTTAAATTACTGAATAAAAATGCAAATGAGCCCTTTTCTTTTTTCTTCTTGAGACAAAGTCTCTCTCTGCTCTCTGCCAGGCTAGAGTGCAGTGGCATCATCACAGCTTACTGCAACCTCAAACTCCTGGGCTCTAGCTATCCTCCTGCCTCAGGCTCCCAAATAGCTGGGACTATAGGCACACACCACCATGCCCGGTGCCCTTTTCATTTTTTGTAAAGTATTAGCTGGATTGACAATAGTGATGAAAAAGTTAATTTTCAATATCTATGTAAAATGCTGTTAACTGGTCTCTCTCAACACATGGCGATAAAATAATACTGACATTTAAAATACACTGTGCTTTAGCAATCAATAACTTTTCACTTTCTATTCAACCATGTACATGGCTCATTTTGGCCAAGAATAAATCATATTTTCACTAGATTATTATGGTTTCTTAAGACCTTTACTGCCAGGCTGGCTTTGAATCCACTCTCCCCTCTTTGAGAAGTTGAAAAACACATTTCTTAGAGAAGCAATTCTGCAAGATGCATCCTATGTTATCTGTGATAATTTGTTACTTGGGAAATTTCCCTTCTCCTTGATGAATAGTAATCCTCTCATTTTTGTTTTTGTTATTTTATTTTTTGTTATTAATTTTTCAGCAGATAAATCCATGCAGAAATGGATATATACAGGTCTGTTATGGCAGATGGAAGATGGAGAGGGAAACACTCCCTGTTTCTACACTTTTGCACTCAGTAACTATTTGCCTATTTTAAGAAACTTGTGAATGGCTCTAGTAAGGGACTTGAGCAAAACTAGAAAACCACTCATGTTTAATTTCAATATGCATAGTCTAAACACTCTCTGCTGAAATTGGGAAAATGCAATATATTTTTTGAGTTAAGATTACTGCTTAGGAGTTTAACTATAAATCACACATTCACAAGAGTAGCTCACCTTATTCACCATTTTAAAACAACATAAAAATGCACTGTAAAAACATTTTGAAAACTGAATGTAATGTTAACCTATACACAGGTTGTGAATTATCAAAAGGAAACCAGACTTTGTGACATCCTAGGACATTAAAGAGCTTACGGTGTACCGTAAGTGCTCAATAAATACATCTTCCTTCCCCAAAGCACTTCAATCCGCACATGCCATTTTAGCAACTCCCTATATGTCACTTTGCATTGCAATCTGTGCTGATTTCCTCCAATCCAGAAGTGACTGCATTTCAGTGGTAGAGTTTTATAAACTTGACTTATTCTTTCTGGGCTGGAATTGTACCTTTAAATTCCACAGGTTAGCCAGGCATGGTGGTGCCTACCTGTAGTTCCAGCTACTCAGGAGACTGAAGCAAGAGGATCTCCTGAGCCCAGGAGTTTGAAGTTACAGTGAGCTTTGAGTATGCCACTGTACTCTAGCGTGTGCAACAGAGCAAGACCCTGTCTCAAAAAAAAAAAAAAAAAAAAAATCCACAGATGATAAATCTCTCATTTGTTACTGAGTAAGAAATGCCACAAAAGTGTAAAATAATTCATCATTAGCCTTTTTTTCTCTCATGATCTAAGTCACTGTAGAAGATTGTTTATTTTATTATCATCAGAGGCCATTTCATTAACCAGCTGTTCTATAGACAACTGGATTGCATTCTTGACGAGAGAAGAGGCTGTTTCTATTAAGAGTGTTTCATATTGCTCTGAAGTTCTACCCTCAAAACCACTATCATTAGCAAAAACCCCTACTTGCTCATTTTCAATTGAAATTAAGAATTGCTTAGGGACATTTTTAGATTTCTTAACATCAAATTCACTGATTTCAGTGTCTGTAATAATAATAGCAATTGGCTCCATTTTTTTGCTTTCTTCTGATTTGGGTTTCTCTGCATTGATCCCATTTTCTTTAAAATCTGATTCTTGGCTCAGTTCAGTATCTTTTGGCTTATTTTCTTCAGCTACAATCTCTCTACTTTCATAGTCCTTCCAATTTGGTCCACTTTCTAGGATATTGTTACTGGCTTCTTCCAGAATTTGTTGATCTGGGATTGCAGGTGAAAAAGGAACATCTGAAACCACTGGTTGCTGATGATCTGTTTCTGAAGTTTCAAGTGGGCTTGCTTGCTGGGGTTGAACATCTTGTTTTTCCTCGATCATTTCAATTTCTTTTTCAATGATTAGAGTTCCTGTTTGAATAGTAGAATGCCCATTATCTAATCCAAGTTCTACTGAAATCACTTTCTCTCCAGAAATTAGGCTGTTGCTCACATTTGATTCATAGACTTCATCGCCATCTTTCTGTGAGATGCCTTCACTTGGATCCTTTGTTACCTGATCATTAAATTGGGTCTGAGTTTGTACATCCAAACATTTAGGCTTTCCCTGGGCTTTGATGCTGCAGTCTGAATCTTCTATAATTTTGGAATGATTACTCCTTTTTGCCCCTCTTGAGAATTTTATGCAGGGAATCTTAAGTCTGGATTTTGTCTTTTGCTGAGAAAGATCAGCATCCTCAGCATTTATTTCAGGTTGCACTTCAGCCTCAAATGGCTTTTGCCGCTTTAAAGAATCTGACCTTTTCCTGCGTGTTACAAGACGTTTGATTGAGGCCCAGGCCCCCCCTGGGGGTTGTGGCTGATCAGAAGCTCCTGCTTCTGGGGAACACTTCCTTGTCACATCAGCAGCTTCAGAGCTAGCTTTGGGCTTCAGCACTTTGGCTGCCTTCTTTCTTCTCTTGAAGCAAAGCATGGAAGCTTTTTCCTCCTGTCTTTCATCATGAGGAATACCTTCTGTTGATCTTTTCTCATCCTTGTTTTCTACTTGAATTTCAGAAACTGTGGTCTCCATTTTCATGCTACACACTTATATCCTCTAGAAAACTATATTCTCTCTTCCTTAGCAGACTTTATGACGAAAAGGTGGGTAAAAATATCACACTAAGTAAAATTTCTTCCAGGTGTCTTCATTCCTTTTGTCTTACTCCACACAGTTGTTTTAGATGGTTTCTTAGGACACAAATGCCTGGTTTCTCTATTGCTTGTAATTTCTGTCCTTAATTTCTTCATGAAAGCCCTTTACTGGATACATTTTTGCTTTTTTTAAAGGTCAACCTGATAAAAGAAAAGAGAGTAGTATTTTATTTTACCATGAGCCTGTTATTTTCTAATGGAGACTATTTCTGTTGAATGTATAAGATTCTATCAGGTATGTTTTCCATATAACAACTTAGTGAAATTACTGGAGAATAAAAATTGGGGTTTACTTTTGCCTTATCAAAAATATTTCAGTGTGAATCCATTTTGTTTTATTTTCTTTGTTAAAACTTCATTTTGGATTATTCTGCAAGTCTGATATTATTGATATTTTAGTTGTGCTGTCTTTATGAATTGCTTATGACTCCGAATTGCAAGTTAAGCAAACAAATAACAACAAAAAAGGTCAAGATGTTAAGCAAGCTAATGTAATTTTTATCACATGCGATAAAGAAAGTTGAAGCTGAAAAGGACTTGAGAGATTATTCAAGTCCAGCCAGATGACCAAATTGAGCTCCAGAGGGGGTAGTTGACTGGCTGAAAGCCATACAAGTAGATAAGGTCATAGCCAGAGTTGGAACTACAGACTTTGCCTCTTTCATTTTCCTTCCATTATACCATAAGGTTTCTGTTCTAAAAATGTATGTTCCATCAAGGAGGTGCTACTTTTCATACATATTCTTAGGAAAATTTAACATTACTGTCATTCTCCACTCTTAAACTAGTTGTATAATTTTGACATTTTTATTTAAGTTCTGTATGTGCTGTATCATAGTTTCCCACCACAATATGCATAGTTGGAGGTCAGTAAGAATTAATAATAGCTGACATTTATCGAGCAACTCTTGTGTATTGGGCAGTGCTAAGCACTTTTACATATATTTCTAATCCTCAGCACAATATTACAAAGATGGTGGTATCACCATCTACAGATGAAGCAATTTGGCAGAGATTATAAAGCTGGTAGGTAACAGAACTCAGATTAAACACAAGACTGCCTGTTTCTAAAACTGCATATGCTCTGAAACTGGGCTTTAAGAGTTATCAGAAAATAAATTGTTTGGAGATGCTAATCTGCAATATATCCATTAGTCAGAAATTTAAAAAATTGTTTAATGGTCATTTAATGCAGCCCATCAACTCATAATTGAACCAAGACTAGATTGAATTCTTGTTATTTTAAAATCAAGCTTTTGAAATTCTTTATATTTTGTTTTCTTTGTTCTGGAACTAATTTAGAAGCCATATATAAATTGACAAGCTATGCAATTGGCAAACTGATTGTTATATAATATAAAGGTGTATTGAAAAATTAATCCTCAGAACAGAATGACAGCCCCAAAGAATGAAAATGTGAGGTGATTATCTAACAATCATATGAATTTTAGTGGGCGGATGACCTAAAATAAGCAAAGGGACTCATTCCTCATACTGTTTTTATGTAAATCCTTCACTGAAATTTCATTTGGGTAGCCCATAATTCTATGAACTGTAGAAGGAACTGGAACCCTGAAAATCAGTTTATGATTTAGGTAAATATTCCCTTAGGTTGGATGTTTCATACTTTATGCCTCTAACAGAAAGATAAAGTCATTCTAGAAAAACGATGGAATTAAAATATGAACATTTTACAGTGTCTCTCCTCATGTAATGCTTCAATAAGCACTAGAACCTCAGCTGATTATAAGTCTGTTTAAATCTTCTCACCTCTTGTGAGTTCTCAGCACCTGAGCATTTTTATTAAGCAGAGGATGTATTACTACATAATAGAAATGTTGAAATTAGATCATATTTAGGAGTATATCCTTTGAAACTAACCTGGACTGCTCAAAGACAATTGCTTGAGAAGCTCACTTGAATGTATATCACACTGCAGAAATAAAACAAATACCCAAATAGAAACTTAACTGAAATGAGGGGAAAGAATGCTGTCTATAGACATTAAAACTTGGCAGAGTGTTAGACGGCAAGCGATTTGCCCTTAACCTGCAAGGATACCTTTACCGCCTCAGGAAATCTTAAAGTCCCTTTTGTCATTTCCTGGTAGAACTGCAAGTCTAATGAATGACACAGAAAACAAGATCTTCCTTTTTTCTCTTGAGCAGCAAAGAGCAACCACTACCTGAAGAAAGCATTGGATCCTACACTCAGCACCAGCTATGGACCACGAAGCTTCCTCCTGGAGGAAGGAATCTCTCATTCTGGCCGGATGCCCCTCATGGCAGGAGATAGAGCGCAGGGTAAAGTACTCAAAAAGGAAAATAACGGGGGCGTGGAACAGATAACCCAGCTTTGAGCTATCTGCAAAATTATAATGTCCAGGAACCCAAAATCACATTTCCCAAAAAGGGAAGGAAAAAAGCCACGGACGACCTGTGTTTCTAGGACAAGCTGTAACCCGAAAGGGATAGGTGGGCAGACCTGATGAAAGTCGCCCTGGCGGGAGATTCCTGCAGACAAACGACCTCCGGGGTTTTTACTCCCATTCATCTCAGGATGCCCGGACTCCCCCGTGTCAAGTGGGCACATCCTGCCCACTCTGCTGCCCAGGCGGTCAGCGGGTCAGACACCGCTCCGGACCCTCCTCCCCCACAGCCTCCTCGCCCGCCTTCACTTACCAAGGGCGCCGGGGTCCCTGTTCCCGAGGTTGGGGCGCGCTTGCAGGGCTGGAAGCCCAGGCATCCGGGGAGCCACGGTTGCACCCGGAGCAAGCCTCTCTCTGCAAGGGACCGCAACCAGGCTGCGCCCCCTCCTCAGCAGCGCCGGGACGGACAGCCGGCGGCGCCAATGCGAGCGGAGCAGGCGGGCAGGGGGCGGGGCGACCAGGAGAGGCGGGGGGCGGGGCGGGGAGCAGGAGACCCACCTGCGAGCAACTTGCCCTGCCGCGTGGGAGCAGAACTCCGGTGCTCCCAGTCTGGGGCGCGAATCCCCACTGGGGAATCACATCAGGGCAAAGGCAGGGGGACCCCTGAGAGAGCGAGCCGGAATATGGGGAGGGGACGAGGGTAATGAACTCCGCATTTTCTAAGACGCAAAATCGCGAAGTCCCGTTTTAAATTATAGGCATTGCAGTTACAAATCTCTCTTCCCCTCAGAATTGTTAAAGACACGGAAGATATCAAATTTTAAAAGCAGGCTTCAAAACTACATAGAGTGGTGAGGTCACGTTTGTTTGGAGAGAAAATTACGTATGTGAATGGAAATAGAAAGAAACCAAACTTTCCCAGGAAGGAGTTTGTATGTAAGGTTATCTGATTCGTTGCAAAACAGCCTCTCAGACCCTTGTCTCCCAGTAGGAGGCAGGTGGAGATTATGCATGCAGAACTCTGTGGTTTGCAGAAGCAACGGCATCCATGCGGACAAGGTGAGAAGGGCACAGGAACCCAGCTCCATCCATCTTTTATACCTTACATATTTCCAAAAATAAGTTGAGTTAGCTTATAAATTACCCATGTTTCCCTTTAGGACATTCCTAGATACCCACTTGACCTTGTCCCTCTCAAGCTGGGGCGGGAAACAGAAGACATTGCTCACAATTCCAGTCTCAGGGCAAAGGGCACAGGCACAATCTACCCTGCCTGATTGACTAGGTTGTATATTTTCTGAGCCTTTATTTAAACAAGTTGCTGGCCATATTGAAGAGCACCACAAGTATTTATTTGTACACATATAGCATTAATGTAGCCCAAATGTGTTGCTAGTAGTTTAGTGTGACTTATTTGGGCTTAATGTTACCCATGAGGGCATTCCTGGGAGCTCCAGCTGTGAGGTCCAGTAAGATTCATCACAATCCCAGCCCCCTCCTCTGGCCCCTCTCACCACAGCATCCAAGTGAAAAACCTGGTAAGGTGGAGTGAAGAACTCCTGAAAGGCAGCTGCACTCATTTCCTTTCTTTAATAGGATCATGGTCTTGGGAGAGTAAATTTCAGATATCCATCTGCAGATGTTCCAGGAACATATTTTACCTTTGTAAGATTCTCTAGTTTCCACTGAGACGTATTAAGGAAAGAACTCTTGGGACACAAAAGCAAAGCGGAATCTAAGTTGTCAAGATCTTAAATTTACAGATAAAAGAGACAAGAGTTGTAAAACAGGAAAATCTCTAAGCATCTAGTGTAGTTGTAATTAAGAATTCAATTTAGCTTTGTTCATTCCACAAACACAAGTCTGTGAAAATGTCCTTTACATCCCCATATGGGTCACAAGCCCTGCTTGTTGCCATTTTTGAACTTTAAACAAGCCAAAGCCACTTACTGCGATCCAAGGTTTCTCAAACCGAGCAGACCCGAGATTCTGCAATAATTTCAGGAAAAAATAAGATAAGTGTATCTAAGTGAGGACAGGGTAGTGAGGACAGTCTTATTAGAAATTAGTGGAAAAGGAAGCAAGCTACAGGTTAAAACAATAAGGGCCACTTTAATGACTTGTAGATTTTATTCTACTTGCTTTTCTTTTAAAAAAATTTTTTTTGTTTTTAGTGAAAGTGAACTGAAAGACAGTGTAAGAGGTGAATTTATTGTGTATTTGAAAGGCAAATTAAGATAGATTTCTTTAAGGTATATTACAAATAACTCATTCTTGACCTCCATCACACACTCAGTCACTCACACACAGTGTAGTACTATAAATAAAATACTGCACTGTGGTTTTTCTTTAAGATATGACTAGAACCCAATGCCATTATCTGTAGTTTTTTTTAAATGTATCCAGTACTTCATGCATGAAAGAAAGCTGTCATCCTTGAACTCACTTAAATGACAGTTAAGGCTGTTTAAGCTATTACCCATATCATTGTCTACTACTTCATTAGTAGCTTTTCATTATATAATAGGAAACAGGCTATAAATATCTCTCCAATCTGATGAGAAATTATCCTACCTACAGCTTATCTTGTTAATATCACCAGATGCAGTGTGCCAGTAAAATAGCTTACATATTTATCTGAACAATACTGATCATACTATTTCTCCCGTCTTGATCCCTATCCACCCACAGCCCGGGCCTGTAGCTAAATGCAAAAATAGTTGATAACTCCTTGTCAATAATTCCTACATTTCAGAGGCCTTCTGGGAATAAGCCCTCCAAGCCCCTTCCCTGGTACACCATTAAATGAACTTGTGGCTCCTGGTCTTTTGTAGCTGGATCTGTTCCTGGGCACCATGAGGGTTGCACAGAGCCAACACAAACTCAGCAGTATTTGTCTTGCAATCTGTTTTACTCAGTAGCACAAAAATGCTGCTGTCTCTTGAATTAAGAGTGTATGTACACCTTTAATGCACAGCAACAGCATCTGAGGTGCAGATGAGAGAAGGCATAATCTGTTTATCAGTAATACTACTAATACAGGGAGGGCAGGCATTAGAGGCCCAGAGAAGGGTAAGAATGGGCATGGATGGCCAGTGATCTGGAGGGACTTACAGCCCCATAGTAAAGGCACTGGACCTTCTCTGGGGCACATAATAGGCACCCCAAGGACTAATGCTTCTGTAAGTCTTTAATACAGGTCTTCAGTTAGCCTGTAGTTGTTCTGTTCTTTATGCCTTCTTTCATTATGGAAAATAGCATCTGTAAGGTTGTACTGTGACACCTCTTCTTTATCAAAGATGGAAGAATCAATTCCACAAAACCCATGCCATCAAGATTGCTCAGCTGCCTCCCTAGCTCTTTTTCTTCACTCTGTCTTCCACCTTTATCACCCCTCCCTTCTAGAGGGATGTGAATGGGGACAGTTTTCCACCTCTTACAACCTTGCAGAAGCTGCCTTCTAGGAAGAGTGCTGAGAGGCAGAACAATGGTAAGAACAGAAGCTTCGGAATGATCTTACAACTTCATCTTAAAGCTAGAAGTCACCTTTTGAGCAATTCCATTGCTAGGAATTTGTCCTATAGATACTTCCACACGAGTTGCAAAGATAGGTATGAGAATTGTGTATCCTCTGCTAATTGCTATTCACTGCTACATTATTTGTATTTAATAGCAAAAACTATGAAACAATTGTGTCTATCGAGAGGACTCTTTACATACTGTACAGCCACAAGAAACAAGATGGACCTCAAACTACTGGTGAAGTAAGACTTCCAAGATATTTGCTAAGTGGGAAAAGTTGTACTGTTTGGACTTTTACCGAAGGCATGTTTTACTTTGACTAGGAAAATTCTTGCATCAGTGATGGTCCGTTCATTCGAAGCAACCACTGATAAAAAACAATTTGGATTAATTGTATCTGGGCTTTGTTTATAACCTTTAGCTTATACATCTCCATTTACCCTTCCCCCCACTTGTGTTCACTATTCCTACCAGTATTAAGGATTAAAATCCACAGGGCTTTTGGTGTGATATGAAGGCTAAATTCTTTAAGATAATCTTTAAGTCACCATGTCTGATAAGACTGCTTCCTTCCCTTGTCTACAAACTGAATTCCCAGCAAGTCCCATTCCAGATGAGATTTTGTGGGACATTTAAAAGATATATTAGAAACAATGAGCTCTGTGCAAACGGGGCCCAAATGATGCTTTGGAACAGGAATAATAACACTGAGTGCTTATTATGTGCCAGGCACTGTGCAAGGCATCATAGGTGACTTGTATGCTGAACTTCACAGCCAGCCTCAGTGCCCTTACTTCCATGGTGAGGTGTGGAGTAGAAAGTAAGTGAGGCTCTAAGTGGTAGAGAGAGCTGGGGTTCTGCATCACGACCCCTTTGGCATACGCCTCCCAAAGCGCTGCCATCATTTCTCTGGACTGTAAAACTGGCTGTAACACAACACTGATGAACCCAAGAGATTAGAAATAATTAAAACCAAGAGCATGGGAAAATACTGCTCTGTCCATATCGGCAGTGTTTGGTATGGACACCAGCAGTGATGTAACGTTCTCTGGAAGGATCCAGGGAAGACAGAGGGAAAAGGGAAGAAAAAAAATGGGAGAGGAAGAACAGAGATAGAAGGAGATAAAGACCAAAAAGAGATGGGAAAATATTTTAGGGCAAAAAAAAAAAAAAGCATTCTGTAGGGAGGAGTAGAGCCCTGGCATCTAGTAAAAGCTCAATAAATATTTGTTGAACCAACAGAGTAAAGGCTAACTTAAGGTTAGTGCTGTGTGACCATCCTTCTTGAGAGCTTTAAAAATAAATGGTCCTAAAGCTGTGATAGAAATGGGAATTACAAGGAAGTTCAAGACAAAAACCTGTATAAGTAATATTTTCTCAGGGTAAAAAAAAAAAAAAAAAAAAAAAAAAAACAATATACAAGGTGCAAGATAAAAAAGCAAGTCTGTCCATACCCTACTTCCACCACAACCCTCTCAAGAGGTTTCCTGAATTAGGTGTCCTACCCAAAATACATAAGCATGATGCACGTTTTCTCCCTGATCCCCTTCTTCTTTAGAGACAGGGTCTTGCTCTGTCACCCAGGCTGGAGTGCAATGACACGATCATAGCTCACTGTAACCTGAGACTCCTGGGCACAAGTGATCCTCCCGTCTCAGCCTCCCAAGTAGCTGGGATTACAGGTGCTCACCACCACATCTGGCTGATGTTTTTTTCTTTTAATTTTTTTTGTAGAGATGGGGTCTCACTGTATTGCCCAGGATGGTCACAAACTGTTTTCCCCTTTAAATACAACAGTATCATGAAGTACCTATTGCAACTTGCTTCTTTAGCCCCAGGGGTCTGCCAGACAAATGGGCTCACAAAGGATGGCAGAGACGCTGCGGCACAGTCTGCTAATTCATATTTCGACACCAAGATTGCAAAATTATTTCCTTTTATTCTGTGGAACTTCACTAAAGTAAATAGAAATGTGCATGATTTATGTTAATTTATACATGATGATGAGAATTAAGGCTGATGAAAGGCTTCTGGAGAAACTCCCACTATATATTTCAGAAGATCTTCAGGGAAGGAGCTGACTTCTCTTGACTAACTCCCAGTGGGCCTGAAGAGATACTGGCCAAACTTTCAAAGTAGCTTCTTGAAGATGGATTGATCTGGAAGAAAAAACAAACAAAAAATAAATGTTTTCTCTAAGCAGCGGAATGTTTCCTCTTCCCTTCCACACTGCACCACTACCCCCTCACGTTGCCAAAGCTGTAACATTTACATCCTTTCCTACCACCCACTCTTCTAGGATCTGTCCGTAAATGGACTTGAAAACAGCGTGCAGCATTTACATGATGGCTATGGGAATACTGTTCTGGAGCAGACACAGCAGTGAGCCGGACTGCATTTCCAACATCACATACACCCTCTCGAAGAACAGTGTCCCTCTAGCATCAAGCGCACAAAAGCTCTCTTCTCACCATCCTTTCCATTGCTTAAATCATTACCACAGTTTGCTTCCACCTGGACCTTTGCTTTCTCAATGCAAAAGGTTCTGTTTTGTATTATTTACCCTTTGATACCCTTGTCTTTTCTAGCTTTTTCTAATTTTTCTCAACCCCCTCCCCCAGGTTCCACACAGGATTTTTAATTCTAGGCCATTCGCATGGCTGTCAGCTCCCCTTCATTACTGTCCAAATCAGGATTCAGTTTCCCAACACCCACGTCTTCCTTCTTCTTTGGCTTCCTCATTTTGCTGGAGCACATTGCTAAATAACTTCCTAGGAACAGATGTGGGAGGAGCAAAGCTTTGCATGTCTGAAAATGTCTGGATGGATTTGGCTGGGTGTAAACACAGGGTAAGTCACCTTTCCCTGTGAACTTGGGGGACATTCTGCCATTGTCTAAAAGCCTCTTATTGCTGATAAGACGACAGATGTTCAGTCTAATTCTCATTTTTTCATAGGTGAGTTATTTTTTTCTTCTCTAGAGAAGGATGTTTAGGATTTTCCTGTTGATTTTGAAATTTCAGCTGGATATGTCTAGGGATGGCTCATTCATTGTGATGGGCACTCTGGCCCTTTCACCTAAGACCAAGAATTCCTGGACAGTCTTGTTTCCTTTTCTTTCTTAATTTCTGGGATATTTACTCAACTCCTGCCTTCTAACTGTCTATTCGGAGTATACAGACCTTCAGTGTTCCTGACCACTAGTGTGTCAGACTCTGAACGCTGAGCCTCTAGGATCTCCAGCAGCGGGAGCCTAGCCTCCTCTGCAGCACCTTTTGAATTTCCGTAGCTTTATTTAGTTTGCGCCTATAATTCATAAATGTGCTACTTACGGAAAAAAGTAAAACTCTTACCAGTAACAACTTACCTGTTTAGAACAGTCCATTCACCTGTTCAGTTTCAGGGTCCAAATCAATATCGTAAAAGCAAGGCCGGGTAGGGAGTCCAGGCATTGTGCTCATCTAGCATGTAAAACACATAAAAAATAATGTGACCTTTCTTCCACCTTCCCCTCAGATAGAAAGCCCAAGGCATGAAAATAGAACATCATTTTAGAGTTGTCAGTAAAGTAGGCACTCTTCTTGTTACATACTAAAATCATATCACATTACATGTTTAATATCAAGTCACTAATCCTGTTATGAACTCAAAGAAACCTCATGTTCTTCTGTAAACCAAATGCCAGCCTTCACCATCGTCTTCTATATTGACGGTTACCCACTTCCTCAGCCTGTATTTCACAAGACCAAAAGGAGGCGCAGGGCTTATCTACTTTTAAATGTTGTTTCTGTGAGTCTTGCTAGGTGCCCATGTGTTTTCGCTTCAGTAATGTGACAATAGAAATTAGCATCCTTTTTCTTGGGCAAAGACATTTTTGTGCATAATCTAGATGGTTTTCCAATCACTATTCTTACTGGCCTAATATGGCCTTCTAAAACTCCTATAATCCCAGCACTTTGAGAGCCCAAGGCAGGAGAATTGCTTGAGGCCAGGAGTTGGAAACCAGCCTGGGTGACATAGTGAGACTATCTCAGATCTATCTATTTATCTGTATAATCAATCAACCAATCAATAAAATTAGCCAGGTGTGGTGGTGCATGTCTACACTCCTAGCTTCTTGGGAAGCTGAGGCAGGGGATCGCTTGAGCCCAAGAGTTCAAGGCTGCAGTAAGCTGTGATCGTACCACTGTACTCCAGCCTGAGTGACAGAATAAGACCCTGTCCCTAAAAAAATAAAATAAAAAACTGGGAATGCTTATGAATTATATTTGCACTTCTTTTCTAAAGACTTGGCCTTGACAAGTATCTGCTTAGATGTCAATTTGTATGGCTTGTAAGTAAAAACTTGGTATATTTTTATCTTTTTACAATGTCCTGTATAATGAATATACACAAGTTGCAAATCAGAGAGGAAAAAAGCTTAGGCTAAACTTCTAAAACTTAACTATAAAAAGGTTATTAAAGAATGAGTCATCTTCTGTAACACAAAACATCAATACTTTAGACAACCTAATTCTGACTGACATCTGAGTGCCAATCAATACTCCCCAAACATACTATAGGGGTCTGGCAACTGATTTCTATTCTTGTATTCTGTAAGAGATAAGGAAGTGCTGAGTGTGGGGACAAGTAGAAAAAAGGAAAGGATTGGTCTTCAGACCTAGCAGAAAAATCTGAAGATGACATCATGAAGTAAAAGACACGTGCCTATTGATGCAGACATGCATGTACATGTTCGGCAGAAAACTCTAAAGATGCTTCCCAAACAGTGATTAGTAGGATTTCTGACATTGTAACTCATTCTCAAAGAGGATTTCCCCCCTTAAACATCAGTCATTGATAATCAGAAAATACAAAAAAAAGAAAGAAAATATGTGATGAATGTAGATATAAAACTCTGAAAAGAAGAAAACACTCAAATCCTCTGAGCCCTGTTAAGGCCCCAACAGTAACCAGAAGGTATTGGAATAGTGATTAAGCCATTTGATTATGTGTGGAAACGTCCTGATCCAAGTTAAATTCAAAGGCCTCTGACGCATACTGTGTTCTAAATGAAAAATCTCGAGCCGGGCAGGCTATGTCTGTCCGCACCGCAGGCAGACGTTCAGAGGTCTGGCCACTTCCTATTTACTTTCAGCTCTCTCGTTACCCCTCTGCATGCGAATATCAAAAATGACAATAAAGAGTGCAGCTACCACTCTTTCAGCTGGTAGTTGATGAGAATTTCTCCAAAAAGAACAGCATGTTTCTGTAGTATTCAAGGTGCTGGGAAAATGGTTTCACATTTCTACAAAAGGGAATTTCTAAAAAAACCAGAGACTGATGAATGTCAAAATAAGGCTAAGCCTCCGGCTCTCTGGAGTGGCAGAGGGGGCACTGGTAGGCAGGTACCCGTGCTGACCACCACTGTTCCGTGATACTGTCGCCCCACACTGTGAGCTGAGGGCAGCAGGGCTCACACCTCTCATAACTTGCCCAAGGCCAAGACGAGCAGAGGTGAAAATGGATTGGGCAATTAGACAATGTCATCTCCTGTCACTTTCTTCTATACTGAAAGAATGACATAGCTCCAAAAGGAGTTTCGTTGGTTTCTTTTTCATTTGTGTTGTTTTATTTTTTATTTATTTATTTATTTTTGACAGGGTCTTGCTTTGTTGCCCGGGCTGGAGTTCAGTGACCCAATCATAGCTCACTGCAGCCTCAAACTCCTGGGCTCAAGCAATCCTCCTGCCTCAGCCTCCTAAGTAGCTGGGACTATAAGCATGCACTACCACATCCAGCGAATTTTCTATTTTTTGTAAAGATGGGGTCTTACTATGTGGCCGAGGCTGGTCTTGAACTCCTGCCCTCAAGTGATCCTCCTGCCTCAGCCTCCCAAAGTGCTAGGATTATAGGTGTGAGCCAATATGCCTGGCCTGTGTTGGTTTTTTTTTAATATTTGAATCCTGTACTGCATGTAAGAACAATCTGCAGATACAGGATGCTGGGTAGATGAAAGAGAGAAAAGCTAGATGTAGGATCACTTTTAACCTTGGGACAATGTTAGTCCAAACTCTGATTATCTCTTTAAGCATCCCTCTATTTCCCTATTAGCAATTTTCCTCCTTTAATATGCATAAAATCTATAAGAAAAGAAAGCACTGGACAACTCATTCACCTTTAAGTGTATATAAGCAAACTTACCTTTCATATCTACAGGGTTCATTGCATTTTAATGGGGAAACTCCTTACTCAGAAATAGTGAACTCCCTAAATTTCAGGCATAGGATTAGGCTCTAGGATTTTCAGCTCTAGGATTATAGAACTTCTGTCCCAACCTTGGAGGGCTGCTGAGAGGACTGAGTTAATCTGGCTGAGGCATCCAATGAACATTAATTGTAATTATATATTAGCATTACCACAGCCTATCAACTAGGAGCATCCTGGATTCAGTTAAGGGTATATTGCCTGTGAAACAATTAGAAGTAGTTATGGCATCATACTTAAATTGACAACAAGATGGTCCATAGCAAGAGAATTGATCATGATAGGCCCAAAACCTACTTTCTTCTAGGCAGTGAACTCTGCTCATTTGGCATTTGCTTGATGGCTTCAGTAAAATATTAGGACGAGAAGCACAGGTGAACAATCTCCTCTGTCATGGCACTAACTTACCGTTCCTACTAAGGGGTACAGAAAACCAGCCCCAACACTGGCACGGATGTCACGAATAGGCAGAACGAAGCCTGTAGGCACGCCTTTTTGCTCTGGGTTGTGAGACAAGGACAAGTGTGTCTTGGCCATGCAGATGGGTAGATTCCCAAAGCCCTGGGGAAAGAAGCAAACAGGTAGGACAAATGAAAAACTGACAATGCAACAAAAAACATCTGGGGATTGTGATTATATAGACTCTCGAATTTATTTGAAACATCTAAACTCCCTTTATAGCCATCTCTACATCATAGTCCTCTGGCTTAGTTATTACATATCAATAAGCAGAATCTCTAGTTTGGAGTAAACATGAGAATAAAACTGGAGATGTTCTCAATATTTTAGTAATATATACTGTATTTTTCTATGGCCTTTCTACACATTCACGTACCACCTGTGGATAATGAAGAACCTGGGAATGGACCACCCACTCCAAACCCAGTGTTCCAGGAGAGAAGGCTGCACCCAGGGAAGTGAAGCAGTGGGTGCTTGGCGGGGCTGGGAGAACTCAGGGATTGCAGCTCCAAGCCCTGCTTTGTCAAGAGCTGAAAGAACAAACCAACCAAACATCTACCTGCTTTGTGTAGACTTCAGCTTTGTGTTGAGCTTCAGGCAGCAATTCAATGTCGTCTGCCCCGTAGATCTTCTGCGCAATGATCCTGATTTTATCCTCAACTGGGAGCTAATACACAAGAAACAGAGAGTGGACATATGTGAGGATGATTAACCAGGACATGGCCACATTCCAGGTCAGAGTCCCCAAAAGGGCCAGATGTTTTTCTATATATTTATAGATATGCAATTAGTTTGATGTTTATTGGGTTAGAAATATTTTCTTTTAATACCAAGCCCCAGCTTTATAAGTGGAAAATGTCCCACAGAGGTGAAGTTATAGATATATATCGATAGATATGTGTATTTACATATAGATGCATACATATATTAATATATATGTTAAGTGAGGTTTTAAATATATATTTATATAAGTATAAATAGATATATGTAAAATCTAAGTGCATCGTAAACAGTATCACTGACTACCCAAGAATAATTTCTTCATAAATAAAAAGCGTATAGATGTTCTAATACTAGAGATCTGCCTTGCCAAACCAGACCTGGGATACTGCTTATGAAATGAGACAACCAATATCTACCCACATAACCCCCAGTTTGTACGAGAGGCAGATGCTCCTGCTGAGGCAGGAGGATCGCTTGAGCCCAGGAGGTTGAGACCAGCCTGAGCAATATGACGAGACCCTGTCTCTACAAAATAAAAAAGATAAATTTAGCCAGGCATGGTAGTGTGCTCCTGTAGTCCCAGCTACTTGGGAGGCTGAGGCAGGAGGATTGCTTGGGCCCAGGACCCTAAGGTTGCAGTAAGCTGTGATGATGCCACTGCACTCTGGCCCGGGCAACAGAGTGAGTCCTTGTCTCACAAACAAAAACAAACAAAAAACCATATTAGGCAAGTTTTATTTTTTGAAAGGAGCAATAAACAATCTATAAAAATAAAATTCCCCTTATTCCAATATTATTTCCCACTATTGTAACTAAATAGTGATATAATTTATACAGGGGCTTAGCATAATGGATATATGAATAAAGTGAATATTTAATAATGGTTTTAATAATGCTACATAGGCTACTTTCAAATGCATCTTATAACTGGAGCTTTTCAAATGCCAAAGCACATTCAGAACTTATGAAGCAAAAGCACTTTGGTGGGGCGGGGGTGATTTAAGACTAGCAGATGCTGAATAAGACAAAAAGTGGCAGCCTCCTGTTTGTCAGAACAGAGAAAAGTTCCAAGTAGAAATGGGTTGTAAAGTCCTTATCAACCTACTCTTCTAGGTCTCCCGCTGGCCTTCAAGAACTGGAGTTTCTGCCTTAGGTGCTATGGATGGGAGCTTGGAGAGTGCGTTTATTAATGCTTTCCATTTATGTACAAATTTGTGTTTATAGCATTTTCTAAAAAGATGATTGATTAAACAGACTTTCAAACTAGTCTGTAAAACCAAAGCTCAACAGGAGAATGTCAATGACAACAGGAGAATGAATGTTAATTACCCACCAGCACGCTGTATCTGCAAGGGACAAGGAGAAACAAGAACACTGAAACCCAAGAGTAATAGTTTTTTCCTTCCAACTTTTTATGGCTATTTTTTAAAGTTTGTGATTATCTTTGAAAAAACAAGCCAAAAACTAGCCTAGAGAATACAAACAGAATTAACTACAACATACATCCCATGTGCTTGACAAAGTTTCCAATTATGGACATACTACTTAATGTCTAATGATATCCTGAAATTTATGGAACACAGAATTAAAAACAAATACAACCCTAACATAAGAACCACCTTTTTCTTTTGAGACAGAGTCTTGCTCTGTTGCCTAGGCTAGAGTGCAGTGGCATCATCATAGCTTACAGCAACCTCAAACTCCTGGGCTCAAGTGATTCTCTTGCCTCAGCCTCCTGAGCAGCTGTGACTACAGGCATGTGCCACCATTCCTGGCTAAATTTTAAATAAATTTAAAGAGATGGGGTCTTGTTATATTACCCAGGCTGGTCTCAACCTTCTGGGCTCAAGCAATCCTCCTGCCTCAAGCTCCCAAAGTGCTGGGATTATAGGTGTGAGTCACCGTGCCTGGCTAGAATAACATTTTTCTGAACAAACTTTATTGTGTCAGAATATGCAGGGCTTCTACTTGGGCCAGATTTAATTTACTCAGTGATGGAAAAAATGATGACGTTTGCTAGAAAACTTTGGTTTTATACCTGAGGTTTTCTCTGAACTTGAGGCAACACTGTAACAGGAAATGAGCTTGGTAGCACACTTCTTTCCTCTGTTATTGAGAATTGACCAGAAAGTTTTGCTGTAGCCCCTTGCCAATTTGCTACAATGTGATTGATGCCTTGAGTTAAAGGCTACAATGAACTACACACTTGCTCTGTATATAACTCTCTCCTCTGCCACCAAAAGGACCTATACCATGAGCCTTTTCAAAAGTCAGGATGTGAACCAACCTCTCCAGGTATTCTAGCCTGGACCCCCTACTCTGTAAGTAAGCAGCAACATGCATGAGAAAAGCTGTCTAGAGCCGAGAGTCCAGGCTGTGGCTGTGTAACTCACCTATGTGGGAATCAAACCACATAAGCTGAAGCATGGAGCTCTAAACAGAGGTTGTCACACAGAAATTTCATTATGTCCTTTTTTTTGGCATACAGCAAGTAACCCACCTGGAGGTCATAAAGGAGTTGGAAGCTGCTGGGTGCCTGTGCTGCTCTCTGGACAGCCTGCGCCAGGGCAAAGGCACCCTTGCCCCCTTCTGCCCAGTGAGTGCACTTCACGGCATCAAAAGCTCCATGCTCTCTGGCAAGGCGGGTGACGAGGTCCAACTCAGCCTCTGTATCCGTCCTGTAAAGGCAGTGCTTCATGTTAAATCATGGAAGATGGCCAGAGCAGACAGAATCTGTCTTCTTTTTGCCATTAAAACTCATGTGAATTATCCACTGATAAATGGACACTAATCAAGAAATACTTCCCGGGTTTGAATCTCAGCTCCACAACTTACAAGAGTGACTTTTGGCCAGTTACATAATCTGTACGTGCCTTGATTTCAACATGGGTAAAATGAGAATAATCATTGTACTTATTTCACAGGGGCACTTATTTCACAGGGATGTCATGAGGCTTAGGTGGTAATACATGGAAAGTATTTGCTTGGAACATTCCCAGAACACCATAAA
This sequence comes from Lemur catta, assembly GCF_020740605.2. NCBI lineage: Eukaryota > Metazoa > Chordata > Mammalia > Primates > Lemuridae > Lemur > Lemur catta. The sequence continues at coordinate 33,705,376 of NC_059128.1, forward strand.
GGAATCAATAAATATGAGCTTTTAGAAATTTTGCTTCCCAGTCCACTGTGGTGAGGCCATTGTAACAAAGCCCAAAGCAGTACTACGATACCTAAACAACCCACGCAAGTTCTTGCATGAACACTTCCAGCTCAATATGCTCAACTCTTTGTGAAGACAACATCCCACCAGACCTAGTGAAATAATGGAAAGCTGTAGGCCTATGACCTTCTGTTAACACAAAAGGCCTCTAAAGACCAAAAAAGAACATTTAACTTCAGGCTTGGGTGTTTTCCACTTCACCCAGCAGAGAAGGAGGCCCACAGGAGCTGAATCTGACTTCTTGACCCTTGGTGGCTAAGTTGGTGGGTTTGCTGCAATGCATGAGGTTCCTGTCACGTGGCACACTAAACCACAGGCTATAACCAATAGCAGTACCTGAAGGGCAAAATAAAGCTAAAAGTAGTGCTATGCAATCAGCTCCAGGAGACGTTTTCTGACCCTTTTCCACACCGCCCGACCTTTCCTCTTACACGCTACACTTACTTGAACGCATTTACAGCCACTACAACTGGAACTCCAAATATTCTGGCATTTTCAATTTGTTTCTTCAAGTTACTGAAGCCTTTTTCAACCAGCTCCAGGTCCTGTAAAAACAACAGTGAAAGGTCTGTGAGGTCAGAGAGCACAGCTGAAACAGTTGCAAGCTATTCTTAAATGGGAAACTTACTCCTTGAGCCAGTAGCCACTCACTGTCATGACAAGGAAGGGAGCCAGCAAGAGCAAAGGTCCCTGATACATTTCCTACACTGTGGTGCGTGGGTGCCGAAGTAGAGGGCGGCTTTAACTCCAGCCTACGACATTGGAGTGGAGCTGTGCCTGTTCTCCAGCTGTCTTGAAAACATGAGAGCTGGCATATTTGCTGTCATTACGCCATATGTAATAGCTTATCTGCTGTTCAAAGGGTACTAGTTGCCTCTACCCAAATTACATTTACAATCTACGTGTTCATAGAGTTTATGTATGCATAGGGTACAATGATACAAACTGACACTGCTCAGTAGATCACAGACCCTTCCATCAGATGACAGAGCCTAGCACAGTGCCTGGCACAAAAGAGGCAATTCATTATACGACTACCATAATTACTGCCAGGAAACATGAAGTAATCAGTGATGCTTTCAAAGGTTTTAATGAACTCAACCATGAACTTTCACTAGGGCCAATAGATAAGATAAATGCTACCTTTAAAAACCAAAACTATGAAATCTAAAGGGAAGTAATTAAGGAAACATACCTTTAAGTATGTTTACTACAGCAGTGCTTGCAGCATTGGAAAATTACAAATACAGACCTCCTTCAATAGGGGACTAGGCCAATGAATTGATATATACACTCAATAAATATTTATCATGCAGATGTTATGAAAGTGAGACCCATCTGTGTTAACATGGAACCTGTCCAAGATGGACTAAAGCTGCAAAACTATGGAGAGCTTAATTAATTCCATTTTTGGACAAACACAAAAACACGTGTGTATAATTAATGAAATTTTTTTAAATGTTGAGAAATATGCCCAAACTGTTAAGGGGATGCAACTCACATACATTATATCCTTGTAATGTTTAATTTTGTTTTTTCTTTTTGGCTGGGCATGGTGGCTCACACCTATAATCCTAGCACTCTGGGAGGCTAAGGCAGGAGGATCGCTTGAGGTCAGGTGTTCAAGACCAGCATGAGCAAAAGCAAGACCCTGTCTCTATTAAAAATAGAAAAAATTAGCCGGGCATGGTGGCAAGTGCCTGTAGTCTCAGCTACTTGGGAGGCTGAGGCAGGAGGATCTCTTAAGCCTAGGAGTTTGAGGTTGCAGTAAGCTAGGCTGATGGCACTGCACTTTACTCAGGGCCACAGAGCAAGACTCTGTCTAAAAAAAAATATATATATATGTATATTTTTTACAAAAGGTATGTTACTACTATAAACCTAAAAATATGTTAAGTATTTTTAATAAAAATATAATAGTCTTCTATAAAAATACATATACTGGATCATGAGCAAAACCCAGCAGTAATAGTACATGGTTTGTGCATCCCCAAAACAGCAAAAAAGTAGGTAGAATAAAGGTCCAAAACTACTAGGATCATTATAAATGTGACTTATCTTTTTTTTTCCTTTTAATAATTGAAAACTAAGATTAGAATTTATTTGATATTCTAAAGCACACTGCTAATTCTTTACCTCTAGTCACATGAAAACCAATTAATATGTAAGACTGATTGAGAACAGTTTTAAATAAGTAGAATTTCTTAAATGAAGACACCAGCTGGGCCAGCTAGGGGCAGTCACTGTAATTAGACACAGGAAAGGCTGTGGGGTGGCAGGAGGGCCAGAACTGTGAATTCCCCTCCCACGCGTGAATCACACAAATGGCCATAAAAGGCAACTCTTAACTCAGAGGACAGGCAGACTCAAGGCACTGACAATTTTTTTCTAGCAAATTTTGAAACACTTCATTTGGGGCCTGCACGGTGACCCTGTATTGCTTGATAATTTAAAAGCTTTAGGAAAAGGCTGAAAAATTGAATTAACAGTGACAGCAGCTGACCTTATTATCTTATCTGAGGGCCTGTCTCTCATGTAACCACCCCTAACTGGCTCTAGAGATATTTCTTTGATGGTAAATGATATAAATATAAAAGGTTTGAGTTCACAATTGTTCTTTGGGCTCCTGTGTGATGCTATAAAGCAAATCAGTTTACAAAAGCTTTGCCTAGAAAAACAACCAGGATTCTGACCATATCTTGGCACTTTAATATGTATTTAAATCTGCATAGGAAAAGACATTTCAAAAAAGGTCCCTACTCGCTTCTAATTTCAATGGCATTTGGGACTCACCCAGCCAATGCAGGGAAGATAATAGAAGGAAACTTCCATTGGTTGAGGGCAGGGTTTCTCAACCTGACCGCTCGTCACATTTTGAGCTGGATAATTCTTTGCTGTGGGGTGTTGTCCTGTGCATTGTAGGATGTTTAAACAGCTTCCCTGGCTTCTGCCCACTGGATGCTAGGAGTACTCCCCACCTCCAATTATAACCATCAAAAATGTCTGTAGATATTGCCAAATGTCCCCTAGGGGTAAAATCACCCCCACTGAGAAGCAACCACTGGTCTCAGGCAGTGGCTTGCTGACATCCTGTGTAGGGCAGTTCTGCTTTGTGAGGCAAGTCCTCCCTATTCACTCATTTAATACCATCTTCAGCACACTGCAGGCCTCTTGCCACCCTGCACTCCCAGGAGCAACCCTGGGTCACACTGACTCCCCCATTCATTTCCATGTGGGCCAGGTGGAGAAATGTTGATTCAGGTGTGGTGCTTTCTAGGACAAGTAATTAGCAATAGTCAAAGTTACCTCCTCTATGTAAGCCTTGGGAAGAGGCAATCCTGCAGTGACCTGGAAGAAAGGGAAACAGTCAGAGGCATTTCCTATTTACAATTTAGATTCTGGTTTAAAGTGATACTGTCCTGTGTTTTAAAGGCAAGAGTCCACATGCTTGGGGGGATATATAGTAGTATAAGGACTAAGGGCATGTGACCAGCCATACAGCACAGAACAAAAACTGCTTTGAGCAAAACGGGAGCCCTCTGTGCCCTGAATGAAGGAGGTGAGAAGGGCGAGATCTATGGCAGGACAAGTAGAAAGGGATGTGCTCTAGGCAGGGGCAATGACTCAGCAAGTGAAGGACACCTCAGTGAGGGTGGAGGTAAGGGGAGTGTGGGGGAAAGGGCACTTGTCAGCCCTGCAAGTTGCCCTGAAATGTCTGTCGATGGAGTCTGTGATGAACCCTGCAATGGTTTCATGAGCTGGTCCAGAGCACCAACCCATGTCTTGGTGGAGCCGAACTGTGGTGCAGGACCCATATGAACAAGCAGGGAAAAAAAGATGCAAAGGGTTTTCTTCCTCTGTCATAGAGTACATTAAAGGTGCCCACACACTTGAGCAATGAGCTCACGGCATGGAGGTGCCTGGTGCCCCCATCCTGACCTGTGCAGTGGCTCAGCTCTGCTGCATCCACAGGGATGAGCAAGGGGGTGAAGGTGCAGGGTCCAGGGACCCACTGTGGGTAGTGGATTGAGAAGCCTCCAGCTTGGTCCTTTCCCATTCCTCAGGGAGACCATGGTGCTCTAACATCAGAAGGGGCCACCTGGAGGCAGGGCAGGAAGCAGGGACCTTACAGGTAGCTTCCTGGTGACAAGAGCAGCAGGTTTGGCTCCTTGACAGAGCTATATGTGCAGAGCCCTCCTCTCAGTGCTGTCCAGGCTCAGAGCCCAGCATTGTTACCTTTTAGACCATGAGGCCAGAAGAAAGGAAGGAAAGGAGGTACAATGGCATTGGGGCGAGTGAGGGGCTGCAAGAGGGAGAAATGTTGGTTATAACCAGGAAGAAAAAGGGAGTCTGTCCTGCACTACTAGCAGAAACAGGTGTCCTGGGCTGGCAGCACCTTAGGTGTCTCTGGGGCAACTAAGACTGGAAAGGTGTGTTGGGGTTGTTATGGCAACGTTCTCAAGTGTGGCCTGGAGACCTAATCCTTTCAGAAGGTCCACGAGGTCCAAACTATTTCCATAAGATTCCATGAGATCAATAGCCCTTTTCGTTCTCATTCTCTCATGGAATGTACAATGGACTTTCCCAAAGGTTATGTGACAAGTGATGTCACAACAGATCAAATGCAAAAGATGAGAATCCACCTGTCTTCAATTAAGTCAGACACAGAGGAGATCTGAAAAAAATGTACAATGCCTAAATTTTGTCTTAGAAAATACAGTAAATTTTCATTAAAAAAAATGCTCTTTATGTTAACTTGTAACTGTTTGATTTCTAACATAGTAAATATCAATAGCTCTAACTTACATAAACAAAAACTCTTTTAGGCCCTCAATCATTTTTAAGACTATAAAGAGGTCTGAGGCCACTTGAGAACTGCTATAATAGGACAACCCCTGATCATTACACTAAGAAATAGCGATTTGATTCTGTAGGTGAGGGAGGTCTTATTTCCTCTACAAAACAAGCTCCGGGAGGATACGAATTTAATACTTTTTCAAATGATTTCTGAAAACTAACACCATGTCTTTACATGCAGGTGCTGAAGATAAGCTATTAAAAGTGCAATTTCTAAGCAGTAGGAATTCAGGAAAATACAAAGTTCAGGCTGGCCTTGAAGATAAGCTAGTCCCCACCTCTGGGTCTTTCTATTACCCAAATCTACCATTCTCCTTCTCCTCCCTCCCACTCCAGGCTGTTGGTGGCCCTGTCGAGCAGGGGCTGACCTCTGTCTCAGCTAAATGGGTTGGTTGGCTGGCTGCCCGTGTCACTATTTAGAAGGAAAATGGAATTCAGATTTAAAAAGAGTCTGAACATCAAGGAGTTTTTTTGTGGGTATAGCCAACCACATGTCCTTGGAGGGGCTTATTATCAGATGTTCTTCTCAGAAAGGTAGGCCATGAAGCCAGTTTTGCCCTCTTAACATGCCAAGAGCTGACAGTGCCTATGAGTGATAAGGCAGCCGACACAAGAGCTGTCAACCCTCCCTTGCTTTTGGCACCCTATTAATCATGAGGATAAGAGCAGCTTACTGAAGAAACAGACACAGTCATCCAACTTCCTTTCAGCCTTCAGAACATTCCTGATTATCAGACTCCTCAACCCTTGATACTCACCGTGGGGCCGCCCCCGTGCATTTTAAGAGCCCTGATAGTGGCAACGAGCACCACCACGTGAGGGCGGAGGCCAGAGTACCGGCATTTGATGTCAAAAAACTTTTCCATTCCAATGTCTGCTCCAAATCCAGCTTCAGTCACTGTAAGTAAGGAGAAAAGCAACTGTAAAAATGCCATTCCAACTCCCCTGATGTTAAAAGAAACATATAGTCTATTCTCTGACTTTGCAAAAAATACTCACCTACAAACCCCTCTGGGCCTACAAGCTTGAGTGCAACCCGGTCTGCAATGATAGAGGAATTGCCATGTGCGATGTTGGCAAACGGGCCGGCATGGACGAACACTGGAGTGCCCTGTGGAAACCAGGACGCATGAGTGAAGCTGCCAATCCCGCTTCAAAATGGATCATACGGCCAAGGGTGTGGAATTTAGTTAGGATCCAAACAAAAAAGACCTCCCAGTGGGAAAATACAAAGCCATCTCTTATTTCAGTAATGCTCCAGTCACAACTGTGAGAAAGAATGGGAAGGAGACGAGCTGGTGGAGAAGGTCCCCAACTGCCCAAGGGAAGTGTGCCTGTAACCACTCTGCTCACCTCTAACGTCTGCATGAGATTAGGCTTGATCGCATCCTTCATAAGCACTGTCAATGCGCCACTCACCCCCTGCGAAACAAATGCATGAAGTGTCAGCTCCTACCAGCCAAAAATGAACCTTCTGAACCAATATTCAACATACTATAGGTCTTCCCTTTTTAGCCATGTTGGACCAATTAGTACTTTAACCTGAACTGGACCATCCATTCATTTTTTTCCCCTGGATATACTACGAAATTACCAGCTATTTTAAGCAGGGAGAACAGATAGAAGGAAAATGACATTCACATGCAATTTTGGGAAAAACATGTAACTCCCGAAACAAGCATCTCAATCAAGCTCTGAGCTGGCTGATGCAGGAAATCCATTTTAGACTAGTTTAGAGCCTGGAAGTGCTAGCTCCTAAAGTATTGATTTATTTGTAACTTTGGTAGATGGGAAGAAATGGCTATAAACCAAATTTAGTATGTGTTTCCTATGGCCGAAAATGAAATATAACCCAGGAGTTCAATATCAACTCTTAAATTACCTAGGACTTGCAGTCTATTACTGGAGTACACCACCATACTCACTCTGAAGCACTTTTTACACATTAATAATTGTCTTACAATTAGCAAAATAAGATTGAATCTATGGGTTAATTGCAACATCTTAAGTAGAGCATAACTGCTGTTATCAATAACTGCTGGCAGACCCCAGGACAGACGCAGGTGTCATCAAGCCTGGCGAGCCCAGGTACACACCAGATCTTCGGCACTGACGGGCTCCCCTTTCTTGCTGGACGCCACCACCATTTTGCCCAGTCTCTCTCTCATGTCTTCTAGAGAACTGGTGAGGGCCAGGACAGCCATGATTTCACTGGCCACTGAGATATCAAACTGGGCCTGTGGGAAGGGAACAGAGTCAGTAGCAAAAACTTCCTGTTCAACCAGAAGCATGAAGGGATTAAAAGGTAATCCTTTCTTGTATATGAGGCTTAAACAAATAGCTTAAAAGGATGGAACAGCAGAATACCATACAAAATACTTAATGAAAATAATCTACTAGTAGCAAAATTTATAACTAATTACTCCAAGACCTTGAGTAATAAATTTTCTTTTGATGATTTTTATCAGGCAGCCCTCAGAATCACAGCAGAGTCACAGAGACTCTCAGTCAATTTTTTTCTTTTTCTTTTTTCTTTTTTTTAAGATGAGATCTCTACTATGTTGCCCAGGCTGGACTTGAACTCCTGGGCTCAATCCTCCTGCCTCAGCCTCCAGAGTAGCTGGGACTACAGGTGTGCACCACTGTGCAATTTTAAAAAACAAATGTTCTAGTAGGACCAATAAGCTATTGTTTTATCCCCGTGAAGGAAGCTTGTAATCCTGTGGTTAGGGTTTCCCTAACACACAAGACAACATGCGGATGCTCTTACATCGACGAGACACACTGCAAGATAGCCACAAAAAAAGAAGCAATTTTAATCAATTCATATGCAAGGATATTCACTTGGGACTCTCCACCTCCAGGAAAAAATGCTGAGGGAAAAACACACAGGTGACACATGGGATTTATTGCAAAAGCTGTCAGGAGTGCTCAATACCACACACCTACTCACTTCCATTTTAAAAGGGAGAAGGCAGAACAACACCTGGCAGTACCAGTCGTATGGGAGAGGATGGAGGAGGACAGAAGCAGCAAAATCTAGCTCATGTGAACTGATTTACTTGGAAAGGAACAAACAGTTACCGTCCGTGTATGCCCTTTCTCCGTTGGAGCCTGTCCAATTGTGATCTTCCGCAGGAATCTATCATTGGTATCCAACACTACAGCAGGAAGGCAAGATCCAGAACAATTTTTAGTAAAAGGACCATAAACTTCAAGGAAGCCTCAGAGCTTTAAAGTAACTAGTGTAATTTAATTATTGTCTATCAATATTTGATTTCAAAATTGATGGCTGGAATATGGGTTAAAGTTAAGAAATGTTATTCAAAGACCAAATATACAAGAATTATTTTTAAAGCAAAGGACTGTGGAGTGGCTTGGTCTTATTCCATCTAGAGAATTCAAACAATTAACTAGAAATCTGGAATCTATTTTAAAGCATCCTCCATATTATAAGAAAAACAGAGCAGCCTGCATTTTTTCAAAAGCCCAAGGTTTATGTTGTTGTTCTGTGGGATGATGACTCATTGACCATCCACCACCCTGAGAAACACAGGAGCCACAAACTCAGGGCAAGTGCAAATCCTTTTTGAAATACACTGGGTGACAGGCCCGGTCTTTCCTTTAGCACACTTACAAGAAATAATTCCTATTCTGATGACAGAATATTTATCCAATTCTATAACCTTGGAAAATGTGGCAAAGATCAACCAATTGACCAATTAATCAATCCTAATCCCACCTCCCAGGACTAACTACTGCTAACGTTTAACTGTATTCTCAATTTTGGTTTTTGTATGTGTAGTATAACAGGAAATATATTTGATCTTTGTCCTGGGTTTGAGGCACAAGGTTCATAGAGCCCCTGGAATTTTAAGAGTGATAGGAGTGTCTTGTTATTTATAACAAACCCCTTCTGATTACCCCTGAGCCCCCCAGATAGCCTCAGGAGGGGCCTGGTCCCCCGAAAGGCCAAGTGATTAGAGGGTTGGCATGTTCAGTCCCACCCACCAACCTCCAGGTTGGGGATTAGGGGATGGAGATTAAGTTCTATATAAACTCTTGAATAGCAAGATTTGAGAGCTTCTAGGGTGGCAAACACATCAAGGTGCTGGGAGAGTGATGCCCCCGTGCAGCTCTTCTATCTGGCTGCTCCTGAGTTGTATCCTTTTTTTTTGTTTTTGTTTTTGTTTTTTGTTCTTTTCACGTGTCCTGGTTCCACAGAACTGAGTTGTATCCTTTATAGTAAACGATAAATATAAGTAAAGTGTTTCCCTGAGTTTTAGAAGCCATTTTAGCAAATGATTGAACCTGAAGAGGGGGTCAAGGGAACTTCCAATTTATAGCCAGTTGGTCAGATGCACAGATGACAACCTGGACTTTCAATCTGTATCTGAAGTGGGGGGGAGTCTTGCGGGACTGAGCCCTTAACCCATGGGATCTGCTCTAGATAGTCAGTGGCAGAATTGAGTTAAATTGTAGTACACCCTGTTAGTATCCATTGGAGAAATGATGTGAATTGTTGTGGGAGAAAAAAACCTACGTATCTGGTGTCAGAAGTGAAGTACTGAGAGTAATGTGAGTACGGAGAAAAAATAAGTTTCCATTTCGTATAAAATGCCAAACAATAACAATAAAACACAAAATGAGCAACAACAAAAACCAGTTCATACTCTAAATGAGTCAAAGAGGAGAAGCATTTTTAAGGCACTTGATAACATGCCAAATTATTTTCTATAATGACTATGATAACTTATACACCAAAAGCACTGTCTCATATAGCACTGAGACACACCCCCCACACATAAGTGACAGATATAATGTGCTATTAGAGCCAACTCCTATTTTTCAAAACAAGAAAGTGTCAAATTCCTTGTAACTAATTTTTCTGTAAAAAATAGCCACTCAGTAGGTATGATCCATTTTTTCCTTGTCTGCTTCTACATTCTTAGAAAGCAAGAATTAGACACACAGCAAAAATAAAAAAGTAAATGGGATACTAAATTTTCAAAATGTATCTTTAGCTTATTCCTTATAAAATATAAATTTGTCTAAAGCCACTGAAGCAAAGGAAGAGAAATACCAGTGTGGATTTAGATATTAAGAGTGTCAAGTTAAAAATGCCATTAGCTAACATTACTGAGCCAATGAAAATCATAAAAAGTCAATAAATTGACCTTTAGCTGCATTCTGCATAATTAGGTGAAAATTCCTTCTCAGCAGTTAACATAGGATGGAAGGATGCACTGTTGGTACAAAATAAAATTCTAAGCCATGCTAGCTGTACATAGAGAAAAGTAACATCTAGTAGTGAAGCCAGGCTACTCACTAAATTGCTAAGTATTTAAACCTTAAAGGCTACCTGGTTTCTTATAGGAAAATTCAATTAAATGAGGTTGAAAAGTGATTAGGCAAGCTAGAGAGCTACAGGACAAAGCAAGTCACTTATGCCAGACAAGAGTTCTGAGAATAAAGGTCACACATGATTCAAGTGATTAAACATAATTTCTCTACTTCATGACAGCAAAACCTTTGCATAAAATGAAACTTGTAAAATGTTATTTTTGGTTTATGCATGAACTTCCTTGAAACCACCCTCATTTCAATCCACACTGAATAGCCAGCAAAATGCTCAACCAATCTAACAAAGGGGTATTTGATTATAGCTTAGAAGGAGAAAAACCAATAGATGTAGCAAGAAAAACAAATACAGTCACCATAATGGTTATGCCTTAACCGTAAAAATACCAACACACAAACTTCTGGACCTCACATTTTAACAACTCTTCTGGAGAGTGTGGGATGTGCAGTATAACGACAACAAAAGGGGCAAATACTGCTCCGGTACCTCTTTGCCAAGTTATGGTTTCTGGATCAATATCCAATCTTGCAAATCTGCTTATCTCTTCATCTGTCAGTGTGGTTGGGTCAGTCTTTTCAATACCTAGTCTCTGAAGGGCAGGAAAATAAGATAAAACAAACAGAAGCGTAATAAATTAATAAAATTTTTTTGACCTCTATCTTGAGATAGGATCTCGTCTAGGAAATGCAAACCATCCTGAACTCAGAAGGGAAAATTCTGATCTCTTTGGCTAAACTTGGGGGTTATTCTATATTGCCAACTAAAAAAAGACAACAGAGAAAATTATCTTCAAATATGTTGAGTTTACCCAGAAATGAGAAATGAAGGTTATAAGTCGGAATGCTACAAGTGCACCCAGTAAGGGAAGGATCAAGGGAGAGGTTCATATAAGCTGCTTAGAAACAGAGTTCATTGGTTCCAGATGCTCAAAGCCAAGGTTGTCAACAGTTCATTGGTGGCCATGCCATTACTGGGCAAGCGTCTTTTCAAGAGTACCTTATCTGAATTACCATAGTCCTAAATGTCTAGTGACATTGTGCCTTGTCATAGAAACATACATATACATGTGAAATGTGCAAGCCATGCAAAGCAGAACATATGTTAAGGATGTGAAGGGATTTCTTGTGGTGTTTTAGAAAGTCCTTGGAAAAAGTTCTTATCTCTGACATTTAAGCATGAAACTCCTTTCCTTCGTGCATTCCCAGCCCTATTTTGTCTGGGTCTGACAAAAGTGATTTCATCCTGGCATCTGCAACCTTCACACTTCTCACATATGTACAAAGGCATTATGAACATGTTTGTTCCTATAACTGAGCACCAGAGGCATTTCCTTAAACCTAGACCTAAACAATCATAGTGATCAAGAACTGTTGTAAGACACATACACACTTCCTAATTCACCAAACCCAAGTATATTGAAAGGGGAAATAATATGCAAAGTTTTTTCAATCACATAATCAAGAAGCCCAATGCAAATGAAATTTCAGGAAGGGCAGAAACAAATATCAATAAAAGTCCATGTAAATCACTTTTACATGCTTTTTATGTAGCACTATTTACTTTCCCCCGACTTCTTACTGTTCCAAAAGGCAAAAAAAGGTTTTTATTTTCCTCCTTACAGAATTTGGAAATTTTATATATTTACAGTGTATACCCAGGTCACATCCTGAAATGGAAAATGCTTACAAAATGTATTCCCCTTTTATTCTGACTCATGGTAGCTGTGAGTGGGCCCACAAGCCCCCACTCTTTCCCATAGTTCCTTTCCTGTGCCATGAGGACCTATTTTGAAACTTCAGATCTTGTTTCCCGGGTTTGCCACTCGCTGGCTTGTGAAATAGCTTCACAAACCCAGAACCTGACCTTGTTTACAGAAGCCAGCAAAATCCTTAGTTGCTATGCTAAGAACCTGCTGTTGATGATTCCTTCTTGACTGAGCATCACGGGGCAGCCTGTAATAACATTGTGCAACAGAGGATACCCGGGGACACAGGAACAGGAGCCGTAGGTTCTAGTTCTCACCCTGCAAGGGGTCCTGCAGTTGGGCAAGTCTATTGACTTAGAATCCAAGAGCTTTTTAAAGGATCATTTTGTCCAGCCTCTCCCCACATCCTACAGAAAGTTCCCTTAGCAAAAGTAATAGAAGTTGCCTGCTCTTTCCATGGTATCTTGCTGCCTTGCAGAACACAACTCTGTTGTAAAATAGAGGAACAGCCAATTTACCTGATGCATAGGATTTTGGGGGTGTATGAGGATAAAATATGCTAAGGAATACCAAACTGCTTAAAAGTTAGTTGTTCGCAATGGTCCAGAAAAAAATTCATATATATAAATAGTGACAACTGTAAAGCAAGTAGAGCAAAATGTAAACAACAAAATACATCTGGGTCAAGGGAAGCATCAAAATACAAAATTGCAAAAAATTAAAAATAAAGTGAGCAGAACTATTGTTGACAATAAACAACATATACCATTTATTGAATGCTTATATGTACCATGCTGTCTAAAGAACATAGATACAAAATTTCCTTCCTTACTTCTTCAGTAAAGTAATATATGAATATATTTTTGAATTTTATTTTTAAAAGTCCCTTATGCTATTTATAGTCACACTCTCCCTTGATCCATAACACTTGGCATCCACTGATCTGTTCCCCATCGTTATATTTGCATCTTATTAGGAATGTCATACAGATGGAAGCATACCGCATGCAACCTTTTGAAACAGGCTTCTTTCACTCAGCATGCCTTCGATATTCATCCAAGTTGTTGTGTGTATCAATAGCTTATTTCTTTTTATTACATGGATGTAGCACCATTTATCCATTCACAATTCCCAGTTTCTGGAGACTGGTAACATAGCTGCTAAAAGCATTCACGTGCAGGTTTTTGTGTGAAGACAAGTTTTCATTTCTCTTGGGTAAATATGTATTAATAGGAGTGGGACTTACAGATCAGGTGGTATAGTATATGCTTAATGACTATATATCTGTTACAGAAATTCAAATAAAATATGGAAGTCACCACTCTTAACTATTTCACACAAACCTTTATCTATGTAGGGCAAGGCAAGTATTACCCTCATTTTACAGATGAGCAAACTGAGAGGCAAGCCATTTTACAAATTTGCTGAAAGTCCCAATGATCCAAACTCCAAAAACAGCTGTGCTGCCACAATGGCACCCTGACTCTTATCCATATTACGAAGGAAATGTCATCTTTCTTCTTAGGTAAGGGCAGGTTGTCAATGCTCTACTGATTCCAGGACTAGCCACTTCTTTTTTTTTTTTTGAGACAGAGTGTCGCTTTGTTGCCTTGGCTAGAGTGAGTGCTGTGGTGTCAGCCTAGCTCACAGCAACCTCAAACTGCTGGGCTTAAGCGATCCTCCTGCCTCAGCCTCCCGAGTAGCTGGGACTACAGGTATGCGCCACCATGCCTGGCTAATTTTTTCTATATATATTTTAGTTGGCCAGATAATTTCTTTCTATTTTTAGTAGAGATGGGGTCTCACTCTTGCTCAGGCTGGTCTTGAACTCCTGACCTCGAGCGACCCACCCGCCTCGGCCTCCCAGAGTGCTAGGATTACAGGCATGAGCCACCGCACCCGGCCTAGCCACTTCTAATTTACAGATAAATGAGAAATAACCTCTGCCTTGCTATGTCACGACCTTAAGACTATGATTATTGATGTAACTTGATCCAAAACAGGCTACTCTAAGGAGATTTTACCCCTTATCAATGACCAAATTTCACATGATATAAAAAATGAAGAAGCTTACCCTTAACCTTCGGATTTGGATATCAGAGAACTTTCTCACTCCATTTACTGATGGCACCAAACGATTAAAGAGAGCCTTAAAGGAAAGGAGGAAAAGGGCGTTTGAATGAGAGAAACCCCACTGCCTCGCTACCTGCATCATCAGCACCCAAGAGACCAACTCTAATTTGGGTGCTTCAGCCCTTTCAAAAGGGTTCGTGGGGTTCACGGAGCCTCAGCACCCTACCTTGTCTGTCTGGGTCAGTTCATGGAATATCCGGGCATCAATGGCCGCAGCAACGAGGTTATTAGCTGCAGTGATGGCATGGATGTCACCAGTGAGGTGGAGATTAAACTACAAAAGAACAGAAGCCACATTGGTCTCCCAGCAGCTCTGGATCTTTCCAACCTTCATTTTATTACAACCAAAGCAATCTTTATGGTAAAGCCAATGGAATACTGATGGCAGCTTGGCTAGTGGACAAATACTGAATATAGGGAGCTCTTGAAAACATAGATGACTGACCATCTGTCCTCAGAAGAAACTCCTTCCACACTCAGAACTTACAGTTCTCCCTAAATGACATGTCCAGAGACCACAAATGCCACACTGCTGGGATCAGCAGCAACACTGGATTACTAAGGACACACCCACGTCCTTTCAGCAGTGAGCGAGGAGTACCCCTGGGGCAGCACCGACTCTGTGTCTAAGCATTGTTCCCATTTCTGCAGTTGGCACTCTGCATTCACGGGGTGTCGGTGCTTCCCAACACCATGTGTCATTTGATCACTCACTTCAAATGATTATCTCCACTGAAAGCCAGACTTTGAAGCCAAGCTGTCACAAGTCTGCACATTAAGATGTTTTTCCCTTATATGTTGCTTCTTCTGAGAAACAAGTCATTTGTCCACTAACAGCTCTACAGAAAAGGTTAATCTCTGGAGGGAAAACGCTCTAATAAAGGGTCAAATCCCAGAATACTTTACCTCTTCCATAGGAATGACCTGGGAGTAGCCACCTCCTGCAGCACCTCCTAGGGAAGGGTCAAGGAAGGGGACTCATGTTAAGCATGCTTCTCTATGCTGGGAAGTCAAATAAAAGCGAATAGATTATTGTAAAACTACTAAGCATATTATTTACTTTTTACAATCATTTGGACATATCTGATTAATTGCTTTCTGATGCTGAATAGTCTCTGAATTGAAATCTCAGTGTAAATGACAAAACCATGAACACATACATACCTACCGATTATCTCTAGAAACAAGTTCCAGTGATTCCTAAGATTTTGTTAAAGGACCTAGCTGACAGTTACATAAAGGCAAACCTGTTCAATTCCCTATTCTCATAAAGCTAACCTGGCTTTTAAAAAAGATATATTTAAAATACATATATCCAACAGAGACTGCAATTCTTCCTAAATAGGAAACATGCATCATAAAATAGCCAAATTGCTGAAGTTTTGCTGGCACATTTGGAATACGGATTGAGTGTCCTCATCCAAAATGCTTGGGACAGAAGTGTTTTGGGATTCAGATTCTGGAATATTTGCATTATGTTGAGTGAACATCCCAAATCCAGAATCTGAAACTTGAAATGTTCCAGTGAGCATTTTCTTTTGCATCACATTGGCACTCAGAAAGATTTGGATTTTGGAGCCTTTTGGATTTTATTTTTTCTTTTTCACTCTCTTTTTATTTTTTTGAGACAGAGTCTCACTGTGTTGCCCTGAGTAGAGTGCTGTGGTGTCAGCCTAGCTCACAGCAACCTCAAACTCTTGGGCTCAAGCCATCCTCCTGCCTTAGCCTCCTGAGTAGCTGGGACTACAGGTGCATGCCACCACACTCGGCTAATTTTTTTATTTTTAGTAGAGATGGGGTCTCACTCTTGCTCAGGCTGGTCTCGAACTGCTGACCTCAAGCGATCCTCCTGCCTCAGCTTCCCAGAGTGCTAGGATTACAGGCGTGAGCCACCACGCCCAGCCTAGATTTCAGATTTCTGGATATAAGATGTTCAACTTGTATTAACCAAAGACCAGTCAATAATGTCCAGGTTACCACATTATCAGTGAAATAAATATAAATTTGAGATACTGATTGTGGTTTTGTGAGGCAGAGACCATGCAATGAGGCAATTTGCAATAAGAGTAAAAGGTAGATAAAATAATGGGTTCGATAAGCAGAACAAGGTATGTAGCTCATTCTGAAGTTGAAAGGGGGTTGTTAACACAAGCTCAAAAGCAGAATGAAGTCAGTACATTTATAAAATAGGCAGAAAGAGGAAGGTGTACCCTGTGTTGACATTTGCAGTAATTGCTAGGACAAGCAGAATGTGATACCCTGTCACCAAGCAGAGAAAGATAACTCCAAGAACCTATTATAATTAATAAAAATAATTTTAATTAAGAGAGCATGTCTGCATTACTACAGCAATCAAAATCTGAAGGTAAAGTATGATTACTGATGTCGTATTTTCAACCAATCAGAAAAAACACTGTTAATGGTAGTGGTTTAGACCTTAAAATAGACATGGTGGAGGGGGTGCTCTGGTACTTAATAATGGTGCCTTTGACCGAGTCACCTCTGAAGCTCTGGTTGCTGCTACTGTAAATGGTGATAATGCTTTCTCATATTGAAGGATAAGATAAAATAGTATGTGTAGACTGTTCAGCATAATACCTGGCACAAAGCATATACTCAGTAAGGTAGGCTTTTCTTATTCCCACAGGGCGAAACATTTGTGGGGTTTGTCTTTCTCTCCAGAGTGTCAGCATGATGATCAGTAGCTATGATTACCTTCATTGTTACTGTGACAGTTCACTCTCAGGATCAAATCAAAGCACCTCCAGCTACACATTACCCACCCCAGAGAATCCTTGTGCAGTGTCAAATAGTGACAGCAGGAGTTGGGGGGATCTGATGGCAGCCTTTGGCAAAAGCACCACCACAGAGGGTGAGAGGAGGACATTCCTGGTGTCTAAATGAGTTGAAGACCCCATAAGCATCATGGGGCCAGGGGGCCTGGGAGGACTGAGGGAGAGGGAGGTGCCCTCGGGCCACTCAGGTCTGGGCCCACTAGTACCTTTTATTCCAAAGGTGGGGCCCTGGGAGGGCTGTCGCACACACGCAAAGACGTTCTGGAAAAGATGGGCACCCAGGGCTTGCACCAGCCCGATTGTGGTTGTGCTTTTCCCTTCTCCCAGGGGCGTTGGGGTTATTCTTCAAGATGAAAGCAAAAAAGGAAAAGGCTTACTTACATAATTAAGTTGATCTCAATCATCAAGTCATATGTAGCAGACCCTAGAGAATGACTCTTAATCTATATAATAAGAAAGACAAAAGCCCTGAAATAGACCTTTTCCAAGAGTCTTAAATATAATTTCTAAAAAAGTTTAAGTTAAAAAAAAAAACAAAACAAGACTGCTATACTTTAGCTTTTCTTGCTATAAGGAGAAAATGTACTTTACCTTATAGAGTCTACTATAATTTTAATTTCTCAATTTATAGTCTCAAAAAAATGCTGTTATATATATAACTAAGCCCAGCAATAAAAATGAATGCTTAGTAGATCTATTGAATTAATGAATTTTGGGTTAACAAAAAAACAGGTGATTCCATCAGAAGACTAGGTTTTAAGACCGAACTCTACCACCCACTAGAAGGATGAACTTGATCAATTTTCTCATCTCTGAACGATTATACCTACTTTTATCCACCTCACAGGATTGCTGTAAGGATCAAATCAGATCAAGTATGTGTGAAAATGTTAAAACCAAATTAAAGGCACCTCCGCAAGTACAAATGCAATCCCTGGTAATACTCAGGATTAACAGCATGATTCAGGTGGCGAATGAATGAGAACCATACCCAGTCACCACCACGTATTTCCCATCGGGTTGGTGTTTCAGGCGTTCCAGTGCTGACAGCAGGACTTTGGCCTTTGTTTCACCATACAGTTCCACCTCTTCAGAGAACAGACCAATTTCTCGAGCCAGTGTACCAATGGGCTTTGGTTTGCAAGATCGTGATATATCAATGTCACTTTAAACACATAGAAAATAGGCATCAATCTTTGTTTATTGAATTTATAATAATTCCCTAATAATAATGACACCCACCCCTACCCCAACCACTGATGGTGCTTTCAGAGGCAGAACACACACATCCATGGTATCTGTCAGCTAAAAACCAACAATTCACAAAGTTTTAAAATTTTATTTTTACCTTGGAACAGGTGTCTTCAGGTTAAGTTTGTTATACTGAATACTCCACTTTCCTGGCTTATATTTCTCCAGGAAACGCCTTGCACTCTCTACTGTGCTCTAAACAAAATGTCATAAATGGAACTTAGAAAAGGTGATTACTTTAACCCCCCAGTTCCAAACCCCAGTTCTATCACAAAATGATTTGCCTCATGACCCAACTGTTAACACGCTTCTATTCTAGGCAAGACTCTACAGGCAGATGAAATGCCCTGGGCTGCTTGCCTTGCCGCCTATTAGCTGGTGCAAAGCCTTATGACGGCCAAGCAAACCAAAAAAGACCTAGCCCAGTCAGTGTACTTGGACTTTTCTTTTTTTGGAAGTTACTATTTTCCAAAGGAAATTAGAATTGTGCCCCTAGTTTCTTCTATTAATGTGACTGATGCTACTTCCCTGGTCTTCCATTCCCTTTTTTGCTCCAGTAGATTCACACCTTTACTTCTGAGTAGGTTGTCTGAAATTTCTGTTATACTTGGGGAGAAAAGCAGTCAAATTTTAGCAGCTTTGAGGAACTATTACAGAAACTTTATTCATAAGTAAGTACCTGCATCAGCATTGCCACCGTCATGGGCCCGACGCCACCAGGAACAGGAGTGATGAAGCCCGCCCTGTCTTTGGCCTCGTGGTATGCCACATCACCCACAATCCTTTTCCCATTTGCCTTTGTATCATCTGGTCAAGAAGGAAAAATTCAAAGCCACGTCTCAGAATTGCAATCCTGGTGTTTATTTCCAATCCTGGTGATCAATGATGACAGTTTATTCCAAAAACTCAGTAGAATTTTAGGGTGTGATGGTCCCATCAGGCCCAAATGCCTACTTTACTTAAAAGCTATGGATGACAGATGTTTGCTATTTCTCAGGGAGAAAATTATTTTACCCGCAAAAATTCACAAGATGCTTAAGTGGTTTTTCAGAAACTGGAGAATCCTTTTGTGGCCCCTCAGGTGGCAAATAAAATAGCAACGATTTTTTTATACTTAAAACCAACTACCCAGTATATAATGAGCACCTTTTAAAATGTTAATTTGCCAAGGCCTACAAAAGGAATTTTTTGGGTGCACAAAGCTCCGACTGTGTCACAGCTGCCAGATACTGTTTCTACAGCAACTGCTTGCATTTTGTAAGCTCCATGTGTGAGCTGGAGGAACAATTCAACACCCAATTCCAAAGGCGAGCAGCTACTTAAATGTATGCTAAAAGGCAAAGAATATAATTACATTCCCCTTAAAAGGATGCAAGAACAACTACAAATCTTACCAGCAAAGAATAGCTATTCAAGAGAACAAAACCCAATGATGCATCATTGCTCACTCACACAAAGAACATCCTACACCTGGCTTCAGTGCACTTCCAGGAGGGGGTGGGGCACAGGCCTAGACCTTGAAATAATAAAGCTCCTGAGGAAGGATCCGGTAGAATCCCAGTCACATCATTACTTCCCTCTGATGGGATCTCCACAACCGAGAAGAAGCTTCAAGATAGACCCGAAAAGCCAGAATTACAAGGCCTAGGATCAGTTCTCATACTGTTAGTTCCTCAGCCCCTGTGAGCTTCATATTCATCTGAAGTCCAAAAAATGCAGAGAAGGATTTAACACTACCTGTCTCACAAGCTTGCTGAGAACCAAATGAGAAAACGTGCATGTTCTTGAAATTGAAAAAGCATTCTCCAAACACCGGGGTTTCTCTTCGCACCTTAGATAAATAAGATATTTTTTACATGTCCTAGAAGGACCTAGTGAACACAACTTGGTGGCATAGTTTCAGGTTTCTAGAAGATTATGAAGCAGCAAACGATGTGCAGAACATTTCCTCTCACAACCCCTAAAGTTGTTTCAAAATGCCAAGGAAATAGAGTTATGAGTTTGCCCTTTGGGCAGGTTTCAACAGTCTAACACTGAAGCTAGCTTAAAATACCCCTTGCATCTTTCTATGTGTGAATGTTAGTCGTTTTAGTTTCTCCACCTTCGGAGACACACATCATTCCCTACACAACTAACTGAATGCTGCCCTGGCTGAGCTTTTTGCTCCTAAGCCAAATACCATCAGGGCTGACTTGAGTGCCCACTGACGCACATCCAGTGTTTCATAGATAGTGTGGTCAGTGGACAAAGCAACCATTTCTCAACCTAAGTATATAGCTTCAGTAACCAGCAAACATTTTGGTCATACACGCCCAACCCTAGAATTTCTCTTCCATTGGGAAATTACATGTACAAAGTTCAACTTAAGATCCAGCTGAGCCTTGACTCCTTCACATCTAATTTGGGGACACCTGATAATAGAGGCCACAGTATAGAGGCCACTATACTGGATGGGTTGAGACTGGACTGGGATAGGATGGGAAATCTGTTCCCTCTTTTTAACTCTTCCAATTAAAGCTCTATTCATCCAGCCTTCCTCAAATTATGTTTAGTAAGCCAAACAGGAAGAATACTTCCACATTCCTCTGGCCAATACTTTTGGCTCTCCACAAGAATCTTAAAAAAATATTCTTTTTGGAAAAAAAAAAGGCACACACACACCCCTTAATTCATTCTTAATTTGGCAAGTAACTTATGATATCCCTGAGCAGACCATACAAACAATTTAAAAAATCAAAATTTGGACCAAGGAGTGGTCCAGTTGTGGAATATGTTGTTTCTAAAATGAACGTTTGCAAAGAATACACTTTAGGTCCATCAGCCCCTCACTGGTCTGCAACTCAGTGATTCTGCCATCTTTGGAGAACAATAATATCCAGACTTATTTATATTTATATGCCTATATGCCCAGGATCAGTAAAAACACTGTTGACCAGGATAGAAGCTCCTGTTTTGGTTTTGTTCATAGTTTACCATCTACATGAGCCATCAATGTGATCAGGATGGTAAGTTCCACATTCAAGTTGACATTTCCCACCCATCTACAAGACTCCAGATCCCCATCCAGGTGTTTCTTCTCCATCTCTCATATAATCCAAAAAATGCCAAATGCAGAAATGATACAGAAGATGCAAGGTTTTAAACAGAATGAGCTTGAATGTCACATTGCAAGTATTCAAAGTGAGGAGTTGTAGGAGAGCAATTTCATTATCGCCCATTAGATAATTATACTACAAGAAAATGAGTGATCAATTATGAGCTACTGTCTTAAAAGCACGATAGGGAGAGTGGGAGGGAGGTTAAAAATGGTAAAGGCTTGACAGTGACTAATGTTCCTGGCAGCTCACTGTCTACATCTCAAAGTTGAGATGGGAAAAGAGAAAAAAGATTATTCTTGCTATAACAAGAATTCAACAACTCAACAGATATGAGTGCCAGTAGTCAGAAGGCAGAATGCTGGACATGGCACCGCAGAGACCACATTGCCTGTGAGGAGCTGACTATCTAGCCAGGCGGGCACAGGACACCAAACAAGAGACACATGTGATAAAACAAATACCAAGTTCTATGGGAGAGGAGAGAGGAAGAGAAGGTTTTTCAAGAGAAGGAGAGATCACCCCTGGTTAAGAAGAAATCAGACAAGGTTTGGAAGGAAGAACAGACATCACAGACCAAGAGGAAATAGGGAGGAAGCGGTAGAAAATGAAGTTCACAGTTGAGCCTTCTTCAATTGTGTAGCCCAAAGCCTGGAGTGGTGCTTGATGCACCATAGTTGCTCAGTTACAGATTGTTCCTTTCTTGAATCTATGAGCATGTATACAAATTTTGTTGCATTGTTCTGTGGAACTTTATGTTTTAAAGAATGCCATGCTCCACTAAGGACAAACAAGGTATGTGCAGGCAAGGGAAAGCAGTCCAGTTTAAGACAGGTATTCACAAAGTGCCAGCGAGATAAAAGGCCACAAAGGTTGCCGAAATTAGTGTGAGGCTAAGGAGTCTAGCAAGTGACGTGGGAGGAAGAGGTTCAGGTCTGTGCTAGAGGTGAACACGGCAAACAAGGTGTGTGATGGGCGATGGATCTGGGTGGGGAGCAGCTGGAGGTGGGGACACCTGCAGTCCAATCCAGCTAAGAAGGCAACACTCAGTGGTGACACTGAGAACAAAGAAGAGAAGAAACAATTCATAATATTTAAAAACTGACTCAATATAGGGACTGATTGGAAGGGGAACTAAAAGGTTTCAGACCTGTGGGAAGGAAGAATGGTGATATCAACTGAAAGATGGGAGAGGGGGGTAACTCAGGGATGACGATGCCAAGCACAGTTTTGAATGTGATTAAAAGGCTGGAATTTGTTCTCTGCCTAGAAAAAAGCCCAGGTCAAATATCTTTGTAAAGCCCTCCTAGAGAACTCTGAGCAGAATGAGTCCCTCTTCTGGACTCTCACGGGGTACTGCAAGGATTACACTGTATTTTAAATCTGTCCACCACCTTTGCTAAAATAAAGGGCAATCTCTACAAAGATAAAGTGATGTCTCCTTCCCACCCCCTCTCCCGCTTTCTCCCTGGACAAAGTCATCTTGGGAGCTGCACAGCACAGTGATTAAAGTCACAGGCTCTGACATCAGAGCCTCTAAATGTTAGTACTTCAAGCATAAAATGAGATGAGAAGTTTCCTCTCAGACTTCGTTTGATGACCTAGACATCATCCTCAACTTGGCCCTCTCCCAGAAACCACTTGCATCCTGTAGCAATGCCCACCTGGGACATAATTGATCCCACAGTCGATGACTATTGCCCCAGGTTTGATCCACTCTCCTTTCACCATTTCAGGCTGACCAGTTGCAACCACCAGGATGTCACCTTTATTTACCTATGTAAGTGAGATTCAAACATCAGAAATTAAGAATGAAACACACATCAAAAAAATCTAGAAGTAGAAAGGACACCCCTGAGCTTCGTATTAAATTTTTAATTATCATCAGCTATTTCATAGGCTTTTGGGTCAAGGCCTCAAATGCAAGACATCTCTGACAGCCCTTCACATGCTGAGCTCATTCCTACACACACCAGAAATCCCCTTCTCTAGGCATTTTACCAAAGGGGAAATTGATGAGAACCCGCAGGGCAGAAGGGAGCATGGGCTTGGAGCTGCAGACCTAGGACTATATCCCTGGATGATATAACATCTGGAGACTGCTCCCTCTCCTCCACCTTGCAGAGCATTGCTTGGGAGGATTAAAAGAGAAGGTACCAGGCCTCTCTCCTGCTCTTTCCTTACATTTAAGAGACTGCATTGTCAATAGGCACATGTACATGTCAGCATTTTTCAGTTCAGGAATCTGATGCAGGGGTCTAGAGCAAGCTGCTCCGCTTGATGTCATGGAACCACTGTGACATCCTCCTCTGGAGCACCTCTTACTCTAAGGCCACCACTGTCACACACATGGCATCTGGGTCAATCTGAGTGCCTACACTGCTAATCTCTGTCTACACGAGGCAGACTGGGGTAAAATGTACACAGAACAAATTCTGTATAAACTTGAGCAAATTTTAAATTTGTTTTTTTTTTTTTTTTGAGACAGAGTGTCACTTTGTTGCCCTGGATAGAGTGAGTGCCATGGCGTCAGCCTAGCTCACAGCAACCTCAAACTCCTGGGCTTAAGCGAGCCTCCTGCCTCAGCCTCCCGAGTAGCTGGGACTACAGGCATGCACCACCATGCCCGGCTAATTTTTTCTATATATATTTTAGTTGGCCAGATAATTTCTTTCTATTTTTAGTAGAGACAGGGTCTCACTCTTGCTCAGGCTGGTCTCGAACTCCTGACCTCGAGCGATCCACCCGCCTCGGCCTCCCAGAGTGCTAGGATTACAGGCGTGAGCCACCGCGCCCGGCCTAAATTTGAATTTGTTTCTTCATCTTGTATTAATAACATGAGATGAGAATTGCAGAATTGTTATAAATGGGGTTAAATGAGATAATGAGGGTAAAGTACATGGCAGTGTCTAGACCTTAAATGTTAGCTATACCCATTATGTGAAGAGAACACCCCACTACACATGCACATTCGTGTACACACACACACACACACGCACACGCACACGCACACACAGAGAACACCTTCAACTCTACTCTGAACCTCCTACCTCCTCGCCCAGATTGGCAGTCTTGGAGTGGCAGGTGGTCACTGTAGCATTGTTCCACAGAAGCAAGTCATGCATTGGGGCTCCCACTATTTTACTGCGCCCAACCACTACAGCGTGCCTTCCAGCGATCTGCACCCCTGAAAAAAAAGCCAGCATGCATCAGAGTTGGGGGAAAGAAGCTGCCCTCCTTTGCATGCCACCTAAATGGGAAAATTCAGAACCAGCATACAAAAACAGGTTCTTAGCATCACACAGAAACCTTCCTAAAAACATTTCTTTTTTGGCAATAATATTCTCAACTCTAGGGTTTCAGCTATAAATTGGGACTTGTACATGTGTCCTTCTTACTGTGGGCTTTTGAGAGCAGCTTAAGCCAAGATCCATTCATTGAGTCATAGGGGAGTGGGAAGAAAAACCTACACTCAAAGAAAAAAGAAGCCCTGACATACAGCTAAACAGCCATATGGAGGAAGACATCAGATTAAATTACATGGGCAAAACACTTGAAACCAATAGGGTGTGTGTAACTGGGTGAAGAGAAGTGCAGGAAATTAGATTAGTATCAGTAATTCTTTCCAACTTTGGTGAGTTTATTTATGCAGTTCCTCATCCACATTTCTTTTTTGGCTTCAGGCCTAAACCGTAGGGTTATTTGCAGAAAAGTGATAAAGGGGAAATTTAACTGCAGTAAGGAGTTTTCTTTCTCCTTACTCAGCATCCATTCTTCTGGCAATATACCAATGCTCTTTTCAGGACTGACTCATACTCTACTCATTGGAGATGGCTGGGGTGAACACCCAATAGTGGACCAGTGACCCTATTTCATATCCTGACTGATAAGATCTAATCCCAGGACTGGTTTTTGTTTTGTTTTGATTTTTTAGCTACAGGGTCTCTGTCACCCAGGCTGGAGTGCAAATGGTACAGCATAGCTCATTGCAACCTCAGATTCCTGGCCTTAAGCGATCCTCCCCCTTGAGCCTCCCAAAGTGCTGGAATTACAGGCATCAGCCACTGTACCTGGCCCTCCTGTAACTATTAGGCACAAGGATAGAACAAAGCTGAAGCCGGAGCTGCTTGGGGCCACCAGGTGGAGCCAGTGAGCTGCCGCCCACACAGAAGAAAGCACAGACGTGAAGACGCCAGCCGAGCCCCTCTGCACAGCGAAGACTGAAGGCAGGGGACCTTTACTTCTTGCATAAAATCAATTTTATCAGAAAAAGATAAGCTCTTATATGTTAACATCATGAACACCTAGAAGTAAGGACCGCAAAGTGTAAAGTGTTTAATAGGTCACTTTCTGTACTTTTTAGGATTCAGTGAAAGACTTGAAGCTACATCAGGGCAAATGATAGTGTCACTGTCAACAAGAGGAAGTAGGAGGCCTGCAGCAGCTATAGCTTACGGGATTTCTTTTTAAATCAAGTTGTGGTACATTCTTTGCTAAACATGCTAAAGAATATAAATGTAGCTGTAGGAATGAACTATAATAGCTCTCCCCAAGGCTTAGCTTGACCTTTTCTTGCCAACCACAGAAAACTTTCATTTATGCTGGCCAAAACTTTCCACTTAAAACTTCCGACCTACTTCTTTGTAAGACCCACTTCCCTTGTAAAAAATAACCTCTGCTAAAAGTATTCATAATGAAATCAAAATAGCAAGGTGCTAACTAGTGACGGGATGATATGGCCAACTGTTCAGGAGATCCATTTCTAGCCATCTGTCGAGTCCTAGAACTACTGTGGAGATTCGGTGCCCATTTCAGGAGTGGGAGCTTTTCACTGTTTACCCTTTTAAATGATCTGAAGTCTTATTACCATACAGGTTATTTTTTCGCAAAAAAATAACCCAAGTTCAAATCCTGGTTCTGTTGTCTCTTGGACAGGTTACTCAAGTATCTGTCTGAGCTTGTTTTCTTAGCTGTTGAACAATAATAATACCTACTTCATAGGGTTGTTGAGAAAAGTAAGAGAGAATTTAGGTGAAGCCTTTAACAGACAGGCCCCTCAGCCAATCAAGTCCATTTATTTATGGCCCGGTGTCCCTCCTCTATCCCTCCCCTTGTCAAGCCCAGGCTCCAGGAAATGGTGCTTTCTTATTGTTTGGTGTGTGTTTTTACCTGTCTCTTTGATGAGTTCCAAGCATCCTTTAGGCGTACAAGGAATGAAACAGTCATTTAGATCACCTCTAGCAAGTTTCCCAGCATTGATACTAGTCAATCTAAAACAATAAAAGTGATGAAAATTAAGAAGGAAATAAAGGTAATTAGGTGTCTTTATTCTCTAGAAGCAAAAATGGTGTGTTCCCCAAATAGAAATATATTATGGAATGGAATATATTTAGAAATATATTAGAAATGGAATCATGCAATGTGATATAGGAAGCCAAACCACACTCACCCATCCACATCCTTTTCAGGTGCGATAGCATTGATCATTGCTTCAGTATTAATAGCATTCTCTGAATCTAAAGGTAGCTGCAGTAGGAATCCATGTACAGTAGAGTCTTCATTCAAAGATCTAATGTGCTTTAACACCTAAAAGTAATACCACATATAATTTGTGTATCACAGAGCAATCAAGAGGGGAGAACACACTTTCTAAGGCAAAGATCAGGTTGTCTCATTTTCCCCCAACAGTTTATTATAGTCCTCTCAGTATGTACCTCCCCCTGGGATCCTGAGATCACCTGTACTTTTAACGCAGACTGTATCCCCCAGGTGTCTGGTAAGAAATCCTTTAAATAAACAGCTAAGAACTATAATAACTTATTACTACAATAGTTATACCCATCTTACAATTATCCAAACCAAGAAATGGAGCAGCAATGTCCAATAGTCTTTCTGTGATAAAGATTGTGTTTATGGTGTATTTATGTTCTATAACTTATGCCCTATAATACAATGGCAGCTATTAAATCCTTGCAGTGTGGCTGGTGGAACTGAGGAAATGAATTTTTAATTTTTAATGAAATTCAAATAGCCTCATGGGTCTTGTGGCCACTAAACTGGATAGTGCAGTTATAGAACATGTCCATGACCTCAGAAAGTTTCTTTTTCCTCTTTTCCCTTTGCAGTTAACCCCCCTACCTATGAGCAAACATAGTTCTGACTTTAATCACCACTGATTTGTTCTGCCTATTCTTGAACATCATATAAAGGGAATGCATATTTGTTTTTTAAAATGCAGATAATTGTAGGTCAAGAATCAGTTTTAATGAACATCACAGGTGCCTGGAAGCATATGGTACTATAGTCACACTGTGAGCACCAAACGTTCATAGGTACCGCACCATGTACTCTGTATTTTCAAGGATTTTCTGGAGGGAGAGTCTGTAAAGCAAGAACCCAAAGGTCTTGCATAAGCTAAATATGTCAGTCCCCAAAGTTCCACTAAACCAAAACCCAGAGGAAAAAGCACTTGAGCTGCCCTCCTAACAATCAGTCCATGACAGCTCACCTCAGATTCTGTGGCCGTTCTTGGTAATTTAATGTGAGTGGCTTTAATCCCAACCTGCAAAATGAACATCAGAAACAGGTAAATGGCAAGAGAACTTGAGATATGGGCCCGTTTCTTTTACAGATATGACGAAAACAAACCAAGAGGTGTTAGTCATCCTTTCCCACTTATATGTTCTGAAGAGTTAGTCCCTCACTTCAACCCATTCACCAATCACTTGTTAATTGCCACCACTGCACTTTCAGCAATTTGTCTCCTAGTCCTGCTCTTTGGGAAGAGAAAAAATTATTGATCAGAAAACAAAAATTCAATGTCGGGCCAGAGGCTGTGGTCTAACTCATCCATTTCTGACTTACAAATAGATCAACTAATGCCTGCTGTGGGTGACCAGAGTTTTTATGGGGAGGAGCACACAGGGCAAGGGGTGAGACAGGACCCGGTGGCAGTGGGGGAGGTGGTGGCACTGCTGTGCTAGGCATTACCTCTTCAGCAGCCTTCAGCTTCACATTTATATAAAGATTGGAATCATCTCTCTCGCCAACCTAGAATAATAAATACATGCAAATCAGACGATTAGAGAAAGGCGAAGTGTACAGAAAAGCTTCTACAGTTTTAGTTTTAATAAAAGGAATGTTTAATCATGCGACTCTTGTTGCAGAGAACTTTCACAGGAGAACAAGGAGCCTGTGGGGGCAGGATGGAGATGTGAACACAGGAGCCACTGCAGCCCCTCCCCGAAACAAGGCCCACCTGATTCCCACTGCAACCGCCAAAAGAAGAGAAAAGGCAGAGGCCATCTGCATGTGCGCTGGAAACTGAGCAAGGGTGCTGCGGGCCTATGAGAAACACATGGGATATCTGCCGACATATGAGAACAACAGAGCAGAGGGTTGAGAAATCGTGTTGGGCAAGAAAAGCACCTGAGAGGCAGGAGCACCCAGAGGGCACATTCTGTACCCACTCCTGCCATCACCCCACCAGGCGCAGTGGCAATCTCTCAAGCCCAGCCACATAGAGAAGAGAAACCAGGGCAGATGAGTGAGGCAAAGGGCAATCTACTGCCCTCAACGCAGAGAGGAAAGTACAGGGCAGAATCCAAATCCTTTGAACAACTACTTCTATGGTTCCTGTGTTTCTTTAATCACAAACAGATTTATAGTTTTTCATTAAAACCATTTATCTGTAAAACTTTATTTACGAATATTTTTCCATGTTCTAGGGGTTGACATTTCTCGTTTTCAAAGTTGCAATACACTGCACTAAGTTTGGTTTCTCCCAAAATTGTAAAGAATATTGCAGAGGGAAATGTGGTAAGTCCCCTGATACCAAAGATAACTGAAGCATGACTCCTTTTAAAGGACCACGGCGAAGAAGGGAGCCTGCCTCTGAAGCAGAGCATTTCTAGACCTTGTCATGCTGACGCTGTTACTGGACACCTCCCTCATATCTCAGGGAATCACAGCTTCAGTTGTCCTTTATACAGATAGTTCTCAGTTTTGTAGTGCTAATTTAAATTTCAAGAGCCAAGAGTGGCTGGGTGAGGTGGCTCACACCTGTAATCCTAGCACTCTGAGAGGCTTAGGCAGGAGGATTGCTTGAGATCTGGAGTTTGAGACCAGCCTGAGCAAGGGCGAGACCCTGTCTCTACTAAAAAAATGGAAAAATTAGCCAGGTGTGGTGGCGTGCACTTGTAGTCTCAGCTCTTCAGGAGGCTGAGGCAGGATTGAGGCAGGAGGATGGCTTGAGCCTAGGAGTTTGAGGTTGCTGTGAGCTAGGCTAACGCCACAGCACTCTAGCCCAGGCAACAGAGCAAGACTGTCTCAAAAAAAAAAAGAAAAAAAGCCAAGGGTTCTTTGAGGGGAATTTGATTTTCTTTTTAATGGTATAGTCATACCTAAGTATATCAGTTGCTTCCCTTGGGGATGTCCCTAGAATGTTAGTGCCTTTCATGTTTCCTCTTTGGTCATTTTCTATATATGTCCTTTGCCCTTACTACCCAACATTCACTAAATCGGTTGCCAGATTTGATACACACTGGAATTTTTAAGTCAGAGTAAAAAAGGAGGTAGTTCTAAATATAAAAGTATTGTTTTTAACATTTTCATTCATATTTGTACCTACAATTAGTTATTTAGACTTAGCTTTGCCATTTTATTGCTTACTGCCAGACTTTTTTTGAGACACCGTCTCACTTTGTCACCCAGGCTAGAGTGCAGTGGTGTCCTATCCCACTGCAACCTCAAACTCCTGGCCTCAAACAATCCTCCCACCTTGGCCTCCCAAAGTGATATAATTACAGGCATAAACCACCATGCCCAGCCTACCAGTCCTTTCTAAGCTACAAGTTCTCTGGTTTAGAGTTTACTGTAATTCATCTCTCAGGTTGGTGAAATGCAATTATAAAGTCACTTTTCCAGGAAAGCTATGTGGGCATTTTTCTAAGCCTATGTGTATACAAAGATATTTTTCTGCCATCCCCTTGCGCTTGAAGGACCTGGGCTGATTTGGAATGATGGCATTTTCCTTCAGAGATGTCATCTTTGGCATCTAGTGTTATAGAAGTCTGAACTCTTTTGTTGTTACTGTTCCTTTATATTAACTGTTTTCTGCTTGAATACTTCTTTAGGAATTTTTCTAAAACTCCAAAACTGCCACCAGTTGCAAAAAGAAAACTTAATAGTTATAAAAGAACTTTAAGAAGCCAAATCAAATAATCACTCTTGGTTTGGGCATTTCATAGAGAAAATAGTTATACATCATTGAAAGACTAGATGCAAAAAGAACATTTAAAGATTCTTATTGGGTACAACAAACACTATTCTGGTGATGGGCACACTAAAAGGCCCAACGCATTATATAAGGTATCCATGTAACAAAAACATTTGTACTCCCTTAATATTTGGAAATAAAAAATACTGAAATCTTAAAAAAGAAAACAAAAAAACAACCGGTAGCAGTCAAATGGGTGGGTGGAAGACTGGTTTCCCAGAACAATTCTTAATCCCATTACAGTTTATCAAGAAGATGACTTAAGCATTTTATCAGGAACGCTGATTTCTTCCTTGTGGGTAGTTATCCATTACATCATCAAAAAAAGGTCCTATTACCCAGAGGGCACATTCCGTACCCTCCCCTGCAGGAGGAGAACAGGTTAGGGACAATTTTTTTTACACCAGGAATCAGCAAATTATTTCTGCAGAAGGCCAGACAGTATATATTTCTGGCCTTGTGGGCCACATACTCTGTCACAGCTGCTGCTGCTGTCATGTCCTTGGCAGTATTTGGACACAGGCCACAGTTTACCAATCCCTGTTTTACTCCATACAACATCTTGGGTATTGGTCTACCCACTAATTTTTCTTTCTGTTTCAGGGAGCTTTTGTAGATATTCAAGCCAGCTGAGTTTATTAATTTTATGGTTTCTGTCCATGTGTTCTATGTGTTTTGTAAGGACTGAATGAACTACTTACCACCCGTAAAGCATTCTAAATAGTTCCTAGTACAAAGCAAGAGTTAGCTGCTATATTATTAATAATTAAAGTATTTTATGTGCTAAGGGGATGGAAATATAGCCTCCTTGGTATTTCTTAAAGTGAAAAGTCTTAATTTCCTATAAATACCAGTTACTTGGGAAGGTATCCATCTATTTTATGTGAAAAAAATTCCAACTTTTAAGTATATACTTGGGCCAGATCATGAACAATTAGAAATATATATAAATCATTTAAACTATTGTAGACACTCTTTGTAAGTGGTACAGGTAGAGCATACCTAATCCGGAAATGCAAAATCTGAAATGCTCCAAAATCTGAAACATTTTGAGTGCTGACGTTATGCCACAAGTAGAAAATTCCACACCTGACCTCATGTGATGGGTCATGTGATTATCATGTGATAGTCAAAACGTAGTCAAAACTTTGTTTCATGTACAAAATTATATAAAATATTGTATAAAATTACCTTCAGGATATGTGTGTATGGTATATATGAAACATAAGTGAATTTCATGTTTAGACTTTGGTCCCATCCTCAAGATATCTCATTATGTATACACAAATGGTCCAAAATCCAGAAATATCCACAATCTGAAACACTTCTGGTCCCATGCATTTCAGAGATGGGGTACTCAACCTGTACTGTCATTCCTTCTATAAAGGATAGGGAGTCTGTATGGCTTGATGGACTGTGATCAGACCTGCATTTTAACAAGAGCTGTGGTTGTGGTCAAGAGGAAAGACAGGAGGTATTTAGATAGAAGCCTAAAATCGGTAAGGAGATGACTATTGTGGCCCCAAGAATCAAGAGGAATAGCCCCTAAGGGAGTCAGGAAAAGATGATCCCAGGCTTCTGGCTTGGATGTGAGAGAAGATGGTGGTGCCTACCCCAGGGTGGAAAAGTTAAGAGGTCAGATAGAGAGATGCAGTTACAACATGTTATGTAAGCCTTGCATCACAGGTGTTGACTCTGGTGCTAAAGTACAAAATTAATAGAGCCTACCACTGTTTAGTCAGCAAGGACATAGGAGACCAGTTGTAGAATAGTGTTTATATAATAAAAACACTTGTAATCAATAAATTTAAAAAACAAGGTTGGAATCAATTTTAAAAGCAGGGGGAAAAAAAACCCAACTTCCCAATATTGCTAAGAAAGGGTATACTTCTTGCCTATAACATTTACTCTTTCTACAACAAACAATTCCCAAGAATAAACCAAGAAATAACCATTCTCCAAATGCACCGGTATACACCCACAACATACACCTTTGATTCTTAGTAATTTGTTCAAATGAAAGCTCTGAGTTTCCTGTTATCCAAATCAATACTTCAAACATTCATTCATTCATTTATCTGCACAAATATTTATGACATGCTTCCTACCAAGTTATTGAATGCCTCCTTACTGGATGAATCTGGAGCTCAGTGAAGAAACTCTAGATAATTAGAGAGCTAAATTTGGAAGTATTCCCTCAAGAAGCTTTGGAACTGGGTGAGGTCACTTTACGGAAGAATAAAATGTGGAAGAGATCTGAGGGGTGGGCTCTAAGGCATTCAAATGGTTTAGGTTTCAGGGAGATTAGAAATAAGCAAAGGAGACTAGAGAAGGTGCTTTTTTGCCTTGCAAGCTGAACTAGATGCATTTTTATAAGGAACACCATTGTTTTTGTTTGTTTGTTTTGTAGAGACAGAGTCTCATTATGTTGCTCAGGCAATGGAGTCATGGTAGCTCACTGCAAGCTCAAATTCCTGGCCTC
This sequence comes from Lemur catta, assembly GCF_020740605.2. Taxonomy (NCBI): domain Eukaryota; kingdom Metazoa; phylum Chordata; class Mammalia; order Primates; family Lemuridae; genus Lemur; species Lemur catta. Next base: position 33,738,414 of record NC_059128.1, read on the forward strand.
AAGCAATCCTCTGCCTTACCCTCCCAAAGTGCTAGGATGGCAGGAGTGAGCCACCGCACCTAGTCAACCAAGTCAACCATCTTTACTGGAAAGAACTGACAAATGATGATTATCCAGGCTTCAGTATTTGGCAAATATTCTCAAAAATGAATAAAATGAGTCTGGTGCTTCAAGGAAAACAAATAACTATATTTGTTGCCAATGATAAAATTTCAGTTTAAGCAAAAATTAGAACTTTTTATCCACCCCTATGAGCTTGACAGCTTCTCAATACTTTAATAAGGCTTTTCTGATGAGCTCTTTGGTGATATTAACAATTGTGATTCTTTTTATATTGCATAATGAAATGTGTTAACATTTGGAAGATATGCATAATTCAGTGAACCATTATTTTCCAAATGAGGAATGAAGGATGTAACATTTTGATGTAACAAAGTATGCAAGTCTGAAAAGATATAACAAAGTATAAAGTTCACTGATACAGTTTCAGATTTTGCATTGCAACTAATCTTTCTTTAAAAACTTCACTTATTGAGTAGTCGTGCAGTATCAAAGAAAAATATCCACAATAATCTAGGAAGACTATTAAAAAAATCTTTCCTTTTATAACTACACATCTGTATGAGGCAAGGATTTTTCACGTTTCTATGAAACTAGCACACAGTAAGGGACTGTATGCAGAAGATGCGAATCCAGCTTGGAGCCAGACGGTACACAGTTGGGCAAAAATGTAAAATAATGCCTCTCTTTTCACTAAATTTTGTCTTCAAAAAGTCATTTTTCCATAAAAATGTTATTTATTTTAACATATAATGAGCTTACTACTGGCATTTTAAAATGAATATTTTTAAAACTTCTTAGTTTCCATTTCTAATACAACAAACATTAATGGGTGAATCTACACAAACAAAAGTTCTTTGAGGTCTTAAATTTTTAAGAGTGTAAAGGGGTCAGACTAAGACCAAGTTCAAGAGACACTGGCCTAGGAGAAGAGAAGAGCAGAAGGCCAGGATACACCGAAACATTTCATTTTTTATTTTCATTTTTTTTCTTATTTTTTTTTCTTCCAAAAGCTCATCTGGAAACACCGAAATATTTCAAAGTTGAACTGAAAAAGGAGATCCTGCAAAGAGAAACTGAAAGGTATAAGGTTTCACAAAAGCTAAAAAAATTAAAACTAATTAAAAAATAAATAAGAAAGAAAAGATAGAAAAATAGAGGGAGAGGTCTGAAGAGCATTGTCTGAAATGCTACTGGTAGATCGAGTAAGGAGAACATTAACAGAAATATACTATCATAATACCTGTAAAATTGCCAGGCCTGGTGTGAAACCAGGTGCTTGCTCCTTCATCTGAGTGACTTCGTTCTTCAGTCTCTCCCTAATTTGCCTAGAGAAAAAGGAAAGGGTGGAGTTCACTTAATATTTCAAGCACAAATAAGTGATGTAGATTATTAGATGTACTTTTCTTTTAAGTTAAAAACACCTTCACTGAACAGACATTATCTGGTATAATATGTACCACGGACCTTTCATCACTTTTCTAGGCCTCAAGTAGATGTGGATCTTTTCTAACTCCTATTGACATCAAGTGGGCCAGGGGGTGTGGGAATAGTCAGTTTAAAATGTATTAGTAGATGGCATTCAATCATACAGTGAAGAAATGAAAACCTGGACCAACACTTCTGGAATGCACTGATCCTCATCTTTTTTTTTTTTTTTTTTTGAGACAGGATTTCACTGTGTCACATAGGCTAGAGTGCAGTGGCATCATCATAGCTCACTGCAACTTCAAACTCCTGGACCAAAGCAATCCTCCTGCCTCAGCCGCCTGAATAACTGGAACTATAGGTGTGCACCATCCTGCCCGGCTAATTTTTCTATTTTTTTATAGAGAGGGGGTCTGGCTATGTTGCTCAGATAGATCTCTAACTCCTGGCCTCAAGAGATCCTCCTGCCTTGGCCTCCCAAAGTGCTAGGATTACAGGCATGAGCCACTGAGCCCAGCCTAATCCTCACCTTTTTCAGCATTTCCACTCTCCAGGTGCTGCCATGAAAACATTTTGCAGGAAAGAACTCAAGCTCACACCTTTTGCTCAACCTACCTTAGTAAGACACCAACAGGGTATGCACATAAAGCTGAATGATCACTCAATGAATCTCACTCCAAATTCAATATGAATTTACCAATTATATTCCAATTCATAAAGCAATTTTCCTTACAAAAGAATTTAACACAAGGTTCAAAGTATAACCTCTTATGAAACTAAGATAATTTACCAACACATACCTTCTCATCAACACAGCAGGACATTAGGTTAAATTACATCCATAAATATTCAAAATAGCTCATAGCCAACCATGCCCAGGTACGATATATGATATAGCCTTCAACTTGAACAGGCTCTGTCTCTCTTGGAGAACTACTTTTTTTGTTTTTATTTTTTATTTATTTATTTTTAGAGATAGGGTCTCTCTATGTTGCCCAGGCTGGTCTTGAACTCCTGGCCTCAAGTGATCCTCCCACCTCAGCTTCCCAAAGTGCTGGGATTACAGGCATGAGCCACCAAGCCCAGCTAAGGAGAACCAGTTTGGTCATTTACTTTTCTTCATCTTGCCCACCTTAACCACACTTGATGTAAAAATATACATAGACAGTCAATCACAGGTATCTCTTCCCTTATTCTAATTCAACTACTCCCAGCTCCACTTCTCCATATTTTACAAAAAACTGACAAACAGGCACAGGTCACAAGAAATAGATCATTTGGACTGGCCTAGTAAACATCAAGACGGTTAAATGGTGTTAATATAAGAAGTCAAACCCAAGACTTACAAACTTCATTTCTCTTTAGTGACCTTATTTTTTCACATCAATATCCTCTACAATAACATAGTTCAAAAGAAGAATTAATAGACCATTAGATTTTTTTTTTTTTTAAACTGGGATTTGGCCTGGACAGAGGCCACAGTTCTGCTCTGAGACAAGAGAACAGGAAATCCCAGAGCTGCCCAGTTTTCACTCTCCAGCAGTGCCAGCCTCAGCTGCTCCCCCAAATGACAATCAGCTGTGGAACTGGGCATAGCCTGACACCCCTTAACAGCCACCCAGTCATAGCCTAACACCCCTAAACAGTCACTCAGTCATCTCTTCTGCCTTACTCTTACACAAATTCTTACACAATTATTCTTTCCAAGGTCCATTACAAATTCCAATTCATTCTGTTTAACATGATGGCTCAATATCAAACCTTTGACGTTTTATGGCAGACAAAAAAAGCATTGATAAAATATAACCTAAGAGGGATGTAACCTAAACAGAAGTCTGTTACAGCAGGCAAAGGTAGCAGCAATTAATCTACGTGATGAAAAGAAAGCTGACATTAGACAACAAAAACACTGAAATGGAGCAAGGCTTAGAGCAATTCTCAAATAATTCTCAAAAAGTACATAGAGAACACCTTTAGTAACTCCTCAGAGAAAAATCAATAACATTCACCTTCAAAATGTAGGCAAAATATAGGGCCCTAGGGCTCTTTCTTTCTCTCTCTTTTTTTTTTTTCTTGTTCTGTTGTCCAGGCTACACTGGAGACCTGTCATCATAGCTCACTGCAACCTCAAACTTCTGGCCTCAAGCAATCCTCCCACCTCAGTCTCCCAAAGTGCCAGGATTACAGATGTGAGCCACCACTCCCAGCCTAGGGCTTTTTCTAAACAAAGACACAAATTAATCCTCCCCTCCCTAAGGAGATTATTGTTATAAGATTTTAACAATGTAATAAACCACAAAAAAAAATTTTTTTTTTGAGACAGTGCAGTGGCGTCATTATAGCTCACTGCAACCTCAAAATCCTGGGCTCAAGCCTCCTGAGTAGCTGGGATTATAGGCGTGCACCACCACTCTAGGCTAATTTTTTCTATTTTTAGTAGAGACAGGGTCTCGCTCTTGTTCAAGCTGGTCTCCAACTCCTGAGCTCAAGCAATCCTCCTGCCTCGGCCTCCCAGAGTGCTAGGATTACAGGCATGAGCCACCACACTTAGCCAACCACAAACGTTTTATTTGTTTCATTTCTATTTTGTTCCTGTTGCTTTATTTCATTTGCTCATTACAATTTTTTTTACTGCTAAAAAAAACTTCAAAAAGTTTTGAAAACTTAATATGTATTTCCTCGTAAAAATAACTGTGATTTTGTGAGGCCACCTAGTGTTCCAAGGAATACACATATTTAAATTCCTCATCATTTAAGTCAAATTAAAAGACTAAATTACCTTTTTTTGTTGAAAGAAAACTGATTGTCTTCACATATCAGTAATATGGTAAAAGCTACATCATATCAGTACACAAAACAGTCAACTGATAATAGTACTTTTTATTATTACATTTAAGAACAAAATATTTACAATGAAAATTACTACAATTTAACCCAGATAGTTACTAAATTTGACAGGTACCTCAAATACAAATTTGAAAGCTTCCTGTGAAGAGAATATTTTATTGGAAATTTACAATGTAAAGTACTTCCATCCAGTTCTCTCTAACCTCTCAAAGAACTAAGAAAGAAAAAGTAAATTGCTTGATATTTATGACATGACAATAACTCAAAATAGTGAAAAATGTTAATGGATCATCTAATTTTCAGTGAAGGCAAAGACCATCATTAATCCACATACACAATGATATATTAATAATGACTTGTTTTAAGCTTCTAGATCAGGTTTCTTAAGGTCAGCACTACTGATATTTGAACCTGATAACCCTTTGTTGGGGGGGCTGTGCTGTGCCCTGTAAGGTACTTAGCACCATCCCTGGCTTCTACTTCTAGATTCCAATAGCACACAGCCCCTCCTCTCCCCCACATGACAACCAAAAAGTCTCCTCCAGACATGTCCAAATGCCCTGAGGTGGAGGGAGGAAAAAACTACCTCTCTTTGAGAACCACTAATCTAGAGGAACAAATGGAAATAGGTACTAGGTTGAATTGGTCCACAAAGGCTTCCTAAAATGTAGGATTTTAAAAGTGGATTATAAATTCATTAGAGAAAGGTCAGAAAGAATAGCAGCTTCCGAGTGCTGGTACATGCAGCCAAGTATGGTGGGATTCCAGAACAATGTGGTCCCACTTCCCCTACCCACACCAATCCTAGGAGGTGGGGATGTGGAAGGGCAGCAAGAACTCAGATGCAACAAATTGGTGACATTAGGAATAGAGTGCAGTATGCAGTATTGCTAAACTTTTCATTCCTTTCGAAGTCAGACATCCAGATTTTTATGCATAATTCAAGAGATATAAATGTGTTGGGAAGTAATCTCAATTTTAAAAATAATTTTGCAAGTCAAACAAAACAAAACATTTGGCCCCGAGACCACAATTTTGTCACCTTCTGCCAGTATCAAGAGTTGACACAAGGCAGGTTGGCTCTGAGTATGAGGATCTTTAAGATGTAACCAACTAAAAGAAACTCCTATGATCGATTAAGGAAGGTGGTTATGGCTGGGTTGTTCATGGGTTTTTTGGGGTTTTTTTTTTGTTTGTTTTTTTCCTTTTTAACCTTAAGCTTTAAGTTGAAACATTCTCAGATGTTTGGGGGGGGAAACATCCTCTTAAAATGGGTCCTTATGCTTGCCTTCTGGGGAGGCGGTCCAGAGCGGGTGGGCCATAGGCATTTATGCATATGTTATATGCGGACTGCACCCATCTCTCCCCCTCAGCCTTTGCCTCTTGGGTTGTTGTGCTTCTTTCCCCTTACTTTGCTACATTTCTATAGTTAAGTTGGTTTTACTTGAATGATTCATGTTTAGGGGAAAAAAAAAATGAAAATCTCCCTTAAAATTTGTTTCAACTCCTCCTGCAAATAAAAAAATAAATGAAAAAAAAAAAAAAGATGTGCCCAACTATATGCCAACAGGAGAGAATTGTTGCCAGTGGGCCTGCCAGAGAAGTCCAAACTATTTGAGTATTACCTAAGCACAGAGCAGGGCCATAGTAAACAGCTCCAAGGCCCTTGCAGGTCTCTGGAACACCAAGAGAAATGGGGAAAGAACTGGGAAAATGAGAGGTGTCCACTTGGAGGGAAGGACATGTTAAAAGCTCATAATGAGAAAAGCCTCACAGAAAAAAAAAAAAGAAAGAAAGAAAAAGAAAAAAGAGAAAAGCCTCACAAAGACCTGGCCTTTCTGCTTTCCAAAAAGACTAAAAGAAACCTTAGGTAGAAGGGGCTTAGGACTAAAAGGCAGCGTCTATTAATAACTGAGTGATCAGTGTTTGGGTACCCAAACCTAAAGGAAAGATCGTTTATAACGTTAAGTCATGCAATGCAGTGAAGATAAGTTCCTGACAGGCTCTGGCAAAACCTTTCACAGAAATACTCCGTTATCTCCTGAGACTGGTTAAGCACCAGACCCAAAGCTGTTACCTCTCCCGCCCAAGCTTGGGGCGAAGAACTTTTCATCATGGGGGAAAAAAATCTTAGCCAACAAAGTAAGAAGGTTTGACTTTCCTATATCTAACCAGTCAAAATCAGACTATAACCTCAAAAATGACTTTTTTTTCCCCTTTGGCACAGAGTCTCACTCCCTTGCCCAGGTAGAGTGCAGTGTCATCACCATAACTCACAGCAACCTCAAACTCCTGGACTCAAGCAATCCTCCTGCCTCAGCCTTCCAAGTAGCTGGGACTATAGGCCCATGCCACCACACCCAGCTAATTTTTTCTATTTTTGGCAGAGACGTGGTCTCCCTCTTGTGCTCAGGCTGGTCTTGAACTCCTGACCTCAAGTGATCCTCCCGCTTCAGCCTCCCAGAATGGTAGGAGTAGCACCCACCAAAAACAACTTTCTAAAAAGAACCAGTTTGGGTGCTTCTCAGACAAATTGATTGGTTGATTCATTTTCTAACAATGGAAGGTGCACAGGGAGAACCACAGCCAGGATGTGTCTTGGTGAGGGGTAAAAGTTTACAATTCCTTTTAGCAAGTGACAAGTTCTTGTTTAAGGAAGGAAAATGCACTGTTGAGCCTCTGCCACTAGTCTTGAACACTTGGGCAACTCACTTGGCTTCTAGAAAAAGTTTCATAAATTGCAAAATGGAGGGAAGGGGTGGCAGAGTGGCTAAGGAATCCTGCCTGTGGCCCAATTAGCCATCCACTCCTTCAAGGTCAAGCATTTTTCTTTTTTTTGAGAGTCTTGCTCTGTTGCCCAGGCTAGAGTGTCGTGGTGTCAACCTACCTCACAGCAACCTCAAATTCCTGGGCTTAATCAATCCTATTGCCTCAGCCTTCCAAGTACCTGGGATTACAGGCATGTGCCACCATGCCTGGCTAATTATATTTTTTCTATATATTTTTAATTGTCCAGCTAATTTCTTTCTTTCTTCTTTTTTTTTTTTTCAGTAGAGACAGGGTCTTGCTCTTGCTCAGGCTGGTCTTGAACTCCTGACCTCGAGCAATCCTCCCGCCTCAGCCTCCTAGAGTGCTAGGATTACAGGTGTGAGCGACTGTGCCTGGCCATAAGGTCAAGGATTTACAGGTCCCAAGTGCAACTTTGGGGAAATTAATAAGGACAGCAAACTGCACAGTACAGGGGTAACAGGGTCCCTCTGCACTGTGGATCCAATATCTGAAGATACAGCTGTAACCACAGTAGCATATAGATTTGTTCTAAGAGCCTTACACACTCTTTTTGGCAACCTCAGGAAATAAGACAATTATCATCATCCTCACTGCACAGCGAGGAAAGTGAGCCTGGCTGACTTTCCCAAGGCCATACAAGCAGTCTTTACCACTTAACCTTGTCAATTGGAAGAGAAGGGAGCCATTTCCCTTTTCTCCAGGGACCCTCCTCCATGCTAGGCCAGCCTGACACCCTTTCTTCCAGAAGACTCTTCATGCAAGTGGCAGGTATAATAGGGGACCACACACCCCTGCTCAAACCCCACTGTCCAAATCCCAAACTGCCTAATCCCAACCAACAAGGTACTGTACTTACTCATAGGCCTCCTCCCCCATCAGGATTTTTGCTGGTGCCATGACGACAGTTGTTGGCTGCCAGATCTGGACCCTGCCACACTCTAGCTACAATACACCCAACAGCCGGCCTGGGTGGCTTCTTTAAGACCTAGCAGAAGGTCCCACCTCTCAGGAACTCCCACCTGCTTTCCTGCAGTATAAGCCAGTCAGAATATTGAAGGTTCAGATATTCAACTTCTGACCAATCAGCACCTTGGAGCTCACTATAGGCAAACATTTTTAAGCACAAAAAGACCTGCAGGTATTTCATCTACAGAACAAAGTACAAGGCTCACCAACCTTAATTCAGTAAACAAGACCTGGCCTCAACTATGGTGAGTAAATCATTTTTACAGAAATACTTCTAGCCCAGTAGCTAAATATATAGGTTTTCTCTTTAATTTTGATCTCTAGGATAAATTCTAATGTTAAGGCTCAAAATTAGGCCGGGCGTGGTGGCTCACGCATGTAATCCTAGCACTCTGGGAGGCCGAGGCAGGTGGATGGTTTGAGCTCAGGAGTTTGAGACCAGCCTGAACGAGAGCGAGACCCTGTCTCTACTAAAAATAGAAAGAAATTATACAGACAACTAAAAATACATATAGAAAAAATTAGCTGGGCATGGTGGCGCATGCCTGTAGTCCCAGCTACTCGGGAGGCTGAGGCAGGAGGATCGCTTGAGCCCAGGAGTTGAGGTTGCTGTGAGCTAGGCTGACGCCACGGCACTCTAAGCCTGGGCAACAGAGTGAGACTCTGTCACAAATAAAAAAAAAAAAAAAGTTAAAAAAAAGGCTCAAGAGTATAAGCCAGCTCCCAAAGATACAGCCTGGATAAACATAAAAATCACTTGTTTATTCAACAAATACTTTCTAAGTACCTACTTATTAAACTTACTATGTGCCAGAGACTGCTCTAAATGCTTTACAAGTAATAACTCATTTAATACTAACAAACTGGTTGGTTGTGGTGGCTCATGCCTGTAATCCTAGCACTCTGGGAGGCTGAGGCGGGAGGACTGCTTGAGTTCAGGAGTTCAAGACCAGCCTGAGCAAGAGTGAGACCCCATCCTTATTATTTTTTTTTTTTTTTGAGACAGAGTCTCACTCTGTTGCCTAGGCTACAGTGCTGTGGCGTCAGCCTAGCTCACAGCAACCTCAAACCGCTGGGCTCAAGCAATCCTTCTGCCTTAGCCTCCCCAGTAGCTGGAACTACAGGCATATGTCACCATGCCAGGCTAATTTTTTCTATATATATAATTTTTTTAGTTATCCAGATAATTTCTTTCTATTTTTTTAGTAGAGACGGGGTCTCGCTCTTGCTCAGGCTGGTCTGGAACTCCTGAGCTCAAGCGATCCTCCTGCCTCAGCCTCCCAGAGTGCTAGGATTACAGGCGTGAGCCACCGCGCCCAGCCAGAAAAACTATGCTTTCTTATCTACAAACCAAAGCAAGGTGGTTCTTCCAACATTGGTAAAGCATAACCCTTTCCCCTTTGTGTAATCTTTTAAAGGACATCACCCTTATGCCTAGGGCAGGCTTTCACTACTCAGGCTTTTCTACTCAGTAGCCTCTACTCAAGGTCAGCTTCCCACAGGGCCAAAGCTATTGACCCTCAAGGCAGGCATTTACTAACTGGTGAGATCAAAGGTCCAAGGCCCAGGTTGAGGCCAGGCGCGGTGGGTCACGCCTGTAATTCTAGCACTCTGGTAGGCCGGGGTGGGTGGATCGTTGAGCTCAGGAGTTTGAGATAAGCTTGAGCAAGAGCAGGACCCCGTCTCTACTAAAAAATATGTAGAAAAAATTAGCCAGGCATGGTGGCGCATGTCTGTAGTCCCAGCTACTCGGGAGGCTGAGGCAGTAGGATTGCTTGAAGCCAGGAGTTTGAGGTTGCTGTGAGCTAGGCTGACGCCACAGCACTCTAGCTTGGACAACAGAGTGAGACTCTGTCTCAAAAAAAAAAAAAAAAAAGATCAAGGCCCAGGTTGAATTTGGGGTCTGGAGCCCTCATCCTCCAAACAATGGGAGTGACTTTTACAAAGAATATGACCTTAACTCCCATATTTAAAGTTGGAACCTTCATGCCACAGAAATTCTTGTCCCTGTTCCCTGCTTTGGTTTTTCTCTTTCGTACTTCTCACCACCTCACATTCTCGTTTCACCTGTTGTATCATCTGTCTCTACCTGTCAGGATGCAAACTCCACCAAGGTAGGAGTTTGGGCTGTTTTGTTCACAGTTAGAGTCTCAGGGCTTTGAAGATTGCCTGGCATAGAAGAGGCACACAGGTATTAGTTGAATAAGTGAATAAATATCTAAAAAGGATACATACTTGTCTCTAATCCTCAGACCTCTCCCCAAGGTGTCAAATTCAGGCTGCAACAATAGAACTCCCTATGACGAAGAAATGGGATATCACTTCCAAAGGGAGATGATTTGGCAACTGGATCCATCAGGTAAATATTGGGATTTCTCACAAGGTAGAGCAGGCAGAGAAAGAATCTAGAATGCTGAACTTTGTCAATGTCTTGGCTCCCAGAAAAGTATAAAGGGAGAATAATAATAAGAAGAGATAAAAGGATGGCATTTTCAGAAGACTTGGAAACATGGTAGTGAGAGGAAGAACACTGTAAAGAAAAATGTAAGTTTAAAAAAATTCCTTTTAGCAAGTAGTATCTCTTAGAGTGAAAAACACCAAGTACTGGGTGAAGACCTTGGTTCTACTTGAGCCTCTGCCATTAACCAGCCTAGTAACCCTTGGACAAATCACATCAGTTCTCTGGCCTCAACTATTTCCTCATCTGCAGGATGGGATGTGAGGAGTGGACTGGATTTTAGAGAAATTCTGACTGGAACTCATGACCTGCCCTACCTTTCCTCCCTCCAGTGAAGAAATTTACAATTCATTTTTTTCTTTTTATTATTTTAAAATTGATTTTAAAAATACTTTTTTCTCTTTTTTTCTCAGTGGTATCTAGGCTGAAAAAATTTACAATTCAAACACTATATTTTGGAAATGTGATTAATCAAGAGAAAGAAACTGTCTGGGGCACTTGAAGTCTTGCAAATTTGTCCCTAGAGAGACCCAAAAGTTCATGCTCACTTCGGCGGCACATATACTAAAATTGGAACGATACAGAGATTAGCAAAATAAATAAATAAATAAATAAGAAGAAAAAAAAGAGAGGAGAGACCCAACACTTGGTGGCAACCAAGGTAGCTGATCTGCACACCTTGCTTTTCCCCAGGTTCCAGGATCCCTGGCTACAATGAAGAACCTGGAAATTTGCTTACCTTCTCTCTCAAGAGTGTCCTTGGCCTAGCAAAAGAAGAAAGGTAAGAACACCCTGTCCAGTACCTCCACCTGCAGCCCAACCTGCTAAAGCTGTAAGAACCACATACTTGATCACGATTCCTCCAGGACCATTAGCCCAAGGGTCAGCTTGCCTGCTGCAGCCTCAGCACACAGGAGCTGGTAGGACTGTGCTACCCCATGAGCCAGGTAGGCCCTCTCCCCTCCCAGGGAGATGTATACCTTGGAGATGTATATCTTGGAGTCAAGCTCTCCAGGAAGGTCAAGTCCAAGATGCAGCTATCTCTGAAAGAGCCCCCTTATGAGCACATTAAAGAAAAATATTCTGTAGGCACCAAGGAGCCTTAGTCTTTTTTTTAAAATTTTATTTGAGACAGTCTCACTCTGTTGCCCAGGCTAGAGTGCCTTGGTGTCAGCCTAGCTCACAGCAACCTCAAACTCCTGGGCTCAGCGATCCTCCTCCCTCAGCCTCCCGAGTAGCTGGGATTAGAGGCAAATGCACCATCACACCCAGCTAATTTCTTTCTATTTTTAGTAGAGACAGGGTCTCACTCTTGCTCAGGCTGGTTTGGAACTACTGAGGTCAATTGATCCTCCCACCTCGGTCTCCCAGAGTGCTAGGATTACAGGTGTGAGCCACTGTGCCCAGCCAGAACTAGCCTTTCAAAATAACTTGCTCCACCACTGATTACAATCAACAATGCTGCTCCTGTGGTTTAGGCACAAGTGATCAACGTTCCTTCCTGATAAGGGACCACTGACCATGGAGTGGTTCTGACCCATCTACAGTGGATGCTCAGGGATGGTTTTTGTTTCCTCTGCTTCACCTTTTGATGTGAAGAGCCAAAACCTCCACCCTTGGATCATGCTAACACGGCCATTTTTTGTACATGTGACCTATGTAGGGTGAGGAAGCTCAATTGTGAATGTGCATGTTTCTCCTTTTGTAAATACTCATGACACTTCCTATAGCTCATTAAATATGAATATTTGGCCATTCTGTTCAGCGTAAATTATCATTATTAATGTCATTATTAATTTCACTAACATTATCATTAATAATGTCCCCCCAGTTCCCCTCTCTAAGTGCATGCTTTCAGCTTCTGCCTGAGGCTACGCTTCCTAGCTAGTCAGAATGGCCACCCTGCAGGCTGCAACTCTTTATGAGAAATAAAGCTCTCCTTTCCAAATTTATGAACCTCAACATTCTTCGGTTGACAGGAGAAACTGGCTGTTCAACAACAGGACAATGTTAGCTATGTTAACTCTGAGCAGGCTGGAGAAAGAGATCTTTCCAGTACCTGGAATAATCTTTTCCAGAAAATGCTTTCAATACTTGTAGATAAATCTTTTTTTTTTTTTTTTTGAGACAGAGTCTCGCTCTGTTGCCCAGGCTAGAGTGTTGTGGCGTCAGCCTAGCTCACAGCAACCTCAAACTCCTGGGCTCAAGCGATCCTCCTGTCTCAGCCTCCCGAGTAGCTGGGACTACAGGCATGTGCCACCATGCCCAGCTAATTTTTTCTAAATATTTTTAGTTTTCCAGCTAATTTCTTTCTGTTTTTCTTTTAGTAGAGACAGGATCTCGCTCTTGCTCAGGCTGGTCTTGAATCCCTGAGCTTAAACAATCCGCCCGCCTCGGCCTCCCAGAGTGCTAGGATCATAAGCATGAGCCACTTGCGCCAGGCCTTGTAGCTAAATCTTAACACACTAACCACCCTCCTCCCCTTTTTCAAGGCTAGTCAGATGAAGCAGTGGGAGTGGATAAGGAACAAAGGAATCTGTAATTGGTTGTGGTCAATTAGTTGTAATTAAGACACCCCATCCTTTAATGATAAAAATTGGATTTAGATTTAATAAGCAGTCTCAACCTTCAAGATGCATTATAGGCCAGGTGTGGTGGCTCACACCTGTAATCCTAGCACTCTAGGAGGCCAAGGCGGGAGGATCACTTGAGGTCAGGAGTTGGAGACTAGCCTGAGCAAGAGCGAAACCCCGTCTCTACTAAAAATAGAAAAAATTAGCCTGGAGTGGTGGTGCACACCTGTAATCCCAGCTACTCAGGAGGCTGAGGCAGGAGAATGGCTTGAGCCCAGGACTTTGAGGTTGCTGTGAGCTAGGCTGATGCCAGAGCACTCTAGTCCAGGTAACAGATCAAGACTCCGTCTCAAAAAAAAAAAAAAAAATTGAGTCCAGTGGCTTATTATTAACAATTCCAATTAAATCAATATAGTATGGGCAGCAAGCATTGGTATTTTTCAAAAGCTCCCTATGGGTGTAAATTGGTAAAACAACCTTTGAAAGATTGGCAACATCTATCAAAATTGATCACATGCGTGTCTTATTTTTAGGTATATATCCAACAGAAATGTGTATATTATATATATGATCCACCAAAACACCTGTAAGAGACTACTCATAGCAGCACTATTCACAATTGCTCAAAACTGGAAACCCAAATGTCCATAGATAAGTAAATAGTGGCATACAGTAGAATAAAACAGCAATGAAAATAAATGAACTATAACTACATGCAACACGGATTAATCTCAGAAACACAATGTTGATTAGAAGAAGCCAGACACAGACTTATACTCTATGATGCCATGTATATGAAGTCCAAAACAGACAAAACTATTCTCTAGTCTGTGTTAAAAGTCAGAATAGCGATTACCTTTGTGGGGGGTAGTGACTAGATGGGGGTGAAAAGGGGGATTCTGGGGTGCCATTAATCCCATTTCTTTCTTTCTTTCTTTTTTTTGAGACAGGGTCTTGCTCTGTTGCCTAGGGCCAGAGTACAGAGGCATCATCATAGCTCACGGCAACCTCAAAATCCTGACCTTAAGTGATCCTCCCGACTCGGCATCCCAGAGTGCTAGGATTACAGGCACGAGCCACCACAGCCCACCAAATGCCATTTCTTGATCTGGGTGCTGGATACACAGGTATGTTCAGTTGTGAAAAGTACCTTGAGATGTATAGTTACCATAGGTGCACTTTTTTGTATGAATTCATATTTACATAAAAAAAATAACAAAAATTCCTTAAGTGATTTTAAGGTGCAACTGATGTTGAATACCATTGAAACAGATCTCAAGGCAGCTATCTCAGTCAAAAAGATAAGGAATCATTCCTGTATACATTAGCTAATCACTAATCATTAATACAGCTAACATGTATTGAACATTTATTATGTGCCAGGAACAATTCTAAATGCTCCCCTGTTAGGAACTCATTTAATTCTCCAAACAACCTAAAGGCCTAGACATTATCTTTATTTTGCATTTCAGGAAACTTTGGCACAGAGAGGTTAATTAATTTGCTTAAAGCTACACAAGTAGTAAGATGTGAAAGAGGGTTTTTAGATGTTTTGGATATAGACAAACAATATAATGCATATATCTGCCCTTATAAATATAGTTAACTTGGTCTCCACTCAACCAAAACATATTCAGTGAGTACCTATCTCAGTAGCCTGTCAAGAAGCAAACCTAAATTCTCTTCATAATCGGTCTTTCTAAAAGAAAGACTTTATCAAGAGAAACTCACTGGTAAAGGGAGTAGGTTTGCGTATAAGCAAATAAAAAAGGAATGTCACAAACAAACAATGCAGTTTAGTAAGCCACATGTTGAAAAGCACTCAGATACAAGTATTGTGATTTCTAATCCAAAAATCTGGGGTTTCTCCTGAGCAATGTGAAAAATTCACCACCATCTAATTTATATCTAGTCATCTTTGAACACCATCTCCACATTCCAGGAAACAATCATTTTGCCCCAGGGTAGGTTTCACTACCAATAACTTTCTAATTTACTCAAAAACCTCCATTCATAGTTAGAAGTTACAAGACAATTACTGTTGCCAGCCAAAGCATTACTAAATAACTGGTGATGTCAAATGTCCCAAGACCATCCTCAGTAAGTGACACAGAATATACCTTTCCCTCTTCCTTCTCTACCCTTATTTTTCCCCATTAGTCACCTTCTAAAAAGCGGCTGGTGTTACTTTCTGGGAATGAATTTGGCAACCACACCCACTAATTAAGCAGACAGATGTCCCTTAAGGGTAGAACAGGCAGAGGTCAAGTGGAATGCAGAATATTGTCAGGACTCAGGAGCCAAACTAGAAAGTAACTCTAGGGCCAGGACAGAGAGATGGCTGTTACAGAAAAGCACACGATGGAAGAGAATAGAAAAGTTTATTAGATTTCACTTAGCATAAAAGATTCTAGTGTATTGGGAAAAGCGAAATGGGCTGGAAGGAGATCCTCTGTCACTAATCAGCACTGTAATCTTGTCAAGCCTTGTCACCTCACTAATCTCCGTCTACTCACCCCCAAATTATACGTGAGGGGAGTAGACTGGATTTCTAACTGTGGTGCTCCACACAGCCCCAACTATCCTTTCTCCCGGCAGAAAGTCACCAGCAGCTGAGCCTTCGGAAGCATAGTCATCATGGGACTTGTCCCTGAAGCACAGGAGCCAGCGACCAGAGCCACCAGGCAGTCCATCTGCAAACGCAGATTGTGCCTGAGGTCTCTTTCTTCAGCTGCAGGTCCTCAGGTATTATGGGCTCAGGACATTGTCCTCCCTTCCCGCCCAGCAGGCCTAGTTCTTCCGCTACAAGTGTCCCTCCCGCAAAAAATGGGTCCGAGGACCTGCACACACTGATCAGAGTCCTAGCCTGCAGCGCAGAACGCCTTAACAACAATGTCAGGTGCTTACGCGGAGACCACCTTCCCGTTCAGGACTGCCGCCGGCGCCATGGCCTTTATTAGTTCGCTGCCCACGATGGACACCACCAAAATCGAGGTTGCACTCCCTCCGCAGCCGCGCGGGACAACCCAACCCACGTGTTCAGGGACTACTGAGCGAGATTATAGTACTGCGCCTGCGCAACCCCTGCACTGGGAGGTACGAGCGCGGCCAATAAACGCGATACCCTTAATTAGCGAAAAGCGGAGGGGTAGGGGGACTGCAGGACAGAAGATGAAGAAAATCGGTGATGACTGGCTGGCGGAATGATTGGCTGGTGGAAAGAACCGATCCAGAGCGCGCCTTTGTACGCGGCGGAACACCAGGCGGGAGAAGGGGCTGGATCTGATCCCAAACGCTGCCTCGATTCCAGCCAATCAGGGAGCGGAGTGGGGGTGGAGCCGGGGCGGGGCGGGGCGGGGCGGTCTCGCGGGAGGACAGCTTCGCGGGCGCGGGAAGCGCGTGTCTTGAATCCGCCCAGCCGCCCGGGGCGCTTTGCTGGAACTGGGGGCGCTGGGTTTCCCCGGAGAGTTTTGGGCGGGTCCCCGCGAGGAAGCGTGGCGGGGTGCTGAACCGGACTGTAGATGTTGAACCTGGAGAGTGTGGGGCGGCTTCCGACTTTTTCACACACCGGCGCCGCCAGGCTGGGGCAGGCCTTGGTTGCTGATTCGGAGAGTCTGGGATGGCGCCCGTAACTTTTAAAATCTTTTTAAAGCTTTTAAAATAACTTTTAAAAGCTTTTAAAATCTCCTCAGGTGACTCTGGTGTTCAGCCAAGGCTGAAGCGCAGCCCTCTGTCTTAGGGCTCGCTGAGCTGGAAGGGGTGTCCGAGCTGGCCCTCTTGGTGTCTGGGTCACGCCGGGGTTTGCCAGGGCCCGGGGAGGGTCGTCAGCTTGGCAAGTCTAGGTTTTGTCAGCTCCCCCTCGGGAGATCTGGGATTGGAGAACGGACATGGGCCTTCCAAAAACTAGATGTCAGTTGACCATCAAGGATGGACATTCATTCCCTCCCCAAAGGCGTCCTCGCTGGAAAAGAAATGTGGTTGGGCGATTGCTTGAGGCGCTTGACGGGACAAAGGCAGCTGGGATGTTGTTGGTGAGGACTGTCGTCGGGCGAGTTCCCGAGTCCGATGGATTTGCTTGCTCTGCTCGAGGAAGCGGGCAGTGTTCTTACAGCGCTGGGGTTACATTCATCCCTGTAGAGTTCTGAAGATGGTTGTTCAGGTGACTTAGCATATCTGGGTTTCTTTTATAAGCCGTGTGTAGCCTGTTTAAACTAATGGCAGAGCTCATCTATTGCACTGATTTTAAATTTTAGGGCTTTTAGTATTTTTTCCTTATTCCTAAATTCTAAGGACATTTTACAGCAGTCCTATATATGACATTAGAGAATCTCTTTTTTGTTTCATTACCAGTTTTTTAAGGTATAATGTGTATACCATAAATTCACCTATTTTAATTGTAGGATTCTATGATTTTTAGTATATTTACAGAGTTATGCCACCATCACTTTTTTTTTTCTGGTAATTAACTTCTACTTTACCATTCTTAAAGTTTGCACAAGTGGACACGTTAAGGCACAAACCTAATAAATAATATAATTATATAATAGTATATTGGGGCCGGGCGCGGTGGCTCACACCTGTAATCCTAGCACTCTGGGAGGCCGAGGCTGGTGGATCGCTCGAGGTCAGGAGTTCGAGACCAGCCTGAGCAAGAGTGAGACCCCCATTTCTACTAAAAATAGAAAGAAATTATCTGGCCAACTAAAATATATATAGAAAAAATTAGCCAGGCATGGTGGCGCATGCCTGTAGTCCCAGCTACTCGGGAGGCTGAGGCAGAAGGATCGCTTGAGCCCAGGAGTTTGAGGTTGCTATGAGCTAGGCTGACGCCACGGCACTCACTCTAGCCGGGCAACAGAGCAAGACTCTGTCTCAAAAAAACAAACAAACAAAAAAAAGAGTATATTGGTATTATAAGGACCTTAGAAGACATACTCTCACATTGTGTAGTACCTGAACAAGGGAAGTTAAAAGGAAAATTGAAGCAAATGTTTCCGGTAAATTGCAGGTAGTGAATCTTTTGTGTGTTATAATACCAAATAAATATTGACTGTTTCAGCTTTCTTATTTGTTGAGGAAGATGGCATAAACCCCATTTTACAGGTGGAGAAATAGACTTTGAAGGATAATTTGCCCAAAGATGCATAGCTGTGATTGGGATCGGCCCCAAACCTAATGCTTCATCTCTAAATCTATTGCCTTCGCCTTCTCAACAGGCTGGTTCAGCTATAATATCTATGGGTGAGTTGTACAATTCATTCACTGATCGAGCAAGTAATTACTGAGTGGCCACTGTGTGCCAGCAACACTGCTGTATGTGCTAGAGATACCCTAGTGAACCAGCAAAATTTCTTCCCTCAGCTCACACTCTGTTGGGGGAGATGATGATCAAGTAAAGAAATATATGCTCTAATTTTAGAGATTGAGACATGCTATATTTTAAAAATAGGCAAGCTAAGAGGATAGAGAGTGATGGTGGGAGGCAGGGAAATGCTGTTTCAAAAATGTAGTAAGAGGTTTCTAGGCATCTCACTTGAGCAAAACCTGAATAAAGAGAGAAGGTTAGAGTGTAAGAAAAAGAAAGCAAGGATTTGATTTCAGCAGCTGGAAAGATGGAATTGCCATTTACTGAGTTGAAATAAGGCAACACTGTGGAAGGACCAGATTTTGGGGTTATGATTATGAATTCAGTTTTAGATGTTTACAGATGTCTCTTAGACATCCAAGTGGAAAGCTGGTATTTAAATCCATTGGTTGAGATCCTGCCAAGGGTATGAGTGTAGGTGGAAAGAGGACCAAGGACTGACACCTAGAACCCTTCAATATTTAGCATACAGGCAGACAAGAGGAACCAGGAGGGAAGATTAAAAAGGATATTACAGTGTGTTGTAAAGAAAACCCCAAGAGTAGACTGTCTTAGAAGACAAGTGAAGAACGTGTTTCGTGGAAAAAGGGGTAATTCTGTTAGATGGCCGGACGCAGTGGCTCACGCCTATAACCCTAACACTCTGGGAGGCCGAGGCCGGAGGATCGCTCAAGGTCAGGAGTTGGAGACCAGCCTGAGCAACAGCGAGACCTCATCTTTACTAAAAAATAGAAAGAAATTAACCAGACAACTAAAAATATATAGAAAAAATTAGCTGGGCATGGTGGCGCATGCCTGTAGTCCCAGCTACTTGGGAGGCTGAGGCAGGAGGATTGCTTGAGCCCAAGAGTTTGAGGTTGCTGTGAGCTAGGCTGATGCCACGGCATTCTAGCCCCGGCAACAGAGTGAGACTCTGTCTCAAAAAAAAAAAAATTCTGTCAGATGTTACAAATTGGTCAGATAATAGAAAGATTGAGAATTGACCTTTCCCAGAGAACAGAACATTGAAATATTTTTATTTAAATGCTTATAATGGCAGTTGCTAAAAAAAAGTTATCTTTTTTGCAGAGGCTCCATTTTTACAACCTTTTTGAGGGATAATTTCATAATATTTATTAAAAATTCAAATATGTGCTTTCTTAGACCTTGTAATTCCACTTCTGGGAATTTATCTTGCAGTAATATTTACACATAAACAAGGATATGTATAAAAGTGTTCATCACAGCATTGATTTCAATAGTAAAAAAACAATAAAATCTCAGGGTGGATGAAGTTGTTAAAGGACCAGTGGATATATATGTATAGACATGTAAGACAGCTTTCACACATTGTTAAATGACAGTCAGATTATATAATAAAGTATATAATATGATTTAATTTATGTTAATATATATGAGAAAAAGACCTTTAACTATACTATGAAAAGTTGCTCACTCATTTACTTCCCCATAACTGTCACATTAACCTATTCACACACTTATTACTATCTAAAATTATTTTATTTCTTTTTATACTTGTTTACTATCCATCTTTTCCCACCAGAATGTAAGCTTTATAAGAGATTTCCTGTCTTGGTCAGGCATGGTGGCTCATACCTGCAATCCTAGCACTCTGGGAGGCTGAGGGAGGAAGATTGCTTGAGCTTAGGAGTTTGAGACCAGCCTGAGCAAGAGCAAGGCCCTATTTCTACCAAAAATAGAAAAAATAGTCCCAGCTACTCAGGAGGCTGAGGCAAGAGGATCCCTTGAGCCCAGGAGTTTGAGGTTTTTGGTAGGCTATGATGACACCACTGCACTCTATCTGGGGCAACAGAATGAGACTATGTCTCAAAAAAAAAAAAAAGATTTCCTGTCTTGGGGGTATAATTTTTAAAATCTTGTTTTAGAGGGAAAAGATACTATTTTTTATTCTCCTGGTTTAGTTATTACCTATTATTCTCATTCCTATGAATATAACTTCATTTCCCTCTGCTTCATTTTGATAAATGAAGACAGTGGACAGTCATTCTCATCCCTAAATTCACATTAGACTGACTTGTATAACTTTCAAAAACAATACTTATGTCTAGGCTCTACCCTTAACCAGTTAAGTCAGGGTTTAGTATTCTTTGAAGATTAGAGATATCTGAAGGATATTCACAGTGAGTCTACCAAGAATACATATTTGGGGCTGGGGGCTGTGTGGTGGCACACACCTGTAATCCTAGTACTCTGGGAGGATGAGGTGGGAGGATTGCTTGAGGTCAGGAGTTCGAGACCAGCCTGAGCAAGAGTGAGACCCCATCTCCACCAAAAATAGAAAAAATTAGCTGAATGTGGTGGCACACACCTATAGTCCCAGCTACTCAAGGGGCTGAGGCAGGAGGATCACTTGAGCCCAGGAGTTTGAGGTTGCAGTGAGCTATGATGACACCACTGCACTCTACCCAGGGTGACAGAGTGAGAGTCTGTCTCAAAAAAAAAAAAAAAAGACATATTTGGGACATATTTTCTCTGTTATAAAAGTATTCCCTAGAATTAGAATTCCAGGTTTTCACACAAAGGATCTTTTGCTTTAGGAGTAATAGATGGAGTCATCATTTCCCCTTCTCTCAAAGTACTTCTCCATTGATGAGATATATGTATGTATTGGAGTACAAAAATTTGACCTATTCTAAGAATTTCACAAAAGAAAGGCTCAAAATATGATCTTCATATTTGCTGGAGTGTTCAGTTTTGGTAGGATCACTTTCTTAAGATTACTTAAGTTTACTAATGCTTGATGAAAATCACTTTGTGTTTTTAGTTCATTAATTAGGGAAATAAAGAGCTACAGGTCTTAACTGTATCACTTTAGGAGGTTCCTTTTTATTCCTTGGACCTCTGTGATGCGTTCACCTAGCAACAGCCTCTTTAATGTGCAAACATTCTACTGGCAAATTGCACAGGGCAGCCACTCATATTGGACAATACTGGTCTCTTCTGGGAATTGACCCTGGATTTGGAATTTTCTCTTGTGCCTGATATGGTAAAAATGTATGCTTTTGACTTTCTACTAAATGCAGCATAGCATACTGTATCTCATGAGTGTGTAAAAAATAGAATAGTCACAGAATAATCATGTCATGGTGCTGTAATTTATTTTTACTTTAGACTCCTAATATAGTACTATCATCATCTATATAAAGTAACTTTGTACTAAGTTTTTTTTCTTTTTTTTTTCCTGTTCGGTTCTTTCATTGTTCAATCTATATTTTTTGTGCCTGGTATGGATCGATAAAGATAAAAGAGAAATAAAGCCTGCTTTTAGGTACCTTTAATGTAGTAAAGAAGGTGAAATTTTTATATAATATAATATTTAATAGGATAACAGTCAAAAGAAAAGTATAGATCATATAAGAGTTAGGAGGAGAGATTATGCTCACCTTTCAGGAATCAAGGAAAGCTCCCTGGAGGAGATGGTACTTGAACTGATACTGAAGGATTTATATGTTCATCCTTCAGGGGATATATTTTGGCCCACAGAGTAGCTTGTTTCTTAAAGACAATATGAAACTCATTAAGTAAAGTTGTTTTTAATAGAGTACAAGATTCATAAAATGGTAAGGAAATAAAAATGAGATTCTCAAGAGTTGTGTCTCCAGTATCATTCTCATTCTAAGACCGAGGAGTGGTTTATTCTCCCTTTTCATTCACCAAAACTTAAGTTATTTGGTTTTCTTCTTTGGTTCTTAGAAAAGGAACTGACACAGTAATGATTTTAGGTATCAAATAATGAAAATGAGGAAAAGACTAGTCTCAACAGAGATATTTGTACTTTAATAGTTGCCTTTAACACAATACATCTAGAATGATTTTTTTTTTTTTTTTTTTGAGACAGAGTCTCACTCTTTTACTCTGGCTAAAGTGCCATGGCGTCAGCCTAGCTAACAGCAACCTCAAACTCTCAAACTCCTGGGCTTCAGCAATCCTTCTGCCTCAGCCTCCCGAGTCGCTAGGACTACAGGCATGTGCCACCATGCCCGGCTAATTTTTTCTATATATTTTTAGTTGTCCAGATAATTTCTTTCTATTTTTTGTAGAGACAGGGTCTCGCTCTTGCTCAGGCTGGTCTCAAACTCCTGACCTTGAGCAATCCTCCCACCTTGGCCTCCCAGAGTGTTAGTATTACAGGCGTGAGCCACTGCCCTCGGCCTAGAATGAATTAATAGAGCAATTTCTTTCTTTTTTTTTGAGCTTCCCCACAGCAGCATAATAGACAAATTTCAAAACAGATTTCAGGGTTTGTAAGGAAAGACAGGCCTTTATGTTTTCTATTCCATATTCCTCAAATCATGTAATCCTGATTTTTTTCTCCTCTTATGAAAATTCCTCTCATTCTGGGACTGCTCGATTTTCTTTCTTTTTTTTTTTTTTTTTTGAGACAGAGTCTCACTCTGTTGCCCGGGCTAGAGTGAGTGCCGTGGCATCAGCCTGGCTCACAGCAACCTCAAACTCCTGGACTCAAGCGATCCTCCTGCCTCAGCCTCCCGGGTAGCTGGGACTACAGGCATGTGCCACCATGCCCGGCTAATTTTTTCTATATATTTTTAGCTGTCCAGATAATTTCTTTCTATTTTTAGTAGAGACGGGGTCTCGCTCAGGCTGGTCTCGAACTCCTGACCTCGAGCGATCCACCCGCCTCGGCCTCCCAGAGTGCTAGGATTACAGGCGTGAGCCACCGCGCCCGGCCTAGGACTGCCCGATTTTCTAGGAGTCACTACACAGCAAAAGAAACATATCCAGTTACATACAGCCCCTTCATCGCACAGTTTCTAAATGCTCCTTTTTTTTTTTCAGAATACATTCTCTGATCTTAAAAAAAGAAATCCCTATTCTATTGCTTGATGAAACATGGACATTACTTTGGAAGATTCTTTTCCAAATTCCTTTTCATTTTACTTTAGAAAGGAAAGATAATATATAGAATTGAACTAGGTTGAGAAAATGGATTTAAAGAAGTAGTGAAATTCTTGAGAAACTGAATTTATAAAAATTATAATGTGAAATTACATTTTATGTTCCTCTGTGGGCAGAGAGAACTATGAGCTATCACATGCTGCATTATTAACTCATGTTTGACTTTTTATCTTTTGGCTGAATCTTGACAGATATAGTTAGCATTTCTGATAGATCAAGAAATTGAAGGCTGGGTGAGGTGGCTCATCCCTGTAATCCTAGCACTCTGGGAGGCTGAGGCAGGAGTTCGAGACCAGCCTGAGCAAGAGCAAGACCCCATCTCTACTAAAAAATAAAAAAATAAAAATAAATTTAAAAAAATTGAAAATGAAGAAAATAAGTCAGGTATCTAAAGATAAGATTCACAAGTAGCATTTAAGTATTGTATTATTATAAGTATGTATATCTACATTTGACCAGTTACAGTCTAACCAATGTTTTCATGCTTTCTTAGAAACCAGATCTGCTTTATCTCCAAGCAACAGATTCAGCAGGCTCCTTCTTAGATCTAGCTAAGCACTCGGAATCTGAAGTCAAAACTTCCCAACGATATTGCTGTTGGTGCTAAGCGGATCTCAGCATCTCTTCCTGACTGCTATGAAAACTCCCTTTGGCAGCACCTTGGTTCACATCACTAGATATATTTCATGCTTCTTGTATATCCAGCATGTCAGGCCCTTTCCAGGTTTTAAACCACTCAGATCCAGGAAGGCTTGCTAATGGCCAAACCAATGGTCCCCATGAAGCTAAGCCACTAGAAGTCAGGCATCTATCAGCTCACAGATCTCTGAAAAATAGCCCAGTGGTGAGTTGCATTCTGGCATTTATTTTTTCCCCCGTTCTCAGAAGGTGGGGATCAAACAATCTCCTGTACAAACTGAGAGCTAGAAGAAAGGGAAAGTTCAGTTCTGTTTGCCCATTTGCCTATGTTAGCACCTTGTGTCTAGCTAGTGAATGATGCAAAAGATGAGATCCAATGTTCTCGCACCTCTTCTGATTCTTGGCTTGACTCTAAAACAGGGAACAGTGAAACAACTGAATCTAATGGAACCTCATGGATTTTATTTATTTTTGGCACTTTGGTGGTTCTGACATTTCACTGAGACCCACAATCCCAAAACAATATAAAAATGGGCTGTAAAGGACCTCTGAGTCAATTTAATCCAATCCTATCATTTTTTAGATTAGCAAACAACACTAGAGAGCCCACAGTATTTTAGTGGCAGAACTAAGTAGTCTGACTTCTGTTATCTTTCTAGTGTACCATCTTACCTTGGTGTATAGCCTTGTTTTATTAGGACTAGACCCTAATGAGAATCTTTCTGGAAATTAATATCCTCTTTGATCAGATGATATCCCTTGCATTGATATTTTTAAGACCACTAGAAAGATCCACCCAGTCTTTACTTTATGGCTCCTAGGAGATAAAGTCTGAGTTGGGTGTGAGGAGGAAGGATGGAGGATTAGAGGAATGTTTTATTTCCTCCCCCTGGGGGCTTTAAGTAAAAACAAGTCTAGTTTCTTTGCCAAGAAAGGAAATGTACTACTTTAAAAGTAAATGATACAATTTTAACGATCTTTAGTAGTTGAACTCCTTTCAAGTATATAAATGTTCATGAATCCCTCTAAGAATTTAAAAAATTATTTTGTCATTTTGCATGTAATATAAGAATACTATAAAAATATATATCAGTATATTATAAAATTATAAAATTTATATTCATAAAGTAATTGTAATCTTATTTTCAACTTGTTATTTATGAAGTTTATTTTAAATCAATCATAAAACACTTTGAGTTCACAAGTAAATTT
The DNA here is from genome assembly GCF_020740605.2 of Lemur catta. Lineage (NCBI taxonomy): Eukaryota > Metazoa > Chordata > Mammalia > Primates > Lemuridae > Lemur > Lemur catta. Next base: position 33,763,690 of record NC_059128.1, read on the forward strand.
AAAAATTACACTTTCTGTTTTCTTTGGGATCAAGTATATATTAAAATATACATTGAATTCTATTAGGTTATTAAGTATGAAATGTCTGATTTTCTTAAGTACTAAGTTTGACAGTCAATATCTCTGACATTTTGCTTTGACACTTCTTGTTTTATTTTCATTGTGAAGGTACATCCAGTCTTTCAAATGCATGTTTTGGGTTGTGATTATCTTTCAATTTTTTTTTAGAGCAATTTTGGTGAAACTATGGATAAGTCAAAAACTTGTGTTATTTTTTAATATAAGTTCCATCTTGGAACCAATGCAGCACAGACAGCTCGAAATATCAAAGAAGTGTTTGGGAAGGATATGGCTAATGAAGACACAGTACATTGATGGTTTCGGAAGTTGCGTTCTGGTGATTTTAATCTTGAAAATGAACCACATGGTCAACTTGAGACCAAGGTGGATAATGATGAACTGAATGCTGTAGTGGAAGCAAATCCATCTCAACCTATGCGTGAATTAGCAGCAAGGTTTGATCTTACTATTCCAACAATATTGGACCATTTGAAACACATAGACAAGGTAAAGAAGCTGGATAGATGGGCTCTGCATGAATTAAACGAGCATCAGAAGAGAAGTTTTTCGAAGGTTGCCCTTGCTGTCATGACATAAAGATGAACCATTTCTACACCATATTGTTACATATGATGAAAAATGGATTCTTTTTGACAATCGCTAGCATTCTGCACAATGGTTGGATAAAGATGAAGTGCCAAAACACGGTCCAAAACCAAATTATCATCAAAAAAAGCTAATGGTGTCTGTTTGGTAGTCCATCGCTGGTATTATCCACTACAGCTTCATCAAACCTGTTCAATCAATGACAGTGGATGTCTACTGCAACCAATTGGATGAAATGATGAGGATACTTGCAATTAAGCCGTTGAGGTCGGTCAACAGAGACAAGCCAATCCTTCTGCAAGATTACACTTGACCACATGTCGCATAAACAACACTGCTCAAACTACAGAAGCTGGACTTGGAAACTCTCTGTCATCTACCATATTCACCAGACCTTGCACCAATTGACTACCACTTCTTTGAAGGAAAAACATTCAACTCTCAACAAGTTGTGGAAAATGCCTTTCGAGATTTCATCACCACTCGCTCTCCAGGCTTCTTCGTTGCTGGCATAAACAAATTACTGTGAAAATGGCAAAACTGTGTCAATAGTTTAGGCGCATACTTTGATTAATTGTACTGCTTCTTGGGGGGTGGGGAAAAAAGAAAAAACAATTGTACTATTTCTTGTTTGAGATATAATAAACTACACTTTTGATCTGAAATAGGACATTTCATATTTATATACAGTCATGCCTCAAGCATCCATAGCAGACTGGTTTCTGTTACCCCCAAGATACCAAAATCCATGGATGTTCTAGTCCTTTATATAAAATGGTATAGAATTTGCATATAGCCTACATCCATTCTCCCATATACTTTATTATACTTATTTATTTATTTATATTTTTTAGAGACAGGGTCTCTATCACCCAGGCTAGAGTGCAGTGGCCCAATCATAGCTCACTGTAACCTCAAACTCCTGGGCTCAAGCAATCTTCCCGCCTCAGCCTCCTGAGTAGCTAGGACTACAGGCCCACAGAACCATGCCTGGCTAATTTAAAACAAAGAAAAATTTGTTTTTGTAGAGTTGGGGTCTCACTATGTGAGACTAGGCTGGTCTTGAACTCCTGGCCTCAAGCAATCCTCCTGCGTAGACTGCTGAAGCACTGGATTACAGGTGTGAGCCACCTCGCCCAGCTTCCCATATACTTGAAATCATCTATAGCTTACTTATGATGCCTAATACAATGTAAATGTCATACAAATAGTTTTATTGTATTTTTTTATTTGTATTATTTTTTATTGTTAATTTTTACTTTTTAAAGATATTTTCCATCTGTAGTTGGCTGAATCCGCAGATGCGGAACTCATGGATATGGAAGACCAACTGTATGAATATATATCTCTTTTAAAAGTAGCTATGTGTATGGGTTTATTTTTTAAAATATGTCACACATAGAAAAGGGCTACAAAATATATACACACAGAGTAGATAATAAAACAAATATATCTATAAACTCACCACCCAGCTTCATAGAACATGACCAGTAACTTAGAAGTTTCCTCTGTGCCCCTTCCTGATTGAATCCCTTTCCTCTCACCTAAAATTCAAAATAGTATATATTTTGAATTTTTTTGTATGGCAATTATTCTCTTGCTTCACTTTCTAGTTTTATTACCCATATGTATATCCATCCCTAATCAATATTGTTTAATTTTATCTGTTTTAAAAGTTTATATGAATGGAATTAAACTGTTTTTATTGTTTTGTGACTTGATTCTTTAGTGAGATTTGTATTGATGTATGTATAATTATTCAATAATTTCCATAATTTTGTAGTATTCCTGTATGACTATACCATAAGTTATTTATCCATAAACTCTTATTTAACATGTGGGGTTTTTTCAGGTTTTTTTTTTCCTTTTTGAATAATGTTGATAATCTTTGCTTTAACTAGAAAGTTTAGTCCATGTACATTTATTAATAATACTGATTATTTGGATATATTTCTTCTTCTTTTCTTCAATGAGATAGGGGCTTCGCTATGATCCATGTGCCTCAGCCTCCCACATAGCTGGGATTACAGGTGCACACCACTATACCTGGCTTGGATATTTCTATCAGCATAACATGTTCATCCTATTTGTCCCATTTTCACCCCCACCCCCACCTTTTTTTTTTTTTTTGCGACAGAGTCTCGCTTTGTTGCCCAGGCTAGAGTGCCATGGCATTAGCATAGCTCACAGCAACCTCAAACTCCTGGGCTCAAGCAATCCTCCTGCCTCAGCCTCCCTCCCGAGTAGCTGGGACTACAGGTGCATGCCACTGCCCCTGGCTAATTTTTCTAATTTTAGTAGAAATGGGGTCTCGCTCTTGCTCAAGCTGATCTCCAACTCCTGAGCTCAAGGGATCCTCCCACCTTGGCCTCCCAGAGTGCTAGGATTACAGGTATGGGCCACCTCACCCAGCCTGTAAGTTCATTTTCTTTCTAAGTGAAGTGCATCCTTTAGAATTTTTTTAAGTGAGGGTTTATTAGTGATAAACTCAATTTTTATTTGTCTAAAATGTTTTTATTCTACTCTTAATATATGTTTTTAAGCAACAAGGTCTTGCTCTATTGCCCAGGCTGGAGTGGAGTGCAGTGGTGTGATCATAGCTTACTGTAACCTTGAACTCCTGGGCTCAAGTGATCCTCTTGCCTCAGCTTCCAGAGTAGCCAGGACTAGAGGCATGCACCACCATGTCTGGCTAATTTTTATAATTTTTTTAGAGGGGGGGTCTTGCTATGTTGCCCAGGCTGATCTCGAACTCCTGGACTCAAGCAATCCTCCTACCTCAGCCTCCCAAAATGCTAGGATTATAGACATGAGCCACCATGCCTGGCCCCCCCTTTTTATAAACTTTTTTTACAGATGGAGGTCTCACTCTTTCACCCAGGCTGGAGTGCAGTGGTGCAATCATAGCTTACTGCAGCCTTGAACTCTTGGGCTCAACCCATCTTCCTGCCTCCTGAGGAGCTGGGACTACAGGCACTCACCACCATACCCAGCTAATTTTTTAATTATTTTGTAGAGACAGGTCTTGCTGTGTTGCCCATGCTAGTCTCAAGCTCCTGGCCTCAAGTGATCCTCATGCTTCAGCCTCCCAAAGTACTGGGATTACAGATGTGAGCCACTGCACCTGGCCCCTTAATCTTATAATATAATTTTATTCAGTATAAAATTCTAGTGGACAGTTACCATATTTCCTTATTTTAAGAAACACAATAGACCGGTGTGGTGGCTCATGCCTGTAATCCTAGCACTCTGAGAGGTAGAGATGGGAGGATCGCTTGAGGGTAGGAGTTGGAGACCAGCCCGACCAAGAGTTGAGAACCCGTCTCTACTAAAAACAGAAAAAATTAGCTGGCCAACTAAAAATAGAAGTAAAATATTAGCCAGGGGTGGTGGCGAGTGCCTGTAGTCCCAGCTACTTGGGAGGCTGAGGCAGGAGGATCACTTGAGCCCAGGAGTTTGAGGTTGCTGTGAGCTGGGCTGACGCCACGGCACTCTAGCCTGAGCAACAGAGTGAGACTCTGTCTCAAAAACAAACAAGAAAACCCACAATAGTGTTTTTAATCACAATAGTGATTTTATTCACTATTGTTAAATTTAAAAGTATGTTTCCAGCTAAAGCATTCACAATGAAGTGGCATCAGCTTTAAGATGCACCCCAATTGCAAAGATAAGAAAATGTGAAAATTTATGCCTCTTGAAATCAACGGAAGATAAGGTATTTTTCTCTAGTACATTACAGATATTCCACTGCTTTATAGCTTCTGTGTTACAGTTGAGAAGTCACTTACCAGTCTGATTGCTGTTTACTGGTTATTATCTTTTTCCATTGGCTACTTTTCAGATCTTTTTGATATTCTACAGTTTCATTATGAGTGTATAGATAAGGAATTCTTTTTATTCTTTGTTTTTGCTAGCCCACTTAGATTGGTATCTTTTAACAATTCTGTTAAATTCTCAGACATTATTTTTTCAAATATTGCCTCTTCTGCATTCTCTAAAAATTATATCCTTCTTGAACTCCACTTAAAGATATGTTACAACTTCACATTTTATTCTTTGTGGCTTTAAATTCTCCTTCACATTTACTGTGTATTTTTTCCTATATGCTGACCTCTTGATAATTTCTTTTGATTTAAATTCACTCATTCTTCAGCTGGGTCTAATCTACTTCTTAATGTATCCATACAATTTTCAAATTAAAATTATACTTTTCATTTCTAGAGTCATATTTGGTTATTTTCCTGATATTTTTATTCTTTATGGTCTCTTGTGACTTACTTTTGAAGTTCTTTTTTATTTCTTTAAACATTTATACATATTTATTTTGTATTCTCTTATACAAGTTCTTGTTCCTAGTATGTTGGTAGGTAAGAAAATTCTAAAACCTGTTAACTTTAGAAAAATATATTTTGTTCCTTTAGTACATTAAGCACCATGTGATACAATGTGGTGCATTTATATACTTTTTAGTGATTTAGGTTAATACATTTTTCTAAGTATCATTTGACTCATATAAACTTTTTTCTTAAAGTTATACTAATTACAATTTAGAATGTTGCATACTCTTTTTTTTTTTTTTTTTTTTTTTTGAGATAGAGTCTCGCTTTGTTGCCCTGGCTAGAGTGAGTGCCGTGGCGTCAGCCTAGCTCACAGCAACCTCAAACTCCTGGGCTTAAGCGATCCTACTGCCTCAGCCTCCCGAGTAGGTGGGACTACAGGCATGCGCCACCATGCCCAGCTAATTTTTTCTATATATATTTTTAGTTGGCCAGATAATTTCTTTCTATTTTTAGTAGAGACGGGATCTCCCTCTTGCTCGGGCTGGTCTCGAACTCCCGACCTCGACCTCCAGTGATCCGCCTGTCTCGGCCTCCCAGAGTGCTAGGATTACAGGCATTAGCCACCGTGCCCGGCCTAGAATGTTGCATACTCTTTTGGCAATAGGGGGAGATACTGTATTATAGGTAAATATTCCTTAATTTTTATGTTCAATATAGGTGTGGTATAAAAACCATCAAATTGGTTTCACTGATCGTCACCTAAGAGCACATTTAGGAATAACATTAATCGGGCGTTGGGCAGATGTGTGGGGGAGGAGGGGATAGGTGTATACATACATAAATGAGTGCGATGTGCACCGTCTAGGGGATGGACACGTTCGAAGCTCTGATTCGGGGTGGGGGGACAAGAGCAATATATGTAACCTAAACTTTTGTACCCCCATAATATGCTGAAATAAAAAACACACAAAATTGATGTTGATCTACTGAAATCAGATTTTTAAAAAAAACTATTTTGTGCATAGGAATTGATTTGTAACCAAAATAACAATTACGGGTAAATCTTTCATCAATGACTTCTAACAGCTGAATTTTCTTTTTTTTTTTTTTTGAAACAGAGTCTCACTTTGTTGCCCAGGCTAGAGTGAGTGCTGTGGTGTCAGCCCAGCTCACAGCAACCTCAAACTCCTGGGCTTAAGCGATCCTACTGCCTCAGCCTCCCGAGTAGCTGGGACTACAGGCATGCGCCACCATGCCCGGCTAATTTTTTCTATATGTATTTTAGTTGGCCAGATAATTTCTTTCTATTTTTAGTAGAGACGCGGTCTCACTCTTGCTCAGGTTGGTCTCAAACTCCTGACCTCGAGTGATCCACCCGCCTCGGCCTCCCAGAGTGCTAGGATTACAGGCGTGAGCCACCGCGCCTGGCCAAACAGCTGAATTTTCTATAAAGTTTTTATTACATGTGAATTAAAATTTCCCCAGACATTTTATGTGTGTTTTCTCAATTCCTATACTCTCAGAAATTGTGTCTATTTAGATGTGTTCATTTACTTATGACTGATGTTGTAAATTGTTGTCAGGTAAGTAATAATTTTTAGAAAAACACAAAATATCATTTTAGGTCAATATATTACTTATTGTTTTCCTGGGACCTATTGTGTTTGTTAGGGTAGCATCTCAAAAGGAATATTTTAAAGTTATATTCTATAGTTAGTACTACTTACTTGCATTTGTGTAGCTAGAACATTATGGGCTTTGATCCATAGGGTACATGTTAACTAATTTACAGTTTCTCTTCATAGGCTTGTTTTGATCCATCTCATGACGTGGTTCCCACCAGGAACCCAATCATATACAACAAAAGGGCAGCTGACCCAGTCCATTCTGACCTTGCTCGTTTGTTGGTGAAAAACAAGAATCTTTTAACTGAGGTATTAATATATGGATTATCTATAAATAAGACACTATGGAAAATTATGTCCTCTGTAAAAGAGAGAGAAACGTTCTGATAAAGGGCTCAAAATAGTAACTGAGTTTTGCTTTTTTCCTCAATATTGAACTCTGTCATCACTGAGGAAAATTAATTTAGACCCAAATCCGTCTTTTGCCAAAGAACCCCCTTTGAAAAGATGGTACACAGTTAGTTGCTTTTGAGTTGACTGCCAAATGCTGGAGTGTTAGAACATTGTTTATGTACTTCATGCTCAAAATTTATATAATAATAATTACAAGTATTAAACATTTTAGTGGAAAAGATGAGTTCCTATTTTCAATATACCACCAAATGGCAAATAGCCACTAGTTTTAATACTTATTGAAACATCTGAGTGACCTCAATGGATAAAAACAAAAGAAATCACATTTGTAGGAAATGCCTTGACTTCCACTCTGTGATGAAGAGTAGAGAGTGCTTATAGTAATTCTTTAGATGCGCCTAACTACTCTTAGTATATTTGTTGCAAGAAATAGTCTATATAGGCTGGGCGTGGTGGCTCACGCCTGTAATCCTAGCATTCTGGGAGGCCGAGGCAGGTGGATCGTTTGAGCTCAGGAGTTCGAGACCAACCTGAGCAAGAGCGAGACCCCGTCTCTACTAAAAATAGAAAGAAATTAGCTGGACAACTAAAAATATATAGAAAAAAATTAGCCGGGCATGGTGGCACATGCCTGTAGTCCCAGCTACTCGGGAGGCTAAGGCAGGAGGATTGCTTGAGCCCAGGAGTTTGAGGTTGATGTGAGCTAGGCTGAGGCCAGGGCACTCTAGCCCGGGCAACAGAGTGAGACTCTGTCTCAAAAAAAAATAAAATAAAAACACGAATGTATGTTTTGAATGAGAACATAGAAGCTTCAATTCATTGTTGTAATTTCACAGAATTTTTTAGACATAGGAAAAAAACACCGTATGTACATACCAGACTAAAAATTTAATTTAAAATGCTTGATCTTCATATAGCCTCTGCTGCTAGGAAATACAGCATTTCAAATTAATGTAATTTTTTTCAATAACAAAATTGTCCTGAACTTTTTCTAGTAATAAAGCCAATAATCTTTTACAGTGTTCAAAATTTGTCTTTTTTCCCCCCCGACTCACTTACTTGTTCTCAGGATCACATGCAGCCTATTAAGAAATTTGAACTAACAAATTAGTTTAAAAGTTAATGGACCTCTGAATGTTGACAGTAGCTCACTTTTTTTCCCTTCACTTATCAGAAGAGCAGAGATATTTTAAATGTTATCTAGAGATGAATAAACCACTTCATAGCTGCTGCACACCCCTCCCCAACCTACCCTTAACCCCTCCAATCCTTTTTGGTCTCTTCTTCCTACAGCCCCCTTTGCTGGCTCTCTTGTGTTGCTTCTCCTGCCACAAGCCATCACTCTTCTCTTCATAACTTTATCATCTCTTCTTTCCTTTATTTGACTTAAAATATATATAACCAATTTAAGCCTTGCTCTTTCTTCTGACTTTCCTATACATTTCTCTGATCAGCACAAGTTAGACCAGGAACCAAGTGGCATCAACATAGGCTCCTCCTTGGAAGAGTGGCCTGTGAACACGCTCCCCTTTACACACATAAAGCTAAACATATCTGGCCAAAGCACCAAGTATTTCTTTCTTTTCTTCTAGAAATTAAAAAATCCATTATTGGTATAATTTATTGTAGTAATAAGACTTGAACAACTTTAATGTTGATAAGAATAACATCACTCATTTCAAACCCTATATCCCAATTTTATTTTATTTTTAAAATGTATTTAACACTGGAATATATGGTTAAGAGTAGATTTGAAAGGATTTCTTTAATGTATAATCATGTGTAACTTAAATACCCATAATGATTTAACATAACTTTTTAAAATCCAAAATGATAAATGATTTTAACACTTTCCCTTTATCATTAGCTAAGAAATCTTCAAAAAAAACTTTCCGTAAAAGAAACTTCACTGCAAGAGATGAAGACTGAGCTAGAAAGTTACAAAGAGAATAATATGCAACAGTTGTTCCAGATAATGTCCCTGAAAGATGATATTAAGGACCTACAGGAACTTACTGCTTCTCTAACCAGAATTAAGTCTTTGAAAAACACCAATATTCAGAGTCTTAAAAGAGGCAACTGGGATTTAACTGAACGAATTATAGAACTAGAAAACCAGATAAGGTAGGGAATTTTCTAGTTTGTCTTCAAACATGTCTTTTCTCATAACTTTGCAGTAGTATATGAACTCTATACTCCTGATTGATCACAGAATTTAAGTATAGTAAAATTTCACTTAATGCCTGACCCAACATTATTACACTAAAAAAAACACTTTATATTGAGATATGTCACATAACCTAAGATTCAATTTAAAGTATACAACTCGGTGGTTTTACAACCATCACCACTATCTCATTACAGAACATTTTCATCACCCCAAAAAGAAATTCCATGCCTATTAGCAGTCATTACCCATTTCAGTCCTCCCCCAGCTCCTGCAACTGCTAATTTACTTCTGTTTCTATGGATTTTCCTTTTTCCGGACATTTTATATGAATGCAATCACAAAATATATGGCCTTTGTCTGGCTTCTTTCACTTACTATGATGTTCTCAGGGTTCATTCATGTTGTAGCATTAATCAGTAATTCATTCCTTCTTATGGCTGAATAATATTCCATTATATGGATATATCACTTTTTTTTATCTCTTGATGAACATTTGGGTTGCTTCCAGTTTGGGGCTTTATGAATAAAGCTGCTATGAATATTCTTTTATAAGCTTTTTTTTTATATGAATATATGTTTCTTTTTTTTTTTTTTATTTCAGCTCATCATGGGGGTACGTAAGTTCAGGTCATATACATTGTCCATGTCCTGCCCATCCCCCCGAGTCAGAGTCCCAAGCGCGTCTGTTCTCATTCTCCAGACAGTGCGCCTGGCACTCATCATGTAGTCATACCTCCATCCCCTCCCCCCCCACCTCCCCGGGTCTGCACCTTCAAGCATGACCATTCCCCAGAGCAACGCACTCGTCATGTAGGCATACACCCATCCCCTCCCCCCACCCCCATCCCAGTCTGATATCCAATTGGTATCCTTCCCTGATGTACATTTAGGTGATGATCAGGGAAACCAGTTTTCTGGTGAGTACATGTGATGCTTGTTTTTCCATTCTTTGGATACTTCACTTAATATAATGGGTTCCAGCTCTCTCCAGGAGAACCAAAGAGATGTCGTATCATCGTTATTTCTTATAGCTGAGTAGTACTCCATGGTATACATATACCACAGTTTACTAATCCATTCGTGGATTGATGGGCACTTGGGTTGTTTCCACATCTTTGCGATTGTGAATTGTGCTGCTATAAACATTCGGGTACAGGTGTCTTTGTTAAAGAATGACTTTTGTTCTTCTGGGTATATGCCCAATAATGGGATTGCTGGATCAAATGGTAGGTCTACTTGAATCTGTTTAAGGTATCTCCATATTGCTTTCCATAGGGGTTGCACTAGTTTGCATTCCCACCAGCAGTGTATGCATGTTCCTGTCTCTCTGCATCCACGCCAACATGTATGAATATATGTTTCATTTCCCTTAAGTATACGCCTTAGGACTACAATTGCTGTCATATAGTAAATCTTTGTTTAATCTTTTGAAGTTGCTTTTGAGAAATTGCTGGACTGTTTTCTGAGGCAGGTATACACCATTTTACATTCCCACTAGTAATGTATGAGGGTTACAATTTCTCCACATCCTCACCAATACTTGTTATTGTCTTTTTAAAAATTATATATAATTCTAGTGGATATGAAATGGCATCTAATTTTGATTTTAATTTGCATTTTCCTAATGACTAATGATGTTGAGCATCTTTTCATGTGCTTATTGGCCATTTGTATATCTTCTTTGTAGAAATATCTATTCAGATTTTTTGCCCATTTTTAGATTAGGTTATTTGTATTTTTGTTGAGTTGTAAGTGTTCTTTATATTTTCTGGATACTGGACCCTTATTAGATATATTATTTGTAAATATTTTCTTCCAATCTGTGTGCTGTCTTTTCAAGGAAAAAGTTTTTAATTTTAATGAAATTTTTAATTTTTTTAATTTTTATTTTTTGGTTATTTGTGGTTTTGGTGTTAGATCTAAGTAACCATCATCTAATCCAGGATCATGAAGATTTACAACCATATTTTCTTTTAAGAGTTACAGTTTTAGCACTTACATTTGTATCTTTTATTCATTTGGGCCAATTTTTACAAGTGGTGTGAGGTAGGGGTCTAAATTCATTCTTTTTCATATAACAATCCAGTTGTCCTCAGCACCATTTGTTGAAAAGACTGTTCTTTCCCATACTGAACTGTCTTGGCACTCTTGCCAAAAATCAGTTGGCTATAAATTTATGGTTTTATTTTTGGACCCTCAATTTTATTTCATTGGTCTATATTTCTATCCTTATGCCAGTACCATGCTGTACTGATTAATGTAACTTTGTAGCAAGTTTTGATATGGGGAAATGTGAGTCTTCCAACCTTTTTTCTTTTACTTCAAGATTGTTTTGACTATTCTGGGTCCCTTGCTTTTCCATATGAATTTTTTTTTTTTTTTGAGACAGAGTCTCACTCTGTTGCCTGGGCTAGAGTGCTGTGGCGTCAGCCTAGCTCACAGCAACCGCAAACTCCTGGGCTGAAGCGATCCTTCTGCCTCAGCCTCCTGAGTAGCTGGGATTACAGGCATGTGCCACCATGCCCGGCTAATGTTTTCTATATATTTTTAGTTGTTCAGCTAATTTCTTTCTATTTTTAGTAGAGATGGGGTCTCGCTCTTGCTCAGAGTGGTCTGGAACTCCTGACCTCGAGTGATCCACCTGCCTCAGCCTCCCAGAGTGCTAGGATTACAGGCGTGAGCCACCGCGCCCGGCCTCCATATGAATTTTAAAATCAGACTGTCAATTTCTAGAAAATAGGCAGCTGGGATTTTGGTAAATTGTGTTGAATCTGCATATCAGTGTAATAATATTGTCTTCTAATCCATGAACATGGGATGTTTTTCCATTTATTTAAGTCTTCTAATTTAACCATGTTTTATAGTTTTCAGTATAAGACAGTTTTCATGTCTTAAATATCTTTTGTTAAATTTATTACTATCTTATTTTTATGGATTACAGTTGAAAATGTTTCCTTAATTTCATTTTTGGATGGTTTATTTTTACACAGTAGAAATAGTATTGGTTTTTGTATATTGATCTTGTGTTCTGCAACCTTGCTGAACTCACTTATTAGGTCTAATTGTGTGTGTGTGTATGTTCCTAAGGATTTTCTCTATACAATACCATGTATCTGCAAAGAGATGGTTTTAACTCTTCCTTTCCAATCTGGAAGCTTTTTATTTCTTTTTCTTGCCTAATTTCCTTGGTTCAAACCTCCAGTACAATGTTGAATAGAAGTGGTGAGAAGCCAGTCTTATTCTTGATCTTAGTCAGGGAAAGCTTTCAGTTATGTTGCCATTAGGTATGATGTAAGCTGTGGGGGGGTTGTAGATGCCCTTTATAAGGTTGAGGAAGTTCCCCTGTATTCCTAGTTTGTTGAATGTTTTTTGATTTTGTCTTCAGAGCTAAAGAGAAACATGGCTGTATGGCATACTGTGATGATTAATTTTAAATGTGTCAACTTACCGGGCTATGGGGTGTCCAGTATTTGGTCAAACATTATTCTAGGTGTTTATATGAGGGTGTTTTTGGATAAGATTAACAATTAAGTTGGTATACTAAGTAAAGCAGATTGCCCTCTCCAATGTGAGTGGGCCTCATCCAGTCAACTGAAGGCCTGAATAGAATAAAAAGTTTGACCCTCCTCCAAGTAAGAGAGAATTCTTCCTGTCTGATGGCCTTGAAACTTGGATAGCACCTTTTTTCCTGGCTTTGTACTTGAACCATTGATTCTTCCTGGGTCTCAAACCTGTTGGCCTTTATACTGGAAATATACCATCAGGTATCCTGGATCTCAGGTCTTCACGCTTCGACTAGAACTACATCATTGGCTCCCTGGATCTCCAGTTTGCTGACTCACCCTGCAGATCTTGGAATTTGCTAGCCTCCATAATTGTAGGAGCCAATTCCTTATAATGAATCTGTGTGTGTGTGTGTATGTATGTGTGTGTGTGCGCACGCACGCATGCACATGCGCGTACACACACACATGTCCTGTTTTTCTTGAGAACCCTGACTAACACACATACCATGTTGTTGTTTTTTAAAGGATTTCATCATCCTATTAGTTATTAAGGGGGAGAGGAGGACTGGAAGTAGCTCTCATGGAGTGAACTCTGGAGAAGACATGAGGCAAAGGATTGTTCTTAGGCCATCTCTGGTTCTCAGATCCTTTAACTATTATTTCGGTTCAGTTAGTGCAGTTAGGACTAAATTTTTAGGCCAAACACTTTTTGCTTTTGTTCTATTGGTTCCTGAAAGAACTACGTTAAAATTTCCAATTATGATTGCAGGTTTGTATCTCTTCCTTTAGTTCTCTCAGCTTTTGCTTTATATATTTTTAAACTATTTGCAGCCTGATTAAGGATTTTGATATCTTTCTGTTGAATTGTTACTTTTATTATCATGAAATATATCCCTCTTTATCTAGTATAAACTTCTTGCTTTAAAGTTTACTTGATATTAATATAGCTACACCAGCTTTCTTTAGGGTAATGTTTGCATGATATATATTTTTCCTTTTTTAATTCACATGTTTCTGTGTCCTTATATGTAAAGTATGTCTCTTGAAAATGCTTAACATTAGTTTTCTTTTAAAAGTCCAGTTTAATATTCCTGTATTGAAATGTTTATACTTATTCCTCAGAATGCCCTGGAATAAAAAAGAATAAAAAAAAAAAAAAGGAAATGTTTATACTACCTCTAAAGTAATTATTGAAATTGTTGGATTTAAGCCTATCATTATTTATTGTTTTCCCCATCTACTTTCTGTTCCTTTATTACTCCTTTACCACTTTATATTGAATTAATAAAGTTTGTTATTTCATTTTTCTTCTGTATTAAGTTTTTAATATCTTTTAAATTATTATTTAGATTTTGCCCTGAATTTGTGATTACAAAATGTATATTTGATTTATTACATTCTACTTTAGACTATACTTTTATGAACCTCCCAAATAAAAAACTTATGACAGTTTAACTCCATTTACCATTTCTTGCCCTTGTACTATTGGTATGATATATTTTACTTTTTCATATGTTATGAATTATATGATATTGTTTATTACCTGTCAGTATTAATTTCTGTTTGCCTACACATTTACTCTTTCTTTCCTCTTCAGTCTAACCTACAGTTCTGTGCAACAACTAGGGATCATTTTCTTTCATCCTGAAAATTTACCCCGTGTGTTTCTCTTGTAGTGTAGTTCTTTTCTTCTTTTTTTGCTCAGACTAGTCAAGTGCCAGTAGTGAGAAGGAGGGGAAGAGTAGAACAAGGAGTTCAATCTGTAACTGACTGTGAACAATCAGTTGATATAACTCACTACCTTTGGACCAGCCTAGTGTGCTCTCTGAAAAAGAATTTTTCCTTTTAACTTCTGAAACCATGTTATTTCATCTTCAATTTTGAAGGGTAATTTACCAAGCATAGAATTCTGGGTTGTCAGGTTTTTTTCATTCAGCACTTTTAAATGTCATACAGTTATTTTTTGACTTTTTATAGGTTCTGTTGAAAAGTCAAACATCAGCCTTATTATTGTATCTTTTTTTTTTTTTCTTTTTGAGACAGGGTCTCGCTCCGTTGCCTGGGCTAGAGTGCAGTGGCGTCATCATAGTTCACTGCAACCTCAAATTTCTGGTCTTAAGTGATCCTCCTGCCTCAGCCTCCCAAGTAGCTGGGACTACAGGTGCATGCTACTGTGCCCAGCTAATTTTCATACTTTTTGTAGGGATGGGGTCTCGCTATGTTGCTCAGGCTGGTCTCAAATTCCTGGCCTCAAGCGATTCTCCTACCTCCGCCTCCCAAAGTGCTAGGATAATAGGCATGAGTCACCACATCTGGCCTTATTGTTACATATCTTTTAAGGTAATGTGGTTTTTCTCTAACTGCTTTTAATTGCTAGCAATTTGAGTATAATGTATCTTGGTGTGACGTACTTTGTATTTATCCTGCTTAGGGTCTGTAGTGCTTACCGAATGTGTCAATTGATGTCTTTTATCAGGTGTGGAAAATTCTTGGGGATTATTTTTTTCAAATATTATTTTTGTCCCATTCTATCTTTACTCTCATTCTAAGGCTGTGATTATAGACATGTTAAACCTTTTAAGTGTACCCCACTTTATGTCTGTAATGTAGAATCTGTATGTCTCTAATATAATTTTTTGAATTAAAATTTTCTCTTTAGATAATTTGGGTAATTTCTTTTCACCTGATTTAAATCTACTAATTCTGTAGGATGCAATTCTTAGATACAAGAGGACATAAAAACCCATGGAAGATCGACCAAAATTTTAACTTAGATTCAGGGTAGAAAATATTACCAATACCTAGCAATTGGTAATCAAAACAAGAACCAAATAATTATCTGCTTATATCTAAACTAGTTATATATCTAACAATTAAAAAATTTTTTACATATGCTATTCTCTATCGAGAATCATTATTTTTAGTTCCTTTTTCCCTTCATTGAATCCCAATTGAAGATTCCATTCAGGTATTATTAAAATAGGAGGCCAGCATGGTGGCTCATGCCTGTAATCCCAGCACTTTGGGAGGCTTAGGCAGGAGGATCACGTGAGGCCAGGAGTTCAAAACCAGCCTGGACAACACAGCAAGACCCCATCTCTACAATTAGCCAACTGTTGGTGGCAGGCACCTATCGTTCTAGCTACTCTGGAGGCTGAGGGGGGAGCATTGCTTGATCCTAGGAGTTTGAGGCCTGCAGTGAGCTATGAACATGCTACTGCACTCCAGCCTAGGGTGACAGAGCAATACCGTGTCTCTAAAAAAAAAAAAGGTTTCAACATCGACCAACTACAGGACTTAACACTGGGTTGTTTTGCTCTGCATTTCTTTATCATTTCTAGCCTTTCCCTAGAAATGCTTAGATAACTGCATAGCTCTTTTCATAAGAAATGCATTTTTACTTGATACATATATTTAATGTTTTAAATGGGGGATTTTTCCTTTTGTTATTTTTAATTGAAGTTTGAAAATTGGTTGAGTTGGTTTTGTGATATTGCTACCTACTGTTATCTTACACAGAGCACATCTGCTTGAAAGAGAAAAGGCAGAGCAAAGAGCAGATTTTCTGAAGAAAAAGTTCTCAGGTGCTAACACATTCACCCCTTATATGCATATGAAAGGACAAGAAGATTCCTTGGACATTTTCATGATGAAGGTGAGAACAGATTTTGATTGATTTTTGAAGAAACAGGATTTTTATTATCTTGGGTTACTCTAGGAGGTAATTGGTAAATGTCCAGTAGTTTGTTGGTCCTCTTCAAAGGAGAAGATCAAAGGAAGCAGTAAAACAGGGTGGACTGGAAACCTTTCTGATGCATGAAGAGAAAGTACAAGAAGGATCTGAAGGTCTCTGTGATACTGAAGAGAAGGACAGAGAGAATAGGGCTGTGAGAGAACTGGGAGGGGAGGCATGGTTAAAGAGTGAAATACTGGAGTTCTAAATTTCTGGCGTGGATTAGTTCCTGCTACTGACAATATCAGGGTTTCTGAATCCGGGTGTAGGTGGTTGAAGAGGGGCATAGGTAAAAGTCATTGAAACTGAGGCACAGGAATCACAAAGCTAAATTGGTGGGTCATCTACATTGGCCATTAACATCTAAAATTATGGCATGAGTTGGGTTTAGAAGAAGGAAGTGAGCCTGGCCTCCAATAGACAGTGAATCGTATTATGAGCAGAAGGCATTACACAAGTCTGGTAGAAGAGGATGTAAGACAGACGATTGTCAAGGAAATAGTAAACATTTATTATGAAATCCTTAGAATTTTGTTACATAATCTGAACATAAAACAAGGTTCCTTATATGATCCAATTAGTGTGAGGGGTTTCATTAAAAAGAATTCATGAACTACTGCAAAAGTAGTTTAAAGTAATCCTAACCTTTATTTGCCTCTCTTAAGTAATTCACAGTAACGCTTTTTTTTTTCACTTCTTTACTTTCTTTTACTTCACTAATCTCTCACATCTCTGAAAAACTTCCATAATCAGAGCCCATGCAGCTCGGACCTTTTCTTCCCCTTCTCTTTTATTCTACCTCTTTTTTCTAGGCTTTTAGTGATGCAAACTCTTCATTACTTCAACAATTCTAGCTCTCCTATTTCTCAGTTTTACATGACAAAAAGCCCAGAAACAGAACTTGCTTACTCAGCTCCCAGAGCTGAAGGTGGCAAGAAGGCTGGGTAGAATTTTATAAAGGTAGAATTCTCTTGTGGGATGTTGAAGAAAGGAGTATAAGCCTTATTCTCTCTCTCTCTCTTTTTCTTTTTCCTGTCATATTTGCAATGAAAGCAGGATGATTACAGAAGCACAAGGGAGGCCGGGTGCGGTGGCTCATGCCTGTAATCCTAGCACTCTGGGAGGCTGAGGCAGGCGGATCCCTCAAGCTCAGGAGTTCCAGACCAGCCTGAGCAAGAGCTGGACCCTGTCTCTACCAAAAAAATAGAAAGAAATTATCTGGACAACTAAAAATATATAGAAAAAAAATTAACCGGGCATGGTGGCACATGCCTGTAGTCCCAGCTACTTGGGAGGCTGAGGCAGGAGGATTGCTTGAACCCAGGAATTTGAGGTTGCTGTGAGCTAGGCTGATGTCATGGCACTCTAGCCTGGGCAACAGAGTGAGACTGTCTCAAAAAAAAAAAAAAAAAAAAAAAAAAAGAAGCACAAGGGAAAGGTTGGGGGAAAGAAATGTGACTTCTTTCACTTATACTTTTATATTATCAGGGTGGTTATTGGTACATTCTATAACCATAATTGAATCTTTATGAAAATGTCCATTTCCCTTTTAACTTTTCATTTAATGATCTTAGCATTCATTGATGATACTTACCTGAATCAGTTATTTCACTAGGAGTTGCAAAATGTTGATTTTTAAATTTCCATCATTCCTTCTACATTTGTGAGCTCAAATTTATCTGTAATGAGTTTACCTTCATCAACTAAGTTTGTTTGGTTAGCTGCTTCTCTAAAAATTTAATTATATTCTAAAATAGTTTCTCCATGCCATCATTTCAATATCTCTTACTGTTCTAGTTTGCTCTTTTGAGGATGCCCTTGTCTCTCTTGGTACTGTTTAACTCATTCTTTCCATTGAGGATCTTTTCTCCTGAAGTTGTTTTTTTTTTTTCTATTTAAAATTTTTTTTTTCTTTTTAAGGTATCTATTGGCTAAAATATACAAGATGTTCCACTAAACACATTTCTGTATTGCTTAATCTAAAATGTTATCAGTGCTGTCCTGTTTTTGAACAGGTTAAAAAATAAAACACCCTTGGTATGTAAGTTTGCTCACTATATCTGAAATATTCTTAAATGAACACTATGCCTTAACAGTTCATCTGCAAGAGGAATAACCAATTTGTATAAGAGTTTTTGTGAATTAGAAAAATAAGGGAGGCTACAATACCTTTACCCTAAAAAAAGGAGATGTAAGGCTTGCTCTTGAAAGAGACCCTGTCCCTGTGGTCTTTAGAGACTTGGTTTGGTTGTCTATCGAACATAAAGAATATAGCTCATGCCTGTAATCCTAGCATTCTGGGAGGCTGAGGTGGGAGGATTGATTGTGGCCAGGAGTTGGAGACCAGCCTAAGCAAGAGACCAGCCTAAGCACAAGGGAGACCCCGTCTCTACTAAAAATAGAAAAATTACTTGTGCATCTTGGTGTGTGGGCCTGTAGTCCCAGCTACTCAGGAAGCTGAGTCAGGAGGATGGCTTGAGCTCAGGAGTTTGAGATTGCACTGAGCTACAATGATGCCACTGCACTCTATCTGGGCAAAAGAGAAAGACTCTGTTTCAAAAATAAATAAATAAATAAAAGATCTTTTAGTCCATAAAAATTCCCATTTTTCTCTCCCAAAGTCCTTCATTCTCTTGCTTCCGTCTGGATTTTGCTCTGTGGGCCTGGGCATAGCTATAATCCTGTGACTTTTCTTCTCCAATCTCCTGGGTAGGTTTCACTGTTTCCTAAATCTCATGTCTTTCTCTTTTTTGGTTTACTTTCTTATTTTGCTGGAGCACATTCTCCAATAGCTTTCTGATAAATAGTGCTTGGAGAGATGCATTTTTTTTGAGTCCTTGTATGAATGTCAACATCTTTTTTTGAATCCTCACATTCAATTGATAGTTGGGTTTAGACTTTATTTTCACACAGAGACTTGAAGACATTACTCCACTATCTTCTAGTCTCCAGGGTTGTTATTGAGAAAAATAATGCCATTCTGATTCTTATTCCTTAATATGTTCCTTGTTTTATTTCTTTTAATGAATTAAAACATTTGTCATAAGATTTTCTGTTGTAACATCTTAAATAACTAATTTTTTTCTCATATTAAAAATTCATATGCCTTAGTGAAGATTTATAGAGAATAGTAGAATAAAATTAAAATCACTAATAATCCCACCATTTTGAGATAACCAGTGTTAGCATATAGGTATATTTCCTTCTGATTATTTTCTATGTATATTTTTAACATAATTGAGATAGTCTTTATCCAAATATTTTTTATTTTTTTTATTTTTTTGAGACAGAGTCTCACTTTGTTGCCCGAGCTAGAGTGCCATGGCGTCAGCCTTGCTCATAGCAACCTCAAACTCCTGGGCTCAAGCAATCCTTCTGCCTCAGCCTCCTGAATAGCTGGGACTACAGGCATGCACCACCATGCCTGGCTAATTTTTTCTATATATTTTTAGTTGTCTAGCTAATTTCTTTCTATTTTTAGTAGAGACGGGGTCTGGCTCTTGCTCAGGCTGGTCTCGAACTCCTGAGCTCAAACGATCCACCCGCCTCGGCCTCCCAGAGTGGTAGGATTACAGGCGTGAGCCACTGCGCCTGGCCTTTATGCAAATATTTGATTATTTCCTTATAATACATTCCTAGAAAAGTTGAACTAATCTATGCTACTACTTGGTGCTTATAAAATTGTTTATTTAACTATATCGCTGGCCATCATTTTATTGTCATATTTTGTTTTTCTGATTATTTTAATAATGCATATTTATGGTGAAAAATATTTTACTTATGTAAGCATTATTAAGCTTGCAGTTTATTAGTCTACAGTAGACATGGTATTATGACATCTTCATTCTTTATTTCAATATTGTTGATTTCTGTAAAGGAAAACTCGAAGACTACGAATTCCCAGATTGATGAGCACAGCGAAAAGTTCAAACAGCTAGAAGAAAACAACACGCGACAAATGTTATTAAATATTCGACAGAATTTGCAGATTGCTACAACACAAAGATTGGAGGAGAAAATTCAGAAACTTCAGAAACAGCTCAGTGATTTGAAATTGTCAAATAAAAGCATGAAAACTCAATTGACAAGAGTAAATGTCCTTAAAGTAAGTTAAGAAAGTGAGGCTTTCAAAAATTCACTTAAGCTTTGGTCTATTACTATTTTAGCTGCATGTGTCTCATAGAACTTTTAAAACATTAATATTAAAATTACATACATATAAAAGAATATATATTAAAGCATATAGAATAATAAAACTGGATGCCTGTGAATCCATCACTCAATTTAAGAAATAGAATATTAGGCCGGGTGCGGTGGCTCACACCTGTAATCCTAGCACTCTGGGAGGCCGAGACGGGTGGATCGCTCGAGGTCAGGAGTTCGAGACCAGCCTGAGCAAGAGCCAGACCCCGTCTCTACTAAAAATAGTAGTGGGTGTTCTTTGGACCTTCTCTATATCAAGCTTTAGTTTTACTATTTCAAATGTAAATTATGCTTTAAGGCAAACATGCAGTAAACAGTTGATCAACTGATATGCCAGTTTATCACCAATATTTCTCTTACTGTAGAGCCAATTATTTTCTGTATTTCTATATTTAATTAACATAGGCTGTAAGACTTTTGAGGACATGGAAAACATGCTAAGCCTCTTTGAATCCCAAGTGCCCAGTTAATGTTAGTGATTGATGAGTATGATGGTAGAGAAATGTCCTCTTATTTCAGAAATTGTGGAGTTTTTTTGTTTTCCATATATCTATCTCTTTAAAAAAGGAAGGAAAAGAAAAAAGAAAAGAAAAAAAGCACGAGTTATTGTGCCTGTCTGTTGTCACAGTCATTTGTTTCCCCTACTTTATACCCTCTCACAGGACAAAACAATTGAAAAGCTCAGGAAATCTTTAACAAACGTTGAAACAATGAAAGAGAAGACAGTTATGAAAACAGAAAACTTGAAAGCTACATTAGACTCTGGAGAGCAAGAGGTAAGATCAGACACAGAGAGGGCCCATCATCAGATGTTAGACGCTGTCACTCCTGAGCTCTCCACAGCAAAGAGCACACTTGAAGAAGTATCAGGACAAAAACAAAAGGTATTTTTTCCTTATTATTACATTAAAATTAATTTAGTTGAAATGATAAACACCCACTTCAACTTAGACTCTACTTAACTTGGACAAAAGGGAATTTATTAGCTTATGGAATTGAAGACAAGTTAAGCACCCTAACCTCTGGGAGGGCAGAGATGCACCTGGGCCCCAGGATCAGCACCTGGAACCTTACACGTCCTTTCTCACCATCTCTTTTTTGCATCTGTGCAGTCAGCTCGTCTGAGTGCCAGTTGGTTTTCTCCATATGACAGGAAACACAGCCACTGACAACCATGCAGTTTTATATTTAGTTTTTGTGACAGAAGAGAGAAGCCCAAGAAAGGGTCTAATTGGCTCAGTTTAGGTCAAATACTTATCCCTGGTGAACCTACCGTGGCTAGCAATGGGATATTTGATCATTATAACTTAGGTTTATGTACCCATCCTCTGATTAATGAGTGAGAGTAGGGTCATGTAATAGAAGCTCAGAGGAAACTGAGTGTGTCACTTTCTGTGTCACTGTCTGGGAGAATAGGGTAGTGCTTCCAAACTTGCTTAGGTTTTTCCCTATACTTATAAAGCTGATATTTTAAGAGAACTTTAAAAAGGCTAACTGATAATTTTAGGCAATTGTTAAATTATGTCATACCTCCATATATTAGTTGCTTTAGAAATTTGAAATGTTAACCAATTATCTTAAGATACGCTTAAAACATATGAAGTCATGATATTAGCATTTTCTCCTTTCTCTGTTTCTCTCTTTTTTAACTTCTGTATATGTATTCACTTTCTTGGTTGTTTTTATTCTTTTCTTTAGTGTCCCTCATCATATTTTCGGTCAGATCTCTTCTCCTTTGGGTACTCTGTAGTTCCCTCTTCATTCTGAGAGGGATTTTGTGTTGTTCTTGCCTGAGTTTAATTATTACATCTTTCTTATCCATTAGACATCTTTTTATTGTCCACGTCTATTCTTTTTTTGGGGGGGTCACAGATGATGACCAGACCCATTATTGTCATATCTATTCTGACTTACTACATTTTTTTCTTTTTCCTTTTTCTCACTCCTTCACTGACAGACCCACTCTCTCCTGAATTATTACATTTTGGATTCAAAATAAAGAGGTTTTTTTCCATGTCTGAAAATCCTTGCTTCATTGATATTTAATTCATATCAGGGTGTTATATCAAACATGTTTCCTGTGCTTCATGCCTGTTTTGGGGGAAAAGTATTTTTTCATCACTTGAACAGGTTGGATGATACTTCCTTTCTATTTTCTTCTCAAAGAAATTTTATATGGCTGTATTGTGCCATTTATCTATCCACTTCAAAAATCCCTTTAATTGCTCAAGTCTTTGGGTATTTCACTTTAGGGTAGCTGAAGACACTTTACCTACTAGGTTTCTTAATGCAATACCACCTCTTCTGTTGGCACAGTAAATGCAGTTTCTAAAGTTTACTAGACCAAGATTTTATTTTGGGAGTGGGAGTTTATGTGATATCTGACTCTGCAATACTCTCGTTTGTATAAATCCCTTAATTTTCACGGTTTGCTTTTTTTTTTTCCTTTTCCTTTACTACCAAGCCTTCAAGAAACACCTCACCCTTCTAAGTACCTCCCTCTCCCCTCAGAAACCTTGCCTCTAGAACTGCCATTTCTGGTCTCATATGCTTCTAAGGCCCTTGCTTTTCTTTCCCCACTTGCCCGTGTTCTGATCCACCAGGTCTCAAATTTGTTCTCAGTATTTCCCCATTTGTGAACTGTCCCATTTCTGGTAGTAAGGTTGTTTTCATTCTACATCAGTGGAAACTACCTGCACACTCCTCTTGAGCTGCTGGTATGTAACATTTATTTCCCACTTATATGCAAATTGAAGTCTGTGATACTCTCCAGTTATGCTTTAGGTATGATTTATGGGTGGTTTTTACTTATTCTCTTTGTTGATCACTATGGTTTTTGGAGGAGGGGTGGAAAGATATGTATTTAGGGGACTGTTATTATCATACAGCAAATCAGAAGTCCAAAATATAATTACCTTATGGATGAATGATAACAAAACAAGCAGCAATAATCTACAAAAATGTAAAAATATGCAAAAGAATTAAAATGCAAAGGAAATTTTAAATAAAGCATTCTTGTAATGGAAGAGACCATCTTTCTAGCTTAAAAATACTGTTTAAGGCTGGGTGCAGTGGCTCATGCCTGTAACCCTAGCACTTTGGGAGGCCAAGGTGGGAGGATCGCTTGAGGTCAGGAGTTCAGGACCAGCCTGAGCAAGAGCAAGATCCCATCTCTATAAAAAATAGAAAAAAAAAATTAGCCAGGTGTGGTGGCATGTGCCTGTAGTCTCAGCTACTCGGGTGGCTGAGGCAGGAGGATTCCTTAAGCCCAGGTGTTTGAGGTTGCAGTGAGTTGTGATCACACCACTGCACTCCAGCCTGGGCTACAGAGCAAGAGACGCTGTCTTGAAAAATTAAAAAACACTGTTTAAATGTAGAATATGATACATTTAATGAAGAATGTTTAATAAGACTAAATTTCTATCAATTTCATTGTACGTAAGTGGGTGACCCAAACTAATGACATATCTTGATTTTTGTGGTGCTTCTTTGTAGCTTGCTGACTTTCGAGAAACTATTATGAAGATGTTGGGATTTAACATGAAAACAGCAGACAAGGAAATCATTAATCAGCTAAGGCTTATTATACAAGTTTATGAAATATCTAAAAAATCAAATATTGCTTCTGATTGTGAGACTAGACAAGATAATAACTAAGGAAGTTCTGCCTTTTCATTGCTGCCAACAATAACTAAGCAGATATGGACATTTCCTCCAGCATCTTGAATATAGCTACACTGTGAATAAAACACATTGGAAAATTTTCACTTAAATCTGTTCTCTCCTATGATGTTTGATATTTAACTTATCTTAGTAACAATCTTGTTCCGTACATTTATTTATAGTCTAGTCTGAATTGTTTCTTGTAATATATAATTATCTAATTACACACAGTAATTATTAATTGTGTATTAAGCAGAATATGAGTCACAAACTTGTATTCTTAGTTGGCATGTTTATATCCAAAGTTAACAGCCTGTTTCTAGAATGAACAATTTATTGGATATACAATCCCCCTTAGGAATCCAGGTAAAGTTATATTCTATAATTTGAATCTATTTTACCTATTTGATTAACTGAAAGGGTGAAAATTAAATATGAAATGTTGGGGGGGTGTCGAAGGTTACCGAGCATTCTTATAAATATGTAATAGTCTGTATTGTGTTTTTTGTTTTGTTTTATTTGAGACAGAGTCTCGCTCTGTTGCCCAGGCTAGAGTGCTGTGGCGTCAGTCTAGCTCACAGCAACCTCAAACTCCTGGGGTCAAGTGGTCCTCCTGCCTCAGCCTCCTGAGTAGCTGGGATTACAAGCGAGCACCACTAATTTTTTCTATTTTTAGTAGAGACTTTTTTCTATTTTTAGTAGAGACAGGGTCTTGCTCTTGCTCAGGCTGGTCTCAAACACCTAAGCTCAAGCAATCCTCCCACCTTGGCCTCCCAGAGTGCTAGGATTACTGGCGTGAGCCACCATGCCTGGCCTATATTGTGTTTTTTATTAATATTTTCTTAATATTTAATAATCCATGCCAGTGTAGTAGGCTAACCTCTAAGTTAATGGGGTATTTTAAAAATAGTATAATTTCTAATTTATTTAATTTAAAATAGTAAACTACTCACCTTCCAAGGTTGTTTTAAATTTAGCCAAGAGGTCCTCTGTGGGAACAGGTTAGAATCTGGACAGACCTGTGGGACTCCAGACCTGCTGTGGTCATTTAAAAGGCTCTCCTGTTGAGCTTAGTTTTAGGGAGCTCTTCAGCATGGGAGGGGTCAGGTTACACTAAACCTTACAGAAGTAACATTTTGGAACAAAATGATTATCTTGAATACTCATTCAAGGAAAAAACGAGATTCATTTACCTTCTAAATGGTCACTGCTATGATTCCCAAACTGTGTGCCAAGACACCCTGGCACACTGCAGCAGCAGTCCCCAACCTTTTTGGCACCAGGGACTGGTTTCATGGAAGACAATTTTTCATGAGGTAGAGGAGGGCGGGGAGGTGGAGCTCAGTTGGTGATTCGAGGCCCTGTTTTCCTAACAAGCCATGGACCGGTACCCAGCCACAGCCCAAGAGTTGGGGACTGTAGCACTATAGGGATCTCAGCATGCCATTGAATATTTCAATTTTATGAAGGGAAACACTGCAATATTTGACATTCATCAGGAAAGTACATGAATAGTAGCTTCAACATTAGATCACTCTTTATTCCTTTTCATGACCTATCTTTATAATAGAAACTGTCCAGGGCTTCTCAGGATTTGTAAATTTGTTGCCAAGGGAAGCCTAGCAGTTGGTGGTATTACTACCAAGGAAGCTGTCCTGCAAACTTGGGGAATGAGGCACCCTTTCCCCAGACTCCAGGATTCCTGGGTGCAATTTAAGAAACTCACCCTTCCTCTCAAGAACGTCATTGGCATAGCAAAAGAGGAAAGGTGGGGGACACTGCCCAGAGCCTCCACTTGCAGCCCAACCTGGTCAAGTTGTAAGAACCACCTTCTTGTTCAGAATTCCCCCAGGACTGTGGCTCAGTGATTGGCATCCTGCTGCAGCCTCAGCACACAGGAGCTGGTAGGATTGTGCCAATTTCTGAAAGAGCCACTTTCTGAGCACATTAAAAAAAAAGGTCTTCTGTAAATACAAAGAAGGCTTCATCTTAATGCTCTTTTATGAACTGTGTTATCAGGGACTGATTGTTCAACATTAGGGCAATGAAAAGGTTAGCTATGTTAACTCTGAACAGACAGGGAAAGACACCTTTCAAGTACCTGGAACGTTTTCTAGAAATGCTTTTAATCCTATGGCCAACTCATTGCCACACTCTTCTTCAATCATAAGGACTGGATATAGATTTAAGGCTTTAGATAAGTAGTTCTCAACCTTCAAGATGCAATAGAATCACCTAATGAACTTTAAAACAATTTTTTTTCTTTTTCTAGGTCAGAGTCCAGTTCAGTTAGTATAGTACGGGGCTGAAGTATGGCTATTTTTTCTAAGCTCCTTAAATATATAAACTGATAACATTTACTTTGGAAAACTGGCATATTAGTTTCCTATTGCTGCTATAACAAATTATCAGAAACTTTGTGGCTAAAACAATACAAATTTATTATCTTAAAGTTCTGGAGGTTGCATTGGGCTAAAATTAAGTCTCAGCAGGGCTGTGTTCCTTCTGGAAAGGGGAGAATCCTTTTCCTTGCCTTTTCTAACCTAGAGGAGGCCCATATTCTTGGCTCATTGCCTCCTTCCTCCATCTTCACAGCTAGGGACATCAGGCCAGCCTAGCCTTTTTTTTCCCCCTCTTTATTTATTTTTCTTTCTTGTTTTTAATCTCCTAATTGGGAAACAGCAGAGAAAGCCCAGTCTTTCTGATGCTACTGTTTCTCTGGTTCTCCTCCTCTTACCTTCCTTCCTCTTCCCCATTTAAGAGCCCTTGTGATTGAATTGGGCTTACCTGAACATTCCAGAATGTGTTCCCTATTTTAAGATCACCCAATTCGCAACTTTAATTCCCTCTGAAACTTTACTTCCTTTTTGCTATGTAACCTAATATACTCATAGGTTCCAGTGATTAGAACAAGGACATTTTGGGGGAGCAATTATTCTGCCTACCATAGTTACCATCTACTAAAATTGAACACATGCATGCCTTATGAATACACAACTCTACTTCTACATATGTAACTAACAGAAATGTGTATATATTCTACAAAAGAACATTTACAAGATTATCCATGGCCGAATTGTTCATAATTGTCCCAAACTGGAAACTACTCAAATGACCAATTATAGTTTAAATATGACAACTAGACACATTAGATAAGCATTTGGATCTCCTTTGAGGTGGACAGGGAAAGGTCAATTGGAATGCTGAATTTTCTGAGGGGCAAAACTAGAAAGTGACTCTAGGTCCAGGACTAGGGACATGGCAAATAGAGAAGAGCATGGGTTTGAGTGAAAAGGGTAAATTTTGGGGGTTCCATTAAGCAAGTGGTAAGACTCTAACATGGTGGGAAAACCTATGGGCTGTAAGGAGACCTTGGTTTTTGTTGAAAATCTGTCAGTAAGCCTTATAACGCTTGATCAAGTGTTGGCATCTCTCAAAACTCGAATTTTCTTTTCTTTCTTGCTTTGCTTTATTTTTTTTAGAAACAGGATCTTGTTCTGTCGCGCAGGCTGGAGTGCAGTGGTGTGATCATAGCTTACTATAAGGAACCCCTGGGCTCAAGCAATCCTCCTGCCTCACCCTCCTGAATAGCTGGGGCTGCAGGTGCACCAGCACGCCTGGACAAATTTTTAATTTTTTGTAGAGACAAGGTCTCGCTGTTGTCAAGGCTGATATGGAACTCCTGGCCTAAAGCGAGCTTCCCCCCTCAGCCTTCCTCCAATTTTCTCTACCTCAAAATTAGAAAATGTGGCCTGGATTTCTTAAATCTGAATAATGGAGTTTCAGGCAGCCACAAGTACTCTGGCATAAACATTTTCTGGTCAGATAAAGGAGTTTGTTGCCCCAGAAGGACAGGAGACAAGGGCACGGCTACCAGGCACATTCTGCCAGGGGCAACATTTCTCAGCTGCTAGAAGCCTGGTCAGCCTCCTTACTCCCCGCCCATCTCGCTCGACTCTTGCTCTACAAGTGTCCCCTTCCCCAGAGGGAGCATTAGGACCCGCACACCCTACCCAGAACCCTCGTCTGTGATACAACACACCCTAACGGCAAATGCGACCGTTTACGTGGAGACTACCTGTGCAAGACTCCCTTTCAGGATTCCCACTGTGGACACAAGCAAATCGGAGGTGCGAGCACCTCCGCAGCTGCGGGTGACTTCCAGTCTGGGTGCTTAACAGCAGCTCAAGGAGCCCGCGCTACTGCGCCTGCGCCCCGCTGAAGGTGGCTACGCGTGCACAGCCCTTCTGGGAAAGGAAAGTCAGAGGGCGGGGATAAGTATAAGGAGTTGATACTGCAGCGCTGCTGGTGAGAGAGGACGAAGAAATCATGAAAGAAGACGGTGATGACTGGCTAGCGGAAGAATCGGCTGGTGGAAAGAGCCGGTCCAGGGCGCGCCTTTGTACGGGCCGAAACACCCCGCCGGAGAGGGAACTGGAACTGACCCCGGAAGGCGGCCGCGATCCCAGCCAATCAGGGAACGGGGCGGGGCGGTCCCGCGGGAGGACAGCTTCGCGGGCGCGGGAAGCGCGTCTCTTGAATCCGCCCGGGTTCCTGGGCGCGTTGCTTGGGTTTGAGAGCATTGGGTTTCCCCGGAGAGTTTTGGGCGGGTCCCCGCGCGGAAGCGTGGCGGGACGCTAGACTGGACTGTAAATGTTGAACCTGGAGAGTGTGGGGCGGCTTCCGACTTTTTCACACACGGGCGCCGCCAGTCTGCGGTCGGGCCCCTTCGGTTGCTGATTCGGAGGGTCTGGGAAGGCGCCCATAGCTGTGCTTTTAACATCTCTCCAGGTGACTCTGGTGTTCAGCCAAGGCTGAAGCGCAGCCCTCGGCCTTAGGCCCCGCTGAGCTGGAAGGGGTGTCAGAGCTGGACCTCTCGTGACCCTCTTGGTGTTGGGTCACTCCGGGGTTTGCCAGGGCTCAGGCTTGGCAAGTCTAGATTTTGTCAGCTCCCCCTCAGCAGATCTGCGGTTGGAGAACGAACGCTGACTTTCGAAAAACTAGATGCTAACTGACCATCGAGGGTGGACATTCATTCCCTCCCCGTAGACGTCCTCGCTGGAGAAGAAATGAAATTGGGTGATTGCTTGGGGAGCTTGACGGGACAAAGGCAGCTGAGATGTTGGTTAGGGCTGTCGGGCGAGTTGCCGAGTCCGATGGATTTGCTTGCTCTGCTCGAGGAACCGAGCTGTGTTCTTACAGCGCTCTGGTTACATTCATCCCTGTAGAGTTCTGAAGATGGTTGTTCAGGTGACTTACGACTTGACCAGATATCTGGGTTTCTTTTATAAGCCATGTCTTAGGGAAGCCTGTTTCAACGAATGGCAGAGAGACAGAGCTCATCTATTGCACTAATTGTTTTTCTCTTAATTTGGGGGCTTTTAGTATTTTTTTCTTATTCCTAATTTGAGGGTATTTTACAGCAGCCCTGTATATGGAATTAGAGAATCTCTTTTTTCATTAACAGTTTAATTGAGGTCTGAGGTAAATACCATAAATTCACCTATTTTAATTGTAGAATTCTATGATTTTTAGTATATTTACAGACTTGTGCAACTATCACCATAATAGAATTAGGGGATCTTTGGCTTTTACTATTCTCAAAGTTTGCCCAAGTGGATATTTTAGAGATACAATGTAACACAGAGCCTCTCAAAATATACACTTAAATTGAGTTATACCTGAGCAAGTGAAATTAAGAAGGGAATTGAAACAAATGTTCCTGATAAATTACAGGGAGTGAAACTTATGTGTCTTGTAAACTTTTGTGTAATCCGTAACACCAGATACCGTTTCAACTGTTTTGTATGCTGAAGACTATGGTATATACCCCGTTTTACAGATGAGGAAATCAACTTTGCAGGATAAGGTGGCTAAAGCTACATAGCTGTGCCTATGCTAGGCCCCAAACCCAAATACTTTATCTCTAAATTTACTGCCTTTGCCAACTCAACAACCTGGTTTTCTTTTCTTTTCTTTTTTCTTTTTTTTTGAGACAAGAGTCTCACTCTTGCCCTGAGTAGGGTGGCTTGGCGTCAGCCTAGCTCACAGCAACCTCAAACTCCTGGGTTCAAGTGATCTTCCTGCCTCAGCTTCCCAAGTAGCTGGGACTACAGACACAAACCACGATGCCCAGCTAATTTTTCTGTTTTTAGTAGAGACGGGTCCCCGCTCTTGCTCAGGCTTGTCTCGAACTCCTGACCTCAAGCGATCCTCCTGCCTCGGCTTCCTAGGGTGCTAGGATTACAGGCGAGAGCTACCACAGCCGGCCAACAACCTGGTTTTCAACTGCAGTACCTATATATGGCCTGTATAGTCTATTCATTGACTCAAATAATTATAGAGTGGCCACTGTGTGCCAACACCACAGCTCTAGATGCTAGAGATATCCTAGTGAACCAGATGCCCTAGTGAACTATTCTTGCCCTCAGCTTATATTCTGGTAGGGGAGACCATGCTCAATTAAAGAAATATATATGCTAATTTTACAGATTGAGACATGCTATTTTTTAAAACCAGTCAAGCTAAGAGGATAGAGAGTGAAGGCGTTGTTGATATAGTGGTGAGCATAGCTGCCTTCCAAGAGGATAGGGAGTGATGTTGGGGGCAGGTTCTGACTTGAGAGAAATCTGAATAAAGAGAAAGCAAGGATTTGATTTGAACAACTGGAAAGATGGAGTTGGGATTTACTGAGTTGCAACAAGTTAACATTGGAAGGACCAGTTTTGGAGGCTAAGATCATTAATTCAGCTTTAGGTGTTTTTAGAGACCTTGCCTCTTAGACATCCAAGTGGAGATACAGCATTTAAATCCATGAGATTGGATGAGATCCCACCAAAGGAATGGGTTTTAGGTAGAGGGAGGACCAAGGACTGATCCCTAGGACACTTCAGTGTTTAGAATGCAATGAAATGAGGAGGAACCAGGAGGGAAGATTGAAAGGTAGAGTCCAGTGTGTTATGAGGAAAACCTCAAGAGTAGGCTGCCTTAGAAGACTAGTGAAAAATGTTTTGTGGAAGAAGGGATAACTATGTTAAATGTTACAGATTGATCACATAAAATGAAGACTGAGAATAGCCTTTGTGTAAGAGAATAGAAATATATAAATTTTTTTTTTTTTTTTGAGACAGGGTCTCACTCTCGCTCAGGTTGGAGTGCAGTGGCATCATCATAGCTCACTACAACCATAGCTCACTACCCATTCTATGGTATTTTGTTATAGCAGCCCAAGGGAAGACAGAGCCTTGTTAAGTGATGAAGTCAGGTTATCTAATAGAATGTTTAGTATAATCCCATTTATCTTAACATGTCACAAGAGGTCTTTCTAGTCACGCTGTCAAAAGTTACTCCTTCATTTACTCTCCCCGATCACTGTTATATTACCCTATTCTATTTGCAGCACTTATCACTATCTAAAGTTATTTTACAATTTTTATACTTATTTACTGCATTCTTGTCACAGTAGAAGGTAAACTCTGTGAGTTTTACCTCTCTTGTTCATCCTTCTATCCCCAGTGCTGGGGGATATAATTTTTAAAAACATTGTTTCACAAAAACAAAAAAAAACCCACACCAATAGTATTCCTGTAGTGGTTTTAAAATAAGACTGAAATTTATGTGATACCCTTGCCTTCAAAAGGTGGTAGCTAATTTTCCTCCTCTTGAGTGTGGCCTGGACTTAGTGACTTAATTCTGAATAGAATATGACAGAAGTGGAGATATGTCAATAGGTCATGACTTCCTCCTTGCTCTTTCTTGGACCATTCACTCTAAGGTAAACCAGATGCCGTGTCAGGATATCAAGCAGTGCGATGGAAAGGACACTGTGTTGAGAAACTGAGGCCTTCTGCCAAGTCATGTGAGTGAGCCACCTTCGAAGTAGATTTTTCTGTCCCAATCAGTCCTTCAGATGACTACATCTCCAGGCAACAACAGCTTGACAGCCAGATGCCTCAACAAAGCCATTCTTGGATGCCTTTTAGATAATACATATTTGTTGTTATAAGCTATTAAGTTTTGGTGGTAGAAAGAGAAGACTAGGCCAGGCACGGTGGCTCACGCCTGTAATCCTAGCACTCTGGGAGGCTGAGATGGGACTATCGCTTGAGGTCCGGAGTTCGAGACCAGCCTGTGCAAGAGCAAGACCCTGCCTCTACTAAAAATAGAAAGAAATTAGCTGGACAACTAAAAAATATATAGAAAATATTAGCCAGGCATGGTGGTGCATGACTGTAGTCCCAGCTACTCGGGAGGCTTAGGCAGGAGGATCACTTGAGCCCAGGAGTTTGAAGTTGCTGTGAGCTATGCTGACGCCACGGCACTCCGCCCAGGCAACAGAGTGAAACTCTGTCTCAAAAAAAAAAAAAAAAAGAGAAGACTAAACATACTTCCCTTTAGGGATGCATCATAAAGCAAACAGGTATGGCCCAAAGCAGTGGGTATTAATGTTCTTTTCTACTAGGATTATAGAATTCATTATTGGTACAATTTACTTTTAAAAAATTGAATTCTTAATGTTGCTAAGAATAAAATCATATATTCTGAGCTATAGGTGCTGATTTTATTTTTAAGATGTATTGAACACTGGAATACACAGATTTGAAAGGTTTTAACATTAATATGTAATTATGTATAAATTAAATGCCCACTATGATTTTGAAATAGTGACTTTTTAAAAAATCCATAATTATAAATGATCTTCAAAACCATTTCTCTTTAGGCAAGGAATCTTCAAAGCAAACTTATTGTAAAAGGAATTTCATTTTAAGTTGAAGTGTGAACTAAAAAGCTACAAAGAAAATAATGCTTAATAGCCATTCCAGATAATACCCCTGAAATTTGATATCAAGGATCTAGAGGAACATACTGCATCTTTAACCAGAATTAAGTCTTTGAAAAACACAAATATTCAGAATCTTGAGGAAAGCAGTGAGATTTAATGGAATGAATTCTAAAACTAAGGTGGAGAATTTTCAATTAATAATTTATTTTGAAACATATCTCTCATCATAAGCTTAAAAATAGCACATGAACTCCATGCTTCTGATTGATCATAGAATTTAAATCTCATAGGATTTCACTTATTGCCTGATCTAAAATTATTACAGTTTTTCATTGTGAGACTTGTGGTTGTCTTGTCAATGTGTGTAGAGGAAATACTTGATTATATATAATATTCTTGTTGATAGCAGGAGAAAAGATAGTCATTAATTTATTCTTTATAATAAGAGTCATTAAGATAGCCATAAAATATGAAAAGCCTTTCCATCCAGATTTAAATTCTTTGTAGACTTTTTTTTTTTTTTTTTTTTTTTTTGAGACAGAATCATGCTTTGTTGCTCCAGGTAGAGTGCCGTGGCATCGTTGTAGCTCACTGCAACCTCAAACTCCTGGGTTCAAAGGGTCCTCCCGCCTCAGCCTCCTGAGTAGCTGGGACTACAGGTGAGAGCTACCATGCTCAGCTAATATATCTATTTTTTGTAGAGACGGTGTCCCAATCTTGCTCAGGCTGGTCTCAAACTCATGAGCTAAAGCAATCCTTCTGCCTCAGCCTCCCAAAGTGCTAGGATTATAGGCGTGAGCCACTGTGCCCGGGTCATAATTTTCTTAATAATTGTCTCTCCTCTTATTGCCTAGTTTTACTTGACAACAGTACGGAAACTGAACTTGCTTATTCAGAGCTCAGAGCTGCATAAAAAGACCAGAGATCTTGGATGATATAGGGTGGGAAGAGAAGGTACTATTTTCTTTTGTTAAGTAATTGAGGATTTCACATGTGGTTAAAATGATTGGTTAAGCATAGTCAAGGAACCAGAATTCTCATACATTGCTGGTGGGTAGTTAAATTGGTACAAACAGTTTGAAAATGCATTTGGCTACATCCCATAAAACCAAATATATATCTACCCTATGATTCAGCAATTCCAGAATCAACAGTACAATGTAAAGAAGATAGCTATCAATTAGGTTTCAATATGCTGGTGAAATCTGCTACATCGTTATCTCTACTTACAGAGATCCATAATTTTTTAACTTCTGCTCTCTTAAAATTTATTTTACAATTATGTTACCTTGTACAAACTAAAATATCTTATTTTTGTTTATCAGATTTCTTTTTTTGAATCAATTTTTATATGTTGTCTTAATAGTTTTCCTTTAGTATCTATTTACTAATTTTCTGTCACTGCAGTATCACTAAAAATATAACTGGTAACTATCAGGAAGTGTTTTTTTCTTTTTCTGTACAGAACAGAAGGTCTTCATCAGGAAATTCAGGTGCTCACTCAGCAAATGGAGGGGCTGCATCATCTTTATGAAGAGCTGACTGTGCATCATTCCAAGCTGAAGAAAAATGTAGGGAACAAAACAGATCCTTGAGATATCTGGAAGGAAAAATTGCTTTCAATGACTTTTTTCAAGAAAGATTAGCCTTAGGTAGAAAGAAAGAATTTCCTGAATTATAGGTGTTACTTTGGGCAATTAAACTGATATTTTAATATTAATAACTTTCACTTTACTTAATGTAGAAAGCTGGTAAAACTATATTTCACTTCAGATTGGAAAAGTGAGGAAAAATACCTGTAAATCCTTAAAGTTATGTTTCTGATTTCACCAGAAAGTCTACAGTTTTACGTATTTCCCATTTTCCCACTGTGTACACATTTGATAGATAAAACCATCAATATAATATGGAAGCTATAGTGTCTTTTATAACCTAATCTTATAAGGTCCATACCGTCACTTCTGCCATATTCTGTTAGTCATACAGACCAACCTGGTACAATGTGGTTGGGGACTAGGTAAGGTACCAGGTGGCACAGATCACTGGTGGCCATCCTGAAGCCTGGCTACCATACTCAGTTATTTTACTTACACAATGACTGATCTAATCATTCATTCAACATTTATTGAGCAACCATAAGTTTTAAAAACATATAGTACTGGCTAGGCGTGGTGGCTCACAACTGTAATCCTAGCACTCTGGGAGGAGGTGGGTGGATCGTTTGAGCTCAGGAGTTCGAGACTAGCCTGAGCAAGAGTGAGACCCCATCTCTATTAAAAAAAAAAAAAAAAAATAGAAAGAAATTATCTGGCCAACTAAAATATATATAGAAAAAATTAGCCAGGCATGGTGGCGCATGCCTGTAGTCCCAGCTACCTGGGAGGCTGAGGCAGAAGGATTGCTTGAGCCCAGGAGTTTGAGGTTGCTGTGAGCTAGGCTGACGCCACGGCACTCTAGCCTGGGCAACAAAGTGAGACTCTGTCTCAAAACAAAAAAACAAAAAAAACCCATATAGTACTTAATGAAGTAAAGTCAGCAATATACCCCATCAAGTTTAAAGATAAATACATTATCTCATCTAGCCTCTCCCTCTGAATAATGCACTGAATGGTTTGTCCATGCAAATAAAAATAATTTTTTATTAAATTGTCTTAAGAGTATACAAAGTAACATGGGCTTACCACAATGCTTGAAATCATGCTAAAGGGTTTTAAGAAAACCATAACGATTTTTCCCAATCTTCTCTCTGCCTATCTCACCTCAATAACCAATATTACCATCACCATAGTTATGAAAATATATAAACATATATATAGATATATAAAGGTAGCGGTGTTTTTACAAAACTGGTATCATTCTAATAAAAATATTCTGCACCTTTCTCTACTTAATAGTGCCTCATGGTTATATCATAAGTCAAAAGATTATATATTTATATACACATACACATATATGAGATCCCTTTAATAACTGTATAATGCTTTATAGTACTACATATATATCTTAATTTATTCAACCATTCCCCTATTGATGGACAATAAAATTATTTCCTTTTTTCAATCACTACAAATAATATGAAAATAAGTATCTTTCAACATATATCCTTCCACACTAGTGCTTTTGTTTCTACAGGATTAAGTTCCATAAGCTGATAGGATCACAGTGTATTTTAAATTCTAATAGCTATTGCCAGAGTACTACTTTCCAAAAAATAGAAGCAGTTCATTTGAGAGTGTTTCATACCCCTTTACATCATAGCCAACATTAATGCTGTAATTCTTTTTTGTTTTTCTTAGTTGGGTTAAAAAAAAAAGACTTCATTATCATTTTCCTAACTGCTAATGAGGGTATCTTTTTATATGCTTGTTGACTACTTGGCTTTCCTCTTCTACAAACTGTCTACCTTCTTCCCATAATTTGGATCTTATGTGCAGAATGTTACACTAATTAAATTCCTTAGTTCATGTCTCATCTTTGGGCCATGAAGGATCTGTCTCTTACTTAATTTGTTTATTTTTGGTTCCATTCCCTGCTTCCATTCCCTGTACCCATAGGCAATCAGTTGGATGTGTTTATGGCTACCCTTTTGTTTATATGATTTTAAAAAATCTTTATTGAGATAGTTACATGCCATAAAATTCACTCATTTTAAGTATAACAGTTCAATGATTTTTAGTCAATTTATACAGCTGGACAAACACCACCATAATCCAATTTAAGAACATTTTCATCACCCCAAAAAGGCCCCTTTGCCTCTAGGCAATCAATGCCATCTCTTACTACTAGTACCACCAATCGGCTTTTGGTCTCTATAGATTTGCCTTTTCTGGAAATTTCATCAACATAAATGATTATAATATGCAGCCTTTTGTATCTGGTTTTTTTTTTTTTTTTTAGTTAGCATTAGGTTTATGAAGTCCATCTGGTCCATCCATGTTGTATAATAGCAAGCATCAGTATTGGGTTTTTTATTACTCAATAGTATTCCATTGTGTGGATATACTACATTAAAAAAATTAATACTTTATTTTTTAGAAGGCAGTTTTAGGTTTACAGAAAAACTGAGTATAAAGCACAGAGTTCCCATATACTCCCTTCCCCCTCAGTTTCCCCTATTAGTAAAAACTTGCATTAATGTGATACATTTGTTACAATTGATGAATCAATATTGATACATTATTATTAACTAAAGTCAATAGTTTACATTAGGATCCACTCTTTGTGTTGTATATTCTATCGATTTTGACAAATTTATAATGACATGTATATACCATTCTGTTATCATACAGAATAATTTCACTGCCCTAAAAATGTACTGTGTTCTATCTATTCATTCCTTCCTCCCCCTGCCCCACCCCAAACCACTGGCAAGCATTGATCTTTTTACTGTCTCCATAATTTTGCCTTTTCTGGAATGTCACATATTTGGAATCATACAGATGTGGCATTTTCATATTGGCTTCTTCCACTTAGTAAAAGATTAAAGGTTATAGCTTATTGCTTTTTATTGCTAAATAATATCCTATATACAGATATACCACAGTTTGGTTATCCATTCACCTAGTGGCAAATCTTGGTTGCTTCTAATTTTTGGCAATTATGAATATAGCTGCTATAAGCATTCATGGCAGGTTTTTACGTAGATATAAATTTTCAACTCATTTGGGTAAAAACCAAGGATTGTTATTTTTGGAACATACTGTAATAGTATGTTTAGTTTTGAAAGAAACTGCCAAACTGTTTTTATAAAGTGGCTCTTCCATTTTGCATTCCCATTAGCAATGAACGAGAGTTCCTATTGCTCCACATCCTCCTCAGCATTAACTTTTATTATAGCAAAAGATTTGCCCTATTAAGTAGATATTTGTACATAAAAGTTTACCTGACAAATAAAATATGGTAGTTTAATTCTTCAAAGGCAATTTAAAGATAGACCTACCTTTTGGATAATTACAGTTGTTTCAACCCTGTATTTGACTTTACAGGCAAAATTAATTAAGTAGAAGAGAAACATTGCAAGTAAGGAGTATAAAGGTACTTTCAAATAATGACTTTAATAATTAAATTATGTTTGTAACTCTTTCTGATAAGAAAGTCACATTTATTTCTCACAGATAAATTGATTGGCCCAATAATCTGAAATAATGGTCTGAGATTGTGGGTTTAAGTTTTTAAATTCTTTCCCTTTAGTCACAGGGAGTGCCCATATTACAAATACAATTTTTCTATAAAATATATATGACTATTCTGCCCAAGATGAAGTCCACGTCCTATCTTTTCCTGATAATTTTTTTCCTTCTGTCTTTGCATAGCTTTATACCAGTGTTATAATAAATAATGCATTACCCTACACCTAGGATTGATATTTGTTTCACAGCACAGGTGTGAGTTGTCTTCAACTTACCTAATGTTAATCATCATTTATTGTATCATTGTGCAATGGCCAGTAGAGAATAGTAGCTGGGAAAAAATGTTGTAGGCTTTTAAAATGTAACACAAAAACATTCTACTAGCAGTAAATCAAACAGTTAGTTTTGAAATGTCAAGAGGCCCAAACATAAATTTAAGATAGAGTTTTATAAAGTTCTCTTTCTAATGCAATTGATTGATTCATTGATTGATTGATTAACAGGATCTTGCTCTGTTGCCCAAGGTAGAGAGCAATGATCATAGTTCACTGCAGCCTCAAACTCCTGGGCTCAAGTGATCTTCCTGCCTCAGCCTCCCAAAGTGCTGGGATTATAGGCCTGAGTCACTTCGCTGAGCCCTTCTAATGCATTTTAATATTTTCTTTAGTATTGCTTAACCCTCCCCAAGCCAGTAGGGCTCCAGAATTATTTTGAAATCAACCCCTAAGTCAATATCCTTTCTCTGTAATTTTAGCATCCTTAAATCTTTTAAGCCCAGTTGTAAGTTGAAATGATTTTAGAGTGCTGTGAGTAAAAATCTAATACAAAAAAATGGCTTCATTTTGCAGGAAAGGGTGTACTAGGTAATTGACAGAGAATGACCAGGAACATGAAATAGGAGTAGGTCAGACAGATTAAATTGTTAAGTATTTTGAATGCACTGTAAATGAAATTTTGAAATCAATATGCCATTTTTGTTGCATCTAATAAGGACTTTTAAGGACACAGGCAAGATGGACAGATGTAAAACTGCTGTGTTTGGCCTTGCTAAAGCAAAGTACTGTATGTAAAAGTTCCCCAGAATTTCCTGAAAAAGGCAACTGCACTTTTACATAAGTTCACCTTTGGATCTTTATAATTATATATTAAATAACCATATATTACTGTAATACATGTTATATTTTCATCTTGGAACATCTTACCGTCTTTTTCTTATCGTTTGGGGGTTTCAGTGGGTTTTTCATAACAGCCCTTGGCTGGACACAAATTTACTGAGGTTACTTCATCCTTTATTATGCTGTATTCAAATGTAGGAATTCTAAAGGAGCAGCCCTGACTGGATCTCAAGGAAGTATATATACACACACATACACACACACACACACACATATATTCATTGAGACAGAGTCTTGCTCTGTCACCTGGACTAGAGCACAGTGGTGTCATCATAGCTCACTGCAACCTCATACTCCTGAGCTCAAGCAATTCTCCTGCCTCAGCCTCCCAAGTAGCTGGGACTATAGGCACATGACACAGCGCCTGTCTAATTTTTCTTTTTGTAGAGACAGGGCCTCACTCTTTCTCAGGCTAATTCTGTTAAAATATTATACCACAATGTCCTTGGCTTGTGTAACATCTACCAGTTAGGTAACATACATACTCTTTTAAGCAGTTAATGGGTATGAATTATGGGGGCTCTCCTTCTGTTCTTTAGGGACTCTAGAAATGACAGATAATTCTGCTTTTACATCAGTATGGTGACAGAAAGAAGAATTTGGCAATCATAGCTACCATTTACCGAACAACTGCATGTCAAGCACTGTGCCAAATGCTTTAGGTATATTATCTCTTTTCAAGGATCAAAAGTGGGAATTAGGGGAGAATCACATAGAGGGAGACTTCTAAACTGAATTTTCTCCTCAATATAAAGCAACAGGAGTTATGGGATAGTGGGGTAAAGAAGCGGTGTGCAAGTTAACATAATATGGTTTTAGATGTGACAGGCTTTATGGCAGCATGTGCTTAGGCCCTAGGGACACTCTGAAGCAACCAAGACTTCCATTCAGGATTCTAAGAGAGAAATCAACTGATTAATTCTCTCTTCAGTGTCCTTCACGATGGTCATGTCAAGAACCCTTTTTCCATTCAAGTTTCTGTTCCAGATTCTGAAAAAATACTGAACCATGATATGCCAGAAATAGCTGAGCATTGATATATATTTCTTAATGTTGCCATTTCCATCTTTATTTCCACACAATATACTGGGAATGGAAGTGGGTTTGCAGATCCTAGTAATACTACCAAAGGCTGGAAGAATCTGAAACAGAACAGAAAGGAGCTGAAAGTGAAATAAACTGGTCAAGGAAAGAAGTGGCCCACAGACCTCACCATCTCCCCCAACAGAGGTTGGCACTTCATGTGGTTTTTCCCACTATTCATTTGAAATTTTTTTTTCTTTTCTTTCTTTCTTTCTTTTTTTTTTTGAGACAGAGTCTCACTCTGTTGCCCGGGCTAGAGTGCCGTGGCGTCAGCCTAGCTCACAGCAACCTCAAACTCCTGGGCTCAAGCAATCCTCCTGCCTCAGCCTCCCGAGTAGCTGGGACTACAGGCATATACCACCATGCCCGGCTAGTTTTTTTCTATATATATTTTTTAGTTGTCCATATAATTTCTTTCTATTTTTAGTAGAGACGGGGTCTCGCTCTTGCTCAAGCTAGTCTTGAACTCCTGACCTCAAGCGATCCTCCTGCCTCAGCCTCCCAAGAAGCTGGGACTACAGGCACTCACCACCATGTCTGGCTAATATTTTGTTTCTATTTTTAGTAGAGATGGGGTGTTGCTCTTGCTCAGTTTGGTCTCAAACTCCTGACCTCAAGTGATCCTTCTGCTTTGTCCTCCCAGAGTGCTAGGATTACAGGCATGAGCCACCATGCCCAGCCTGACATTTTTTTCTTATCTAGTGAGGTTATAATATAATCCAAGAGAGAGAGAGAAAGAGAGAGAGAGAGGGAGGATATATGTGTGAATATATGAATGAATGAGTGTGTGTGTGTGTGTGTGTGTGTGTGTGTTTATGTTGACTTTAAGTAAAGGGGATTATCTTAGATCATCTGGGTGGGTCTGATTCAATATTTGAAAAGCCTTAAGCCTTAGACTGGCTTGTTTCACTTAGTAATGTATATTTAAGGTTCCTACATGTCTGTCTGGTGGTTTGACAGCTCATTTCTTTGCATACAAGTTTTTCAGGAAGAAAGAAAATGATACTAGATGAAAATCTGTATTAACAAAAATTTCCAAGTATTTAGAAAGTAAAACTTCTAAATCACGCATTGGTAAAAAGCAAACAAACAAAAAATCCAAGAGAAATTGGAAAGTATTTTGAACTATCTGAAAATGAAAACACAAGATAAAACTTGTGGGATGCCACTAATGCAGTACTTAGAGGGAAACTTACAGCACTAAATGTCTGTTAGAAAATAAGAAATGTCTCAAATCAATGACCTCAGCTTCTCCCTTAAGAAATCAGAAAAAGAAGAGCAATTTAAACACAGAATAAATAGAAAAAAGGAAATAATAAAAATTTGAACAGAAACCTGTAAAATAGAAAACAGAAAAACAACAGAGAAAACTGGTTCTTTGAGAAGATCAATAAAATTAACAAACTTCTAGCCAGACTCATCAGAAAAAAAAAGAGAGAGAAAACACAAATTACAAATATCAGGAATGAGAGAGGTGATGTCACTAGAGATTCGACAGATATTAAAAGGATAATCAGGGAATAATATGAACAACTTTGTAACCAAAAATTCAACAACATAGATAAAATGGGCAAATTCCTTGAAAAACACAAATTATGAAAAGTCATATAAGAAGAGATGACCTGAATATTCCTATATCTATTCAAGAAATTAGAGTTTAAAGCCAGGTGTAGTGGCCCATACCTGTAATCCTAGCACTTTGGGAGGCCAATGTAGGAGGATCACTTAAGGTCAGGAGTTCAAGACAAGCCTGAGTAAGAGTGAGGCCCTGTCTCCACCAAAAATAGAAAAAATTAGCCGGGCATGGTGGGGCCAGGTTTGGCGGTGTGTGCCTGTAGTCCCAGCTATTGAAGAGGCTGAGGCGGGAGAATTGTTTGAGCTCAGTAGTCTGAGGTTGCAGCGAGCTATGATGACACCACTGCGCTCTAGCCAGAGTGACAGAGCAAGACCCTGGCTAAAAAAAAAAAAAAAAAATTATAGTTTAAAACCTTCCCATAAGAAAAATTCCAAGCCCAGATGGTTTCAGTGGTGTATTCTACCAAATGTTCAAGGAGAAATAATATCAGATTTATACAACCTCTTTCAGAAAATCGAAGAGGATAGAATACTTCCCAACTCATTCCAGGGTAACAGCATTACCCAGATACCAAAACCTGACAAAGACATTCCAAGAAAAGAAAACTATAGCTCAATAGTTTTCAGGAACATAGGCACAAAAATTCTCAAGAAAATTGTGGCAAATCAAAAATAACAATAACCAAAAAGGATAATGCATTATGACCAACTGGAGTTTATTTCAGGAATATAAGCCTTCATTTCAAAACCCAATCAACACAATTTACCATATTAACAAATAAACAAGGCTGGGCGTGGTGGCTCACGCCTGTAATCCTAGCACTCTGGGAGGCTGAGGCGGGTGGATTGCTCGAGGTCAGGAGTTCGAGACCAGCTCTGAGCAAGAGCAAGACCCCGTCTCTACTAAAAATAGAAACAAATTATCTGGCCAACTAAAATATATAGAGAAAAAATTAGCCAGGCATGGTGGCGCATGCCTGTAGTCCCAGCTACTCGGGAGGCTGAGGCAGTAGGATTGCTTGAGCCCAGGAGTTTGAGGTTGCTGTGAGCTAGGCTGACGCCACGGCACTCACTCTAGCCAGGGCAACAAAGTGACACTCTGTCTCAAAAAAAAAAAAAAAAAAAAAAAACAAAACAAAACAAATAAACAAATAACCATATGATTATCTCAACAGATGCACAAAAAGTATTTGATAAAATCTAACATCCATTCCTAATAAAAACTCTCAACAAGCTACGCATGGAAGGGCCGTTTCTTTGTGTTTTTCTAGGTCCATGTTCTTGAACTAAAATCCAGCTGTGACCAAATGCCATGAAGATTTGTGTTGCTGCTGATATCAGAGGTGGACACTACTTTGAAAGATAGGACAGAGTTGAGCAGTAGAAGTACTTGGGTAAGAAAAAAGACAAATTAACTTGTATAATTCTTCTCAAGAACCAAATACAGCTGTTTCTTGCTTAATGTAGCATCATTTTCCTGTAGTCCCATTTTCTTGCTTCTCTTTGTGTTCAAATATTATGGTTCCAGAGCTATTGAAAAATTAGCATAGTACTTGCAACAACTAGACATAGAAGCCGAGGAATATTCTGCAGTATTAAACACTTCATATTGACCCTTAAGTTTGTATAT
The DNA here is from genome assembly GCF_020740605.2 of Lemur catta. Lineage (NCBI taxonomy): Eukaryota > Metazoa > Chordata > Mammalia > Primates > Lemuridae > Lemur > Lemur catta. Next base: position 33,807,324 of record NC_059128.1, read on the forward strand.
AGGTAGCTCTAGACATAACATGCTTCTTTACTGCATCAACAAGATGGACATTAAATGTTAGAATTGTGACTACTTTCATTTTTATAAAATATTTCATACAGTATAATAAATTTTTTAAAAATTTAGCTTTAAATAACTTCGATTTAAAAATCTGATTTTGTTAACTATAAATTGTATTTGGCCTGTTAATGTTCATAAGCAGTTCATTTTTAATATTTTAGAAGAAAAATAGCTCTTTTGAAAACAGTTAAAACCAACTTTAACTTTTTTAATACTTTAATTTACTTTTTGGATAAATATATTCAAATCTGTGTTCACTTTGAGATTACTTTTGAAAAACAATTACATAGGACACACAATGGACAGCAAAAAAAGAAAAAAGAAAAACAATTACATTTCCTTTTTATCCTTTAGATAAAAGAACATAAATTACATAAAAAATTTGATTAAACCCAGGTGTGGTGGCTCATGCCTGTAATCCTAGCATTTTGGGAGGTCAAGGTGGAAGGATTGCTTGAGACCAGGAGTTTGAGACCAGCCTGAGCAAGAGCGAGACCCATCTCTACTAAAAATGGAAAAGTTAGCTGGGCGTGGTGGTGTGTGCTTATAGTCCCAGCTACTTGGGAGGCTGTGGCAGGAGAATCACTTGAGCCCAGGAGTTAGAGGTTGCACTGAGCTATGATGATGCCACTGCACTCTAGCCTGGACATCAGAGTGAGACTCCATCTCAAAAAAAAAAAAAAAACCAGAAACAAAAACCACAAAACTTGATTATAACAAAATAAGTGGTGAATTTCTGGGGGGGAAAAAGCCAAAGAAATCACTTTTATGGAGTAATTGTGAATTATGTATGTTTTCATGCTACTACTCATCTAAATGTTATTATGAATCCAAACATTGTTGCCCCATCAACAAAACCCAGACATACACAGTAATAAATCCGATCATCTTTGATATTTTGCCAACTTTCAGTTCTAGCAAACCGTAGCTTTACATATACTTTCCAATTTTGTCATTTCAAAGGTATATTTGCAAAATATATTTGTTAAAGTACATTTTGTTTAACAGTTTGTTAGCTTGATTTTTCATTTTTAAAAATATAGACATGTGGTTTGTGAGCCGTCATTTGTACTCTTGCCCCAGGCCCTACAAATGTCAGGGGCCACACAAAGGAGTGAGGGCATCTGTCGGGTCTTGAGGCTGCTCTGGTAGTCTGCCGTGAAGCTCCTGAGTGTGAGCTATCCCTGGCTAATTTCCTCTCCTTCCTTCCCTCCCTCTTGCTTTCATTGTGGAAAACTGGGCCAGGGGAAAAAGAATCTCATGGAGATCAGCCTATACATTTTCCCTTTCCAAGAAACACTGCAAGGGGGGTTGGGGGAATCTCTGGAGGAGAAGAGCCGCTGGGAAGACCTTCTTGTGCACAGAGCTGCCTGGGCTGCCGGGGAACTGTCTGCCTTCCTGCCCTTACCCAGTTCTGACCAGTGAGAGGTGCCTGGGATTCCACACCTAGAACTTTACCTTAAGATGGCAATTTTTCTCTGTCTTAGCGTATTGGTACTTTCTGACAATAGAGTCGATTTTGGGAAAGGAGCTGGGAAGCCCTAGGTTTTCAACATAACAGGGAGGAAGAACCATAAAGCATAGGGAGTAGAGAGGGAGGTGAAGGACCTGGGATAGAGATGAGGGGGTGGGGAAGGAAATGGGGGTCTGGGAAGGAGACGGGGAGGCTGAGACAGAGTTGGGTGAGGAGATGGGAAGAAGGAAGTTCAACTGCCCCTTCTGCTGTTTTGCCTGGGGCTGGCTGGAAGGAAAGGGATATAGTAAAAGGTGAGGTTTTGGCAGTGAGAGGGAACTGGGCTTTCTGTTGGACAGTTTAGAGAAGACTATGCTGATCATTGAAAACATGAGCTTCACAATCAGACAGATGGGCTCAAATCTTTCTGACAGCTTTTAGCTATCTGACTTTTGGTAAACTGACTAACCTGTTTTGTCTTCCCAGTTATACAATTTAGCCGAATAATAGGACCTATTTTATAGGGTTATTATGAGGGTTAATTAGGTGTCATTTGTAAAGTACTGGGTGGTGTGCAAGCACACTGTTAGTGAATTACACATAATTTACTCTCCTCCCCAGACCAAGAACAAATTAGTCATCTGAATAAAGACCCAGAAATGATTTTTAATCTAGACTCAACCAAGCCTATTCCTGTTCTTACTCTGAAGCCTCTGAACCTAGATAACAGGTCTTTGAAGCCGGGAAATTACTGGAAAGGGCTCATGACTCTACCTTACCTCTAGTGAGACCTTCTCAAATCCTTCTCAACACTGCTGCCATGCCACAATGATCCTTTAAAATGTGAATCTACTCATTAGTCTTCTGCTTTGGAGAGTCTTTGAATGGCTCTCTGTTGCCTACAGAATAAAGGGAAAGCTCTTTAGCCTGGCATACAAGGTCCTCCTTAACGTGGCCTCTCAGGATCTTTCCTGCTTCCATTCTCTCTCCCCTGGCCCCTGAGGGTCAGGGTAGGGGCCTCTGCCCGGTGTCTGTGGCACACTGTCTGATCACACTGCTTTGTATACGTGTGTAAATTCCCTCCCTAGTAACTGAATGCAGGATCTGCCTCCTTCATTTTTCTCTTGTTAATTTTTTTTTTTTTTTGAGACAGAGTCTCACTCTGTCACCTGGGCTAGAGTCCCGTGGTGTCAGCCTAGCTCACAACCTCAGACTCCTGGGCTCGAGTGATTCTTTTGCCTCAGCCTCCCAAGTAGCTGGGTCTACAGGCACACACCACTATACTCAGCTAATTTTTTCTATTTTTTGTAGAGATGGGGTTTCACTCTTCCTCAGGCTGGTCTTGAACTCCTGGCCTCAAGCAATCCTCCCGCCTTGGCCTCCCAGAGTGCTAGGATTACAGTGTGGGCCACTGTGCCTGGCCTTTCTTCCCCTTTTATAGACAAATGGTAGTTTATTATTCATACCATCCTATACTCTGAGTTTTTTCTTTTAATATTTCTAGGCAATCTTTCTATCTCAATATATAGTGAGTTATGTCATTCTTTTTTAACATTGCACACTATTAATCATCTTTATACCTCAACATCTGACACATAGTAAGTAAATCATAAATATTGAATGAATTAGATATTAAATGAATGAAAACAGAAGGAAATTTTTGTGCTGCTATTGGAAATTAGTTGAACTATATACTGTTTCAACACACACATCACACGATTTAAAAACAGAAATCTGGCTTGTCATATTCTTTCCTGTCCACTAGAGGGAGACATGAATCTGTTCTGGAAAACTAACTCAGCTTCTTTAACTAGAAACTGAATCAACTCCACAGCAGGTGATCCTTTGTAGCATTTGATCCCTTAATAAATTCAGGACCAGAGGTTCTAGGGACAATAAAGGAAGCTAAAAGCAGGAGGAGAGTGCACTTGGATTAGGGAGTGAGAACACAGGTAAGCTTCAGCTCTATTGCTAACAGTGAGACAAATTTCTTACCCTGACTCAGTGATGTGCCAGTTAAACCAGCTCTCTTATTGAAAAAAGAAAAGCGCTGATTTGCTGATTTGTATGCAGTATTTGTGGATTTCTGTAGAGGAAAAGACAATATTAAAATGGAGCCATGGTCCGAAAACCAGAGAATAGCCAAGAAGTGTTCACTTCAATCAATCCCTGTGTTGTTCAGAAGGAAACAGGGCTGAGCACCCGAGCTCTTCTCTGGCCAGGAGAAATCTGTAGTGTAAGTACTACACCATGGCCAAATTCAAGCTACCATTGGTTTATTGGCTGAACTGCAAATTCCTTAGGTATTTGACAATCAGCTTTCTTGAGCCAGTGCGAGCAGGCTTCTGCACACTGCTGAGTTGGTTACTTTTCCTGTAAGGCGGGGGTGATAAATCTGCCCATTATGTATATTCTTATACTCGTATAAGAATGTATATACTTATGGACACATAAGTACCTTGAACCCTTTAATGTTTCCCAAACTTCCCTGATCACGAAATCCCCCAGTGGCTTGTGGACATTTCCAGGACCTGCCCCAGAGCGCCTGGTTTAGAACCTTCTGGGGAAGGTCCTGGGAATCTGGATTTTAAATAAGTGACCCAGGTGACTCTTATAATCCACAGATGTGGGGAAATGCTGCTCTAAATTACTCATAGTCCGGTCAGATGTCAGTGGGAGATGTATGCAGAGAACTCTAGCACCCACTCCAGGCAGGGCATTTATTCCCTCTGCCACCTCCTCTATCCTCAGAGCCCAAACTTACATAACAGGAAAACCTGCTTCTTGCCTTCTTTTAGGCCAAAGCTTCCTTATATCTGGGAAACCCTTTGTTTCTGGGTTGTTTTCAAGCTACCATTTATTGAGAATTTATAAGGTGTCAGGCACATTACAATTTATCATTTATTTTCCTCCTGATAACAATCCTATGAAGTAGATTCTTGTGCTATTCTCATTTTGCAGGGGTAGATAAAAGAGGTCAGGAAAATGTCCAAGGGCACACAACTGGTAAGTAGTTGAGCTGAAAACCGACCTCAGGCCTGACTCTGATCCTGGGTTCCATCCCTGCTGTGGGTAATCCTGACCTATCTGCACCATTGGGGTTCTCCATTCTATCAGCAGATGTCCTATGCTCTCTCCTCCAAGCCACAGGTTAGCTTGGAGGACAGAGCAAATGGAGGTAGTTTGTAGTCTAGAGGTGCCATGAATGCAGCTTCCAGAGCATTAGAGTGGAAGAATGAAGGACTCCAAGGGAAGGATGGGCCTGTGCACCTGTAGAATTCAGATGAACCCCCAGGGGGAGATCTGTGCCCTCCAGTCAGCCCAGGTGACCCGCTCTGGGAATTACTGTAAATCTATAATAGGAATCCAAACACACAAGAAAGCAACATCTCACCTTCTGAAAGTCCACAAAATTCCTGATTGCCACCATTCATTTTTCATTTCACTTATCATTTGTAATAGGAATTTAAAATCATTTCTTATGCATTTGTCATCTCCCTGCAACTTGAGTACAAAGCCTTAAGGAGACCAGCAGTGCAGACAGAACGGGCGTTGGAGCGAAACAAATCTGGTTTGAACCCTCTAATCTTTCCTTAGCTGTGTGATGTTGGGCAAGTTACTTAAACTCTCTGAGTCTGTCTTCTCATTTGTAACATGGAAACACAAATAATACTTAACTCAGATTGTTTTGAGGATTAAGTGAAATAGTGCAGATAAAGGGTTGATAAGCAACTGCTGAATGAATGGCAGTTGTATCCTCCTCCTCCCCATCATCATCTGAGAACAAACTCCCTCATATCCCTTGTGTCTCAAGCAGACAAAGCATGACTGTTTTTTAGCATTAAGGGGGCATTCTCACAAAGAAATAAATGCATGAGGACAAGAAGCATTCTCAAAGAAGAGTATTTTATGAAAGAATAAATGCAATGTTGAGTGTCAGAAAAATTTTAAGGTAAAAATAACTAAAGAAGCTGTCAAGAATTTTCTCCCTTGAAGAAATCAGAATTTTATACTGAGATAGGGGAGGGAGAGGATAAAGGAGGATGGGAAGCAAAGGATGGGGTCAGGCTGACAAGCCTATGGATAGTAGCAGCGGCAGTGTGGTGGCCGTTCAGTCTCCAGTGCTAGGAATGCAGGAACTGAATCTGCCACCGGGAGGCAGGTATGTATCTGTGTATGAATCAGAGACCTGTGTTCCTGTAAGTGTAAATCTGGAGAACTCACTCAAGGTTCCTTATCTGCAAATTGGTGATAAAATCAGTATCACTGGGCTGGTGTAAAAATGCAGCATGATGTGGCCGTGTGAGTGCTTTGTTAACTAAAAGCCAGTGTCGTACCAGAGGGGCAGTTCTCTTCATAAGTTGTGGCTGGTGGCTGGTGGAATACGTGGAAGCAGACTGGACCTGGCTTGAACGTGAGCAGAAACATCAAGGAGAGATTAGTGAAATTGTCTGGATAGATAGAAAAACAATATGTGGAGATATAAAAAGAAGAGAAAGAATGTGAGGGGAGAGGAGAAAGCATGTATCCTAGTACATCAAACAGCACTGGTTATCGCTGAGTAGCTGTGTGAACTACTTGGAGGAGTTCATTTTCTGGTTGTAATTCCCAGCAAAGGAGAAGATTGAATAATGGAGAAGACAATTCCTTTTTCTGGTTAGGCTCATCAGATCGAGCAATGACATATGTGAAAGAAGCACTTTTTCTCTGTGCATAAAAGATGGGGTCTGTATTTTTGCAAAAGCCACTTATGCAATGTGCACCATGGGAGAGTTGGTTGATGTGAGTCTAATGGACAATATGAGGCATTTCTAGTGACTTTCCATAATATGGACAAAGAAATTGAAAATGTTAAATATATTTACAAGAAGTAGAAAAAGCTTCAGTCAATTTTTTTGAAATATTAAATTCTATGGAATTGGTTTATTAGAATCTGTGGCCTCTTAACCCATCTCTGTCTATACCCCATCTCCTTTTTGACCTCATTTCAGGGAATATTACACTGTCTGACTTGTTATTAATATTATCTTATTCTGAGACAGAAAAAAGGAAACTACCTTTTCAGAATTGTATTTGAGTCATTTGTGAAATTGCATATTACAATTTGCCACCATTTCTAACAGTTCTTTAACATTTTATTTCTCAACTGGATATTCACATTCATTTCTTTCCTAGCTCAAGAGAGAATTGCTTCAATCAGAATTAGGGGTAAGGACAGAAGTGTATGGTCTTCATATTTGGTTTCAAATGGCTAGAAAATTAGAAACTCAAGGTATGCAAGAGATTTGTGTGGAATTTAAGTACCTTCAAGGAGCAGTAGACAGGAGAAAAAGTTATTTTACCTGTCTGTTAAAAAATATCAAAGACCAAGACTGAGACAAATGAGGGTAACTTATAAACAGTTGGCTGCAGATAGATGCTGGTTGCCCAGGTGGTTCATTTAAACTGCAGGTCAGAGTAACCTCATCCTGTGATCTGGGTGCCCAGGTATCAGGTTAGGTCCACCTTGTTGCTTATGTCCTTGGTCACCGTACTGAGGGCTCCAGCCAAACACAGATCGGTAAAGAATAAGTTATGTAAATATGCTCACAGGTGGTCATGCCTGGACAAGAACTTTTCAAAACTTCATTCAGCAATATCTGGGCTCTACAGGACAGACCTGCCTGGGCTTATGAAACAAATAAGAAAAGCATCACAAGGCAACAGGGAGAAAGCATGGCATTAGCAGGTAGGTGGACAAAATTGGGTGGGAACTTTCACTCTGCCACATGCACATGGCGACCTTACAAAAGTAATGTCGTTTTGCTGAGCCTCAGTTTCCTTATCTGTAAAACAGGGATATTTCCAGGGAATTTTATGAGGATTAATAAAAATGAACAACCTAAGCAAGCCTGCCTACTATGATGTCTGGGCTAGAAAGATGCTCAATAAATATTAGGTTAATTTTCATTTCCACAAAAGACATGATCCTATAGAGCTGTAGCCAAGTTCAACTTACTTCTTCTTTTTTTATTTTATTTTTTATTTCAAAAAATTAAGGGGGTACAAGTGTTTTTTGTTATGTGCATAAATTGTATCATGCTGAAGTCATGGCTTTCAGTGTACCCGTCACCAGAATAGTGTACATTGTACTCGATAGGTAAGATTTTTATCCCTCACCCCCTCCCACCCTTCCGCCTTCTTAGTTTCCAGTGTCCATTACTGCTCTTAATGACTATATATATCTTTGGTTTGGCTCCTACTTATAAGTAAGAACATGATGTATCTGTTTTTCCATTCCTGAGATACTTCACTAAGGATAATGGTCTCCAGGTTTACCCACCAAATTCAACTTTCAAATGTCAAATCACAGTTTCTGAACTCTGATATATGCTCAGTTGAGATAGCCTCTGACACACTGCCTTAGTAATCCCATCTTTCCCATTCGTCACCACCAAATAGAGGTGTTACCGCAGTTACAATAAGTCTTTCCCTTCTTTCATTAATTCCATAAGTTTAGGGTTTTATCTCTCAGCTCCTCTTAAAGCAGACCAATTTATACCCATGTAGTATGAGGAACAAGCCTGTTCCTGTTATACTCTGAAGCAGGTAAGAGCATCCCAGGACACAAATTCTCCCATTTGGCTCCAGACTCAGAGAAGAAAGAGCAACAATCCCAAGGCATCCTTTGGCATGACATCCTTCTAGTCATTTGTAGGGTTCTTTTCTCCCACTTTTTCATATCAGCTTTTGCTTTCTTGTCTTTGACAGAGTTTTGTTTGTTTTGCCTCTTGGTAGTTTCCTTCCCACAGCAAATTCTCCGCCCACCCCTTCCCTCTGATCTTTCTAAGTTGAAACCTTCCCCAAGTATTTCTTGCTGTACTAAGCAGGTGCTATGGGGCCGAGGGGGATACTAGAGACACCGGTGTGCACTGTCCAGTTGCAGTGCAGGCTGTGTTGACAGATGAGAGGAGGGCTGGGCTGATGTGTTCTTCATGTTACTCAGCTCTCAGCTTTAGGGTGGGTAAGACTTCACTAGACAGAGAAAGGGTGGGGTGAGAGGGTGAGGAAGGTGCACCTTGATAGAGAGGCTTTCCTTCCTCCTCACAGCAAAACATGCCTGTCCTACATGCACTTTCTTTGCTTTCACAAGTGGCATCTAGCTCATCCTGCAAGCTCACTCATCTCATTAGCATAATAAATGCTAGTAAATTAATAATACCCATCATATATATAACATGATTGAATTTTAACCATGCAATACTTTATCCCTAAAAGATGACTTAATGGTGAGGGTTTCAGTCACTGTTGTAGAATATTTTAGGAGAGGCAGCTCTTTTGATATCATACCAGGTGGGTGCCTCCTTAGGCAGGTCATGGGCGAGGTGGAAATGAGACTGGGACCCTGCTGAGCACAGGTACAGTCCTCAACCTTAGGTCTCAGGGTTTTTTGGTCTGGCCATTGGTATTAATATTAATTGTCTCAGGAATCCTTTCCTAGTTTTGATCAGGGTTCAGGGTTCAGGTAGAGTTGGAATAATCACCCTCCCCACTCTGCATTAAACCAGGCAAAGATTCTGTTCTTCGGTACCATCATCTTTTTGATGGACAGGGTGAGTCAGAAGGAAACTTACTCACTCCCATTCATTCTGTGCTTATTATTTCCTGTGGTAGGTTTTCTTGTATAATAAACAGCTACTGTGGGTGTTTGAGGGTCTCTAGAAAGAGAACACACTGTTCCTGTGAGTAGAATGCCTTCTGAAGGAAGCATCACAGCAGACACAGAGCTCTCCTTCCTAGAATGAGAAGCTGGCCTCGCAGGAGTGTGTCTACAGGAGGTACAGTGCTCTGCATAGAGCAGACATTGAAGCCATCTGCATTTGTGACTGACTGCAGGCACGGGTGGAGGAGGTAACCAGGACCGTGGGCTCTCTCCTGGATTCAAGTCTCAGGCACCAATGGGTCATGTGACCTTAGGTAGGTCACCTAACCTTCCTGAGCATCCATATTCTCAACCATAAAATGGGGATCATTAATGATAGAATTTACCTCACAGGCTTGTTTATAAAATGAGATAACAATATACATAGAAAGTGGGGCATGGTTAAATTCTGCTAGGTTCCTGTCTTACCATGTGACTTCAGGTAGCTGATATAAGCTCTGTGAGCCTCAATTTCCTCATCTGATAAGTGGGGTCAGTATTATTTACCTCACAGAGCTGGTGTGAGGATTAAATGAGATGCTAGGCAAGGGCTTAGCATGTGTGGCACGAGGTAAATACTTGAGCGATGTCTGTTTTCTCCACCCTCACACCATCTTTGCCTGGCTGTTGGCTCATAGTTGAAATTCCTTCATGGTGGTTTCCATTCCACAGATACCTTGTTAAGGAGCAAGTACCACCACATGGAGCTGATTGTTTTAAACCACCATTTAAAATTTAACCGTTAAGGAGAGAAGGAGGAAGGACCATATGGATACTGGAGAGACACCCGGGAGAGGAAACAGGAAAGCTGAGCTTGGCAAACATGAACATCTTGTCTGCTTCAGTGCTTGACCAGGTGGGTGTCCCGAGCCACATTGTCTCCTGTCCAAACTAACTTCTCTGCCTCAAGAATCAGGAAACTCTGCCTCACAACATAAGAGAAACCAGGATTCAGTCTTAATGAAAACTGGACTTGGGTGGGGCAGTAAAGACTTTTAATAACCATTATTTATAGTTTATGGAGTTGCTGCTTCTCTGTATTTGAAGCCTGTCTTCACTACCCATGGACCTCACTCTTACAAACCCAGAGCACAGTAAAGGCCCTCTAGGCTGTTTTTGGATAAACCCTAAACAGCTGAGGCTGGCACTGTAAAAAGCTCTCCAAATACCTGCTTGGTTTTCCTCTATTAGAGATCTAGATCACAACCCCTCAAGAACCACGCCCTTTCTGCCATGTGAGTGGATGGTTTGATGATTAGGCACGAGTGTGACACGTGGTCTCACAATGGCCTGTGGGGCACGTGCTGCTTACAATTTTCGCCATCAGTAGCTGCCTTAAAGTCAGTTGCTTCTCAGTGACTGTCATATGGTTCCAGTCTTCACACGGGATGGGGGGGCTACTGCTGGGTGGGCGAGCAGGGCGGCCCGTCATGCTGGGGGAATGGGGACGGCCACCCCCCGCAGTGGGGTAGGCAGGGCTACAGATTTCTCTGTTGCTATGTCCAGCAGGTGGGTTTGAGGAAGTACCTGGGGGTTTTGATCTAACGCGAAAGGCCTTCCAAGCCAGCCCTGGAGAGCTGAGAACCCAGGCCCTCCACCTCCAGTCCGTGGCTTTGCCTCTCCAGGGCACAAGGTTACGTTTGCTGCTGGGGGTTTGGCAAACCCAAAGCCTCTGTGGTTTCACCACTAGATTCGCAGAGTCAGACTTCTGCATTTAATGACACCCACGTGGGCCAGGGGCTAGGGGTCCAGACCCGCATCAGTTTGAGCATCACCTGGGACCTGATTGGAAATGCACATTCTCAGGCCTTAGACCTCGTAAATCTGAGACTGCCGGGGTAGAGGGAGCGCCATCTGCGCTTCACTCCCCTGGGGGTGGCTGTGAGCAGCTCTGGGGTGCTGCAGCCCTCCCCGCCCCCAGTGGCGCACGAGGCAGGGCGCCGGGTCCCGCTGGGGTCGCCACCGGACTGTCGGCTCCGTGGTCACGTGCGCCAGTGAACTAGCCTCCAACCCCCGTCCCGCTCTTTATTTTTATTATTATTTTAATATTATAGAGACAGGGTCTCACTCTTGCTCAGGCTGGTCTCAAACTGCTGACCTCAAGTGACCCCCCCCCCTGCCTCGGCTTCCCAGAGTGCCAGGATCACAGGTGTGCGCGGGCACCCCGCCCGCTCTTTAAAAGGAAGAAGAGGGTGAGCGCCAGGCGTCCGCGAGCTTTGCAGTCCCGCCAGCTGCGGGCCCTTTGACACCCGCTCCCCCGCCCCGCGGCGAGGCCGGGCGGCCCCTGGAAACGCGGGGCGGGGGCGGGGCCGGCGTTCCGTCCCGGCTGCGCGGGAGCCGCTGTCTGCAGAACGCACGGCCGCGTGCTTACCTGTAAGGTAAGCCCCTTCGCTCAAGGTCTGATTTGTCTCATTTTCTGTTTGAAATCCCGAGAAACCCGTAATACTGAGGAAACATAAAAGACCAACAAACCAAAACCAAAACCCAACGGTCTTGAAAACTCCGCGAAACAGAAAATTCATGCTGATTAAATGCCTTCAGTCAAGACACTGGTAAGTTAATTAGTTTGTGCCGTGAGCTCTGGGTTGATCGTGCTAAACTAATGTGTCTTTTAAAAATTGCCATAGGTTTCCTCTAGGGATTTCCCCTCGGAGGGTGAAATGACAGTGGAGTTGAGCACGACGCTGTGTGATTGAGTTTTGTGGGCTGGGGAAGATGTACGCGTCTCGGGCAGATGGCCAGGGCTGTAAAATGTATTAACTGGCGTTCCTAAGCCATATCGGAAAGCAGAGCCACTTCTTTCCTTGGGGGACGGAGCTAGGATACAGCTGGTCTCCTTTATTTGCTGCGGAGGAGTCCATCCGCTGCTCTTCCTCCCTGGTTATCCGCGGTGCCTAATTCTTATTGGAAGTATGAAATTAAGTGAACATTCTTTTTGTGAAAAACAAAACTTCATATTTGCGTGAACTTCTATTTAGGAAAAAATTCAATTTTGCTTTTTATATAGCAGGTTTGTGCTTTGGTGTGGTAGACAGCACTTTGGAGGAAAGGTTTTATCTTAATTTGCTATATTTCTAGTATTTACCTGGGCATTCCATTAGAAACTTTCACTGTAAGTTTCAAAACTCACAGTGGCTATTATCCTTTGTGTGAGGGAAAGATGTTTGTTATTTAAAAAGTGAACGTGTGAAAGGAAAGGTTTTTACTGTGCTGTAAAAAGGAAATGTACAGTGATTATGAAAGACCATGATTCACTTCCTTGACTCCTGTTTTTTTCTGTAAGACAATTTGTATGTTTCTACATACATTCTAGAAGAGGGGATGTTCAATAGGTGTGGTAAGGACCTGTTCAATAGGTGTCGGTGCATAAATCTTAGGATTCCATTTTACATTCAAGCATTTTTGAGATGAATTTCTGAAACATTCTTATTTCAAAAGCAGTCGGTCTCTTGTAACACTTGTCTTACTCAAGACATGTAAGTATCTGAAATCAATTAAAAACACATAACACATTTCATGGTGGTTCTGAGGGACTTGAATGAATCTAATCACTTTTACATTTCTCAAAATTTATTTGTAATACAGAAAAGGTAAAATTTAGTAGTAAATTCAACCCATAAAATTAATGAAAATTTAATAGATACTGATATGTTCATTTTTAAGAATAAGACACTGCAATTTTCTATAAATGTATATCCAATATGTAATGATTCAAAATATATTGTGATAATTTTAGTTGTTGTAAGTCATAGAATATATATAAATGTAAGAAAATAATTATATAAAATACCAAAGGGTGAACTTGAATCATTTACTGGTAGATCCTTAATACATTTAGAACTCTTGAGAACTGCATGCTCAAATATTGGATTTCATAATTCAGTGTCTAGCACATTGTTTATATGTAATGGAATTTTTTAAAAAATCAGGCTTACTACGGTATACTTTACAGACAGTAAAAATGAAGCCTCTTTGGGTGTACCACTCTATGAATTCTGCCAGATGCATGCAGTCACATAATCAGCACCACAGTCAAGACATAGAACAATTCCATCACCCCGAAAGCCCACTTTGTACCTCTTCATAGTCAGTCCTCTCCACTTACCTCCCACACCTGAAAATCACTGCTCTGTTTTCTGGTTATACAGTTTTGCTTTTCAGCATGTTTTTAACTTAGAAGTAATTGCCTGCCTTCACATTTCTGGAAAGAAAAACCTGTTTTCTCCCTTTTAATAGGATAAGTCAGGTTGTGGTATTTTTGTTTTAATCCTATATACTTTGGGATAAATTGAGGCAAAGACAAAGCTATGTGCAAATGGGAAACTAGAGCCCTGGACTAAGCGTTAAACTCATATTGGGCTAATAGATTTGGTTCTTAGCAGATTTAGATTCCATTGTGGTTTAAGCCTTTGGTTATGATGGTTATCACTAGTTATCCTGAACTAAAATACAAAACCATTAAAAATTGTTGTTTATATAATAGTAATAGAGTATACTGTTCTTTTATAATCTTAGCATTTAACTATTAATAAAACTATTTTTATTATACTTGGGAATAAGGAAGCTACCTTAAATTACATATTATTATCAAATAGTGAGGAGCAAAAGAGGGAATGAAAATGACAATTTGAAGACATTTAAAATATAGAGTGATTGTGATCGCTTAAGTTAAAATGCTCACCTTCATGAGGGCTAAGGTCTGTTCTCAACTTATTTGTAGATGTCAGGATTTTTTTTATTTCTATGCTCATGCTTTGCAATCTAGACTTTCCTGCAGGAGGTAGGTGCAAAATCTTTTGTAAAATAATATATATATATTTTACTACATGATACATTATTCAATTCAGTAAACAGGAGCCTGTTATTGGTAAGCACTGCTAATAAAGATATTTAAGACTGATGTCTTTTTCCTTTGTGCTATGGTAAATAAGAGCCTGTAATTTCAATACATGACTTGCAGAGAACTACAGTGGTAGTAACTAGGATATGCAGAGTGGCAAGTATATGAGGAACCAGCAAACTGGATAATTGGCATTTCTAGCTGGAACTGTTACAGATCTTGAACATTAAGGGCTTTCCAGCAGGGCATCTTTGTGTAGGTGTACTTGAAAGAGGGAAGGAGAGTTAGGGTCACCTGGAAAGACAGATTACTGGACTTGTGTAGGTTTCCTCAAAGCAGGATTGCAACATTTTGTTGGTAAATTGTTTTATGTCCTACTGCTAAACCCAGGACTGGAAGGGGAGTTGAGTGTATTCAGTGTAACTCCTTGACTGGCCATGTCGTCTTGAATCTCTTCAGCCGGAATTCTCCTTAACCCTGCCCCAAATAAGTATTTGAATATAGCCCAGTTTCCTAAGAGTAGAGCATCTGTGATGTCTGTCGTTGGTATTAGGAAGGAGCAGAAACTTGCTGTTGAGAGAGAAGACACACAAGAAGATTGCTGGACTCTGTCCACACCCCTGCCATATTGTGTGACAACCCTGCAACTGAGGCTTTGTCCTCTTCCCCAGTTCAAGCCCTCAAAATTCTATTTCCTATCCAACTAGATAAGCTCCAGTGGGCTACTAGGAGAAATCAGCTTTTTCTCATTTTGGAAGATATGTGCACATGTTCTTAAGAACTGCATGTAAATCGATTATTAATGGTCACTGCTATGGTGATTTTGGAGTGTTTTTTTCTTTATCCTTAATTAATATAAAATTGAGAAAATGTTTTGCTTTGGAAAAGATATATTTAAAGCTAGTTATTGCCAAATAGCTACTTAGGCATATTAAGGATGCTTGTTGCTTAAGAAATTTTTTTTAATCTTTTCCCTGAAATTCCTTCTAGTTACTGTTTTGTGAGTATGAATTTATGACTTCTGTGGTGTATTTGAGCTGAATGCTTGGGGAAGTGTGATGGGGAGGTGGAAGAGGAATAGGGATGAGCCTACAAAGTCTTCCAAGTCTGCAGACTTGAGAATATGGCATCAGGAGTATGTGGCATTTTGTCCACACACACACAGCACTGACAGGCTACCAGCAGCCCAGCTGTCCAGACTAGTGGTGATGGACTTCTGTTGAACAGAAATTAACAAGTAAAGTTAGGAGGCAAAAATATTCAGGGTAGCCATAAAGACATTTTAACTTCAATTGTCTAGAAATTCTGATCAACACTGTAAGTGTATTCAGTGGCATGCCGATAGACTGGCTTCATTCTTTTGGATATGTTATAATACCTTACAGAATGCTTTCACATACATCATTTCCTTACATCCTCAGAGCACTATGAAAAGGTGCAGCCCATAAGAGCTCCCCAGTCTACTGAAGATGATGTGGATGCTCAGGGAGTTTGTGGGATTTGTCTAGGATCACCTGCCTTTCAGGCAGAGCTGGGACCAGGACACTCAGTGTTCTGCTCTGTCTACTGGGACAGAATATACATAAAAACAGGCTCATTGGTGGCTGACTTCTTATTCTTTAGATTTATTAGGTACTTTGATAATATCAATCTTCCTTTGGGGACAGGATCTCACTCTGTTACCCAGGCTGGAGGGCAGTGGCCTGATTGATCATAGCTCACTGCAACCTCAATCTCCTGGGTTCAAGCAATCCTCCTGCCTCAGCCTTCCAAGTAACTAGAGCTACAAGCATACACCACCATGCCTGGCTATTTTAATTTTTTGTTTTTTGTAGTGATGGGATCTCACTATGTTGCCCAGGCTAGTCTTGATCTCCTGGCCTCAGGTTATTCTTCTGCCTCAGCCTCCCAAAGTGCTGGAATTACAGCCATGAGCCACTGTGCCCAGCTATCAGTCTATTCTTTTTAGAGTATCTTTCTACCATTTCTAGGGCCAGCCTTTTTCTTCTCTATAGAGTTACTGTCAATATTTGGAGTTTTAAAAACTTTTTATTTTTTCAGTTTGAAAGCCATAGTGTGTTCCCTTGCTAGCATGTTAGAACACTGTACATAATCCCATGTGTACAAAAAGCTTTTCAGCTGAACACAGAGGTGACCTGAGAGGGGCAAACACAGGTGTGTGTGCTAGGGGAGTGGAAGAGAGGTGTCTGGACAGAAGACAAGAGTTGTTCATCACAAAGGATATGGACCAACTATTTTAGGTTATGGTGACTAATTAAAGAAAATTGACATGCAAAGAAATGAGTAATTCTTAGAATCAGGATGTCTGGGTACATATTCTTTTGTTGGCCTGGTGAAATTCTATGCCAGGACCAACAATAAACCTCTTTAGAGACTATTTTTCCCTATTGTACCAGACACTGTAGTGACTCGAGGCCATGTTTGGGTGTTCAAGTGACATGTTGGGAAAATCCTGCCCCCAAAGTGTTGAAGAAATTTAATCTTTTAGAAATTCTCTGTTTTAGAGTAGGACGACTCAAATAACCAAAATGGGTTTGTTTATTCACTTTCATAAACCTTTGGTGGAGAAGGCTCCCCTTTTGGTACGTGTTCTGCTGTCTCCCAGAACTACTACAATGGTTTAAGTTCATCATCCTTTGTTGTGGCTTTGCCTAAGAAGAAAACTTTTTGCGTTGTCTACTAAGTTACTAATTATCCATGATGCCACTGATAAATAGTTGCCACATGAATCCAGATACATCTAAAAGATATCCAACCAAAAACCAACTTAGCCTTTTAATGACTCCCCAGCAATCACTTCTCTAACATTAATTATCATCCTACTGGGGATGTATGGGTTGGCGATATATTGATGATATGCGAGATCTGTGTTTTCTAAGCAATGTTGCCGTGGCACCTGATTGATTGCCTGGATGCATCCTGGCATTTGCCATTTGGTAGTGTGCGTGTCTGAGAGGTCATTTCAGCATTGCTGGGCTGAGAATGAACATTTCAGTTGTAGGTGAAAATGAGTGATGGATTGATTCTCTGTCCCCGAGAGAAATATCATATTCATTTTATATTTTTATATTTTAGTTTAATTTTTGAAGGAGGGGAGTGAGAAAGGGGGCTCAATTTCCTTTTTTTTTTTTTTTTTTTTTTGAGACAGTCTCACTCTGTCACCCTGAATAGAGTGGCATCGTAACTCACTGCAACCTCACACTCCTGGGCTCAAGCAATCCTGCCTCAGCCTCCTGAGTAGCTGGGACTACAGGCATGCACCATGATGCCCAGGTAATTTTAGTAGAGATAAGTTCTCTCTCTTGCTCGGGCTGGTCTCGAACTCCTGGGCTTAAGCAATCCTTCTGCCTTGGCCTCCCAGAGTGCTAGGATTACAGGTGTGAGCCACCACGCCCAGCCATGATATTCATTTTAAACTGTATGTTCACTAGATAATGGGAAGTGTTATTTCAAGTTCATGAATTTCCATGCAACTATTCATTACTTTGTGTCGGCCAAAGCTTTATGTTTTTAAGAAAAAAAGATAGCAGTGATGAAAGAAAAAAAAATAGCAGTGGTTTTCTGACAGTTTGGTGTGTTGGCTCTGCTGAATTATTTATGCTAAAATGCTAACTACATTTCTTTTGGGTGATGTAAATTTGAGACAATATGAAATCCAAGGTCAACTTGATTGACCACAATGTTCACAGAATGGTTTTCGGGTTAAACCATTTAATTGTTTCTTTTTCCTTCATTAATTGAGTATTAACTTGAAGTCCCTTGTTCTAATTCTTATTCCAAATTAACTATTTTCCTGTTTCATAATTTCCTAAATGTAATTTAATCTTCGTTTGATGAGAATGTTGTATTTATCGTTATGTAAGTTTACACTGAGCGGTACTCTGTATAACAAAGTTAGTATACTGACCACAGTGAACACATGAACCTTTGGACATACTTTTTAGCTATTAAATTGGATAGGCCATCTTGTTTTCTTATCCTTTTTGTTAAAGTTCAAGAAATATATATAATTATTACCTCCAGATTTTATTATGCTTAAATACAATTTGTTATATATGTTACTGTAACTACTTTGCTCTCAGTTGTTACAATGTCTATTGTTTAAATTCTTTTGTGAAAGTACTTTAAATGTGTTTTGATTAATATAGATTCCCTGAGGGCCCCATCCTGAGAGTTTCTAAGGTAGTGGATCTGGGGTGGGTTATGAGAATTTGCATTTTTTTTTTCTTTTTGAGATAAGGTCTCCTGTTACCCAGGCTGGAATGCAGTGGCACAATCATAGCTCATTGCAGCCTTGAACTTCTGGCCTCCTGAGTAGCTAGGACCACAAGTACATTCTACCATGGTTGGCTCATTTTAAAAAAATTTTCTGTAGACACAGAGTCTCGACACGTTGCCTAGGCTGGTCTGGAACTCCTTGCCTCAAGTGATACTCCTGCCTGAGTCTCCTAAAGTGCTGGGATTACAGGTGTGAGCCTCCATACCTGGCCAGAAATGGTTAAGATGGTAGATGTTGTTGTATGTATTTTAATGTAATTTTTAAAGAAAACTTTGGAAACTGCTAGTTTTGGCAATAGTTAGCATTATATGCTTTATCCTGCATATTTGCTATTAAAAATCAGGGTTTGTATATGTGGATCAAAGATCTAAGTAATTGAAATGTAAAATTCAATCCTCATAGTTTTTTTCAATATTTTATTCAAGTTTTATTTTAAGTTGTATCAATTACAGTATTTGAAGGGGAGGATCTAATTTCACACAAAATGGAAGACTCTAAAATATACCCATTAAACTGCTAAAAAGTAAATTGAGTGGTAAGAATACAATAAAGTCCAATTTAGATTCTGAGTGTTGTCACCATGTGATTATAATCATACAGATTCTTCCCAGCTTATAGCTGGAGCTGTCTCATACTCCGGTGCAAGGGCAAAAAAACACAACACAAGGAGGAATTAAATCCTGAATTATTTGCTTCATACATCCACCCTCTCCATCCCAAAATGTCACAAAAGAAACAGCTAGCATACCCTGCAGACCTTTTGGTGTAAAAGAAATGACAATGGATTGAAATGAGGATCTGTCTAAAAATGTCCCTCTCAGGTGATTTTGTACACACCATCAAGCAATGAGCAGCCTCCCATAGATTAGGGTTAGAAAACCAAGGTTCAATTCTCAGGAAGTCACAGTTTCATTCATTTACTCAATATGAATTTACAAAGTGCCTACATATCATCAGCTTCCACTTGTAGCCATTTCTAGATAAAAAAGAAACCTGGCATCTCTAGAGGGGCCACCAAGTTACCCCCAGGTCTCTAACTGAAAAGACCTTTTTTGGAATCGAGTTTCTTCTGTACCTCTGAAAGGGTAACATCTTAAGGCTGAATCATCTTTAACCTGGATGTATAACATGATATTTAGCAATACTTACATCCCAGACATACAACATTAAAAGATATACTTAATTCTGAAGGTAGCTATGCTGCAAAATAGTTTAAAATTAACCAGTGTACAATATTCATTTATGCTTGAAATCCGGTCCTAGACCAAGCTTGTGGCCACTGGCATTGATGTTCCTGCCATCCAGCAGAGCTGATAGCATCACTTCGATACCTACCTGGCTTTAGGGTGTGAGTGTATCCTAAACCTAGCAGGCTGGAGCTGTTCACTTTAACCAAGAGGCAGGCTTCAGGGCTGGTCTGATACTTGGCTGCTGTTCCAAAGCGAGTGTTACTATCTCCCACTGTCCAGGCAAGATTGACAGTGGTCTCCAACTTCTTGTTCACCTTCTGGTAATTGGAGCCACCAAACTCGGTCCCATCATTCATATTAGTGTGAATCTGGAATTCATCAGTCTTGTAGCTAACAGCAAAGTTGGTCTGAATCACCCAGGATTTTATCGTTTCAAAATTCATCTGGTAGCCAGCTAGCCAGACCTCAAATTTAGTATCAGAGTGCCCCAGATTGAAGGCCCAGCAATGTCAAAGCCCACCTTGCAGCCTAAGCTGATGTGCTCTTGCTTGTACCCTGTCTTGATTTTTAGCATTTTTTCCCCAGTGTTAGGTTAGAAGGATAAATCACAGGGCAGCTTCAGTCCACATACGAGCTGATCTTCCACGGTAATCGCAGTGTCTAGTGTGTTGTCAGTGCTCCGTTTCTCCATAAACATCAGGCCATATTCATCCATCTGTACTTGGTTTTCAGACTCCTTGTCACTTTGGTCGTAGTGTTGGCCAAGCCTGAGCTTGTGAATTTCAATCCATTCTCAGATTTTGTTTTTAAATCAAGTTTTATTAAGCCAAATCCATAGCCCTTGGTGAAGACAAGCCTAGGAGATTTGCCAAGATTGGCAAATGTGGGAAGCATAGCCATTTTCTCAGAGGCGGTGGCAGAGGGGGGCTGTGGTGGAACCTCCATACTCATGACTAGTAAATGTACGTAAGGCCAGGTGTGGTGGCTCACACCTGTAATCCTAGCACTCAGGAAGGCTGAGGAGGGAGGATTGCTTGAGGCCAGGAGTTCAAGACCATCCTGGGCAACATAGACCCCCATCTCTACAAAAAATTTAGAAACTAGCTGGGTATGGTGGTGTATGCCTGTAGTTCCAAGCTAGCTATTTGGGAGGCTGAGGCAGGAGGCTCGCTTGAGCCCAGGAGTTGAAGGTTGCAGTGAGCTATGACTATGACAGCGCCATTGCACTTTAGGCTGGACAACAGAGCAAGGCCCCATCTCCAAATAATAAATAAAAATCCATTCAACATCAAACTCTCCTTGATCCTATATTCTTCTCCAGCTACCTACCATTCTCTCTCTTTTCCCTCTTGGTCAAATTTTTGAAATACAATGTTGATTGGCAGTGGTACCACCTTTGTATTAGTTCCTTGTCATTTTACCTAGTCTGTCCTGGCTCCTTTACCTGATGCGTTAGCTCCCTGAAGGCAGCGTGTGTCTTGGACTCTTTCAGATCCCCTTTCTTCTTCAGCACAGTACCATGGTCTGACTAATAAATACCCTTGACTTGGTGAAATCTTATATTTTAAACACATTTCCACCTATTCTTTCCTTATAACAAATATTTACTGAGTTGCAATAAATATTTACTGAGTTGCAGTGGAAGGTAAATAAGAAGTAGCATTTACCTTCAAGGAGCTTAAAATTTTACTTCTTACTCTCCTACCCACCTCTACCATTTCCAAGAAGGATTCAATGTAGTTCTTAATCTAACAATGAGGGTTAGGTTTGTAGGCAAGTGATTAAAGGGACGCCACGAGTGAAAAAAGTGTAAAGGCATAAAATGCCAACCACTTCACAATGTACTTTCCATATTTCTTAAAGACACAGCACATTTTCTGTAGGGAAATAGCAGGAGATTAGAGTGGAATGATGAGTTGGGGCAACGTAGTGGCATGCCTTGACTGCTAGAAGAGTGTGACTTATTACAGAGGTTGGTGGGAAGCAGAGTGCTGATGAGAGCTGGCTTTTAACAACATGAATCTGTGGGAGGCTGAGGCAGGAGGATTGTTCAAGCCCAGGAGTTTGAGGCTGCAGTGATCTATGATTGCGCCACTACACTCCAGCCTGGGCAACAGAGCAAGACCCTGTTGCTCTGTTGCCCAGAAAAAAAAATGTGAATCTGGCAGCTCTATGGACCTGGAAAATGAACAGTAAGGAGCATTATTACAGAAGCACAGATAAGAAGAAATGAGAGGCCAGATGAGGTGGTTCACGCCTATAATCCTAGCACCCTGGGAGGCTGAGGCAGGAGGATTGCTTGAGGTCAAGAGTTCAAAACCAGCCTGAGCAAGCTCAAGACCCCGTCTCTATTAAAAATAGAAAAAAATTAGCCGGGTGTTGTGACATCTGCCTGTACTCCCAGCTACTTGGGAGGCTAAGGCAGGAGGATGATTTGAGCCCAGGAATTTGAAGTTGCTATGAGGTAGGCTGACGCCATGGCACTCTAGCTCGGGCAACAGCTCAAGACTCTGTCTCAAAAAAAAAAAAAAAAAAAAAAAGAAATGAGAGCTTCCTTCAAGATGGCAGCAAAAGACAGGACATGGACAAAAGGCATTATGGAGAGGAAAAAAAAATGTGCCTTGGTGATTAAAGGTAACTGGGTAAAAGGGGGAAGTCAAAGGTAACTGTACTGGACTTTTTCATTAACATAAATAGGAAATGAGTGGTTTCAGGGAGAAAATGATGAATTATACCTTGTATATTGTATAAATTATCTATTACTGTGTAACAGATTGTCAAAGAATTTATCAGCTTACGACAACAAACACGTATCACCTCACACAGTTTCTGAGAGTTAGGAATCCAGGAGCAGCTTAGCTGGGTGGTTCCAGCTTAGGTCCTCTCATGAGGTTGCAGTCAAGATGTCAGCCAGGGCTACAGTCACCTGAAGGCTTGACTGGGGCTGCTGGATCTGCTTTCAAAATATCTTGCTGACATAGCTGTTGGCTGGAGCCTGTAGTTTCTTGCTGGCCATTGGCAGCAGGCCTTCCCGGGGCTACTTGAGTATCCTTACATCATGGCAGCCAACTTCCCCCAGAGTAAGTGAACCGAGAGAGAGTGCCACAAAAAGGCTGCAATGCCTTTTATGATCTATTCTTCGAGGTTAAACACCATCCCTTTTGCTCTATCTTATTAATGAGAGTGAGTAACTAAATCTAGCCTGCACTCAAAAGGGAAGTTAGACTCCACCTTTTGAAGGGACAATGTTGAAGAATTTGTGGGCATATTTTAAAAGCACCATAGATTGTGTTTTGGGGACAAATAGAGTGAGACTGCAAATGAAAATGTCAGGAAAAAGAAATCCAGAGATCTAGAGAGCCAAGTTCCCTACATATGGAAGTAGGTCACAGCTGGAGCCGAAAATATTGAAGATGGAGAACTTCTCAAGACAAGTTTTTTTTGTTTAATGATTTCTCTCAACTGGTCTCATTATTAATGGTCACTGTTCCCTCTTCCAGATTATATTATTCCAATTACTCTAATTTTTTTAAGTTTCCATTTTTAATCTCATGTAATTTTGTTTTTTTTTTTCCTTCAAAGATGCTTATTATGAAAAATTTCAAACTTACAGAAAAGTTGAAAGGCTAGTATAATGAACGTCCATATGCTTACCATCTAGATGCAGTAATTGTCAACATTTTGACTTACTGGCTTTGTCTATCTATAATTTTATTTTCTGAGCCATTTTTTTAGATAGCATTCTTTTGTAAAGAAGAGTTTCTCCTTGACCTTGGAATAAACTATAGATTCTCTTAAAAAGACAGGGTATCAACTTAATTCTTTTACCTACTATTTTTAGAGTGAGGAACTAATGTAGCAATCACTTGCAATGCCAGCAAGTGATTCTTTTTTTCCTTTTTTGAGTATCCCTATGGACTCATCCAAAGGGAAAAAGCATATGTAATTTTATCATATATTGCCAAATACCCATGGAGGTTTACCATTTTTTGCTCCTACCAGCACTGTAGGAGAGAGGCCCTGTTTTTTCACAGCCTTGCCAAGAGAGTCTGTTGTCAAACATTTGAATTTTTACCAAACATAGTGAGAAATGGTATCTTGGTGTAGTTTTAATTTGTATTTCTTTTATGAATGAGGTTGATCATCTTTTTATGTGTTTGAGTCATTTGCCTTCGTTTTGCTGTGTTCTTTGTCTTTGCCTATTTTTCTAATGTTTGGTCTTTTTCATCTTAAGAGTTCTCTCTCTATATTAGGGAGATTAGCCCCTTTTTCTAATGTAAGGTGATAATTTTTTTCCCAATTTGTCATTTTTTTTAACTTATGGTGTTTTTATGATATGCAAAGATTTACTTTTAAGTGCTACATTTATTGGTCATTTTATATTGCTTCTGGATTTCCAACCATGGTTAAGAGGGTTTTCCTCATACTTGGATTATAAAGGGATTTACTTAAATTTGTTTCCAGAACTTATGCAGCCCCTTCCCTCCTCCCTCTCCCTCCCCTCTTTCTTCCTTCTCCCCCTCCCTCTCCCTGTTCCTTCCATCTCTCTTTTAACATTTTGATCTCTGAACCATTTGGAGTTTGTTCTGGTATACAGTGTGATATATGGACCCACTGCTATTTTTCTGATGGCTATACTGTTGCCCAATGTTTTCCCAGTGATTTGAGATACCATTTTATTCATATACAAAATTTCCAAAAACTTGAGTTTTTTGTGTTTCCTATTTTTTGACTTCCTATTCCATTACTGTAGCAGTTTGGGTCCAATCAGGAAATAGAAACTGCACAGAATGTTCAACAGGTGGAAGTTGGATATAAGTAATTACAAACTATCATAAGAGGTTAAGTGTAAGATATAAGGAAACTGTTTGATACCTGAGGGCTGAGGGAAAGTACCCAAGGAAGGACAGACTTAGAAGGGAGCTCAGACCTCGTTGGAGAAAGTGAGCTCTAACTAACAGAGATGTTCGCTGGTTCAGCCAGGCGGGAGCTGGCCTGGAATTGCTGGGCAAGCAATGGGCCAACCCTGAAGTGCGAAGTGCGAGCAGACAGCCGGTGATCAGCAGTGGGAGTCCAGGTGCCCTTGGAGGCAGAAGCCTTTCAGAGTGTGCACATTGTGCAGAATGATGAATCTTGCACAATGAATGACTTCACAGTGTGTGACCCTTTGGGCCGCAGTCTGGACAGGTGACTGTGGAATGGTTATCATCACGCTTTGGCTGCAAGGTTGAGGAGGGACATTAGTCTGGGTGGGGGTCAGGCTCCACCATGGGCTCTGTAGGGCCAGAAATTGCAAGCCTCTTCCTCCTGCAGTGTCCCTCCAGCGCCCTCTACTGAGAAAGCTTAACATTGTGCTCACTTTAAATACTCAAAAGGAATTACGTTATCGTAAAGCTTATACTGAAGGACACATTCCAAACTGAGAGGCTATACGCTGATAAGTGGCACAGATACATTGGTAGGTCTATTCATGTGCTAATACCTATTTTTTTTTTTTTTTGAGACAGAGTCTCGCTCTGTTGCCCAGGTTAGAGTGAGTGCCATGGCGTCAGCCTAGCTCATAGCAACCTCAAACTCCTGGGCTTAAGCAATCCTTCTGCCTCAGCCTCCCAAGTAGTTGGGAGTACAGGCATGCGCCACCATGCCTGGCTAATTTTTTTCTATATATATTTTAGTTGGCCAGATAATTTCTTTCTATTTTTAGTAGAGACAGGGTCTCGCTCTTACTCAGGCTGATCTCGAACTCCTGACCTTGAGCAATCCACCCACCTCGGCTGCCCAGAGTGCTAGGATTACAGGCGTGAGCCACCGCACCCGGCCCCCATTGTTTTTTATTATTGGAGATTCATAGTGTTTCTGAATATTGGTTAAGGCTATCCCTGCTCATTGCTCTTCTCTTTTAGGGTTTACTGGTTATTCTTGCTTATTTTTCCATAAGAGCTTCCGAATAAACTTATCTGGTTTCAGGAAAAAAACACACTTGCTGGCATATTTATTTAATCCTGTGCTTTTTAATTTTAAAGAGTATTTTATAATACATTCTTGTTAAAAACATTCTTGTGGTTAACAACAAAAAAGCAATAATGAAGTGCATGAAGTGGAACATAATGAGAGTTCCACACTTCACCTTCCCACCCTTCTGTGGTTAATATTTTTGTATATATCTTTCAGGATGTATTCATAATCCCATACAAATATATTTTTTAAATAAAAATGTTTTAATAGTTTCAAATAACCTGTAGCTCTAATTAACCTAACATTGTCTTTTGTTTTTCTTTACAGCTGTTATACTTGCCTATGAGTCTTTGAGGACATTATAATGTCCCTTTGTGCCTCTTCTCACAAGGAGTTTTCTCAGTTGTTACCTATTCAAGACATGGATATCAAAAATTCACCATCTAGCCTTAACTCTCCTGCCTCCTACAACTGCAATCAATCTATCCTACCCCTGGAACATGGCCCCATATATATACCCTCCTCCTATGTAGAGAGCCGCCATGAATACTCGGCCATGGCGTTCTATAGCCCTGCTGTGATGAATTATGGTATTCCGAGCAGTATCAATAACTCGGAAGGTGGGGCTGGTCGGCAGACCACAAGCCCAAATGTGTTGTGGCCAACTCCTGGGCACCTCTCTCCTTTAGCGATCCATTGCCAGTCGTCACATCTGTATGCAGAACCTCAAAAGAGTCCTTGGTGTGAAGCAAGATCACTAGAACACGCCTTACCTGTAAACAGGTAAATCCAGTCTTCATTCTGAATAGTGGTTCACAGGCATTACTCAAATCACTCTATGATTTAGGGAGAAGAAAGAGATATGTTATACAAAGTCTGTATTAGTCACATAGATTACTTAGAACACTTAAAACATATGACGCCCTGTTCTACTCTAATATTCTAGTCCTCATGAAAAAGTTGAACTTGTAGGTCAGCATTGTGGGGACAATTCACCATTATGACTATTGTCCTTATAATAAGGACTGAACTTAAATCACTTTTCTCTTGATGGAGGTATTTGGGTTTGATAAATAAATTTTTACTTTCAGGTTAGAGACATAGTGAAATCACAGTTTAGTGTTCATGACAAATTGTTTCCAGGATAACACTAACTGTGGCAGTATTATAACTTAAATGAAATACTAGACATGTGAAGCCTGAAAAGACAGATAATTGGCACAAGCTTTCTAAAAGGAACTAAAATAACATTTTATAAAGATTGGTGGGAAACTATAATATTTAAATGTAGGATTCAGTTGAAATTTCCTGAAGTTAAAAAGAATATTCATACTCTTTAAATGCAAGGTATCAGCTGGGCATGGTGGCTCACACCTGTAGTCCCAGCTACTTGGGAAGCTGAGGCAGAAGGATCACTTGAGCCCAGGAGTTTGAGGTTGCTGTGAGCTAGGCTGATGCCATGTGCAGCACTCTAACCTGGATGACAGAGCAAGACTCTGACTCAAAAAAAAAAAAAAAAAGCAATGTATCATAAATTATTCCCGTCTAATTTGTGACATTTTAAATGATAATTATAGGTATGATGAGAAGGGATGGTATGGGGAGAAGGAGGAGGGGAAGATAAACTTCCAAAACAACAAAGTACTAAGAGCATCTTGGATATTGAAATTCATCACTTGCAATTGTCATAAAGCTTTGGGAAAGCAATATTACACCATAATTTTAATTTTATTTAAAAAAACATTTTATTTATTGGTAGAATAAAAAAGAAGAGAATACAAAAATTGTGGATAACTTTTTAAAAGTAATGTTTTTTCTTCAGCCTTTAAAGGAAGAAATATTTTATCTCTAAGCCTGAATTGTAATCAAAGTTAGGCCACTATGTGGGCAAATTCAACCATAATATAAAATACATATAAATCAGTAATACCTCTACCGTTCCCTTTCCAAAAGGAGCATGCCCTGGCAAAACCAGGAACTAGCCAGACAGGGTCCTGGTATGGCTCAGTGCTCCCTTGCTGGTCTCTCCGTCCCTCTGTGAACCTCGTGCCCCTCATCCTACATGGAGCCTCTGCTTCCCCAAAGCTTCTCAGGACAGCCACTCACTCCCCTCTCTTCTTTCTCTCTCCTTTTCTCTTCTCTTCCCTTTCTCTCTGTCTCTTTTTTTTAACCATGGTGTTCATTTGAAGGTAACTTAAAGTTCATTTGTTACTCCTCTTAATGTTATTTTTAATCTAGGCCTTTATCTGAAATTGCAGAATGAGAGATTTTTGTCCTCCACTTACATGGGAACCTCAAACATCTGAAGGGCTGCGCAGCAACACTGTTGGGAATGACTGATGTCTGGAAGTGGTTATGCGAGTTCAGGCCCATCCATGCAGCACTGAACTTTAATAACTATGGAAGCCTGCTGCGTATCCTGCTTGTAGTTCAGACCTGTGGGTAACATTTAATCAGGCCCCTTTTTTCCTTTTTTTGAGACAAGGTCTTGCTCTATTGCTGGGGCTGGAGTGTAATGGTGTAATTATAGTTCACTGCAGCCTCAAACTTCCGGGCTCAAGCAATCCTCCTGCCTCAGCCTCCCGAGTAGCTGAGATTACAGGTGTACTCCACCATGCCCAGCTAATTTTTGTATTTTTTGTAGAGATGGGGTCTTGCTCTTGTTCAGTCTGGTCTCGAGCCTTGTCCTCCCATAATGCTAGGATTATAGATGTGAGCCACCGTGCCTGGCCTAGGCTGCTACTTTTATTACACTCAGAGATATGCCCTGCCTAGTGGCTATGACAGGCCTTCTGCAGCTACTAGGGCTCAGCAGCACTGCATGGGTGGGCACAAACTAACTGGACCACCTTCAAACACCACTCATGCCACACAGTGTGGCTCTTCATAGATCTGGTATCAGTGTCAAAGGTTTTGTTCTATCAGATTTCTTGGAATATGTTTTTCATGAGCCCTGAAGGGCAAAGAGATCAAATTAGGCAGTGTTCGTGCTATTTTTTCCTAGAAAGCCCTTCCTTTCCCTTTTATGCTCTTTTACAATGGTTCTTTTCTTCATTCCCTAGAGAGACTCTGAAAAGGAAGGTCGGTGGGAGCAGTTGCACCAGCCCTGTTAACGGTCCCGGTTCAAAGCGGGATGCCCACTTCTGTGCAGTCTGCAGTGATTACGCGTCGGGATACCACTATGGAGTCTGGTCCTGTGAAGGTTGTAAGGCCTTTTTTAAAAGAAGCATTCAAGGTACAAGGGTATTGTTAACTGCTTCTTTAGTTTTCCACTTTAGCTTTCAAACAATTTTGCAGGGATGACTTGGCAGAAATTTCACCATTGGCCTGTTTGTTACAAAAAGTACTTGGTGAGCAGTTCAGAGGCTCATATGTGTTTGGCAGTGGGTTGGGTGATGGGGTGGATTGTTTAAGTGCAGAGCACTTTATCTTTAATCGCAGATCTCTGCCTCAGAACTCCAAGCTTATAAAGCCAACTCAAATGGGTCTTGCCCCCACCTTCACCCACAGGGGTGCTGGGGAAAAGACTTCTAGTTACAACTTTGTGAAGATATCCCGTGGAAAAAAACCTGTGCCCATTAGGAGTTGCAAAGATTGCTTGTTCCTTTGACTTATGTTTAGTATGTGGTATGCCTAAGTAACTGTCATGGTGGTGGGCTAACTTCTGAGGAAGGGAGAAGGAATACATTGCATGGGAATGGTCAGAACTCAGGAATTCAACTGCAGTGGACTTTGAGATTGATCTAGAAACTCGTCTTCCCCTGAAATAGTAGAGCCTCAGTTCACAATCCCCTTGTTTTCCAGGCTGGGTTTAGACCATTTCCCTAACTTTCTCCAAATTCCTTCTGGGCTGGGTTCTTTTTTTTTGTTTGTTTTCGTTTTTTTAAATAACCTTTTTCATCAACTTCAAGTCGTGCACATCTGGTTTCAAGGTCAGTCAGCCCATCTCCATGCCCGTTTCTTGCCACACTCCCCCTCTCTCGCCAGCCCTGATTTGCCGGCGTCACTTTCTTGGTGACTCCTGCCGCTTCTGTCTCTCTGCTCCATAACCTCTCCCTCAACAGTCCCCTCAAGGCAATTTCCCGTGTCCCACCTGAGAGCTCCCTTCCCTTTTCTGTCAAAGCCTCAGGTGCTTTGTTCTTCACCAGTTAAGCAAAGCAACCTTTAGGGAATTCATAGTGTGCAAATGGAAAGTTATTTAGTAAATAGCAACTTACTAAGTTAGCTCACCCATTGATAACTCTAAATTAAGAAGACGTTTTACCTCAAGCAGAGAAACACTGATAGAATCCAGAGGGTGGTGAGGAGTGCAATATTGAAAGATAGAGTCACCTTCTTGTGTGTCCCTGAAATTCACCCTGTGTGAATGGCCATCTCTTTGTCCTGGAGTCTCCACTTATTAGCGCTATGACTTCGCCTCCCAGCCTGTTTTCTTCTCTGTGGAATGGAGATATTTAGAGTTGTTCTAAAGATGAAATGAGGTTGATTATGTGAAAACACATTTAGTGCTTAAATATTTTTATTTGTGATAATTATAGCGGTAGATTATAAGGCCAGGTCCAGTTCCCTGCCCTGGATAAGAATAATTCAGATTTTCTGAAGTTTAGAACTGAACTCTTGATTTTTTTTTTTTTTTTTTGAGGCAGAGTCCCACTCTGTCACCCTGGCTAGAGTGCCGTGGCGTCAGCCTAGCTCACAGCAACCTCAGACTCCTGGGCTCCAGCAATCCTCCTGCCTCAGCCTCCCGAGTAGCTGGGACTACAGGCATGCGCCACCATGCCCGGCTAATTTTTTCTATATATTTTTAGTTGTCCAGCTAATTTCTTTCTATTTTTTAGTAGAGACAGGGTCTTGCTCTTGCTCAGGCTGATCTCGAACTCCTGAGCTCAAATGATCCGCCCACCTTGACCTCCCAGAGTGCTAGGATTACAGGTGTGAGCCACCGCGCCCGGCCCTGAACTATTGATATATTGACAATTCTATATCTTGCTGAAGTTCCAGGATTTTACCCATTAAGGAAATATTGACCTATTACAACTGTGAGGGTGAGGGGGAACTTGCCCTCTTCCCCTGAAAGTTCACTGAAAGATCAACTCACAATTAAGGCAGATTCATAAAGGAAAGACTGTTTACTTACCATGCACATGAGCAGAATCACAGTGATTATTGAATATTCCAATGGGATCCAGATACTTTTATACCTGCCTTTTAGAGGGTCAGGGGAGATGAGCTGTCTAGGTAATTCTGTTTAGGGGCAATAAATTGTTGCTAGGGAAGATAAATGGCTGGGGGAAACAGATTGACTTGTAAATGATTCTCTTTGCAAATTAAATTAAGAGACAGGTATTATATCTAAGATAATTTGGGCCAGGTCTGGTTGCATTCTTGATCTGGTTTTTCCTGCAATATATTGAGATAATAGGGAGAGGGAAGGGCAGTCAATTTTTTTTTTAATTGGTCAGTCTGGTTTATGCAGATAGAGGGAAAGCCTCTTCCAGTGCTTTTTGATCTTGAAGGGCCTTTAATTCAAGATATTCTTTATACCAAGGAAATCATATTTTGGTGTGAAATTTCCTGAGCTCCTTCACAACTAACTATATCTTGAAAAAAGAGACCCTTCTTTTTTGATTGGGGAAACATCTGTCTACCTGAAATATCTTCGAACCCTGAGACTATAGCTGGTAACAGTTGAAAGTAAGTTTCCTCTGCTTTTCCTGTGTCGTTCCTTCCTACTGCATCTGCCAGAACTGTCAAATTCTAAATGTGCAAAAGGGAAAGAATTAAAGCTCTTACAATTGTTCAATGCCTAAATTATCTTTTCTTTGGCTCTGTCATGTTTTTGGCACAAATGCATTGCATTAACTGAAAGTGGCCACTCAATTTTTAAAATTGTCTCAAATAGGATGGGATGGTACGCTATTAACTTGAGACATTCCTTGCATTTAACATTCTTTTGTTTTTATAATTCTAAACTTGTCCTGCCAATTTGATTTGTAAGCTACTTGACCATATCCTAGTCATATTTCTGTCCCCTTCACTGTGCAAGTACCCTGGAAGCTGTGTAGCACTTGGCATCCCATTGATGCTGACCTCATTGGCTTCTTCACACAGTGAGTTACCAGCAGAGTGATAAGCGCTGCTGTTTCTCTACTGGGTTACGGAGCACAGAGGAAGGAGGACATCAGGAGGAGAGGTTCCTCATCACTTCTGGTCCAGATTAAGGCATAGCTTATTTTTCAGGCTTGTTCTTTACTTTTTGTTCTTTTTCCTATTGGTAGTCATTTAACAAATGCTTACTGAGCACTCTGCTAGACTCTATAGATACAGTGGTGAACAAGACAATAGACTATACATTTTATGAGAGCAAGAATGTCCATTTTGTTCACTGGCTGGCACTCAACAATTCCTTGAATGGTAATTTTTAAAAAATTATTTGGGATCCTATTATGCATAGTGGTCTGTATCCTTTTTCACTTAATGCTGTTTGGTAAGCATTTCCCCAAGTTGTTAGATTTCCAGAAATCTTTTTCACTACTATATAATATTCTATCTTGTGATCTGATTTATATTACTCTTTATTGTAGAAGACCTTATTGTCAGTTATTTTTATTGTTTTAAATAATGCTGTGGTTGATATGTATGTTCGTAAAGCTTTGAAAAAATCTCTAATAGTTCCTCTGAATATGTTTTTAGAACAAATCCATAGGGTCAGAGTGTATTAATGTTTAAAATTCTTGACAGGTGTTTTTAAGTGTTTCTTAGAAAGGTTGCACAAACTTACTCTTCTACCTGCAGTGTATGAGTGTTGTTTTTACTAAACTCTTGGTAGCACCAAGTCTTACCATCAAAAAGAAGAAATCTTGCCAGATTGATGGGTGACATACGGTATCATTTGGTTTCTAATTGGCTTCTCTTTACTACTGAGATAAATGTTTTCTTACAAATTTATCTGCCATTTGTATTTTTTTCTTTTATCTTCTTTATTCAGAGATTTTGCCCAGTTTTCTATTGGGTTCTGGCATTTTCCTTATAAATGACTATGTGCTTTTTATATTATTAACCTTTTATCATATGTACAACAAATATTCCAGTTGATTCTGATTTTGACATGAAGAAATATTTAATCTTTAGATAGTCAAATATCACCAAAATTGAAAGTTTTATATATAATTTTTAAACTTAAAAAGTCCTTTCACATCCAGATATTATATATAAACTTTTGCTTCTATTTTATTATTTAATAATTTGTTTTTACATTTCATTATTTAATTCAAAAGAAATATATTACACATTTGGCATACTGAGTAAAATAAGAATCAAATGTATTTATCTCTAAATAGTCAATTTTCTCCAAATCATTTTATTGAATAAATTCATCCATTTTTCATTGACTTAAAATATGGAAGCTGATTTTTTAAAAGTTGATTTTGAGATATAATTTACATTAAAATTTACCTATTTTAATTACAGGTTTATGAGTTTTAAAAATATAAGTAGTTGTGTAACCACCACCATAATTAAGATATGAATGTTATCATCACCCCAGAAAGTTCCCTTGGATCTATTGCAGCCAATTTCCCCGGAACTTCCCAGGCCCTGGGAACCACCGATCTGTTTTCTGTCATTACAGTTTTGCCTTTTCTAGAATGTCATATGATAGAATCATAAAGTGTACAACCATTTGTGTCTGGCTCTCACTTTTGATGATGCCTTTGGGATTTATCTGTGTTGTTTCATGTATCAGTAGCTCATTTCTTTTTGTTGCTGAGTAATATTCCAATGCATAGATATACCACACTTTGTATATTTATTTATTTGGGTTGTTTCCAGTTTTGTGCTATTTTAGATAAAACTGTTATGAACAATCATGCATATGTCTCTGTGCAGACATGTTTTTTCCTTGGGTATCTGGGATTAAAGTTGCTGGTTGTATGGTAGGCGTATGTTTATTAGAAACTAACATGTTTCTCTGGGAAGAATGGCAAAAAAAATAAAAATTAGTTTCCAAAGTGACTAAACCACTTTGCATTCTTGACAAGAATGTATGAGTTTCCATTGCTCTACTTCCTTGCCCAAACTGGATATTTTCAGTCTTTTTAACTTCAGTCATTCCATTGGATATATAGTAATATCTCATTATAGTTTTAATTTACATTTCCCTAATTACTGCTTTTGAGCATCTTTTCATGTTTTCATTGATTGTTTGCTTCTATATATGTATATGTGACGTATTTGGTTATTATATAAACTAACATTCTATTCTAACTGTTCTGTTCTATCTCTTTGTTCTTGTATAAGCACTACATTATTTTAACTATTGTAGTTTTATTTTGCTTTTTTTTTTTTTTTTTGAGACAGAGTCTCAGTTTTGTTGCCCTGGACTATAGTGCAGTGGCATCATCATAGCTCACTGCACCCTCCAACTTCTTGGGCTCAAGTGATCCTCCTGCCTCAGCCTCCCAGGTAGCTGGGATTATAGGTGTGTGCCACCATGCTGGGCTAATTTTTTCTATTTTTAGTAGAGATGGGGTCTCTGTCTTGCTCAGGCTGGTCTTCAGTTCCTGAGCTCAAGTGATTTTCCTGCCTTGACCTCCCAGAGTGCTAGGATCATAGGCATAAACCATTGTGCCCGGCCTTATTATGCCTTTTATACCTGCTAGTACAAGTTAAAAAAAAAAAAAAAAGATCTTGGCCATTTTTCTCTTGTTATTTGTCCATAGGAAAGTTCAAATAATTTTATTTTTATTTATTTTTGAGACAGGGTCTCACTCTGTCACCCAGACAGAGTGTAGTGATGTCATCATAGCTCACTACAACCTCAAATTCCTGGGCTCGAGCAATCCTCCTGCCTCAGCCTTCAAAGGCACACGCCACCTCACCTGGCTAATTTTCCTGTTTTTTGTAGAGATGGGGTTTCACCCTTCCTCAGGCTTGTCTTGAACTCCTGGCCTCAAGCAATCCTCCTGCCTTGTCCTCCCAAAGTGCTAGGATTATAGGAATGAGTCACTGTGCCTGGCCTAGAATAATCTTATTACATAGCTTCCCATCTTTAAGAGAAGTAAAGATTTTGTTAAACCTAAGAATTATTTGGAAGGAATCTTTCTAATAGTCATTACATCAGGAAAGTTAGGTCTTTATTTATTTGTGTTTTTTATAAAAAACTAAAAGGATAACCTTAAGGAGATTGTTGAACTGAGCTTAAATTTTTTTCATTTGTAAAAGAGGATCTTAGTTCTTTGTAGGAAGGTTATATGATTAAATGTTGATGAAAAGTACTGGAAATCAGTAGGTAGCACACATGGTGTGTCAAGCTGGGCAGGCATTATTTCCTGCATGTGGCCCTAGGGAGAGTCATGGATGGAGAGTGATTTTTGCATCTCTGCGGGGAGGTGTGTCACTACTCCTAAAACTGTGTAGTCCGTACCTTTGCTGTTACTTGAGACCAATGCAGGGACATGGTGGTAAAGCTACCAACAAGTGAATTTCAATTGTGTTTTGTTGAACAAATGTTATTGGAATCTACCTAAAATTGGACAGAATTATAGAATTTGATTATGGACCAAACACAAAACCATGTCTTTTGGGGAATGTTCTTTAAAATCTGGTGAATTGGAAAAAGAATATTAATTTCAGGAATTAAAGCAATAATGTAAAACATATATTTCAATCTGTCTGTATTTGAGTATTTAGTTGTATTTATCTGTATTTGAGTGAATAAGCAGCTATATTGTTTGGGAAGCCAATGGAAATATTTTTTTTAAGTGAATTTCAAGTTTACAGAAATTAAGAACCTTTTTTATAAAGAACCTTTTCTCCTGTAATCATTTGAGAATGAATTGCCGACATTATGCCCCATTACCCTCAAATAATTTCACATGTATTTTCTATATAGCTCAACACAGCTGTCAAAATTGGGAAATTAGCATTGTTACATTACTACCGTCTAATCTTCAGGATCCATTCAAATTTTGCCAATTTTCATGACAGCGCCCCTCACAGTTCAGAATCACATTTTGCACTTAGTTGTGTTTAGCCTCTGTCTGTCTGGGACAGTTCCCTAGTCTTTCCTTGATTTTCATAATGTTGACACTTTTGAAGATTTAAGCCAGTTATCTTGTGGAATGTCCCTCATTTTGGGTTTGTTTGATGTTTCCTCGTCACTAGATTCAGCGTACACGTTATTGGCAGGACTATCACAGAAGTGATGCTATGTTCCTCTTGCTAGCTCCTTTCATATGGTACCTGATTTCAATTTGTCCCATTACTAGTGATGTTCACTTTGATATTTGGTTAAAGTGATGTCTGCCAGGCTTCGACTTTAAAATTACCTTTTCCCTTTGTAATTAATGAGTATTTTTGTTAGGAGATCCCTCGAGACTATGTGACTATCCTATTCCTTGTTAAACCTTCAATTAATTAATTTATATCAGCATAACTTATGGTTTCCTATTTTTCTTTTTTACAATGGGTTACTATCTGTTAGTATCCTTATTTATTATTTTGATGTCCAAATGATCTCTGATTTTGCTAGTAGAAACCTCTTAAACTGGCTTCTGTGTCTTTCTTGACATGTACCCATAAGTCTTTGGGCACTCCTTTACTTCTTGGCATTGTAAGATGTTTCAGGCTTATCCTGTACTTTATCTACCCCAGTCCTGGAATAAGTTGTTTTTCCATGGAGCCTTGTTCATTCTTAGGCAAAAATGATATTTATAAACCAAGATCTGGGTGATAGTTTGCTCATTACTGATGTCCTGTTCCTGGGCCCTCTCAGAGGATAGTAAGGGAATATATTTGTACATATATATATATGTCCATATTATGTATGTATAATATACATTTGTTTCTATATATATATGTATTGAAAACCATATATTCACCCCAGTATCTTTGATTCCAATTCAATACCACAAGATTTGTTCTAGTTTTCTCGTGTTCCATATTTGTGTCTCCTTTCTTTACCATAAAGAACCTGGGTGCCATGATCCTTAATATATTTACTTATTTGATTAATACTTTTATGTGATAAAAATTTTTTTGTCACTGTCCCTCTTTCCAGTGGACACATTTTTTACCCCACTTTGGCTTCAATGCCCTGCACTGTCCCACAGAGAAGCCTTCTTCACCCTGCTCAGGGTCTACCACCACCCACCCCATTCCCCTGCATAGGCACCCTCGTCAGCCTGCTCACTGCAGCGTTATTAAGAACAACAAAACACTTCAGTTTTGTAAAGATGATCTATGCTCATGATAAAACATCCAAACTATGCAGAAAAATACAATGCAGAAGAAAGTTAAATCAGCCCCAAATTCTACCACCCAGAAATAATTGGTTGGTGATGAGCCTTCTAGCTCTCTGTCCTCATATATAGAGATACAGAGAGAAAGAGGGTAGATCAAAGATAGATAAATTGTGGCCATACTAGATATGCTATTGTCTGAAATAAAAGATATTAACTGTAGTTAATAAGTGTAATAGAAGAAAAGGAGCCTGAGAAAAGCTTGTAAAACATGGTCGCACTTCACACACATCTTTGCTATGTGAGAGAGATCCATGCAGATTTAAGAGATTGGGAAGACTATAACAAGGTTGGAGTTAGTTTTTTAATTAACTTATTGTCGTATGCTAACATACATGTAGAATTCTGCATGCAGCA
The DNA here is from genome assembly GCF_020740605.2 of Lemur catta. Classification (NCBI taxonomy): domain Eukaryota; kingdom Metazoa; phylum Chordata; class Mammalia; order Primates; family Lemuridae; genus Lemur; species Lemur catta. The sequence continues at coordinate 33,844,460 of NC_059128.1, forward strand.
TGTCCAATTTAAAGCATAATTATAAAGCAAATTCCTCTAACTAGTGCTCAGGCAACTAAATAGAATACAGCAGCGCCCCACAATCGCTGTGGTGGTCCTTCCAATCACAGCTCCTTCTCTCCCTCCAGAGGTGAGACAGTTCTATCTTTTACCTTCCTTGCTATGGTTTGCCACTTATACAGGTATCCCTAAGCACTATAGATTCATCTCTGTTTTTAAACTTTACATATATGAGATTTCTCCTAGATGTTCTTTTGTGACTTGTTTCTTTTATGACTTGTTCATTTTATGACTTGTTTATCAATTGAGATTCATTCATTTTCCACACTGAAATTCTGGCCCATTACAGGCTTAATGTAAGAACTTCAGGCCATATTGTTTATCAGAGAGGCACAATTAAGAAATAAAGGCACCTAAATATACCCTATTCTGTTGCTTTTTATCTATTATAATTGCTATTTCTTAAGCCTGTCTCAGACCCAAGTAGCTGCATCACCCTCCCTAGCAATACCCAATCCAGACAGCCGCTCTCATTTGCACAATTGCAGCAAGTTCTTACCTGGTCTCCCGGCCACCTTCAATTTTGCTGCCTGTAATCTGTTCTCCATACTGCATCTGAAGTACTAATTTTTGAAATGTAAATATTTTTATCTTTTCCTTGCATAAAAAAATTAAAAATACCATTGTCCTTCTGCAGAAAAATGGACTTAGGAAAAGTACCATTGTCTTAGGGATTGCTGTATAACTAAGAACTTGAAACTCTTAGTGTCTTACTATGAGAATTATTTTTTGTACTTATGAGTCTTTAAGTTGGTTAGGGTAGCTCTGCTTCATAAGGCGTGGCTCTGGGTTCAGTTCAGCTCCACTCCACATGTCCCCACGTTCCCCTTGCACCGATGACTACCTCATAGGAGCTCAAGAGGCCAAGCCAAACTGTTGGAGTAGCACATTTATTAACATGCCATTGGGTACGGAGAGTTAGTTCCACAGTCAAGCACAACATCGGTTGGTGGGGAAGTATACTCTGCCCACTCTAGTGCACTGCAGGGTCACAAGGCTGAGGGAGAGAGTGACGAATTGGGAACAATAATCTAACCTACCACAACTATTGTCAAGTAGCAGTACCTCTGTTCTTATTTAGATTGCTAATTTCTTTAGTTGTTCCTTTTGGTTTAGTTCTCTTATTTGACTATGAATTCCCATAAAAATATCATATTAAATCCCAAAGAGGAATATATGTAAAAGAATACAAATAGTTGAATTTGGTGACTCGATATACAAGTATAACTCTTAAGGAGTTCTGTGATTTGGAACAAATCCATTCATGCGACTCTCACTTTCCATGTCCAAAGAAGACTATTTCTAAATGTCTCTTGAGAATTCTAAGAATATGAAGATAGTAACCTATCAGTGAAAAAAATAGGATATTGAGATATTTCTAGTTCTCCTTTACTCATTAATGAGGTGATAATGTGGCTTATCTTTGGCCTTTGTACTTGCACCTGTCTTTAAGATGTCCCCTGTCTCTCTGCTGGGTAGTGTTATTAGGGTTATTGGCCAGGAAGAGATTTAACGAAGATATTGTAAAAATAACCTCCTTTTTTTTCCTGCTCTGCTGTAGGACATAATGATTATATTTGTCCAGCTACAAATCAGTGTACAATAGATAAGAACCGGCGCAAAAGCTGCCAGGCCTGCCGACTTCGGAAGTGCTATGAAGTAGGAATGGTGAAGTGTGGTGAGTGCTTGCTTCCCCTTCTATTGTATGGGGGCCATGTTGAAAGCTGTGTCTTCTAAGCAATCAGGGACAAGTAGTCTGGATAGGAGGAGATTCGGAACATGGTGATTATCCTCAAGTATTTGTATGCTGTCACGTTGGGGGGGTGGGCATTGACATCCCCTGTGGCTAAAGAGAGCAGAGCTGGGGTAAATGGAAATAAATTACAGGAGGCAGATTGTGGCCCAATGTGGGGAACTTTCTATGATTCAAGTGGCCTGGCAACAGAATAGGCTAATACATGGGTTAGGGGACTTCTAGCCACTGAAATAAATGCCAGGACAGGGATGGATGACCACCTGCTTGAGACCTTGAAAAGTCCAGTTCTAAGGATGAAGTCCTGGTGAATGTCTACAGTTAAAGCTTGTGACAAGAAAGCAGAATATCTTATGGATTACGTGGGTAACCACGGGGAAGACTCATACCTATCCTTCCACTAGCTTTCTAGAAGTGTGAAAAATATATATAGGAGTCAGAAACATGATAGAACCATGAAAAGTACATAGGGCATGGATTTTGTTCTGGTAGATATATATATATAGATGTATATATAACATATACACACATACACCTATACATATGTATTTTTTTATACACACATGAAAATGCAAAGAAAAGTGAGCACTTTATTGTAAGAACTGACAAAGATACTTACATGCTGCTCTCTCCGCCTGGGTAGCTTTTGGTTCACTTGTCTGTACACACTCGCTTATTTATACACATTCATATCAGCTCTGCCCATACTTATTCTTCTGCTAGCCAATATTTTGCCTGTGGTTAGTTGTAATTTCTCTCTTTGTGATTATTTGAAAATTTTAAAGCAAAAGTCTCTTTTCTCCCTGGCAATTTCTTAGTAGCTCTGCCTCTTGAACACTCTCTGTCCTTGTGTGTTCAATAGAGGAGAACCACCACCTAGTTCAGAATTATAGCAGAAGTTCTCTTATTTATTTATTTTTTTTTTTGAGACAGGATATTGCTCTATTGCCCAGGTTGGAGTGCAGTGGCATCATGGCTCACTGCAGCCTCAAACTCCTGGGCTTAAGTGATCCTCCTGCTTCAGCCTCCTCAGTAGCTAGGACTATAGGTACATGCCACCACATCTGGCTAATTTTTTAAAATTTTTGTAGCGACGGAGTCTTGCTATAGCTCAGGCTGGGAAGTTCTCTTAATTTGATCACACTTCTCTGGCTTCCTAGTGCCACTAATGTTCTCCTTTTCCTGCCAGTGCCCATACTTCATGGTGTGTATTGGTTATTCTCTCAGACTCTTAAAAATTTCTGTTCTTACCAGTTCAGTTATATCCTTATCAGAAACCAGTGGGCTTCTCTCCAAACCTATTTCTCTACTCATTTTATAATATTTGTTACATTATAAAATTTAATTGTAATTTATGAAACAGGAAATTTGAGTAGGAAAAGATAGTTTCTGTGAAAGCTTATTTGAAAGCTTTGAATAAAACTGTAAAGGACTAATCGTTATTGAGTTAGGTATGGGTAAGATTGGGAGAAAAATAATCATAAGATTCTGAATTCAGATTTCCTTAGAAGTGTCTAGGTTCTTGCTGTGTTTTAAACAAGCTGAAACAGGAAATCCGGAGATAACATCTTACGGGTGTGATTTATGCAGAAAAGTGACTTGTCCTTTTGGCAGAGGTGCTTAAAGAGGAAAGCCTTGGCCCTCTGACAAAAGACTGCAAATAAATGTTTTATGTTTTAAGTTAAACAATATTTTAAGTGAGTGTGTGTCTTTTTAAAAATTGATTTCCAATTTATTCTTGGGATAGGAATGCTTTTGTTGTGTAATACTAGGATCTGTTGGACAGCTGTAACCTTCATGGTTCAAGGCAGTGTGTGTGGTGGGAAGAGTGTCAGGGTTTGACTCCCAGAGACTGAGTCTCATTTTTGTTTCATCACTTGCTGACTGTGACTGTGCTCAAACTACTTAACCTCTCCGGCCCTCGGTTTTCTTATCTCTGAACAGGGACATCTGTTTCACTGGGGTTTGTGAGGAGAAAGTATGAAGACATACGTGAAGACCTAGCAGTGTCTGGCTCTCAATTTTAGTTTTTCTTCTTTTCTCCTTCCTTCATTGAAAAGCTCATCTAAGTTACAAGTTTTGATACAATACAGTGTCATGAGATGGAGTACAAATACATAGTTAAAGAATCTTTCATGGAAAAGGGAAGGAAAGAAGAGGTTGTTGAAGTTAGCCAGAAAGCCACTGGGTAGGGCCCTCTAAGAAAAGATTCTCTTTGGAGATTACAGAAGAAATGAAATGGGTTGATGTGCACACACAGTTGGATATTTTGCCCTTCTCTGACCACAGAGAAAGACCAGTAGGAATGAATTTTCCTAACTATATCTGTCTCCTTTCCCACCACTTTCTCATCTGCCCAACCCAAAAAGCCTCTCTCCACGTTTTTCCTTCTAGCCAGTCTTGGAGGATTAGGGACTCTACCTGCATCTGGGTCTTCCTCCTCCATTCTTCTTCCCCCTTTATTCAGAAATCATGTCTCTTCTGTTATCACCTTTTTCTTCTGTATTTCTGATCTTTTCCATCGAAGTATTAATACGATTGTTTAAATGGTAGGAGGACACCCACATAGACTAATTTCAGGCACAAAGCTTCCTTATAAGGATACACAGAACTGTAAATAGGAAAACAATCTGAATGGCCACATATTTGGTCTATATCCTTGGGTTGGGACAATGGCTCAGCATCTTTTGGATGCCATCTCTTTATTCACCTGCTGTATATGCTTCCATGAGAGGGATTTGATGGGTAGGTGGATTCAATAGTGGTTAAAAGCACCAGCTCTGGATTCAGACTACTGCTTGGGTTTAGATGCTGCTGCTGCTACTGTCTAGGTTTCCCACCTTGGACAAGTTATTTGAGCTCTGTTGTGCCTGGTTCCTTCTCCTTTGTACTTTGGAGATAGTAAGAGCTCCTTTCCTCTAGAGCAGTTGTAAGAATGAGATTATGTACTGTACACAGAAGCTTCCAGTAGATGTTAATTGCCATTATTATCATTTATCACTGCCATTATCATCATCACTCATCTCTTGGCTGGGGCTGTTTATCACTGCCTGATATGGAACACTCCTATTTGATAAGCTCACTCAGAGGTCACAGTGTCAAAGCCATAACACCAGAAATGTTCTTGATAGAAAAACGTGAGTTCCTTGAGGCCTTTATTGAGCCTAGAATCCTTAGAACTCGCTACGGGGCCTAGAACATAGGATTTGGTCAGTGAAAGTTTGTCAAATAAATTTATATGGATTCAAAATCTTTAACTTTGAGTATCTAAATCTGTTTTGTAAATTCCTTATCCTTATGTACTCTACAAAAGAGAAATGTGTGATCATAAAAGTGCTTTCTTAAACTGTACATTTTGTTCCATTTTATCCTGGGTGTATATTTGATCTTAAATATCAATAGCACTCTATTTGATTACTAATAAAATGACTTATATTTTAGGCCTTTAATTCTTTTAGTAAAAAGTTTGCTTCAAATGTTCCTGAATGGATAAAGCTTTCTCTTCTACTATAATTAGCCAAGGTTAAGAGGAAATTCTGACAAATTTTCTTAGCCAATAATTTAAATTTATTCATACCTTCTAACTAATATTTGTTTTTAAAAATGTAGACAGTTGACTTTAGTGAACAAACGTAATGGTGGGAGTATAAAAACTAGGCATTTTGTAGATTTTAACTTACAGGGGTTTTGGGGGGGAGGAAATTCATATAAAAGTTGTACCCATGTTTTTTTTTTGTTGTTGTTGTTGTTGTTTTGAGACAGAGTCTCACTGTCACCTGGGCTACAGTGCCCTGGCATCAGCCTACCTCACAGCAACCTCAAACTCCTGGGCTTAAGCAATCCTCCTGCCTCAGCCTCCCTAGTAGCTGGGACTACAGGCATTCGCCACCACACCTGGCTAATTTTTTTCTATTTTTTAGTAGAGGATGCATCTTGCTCTCACTTAGGCTTGTCTTGAACTCCTGACCTTAAGGAATCCTCCTGCCTCAGCCTCCCAGAGTGCTAGGATTACAGGCATGAGTCACTGTGCTCGGCCAGTTGTACCCATGTTAATGATATCCTGACTTACAACATGTCTTTCTTAATTTCCATTTTACATTTTTATCTTTGACCAATGAATATTTATAAAAATTTTGGTGCTCAAATTTTTAGGGGTTTGGAAGTTATATTTCTGTTGATTTCCATCTTTACTGTATTGGTAGTCAGAGAATATGATCTATATGATATCCATTTTAGTTAAGATTTCCTTCATGAGCTAGTATGTGATAATTCATGCAAATATCTATGGTCTTTGTAGATCAAGCTTGTTAATTATATGGTTTCAATGTTCTGCATTCTCACTTTTCCCCCTTCTCTTTGCTCTGTCAGTTGCTGAAAGAGTTATGTTAAAATATCCCGTTATAATAGTGTATTCGTCAATTTCTTTTTCTTGCAATCACTTTATGTTGTATTTAGAGGCTGTGTTTTGTTGTTTTTATGTATATGAGTTTAGAAATATTTATCTTTTTTATAGGCTAGAGGTTAGTCTCCTTATCTCTAATAATGATTTTAAGTTTATTTGTCTGATGTTGATAGACTATCTTCAATTTATTTGGTTAATTTTTGCCTGTTATATATTTTTCTATCCTTCTACCTTTAGTTTTTCTCTCTTATAACTAGTCTATGTCTAGATTTAAAAATGTATATATGATTTCAGAGTCACTCTTCAATGGTGAATTTCATTTTTTGTTTATCATGATCACTGATATTTGGGTTCATTTCTATCATCTTATTTTTGGCTTTTAAAAATTTTATCATGCATTTGCTACTTCTTTCCTTTTAGGAGTTGATCACACTTCATGTTTTCTTTTTCTTCTACTAGTTTGGAAGTCATAAATATACACTTCAATTCTTTTAGGGTGCCATTTCTATTTTTAACATGTCTTGATTAATTTGAGAATTTAAGCGTCTCTCTTGTCAAACAAAGAATCTTAGAAAATTCTAGCCAAAATCATTACTCTCTCATGTTACGTATTGTTATCTGGTATTTGGTTTCACCTTGTTTCTATATCTATAAAAATTAATTATTATCATTTTATTCAATGCTTTTTTAGATTTAATCTCATATTTACCAATTTTTTTTTTATCATTGCTTCTTGAATCTCATTGCTTCTTTCTAGTTCATATTTCTCTATCCCAAAGAACACAGTATAGCAGTTATTTCAAAGGGACTGTGCGTCATGTATCTTCTCAATCTATAAATAAAAGAAAATGTCCTTAATTTATCCTCATTCTTGAATGATAGTTTAGCTGAGAATATAATTCTAAATACCATATTAAAAGACATTATCCCATTATGTTCTGGTCCATAAATCTCTGTGTCCAAAAACAATTTGGTACTAACACAGGAATAGAAAAATAGGTCTATAAAACAGAGTAGAGAATCCAGAAAAAGACACTTTTACAAACAATTAAATGACAACACATTTTTAAATCAGTGGGAAAAGCTTATCCAATAAATGGTATTGGCAAATTTTTACATCTATTTGGAAAAATATAGCATGAATATCAATATCACATGATACAAATAAACATAAAATTTTAAATAGATTTGAACCACAAAAGTGTTTAAGAAGATATAGGGGCTGGGCGTGGTGGCTCACGCCTGTAATCCTAGCACTCTGGGAGGCCGAGGCAGGCGGATTGTTTGAGCTCAGGAGTTCGAGACCAGCCTGAGCAAGAGCGAGACCCCGTCTCTACTAAAAATAGAAAGAAATTATATGGACAGCTAAAAATACATATATAGAAAAAATTAGCCGGGCATGGTGGCACATGCCTGTAGTCCCAGCTATTCGAGAGGCTGAGGCAGGAGGATTGCTCAAGCCCAGGAGTTTGAGGTTGCTGTGAGTGAGGCTGACGCCACAGCACTCTAGCCCGGGCAACAGAGTGAGACTCTGTCTCAAAAAAAAAAAAAAAAAAGAAAGAAAAGAAAAAATATATATACACATGCATATAAACATTTTAAGAATGTATTATAAAAGAATATTCTTTGATAACTGGAAATGTCAATGTTGAAGTCCTACATTTTCCCCATTTTCTACTTGAGGAAAGTTTCTAATTTCATGGTTGGGAAACTGAGATCTGTCAAGATTCTTTAAAAGAGAAAAAGATTTGGTATCCATAGATGACCTTGAAATGAAGACCTAAAAATTTCCTTCAAAGTTTTGTTGTGGATTTTGCTAATACAGTCACAACTGCAATAATCTTTGGTACATGCCCCATAGGCTCCGGAAAATAAAAGTCATGTTCTGTTCTTAGGCACATTCTGAGAATGGCGTCAGGTTCTATGATGATATCATTGCTTCGTTTTTACCCTGGTGATGCAGGGAGCTTCAGTGCTGGGTCAGAAGCCCTGTGTTACCATCTGCTTTCCTCTTCAGGCTCCCGGAGAGAAAGGTGTGGGTACCGTGTAGTGCGGAGACAGAGAAGTTCTGATGAGCAGCTGCACTGCCTGAGCAAAGCCAAGAAGGGCGGTGGCCACGTGCCCCGAGTGAAGGAGCTGCTGCTGAGCGCCCTGAGCCCGGAGCAGCTGGTGCTCACGCTGCTGGAGGCAGAGCCGCCCAACGTGCTGGTGAGCCGCCCCAGCTCGCCCTTCACTGAGGCCTCCATGATGATGTCCTTGACCAAGCTGGCCGACAAGGAACTGGTACACATGATCAGCTGGGCCAAGAAAATTCCTGGTAGGGCTTTCTGGGTATTTGCCTTCTATTTATTTGTAGAAAGGCCTGCTCCTAATATTTAAAGGGCAAGTATATCACGTGGAGGTCCATAAAATATGCCTAGATAGTTAACAATTTGACAGCTTGATTTATTTATTTTTTTGTTGAGATACAATCTCACTCTGTTGCCCTGGGTAGAGTGCAGTGTCATCATCGTGGCTTACTGCAACCTCCAACTCCTGGGCTCAAGCAATCCTCCTACCTCAGCCTCCCGAGTAGCTGGGACTATGGGTGCATGCCATGATGCCTGGCTGATTTTTTTCTTTTTGGTAGAGAGTGGAGTCTCTTGCTCAGGCTGGTTTTGAACTCCTGAGCTCAAGCAGTCCTCTCGCCTGGACTCCCAGAGTGCTAGGATGACAGGTGTGAGCCACCACACCCGGCCTGACAACTTGATTTATAATTTCTGAAGGAAATATGTTCTTCCCTCCTATCTTGACATACATACCTTCAACAAGGCCAGGTTCTGATTTAGAATTCTTGAACTCTGAGCTCTATACCAGATGTGAAAGTGCGGGAAGAGCTGTACACGACCTGGCCATTTCTATTCCTGATTCCCTTTTTTTTGCACACCTATCCATCCCACACTGTCTTGCACACACCCCATCCTGTCTGCATCCCCTGCAGATTTGTCTGTTGGCCACCTCTCATGCTTAGAGGTGATCTGGGAGGATGGACCAAGGGAGGAAACTCACTCAGGCTCTGGAATTGAACTTGGAGTCATTTGGGCAAGAAATTCTAGGGGGACCTGGAACATGGTTAAAAGGAAGGAATATGGGGTCCATATTGACCTGTCTCTTGGCTGTGTACCCCTCACCTTGAGAGGAGGGGTGTGGTCAGGTGGGAGTGGGGTGGGGTACGGTGTGACTAATATGAAAGTGAAAGTTTTGTCAGATGCTAAATAGTATTTTGTAAAATGTTGTTCCAATAGAGAATCAGTATTTTGTACATAAATAAATATAGATGGACAAATAGAGCAAATTAGCAGTTGACATAACATCAAGCATCAGTGGGCCAATAAACCTAGAATGCCATCAAGTTAGAAAAGGGCTTAGTTACTCATGAGTTAGCATTTGGAATGTGCGTTTTCCATCCTGTAAGGTGATCACTTCCCTAGGCCCACTGTATTAGTAATATATACCTGAGGTACTATATTGTGCTTATTACCAACTAACTGTCCTTTGAATGGGTGTTTCTGTGGAGAAGTGAATCTAGCATTCTAACCTAGGATGGCAACACCCCCCCCCCCGCCCCGCCCCCAAAGCTTCCGCATGCAGTTCCTTTCAATTGTCTCAGAAATGAGGTCTCCCTCCAAGGTTCTGAGGCCCTACAGGGACCGTCCCACGGCCTGGGGGCAGCACCTGCCTTAGGCAAACTGTAGAGATTAGGAGGGGTGGGATGCTGAGGGAGGAGCAGTTGGGGGTAAAGAGCTGGGGAACCAAGGCCCAGGGTGATGGTGTCTTTTGGGGTCATTCGTTGGCCTTGGTCCATTCCTTTTGAGCTTCCTGAGGATTTTCTGGTTTCTAGTTAGGTTTGGTTTTGTCTAGCGTCTTCACCTTTGCCAGCATTGTTTCCCAGAGGAGACGATACTGATGCACTGTCCTCTAGTTTTTACTCTGAATGTGTTTCAAACACTGTTTTGCAGGACCGCGTGTGGAGAGTGGTGGTGAAATTAATTACTGCTGACAGCTGTGCGGCTTCTCTGTGCTGCAACACGGCTGAACTCTAAAGTCGCACGAGGCCCTCTTCAGGCCTGGTATTTGGAAAGATTTTCAAAAAACTTAGGCATAGGCTGAAGGTGTGATTTCTTTTTTCCCCTCTTTCAGCTTACATAGTCATTTTCCAAACCAAGAAAAATATATTAAAATGTCATATAGCCTTGATCTTGTTGAATATCTACAAGAATAAAAAGCTTGTTCTTTCTCATGTAGGCTTACTGTCTATAACTGTGGGTGAGACTGGTAGGTGTGTACATATCAGGAACCTGAACTGAGCATAGCCTGTGGCTTTGGAAAGTATCTATCTTTACATTCATCATTGCAGTAACTTATCCTTTACGCAGATTTACATTATAATTGTTCAAAGACTTGAACCACATGTGTGCTCTGTGCCATAGTTTCCTCATTTGTAAAAAGGATGATAAGAGATCCTAGTTGTAGGAGATTCTCAGAGGTAGAAATTATTACCCCTATTTTTCATAGAACGAAAAAGACTTAAAAGGAGATTAATAACCAGGGTAGGGGCTGGGCGCGGTGGCTCGCGCCTGTAATCCTAGCACTCTGGGAGGCCGAGGAGGGTGGATTGTTTGAGCTCAGGAGTTCGAGACCAGCCTGAGCAAGAGCGAGACCCCATCTCTACTAAAAAATAGAAAGATATTATACGGACAGCTAAAAATATATATAGAAAAATTAGCTGGGCATGGTGGCGCATGCCTGTAGTCCCAGCTACTCGGGAGGCTGAGGCAGGAGGATTGCTTGAGCCCAGGAGTTTGAGGTTGCTGTGAGCTAGGCTGACGCCATGGCACTCTAGCCCAGGCAACCAAGTGAGACTCTGTCTCCAAAATAAATAAATAAATAAATAAATAACCAGCTAGGAAGAGACTGATGGGGTCCAAGCAGAGCCCATGTCACTCCAAGGCTGAGCCTTCTGTTCCTGTATTTGTGTTACACTGACCCCTCCTTTTATCACAGCTTGTAGAGGAAGCCCTGGTGTTGTGTCTGCTTAGCTTTTGAACTACTCACCTTCCCAGAGGTTGATTACCTGTTTCTTTCCAGTTCTGTGAACAAGGCATGCTATTAGGTTATCAGGACCTGCTTTGGTTGGTATATTTACTCTTTGAGATGGACTCATGTAGAAGCAACGCTTCTACCCAAAAGAATAATCCTAACACTGAATGGGAAATTTTAAGCAACCAGGGAACCCATTTCAGTTGAAGCCTTGACTTTCAGCAGGGGCTGGCACTACTTTCTTCATGCCCCCCAGCCCCAGCTTCCACTTGTCTCATTCTCCCACCCCTCCTGGGCCCCGTCGTGGATTAGGTGAGACAGACAGCCCCTCGACTGACAGCCGAGCATTATCTTTCTCAGCAGTGCAGAGGAATTATTAGGATATGGCTAAGCTAACAAAGATCGATTCTGGCTTTCTGTTTTTCTCCAGCATCTGCCTGGGGAGCTGAATGAGCCCAGTTATTTATTGGTGCTTCATAAATTCTAAATGACATATATTTGTCTCTAGAAGGGGTCCAAGATTAGAAATTGTGAGTTGCACAACTTAAGTTCAAAATTTTCTTCCTTTAATCAGCATTTAATCACATCTTTAAAATATATTGTTTGTGTTTTCTTAGCATTTTAAAACTTACCATTCTGTCTTTACATAGACAGGGAGCTGAGGAGCAGGGTGGGTGTGTCTCACGGCCTCTTGCTTTCCGTAGGCTTTGTGGAGCTCAGCCTGTTCGACCAAGTGCGGCTCTTGGAAAGCTGCTGGATGGAGGTGTTAATGGTGGGGCTGATGTGGCGCTCACTTGACCACCCTGGCAAGCTCATCTTTGCTCCAGACCTTGTTCTGGACAGGTAAGAAAAAAAAATACATTGTGTTTCTTCTCCAACTTGTTAGAGTGAGGGCTTAGTGAGTGGGAACAAAGTCCTGGGTGCTGCAATTAAAATCTCATATCTGAAGGGCAATTGAAGAAAGAAAATGTCATCAGTTCCTTCACTGGGTCAAGAACCAGAGAAGGAGAGAGCCTGGGTACAAGGATTCAGTGTCCTGTAACTCATTTTTATTCTGTGGTGCAGCAGCATGTACAGGACAGGGCCATAACGGGACTGTGTCCTGCAGGGTATGTGGCCACGAAGTATACAAGTCAGCATAGACTTTCCATTCTCAGGTTATAATCTTAAGTTATTCTGTTGTTTTTTCCATCTATAGGAACTGATTATATCTTGAGCTATTAATATGTGGGCAGGTGATAAAATTCTTACAAATCTACCAAGTTTATTTTCATGTACTATATACATGTATGTAGTACAATGCATTTACTATATAGCATATTTGGCAATAGGGGTAAAAGGAGTGGTTATCAAAACCAAAGGGAAATTAACAGAAATTGGAACACGATGGTGCTGATGCCATAACTTGATTGCATTTAGTTTTCTTTTAAAGATGACACAATGAACCAGTTTTTAATTGACTTAGGTGAACTTTTTGTGGAGGCAAGCTGGAATATACAGCTGTCAAGCTTTTTAGCAGGAGAAGCAGAATACTCTATTGATGTGAATTTGAACAGTTTGGAAATCTCCATGGAAGTTGATTTCCATGCCCCTTATATTGACAAAGTGCCAGTGTTGAATGTTCACCCACATAAGACCTTGTGCACAGAGTGGGAGGATGCCTAGTATTATGAATGGGAAGTACCTGCCCCAACTCTTGCGTTACAATCCGGTTATCACTTTAGATCATCAGAAGACCCCCAGGTGCACCTTATGTTGGTGGAGAGTGAAACCCCAAGGTATCAGCGCCCGTTCTGCCTGTTGCCATGGATAACAATACTGACAAAGAGAGTACTGTTCTGAGTAATGGAGGTGTTTTGGACAGAGTCTTTGGGAAGACCCAGAGCATGGGGAGCATGGCATGTGGCTCAAGCAGGAGCAAGCCCAGGTGGTGAACCATAGACTGAGGCTCTGGAAGCTCAGAGCAGTGCAGAGCATCGGACCGATTAGTAACAATCAAGATAGCTGATTTATTGGCTTGTGTGTGCACTTGACACGTGTTGGCTCATTTAGTCGTCCAAACGGCCCTTTGTGGGTAGGCACCATTTATCATCCCTATCCTTCAGATACAGAAATGCAAGGTTAAGTAACCTGCCTACAGTTACAGAGTAGCAAGTGGTAGAGCTGGACTTGGGGGTCTGGCTGTAAAGTCCACACTCCTATGGACAACAGTACACTGACTCTTAGTGGGATAGAGAACTGGAAGAGGACAGAGGAGGCCAAACTATCTATCTACTTTATGCTTTCGTCTTAGAGCAGCCCTATTCTACTCTCTGCCCACTGCAGAAACCCACTCCTGCTGTCATCTCAGCTACCATGTTGCAAGGCAAGCTGAAAACCCAACCACCCAGGCAGGCCATTGCTCCCATTCATTCATTCATTATTTTCCACTTATGTCACTTTTATACATACATATAAATATACACATAAAATTCTCCTAGAAGTTACTGCTAGGAAGACGGTCCATCCCTTGATGAACCAATAAATTTGCAGAAATTGAGATTAAATTATTTCACTTTTTGGATTTATTTTGAATCGATGACAAATTTTGTGTTTATTTTCAGTTACTGTTTCATTCCTGGTTTTTAGTATAATCAACTCTCCCCTTTCTCTGATACGGGTTCTTTAATTTCCATAAATATGTGTAAGTTTGCGTAAATGGACACAAATTCTGGGTAAATGTTAGGCCTACCTTTTAGTCACATAATAGAAGGAAAAAAAGTTATTTTTCTTACAAGTTTGTATTGATTGATTTGTTGATTGAGAGGAGGTCTTGCTGTGTTGCCCATGCTGACCTTGAACTCCTGAGCTCAAGTGATCCTCCTGCCTTAGCTTCCCAAGTAGCTGAAATTATAGGTGCACACCACCAAGCCCACTGTAGAAATGTTAGAGGATATTACAAATTATTTTAATAGACTTACATTATTCTTTATAAATATTTGAAAGTGTTACATTTTACAACATAAAAATCAAATATATTTGGTTGAGTATAGAAGAGAAATTCTTGGGAATTGTAAATGCATTCATACGGAGCAGGCATTTTTTGGAGTGCCTAGTGGTGTTTATTTTTTGTTGCAATCCCTAGTATTTGTGTGTGTGTGTGTGTGTGTGTGTGTGTGTGTGTGTTTTAAGAGACTGCATCTCACTCTGTTGCCCAGGCTGGAGTGCAGTGCTGTGATCCTAACTCCCTACAGCCTTGAACTCTTGGGCTCAAGTGATCCTCCTGCCTCAGCCTCCCAAGTAGCTAAGACTACAGATGCACACCATCAAACCTGGCTAATTTTTAAATTTTTTGTAGAGATGGGGTCTTGCTGTGTTTCCCAGGCTGGCCGCAAACTTCTGGCCTCAAGCAATCCTCCTATTTTGGCCTCTGAAAGTGCTGGGATTACCTTGCCTGGGCCCCAGTGTTGTTTTTAACACATAGACTTTGTGAAGTCTAGAATTTCAAGTCTAAGATAGTTCAGTTACTTAGTGCATCTCTTACACAGATAAATGTACTTGTGTGTAACAGATACTAATATGTTTCTGGAGCAGTTGCTTATTCAAAAAGTCAGGGACCATGCCCCATAAAGGAGTTTTGTTATGAATGTTTTTGGCAAGGTGAATAAATAACCTTCACACTACTTCAAAGTAACTGTTTTTGCTGGATTGTCCTACCAACGTTCCTTCGAGTGATGCTATGACTGAATAAGCGTGAATACAACTAATTTAGCCTATTTGTGGATACTGAGACTATAATTTCTGTTTCCCTTTATTCTTGTTGAGGCTTCTGCACCAAGAAAACTTGAACCTACTGAGGATGAGAGGAAAATCCGGTTATCTCAGCTTATTTCTAACAAGGTAGTTCTTTTAGTAACTACTAGAATCATAAATTCATGTGAAGATCTACCACAGAACCTCAGCTTCTACTGCTTAAAAAAATCTTATAGGCTAAGGCATCTTCATGTCCTTAGCATCAACAAGAAGCTGTCTGATGTTAAATGTTATTAAAAAGTCAGAGGAAATTTGGATCTGGGCTTGCCCCCCTTGTAGACATTTATAGAGTTCCATAGAATCGTATCTGTACATATACCAAGTTTGCATTTACATTAGTTATTTTGTATGTTGAATTTCTTAAAGGTAGCCACAGAATTTTCACATATAAATTTTAATGTACTCTATGTAGCCAGGTAATTTCACTTCAGTTTGGTATTTATTAAGTTCCCCCATCCTCAGCCCCACCCCACCCCCATTCCTATTGTCACACATACAGAGGTCAGCTGTGGGCTGTGCCCATGTGTGTGCTGCCAGCAGATACATATGTAGGTACAAAATACTGTACCCCAAAGCAAGGCCCATGCATTCAAAACTTTGGTGTTGGTATCAAAAAATATTTTTCTTTTATAAAAGAGTGGCAATAAGATATTCCACGTGTAATTATTAAATTTTGTGTAGTACTGGTTTATGGACAAATAGTGCGCAAAAATAAATTTCTATGAGTAGGTCAGTTTGATCGATGTATTGTTTCAATACTTTAACATTCAAATCACATGGTCCTCTGTCTTTAACTCCTTTAATGCTGTTCTAATTTCTTACTCATAATTCAGTTTCAATCTAAAATTACAAAATAAATGAAACAGATTTCATTAATTTGTTATTTTAAGGTCCTTCCTCACTTTGTTCTGTGTAACTCATTTGAAAGTAGAAGTTTATTAGGTTGTCATTTATGAGGTATTGTACTTTATTGCCCCTGTATTTATTTATTTTGTAGAAATGTATTTGGTTTCTACAGCCTGTGAAGTGAATAAAAATATTCTAACTTTGCCACCCCTCGAATGAAATGGTTGGCCGTCACACCTGCTAAAAAGACAGCACTCAGACGTAGTTCTTTAGATTCTGTTTAGAAATTCCCTTTTTCCATGAGATATATATACTCTGATTACTGTGAGTTGTAGCATTTATTAGTTCTTAAGATGCCCCAGTATGTAAACTCTCCCTCTATTTTTGAAATATGAATTTGTATTAAAAACTGCATGTATTTTAATGAGGAAATGATATCAATTTCAATATTTAGGGATTGTTCTTAAGCACAGGTGGCAACTTATAGAACATGGGATTGATTTCAGATGGGTCCCCTTACCATACCACTTGAGACAGAGTGTGTGTGTGGGTGGGTGGGCGGTGGTGGTGGTGGTATGCATGTGTGCATAATCCCACGTCAGACTCGGAGACTCACAGAAGAGTAAAGAGCCAGACTATTAAACCATCAATGCAGGAGTTGGTGGATTTTTTGTTTTTGCCCCACAGAGATATTTGAAAAACAGCTTTTCTTGGTATCAAACGTTTTCAAGCCCAACAGTTACAATAACCAATAATTAATTGTCTCCAGGCAAAGTGACTTGATGTGGCACAAGGGGTATTCAGTGAACAAATGTTTCTTGTGTGTCGGCTACGTGCAGGACCTATGTCATCCTCATTGGATGCCTGCGCCAGTCTGCCTGAGAGCCTAGAGCTAGGGAGGTGGTTTGGGGAGGGTTGGAGATTTCTTTGCCCGGGGTTCTGATTCTCCAACATGGCCTTTCCCTATGAGTGACTTCTGTGGGACACCGGTGTTTTGTCACTTAACCTGTGCACTTACAGAAAATTGCAACTGTTTGCTGAAGTTACCATGTTCGTTTGTCAGTGAGCAGTTTGCATGCTTGTAGCTCTCTGTAAGAGTCTGGGGTGGGATTGGGGGTGGGAAAGTGCCACTGCTTTGGAATGCAGGACCCCAGTGAGCTGTGGCACCTAATGGGAAAGGCTTCCCCAGGATTAACTGGTGGTACCTAGTGGTGTCAGTTCATTTAAATTCCGCAGAAGCTCGTCCCCCAAATACCACCATCGCTAGAAATGTCCTGGTTTGGTGTTGGGGGAAGGAAGAGGGAAGTAGCCAGTTCTTTGAGGACCTTGAGCTCCCTTCAAGGACCGCTAAAGAGATTAAAAATGGAACTCGCAGAAACCCACTGCCTTTGCCTGTGTGCTGAGGCTTTCAGGAGTGAACGAGGGTTTCACTGCAAAGTCATCTAACTCCTTGTCAAGGACTTCCGATAACTCTGTGCCTGATAATAATAGAAAATTTTGGGGAGCAGTGGGGTGGAATAATATGTCTGACTGGAGTGAATAGAAGCTGGTGTTTTCTAGATAAAGTTTAAATAGTTTACTTCAAAAGTATATTTGAAAATTTACTTCTATAAGGGGTTTTGAAAAGAATTCTGATTTATATGGTTCAAAGTTTGTCTGAGACATTTGTTTAAAAATAATCTCCAGTAAGTAAAAGATTTCCCCATCTCCATGCCTAATCCGTCTTCTCTAATTATGATTGCTTTGTCTTATTTGCTTTTTTCAAATTACATGTAAATGTCTCTTAGTTGCCACACCAGTTTCTAAGTGACCACCAGGAGGTGAGAGTTGAACCCTAGATATGAAGGTTTATTTCTTCTTGGGCTATTTGCTTCTGTAACACTCAGTCTTACTCAGTAACACTTCCTGATGGGGAACATGGAATGTCTTTTAGTAATATGTGTCATGTGTGGGCTGGTTGACTGAAATGATTTAGAAAGAAAATAACCAGCGGAAGAGGTGTTCTTGTGAGAAAACATTTGGTGAACAGGTAGAAGGAAAATGTAGTTCCAATGCATACTTGTGCCTAAATAGTATTTATGTGCATATTTACTTATAGGAAATGCCCTGTCTTTATATGAAGATAATTTTAGTAATTTCACATTGCTAAGTAAGGTCTCATTCACATTTTGTTATAATCAACAAGATCTTAATTATAACACATTATAAGATGAAATTTGAGATTAAAAATAAAACACTCCTTGTTGTTTTTCGATGGTGGCCTGAAGCTGTGTTCTTTAAATTTCCAAATGAACTTTTGTAGGGATGAGGGGAAATGCGTAGAAGGAATTCTGGAAATCTTTGACATGCTCCTGGCAACGACTTCAAGGTTTCGAGAGTTAAAACTCCAACACAAAGAGTATCTCTGTGTCAAGGCCATAATCCTCCTCAACTCCAGTGAGTAACCACGCAGCTGGGCCGGGTTTTATTGCTGAGAGACACACTGCCTCTAGAACCAGCATGGTGTTAGGAAGAGTATTGGACTTCTATTTTATTTAAAAAGGGTAAAATGGCTTCCTTTTAGAATTGTTTTATTTTTATAGGGATTTACACTATAGTTAATGTTTGTTAATCTGAGTATAAACTATTCATTAGGTGAATGGCAATAAATTTAAAAAGTCTCTCAACCCATTTGTGGGAAAAGAAGAAAACGAACTTCAAAATGTTTATCTTTCAGCTCTTCTTTGATGTTTATAGAGATATTTTATCTGGTTGACATGCATTTGTATTTAATGTTTTGGGTTCTACTTTTTACAGATTCATTCATTCATTTGAGATACAGTCCTGCCCTCAAATAGTTCATACTGTAGGGAGGGAGGGAGAGAGAGAAAACAAATCATTAAAAATAATCTCAGTGTGATAATGAAGTGTGCACAGAGTACTGTTTATGGGAAAACAGGAGGAGGAGAGATGCTGGGGTGGATGCAGAAGGGAAAGATGTTGAAGGAGTCTTCAGGGAAGAGCAGAGGCAGGTAGATAAGGTTTGTAAAATGCAGGGCTAAAGATTACAAATGCTGCTCTGGGCATCAGAAGCCTTAGAAGAGGTTCAGGCAGGGGAGCTTCGAGCACTGATACTTGTTATACAGGGTCACTCTGGCCTCCACGCAGAGGCCTTTCGAGACAATGAGAGCCTGAACTAACTAATGGTGTGGCTGGGTCAGAGGGGAGGACCTGGCTTGAGGGGAATGTAGGAGGTAGAGGTGGGAAATGAGGAAGGTGTCTAGGATACGTGGATGGTTTAGCTTTGCTGTTTTTTTTCCTTATATAAATAATACTTGGTTATTACAAACATTCAAACGGAAGAAAACCATACAAGGAAGAAAATAAAATCATCAGGAATACCTGCCCTCAAGATAATCACCGTCTTTGATGGCCATTCTTTAATAGTGCTTGCTTGTGCAAGCCCTTCCGTCCTTTATCTATCCTGTGATGCTCACTTGAAGTAATAGCTCACCTCCGATGTATATTGGGATAGGGTTTCATTTTTAAAATACAAATACCTCTCCCTCTTGCTTTTATACTTTTCAAAATGCTGTGAAATCCCTCCAGGGCAACTAGGAGAGATCTCATGCAATCTTTGAAATGAAGGCATTGCACTAAATTGTTCAACCATCTCTCCGTTGATGAGCCTTTATTTAATATCTAGTTCTTCTTCTGTTTTTTTCCTTTTACCATTGTAAACATTACTGCAGTAAATAGAGATGTTATTTTGCATGCATTTCTGAGTGTCTAGGCAGTTGCCATGCTGCCCAGTTGACTGTCTACTTGGTGTTGATGCAGCTGCTATACCAGGTATTGATTGCTTTGTTTAGCCATTTACTCTTGTTGGGCCGTTAGGTATTGATTTTTTTTCTATGTATATCCCGGTTTTGATCCTCACCTGATGACTTATAGATACCTTTATTTGAATAACAGATGGGGCTTCATTAATTAGATTTTATGCAATCCTAGAACTCAGTGCTTGAAACAACAGGGAAATGTCAGATTGTATTATGCCTCTGTATTTTAACTCAGCCAAAGCAGTAGTCCTGAAGCCAGAATTCAATGCAGAGCCTGCGGCCACGTGGGTCCCAGGCTGCCTTCTGATCCGGGGGTAGCTGACCTTCCCCCTGCCATACACATCTCCCCTCTCACAGACTCTTGCACATTGGCACTGGTTTTGATGCGGAGAAAGGGAAACATGGAGCAGTGATTCTCAAACTATCTGTGGTGAAAAACCAGATTTGTTTTTTCTTTTTCTTTCTGTTTTTTTTTTTTGGAGATAGAGTCTTACTCTGTTGTCCAGGGTAGACTGCAGTGGCCTCATCATAGCTCACAGCAACCTCAAACTCCCGGGCTCAAGTGATCCTCCTGCCTCAGACTCCCGAGTAGCTGGGACTACAGACACCCCGCTATACCCAGCTAATTTTTCTGTTTTTCATACATGCAGGGTCTTGCTAGGTTGCCCAGGCTGTCTAGGAGCTGGTTGGGTCTGGGGTGGAGGGTGGGGTTAGCCTTGAAGAACAGGGCAAGGAGGAATGAAAAGGGAATCTGGGGGCCATGTGTGAAGGTACAGAGACCCTGAAGACAACCTTTGAGTACTTCCTGGTTGGCTCTCCGTCTGGCCCTACCTGCCTGACAGGACGTTAACCTTGCACCCAACACACCTGACCCCATTTATTGTCACCATGCACCTTTTACAAAATACTATGAGAGCCCAGCTTACGTCAACGGTTAAGTTGATGTACATATACAAATGTCCAATGAGGACATTTGAAATTGATCAGGGAAGAAAATCGCCTTTTTCTGACCTTTTCCAACCGGCCTATAGACGTTGCCTCACACTTATGCTGCTGTTTCTTTCTTTGTTAGAGGGAAGATTTGTTGAAAAGTATGTTCCCATCTTGGCAATGGAGGATCATCCAATGCCAGAGGATGGGGCTTTTCTCACTTTCAGAAATAATTCAGAACTCTCTTCCGTGCAGCGAAGTGCTCCTTGGAAAGCAGTGTTTGCTTGTTGTTACAACACTTCGCAGCATAAAGCCTTCTGCTTGGCAAGGCTCCTTAACGTCGCTTTAGCCTCTGAGGCATCATATTGTGTTGTTATCAAAGCTAGAAGCAGCGTCGGTGCCAATGGGAAAGACTAAGGGTGCCAATGGGAAAGACTAAGGCTGCGCATCCTCCCGCAGCATCTGACAGAACTGCCGGATGGAGACAATTACAGAAGACGAGGGAGGCATGCGAAGCAATTACCACTTGTGGCAGTGAATGAGTAAAATTTGTTTACAGTAAATCCACATTTAAGAAATCTTCCTTTTAGAAAGTTCCTCCCTTTCTTGGTAGTCATAACAATTGTCAAAACAAATTTATTCTGTTCAGCTTTGCTGTGAGGAAAATGGGATTCTGTTTCTTTTCTTTCTTTCTTTCTTTCTTTTTTTTTTTTTTTTTGAGACAAAGTCTTGCCTGTTGCCGGGGCTGGAGTGAGTGCCGTGGCGTCAGCCTAGCTCACAGCAACCTCAAACTCCTGGGCTCGAGCAATCCTCCTGCCTCAGCCTCCCAAGTAGCTGGGACTACAGGCATGCGCCACCATGCCCGGCTAATTTTTTCTATATATATATTTTAGTTGGCCAGATAATTTCTTTCTATTTTTAGTAGAGATGGGGTCTCGCTCTTGCTCAGGCTGGTCTTGAACTCCTGAGCTCAAACGATCCACCCACCTCGGCCTCCCAGAGTGCTAGGATTATAGGCGTGAGCCACCGTGCCCGGCCGGGATTCTGTTTCTACTGGAAAATTTCCACTGTCAGGAGAGTTAAGTCGTTTCTATCTAGGTTTTATGGATTTGCACGTACAGGCTTTGTTCTTCTGGATTGTTTGTAGCACTTAAATTAAAAACAACAAAAACAGGGATGGGCTCTACTTCTCTACCTCCCCACCTTAAATTCAAAAACTCATTGCAGGGCCAGGCGCGGTGGCTCACGCCTGTAATCCTAGCACTCTGGGAGGCTGAGGCGGGTGGATCGCTCAAAGTCAGGGGGGGACCAGCCTGAGCAAGAGCGAGACCCCGTCTCTACTAAAAATAGAAATTATCTGGCCAACTAAAAATATATAGAAAAAAAATTAGCTGGGCATGGTGGCGCATGCCTGTAGTCCCAGCTACTCGGGAGGCTGAGGCAGGAGGATCGCTTAAGCCCAGGAGTCTGAGGTTGCTGTGAGCTAGGCTGACGCCACGGCACTCTAGCTCGGGCAACAAAGCGAGACTCTGTCTCAAAAAAAAAAAAAAAAAAAAAACAAACAAAACTCATTGCAGTCACATCTGCACTGGTGTCAGCGTGCTAGTTGGCCACGTCAGGGCTTGTCAGTAGTTATGTTTTAAATAGCTGCATATTTCTGGATTATGTATATCTGCTAATAATGAGTATAACATGGAATGGAAATTAACTGTATCATCCAAATAAATTTCAACTGAAGCTGGGCGCAGTGGCATGCGCCTGTAATCGTAGCTCCTTGGGACTGAAGTGGGAGGATCGCTTGAATCCAAGAGTGCTGCTCAGAATGTCAGCAGGTGGGCTAGTGAGAGGGACGCACAGCCGTTCCCAGGAGACAAAGGGGAGCGGAGATTGCGTCCTTGATTTTATTTTATGTCCTTTGGTATGTGTAGGGCATTGCGCCAAGATCTTACCTTTTTTACTCTACTACTTTAGTTTTATGAAAAGTAATCTAATTGTATTCTACAGTGACTCCTGATGGTTTTTACTTTTCGGAGGTGGATGCAGGTTAGTTTTTGTTGTTTCCTGTGTGTCTGACTGGGTAGGGCTTTGTGTCTTGTCCCTTGCCCCTGCCCAGGGGTTCATCCATGTGGTAGCATGAACAGTACCTCCATTTCTTTTCATGGCTGCATAATATTCTGTGATATGGATAGGCCACATTTTGTTCATCCACTCGTCACCTGATGGACATTTGGGTTACTCCCATTTTTAGGCTATTATGAGTGATCTGCTGTGAACATTCGTGTATAAGCTGTGGGTTTATTTTTATCTTTTCAATCTTTGTCTCTTTGGACTGAGGCATGGACAGGTATAAAACTTTGGCTTTGCCCCCCTCCCCCTTGAGACAGAGTCTCACTCTGTTGCCCAGGCTAGAGTGCCGTGGCATCAGTCTAGCTCAAAGCACCTCCAACTCCTGGGCTCAAGCAATCTTCCTGCCTCAGCCTCCCGAGTAGCTGGGACTACAGGTGTGTGCCACGATGCCGGTCTAATTTTTTTCTATTTTTAATAGAGATGGGGTCTTGCTTTTGCTCAGGCTGGAACACAGTATTTCTTTATGGCAGTAGAAACTCCTGGACCACATGTCATGTAACAGAACATACTAAAGGGTGGGTTTAAAAAAATTTTTTTTGTAAAGGCAAAGTCTTGCTCTGTTGCCCAGGCTGGTCTCAAACTTCTGGGCTTAAGCAATCCTCCCGCCTTGGCCCCCAAAGTGCTGGGATTACAGGCATGAGCCACTGTACTGAGCCACAGTGCTTTCTTAAAGCTACCCTTGGCCAAGTATGGTGGTGCATGCCTGTAGTCCCAGCTACTTGGGAGGCTGAGGCAGGAGGATTGCTGGAACCCAGGAATTCAAGGTTATGGTGAACTATGATCAAGCCATTGCATATCAGCCTGGGTGACAGAGCGAGACCGTTTCTAAAAAAAAAAGAAAGAAAAAGTACTTGTTAACACAGCTGGTGTCAATTTTTAGGGAAAGTAAGCTTAAGATAGTTTTTTCTGTACTTTTGATTAATAATTTATTGTGTATACTTATATATGAATTAACATGCATATTTACCATTTCAATTATGATGGTGATCAGCTAAAGAATGCAAAAATTTTAACCTGTGTTCAATTCAACTTATGTCTAATTCTTCCCACATGTGAGTGTTTCCTCCATGTTAGGCATTGTACTAGCAGATGGGGCTGTAATGACAGGTAGACAGGGTCTGTGCCCTCAGAGCGCCATGTCCATTCTTGCCGAGGGTGGGAGGGTGGCTGTGGTCCTGTGTGAGGACGAGGCAGATGTCCAGCATGTGGGGCAACATGGTGCCTCTGCTGGGGGATGAACAGGGCACTGTTGGAGCTCTTGGGGAGAACTCAAGCCAGACTTAGGGTGGGATGCTAGGGAGGTCAGGGGAAGCTTCCAGAAGGCTAGGATCTAAAGGAGGAATGGATATAATCAAGCAAGAGAAGAAGGAAAGGAGGAGGAGGAGGAAGGAGAGAGTTCCTAAGCAGAAAGCTGAGCATGTCCAGTGCATCACCTGTTCGGGGGGATTGAAAGCAAGATTCCAGGTGAGGTGTGGTGGGAACCACGAATGAAAGGAGCGGGAGAGCCCTGGAACCCTCGATGGCTGCGCCATGTGGTTTGGACTCTGCCCCCAGAGCTGGGAGGTCATTAAAGGGAGCCACATGAACAGATCTGCGTTTTGGCCACTCAGAGGGGACACTCAGGATCAAGGCTGAGGTCTTGTTTCCTCTGCATTGGGAGGGCAGATCATCTGAGGGGGGACTCAGGAAGAGCCACTGTGGAGAACGAGGTGGCAGGTGGGTTAGAGAAGCAGCTTGAAGGCTGCTGTCAAAGATAAATGTTTTAAATCCATATTAGATGTTTCGGAGGCCCCTAGGGATGTGGCAAAGACTACACTTGCACAACCTGCTTCACTGTGTCCCTTGCCTTAACTGAGTTGAACTCAGTTGAATTTAGTTGTCCTAATTGACCTGAAAGTGCCAATGAAAATAGAGAACAAAAACTGCCAAGACAAATTATGTGGATGATGGAGCACTGGCCACTCTTTATTCTCATGACAGTCTAGAGTGGGCAGCTCCTTCCGGGCGCGGTGGCTCATGCCTGTAATCCTAGCACTCCGGGAGGCCGAGGCGGGAGGATCGTTTGAGGTCAGGAGTTTGAGACCAGCCTGAGCAAGAGCGAGACCCTGTCTCTACTAAAAATAGAAAGGTTAGCTGGGCGCCATGTCACATGCCTGTAGTCCCAGCTACTCGGGAGGCTGAGGTGGGAGGATCACTTGAGCCCAGGAGTTTGAGGTTGCAGTGAGCTACGATGATGCCACTGGAGTGACAGAATGAGACTCTGTCTCATTAAAAAAAAAGAGTGGGCAGCTCCCTAGTTGATTTCACATATTTGTTTTCCCCCTCCCTTTTTTTATTTTAATAGATTTGGGGGTACAGGTTGAATTCTGTTGCATGTATTTATTATATAGTGGTGGAGTCTGGGCTTTTGGTGTACCCATCACCGGAGTAGTGTACACTGTACCCATAGGTAATATTTCACCCCTCACCCCCTGTCAACCTTCCTTGTAGTGAGTCTCTAATGTTCATTATACCACTCTGTATGCCTTTTTGTAGCCATAGTTTAGCTCCACTTATAAGTGAGAACATGTGGCATTTTTCTGTTCCTGAGTTACCTCACTTAGGATAATGGTCTCCAGTTCCATCCAAGTTGCTGCAAAAGGCATAATTTCTTTCATTCTTTTATAAATTTTTTTTAAAATTTAAATAGAGATTAGGCCTCGGACTCCTGACCTCAAGCAGTCCTCCTGCCTCAGCCTCCTAGAGTGCTAGGATTACAGGCGTGAGCCTCCGTGCCCGGCCTCATTCATTCTTTTCGATATAATAATTTCTTTCCTCTGGGTGGATACTCAGTGGTGGGATTGCAGGATTGAATGGTAGATCTACTTTTAGTTCTTAGAGAAAACTCCATATTGATCTCTGTAGAGGTTGTATTAATTTACCTTCCCACCAATGGTGTATAAATGTTCCCTTTTCACCACATCCATGCCAATGTCTACTATTTTTTTGACTTTTTAATAGTGGCCATTCTAATTGGAGTAAGATGGTATCTCATTGTGGTTTTAATTTGCATTTCTCTGATGATTAGCGATGTTGAGCATTTTTTCATGTTTATTGGCCATTTGTGTATCTTCTTTTGAAAAAGATTTCATGTTATTTATTCTTGCTTTGAGATTGAAAGCCTGGAAGAAAAGCTAATTTGTCTTCTCTCAAGGACTTGGGCTGGGGATGAGGGGAGGGGATTTATTTGAGCTGTTATTTTGTAACCACTGGGAGACTACAGTATCTCAGATCCTTAAGAGTCCGAGGGGAATTAAACACAGGACAGGGCGGGACGAGGGAAGCAACCTACCTGGTAGGGTGGTGGTGGGGATGACCTGGGAGATGTGTTCCTGCATGCTTTGTTTAATGAGGAACTGAGGCTCAGGGAGCTAGAGGTGGCTGATAGAAAATATGTCTGTCTGACCCCAAATTGGTGGTCTTCCTGCCCAGCAAGGTGCCACAGAAGTGAGATGTGAAGGCCTGGGACAGAAATGGCAGAGGGCCCTACATTGCTGTCAGTGCCATGAATGGGTGGCAGGGGAGGCGTCACAGCATTGGCCACTAGTTTATATATATTAAACTCCCCTTAGACCATTCTCTGTGTCTGTATCTATATCTGTTGCAGAAGAGAAACACCCTGTAACGGTTTGAGGCGACTAGATACGCTTACTGCTACAGCAAGGCTGCAGTTCTGGGCCTGGTGGGCACTTTGAGAGGTCATTTAGCCTACCCTGCATTCAGCCAGGCTTCCCTTCCAGCTCAGTGATGGAGCTGGCTCTCAGGGAAGAGCTCCCCGGGGAGGTGAGACTGTGCTCTTATCTCACCACACATGCAGATGTCAGAGCAACCCCAGATCAACCTCGGAGAACACGGGCATGCTTAACGGCTGAGCACACGATTTCAGCTTTCTTTTCTCAGAGCAATGACTTTGGCTTTTCTTCTTTGCCCAGGTATGTACCCTCTGGCTGCAGCAGCCCAGGAGGCTGAGAGCAGCCGGAAGCTGACCCACTTGCTGAACGCCGTGACCGACGCGCTGGTCTGGGTGATCGCCAAGAGCGGCATCTCCTCCCAGCAGCAGTCCGTTCGCCTGGCCAATCTCCTGATGCTCTTGTCGCACGTCAGGCATGCCAGGTATGGACCTACAGGAGCTCCTCTGCCTAGGCGTGGGGTGGGGTAGGGAGACATGCTCAGAGGAGGGTGAAGAGCTCAGGGAAAAGTATTCACAAGCCATAGAAAATGAACCCCTGAAAGGGAATGGAAGGCTTCGTCAGTTCACACATCTGTAACCAAAGATAGGCACAGAGTGAGCACTGAACACATGTCCCGTGGCACCTCCTAGGATCTTCATGGCATCCCAGGGATGGCTCATCTGTTTTCCAGTTGCTGGGGCTTATAGCTTGTTTATGGGGTCCTAAAAGGGGCAGTTCCTCCCCTAAAATGAGCTGCCACCCCTCTTTACACCAAAGTCATTCTTGTGAAGAGGCTACGTCTGCCTCTTCTAGATTTCTCCTTGAGCTGGTGACCAGGGGAAGTGCACAAAACCTTCCCTGAGAGTTTTCTTTCAGCTGCATTAGGATATTAAGGATGAGACCTAAGAGGATGGGTGAGCCCAGCAGGTTTAGGAAGGCAGGGCTGTGGGCAGGGCATATTCCAGATCAGGAAATGTAACCAGTGTGCACTGATGACAGGGGAGGGTTTGGTGATGGCTACTTTGGGACAGTGATGCTCAGTGTCACCCAGGAAGAGGGCAGCCTTGCCTGGGGGCTGCAAGAGGGGAGATGAGGATGGAAGGCAATTGCTCACCTGAGGGGGAGAGTCTAAAGGCTGCAGGCAATGATGGTGTACACCTCAAGAACAAGGGGGAGGAAATGAAAAGACCTCTGCCTGTTTCCTTTTTGATGATGATTTAGCACACAACCATTTGCAGAACAGATACAGGCAATCCTCAGTACTTGCAGACTCCGTATTTGTGAATTCACCTGCTTGCTAAAATTTATTTAGAATCCCCACAGCAATACTTATGATGCTTTCAAGGTCATGCACAGAGTGGCAGATATTTTGGGTCACCCTCTGTGCATGTTCCCAGCTGAGGTTGAACAAGAAAATGCTCTTCTTGTTTATTTCAGCTCTCATACCATAAACAAGTATCCTTTACATGATCTATTGCCATGTTTTTACATTTTTGTGGTTCTTGTGGGTGATTTCACTGTTTAAAATGGCCCCCCTAGGGTAGTGCTGAAGTGTTGTCTAGGTACAAGAAAGCTGTCATGTTCCTTACAAAGAAAACATGTGTTAGATATAACCCTCATTCAAGCATGAGTTACAGTGCTGTTGGCCTTGAGATCAAAGTTAATGAATCAACAATATATATTTCATAAGATACCTTTAAATAAAAACACATGACACGAGGTTATGTGTCGATCAGCTGATGAAAATGTGAGCAGAGGCTTGTAGGAACCTAACCCTGTTTCCCCCAGGGGCAGTGCTTCAGTATTGGCTAATTCCGTGTTCGAAGTGACTTTAATAGAGTAAAGTAATGTGAATGAGAAAGGATTGTATTAATACTATGTGCCAGGCACTGTGCCAGGCCATTGTGGGTGGTGGTGGGGACACAGAAGTTGACATTGTCCTAGCCCTTGAGTGTAGATTGGGGTAGCTGGGGGGACGGTGGGGGTGGGGTGGAGTGGGGCAGACTGGCTCTGTGCAGGAGAGCTGGGGAAGATTTCAATGTTCCTGTGGCTGCCTTGAGGGAAGGAATCTCAGCACCTTTTTGTGCCCATAGCAACAAGGGCATGGAACATCTGCTCAGGATGAAGTGCAAAAACGTTATCCCCGTGTATGACCTGCTGCTGGAGATGCTGAATGCACACACGCTGCGTGGGTACAAGTCCTCGGTCACGGGGTCTGAGTGCGGCCTGGCAGAGGACAGTGAGAGCAAAGAGGGCTCCCAGAACCCGCAGTCTCAGTGACTCCTGGCCCTGAGGTGAACAGGCTCCCAGAGGGGGACAAAGGCTGAAGAAGCGTGAACTCCAGCACGTTGTGATCCTGGGCGTCATCATCTCCCTGCCATGCGGCTGGCCCCTCGTTCGGTTATGGTAGGCTCTGTCACGGACAGTCTTTCCCCCCTTACCACCCCCAGGAGTCCGGGTAAAAAAGCCAGGGCTGTCCTTGTTACCAGGGGGCACACTGGAAGGCAGAGTTTCCATCTTGATGGCCTCACAGGATTTCGATGTGATTGGTCCCTTTCTTGCCTTCCATCTCCTTTCCACCCCTTTGGAAAACATCTTGAAGGCTTTGGAATGAATGGGAGAAATCTGACTTGGAAGGGCTGCAAGTTGCAAAGGGGAGAAAATGACCTATACATAGGAAGTGGGCTAACCCTTTTAGACATTGTGAAACCCGCAATGACAATCAACTAACTAGTGCCACATGCCTCCTCACAGGCCTGTGAGGACTGATGTTGTGTTGTTACTGTCACTCTGTCAAAGGCCAGAGAGTCTAGCTAGGATCTGAGCCATGTTCTTCCCCAGCCCTCGCTGCCATCTTCACGCAGATTCATCCCTTGTGATTTGCATCCATAGAACCTGTGGCTTATTTGGGGGCGTGTCTATGTGTGATCAGTTTCACAGAGGACTGTGGGACTTTAAATTTCCCTGGCCCTGTAATGGCCCTGCCTTAATCCTGTGTTGTCCCAAGGGGCCCAGCGTGTGTGCTGGAAAGAGGCCCTGTGTGTGTTCACAGGAACGGGGTTCTCTCCTGTGGGTGTGGATTACAGCCACAATGCTTCCCTGGGGCACTGTGAACTCAGTTTCCATCCTGCACGGCCTCATAGGTATCAGCCACAACCCCCGCGCCAGCCACCCAGAGGAGACAGGGACACTTTGGGCAGTGGCGGTACACGGTGTGCTCTTTTACGGAAGATGAATAGCTGGCCAGCACGTCAGCTTCAGAGCCGCATTCTATAGACTTGATGAGCACACCGCTTGAATAAGACCTGGTGAACTCTCCTTAAAAAAGAGAACTATTTAGGGGTAATTACTTGTAGCCAGAAAGAATTCTTTTACACACTAGGGTTCTTAAAAATATTTTCTTATCAAAGCATTTATATGGTGGGCTGGGTGAAATAGAAACTTAATATTCTTATTCCAAGTGGAACATAAATAGGACATGAAGATAAAGTCCTCTGAAATGACAATGTCAACTTGCTTTTTTAAAATTTTTTTTTTTTGAGACAGAGTCTTGCTCTGTCACCCTGGATAGAGTTCAGTGGCATCATCATAGCTCATTGCAACCTCAAACTCAAACTCCTGGGCTCCAGAAAAAACAAGAAAGCCCCAATTACGTTTCCTGTATGATGGAAAAGTGCTGTCAGCTTTCCTTAGACGGGCGAGGCAGGACTCCTGTCCTCCATTTTAGTTTGTAAGTGATCATTTAGCAGGAGAAACTTATTTGTAGGAAACGAGTGAGATTTGGGCTTAACTCTGAAAACATGTCTAATATGGGGTCCTATGGATGCATTTTTAAGGGAATCATACCACGGAATGTTCTTCATACAGAGTTAAGTGGGCCGTCCCAGGTGAGCACAGTGAGCTCCCTTCTTACTGCACCTGCTCTGGCTTCACTGTCCACCAGGACTAACCACAGATTTTAGGATTTGACCCTAAAATAATCTTGACGAGATTTTTCTTGAAAAATTGAGGTGGAAACACAAGACAGAGCTGTTTTAGCCTAATAACAAATCTGGGGAGTCTTAACTGTAATAAAAAGTGCAAAATCGGCAAAAGCTCTGCAGGGAGATGGTTTTTATGTGGCCCCCTTTGCCTGCTAACCCAGCTGGAAGGGCAATCATTGCAGACTTCAGCATGTGCAAAAAAATCAGTTACCAGTTCTTGGCAGAGCCACATGACATATTCATATATATATATATATATATATATAAGCTAAACTGAAGCAATTCTGTAATTGTCTAGCGTGTGAAAACAGGGTTATGTTCTTATTTACATCTGCTAAGGGGCTTTGCATATGTTGATGCCTTTTCAAATTCAAGGTGAACCTTCAGCAGTTTCTAGTCTATTTTGAAACAAAGCACTTTTATCTAATAAGATTTGACACATTTTTTTTAAGCTGCTAAAAATCTTTTAAAGAAAATAGTACCTAAAAATAGTATTTGTGCCAGACACAGTTCTCAATGCCTCAGACACTCACATTTATTCCTCATAACAATTACTGTTATCCTAATTTTCTGGCTGTGGAAGCTACAGAGAATCTAAGCAAACTTACTCAAGGTCACACAGAGACTAAGTGATAGAGCTGGAGACAAGCCATCCAAGTCCAGTGCTGAAAGTGATCCATTCAGTTCAACTAGTTAAAAAAATGTTAAAAATGTTTAAACTGCAGAATTTGTTCATCAAATGCAACCAAACATGCATGGCTGCTGTGGCTTAAGTGGGGCCTCCCTGTGACACCCTGCAGATGTAACAGCTTGCAAAGGTCTGACACAGAGGTTCAAGTCCATCTTTATACATGTGTAAATTAAAGTCCAGAGGGGCAAATTCACCACTCAAGGTCACCAAGCTACTTAGGGGCAAAGCTTGGACTGGAATTCACACCTGCCTGCCCAGCCAGGCAGCTGCATCTCAGCAGAACGGAGGGATGGTTAGGTCGGGGTTGTCCTCTGCTGTACCTTTAGATCCTCCCTTCTCAGCTTCGATGGGGTCTGCATGAACCCTTACAGGACTGCAGCGATGACAGTCGGAAAAAATAAATTCCATACTTTCTGTCCTGCTCGTATCTCCTGTTAACTGCTTTCCCCCAACGTGGAAGTGGAGTACATTCCTTGGAAATTTACACATGTACGATTCTCACTATGCCATTCTTTGTAGCTCTCAAAGGCTGGAATTTGGGCTCCAGTGGCAGCTCTAAGGTGTGCATTGTTGCTGTGATATATCAATCATCTTATCACCTTTTTTGTTGCTTTGGAGTAAAGGTTTTTTATTTTTTAAATTCCAAGCATCCTATTCACTTTGAAGGGCTAGCCACCGCTTTGGGAAGGGCAAAGGTTTGATGATGCTAGCCCAGAACAGTTCCTGTGAACTGTATAATCAGCAGTGCTGCATTTGTTTTTCTGTGCTGGGTATCTCAATGCCATGCCTGTGGGTGTGCGCACCTCAGAGCCTGCTGGTAGCCTGTAACTAACTTGAATGCTTTGAACCATTACACTAATTTGTTGACTCCACTTACAAGCTTTAAATTTGGGATTTTTGAGAAATAAATGTTCGCTGTTGTGTGAAAGCAGATTTTTGAGAACTGCTTTCTTTTCCTTCAGGTAGTGGTTTTCCTTACTGTCTGTCTCCCTTTAATGTCACATAAATAAAGTGATTTTCATGATTTTGGCTTTAAAAATGTATTTGTTGGGAGTTGAACATAAGAACTTATAGTAATTAGGCTGCGTAGCTAGTGTCTACATTCTATTCTGAATTCTATTTAATCCATGAAAAAAGATGAGTTATTTAAAGAGTTTGAAGTTATGTGGTAAAAACTACCTTTCTCTATCAATCCAACAACTTTATAACTTCAAACACCAAAGACAAGACACGGTGTCTTCACATGAAGCTGCCTGTTACCTGCATTAGCTGCACAGCGCTTGAAGGTGGCTCCTCTACTGACAGCTTCACTGGGTTCCCCTGAGGTTTGTGCTTCGCAGAGATGGGGAGAAGGGGCCCCCCTAGGTGCTAAGAACAGATTAGGAACGGGGCCATAATGTCTAATCAAGAAAGGGGAAACACTGATGTTATCCTCTTTGTTTAGACAGTGGCACTGGAATTGTATGGAAAGCAGGTGACTTTGCCTGTAACATTTGTTAGACACCTGGGTAGCTGTTAATTGGCTCTGGGGAGGGCTGGGAGTAGAAAAAACTGGGTGCAACGATCCTTCCCTTTCCATGCCGTGCTGCCTTCATTGTTCCCTACAGCACCGAAGGTCACACTGAATAATTTACACATATCCAAGGGTCTTCTCCCCAGATAGTTTATGGGTTTCTAGATCTCGTAAGAAATCCTATAAAAGTTAAATAAAGAGAACATAAAACTTAGCATCAAAACCCCCTGAAATATATTTAAAATAGTTTTTGTTCTTCGGAAGACTAAGCATACCAGTGGACTGCTTTGTAATATAATCCAGTACAACAGAAGTCTGGCTAATTTTGTTTTTTAATGAGAAACATTGGCGTTGTACATACCACAAAACAGCTTCAAGTTTCTGGACCAATTCCCCGTGGCCAAAGACTTAAACAAAACCTGAAGCAGCACTTTAAAATGTGAAAAAGTCTTAGAAAATTAACTTACAAAAACATCCCTATCAAGTCTGTAGTTTGGCATTTACTGTACATTAGTCAAAAGCTCAAGCTAAAATCTGATTTCTTCTTTAAAAAAATCAAAGTTTACATTATTCATACAGAGCATTGTTAAAAAATATGCACAAATAGCCACATCCATGCAATAGAATTTCTTTAAAAATTTAAAGCGGTATAAAAGAGCACACCTAGAGACTGAACAGAACATTTTGGTTTATAACCTGTAGCTCAAAATTGCTAGCTGATCAGAGTAAAACTGATTCTAAACATTATAAATATGATTGTTTCGCTCAATCAGCTAAGGGTGCATATGAATTTCTGGACCATTTCTAAGGTGAAATCTGCTTGCTTGCGTCTACGATCTATAGTATGCGATGAACACCACTGCTCATTGACCATATTAACGACATCATAATAACGCTGTTTTACAAATAAATCAGAATTCACAAAGTGCTCGGCTCTTCAGGAAACTGCCATTTCCAGAGATCTCTAAACCAATCAACTAGCTTTGCCAAGATGCCCGGGGTCACTGCTGCCCAGGTTCCCTGCCGCCGTGGCAAGTAACTTCATTTGAAAGCTGCCCTGGGCTCCAGAGAGGGACAAGTCCAGAAGGAGGCGGGTGCGGCAGGTCCCTGGACCTTGCCAACGCTAAGAGTCACTCCCAGGTTGGTCTGGGGCCACGAGCCGGGCACCCAAGGCAGTCAGGCTGGTGGTGTGGCGCTGCGGCCGGCTGAGCCCTCTATGTGGGGGGCGGCCCGTTGGTGTACCTCAGCATGGGGTAAAAGGACCGGGCGAAGGTGTTGGCCTGGGTGCAGCTGTAGTCTTCCTCGGAGGAGGGCAGCAGGCAGGCCAGGAGGAGCAGCAGCAGGAGCAGCAGCTGCAGGGGCAGCGCCGCCCTGATCACCCGGGAGAGGAAGGAGCGCTGTGGCCGCGCCCCGCCGGGCACCCTGCCAACAGAGGAGGTTAGAGCTGACGGGGGGAGCTCAGGGGGCGGGGAACCCACTCGTGTTACCTGACCCCCTGCTGACGTAAATACAAAATCCAGGATTAAAATGGGGCCAACAGCTGGGGTTCAGGTTTGGAAGAGAAGCCCAGCCCTTTCCAGGCCAGACAAAACCAGATTTTTACAAGGACCTTGACTGTGGCACAGGCAAAAGACTGGTGCAGTGGGGTGTGGAGCAGGGGGACTGTTGTGACTGTAATGCCACGTTACCTGCTCTCTGTCTCCTTCTCGCCTTCTGTAGTTCTCTCTGCTCTGAATTGCTGGATTAAAAAAAATCCAATTAGCAAATTGAAGACAGTTTAGTCTTGTGAATGATAAACATCCCTCCTTAAATTATATACTTCCCTTAGGTCATCTTCCTGTATTTTTTTTAAAAAGAGACAGGGTCTCATTCTGTCACCCAGGCTGAAGGGCAGTAGAGAGATCACAGCTCACTGTAACCTGGAATTCCTGCACTCAAGGGATTCTCCCATCTCAGCCTCCACGGTAGCTGGGCCTACAGGAACCTGCCACACCTAGTTGGTTTTTTTTTTTTAATTTTAGAGATGAGGTCTTGCTATGTTGAAGTCTCAAACTCCTGGGCTCAAGCAATCCTTCCACCTTGGCCTCCCAAAGTGCTGGGATTACAGGTGTGAGCCACTGTGCCCAGCCCCAAACTTTCGAGGTTTTGAGATTTCGAGATTAAACTCTATGAGGAAGAAAATAATAGGGTTTGTTAAACTACCGAGAGTTTCACGGTGCAGTTCAGTGATCCGATTTTGATGGAGAAATCAGGAAGCCCCTTCAACAATGTGACAAGCATTCTTGCACAACCAGCTGTGATCCCAAAGAAGAGGAACTGACTAGAAGAGGGCCTTTGAGTGAGGTCTTAAAAAGAGTATTTTAATAACATCATCATCATCATCTTTGGAGTAAGCCTCCCCACTGATCAGCAGGTTAGAGCAGATCTATGCTGTCCTGAAATGTCTAATGGGGCCTTGGAGTCTCAAGTTCCTGTCATCTGAGTAACTTTTAAAAATAAGCGGCAAAATTCTCACAGAAGGAAGGGCTCTCACCTTCGCGTGGGAAGCTGGCATGGATGCTGCTGGAGGCTGGTCCCCTGTGTCTACCTCGTCGAAGCCGGGCAGAGATGGGTCTGGGTTCTGAAATTCAGACCCCAAAGGTTCAGAGTTCAGGGAAAGAGAAGGTTCTTTTTTTTTTTTTTTTTTTGAGACAGAGTCTCACTGTGTTGCCCAGGCTAGAGTGCCGTGGCATCAGCCTAGCTCACAGCAACCTCAAACTCCTGGGCTCAAGCGATCCTCCTGCCTCCACCTCCCGAGTAGCTGGGACTACAGGCATGTGCCACCATGCCTGGCTAATTTTTTCTTTTTTTTTTTTTTTTTTTGAGACAGAGTCTCGCTCTGTTGCCCGGGCTAGAGTGAGTGCCGTGGCATCAGCCTGGCTCACAGCAACCTCAGACTCCTGGGCTTAAGCGATCCTACTGCCTCAGCCTCCCAAGTAGCTGGGACTACAGGCATGAGCCACCATGCCCGGCTAATTTTTTTGTATATATATTTTTTAGTTGGCCAGATAATTTCTTTCTATCTTTAGTAGAGACGGGGTCTCACTCTTGCTCAGGCTGGTCTCGAACTCCTGACCTTGAGCAATCCACCCGCCTCGGCCTCCCAGAGCTAGGATTACAGGCGTGAGCCACCGCGCCCGGCCTAATTTTTTCTATTTTTAGTTGTTTGGCTAATTTTTTTCTATTTATAGTAGAGACGGGGTCTCGCTCTTTCTTGCTCAGGCTGGTCTCGAACTCCTGAGCTCAAACAATCTGCCTGCCTCGGCCTCCCAGAGTGCTAGGATTACAGGTGTGAGCCACCGCGCCCGGCCAGAAGGTTCTGAAGAGTCTCGAGAGTGCAGAAATGTGCTCCATGCAGATTCTTCATGGTGCAGCTCGCCCATCCCCCGGCCTACATCTTTCTCGAGGAAGGGGCTCTTCTATCGCTCTCACCCCCTCTGTTAAATTTCACTTTAACAGAGATTTTTTTTCAGACAAATGAGAACGCGAACAAGGCAAGGTCAACCATTTGCATTAAAAACCTCAGTTGATGGTGAGCTCACCACAGGCCAGCGACACCGAGGCCGCAACGCTGCTTTCTGCTCGCGTGGAACATGACATCTAAAAGCCACAAGTGGACTCACCTGGCTCCCCTGCAAGGACATTAAATCCTGGGACACTTGTTCCAGTAACTGTTTGAGTTTCTTCTCAATAACGTGGACCTTCTCCTCAGCCTCAATGTAGTCTTCTCCTTGCCCCTTGATAAGAAGGCTGTTTGAAATCTCCTGTAAGGTATCTACTTGAGGTTGACGTTCCACTAGCTCCTTTTCCAGTTGCTGAAAATAAAAAAAGTGTGTCAAACAGTTACTTGTCAAAAGGGAAGCTGGTGCGGCCAAATGATGTCTTCTCGGTGCTGGGAGTTCTGGGACAAATGCTGGGTGGTGCTTGACTTCAGCACCTTCTTCTTCTCCTATCTGCCTGTGTCCTGCAGCCCAGTACTGTTCAGATAGCAAGGAGGTTACATCCCGCCCCTATTTTTCATTCCCTTTCACTCTGAAGACAACTGTGATGCTGGAGAGATTGGAGGAAAGAAGTGGGAGGGGGGTGGTGTGGGAAGACTAGACCCTCATCGAGGGGAACTCTCAATTAGTCGATCATTGGAGACACAGTCACAGGGGCCACATTCCAAGTGCTCAACAGCCCCATGAGCTGGCGGCTGCCACACCGGGCCATGCAGATAAGGGCGCTGCCATCATTGCAGAGCGTTCTTGCTGTTGGATGCTGCTGCTCTAGAGAGTGGGGCTTTACAAAGATTTCAGTACCAAAATAGATTTTTTAAACAATGGCCAGCACTCTGATTAAATTTAACATATTTAAAATTAAGCCACATATTACTACAAACTCATGGATGAAAATGTCACCTTGAGCACAAGTGAGAATATATAGATCTCATCTTGGTTTGTCAGCGACAAATACATGAAGACGCAACTCTCCTCCAATAAGTGAGACATTTCTATAATGGATATAGGAAACCCACACAGCTCACGGCTGCAGAGCAAACGAGCACCATCTGCCCCCTCAAGTGAGCAGTATTCACAAGGGCAAACATACTTCTAGTCAGATGGCCTTAAGTTTCTCAGGATATTACAAACACCTACGTCCCCTGTTCCTGAGTATCTCGAAGACGTCTTGCTCAGGACTGGGGCTCTTTACCCCTGCAGATCGTTATTCCTCATAACTACAAAGGGCTGCCCGAGGAGGAGGAGGGCTGATGTCACATGTCACACACACCACGACTGTTGTTCACAGAAGCACTAGGTGAGACTTCCTGAGTACTCTGACCCACTGGGGCTGACGGGCTGGTGGCAGTGGAGAGCCCGTAGGAAGAAACTTACCATGAGTTCCTTCTGACACTCCAGGAGAGCCTGGGGGTCTGCCTGTGGGTCGGTGACATGAGCCTCCTGCCTCCGGTTCTCAGCACTTGCTAACCACAGTAGCAGACTTTGACTCAACTGGTGGAAGTCCTTAAAAAACAACACACATCAGAGCATTGCCTTTTCTTAGAACTCTGGAAGGAGCGTGGTGCAGGGGAGCTCGCTGCTTCCAACCCAGCATAGTCGTGTGCTCTTGTTGCTTTATCCAGGGCATAAAAGGGCCAGATTTAAATTAAATGTCAGGGACCAAAAGCTAGGGAAAGGGAAGGCAGCGAAGGAGAGTGAGCATACTTGGTGTGCCAGCAGGAAGGGGGGCTTCAGGATGCTCTGAGTTTGCACATGAAGACCACAGACGTTACTCGACAGATCTGCTAGACTCAGCGGTGGACAGGCTGTGGTGGGCTCCCGTTCCCTAAGATGGGGTCTGAGCTCATGCAAGCTGAGCGTGTACTCACATGGCAGGGCTAGGCTAAGATTATACACACCACCTCGTCTAGACCTAAAAAGAACCCTGTGAGGGAGACACTCAAATGCTTCCCATTTTTCAGATGAGAATCCTGAGGTCTGGGAGGCCCAAAGTCACGCATCTAGTGAGTGGTGGAGCAGGGTTAAATGGCTCCTCCATTCCAGGGTCAGGTCTCTTAATCACTCTAGCAGAAGGGCAGAGAGAGGGAGTAGGGGGGCGGCATCTCGGACCCACAGGCTGCTTGCCGGAGCCCTCACTCCGAGTGGGCGCGGGCCCGGGCAGCAGAGCGGGGCCAGCACTGGGGCTCTGAGACAGCAGGTGGGCCTCTTGGGAGCGAATGGTAAAGCATGCGCGTTTCCCGACACAAGCCACATTTGGCTGTGCCAGTGCAGCCTGCCGAAGATAAAAATATCTGCTGCTCCCACCACGTGGGCCTGGCCGCGGCCGGCGGGGACAGCGGGGCGCCGAGTCAGCGTACCTGGCACTGCATGAGCGACTGCCGCAGGCCCTCTCTCCAGCTGTCCACTGCGCCCTGTGCCGCGTCCCAGCACCGGCTCAGCTGGTGGAGCCGACTTCGGAGCCCCGTGGATTCGGTGCTCTCCGTCTGCAGAAACTCCTTGCTGCTCACGTTGGCAGAGACCACTAACGCCTTGTAGGTGTCAAAGGCTTTTAATATCTCCTACCACAGAGGGAGAGGATCAGATTAGGCACTCTGAAAATAGGGACGAGGGGCTCATCTTGAACCTCGGTAGGATCGGATCTTCCACACACCCTCCCGAGCTCGCCTGTGACTGGCTGGGAAGCATCAGGTGAGGAGCCGCCGCACAAGGTCAGTGAACTTGGCCGGCCGGGCCCGGGCAGAGCCCTGCCTTCTGGTGGGCTGACGTGACCCTGCAGACCCCTGTAGCCCCTGCTCTGCAACTGGCTTGGTAACATTTCTGGACCAGATTAAAAGTCTTCCAGAGAAAATATACAGAATTATCCTGCTTTGCCCCTAGATATCCCAGAAATGTTATCCCTTAGGATAAACAGTAACCCCTGATATATTCATGCATAAGGTAAAATGAAAGTACGAATACAAAGAGTGCCTGGATACCCCAGGACTCTTGCCCTGGGTTTTAGGAGCTCAGGTTCATGCTCAGGGCACCCCCAAAGTGCAAGGGTCAAACTGTCCTTCTGCTGTGCCCGAGGCTAGTTCCAGTGGGGCCAGCGTGGATTATGTGGGTGACAAATCCCAACTGCATACAACAGGGTAACCAGGTCAGGCCACAGGACTTACCAATAGGTGAGTCTGTCCTCCCCAACCCCGGCCCTTTCAAGCAAGCCTCCACTCCTAGTCCTGCCGGGAACTGCTGCACACAGTTTGGAAGGCTGGTTTCTAGCCACCCGACAATGGCCACCAGCAACTCCATGAAAGTCTAGAGGTGCCTCGGAAGTCAGATCTTTCTAGCACTTGGGGATCTGAGCCACACTTCCCCACTGCTGCTCTGGGCTTTGGCATCGTTTGTAGATACTCTTCCGTATGAAAACAAAAATCTACATCTGTGTCCTTGCCACTTACAGAAGAGACATGGAAGAGACCGACCTCTACCATACCCCGTCTGCAAACTGCACCTACACTACTAACAGATTTGGTGTATTCGTCTAGCACAGCCCTGCATTCACATGTGGAATAATTCTTCCTCTCCACACCTCTAACTCACCTGCAGTTTCTTCACTCTGAGTCCCATTTCCTGGATATCAGAGGGGGGCTTTGCCATCTTTAACATTTCCAGCTCTGCTTCAGTATTTTTCAGCCAAGTGGTGAGGTCACTGATATCAGAGTTCAGCTGCTGCAAGTTTGGTTTTGTTCTGAATTTACTGTGAAGTTCCTGTGCTTGAATCAGTTCCCATCTGTCAAAGGCACCTGAAATAAAAAGCTGCCAACTTAAAAAGGCAATAATGCAAACAGATTTCTCTGCCTTCAGCTAATTAGGGGCCAGGGTGATAAAAAGCTGTAGGGGATGCCCCTTGCGGGAGCATCCGGGTTTGGGAGTTCTCTCTTCTCCAGGAACATGGAGTAGCACGTTTCCCCTGCTCGGATCTGAGGCCTAAACTCCCACAAAGGCTGGAATGAGGTGGGGCGTGGAGGGTGGGAAACCCAACACGTTGCCAATATGTGCTGTGCTCTCAAGTTCAGCGTTTCAGTTCACGCCGAACATTTTCAGTGTTCTCCTTTGGTCTGTGAATGATCAGGTCAATGCTACCAGCTTTACTTTAGATTTAGTTGAGTAATTACTTTTATAATTATTGAGCTGGTCTAATGAGGAGACACCTGAGACAACACTTTGATCATCTTCATGTCCAATCCTTACATAAGTCACTGAAATCATGCACTTCACCTTATAAGGCTCATCTTACCAATATTTAAAGAACAGTTTCCAAATGAAACTGAACAGCCTAGGGATTTAGTTCATAAATACAAATCAGCTGATTTGAAAATAACATTGGCAGGTATAGGGTAAGTTCAGCAGTTTTGGTGAATTATATAGTTGGTTAATTCCTAATTAATGTTCTGTTAAGCAAGGACTTAAATGCCCAACCAACCCAAAATACCATCTTTCACCCTTTCTTAACTGCCAGGTAGGCAATACCTGACTGCGGTCCTGTTCCACCGGCCAGTCTCTCCTCTTCCTGCTGTGGGCTGCCATTCAAGGCTCTTGGGCCTTCTTTGCCTGGAGGTAATAGCAGCTTTACCTGGAATGAGCCAATTTCTAAATTATTGTCTGTAAATTTTAAAGGTTATCTAAAGAACAACTAGTTTCATTTTAACACGCAAGACATAAGGAGATGGGGCCCTTTCCTTTGAAGGGTATCTTGCTCATCACACAGGGGTGCTACAGCACGTGGGTAGCGTTTACAAGTGAGCAGAGCCGGTGGCAGAACTAACATGGCAAAGGCCCAGGGAGGGGAAGCTGGAGCCACGTCAACAACAGGAGGAAAACGGCCAGTTTTAATTTGCATGCTTCCTAACATGCCTCGAATGAACCATGCAAAACAAGTTAAAAACAACTGTTGAGCTGACCAGACTGTGACTGTGCTAGCCCTTTTGCATTTTCACAGTGTTTCACAAAATTTTACTTATCCCTCCCCAACACTCTATAAGGTGGTTGCATAATCATCACCGGGAATCGGAAACACACAGAGGACAAATCCACCTCTCAGGGGCATTCATTACCAAGCATTTATTTTTCATTGCACATATTGACTTTTCTGTTATCACGGAGCTGATGAGGCTATTATCACAGGCCTTTCCAAAAATAAATGTATCCCTTTTAGAAAAGCCATGCTTTCTTTGGATTGTGTCCATATGGCCTATTCTATTTGTGTCAAAAAAAAAAACACACACAAAAAACAAACAAACAAACAAAAAAAAACAACCCAACAAAAACCCCTGCAGATTTGTGGTGACATGCCTGGCTTTAGACACGATAAAAGGGTTGAGCTTTTGAAACCGGCCAGGTGAGGAACAGGAACGTAATGGCTGGGAGAAGCCAAACTACACATGCCCAGGATGGAAAGCAAAGGGTGGGTGCAGGGGTCTCTTCCCCCCAGTCTCATTATTCCACACCACAGAGGGACAGATTGACAATGACAGCTGCTTGCTGAGCGAGAGGAAGAGTTTCCGAATTGGGCGCGGACAGCCCACTATCAAATGACTCCGATTTGACCATGTAAAGGCAGATCCGTCTCCAATCATGTAGCAATATTGTCTTCTTAATTTCAACTCTCTTGATGTTAATTCTCTGTATTGAAAATGATCTGTGCTCAACATTAAACCCTAGGCTGCCGCCAGTAGCTGCCTAGCCAGAGCAGGCCAAGAACTCCGGCCGCCCGAGGCAAACGTAGCTGAGGAGGAACAGTCACTGCTGACAACAACAACAAACCAGTACAGGAGTGACAATAATGACCACCACTTCTGAGGACCTCCTGTTACCTTTATACACATCGATCCTAACAATTAGGTAAGGTGGGTTTATCCTCAGACAGGAAAGGCTTCCAGAGGCAAGGCCAGGTGCTTAAGGCCCCATGGCGACATACTGGCAAGGCTAGGAATCAAACCCGGGTCCTCTGCAGCACACCATCCACTCTGAATAGGAAGTCAGGATTTTCTGAATACATGTGTGGTCAAAAGGTAAATACGACAAAGGTGTGGGAGCTCAGCAGCAGTTCAGGGAAGCTGGCATTTGCTTCCGCACTATGTGCACGGACAACTGACTCAACAGTAATCACTGTCACGTCACGCCAGCACACACGAAGATGGTTTGTGGCCAGGAACCGATCTCTAAATCTAGTCAGCTGTGCCAGGGTTCTAATGAACTATGGACAGCTCAGCAGAGATACTGTCACCATGAGAAAACCAACTCGAAATGTGCCCGGGGAGTGAGCATACACAGTTTACTCCAAAATCTCTCCATTTTAAACATTTTTACTACTACTCACACATTTGGGTTATATCCCAGGAGAGTCCAGACTTACATAGGGTGGTTTATAAGGGGTGCTGGAATCCGAGGGGATGGGTGCTCCATCCCTGTCACCTTCCATCTGTTTGAAGTGATGCTTGGGACAGGAAGGGCTGTCAGGAACATGCCACGAGTGGCCATCAGAAATGGATTTACCTGAAACAAAAATTAGCAAGTGACAGTCCATTCTCTCCAACCAAAGGACTCATGTTTAGTGACACAAAAAAGGTCATGGGTAACATGGCATCAGGTTACAGTATAAAAATGAGTTCTGCAGCTTTCCTTGCAAAGCATGCATGTTTGCAAAATATCAGTACGTCCCAGAAGGGAATGAAATGAGTCATGCAACTGAGTGACATTGTGCCTTCACTAGATGGGTTCACAATGGAGCACGACAAACAAGATTTGCTGTGGGATGAGTGGCGTCTGGAGCCGGGGTCTCAAGTGGTGGGGATGTTGGGCGGCAAGGCTGGGTCTGGGGGCCTCCC
The DNA here is from genome assembly GCF_020740605.2 of Lemur catta. Classification (NCBI taxonomy): domain Eukaryota; kingdom Metazoa; phylum Chordata; class Mammalia; order Primates; family Lemuridae; genus Lemur; species Lemur catta. Next base: position 33,887,572 of record NC_059128.1, read on the forward strand.
AGGAGTGGGGATCAGAGTGAACATCAGGAGGGACTTGGGAACCAGGGGGCTGCTGTGGCTCTCCCCCACCCCCACTGCAGAGGGCAGAGGCTAAAGCTCACAGCTGGAAAGCAAAGTTTCTTCTCCTGCAGCAAATGCAATAGCACCTCTACCCCCACCCACCCTCTCCCCAGGAGATCACCCTAAGCAAGGAAATAGTTCCAGACCAAGCCACCACAAAGAAAGCTTGGCCCATGCCAAAGGACTTCGGTTAGATGGAGGAAAAATAAAAAAAAAAATAAGGCACCATGAAAAAGTCCCTTCTGCACAGGCCTGGGGGAAGGGAGAGGGATGGCGTGGAGACCATTCTGTTGGGCGGGGTTTTGTCAGGAGCACGCGGGAATGGGTGAGCACGGCAGTGTAAATACACCATGACACGAGGACCAAGGCGCATGGTGTCCACAGAAGGCGGAGGGCAGACATGACATGGAGCAAGGTTTGGGATGCGGTGTGCGCCACAGGGTACTGCCATGTTGAGACACATGCATGGGCAGGGGCCTACCAGAAGACGCTTTCAAAGTTTTTGTGGTCATTTTAAGATATGCCTCAGGATTTTCAGGGATTTCTACATCTGAAAAAGAATAATGTCATTTTCCTCACTTGGAGGTGCCTGTAGATTAACGCTGAGTATTAAGTTAACATAGTAGGAACACTGTCAGCTGGAAGGAGAAAACTACCCTTTGCCTTTTTAAGTAAAAGGATTTTGAAAACTGGAAGGATTTTTTTCCAGCCAACTCCTGACTGTTGGAAGCAGCTGCGGGGAGCACAGGACTGGGGCCGCTTTATCTACTGATACTCCAGAGCCCTCGGTGAATAGCCGCAATGTGCAAATGTGAATTTCATTTCTTTTTTCCCTTCATGCCACCTGTAACAGGAGTGAGCCTACTCCCAGCTAAGTCAGGGGTGGGCAGGCCAGACCACAGGAAGCCACAGGTTGGGTGGGCCGCCAGCTGGACTCTGGGTCCGAGAGCTGGCCGTGTTGCTAAGGGGCTGAAAACACAGCCAAGCGGGTCAACCCCAAGGGCCGCGGGAACCGGGCCATTACCTGACAGTGCACTGTAGTACGGGCCCTCCTCTTCTTCTTCGTGAGAGGAGGAGCCCCCCACGTCACCTGTGTGGTCCCACTCCAGAGGGATGGAGTCCACGCTGACCGGGGTCTCGCAGCCAGACCGCTCGTGCCCCGGTGCCGGCGGCACTAGATGACAGAGGGACTGAGGGGACGCGGGCTCCTCGCTCTCTCCCCTTTTACGCCACGAGTCGGTCTGGATCTCTCTGGGGTCTTCCATGTCCGTTTCATTCTCAGAAGCCTCCTTTTCGTCTTCCAAGCCCTATACAGGAGTATCCAGTTTTTCGAATTAACCAAATCTTAGGATATTGCACTTATTGCCCAGCAGTTTCCGAAAATGACCACCAATAGTATTTCTAAGGTAGCTTTTTTTTTTTTTTGAGACAGAGTCTCACTCTGTTGCCTGGGCTAGAGTGCCGTGGCATCAGCCTAGCTCACAGCAACCTCAAACTCCTGGGCTCAAGCGATCCTCCTGCCTCAGCCTCCTGAGTAGCTGGGACTACAGGCATGCACCACCACGCCCAGCTAATTTTTTCTGTATATATTTTTAGCTGTCCAGATCATTTCTTTTCTATTTTTAGTAGAGACAGGGTCTCGCTCTTGCTCAGGCTGGTCTCAAACTCCTGAACTCGAGCAATCCTCCCACCTCGGCCTCCCAGAGTGCTAGGATTACAGGCGTGAGCCAACGCGCCCGGCCTAAGGTAGCTTTTAAAAGAATCGGGTTTCCAGGTCCTGTTTCTGGTTATTCTAGTTTAGACAATCTGGAGTGGGGCTTAGATTCCATATTTTCCAAAAACTTCAGCTTTATTTCCCAGGGAAAAAAGCTGAAGTTTGATAATCTGAGTTAAATAACTTTATCAAGAAGATAAGGAAATAGTGGCTAAAGTTTCATTGATGGTTAATGGCAGGTTCCTTCATGAATCAGAATATTTTTAAAAACAATGCTAGAATGTTCTGGATAAGATTCACAGCTTCAGGGACCACACACACCGGGTTCTTCCTTATCCCCCACTCTAACTGTTCAGCATCTGCATTCTGCTTGGTGCTATAACGTAATGCCTCTCTCAGTCTAGGAAAAATGACTGTATAATATTGCTATACTTCAAAATGAGAAATTAGAGGGTAATTTTTGAGGCTACGTCTGATGAAGAAATAACTACATTTGAAGCTGGCCAGTTGTAGACAAAAACAAAGAAAAAGTGACCAGTCATGCTGGTCAATGGTCATTGTTAAAGCTTGTGGCACACAAAGGCAGTGAACTTTGAAAAATGGCCCAAAATCCACCTGAGCTACCCCAGAAGGCCCTTTTTGTCAAGGAAAACATCGGAGTTGCTTTTGAAAACTGGTGTATTTAACACTTTAAAGGTGAGAACAAGGTACCAGAAAGGCACAGATATTAAAAGCTTCCAGAAACTAAGATAGAGGGAAAGGCAAACACGTTCCCAAGTTACTAACGTAATCAAAACCAGAGGAGTCGTCAATAATTCTAGGGGCACTGACACATGCCACAAAAGCCCTGTGCCAAGGAAATACATTGAAAACAGATCAGAGGAGCAAGAACTTTCAGAAATGCCATCCTTTCTACCAGGTAATGGGAACTTGTCAGTTATTGTGGTTCTATGGTAATAAACGTGAAAATAAAATTTTTCAATGTAGCTTTTTTACCAAAAAAATCAACCACAGCTAACCATTACAAGATGGATTTCCCCATTCTTTAAAAATTCAGTCAAACGTGAGCTTTGAGCCGCTCAGGAGCCCTTGGAGGCGGTGTTGCCTTACCGCGGGGCGGGAGGTCAGCCGCCGGTGGAACCGCGAGACCCTGCCGAACACCTCTTGGCAGTACCGGTGGAGCTCCTCCAACTCGTCTTCGATCAGCACGGCGTCCAGGGGCTCGCTCTTCTGAATCAGCTGCTCCCCAAACACGATGAGCTGATCAATCTTGTTGGTGTTTAATGTAATCTCCTGTTGGAAGCCCTGTTTAGAGACGAGAAAGAAAGGCCTTCAAAGAAAGAAAGTTCCCCTGAGCGTCTAGACAGCATCTGTTCCTCATAACAGGACCACAGGAAAAAGGCATCCAAACGTCATTCTTGTTTTGTCCCTTCACCTAAGTACTCCAGCCTCGCCAATTTTGACCTGAGTGACAATGAAGATTTAAGAATTTAAAATGATTGTACCTATTTTTTTTTCCTCCTCCTTCTGGGCACTGATTTTTCCAGTTAAAATAATTCTAAAAGTTTGACACGGATGGACATCTACTGTCACTGGGTGTGAGGGAGAGAATTTGTCTTACTGACACTTGGTAGAAACAGAAAATTTCCCATAATATGCCGCCAGTGGACATTTGCTTCTGGTGACACAAATTAGTTATGTTCCTTGGTGCTGCTATCTTTAGGAAGGCAGATTTCTATTTCTCAAGCTCTTGCCCAGGAGAGAATCGCAGTGGGATTAAGCTGTAATACAGGTGTCTGAAACAACAGGACAGCAGGCGGCATCTGTTCTTGGCCCCGGCAGCGACAGATACCCCTCGCCTGTGAGGAACAGTGGCCTCGCCTGTGATAATCCACTCGTGCGTAGGTGGATGCAGCCTGGCTGCTTTAGCGTTCTGGAATTCGCTCTCAGAGGTGGAACTGGCACTCGGCCGGCTCTGCCCCCATGAAGCTGTACTCTCTCAAGCGGCGCTGAGGAGGCGGCCCTTACGTTCAGCTGGCGCATCTTGTCGTCAGCGTCGCTCTCCGAGAAGTGCTCCACGTTGGTTAGCTGCAGGTCCATCTCTGTGAGCCACACCAGGATGCTCTCCCGGGTCCCCTCGAACTCCTCCCTCTGGTTGGTGAAATGCTGCAAAAGGGGAAGAAAATCACGCTCGTATCGACCGCAGAACGGGAGTTCAGGTAGACGGCAAGGTCTCCTTTGGCCACAAGGAAAGGGTGGCCCAGGACACCGCAGAAACACTGCATTCAGGAGCCTGGGACCTGGTCTTGGCTGTGTGATACCAAACAAGCCCTCCGCCTTCTCTGAGCCCTGGCACCTACGCTGGCAAATGAGGGAAGGTGAGGGAAAGGTGATTACGGCCCCTGAGGTCCTTTTGAGCATTTGAAATCCTGTCATTCTCTAGTCTAAGTCAGTGACTTCCCTCTCTCTGCCTTTGAGGAAACTTCTGAGGGGTGGGGCCGGGCCCCCTGCCTGTTTTCGCCTGTCAGTCTTTTGCAGAAGCTTTTGCTTGACAGAGGATTTTAGTATTTTCAAGATGGAAAAGCACCACTCTGAGGGTTGAGGCTGGCCTAGAGCCCTGTGCGCGTTCACCGACGTAATTCTGAATGTTTCCCCAGAGAAGGAAGACCCGGAGGAGATTTACTGCCTCCAAGGAAGGATGCCTCTCAGGTTGCCACCTCCCAGATGGGCAGCTGACTCTCAGACCCATGTATTAGCAGCACTCAGTGCCACGCGGAGCTAGACCAGTAACAGTCACATCAGCAGGAGATAAAGAACCAACGCAAGGGGGTTGTCTAGATTGCTAGAAGAGCTGGCCAGCATCTTCCTGAGAGGGTTGAAACAAACAACAAAAGCCCAGATCCTCATCTCCCTAGACTGGTTTCAAGAGTCTTCTGCCCTGAGAACAGAGCAGGGATTAAAATGACATCCTGTAGTTCCTGCCTACACTGGTCCTTTCACTTTCTACCTGGACTCACACAGGTTCACGCAGCACATCTTCTGGATTACAGACATCTAAGGTGAGTATTTCCATGCAAAAACCAAACCCAACCTACGAGGTCAGGCAGCGTGCTCCGAAACTCAGAGAATAAGCATTGTCCCCAACCTCCAACGCAGAGAGGGGACTCACGCCCTAATGTGCTTTCTCCACATCCCCCAGTGCAAGAAGCAGCGGGGCACATAAAAGCAGACAGACGGGCAAAGCCGGGCTCTGTCTGGAGGCCCCTGTGTTGCCTTCCCCAGACCCAGCGAAGCAGCGCCCCAGACTCCATGGGCAATCTGTGTGCCTACTGTCAGGGGTGACAGAACTTGTATAAAGAGATGTGTTTTGGTAACACAAATCACCTAAATGGGCTCTGCCTAAGAAGCCCCTCATGCCAATGCCTCACAGCTTCAGGTTGCTCTGTGTTGGAGAAACGTTAAGACAGCAAAGGCCTGAAACGAAACCTTCCACCCGCTGCTTTGTGTCACAGCCTGCCACTGCATATTGCGTGTCACTTCTCCCTTGCACATCTACAGGCAACCCTGGTGACGTAGAGGAGTTACTCTGAGTCTCCGCAGGATGGCCGTGACCCGCCTCTGGAGGTTGTCCCAGCGCTGGTTGCCCTCGTGGACCATCTGCTTCAGCCTGCTGGCCGTGTCCGTGCGGTTCTCCCGCGCCAGCCGCCGGTACTGCTTGTTGATGAGCTCCAGCTGCGTGAGGCGCTCGTGGATCTGCCGCTGGAAGGCCTGCGTCACAGGGGCAGCCGTCAGCGCCAGGGCGTGCAGAGAGGGCCAGGGCACCCCCTTCCAGACCCCAGGCGACCTGCTTGAGGGGGTTCATCCCCAGGGTGCGATGGCAGCAGCGGGCCACTTCACCCGTCGTGATGCTAACTCAAGAGCAGGCTTTCCAGCTCTTTGCCCAGCAGCTGGCGGCAGGCTGGGGACTGTGCAGCCCTGGCCAGCGGAAGCCGGGTCAGCAGCTCCCGCGCCTGCTGCAGGCCTGTGTACTGTCTGGAGAGCTGGGGCGGAGAGGGCTGTTTACCTCGAACCTCTTCAGCTCTTCCTTGGCGCCCGTGTACAGCACCTCCGAGGAGTTCGGGCAGGCCGCCGTCCGCTCCGCCGAGTTGAGCCAGTCCTCGAAGCGGGAATAGTCATCTAAAAACTTCTGCCACAGGCGCCACGTCTCCTCGATCCTGAAGGGAAGAGAGCCACTTGACACAAGCCATCCATGTCACCCTGTGCTCGTGTGCTGCTTTTTGTCCCTGACTGGTCCCGTTCCTGATCCCGACACCCACACTGCTGGCGGGAGAGAGCCTGTTACCCCGTCTGGAAATAACCAGGATGTTGCTACTTGTCTGTGCACCTTCCTTGTGGAGCGCCAAGCGCCCCGGGGATCCTGCTCTACAAGGTTAAAGGCAGGGCTGCCCCCACACTCCACAGCTGGGTAAACAGAGGCAACGCGACCAGCCTGCAGCTACGTCCCGAACCACGGGAGAGCTGGGGAAGACTGTACACCCGTTACATTTTTCTCGAATAATCCTTTAATAAGCACTGGTCCCCCCTACTGGGCCCTCGCTGCCAATACCCGGCACATTTCTAAGTGCAGCAAACAGTTACTGTGGCCGGGGTCAGAGGGGCACGGGGCACAGCTGACCACGCTGAAGGCGTTCAGGACAGCCCCATTCTTACTTCATGCGCCGCTCCATGGACATGGCACAGATGTTCCTCCAGCGTCTGTCCAGGCTCCTGGTGGTCTGCTGGATGGAGTCACACTCGGTCTCATTTGCACAGGCGTCCGAGTCGTGCAACAGGACGTCACAGATGTTAAACACGGACTCCACCCCTGCACTGTGTTGCTCGATGTCTCGCTGTAGATCCTACGATTACAACAGAGCAAGAAACCCCTTGAGACGGTGGTGGGGGGGTGATGGTGGCTGCCCCCTCCCCACCTCCTCCCAGCCCGGTGGGTACAGTCCCAGGCTCAGCAACACGGACCGAATCCCTGTCATCTCTGTGCAACCCTTGTGCTGTCATTGCCTGACCAAAGCCCAAACACTGGTGACATCTGGGATTAACGTGCTGAGCTACGTGAAGGGTAGGAACAGTGGCGGGAGCCCTCTGGACACTGACACGTGGCACTGCGGACCCTGTGAGAGCCACCACCCCACAGGCTCTGGGTATGCATGGGATCTAGTCCCTACCACCCAGCCCCAAAGGCCTCCAGTTTAGACTTGGTTTGGGGGATGTCTTCTTTAGAAACTGACTCAGTCTTTTTAGCAGGAGCTAAAACTTAAACAAGAGAAACTCATCCTTTTATGGGTCACAGGACTCTTGAATCTACTAAGACCTTCGTGCTGTCCTGACACACACCCCGAAGTGTCCATGCTGCCACACAGGTGTCCACGGCCTCTGCAAGACCATCCCTGGACTCCACGGGACCCAGGGAGGAATTCTGGGGTACAGACCTCGCCCCCGCAATGATGGAGTCCAGCCAAGCTTGTGGCCTGGGGAAGGGTAGGGTCTCTGGAGACTTGTACCATGAGGGTGATAGTGATGCAGGTCCCCCGTTTGGGAAAAAGAACATTTATGGAGAGAAAATGCATGGTCACAGGAAAAATGGAAAAGCTCCTTAAAAATGAATGTGGCATTTTCAGTTCTCACCAGAGAATGTTTCTTCTGCACAGCATGGGTGGGCTGGGGGGAGGGGAGAGATGAGGAGCATGTTTGTTTTGCTATTCTGGATGAGTCAGGCATCCATCCCCTGATGTCCAGATTCTGGGATATGTGACATGAGACCACACCATTAATTTTAGTATCCAAATTATATTGTGAAATAGCAAAGACAAAGCTAAATTCTAATTGCTTGATAATATACCAATTTCTGAAAATTTATGACACTTTAAATAAGCCACTATTAACTATACTAAATAGTTTCCTGGATTCAATAAAGTTCAGTTTGCAAGAGAATTACAGATGGTTTGCCACCATCTGCGGAAAGGCAGTATAAGGTTCATGCCAGGTCACCTCAACAGAATAATTTGAGATTACTATTGTATTACTAGATAGGACTAATATTTTCTTACTTTTCTTTATATAAATGCACAATTCAGATCATTCTGCGTTCGGGCTGATAAGAGAGAATAAAATGCTAACATGCCAACAGGCAGTTCCTAACACAGACCCTGAGTGAAGACGAGCACCACACAGCCGGGCGGGTGGCTCACGCCTGTAATCCCAGCACTCTGGGAGGCCGAGGCGGGCGGATCGTTTGAGCTCAGGAGTTTGAGACCAGCGTGAGCAAAAAAGAGATCCCATCTATACTAAAAAAAAAAAAAAAAAAAAAAAAATAGAAATTATCTGGCCAACTAAAAATATATACAGAAAAAATTAGCCGGGCATGATGGCACATGCCTGTAGTCCCAGCTACTCGGGAGGCTGAGGCAGTGGGATCGCTTCGGCCCAGGACTGTGAGGTTGCTGTGAGCTGGGCTGACGCCATGGCACTCTAGCCCGGGCAATAGAGTGAGACTCTGTCTCAAAAAAAAAAAAAAAAAAAGACGAGCACCACAGGGTTATATTCAGAAGAGATGTGTTTTCCACTTGGGTGCCCTGCATGCCCTGTGGGGACTGATGTGCCGGGTGATTTTGTTAAGCTCTGCAGTGCAGGCAGAACGCCTGTAGTGACGGATTGGCGGGAGTCACCCTGGAGTTGACAGATAACTAGCTTTACAGTTATTACCTGTAAATAGAATTCCAGTTTTAAGAATTCTTACTGGTTCACAGAATTGTCAGAGATTTTTCTAAAATGTACTGGTATTAATACATATCCTGTTTAACTATTAAAAACACAAATTAGGAACCCTAATACTGGAACTAAATGAGTAATAGTGACAATTTTAATGGGAAATTGCCCACGACCTCATCTGGCTCCAGTTGGGTAGGGTCTAGTTGAATAGCACAGAGAAAGTATAGTCTGTGGATAAACACGAATGCCTGTATTTCAGTGGGTTCTTTGTAGTTATCCTACATTATTTATTCAGCTTATATTGAATGAAATGGCTAAAGAAACCTGATTTAAAATACAGGGTAGATGGTAATAAGAAATGAACTCTGCAATAACTTATAAAGATCATCAACATCTTGGTTAAAAGAAAAGCTCAAACATTTTCAAAAAATTTTTTTAAAAGCCTTCTAAACCACACAATAGACTATTGATGTTGTAGTATGAACTGGTTACCTTGTACAATATAAAGTGGTGGACCACATTTTAAAATGCAAACCATTTAAGTGCTAGATAAGGAACATTTGAGAGGGGCTTGGGTGGCAAGTCAGTGGGACAGGGTGGTATTGGGAAATAGTTTAGTGGGGTTGGGGTGAGGCTGAATTGGTTCACAGGGGAGGGGGCTATTGGTAATTACAGAACAGGGGAGGGTAACTCACAATCCCCATAGAGAACCAAGAAACCAAAAACCAGACAAACTAGGAGAGATACTGAAGACTCAATGAAAGTGGTATGTGATTTAAAAGTGTCATAAAATTGCCACCACTTCCTTTGCATTTTGAAGATGATCTATACCAAGATGATCTAGGCTACAGGATTAACAAGAACACTTATTACCTTATACTTAAAGGAGTGCCACATAAGAAAGGTAAAACAAAAAGGACTCTTACCAGGCCTAATCCCTCTCCCACCAGGTCCCCAAGAACATTATAATGAGGAGCGAGGGACATCATGGCTCTTAACCACTTTGGGGGGCTGTTGGCTTTTGCAGAAGGCAATACTAGGTGATCTCATGTTTTTAGATCTTATTTTTGGAAGCAGTAAAACAATTTATTATATTTAGTTAGGGAAGGAAGCATAAATAAGGTTTTTTAAAAAAACGGCTCACAAACGATTCTTTTGTATGACGCATTTCCGTTTTCAGTGGTTTAGATGGACTATTTAAGGTCTGGGTTTAGTATAATATAAACAAATGGTAACTTTTATTCTCTTTAACAAAAATTCTAAAAAACTTTCCTCAGGACATCTGTGGAGGCAGAATAATGGCCCCCCGCAGGTGTCCAGATCCTAACCCTGGAACCTGTGAGTATGTCAGATTACATGGCAAAGGAGGATTAAGGCTGCTAATCAGCTGACCTTAAAATAGGGAGATTATCCTGGATTATCTGGGTGGGCCCCGTGTAATCCCAAGGGGCCTTAAAAGCAGAAGCGTCAGCCCGACTATGGAAGAAAGGCACAGAGATACAACGTTGACGGCTGCGATGGCTCTGAGGTCTGAGGAAGGCGGCATGAGCCAGAAATGCAGTGGCCTCCAGAAACCAGAAGGGCAAAACCCCCAGATTCTCCCTTGGTGCTTCCAGAAAGGAATGCAGCCCTGCCGAGTCCTGGATCTTGGCTCGGTGAGACCCGTTTCAGATTTCTAACCTCCAGAACTACAGATGATAAAGTTGTGTTTTCAAGTCTCTAAATTTGTGGTCATTTGTTACAACAGCTACAGAAAACTAATGCAGCATCTGACTTCTTCATGGTAATGGTAGCCCTGGACACCAACTCCATAATTTTTTCTTTTTTTGGTAACCAAGGGATAAAAATTTCATCATGATGATACTGAATTTTATAAAGAATGGACCTTCAACTAGATCGAAATTATGTACTGTTTCAGTATTAGAACAACCAAGGCCAAGAGAATGGCAGTTGCTCCGAATTGTTTGTTGTGAGGAATAAATTCCCTGCACACTTCAGATTTATAAAAAGGTAATACAATTACCAGCCTTTGCCGCATTTTGCCAATCATTCTTTAGGAAAAAATATATTGCCAGCTTCCATACATTTTACCTGAAAAAACTCACCATTCTGAGTAGTTATTTGCAAGGCCTTGTCTATGAACACACTGTTCAAAGAAATTCATCCTAGTGGATCAAACTTGCAAAAAAAAAAAAAAAAAAAAAAAGCTGATAATGTTTAGTAGCTGTGACTCTACTAAGAATGGCATTAAAATCTCTGTAGTGTCCATTAACATTCCATGATACTTATAGCAACATTCTTTTCTCCACAAAGCAAAGACAGAACCTAGATGTCCTTGTGAGAAAGACACACGTTTCTGAGGCTAAGTGGGAAAACCAGTATTTTTAATTTGGAGCGTTACTAAATCATACTAGTTTGAAAGCTAGAGAACAGGCATCATTTTAAACGGTAATTGTAACAGCACTTAAAAAAAGAGTGGGCCAGGCATGGTGGCCCACATCTGTGATCCTGACACTTTGGGAGGACAAGGTAGGAGGATCACTTGAGCCCAGGAGTTCGAGACCAGCCTGGCAACTTAGGGAGACCCCATCTGTACAAAAATTTTAAAAAATTAGCTGGCCATAGTGGGTGTGCCTGTAGTCCTAGCTACTGAGGAGGCTGAGACAGGAGGATCACTTGAGCCAGGCATTTGAGGTTGGAGTGACTTATGCTGACACTACTGTACTCTAGACTAGGCAACAGAGAAAGACACTGTCTCAAAAACAAAAACAAAAAAACTCAGAAGTAATATCAAATACTTAGCTCTATTTATGGTAGCATGAAATGTCACTTATTACCATTAAAAAGATTGACTTGAACTCAAGAGAATTTGTCATCAAAGGGTTGCCTTCTGGCCTTGAACCTGGTGAAAAAGGTTCAGCCCCCAATTTTGTCTCTAAGCACCTGTGATACGTGGCTAGGATGTGCGTGGTGAAAGTTTAATGTGAAGAAAACAGATGCGAGTCTGAGAATCATGCTGCTTATAGGGTCAAAACAGAATCTGCCCCCAAGTCTGAGAAAAACCGAGGTGAACGAAAGCTACTGAAAGAAGGAGATAAACTAATCTATTTTCTAAAAAATTAAGACAAACCCAGCCACTGCGTGTGAGAATGAGCACACGCCCATGAGCCCATGGAAGGCGCGAAAGCAGATTCAATAAACCAGCGATGTCAAAGAGCAGCTGCCAGGTTGGTGCAACGACAAACACCAGCACAGCTCAGTGGTTTCACACTGCAGAATTTCCAGGGTGGGCTCAGAGCATGTATAACTGACGATCAAAATGCACTGCGTATTGCAGCTCTTGAGAGGCTTCCTAAGCTATTGGTCCAAGCACGTGCCTTATTAATAACCTTTTGTATTTTTTTTTTTTTGTTCAAAGCTCTCTCAGACACACAGAGTATGATCCTACAAAAACATTCCTTGGTTAGAAAAGTTATTTTTCTTTCAATTTACTGCCTTCCAAAACCATATTCACAAAATACAACAAAGATCAGAGTTAAAAAAAAAAAAAAGACATAATTAAAAAACCTTAGTTGCCACAAAGATTACGGTCCAAATCTCATATTCACACTACTTCACAAAAAGCTGCGTAAAAGTTGAGAGGGGAGCAACTCGAGATGCATCCTGATACATACAAGAACACGGACAGGTGGGCAGTTTTCTCTGGAAAAAGCAAACCAGCATCATGAAACGTGAACACGCTGGAGCACACAGCAGACATGGAGACCGCCCAGGTCCACACCCGTCGTGGACACCGTGCTCTTAGAAAAGCTCCTTTCTGAGAATCCCACCTGCTGCTCGGCGAGCCTCTTCTGGATCTCCTGATCGTCGCAGACGTCATACACCACAGGCTTGGAAAGCTCGGACTCAATTCGAGCCAGCCAGGTACGAAGGTTGCTCATGTTTTTGTCCAACTGCTGAATAAAAGCAAAGGTCTCCTTCAGCTTCTTCACCCTAAACGTATTTGTAGATAAAAAAAGATGGAAAACAAAAGCCCAGCATTTAGTGGTGAGAAGAAAGTGTCAATAGGGCCTTGCAGGGTAAAACGGAATCTACGTTTTTTTGATTTTATTGTGGGAACAATTCTCATGTCACCAGATACGAGTTTTCACAGAATTTGTGCCACTTTGCAAAGCTGTTGCCTGTGTTGATTTTCAAAAGGACTGTTATAATCCACCCATGCGCGTATGGAAGTCCTAACCAACGTTCCCACGTTCCCACAGTGGGATCCCCAAGACCCAGCCCGTGTTTCTGGTGAGAAGGTGAAGAGGTGACAAGAGAAGCCATTTCTTTCAAAGTTAATAAACCACTCCTGATTTTTTCTGCCCAGTGTCTGTCTTGGATATACCTAAGACTGCAGCAGCCAGAGATCTACTCTGATAGATTAAAGATGTCACACGCGTGGTTCACTCGGTGATATTTGGCCTTCGAGGCCTCGCGCGGGGTCCTTCTCTTTGAGCAGACACAGAACATGTGCCAAACCCTGCCACTTCGGTCCGAGGGGTTGCGGATTCTGTGCACATGGAACCAGCACATGGGGACACATTACGGGGCATGTGTCAGTCACAAAGGGAGGGGCAGAGGTAACTGCACGCAAGACAGTTCTAACTGCAGCCCCCCTCGCCAGTCTGCCTGAGTCCCCACCAGCCCGACTGGGCGCGGAGCAGACGTGCAAGAACACACATGGCATTGGTACAACTTGGCGCGCTCCCTGGCACGCCGACATGCTGTCAAGGGGAAACGATGTAGCTACCGAGGGAAAACAATTTTTGTTTTTTTATAGATACCAAAATAAAATGCTTCAATAAACTACTTTCATGCAAGTCCTAAAGTAGAGTGAGGATTTGCCCAGGTGATCTGTGGGATTTTTAGTTAATCCGGGAGACTTAAAAGTAATGGCAGCAATGGGAAGTTCTCACTTGTCAGCACTCACATTGGAAGATGCTACCAGAACTGCATCCCATGGCTGAGAACACTAGAAAGGTAAGTTGGGGCACTGACCCTGACATGATGCAAACACACTGCACACCATGCCACCGTCACCTCTTACGTGACTCACAACCTCCTCCCGGCCCTCCTGCCCACTTTCGGTTCTGTAGCTGAAGTGTACGTGCTAGGAGGCAAGTCTGATCTTTGCTCAAACCCTTCAACAGTCCTCACCCTACCCTGACAAACCAGTTCCACCCTATGCTCTTTTCTGTCCCTCAAGTGCTCAGTGTCTAACCCTGCGCTCTCGGCTCCTCTTTCCTCTTTCCTGCTGGGGCTTCTACCCCCGCTCCCCGAGAGGAGCTGGGCTCCCCCCTCCTCGCGTCCTGCTGCCACTGTACCTGGCCCTCCCGCCTCGCCCCTCACTCTGTGCTGTGTGGGCATCTCTCAGACACCCGCACCCAGCAGGATGGAGACTGCGGGGCCAGGCTGCACGCGGCTTGTTTCCTTTGCATGCACAGCAATCCCCCTCACTGCCTGGGGGGCAGGAAGGTGTTGACAATCGTTTGTCAAATGAATAAATGTGGATAAGCACGTCCACTACAAGCTATGATTTAAGCAGACCACAGAGTTGTGTGATTTTTTTATATTGAACAATCAACCAAGTCAAACCCAGGGACTGACTAACAGTTCCAGTTTTATTACCAGCTACGTTTATGATTTAGGGAAAATCCTTTTATGGCAGCCCCCTTATCTCTAGTAGGCTATGCACCCCCCCCTAGCTTTAGGGGGGGTAGCAGTGTCTAGGTGAGGTTAAGACAGGAGCTCCGCAGGTGAGCAGACCTGGGGCCAAGTACCACTCTCCCATCTAAGAGCTCCGTACCCTGCAAGGTACCAAGGCTTCTGGCTCCCACGTTTCCTCACTACCCGTAGAATTATCCACCTTGCAGGTGTTTGTGAGACTGGAATAAGAGGCTGCATGTAAAGCCATCGGCATGTGAACGCTCAATGACACTAGCTCCTGTTATGTCACCTGGGACTACACAATGCTGTAATGCCTTATTTATACAGCGTTGGACCTCACAAAGTTCTTGCACAAATGTTTTATTCTCAATAGCCCCGGAGGTGGGCAGGCTTGGCGGGAGGCCCTGTGGACTGGCAGTGAAGAGCACAGACCTCGTGGTTGGGGCCTGGGTTTGAGTCTGGTTGTGTTTAATCGCATCTGTAAAACCTTAACAGTAGTACCTTCCTTCGCTGGGTAGCTGAGAGGACTGAATGAGATATAAAAAGTGAACGCATTTGGCACACAATGCCTGACAGGCAAACGCCCAGCAACTATGGCCATGATGAGTTTCAAGGAGGTATGTTTTCCAAATTACAAGGATCAGTTCCCTTCAAAGCCACAGATGATTTATTAAAAGGGAAGTAACAGAATCCAGGGCCAGGCCTGGATACACCTGTAACCTAGATCCTGCCTTCATTCCCAAGGCTGTAGAGGTATACCCGCTTCACCCCAATATCTTGCCACCCTGACAGCCCAGGGACCAGAAAGGACACTCCAGACAACTGCCAAGGCAGCTGGGAACCCTGGCACTGTGGGTCAAGGAGTCTTCTGCTCTGTTTGCGAGGGGCCGTGCGAGCTTCCGGTGGGAGTAGCAGCAGCTCAGGCTTGTGACCTCTGCAGAGGTCTCCTGTCCCCCGTTCCAAGAATGATGGCTGCCACCACTGTCATCCAGCACCTGACCCTGCTCCACTGTAAGAATTCCAGCCTCTTTTTTGTTTTTAAAGAAGGTGGCTAGAATGCAAGTGTTTAAATGAAGGGAGCTAACATGCAACAAAATAACCTGGGTGCAAAAACACAGGGGACAGGTGCACCTCGAGTTCTGTCGACCTTAGGGGTTCAGTGTGCAATAAGCAGAGGGGGATGGAGAAGGTGGGGGAATGGTTTGCTTGGTTTCCCCAGGACTGTGGTATCCAAAATGGGGTGCTCAAGACAAACCAATGGGGTGGGGGATTAAAACATTAGACTTTGTACTGTTACTCCATCCTTTTAAAATTTCTACATTGTGTATGTTTTAAAATTCATAAACTTTGTTATTCAAATGAAACATCTATATCACATGCTAACATTTACATGCGCCAGTCCTGTTGTGCTTCATGTTAGCAACTCATTTAATCTTCAAACAATGCTATGAGATTGGTACTATTATTATTCCTATTTGACAGGTAAGGAAATTGAGGCACAGAGATTAAATAACTTGCTCAAGTCGCGTGGTCAATTAAATAACAGAGGCAGGATTTCGACCTGGGCAGTCTGGTCCTGAGTTGCTGTTCTTAAATACTATCATTGTGGCTGCTCACATAAATCCTGCATATGCTAATGTACACACACTGAGGGTACAGGGTAGTTTTGCTGCTCTCAGGGAATGAGATAAGTCTGGGCTCAGGGCTCCAGGATATGCTGAGGGGCAGGTGCCGGTCCACTGGGTGCTACACTCTGGGGCTCTTAGCTAGCCCTTGGGGAGGAGGTGGGAAGGTGCAGTTTCCCCTCCATGGTTTCTTTTGTAAACACTTAACCATGTGCTCTGTCTTGGCTCCTGTGCAGATCCTGAGGATTTAGTTAACTGGAAGACGGGTCTTATTCCCCAAGAGCTCATCACCTAGTTTAGATGTAATTTAGACATTATAATACAACAAAGAGGTGCTCAAGGAATAGCTATTGAGTGAATAAATGATGTTCACTCTTATCTTCCAATTTATCTAATTTTTTTATAAAAGAGATAGCCATGTTATATTTTAAAGAAAAGAGGCCAGGCGCAGTAGGTCACGCCTGTAATCCAAGCACTCCAGCCCAGACAGGAGATTACTTAAGGTCAAGAGTTTGAGACCAGCCTGAGCAAGAGTAAGACCCCAACTCCACTAAAAACTGAAAAATTAGCCAGGCATGGTGGCACATGGCTGTAGTCCTAGCTACTTGGGAGGCTGAACCAGGGGGATCGCTTGAGCCCAGGAGTTTGAGGTTGCTGTGAGCTATGATGATGCCACTGCACTCTAGCCTGGGTGACAGAGTGAGACTCTGTCTCAAAAAAAAAAAGAAGAAAAAAAAAGAAAAGAAAAGTGGCAAAGACCAGAGCACATGGGGGCCCCTTTGCCACAGAACAACATGCTATTATGAGCCACACATGCTCGCAAACCCTGGTTCCATATTGGCCAGTGACGTGCTGCCAAACAGGCACACAGATCAGACGCATCCTTAGGGCAAATTAAAGAGGAAGGGAAGGAGGGAGGGAAAGAAAACAAGGTCATGGAGAAGCTACAAAACACTCCTCCAGGCAGGATGTAACCTGTTTCTATATCCCAACTTCTGTCTGGAGATTTAATACCCCAAATGCACAGGAACATAAATGTTTTTCCTCAGCTAATCATGTTAGGAACCAGCAGACATACTGCTGAGTTTGTCTCCTTCTGTTCTGTACAGACACTGTAATCTAATGATCACCTGTCCCCGGCTAGGAAGTATCTGTCATTTGCCAACCCAGGCAAGTGACCTCCAAGTTAGGTCTCATATATCCCTCTTGAAAAAATTTAAATCTCAGGTCAATATTGAGAAACAAGGAAACTACTCAGAAACCAGACTGCTGGAGCACGGAAGCAGCCACGACACTGCGTTATATCAACCACTAAGCAGCCTGTTTATGCGGCCCCATCGCCACACTTGCTCACGTTCTGAACCCGATGCTCCTAACATTTGTCACATGTATATTTCAACAAACAACCTTTCTCCAGAAAACATAAGCATGATTTCCCAAGTGAAAAATTCCATTTCTGAGGATCAGAAAAACAAAATTTTTTTGGTGCAAAGGGGAAGTTTTCCACCTGTATAGCCTCTTTATTGGTGAGACCCACACAAAAGTAAAAGATTTTTCTGTGAAACCAAACAAAATAAGAATTATGCCTAAGAGTGCTCTAATTAGAAGAGTTCTTTTGCAGCAATTATGGGTAAAAAATGCAGAAAACAATCAAGGTGAATAAAGTTTTTCTTTTATTGTAAGCAGCGACAGATCAGAATGTAACACTGAGAAACAATTCTCTCCTCCTCTAACAAACACAATCAAGCCAGGTTAGTATCATTCTATATATACACCAAGCCTAAGTCTTACCAATGTATGATGGAGGCTTTAAATATCAAATTTATCCACACAGAATATACCTTTCAGCCCTACACTCTACATGTTAAAGGGTCTACAGTTAAATTATAAAAGCCCCAGATCAGCATAAGTTAGCCAAAAAATTCCTACGCCAATGTAGACAGCATAATTTTTAAAAAAATACTAAGGGAAACCATTAAACTATCTGAATTTGTACTGAAATAAACACTCAAACCAGCGGGCAGCTGGCAGGTGCTAAAAACACTGTACAAATCCAATTGTATCTTTTTACATGACTAAACATCTTTATAGTAAAATAATGAATTTCTCTAAGATTCTGAAGCCCTGATTTAGAGGCACAGACATGACAATACATTTCTGAGCTAATTGCCTCTGAAGCATTTTTGTCACCGGAGGACTTCCATTTTCCACCCAGCATAATCACTCCTCTGCCCTGCTTGTCA
Source organism: Lemur catta (assembly GCF_020740605.2). NCBI lineage: Eukaryota > Metazoa > Chordata > Mammalia > Primates > Lemuridae > Lemur > Lemur catta. The sequence goes on from NC_059128.1 coordinate 33,905,688, forward strand.
CAGGCAGCCTGCAGACGCCACACACATGCTGACGCCGGGGAAGAACCCATCCCCCGATGGCTGAGCTCACACACCGCACGGCCACCATCTCGTCGGTGATTTCTATTGTGACCAAAATGACAGAGCCAGAGAGCAAGACGCACAGAGACAGCAGCTGGTGCCTCAGCCATAGGCAGAGCTGACGACTAAAATGGCACTTACTGTTTATGAGAAAAAATCATTCCTGATGCTTAAGCGAAAGCTCCAAGTTCCCGGCTGCACCTCCACCTCCCGGGCCGAGGCCGCCCCTCCCCCTGCCCCGCATGCCCTCTTCACTGGCTCAGCATCTTGCACGGGGCAGGCGGACGCAGCCCTCTCTGGGGCTCCTCGCAGCCACCCAGTGATGCCGGCAGGAAGAGAAGACACCTTCTTCTCTGCTTACTGCAATTTTTAATCTCCGTTTTCTCCCTTCCCATAAACAGATATCTCCAGCTCTTTCCTGACACACACAGTCTTTGTTCTGACGCTACAGGATTGCAACGCTGGGAGAAGAAAGTCACAGTGTTATCTTGGCTATGGGTTATTTATGAAGTGCTATAAACGAAGGGAAGAAACATTTAGATTTGGGGCATGCAAAGGAGGATTTCTGTCCTCCTCACATTAAATTGCTCTGTTTCAGGTTTAAAAGAAATAGTGAAATCTGAAGCCCTCGAGTTTAATAGGAATGTCTTCCTCTACCTAGACAAGAAATTTCCCTTTGGGGGGTTTTCTGCCCTGCCATTTTGGTCCTGTGTATCATCGTTTAGGAGGGGCAGAGAGTTCATTTAGTTTCTCTGTTTTGTGCAGAATAATTCTATTTTGCAGTATAAATGGAATTTAAGACTTTGCAGAGGAAGAAATTCTGTAATTTTCCTTGCTAACTCTTCCCATAAAGTGGATATCTGAAAATTCCCCCTCACCCCTAGCCTTATCTCCTCCAGGTGGCCCTGAGTGGCACTGCTTGGTTTGTGTCTAGCCCCTCCTTTGACTCACTCCCTGTCTTATTTTGAGACTTGGTTATATCAATCATCTCTCACAGGTTCCTAAAGCCCAACATTGAGTCATTATTATATCCTCACCTAAAACACAGCAAGTGCAGGCTGGACCGGTGGCATTAAGAATGCAGATTTGGGAACAGTTCTCCCTAAATGCTGCATCTAACCCGTGCCCACGTGCATGGCTGCTCCTGCAACCTGCTAAACATCAACCTCTGAGGCTCAAGGGCACAGGCCCGATGAGGGACATCAGGCTAATCAACAGTTACCCCACAGGTTGGCTGCTCTCCCCTTGGGGGGCTCCCCTACCCTCAGGAAGGCCCGGGAGCAGCAGCCACCTGTTCCAGAGGTGGAGTGATCAGACTGAGGGGAGGGAAAATGGAAGCGGACAGCCAGACCTCGCATCTGGCGCTGTCTATGTTAAAACAATCTCTAAATCCTTCCAGCCCCACTGGATCCGGCAAACTGCTAAGACCAGAGCAAGTCAACTTTATGACTAGCAGCATTGTTTGGTCTTCCAGAAAACCTTGAGAGAATACAGATAAAAGCAGAGAAATGAAAAGCCATATCAGTTTAAAAAGGCACACATCTGCCTACTCATTCTCTAAGGGATGGAAAATAATCTTAACACACAGTTGCCATGGTAATAACTTCTCAGTTTAAAGGACCACATTTTAATTGCTACTATTATAAAGTAGGTGGGCTTTTCAGGTTGGTACGTAAAATGTGAAAATTACACTTAGTTAGAAAAGTTTCTTTTCATGGACTTGATGTTTCTGATGGCAGGAGAACAATTCAGTCTAAACAGGAAGTGACTAGTGTCTCTGAGGTCATGTGGTACTAGGACTGAGTCCCTCCTTCCTTGTCAGCAGGGTCCCAAGTCTGCTGCTGGTGCTACCATCAGAGAGAAATTCAGGAGAAAGAAAATGCATGTTTTTATTAAAGGGGAAAAAAAACCCCATGTGCCTTTTTCTTCCATAATGAACATTTAGAAAATACATGTAAGCAAAAAGAAAATTAAAATCACCCATGATTTCAACCAATAGAAAACCCATGTAAACATTCTGGGGGTATGTCTTTCCACTTAGCTGTCGCATCAGTTTCAGGCACTGAAAGCTTTCATCAGATTATTCACACATGCTTCTAGAAAGAGTCTTTAAAAAGAATCCCCCACCCCCACCCCAGGTCCCCGGAGAGCAGCTCTGCCGAGATGCACAGCCAGCCAGAACGAGTCACTGCAGACACAGCCCCACCTGTGGCCACGGAGCTTCCGCTTCACAGGACACAGCCGAGGTTTGTTTGTTTTTTGGAGACACAGTCTCGCACTGTTGCCCAGAATAGAGTGCTGTGGCGTCAGCCTCGCTCACAGCAACCTCAAACTCCTGGGCTCAAGCAATCCTTCTGCTTCAGCCTCCCGAGTAGCTGGGACTACAGGCATGAGCCACCAATGCCCAGCTAATTTTTCTATATATTTTTAGTTGTCCACATAATTTCTTTCTATTTTTTAGTAGAGACAGGGGTCTTGCTCTTGCTCAGGCTGGTCTCGAACTCCTGACCTCAAGTGATCCTCCTGCCTCGGCCTCCCAGAGTGCTAGGATTACAGGCGTGAGCCACCGCGCCTGGCCACAGCCGAGGTTTTGATTAATGAAATGGGGAGACAGTTATGGGAAACAAAAGTAGGTGGATTTTTAAGAAGTTCAAGTACAGGGTTTTTTAAAACAAGGGTAAGACACAGCTGAGATCATGTGGCAGGCTGAGTCCTCTGGCATCAGTCTCAGCAAGGGGATGACATCCAAGGACCCTCTTTTCGGAGCTTTGGTCTATGCTGGCTAAAGAAAGTTAACCTTGCATCTCTTTGTCCGTCACCCAACATTTTGTCCCTAAACCATTCTTAGGTAACCTGCTTCCTGTGAAACAGAGCACTGCACGTATCGGTAGTTCTGAACAACTATGTCATTTAGTCATCTCTCTTGCATTCAGGTTTTGCTGGGTCACTTTCAAAGGTATTATCTAAGAAATGTGAGGAAGAAGAGCTCATAGCTCCAATTTTTAAAAAAGTTTATTCATTTAATTAGACAAATGAGCTTAGTAATATATAATTAATATTTCTTGTTGTCAAATTGTATTGGGTTCTAGATAATTACACCATTCACCAAAAATATAATATAGTACTTTAAATGGCCTCTGTTGATGAAATTACTGGCATTCTTTCAAAAATAAGAGTTCAGGCCGGGCGCGGTGGCTCACGCCTGTAATCCTAGCACTCTGGGAGGCCAAGGCGGGTGGATCGCTCGAGGTCAGGAGTTCGAGACCAGCCTGAGCAAGAGTGAAACCCCGTCTCTACTAAAAATAGAAAGAAATTATCTGGCCAACTAAAAATATATATAGAAAAAATTAGCCGGGCATGGTGGCGCATGCCTGTAGTCCCAGCTACTCGGGAGGCTGAGGCAGGAGGATCGCTTAAGCCCAGGAGTTTGAGGTTGCTGTGAGCTAGGCTGATGCCACGGCACTCTAGCCCGGGCAACAGAGCGAGACTCTGTCTCCAAAAAAAAAAAAAAAAAAAAAAAAAGAGTTCAGATGTCACGAATCTAAGAGCTGACCAAGGGCCCACGAGAACTGCTAAAAGCTCCCAGAGCAGCTGTGATGGGGTCACGTGAATCCTAACGCCCACGCCAGGGCCGATGGGCTACTCTGCGAACACGCCTGCCCCGCCCAGCACTGCAACTGCCCCTGGCTAAGTTGTTGACCCCCTGAGTTGCAATTTCCCTCTCTGCAAAATGAAGGATCACACTGACTTTGCAATGTTGTTTCCAAAATTAAAATAAAATAAACTATGGGAGGAACATGACACTTAGAAAGTAAGCAACGCTGATTTCCTCCCCTCTACCTGATCAATGATGGAGCCTCTTGCCTGAAATGATCAGAAATTTAATGTATTTTAAAGGAGCCCTATCCTCAACGTTTTACCAATTCTTTTGAAATCTGCCTCTATTTTGTCGAGAATAAATCCAAAATAACAGGTTTTTCATTTTTTTCCCCCGAGTGATTTAAACCTGGTTTATTGAGGTGTTGGACTTGTGAGCACCACAGTTAACTTTGAAGGTAGAGGCTTGTATGTAGAATAGTTAAAATCTTGAAGTCATGAGGCTGGGTCTCTATGCTGGATGTCCTTCCAAATCTTCTCATTTTTAATAAGAGATGCTGTCCTTTGCCACAGGGGTGAAGCAGAATACTGTGGGTGGGACAGAAAAGGCTCACTGGTGTCCAGACTCCTGTGGCAAATGAGGCCACTGGGGTGCCCCATGTGGCCGGTTCTCGTCGGCACTGTTGACGTGTGAAGTGTACAGCCTGCCCTCCCTTCCCTTCCCCGATGGCAGTGCCCCTGTACAATGCCCAGGGTGAAGTCGTGGCAGGGATCAGACAGCTGACTTACGACAGGCCCAAGCTTGCTGCCTCAACCCACAGATTCCCCTGAAGGGTAAATTCAGCTCAGAGCTCCTTAGAGTCCAGCCATCTGTCTCACTCTGGCCTTGCTTTAAGGTAAGAGAAGTTATTCCCTCCCAAATCCCTCAGTGCTGAAGGGATTAGGCTCTCGACATGTTCTACTCATCTCAATGTTTCAAACTATAAGGGTCTGTGGTGGCAGGGAGGTGACACAACTGCCCGAGCTGAAATTCTGGTTGCATCCTATGCTGGCTGTGCAACTATGGGTAAGTTACTTAGTTTCGGTCCTCAGTTTCCTTATCTGGAAAATGGCACAATGGTGTCTACTTGTCAGAATTATAATGAAATTTAAGTGAAATCATACAGAAAAAGCATGTTGTTAAGAATATAGCTGGCCGCCAATATATATATGCTATTATTTCAACCCCTTATTTTCCCAATTGCTCTTTCCAAAAAGATCAGTGCAATTTTACCTGCTGTTTCATCTCTTTGCCACCAAGGAATTGGCTGACAGGCAGCCAAACAGGCACAGAGGACAACGAACAGCCTATTCACCTCCAACGTGATATACCCAGAACACAAATATGAATGGATCGTCACTCTAGTCCTTCAGGAAGCATAGCTAGATCTTGCTCCTGAATGATCCATGAATGGGTGTGATGTCACTGTACCCTTGACGAGTGCCAAGTGCCTGAGACTACTTAGGATACAAAGACAATGACAAAGACACAATTTAACCAACAGAAATTACATTATTATGCACTGAAACATTCATTTATTCCAACAAATACCCGAAATACTATTCCAAATCCTGGGAATAAGATAGTCAAACCCCTGGCCTCATGGAGGAAAGTCCTCTTGTCATTAGACATAACTGATGGAATCATCTCCCACTCAACAAACATGGGACTTAGAGTCATCTTAGGGAAAAAGAATGAAAATAACTACTCAGTAAACAGTGGCCTCACTGTGCTATGCTGGTCCTGTGCCAAATGCATGGCATGTGTCATTCATGTCACAGTGGACAGTGCTCTGCCACGAGCAGTGCCGTTAGACACATTTTACAGATTGAGAAACTGAGGCTCAAGAAGGTTAAATCACATACTCAAGTTTCCACAGTGAGTAAGTGGTGAAGTCAGGAATGGTTCAAACCCTGGGTTCCTAAATCTTACTTAGGTCACTGCCATGGATTCCGACTGGCTGTGGAGAGAAGTTGAATCCTGCCCAGCCTGTGCTGCCAGCCAGATCACCCCGATGTGTGTCCCTTCCTCTGCTAAGAAACCGTGAATGACTCACACTTTGTGTAGGAGGCCAAGTCTTTAGCTGAGAGTTAAAGTCTCTTAAGACTTAGCCCTAACCGAGCTTTCTATTAATAGCTTCACCTCCTACATGTGGGCCGGCAGGGCTTCTCGTCCCTTCCTGGACAGCTCTGATGCTGCTCCAGTCCTGTACCTGTTTGCTCTCAACATACTTGTCTCCCTCTCTGCCGCCAGCAGCTGTCGAGAACCCCAAGCCCTCCCTCAGGCCCATCTGGGACGCAGCCCCTCTGTGAGGCTCGTCCCAACCCCCAGCCCCACCCCCGGGAAGATGTGATCTGAGCTCTCAAACCACTTGGCTTTACCGCTGCTCAGATGTCTGCTCCCATTAACATAATTGACTCATCTTACTTCCTGCCTGCAAAGCACTTAGTCTGGTGCCTTTGCTGATTGAGTCAGGCTTACCTATGGTTTCCAATAAACAATGAAGTAAAGGAATATGCCAAATTATTACTAGTTATCCTTTTTTTTTTTTGAGACAGAGTCTCACTCTGTTTCCTGGGCTAGAGTGCTGTGGCGTCAGCCTAGCTCACAGCAACCTCAAACTCCTGGGCTCAAGCAATCCTCCTGCCTCACCTTCCCAAGTAGCTGGGACTACAGGTGTATGTACCGTGCCCAGCTAATTTTTTCTATTTTTAGTAGAGATGGGGTCTTGCTCTTGTTCAGGCTAGTCTTGAACTCCTGACCTCAAGCAATCCTTCCACCTACCAGAGTGCTAGGATTACATGTGTGAGCCATGCTCCCAGACTATTAAGAGTATCTTACTTTCATCACCCCCAATTCTTCATTCACCTTACAAGTTTTCCCATATATTCCAAATCATGTATGTGCTCAAAACATCTGAGCACACTGTAATGTAAAAGACTTGTGCAGGGCCGGGCACGGTGGCTCACACCTGTCATCCTAGCACTCTGGGAGGCCGAGGTGGGCAGATCATTTGAGCTCAGGAGTTCAAGACCAGCCCGAGCAAGAGAGAGACCCTGTCTCTACTAAAAAAATAGAAAGAAATTAGCGGGACAACTAAAAATATATATAGAAAAAATTAGCCGGGCATGGTGGCGCATGCCTGTAGTCCCAGCTACTCAGGAGGCTGAGGCAGTAGGATCGCTTGAGCCCAGGAGTTTGAGGTTGCTGTGAGCTAGGCTAATGCCACGGCACTCACTCTAGCCTGGGCAACAGAGTGAGACTCTGTCTCAAAAAGAAAAAAAAAAAAAAAAAAAAAAAGAATTGTGTGGCCAGTGGAAATGCAAGGCTGCACCAGTGGGTCTAAGGCAGGGTGGCTGTTCTGTGTGTGTCAGGTTGCCAGACAAAAACTCTTTGGCTCGGGTCTATCTTTAGAGAGAAAATTTGAAGATAGAAGACATTTAAAAGCTCTGGGCATTATCACCATTTTTCAAAGGGACATAAAATCCTCAGCTCCATTTCTGATAAGATTGCACTGGAGAACATACTTCTGATTTGGGGTCCTTTGATTTAGGAGTTGGCCATGCCCAAGTCCACACCTTAGCTTGTTTGAGGACAAGACGCTGACCACGAATCAAAGCGATGTTCACCAACGGACAAGATGCCCAAAAGAGACCTGGCACTCCCTGCACACACACCGAGGACCCCTGCCTCGAGTGTGCCGTGGGGGCAGCCACAGAACCCCAGCTCCAGAAATGGGGCCTGCGCCCTCCCCTGCCTGCAGCTGACACATCAAGGCAAGACAGACAGGTGTGATTCACTGGGGGACATGCAAGTGCTAAAGCAGAGTTTCTAAATAATACCTCCTCGAGGATCCCTTTTTAAATTAAATTTCCAACTCTCAATCTAAAACTACTTCAATTCCTGTGGAATTTTAAGCCAAATATTACTAGAGGCTGGGAAGAGTAGCAAGGATGGGGGTATAGTGAGGGTGGTTAATGGGTACAAAAATATAGTTAGGTGGTTAGATAGAATGGACAATATTTGGTAGCACAACAAAGTGACTATAATCAATACTAAGGTAGGGTATACTTTAAAGTAACTAAGAGTGAAATTGGAATGTTCCTAACACAAAGAAATGGTAAATGCCTGAGGTGATGGATACCCCAGTTACTGTGATTTGATTAATTTATGTTGTCTGCCTGTAGCAAAACATCACATGTACCCTATAAAGATATACAACTATTATGTACCCATAATAATTAAAAATATTTTTTAAAAAAGAAAAAAATACTAAGGTGGGATATACTCAAATGTAATCTTCCTATAATGCTGAAATAAGAATTTCCACTCATTCTTACCAAACTTTGCCTTAATCTCTACATTTATAAAACTGCAGATTACCTTAGAAAAAGACTGGGCTGAGTTTACTAGATCTGAGAAGTAATCGCTGTACCTAAGGTGTAAGAATCATTTTTAGTCCATTTCTTACCTTGATCCAATGACATCAAAAAGATGTTGCCAGCGATCGTTGATTTTGTTGAGCTTGTCGTCGATCTCAGAAGCTCTTGTCTTGTTGCTGGCCTTGATCAACTGGTCACCCATTTGCTTTAACCGTAACTTGTTTTCACTAAACAAATTTATCTCTTCCATGCAGTCCTGGCAAAGGCATCGAAATACAAAGCCTGGATTATTACCAAAAATTCATTTCTTTTTCAGTCACACACACAGTGGCCTCTTGACGTTAAAAAAAAAAAAAATTCTCATACCTTTTAATGCAACTCTTCAGAGAGTAGCTAAAAAGTCAAGCAACACCCTACAGGTAAATGTGAAATATGCAAGGCTGTAGTTACTTTCTTAGTTCAAAAGCCCTTCTGGCGGCTGCCTGTAGTCCCAGCTACTGGGGAGGCCAAGGGGAGAAGACCACTTGAGCCCAGGAGTTGGATACCAGCCTGGGCCACGTAGCAAGACCTTGTCTCAATTAAAAAAAAAAAAAAAAAAAAAAATCAGAAATAAGCCTCTTGGTTAAAAAATAAAAGAGGAAAAAAAAGCCCCTCTGTTCCCTCTCACGGATTTCTTCTAATCTAATCTACTATGAGCTGAGGACAACTAAGCATAACTAAATTAGCCTGATAGCAGTAAAAGTTCTTCTGAGGTTTGGCTGAGTGGTGTTTTGGGTGACTGCGGCAAGAATGTATTTATTACCTTTCCCTGTACTTAGTGACTGTTTTAAAATTACGAGCCTCATTCCTGTCGGCCTCTCCCCTTTGACAAAGGGAGGTCCTTAGTAACAACTAGAGAAACCCTAACCCTAACTGAGGGGCATGAACTAAGGAGATGAACTTAAGGAGTTATGAACCCCGTCCCCTGGCCAGACTTCCTGAGACAAAGCAACTCTCCTCAGTACCATGCCCACCTAGAATGGTCTCACACTTCCCATCCTCTGGAATCTTCTCCTTTCCAACTTTTCTCTCAGAAGGATCAAATATAGTGAGAAAGTCCCTTCGAATTTCTAAAATGCTCCTGGGAACACACCTGTGACATTCTACCTCTTTGAGTCTGGAAGTGAGGAGGGCAGAGAATTCCATGGTTGTTGTATCTGTATCCACCTGGGTACCCCTCAGCTCACCTTCTGTAACTTTTCAATCATTTCTTCAATACTAATATCCGCTGTCTGTAGAACTTTGTTTTCCATCTGCACCAGCCATGCACACAGCTCTTTATTTTTTTCATTGAATACGATCCATGAGTTGAGTCTGTCTTCGATCTCCTGTTTGCGTATAGCCACCTGTGAATGAGAATGCATTTGGCAGCCTGGCGTGGCTCAGGAAAGCACCCCACCTCTCCCCCACGTCAAAAGGACTGTGCATTTCATTCATGCTAATCAATACCTCTATAGACTTAAACCTCTATGTTTTCGCCTCTTAAAAACATAAGTTCCTTACATCTCTGATAAATGCCATAAGAAGTAATACAGACTTCCTGAAGTGTACCTGACTGAAATGATTGAGTTTTACCCAATACATATCTATTACTGTCAAGTTATATTAAAAATTAGAAACAGGAAAGGCTAGATGAGTATATTAAGTATCACCCAAATTTCTTTTGTTCTTTCAATGTGTATTAACTGACTGCTTACTACACGCTAATTTACAACTTTATGATCCAAATCCTTTCCCTTCTAACAACTGATCGAGTCCTTATACTTATCTAAGGTTAATGTCCTATGTATTTAAGTTAAAAACTATAATGCAGATACAATGTAAAGCAAATATTTGTAATGCAAATGGACCAGGAAAATTAAACTCATTTAAATATTCTAGTATTGTACTTCAAAACAAAGTAAAATAAAACAAAACCAAACCAATGCGTATCACTCATTTAATCTACTTTCCCATTATAGACTGTGGCATTTGGATGGAAATCATGGAAATGTCACCAAAAACTGGTTTGCAGTAAGCAGGCTGACCCCACAGTACCCGATGCTCCATTATGCAAAAGCAACCCCTAAGCTGACATCAGTCAGCAAAGGGTCCTCCTCTTTAAATGTTTAAAATTACTTAAATAAATATAAATGTAAATAATGCAAATCAGCCTTATTAAATGTACAAAAGTATTCCCAGGTTTTAAAAGTCTTTAGAATCTTAGAGTTAAAAGGGTTCTTTTGGTAAAGTTTTAATACTCTACTTTATAGACAGGAAAACCAAGGTTGAACTCCCTGAGATTTTCCGGCTATGTACAAAAAAAACCCAACTCTGCTCTTTTCAGAGTGAGGCAAAAATACTGAATACTTAGACATTCTACCCAGACAAATGTATTAAAAAGGCTTGGAAAAACTATCCCTAAAAAAACAAGTTTTGTGTTTCTATTCTTCGGGGCATCTATTTATCTTAGCTTTAAAAAATCCTGGCATTTTGCACAGCGCCATTCTGATTGATTTCACAACAGTAACAATTAGGAACATCTGGGCCCCAGTCTCTGTGTCTACCTTAACTTTTAGGGTACTTTTCATATATTCTAAACATTTTCTTTTAAAATTTTGAATAAAAATTCTAAAAAGATATTTAAAATTAGAGTACATTGTAAATATCAAATACTAAAATCAAGAAAGAAAAAGTGCCTGAATTTCAACTTTTTAAATACATCTCTTAATCCACAAAAATGAGATTAAAGAATTTTCCTAAGAATTATGTGTTCTTAAAACAAAGATCTTTAAGACTATTTGAATCCTTTAATTCCATCCCGATCCTGTCACAAACATACACTGTATAATACTCTAACCACAATTCCATTCTTAATAAGTAGAAGTGATCTGCTGAGATACTAAATGTAGCCACTGATCATTTCTTTTAGAGAGTTTTAGAAACAAACTACTTGAAATAAACATCAGATTGCATGTGAATGCAGAGTTCTCCCATGCCTGGGGGTACTAAGTTTAGACTCCAGCAGTGAGGCCCAGGAGATACACCCCAGTAAGGTGGAAAAGAGACCTTCACTGAGTCCTAGTTCTAAAAAACTGATCAGTACTTGTCACCTACACAAGCCAGAGAGCAGAGTCCACACATCTGATCAGAATTACAATTTCTATCCCCATTTCAGGTGACTTTTTAAAAAGGTCATTAAAAGCGTGCAAACTTCCAGCATTTAGTGCTGGAGAAACAAAAGGGTCAAATTTCTTAAACCATGTTGCTGCCTTCTAAAGGAACAGTGCTGGCCAGAGGTCCCACCGAAAAGGACCTCTGGGTCAATGAAATTAAGCTCCTTTCTACTTTGTCTGTCCTTCGGAGACATTTCAATCAATTCCCAAACAGCCGTGCCCTGCAGTGAACTGACTTACTCTTAAGCAGAGGTCCTCCCATTGTCTGTGCAAATGCTCTATTTGCTCCTTCAAAACCATCACGTCCTCCACAAGAATGTGCCGGGTTAAGTCTGCCTTCATAGTCTCAAGTTCTTTCAAGTTCTGAGTCCAGTTGGCCAAAGACTTCTCTAGTTCCTGCATTTAAACACAGGGGGAAAAGAAAGCCTTCAACTCAAGCTGCTGTTGTTTCCAAACCTGTAGGCTAATCCTTTGATTAGACTCTGGGGGAGGGGCGGCTGGGACAGGGGGAGGGAACTTCTGAATGAGAAACAGCCCAGGCCAGTGCTGCGGTTCTGGTTGGCCTGTGCCTCAACCACCTTTCTCTCAAAGGAAAAACTCTTTCCTACTTTTATTTTTATTTCTTCAGGTAGTTCAGAGTTTTACATAATTAATTCTATTTTAAAGTCATGTAAGTTTTTACATTTAGAGGAAAGCATATTTGGAGTCTAATAATCTTACACACACACACATTTTTAATTCTGAAACTACGTTACAGATAGATTGTATAAAGTGTGATTTCCCATTTTTTAAAAAATACCTAAGAAATGCATTGGTGCTACTGTGGCAATCATAAAACAGCAACAACTTCTGTTAAAAGAGAATTATTTTTGGTTCACTTTCGAAAAGAATGAGTATGTATAATGGAACGGAAAAAAAAAAGTTGTTCCCTAATAATCGACGGAGATTAGTTAGCAGATAATTTGCTCTGGTCACGAAAACATCTATCTTTTAAAATGAAGTTATCTGTCAAATCAAAACTTTTTGAATTCTAGGATTTAATCAAGAAAATTACTTTTATAACAGGGAGGAAGAGAGCCACTCAGAGTCCTCCAGGTTTTTATTGTGCTTACAATTCCCCGTGCCTGGGCACCTTTGAAGGGTCTCCGTTCCTATCTGTCAACTGAAATCTGAAGAAGATACCATGCCATTCTCGTGAGGACTACACCTGAAGCGTGGCAGCAATAACAATGTGTTAATTCTGGTTGATTTTTAGAGTTCTGGCATGATTTCATCACTTACCAGCAAGAACTTATGTTTAATAAAATGGCCCGGAGAATTGCTTTTAAAGGTTGCACAGAGATTAAGAAATGACACCTTTCTCTGAAGTGCAATCATTACGTATGTTAAATTTTTGTTACTTAGTTTTAGTCTCATGATTCATTCCAGTGAAGCTGGTGAAAGCAGATTCTGCAGTGGAACACTGTGGCAGCTACACTGCACACGGGGTTGCTCACACGCCGAGGCATAGCCCTCGCTAACCTGAAACTAGAGACCTGGGAAACTGCCACACGGCGTTTGCCGGTCAGGTGCCAAGAAGCTGAGCCCGTCCAGCGCCCTGCTCAGAGGTGTTGGCTCTGATGCCTGCACAGGAGGGCAGGGTGTTTAAGTTACCCATAGCCAGGTTTCAATCAATTCGGTTTGGATACTCACAATACCAACAATCAAAAAGTGTAGAACATTTGAATATGGACATTTTTATGATTTATAATAAACATTGCCAAATTATGTCCTCAAAGGAATGACTGTTTCCATTTCTCCACATAGTTTTTGGTGTTTCTTATACATGTAGGGTATGAGTTTAATATGTGGAATGATTCTTAGTAATTCTTTAAATTTGCATTTTTTAAATTACTAGCCTAGAATGCTACCCACTCCTTCACCCTGATGCTTCCACAAAATGTCGAGCTAATTCCTATTGAAACGACCACATCTCAGTCACAAAGGTAACTCCTCGGAGGAGCCTTCTCTGAGTCACTGGGCAAGGCTGGGACTCCTGTTTTCTGCTCTCATTGCCCAGTTCTTGTCCTCTCTGACATGCACCATGCTGATGGTTACTGACATACACACGTATGTATGCACATGGTGTGGCCATCTGGTTATTAATGGTCTTTCTGGTAGACTGTCAGCTCCACGCTGGCAGGCACAGTGACAACGCGGCTCCCCAGTGCAGCACCCAGCACCTACCACTGTGCCTGGTGCATAGTAAGTCCTCAGATATAAAAATGCATGACTGAAACGAAAGCAATTTGGCAGTATGTACCAAGAGCCTTAAAATGTGCATAAAAATTAAGTGAAAAAAGCAAGGGGTCAAACAATATATAAAGAGTGACGTCTACTGTAGAATTTTATTACAACTGATGCTCACAATTTGTACAAACATATCAAAAACCATGCTTATCTGTAAATTGAAATGACCCAGGATTTGCTATCAAACAGATGGCAAAAGAGAACAAGTCACCCAGATAAGTTTCCTTTACCTTCACTTAACCAGATAAGTTGCCTATACAGCAAACATACCTGGAAATTTCCAATTGTTTATATAATATGTGATGGAAAACTTCCATAAAGCAGTGCATCGCACAGGCCTGGACTGGACTCTCTACAACAGCAGGACAGCACTGAAGCCTTTGCCTGTGGACTCAGTCACCAGTGGGACTGTCAAGTCCCATTTCTCTGTACTACCAATTGGGTAAAGGACTAAGAAAGGAATAGGTATATACATAAATGTTGGCCTGTATGTGCATAGCGTATCTTTGGAAGAATACACAACAAATTTGTAACATAGATTGCTTCTGTGGAGAGGAAATCATAAGAGAAAAATTTATCACATATAACTTTTGCACCTTCTAAATGTTGGACCATGTGACTGTATTACTTATTCAAAAATTATTTAAAAATTAAAACTGTCCCAAGGACTCAATCTTTCAACAAGTTTTATGAACATCGATGTCCACTGTAGCAATTTTTATAATAGTGAAGTTAGAAAATAGATATTAATATAAATCTATCTACCAATCTAGAGAGCATTCAGTCATCCCACACAGCAACTTGGCTGGAATGGGAACAGAGGAAAGGAAAGCTCAGACTGGTCCAGTGCCTACATATCTCCCCCGAGGTGCGTCAGAGATGATACACACTGTTGTAGACGGGCTTCAGGTCACTTGGGATCTTTCTGGAATATGGTCATGGGTAGAACGAGCTCAATGCTCTTTGCCTCTGCCCGATTCTTTCCACTGATAGAAAGGTTGCCGAGTCTATGAAAGCCGAAAGGATCCCACTGGAAACTGAGAAGTGTGATACTTGAGAAAAATTATGACTCTTCAAGGGTTCACGTTTCATATTCTGCACAGGTTTCTAGACTTTATAGAGGGGAAACTATGTCAACTGACGGCATGACTCCAATTTCTCTCATTTGTTACCCAAGTCATGATCTAATCTAATGATACAGAGATGATAAACTCTTGAAAATTAGGGACAGGCATTTTCTTAACTTAATAAAGACATCAATTAACACATCACCAGTAAATATCATACTTAATGGTGAAACATTACAATCATTTTTTTTAAAATCAGGAATGGCATGAAGGAGCCAACTGTCAATGCTCAACATTATTCTGGAGGCACTGACCAGTGTAGGAAGAACAGGAAAAAAAAGTATAAGGATAAAAAGGAAAAAAAAAAAAATCGTCCTTATTGACAGATGATGATTACCCCCAAAGAATACATAAACAAATTATTGGAATTAATCAGAGATTAATTGGTTGAATATAAGATGAATATATAAAAATGGTTGAATATAAGAT
This sequence comes from Lemur catta, assembly GCF_020740605.2. Lineage (NCBI taxonomy): Eukaryota > Metazoa > Chordata > Mammalia > Primates > Lemuridae > Lemur > Lemur catta. The sequence goes on from NC_059128.1 coordinate 33,920,806, forward strand.
GAATATATAAAAATCAATTATATTTCTAGGCCCCAACAATAATCAATTAGAAAATATAATTAGAAAAAGGCAGTATTTTCAATAGTTTCAAAAATATTACACTAAGATTAAACACAACAAAATATGAATAAAGGAAATTATAAAACATTATTGAAAACCATTAAATATGACCAGTGGGAAAAATATACTGTATTCATGAGCAGGAGTACTCAAAATTTTTTCCCAAATTAATCTATAAATTCAATGCAATTCCATTAAAACTCTTTGGGACTTTTCATGGTTTAGCAACCTGCTTGTAAAAGTTGTGGAAGATCAAAGACCCAAGGACATCCATACTAATGTGGGAGAATAAGGTGTTATCACACTTGAAATGAAGATTTCTTATAATGAAGCACAGCAATCAAGGTAGTTAGATACTAAAGCTAAGATAAACAGACCAATGCAACAGAGAACGAAGAAACAAATCCTGCATATATGGAAACTTGCTATATGACAGTAGATTATTCAATAAACAGGCACCAGGACAATGAGTTATCCATATGAATGAAATTTAAAAAATGGATCTTTGCTTTAAAACATGCAAAAATCAATTCTTCAGTGAATAAAGATGTAAATGTAAAAAGCAAAACTTGAAAACTTTCAGAAGGAAATGTAAGCGTGTATTTTATGACTTTAGTATGGTCATAAAATCTTCTCAATGGAAGCAGAAAGTACAAATCATACGGGAAAATATTGATAAATTCATCTACATTAAAACAAAAAAAAATCCTTTGTTCAGCCAGCAACACCAAGAAAAAGGAGAAAAACAACTCTCAGATGTGAGACGAAGTTTGCAATATATATACTCAACGGCAGGGTAGTATTTAGAATAAATGAATGGTTCCTTCAAATCAGTAAGAAAAAGATAAATAACACACTGGAAAAGTCAGTAAAAGATATAAATAGGCAATTCACAGAAGGGCAAACCTGACAAGGCAATAAACCTGAAGAAATGCTCAACTGATTAATAAACTCTGAAGAAATACTATTCTCACACCCGTCAAACTAGCAAAAGCTAAAAAAAATCTGACAATACCAAGTGACTGGAGAAGGGATTATATAAATTGTTTTATTAATATATTCTTATAATGCATACTATACAGCAGTGAGAATGGATGAGCTATAGGTATCAACACTGAAGACTCAAAATCATAATGATCATGTCTGTAATCCTAACACTTAGGGAGGTGCCAAGGGGGGAGGGTTGTTTGAGGCCAGGAGTTTGAGACCAGCCTGAGTAACACATGGAGACGCCACCTCTACAAAAATTAGGAAAAAAAATTAGCTGGATGTGGTGGCATGCCTGTAGTCCCAGCTACTGGGGAGGCTGAGGCAGGAGGATTGCTTGAGCCCAGGTGGTTTGAGGTTGCAGACTATGATGATGCTGCTGTACTCGACCCCAGGGCAATAGAGTGAGTCTCTGCCTCAAAAAACAAAAAATCATAATGAGGGGAAAAGGTTGCATTATATATGCTATATAATATCTGCTTATATAAAGTTTAAAAACAGAAAATGCTTCTGTATTTCATTGAGAGCTATACACACAGGTACTATAAAGAAATGCATAAATGAACACCAAATTCAAGGCTGCAGACACCTGGGGGAGGGGAAGTACATTGCAGATCACCTGAACTGTGTTTGTAATGCTTTATTTACTCAGATGGGTGATGGTTTCATGGCAGTTGGTAATATAATTTGTAATGCCTTTTAACACATTTGAAATTTTTACAAGAAAAAAAGATATAGGGGGAAGGACACTAATTTCCAGCACAGCTTGAAGTACGAAACTATCCATTTCTTCTCAATTTTTGGAATTTGATCCCTTAAGTCCCTGAAGGAAGAAAAAAATTTAAAAGACCACTCCAGTAGGCTCTCAATGTTTTTAAATCATCGAACCTGCAGACAGGAAAGAGAAGCAGGAAGTTCCTTACCTGGAAGTTTTACTGGTCTAAACTCCTATCCATAAGTTTGCCTTGTCTTCTGCAAAGGCCTCAAATATCCAGGAATTTTGCTAGTATGGTATCAATGAGGCAGAATATAGTTTGGAAGGTTTTATAAAAATGTTATATTTAAGCAAAAACTCAACCTACTGCCTTTAAAAAAAAAAACTAAATTCTTTAGTTCATACTTTATTTTTAAAGGCAAGGTCATTTGATAAGGGAACAGCTTTTATGGTAACCTCAGAGTACATTACAGAGAAGGAGCACAGGGAGAAAGGATCCAAAGGAGAAAACCCCCAAGAGCTTAAGGAGTGAGTTTTTGCAAAAGCCCTTCTCATTTTCCAACAAGGATCACAAAAAGCATCAATTCTAATTCCTTAAGAGACCAGGTTATGTTAGAAGATGGGGAAAGCTGAACATGAAAACTCAGTTTCAGCACAGAAATAGGCAAACCAGTACTTTGAAAACAGCCACATGATTATCTTGACCGCAAGCAAGTTCAGATTCCATACCTTAATCAGCTCTTTTTCATTATGGAGGTCCTCATGAAGTTCCGGAAGAGGATTTTTACTTTGTGCCTTTAAAACTTGTAGCTTGTTTTTCAACTCCTTGATTTTCTTTTCACACTGGTCCCAGGTCTATTTGAAAACAGTATTAAGACTGGTAAGTACTTTTCTCGTTGGAATGGACAGTTCACATAGAATAGCTCATTTAACACATGTAATCTTTCCAGGAAGTGTGTTTTTATAAATCACACGGAAACCCAGTTCCTCGTCTCGAGTAGCCCGTGGTCTAGCAGAGCAGCAGGACACAATGCGACTCGATGCCTCTTTGTGGCTCACTTCAACCACTGGGTTGGCCTCTGCGTGAAAGTATTTCTTCCTCTCTGCCCCTATCCCTCATCTATCCAATCTTATTTCTATTTTAATTTCGGAAAAGTTCACCTCTAAAAGGCTATTGTAAGGACTGACTGTTAACATTGCCAGCCTTGGGCGTATGCTTTAAAAGCACTCAACCACTTTCCTTGTCTTCTTTTCCAATGTCACCCCCGATGGTCCTCTTCCCCTTTCTACAGCTTGGCTACAAAGCACTTTCAACTTTATTAACTCATTGTAATTATAATAACCTTAGGAGACAGCCTGGGCAAGTATTATCATATCTAAAACAGGAAAACTAAGGCTCAGAGAAAAATGACTAGCCCACAGATATGAGGTTAAAAGCTTAGTCGAGAACTGACCATCTCTTTTCCTCAAACCTTACACTACTGAGCAAATAGGCACCTGCGTTTTCAAGTTCAGGGTATTTACATTTGATTCATTAAGTTTCTACTGCTGAGGTTGCTAAAAGCAGACAAACACACACTGAAACACTATTCTATTCCTCAGCACAGCTGACAGCTAAACATGTTTGGATTGGACTAATTCTACGGTAACACCTCACTTAAGGGGAGGCCACTTGTCTAGCAACATGAACTATCTGGAACTCGACTAAGAAGAAAGCAAAGAGAGAAGCAAAACTTTGAATCATTATGTCTCCCACCAAACTGTTCATGTATTTACTGTTACGCTTTACAAACATGGCAGATGCCCAAAAAATGTTTGCTGGTTAATGAATTTCATACAGTCCACATACCAAAAAAAAAAATCCGGATATTTTATTGACAGGAGAGACCCTCAGGCCCTAAAACTCAGCATATACTTACTCTTAATTCAGAAAAATATCTCTGCCAAGCTTGGCTATCTAGTTTTGGTACACAAATCAGAGAGGAGAGTGAGCTATAAGCTCAGAGAAACAAAAAGTAAAATAGCTTAACATTAAGAGGAAAGAAAGAAAAACCATAAAAACCACATCAGAATTCAAAGAGCACAGCAGAGCAAAGTGGGCCAATGGGTTCATTGCAGCTCAGAATCCTTGAGAAAAACTTGGTATTTTAGCATAACAAAACAATGATGATTTTCCCAATAATGACTCAAAATCAAACAGTTTGGTTCTTAAAGGCATAATCATAAATTACCTGTGAAATTCACTTACTGTGGAAAAGTGCATTCTCTGATGATAGCAGAAAAATGCAGTATCCCTGGGTTTATTTTCATATATTATACCCAAGGAAAGACTATATGTGGAACATTAGCTTTGTGTATTGAACTGCCATCGAACATAGAAAAGTTTCCTGTTTCATAAAAGTAAATATCTTATCCCACATCCATGGTTCTCAAAAAAAAAACCAAGGGAAATACACTATCTTAATAGAATCACAAATATTTATATACTTAACGTTGAGCTTTTTCATTGCTATATTATTATTTCACATTAAGTAACTGGCATGACTCATGGATTAGTAGAACATGAGTTGGAAAACTCATGATACTGTGATTTCCTAAAATCATTTCCATTTTCACACAGCAAACAAAAATCATATGTACTGAATTTGCATACCATGAGTGGAAAACTAAGTGGTGAGTTTACCTCTGCAATGCTCTGGAACTGCTTAATCATCTCTGCTAGCTGGAGCTCTGTGTCCTTCCAGTTGTCTTGAAGCTGACTGATTCTCTTGTGAATCGACTCTTTAGTTTCTAGGTTGGCTGTGTGCAGCAACTCTTCCCCAGTTTCCAAGGTCAGTGAATAGGTAGTCTGCCATCTCTTAAAAAGGATTTCTTTATTCTAAAACAAACAAACAAACAAAAAGTGATTTGCTTAAGCTTCTGATGTGACCAAAATGTGACTGTGTGTGCTTTTTTCCTTCAGAGCTTTCCTAAAGTGTTAAAATAGATATAAATTGGACAGATCTGGTTAGACTGTACACACTCATTCACATCAGTGGCTAATGTTTTACATCAAGTAGACAAGCATACTACCAAATCAAGTGTTCTTAAAATAACTGCCAAATATTGGCGAGATAAGATTCTTAGTGTAAGGATTAGAAGCACAGAGAAATATTTAAGATTACAGGCACATAAACATGTACATCAACGTATGCACTTTAAGTTGATTCATACTTCCAAAAGCATTTGGTTTTAGGGGAAAAAAATGAACGTTTTTTTTCTGTTCTGAGTTCCTTCAACTTCAAACTTCTCCAGGGAGACATAATGTAGGCATTTTCCAAAATGGAAGCTGACAAACAACAACAGAGCACTAACTTACAAAGATGTTTTTCAGAAGACTCGAGATCATCCAAATCCAAAGGGGGAAAGCAGAATGCACTCCCAGGAGAGGCACTCGAATAAGAGAAACGGCAACGCAACGACCACACTCACTCCACACCCGTCTTTCCAACATGCTGCGCTGCTCAACTTGGCCACTTGGACAGAAGGCCTGGTCCCCTAGTCTCCCCTTGTGGTCAGCAGCACACTGTTCGCCAAGATGCTCAAGCCGAAACCTACAGTCAACCTTGGTTTAGCTTTTTCTTTACCGGCCACATCCAAACTGGTAGTGAGTCTTAGAAACCCTACCTACGAAAATATCCTTTTTTTATCTCCACTGAGATCACCCTTATTTTAGCCACCATACCAACTCTCCAAGACTATTGAAATAGCTTCCTAACTGATATGGCAGACTGTTCTTTTCATAGAATGGCCACAACAATATTCCCAGGCCCACATGTTCTTCCAGAACCTTGAACTCTTCATCAAACAGTGAGGTCTCTGTCCCTTCCTCTTGAATCCATTGGCCTTGATGATTACAGTATGGCAGAAGTGACACATGTGACTTCTGAGGCTGGGTCTAAATGGCAATAAAGCTTGTTCTTGGGACATGAGCCCTGGAAGTTATGAGTCACCATAACTTCAGTCTGGCCACTGAAGCCTCCAAGCGGCAAGATCACAGAGAATGACCCCAAAGAGCACCGGCTGTCCCAGTCCTGGCTGTTGGAATCCTTCCAGCCTAAGTGTCAGTCACGAGAGTGAGTGATTCTGCAGATGACACCAGCTTCAGCCACCATCTGACTGAAACTGCCTGAGATATCCGACCTAAGCAAGAACCACCTAACTGAGCCCTGTCACACTTAGAACTACGAGACAGAACAATGATTGCTGGTACACAGCCACAGGTAAGTGAGATGCCGGGATTCCTACATTTGTCTGATTGCCCCTATGAGGTCTTCTCTTAGTCCAGAGAATATGCCCAGCACTTAGGATAGTGACTGGCGAAGAGCAGATACTCAGTTAATATTCGGTGACTGGATGAGCGAGTGAGGAATGCACAGGATCTCAGAAGGGAGGTTTGTTTAGCTGTTCACTTTAGGTGAAGAGTCACTCTATAGCTCCACGGAACATGACCAACTACTTATTCTAATCCTACACTCATCAAGCAATTTTCTGACAGAAATCTTTGTTGCCTGGAAGAATTTGCCCCTCAAGAGTAAGCAGCACTGCTGCTGTGTATAACTACAATGGTGGTCAATTTTATACATTAATCAGTGCCTTATGAGCTTGGGTGGTGTGAGTCTGTCACCCCAAACTTCCTCTACTCCATTCACTCATCACCACTCCATGCCACCTCCTCCCATAGCCCAAGAGAGCCTGTTTCTGGATGAATGGATAAGATCGGGTTTCTGACCCTATAAGCTAGGGAGGGACCAGGCTATACTTGGATCACAACATCATAAAAAACATAAAACCAGGGGCGGCCGAACATCTTGCAAACAATGACCACCCTGTGGTTCTCAGACTGCTAGTATGCATGCACTACCTTCAGCTCATGGATGAGACTTCTGGTTTGGTAGAGGCTATGGCGATCCTGGCCCTTCACTGCAGAGAGCAGGTGACTGGTGTTGGTGAGGAAGCGGAGCAAGTCTTCCACGGAAGTGGTGAAGTACTGCCACCGCCTCACCAGCTCATCGATGTCACCCTTCCTCTGCCGAACGCTCCGGGCAGCGCTCTGCCACCGGTCTGCGAGCTTTGAGAATTCTGAAACAAATTCTGGTCTGGGGAAAACCAGATGGTTAGAGAATCCTGACATTAACATGTAGAAAAAATAATCAATGGGTAACAGAAGCTCAGATTCACTATTTATATGTACAGTGTATACGAAAAAAAAATCCCCTAACTTCTAAAAACCTGAGTACTATTCAACTTAAACATGACGGGAGCTTTGGGAGGGGGCAGCATGCAGGTTGGCAAAAGGGGTTTGGCAGAAGGTATCTGCACATAACCTGGTATTTTGCCAGCATGCATGACAGCCATTCCCTTAAACAAACTGAACCTGTTTAATATACACTATGCCAAATGCTGCATGGAAAACTAGGAAGTGGATCAACAGGAAACAGACGAACAGGTAGGTACTGTGTAATGCTATTGATTACTTGACGTAATTTTAGCAATAAAGAATATGCTTTATTGAAACTACTCAGCTAGTTCTTTTCCAAATAAATACTACCCTTCACATGAGAAATAAGGCCTTTTATTTATTATGGGAAAGTCATGCTTTGCCATACTGATCAAATTGAAATTAGCTTATCATCCTGGAATTGGCTTGAATTTGTTACTTCAGAGCTAGGAAGTTATGCTGCAAGAAGATTCAGAGGTATCTGGGTGGTGATGTGGAGGACAAACAATATGTATCAGGACATTCAGAGAAGTATTTAAGTGGCCGGTCTATCTGCCATGTGTTCCAGCCGCGTGAGTGGGCTCCCTTATCGCCGGCAGGCTGGCAGTGGGGGCTCTGCTCAGCTGACTGGCACTGCCCAGTGAGCCCAACCCCACACACACAGCATGGACAGAAGTCCCTTCTTTCACAACTAGGACACAGCTACCTGCTGGGAACAGCAGATCTTTAAAAATTATTTTTTAAACAGCAAAATGTCACCAGGGTGAGGGCAGAGAGGAAAACATACTATAGAAGAATCGTTTGGACCGGGCACAGTGGCTCACGCCTGTAATCCTAGCACTCTGGGAGGCCGAGGCAAGAGGATCATTTGAGCTCAGGAGTTCGAGACCAGGCTGAGCAAGAGCGAGTTCCCGTCTCTACTAAAAATAGAAAGAAATTAGCCGGACAACTAAAAATATATAGAAAAAATTAGCCGGGCATGGTGGTGCATGCCTGTAGTCCCAGGTACTCGGGAGGCTGAGGCAGGAGAATCACTTGAGCCCAGAAGATTGAGGTTGCTGTGAGCTAGGCTGACACGACGGCACTCTAGCCCGGGCTAGAGTGAGTGAGACTCTGTCTCAAAAAAACCAAAAGAATCATTTGGGGTAAAAACGGTTCACTACACTTAAGTGGGTATTTTAAAAAACTTAGGGGCTGCTAACCTCACTTCCCTACCACAGGGAAAAGTGCCACCAATGTATGGCCACATGGCAAGGCCTGGTCCTCATACACAGTAAGAAGACTGGCCCCTGGTGATCTACCAACCAGTGTGGCCGCAGGGTGCCAACGTGGTCAAGATTCAGGGTGGAAGGGCCTGCCCTGCCCCCCTATATGCCCATAACCTTCATAAGTCCATCCATACAGCTTACCTCGTCTCTATTTCTGGTGTGTCCAGGAGTTGAACAGACTGGGTGACATAAGAATCAGCAATTGTTTGGTTTATAGAAACTTCAGCTTCTAACATCTGTATGAGTCCAAATATAAAATATCAGCTAGCAGAATTCATTTTATAAATCTGTAACTTACATTTCCTATTAATATCTAAGCACACAGAAGATAAGGGATGACCAGTTTTTAAATTATTTGAGCCTAACTGAAAAAAATGTCAACTATCACATCAATATCACCTATGAATATAACCTTAGAAGCAAACAGGTCTAATAACTACATCTAATACCCATTTACTGGGCACTTATTATTTGCTAGGTACTGTGAACAACACACATTGTCTCATTTACTTCTCAACTTTCAGACTTAAGCTCTATTATTATATCCATTTGAAGAGGAGGAAACTAAGGTATAAAGAAATTCAGTAACTTGAGGCCATTCAGCTTTTTGGCAGGACCAATTTTATTTGCCTTGGATGATGTTAAGGTAACAATGTAGACTTAAATCAGTTACATTAAAAAGTTTTAGTGAACTAATCGTGCACATTTTTAAATGCAGGGTCTGCTTACAACCACTAGGAGTATTTTCAAACATACATCAGCACAAGCTGATGGGGAATAGCACAGGGGGAAACTCCTCTGTGAAATTATTAATGCTGCAGATACAATTATACCAGGTGCTTCAATACTGTAGAGCTGCGGTCCCCAACCCCTGGGCCTCGCACCAGTACTGGTCTGTGGCCTGTTAGGAACCAGGCTGCACAGCAGGAGGGGAGTGGCTGGTGAACAAGCGAAGCTTCATCTGTTTTTACAGTCACTCCCCATCACTGGCCATCACTGCATAAGCTCTGCCTCCTGTCAGATCAGTGGCGACATTAGATTCTCGTAGGAGCAAGAACCCTGCTGTAAACTGCACATGCGAGGGATCTAGGTTGGGAGCTCCTTATGAGAATCTAAGCCTGATGATCCGAGGTGGAGCTGAGGTGGTGATGCTAGCACTGGGGAGTGACTGAAAATACAGATTATCATTAGCAGAGAGGTTTGACTGCACAATAAATGTAATGTGCTTGAATCACCCCAAAACCAACTCCCACCCGACCCATGGAAAAATTGTCTTCCATGAAACCAGTCCCTGGTGCCAAAAAGGCTGGGGACCGCTGCTGTAGAAAATTATTCAGTGAAAATGCAAAGGTGAGTTAAAGTACTTTAACATGCTCTTGGTAGAATGTTGTCTGCATTCTGTGGAAGCAAAGTTGCACAAGAAGCTTCCACGTACTGCAGAAAATCTAGGAGTGCTGTCACTAAAAAAAGAGAGTAGTGGACTAAAATGTTAAAACTTGAGAAATGTGTGAGAATTTTATGATCAACTGACAAATAAATTTGCTTAAAGATATACATTCTGTATTTAGAGATTGACAGGTACTCCCTATATTTTATTTAAATCTATCTTTCCCTGACTCCTGCCCCAGAGTGAGTGGTTCGAGGATGGCAGAGAACACAAGTTTACCTCACAGGTTTTCTGCTGTTCCAGGAGAGCTGGAAGGCTGTCGGCAATATTCACTTTCAGCATCTCTTCTACCTTCTCCAAAAGTTGGATCCACTTTTCGTAACAGTGAAGAAACTTTTCATTCAATCCAATTCCCTGAAGCTCACTACAAAGATTTAAAACAAACAAGACACATCCATGTAACGATGACATTCCTGAGCCGAAGCCATTAATTTTACCTTGACTGAAACCACGGCAGAGATGGGATGTTCTGACCTGAAACGCTCCAGGGCTGTGGCTGTGGCCCGAACCCATTGCCGGTTCATGTTCTGTAATGTCTTCACAGCCACATCACTAAGCGGGAGCTTGAGGCTTACTTCATTCAAATGTTCTATATCAGGTGATTGGGCTGTCAGTGCCAGCACATGATTCTATCAAAAAAAATTAAAGTCCAGATTTTTGGATGCCAATAATATATCTAGATGATAAAAAGCCCTCCTTATCTCAAAGATGATGAAAAACTGGGGCCTGAACAGGCAAATGACTTGCTCATAGTTAAATAGCTAGTTAGAATAAGAGCTGGGCCTGAACTCGGCTCTCCTGATGTGGTGCTTTTTCTAGAATACCAACCTGCACAAACAGCACCTAAACAACCCAGGGAATAGAAAGTGATCTCAGATTTTGCCTTTGAAGAATATAGAAAATGAGTTTCTAAAAAACAAAACAAAACAAAACAAAACAATAAAACACTTCTGTACCTTCAAGTTCCATTTAGTCTGCCAACAACTTGACATTCAACAGATTCAACAGGTCAAGCATGGAGCAATGAAAATTTGATCCTTAAAATAGCCCTAGCAAGGTATGGTACTTAAACACCCACATTTTGATAGAATGTGAAATCACAAGAAAGCAAACTCACCAAAATTTTATTTTTAAAAATATATTCCAGGGACAGCCTCTAGGTCAACAATATGTCAAGCAAACATCCTTAACAACATCCAAGTTATTAGTATAGAACTGTGCTATAAAATTCCAGGTCAGGGTCAGCAGACTTTTTCTACAAAGGGCCAGATCATAATTACTTTAGGCTTTTGTGGGCCATACGGTCTCTGGAACAACTACTCAACTCTGCCCTTGAAGCATGAAGACGTTGACAGACAATACGTAAATGGAGGGGGCATGGCTGTGTCCTGATAAAATTTTATTGACAAACATTGGTGGTAGACTTGGATTTGGACAGTGTGCCACAGTTTGCCGACTGCTGATGTAGGTTACAGATATTGATTCTTAGGAGTGGCAAGATCCAGAATTCTTTCTTTCTTTTTTTTTTTTTTGAGACAGAATCTTGCTCTGTTGCCCGGGCTAGAATGCCATGGCGTCAGCCTCGCTCACAGCAACCTCAAACTCCTGGGCTTAAGCCATCCTACTGCCTCAGCCTCCCAAGTAGCTGGGACTACAGGCATGCGCCACCATGCCCAGCTAATTTTTCTATGTATATTTTTAGCTGTCCAAATAATTTCTTTCTATTTTTAGTAGAGAGAGGGTCTCGCTCTTGCTCAGGCTGGTCTCGAACTCCTGAGCTCAAACAATCCACCCGCCTCGGCCTCCCAGAGTGCTAGGATTACAGGCGTGAGCCACCACACCTGGCCTCAGAATTATTTCTTTCATTCATTTATGTTTACTAAACTCAGGTACTAAAGAAGGAAAAAATGTGTAATTTTAACAGAGTATTTCACTTTTGATCTTAAACTAGCCAGAAAAATTTCAACTAATCACAACAGCCAATTCCGAGATTATTCTAGCTTACTGATGCTAATCAGTAAAGACGTCAAGACAAAAAAAAAAAATCTACTAAAAAATTACTCTGACATATTACTAAAACAGATCCCTATGTTGTCCTACCTTTTCTAGACCTTAGGGAAAATAGGACAATAATGAACGGCATATAAATGACTGTGCTCAAGAGTTACTTAGGATGCAAACAGACTGTATAACCTAACAGTAATTAGCTTATTTTGTATCCTATGGTGAGTCTAAGCCCTTAGGAAAGACAATTATTGGCAATACCAGGAATGAGTCGGGATTTTCTTCTTTTTCTTGCTGGTAGAGACTATTCAAATTCTCTTCTTCATGCATAATAAGACCTTTTAAAGATTCCAGCTGGTCCCCAAAATCCTTAAACTGTGAGAGAACAAACTAGAACGAGAGAAATTTTCATTGGAAACTATTTTCAAGTGCATATAAAACAGAATCAAACATAGTCTTGGGAGCTGATAAAAGTTCAAGTTGTTTTCAACCCTAAGCAGCTCATTATTATTTTAAATATTCATAGATAAATATTCAGAAGCCCCCTGATTTTCACTGTGACTTTGTACCTTCCCAGATGGACAGGTCACCTGCTGGAGGGGACCACACAGAGGAAGGTCAGTGAGTACTCTGCTCTCTCAGACCCACTGGTTAAATATTTCTTTTCCTGCTGGTATTGAGATGAGATACTGGAGGTCCATAGCCTTCTACGTAGCGTTTTGACAGCTTATGCACTAAAGGCTTTTTAAAAAGTGAATAAAGAATACAACAAATGGCCATGCTTTCAGTAGCCTTTTTTTTGTGTGTGAGACAGGGTCTTGCTCTGTCACCCTGGGTGTCATTCATTGTAGCTCACTGCAACCTCAGACTCCTGGGCTCAAACGATCCTCCTGCCTTGGCCTCCCGAGTAGCTGGGACTACAGGCATGAGCCATAACACCCAGCTTATTTTTCTATTTTTTGTAGAGACAGGGTCTCCCTCTTGCTCAGGTTGGTCTCAAACTCCTCGGGCTCCCAGAGTGCTAGGATTACAGACATGAGCCACTGCACCTGGCCTGAGCAGCTAATTCTATGAGTCAGTTACCCCACTCAGAAATCCAAATAACTGTGAGATCTGAGCAGTGTATGAAATGTAATACACCTGTCACTTCTTAAACTAACATGCTCAGTGAAGAAGAAATGGCTGCTTAAAACCTGCCCATGTGATTGAAGCTCAGATCATGTCTGTCTGGGGTAGCCTCACTCTGTGGTTTCTCTAAGGAGCGCTATTACTCCATGGGGTACAAAGGATTGAGGGTGGTACACAGATGTCCAAGACTAAAACTTGAAAGGAAAAATAAGATGAACCTCAAATTCATTTGCTTTCACAAGCAGCATCTTTTCCAAGTAAGCAGCCCTCTGGAGGGAGTGCAGGCGACCAGGGAGGAGCATGGGCGTGCTGGACTCTGTGGGTTGTGAGAGTCGCTCCAGAAGAGGAGAATTTTGGAGAAAGGCTTCTTTTGTCTTCTGCACATCATGCTGTAGCTCCTGGAGAAGAAAAAGGGATCACAAAACACTTCTTCCTCCTTTCTCACCACACTCCCCCCTAAGCCCCTGCTTCTCCATCAACATCTAGGAGAATGTGCGCCCTGAAATTGTGGGCATGGCTTTTTGTTACAGTTTGTTTTGAATAGCTAAAAAAAGGCTGAGCCTTCTTTAAATGATGTATGCCACTGGTGCTGTTCTGAAATCTGTCAGTTCAGAGCTAAAACGGACCACTGACCTAGAGTTGAGGCTTCTGGTACACAGAAACTGGAGACCACCTGAGTAGATTCACGTGGTTGTATCTCTAATTATTTAACACTTCAAGGGTCCGCTTCCATACCGCTTCAACAATCAACGCAACCCTGTCTCCTGCTTAGACTGTCTGACATATTAATAAATGGATTCATTTGCAGAGACCATAGAATCTCATTAATCAAGCTGATTGTAAGGCTACTCTGGAAATACCATGTGTGTGAAATTTCCGGGTTGTCTTTAAACAACAGATCAAGTAGCAGTGAATCAAAGGTACAGATCATATCTCTTGGACTCTTATCTAATTAAACTGGTTAATACTTTTTGATCCGTCCTATAGGACCAGAAAATACAAAATGTACCTGTTCATCTAATTTAAAACTAAGAAGTATTCACTTTCTGGGAATTCTTTAAAAGCAATAGGAAAAAACGCCGCAGAGGAAATTATACAACTCTTTAACATAGTCTAAAATTCACTGTCCCCACAGAAAAGGTACCAAGTCCACAATTACTGCTACAGCGAGAGATTCAGCATGTATTATTCCTAGATGCTCACACTCAGCTGAGACACTCTGGCTTTTTACCTCAGACTTCATGTGAGGCTTTGGCTTTAGAGATTTAACTGCTGAGTGAAAGGGCAGACTTGGAACAAGGTGGTGTCAGGTGCCCCTGACCCAGCGACCTGCTGCCCGGACCTTGCCTCTGAGGCACCGCCTGGTCGTCCCAAACCCACACGGCTCACCCACAGCACCTGTCCTGACCGACACCTCTGTCCCTGTGGTCTGTCTCACCCCTGAGTCACTGTCCCTGTCTATTGGGCTGATGTGGACTTAGTTTTCCAAATGGGCTTTGCACCCACCTTTATGTCCCGCAGGGCTGGGGGAAGGATCTCTGCCAGGTTGTTTCCAGACATATTGATGTTCGCGAGCTGTTGAAACTTTGCTTCCTGTTGCTTCAGCCTTGCTGTGGCTTCGGCATGGGCGCTGTCATAGGCCTTCCAGAGCTGGAGCAGACTCTGGGTCTTCTGCAACTGGTCTGCGATGTCTTGGTTTACCTGGGTCCACCTGTCAGTGCAACACAAACAGGACGCTCTTCCCGTCCTTTCCCTTGTAGCAAAGGTACCACGACACACTCTACCAGGAAGTTATCAGGAGATAGCTAAGAAGATACTGTCAAATGCTTTTTTAAATTAATGAAATCACCATTATAATAAACAAATCTAAATTAAGCTATTTGCTTGACTTTATAATATTCAACAAAAACTACAAAATTTGTGATTGGCAAGAAATGTCTATAATATTATGAATGTCTCTTCTGGATATATGGAGAAAGCAGTAAACTGTATGAAATTTTTCCACATAGGAGACACTCCCAGTTGACAGAGCATGTCCTCAAATAGGCCTTATTTAAATTATGTTTATATCAAATAAAATTTATTTTCCAATAACAAAAGCAACATGTTCCTTATATAAAAGTGGAAATGTTGCTTTATTCGATATACAGACTTTGGTATCTTACCTTTCTTTCCCATTTAACTTTTTAAAAATGTATCTTCCCATGTTATTAAAAACATAAACAAACTTAATTTTAAATGGTTGTACATATAATGGTCGGCAAATGACTTTTGGTTATTGCTGTTTAGTTTAATTGCCAAATTCCTGTTTAGTATGAATACTGAAGAAATTTGCAATTTTTGCTATTATATATAATGCTTAGATACAACTTTGTTCAAAAAGCTTTTTTTCTAGGCCAGGTGCAATGGCTCATGCCTGTAATACTAGCACTCTGGGAGGCTGAGGCAGGAGGATTGCTTGAGCTCAGGAGTTCGAGACCAGCCTGAGCAAGAACAAGACCCCATCTCTATCAAAAATAAAAAAAAATTAGCAGGGTGCACGTCTGTAGTCCCAGCTACTTGGGAGGCTGAGGCAGAAGGATTGCTTGAGCCCAAGAGTTTGAGGTTGCCGTGAGCTAGGCTGACGCCACGGCACTCTACTCAGGGCAACAGAGTGAGATTCTGTTTCAAACAAAACAAAACAAAACAACTAAACAAAACAAGCCACACAACTTTTTTTCTGTATTTTAAGATATTAGTCTTAGATTTCTGACAGAATTACTGGGTCAAAGAATATTAATATGTAAATATTTGTAAGGTTATAGGTATATATGGTTAAACTGCTTTCCGAAAGCATTAAAATATTTACATTCTCACCGGAAATACATGAGAATGATTGCTCCACAATACTAACTGGTTTAAGGGTGAAAAATGGCACAGTTGCATAATTTCTATGTATTTCAAAAATCTTACCACATTTTTTTTTCTCTGTTGCCCAGGCTAGAATGCAATGGCATCATCATAGCTCACTACAACCTCAAACTCTTGGGCTTAAGTTATCCTCCTGCCTCAGCCTCCCGAGTAGCTGGGACTACAGGTGCATGCTACCATGCCTGGCTAATTTTTCTATTTTTTGTAGAGACAGGGTCTTGCTCTTGCTCAGGCTGCTCTCAAACTCCTGGCTTCAAGCAATCCTTCCGCTTTGGCCTTCCCAAGTGCTAGGATTACAGGAGTAAACCACTACACCTGGCCAGAACTATCTCTTTAAATAACATTTTTTCTCCCCAAGTATAAACATATGTTCATTGTAAAAGAAATCAAAACCTTTTAAAACAAGTATGTGACTTTCTATTTATCTATCAATCATTTGATCTACCTCTTTACCTATCAATCAATGAGAAAGTAAAAAAAAAATGCTTCACATCTCATTTGCCTAGAGGTAACTACTATTAGCATGTTGGTACTCTTTTCTTCAGTCTTTTTGCTATGCATGTTTTTCAACATATTCTTGTGCCAAAACTGAATGTATACATTGCAGTGTGACAACTGAATTCCTTTAGCAGCAAATTGTGCTGCCACAAGTTTTGAGGGTGGCCCTGATACTGTATGTGGAGTCAGATATATTTCCATATTCTTTCTTGCCCTCTTGTCTCCCCCTCTTCCAGTAAGGACTGGGTCAAAAGCTGAAGACCGACTACAGGGTATATAATTTGGTGTCCCTTGTTCAATACTTGTTCAAAATTGATTTACAGGAGAGGCTGAATCTGCACAGAGGAAGGGTGAAGTAGGACCCTCAAAATAGCCTAAACTCTTCACCGTCTCAAGAAAATCAGCTTTAGGCCAACTTTCATGTCCTATTCATCAAAATAAAAGCCTTACAATTAACTAGGGCTACACTTAGAAAGGAGAGTTCATATCACATGACAAGCAAGCAATTCATCAAAGAATTCCTTCCAGCCTCACAAATTACCTCCCCAAGAGATATTCTCATATCCTCTTTCTTCCATATAGAAGTTTCCAAAGATGTTTAGACAACCCCTGCAGACTCCCTTCTGGCCCACCCCTCCGTCTGTGTCTGCCTCTGATTTTGGTGCTCCTGAGATGGCACTTGGCATTTAGTCTATACCCTCTCTGTAAGTGACTACACTGGACCTGTAATTAGGGCCTTTCTAGAGTGATTATACCAAACATTGCACAAGAAAGATAATAAAGCTCATGACATCAAATCTTACACCAGACCCTTCAAAACAGAAGAGATCAGAATAGTATGAAAGTCATCCTGGAGGATAAGGAAAACTTTACAAGGCCTATGTCACCTCGTTAGCCTCATGTCATTAAGAAGGATCTGTCATTCAAATGTATCTTAAAGCATACCTTGTATGAGTATCTTGGCATTTCTCTTCTATTATTTCAGCAACGGAGGGGCAGAGACCTTTGAGTTTGCCAATAACCTCCTGGAGTTTCTCCCAACTCCCTTCACTGCTCTCAGCTTCATCTTGCAGAGACTAAGAGAACATAGCAGGAATGTAAGTTTCAGAGCAGCCTGGCTAATTCCAAAGAAGGCAGGAGCTTCTCAACACTTGCTATATAACAATAACATAAACACTCAAATCTTATGGAACTGTGATAAACTATTAGGAATGGGAAGAAGACAACAACTGAGAAGGCATTCCTTACTTGAGGCTGAATTTTTAAGTACTAAGGAATATTAAGTACCTAGTACACTAAAGCATACTAAAAAAAAACACCCCGAAAACAAAACATTTAAACTGTGAAACAATATGGACCTGGAAAATTTAGGAAAATTCAATATACAGTTTTATAAAGTGTTATTCATTTGGCTCAAGTGACTCATTTTGGAATTTTCAGTTATACTTTCTATAGTGCTGTTCAATATATTATTTTGTGCTTCTCCATGGACAGCACAAACAATTATGTCCATTACTACGCTTCCTCCCATTTGAAATTTTCTGCCAATAAAGTGTGGTGCCAAGTTCTGGTTAATTTACCTGAAGGTTCTGCACCTGGCATCTCAGGGCCTCCAAGGATAACACCAGGGGCTTGCTGTGTTCCATGCAGTAACCGAATTGGATTGTCATCATATTCACTTCATCATAGAGTTTATCATAAGTCTTCCACTCCTGCAAGACTGGCTGCATGGAGGTTTTGAGCTGATTGACCTATATGAAAAGAGAAACATACCGATTTAGAAAATCATTGAGAAGACATGCTCTCTTGTCATTTTTCTCCTTCCAAGGAATCTACCACTGTATCCACTTTAGGCACTTCAACTTGAGAGTATTGGAGGAGAAGGTGGACAGGGCAGGGATGCATGGAAAGAGCCCGCTGATCAGAGGGCTCAACGCTGAAAGAGCTCAGCCTCGGCAGAGACAGCCCAGGGAAAGAACACCGGGCAGAGTTCAGTTACTCTACTAACTTACTTTTTCTTTTTTTCTTTTTTAGATCTTTGGATTTTTTTTTTTTTTTTTTTTTGAGACAAAGTCTCACTCTCTTGCTCAAATTAGAGTGCTGTGGCATCCTCCTAGCTCACAGCAACCTCCAACTCCTGGGCTCAAAGGATCCTCCTGCCTCAGCCTCCTGAGTAGCTGGGAGTACAGGCATGCACCACCACGCCTGGCTAATTTTTTCTATTTTTAGTAGAAATGGGGTCTCGTTCTTGCTCAGGCTGGTCTCCAACTCCTGGCCTCAAGCAATCCTTCCTCTTGGCCTCCCAAAGTGCTAAGATTACAGGTGTGAGCCACTGTGCCCAGCCTTCATTCCTTTTTATGGCTGAATACTATCCCATTGTATGGAGAGATCACATTTTCTTTATACGTTAATTACCTGATGGGCATTTGGGTTGTTTTCACCTTTGGCTATTATGAATCATGTTGCTAGGGACATTATGCACAAGTTTTTAGTGTGCATATGTGTTTTCATTTCTCTTGGGTCATCTCTCTAGGGGGTGGAATTGCTGACCCGTATGGTAACTCTATGTTTAACCATTTGAGGGCTGCCAGACTATTTTTCAATGCAGTTGCACTATCTTATGTCCCACTAGCAGTATGTGAGGGTCACAACTTCTCCACATCCTAACACTTGTTAGTGTCCATTTTCTTATTATAGCTATCCTAGTGGGTGTTTTTCATTGTGGTTTTGATTTTCATTCTTTTGATGGTTAATGACACTGAACATCTTTCATGTGTTTATTGGCCATGTGTATTATCTTTATAGAAATATCTATTTAGATCATTTGCCCATTTAAAAATTCTGTCCTTTTATTAAGTTGTAATAATTCTTGATATATTCTAGGTACAAGCCCCTTATCAAATATATAATTCATAAATATTTTCTCCTATTCTGTGGTTTGTCTTTTTCCTTTTTTTGATGGTATCCTTTGAAATACCAAAGGGTTTAATTTTGATGAAGTCTGGTTCATCTATTTTTTCTTTGGTTGCTTGTGCTTATATCTCAGAAACCATTGCCTAATGCACAGTCATGAAGATTTATGCCTGTTTCCTTCTAACAGTTTTATAATTTTAGCTCTTAACACTTACAACTTTGATTCATTTTACATTCATTTTTATATATGGTGCCAGCGTAAAGGTCTAACTTAATTCTTTTGCATGTGGATATCCAGTTGCCCCAGCACCATTTTTTGAGACTCTCCCCTGCCCTCCCGAATTAAATTGTCTTAGAATCTTGTTGAAAATCAGTTGATGTAAACGTTGAGGGTTTCTTTCTGGACTCTCAATTCCACTCATCTATATGTCTATCCTTAGGATAGTACTATCCACATGCTTTTTACATGCATTGTCTCATTTTTCACCCTCTATATTTTTATTATATTGCAATTATCTGTTTATATGTATTTCTTCCACTAGCTGGTGAGATCTCTGAGTGAAAGACTCACTTATTTTCTTGTTTATCTTTGTACCTCAGGCAGTGAGCATGGTGCCTCACACAGGAGATGTTTAATGCATGACTGAATAAGGTCATCCCTATTTTCCTGCTATAGTCTTGGGGGAGGAATGAGGCTGGGAGGTGCCTGCGGATTTCACTCATACAGGTTATTCCCAATTCCCTCTTGGAATAATTGGTTGAAAGTAGATTTTATTAGATGACAAAAAACTTATAGTGAGGATTCTCTAGTAACCATGGGCACATTTATAATTGGTTAGTATTTGGAGTTTCTCCTCTCTGTTGTGGGGAAATGTCAAGGTTGCAATGTCTAGAGATGCCTGTTCTCTCTTTTGGTGCTCTCCTCCTGGAAGGGGTAAGTGCAGACTTTGACATGCTTTTCGTAAGATTACCAGACGTCTTTCACGTTCTCTTTGTACTTTCTCTGTACCACTGTCCTGTGTTTCTTCCCGCCTGTAGTGTTCTCCCTAAGCTGACTAAGCTCCTTGCTTATAGAGCTCACATGATACAAGGTCACTCCCTGCCTGGGGCACCTCCCGGTACATGGTAACACTGCTTCACAGCCGTTCCTGTATAGCTCGCCAGGAAACAATGCCAGATGCTCTAATGGGCTTGGGGGATGAAGACATTTATGTCTGCATGAGTACATCAGACAAAACAAAGATAACCAAGTGCATTCCCAGCCTGTCAATGACATTAGAATTAGTGACTTTGCCTCTAACTATTCAGCACAAAAAATGGGAGTTGAAATGCTTCTCTCTACTTCAATATTTTTCTCAGTAACTTTTCAGACTTTGCTATAGAGCAGAGTCTCCGTGATGAAAGAACAACAACAGCAACAAAAAATGAGATAAAAGAAGAATATGTGAAGAGAAGTAGCACAACTGAAATGAATTCTAGTACCTGACTGATAACATTGTTCTTCTTTTGAAATAACTCATCCATTCTGGATGCTGTATCTTCTAACAAAGGCATTGCTCCACTCTCCAAAGTCAGATAACTTTGTCTCAACTCATCCAGTGCTTTGGATTTAATTGCAAGTTGATTTTCTATATCCTGGAAGGACAAGAAGAAAAGGTTTTCAAATGCACAAAACAATTAGTAAGGTTTAAGAAGAGTTCACTCTTTTCAAGTAAAAATGCCATTAATGAGTATATAATTAAATAGCATTACATCAAAGACATTTTAATCATAATATTCTTAACTCAATTACATATTACATGGCTTTATATTTTAGGAGAGTCTAGGTAACAATCATCATGGTATAGAAGAAAGGATCCAGGAGACATGGTCCCCCCATTCCACATCTGCCGTGCTGGTTCTGTGACCAGGCATAAGTCATCAAACCCCTAAGTCTCCATTTTCTCATCTAGAAAACAGCGATGATACCCCAACACAATGCAGAGCTTAGAACTCAAGTGAAACCACAAGCAGGAAGGTGATTTTAAACCTTAAAGCATCCTATAAAAGACATGATATAATCATTGGTAGTTCAGTCAGTAATAGCTTTAATATCTTTTTGTACCTCTTAGTTTATTAACTCACTCATAAGAGTTACCCCACTCTGGTCAACTCTTTATGAACACATTTTTCAGAAAACCACAGTAGCCCTCTATGCCAAAGACTACGGAGCCAGTGGTCAAGGACCATCAGAGGGCTTATTTGCCCTTCTCAGGATTGGGCTGAGAATCCAATTTGGAAAAAGTTTAAACTTTTTTTTTTTTTTTAAATTATTAAAGAACTATAAGCTTGTTACAGAAAATGTGGAAAACACAAAAGATCTTTGGCACTGAGAAGGATTCATTTTGAATTCCTCTCACCTCTCCCACTGTACGAATTTGAGATGCATTTGCACACACTCCCCTTAGCGTTCCATTTCCATCTAGATATGTGTGTTTTGAATGTCCGGCCTCAAGTTAATGATCTTTTGCTCAAATTTTACTTGTCTCTTTGAAGATTGTTTTTCACAAGAAAGTCAGCTCATTAAAAAAAATGTGATCCTTCGTAAGAATCACTGTGTGGTCCACAAGGAAGGAGGAACATGAGTGTCTTGGGGGAACGTGGTTGCCGAGCAGGTAGCCGGGTCTGTAGTCGCACTAGCCTCAGGGCAGGGTACTGACACCCAGCCCAGCAAAACTGCCAAATTACCACGTGCCAGGAGCCTTTAGGTCACTCCTGAAATGTGAAAATCGCAAACTTTAAAATCAATGAACCTCAGGGGGTCTCTTGGACTGGAAAGTAGAAAGTGGGGGAAAAGAATCTATTCCAAAAGAAACAGGTAACTATGGTTGGGAGCAGGAATGGATGACCAGAGGATGGAGCTGGAGGAACCTCCCACAGCACGACACTTTATACTTCGAGTATATGACATATTAATAGAAAATCTCCCGCCGTAATAACAATCCGTCAGTGCACTGTGGGGCGACTGTCACATGTGAGTGTGTTTGTGAAATAGCATCTGTATGGACTGGTCGCAACAGCACCCCGCAAGCAAAACAGCTTCTCTGAAACAGCCTCTGCCAGTGCGACCCCTGCAGCCGCACCTCTATCCATCTCGGCCACCCTAACGCGCTCACGCACACCCGACAACCTCATTTGTCAGCATGTTCCCTTTAGTATCCATTTCAGTCTAACTTTTTCCCTTTGTAAAGTTGTAACTTAAAACACTTCGAAAGTACTGAATCACTCCCCTTCTTTGAACTTATAAAATAGTCTTCCCAAAGGCTCAATAAACTAGAGATTTCTAAAAACACTTATCTACCCATAAGTTGTCGTATTTTCCTCCATAATGTAAAGAAGGTGATGAGAAAGGACCATTCAGCAGAGAGTTAGAGGGAAGCGACAACACAAAGAAGCAAAAAAAGGTGGCGTAACTGTAACCATGGCAGTAACAGCACATGCACACACATGCACACGACGGGGCTGCTCCTGTTTGTTTCTTCTCAGAACAACATGGATTTAGCCCAGTGGTCAGCCCTGTCACCTGACCGTGCTCCCCTGAGACCGAACAGTTCCTTCCAAGCTTCCCAACTCCCACCTCAATGGCAAAATAATTCATCTTACTTTAAAATTCCAACTTGCCACACACAAAATAGGATGAAATAAAGAAATCTTTTGCCAATTTATGGAGAGTCACTAGAATTTGCAAGTCTCCCTTTGCTGTTCTGCGAGGACCAGTGTGAAATATTTTTAAAATATCTAAATTCTCCTGAAATTATCATGAACACACTATCAGAAACCGTGGTTGCTTAAAGTATAGAAGCATTGAACTAGAGGGATTAATAACCTCATCTCACACCTCCCCACTCTAGTCAGCCACAAAATTTTCCTTGGTAATTATAATATGCCAAATTTGGCCCTTTTCCAGTCATCAAAAACTTTTAGAAACGCTTCAGAATACTTCAAACCCTAATTGTCTTAATGCTTCATCCACTCCAATCCATAAGTTTTCTAGAGTAAAGCCACTTTAGCAAGCTTACCTGAACTGAAAGACTCTACCCTGGGATAAGTCATCAAACTATACATCTATCACTTTATTTCCCATAAGCAGTGAGTAGTGAAGAAACAGAGAAAATGAAGTTTGCAGAAAAGCATCCTTTTAGGTCTACCAAAAGATGTATTCAAGCGACTACTAAGCACCTACAAATGTCACAGGTGGTGGCAGGCTTAACAGGCGTGCCGAGAGCCAGCACGGCCAGTAGAGGACAGGCGAGTTCAGTATAGCTTCTGACACGTGATGCTGCACAGGGTGCTAGAAGCTCACGTTATTAATATCAATTTACTTCCATCTGTGCCTTGTTTACAAAGATCCATCCAAAAAAGATAAAACAAGAAGAAACAAGCTAATGGGAAGTGTGGGAGTACACAGGAAGGTGCACGGCCAGTGGGTATGAGGGGAGGGAGGAGGGCAGGGTGCTCTGGCCGAGTGCTGACAAAGATGGCGGAGAGCCTCTGTGTGGGTGGGTGGGGGGAGTGGGTGCCCAGAATCCTGCAATCAGCAGCATATGCAACGGCACAGAGGCAAGGTGGGGACAGAGGAGAGATGACGCTGGCCAGGCACGTCTGGAAATTTCTTCAAAATACCTCGGCAAAAATAGTGGAAAATCTTCTATGGGTTAAACTACATCCAGGTGCAGCCAGGTACAACCAGATATGCATACTCCAGGGTGGTCGGTAAGCATTTGAATTAGGAAGCCCACATTTCGGAGGGGGCTATCATAGCACTTCTGAACTCCATGTCTCAATCAACACCTCTCATTATGCTAATAAGCCCAGTGAATACTAGAAATGGTTTTTTATTGGTGAAATCAATGACATTAAATAGCATGATGAATATTAGAAATGGGTTCTCACTGGTGAAACTACATGTACCCAAGACCAGTGGATTGGCTAAACTACTGTAGATGGAATTTTCACCCTTACTTGAACAGGATGTAAGAATTAAGTAGAGCCTGTTGCCTTCGCCCTGTAAGACAATTCCTATGAGGTTTGTGTATCCAGCCTACACTCCAAGGACTTTGGTTGCCTAATGTTGGCCATAGAAATAACGGACTCTTGCTTCTGGAATAGTAATGTGTCTGCCTTTCACGCAAAGTGGCCGCTGGTGCACCAAAGAGGGCAGAGAGCTGGGCTACACCAAACTTACAGTTATTCAAACTGTTTTTAGTGCTTGCTTGCTAATAAATGTTTCTATACATGGTGGAGTTTTATTTGGGATTTAATTACCACTTGGCAGTATGGTTATGTGGGGAAGAGCTAAACTGAATCCACTCCAAGTTGTTCAGTGGCTACTGTTAACAAAGTAAACAAGAACCACCCCCCCAATTATTTAAGACTAGTTTGATTTAGAACTATTTGCAACTCTGTGTAGGTGACAGAAGGTCATAAAGGGCCTCTAGCATTCTGATGCCATTCCAAAGCATCTGAAGAACTTCATTCTATGGTCGGCATGGAGCCACTGAAGGATAGCACTGTGACCTCTTGCATTTCAGGAGAATGAATGGAAGGAGATGAGGTAGGAGGCTGGAAAGCTGGCTGGAGGCTGTAGCAGGAAGGCAGACCTGCGATGACAGTGGTCTGAAAGAAGCTGGCTGGACTGAGACGACGGACCAGATGACAAGGCGTAAACTGAGAGGAACTAATGAGAAATCAGAGGTAGAGACAAGCATGGAAAGAGCTCCTGGGCTTCTGGAAAGGACAGTCTGTCAGGGGATGGTGCAGCACCGAACCGTGCAATGCAGGCTCCCAGCCAGGAAGGCTGTTGACTCCAAGGTGGCAGTCACCATGCCTACGTGGAAATGATACGGGGAGTGGGGAACAGGATACGACCATGTGAAAAGACCCCTTTTGGTAATGTTGCTGCTCACAGTTTATGTCCAGTACAATCCTGTAACTTTCTTGGTAGAAGCAAGACTTTCCAGTCCCAACAGTGACTGTGTGATATGTCCACGTGGTTGGCAGCTATGGTGACAGCTGAAGTGCTTTGCATAGGAGGTGACCCAAGAGGCGTGCTTAAGCAGGGTCAATCTGCACTTGGGAGAGGGCATCTCAAAGACAAAGTGACTTGGCAAAGCACAGCTGAACAAACACAGGGCACAGACAACACCCTCGGGCCCAAATGGGATTCAGACGGTGGGTCCAGGGGACAAGTGGTCCTTTTAAAACCCAGAGCACAATAGGTAGAAGAAAATCATTCTCTTCTGATGAAAACGAAGAGTTTTTGAAATGCTAAAAATAACAAAAACTTCAGAGTAGTTTTGTGAATATTGGGCAAAATAATAAAAAACACAAAAACTGGAAAGCATCTAAATCAAAATTCCCTTTAAACATTTCCCTGCCCCCATCAGGAGTACTACTCAAACCTCTTCAGAGCAGAAATACTGTGACCATGAAAATATCTCCTTTGCAGTTTTGTAAAACCCATGGAAAATTTTCTAGTACACATAAGAAAATAGTAAACATAGGGGACTTGGAGGAGTCTCCAGCAGCTGTAGCAACGTATCTTCCTCCTTGGGGCAAGACTGGTGACCCGTAGGCGAAGCTGGCATGTCGGACAGGACGCGGTTCTCACCTGACAGTCCAGGAGCAGCTTCTGGACCGAGATCACACTTTCAGGTTTTTGTAACATCTTTAGTCTCTCTTCTTGCGCTTCCATCCAGTTGTTCAAAATCTGTATCTTGTTCTCACTCTCAGTGATACTCTCCAAAAGTTGTTCTAAATGTTGTATCTATAAATGATGAATAAAAAATTACAAAAAAAACTTTCTTATTTTAAATTACGTGCTCTAAAATGTAAATGCCATGAAGTTATTTTTAAAAGAACAATGTTGTTTCTTCTCAACTTTCTAATATGTCACATAATAGGATGCTCCAATAATTTTTGAAATAAAGATTCAGAAATCAGGAAATAGAATTAAAGCTCCACTTTACAAAAAAAAAATCTCACGTTTAAAGTGAAAGCTAATTTGCTGAGAGAGCTGGCTGTTTTGGAGCTTTATAATACCTGGACAAAATAAAATTATATTGCTAACATTCACTATTTCTCATTGAGTTATCTGTTAATATATGCAAAGTATAAGAAAATTTTCTTGCTCCAAACTCTCATTAAAGTTGCTTAAAATTTTCTGTATCAATATCAATAATATCACAATTCATCAATGTAATAAATAATCATTGCCCTCAATGTCTATGATTCTTCTCATTTCTAATGCAATTTTATTAGGCTAGAATCATGGTACATATAAAAAAAAAATTTTTTTTTTTGAGACAGGGTCTTGCTCTGTTGCCCAGGCTAGAGTGCAGTGATGCCACCATAGCTCACTGCAGCCTCAAATTCCTGGGCTCAAGCAATCCTCTCCTGCCTCAGCCTCCTGAGTAGCTGGGACTACAGGCCCAAGCCACAATGCCTGGCTAATTATTCTATTTTTTATACAGACAGGGTCTCACTGTTACTCAGCTGGTCCTGAATTCTTGCCTTCAAGCAATCCTCCCATCTCGGCCTCCCAGAGTGCTAGAATTATAGGTGTGAGCCACCATGCCTGGCCTCGTATAAATGTTTATATTCTTTTTTCCAATGTCATAAGCACCCACTGTGTCATGACATATGCTGATATTAATTTTAAAATGCTGCCTAATATCAAATGGGCACAATATAATTTAATCATTTCTCTAGAGTTGGAAATTAAGGCATTCTACGTTTTCACCAATATAAATAATTTTGAGCTGAACACTTTATGCAAAATCCTTTTTTTTTGAAGGACTATTTATTTAAATGTGTAAGAGGTGACCTGGTTGGTTATGAGATAAAATGATTATGGTTCTTTAAATTTTACAAATGCTTTCCAAAAGAGTATTTAAGTCATTGTCAGCAATGTATGAATGTGACAGCTTTCAGCTTTAACCATATCTTATTAAATTTTTCTAATTTAATAAGTGTATGCTATATAATGTTTATTTTGAATATCTGATAATTGATGTTGATATCTTTCTATGTTTATTTGCTAACTGGAATTTCCTCTTTTGTGAATTGTCTGTTCATGTTCTTTGTCCATTTATGTACTTGAACTTTAATTGTATAAATCTATTTGTATGCATTCTCTATGCAGTAAACAAATCAACCGTCACTGCTAATATATATAAATATTTTTTAGGAATAAGTTTTTCTAATCTTTTCAAGATTCATGGACTGAAAAATCTACCAAAAAAGCCACATCAATTTTTTTCTTCCTTTCAGTAATCTTTTCTAAGCTGAAATAGCTTTGTCCCTTTTGAACATCTGCTTTCACAGAAAATGTCACAATCTCTGATCATCTAGTAGCCTGACATAACACTTGACATCTTCTTAAATAAAATTTCTCCTCTTCACTTGTCTAACTCAATTTCCCACTAAGAAAACTCAATAGAATATAAGAACTATTTCATACTCTCTTATATGCACCAAAGAAGAATGCTAAAACACAGGATTTATAAAAGGTCCATATGATTGAGATGATTATTGGGTTTAACTGTAAATCAATTATCTGAATGTCTTCTTGGATTTTTCAGAAAGTGGTATCCAAACCACGTATTCATCTGTGACCCAGAAACACACCTTCCTGCTGAGTGTTCCGTGTACCCGGTGCCACTGGCGGTTCATCTCCCCCAGGTGCTCTGCAAACTCCGTTCTTTCATAGCGCTTGCTTTCTACGTCGCAGGTGCTTAACTGAAGTAGTGACTGGTTAACAAAGTCAACTATCCACTGTTTATAGTCCATTTCCATTCTAAACTCCTAAAACAAACAAGCAAAATTAAACACCCAAAGCCTAAAGAGAAGTCGGTTAGATGAACTGGATTTCCCTTCATGCACTCTAGGGGACGTCAAGCTCTCATCCGTTAATTGAGGGGCACCTGTCAGGAGTTACTTTCCACTCTCCCCACCCCCCACGAGTCTGATTTATTTGAGTGGAATTTAGTTTTGTTTTTTTTTCTGAGACAGAGTTTCACTCTGTTCCCCCATCTAGAATGAGTGCCGTGGCGTCAGCCTAGCTCACAGCAACCTCAAACTCCTGGGCTCAAGCGATCCTCCTGCCTCAGCCTCCCAAGTAGCTGGGACTATAGGCATGTGCCACCATGCCCAGCTAATTTTTTCTATATATTTTTAGCCGTCCAGATCATTTCTTTCTATTTTTAGTAGAGGCAGGGTCTCGCTCCTGCTCAGGCTGGTCAGAATTTAATTACTTTAGGGAATTACACATTCCTGGGGACAGAGAGACTCGCTGCTTTCAAACAGGCTGAAAAGTCAAAGGGAACACCACAAATGGCAGTCCAAAATCAGGACCCAGGGGGTGACAAAGGGTTCCCTAAGAGAGGCTGCCTGAGAGTTGTGCTGGAATTCTGAGCCACCCTGAGGGCTCATGGAAACAACTAGATTGGAAATAGGAAGTTAAGGCTCTTCCAGAAAACCCTTTGAGGAACTCTGCCAATTTAGGCAGCTTCTCTATTCCTTTGGGGACAGTCTAGGCCTCCCAGGGTAGTTTGGGTGGCTGTAAGTTCCACACCAATCCTAAACCTACCCAGGGCCAACCATGTTTCCATTAAGCCTGCCACCTGTAGAGTTTAATCCTAGAAAGTTCTAGCACCTCCTTTGGAGACATGTGGGGGCAAACCATGTGGTATGTGCTAGGTTACTATAGCCTGCAAAAATATACACATGTAGACCTTTTAAAGATTCTACTACCCGCTGAAGTTAGGATGTGATGGTATGTAAAACAAAATCCTCTGCTAACATCATGCCTGGTGATGAAGCCACTCATCCAGCTACTCCATCAACCTGTGAGGTCTTTGAAAGCCACGACCAAGCTTGTCATTCATCTCTGTATTTATAGCATCCAAAACACTGCCTGGCATACAATAAATGTGTGTGGCTTGCTAAATGTTAATTAAATCTACTTGAAATTAAATATCACATAGTAGGCCACATTCATATCTATTCATAGGATATCAACTTTTTCTCATTCATTCTCTTACTCAAAGAACATTTATTAACACCTATTAGATGCCAGGTATTGGGCTAGGTGTGCTGGTTTAGGGAGGGCAAGGACAGCTCCTGCTCTCAGGAAGCATAGTCAAGGTAGGGAGATAGATAAGCTAACAGATAATTTAATATTGCATGATAGGAACCACTGATAGCATCACAGAGACATCTAATCCAGGAAAGTCACCTATTCCGGCTGGGAGAGTCAGGGGTGGATTTCCAAATGAGGAGATACTTGAGCTAACTCTTGAAGGATGACTAAAAGCATTTATTAGCTAGAAGTGGGCTACTGCATTCCAGGCCAAAGGCACAGCATGCACCTCGCATGAGAGCACCAGAAATGGCTGGAATTGAAAATCACTTGGTCTAGCCAGGATCCAGGGTTTACGTGGGGGAATGAAAAGATGAGACTAGGAGGTAAGGAGGGGCCAGAGTCTGTTAAAAGCTTGGGTTGTCCTGTGCTGATGGGAGCTACCAAAGGAATTTAAATGGAAAAAGAGCAAGCATACTAACTTACCTTTTTAGAATCCTCCATCACCCCATTTTCTTACCCCTAGAATTAATTTTTCTAAATTATATCCTACATGTCTCTTTGTTCAGAATTTCCCCTCCAACTGATTTGCCTTCTTATGTAATGAAAAGACTGCTGCTCCTTTTGCATAATTACCTTGTGCTTCTGCAGAAGATTTTTAACTTGAGACACAGAACCTGGTGGACGGGCAGGGTCCTCATCTGCAGTTTGATGCTCCACATTGTTCATCCAGCTAATCATTTCTGTGATTGCTTCACGAGATGGCAATTTCTCCATCTGAAGCTGCAAGAACAAAATGATTTCCATTTAATTACCTGCAGTTAACAAAATGAATCGGGGCATCACTAAAGATGATATCTGGTTTGATAAAAGGTCTTGCTTCATAATTATGTAGGCTACTCACAAAAACAAACCCAGCATTCAAGCTTAGAGTAAGTGACCCCAAAACAATGACAGTGACCTTCACATAAACTAACACAGTGGCACAGATAAACTGAGAAATAAAGTAATTAAGCCTGATTTCTCTCTTAAGAAAGATCCCATTGGAAGAGAGTTCAGTAATTAAGACCTATATTCAGCGGTGCCGGAGAAAAATAGGCAGTGTCAATGAAAATTATTGAGTCGGAGAAATAATTTTAAAAGAGTTGTGAGCTAACAAGGGAATGCTAATTCAAA
The DNA here is from genome assembly GCF_020740605.2 of Lemur catta. Taxonomy (NCBI): domain Eukaryota; kingdom Metazoa; phylum Chordata; class Mammalia; order Primates; family Lemuridae; genus Lemur; species Lemur catta. The sequence continues at coordinate 33,951,292 of NC_059128.1, forward strand.
TGCTGGGTCTTTAAACACTTACCTGGTGAAGTTTTTCTTGAATATCTGGAAGCTGAGTGATGAGCATTGTCCATTTCTGTTCAAACTGTGCTAAAGATGCTCTCAGAGTAGCTGTATCAGCTTCTTTAAGGTGAAGAAGTTGGTTCCCGGTACTCACAACGGCAGTCTTCAAGGAGGACTTTTCATCCACTTCTTTTGAAAACTCCTAAAGGAAATAGTTTTAAAATTTAAATATAGCAAGAGTAAGAGAATAATTGTTTAGAGTCCAAAACTAAACATAGCAAATATCTGAAATGTATATACATGCACACATACTCCTTTTCTTACCAAGTGTCAGGCACTATTCCAGGCAGTAGATACATAGTGGGGAACAAAAGAGATGGGGTTCATGCCCCTCAAGGAGCTTATAACCTAGTGGATTAATATATTTTTTAAAATAGCCAAGTCATTATTTCAATGGTCAGTTTTATAAGAAGCTATGGAACCCAACACAAAGTTCGTATTAAATGAACTACTTGCAACAAATTTTTTTTTGAGACAGAGTCTCACTCTGTTGCCCAGGCTAGAGTGCCGTGGCGTCAGCCTAGCTCACAGCAACCTCAAACTCCTGGGCTCAAGCGATCCTACTGCCTCAGCCTCCTGAGTAGCTGGGACTACAGGCATGCGCCACCATGCCTGGCTAATTTTTTCTATATATGTATTTTTTAGCTATCTGTATCATTTCTTTCTATTTTTAGTAGAGACAGGGTCTCGCTCTGGCTCAGGCTGGTCTTGAACTCCTGACCTCGAGCAATCCTCCTGCCTCGGCCTCCCAGAGTGCTAGGATTACAGGCGTGAGCCACTGCGCCCGGCCAACAAGTTTTTAATATTTGAAATCTTTACTATGTATAGGTTCAAGTAATTTTAAAAATATTTACATTTTAATACTAAATAACCATAGGTACAACCATAGCTACAAAATATAGAAAATGAAAAAAAAGAGAAGACTAAGGGAAAAGACCAGAAGTTTCATAAGTACAATTCATATTACAAAAGTAATATTTTCCTCCAGAAAAGTCTCAAAACAATAGAACAAAAATCTTTTTAGTAGAAATATTAATTTTGTATATAATTTAAAACCACGCATTAACTTTAACATTTAAAAATTAATAATCCTATAAGATTGTTTTCGTTTGGGGGAAGGTATTTTCTGCATTTGTCAGAGCAAGTTTCTAATTTACATATATATTTTATAGGGTCAATGAAAAATATACTTTATTATAAATGTATAAATGAACAATAGAAACAAATAGCTCTAGGTTTGAAGAACATAGCTATTAGCCCAAGTCTTATCCATTTTCCACAAATAAATACGGAGACTATCACAACACCGATGCTTTTTCCTTGATATTTATTTCTGACCAATAATTATCCAGCATATTCTATATACAACTTACAAAAAAGTTATTTATGTTGCTTCTGATTGTATCCAAGTCCTGGGACACATTGAGGGACTGTTCTTTCCAGTAATTCAGAGTTTGCTGAGATGATTCCAACCACTTGGTTAACTCATCTGAATCTCTGTTATAACTAACAGGAGCACAGTGAGAGAAAACCGAAATTAGAACTCTGATGATGACATGCATCACCAGCATATTTTCTTATTTTATTGCATATTTTCTTGTGGTCAGCCCTAACATTCAGAAAATCATGACATTTGTAAGGATTATACCATGTTTTATACCATGCCCCAAATCCGATGTTCTTGGCATTTTCTAGAACTCTCCTTTATGGCTAATCAAGAACAAAGAGGCATTTTAAAGTCTAAATTTTTTAAAAATTTCTTATTACAGCTACACAAAAGTGTACCCATGGGTAAGGACAGAGATTATTTTTATTCATCCAAGGTCCTTTATAAATTTGTTTGTAGTAAAAATGTAGCCAGTATTTATATAAATTGCATAATGGCAAACTGCTGTTGGCTGACACCAACATATTCATTTGAGGTGATGAAAATACCCAGACAAAATGCTGCCCTTCTAGTAACTTTTAAACTTTTTTAGATTAAGAGGCAGGATGAGAATGAAGTTTAAACGTTCGATGTTCTCCACCTTCCTCTGGTTTAAGATTATATCAACTAAGCACAACAAATTCTCTGAAGAACTCAAAAGACGTTTTCAAACTAGTCTGTTAACTAAAATCATTTAATTTCTTTTAAATTTTAAAATGTTTGGAAGAAGGCAGGAAAGATCATCCTCATGGTATAAAAGTAACATCTGTATTATTTTATAACACAATTCCTAGTTTCCCAAGAAATGTATAAATGATCCCCAGCAAACTGATTACATATTATCCTGTGTCTAGCAAACCGATATCGGAGACTCGAGATCCTGTTTAGCCCAGAAGAGGGACCCAACTGCTTTAAATTGTCTACACACACACCCACCCCCAGTGCAATAGGGGCCAGCATGGAAAATTTAGCTGAGGTCTAATTTAGCAGGAATCCCTCTGAGGTCTTTCTCTGCAGCAAAATGTGAAACCAATCAATCCCTAAGAAATGAGACCTGAGCAGATGCTTGAGAAGCGTTTGCAGTCTGTGCAGTTCGTGGTCAATTTTCTTGTTCAGGGACAACCACTGCTCTTCCAGTTTTGCAATCTGGCCCTCTAATTCAGGACAGCTCACAGACGCCACCAGCTGTTTGCCTTCATTCAGAGTTTGGCAAAGCCGGGCATGCTTTCCACGAATGTTTCTTTTTATTTGCTAATAAAAAAGTCACAGAATGAATTAATTAAAAAACAAAGCCTGCCAATGTATTTGCAAATACTTCATTAAAAACCCTCCACTCATTAGTGGCTACTGATGAAACATTAACATCTTTCCAATCTTCAAGAGCGTAGTCTGACTGGAGACAGGATTAATGGTTTATTGATCACCTTCTCAAGATGACAGCGTCCACCCAATGCATTGCAATGCACAGATTCAACTCTATAGACATATGGCATGCAAACAAAACCCCAACATTCAAAGATTTAGATCTGATAGTTAATCCCTCCATCTAACAACAGAAACAAAAAATGAGCTGGCAGTCTACAGGCCACATTTAGCTTGCAGACAGACTTTGTGCAACCTAAAGATTATTTTGAAAATCAGGAAATTTTACACAGCAATCAGGATTTCCAGTGTCCCTGGGAACAGTGGAAGATCTAGCCATTGCTGGTCTGCATTCTCACGTGGCAGAGGATGGCTGGAGCCCAGTAGCAGAAGCCCCCTCTAGGAGGACCCACTCTCTTTAGCATTTAGCACCCCCCAACCTTAGTTCCCGCCACTCCTCTGACTGCAGACCCAGCCAGTGTTCCTTATTTCTGTTCTCCTGCCTGGCCCCTCCCTGGGGGCATTTCAGATTGTGACCTAGACATATGAAGCGGATAAATAAGAAAATATTTCTCCATTATCCCTTAGATGCAAATACTAGGGGGGAAAATCATTTCTAGAGTCTTCTGAATGTAAAGAATCAGGAGGGAGAAAGGAAGAGAACCTCAGAAGAATAAATTAAAACAGACAGCTCATCAATAATCCAACTTCATGAAAAGACAAATGCGATTCTTCATAAATGTGAATACAACGACTCCTTCGAGAGAAGCCTGTCTAAAGGCAATTATCTTCCACAGATGGGTTCAGCTAATGCCACTAACCTTGACAGTTGTTTAATCTTAACTAAATATCAAAATAGAAGTTTTCCTATTTTCCAATTAATTTAAACCTTTTTAGCAGTTACCAAAAAAATTCCCCTCCCATTGTCCTTTTCACCACTCCCATTTATAATCTCCTCCCCCTGCCTGAGCCTGTGGGCTAGAATAAAATGTCCAACATCAATATTTTTTTTAAAAAGGCCTAATTTTCTAAGCCCTTAACTGCCAGAAACTTTATCTTTGGAACATCTCTGGGAAGTTTTAATTCCTCCATTTTACACACGGGAGACAGTCTGTGCGCTGGTCACTCAGCCCGGGAGGAGCCCAGCCGGCATTCAAACATGAGTTTGTTTGACTTCAAAGGCCACTCAACTGACCCCTGGGTTCCATGACCCACAGGCATCCACTGTTCAGGGTGATCACGTCAGCTGGACACACATACCTCTCCATGACCCTGATGGAGAATGGCCTGTGGAAGTCTATACGTGAGATGGACTTGATGAGATGTGTCTTTTTAGTTTGGCAAATTTATTTATAAGTCTTAGAATAATTCTTTTTCTATTTAATATCTCAACTCTAATAGAACCACACTCACATTTTAAGGTATATGGTCACTTTGGGAGGAAATAATCAGGCTCATATTAAGTTGCCTAATATTAGACTGTTTCTTAATATAATGAGTCTTAAAATACTATCTGTTTTCTTTTTTTTTGTTTTTTGTTTTGAGACAGAGTCTTGCTCTGTTGCCTGGGCTAGAGTGCCATGGCATCAACCTAGCTCACAGCAACCTCAAACTCCTGGGCTCAAGCGATCCTCCTGCCTCAGCCTCCTGAGTAGCTGGGACTACAGAGGAGTGCACCACAATGCCCAGCTAATTTTTTCTGCTTTTAGTTGTCTAGCTAACTTCATTCTATTTTTAGTAGAGACAGGGGTCTCTCTCTTGCTGAGGCTGGTCTCAAACTCCTGACCTCAAGTGATCCTCCCACTTCAGCCTCCACAGTGATAGGATTACAGGTATGAGCCACTATACCTGGCCTGTTTTCAACTATATTCTTTCAGTTGTTAGGATGGTACCTTCTGTATCCCTTGATTAATAACAAATTAAACAGAAGCCCCCACTCTACCCCAGAGGACCCAGATTTACCTTAGAGTTAGTCTCAATATAATAAAGTGGCAACCAGACCATCTGTAGCTTTCTGGGCATCTAGAGAGTATAAATACAGTATTCCAGGCTCTGGGAAGTTTCCATATAGGGCTAACATGCCTCTAAGGAATAGCAGGTCCCTGCCAAGTATTTCTTGTTTTAATTTTCCATCCAGTGTATTTGGGCAATAAACCTGCTTTTGAAGTTTTAAAGTTGATTATTTGATAACTACCTCTAGCCACACAACTCAGATTCTGACTGTATATATTCTAAAGTCAAAAATAAGTGTTTTAAGCTCCTATTGTGAAGATTTAACATTTTTTTTTATCTTGTTGGTTATGTCCTCAGTGCCATCTGAACACCATTTTAAGGTTTTTCTCTACAGCATCGAAATTGGAGACACGGAGACTAATAAAAACAATACGAAAAGTCACACAAGAAAAGTTTAAAAGTTTGAGGTCTTTTCTTAATGTTCGAGGCAGGTAACAGATTATTGTCTGTCTCGTAGGCTCTGTCCAATCAGGGCTTCACTACAGTAATAAAACCAAACACCGGCTTACAGGCCCCATGGTTTACAAACTTCTTTCCATTCCTCAGCTCATTTCTATACTGGTAGCCCACTGACATCCACCTCCTGAGACAGCTATAACTGGCTGGATTATCTACATTCTACAGATAAAGGAACTAAGGTTTAAAGACACAGGTCACAAAAGGTCACAGAAGTGGTAAGTGAAGGAGCTAGGACTCAAACCAAGGTCTTTAACCCCAAGCCAGACGTGCCCATGCTGACGAGCTCACAATCACGTCTGCAGTCTCCCCCAGTACATCTAACAGTGAGCTGTGTGAGGAACAATACTTCATTTCAATTCAAATCACTCACCTTCAAAAATCAAGCAACTTGGTCAATATGACCCACAATAAATCACAGATCGCAATGGACAACTTAAATGGAAGTGAAATACCTGGTAAAATGAAATTCTTTCCAGTAACCTCTCCTCCGTCTCTTCCACCAAACTCACAGAGGGCAACGTAGATACAAGAATTTCCAGGTCCTTTTCAAGAGATGCATAGTTTTCATCAAATTCTTCCCATTTCTAGAGAATTAAAGACATAAAAATCAGTGGGAGCCCTTTGGAAAATTGGTTCTAGACAATGACACAATTAATCATAAAAACAAAAACGGACACTGAGACCACACAAAATTAAAGCACAGATTCCAGATGTTTCTGAGAGATGTGCCCCACCCTACGACAAGCTAATGGAAAACAATTCCATTGCCTTTGAGGGCATAGAAATCCAGTTTAGAAATCCTTTTTAGAAATCCTTAGAAATTTCTAAATCCTTAGAAATCCTTTTTAGAAATCCAGTTGGCATTAGTGTCTTATGCGTGCCTCGTGAAAGTGGTAACATGATTAACGGAGAAATACAGTTAAGTTGGAGGATACTCTTATAGCACCTCTGTAGAGAGCTCAGAGCCACGTGAGAGTCTTTGTCTTATTTGGAAAGGCCGAGAACTAACTTTTAAAGCCTTTTCCAACAGAAGCTCTTCTCAGGCTGTTCTTGCCCTCCCTGGTCTAGGGCCAAGCCTGTCGAACACTGTTCTCCCGTGCCACGTGGGCCTGTTTGAGGAGTGTGGGCTCACACTTCCCCAGGGGAGTATGACTGCCTTAGCATTGCTTTTCCTCACTTCCCGTTTCCACAGAAACAGGGAAATCCAGGGTCCTAGCACACTACAGAGCAGAACTGCTGACACTAAAAGTTATCTGTTGGAAAAACCACTTCACTAATTCTCATATCTATTCACATAGTGGGTCACTTGGGTTTTATACGGCCCATGGAATCTTTTTTTTTTAAATATCATGAAATAATATTATAAATATCAATTTGACACACTAAGTAGAAAATAAATTTTATTAACATTAAATAACATATTACATTATCAGTTGAGTACTTCCTTTTTGTTTATTTCCTTTACACGCTGGTATCGGCTGCAAAAAGTTTAATAAATCAGAGGGGAAAACCTTAAAACTGAGAAGGAGTTTTATGCATGCCTAATTTTTTTCTTAGCTTTGAGACAAGATTGTCACGAATCCATTTTAACAACAGAACAGCTGAGCCTGTTTTCTTGAAGAAGTACGGTGTCTGAACCACTAACTGTTTCATCCACATGATCCCATTCAAGGTCTCAAAGTGCTTACAATTTTGCTTATTCATATGTAAACCTAGCAAAAAGATGGCGTACCATCTCAAATTTGGGTATGAGAAAGTCCAGCCAAGCTCTCCTTCGGGGAGTAGCAATCAGAACTAAATAGGCATCCACATTCCTCATTGGTGTGTTCCCACTTAACTAAAGCTTAATGATAACTAGATACTTGTTTTCAACACCTGGAGGTGGTGGCTGAAAATCAGGAATTCCCAGCTTCAGTACAAAGTTTAAGTAACCCAAATACCTGCAACAAACTCTGCAGCTTCATGCCACATTGGCGTGACTTTTCTTCTAGTAATTTAACTTCTGTTACTTGTTCTGCCCAAAATGTCTCTCTCTTTTGCAATAAAGAAGGAAACATTTTGGCAGAGTATGTTTGGATCAACAACATGTCAGCCACAAGCTTCTGAAAAAAAACCTGTAAGATGGAAAAGGTTTTACTATTTATTTAATTGTTAGTTTGTGAAAATCTTAAAAACCAAATTAATTCAAATTATCACCCAGTGATTTTTGTATTATAAGCCAGAAATCCCAGGACACCCATGTACAGTTAAATACATGCGAAAACAAAAAGAAAACTGAAATGGATCCCTTAGTTTTTCAACACTAAAGGAATTTTAAGAAATTATGAAGAAATATTATCTTTAAGTGATATTTTTCCACAAAATAATCCATTTTAAATGGTAAACATTATTGTTAGTCAATTTCAATTTTCAGCTAGATCTGACTCCCTTCTCCTATGCCTTGAAAAGGACAGGTACATAGAAAGGCTTATAAAAGCATCTATCAAAGGGCCTGGCACACTGTAGACAATATTTTCTCCTCCTCCCTCCATCCTTTATATAATATTTACCTTCCTATTATTCTTAGACTAAGCTTTACCTTCCAAACAAAGGCCCTAGACTATGAGCTTGCAGAACGTACGGACAATGTCTTATACATATTTTATTATCACCACCTTGATGACTGCATATCTTTAGCTAGTAATCAAGAGGTTTTTTGTTAAATGAAAACAGGATTTATTGTAGTATTATACTATATAATACATCTTCCTTTCGATTACAGTTCTCAAGAAAGCCTTTCTTATCCTCCTTAAGTCAATTTATTCTATTAAATGCTTTCACAGAACATGTCCTAATTTTAATTTTAAATTTGTTGGAGGATTCATTGATAAATACGTCTTCTCAATCAGCTGAAAGTTCTGTGAATATAAGGAACTGTGTCTGTTTTTACTCACAATCCTACTCCTAGTTTTCCAGGGTTCCTGGTATACACTAAGCACTCTTATAGGTGCTTATTAAAAGAATGAATGCTGCATATTTCACCAAAGAAAATGGATAGTTTCTGTTCACTTTCAGAAACACTGTAAGATTATGGGTCTACGAAGAGGTCCTTTGACCTGTGGTCTTACCTTGTGATTTTGTATTTGAGCCTGTAAAGCAACTTTACTTTTGGTTTGTTGTAAGTGGTCCTGAACAAGCTTTTCCTTCCCGATATTAACTAGTTCCACCACGCCCTGCAGCAGGGCATCTTGCTGGTTCTCAGTGATGAAAGGGCTGCTGAGCTCTGTGTACCTGGCTCCCAGGATTGCCCACATGCTGTCAAGTACATCCTGAAAGCAAAGGAGCAGGTGCACACAAGCACTGTCATTCACCCAGGAAAATGATTCCAATGAAGAACAACTCTGCACTCTCGGTGGAAGACAAAAGCCTTACTCCTTCCAGCCACAGTGCTGAGTGTTCCCCTCGGACATACCTCCAATTTGTAAACCTCCTGGAGTAAACCATAGGGTAAATGAAGTCTCTCCCCTTCGCCTCTCAGTTTGGCTACTCGGCTCTCAGAGTTCTGCAGCTCCACTGCATGTGCATCTGCTTTCTAAGGGAGAGACAATGCAAGAAGGAAAACCCTTTAATAAGTCAGAGAAGTAGGCACTTTCATTAAAAAAGAATTAAACAGTATGGAAGGGAATTAAGGGAAAAATGAAAGTCCAGCTCCTCTCCCTCACCCTCCCTTTCTGCGCATACACCAAGGGAGGTACACATGCATATTCTTACACTTAATGACTTGCACCATGGCATCTGTCCTAAGGTCAGCACTCCCTGCTTACAGGCTCTTTAGCATCCCTTCGAACCAGTACACACATATCTGGCTCCTTTGAAACAGACACACAGTGTGCCACCGTAAGGGTGCACATTGCTCTAGTAACAGCTCTTAATGGACTTCTGGGCTAGTTACAGTTTTTAATTCAAGTGGAGCCACCAGGCCCACCCATGAATATCGTCTTATTTTCTTAGGAAGAGTGCAAGCCCAGCACCTAGAACAGTGCCCGAACATAGTGAATCTTCAACGAATATTTGCTGAATAAGTCAAATTATTGCTGGATGGAAGAGGATGTGTGCTCAAAATTCTGATATATAGCCAAATGATCCCCAGAAGCTCTGCTATCAAGACGACGAGAGTCTCATTTTCCAACACTGGGCACACTTAAATTTTTGTGAGGTTGATAGTTGAAATGGTCTCTTGTTTTTACTATGGTGTGCTTCAGAAAGCACTACTTAAGAGATGTTTTTAAAAGGTCAACATAAATAGTTTTCATTATTTATTTGTTTCCTTAAGCCTTGCAGGTGCTCAGAGGGAAGTGGTTCAGAGGCACAGCTTACACACAAGACTCCACGGTCCCAGGTTAGGTCAGTTTGAATCATTTTGACTTGATTACCTGAAGCTGTTCACCAATACTCAGGCCACTGATTTCATTCAAAGACTGTTGTAAAGATGTCTTCTTCTTAATGAGTTGATCATATAATCGCTTTATTTCATTCTGTATAAAAAAAGATAAATGCAGGAAACTGAGCAATCTTATTTAAGCCTTTGCTACCCAATATTTCACTGATTTTTCTGATTTTTGTAACATTTGAAATTTCAAACACATAAAAAATACAGAAATCCTCATGTTATGATCACTGAGCTTCAATAATCATTGACTCATGGCTTTCTCCCCTCCACCCTCTCCCCCAGCTGTCCTGATTGTACCTAATCTCCCTTCTCATGGACTATTTTAAAGCAAATCCCAGCTATCAAGTCATCTCATCAGTATATGTTTATGCATGTATCTCTAAAAGATAAAGATTCCTGCCTTTAAAAATACTACAATATACTCCCCCTCCAAATCAATAATAATTCCTTAGTATGGTTAACTGTCCAGATGGGGTTCACATTTTTGTCCATAATTTTTCTTTTTGGTTTGTTTTGATAAAGATCCAAATGAGGTCCATATGTCATAAGTCTCTTTTAATCTGCAGACTGTCCTACCACCTCTTTTTTGTTTCTTGAATTGTGTGTGTGAAGAAATGTGTCATTTGTTCTATAGATTCCCACAGTCTGGATTTGGCAGACTACGTCTCCACAGTGCTGTTTAACATAGTCGTCTTCTCTTGTGCCTGTTTACTTGGATTCTAGAAGCCTGACTGAATTCAGGCTTGATTTTTATGGGTAAGACTCATTCATAAGTGGTGTCGTTTTTTCACTGATTTTTCATTCGACAATTTTAGTGGGTTCCTAACTAATCTACCAGCCTCAAGTCTCTCTAATCCACTTTAGACAACTGCCAGACCAACCTACCTGAAACATAAACGGACTGCCATTCCTTTGCTCAAAAACTTCCATGGCTCCTCCTGCCTTAGAAATTTAAATACAAATTCTACCCTATAACAATCATTAAATGGCTAGATGTAATTTTCTTTTCAAGAAAAGAAACATGTTAACTCATTCTGAAAAATTCATAACCAAGACTTTAGAAAAGGCTTCATTTCCAAATGGTCTCCAACCATGAGCAACAGGAGAGCCTCACTGTTTCCCTTAACAATTTCCAGTAAGGCACGCCACCGAGAATAGGAATTAACGGAAATTAGGGGTCCGTGCTGTAACTTAAGACAGTGCCAAAGTTGGCTCAGAATCATACCTGATAACTGTGGTTATAGTTGAGGCCGGCTTTCAGGGAATTGCTTCTAGAGGCAGCTGCAGCCTGAGTGTGCTCCAGGCAGACTTGGAGGTTGTCAAAACATTCGCGGAGCAAGCTGGTGTTTTTACCAGGCCAAGTTATGGCTTTCAAAAGATCAGCCTTCTTGTCACTCATGGCTAAATAAAGTTTCTTCAACTCAAGAGCCAGCGCCTGCGAAGCAGAGAGAAAGGAAGACACGGTAAATGAGCTCCGACCAACAGGCTTCGGCTCTGGCTCCACGGGCGGCTGCTGTAATGGCCAACACGTGGGCTGGTGAGACACGCCCTACCTCGTAGTGCACCTGCTGGGCAGGAACATCCTCCCTGAGGAGTCCTGGTGTCTGCAGCATCTCCTCCACACTGCCGAGGCACTGACTGAGGGTCAGAAACAGCTCAAATAATTTTTTATCCAAATTTATGTATGTTTCTTCTGTCATGGTTTCCTAAATCAACAGCAGAAATGAAAAAAATAAAAATTATTAGGATTCCTTGCTTCCTAAAGCTATGTTTTCCCTGATTTCCATCACAGTCTACAATCTATAGTATGCTTTCTTTTTTTTTTAAATAATAAGTTGTTTCAAACACTTTGTGAACCAGGTAGCAGAAAAAATAAGATTTTTAAGTCTGAGAAAAATGAGTTTAAGAAATGTTAGGCAGTTTATTTGACTATGGAATGGAATTAAAAGGTAGATGATGAGTTGAAGGACTTGCTTAGCAGGGACATCCAGGTCAAAGTGTGGTCCTGGATAAATCTCACTGTCCCTCTTCCCACGGCTTCTTGCCCTCCACATTTTAATGTAGGAGAAAGTGGGTTAGTGAAATCAAGTATAGTCAGGACAAGGAAAAGGAGACGCAAAAGAGAAGATTGAAGAGATTGCTTAGAAAGAGGAGGTACAGGCTGGCACGGTGGCTCATGCCTGTAATCCCAACTATTGGGGAGGATGAGTCAGGAGGATCACTTGAGCCCTGGAGTTCAAGGCTGCAGTGAGTTATGATCATGCCACTGCACCCTAGCCTGGGTGACAGAGCGAGATTCCATTTCTTAAAAAAAAAAATAAGGAGGTACAGTGTCTTAAAGACAGGTATGGGCTGTGGAGCAAGGGGAGGTGGGAGTGTCATTTCTGGGCTGATTGTGAGAATCAGGGCCACCCTTGGAAGGACAATACCAAAGGGGTCCCCGGTGTTGTGTAGCTGTGCCCGGTGAATTTGGGAGCCACAGATCTGTTTTAGCATAAGTTGTTGGAAACAACTCTTTCTCTTTATCCACAGTGACCTGGAATCCCTGACCAGCTACAAGTCATTTAGGAGCACGCCTCAGCTAGTAATCACCCCAACCTGGGCCCCGTTTTCTCTTGTCCTCTCTGATGGATACCTCACATTACCCAGCACACCATCCCAGCGTTAAGCCTCCCCAAGCTAGGAAACTGTGCCATACTCCCTCCCCACCTTCCCTCCTCATTATTCCTGTCCCAAACACCACCGCAGGCAGTGCTCATCAATCACCACCCTCTTTCCCGCGGACCCTGGACTCAGACTCACAATCCTTACACACAGTGCTCTAGGCAGCCACTACAAAATTTATCAGAGTTGGCAAGCAAGATAAATTCTGTTTGCAATTCTAGGACCATTCCATCGTGTGTTCTATTGTTCAGTGAAGAAAACTGCAACCAATTCACAACAATGATATACAATCTCCCTTCTTTTTCTATGTTATTGCAATGAGGAAAATACATAACATACAGTTTTTACCTGCGTCTGAAGGTTATTTGCTTCTTGGCGCAGGTCTTCAAGTTGGGTGGTGTAGGTCTTCAGTTCTTCAGTTGTTGGGTATCTAAAGTTATACATGCTCACACTGGGTAGAATACTCTTATTTGTGGCAACCTATTTGACAAAGAGAAACCCTATTAGTGTCAGCTGGAACCACTGCTGATGTTAATGTAAATAGCAGAAATGCCTTAGCACGCTGTCTTCCCAGTTACCTTCTTACTGAAAGTTTTCGTCTATCTTGTCATTTATGAGAAAAAATAATTTAAATTTTAAATATTTTAGACAGCTTTGAAAAGTCATGACTGGTTATACTTAGACACTTGAGGGTCCATTTAGATATCAAAATGAGGGGGAAAACGTACTTTGAGAAATAAAATCACTAATCTTCCAATTTAGTGGCAATGATATTCATGATACAAGATTAGCTGTTTACTTACGAGTCCATTTACTGTTTATTTACTAGTTCATTTACTAGTTGACTCCTGGTATAGCTAACTCTTAGAACAGAATATAAGTCAGCTCTAGAGATGGACTTGCATCTTGTTATTGAAAAGCTAAGTATTGAAAATGAGCTGTGATTCCCGAAGGGAGAATAATTCAGTTAGTTTCTCAAATTAGAAAGCTAACATATAAAAAGAAATGGGGTGGGTGGCAGAGGACTCTGCTTGAGGAAAGAACGGCTGAATGGAGTTCTACTCTGAAAGAGCCCCGTACACGTTCCAGGGTATATAATAACAAGGAGAAACCACGTCTAAAGCCCAGCCAATAAGTTTGATCCAACTTTAATTGGTCAAGAAAGGTTTTCAGCAGAAAAGATGAGAACTAAAAAGTTCCCACCAGATTGGGGAGTTGGGAAATCATTGGTAACCTCTGCCCAGGTGGTCTGACTGCAGAGTTGAAGGCAAAAGCCTGGGACTTGTGAGCAACGGCGCTATTCTGCTCACCTGCTCCCTGTTTGGACAGAAAGCCAGCACAGCTGGGAAAGTGGCCAGCCTGAATAAACCTGCAATGGTAGTGACACAGTGTGTGTGGAGGGAATACCGATTAGCAGGTGCCACTGGCACAGGGGCGGGCACAGAGTAGATTCCAAAGACTCTTTTGATGAATGCATGATACTCATATAACGCTGTATAAGTTTATAAAGCATTTTTAAAAACACATATCATTCGTTCCTTTATTCACTCAACAAATTGTAACTGAGGGTCTACGATGTCCCAGGGCACTGTGCTAGGCACTCAAATGTGAACCAGGCAGACGTGCTCCTCCTTCTCAGACCATCCAATAGGAAATACAGACAAACGGTGGACGGTGCAGTAAGAACCGTGATCTGGGAAGCCCAGGGTGGCAGAGAAACACAGAGAGAACCCCCTACTGCAGATCTCCAGGATTGAGAAAAAGTGTCAGCCAAGTGAAAACCCCACCTGGCATCTTTGCTTTCTGAGAATAAACTGCTACCTAATGCAGAACATACATGTTTGTTTAATGAACACTTTCTGAGTTTTCAAAGATAAACAGGTTATTTACAACATGTGTGGATGCAGACTGACCTGAGGCTCCACAAGCTGAGGCAGAGGTAGCCTTATCTTTGATGACAGTTCATGATGCAGATACTGCCATTTGTCTCCAGTCTGGCCCTGGGGTGACAAAACCGAGTCTGGAACATCATTTGCTGGGCTAGATGCCTGGTTGCTTTTGAGGAAGAACAAAAGGTGAAAAGAACAAAAGGTGAAAAGAATAATCAACATAAAAAATTTCACAATATATGCAGACAATGTTTTATGAGAGATTTTAAAAGAAGCATTATTAATTTTACCAACCATAACACCCCTGAATGTCCAACTGTTTCACAATGTTTTACCTTACAGATGATTCCTGAGTTGTATCTTTATCATGCTGGCAATACTGGGGCCACCTTTTCTTAGCATTAAATTCTATGAATTTGATTAAATCTTTCTGTTCCATTGGTTTTAACTCCAGAACCTATAATTAAATAAAATTCAAATGGTCTAATCAATCAAATTTTGAATCAGTACCCAAGGGTTTCTTCTGTTGAGATAATCTAATTTTGAAACAATTCCTCAATCATTATTTACCATTTCTCTTTCTTGCCGTCTTGTTCTTAACTTTTATTTCTCAAAAACTATGTGAAGGCCGGGTGCAGTGGCTCACACCTGTAATCCCAGCACTCTGGGAGGCCAAGACGGCACGACTGATTGAACTCAGGAGTTTGAGACCAGCCTGAGCAAGAGTGAGACCTTGTCTCTACTGAAAATAGAAAATTTAGCCAGGCATGGTGGTGGGTGCCTGCAGTCCCAGCTACTTGGGAGGCTGAGGCAAAAGGATTGCTTGAGCCCAGGAGTTTGAGGTTGCAGTGAGCTATAATGATGTCACTGCCCTCTACCAGGGGTGACTGAGTGAGACTCTTGTCTCAAAAAAACCCCACTCCCCCAAAAAAACCCTATTTAAAATATTCATACAATAACTATTATTTAAACTATATTATACACATGGAAAAACACCAAAAAGATACAAACACATTCTGAAACAGTTACATAAGCTGACACTGCAATGGCAGTTCAGTATTTAGTCCACAGGGAAATTCTAAATTCCATATAGAAAGCTTTATTCTTGTCCTTACAACTGTAGGAGGCTGAAATTACCTGTTGCTGTTGGAAATCTTTTTGTCTGCTGAATTGTGGCCTTTCAGTTACAATGGATTCGAATTCGGAAAGATTAACTGGCTGGAGGACTTTCTGATGCTCTGAGGGTTTCTTTGGAATGGTGGGATGCTGCAAAAAATTTCATGATGGCAGACTATTTATTTGAAAAAAACTCCACTTTATCTCAATTCTAATGGGGACTATATGATGGAAAAGTTCTATATAAAGTATTGATGGTATTTTGTTACTTATTATAATTATATACTATGATTTAATGTACTTATTTCATAACAACTTCAATAACTGCTACATTTGATGAAGTGGTTATTTTAGTTCCTTAACCTAATTCAGCCAATCAATTACTAAAAGCAAGGAAATTTACTGTCTTTTAACTTTAAGAACAAAATTTTTAAAATATCAAGAAGGGAAACAGTATTATGCTTATAACTTCACATTTCCCCTGTCTAAAGTAGATTTTTTTTAAAAAGAGAGAACATATTAGGATGAAAGGGGAACTATATGGCCTATATATCTGCAGCCAATCTTGTTTCTGTGAATGTTAAGTCCCCAGGTAGGAACCACCCGTAAGTATGGATGCAAATCTTACACAGTAAGATCCCACTCATAGATACGCACATTTGCATTTATAAACACAGAATGCTTTTAAAAATCATGAGAACACTTTAACTATATGATACTTTGATCAGTTAATATAAACATTTGTAAATGAATAATAAAAGTACCCTGGAAACAGGTTTTGTGTTTCTGATGTCAAATGTAGACTTATCTATAAAGACTTCGTTTTCCAGTCAACTGGAATCACAACATTCCTTTAAAATACATCTTTCTTTTATGAAGAAGCCTTACACTAGACATCATTACCAGCAAGAACACTCAACCCCACGAAACCAACCCAAACCAAACCACCACTATCAATAGCAAAAGCCTAGATAAGAAAACTGCATAGTAAAATGAAATAAAAATAACAAATGCCAGTACACCTATCTACAGTTTTAACATGTGTAATTCTTTCATACTTAGGATAGTTTCTTTGTAGCATGTCCATCCCTTCCACCCCGAGTTCTTCCTGGTGGGTCTGCCATGTACGTACATTGACATGGATGTCTATATATAGCCATTTTTTTTTTTTTTTACCTGATCTTCACTATATTTCTCCTGAAGCATCATCTGGACTTTTTCCAAGTTGCACTTCACAGTTTTTAGTTTCAGGGAAAGCGCTTCAGCCTCATGTTGAGTGGCTCCGCTATCTCCCAGGCCCTGATCTTTGCAATTCTCTAACAGAGAGGCAACCTTGTGCTCAATCTCTGTTAGCATAGCCTAGGAAATAAAATCATTTAATTATTCATAGGACTGGTCTTGAACAAGTATCATTGCCCAAAATAAGTTAAGCTTATTCTTTTTACCTAAGTGTATACAAGAAGTGCCAGAAACAAGGGATGGAAGGGACTTCAGAAAAACAAAAACTTCTACATAATTCCTGTGCTTTTCAGCAGGAATGCAACCAAACCAACCCCAACTGCAGATGTCACTTTCTAAAATAATTTAAGTAAGTGATCTATAATCACTTTAGAAAGCACAGCAGAACGTATCTAGTAGAGCACAGTGGTTAAGAACACAGGTGCTGGAACTAGACCACCTGGGTTTGGACTCCCTGCCACTTAGTAGCTGCATAAACATGGGCACCTTACTTCATAGGAGTCTGCCTCGAGTAATCTGTAAAACGGCGAAAATAACAGAACTTACCTCTAGGGTCATTGTGAGGAGTTAATGAGTTATGGTTTTCGTCTACGGTTCCTGGCTCATAACTCCCATAGTCCTTGTTGTAATGTTGGGTGGTTAGACCTCAGGAGACAGAATCTCTCTTTCTGACCTGCTCGTGTCCTCCTTTTACCTGCCCAAGGAAGGACTCTAATCTGATTGTGGGTCAAAAGACCCTCATTCCAGATAGGGTCCTGCCCCATACCCTGGAGGAGGGAATGCTGCATAGAGAGGCCGAGAACAATCTGAACTGACAGGTTTTGCTGGGTTTAGATCATGCAATTTTTTTGTCCAACCACATTTCTATGCGGTTATCAATCGTGCCTATATAATGAAGCCTCCATAAAAACCCCAGAGGACTGGGTTTGGAGAGCTTCAGATACCTGAACCCGTGGAGGTTTCTGGAGCATGGTGCACCCAGGGAGGGCATGGAAGCCCACCCCTCTTCCCCCATACCTCGCCCTACATATCTCTTCATCTGTATCCTTGGTAATATCCTTTATAATAAACCGGTAAACATGTTTCCAGGAGTTCTGTAAGCTGCTCCAGCAAATTAATCGAACCCAAAGAGGGAGGGGGTCATGGGAACGCAACTTGAAGCCAGTCAGTCAGAAGCTGTGGAGGTCCAGACTTTCAACTAGTGTCTGGGGCAGAGGGACAGCCTTAGAGACTGAGCCCCAACCCTGTGGCATCCGACACTATCTCCAGGTAGATGGCGTCACACCTGAATTAAAGGACACTCAGCTGGTGTCTGCCACTTGGTCTATGGGGGAAAACCCCACATTAGGTCACAGAAGTCTTCAGTGTTGTTGATTCTTGGGGAGTTTAGAGGAAAGCAGGGTTTGGAGAGTGCTTTAGAGGAAAGCAGGGTTTGGAGAGTGCTTTTTCTTAAAAGCACAAGTTAAATCCAGGTACTCTGGCCAGTGCTTGATATACAGTCTTTGCTTAAAACGTGCTGACTGTTCTTATTTTTCCCCCACCTTCCTAATCTTTCATGCTGCAATCCAAGTGCCGAGTAGGAATTAAAAAAAAGAATCCCACGCAACTATTTGAAAATGCCTTTCCTTGTTCTTTTCCTTCTCTTTCTCAAGCCAAATAAGCCTCTAAACTATAACACCACCACGGAAGAAATCATTTGGAACCTGAATCACTTAGTCATTGATGCAACTGGCCAATTTACACAGAAGCCTAAAAATAAATCAGCTGGATGAAGTAAGTTTCCCAGTAAGTCACAGTCATTGTATTCCTCCTCAACAGGTCAAGTTTGCCCTCTCCTGGGGCTCAGAAGCCCACATGGTCACGCCAGCTGGCTGGGTACACAGCAGCAGCCTTCATGCCCACATTCCACCACTGTGATCACTTGCACTAAAACCGGTGCATGACTAAGAACAAGCTCAGTTCCTTGGGAGAAACTTAAGGAAAAACTCTATCCTTAAAACAAATTTTCAAATAATATAGCTTTTAGCACTTTCATCTAAGCAAACTACAGCAGTCCCCCCATATCTGTGGTTTTGCTTTTTGTAGTTTCAGTTACCTGCAGTCAACCATGGCCTGAAAATATTACATGGAAAATTCCAGAAATAAATAATTCATAAATTTTAAATGACATGGCATTTTCAGTAGCATGATGAAATCTTGAGCTGTCCCACTCCGTCTCACCCATGACACGAATCATCCCTTTGCCCAGTGTATCCCTGCTGTCTATGCTACCTGGCCTGTTAGTACAGACTGAGCATCCCTAAGCCAAAAATTCAAAATCTGAAATGCTCCAAAATCTGAAACTTTTTCAGCAGCAACATGATGCCACACGTGAAAAATTCTAGACTCCACTTCACCTGATGGGTCATAATCAAAACACTGTCTTGTGCACAAAATTATTAAAGATATTTTATAAAATTACCTTCAGTTTATGTGTATAAGGCATATATGAAACATAAATGAATTTCATGTTTAGACCAGGGTCTCATCCCCAAGATATTAATATCTTATATATATCCAAATATTTCAACATCCAAAAAACTCGGAAATCTAAAACACTCTGGTTCCAAGCATTTTGGATAATGGATACCAAATCTGTAGCCGTCTGCATTATCAGATCAAAAAAACAGTGTATGTAGAGTTTGGTACTAGCTGGGGTTTCAGGCATCCACTGGGGGTCTTGGAACGTGTGCCCCATAGATGAAGGGGGGACTACTGTACTTACATCCTCCATAGATGCTATTAAGCTTAAACAATATGTACTCATAGATTTTAGAGTGGCTATACACAAAGTGTACTATAATTTTATGCTGCTTTTTTCCCACTTAACTATTTTGTATACACTTTTTTTATGTGTCTACATATGCCTCATGATTCTCATTTTAATCGCTGCAAATCGATACCCTATGATTCACTTAACTTCCCTCTTGTTACCCCTTTAAGCTGTTTCCAATTCTTCAAATTTGTGATTAGTGCTACCATAATTATTTTTCTCATTTTGGATTATTTTTAGAGGTACATTTAAAGTAATGGTATCATTAGCTCTAAAAAGATGAACATTTTACATGCTGACAGCTGAGCTTCCAAAACACTGCGCCCATTAGAACTCCCAGACGTAGGTTAGTGGATCAATTTTTCTAGAGTTTTGCCAGGATGATACAATTGTTGCTAATGTAATGTAGAAACAAAACACTAGTGGTTTTAATTCATGTCTTTAATAATCAAGGCTAAACATTTGTTCTCAAATATCAAATTACTAAACATAATTTTTCTTCACTGATGATCTGTTTGCTCCTGTCCTTTGGCCATTTTCCCACTGGGAATGTTTTTCCAGGCCACTTTAAGGCTTTTTATATGTTTCAATATTAGCTTTTATGTGTTATATTGTCATACAAATGAGCCAAGGATGGCTTGTATATGTTGGCCCCTATGTCATTTATTTTTTTCACAGCAGGTCAGAACTGTTAGTTCAAAGCCCACCAGTGTCAAACTCACATTTTTTACATGAATTGGCTTTAAATACAGCCCAAATAAGCACATTTTTAGCCATTTAGAGACTGCCTGCTTTGCATACCCCGCAAAACTGCACTTGACATCTATCTGCTAGCCATGGTAAGACAAACCCTAGGGGTATAAAAAAAATCCCAAGCCTGGGTGCCCTTCGAGCTCTCTGACCCAGAGACCCTCCATTGTGCTGAGACATCACCTAGACACGTGAGCCCCGTCTCCGGTTCTCCTGGCCCCAGGGAGTTCCCTTGCTCTACCAGCCTTCTGGGCAGCGGCCCCACCCTCACCTCTGGCAGGTCTCTGGCAGTAAAGAGCTAGCCTGTCCCTCATATTATAATCCTGTCAAAACTGTCCAAATAAACCTTGTTGGGTGTTTCTGCCACCTGGTGGTCATGCCTTTTCCTTGGGCCCCCAAATCCTCTAACTCTGTGGTCCCCATGCCTGGATCCACGGCCTGTTAGGAACCAGGCTGCACAGCAGCAGGCGAGCAAGTGAAGCTTCACCTGTATTTACAGCTGCTCCCCATCGCTTGCATCACCACCTGGGCTCTGCCTCCCCCACCTCCAATCTGTGGAAAAATTGTCTTCCATGAACCTGGTCCCCAGTGACAAAAAGTTTGGGGACCTCTTCAAGTCTAACTCACTGCAAGTGGCAACGAGGACGGGATTCCTGTGATGATCAAGGAACTAGCATGGGGTCTACCCAGTCAGTAGACAATCAGCTGGCAAATAAATCCTGCATGGTCAAAAGTGGTTGGGACTCCAAATCTGCAACATCTTGAGTTCAGTTTAGCGTAGTGTCACTCTGTGCCGTATTACACTCCTTTTCACAGCCCCCCCACACCACCCTGCACCCCATCAGCCAGGCCAAGCATAAGTGCCAGTATTTGAATGAACACATCCCACCAGAACTGACTTTTGGGGTCAGAGGTGCCAGTCAGCCCATCTGCCTGTTTGCCCCACTAGGCAGTCCTGGAGTTGTAAGACCGGGGCCTGAGTAGAAGAAGGGGAGAATGCATGCCTCTGGCTCAAGGCCAGCTACCCCCGACCACATAACCAGCTGCAGCAGGAAGAGCTCTCTGTGGCCAGGCCAGTACTCTGAAACAAGAGGATGTCCTCATCTCTGGCAGACACACAAGCCAATAAGGCAGAGATAGCAGGCCAAGGCTGGTCTCCTGAGCACAGCTGGGGCGTGGCCTTTGCAAGAAGCTAGAATGCTTCCGCTGTTGTGACACTCAATCACACTGTTGCAGTGACATCATTCTGGCCCCTCCCTCCAGGGGTATGGAGATCCCAACCTTTACTCAAAGTGACTAAAGGCCAGAAAGTTTATATCCTTGCCCCTCCCAAGCCAGACTAGGAGCATTCCTAATAAAATGGTCATAAAGCCCCTTTAAGCTGTATGTGCAATTTTGCAAATCAGGACATTCAGTTTCATTTCTGATGAATGAATATTCTAAGTACTTATTTTTTAAATAAAAATAACAGCATTTATTGAGTACTTTTTATATATTTTATATACCAGACACTGCTTTATATACCTTATCTTGTTTCCTGACAAAAATCCTATGAGATAGTCTACAAATGGGAAAATGAGGCTGAGACCTTCCCCAAGTCCACAGTGAATGTGACAGAAATGGATGTGGACTCTACACTCTGAGCTCTTACCCACTACCGCCTCCCCAAATAAGCTGCTTACATAAAGCATGTCGAAGAATTAACCTGAGAACTAAAAGTTGAGGCCAAGATAAACGTAAGGGTCAGGGTAACCAAAAGAAACACACTGCTGCTTTAAGAGAAATTCACCCAGTCTTGGCGGGGATTGGTGAAGCGACAAACCATGAACTCTGACCCGTCGGTCTTACCTGGCACCCTACCAGCTCTTGTTCCACCACCTGCTGCATGTCTGCGTTTAATGTTTCCGGCTCAAATGCCACGTTGGCTTGTTGCAGCCACAGCTCCAGCCTGGCCACCTGAGTCTTGCAGACATGGAGGACTTCTGCAGGCTCGGGCCTACTTTTCTCCACCGTGGCCTCAAAGGCTCCTTGCTCGTCAGAAAAGTCCAGAGCTGCAGCCTGGACAGGAGGTGTGGCACCCTAAAACAAATTCAAAGATAATCCAGCAGTGAAAAGCCGGGAGTCCAAAGTTTTCAGACTTGGGCCTGCAAAGACCTGTGAACCTGCAACACTGTCCCCGGTTAAAAGAAACAAAATAAGGGCAGAAGAAGGAAGAAAGGAAAGAAAAATGCACCTCCACACGCATAGCAACAATCACGTGACCTGGTGCCACAGGTTTCCAAGCAGCCGATCTTCACGTACACAGGTACAGTGTTCCCGGGCACAGAGGAAGCGAACGGGCTTGCAGTTCATTAGGTGGTGAGCCCCAGGAGACAGGTGAGAATGTGGGTGTGTGTGTGTGTCTGAAATATTGCAGGGAATTGGCAAGTGTTTAAAGTTGCATGACACATGATTAAGCAATGCTTACATTGCTGGGCACTCTATTCAAATAGAAAAACAAGCAAAACAAAACAAAAACGCTATTTACACAACAGTGGGAATACAATGAAATACACTACACACTTAATATTGAACCTAACATCTTCTCAAGTTGTTAGATTATAAAATATTTTAGCTTTTTTGTTAAAAGATACATACTATTACTCATCTAAACTTTTCTCTATTAAAAACAGTTTGAGTCAAGTAATGAACTTCAATGAGGTAATCTGGAAACTTTTCTCCTATTCCTCAGAGAGAAACTCTAAAATGACTTCCACCATCTAGATACTCAAATATTACTGAGTTAAAGACTAGATATTTATAGTATAAAGAAAGTGTGGTGTGTTCTTTTTATATTGAAATAACTGGGTTGTTTATTAATCCAATAGAAACATTTCTCCCAGACACCAAAGGGAAGTATTCCAGTAATTACATACATATTAGATATTTTTAATTTAGAGGTAAAAGATTATTTGATACAGGCTATATTTGCCTCCCACTGTATTCACCTTTCTGCCTCCAGAATACTGAAAGAGCACATTGATCCTTCTAGAGAAATTCCTTTAGGAATAAGGATTTGTGTTTTGCTCTACAAAATTACTGGTTTCAACAAATAATTTACTAATTATAATGATGATAAAATATAATGTTTTCTATATAAAACTTTGTGAACAAAATGTTAGCATCTATTAAAGACTAATTTTGGCCAAGTGAAACACTTCTAATGGGGATTGCTCACAAATGTATACCTTATCCCAAGGCAAATGCACATTTCCCAATGTTTGCAGAATTTTGCTAACACAGAACTTGCAGTGCAATAGAGTGAAGAAAATTGGTAGGTGGTAACAAAAACATGCAGCATATGAAAATACCATTCATGTTCACACAGTGATGAGTATGATGAATGCTGGTTTGGCAGAAATGTCTCTGGGTTGCACATTTTCCCTCTGACTATCTATTAACTTCACATATATTTGCTCTTTTCTGCCAAAATGCTATTTCTCCCCTACCTTGATTAATCTATTTTTATAATTTTTAAGAATCACCTTCTTAAGGAAGTCTTCCCTCACCTCGTGTTGTTTTCTGAACTTCATATACAGTCCAGGTTACACTTGGATTCACCTGTTTCAATATTCTTTTTAAATCCTGGTTTTTTAACAAAGCAACGGTTGTGTGATTTTACTTCTCGACATCAATTTCTAGTCATCTCATTGTTTTCTCATTTTCAGATATTCCTCTATCTTAGTGACAAAGATTTTGGGATCCCCTTTTTGCCACCTGAGACAACAATCTGTTGATATTAATTAATTAACTAACCAGTAAGAACAGATTTACCAACTGTCTTCTTTATTCCAAAATCTTATTTGAGCACCTCGTCTATGTCATACACATTTTTTAATAACAGCATCGAGTTTCTCTGCTTTCTTACTAATTCTCTGAATTAATGAGAAACAAACAATCTGGACACCTAATCTGGGCTTTATTTGCTAGTTATTTGAACCTGAAAAGAATCCAAAGGGGAACAGAAGAAAAAAAGAGTATTTGCAACCATAGAACTTCAACAGCTGAAAGTGGCCCAAGGAACTCGTGAGGGACCAGTTGAGCCACCTCTTTTTAAAGTCAAAGAAACCCAAGCACATAGAACATTTAGTCAGCTCACCACCTCCATTTCACCATGTTGCTTCTGAGAAGCGCCCAAGTTACTTGTGATTTTTAAATTCTGAGTACCTGGTTTTTTCCAAAAACATCTTGTCTATATGAAATCCTCAAATTCTAAAAGCAGACATTATTTAAATGAATGTTTTATAACTGTACACTTCAGGGGGCTAAAAAGTACTACCATACGTATTTCTTGTTAAGTAAGAATTAGGTACTCTGTACAGCATAGCTGTAAATTAATAATACCTGACCCTTATTGGGCTCTGAATATAAGCCAGGCACTGGGCTAAGTGTGATACATACACCATGTCATTATTTCACACCACAAACCTATCATTATTCCTAGTATACAGATGAGGAAACTGAGGCTTAGGGAGGCTATTCAGACTGCTTATGGCCACGTAACTAATAAGTAGAACCAGAATTCAATTCCTGATTTCACTATTCTTTGGAATCTACAAGTCCACATTCTTGACATAATTTCATCAACTCACTAGTATGCGCATTAGCCTCTCAGCTAGTGAATCACATTGCTTGATTTCTGCATCAACACATCATTGATCTCAGCAACAGGATGGCAGTTAAAATGCAAGTTAGTTTTCTAGGTATAGCTACATTTCATGCCAACATATCAAACCTTTAAATTTACTCTTGACTATTTTAGTCAATTCTACAAACACCTGCACATCTCCCCACTCCCTTCACATTATACAATGTGAAACTGCCTACCCAAGGTGCAATACCTAACTGCACATGGGCAAATGTGACAAGACATGTCACTAGAATGGCATCTGGCAGTTCACTCTGTGAGGTCAAGCCTACCTGGGTTTCACATCTTTCCCTACTAAATATTCATTCTTTGTTGCAATATAGGTCAAGGATGACTCAGTATTTTACTAAAAATTATGTAATTCTCATTTGCTCAATGCCCATAACCTCTGAAACGAAGGGTTTGTAGAGGCTGATACACGCCTGGTGACACTGGCTGGCTGGTCTCTGTGGAGTTCCCACTTTCCCTCCCATTTTTCCCCTAAGGCCTGCATTGGTCAAACTTTCCCTGTCTTCGGTGATGGGCCGTGCCTATGAGATAGAAATAAGTCAAAGGCAGGACAACAGTCACTGAGAGGTATGGGGCTTAGAGCCACTAAAAAGCTAATCAGAAGTGAGCTTCTCCCTCCTATAGTAGTAAAAGGTAAGACCTAACGACTTCTTCTGCTCCAAGAATCCACTAATCCCCCTCCCACTCTGCAAAAGTTCTGAGTTAGGAAGAAAACACAAATACACACATACACAAATTGGTTTAAGACAGTGTCACTGGAGCTTAATAGTTAAAAGCTCAGGCTCTAAACCCAGAGGCAGAAAGATCTAGGTTTGAATCCTAGATCTGCCACTTACTAGCTAAATGACACTGGGCATTTTACTTCTTTGAGCCTTAATTTCTCTACCTGTAAAGAGGCATAACCGTAGTACTTACCTCACAGAGCTGTTGTGGATTAGAAGAGATAATATACGTAAAATCCCTGTGCCTGGCCCATAATAAACATTCAGTAAACATTTTGTTATCTTCCTTTCCCCTCCTCCTCCTCTTCATTGTCATCATTACCTACTATTCACATGGTCAGGGCAGAAGATCCTAAAGATCATCCACACTCATGGAAACATATATTACAGAGTGACCACTGAAGCTAAAAACACTACTGAAGCTACATCTGATTTTTTTTTTTTGTAAGACTAGACAAAAGATCGGGAGAAAAGATATATAAATAAAACTCAGTATAAAGGAAGAAAAGAAAAGAAACACTCAAAAAATAAAAAGCACCAAAACCACGCCAGCATCTTTTTCAGAGCTACTTAGTGAGATCCACTGAGTTTTAGGTCCAGGTGAACACCAGAACTAACTTGGGAAACAATGCCTCCCTGGAAGACTATCTTCAGAACCACCGCAGTACAGGATTTCAAATTAGGAAGGCATATTGGGCTGGGCACAGTGGCTCATGCCTGCAATTCCAGCACTGGGGGAGGACAAGGCAAGAGAATCACTTAAGGCCAAGAGTTCAAGACCAGCCTGAGCAACATAGCAAGACCCCCATCTCTACAAAAAAATAAGGAAAACTTAGCTGGGTGTGGTGGCATGCACTTGTAGTCCTAGCTACTTGGGAGGCTGAGGCCAGAGGATCACTTAAGCCCAGGAGTTCGAGGTTGCAGTGAGCTATGACCACGTCACTATATTCTAGCCTGGGTAACAGAGCAAGAGTCCGTCTCAAAAAATAAAGAAAAAAAAAAAAAGTAAAAAATAAAATAAGGAAAGAAGATTGGAATATTCTGGGTCTCATTCCTTCTCCTCACATTTACTAGCTATATTTTTACTCCCTGAATTTTGATTTCCTCATTTGTAAACATATGGTAAGTATTAACCTATCTTACATAATCTAAGGATTAAATAAATATAAATGCCACTTATGTAATAGGCCATTAATTGATCAATATTAGCCCTTCTCCATTTTCATTGTCCCCATAAATTGTATCTATAAATTAAGAGGTAGTCATTAATGGAAAGACCATTTCATGCTGGCAAATGGTGACTGAGTGAAAAGTATTTAACTGTTCTATGCCATGCTTATTTTCTCTTTTACTCCTGAGATGAGGTCTTGCTCTGTCACGTTGGCTGGAGTGCAAGTGGTGCCATCATAGCTCAATTACAACCTCAAACTCTTGGGCTCAAGCAGTTCTCTCACCTCGGCCTCCCAAGTGGCTAGGACTACAGGCACACATCACCATGCCCAGCTAATTTTTTTATTTTTTATAGAGATAGGGTCTTGCTATGTAGCCCAGGTTGGTCTTGAACTCCTGGCCTCAAGTGAGCCTCTTGCCTCAGCCTCTTAAAGTGCTGGGATTCCAGGTGTGAGTCACTGCACCAGGCCCCTTATCTTCTGTGTAAATATCTGATGACAAATCTTCCACTTCTACAGCTTGATAGCACATAGGAAGATTTCAAGTTCACAAGTAACACTTGCCTTGACATATAAGGTATTGCAGGACACAGAAAACTGGTCATTTCTGGGTGCTAGACCAGGTCTCTGAGCAGTTGGCTTGTTACTGACTGAGACTTACCTCTTCTGTTTGGTTGGGCAGGGAAAATTCTGGGCCTTGCTCAGTGTTTAATGAGTCTGGTACAAGAATTTGTGCCACAGAACTATCACAGGTGCTTATTTTCCCATCTGCCTCCTGAAAGAAAAGAATCAGAGCTCCAGAAAGGTCTTGCTTGTCCTGGTGCCACATGAGACACTCTTCCTGGGCCTGCTCATTTGACACATCACCTGCTTGCAACAGTGTCCAGAGAAGTCAGGTACATTTACTTTCTTTTTCTTTTTAATCACAAGAACATCAAGTAAAGTCAGGTACATTTAGAAAATAGTTGTTCATTAAGAAAAAAAAAATCAACTTCATCAGGTTTGTCTTTGTTTAAAAGACTTAAGTTCTCTAAAACTCTCCTCCTAAAGTGCACAAAAGGAATCCAGAGAATTAGGTACTTAAGTAGATTCTAATGAGAATTTAAATGAGATTATATGATAAAGGCCACATTTCAAATAATGGGAGAAAGGATGAATTTATTAAGTTTGGGAACAATTACCAAGGCATTGCATGAAAAATATAACTGTCTCACTCCTAACAATGAATTCTAATTGTATCTAATATTGAAATGTTAAAGATATGCCATAAAAATTCTAATATTGGGGAAGAATTTTTAAAGCATGGTAAGAAAAGCAAAGAATGTTAGTACTGACAACTTAAAAAAATAAAATAATATGAACCACAAAAGACACCATAATCTAAGTAAAAGAGAAATGACAAACTGGGATGATGACTTACAAAGTATTAATATCCTTAATATATTAATTATTCTTATAAATCAGTAAGCAAAATATCAACCCCTATGTAGAAAAACAGATGGCATGAACAAGAAGTTCATAAAAGATGAGTCACAAAAGCTAATACACATCTAAAGAGATTTCAACATTCTTAGAATATAAATTATATTTAAACCACTGGCTAAATTTGGTTAAGGCTGACAATATCAATTATAAGTTTGGAGTCAGGAAACAAGCACTTCCATGCATTCCTAGGAGGAGTAACATTGCTATAATCTTTCTAGAAGGTAGTCTGATAATGTTTGTCACATTTTTAAATGAATATATACTTTGACCCAGCAATCCTACTTCTAAGGTTAACAAGGTCAACCAATGGGAAAATGACATGTATACAAGTAATTACCACAGTGTGGTTGGAAGCATATGGATATTGTATCCAACCAATCTTGATTGTTCTACTTAGAAGTTTCATGATCTTGGACAAAGTTATTCTGAACTCTCTGAACCTCAGTTACTTAACCTTTAAAGTGGAAATAAAACCTACCTCACTCATGCTTATGATTATTAGATAAGATGATGTACATAAAGCATTTAGCATTTCCTAACAAAATGTTACTATCTTTTCAGCTCCTTCTACTGAAAACAATAACTGTTATCAGAAAGGTATGAACCAAGAATTAAAAGGTAAAGCTTTAATAAAATTGAAAAGTCTGGAATGCCAGGCTAAGTTTGTATTTTACTCAGTAGATAATCAGAATCCATGAAGGGTTTTAAGCTGGGGCTCAGCATGATTTCTTTTAGGAAAAGTCATCAGTTAGTATTTTATAAGATGTACTAGGAAAAATAAATGGAGGTTGTAAAACCAATTAGAGGGCTACTCCGAAAGTCCAGAGAAGTTGTAACAATTGCTTGAAATCAGATGATGGCAAAAATCATGGAAGAAGAAATTGTAAGCATTGAGTGGACATCATTTGACCACTGATGTGATATGAAAGCTGAGAAAAATGAGGTACCTAAGAGGACTCTGAAGTTTACTTCTGAGAAAATAGTGGGACCATTAGCAGACATTGAGAACTTAGGAAGCAGAGCAAGCTTTAAAGGAAAGTTAGTAAAATGGGTTTGAGTTGAAGAAAATCCACCCAAAAAGAGAAGTCAATTAAAATGATAGAAATGTGGAATAGATTTAAGGGAAAAGTCAAGACTAGAGATTTTTATTTGGGAATCACTGGTATGGAGGTGCCAACCAAAGCTGTGGGAGGAAATGAAATCAGCAAGAGAGAAAACAGAGAGAAGAAAAGGACAGGCTGTCGGGGGATGCCTGCAACCACAGAGTCGGAAGAAGAGAAAGAGAAGGAGACAGAGGATGTTAATTGGTTTGACATAGCTGTTCTACAATATACACGTATTTCAAAACATCATGTCATATACCATAAATATATACAATTTTTATCAACTGAAAAAAAAAATTCAGCCCAGGCAGGTCCCCTCCCTAAGCATTCTTTCAAATAAGATAGTTCTTTACCACCCCTTATTTTTATTCTTCTTTTATTCTTATCTGAGCCACAGATGGGTGTTTTAAAGGTTTGGGTGATACTGATTGAAAACCAAAGGAAAGGAGGAAGAGGAGAAAGTCCTGCAAAAAGAGCTCTCTGCCTCACCCACAAATGTGGTTGGTTGGCCCCACGTTACCTGAACGATAGTTCCAGAGGACGAAGATGCTCTATCTTCCTCCATGTCCTTGTCATGCTTCCACAGTACAGGCCAAGACTGGGACGAAGGCTCTGCTTTCTTGTCTCCACTCTATCACAGTAACCAATTGGTTAGCAAAGAGAAGTGCTTTCCAACCATCATAACCAGCACCTACTCATTCACCTCTTTTATACAAGACTCAGCTTACCAGGCAGTGTAACCATAGCCCTTATCTCCAGCACTCCCCCCATTTTTCATCTATATTTCTTGCTAACTAAATTATGTTCCCAAGTGTGCTTTATCTTCCTGAAGCCTAAAAAACATTTTCAAAAGTAGGTATGTAGGCAAGGCCCAGTGGCTCATGCCTGTAATCCTAGCACTCTTGGAGGCAGAGGCAGGAGGATCACTTGAGGTCAGGAGTGCAAGACCAGCCTGAGCAAGGGTGAGACCCTGTCTCTACAAAAAAAAAATAGAAAAATTAGCTGGGTGTGGAAGCACAGGCCTGTAGTCCCAGCTACTCGGGAGGCTAAGGTAGAGAGGATTGCTTGAGCCCAGGAGTTTGAGGTTGCAGTGAGCTATGATGAGGCCACTGCACTCCAGCCTAGGCGACAGAGCAAGATTCTGTCTCAAAATAAATGAATTAGTTTTTAAAATAGTAGGGATGCTAGCACTCTGGGAGGCCGAGGCGGGCAGATTGTTTGAGCTCAGGAGTTCGAGATCAGCCTGAGCAAGAGCGAGACCCTGTCTCAACTAAAAATAGAAAGAAATTATATGGACAGCTAAAAATATATATAGAAAAAATTAGCCAGGCATGGTGGCGCATGCCTGTAGTCCCAGCTACTCGGGAGGCTGAGGCAGAAGGATTGCTCGAGCCCAGGAGTTTGAGGTTGCTGTGAGCTAGGGTGACGCCACGGCACTCTAGCCCGGGCAACAGAGCAAGATTCTGCCTCAAAAAAAAAAAAAAAAAAAAAAGTAGGGATGCAGCTCGTGTCACACAAAGGGGATCTTTAAAACAGCGCTTTAGGAATTCAATCTGCTTTGGTAAATGTAACCTTAAATGTTATCTTTAAAATAACAGCTTGATAGGCATAAGAAAAAATTCAATATCACTAATCATCAGAGAAATGCAAATTAAAACCACAATGAAGTTATCATTTTACACCTGTTAGAATACCTTTTATCAGTAAGATGAAAACTAACAAGTGTTAAGGTTGTGGAGAAAAGAGAACACTTGTATACTATTGGTGGGAATGTAAATTAGTGCAGCCATTATGGAAAATGGTGTGGAGGTTTCTCAAAAAATTAAAAATAGAACTACCATCTGATCTTGCAGTCCCACTACTGGGTATATAGCCAAAGGAAATAAAATCAGTATGTTGAAGAGATATCTATACTCCCAAGTTCATTGTAGCATTATTCACAATAGCCAAGATATGGAATTAACCTAAGTGTACCTCAACAGATGAATGGATAAAGAAAATGTGGTTTATATACACAATGGAAAGCTATTCAGTCTTAAAAAAGAAGGAAATTCTGTCATTTGCAATAACATGGATGAATTTGGAAGACATTTTGTTAAGTGAAGTAAGCCAGGCACAAAAGGACAAATACCATGTGATCTCCCTTATATGTGGAGTGAAAAAAAGTTGAACTCTTAGAAACAGAGAGTGAAATGATGGTTCCCAGCAAGTGGAGATTGGGAGGTTGGGAAAACATTTGTCAAAGGACATAAAATTTCAGTTAGACAGGAGGAGTAAGTTCAAGAGATCTATACATCATGGTGGCTGCAGTTAATATATACTTAAAAATTGCTAAGAGAGTAGCAATATACTGATTTCATTTCCTCTGGATATATACCCAGTGGAGGGATTATTATATAGGTCATATAGTGGTTCTATTTTTAATTTTTTGAGAAAGCTCCATACTGTTTACCATTTTCCACAAAAAAATGGTAAGTATACATATGTTAATTAGCTCAATTTAGCCATTCTACAATGTATACATACATACAAGGGCTGTCCAGAAAGTATCTGGCCATGTAACTGTTCTTGTTATATTAACAATGGCTGGATATTTTCCGGACAGCCCTCATATACTGTGTCAAAACACGCTGCACACCATAGATATATATAAAATTTTTACTTGTCAATTAAAAAAACCCAGCTTGATGAACATGCATTTTTTGTTGTCATATATAAACAACAAATACTGTAAACATCAGCTCAGAAGCAAATATATATCTTAAATTAACATCATACTGAAGTGCACTCTTTTTTGACCCTGGTCTTTCCTCCATTCTCACAATGCTCTCTGCCATTAGAGGGGCATAATCAGTTTGCAAAGTTATCTGAGCGTCAAAGAACACAGTAAACCTGTACCCTTCCTTGTCCCCCCAGCCAGTTCCACCATGTCCTAGGGCTGTTCTGTGTGACAATGGCGCTATTTAACAGTCTATAAAACAAGCATAAAATACGGCTAATGGTTACATGTGAGTCATAAAAACTACAATTTGCTTCAGTTTTCTTCCTTTTGGCATAACACCCATTATAAGGTTTGTTTGTAAAGTATGAAATGGCACTCGATATCAGGACTGACGCCTCTAAATGTCTCGTTCAACCAATTATAATAAAGTTGTAAGAATTCACAGTATTAGTGGCTAACACAACTCTTCGTGCCCTTGGCAATACTGTTTTGGACCAAATAAGTCATTCAAATATGAGGAAAACAAAGTTCTAAAAATCACATCAGGAGTGCCGACCAAACAACATACTCTCAAAACTTACAGAGAAAGTTCTCAGAAGTCAGGATACAATAGAGAACTTCTTTGTCTTCTCCCCTATGCCAACAAGTGTGCCTGAATTACGTTTATCCCACTTTTACATGGTGAAGTAGGTTTACATGCACTTGAATGCTAGTAACACAGGAGAACTACTTCATCCTTTAAAAATATCAACATTAATTTTAAAAATCCTTAGGTTTCCATTATTTTAAGATCTTTTCTTTGACCTCCTTTTAGAGTCTCGGTTCTAACAAACTTGAACGAGAAAATAAGTTTCTTTACTTCACTCTTCAGGGAGCTTTCTTCTGCCTCTTCCTCCACTGCTGCCAGGAAAGACATGGAGCCTCTTCTGTTCACCTGAAAGGCACGGCACAAGAACACCTGCAGTCGGGCTGCCCGTCAATGTCACCAGATCCGGGCCTGACTGCATTTTTATGTAGCTAATTTTTTACTTACTTTATCTGAGATGCCCACCCACACAAGGAGCCTCTGGGTCATGCACCTTTCAGCTTGTCCAGCCAAATATCCTGACTGTCCGATCTCAGGTCCATGCACTGGCATCCCCCCCCCACCCCGGCCCCTCACCAAACAATTAAAGAACGTGATTCATAGAAGTGGATCCAGAGTGAGCTTAGAAAGGCACTGGGCCATTTCTGAGTGTGCAATGGGCTGACTTTTCTGTAGGAATACACTTCCAAGAGTGGTTCGACCCACCTGCCAGTAGAGTTCCATGAACATGCCCTAAAGTAACTCAGGCATAAGAATTCTGGGTTGAGTCCAGAAGAGACACACCCTGAGGATTTATATTCACTGGTAAACAATCCCAGGTGGAGTATTTCCACTTCTAAAAAAAATTCCTTAACTATAGGCCATAGACATAGATGCTACAGTTTTTTCAGGTGAAAAATACTACCCATCAACGTGCTCATGGGACATGAGACCAGCATTCACCTAGTCATACCCACCTTCCACTCAGAAGCATCCCTCTCTGCCACTCCCCCGTCCTCGGGTGCTACAGCTGATAGCATTTCTCTTTCTGCTTCTTCTTGTTCTTGCTTTAAATGCTGGTGAAGGTTTAGTACAGTGGCCTTCAAGTTCACCAGCAGGTCTTCTTTCTTCTGGTTCAAACTCAGAATCTGCTTTTCCATACCTTCAATTTCTCCCTGTGCAAAAAGAGTGTCTGCGTTGTTCTGGGAAGTCTGAGGCCATGGGATGCCCTGAGGAGCCTGCTTGCTTTGGTACAAGGGATAAAGATTTCTCTACGTGTTTGGTTTGCAAAGCCAGGAACTAGCCTCTGATGTAGTATAGTTCCTTTCCAACCGGGCTGCATTTCCAAAGGTGCTGTGTGGGGTTTACAAGCTGTAGGATGCCTTCGCCTAACCAAAGACTTGTGAATCAGAATCTACGGGGGTCGAGCCACAGCACAGAAACTTGTACCAAGCTCTACAGGTAACTGTGCTGGACAGCCGGAGTTGGAGGCCACTGCTCTAGCCACGGGACCAACGGGTCCAGCACCAAGGGGCCAGGGCCCAGGAGTCTGCACTCCAACAGATGCGGCAGAAGCTCCTTCTACAAACTTCCCATTTTGTCACACACAACATTAACAACACATGTCCCCAGCAGACATGTTTCCAAGTCTCCCTGGAAATTCCTAAGCAGACTAACATTTGGGAACCACTGAGAGAAAACAAGGTTAGAAATCTCATTCTTTTAGAATTGCTTTTGAAGCCTTCCTTATTATTACCAAATTTAGTTACATTTTCTACAGTGAAAGCTTCCTACCGAATCAGAAAAAGTAAGCAAAGTACCGTGCAGTGTAAATTACTGTGGGAATAATGGACAGATGATCCCAAGCCTCGTAATGTTACTTTTAACATTTGCATTACTGATATGTGCGAATAAAAGTTCTTATACATGGTAGATATGCAGATGCCCACTGTCTAAGAGGATTACGGAATCATAGAATCCTAGATTTGGAAGGAACAGCAGGTGTCAAATAGTTTAACATCCTCTCCAGCACCTCTGGGAAGTGTCACCCAACCTGCCTGAGCTCTCGCAGTGAGTCTGCTCCTTTCCAGGAAACCTTCATGTGTCTGAAATTTGTTCCTAATATATTTCTTAAACCCCTATTCTTTCCTCCTCCTTTCTTCCTTCCTTCTACCCATCCATCCATCCTACAGGTATTTATAGAATCATTAAGTTTTTTTACAGACAGAGAACTGTAACATGTCTCTACCTACAGGGAGAGTTCTGAAGCCCAGAGAAAGAAGGTGACTGGTCCAAAGCTGTAGCTAGCCTGTGACAGAGCATAGGCCTGGGCTTCCCTATGGCTCTCCTGGGCACATTCCTGCACCAATGCCCCTATTCTGTCTGAACTCAAAATCCCTGTGACATAACAACTGTTTGAATGAAATCTGAGTTGGCTGTGGTTTGTGTTCCACTTTCAATAAACACTAAACTTTAGAGGAACAGCGCCTCCCAATGAGAATATCTCAGCCATCAGAATAACACTTAAAGAAACAGAGTGGTCTACGGAGCTACCAACACTGTGGAGGCGCAGCAGGACACAAAGCAGCCATTCGCAGAGTGGCATCTGCAGACCCCTGCGGGGGCCACAGTCCATGAGGTGCAGATCCTTTTCATGGTAATACTAAAATGTTATTACATTTGCCTTCTTCACTGTGTTGACAATTGTACTGACAGCATGAAAGCAATGGTGGGTAAAACTACTGTCACCTTATGTGAATCAAGGCAGGAACACCAACTATATATCATTGTCATGTGTTTACAGTAAAAAAAAAAAATGCCAGTTTCACTTAAGAATTTCCTTGATAAAGACACATTTCTGCTGTCATAACAGAATGCCTGTGACTAGGTAGTTTCTAAAGAACAGAAATTTATTTCTCACAGTTCTGGAGACTGGGAAGTCCAAGATCAAGGCACTGGCAGGTTTGGGGTCTGGTGAGGGCTGCTCTCTGTTTCCAAGATGGCACGTTAACACTACATCTTCCAGAGGGAAGGCATGCCGTGTCCTCGCATGGCAGAAGGCAGGAGGGCAAAGAGGGGTGAACTCCCTCCATCAAGCCCTTTTATGAGGGCACCTAATTCTGTCCATGAGGGAGGAGCCCTCATGACTCAGTCACCTCCCGAAGGCCACTCCCTGCGATACTGTTGCGCTGGGGATTACGTTTCAACATGAAAATTTGGAGGGAACAAAAACATTCAAATCATAGCAATGTGTATTTTTAAATATTCTTTGTGAAAAAATGGGAAGTAGGCATATTTTGTTGCATACCGAGGTACGATGGTTGAGGAAAAGTATTTATGTTATTGTTTGAGTTGTGAGCTGAACTACCCTTTTTCACAGAACACTATTTTTGAAAAAAACCAAGCTGCTAAACTATAATTATGAACTTAAATACCAAAAGATTTTTCTGGAGATAGATGTTAATATTAACAAATGCAATTTTTTAAAAATAATCGCCTACTGAAATGTGGTAACATTTGGAAGATCTGCACAGCTCAGTGAAACAATATTTTGCAAATGACCAAGCATGATGCTATAAAATCATGCACAGTGTTCCCATTTATAAGTAGGAGCTAAATAATGTGCACATATGCACATAGAGAGAAGAATAATAGACATTAGAGACTCGGTGGGAGGGGGGTGAGGGTGAAAAATTACTTAAGGGGTATAATGAACACTATTTGGGTGGTGTTCACTATTTGGGTGGTGTAGACTTCACATCCCTACACTAAATCCATGGAACAAAACTGCACTTGAAGCCCCTAAATCTAGTTTTTAAAAAATCATTCATAGTTAGAAGATATACTCAAAGTATAAGACAGACCAATGGATTTTTATGTTACAGTATATAAAGTTTTTTGACATGGCTTCAGATTCCATTTTACAACTAACTTGTAACTACCATTTGTTGGGTTTCAGTGTAGTTTCAAAGAAAAATGTCCACAGTTATTCAAAAGGATAATTAAAATATTCCTGCCTTTTCCAAGTATGTGTCTTTGAGAGCTTGGATTGTTTTTATCTACTTCAAATAAAACTCTATGGTTCAATGCAGAGACAGATGAGACTCTAACTGTCTGCTATTAAGCCACACATTAAAGAGATGTACAAAAATGTAAAACAATGTCACTCTTCCCACTAAATTTCATTTTGGAAAATATAATTAATTAAAACGTTATTTTTAGTCTAGCCTGGACAATACAGTGAGACCCTCATCTCTAAAAGAAAAGTAAAATAAATTTTTAAAAATATTATTTCTATTAACATGTAGTGGGTTTATTACTATTATTTAAAAATAAACCAAACAAATATTTTTACATTTCTGAGTTTCAATTTCTGTATCGGTAGATATATAAACAAAAGCTCTTTGGGGGCCTCACATTTTTTAGTGTAAAGGAATTCTGACATTTTTACAATATTGTATCTTTAATACTGAGTCTGTATTAGTGATTCCACCACTTAATGGCTGTGTCACCTTGGACATCTCTATACTTCTCTACAGAAATAACTTGCCCTCGATCTCATAGCCAAGCACAAGTGATACAACCTTGCTTCGAGAGCACCATATTCATTGCCTGCCTGCATCAACCTGATGGCAGGAGAAAAAGCAGCTCTCTATAGTCCTTAGCATACACTCAGGTTTTGCTCATTATAGAAATACGAATTCAAAAACAAAGACTGGAAAAAACCCTAGCAGTAGAGGGTTAACATGCAAACCATTGTAACTGAGTCCACAGGATTGTTAATTCCAGCACATGGCACTACTTACTGCTTAGTATATGGAACTCTTCATTAGAACAGTGTTCAGGCTCTTTACCTCTGAAACCCAGCCTGTCCGCACTGCCTGACCTCTATCCCAGAAAGTCAGGTTGTCCAAATATCCTGTGTTATATCAGCCTCTTTGGTACCAGAGCAAATTCAGACCAAAATGAACCAAGTTGAGGCCAGGGGCACTCAAAAAGCCCTCCATTAAGGAGGGAGGCATGGCAGCCCTGGCCCAGTTTCTGATGTTAGGGCTGCCCAGCCTAGAAACAGATGCGGTGATTCTCTTGATTAAACATCAGAGGCTATAATTTTCAACATTTTTTAGTAATGATAATTATATAATCACCTATGTAATGAAATAGGAATGGAAAGTAAATACACACAGAAAGCATCTTCAACTGGAAGAGAGCAGTAGGAAATTAACTACCACTACAAAGGCTTCTAGACACCAATGGCTTAGTAAGCGCTGAATGAACTGATGGACGAATGAAACAAATCTGTATGAACAGAAGAAACATACCTGTACTTGTGGCAGGCTGGCAGCTTGGTCTGGTGACATATGTTCAAGGGAGAATTGAGCTGAATAATTATTTAAGATCTTTTTCAAGTGTTCTATTTCTTCATCGCATTCATTAGTCTGTTTTATGACTACCTATAAAATACCCCCCAAAAGAAGAATTTTTGTCATAATCTAAGGACTAGATTAATGGACTATTTCCATTTCCCATCCCCATCAGAAGTTCCAATCAATTACAGCAAATATGCAGCCATTCAGATTTCAATAGGACATAATAGCCTGACTATAGAGAACAATGATTGCAAAGCTGGCACCTGACCTTGCTCTACTAGATGCCAGGGCACCTCAGGCTTTACTAGTGCTTGAAGGTCAAGTCTCATTTGACACACCTTTGCTCTTAAGTATTTCCAGTCTAGCGAGTTTGTTCTGGGCAGCATTTTATGGCATGTTAACATAAAGTTGCTAAGTTTTTATGAAATTACTGATATGTCGCATATGCCATTTTAATATACATTCTACATGGGGATTTCCACATATAAAGTGACATTACTGATTCAGAATGCACAGAGCATGTGATTAGAGTCATGATGGGTTTTTTCCACCAGACACATCTCACTGGGTACCCCTTGGGATCAGTGATGTACATTTTAAGAGTAAGAGGTTGTGGCTTCAAGAACAGTCTGAATTTGCAGAATAAGGCAAAACTAACCAGAACAGAACCTGGAATTGTGTTAAGGGAGTAATAGAGCTTAGAACTATTTGTGGACTAAATCGTATGATCACATATAATGAAAGATAAAGAAATAGACTTTGACAGAAAGTCTAGATACGACTTTGGCATGCTTCATAATGAAGTAAAATAAATGCCCTTTAAAACTCCAAAGTTTCTAGCCAATGCAGAATTCTTCCTTGTATTTTCTTCAATATTTAACCATGATTTTAGCTGCAGGCTAGAAATGAGTAATAGTGTTCACCACACACAGACCTGTTCCCCAGCCCTCGGTAATGCACTACATCCCACTACTCCCCACACAAGTAATTTGTCTTATTTTCCACAACAAGGGCACTTAGAATATCTGAAGTAGGAATTAAAGAAAATGTCCCATGTTCTAATTGTCTGCAGTTACCACTGGTTTATTTAGCTTTGTAATATATGAGGGGACATCTTATTTCCACCAGCATAATAATATAGAAAATTTTAGCAGCATAGTTTGATACCTAACTTGGCACAAAATATAATTTCTTCTTCTATTTCCCAACTTGCATGTTGTGAAGAAGCCACTTACATGTACAGCATGGTTAGAACTGTTATGTTTCTGACCAAGAGACCAATAAAGTACAAAAGAATTAAAAATAATAGATCATATTTTATTTTTTTTTCTTCTGTTTATATTATTTAAAAATAATACATTGAGGCCGGGCATGGTGGCTCACACCTATAACCCCAGCACTTTGGGAGGCTGAGGCAGGAGGATAGTTTGAGGCCAGGAGTTCGAGACCAGCCTGAGCTCTACAAAAAACAAAAAAAAATTAGCCAGGTATGGTGGTGCTCACTTGTAATCCCAGCTACTTGGGAGGCTGAAGCAGGAGCATTGCTTGAGCCCAGGAGTTTGAGGTTGCTGTGAGCTATGATCACACCACTGCACTCTAGCCTAGGCAACAGCCTATCTCAAAAAAAAAAAAAAAAGATAGTACATTGAGCGCTAGATCTTTTTTTCTCTCTGTGGGTGTTAGGGAAAGACATCAGTTGATCAGTAGCCAGGCCAGAGAGACGGTATGAGTTAAACCAGAGAGTACAATATATCCTCAATCCTTAGAACACAGTGGCCCCTGAAATGTCAAGGAAATGTAAGAAGGAATAAGATATGGCAGTTTTCTTCTTATAACCAGGTGGCAGTCGTGAAGGAGGAACAATAACTTCTAAACTGACCCAAATAAAAAGGAAATGCAGGATATAACAGGGGTCTACAGAGAGGGTTGAAAGTCTGTGGAATTTAAGGCTCTTTCAGCAACTTTTTGTTCTTGTGGGAGTGGTTGTTGATCTAGGAATACAAACTAAAGAAGAAGGTAATTTCTAACTAATGATGATTTTTGACTTGAGACTGGTGAGCCAACGACACTTCAGAACAACAACAACAAAAAACCCTCAGGGGAGAAGCTCAAAGATTATCAGTTAGAGGGAAGAGACCTCCAATATGGAGACATGACACAGGAGATGAGAAACTCAAATTCTTGTTCTATTTGTGTACAAATTAACTGCTACACAAGTTAACTCTGTGGTCTGTTGGCAAGTCATTTAACCCACTGACACGAGTATCCTTATAGGTAAAATTAAAGATGATGAAGTGCCCACTCTACCTATATCATATGCTTGAGAATAAAACGAGGTGATCAATGGGAGAGGGACTGAGATGGATAAGAGGTTATCGTGGTGATGATTACTTTATAGATCTGCTGGCCTCAAGAGGTTGCAAAAGCCTTGTTCAGGTTTGAATCTCTTCCCACAGCATTTTACCCATGTAGGTCTTCAATAACTACAGAATAGAATTAAATAAACCATAATTATGCTTTAATACCTTCCACCAGAACAAGGGTAAGAAATGAGAAAAATAACCTTAGCCCCATTTGAGCAAGACAATAAGCTTTGATACCAAATGCCACCTCTGGAGAATAATTAATTTCAATGAAAACTGAAAACAAAACCAGCTTTTGCCGAACATTTTCATCCGATAAGTTGGCTATCATTATAAACGGCTCACCTTTAGTAACTCATTTTGTTCTTGAGTTACATTTTCCAATAGTTTTATATCCTGTAAAAGCCGATTTGTCCGCGGAAACACAGGCAGCAGTTTCCTTCCTGTCTGGGGTAACCTCAGCTCCACCTGGTAAGACACTATCTCAGCAATTGTTTTCTTCATGGGACGTATATTTTCAAGGATGACCTTAATTAGATACGAGAAGAATGTTATAGAAATGAAAAAATAATGGCCACTGCTAAGTTTACTTAGTCAAAATTAAAATACTGTATAATTTAGTCTTTAATCTACAGCTTCAATTTTTGAAACAGTTCCTTAGCTCAGATTGAAAAAAACTATTGTATCACTCGTGATCTGGTAGTTAAAGGTCTCAGGAAAGAACGCCTGGGGCAAGAGTAACCTATCAGCACTAATTTATTCATTCGGATCACACATTTCTTCTTTTTCTCCTCCCCTCTCTCTGCAGAGCTGCTGTTTTGCTCTGAGCATCGTTGCCAGGCAGTGAGTAATGTGAGGGCAGGTACCGCATCATTCTTTCACAGCAACTTCACTTAGCACAGGGCTTCCCACAAGGTGGGCCCTCCAAACATGCTTATTGAATAGAACGGAACTGTCCTGCCACATTTCATGAGTCCCAGGAGTATAATTATATTTTGCTTTAATAATATCTGATCCATAGAAATCTGGATTTATATAACTAATACATTGGAAGAGATTATGCACTTTACTAAGTAGTATTTCATATGGTATCATTTCGTTTAATCCTCACAACCACCCTGTGGGGTAAGTACCCTAACCTCCATTTCACAGGTAGGGAAACTGGTTCACAGAAGTTTGAAGATCCTGATAAATTTAGACTGTAAGAGGCCGTGCCGGGATTAGAGCCCAGGCCTGCCTAATCCCAAACCACATGCTCTCAGGCACGAGGCTGAGGGGGCATTCACCTTCGCCTGCTGTCTAGCTTGTTCCAGCTCCTGTCCTGGGGCTCTATTTACATTGTAATTGGGCAATATAATCACCTTAATACCAATGCACAGATATGAAAGAGAATCCAAGAAACATTAATTACTCAAAGTCACACAGCCAGTGCCCAGCATAGCTCAGGCTGGAACAGTTCAGCCTAAGATGCTCAAGCTCTTAGATTTGACCTAAATGAAAAAACAACCCATAAGAAAATTATCTTTACATAGGTAGTACTGCAACTATGATTTAAAATATATTTATAAGCCGGGCGCGGTGGCTCATGCCTGTAATCCTAACACTCTGGGAGGCCGAGGCGGGTGGATTGCTCAAGGTCAGGAGTTCGAGACCAGCCTGAGCAAGAGCGAGACCTCGTCTCTACTAAAAATAGAAAGAAATTATCTGGACAACTAAAATATACAGAAAAAAAAAATTAGCCGGGCATGGTGGCGCATGCCTGTAGTCCCAGCTACTCGGGAGGCTGAGGCAGAAGAATTGCTTGAGCCCAGGAGTTTGAAGTTGCTGTGAGCTAGGCTGATGCCACGGCACTCTAGTCTGGGCAACAGAGTGAGACTCTGTCTCAAA
Source organism: Lemur catta (assembly GCF_020740605.2). Taxonomy (NCBI): domain Eukaryota; kingdom Metazoa; phylum Chordata; class Mammalia; order Primates; family Lemuridae; genus Lemur; species Lemur catta. The sequence goes on from NC_059128.1 coordinate 33,993,595, forward strand.
AAAAAAAAAAGAAAAAGAAAAAGAAAAAATTCGCCGGGTATGGTGGCGCATGCCTGTACTCCTAGCTACTCAGGAGGCTGAGGCAGGAAGATTGCTTCAGCCCAGGAGTTTGAGGTTGCAGTGAGCTATGATGATGCCATGGCACTCTAGTCTGGGCAACAGAGTGAGACTCTGTCTCAAAAATAAATAAATAAATAAAATAAAATATATTTATAGTTATTCATATCTATTTCCCAATCTTATTTTGCTATTACTCTAGTAAGACTAAATGCCTTTTATCACATCATATTTTAAAATAGACGTAATTATTATGAGAAAATATATTTAATAATGATCCATGCTTACCTCCCCATGTTTAAGATGTTCTTCAGGTGAAAAATCAAATATTTCTTTTGATAACAGGATAGTTTTGATTTTTGAAACTTTTTTCTCCATTGATTTTACTTCAGATTCAATAGCAACCACATCCTAGAATTTCAGAAACAACACAATCATACAATATATGTTGTACATTAATAATCTATAAAACATAATTTATTGCCATTAATTCTATTCTCTCATTTAGGCAAAAAATGTTTTCCACTTATACCTCCTGAAAACTAACCATGTACTTCATGATGAAATCTTGCCATGAAAAAAAAAACTAACCAATAACTATAGATAATGTTCACTGTCTTCAACAAAAATGTTACTCTATTAATAACATACCATACTATAAAGCATTGCTTATATACCTTATTGAATTAAAGATCATTATAGGGCCAATTTTAAACTATGAGAACAAAGTTAGTAGGCATCCAAACCAATTTTTAAAATAAACTCATGAGATTTATCTTTGGAATGTGTTCAAACACTTGAATGCAAGTGAGTCTGACATTTTAAAAACTCCCACCACTTTAAGTAAAATGATAAAGTCACCCTAAGAAAACTAACACACAGGGGCTGGAAAATTGACAAGATTTTCTTGCCAGCCCCCTAAAAAGTATTGCCAAGCACAATGTCACTGAATTACTTTATAACCTACTGAGATTAATTTAAACAATAGATGATTTGTCCAGTTGTTATTCTCTCATCAACTTCAACCTCTAGAAACTGGCCATAACCTTAAAATGAAAATGCTGTTAAAATAAGTTAAAATATGTGCTGCAAAACCTACATATTGAAATCTACACAACTGTTAGTGGCCTTCAGACCTTTCCTTTAGAGCTCAATGCAGATACACTGTAGCAATAAGAAGGTACAATTAATAAGGAGATGAAAAATGACATAGAAATAGACTAAGGGTGTCAAGTCCCAGAAGCTTGGAGCCATTCCATAAACAGACAAATAAAACTTTATGAGTCAGAAACAAATGAAGCAGTAAGTACAATAATTGTTTATAGTGATGTCTCCAAATTAAGAGGAAAAGTTAAATTCTATTGAAATTATTTTCGGCATCTATTATTTAAGAAGTTATATAGAATTATACAATATATTTTAGGGTAATTTCCATCAAAAATTGTAGAAGCATTTAACAACTTTGGAATAAGCTTCAGTAACCAAGAATATTTACTTTAACAATTATTATACTATTCCATGAAGATACATGAGTGTGGTACAGGAAATGTAACTTAGTGCAAAAGGAAATAATTGGGAACTAACTGTAATTGCCTTTCCATGTGACTCTATCCTTAGATAAATGCTTCAACTGTTTCAAGCAAAAATAAAAAACCCAGAGGCTGGCATCCTGCAGCCCCTCAATAAATATTTTTTACTGGTGAATGAAGATGGGAGGTTACCTGTTTTAATTGCCTCTTTCCTAACCAGTGCTTTTAAATCAACAATATTTCCTCTTTGACAAAGAGAAAACACTGAGTTTATTTGATCAGGATTCTGCACTCCTTAAACAAAGAGCTTCTGGACTGAGAAAGGAGAGATGCTTTCTGTTGTAGTTGCACTACAGATTGCAAAGTAAAATAAAATATAATTCAAGAAATAAGAACATAAATGAAAATTCTACCAGATCAATGCACATTGATTAGTAGTATAGGATTTGATCAGTAGTACAACTCTAATTTATTAAATGAAACATAAATTAAGAATAAGAAATCACACCTTTATGGTGTAAACTTACATCGGCCATTCGCTGAATCTGTGGAAGGCTTTCCATTATTTTTTGTTGTAAAGCTGTTACTTGATTACTTAACTCTTGTATGGACTGTATTAAGTCATCTGTTTCAAAAATTATTGACAAGTCTTCTAGATCCGTAAAAATTGAATGTAAAAGATTGTGCTTCTGTTCTGAATCTTCCAAAGCCATCTAGATAAACAAGGAAAGAGAAAGAGAGAAAGAAACATCAACATACTGAAACAAGTAGATTAAAATTTAAATTAGAGAAAATTTAAATTTGTCTCAACTTTCTAAACTCCTGGTCATTTCCAGTTTCATCATGAAAACACTGGAATACTCTGTTGTCAATGGCAGTGGCTGACCTCAGAGTTTCTACCTGTGATATTATATTAATTATATATACATTTGGTATATATGTACTATATTATATGTAATATATATGTATTAATAATATATATTAATTAATATATATATTTGGTCTTCATCTTGCCTAGAGTTTCTAAGCCTTTGGAATTTTCATGGCGATAGGGGTAAGAAAATAATCTTTTATTATTCATAATAAGTCCCTTTCAAACATGTATTAAGTTTCAAACTTTAGATATCAAAATAGCTCAGACAGCTAATGGAAATGTTCAGCCTGCTTCAGGTAAGTCCACATAAATAACTGATAATGAGATACTTACTTATGCAACTAGAATTCTAGTCATAAGTCACTAAAATAAGTTATTCAGAATTTTATATTGGTCTTATTCAAAATCCTAAGAGAGAACTTTTAGGAAAATAAAACTTAAAACCAATGCTTATTATTATTATTTTTTAACCAATATACCATTTACAATAGCACCAACACCCACAAAATACTTAGGGATAAATTTAATAATATACATGCAAGAACTATACACTGAAAACTATAAAACATTGCTCAGAGAAATTAAAGAACACCAGAATAAATAAAGAGATATATCATGTTCCTGAATCAAATAGTTAATATGGTTGAGATATTAATTTTCCTTCAAACTGATCTACAGATTTAATGCAATCCTACTAAAAAGTCTAACAGACCTCTATAGAAAAATTGATAAATTCATTTTAAAATACATATGGAAATGCAAAAGACCTAGATTAGCCAAAACAAATTTGAAAAAGAAGAACTAAGTTGTAGAATTCATGCTACCTGATTTCAAGTATTATTGTAAAGCTATAGTAATTAAGACTGTCATATTGGTGAAAGAGTAGACACAAAGATCATTAGAACAGAAGTGAGAGTCCAAAAATAGACCCATATGTATGAGGTCAATTGATTTTCAACAAGGTGACAAAGTAATTCAATGGCAAGAGTCTTTTCAATAAATGGTGTTGGAACAATTGGATATTACTACGGAAAAAAAAAGAACAACGGTCCTTGATTCACACCTTATACAACAATTAACATGAAATGAATGACAGACCTAAAAATAAGAGTTACAACTATCAAATTTCTGGAAGAAAACATACGAGGAAATCTTTGTAACCTTGGGTTAGGTAAAGATTTCTTAGAATACAGCACAAAAAAGTAACTCATAAGATAAAATATTGATAAATTGGACTTCACCAAATTAATAATATTTGGTCTCTGAAAGACAGTGTTAAGAGAATGAACAGACAAGCCACAGACCAGAAGAAAATATTTGTAAATCAAATATAAGACAAAGAAATGATTGTTAGGATGTTTTACAAATAACTTACAACTCAATAATAAGACAAACAACCCAATTAAACACTGGGCAAAAAAAAAATTAAACAGATATGTCACAAAGGAAGTATACAAATGACAAATGAGGACGTGAATAAATGCTCAAAATCATTAGTCATTAGAGAAATGCCATTTAAACCACAATGAAATACCACTACAAGTCACAAAATGGCTAAGGTTTAAGAGACAGACAGTATCAAGTGCTGTTGAAAATATGGAGTGATTAGAACTTACATTGCTGGTGAGAATGCAAAATACTACAGCCATTTTGGAAAACAATTTGGCAGTTTCTTATTCAGTTAAACATTTATCATAAAAGTCAGAAATCCTACTTTTAGGTAGTTACCCATTGAAATAAAATGAAAACATATGTCCACACAAAGGTTTGTGTATAAATATTTGTACCAGGTCTACTCATAACAGCCTGTGGTAGGCAGCCTCCAAGACGGCCCCTAATGTCTCTATCTCCTGATATTCATGCCCTGAATCATCAGCTCCCTTGGATGCAGGCTAGACTTACTGATTTAGCTCTAATAAAATATGGTCGAAGTGGTAAGATATCACTTTTGAGATTAGATTACAAGAAAACAACTGTGGCTTCTGTCTCGGGAGCACATTCTCACTCTTAGATTGTTTATGCTGAGGGCAGCCATGTGCCTGTGTATGGAAGTGGACCTTCCAAGGCCTGCCAACAGGCCTGCAAACGAGCTTGGAAGTGAATCCTATCTCTTCCTTCACCCAAGTGGAGCTTTCAGATGAGCCGTCAGCCTTTGCAGACCCCTTGACTGCATTCTCATGAGAGACCTTGAGCCAGTGATGCTCAAGCCATGCCTGGATTCCTGACCTACAGAAACTATGAGATAATAAATGTTTGTTGCTTTAAGGGGCTAACTTTCAAAGTCATTTGTTACACAGAAATAGCTAATACATAGCTCAAAACAGGAAACAAGCAATATCTATTAACCAGTGAAAGGATAAACAAATTGTTTATTTCTGTAAATGGAACACTACTTGGCAATCAGAGAATGAACTATGTATTGATGAATTTAATGACCTGGATGAAGCTCAAAAGCATTATGCTAAGTGAAAGAAGCCAGACACAAGATGACATACTGCATGATTCCTTCTGTGTGATATTCTAGAAAAGGCAAAACTGGAGTAATAGAAAGTAGTGAGTGGGTGATTACCTAGGGCTGAAGACAGGTGAAAGGAAATTGACTGCAAAGGGGCAAGAGGAAACTTTCTAGGGTGATGGGAATGTTCTTTACATTGATGTTGGTGGCAGTTCCACAACTGCACACTCTACCTGCACACTGAACATGGACACACTACTATATGTAAATTATACCTTAATGAAGTTGATTGAAAAAACAAGTTGGTTTTCTATTTTTACAATGACAATTTGTGTTTCAATGACTTAATCTCAGTTGCAGTATTTGTGCAATCATCATCTTTAGGTTATAAAAACCTGTTTTAACAAATGCACTCTGGGTAGAAAGTTAGAGTGCAATTAAAGCAAACATTTAAAGCTTAGTTGAGAGTGTTGACTCTTCTTTAAGAGTCATTTAAAAAATACCTGGTAATGCTATAAAATGGAAAAAGGCATCCTAAAAGTAGAACTATTTGCGTTACAGGAACAAAATAGTGATTCACATAGGGCTAGTTATTTGGGACTTCCTTGCCATTTGGAGATTTACTGGGAATACATTTTGTGGGAAATAAACTCATTTCTAGCTCATAAACCAAGTCCAGCAACTTACAATGTCCAGAACAGTTTGAAAGATACTTTTACATTTTTACATGTGTATCAGTAGAAGACAGCAAAACCCCAGCTGCTTTTGCCCAAGCTCACTTTAGTAAAGTTTTGGATTTTTTTAAACTCATGAGCATTTAAGGAAAAGAACGCATCATTCCTTTTTTCTGTCTTGGCAAAGTCCTCAAAAATGGTGAATCACAGAAGCAATTAAAAATAGAAAGATGAAAAACTCTAGGGACATGGAAAGCCAACCCAAATGGGAGGAGGCAAAAGAAATCACAAGCAGGGGAAAGAAAGAAAAAAAATGGGTGAAAATGCAGTATGTTTATAATTGTTACCATAGGAAAAAAACTGTGCCAACAAATCTCAAACATGAGGGAGGTCTGAAGTCAGCAGCTCACTTAGGAACACCTTGTGCTATTCTAAAGATATAAAGAGGAGCCAGACCATCTTTGAAGTGTCATTCTGTAAAAACTATCATGAATTTTTTCTTAAGGGATTCTCTCTCATGACACAGTAATATAAGAGAAGGGAAATACACTTTCCCAATAAAACTCCAGTCAGTGCACAGCATCTGGAAGTTTCTTGCAGTCATGGCCCCAAATGGGAAAACACCTGCATTTGTTTCATCTTTATAAGCTAGCGTGGAGACACAGGGCCCCCGCGGGCTACCAGAAATAAAAGGAAATTTGGCATCATGGCATGTTAGAACTGGAAGAAACCACGGATTTGTTTTCTATTGCTATGTAACTAATTACTACCAACTTAATGGCTTAAAACAAAACGAATTTATTATCTCATGGTGTCCATGTAGTCCAGGCATAGTTTAGGTGGGTCCTCTGCAGGGGGTGTCACAAAGCTGCAATCAAGGTGCTATGTGGAGCACAGGGTTCTCTTCCAAGTTCGCTCAGGTTGTTGGCAGAATTTAGTGGTAGGACTGAGGCCCCATTTCCTTGCTGGCTGTTGGTGGCTAGAAGCTACCTTATGTCCTAGCCCTGTGGCCCTCACACAATATGGCAGCTTACTTCTCAAGCCAGCAAGAGAATCTCTTTATATTCTGCTGCAGACTGAGTAGCTCTTATTTGAAATGCTTGGGACCAGAAGTATTTCAGATTTCGGATTTTTTTCTAATTTTGAAATTTTTGTATTATACTTACCAGTTGAACGTTCCAAATCTGAAAATGTAAAAACCTGTACTAGGGAGTTTTATAATCATGTAATCATATTAATCATGTATTTATGGGAGTGATCACCCCATTACCTTAGCCATATAACACCTAATCAAGTATCCCATCATATTCATATCCCTGTCCACACTCAAGGGGAGGGGATTACGCAGGTTACATGCACCAGGGAATGGGAATTCTTAGGGCCATATTAGAATTCTGCTGCCAAAAACCATCAACACCATCCAGGCAGCTTCTTACTTCATAGATGGGGGAAACTGAGGCCCAAAGAAGATAAACTAAATTACCCAAAAAGTCATGAAGTGGTTATCAGGATGGAAAGAGCTAGATCCTGGTCTCCAAAATCCCTGTTTAGTGCCTCCTTCTGCCATTGGCATGGTTATGAGTAAGGCTGTGTTTCAGGAAGTAAGGGAAAAAAGCACCATGACGATGAGCTAAGCCACTAACCATTATGTGGATTCCGTGACTCACAGAGAACTCGAAAGAACACTGACCTGGAGGGTGCTGGCGTGGTGACTCAGTTTCCGTGAAGAGTCATAGTCAGCAGGATTGGCCAGCAAACGACTGGTACTTTCGATCCAAGCCTCAGTGCTCTTCAGGAGCTCACTATATTCCTCCATCTTCAGCGTGGCCTGTGAAAGAGATGCAAACAAACTCAGCCCGGTGCCTCTGACTGGAGCTGAATGACTCCCATCAAAGAGTTAGTAGTAATCGGTCGGTGGGGTGTCAGGCCTCGCAGGTCTGCACTCCGCATGTCTGGGGCCACTTGCCCACACCCTCCATGTTATGATCCTCCCAACTTTTAAGACTAATCCCGACCGTGGGTGGAAAGGAATTAAGAAGTTCTACTCCAACGCTAAAGGCCACACCAGAGTCCGGCCAGCCTAGCGACTATTCTGGTTCCTGTTTTATGCTTCATTCTAAAAACCGGGATTGTGCTTTGTCCTATTCAGGACCTCGCCCTGTAGTTCTTCTAAGACTCGGATGCTGCCTCACTCTTGCTAGATCACATACACAACTCACCCAACCACCGCGGCCTATTTGGAACAGGGGTAGGCAGGGTATTTTGTCCCCAAATGACAGCCTTTCCATGGATGGCTCCCTCCTTGGACACTTGAGATCACTTGCTCTAAATTCCCATTACTGGTCTTCATCCATCCATTGGGAAGCCCAGTGCTTGCCTGGACTCATGACTTTCAGGTTCTTGGGTCTGCCTGCCCAGTCAGACCTCCTGTCGGCCCTTAGCATTGAAATCTGTCCCCTCAGTGCCCATGTGAGCCCACCGTGTGGCTCTAGTTTCAGGTCCTGCAACTGGCAATTCAAAGGAAACTAGCTGCCGCTGAATACATTTTTCATTTTGTTTTAAACCCATCTCAGTACAACCACATGCTATGTAGCAATAGCTATCGTATCACAGCTCTACCTTATTTAATTGCGAGGTTCTAGATTCTGCCCTCTGTGACACTTGCTGATACTGCTGGAAAGGGATCATCAAGCTATCCATCCACTCTTGAGCCTGTCCCGGGTCCTGTTCAACAATGTCGTGAACTTCAGAATCCAGCTCATTCAGCTTGGAATGCCAGAGGTCAAGCTCATCCCACATTTTCTGGAAAAGGAAATCATAAGTCAACTTGAATGAAGATGTCATAGTTCGTGGTGGTAATTCCTAGTTTTCACACAGCATATGCGTTTGTAAATGCTACCAAAACATCACAGAAACAACATCATAGACATAGTTTATTAATTTATATCCAGCAACTATTTGCGATTAAACTGAAAAACACTTATCCTGAGCTCTCCTAACTGCAACTGTATTCACTTCAGTACAAACAAGCTGTAGGGGAACAGAAAGACCCAGACATTTCTAGAAATGAATGACACAAACAAGGTCAATATGGCCCTTACCTTTCAAGAGTAATGTGGCAAACATTACATTTAGAAAAGGGCTTGGGGAAATATTTGAACCTATTTAGACCGGTATATATATGTACTTAATCTAGAAGGCAATTTTAATAACTATAAAATTAAAACTAACAAAAGAAAAATATCTGCTGACTCAGGATTAATGAAGCAGCAGAAAGCTCTAACCACAAGTATTAATATCATTAATAGCAGCAACTGCTGTTGGCTCAAGAAACCAATAGGTTAGGTTTGAATCTGAACTTGTCTATGCACAGGAAAATTTCAAAGGTAAACTATTCAATTCTTACTTAATATTTGCTTAAGAATATAACTTTGAGAAGTGGGAAAATCTAACTGGTTAACTTAGGTTCCTCTGCTTAAGAGTCCAAGATTTTATCCCAAAGTGAACCATACTCTGACCTATTTTAAAAGTCCCCAATTATATAGCATAGTTTCTTAAAATGTAGATTAGAAAAGAATCCTTTCCATATACAGGAGTTTATTTGGAAGTTAAGAGGTAAAAATATCATGTTTATGTAGTTTTACCTAAGATTTTATTACCCAAGACGTTTTATAAGGGAAATAATTTGGAATTTTTATTTTCCTTATTTTTACTTTGGCAGTCTTAAAAAAGCTGTTAATATCCTATTGAATTATTTTTTATATCAGTCTTCCCAAGATGAGATCTTTACCTTCCTTTACTTATAAAAATGCTGGTTCATAATGAGAAGCTCCCAGGAGTTTGGGTGTATGGCCACCGTGGAAAAACTGAGAATGATTCTTAAATGCACCTTTCTCTATCAAGTGTCTGAGGTGATGTCCCTGTGGATCTGGTTTAGGGTCTCTGTGCTTCAGATTAATTCCAAGAACTCACCTTGTGATGACTGATGAACAGGGGCAGGGAATGGATTAGAAATACCAAATGCTGAAGGGAGTAAAAGTTAAAATGTTACCTTTTGAATTTCTTGTGCTTTCTCAATATTTTTGCTTTTCTGCTGCAACATCTTTTCAACGTTATGAAGCCCATTGTTAATTTCTTCTATTTTTCTATTCATTACATATGATGGTGAACTTTTCAAGACTTCATTGCTTATCTGTTCCAAGGGACAAAGATGCATTTGGCTTAGAGAGGTTTCCTGCACTCTTTTCACAGGTTCTAATGACAAAAGGGGTAGTCACTCTGCTTTTACTTGTAAGAGTTGGATGAAAAAACTTCCAAACCATACTGGCTATTGTATTAATGAGAGAATAGATTAGCAGACTACTAAATGGCAGCTGTTTTTTACCTGATCTTTTAAATCCAATCTTAAAAATAAAATAAAATAAAAAATTGTTGAATGCAATCCACATATACATTACAGATATGTGCTGTGTTGGGCAAAATTATGGAGTGGACTATTTGAAACATACCCATATGGATCAAATGATATGAAAGAATTCCTGGGGGAAATTATTAAATGATCTCTCCATTTTATAACAAAATCCTCTGCACAGATCTATTTTCAATAAAACCAAACTTAATCTCAATCTGACTTAAAAAAATGTAATTCCTACCATAATACTCATTTTGGTCAAACAGCCTTCCAAAAGTAGCTATTTCTTGAGGATGCAAAGAGCTTAATTTTTCTGTGGGTGACTGTGCCTAGTGGATGTTTTCCCAGCAATTAGAAACCTAACTGCTGAACAGTGTAATGTTTTTATCTAAATGATTTTCTTAAGAAAATAATTGTGCTAGGAAAGATAATAAATGAATGTTGAATGTATCATTTTCCAAATACCTGATTAGTTTGTATTCTCGTTTTGCTATGTTGATAAGGCTTTCTCCAAATTAGGGTGGGGGACCTGCAGCCTTGGGGCCACATGTGGACTTCGGGATCCTTGAGTGCAGCCTTTTGACTGAAGTCAAATTTTACAGAACAAATCCTTTCAATGAAGGAATTTGTTCTGTTTAGTTTGGATTCGGTCAAGGGGCCACACCTGGGGATCTGTAGGGCCACATGTGGCCTTGAGGCCGCAAGTGCCCCACCCATTTTTTAGTTTTCTAAGGGAAAAAAATCCCACTATATCTGCATAACTATTGAGATTAAAACCATCCTACGTAGACAGCACACAGACATAGAAGCAGTCTACAGTCACGTGTCACGTGTCAAGGCACTAGCTGAACTTGTCCCATGAAGCCCCCAAATCCCCAGATTACAAATCCCGGACTCTATTCACAACATCAGGCTACTGATACTTTCACAGCATATTTTTATTCTACAGACCATATCACAGTCAAGATTATTAGGAAAAAATATCCCACAGTGGTCCTGTATTAGTTTATCATTGCTGGCTCTGTAACAAATTACTACAAAACAAAGCCTAATGATATTTTGGGCAGTTATTCTCTTGGTGGAAGTGTACACCGCTTAGATACATTAGGACCGATCACGAGGTAGGAAAAGTAAGTAGCCATCTGAGTTATACACAATGGTACTCTGTCCCCCAGATCCTTGAACTTCCTTTTAGACTCATCACACAATCAAAATTAGTTGTTGTTTGTTACTAATATACAAGTTCACAGCAGAAATTTTCAACCTTGAGTTTGAAACACTAATTTTGATTATTATTTTACTTTGTTAGGGATTTCACATTACGTATTCAGGAGAACAACATTTAGTTTCTCTCAAAACATTTAGTACTCTCTTAAAGTCAATAGTACATGATCCTTGAGAAAGTACCTAACAGGTTTTCTTGTGTATTAAATCAAAAACAATTGTTATAAATATACATTAGGAGTTTACATGTTTTTATACAGACTAGATTTTCCTAAGAAATCTGCTATAGAAGTTAATGACAGATTCTAGCAACTAAGCTTGAAATCTGATTTCTTGTGTGTTTACTTAAGATCTATTTTATTTATCAAGTTATGGGTATTCTAAGCTTCAGGAAAAAAAAATATAAAAATCCTTCTGTGGATGCCAGACCAAACAGAATTTTGTTCTGTTGGATAGGGGCTGCCTTTTTATAATCCAACAAAATTATCTAGCTAAGCTCCTATGTCGCCAGTACTATATTTCTCACCATTTCTTTAAATCTGGACTTTCAGGTATAAAGATTTACTCAGGTACGTTTTATGGTAATTCTGTTAACATCATCATTAAACACTGTATGCTACTAAGTGCTATTCCTAGTGAGTTACGAAATTTGTATTCTTATTGCCCTTGGTTGTAATGTCAAAATTTTCAGGGAATACATTTTAAAGCAAAGTACTATTCATCCCCAGAATTATTAAGGGGTTGTACAGTAAAAAAAAAAAAATAGGCCAAGTAAAAGATAATATATAACTATTTTAAAATGCAAGAGAAGAAAAACTAAGCATTTTGACAATTAAAAATATACAGATTATCTAATTCTGTTCTTATGTCACATATTTACAGCATCTTTATCTGAGTATTCAATACACAAAATCATCACTTAACTCTACAAAAGTTGTCATAGCTGAAATCCTGACAAACGAAAATGTGACATTAAATGACATTTGCTTCTTTATATTCATTCAACTCCATAAATAATAACACTAGTATAAATGTTACTATTACCTTCTCATCTACGTCTTCTAAGGCTTTTCTGCATTCTTCCACCTGGGATTCAATCTCTGCAGGGACTATGGTGTACATTTCAGAATACTTGATTCGTAGTTTTTCCATAATATTCTCAAAAGTTAGCTTTCCTTTTCTAAGAATGCTTTGAAGCTCCTAAAAACATTAAGAGTTTCAATACTCACAGGACTGGGGGAAAAGTTTAACTCTGAAAAGTGAAAGCAGTTTTCCAGCACAACCTTATGATTTAAAGGAGCACACTTTGCATGACAAAACCTCACTATTGATACAAGCTGATTAAGCCTGAGAGATCCTCAGTTTAGTCAGATGATGCTTTCTAATTTGTAAGAATTAAACCCGATATCTCTTCATAATGTCACACCATTGTGGAGAAAAGACATTACAACATCTCCTGCTTCTAAAGTACCTCTAGGATTTAACTATATCTCAGTAGCAGTCCTGATCTAAAAAGCTGCAAGTAGCAAAAAGTTTCAAAGAAGTTTTTTGTTGTTGTTATTAACTTGTTACTATTTCTATTTCTTCCTGCATTATCATCACAATGATTCAAGGCCACTAAAAGCCCCATGCTTAGAGCAGAAGTGTCTGCTTTCATGTAATTAGACAGGCCAGCAGAGCTCCACTTCTTTCAAAAGGGAGGGTTCTAGTTCCATGCAAAGAATGTAGGTTTCAGGAGATAAAAACAAACCTGAACAAATAGTCTATTGGTTGTGGCCTAGAAACAAAATCTGATCTACCTTCTCCTGCAGTAATTATAAAGCAGAAACTTGTTTGTTTGGGAAAGTTTCCCAAAGATCAAGTGGAAAAATACTTCTTGACTTTACTGTGGCTTTTTTGTTGTTTTGTTTTTTACAGTAGCTGTCCAGTAGCATTATTTGTGTTAATGGACTGAGTCACTGCGCTAAAGAAATGATTACAATTTTAAAAGACTCCATGAAGTGTCACTGTTTTCCCTTTCAGAATCCTCAGCAGAGAACAGATCTAAAGAGGGAAAGTTAGAGAAGTGTCATCCTGTTCATCTAGACCTAGCCCAGGAGGACAGGTCAGAGCTACACTTCAATTCAGAGCTTCAATTCAGCTACTTTAATTCAGAGCTACACTTAGACGGTTCCCAATGAAGACTGCTTCTGTGAATAAGTTTCATTTTCAACATTAATATGCAAAAGTTCTGGTTAACAACAGCAGGCAACTTTTGAATCAACTTCCAATGTTATTTTTGGCTGTCACCATTGGAATGGAATGAGAGAAGAAATCATTCTGAAGAAATTAGTTCCCAAATGACCTTTAGGTGGTACATAGCCCCTTAACAGAGATAAAACATCACATCCTACATTAACTAACATGCTACTGAAGAGTGGTCTGGGCCCTCTGTTCACCAAACACACTTGAACATGTTTGAAAAAAGGCTGCTTGGTCCCAGCCTGGTCTTAGCTATGCTCTCTGCTCTCCAACCACACTGATCTTCACCAATGGCTCTGCCCGCATCATGCCACAGGGCCTTTGCATGTGCTTTTCTCTCCTCTGGACCACTCCTCCAACCTTAGTCACTGAGTTACCTGTGCCCTAAGGACTTTGCATACAAGATTGCATATTGTGTACCTGCATCAGCCACATTCATTAGTTCATTCCTCACTTACCTCAAACTCTTCTGCCTTTTCTGGGTAGTCCTGTAATGCCATATTTTGGAAAGAAGTTGTAGTTTGTTGAAATAAATTCTTCAAAGCAATTATTTCTTTTGAGAAGGAATGTCTTTCTTGGATTTCAGCCTCTATCAATTCCTTATGTTTTTGTACTTTCTGAAAAAGCCTAAAAGAGAGCATCGGAATGTAATTGTTTCTCTATCCTGCTCTCTTTGAAATAGTTTTAGTTCAACAATTAACAAAATGTCTGAATAGTTCATAAAAGACGATTTCCCCCCCCAAGAGAATAGTACCAGTTTTCAATGATTTATGTACCATATATACATATATATATCAAATTCTATCACTCAATCAAAAACCTCTCCAAACCTTTCATCCCCAAATATCCTCTTTTCATTGTACATTCTAATTGCCATCTCTGTCCTCTGTTTTCCTCCATCTAATCCCTGAGATCAAATTAAAATGACTTAGAGGTGTGAATGGAGCCGTGGGGTGGGCTCCTGGGGACAGCCAACCCCTCTAGCCTTTTCTCCCCAGCTGACCCTTTTTGCTGTGGAACAAATACCAGAAGAGGCATTTAAGTGGGTAAAATCTTTCCTGAGGGTTATTTGGTAAGTATTGTGACATAATAAGAAATATATCTTTGGTCCCTGCCCCAGTTCTTGAGACAGAGCTCTTAATACCCTTATACACAGGGATGCTAGAAAAATCTTTTGTTCTATTATTTGGTCTTCGACGCCAGTCCCTGACACAGAGCTCCTAAGACCTCCGTAATTTCCTGAGTGGTAGGAGCATCTTTTGTTCTAATGAGGCGACTCTTGGTGGGCTCTTGGATAGTCTCAAAAGGGGGGTTGGTTGCTAGGGAAACCAGCCATGTGATTAGAGCATTGGAACTTTCAGTACTACCCCCACTACACACATACACACACACACCCAACGCCAAGGAGGGGACTGGAGCTGAAGGCTGAGCTGATCACCAGGCCGATGATGTAATCAATCATGACTCCGGTGCCTCCATAAAAAACCAAAAAGACAGGGTTTGGAAAGCGTCTGGATGGCTGAACACACGGAGGTGCCTGGAGGGTGGCCCACCACCCAGAGAGAGCAGGAAGCTCTGCACTCCTTCCCCCACACTGTGCCCAACGCATCTCTTCAATCTGCTTATCTGCATCCTTTACTAATAAACCAGGAAACATTAGTAAAGCGTTTTCCTGAGTTCTGTGAGCTGCTCTAGCAAATTAATTGAACCCAAGGGAAGTGTCAAAGGAATCCTTGATTTAAAGGAAACAACCCCACACGTCTGGTGTCAGAAGTGTTGTGTGCATGGTGTGTAAGAACAGAGAGAAAAAACAGTTGGCTTTTTCTTTAGAGGATCTCTGGCCCTAAAATTATTATATCTTTTGGCCCAGTGATTCTATTTCTCAGTATCTTTCTCAATGAATTAATCACAGATGCAGATAGAGATTCTACTGTAAGAACATTTAATGTAGTGTTTTTATAAAAGTAAAAAAATCACATATGATTTAAAGGTTCTTTATTAGGGGTTTCTTTAAATACATTATAGCACATCCTCCTGGTAGAATAGTATATAGCTAGCTATGTTTAAAAAGAACATTTAACGGCATAGGAAGACAAACATGATATGTTGATAAATTATTCAGCAGAATACCAAACAGTATAATTACTAGGATCTCAATTAATTTAAAAACAAAACCATAGTACAAAAGAGGAGAAAAAAGTGGCAGTGGTTGTTGCTGAGTGGTGAGATTAAGGTAGGTTTTTATATTAATCTTTGTAACTTTCACAATCTCCAACTTTCCCATAACGACTATGTATTACTAAATTAGAAAAACCAACAAAAAAAGAAATTTGAAGGATATCACCCTCAGTAATGCCAGGATGGAAATGTGTGCCAGTTTTAATTACAGTTATTAATTTTTTCCATACCCTTTTATTTTTTATTTTTAGAGGCAGGGTCTTACTCTGTTGCCTAGGCTAGAGGTCAGTGGCATGATCATGGCTCATTGCAACCTGAAACTCCTGAGCTAAAGTAATCCCCCTGCCTCAGCCTCCCCAGTAGGACTATAGGTATGTGCCACTACGCCCAGCAAAACTTTTTTCTTTTTAGAGACGGGGTCTTGCTATGTTGCCCAGGCTAATCTCAAACTCCTGGCCTCAAACGATCCTCCTGCCTTGGCCTCCCAAAGTGCTGGGAACACAGGTGTGAGCCACCACACCTGGCCTGTTTTCCAACCCTTTTTATACCTATCAGTGTCTTCACTCAACTCGGTTGGATCATTTGCCATTAGTCTACAATATTTTTATATTTTCAAAATTTAATATTTTCTAACTTTTGAGCTATATAATATTTATGATAATTTTTCATAAATCTTACTTGCTGCATCGCTCTTGCATAGACATAATCTCCTGATATGCTGGAACAGGCTCCACTGCCCCTAAGCCTTCAGGAACATTCTGGATATTTTTGATGCGCTGGAGAAGTAGGTTCAGTGACAGCTGCTGCTTATCCACACTCTCCTCATATTGGCGTAAACAGTCTAGCACATCAGACAGCTCCTCTGTGGTGGCTGCTTCTTTTGTTTTGGAAATTTCAGGGAGTTCTTCCTGGAGATTATCTAAAATAATTGCTTCTCGTTCGATCTAATTCAACAAAAAACCAAAAAAAGAGGTGAAATAAGGAAAAATATACTCTTACCATTTCAGGACCTGAAACATACCTGGGCACCCATAATCTTTGTAGAATCTCTCCTCAAAGCGTTGCTCGTGTCATAGCCTAGTTCAAAGTAATACTTGTTTTCCTGTAGCTGGGAATATTAGTCCTCTGCTATTAGAACCCAATAGTTCCCAGCCTTTGCTCATATAGAAGTGTGATTAAAATGAAGTATTTTTATTGTGGGGTAAAGGAAACGCTGTTGAAAATTTTCATAAATAATTTATTTGTCCTTCAGATTTCAGTTGGATAAAACAGTATTTTTCCTGAGATGAGCATAAGGTGGTTAGAACAAGCTCCACCAAACTGCCGTCACCATGTATAAAAGGTTGGGAAACTACTGGAAACAGAGAATTTTTTCTGCAGGTCTCTTCCTTCACTTCCAATTCCTATATGCTGAAAAAGTCAGTCCAGTAGGTCCTCATGACCATGATCCCTACCAAAGTGGAAGCAGCCTGAATTATTGAACCGATCAAAGTGTTTGTCAACCACTGGTATGTACAGAACCCAGAAATACATAACCTGATGCATCACATATCCGGAAACTAGGAGTTCCACAGCCCCCAAACTCAGAGTGAAGACACAGAAAAAGGTATCAAAGGCCCCTGAATCAGATTGTTCTTACACCTCTCCTCAAACCCTCTGGGCCTCCCTTCCGCTGCATCGCTCCTTAGCATAGTTTGCCCTAGTGTGATGTTAACGCTCCTGTTCTATGTTCAGAGTCACGGATCTTGCAATGTCGACATTACGGAATATCACACTGGTCAACTGTGTTTATAATATGCTAATTGAGACAGTGATCAAGGACCTGGATGTCCAGTAAGATGCACCAGAGGGTAGGAAATAATGCCTGTGAGAACTCAGGAACCTGAGCATCGGTTAAGTTTCCAGGGGCCCAGTAGTCTGGGGCATCCCATGGCTTCTCCTCTAAGATAAGGTCAAGTTGTTCAATCTTGTGGCTCTATTGCTAAGAAATTGTGGCTCTATTGCTAAGAAAGAGACACAGCCCTGGATGGGCCTCTGGGGTTTCAGAAGCAGTCTCTGTTATACTTGGGATTATTGCTCAGATCCATCTCTCAGAAGGCTGCCGATGCTGGGGAGGCCTAGAGAAGAGGCACTGCAGCAGGTGGGCTGCACTATAAGTGGCCGTGCCCATGGGCCATAGGATCCAGCTGGGTTCCCAATTGCTAGAATACATGGGTACAGGTGTCGACTGGCCCCTCTCCGAGAGACCCAGTTAGGAAATGTGTGCCTCCCATTTCCTCAAACCTATGTTCAGTTGGACTAGAAGGCCCATTTCTCAGACAGACACTACACTTCCACTAGGGAATGAGATAAGGGTCATTTTGTGCCCTGCTGCTGAAAACCAGCATGCAAATAAAGGAAGTGCTACACTGACAGGTAATCATGCACCTAGGGTTCCCAATACGCATTAGGGTTGAAAGGATAATGTCTGTAACCCAGGACTGAAAGGGGCATCTCCTCCTGCTTCCAGGCCCTGTGAGAATCACAAACAGGAAGCTGCAGCAATCACACCCAAGAGTGCAGCGACCAACGGCTGCTTCAGTTCACTTGTTTTCACAATAAAGATTTTAAAGCTTGAACTAGCAAGTGGTTACTTATTTATAAGAATTATTTGCTATCCCAAAAAAAGCCACTCATAAAAAATGTAAATAACTTCTTAGAGACTATTTTAATAGGGCCTGACCACTATAAATATTTCTGTGTAATGTCTACGTGACAGGCATAAATGGTACAGAGGTTGAGGTCTTGTGTTGTATAAAAACAAGGTATAGTAACAAAACAATTTAAAAAACATTTGTTAGGAAGCAATACGGTTTGGCTGTTGAAAATGAAGCACTCACTTCTTCACTGACAAATTTCCACTCCCGCTTCAGGTCTTCACACCACATCTCCCATTCTTTAGCGGCTTCCAGCAAGCTCAGCCATTTCGCCCACAGAGCAGACAGAGTTCGGAGCAAACACACGCCGTTGTCTTCTGTGCACCTCGGTCTCAAGTGTCTGAGGGCCCGTCGCAGTTTCATCAACTCTTCGTTAATTGATATAAGATTTGACACCAAGGCCTTAAGAAAGAAAAGAAAAAGGAGGGACATAATGTCTATTATTCGTTCTGAAACTTATAAACTATTGTAAATCTTGAACAATCAATGATTTTAGTCTTCCATAAATATTACATAATCCATTTCTTGTCCTTTTGGAAGTCAGTTTGGGCCAGATGAGAATTATCTACGTATTATTGTATTCTGCATGAATTTGGGACTATGGGGACAAATAATGACCCATAAACCAATATTGCCGAGTAAGAATGTATCTTCAAAAGTAAATATTCTAGAAGTATAGTAGTCCTCCCTTATCTATGATTTTGTTTTCCAAGGTTTCAGTTATCCATATCAACTGTAGCCCAAAAATATTAAATGAAAAATTCCAGAAGTAAACAATTCATAAGCTTTAAATGGTGCATTGGTCTGAGTAGGATCATAACACCCTATGCCATCCTGCTCCGTGCCACCCGGGACATCAATTATCCCTTTGTCCAGTGTCTACACACTGTTCCCCATTTGTTAGGCATGTTGTAGCCTTCCTGGTCATCAGATCAGCTGTTTCCAGTGCTGTGTTCACGGTCAATGGTAGCCTCACACTACCTCACAACGCCTATGTCATTCACCTCAATTCATCTCATTAGGTAGGCATTTTATCATCTTACATCATCATGAGAAGGCTGAGAACAGGACAATAAGATATTTTGAGAGAGAGAGATCACATTCACATAACATTTATTATAGTATATTATTATAATTTATATTTTATTATTAGTTATTATTGCATTTTTTTTGTTTTTGTCTTGAGACAGGGTCCTGCTCTGTCACCCAGGCTGGAGTGCAGTGGCACAATCATAGCTCACTGCAGCCTCAAACTCCTGGCCTCAAGCAATCCTCCCACCTCAATCTCCCAAAGTGCTGGTACTACAGGTGTGTGCCTAGTTGTTGTTGCTGTGAATCTCTTACTGTGCCTAATTTATAAATTTAACTTTATCATAGGTATGTATAGGAGGAAACATAGTCTATTGAGGGTTCAGTACAATCCACAGTTTCAGGTACCCATTGGGGGTCTTGGAATGTATCCTCCGTGGATAACAGGGGACTACTACACATTTTGTTATTTTAACATAAGTCTCTTCTGACAGTGCTTTTATTTTAAAAAGTCTCATATTTTACTAAGTAGGTTATTTGCATAATACTTCCTGTATCAAACAAACACAATATTAAAGGGTTTTTTGTTTGTTCAGTTTTGGTTTTGGTAGATGTTAAGTATAGCTAATTTAGAATGCCTTCATCCAAATCCTAATAACATAATACCACAGATCCTAACAGATGAAAATAAGCAAAAAGTAAAATGTTTAATAACAGAGTCTAAGAAGTAACCACAATTTGGAGCTTGTGACAGTACGTGCTCAGTGGACAGCAAGGCTCGGTAGCTGCTCCAGCCGCGTCCCTCAGAGTAACGCGCAAGGTGGAGCTTTACAAAGGCCATCCATGAGGACAGGACAGTATTGGGGACGAGTGTCCTGTGAATCCAATTAACTAAATCTCTCAGAACCACTGCTTCATTTTTTTCCCTCTGGCTTTTGGGCTGAGGAATTTTCAGGGGTGTACAACTCAGTCTGAAGATTTCTGTGGGTCGTAACAGAGCCACATTCTCTTCTGCCTCCACCTGTTCGTTCTGCCCATTTTTTGCACACAGACTTACTGGAGACTTGCAAATACTATTACCTTGCTCTGTTCCAAGCGCTCTAAAGCTTCTTTGTAAGACACTGGCAATGGAGACATGGACTGCCCAAGAACTGCTTCCATTTTGCTGAGGTTAGTGCAAATTTTCTGTTCAATTTTTCTATAGCATTGGTAATTCTCGAGATGTCTAATGAGGCACAGTTAGAAAAAAAATGATATTAAATCATATTCAACACAATATTCTAAACTTCCCAGAATAGATTCTCCACATTTAATTTCTTTAAAAAAGATAGGATAACTTTCTTTTTTGCTATTCAATGCATTTTATAAATTTTCATTAACTACTCATCCCCAAAGAGACCTGCATATGGCTTTAAATGCAAACTTTAACAGGCAGGTAGGGCTGTCCTCAAAATGCCAAATTGGAGAGATTTTTTTTTTTAAAAAGTTCACTTCAGTAAAATGAAAACTGCATTCTTAAATACACTAATGAGCTGTAAATTAGTACAATTCTTATAGAAAACCACTTAGTCCCCGAAAAGTGCCCATATCTTTTGACCCATTAATTCTTTTTTTTCTTTCTTTCTTTTTTTAATTTTAGAGACATGATCTCGCTCTTGCTCTGGCTGGTCTTAAACTC
This sequence comes from Lemur catta, assembly GCF_020740605.2. Lineage (NCBI taxonomy): Eukaryota > Metazoa > Chordata > Mammalia > Primates > Lemuridae > Lemur > Lemur catta. Next base: position 34,014,641 of record NC_059128.1, read on the forward strand.
CTGAACTCAAGTGATCCTCCTGGCCCCCCAGGGTGCTAGTATTATAGGCGTGAGCCACTGGCCCAGCCTTGACCCATTAATTCAACTTCTGCAATTTACCTTAAGGAATTAATCCTAAACATAAGGAATTTATACTAAACATGATACAAACTTTTTATTCATTAGAGTATTAATTAAAATAGCAAAAATTAGAATACCCTTTAAATCTAACAAAAGATGTGATAAAGCAAATTAAAACAATCCATTACTTAAATATTACATAGCAATTATAATTACTTTTATAAAGTATTTGCTATAAGGAAAATAATGTTATGAAGTAAAAAAAAATTTATATTTTATATATGGCATATTAAGATAGATTTAAAAACACTATAAAATTATATATACAAAATAGACACAGCCTAAATCTCCCATTGAAAGTAATTAAAAATTTTGTATAAAATATATTTTTTAAAAAACAATTCTTAAGACATAGGAATAAACAGGCAAGGAATTGAGGCCTCAAACTCTGTAAAATGAAAATACACAGAAATAAGCAAGGCTGTAGGGCCAGTTTTTGCCTTGGGGACATTTGAGTTTCAGTTTTCTTTGCTTCCTCCTGGAATGTGAAGGACAGACCATAAAGTCTGGAGCCAACCCCAGAATGGGTATCTAACAGGAAACCTCCTCTGTAAAGATGTTTGTAACACACATAACTATAAGGGACTTGTCTCTATAAAATAAATTCCTACAATTTATTGGAATTATTTAGAAAAAGACAACCAACAAAATTGTGTAAAGGCTTGAATAAGCATTTTATAGAAGAGGAAATATGAATGACCAATAAACATTCAAAAAAGAGATCAAACTCATTAGTAGTAATAGAAATGCAAACTAAAACCACAATGCAATACCACTTCTTACTCACCAGACTGGTAAAAATTAAGTCTCACAATATCAACTGTTGGCAAGGACATGGGACAACTAGAATACTTATATACGACGGGCTTAAGTGGAAATTGGCAAAATAATTCGGTGTTAACAATTTAAGATGTGCATATCTTTCGACCCAGCAATCATACTCCTAGATATATACCCAAAGGAAGCTATTATATTCAAAAATGTTCCTAAGTAGCCCTGTTTTTGAAGGCAAAAACTGGAAACAATTCAAATGTCCATCAATAGCTGGGGAAATGAATTTTACTACCAAAAATAACATGAGTAAACCTCAGGGTCATAATGATGAGTTTGAAAAAATGAAGTGATAGAAGAATACACACACTAGGGGCTAGTTCAAAATCATGAAAACAGGACACACAAACACATAGTAGCAATACAGCAAAAGCCAGGGAAATGGTAAATATAAAATTTAGGATAATGGTTACTTCTGACAGGAGAGGGAAGGAGCACATAAGAGAATACAAATTAATCATGCTTATGCTTATCTTTGAAACTCTGGTTACAAAGATGTTTGTTCCATCGCTATTCTTTATACCATATACGTACTTTTATAAACAATCTGTTGTAGGCACTCAATATTAAATAAGAAAAAAGAAAAGAAATACAATAAAATATCTACCATGGTTCTCTTTAAATAGTAATTTTTTTTTTACTTTTTTGTATTTTCCAAATTATCTTTAATGCATGCATTTTAATTATAAAGGAAAAAAACCCCTATTTAATGTTCCTAAAGCATTACATTGAGAAAGAAGACCTACCTTTCTCCCTCAGCTTTCTGTACTTTGACAGCTTCCTTCATGGCTGAGCTCTTAGAAACTATTTCCTGTAAAGTACACTGAAGCTGTAGCTTGGCTTCAGGGCTGGATATAGCTCCCAATTTCTCGGTCAGGTCCTGGATGTCTGCTATTGTGGATTCCAATTCCTCTTGTTTCCTAAGAGGCATCTCTAGCGATTCTTCTGGATTATCAAGGTCCACTCTATGGGATGCGATGATGGCTTCAAGGGAAGCGATGATCTCTGACGCCCTGGTGACCTCCTCTTTATAGCGTGTTAAATTTTCATAAGCATCATTCAAGGCATTCTGGCGAATAGGAGATGAAATGTTGTGACAAAATTGTCAAACTTTTGGAATTTTTGTCATGCTTGAATTTTTGTGGTGCATTCACAATATGTCTCTGAGTTTTTTAAGACTTAGCATTCTCATGCTTGCAGTTTGACACTACTTGAACAACTTTTTTGTCTGCATAAGGAAAAATTGTTTCCAGATTTTCTAAGAAATCTAATCTAAATTCAAAATAACATCTCATGGATCATGTCTACCGATTTATGTTCCTGCTCCAAAATTCTCATACTAGACTATGAATTATATAAAACAACTGAATATGTTTAATGTATACAACCTTAATCAATATTTGTGAACAAATGAAAATAAACAAAAAACGCCAGACCACTGATGTTTTAAAATTAATGGCTCTGCCACTAATTTTAGTTTGGGTACATCACTGAATGCCTCCAGACCTCAGTCTTCTCATTGAAATAACAATTTATTTAAAGGTCCATTCTAGTCTAGGTCTAATCCTAATATTTTGGGGATTTATGTACTTTGTTTCTTGAAATCGTATTAATACCAAGTAGAGAGTATTCCAATTATTCATTTGTTACAAACGTTCTTAAAGATTACATTAGGTTCATAACACAACTTTATATTTCTGTGGTATTTATACCTATATCAAAATATTTCAAATATATTATCTAATAATAACTCTTTGAATTAGAGAAGGAAGTTAATTTCTCCATTATATAAATTTAATGCGACAAATCTGAAAACACTACATAAGGCATTATATTCAGCACACTGTGAATTCCAATGATGCCTAAAATACCTACCCTACTATCAGAAGGAAAAGAAGGGAAGTATGTTGGAGTTGCTCTTCAACGGGGATCAGCAAACAATCACAACTACCCAACTCTGCTGTTGCTAACATCAAAGCAACCATATTCAATGCACAAACAAATGGGCATGGATGTATTCCAATAAAGCTTTATTTATAAAAACAGGTACTGTGGGCAGTGAAAGGATGGCCTTGCTAATAAACAGAGAAAAATAAACTATCTAACTCACTGTCTCTAACCACAGGGACCTTAACCAGCTGTCCTTAAGATTAATCACAGGGGTCTTAACTTCCTGTCTTTTAACCACCCAAAGAGACTGTTTTATGGCATTTGAAAAGAGCTGAGAAGACAGAAGGGTTGTGTAAATCCTCCCCCTTTACATTCCCAGACCAGTCTGGCCAGACCATATTCCAGAGGAGACTGATAAGACTGCTCTCAACAGTCTCAAGGAGAAGTAACATCTCACAGCTGTCTCCTGCTAATCAGTCCACAGCAACACATTTTTTTTCTTTTTTCCCCTTTTTCCTCATAAAAATTCTGAGCCCCTTAGCCTTGGGGCTGACATTTCCCCTTTTTTTCTTTTGGGTGTCGCGCCTTTCCTCTTTCTCTCTCTCTCTCTTTCCCTTCTCTCTCTTTCTCGCTTTCCCTCTCTGCCCCAAGAAAGTAAAATAAACTTTTTACTTCTTTCTATCCTAATCTTTGTGTTGAGAATTCTTTCTCCATCTGCATCATGAGCCCCCACTCTACCAGGCAGGATTTGGCCCATGGGTGTTGATCTGATGGCCTCTGCCCTAGAATCAGACAGATCTTAATTAGAATCCTGGTTCTGTGACTGTTGCAAGACCCTCCGAAAAACCTTCATGTCTCTAAACTTCAATTTCCTTATATTTAAACAGGGTTAATAACAGCATCCACCTCAAAGAGTCGCTATAAAGATTCATAAACAGAAAATCACAGCATCAGGCACCTGTGAAGAGCTGACTCCACAGATTATTCATTAAGGAAATTTCTTGCTCACCTCCCATAAGCAAGGACAAGCAAACTGTACCTATGTCTAGCACCTAAAACTAAAGCCTACTGATTCTACACTAATAAAAAATTACACATTTATCTTACAGGCAACAAACAGAACTGGAGACAAGACAGAATCAGGCATTCTTCCACCTACGCAGGGACATCTACATAATTGACACTTCCTTCACTCCCTTATTTTATATAAAATGTAGATTTCTTGGGCCTCACAAGAATGTAGCCACTACCTCATCAGCCACTCCCACCACCCCCTGGCTTCTTCCCTCTCTCTATATGCCTTTAAAATGCTGATGGCTCCAACCTCCCTTTGGGAAAAACAGCCACGGTTTGTCTGCAGTTCATGTTTTTTCCCCTGGGCGCATCCTCCAAATCTTGGCTTAATAAACCTCCAATGATTGAGATTTTTGCCTCAGTCATTCATTTGGGTTGACAGATTAAATATGAAGCATTTAGCACCGTGTCTAGAACATCCGAAGTTTTAAACTCTAAATAAATGTTAGTTATTATTTGGTGTTCTTCCCTCTACGCCATACTTCTTCCACCATATCTTACTATCTCTAAAAACAAAAAACCCAAAAAACTTTGTTCTAAGCTCAATGGGGGTACAAGGGAAATAGAAATAAAGGGATCAGACTTGTCCTTTTCCAAACATTAAGGCACTACATTTAGATATAAAATGAGTCAGGATTATAACTGGCTCATTGCAATTTTTTAAAGTGCCTATCCTTCTGTACAGAACATTCCTGTAGAACATGTAACTTCTTTAGAAGTACAGATATTAACTAGCAAAACATAAAGTCGAAATAAAAACAGATGCACGAACTGCTTAATTTTTTAAAAACTTACTGTGCGTAAATCAATGATCATGCTAAGCTGCCTCTGAAGCTCTTCAACGTCACGTAATTTCATCTCCACATCACTGGCTTCAGAAGAGTTTTCTTCTTCTCTTTGCTTCTCAACAGGAGTCACAGCTTTAATACTGTACATTTCTGCCTGAACTTGTTCCTGAAATGCTTCACAATTATCCTTTTCATTTTGAATATGTTTAATTTCCAAATTTGTAAGTAAAGGCTGCTGTAATTGAGATTTTATCTGATTTAAAACATGTATGGAATTTTCTAGTTTGTCCTGAAAATTCTTTTCATCCATTTCTTTTGGCCAGAATTGTGGTACCATGTTTTGGAGAACCTTGTGTAACTCATCATTTTCTTCTGCATTCCGCTTTATTTGTAATATTTCTTCTTCTTTGAATGAGTCATCAAAGGCCTTATTTTCATTTAAATTCTTTAGTATCTCATCATATAAGCACTTGGCTTTCTCAATTCTCTGATTCAGAATTTGAGCATTGAGCGCATTAGATTCTGGCGAAGTATTAGGATCTTTTAGTACTTCTTCGGCCCTTTTCTTAATTTGCAAATCCATGGCTCTCATTTTACTTAGCGATGCTTGATATTTGCCATGTTCTGCCTCAAATGTTTCTAACTGCTTAATTTTTCCTTCAAGTTCCTTTTCTTTTTCAAATACTTGTGTTTGTAATTGGTCAAGTTGTGAACCATCCCAGTTTAGTCCCATACAGTCAAACAATTCTTTAAGTTTCAATACTTGTAAGATGCTACGCTGAATACCAATGAATCTGTCTTTCAGTTTATAGATCTCCTCTTTAACACCTTGGTTTATTTCTTGAAGTAGCAGTTCATTGTGTTGTATATTGTCAGCCTCCTTCTGAAGCACAGATGTTCTTTCACGGAATTCTCTATAAAAATTTACCTTGTGCTCTATTTCTTTACATTTATTCTGAATAAATCTTTGTATTCTGTTGGCCCTAGTCTTAAGATTTTTTAGTTGATCATCCAGAAATAATCTTTCAAACACACTCAGATCCTCATAGATGTTTGTTAGTTCCTGAAGATGGGTTGAGATGACAGTCTCAATTTCTTGCAATTCCTTCTGAGATGCCTTCAGACCGACATGGTGATGTTCTAGTTCAGCTTCTGTGGGGGTTTTTTCCACCTTGGGAATTATCGGTGTTTCCTTTCCTTGAAGTACAAGTTGAACCTTTGTTATTATTGCAAAAAATTTGCTTCTTTCCTCCAATTTAAGTTCTAATTGCTGTGATCTTTGGGTTGATTTTAAAACCAGCATTTGGTATTGCTTCTGTAAGTCCTCCACGAGATTATTTAAGTCATCGCCCTCACATGCTGTAAGTCTAGGAATGTTACCTTTGACCTCTGCAACCAACAATTCCACAGCCTGCTGCCTCTCCAGAATGCCATCATGTGTCACCTTGCATTTTCTGATCTGTGAAAGAATGTCATCTGGGAGAAGGGAAATGGGGGTAATGAGTTCATTCAACAGATTCTTCATCCACAACATAGTTTCCTTCACTTTGTTCCTAATGTCACACTTCTCAATCTGATTTTCTACCTCTAGGTTTAATGGCTCCAATGCTTCTAATTGCTTCTTCAAATTATTTATTGCATCCTCTAAAATCTTCTTTTCTCTTTCTCCCCAAAGCCTCTTCATCTGAAATTCAGCTTGCCCCTTTAAAACAGAAAGTCTATGCTTGGTAGCCTCGAGTTGAGTGGCCAAGGCAATCATGCTTTGGTTCCCCTCCTGTTCTGGTGAGTTCAGCCTTAACTGCAGACATTGCTGCTGTTGCTGCAGAGAACTCTCAACGTCTTGCATCTTATTCATGAGGGACATAAATTCATCATATTCTACTGCTTGCTGAGAATACTTCTTTTGAACCAGTTGTTCCACCTGTTCCCAACCATGTTCAAGTTGCTTAATCTGGATTTCCAACAATTGCTTATCCATGTCCGTTGCATGGTTTGATAAATTCTCCCATTCGATTTTCAGCTTGCTTAAAAAACCTTTCTCTTTTTCTATGGATGACAGCAATTTTTTAATTTTGTCCAGATATGTTACACTATCCAGTGGTCCCCTAGAAAAACAATAAAAATAGAGCTTGTTAATATTTAATACTTATTATACATTGGCATGTAGTTAGATGTTATTAAAAGAAATTAATTCTGCTTTGAAATCACAGAAAAGAAGATTAGACTGTCTGTAAAAGTACTCTATCCTTAAAATAAAAATCAGAATCTTGTTTACTGTGGCTTTCAATTAGTTGTGGAAAACTTACTTGTAAAATGAGAATCATAAAGATGAAGAACTGGAAAGGAATGAAGAGTGAAGGAAATGACCTATGTAAAAATACTTTGTAAGCTATAAAGTACTTGTATGGGTTAGTCTGGGACTGAAATTACCATAATATCAACGCTTTTGTTATCACCTTTCTAATAATAACAATATAGATATTGACTAAGAAGCTGCAATTATGAAGCTAATCTTTTGAATATAAAATTGTTTCCTCAAGAAATATTGCTGAAAGTAACCTCCATTTAGGTATAAGTATAAAATAAACCTTTTTAATAATGAGGAAATATTTACATGTTAAGACTGTATCTGCCACCATTTGCCATCATTTTCAAAGTCAAAAGGAGTACATATATTTTAAAAGAAACCATTACAATATATATATTCAATATTTACCAAACTATTTAAATCAATTATATTGATAGAAAACAATTATGTACATTTCTCTCCTGAGCCCCCAGAGTTTAGAATACATTCTTAACAAAAATAATACTGAACTCCACAGAAGTTAAATCTATTTTGCAGACATTTATGATGTGAATCGTTTAATAAATTACTTTGTAAAATGTACTTAATAATATAAAATTTTTTTCTATGAAACCAAGAGTTTTTTTAAATGGCTTCTGTTATGCTCTGAATGATTGTACTGCCCCACCCCCCCATTTATATTTTGAAACCTAATTACTAAAGTAATGGTATTAGGAAGTGGCATCTATGGGAGGTGATTAGGTCATGAGGATGGAGTTCACCCTTATGAATGGTATTAGAGCCATTATAAAAGAGACCTCCTTAAGAGCAGCCCTGATCCTTCTGCCATGTGAGGACACAGTCAGGAGGTTCCATCTATGAACTAGAGAGGAAGCTCTTCCCAGACACCGAATCTGCTGTCACCCTGAACTTCTTAGATTTCCCACCCTCCAGAACTGTAAGAAGTAAATTTCTGTTTTTCATAAGCTACCCAATCTACAGTATTTTGTTACAGCACTCCAGACTAAGACAGCTTCCATATGGAATTGAATTTCTACAGTGTAGTTCTTAAATCATAATATCCTTTTATAGTATAAACCCTTAAAACCCTAGACCTGTCCAAAGTCATGGAGGCTGTGCTTGAATGAAAAGAATGCAAGTCCTAAATTCTTACACTTACACTTTTAGACTTTCCTTTTCTGTCAACAAGGCTTTCATTGAGGATTCAACTGCAGTGAGGTGTTCCTGAAAATCTTTAAGGAGACAATATTGGATTTCTTTATTTTTCTTTAAAGTAATAAGTGCCTGAAGCAGATTGTCCAAGTGGTGTGCTGAATATCTTCTATCGTGGAAAACCAAGGCACTGGTTTCTGTTTGTTTGAGACATTCAGTTTGTTCCGGTGGTTCAATGGCTGCTTTCTTTGCTTTCAACTGGGAATATAATTCCTAAAATCAAGTCACGCAAATGAGTAAATATACACTCACTCATTAATTTATTCATTTTCTTTCCTTTTCTTTTCCCCTTCAGATTAACACATTTTATCCCAAGATGTTTTAAAGATTTCCTTTGCACACAGAGAAACTAAGGTCCTAACATTTTTTTCCCCACTAGAATCACGTTAAAATCTAGACTGAAACTCACCATTGGTCCAACATTTAATATCAATTAGATCACCCTATTGTCTTAAAGCGTTCTGCAAAGTCTAAAAAAAAAGAGTCATCTTATTTTTATTATTTATATACATCACCTGTCTTTCTTGTTTTAAATACATATTTACTGTTACATAAACTTAGCTAAAATTGTAAGGAGCATTTATAGTTTCACTTTTTAAAACATGGCCTATACTGGATATTTAGATTGCTTTACAAACCTGTAAGTACATAAATACATAAACACAGCTATGTAAACACAGCTGTGAAAACAAAGAAAAAGGACCCCATCACATTATCATTCGGAAAAATGAGAGGAATGTGTCAGAATCAAAAGAACACGTACAACTAAGAAAAGGAATGATGACAAGTTGAAATCTCCAAATTCTGTTACTGAATAAGTTTTTAGAAACTTGGTGAAAGAGAAAGAAAACTAATGTTCATTAAACTCTTCTATTTTTTAAATAGAAAGATTTATACAACTTACTGATTAGTACATAATTATATAGTTACCAGATTGATCACCAGGCAAAGGTTAAATAAGACTTTTCATTCTGTGCAAGCAAGTTTATTGTAATTAAAATATATTGTATTGCACTGGATAAATGATGCAATCATGTTGTCAGTGTTTTTCATGTTTCCATACCTCTATCTCTTTTAATTGTTCATTTCTTAACATAATATCTAATTCTAAAGGTTGATTTTGCAGCTCATTGACTTTCTGCTCATCTTCAGTGTTTTTCAAGCTTTCTTTAACATCGAGAGAAAGTTGTTTTGACATAACCATTTCCACAGCTGAATTCTGAAAATATAAAAAGATTAATTGCTGAATAGTCTACTTTCCAAATAAATTTTTATTTTTCTTGATGAAAAAATTCCAGTTTCTTCTATTTGCTTGGATTAAAGACTTTTAAAAAGTATAGTTGGGTACTACCAAAGACAATTTTTCCAAACAATAATTAATCCCTAAGTTGGTAGCACCCCCCTCAAAATGAAACCTTTCTGACAAGATAGTACAGGATCTAGCATTGTTCAATTGTATACTGGGGCATAATCTATGGAAATAATTTATAGAAGGAAAATGGATATGAAAAAAACAAAAGTTCCAAAGTTTATCCTTAGCATTCACTATGATATAGAGGGCAGGGCAAACAGTAGGCATTCATCATTACCTATTGGTAGTTTAAAATAAGTGGATACATGGAGGAAACACCAAGATTTCATGATATTAAGAATAAATTATGCCTTAAGCCCATCAGTAAGTAGTAAGAATTTAAACCTGGTTAAGGCAGAACAAGTTACACATGGGGTAATTTGAACCTTTTCTGAAAGCTGTTATAGCCTGAGATTCTCAACAGGACACAGAGAGAGACAAGCTGTCTCCATTCATTTATTCATTCTTTCAACAAATACATGTACTAGGCACCATGCCAGTAATTTTAAAAGATGTCCATTATTCTTGCTAAAGTATTAGTTTTTATTTTCTGGTTACTTCATAAATGAAAAACCATTTAATTCTGCCATACACTTTCATGTCAGTAGAATCTTTGAGATATTTAATCTGTAAATAAAACATTCCCACATCCCCAATGTAGAAAATTATTGTCTTAAAAATACTGCCTAGATAGTAATATAAAATGTTAATAGGGGAAACTGGTTGCAGGGGTATAAGGAAACTTTTTATATTATCTTTGCAACTTTTCTGTAAATGTCAAACTATTCTAAAATTAAACATTTATTTCAATAAAACAAATACTGTCTGGAGGTTCACCAGTTCTAACTGGTAAGGGAATTTAGCTGTCCAGGGTTACTGGTTTTGAAGTACTTAATTGGCACGTAGCATAAGTCACTTCTTCCAAAAGGTTGCAAATGACTGAAACAATTTTGTAAATTTCCGCCAGTTCTGACTATTTGCTCATGTAAACTATGGTGAAAATCTGTATCGAGGGCAGCATCTCAATGGGAAAAGATCCAGGGAAGGAAAGGAGAGAGGTGTCACACCCCAGGTTTCATCGGCCACTGGGCACTTTCTGCCTGTGAACCAGGGTCACGTGGGGTAAACGCCTGCCTCCTTTCCCCGGGATGGCTACTATTTCTTAGAGGATTCCCACAAATCCACCTGGGGCACAAGAGACCTGAGCTAAAGGCCCAGGTTCCTAGACCATACAAAAGCTTTATCAATTCTTAATCATCTACGAAGAATTCAAAGCCCTTGGTCTCTCTTACCTGGTGACCGAATGCCTGCGGACTATGATTATGCAGGAAAGCAACAGTAACATTTCTAATGACTGCCTTTAGTGGTCAGAAAAAGTATTCGGAAAAACCTGAAATCATGCCAAAACACCGTTTGTTTACCAATCCCCAAAGCCATGTTCCTAACTTGGCAGGAAAACCAACAGAATCCCTCAAACGAACATTTCAAATGTAAAAGGTAACATTCCTTCGCTCCTGCCAGCGAGGTTAGAACATGGACTCCAGGTCCTCATTGGCTCCTGGATTGATGACTTCACAACAGGCATCCTTTGCTCACCGCCCTGTGCTATGCTTTACTGCGATTTTGCAAGCTCATTTGAAACACTGTATTTTAAAATATAAAATATTTCAAAAGCACATACAAGAACAAAATATCACAGAGACTCATCACCAATAGCACAGATTTAAGTGATTTAATTTTCCGTATTAAAAAAATAATTTAAAACCCAACCTCCATCCCTTTCCATCTCTTCCTCCCCGGAACCAACCAACCACTATTCTAAAGTCCACATATAACATGTTTTTATACTTTTACTACATTTACTGGTATTCATATGGTATTTTTTTATGTGTTTTTAACTCTTATAGAAATTAGAAGAATGGATATATCATGTTATAATTTATTTTTCTCCACTCAGCAGTAGGTCTGGAGGTTTATCCATGTTAACAGACAGAAACCTAGTATGATTATTTTAGCTTTGGATACTGTTCTGCTGAATGAACGAACATGACTCACATATCTTTAGACTACTCTGGACAGTAGTACTTTCCAACTTTTCCTATTGCAGCTACTGCTGTTATATACACCCTTGTACGAGTCTTCTTACCCACACGTGTGGATTTCTTTAGGATATTTGCCTAGAACTGAAATTACTAGTCATAGAATATACACCTTTTGATTCTCAATGTGGCTGCAGTTACTGCATTTACCATGGACAGGATTGTTCTGAGAATGCTAGAACAGGGGATTATGACACAGAGCCAATTTAGCCATAATGCTTATTCTTGTACTTTTCTTTCTTGCTGGTAAATTTATGAAGTAGGCTGAGAAAGCTAGTCTATGCTAGGATAAACTATATGCCAATAATTTTTCATGTAATTGAATAATTTAATTAACTCTTCATGTAATGACTATTTTTTGGTTTATTTAAGTTCCCTGTGGTTCTTTTCCAAGTCTATCCTTTTTTCTCAGAGTCCTTTATTCTTCCTTATGATTTGAATTTCTTCTTTTATATCACTAATCATTTTAAACATGTTGTTGTATAGTATCTTTCAGATTGCTGCATTATCTCACTTTCTTAGTGTATTAATTTCTCTCATTTGATGGGATGAGTACTCTTCCTTGTGGTAGAACATTCCTTTGTGCTATTTATTTATTTACTTATTTGTTCTTACTAACTCTTTGTTACCAGACTTTTTTATTCTCATGTAAGACCTTTTCCTGCCAGTTGGAAAAAGGAGCTTCCTAGTCCCTTCTCTGGCTTAGAAGTGCTTCTGGTCTACCTCTCTCCAAGGGTACAAGCTTTTCAGGGGCCCATGTCTATTACAGAGTATCCACCAAAGCAAGGCCTCTCATGATCCCTTATGAACTCTAAACCCCTGGGGATCTGATTCTTTCCCTTGCCCGCTGCTCCTGTAATTTCTCTCTTTTTAAAAAAAAAGAATTATAATTAGCATAAACTCAAGACAAAGTATAACTTTTAAACAGTATATGAAAGTGTACATTTTGAGTCTCTGAGCATAAGTGAAATTTCCAAAGTTAATAATAAACTTAAAGTGGAAAATTATCATTCTATCAAAAGCATGACCAATCAAAAAGCATGGGTGGGTCAAACTTTTGATTGGGTTGACCCAATCAAAAGCATGGTTGGGTCAAACTGCCGACTATGTTGCTTTTTTTCCAACCACATATCTTTCCTTTGATTTTGGTCTGTCTGAAAAACAATAGAAGGTGAGAATAAGAATATCATCAACTCTTATTAAGGACAGGACCATGACATGTTCATCTTTATATCCCTTAATTCACAAAGCAAACATTTTACTTTAACAATTAGCTTTTCACAAGATGGTGCCCAAGGCAAGGAAGAAAGCTCCTGCCCTCTCTAAGCCAATGCCAAAGCAAAGGCTTTAAAAGCCAGAAAGGCAGTGTTGAAAGGCGTCTACAGACACACACAAAAAACAGATCCCCATGTCACCCATCTTCCATCAGCAAACACATCAGCACAGCAGAAAGAGGCAAGTTAGTAATAGCTTCAATATCCCTTTTCCCATTCAGGGGCAATGGCCCATGGCTATGGTAACATGTGACAGCCAGAAACCTAAATCTATCACTTGTATCCTGCCAACAGTGGGGCAGAGTATCATAGGAGCTCTAGAGGATATATTTCCTTTTTCTCTAAAGCCTTCTAATATAGAGCAGTGAAAAACAATTCTAAGCATAAGCATGTATCACTATCAGGGACAAAACCAAAAGGCAGATCAACGTAGCCTCAGAGGCAGCCTTTTTCTCTTTGTATAATGTCTAAAATGTTGACATGACCAACAAAGCACCGCCAGCCACACCTACCTCTCAGGCCTCATCTCTGTCACTTTCCTCTGTCCTCTACCCACTCAGTTCCAGCCACAGGGCACCTAATCAGCTTCTGAAACTCCTCATGCTCTCTCCACCACAGGAGGAAAGAAAATACCCAGCCATGAGCTCTGTTAATTCCAACAGATGATTCTAGTCTCAGTTCAAATGTTGCTTTCTGAGAGAAGCTCTCTCTGACCCTACAGTTTAGGTCAGATTCCTTTGTTAAAGGTTATCATGGAACTGGGTTCCTTCCTTTAGTTTCTATAATTAGACTCTCATTCGTGTAATTAGTTGGTTAACGTATGAATCCCCATCTAGACTAGAAGCTCTGTGAGAACAGAGACCATGTCTATGTCTGAATCCTCACTGCCCATTCAATAAATTTTTAGTAAATGGATGTACAGATTCATTCAAACCAGAGGAAAAAAATGAGAGAAGTTTATTTAGTCTTCCACTGTCCATAATTTGTGGGTTTTTGAATGGAGCGAAAAGAAATTGAGGACCTGTCAATCGAGCAGTTGTTGACCAGGTATCTGTTAGGAATTAAAGGAACAGGGTTTAGTTGGGGATGAAAGAAAGTGGAGAAAGTTTGAAACAAATGCTGGAATAACTCTAATTTGTAGGATAAGTCATCTTATAAATCTTGGATTAGGAAAAATATCTCTAGCCAGAAAGGGCACTGTAGGACACTCTAGTTGACATGTGGCCCAACTATGTGCTCCATTATAAATTTTCCTTTTTTTTTTCTTTTTTTTTTTTTTACTAAGCTATCAGAGTAAACAAGACCAGAAATAGACATCATTTACCCCAGGATTGAAGCAGTTTCCTTCTCATTCTAGTTCTGACTCCACACTTTGTTCCTTCCTACTTACCCACAGCTGGAAGCCTCCTACACTTTGCCTATATGTGTGACCATCTACCTTCCAGGAGCTATGTACAGATGCCTTCTTCACCATCAAATTATAAATGCTCAGAACTTTTTGAAAAGAACAAAAAACGATTGCGAATTACTAACAATTATACCCAGTGACAAGGAAATTAAAGAAGTAATTACAGACAAAAGGTTTTAGGTGTTTGAAAAAGCAATTATTTCAAGCAGGTTGTCATTTGGGAAGGATGGGACAGGGAAGATCATTCAATACCAGTTAAGCTGTAACACTGCATTATAATTTCTTTAAAAAATAATAAATTAGAAATGTATGAGTTTCCTGTTTTTCCTCTTCATCATTTCCCTTTATGGATGCCTAAAGTCCTGAGCGATTAAACAGTCCTCACTTTTCCTAATCTGTTACTTCACCTAACCTATATAGGAAGGGGGATATGGAAGATAATTCTGCCTATTCATACTTGAAAACTCTAAGAAATCCATGTCTATAAAAATATGTAGCATGATATCGGATCATAAGCACCCATACCCTTCAGACTGAATTTGGCAACTCCTGCTGCCTCTAGGTCTGTCAATATTTCCAATATTAAAGAAAAGATCAGCCAGGTGCAGTGGCTCATGCACCAGTAGTCCCAGCTACTTGGGTAGCTGAGGGAGGAGGATCGTTTGAGCCCAGGAGTTTGAGGCTGCAAGTGAGCTATGAGGCCACTGCACTCCAGCCCAGACAACAAAGCAAGATTCTGTCTCAAAAAAAAAAAAAAAAGAAAAGAAAAATTCAACCAAAGGTCTAGATCTAAAATATCCCCTAAATTTCATTTAAAATAAAATTCTTGGCAATGCACTCCAATGTTATACATGCTATGATAGCAATTCTTGAAAATTTCAATCATGCTTTCAATAAAATTCTAAGATTAATAAAATTTATTAAAGATAAAGAGAAAATAAAAAATTTCCCAAAAATTCTTCTGAAGACTATTGAAGATAATCTGATAAAAGTCCCTCTAGATTTCAAAAAGATGTGTAAACTGAGCACTAATTACATATGCTCTAATCTGTGATGTTAAGCTGTGACAACTGTATCCCAAAGTTCTAGCAGAAAATAGGTCTCAATAAATGTTTTTAATGATTGAAGTGCTTATTTTCACTATCACAAATAGTTTTGGATTAATCAGACTTATATTCAGTAAATCGTGCTTTTATGTGTTCTATGTATTCATTAAATCGAGACTCCTCCTTAAGTCATTTATACTAAGGTATGGCATTTGTCACATGATACCTGTATTTTATTTCTCTGTACATATCTTTGATCTCTTTTACTAGCTATTGTTCAACCTTGAAATTGCTATTAACCTTACATAGACTAATGTTATATAATGTTACAAAGTCTAATATTACATAAAGTAAACACATCCAGCATTTATAATACAGAAAATATGAATCACAGATTCATAAAAATATTCATGTTACTAAAGAATTTTTTTGAAAGTATTGCTACAGAATTAAAACTTACTTTCTATAATCCAGACTTTTTTTCTTTTTATGCAGCCCCCTGAACCAGAATAGGTTCAGAGAGACTCCTTAATCCAGATTTATGGAAATTATTTGAGGACTTAAGTCCCTCCATCTACTCTGAAAAAAATTGTTTTAATGAAGTATTATAAATTATCAATAAACTATCACTCAAAGTTAAGTAAAAGCTTAATAAATTAAAAAACCATTCTTACTAGATCATGATCTGTATATAGTTTTCAATGTATTCTATTGAATTTTGGGTTCAGTTAAAATGGGTCTGCAAAGTTAGTTTCAAACTCATTAGGTTTATATAACCAAAGCATGTGTACCCCTGCAATATTCTTAAATTTAAAAAAAAAGTTATTAGGCAACTAACTCCCTTAAGCAAGGTCCTGAGTTAGGACTGTGCCCTCTTATACAAGCTGTCTCACAGAAAGCACTCAGGTATCTTTCCTTTCCTTTTTTACTTCATCTATTGTTATTTAAATACTATTAATAAAGTTTCTGTTATACATACAACCTAGAGAGTCTTACCCACCAAGCCCTTAATCCTCTAGACATATTTCCTTAGCAATATCTAACACTGTGCGATTTATAAGATTTTCTCATGGCCCTTGGAATGCTCTGTTGGTATTTGACCTTATTTTGCAGATTTCTAGAAAATTCTATCTGGTTCTTTTACTCTTCCATGCATTTCTGTTCCAGGAAGACAACAAAAATCCACGTTCTCTTCATTCCTGTTGATTGTGTACCCTATAAAAAGCTGATGAGGGCCAGGCGCGGTGGCTCACGCCTGTAATCCTAACACTCTGGGAGGCCGAGGCGGGCGGATCGTTTGAGCTCAGAGTTCGAGACCAACCTGAGCAAGAGCGAGACCCCGTCTCTACTAAAAATAGAAAGAAATTATCTGGCCAACTAAAATATACATATAGAAAAAATTAGCCGGGCATGGTAGCGCATGCCTGTAGTCCCAGCTACTCGGGAGGCTGAGGCAGTAGGATCGCTTAAGCCCAGGAGTCTGAGGTTGCTGTGAGCTAGGCTGATGCCACGGCACTCACTCTAGACGGGCAACAGAGCGAGACTCTGTCTCAAAAAAAAAAAAAAAAAGCTGATGAGAACTCACACCTGAATGGCTTAACCACTGGACCCTGGAAAGTGAGTGGCTGCCTGCCAGGGACACTCTTTCAAATACAGTTTACTGGATAGCTCTTTGTCTGCCTTTTCCATTTCAATTGTAACCTATGAGAAAAGTTCTTTAGGAGCCACAGGAAAAAGTACCCATTTGGTTGTTTACAATGAAAACAAAAAAACATTCTTCTTCCCTCTCCCCGGGGAAAATGAGGAGCCTGAATGTTGATATTCTCACACTAAATGATCTGACAACATTTAAAAGTATATTTGCAGTATAGGGTTAACATCAGAAGAAAAAGAAAGGAAACAATCCTTTCAAAGAGTCTTTGATTTCACTATGAAATCAATCAAAAAAAAAATGAGGCTCCTGTTTTTTTTTTTCCTGAGAAAATAGGTAAAGCACATTTTCTTTTCTTTTGCCTTTTCTAATTTGCCTTTGTGCTCTTGACCCCAAGAAAGTGTATCTGATTACACATCACAGAGAATAATAAACCTAAATTGATGACTGACATTTTAACACACTGAACAGTAATATTTCACCGCTGAAATCCTGGGCAGGTTTCTAAGGGCTCTTTTTACAAGTGGGCTTCGTAAATAGCCAGTACATTGAGGATTTAATTATGAAATCAGAATGCTTGATTCACGACCCTCTTTTCAGAGCCGAATACCTCTTCATTCTTGGACTGGATGTCTTAAGAGAGTAAATCACAAGCACTTACCTTGTTTATTTCCCAGTCTTCTTCCAACTTTTCCACTGCACCTGATTCCTGAGTAGACTCCTGAACATCAGAAGTGGTCTGCTTCTCTCTGCCTGGCAGAGTAAACTTTTCTTTCTTTTCTGTCGAGCATTCTGATTTGAGAATGCTTTTGAGATAATTTTCCATCTCCTGCTTAGCAGATTCAAGTCTGTTTTCCAAATCTTTTTGTTTATACTTAAGTGATTTTATATCATCCTTAATAATCTTCTGTCCCACTGAAGATGTATTTTGCTTGATGGATTTTGCTAAAGCTAAAATCTCCTTTAATGTGCCATCTTGCAGACTGAGTCTATTCTCTAGTTCCTGTAAGTGGAGAAAAGACTGTTACGAAAAGTATCTCCGGTTGCCACAAGAGTTAATTGACTTTTGTAAATCACAGAGTATTTCTGCTTCACAAGCAGAAAATATAAAATAAACTTATCAACTCATATCACATAGAAGAAACTCTGGGCAAAATTGAAACCAATATAGCATCCTAGAGCAAATTCTCAAACAGATTTTATAAGATACTAGAAAGTTTGCAACAAGTAATGCAGAAATCCCTCATAGCACAGTTCTTAGAACATAGGAGGCAATCAATAGATATTTGTTTAACATATATTTTGTCCAAGATATAGCCTTTTCATACAAACAAAACACAAAATAATAAGTACCTACTAATGTGCAAAGTATTAGAAGGAATAAAAGAATCATTTAGAATGTGCTCATGAATCTAATGTTAATATTTAAAATTCAGACAGGGTACAGTGGCTCATGCCTGCAATCCCAGCACTTTGGGAGGTCAAGGTGAGAGGATGACTTGAGCCCAGGAATTCCAGGTTTCAGTGAGCTATGACTGTACCACTGCACTCCAGCCTGGGTGACAGAGTGAGACCCTGTCTCTAAAAAAATTTTTTTTAACTTTTTTAAACATTAAAAAAAAAAAATTAAAAAGGGAGGCAGCCCTGTGTCTCAATGTCAGGCTACTCTGGAGAAGTCTTGCTGGGTTCCCAGATCCCTAAATGGAAGAGATGAGAAATTCCCAAGCTCATGCCAGCAGTGCTATGCCATGAGATTCACCCATGAATTCTCCAGTAAAGGAACTCTGAAAGTAGAGTAGAAAATGCTTTATTTTGTTTTCTTCTAAAGCACACCATTCAGGCCTGCTTATGTTGGCTGTGCAAACAATAAGAGTCCAAGCAACGTGGTTGAGCACGTAGGTAACAGGCTACAATCCTCACCGTCTATAAGCTTAGGTGTTGTGGGGTTGAAAGTGAGAATCTTAGAAGTCCTACATTTGTGGAGAGCTCTGATTTATTCTGTGAGGATGAAAATTAATAAGGTAAAAATTATATGACTTTTCTCCACCCATGATGAAGAATGCTAAATTAAAACATTTCCCCTAGACCTTTTTGTATCAGATGCATCCTTTGACCACTCAGTATCTCCTGGAATCACTAGGTTGTCTCTAAAACAAAGATATGCCAGAGCTACAGGCTGGTCATGGGTAAAATTGTCCCTGAGGGCCCACCGAGTCAGAGTACTGCTCAACTCAAATTGCTAATGAATTTGGCCACTGAAGGAAAATGTTCCCATTTTTTAATCACTGGTCAGAGCTTTAATTACCTAAGAGCCATCTGAACAGCACTTGAATTTCTAACAGAAGACACTGATTTGTCAAGGTGTAATTAATATTAATTTTTTTAAACGTCTATCATGTCTGGACATTGTTTAATACCTGCAGTTTCTGCAATTTTTCCTCAACTGCTGTTTGATCCACAGGCTTATCAGAAAAACTGACACACTCCTTGGAGAAATCGTCCAATGTGGTATTCAGGTCTGTCACGCAAACCTGGTATGAGTGGTGTTCTTGAACATGGCCTTCCAATTTCTGCACGGAATCCTAAAAATAAAGCCATCAATAATTTATGAAGTACTTCTCTCTGAATTTTTTCACTCAGAAAAATTAAATGATTCATAAATTCTTATTTACAAGTTTCATCTTGAAATAGGAATATAGCTATATATCATCCAAAGTTCTCAAGTAAATATTTTAGTGAAATATTTGAGATATTTCACTGCAAAATCTCTACTTTACCAAAAAAAAAAAAAAAAAAAGACACATTTTTTTTCCCATGCTTTTTTGCCTCTGTTTCCTTCATGAAGACTATTTGTCAAGATGTTTACAAAATGAAATGGCTACACATTATATCATTAAATCAAAAACACCCATAATAAAGCAGTTTCCTTAATTATCCTTTGTACTAAAACCAAGTACCCACACTTAGAAATGAGACCAATTGAGATCAAACTAACCCCAGATTCCTATCCTAAGAATCAAACTCAAAACTTGTGTGTTTGGAAAAAGTAACAAGAGCAAAACCATCTTCAGGTTCTCTCCTTGGGACAGACAAATAAAACAACCACACCTGATCAGAAAAGCAGCAACTGTTAAACTGAACAATTTATAGTCAGGTAGGTCTATCTTAACCCCTGCCCAACTCCTGCTCTCTGTACCTTACCCAGGTCATCTTCACATTGAATCTGGCTTTCAGTGTGCAGAGAATGATAAACAGTTGTATTTAGAGAATATACTCCCTCATGGCAAGCTAACATTTTACCTCTTAACTCTTTTACTAAAGATCATGTGGGAAGATCTAAGGGAGGGGCACTGATCAGAAGGTGACTATTACAGTAGACAGATGATAGATGTATAGATGTACGGATAGCTTTGACACTGTTACCTTTTCATAGCGATCCCTAAAAAATCTTAACCCATTCTACCCCTGAAGAAGGGAATTTTGATGAGAGAAAAGAACACCACCATCAAATAATACACAATGGATTCCTCTAGCAAAACTGCCTGAATTGTTCCCTCAATACTTGAAGGTTAACATTCTCATCTAAAAATGATAAATTAAATTTGAAAGCTCTTGGTTTACCAAAAGAACAACAATAACAAAATAGTTCCATAAAAAAATCTTGTGTAGGCCGGGCGCGGTGGCTCATGCCTGTAATCCTAGCACTCTGGGAGGCCGAGGCGGGTGGATCGCTCAAGGTCAGGAGTTCGAGTCCAGCCTGAGCAAGAGCGAGACCCCGTCTCTACTAAAAATAGAAAGAAATTATATGGACAACTAAAATATATATAGAAAAAAATTAGCCGGGAATGGTGGCGCATGCCTGTAGTCCCACCTACTCGGGAGGCTGAGGCAGTAGGATTGCTTAAGCCCAGGAGTTTGAGGTTGCTGTGAGCTAGGCAGACGCCATGGCACTCACTCTAGCCCGGGCAACAGAGCGAGACTCTGCCTCAAAAAAAAAAAAAAAAAAAAAAAAAATCTGTGTGATTATGCATAATTATAACTGTCATTTAAAATTTTATTTTGACCACTTCACCTGCAGTTGTTGAAGAAGACTTTCATGTAGGTGCTTTATTTCCAGCCAAGGCTCTTCACTGAAGTTGGGATTTTTAGTACATTCCAAAAGGTAATTTCCTTGAGATTTTAACTCCTTTAGCAAGGATGTCAAATCTTGTGCTTTCTTGAGGAATTTCCTATAAATTTTTAACTGAGCTTTCTTCTCTTGCAGACCATGTTGCAGAGCAAAGCCCGCTTCTTGTTTCTTCTTTAGTTCTGTGAGCATTAATCTCAAATCTTCCTTACTTTGCAAATACTTCTCTCCTTCTAATAGAAGCTTTTCTTGATGGCTAAATGTCACAGGTATTTTGTCAACGAAATGACATTTAGCAAAATGAAATGGCATTTTACATATTGTGATGCAACATACATCGTAATAAACAGCATTAGAATAATACTAATATACATTATTCCCAGAGACTCTTAGAATGACAGTATTCTAAGTAGCATTACATTTAACTCATAAATCAAGGTAGAAATTATTTGAGTATTACTAAAAAATAATTTTCTCTGTACAATTCGACCAGACAATATTTAATAATTTAAATTTCAAACTAGTCCCAACAAGTTTTAATTTTATCTAAATGTAATTATGTTATCCTGTATTTTACTTTTTCATAAAAGTAAATAAGTATTTTGTATATTAACCAGCTAATGAGTGTATACTTTCTATAGCTTAAATTTAGATTTGATCTGATTGCCTCCTCAGAAAAACATAAAATTCACATTTCCAAACTTTACATGTACCATTTTAGATGTGATATGAATTAAAACTTTTCACCAGAATTATGTCCATTGGATTCAACCAACATTTCTCAATGTTCACACATTTAAGAATCTCTTAAAATAAGTATTTATAAGTATTAATTATTCTACAATGATATCGTACAGATTCTGAGGCTGTCTGGCAGGGAGCGGTTTGGTCGGGAGCAGGGTACTACAGGTGGAATGACAGACAAAGTTAATCTGTGACTAAGAACCCCAGAGGTTGATGCACCAGCTACAGTAAACACTGCCAGGGTCACGACAGAGTGGTTTCCTATCTGGTCTGGAGAACTAGTCCTCTTGGGTTCTGCCTCTGACACTGCAGACGCCCCAGATTACTCATGTCCTCTCCAGCACATATCATAGCCAAGCCCGGAGGCAGACAAAACACACTCGCTCTGGCTCCACTGGGCACAGAGCTGACGGAGTGGGGCTGGCACACCCTTTACCTGAGGTACGTGTTGGCTAAGTGCAGCGTGTTGTCCCACTGGTTGCTGATGTCAGTGAGGGTCTCCTGAGCCAGCGGGGACTCGCTGCTCTCAGCCTGCTGCATGATGGTCTCTATTTTGGCATCACCTTCAGGCTTCAGTAAAATGATTTCCTGGATTAAGTAAAAAAGATCTTAAAATTTCATTGACATTACTTAGGGATATTCCACATCTCTTTATTTCTAAGCTTTATACTGAGATTCTAAGTTATTTCAAAATAACCCTTTCATTTTTATATATGCCCCAAAGACAAAGATAGCCCCCTTCTCATTATACAGAGTTAGTTCTCCATAAATATTTGTCAGTTTGAGCTGACTGCCTTCCTCTCTCCTCTTGATTTTCAACTACCTTCTTTTTTGTGTATGTCCCCCCACACCCTAGAGCAAATCCTTCCTTATCCACTCTATTATGATAAGAACTTGAACAATAGCCAGGCAAGGTGGCTCATGCCTGTAATCCCAGCACTCTGGGAGGCCAAGGCAGGAGGATTGCTTGAAGCCAGGAGTTCAAGACCAGCCTGAGCAAGAGCAAGAACCTGTGTCTACCAAAAAAAAGAAACATTAGCTAGGCATGAGGGGCACGCCTATAGTCCAGCTACTTGGGAGGCTGAGGCAGGAGGATCACTTGAGCCCTGTACAGGACTTTGAGGTTGCACTCTAGCCCGGGTGACACAGTGAGACCTTGTCTCTCAAAAAAAAAAAAAAAAAAAAAAAAAAAAAATCAACATTTTTGTAATCTAAGAACAGACTTAGGGCTTCCTACAGGAAAACACGGTGTCTCTCGTGCCAACTGTTACCTCTCCACCGTAAAGTAATTAATTCTCGTTCCCTGTGCTTCTCTTCCCTGCCTTTGCTCTGACAATTAAGTTCTTCCCTTCTTGGAAACACTGCTCAAGATTAACTTTTTCTGAGAAAATTTTTGGATATAATCCCAAATGATTCCGATTATTTGCTATGTCTCACCAACCCTTACAGCTCACTATTCTTCACCATTTCTTCCTCTAACAATGCTTCAATTAATGTTGCCTCAGTTTTCCCAGAGTTCCTTTAAGGCACATGTGCTTCTGTCCCCTGTATTTTTAACTAGTAAATTTCTCCTCTTAGATAAAAAGTGAGCTCAAGGGAGCTTGAGACTTTCTTACCGTCCACACTCAGTATCTAACAACCTTTTATGAACCATCCATATCCACTTTGAAGATGAATTCCTCTGCAACCCTGCTCTTGACATTGCTGATACTGACATATAAGCTTTTTCACATCCTAACAAACTCCCATCTGCTACAGCTCTGACCTATTGTCTTTATTTCAATTCTTCTGCACTTGGTGAAGATTGACACTAACTAGGCATGGTCCCCTCAAAGAGAGAATATACATTCAAATAATTTTAGATCCATCACAATTCTGCTCGTTGTGAAGCTCCATGATCTGAATTTCTTCACCCATTCCACAGTGATCCTATTTTCCATTAGGAAACAAATCTTTGCAGTTTTCAAAATGAGAGTTTGCTCTGACATCTGAAATTTAGTTTCCACAGTTATACCTTTATTTTTTGGATTCTTTCCTCAAGTGGCATTTTGCCTTCAGATGAATTCAAAACCATAAGGGACTCTTTAATCTCTTTTATCCAGTGAATTACATCATCTGCAAGATCATTAAAGCTCTGGTCCTCCGCAGGTGGTAACTTATCCTCTTCCTCAATTTCACCTAAATCTCTCAATAATGCCTGGTATCTCTCAATCAAACACGCTGATTCCGTTATTACTTCTTCGCCAGTAAGCCCATATTCCTTCAAAGAGTTGTTCAACTGGGCCAAAGATTCAAATTGTTCCCTGTAAATACCAAATACCAGTGAACGTATATAGGAGTAACTACATCATGGAAGAAACCATATTCCCAGGTAATGTATTTCATACAAGATCAGATATACCTCTTTCTAGTGAAAGCTTGGCAAAATAGCTCAGCTTTCTCTCCTGATTCTTCCATTTCTTTCCATTTTTCTTCCTGATTAGTCAACCACTTACTCAGGTTTCTGTGGTCATCCTGGAGTCTAAAAGAACATTACACATGCATGAACATAAAATAAGCAAAAAGTGCTTATGCTGAAGAGAAGGATGGCACAAACTTTACGAGTCTACCAGGTTTTTACTATATATGTTTCTTATTTTTTGAGAGAAAATTTAACTTGCAGCATCAAAATCTGAATAATAATATCCTGTATTAGAGTCGGATTCTATAGTATTAAAAGAATGAACCACACAAATGCATCATAAAGAACAGGAAACAGCTGGCTGTGGTGGCTCACACCTGTAATCCTAGCACTCCAGGAGGTTGAGGCAGGAATTTGAGACCAGCCTGAGCAAGAAGGAAACCCATCTCTGCCAGAAATAGAAAAAATTAGCCAGGCATGATGGCGTGCGCCTGTAGTCCCAGCTAGTCAGGAGGCTGAGGCAGGAGGATCACTTCAGCCCAGGAGTTTGAGGTTGCAGTGAGCTATGATGAGGTCACTGCACTCTACTCGAGTGACAGAGGGAGACATCGTCTCAGAGGAAAAAAAAAAAGAACAGGAAACAAACAAACAAAACATTTTTGGACTATCCCCTGAACATCTGCCACATTAGATAATTTGAAGAATTTTCCAAACTTTTATATTCCTAGTGCCAGACCTGGACTTAAAAGCATGTCTTTATTTGTGAAATTTGTGTGTTGTTGGTATCCCAGTGCTCTCAGTACTGACGCAGAGTGCAAATAAAGATATGGTTAAAAAACATAAACGTGTTATTTCAATATCACCTTTATTCCCTACCTCAGCAGCTGCTGCAAACAGTCATCGAGCTCCTTTGCTCGTGACTGGCATATGGACTCCATTTTTCCTAATTCAAATTCTTGACCTGCAAGCCAGCTGGTAAGCTCCTTAATGTGTGCTTTGGGCAGATGCTTCTTCACATGCTTCAATACAGTGTCCACCTGCTGTATTTTACTGCTTCTTCCTTCAAGGATCAGGAAATCCTTAAGAAAGACAAAAAGTCAATTATGATCTCCTGGCATGGCTGAGTATGGTCTCTGCCACCCCCACGACACTTTTCCAAAACAGTGCACAGATGTGCCGCCTTCTTAACATTCTGTACAAAAGAAGGGCCGGGGAGATGTAGCTACTTCCAATGACAGGTGATTTACAGTAGTTCTAGAATGTGTGTGTACGTTTGCATTGACTTCTGACTTCCTGGCAATTACATCAAACAAAATACTGTACTGCTACTACGAAGGTCAGTAGGGACAAGACCAGGAAACCTGCCTTTTCCTATGCTGGCTCTGCTCAACTCTCCTAAATACTTCCTCCTTTCTAATGCAAGTATTCTTGCTCCTTTCAATATGTAAAACTGAACAGACTATTCTCTATTTAACTTTGTCCCAATCAGAATTATGTATCAGTGTTTGCGTTTCAAGGTTTGAGTGTCACAATTGCTGAGGCCCATGCAATGGACAAAATTAAAGGCAAACAAACAAAAAAGATGAGATTTCAAATTTTAAAAAGAGAAGAAAGGTGATTCTGTCAGTAAAAGAATGGTACCATCAAAGCAAGGAATTAAACAGAGAACACTTAGTGCCATCGATAAGCTTAAGAACTTGACGTATCATCAACACATTAAAGTGTTAGATAATCTACCCTAAAGTGATCAAGATTTAAGGGTGCCATAGACATTTTAAATGACCCCGTGCACACAGTCTTTTGTTTCAAGCTATCCTCCGATAAGCAGTGTATTAAAGTTCA
Source organism: Lemur catta (assembly GCF_020740605.2). Lineage (NCBI taxonomy): Eukaryota > Metazoa > Chordata > Mammalia > Primates > Lemuridae > Lemur > Lemur catta. The sequence continues at coordinate 34,040,806 of NC_059128.1, forward strand.
ACTGTAATTTTTAAAAGAAATATAACCGGGAAAAGATGTATAAAAGGTCAAGAGACCTTTTTCAAGGGGATTTTAAAGTCCAAATCAGGTAAAGTCTTTATTTTTTATCAAATATAGTTTTAGCACAACTGAATTCTCCAGGGCACACTAAATTAAACAGCACCTTAGAACGAGTGTGAAAGTAGAAATGTGGAAGCCACTTTCATACTTAACCAGTAAACAGAGTTCCAAAATATATGGGAAAAAGCCAGATCATTTAGGAATATCATGTCTTGGTAATTAGTAATTACTATCTTATCTACTTAAATACAGTTCTATGCCTCCAATATTTTAGTTTGGATAAATTTTAATTAAAATGTACACATATATATCTTACAGAAAGTTTCTGTAGCTTCTGTTCCACACTCTTTTTTGTCTCTGATGATTCAAAACATTCTTTAAGATTCATTTTTATGTTGCTGAACCAGTCATTAAAGTTCTTGCATTGATCTGTAGGGGAAAAAAAAAAAAGCTCTATTCATTCAAGGAAGACTACATATTCCTTGTTCACATGAGAGATTTTGGAACTTGCTTTCCAAGCCATGAGTACAAGTCATTGTGTAAAGTGGTAATAAACTCTGAAACCCAATTCTGAGGGCTAACACAGCCTAGAAAGTAACTGTGGTGTATCTTCTACACCAAACCTCCTTTGCAAGCATACAGGGCACCCAAAGACACCTGCCAGGGCAGCCTGAATACAGATACGTCCCCAGGCTCACTGACCAGGTTTGACCAGGGAACAAGTCAAACACTAGGACGTTGGTGAGTTAGTTTCATAAAGAAATAAAGACTTTGAGCCTGAAAGAAATAGATGTTATTTATGTCAGGCATAGATGAGTGTTCCCCACTGCCCACCTCTGCCCCCCACCCCCAAAAGAGATTTATCTGGATATTATTTCTTTAAATATAGTCTGTATACACCATCTTCCAGGCAGGCTTAAATTACTCTTTGTGTCCACAGCACTATATTCATTCTTCAAGTATCCCAGAAACAAAGTAAGAGAAACATTGCACTCACCACTCAGTAACTTAGAAAAATGATCTTGCAAAACACTTTTTTTGGTATTAAATAAATCACTGACACTTTCATATTGCTTTTTCAATTCAGAGAGTTCAGGAGTCAGACAACCTATTTGATTCTCAAGTAATGTCATACTGTGCTTTTGCTGTAGAATTTGCTGTTGTATCTCCTAAATATATAAGCAAATAACCACCATTAAGTCTTAAAACAGGCTCAATTTACACCAAGTATATTAGATCTCAATTATTTTGCAAAAATCTAGTTGATTTTCTCAAGTGGATTTGCTTTCTCTTTGCCAGTAAATGTATAATACAATGCAATTTAATATCAAATAATTATTGTCCACAAAGCAATTCAAAGGTGAAAATGCTAAAGAAACCCACGCTGTTTTTCTGAGTTTTTTTTTCTTTCTTTTTTCTCTATTTGTATTAACCTCAAGAGGTCAAGACCATTGAAAATAATTGTGAAAATAAATCTGAACCACAAAGACAAGCAGCTGGGTAGCACCTCTAGTTTAGTGAAGATCTCCAAGCTGTCGGAAGGAGACAGGGCTTTTAAGAGGGATTCAGTCATCCCAATTTGGGTCTTGGCTTGGTCAAGATCCTCCCTTAGCTCGGCGGTGCTGCCACTGAGTGCAGAGCAGTTGGGTTCTCCTGTTAAACACTTTTTTACTTGTTCCATCTTGTTCAAAATAGAGGACTCCATGACCTGAAATCATGAAACATATGAAGTACTGTAATGGGCCTTATTTAACAAGGTTTAAGACAACTGACTTGCTAGAGAATGAGTTGAGATTGCTTCATTTCAATGTGAAATAAATTCTTCTCATTGTTCTACATCACCGACATACCAATTCTAATGTTGCTTTTAAAGGAATAAAGAGTAACACGGGAAAAAAAAAAAAAACTGAAATTGACATTCTTTTTTCTAAGAGACTAATTTGAATCCTTCCCCCTAAATTTCATCTAGCATACCAACTGAGCTGCTATCTCATGACACTCATCAGGTTAAACATATAGAAAAACATATAGATGAAGATTAAAACCTATAGAAAAAATTAAATAGCCAGCATCTATTGAGTATGTGTTATGTACAAAGCATCGTGGTAAGCGATTCATGTACAAACTACAGGCTTAGGAAGGTTAAGTAAATTGTCCAAGATCACGAAGCTGGTAGGCAGTACAGCCAGAACCTCACCTAGTCTGGATTCCAGAGCTCATGTTCAACCACTATGTGCTTTGATCTAAATAAAACTGAAACAAATCTCTCACACCAACAGAAAATCATACTTGGAGCAATCTCTCTATTTCTCCATCTAGCAATTTAAAAAACCTAGCCTCACTTGAACCATATTCTTCTAATATGTTAAAAGTGGAAAAAATATATTTAGCTACACCAACTATTAAAATTTGGTTAGACTTAACATAGAGATTGAATAAATAATGATCCTAATTTTATTTTAGGCTTTACGACTTAGAATGCATGGTTTATGAACATTATTTTAGAGGCTATAGAGAATCTTTAATTGGGACTTTTAAATAAAAAATTCCCTTACCTGCAACTCAAGAGGTATTTCACTACTTTGAAGCAGAAACTGTATTTCAGCCAGTCTTCCAGAAAATTCTGAAGTTTTTTGTTCATGGACTTGTAACTCTTCCTAAAACACATAATTTTAAATAATAACAGCTTTGTATTTCTTACCTTATTTTATGATAATCATAATTACTATTATTGATATATAAAAACGGAGAAAGCCCTTCAATTTCCCCTAATCCCTTGTTTCTTGACAGAGTCCTGGAAGTTACAAACTTAAGTGGATTTGGGGTTTGGGCAAATGCTATAACTGAGTGTCTTTCTAGCTAAGACAATACAGACAAGGCCCGTGCCACAAAAAAATGTATTAAACTTCATAGATATGTGCATATAAATTGCACGGGTGCACATGTGCACACACGCACACACATAGAACTTTGGCAGAAATTGGCCCACAGAATGGCAGTTTATAATCTTAACTGCACACTTTTAAACAACCTGTAATTCAAAACAAATTTAAAGGACTCTTAGAAATTATTCATTTTTACTTAGGAAATCATAGTTTTACTTCATATACCATATCCAGGAAACTGGAAATCTCCAAACATTTTACAAACTTTTCCCAAATATATAAAAATGAATACAAGAATTAAAAAATGAATAAAACGGCAAGAATTAGAGTCAAAATAAGATTTGAAGCATTAACATACATTTTATATTTTTTGAACCACATATAACTGCCAACAGTTGACTGTTTTCTCACCTAGCAAGACGGCAATTTTATATGATCCAAACTAATAATATGTAAACAAGTAAGCAATTAGAAAGAATTCTCCCTAGAGTTAAAAGAAAGACAACTTTGATCCTTTCCAAATGCCACAACTTGAGATTGGCCCTTTAAGAAAAAAATCTGCTGACTCCTGGGATCTAGATAACCACCAGGGAATAATTATGCATTTTGTTGGGGCTTCTGCTAGGAGTTCTTAACCTTTTTTATACTACCAACTCCTTTGGCAATCTGGTGAAGCCTATGGACTCTTTGCATAATAATACTTTAAAAATAAAACATACATACAAATTACCTAGAATTACAATGGAAACATTGGGATATAATTATCAAAGTATTAAAAACAATTTGTGATATATACATTACAAGTACGTTTCTCTATTAATACCCTCAATAACAAAATGTAGCAGTAGACTTACTATAAGGGTAATAACTGCAACAACTGAAAATGATCCAAAAACATTTAGGCTTTTTGTTTTGTTTTCTTGTGTTTTAGAGAGATGGTCTTGTTCTGTTGCCCAAGTGAAGTGCAGTGGTGTGAGCACAGCTTCTGCAGGCTTTAACTCCCAGGCTCAAGCAATCCTCCCACCTTAGCCTCCTGAGTAACTGGGGGGTTATCGGCGTACACCACCACGACTGGCTAATTTTTTTTTTTTTTAAGAGATGGGGTCTGGCTATGTTGCCAAGTTTGGTCTCAAACTCCTAGCCTCAAGCCATCCTCCTGCCTCAGCCTCCCAAAGTGCCAGGAGGGATCACATGCATTAGCAACCGCATCTGGTCCTGTGATTTTCTTGATAAAAGAGTCCCCCATATTGATCACACTTTATGTTTGTTGACTATATTCATAATTGAAATAAATGCTACATTTTAGTTAGACATTTATTTACATAAAAAGGCAATCTTTTCCCATCCAAGTTCATTTTATCTATGAACCCCTTGGGTGGCTGTGAACCCCAAACTAATAATACCTGCCAGCATCTTCCTGGATATCACAAAGGAAACACAGAATTCAGGTCCTTCTTAAAGGATAATAAAATAAAAGATTTCTTTGTGATTTTTCTACTTTGCTCCAAGAAAGCAAACTCAATATTAAAACGGCAACTATGTACAAAAAAGTATATATTTTATTTCTGTTAAATTACCTTCAGCTTTTCTCTGTCTTCTTCAGTCAGTTGATGTAATTCCATTTTTTGAAGGGCTTTTTCCATCCACTCATCAATGACATCTTTTAAGTTAAAAAGTTTGTCCCACAAAGCCAGTGCTCGACCAAGATTTTCATAGTAGTCTTCTGTCTTCTCATTTATCTACCATAATTTTAAAACATAAATAAAATATGTAGTAGTGAAAGCATGAAAATCATTGTTTTAAAATAAAATTTTAGTTTGCCATTACTGGCTAAGTAATTTGCTTTATTCCTTAATAAAAAATTTGCTTAAAATATGTAAAAAAATTATGTAGTTCTTTACCTTAAAGAAAAAAAACCTTAGCTGATTTGCTATAGTTTATACGCAATTCAAATCAATAGTCTTCCTAATTTCTATGCCACAATTTTTTCTTTAAAAAGGTGCTTTTAAAACCCCAGATAAAAATTTAACACAGTAAATTCTTAGTTTGTAACTGACAAAAAATATCATTACTACTCAACCAAAAATGTATTAAATATGCAGTTGAACATCAACATCCTGCATAAACGGGCAATACATTTACTAATTTATTTCAGGTAAGTTGAGTGTGTATTTTTACACCTGGAAGTAGTGCCTAACTCTGGGAAAAACTAATTCCTAAGCTATAAGCTTTATATTATTTGAATATTTTTACAATGAGTATTTTTTAATTTAGCAATGAGATAAAAATACTAAAGATACACACAAAAAAGATCAATTTAATTGTTATAAAATAGAATTTGCAGTCAATTAAATTATCACATACATCAAGCCATCTATCCACAATAATATTAGCCTCTTTCTCAAAAGGGGGCTCTTCAAAAGTTTTCATTTTATTTAGATGAAATTGTAGATTTTTGCAGATCTGGTTTATCTTGTCTACAACTTCTGAATGTTCATTAAATTCCTCTTTGACAATTTCAATCTGTAAAAAAGATATGAAAGTTTTTTTTATATACTACCATAGACAAACAGCTAAGAATGGCAACTCTATCATTGGCTATTCAGCTTTAAAAACAATATCACATGAAAAATAATTCCTTCTTACATCATTCGTCTTTAAAGCAGGCTTTTATCATCTCACTTTTTTCAATGAAAAGTTTTTAGAATCCTAACCACTGGTTCAATGATGATCCTACACTCAAATTTCCTTCCATTCTCCATGACAAAATATTTATAATGATCTAAAACCACATTTCTCATCCATGTGAAATAAAATTCTACCCCAAAAAAGCACCCCCATTTAACGGCATTAAAAAATCATACTTCTAATATTCCTCTAATAGAAATCGTCTTTTTAATGTCAAAGAACCTGAAGTGCTTATTTGAGTTAACAAAAAAAAAAGAATTCTAAAACATCTTTAATACGACTTCTTGTTTAATCTTTCATAATTCAAACACCATAATTTCTAACATGAAAGGTTAGATACTATTTTATCAAAAGGAAAATCTCCAAACACTTGGAAACTAAACAACATATTTCTAAATCTGGGTCACAGAAGAAGTCTCAGGGAAACTTTAAAATACATCAAATAGAATGACAATAAAGCACCAAAACTTGTGAAACACAGATGAAATATTAATAAGAGGGAAAGTTATGGCACTAAATGCATACATTAGAAATGAGGAAAAGTACCAAATTAATAATCTAAGCTACCACTTCAATAACCTAAGAAAACAACAAAATGAACCCAAAACAATGCTCACTTCAGCAGCACATATGCTAAAATTAGAATGACACAGAGAAGATTAGCATGGCCCCTCCACAAGAATGGCATGCAATTTCATGAAGCATTCCATATTTTTAAAAAATAAATAAATAAAATAAATCCAAAGCAAGCAAAAAGAAGGAAATAATAACAGAAATCAATTAAATTAAAAACAGAACATTAGAGATAATCAATAAAACAAAGAGCTAGTTCTTTGAAAAGTTCAGTAAAGTTGACAAACCTCTAGCAAGACTGACAAAGTAAAAAGAGACAAGAAAGCAATACCAGTTTTAGGAATTAAATAGGGATATCACTACAGATACTACAGACATCAAAAGGATAATAAGGGAATGCTCCAAATAACTCTACACACATAAACTTGAAAACTTAGAGGAAATGCACCAATACTTTGAAAAACACAAACTACTACAACTCATGCAATATTAAATATATAACATGAATAGCACTATTAATACTAAGGACATTGAATGAATTATATAAAAACTCCCCCAAAAGAAATCTACAAGTTCAGATGGTTTCACTAGAGAATTCTACCAAACATCTAAGTAGGAGGTAGGCAGCCTGGTGCTTACCACAAGCTGTGTTCTTGCACTGACTGTAAAGAAAGATGAAGCACAATAAACCTACTTCATATACACCCCAGCCCAGCCCTGTGCCTGGTCTGTATTGTGAGTGGCAGATACGGAGTTGAGGGAATAAGTAAATAAATAAAATGGAGTTAACACCAAATATACACAATCTCCTCTGAAAAACAGAAGAGAAAGAAACACTCTCAATTCATTTTATGAAAGTAGTTTTACTCTGATGCCAAAACCAGAGAAAGGGAGAAGCTGAAAACCAATATCCCTCATGAATGTATACACAAAAATCCTTAACAAAATATCAGCAAATAGAATTCAGCAATATATAAAAAGAATGATACACCATGACCAAGTAAGGTTTATTCCCGGAATGCAAGGCTGGTTCAACATCCAAAAAATCAATGCAATCCACCATTTTAACAGGCTCATGGAAAAGAAACCATACAATCATATCAGTTAATGCAGAAAAAACATGTATGTAAAATGGCACAGCCACTCTGAAAAACAGTCTGACAGTTTCTTTAAAAAATAAACATGCAATTAACATATACCCAGCATCCATACTACTGGGCATTATCCCTGAGAAATAAAGACTTATATCTACCAAAGCCCCTTCACCAATGTTTATAGCAGCTTTATTCATAATATTGAAAAATTGGAAAGAATCCAGACATCCTTCAGTGGGTGAATAGTTAAATTGTGGTATATCCACACCATGGAATAGTGCTCAGCAAAAAAAGGAACGAACTATCATTTCATACAAGAACCTGAATGATTTTCCAGAGAATAATGCTGAGTGAAAATGGCCAATCCCAAAAAGTTACATATCATGTGATTCCATTCTATGACATTTTGAAATGACAATTATAGAAATGGATACTATATTAGCCATTGTCAGGGATTAAGAAGGGGTGGGAGTAGGAGGGAAGTGGACAGGGCTAGAAAATAACAATAAGAGGGATCCTTGTGGTAATGGAAATGCTTTTTATCTTGACCGTATCGATGTCAATATCCTGATCGTGATATTCTATAGTTTTATAAGATTTTACCACTGTGGACACTCAGTAAAGGAATACATGGGATCTTTTTGTATTATTTCTTACAACTGCATGGGAATCTACAATTACCTCAAAATAAAAAGTTTAATTTAAGAAATTAAACTGATACATTGGCAGAGCTGAGATCCAAACCAAAGACATCTTTCTCCCGGTTCAGGACTCTGCATTGAAGCATAATAAATGCTTGTTCAGTTAAATGAAATATATAGATCTCCTCTTTTTTTTTTTTTTAAACCTGCAAAGAACTTTCTTGTTACACTGGTCCAAGTCACCACTGGGTGAAGAGAAGAGAAAGGGTAGGAGAGGGTACTTTTAGCATTGGCAGGAACTCTGGGTTTTGTTCTATAATGAATGGAAGAGGTAAAATAAAGGGAAAAAGGCCCACTCTGACATTTCCCAAACTTGAATCATTCCCTGACATTCCAGTCTTCTAACCTGACTTTTGCACTTCTGTCTTTCACTAAAGAAGAGCAGAAATTCGTCACCATATCCTAGATAAACATCCAGGTTTCTATGGTTTTGAAGAACAAAAGTTCTCAGTGGTATCATATTCCAGCCACTGGTGCAAAGCACCATAAAGATTCATACTACAGAATTGGCTGTTTCTGAAGACAGCACCTAAGTCATCGCAAAATTAACTGCAGGTTATGTTAGCAATCAGTACTAAAACTTCCTTTTCCTAGACAGTTCCAAAAAATCTGAGAAGAGAATTAAACATTAAACACTAATATACTAAAACTTCTGTATCTTCTATACAAAATAACCTATTATTTCAGCAAATATATAAAGTGACCATATACTAGACACCATGCTAGATATAGAATTCTCAATAAATTAAGAAATGCCTGGGCTGTTATACATTTCCTAAAGGTAATTACAGTTATTTTATTAATTTTGAAAATACCTTTTACAACCAAGCCTTTACAGTTGAGCAAGGAGTACAAAGCAAAGTAAACCTAGCCGCACTTTTTTTTCCTTCTTACAGAAGCAAATTGCTAATATAACTGTGCAAATTCAAAAATGTAAATTAGACTGTACTCATGAATAGGCAGGATTAGTGTACATGGAAAATTCAACACATGGATACATTTTTGTTTTCTGCTTCACGTTGCTTCCTTATTGTTCAACAGGTTAGAGGAGTTACGGTTCCTTGGGATCAGCATTTTGCATCCATCTTCTCTCCTCCACTCACCTACACTGAAGACCCAGCACACAATGACCAAGCCAACAATGGTAGAAGTATCATCATCACCATCACCATCACCATCATCATCATCATCAGTAACACTTCATTAGTAGCAGTGGTATTACCTAAAACCTCAAGCCCATACAGTAATCCTATTTGGAAATACAACCAATTTCTATGGCTTCAGAGATTTTGGCTTCTGGGGAAAATCATTTATTGGCCAGGAGGAGGTATAGGTAGATCAGTAAAGAAAAAGGAAATTAGTGAATCTGTAAAGTGTTACAATGAATATCTTTGTTATTAAATGTTTTCCACATGCAAGATTATATCCTTAGGATTAATTCCCAGAAGTTAAAATATCTGGTCAAATGCTAGAAAGATTTTCAAAGATCGTGAACAATAGCATCACAGTGTTTTCTAAAAGGGTAGTATGATATACTCTCTCACCAGCAATGGAATGCTCATTTTGTCAACTATCAAAAGCTGTGCTGATATGAAAGGTAGAAAAAGATATCATTCAAATAGTTGGGTTTCCTTTGCTTACTGATGAAATGGAACTATATCCCCCTTTTTGTACTAATAATTGTCAATTTACTTACTATATACAAATATACATTAGGATCATAATGTTTTTCTCACTAATTTCTATGAGTTTGATATATATTATTGCAAGCCTTATGCTATCACATTTATTGAAGATATTCTTTCCACTCTAGAGCATTAATCCAAGTAGTAAAAATTTCAAAATTTATAATAATTTCCATGTATGGGAGTATGTTTAAATAAATTATATTACTAAATATTATAAATATATAAATATGAATGCTATATATAGTAATAATTTATTAAAAGTCCACATTCTTTGATTTATCCATGCTTAAAATTACTGTTGAAATGAAAAGTCACAATGTTATTTATTAAGGAACCAAGAAGCTCTTGTTACAGTGGTTCTTTGTCATAAGTGGCAAGGAACTGGATAAGCTGTTATGTTTTGTTCAAAACAAAGATAATTAGAAGGTTGGCAAATATAAAATGCCAGTTTCTATATTTGTAAGTTAAATCTATATTCATTCCATATTCTGTAATCATAAAGCTGGCTTTCTATCTAAATCTATCTAAAAATAAATATATATCTAAAATAAAAATAAAGGAACTCTTTTGTAATATTTAGAGGATTGGTTTAACAGTTATCCTGCAAGAACTGTAGATTTACAACCTTGAGAGAATATATATTTGTTATGAGAAATTATATTAAAAATTTACATGTAGTTAATTATTTGAGGAAAATCTGAAAAAAATTCTGATATTTTATGTGTTCTACAATTAATGGCATGATGCAATTGTCATCAACTATTTTTTCATGTTATTTATATGTCAGAAATTGAGATGTGTCTTATAATTGGTATAATCTAAGATTTAATGCAATGTGGTATATTTGCCATTAGAGCTTATCTCTGCTCACCAGCTCTTTGAAGAAAAATCATGCCTATAACATCACAGATCTTGCTATAATTAGTTACCCAAAATAGAGCATTTATTTCCTAAGTTAAGAATGTTTTTGAAAGCATTTCTCCCTTTCATAAAGTCTATGGATTAATAATTAAGAATCTCTAATAGAATATTTTAAAATATTGCCCAAATTATTTTCTATTCATATATATACAAACATATAGAAAATGCTTATAAAGTTAAAGGAACAATCCAGAACTCAAAACTGTATACACACACATACACAACACATACATATACTAAGCAGTTATCGTTATAAGACACCTAGTGGAAAGGGGTTTTAGTTTTTATTTTATATTCTTCTATTAATTCATAATAAAAACATCATCTACACTTCAAGTTTAACATGGTGGATCGAGTATACACATTTGTCTCTATTCTCTCCCCAAATGCTACTTTAATGGCAGAAAAGAAAAAAATGGAACAAACCCACAAGTACAAAGAGAAGAGAGGACAAGAATGCTCTCAGGTGAGAGATGGGAAGTTGGGGAGCCGGAGAGCTGAAGAATGAGTGGTATCATAATTGACTTAACCAGAGAAAGCTGAAACCCTAGCCTGGGAGGAGATGGGGTAGAGGGAAGGGTGAAGGGGAGAAGCCAATAAGAAGTAAGTCCATTCGTGTCACAGAATCTAGAAAAAGGCTAGAAATTACCTCGAGCTACCTGTGAAGGCAGACATTCAGAATCAGCCACCAACAGGAAGATTGGATGACATTTTTTAAGGGAAACACATTTAGACTCAGGTCCTCCTCCTGGTTAGATGACCTCCCTCTGTACCCTGGTAGAAAACCAGAGGTTGACTTTCTGGAGAGGCTCTGGGCTTGGGGCCACTGAGCACAGCCGAGGACAGAGGTGAGGTCCTGTTATGATGGCCATAGAGGAGCTAATGATGGCAGAATGGTCAAGATAGGCCCTAGATTCCCATTAGAGAGACTCACCCAGGAGAGGGGCTGCCTGCCTGTAGGTTATGGGGGCAGGTTTTATTACTCAGATAAATAACTTATCCAGAAAGTAGTTGCCAGTTATGGGGTTATACAGTTACGAGGTAGTGGGAAGAGCTGTAGATGGGGCACACACAGTATGGGGCATCGTAGCTAATGCGCATTAAGATGTTGATTAAGTCCCAGGCACTGCACCTAGGTACCTCTGCTAGGTACTTTACAGATGCTACCTCACTGACTCAGGAAAGGGATGCTTACTGCTTGTAACAGATGCCACTTAAGGGGGCTACGGCAGGGCTCCAGGGCAGATTTGCATAAACAAAGCAAAGCTGCAAGTCAAGAGGGACTAGATATCTGGTCAGTATACAAGGCAGGGTCTCAGGATGTATTGAAGGGAGAGACCTTGATCCTGAAACAAGAGTACGAGGTGGATGGTTTGTATCAGGGGCACAGCAGAAGGGTGGCTATGTGAACTGGGACACAAGCCCCAGGGTATCTTGCAAGGCTGAACATGCTGGATTCTCTGAGAACCAAGGAAACCAGAGCTCCTTAAATCTACAAGAATGAGGACAGAATCCTCCCAGATCCCCAAACCAGACAAACCCAAAAGCTGCCTCCGCTGGATGGAACCAGACAGGTTGCACCTGAGCAACTCCGACTGACTCTGAACTCTGCTCATGGACTTGGTGGATTCAATGAAGTCCAATAGTAAATCAGTTTCATAGTCACATATGGTACAACTGGCAACCAAACGGAACTCTTTCTGATTGATCTAAGAAACTGAGTCTGAGAAGTTGGGTCCCAGACAAGGGCTATTCCTCACACTCTGGGTGTCACTAGAGCTTCAGGGTTAGTAGTTCTAGATAAAGACTAAATTATAACAATCTGATCTATTTAAACTTCCAATGACGTTGCTCTCAGCAACTGGGAAGTTTAATAAAATTGCTTTCCAACATCCAGGTATATCAAGCAGACTACATTTCACAGACACTTTTGATACCCTGAAAGCACTTTAGCTTAGTACTCATAACATCAACAGAAAAAGCAACTTCCTGGTGTAGTCATATAGTGTAGTGTAGTATATTCTTTCCCAGCTATTCCATTCATCTGCATCTCTGGTTGATAACTACATAAAACCATAGAAAATAATGACACCTAGTGTCCAAAAATGTCATTCTGCTTAGAATATGAAACAGAGATTAGTGAGCTATGAACACAGACAGAGCAAGGGGAGATAAGCAAGTACATCTCTATAGAAAACAAGAAATAAAACATCATTTTTCCTTTGTCCACTAACAACAGAGAGGATTTTCTTACTAATTTCATCCTCTCAAGTCTACAATGAAGACATAGGTTCTTTTTAGATAGAAGCCCCATGCAAAGGCTGTTCAACCTCACAGAGGTAGCAGCAGGGGCAACTCCAGGCTCCTGCAGAACCACAGCCCCAGTAGCAAAACCCAAAAAATTACTTCCTGTTCACCAGTTCAAAAAAGAAAAAAAAAAAAAAAAAAAAGTGAACCAGCAGCAACCTGGGGACTAGTTCGTCCCAAGCCTGGGAGATAAATTTAATAAATTCTTAGATACCTGATAAAATAGAGTCACTGGTAACTTCTTTCAAAATATTCTTTACTGTCGGGCTCATAAATGAGGTCACTGTGCCGAAATTGTTTTTTGGGACCTGGACTCACCTCTGCTATCCTTTTCTTCAGGTTGTCCTTTCCCATGTATGAAGCCTGCAGGGAGATGACATTCTCTTCTTTCTGAATCAAAGTTGTCAAGATACTTTTAAAATTCTGATATTGTTTTAAGAGCTCCAAAACTCTTCCACATTGTTCTAGACTATGAAGAGAAAAAATATAAAACAGTTAAATGTCTACAAATAACAAAACCATTCTTTCTCTTTGTAAGTATTTAACATTAATGACTGATAAAAAATTTCCTCTTCACATGGTTTATAATATTGTTTTACCAATTTAACCTAAGAATCATGGTGCATATATTTATCTGACAGAGGGTACAATTGCTGGGTTAGTACTGGCACCAGATCAGTGTTAAAATGTCACCCAGTGTAAGCTCTGGAAAGAAACACAGGACTCATAACCCTAAGGAATCAGTATCTCAATTTCACCATTAACCAAAAGACATCTTAGAAAATGGTTCCTCCCTAGGATTATTCTAGGAGACTATTTCCATATTAATTCAGTAAGTCACAGGTTGTTTATGAGGACGTCTTCTCTACTCATTCCAGATTTAACCCTTTTGAAAAAGTAAAGCAGTACAGATAATGTGGCAGTTAGGATGCCTGGGCTCTAATATAGCTGGGCACTCATTCATTAGTCTTGTGACTTTGGATGAGTTACTTTGGCCTTGTTGGATCGCAATTCTTTCTTCAGTAAAACCAGAGGGCTGACTAGATCAAATGCCACACACAGGCTTTATCTTGACTTCTGTACCCTCAGGTTCCAGTAGGAAACAGGGGGTGTACTGAGATGGAATCCTGAAGAAAGGATGCTGAAAGGGCCTCTGATGGTCTGCAGAGTTAAGGGAAACTGCCAGGGGCTGAGGCCCCCGGGGACTAGCTACAGCAAGTAGGTACCACTTGCTGCAACAGGAAAGGGAGGACAGTCCCCCGAGCCACACAGAAGGACACATCAGGAGCTGCCCGAACAACACACTGAAACAAAGGGGACCCTGGCCTCTCTCTCTTCTTGCCCTCTCATCTCCTCCTGGTACCCCCCACTTCCTAGCCCAACTGGAATCCCCGGCCTGGGAGCTGCAGTCGGTGGGAATCAGCCTCCCCCCAGGCCCCAACCTGCGTAGACAGTAAGGAGAGAAAGCAAGGATGGAGAACACCCAGCCAAACTGACAACCGGAAATGCAAGCAATCACACAAAGAGCCAAATCCCTCAGAGTAAGAAATAATGTCACATTTAAAAAAGTAAGAATTGCCAACTGGGACTGATAGGTCACGGTCTTCACAGTGCAGAAAACTTTGGAGATGAGCATGGACTCTGCAGGAAAGGTGGCGGTTACGGATAGGCAGCCACTGAAAAGCAGGAGGGCGCGGTAGAGTAACGCTGTCCACCCCCAGAGACGCCCATGTGCTAATTCCTGGACCCTGTGAAAGTTGCCTTACCTGCTACCTCCCAAGGCAAAAAGAACGTAGCAGAGGTGATTAAATTAAAGATCTTAAAATAGAGATTACCCAGGGAGGGCCCAGTGTAATCATGAGGGTCCTTCTAGGAAGGAGGCAGGAGAAGGTGTCAAAGAGGGAGATGTGACGGCAGAACCGAGGTCAGAGAGAGGTGTAAAGACGCCAGCTGCTGGCTGTAAAGATGCAGGAATGGCAGGAATATAACAGGAGGCCTCTAGAAGACGGAAAAGTCAAGGAACTGGGTCTCTCCTAGAGTCTTCAGAAGGAACACAACTTGATTTTAGGGCTTCCAGCCTCCAAAAGTATAAGGTAATAAATTTGTTTTCTTTTTAAGCCACTAAGCTTGTGGTAATTTGTCATGGCAGCAATAGGAAACTAATTCAGGTGGGATGACAATTAGCATAACCATACTATAGAGTGTACTTGTTATCCCTCGTAGAGAACCTCTTAGGTGCATTCTGGCTATAATCTACGATTCTAGGTCTTGTCCCAGGACTCGCCCTGGGAGCTCCAGTGTGAAACCCTTACGTGTTTTCAACATAAAAATGTCAAAACTTAACTGTGCTATAGACACTTTCTCAGATTCAGGAGGGATATTTTTTTCCTTACCATTCGGTCACCAAAGCTTTTGTATTCTCCCACAGGAGGACGGTACTGTGGCACTGTTGACTCAAGGTTTTTTCTCTGCCATCTTTGAATTGTGGAAGAGAATTGGCCATTTCTTGTAAATGTTTCTTCTCTTCTTCATATTCATCCAGATCCTTATCCAGTTGGATTAGTGATTTTTTCCTTGATTGTGAATGAGAAAAGTTTGATAGCCAACAGTTAACCAGTTTGAGTCAACACAACTATGGGTAATTTGGGGAGCCAACGAACTTTAATTCATCCCCCTGAGGTTCATGCCAAAATTACACATTTCTATTATGGAGATCAAGAGGCTCTTTGCATTTCCAGAATACTAATTTGGTGTTTTAAATAAATATAACAAACATACAAAACCACGAGCAGTAATGCTTTTCTGTGATGAGCACACTTGTAAAAGGTGTGTTATGCATACGAGACGAAAGTGAGAGAGAAAAAGATGTGTGTGCAGGTGCGTGGGGAAGCGAGCAGGAGGTGGGGGGAGGAGAGGGAGGGCTGATCTGCACGCAGGGTTCCTGAGGAAGGGTAGGGCAGCCACGGAGAAAGGAAAAGGCCAGGGTAATCCTGAACTTCTCCCTGTGTACAAAGCTCTCCCATATCAAAAAAGAGCCATTTAACTAAGGGTAGACCAATCCTGGTGGGATTAACTCCACCCGTCTAGGTCTAAATCGCTAAATTGCTCACTGCCTCTGCTTCCCTCCTCCACTTTTCTCTCCACTCTCCTAAGGCTTGCACTCCCTACTGCTCCACCAAAACTGCTCAGCAAGACCTCCAATAGCTTCCACGTGGCAAATCCTTGTTCCATTCTCAATTTTCACCCCGTGTCACTAGTCAGTGGCATGTGACACAGCTGATCACTTCCTCCTTGTTGAAATGCCTTCTTCACGCGGCCCCAGGACTCTCGTGATTTCCCCCCTACTACCCTGGCTGCTCCTCTTCAGTGTCTGGCTGGTTCCTCCTCATCTCCCTGACCTCTCGGTATGGAAAGCCCAGAGACGTACGCATTGGACCTCTTCTCTTGCCTGTCTGAACTCACTCCCTCAGCAGTCTCATCCAGTCTCATGGCTTGAAACACCGTTCCAAAATGAGGAAAACTCACAACAGTTTACCTCCAGCCCAGCCCTCCCTGACTCCTGATGCCATCTATTTTTAAGTCTTCTTATATCACCACTTGAGGGTCAAATAAATATTTCGATCCTATCTTTTCTAAAACTGAGCACACCTGATGGATCTTTCATTCAGTACCCGACAAACTCCAGTCTTTCTCATTTCAGTTAATGGTCACTCCATTCTTCTCACTGCTCAGATCAAACCTCGGAGGTATTTTTGACTCCAATCTTCCATTTATACCTCATGTCTATGTGTCAACCAATCTTCTGGACTCTGTCTTCAATACATACACAAAAATGTAACACTTCTTTCCACTCCCCACCCCCACCCCCCGTCCACACCACCATCTCCCTCCCCTTGATCACTGCAATAGGTCAAACCAGACTTCCTGTGTCTCCTGACTCCTACAGTCCATTCTCAACACATCAGCCAGAGAGAAGCGGTCATGATGAAAACCACATCACTTCCCTCTGCTCAGAACCCTCCAATGACTTCCCATGTCACTCAAAGGACAAGCCAAAGTCACCACATGTCCCACAAGGCCCTGCATGAGCTAAGCCACATCCCGTCCGTTCTATTTCTGACGCCACCCCCTCTCTCTTCCTGCTGTACCTTCTCTTCAAACACACCGACCCTGGTATCTACTGCTCCCTCAGCCCAGGCGGCTCCTCCTCCAGCTAGTCACGTGGCTTGCTCCTTCTCATCTGATGCCGAGGTCACCTTCTCAGTAAGGCCTCCCTGATAGCCCTATTGAATTACAACCCCCTCCTCCTTCCTCACTTATTTTTTCTTCATAATGTTATCACCACCAGACGTGCTAAATATCCTGCTCCTCCCACTAGATAATAAGCTCTACTAGGGGCAAGAAATTCTGTCTATTTTGTTAACTGCTGTATCCCCAATACCTAAAACAGTGCCTGGCACACAATACATATTTTTTCTATTAGTAACTACATTAATAATCAAAGTAATTTATTATTTATAAACATATGGTTTTTAATTTACATGTAAATATGTCTTTATTATTTATGGATCTATAAAATCTTTAAAATCTATTAAAGCAATAACTAAATTAATAATTAGTTAAATAACTAAATTAATAATTAGTTCAACACCTCATTAAGAACTAACTGGGAGCTCCAGGAATGAGAGTCTCATTGGGAATGAGGGCATGGGGAAATTTCAGAGGGAAGGGTACACTTAGCTATACCGAGGGGCTTGGCCAGCTAAAGACCCCTCAAGAGACTGCTGAGCCTAAGGAATGAGAAGGGGGCAGAGGAGGAGACAGAAAGTGGAAAAGACTTAGCAAGAGGAGAGGAGTTCCACAGAAGTGACTCTTGCTAACATTTTAGCTTTCAGGCCATACTGGAATCAAAATAGCAGTAGGCATACAGAAGGTCACTGATCTCAGTCTACCCCAATTCTTCTCGGTCTCTAGAATCAACACTGACCTTAGCTACCTCTTAAATTCAGTCCTTTGTCCTCCCACTCAGACACCACCCTAAATCGGTGCTAGAAGGAGAGGGGGAGACCAAATAACTAAGGAAGAAGCAGGGACAAGATCTGCCACCCCTGGTTTCTCAAATATCAAGTGTGGAGTTTGCCAGTCTTCCGGCCTTAACAGAACTCCATAGTAAACACAGAAGTACAGGGGATTTTAAAGTAGTTCATGTACAGTACTTTATGCACATCTGACTTCACCACTCCTTTGCCCATGAGAAGACACACTTTAAAGAGAAAAAAAAATTAACCAACATTTTGTAAAGGCCCAATACAAACAAAAAGGAAGCTTGCTTGAAAAGTCTACAGAAAAGCACACTGAACACTACTGGATAGAGTGGGATGGAATAGAAGTAGACAGACCTAGGAAGGATTTGTTTCACCTAATAGGTATTTGAACATACAGAAAGTGTCACCTAGGATGGAAATGGACAGGAACAATACCTACCGATGTTTCACAGCTGGAACAGTAGGATCCTTAAGACCAATTTTACTGATTTGATTCTGTACATCTTGAATATTTTTAAGGAGTTCATTATTTTTGAAAATACAAGCCTCTAGTAACTTGTTTTCCTCAGTGAGCTCCTCCTGTACACTAAAGCCATGTGTCTCAAATAACTGTATTGACACAGCATCAAAAAGTTTTTCACAGGAGGTGTCTTCACCCCATTCAGCATCTTTCAAGTTCATATCAAGCTTTTTCAAACGTTCATCCAAATGTCTGGCATTGTCTTTCATCAGATGAATTTCTTCCTCTTTATTTGTTACTGTCAAAGTATTTTCTGATGTCGCCTGTGGATCTGAGGCCGAATGGCCTGTAACAAGCTCAACAGGGAGTTTAGACATTCTGAGAGATGCCAAAAAATCTTCCAGAGCTTTGAGGGCATCTCCAATTGTCTGCACCTTGTGGTTCATTTCTTCCAGTTGTGTTTTGCATTTCACTATAATATTCTGCATTGCATGTAGGTCCAATGGGTGTAATTTCTTTAATACAAAGTTGCCAGACTCTTCTAAATTGTTACATATTTCAATCTGCTTTGCTATGGAATCTTCGATATTCTAAAATAAAAGTAAAAAGAGCTAAAAAGACTCAGGCAGAAAAAAGCGTGTACACCGGGAACTAACTCCAAATTACCTGACTAGATCTGATCTAGTAAAATGCTTCTGAATGTAACCAAAGCTGTCAGTTTCAACATAAGGAAACATTTTAATTACAAATGTTCAGATGGGCCTGTTGTTTCACTATCTGAGACCCTTCCTGATGTTTCAATCCCCAAAAGAAAACAAGTATATAAATCTATTGCTTCAAAGCAAATAATCAGAAAGTGAACAGCTGAGGAATCTATTTTATAATCTGAAAAATAAAATAAATATCTTGGATTTCAAGATGAGATTTGGAATAAGAAAATTATATAATATGCCAGTTTAAGCATACAACTCTAGTATGATATTTAGGAATTCAGTCACTTAAGAAGGTATTCATGAATAAGGCTTCATTTTGAATTCAAAGAAAATATGCCATTATTTACTCCAGGGTAGCTACCTCCAAATTAGTAAAGGAATTAAAGAGCTGAGAAATAAATAACAAGTCTAAATTATTGAAGATTTTTTTTTGTCATGGCTTATATTCAAAATCTATACTATGATGAATAATTAATGACTCATAAATATCTATAAATCTCTGAAGGATGGATTATTCTGTAAACATAATGTGAGAATATATATTTACCCTCAGGTTTTGATAAATGCCATCAGCATCAATGAGGTAAAATTCCTGGATGGTCATTTCCTGCAGGGGCAGGTCCAAGCCACGTAGGAGGAGCAATTCTTTCTCCACAGGTAACACAATCTGTAGTGCTGTCTCTAAAGACTCCATTCTGGGTAAAAAAATAAACCAGACATGAAGGGAAAATACAGCAGAATTGTATCCTACAAAACATAGTAACACCATTATTTAACCAAGAAATATAATTCTTCAATAAAAACAGGTATAATACTAAGTACAGATCACTATTAGTGATTTCTCCCTTCACTCTCAAAAGCGTCTCAATATCCAAGCAGTCTTAATAGTTTAACAGATATCACACTGAATGGAAAATTGTGAAACACATCAAACGTTTGGAAAAAGCAAAGGCTTTCCCTTTCTTTGAAATAAAAATACTGATTGCAATCTAACTTCACTTTGATGACTAAGAAACCACATAATTATTTTATTATAATTATGGGATAATTTGTTATTTGGAAATACAATGAAGTTCAAAGAACAGGCTCTACTGGTAATAAATTGAGATGTGTGCATATGGATAGGTGATATATTGACTCTGTGTCTCAGTTTCTTCCTACATAAAATGGGAACATGTCCTGGATATATATCGCCAATGTATATGGGGTAATGACAGTGCTCTCGTTTCAGAAATGAAGAAACCAATGCCCAGAAAGGCTATGTGACCTGGCCAAAGTCATGTCCAAGAGGAGTCAGTGGGAAGAGTGTGTTTCTTCAATGGCCTTAGGAACCTGTCAGACCTTAAGGTCCCTTTAAGTCTCTAGTTACTAGTATGGCCTGGTTGTATTATTTAACCTGAGTATCATTTTCCTTCTCACTAAAATGGCAATCATAATGGTAACCTCTCTTATGGTTGTTGAGACATTTAAATAAAATAACACACTTAGTATAGTAATAGCCTTGCTTAAAAGATCATTTTAAAATTTAGCAAATTTATTAAATTTATGGCTAACATATCTCAGAATTTTACCTGGCATTAAGTGTCATCTGAAGCTCTCTTTCCTTTCCCTTTAATCTGTCTCTGTCTTTAACTATAAAAGGCTTCTTTTCGTCACTCACAAGATTTTCTAACTGCGATGAAGTGATTTCAAACTCTTTCCAGCAAGCATCAGTTTCATTTTTTAAGACCTGGATGAAACATAGAAATTAATGTATCAACTAATGGGTAATAGCCACAATTCTTACAAAATGAGACAGTCGCCAACTGTGGGAGCAAACACAATGTGTTCCGAAAATTGTTTCAAAATATCTTCCAACCACCTACAAGTGAACTATCCTTTAGGGAAGAATGACATTAACTATGCTCTCAGAGGACCCACTCAATGAAGTTAAGGCAGTCGACAATACAGCTGTCAATGGTATCCAAACTCCCTTCCCCTAAAAGTAGAGACACAGAATACAATTTAGAAAGATACATATAGATATAAGAACAGATATTCTATTTTCTCTATATAGTAAATCTTTGTTACCTTCTAAAAGAAAATTGGAGTGAACGAAAACTGTTTCTACACAAACAAGAAGAGAATGAAATTAGCTTATGATCTATAATTAATACCTATAATTCTATAGTATTCCACCTCCTTGCTTTGTGCTTTTATTATTTTTTTAAAGGCACTGCTACAGAATCCTACTGAGAGATCAGTAGTGTAATTTGTTCTTCACTTTCCCCAAAGATTAGTACAACTTTCTAACCAGCTCATTATTGAGTCACTGGGGAAAGGTCTCCAGATAGTTTCTTAATTGTGATGAAAACATGATAAATCCATCACTTGAACAATAGGGATTTTAACACATTAATTTTGCATATCAGATGAAAAGTAGAGAGGAGCCAGATAGTAGAGTGTGACTGAGACCTGTCACAATGAAATGAAGGAAGCTAGAAAATATGAGAGGACACTGTAGGAGCCACCCAGGGCCCTTTTCCCCACCTGCGAGGGTTCACTCGAGTGCACTCACAAGCATGCAACAAGAGTGCTATGCTGCAATGCACAGATAATCTTCAAAATTAGGAAGACACTTATTTGTAGAGCTTATGATGTGTGTACCCACCACTGATAGATTATTCTTTCTCTTGCTCCTGAGTATTGCAATACTTCTCTGCAGGAAGATGACCCATCATTTGGAGTGAAAACACCTCCACTGTCTGCCCCTTAATGCCCAACATCACACAGTCAACAATTGGTGCACAGCACTTTTAGACGATGTGACAATCTCATCAAGATGATAAATGACTAAAACTAATATTCAGAGTCACTGGTTTGTTAATTTTGGAGCAATTAAGGATCAGGTTGCAAGTGCCTGCAAACGTGTTTTTGACTAATTCATCTGAAGCCCCTACGCACAAAAGCAAACAAACAAACCAAAAAAACCTTTTCAAGCCACAATATCTGCTGTACCAGATTAGAACACAGGCAATAAATTAGGACCCTACATCAAAGTCTTTCCTGGGTTTAGTACTTGAAAGCAAATCACTTTCTGGAGTAAGGTGATATTAGAAATGCAAACCAACAAAGAGTTCTTTGGAAACATTTAGCATACGTGCTCTCAACAAAAATGGTGATGTCTATGCCCATGGTGGTATTATTTTCTAACAAAAGAGATAACCACAAAAACAATATTTTTAGTAATTACCTGTAGATCTGTCAGTTTATCCTGCAGACAAGAACTACTCCTTTCCTTTTCAGTAGAGAAGTCAGAAGTAATCCTGAATGCGTTGTTTTGCAGGTGTAATTCAAGAATCTCTTTGTGTGTATCATACCTGAGAAAAAAATTAAATGCAATATTATAGTGCTTAATTTTTAAAATATGGCAAAATTTTTTTAATTAGTGTCAATTGTACATGAAGAAATCCCATGGAATCTCTGTTTAAGTTACTGGACTACATGCTAGAATAAAGGAAAACAAAACTACTAAAAAGCATAATATGTTTGCATTCATGAAAGATTTTTTATGGATTTTCCAGCTATTTGAAAAGAGCTTACCTCTCTAGTAAAGTATTTATAGATGCACTGTGATCCTTCTCGTACGTCTCTGTAATGCTTTCTTCTTGTTGAGGCTTTAACTCTGATGCCAGGTTAAATTTCGTAATTGGTTCCACTGCCTAAGCAAATATGTAAAACAGTAAACATATTATCTTAAACATACTTAATTACTGGGAAAAGATAAATGCCTTATGCTCAAAGATATATCATTGATTCTTTATATCCCAAACCAAGAGAGAATACAATTTGTTTGAGATGTCTCAGCTCTGAGAAAAGTCTTCCCATAGGACAGAGGAGATTTATTAGACTGAGTCTCGCCTTCTAATTGGTATGACAGCATGGTATAAGACTCTCCCAAGCCCTAAATGTTGTTCCTGCCTGAGACCACACAGTCAAAAGTAGACAGAAGCCCGACATGTAGGAGAAAACCTCTGAAAACAAACACACCTTGTTCCTTCCCCACCCCGCACATTCTGACTAGTAGTCTTGGGCAGATATACAGTAAGTGCCAAATTACCTAGACTTTAAGAATTTAGAAAATTCAATTCTCGAAGAACATAAAATACATGATAATGAGGAAAAGGAAAAAGTAAACAATAAATGAACTTGTTCGTCTCACTGAAACTGAGGCATGTGTGCAGCTCAAGCTGAACCTCTCCTACCCTCCATAGCAATGTACACAGTGTGCATTCATAATGCTCCAGAATGGTCTCTGTCTGAAAGAACTGTTTGCATACTCAGAGGAAGATGAGGTTATGCTCGCTATAGCTTTGGTTCATTGCATCCTAATTCTTTGAAAATCAGTCTTCCTTGCATTATGTAAGTAGGTATTCTCAGTTGATAGAAACAATCAGATAATTAAAACCAACACTTAATTAATGAGAAGTGGATTGTTGTCCCCCTAGCCTTTCCATTGGGTTTACTTCTAAAACACATTATCCACATTTACCACCTTTTCGGTTGATGGCTGGTTATCTGATTTTGCAAATGGCCCCTCACTGTGGAAATCCCTTCCTCTGTTCTCAGATGTGGTCGTGGTCCCCCTAGGAAGGAATCAAAATTGCATATTAGACTAAGAAAAATGAAACTTAAAAGAGAATAAATAATGCCTAATGTCATTTGATTTTGCAAAAGGCTTCATCTCGTTTTACCCTGAAGCAGAGCTGTTCTTATGAAGGAGGAGCTCGTTTTTCGACGCGCCTCCTGTCGTGGGCTGCAGCGCCGTGTGAATCTCGGAAGCGCATTTCAGAAGTCGTTCTGTCTTTTGTTCATAATCTTTGAGTGCTCTCTGCACTTCTTGCTGACTCTTCTGTGAAGTCAGCTCTTTGCACAGCTCCCGCAGGACATCCATGTGGTGATGAAGCTGGTGCCGAATGCCGTCCTCGGAAAAGCAAGCCTAATTGAAGAAGTAAGGCAGGAAATGTGCTTCAGATGAGTTTACAGGATTATTCCATAAGGATTAGAAACGAACAGATGTGTGTGACGTTAACAACGCATTCTTTCACAGGCCGTCTACTGTGTGCCTGGTATGACAGCAGGCACTGGAGGAAAAAAGATGAGGAGGTCAGCCCTGAAGGAATTAGTGGTTCATAACATAAACACACAAATAACCAGCACTGGTGTGGAAGGTGCTATGCTAGAGCCCCCACCTGCTTAAGGAGACAGAGAAACGCTCCTCACAGGAGGAAACCATGTGAGCTGGACGCAGAAGGAACGAGTATGAGTTCTCCAAGTAAAAGGGGAGAGAGGACATTTCCAAGAAGGATCCAGAAGAATCCCCAAGAAGATGAAAAGCCCCAGATGTTCTGGAAGAACCAGGAGTCCCATGTAGCTGGAGCGCACAGCACAGCAGAAGGGTCCTAAAGGGGGGTCCTGGGGCCAGACTGTGAAGGAACTGAGTGGTCTTCTAAGAAGTTTGGAGTTGTCTTGAGGGACATGGCGAGCCAGAGACATAAGATCCACAGATCAAAGGCTCAAAAGGATAACTCTGGTGGTGGCTGTGGGAAATGATGCCCCCATCCTCACACTGAGACAACAGCCCTGGCTTAGGTAGGTGGCAACACCAGCGGGAAGGGAGGAAAGGAAGCAGCCGCTCTGAAGAGTACCAGGTGGGACTTGGCAACAGACCCCACTAAGGCTGAGTGGGAGGGAGGGAAAGGAGGAGGGGGGTATTTGGAGACAGCAACCCCTTTCATAACCACAACGCAGAATATAAAAGGAGGCAACGTTTGAGAGGAGATATTATTGGTTCTGTTTAGGACATGCGGAATTTGAGGTCTCTGAAGAATACCCATGACATCAAATACATGGCACTCAGGTGAAAGGATTCGGCTGGAAAGATTAAGGTACTGTCAGTATAAAGGAGGCAGGTAAAACCCCAGAGCATATAAAATCACCTACAGGAAGCAGAAAATTAGTCAAAAATGGACACTAACTACCCCCAAATCAAAACATTAAGGTAACAGAATAAAAAAGGGAAATTTGTGAAGGACACTAAAAAGAAGGACCCACTGCCAAAGTCAATTTTTTTTTTTTTTTTTTTTTTTTTGAGATAGTCTCACTCTGTCACCCAGGCTAGAGTGCAGTGGTATTATCATAGCTCACTGCAGCCTCAAATTCCTAGACTCAAACCATCCTCCTGCCTCAGCCTCCCAAGTAGCCAGAACTATAGGCATGAGCCACCACACCCAGCAAATTTTTCTATTTTTTTGTAGAGGTGGGGTCTTGCTCTTGCTCAGGCTGGTCTTGAACACCTGGCCTCAAACAGTCCACCCACCTTGGCCTCCCAGACTGCTAAGATTATGAGCACGAGCCACTGTGCCCAGCTCTGCTGCCAATTTTATGTATTATATATAACAGCAAAAGAGACTGATATTGGAAGAGTCACAGCAGTAGAAAGTTAGAAATGAAAAGAGGGGTCACTACTGTCAAATATATAAAAACAATCAAATATTAAATAGGATGGAGACCAAAAAGAGATCATTAGATGTGCCCCAGTTACTTTATACCCTGATTTGCTAGTTTGCACAAAAGCTGTGCTTCTGAGGACACTGTGTCCTGACAAAAGCTACTGTAGGTACTTTGGTAACAGTCGACACAGTTGTGACCAAGAGAGTCTCAGGACAAAGGCCAGTGAGTCACAGTAAGGGAAATCATGAAATATTAACTCAGTGATGACATTTCTCACTTCTAAAAAGCAGAGCACAGGCTCTAGTGAGAGCTTGAACCACAGAAGTGATAATCCCAGAGGACGAGAAAGCTAGAGGAATTTTTGGAGCAGATTTAATCCTAGGCTAAAGGCATACACAACCATTTAAGGTAAACCCCAAAACAATGACAGAATTTCGGTGGAAATAAGCTGTTGTACCTCATGTTCTTTGATGAGACCCTTGGTCCTTCCTCTACGAATAAGTTTCTTTTCTTTATTTATTTGCTTTTCAAGTTTTAAAATGTTATCACTAAGCTTTTCTTTTTCAATACCTATTTTTAGTTGTTGAATATACAAAGACAGTTCATGATGAAGAGACTGCAAAAAACAAAGGACTATATTAGCTGTGGGAACAGAACACACCGAAAAAGTATTTGTAACGACAATAAAAATATGTGTAGTAACAAAAGGACAGAAATAGAGCTTAAGCGATATTCTCATTTACCCATAAATCTTTGGGGAGAGTGTTTTAAAACATCCCAGACCCATAAACATATTTTTTTTTCATTTTAACAACTAAAAATGCATTTTAGCTGTGCAAGACACTTAAGAAAACGAAAAGACAAGCTACAGATGGGGAGAAACTATATGCAAAACACGTATCTGAGCCAAAGGAGACATAAGTAAATCTAATGTGTATCCTGGCAAGAGGGACATTAGGGGAAAACTGTGAAAATGTGAACAAAGTACAAACTTTAGTTAATAATAATGTATGAATATTGGCCCATTAATTGTGTCAAAGGTACTATACTAACTAATGTATAATATTAATAATAGAAGAACCTGGGCATGGGGTATACTAGAACTCTCTGTAGCATGTATGCAATAATTCTATAAATTTAAAACTATGAAGTTAAAATAAAATTTAAAAGTGTATTTTAAAAAACATTTTAGGAGGACCCTTAACAGTACTTAATTCAATTACATATACATATAGATATATACACACATACACTTAAAATTCAACTATAATTCATTAATTATACATTTTAATATTGATTACCATTTAATATTAATTACCATAATTACCAGAACACAATCTCAGTGGTAGATGCTTTATATAAATCCTTGCAACAGTCCTGCCAATTAGGTGGTGTTATTCCCGTTTTATCAGTGAGGCATCTAAAAGTTAAGTACCTTGCTGACTCCAGGTTTGCCTGTCACCACAGCCCACGCCTATTCTGCCACGAAACTGCGTAGAAAACCTGGGATTGCAGCCTGCAAGGGTCAGCCCATCAGGGGAACCCCAGAACTGAGTCTGACAACAAACGGGCCCGGGATCCCACCTGTCAGCGTCAGCCCGAGGCACATAGCATGTTCTTACCTCCCACTTGGCACAGATGGCACTACTCTTTTCTTCCAAAGATAGCCTTACATCTTCAGTTGCATTATTTTTTAGCTCTTCAACAGCTTTCAAATACTTGGGCAGACTTTTAGTATCAGAAATTATTAGTGCCTCCTAAAGAAAAAAGAAGCATTAAACAAAAAAAGCAAATGAGACCATAGAAACCTCATTCTACTGCCAAATCCTCAAAGCTAATTTGGTCTGCTTTTATAACAGGTAGAACTAAGAAGGGAGTCTCTGAAGGCTATTTGAAGATTTATGGAGACTTCTCTTTGTAAATTGAAGTTGATATCCCTTTTGGACCTCCTGAATTCTTTTGAAAAGAGTTGCAAAATATTTCTTATTCAAATATAGTTACATAGTTGAGGCCCAGATTAAGACCCCTTCATGACATTCAAAATGATTTTTGTTACCCCTTTGATAAAAAAAATCAAAAGGCTTATTGTATAGGGTAATGAACCACTGGCAATGTTTCCTCTAAAGTTCTTAAGTATTGAGCAGACAACCGTACTTCACAAGCAATACAATATGACGAGCATAGCAGCACGTGTTAGAGACTAGTGTTGCAACATGACAAAACTCACAGGATGGCTAATACAGCAGTTATGCACTACTGTGCAAAGCAGAGTTATGCTGCCAGAAGCCCACATTATCTCACCATCAACTTCAAACTTTTGCCCACTGTGTTGCCAGTCCCGCCCCAGGGAAGGAGTAGCAGTACATAGCCAGGGATGGGACAGCCTTGACAGGGATGTGTCTGCTCCCTCCCTGGCACACTCTACAGGAGCAGAAACCTCACCTAGGTAACTCGTGAATGACAGAGCGAAAAAAATAGGTTGGGGCCTGTGAAAAAGCAGAAAACTTACAGGAAAGAGAAGATAATGGTAATTCCTGGAGAGAAGCAATTTGTTCATTCACTCACTGCACGTACATTAAATGACACGGGCTTGCTGCAGGTGGGGCACCACGCTGAGCTCCAGGTCCTCCTCTGAGGTCTCCTGAGGAACGCCTGACTGCGACCTAGGGGACACCCTAGCCCTGTAGGCCAGCAGGGCGCTCCCACAGCCATGTGTCCATGGAGTCCCAGCAGTCTCAGGGCAATACCTGGCAGGGCAGGGACCTTGCTTCTGCTGGGAAAATGAATCCACTTCACTAAAGGCCAGAGGCAAAGAAGGGGGAATCCTCTCTGGTAAAGATGAAGCCTCTATTTTGTTTTCCTTTTCTCTTTCCTGAACAGATCATACCTGCCGTCCTGAAATCCAGCCTAGTGATTATTTAAAAGAACCACTGATTCTTTTTTTTTTTTTTGAGACAGAATCTCACTCTGTTGCCCGGGCTAGAGTGCCATGGTGTCAGCCTAGCTCACAGCAACCTCAAACTCCTGGGCTCAAGCAATCCTCCTGCCTCAGCCTCCCGAGTAGCTGGGACTACAGGCACACGCCACCATTCCCGGCTAATTTTTCTATATATATTTTTAGCTCTCCATATAATTTCTTCCTATTTTTAGTAGAGACGGGGTCTCACTCTTGCTCAGGCTGGTCTCAAACTCCTGAGCTCAAACAATCCGCCCGCCTCGGCATCCCAGAGTGCTAGGATTATAGGCGTGAACCACTGATTCTTAAGGTCAATTCAGCACTCTCAGTGTCCTGGGAGGAAAGTGGGGGAAAAAGATGGAGGGAATTGGTGGACAACAGAGGCCAGCCAAGTGCAAACAGCATAAGATCAAGCAGGTGAGGGCTTTTAAGGTCATGGCAAAAGCAATGATGAAATGGCTGATATAACAGGGTCCAGTGTGGTTAATAATCCAGGAAGCCAAAATAGGGTTGAGGCCCAGAAGTGACATGAAGAGAGGCTAGACAGAGTCCCTCCTGTTCATAAAGCGTGGGAGCAGCAGGACGGAGCGTTGCCTTCTTGCATCTTTGTCCCTCCCCAAATGCCCAGCTCATTTTAAGTGTTTGATAAGTGTGCTAAAAGCTAAATAAGTAAACAAACAACAGGGCACATACTATTCTACCTCTCCAATGTGTCCCAGGGTGGAGACACTGTTTAGCTTTGCTTCCAATCCCCCAGTACCTCCAACAGTGTTAATTAATAGGGAGCCTCTGGTTTGGTTCCATCTTAAGCTGCAACCAACTGCCTATCAAGCCATGAAAAAACCAACCTGAAACTGTCCCCATACAAAACAGCATTACTGGTCTTTACCTACAGATGAGTATATGTCTGTAAATAACTCTTACCAAAGCATTTTAATAATAATGGCATTCTTTTACATTCAGAAAATTTGAACTATGCAAAATGCCTTCATGTTCCCTATTTTCATTTAAAGCCTCACAACAAAGCTGGCAGCTGGATATGGCTGGAATTACTATGCCCATTTCACAAATAAAGAGGCCAGAGAAATTAAATTCTTGTTTAATGTCCTAGAGTCAGCTGTGCTTTTTTATACTGTATCAATGAAGACATTCAGCAGATCCATAATAAAATTTGAATTAAAAGTGTCTCCATTTGAATATTTATTTTTAATAGTCTCAGGGGAACAATGTATGATACCGGGAAACTTTTTGAAGTTATAGTAACTTTGCATACCATTACAGTGAAGGAAACATCTTGATTTCAAGCAAGATAGGTAGCTAATAATAAATATCCTACACTTGATGGCTGAAAAGATTCCCACCTTATATTTTGAAATGAGTCCACCAGGGCTCTCTCTTTGCCCAAGTAACTGCTCAGCCCTTGTAATATATGATTCAACTTCCTTCAGTGATTCTTCCATCTTCAGCCTGGCATCCACTTCTGGAGAAATGTCAGTTGAGCTCTTCAACACTGCAGCAAGTTTTGCTACATTGATCTGCACAGACAAAAAAATTCTCAAATTAACACCTGGCCCAACATTTTAGTAAATTCAGAAGTTAATATATATTTTCTTTGAGTAGCAACTCATATTTTCCCACTAGACAAAGAAATATATGATTTATTATATTTATATTTGCCGATATGCTATAAATTACAAAGAAATAAAATATAATGCAAAAGTAATATTTTACAAAATATTTCCAAACTAGAGGGCTAGCTTACCCACCCACAGACCGCTCAGTTTTGAAGAAGAGATTTGTTAAATAGGGAATATTAAAAAAGAGACCTGGACTTTCTCTTTAGCTTCTTGAATCTTTATCTGAAGCCCAGCCTTGATAACATGTTGGAGGGACTCCTGGCTTGAAACACTTTGTATATCCATTTGTAAAGTATCCTCCGTTCTAGCCATAAGCTCGTCATACATAAAGCCTTTGGCAATAAGATGCTGCAAAAACAAATAGAAGTGAGATCACAATGAACATTCTGATTATGTATTAAACATTAATTGTAACAATCCCATCAGGAAACCAAAAAAGTTCATCATTTATCCAAAATTAGGCAAATTTGTATTCTGAAAAATGTTATCTCAAAAATTCATTTTGTTATTTTTAATAGTACAGATTCTGAACATGTTCTTTTATAGATTATTCTTTATATAGTAAGCATATCAATAAAATAAAGACTAGAAGTAATACAACGTCAATAGAAAGAAAATGAGTTGAAAGAATAGTAAGAAACGTTAAAATGAAGTTGTTCTAAGTCAAATTATCACGGAAGGGAATTCAATAAGTGTTACTGAAGGAAACGGCTATTGGAAAATAATCTTTTTAGAACTTTGCTTTATACTATATAGGAAAAACAAAGTCCAGATAGATCAGAAAGTTACATATAAAATATGAAATGACAAAGGGATGACATTATCCGTGAAAATCAATCTGCTATCTGGGTGTGGACAGCAGGGCATAACAGCAAAGACAGACATGGCTACATAAATATTAAAAACCTCTGATGCAAAATAAAATAAACAACTTAAAAGTCAACAGCCTGGTAAAAATATTTGCTACAAAAATAAAAAAGGATCATAATTCAAAGAGCTTGTAAAATTCAGTAAGAAAAATACCAAGATCCTAAAGAAAATTCTAAAAATACAAGAATAATTCACAGAAACAAATATCTAATATATATATGGAAGATAGTTAAATCTTACATGTAATGAAAGAAGTACAAATTAAAATAATGAGATACCACTTTTCAGTTTTCAATTTCGCAAAAAATAATTTTTTAATTACAATTCAGGGTGGCATGAGTATGAAAATATAAAAATTATATTGTATGATACCAGCAATGTAAATGTTGATATTAATTTTCTTAGGGCAGTGGAATTATAGTGATTTTAATATTCTGAAATTAGCACATTCATATATAATTTCCATTTTTCCCTATTTTTAATTATAAAGGTAACAAGAAAGCTCTTGCAAAAAAAAACCAAAAAACTAAAAGGTGCAGCAGGTAGAGAAAACATTCCTCTTCTCTCCCATCCCTTCCTTAGCTGTCATTTAATCAATCATTTACAAGCTCATTTAAGAAATATTTATTTTATGTCTACTATGTACCAGGAGCTGTACTAGGAGCTGGGCATCATGCACAATCAAGTCAGACTGAATCAGTTATTTGTATATCCTGATAGGTATTTTTCTATGGATGTAAATGCATACAGTATAAAAACACAACTCAGTCTTAAAAAACACAAATGAGGGCAGGCATGGTGGCTCAAGCCTATAACTCCAGTACTTTGGGAGGCCAAGGTGGGAGGATCACTTGAGGCACAGAGATCAAGATCAGCCTAAGCAACAGAATGAGACCCTGACTCAAAAAAAAAAAGCAAACAATAACAACAACAACAAAAATAAAAAAAACCCACATATACAAATGAGAACATATTATCCATATTTTCAGCAACATACATTTCTTACTTAAGAATATATTTTGATCCAATAGAGATCTACTTAATTCTTTCTTAATAGAAGTATATTTTCATATATTTATATTTTTACTGTTTATAAGAGGAATCATTTTTACTGTTTTGAAAATATTTTTAAATAATTTTAAATTAAAAAATACTATTTTAAAAATAATTTTTAAATATTGAATTTCTATCTTATTTTTTCATTAAAATAAATTCTAGATAGAGCAAATAAATATAAAAAATAAAATTAGAAAAGCATCGGCAGATGGCATGATACATTTATATGATATTTTCAAAGCAATAAAAACTATCATTCTTATAAACAATGAAAACACAAAATGCTGAAATGTACACCTTTCAGAAAAGTAGGCTTAGAAAAATTATGTAAATGCTCCTTTATTCCAGGGACTTCCCATCTTGTCGTAATTTATGACATGCTCTGTAAGTTTTATAGCTGAGCTGGAACTCAGTAAAAACCTCAATGATAACTCCTTTCCCAGGAGAACAAAGTAATATTAAAACACACTCTTGCCTCATTGCCTTTCAATGAGTCAATTGCCTGAGAATAAAGACAGAATGGAGTTCTAACAACATCAGTCACCCTCCTAGCATCAAGCAAGCAGAGGAAAGTGGCTTAATCAGTAGATGACGTTTCAAAGCATAGATTATATAATCTCTTATATTCACACTGCACTGAGCTATATGTGACTGAACTCACTCACTCATCCCTCATTGCCCTCTAATGCAAAAGAATATTTTAATCCCCATTCTGTAGCTGGGAAAATTAGTCCCAGAACTTAATACTCATAGAGTATATCATAAATTGTCTCCTAATTTATCCTCTGTCTTCAAGCAAAATCACAGCAAATGATCCAGGGAGACGAATCCATGCATTTTTTAAAAACTCCTAACAAAGAAGATTTAAACTGTAGGTTTATTACTATTTACTTTAAAACTTTTTATTGATCTTAAAACATAAATCTGGCCAGGCACGGTAGGCTCACGCCTGTAATCCTAGCAGTCTGGGAGGCCAAGGCGGGTGGATCGCTCGAGGTCAGGAGTTCGAGACCAGCCTGAGCAAGAGTGAGACCCCGTCTCTACTAAAAATAGAAACAAATTAGCCAGGAATGGTGGCACATGTCTGTAGTCCCAGCTACTCGGGAGGCTGAGGCAGTAGGATTGCTTAAGCCCAGGAGTTTGAGGTTGCTGTGAGCTAGGCTGACGCCACGGCACTCACTCTAGCCAGGGCAACAAAGTGACACTCTGTCTCAAAAAAAAAAAACATAAATCCACAACCACAGAAATACCCTCTTAATAGAGTATAAAAACACAACTCAGTCTTAAAAAACACAAATGAGGCCAGGCATGGTGGCCTCATACCTGCACAGATTATACTCATACCTGCAAAGATTCTTCCATTGAGGTATCCACATTATCTTCATGTCTCAGAAGATCCAAAACAGATTTGGTTTCTGCCTCCCAGATTTCCACTTGTCCAATGAGTTTTTCAACCTCTTCAGCAACTTTTAGTTGCCCTATGAATTCTTCATGTTCTTTTCCAGCCTACAACATTCAAATTATCACTAAGAAAATGCCAACATGTACATTATGAAATAATATTCCATACCAAAAACTTACACCGTTTTCTTTACTGAAGAGTGCTAATTCAACATATTCTAAATATAAGATCTAGTTTTTGGACAATGATGATAATACTTTATGATTGCATATATCACTTTACAAGTTAAAAGGTTTGTTCATGTTTTCTTAATTACAATATCATTCTTACCAGTTCCATCATATTATCTCCATTTTATAGGTAAGAAGATTATAAAGGCAATATCCTAATTTTCTAATCTTTAATCTAACACATTTAACACATTTCTAAAACTCATATACAATTTAATTAAATGCAGCTATTAGTAATAATAGTTGTAAAATATCAAGAAGAAATTCAGAATCAAATTTCAACAAAATTATCTTTTCCCATTAATAATCTCTCAGTATTCTATAGGTTGATAATACCATATAACTTTACGTGATAGATATATTCTTCTGTTATTGTATATTGGCAAATTATAATTGCATATATTCACAGGGTACATAGATACATTCTTAAAGTTGTTTTTAATCAGATCACATTTTTAAATGCATCAGAAGAGTACAGTATTCTAAAGCATACTGCATAAATTCAGATCTTTCCAGATTCTCTTGAGTAGGCATTCCTATGATGGGAAAACACAAAATTCCATCATGGCAACTGGCCAAAGCCAGATAAAAATTACTTCAAGTAAAGCTGTATATGTTGTTATTCTGAAAGAGGCACATTTACAAAACCATAGGTATTATGTCTTACGTGTGTGTGATTTTTTACTTTTTTTTTTGTTCCTTTTCCATATTCTTACCTATAATCTAAAGTCATCCTCCACATTACCCCAAAAAACAATGAAGAAAGATAATATTTCCCCCCATTTTACAGAAAGGCACCAAGATACAAAGAGGCTAGGTTCTGGCCTAAAGTTAGACAATTTCTGAGCACTAGTCAAAAGTAATCTCAAGAAAATATCAACTCAAATTTACACTGCTGAGAAGTCATGACTGCTTCTGTGTGCCTGTGGAGCTCCACAGTGGGGGAAGAGACAGTAAGTGAAGTAAGTAGACTTTCGTGCAAAAGATCACTTAATGTAGGGAACCACTTAAGTGTTTGCCTAGAAAATGATCGCACTTTAAATGTTGTCTATTAATCCATACATTTACCATTGTCTCAACAATATGATTTTTTTATAGCAAAGTTAAATTATTTCTACATGCAAATGAAATATACAAAGTATGACCATTTTACCTTTATATTCTGATAGTGATATTCAGGAAGTTCTATTGACATGTCTACCAAAAAATCAACAGTTGGTTTTCCTTCTTTAGATAGAATATTTCCAGAATTGTCAAAAATGGGCCGATCCTGTTTTTTTTTAAGTGGTAGTTTCATTTCCTGTAAAAAATTAATTTCCTGAAATTTAATGCTCATTTTTATTTTTATGCTAATATATATTACAAACAGTAAGTGGATATAATATATTCAAATATATGTTTAGGATTTATCATCTAGCAGCAACGTTATAAAATACGGGCATTTCCAACAAAACACTTAAGTCTCAAATCATTGAGAATAAGGAAAAGGCTGGGAGCACTGGCTCAAGCCAGTAATCTTAACACTTTGGGAGGCTGAAGTGGGAGGATCATTTGAGGCCAGGAGTTCCAAACCAGCCTGAGCAACATAGTGCAACTCTGTCTCTACAAAAAGCAAAAAAATTAGCCAGGTGTGGTGGCACATGCTTGTAGCTACTCAGGAGGCTGAGGCATGAGGATCACTTGAGCCTAGGAGTTTGACATTACAGTGAGCTATGATGACACCACTGCACTCTAGCCTGACAACAGAGTGAGATCCTGTCTCAAAAAAAAAAAAGAATAAGAAATAGAATAATTTAAGTTCAAAAAATATTTATTAAAAGTCTGCTTTAATGAGGCTTTGTGCTAAATACAGAGATAAATAAGGCTCAGTGTATGTTCCCAAGGAGCCTGAAATCTAGTAGACAAAACAATGCTTATATTATTCTTTAATGGTAAATAAATTTGAACAAGAAAACTGTTTATTGTAAAGCTGTCTTAGGTATATACTCAAGAGAAAAGAAAACATGTTTACACAAAAATTTGTACATGAATGTTCATAGCTGCATTGTTCATAATAGCCAGAAAAGTAGAAAGAACTCAAATGAGCATCAGCTATTGAATGGATGAACAAAATTTATCTATACAATGGACTGTTATTCACCAATAAGAAGGAATTAAGTACTATAATGTGGATGAACTTTATAAATATAATGCAAAGTGAAATAGGCCAGTCACAACAGACCACATATTGTATAATTCCATTATATGAAATGTCCAAACTAGGCAAATCTATAGAAACAGAAAGTGGATTAGTAGTTGTCTAGGGCTAGCGTTTGGGAAGAAATGAGGAGTGACTGCTGATGGGTACTGGGTTTCTTTAAAAAGTGATGAAAACATTCTAAAATTGATTATGACGATGGCCACACAACTCTGTGAATATGCTAAAAACCAATGAGTTATACACTTAAAACGAATGAATTATGTGGTATGTGAATTACATCTAAATAAAGCTGTAACCAATCAAAAGAACTTACAAGCTGAGTTTTTGAAATAAGCTTTCTCCATCTTTTATTCAGCCTTCTCAGTTCCTTAGAAACAGAAGATCCAACCGCATCATTGCTAACTTCAATTAGGAAATCTCCTGCTTCATTTAAAGCAGTATGTTCTAGACTCCATTGCGATAGTGTCTCAAAGGGAACCTACATAACATATAATCAATATAATATTTTAATGACATAATATTTGTCTATTATCTATAATAGATGTCTACCAAGGCTAGTTCTAAGCAAAAGTGAGTGTGACAGTTTTTACAGAGACTCTGACTCTCGCCTTAGGCTTCTACCATTCCTGTTGGTCTAGCTCTTCGTCCCTAATCCCTAAACGGCAGGTGCCACGTGTCTATCATTACTCCTGGCCCTGGACTTTTGGGAAGCATCTGATCTATCTTTCTAAGTGGCTGATGACCTTTACAGCAAAGGTTTTCAAACCTGTTCAGTTCATGGTACCCTTAATGTGTCAGTAATTTTTTTCACAAAGTCCCTAGGCCCTGAAGAATTATCTAACAGTTTCCATCTTTAAGCAGTCATGCCAACAACTTAGTAGTAGGATAGTATCCAAGATCTCGATGTTGCCTTGTTTCTCTCAAAATTTAGAGTATGATGTAAGTTCTCTTAGTTCTTTTTGGTAGCCTGTGGCATCTCAGCAGAGTTTGGGAATTGCAGGCTTAGAGTGTTATTTTTCTCAGAGTTATGTATATTTTAATAGAAGACGTTTAAAGATGAAAGAATTGTCAGAAGCCTAAGACTTGAATTTCTAGTATCAATATAAGTGCCAAGGAGAAGTAACAACTCACTAACCCTTAAAATGCTCTTTTTGTGCACTCACACACTTATCACAAATTTTACTTTCATTCAAATAACCTATTTTCTGTTGAGTAATTTTAGTTCTGATTCTAAAAGGCTATCTACATCCATTTGCAACAGAGAAAAACAAATGAAAGAAAATCTACCTCAGATAATCATAAAACAGATTATTATATGAACAACAAATGAAAAAAATAATGAATTACATTGACATTTCTTCTACATCTCTCCACATAAGCCTAAGGTATTTTGATTTTCCTCGTCTAGAAACTCAGGAAGATCTTAGAGCTGAAAGGTTTCAACCAAATGGAAAAATAAAACTTTTTAGACAGTAGTTTATTTCAAATGTGTCTATAAGCTACCGAGTACACTATGTCTTTTATTTTTTTTTCACCCTACATGAACTTTGACTAATATGTCTTTTATTTCCTCTCCAGAAAGCTTAGCAAAATATCTCCCAAATGCTATATTGTGTATATAAATTATAGCTCAGTAAAGATCTGTGTGTGTGTATGTATGTATGTATAAAACCCATGTGGAGAAAACTTCCTTTTGGCAATTATCTGGGGAAGAAGCTAAACTCTTTCCAAGACTTCAGAGAATTTTCCAAAACACATGTTTACACTTCTCTGGACTCTCATCTTTGGATTGAAAATGAGGGTCTCCAAACAAAACAAAATTAAAAGGTAAAATTGAGCAGGTATCATTAGACTGCAAATACCTCTTTAATTTGATCCTTCTTTGTCTCCTCAAAACAAGCCTTCAGTAAGCGAAGGTTTTCCACATAGGTAGCCCAACACTCCAGAACTTTTTGTAGAGTAGACTTCACATTATATATATTTTTTCTATACATACAAACATCATATTTCACCATCATATATTGTTTCCTAATATTCTGATGTTTTCCAGCTACAATGTTAACAAAACAAGAAAATAATCTTATAAAATGGTTTCTTATTATTGAAATATTGTTAAAAATATTTGCATATTAATTGACAGAGGCAAAATAATATATACTCTGACAATATTAAATGTGAAGGCAAGAATTTTCCAAGGAAAACATGCATATAAAACTAATTTATAAAACATTAAAGAATAAAGAAAGCAAAACAGATAAAATGTCATTTTTTAAGTGACGGTCATTCCTTCAAAAAGTAACTGAACTACTTTACCCAAATTCTTATAAATTTCTTCACACTTTTGAAAAGAAGTATCAAGTTGAACTAGGAACTCTTTTTCTTCAATAAATTCCTGGGGGAGGGGGAGGAAAAAAAAAACATATTGACAATTTTTACTTTTAAAAATGTACCAGGAAATACAGATAGTGACATAGATATTGAAGAAACTCATAGTTACCAAAATGTCTTTAGGGCTTTAATACTACATATCTGGTAGGAAAAGAGGAAGAGCAGCTCATGAAGAAAGATAGTTAAGATCTAGGAGATCTGAGTAAGAACACTATATAGGTATGACACCTGACAAAGTTTGTCTTAACGTGGTGATAAGGTTCTACAATGGCTTCCCTCTTGTGGTAAAAGGCAAGTTAAGTATTTATAGCAATTTCAAAATCTCCTATTTCACATTTTTATTAATATTGCATAATTATATCAGTTGCTCTTATTTCATGTTATATTGAGTAATTTTTATTAGATATATTAAAGTATGGTATAAACAGATATCATCTATCACACAAAAACATTTCAGAAACTACCATTAACTAAATTCTGCCATGGAAAAATACTGAGCTAATTCAAAACTCTTATTTACTGTATATTTATATGTGCCAATAATATGATTCTTTAAATACAAAAATGAAAATGCAAAGATGGCAAAAGAACTAAAAATATTCAAAATCTAGTCTGGTTTAGAATTACATTTATGCTTCCTATTTGGAAACATACAGTATTTAAGTCATAAATTGTAAATAAATTTCTCTTCATTACGTTTTTCAATTTTTGCAATGAAATTTACAGTCTTTGATTTTTCTTTTTTCCCTCTCATTTCCAAAAAGAGGAAAACAGAAAGACAGGTAACGCCTAAGTGTAGAAGTGACATTGGTGACATTTCTGTGATGCTTTAGTTTTAATTTGGAGGAGAACACACTTAAATCAATTGAAACATTTGTGTCCTATAAAATGGAAGATCTAAGGCCAAAAAAAAAAAAAAAGCCTCAAGAGAAAACAAAAAATATTGTTTTCCTAACTATTAAAACTCAAGAGAGGCTAAGGTCAAAATGTTGTAAGAAAAATATAATTAATGAATGAACCCATGATCAGAAAGGGAAAAAAATATTAAGCAAGATTTTGAGTAAGTGAACGAAGGAATTTTGAATGGAGAAAACATTGAAACTTTCTCTATTAAATTAATCGGCCTGGTTAACTCTTAATCTCCCCTGGGGTGGTAAAAAATGCTATTTTCTCTTTCTTATTCTTCCCTATGCCTGCAATTTGACTACCTATAATTCTCTTCTTCAAACAATATTTAAGCTAATGAAAGCTACCAAGAAACCCTATCTTTAAAACTTGAAGAGTTAATGGGAAATCGCACCAAGGAAAAATGCAAATCCAGCTCCCAGAGGTCAAAAATAGTTGCCTAAGACATGAAATAAAACAGCTTACATGCCAGTCTTCCAGCAGTAATTCCACAGAGTCTTTGTTCCCATATTTAATGTTCCAAACGTCTAATTTTGATTTCACTTCATCTAACAAACCAAGCACTGAGTACTTATAGTAATGAAATTCTAGAAGTGGAATGAATTTTTCCCCCGAAATGTTGTTGATTCTGGAAAACAACATGCAGGTTTAAAATTTAACTTAATATTATTGACCAAATGTGAAAAATCTGTTCAGCATTTTAAAAAATTGGGGGGGCTTCAACTTTTTCTTTTAAACACATGGAATTCAGAAGTATCCTCAAGTCTTTTTTTTTTTTCTTTTCTAAACAGTGTAAAATAAATATTGTGGTTAGATACAAAACAACCATTGCTAAGGTGAAAACATCAAAAACAGAACATTTTCTGAAGAAACTATTCCCCTATTGAGAAATCTTGCAATAAAGTGTTGATCTACAAAATAGTTTACTAAAATTGAAAACTTCTGTATAACTTAATAAAATTGTGGTTTAAAAGTTTATATATTAACAGTTTTTTAACTTTATTAAGGCTAACACCCTCTTCTTATTCTAATAAATTGCTTATGAGTAATGAGAAAAGAGAACATAATGAGGACAACCATCAGTTAAATAATCTCTATATTTACAGTATTTTACAGTTTATAAAGTGCTTTTCATATACTACCCCTCAGTTGATCCAAGATCCTTCTAAGACATGTACAGGGTAAGTATCATTACCCTACATTTACAAATGAGGAAACATGCTCAAAAAGAGAGTAACAGAGCTCAGTTTCTAACTCTAAATCCAGAACTTTTCCCTTCACCATATTCTATCATTCAATAAAAAAGGAAGTATGTTAAGCATAAAAGAATGTTGTTATTATATAAAACATGAAGATATTGTTATCAAGACTTAAAGGAGAATACTTGTCAGAAATTATATAAAACTCTGTGTTTTGTGGTCCCCGTAGCACAATGTTAGTGCTCAAACACAAACAGTACCAGCAGCTGTGAAATGGTAGTGTTACAAACCGTCTTTTCATTTCCTCCAATTTGTTAGGTGGTACCAATGGCAAATGTTTTTCATCTCTATTTTCAAATGTAAGGAGAATGTTCGAATAACAGTCAAATCTATCCATCAGACTCTGAAAAGAAATTAAGCATGACATAAACCAGATTTATTGCCAAACACTATAATTGAGGGTTTATTAATCTCATTCGAGTCAAATCTTTTTTCAAAAAAATTCTAAAGCCCCCTTCTTTTAACTAAGATCTTGTAAATAAATATTTTCATCATAAATGTTTTAAATTGAAACATTTTACAGAGAGGCAGACTGCAATTTCTTTACTAAAACCATTATCAAAATCTTTTGTTTTCTGGTGTATTTTCCATTCCTTTGTGGGCTCAAATGCTATAAATCTCCCATATCAAATTCCTTTATGGCATTTTAGTGAGAACCCAATCTCCCACATTTTAAACCAGTCTCCCCCTCACCACCCGGCCTTTTTCTTTTTTGTCAGTCTTTAAAGTTGCTTTAGAACTCTATTCATATTCATTCTTATTGTCTCAACCCGAAACTAGCGCAAGGGGTCACGAATGTGACAGTATCTTCCAGGTCCCCAAAATTTCCAGGGGAATCATTCTAAACCATTCTCAGATACCCACAATATTTTCTTCTCTTCTTTCTAGGACAAAGTCTTCCTCAAGAATAATCCCTAACAAAGCATAGATTTTTCCACATCTTTTTCTTTTCCCACCTTGAATAGAGTCATTTTCTCTTGTGTCAGAGTCATGGCTTCAGAGTAATCCCCGGAGGCTGGCAAATCTTCAGCCGTGAGCTGCTCTACCTCCTGGAGCCACCCTTCGACCTCACTGAGCTGGAGGGGCAAGGCATAATTCAGCTGTGTTTTCCATGCGTTAATCTGAAAGAAAGCAAGGTGCCCCTCAGTAGTAGACCTTTCCTAGTTTATTTCTTCACATACAGTATGTTTAATTCTACACATTTTCTCTGAAAGCCAAGACTGATAAATGTGATCCATCTGTCAAGGAAATCTTTATCAATGGATAAATTTATTTAAACATCATTTAGCTATTTTCTGATCAGGAACATACTTTGTTCAAAAGCTGTAGGAACAGAGAACATAAGAAAAAACAAATGTTTTGATAAATCCATGATAAGGTGTGAGGGGGGAGATGTGAAATATTTAAAGAACCCGTCTAAGCAAGGATGGACGATGGTATTGAAAGACCACCATTCGAAAGCTGTGTGTTGTGTCCTGTGTTCTCTGACTTTACAACTACACCTTCCACACAGATTTACAGATTATATTCCTTATT
The DNA here is from genome assembly GCF_020740605.2 of Lemur catta. Taxonomy (NCBI): domain Eukaryota; kingdom Metazoa; phylum Chordata; class Mammalia; order Primates; family Lemuridae; genus Lemur; species Lemur catta. The sequence continues at coordinate 34,082,873 of NC_059128.1, forward strand.
AGCCCTTATCGTATACTCACATGAGATACCTCTACCATGTCTCCTGAACATCTGTCCTTCACCGCAGCCCCCCTCAAGGCAGGCACTCGGCCTCCTTCCTCAGCTCCCCGCCTTTCCCTGCGTGTACACATGTATGCGTGACTACTTGTTTCTCCAAACGCTCTGTACTCTCATGTCCTCGCCCTCCCTGCCCCTTCTATCTGGATTTCCCCCCCTCCTAAGCATCATCAAAACTCACTCCCTCTTTTGCCAAAGTATGGGGCCTTTAAAAAAAAACACACTCACCAATCATTCATTCGTTCATTCACTAAGCAAATATTTACGAATAATCAATTATGCTAAGAACTGGGGATAAAGATACAGGAGGCTTCTGGAGTGCAGAGGGGACATGTGGCAGTCGCCCACCACACAGTACTGTGCAGCAGTTAGGAGCAAGTGCGAGGCACACGTGGCGACACAGAAGCACCTTAAATCCATTGTGCTCAAAAATAAAAGTAAGAAACAACATGTAACCTCAATTTACACAACTTAAAAATACACATACACATAAATTCAATACGTATTTTGCAGAAACGTATAAAGCAAAAGATACATATTAAACACATCAAAATAGTGGCCTAAGGCAAAAGAGGAATGGAAAGAAGGTGTGGGTATAAAAGGAAATAAACACACAATTAAAGCAAATGAATAAAAACAAGAGCAGGGCCTTACCCAGACCCATGTGCAGTGTATAAATGGAAGAATAAGTTTAAACAAAACCCTGCATCAGAGGGTCAACCAGATAAATAAAAGCCACAGCTCTTGCCTGAACTGCCTATCCAAAGAAGCAGACAAGAACACAGTCACAGTAAAGTGCGGTAAGTGACATAACAAAGCCAGGCAGAGGAGCTTGGGGAGGACCTCAGAAGAACACCAACTCTACATTGATGTCCAGAATTCTTTTCTTTTTCTCTGTCACCCAGGCTGGAGTGCAGTGGTATGATCATAGCTCACTGCAGCCTTGAGCTCCTGGGCACAAGGGATTCTCCTACCTTAGCCTACCAAGTAGCTGGGACTACAGGCATGCACCACCATGACTGGCTAGTTTTTCGATATTTTGTAGAGATGGGCAAAATGTTTTCATTATTGTGAACTTTAATAAGAACAACTCAGTATTTGCTTTTATTATATCTAATTATTTGCCCAGGCTAGTCTCGAACTCCTCAAGTGATCCTCCCACATCAGCTTCCCAAAGTGCTCAGATTATAGGCGTGAGCCACCAGGCCTAGCCAACGTCTGGAAATCTTAGGCAAAGTAAAACTCCAGCTCCAAGGCCACTTCCTTCCCTGACAACCTCATTAAGAATGTGACTTTTTATCTAAACTCACATAACTCTTTTATCATTTTTGTGGTATTCTCATTCCAAAGACAGCCCTAAGAAGATCAAGAACAAATCAAAATTTGTTTCACTCAAATAACTTTCTTTAATGAAAGTATTGGTCTTAAGTTTATATTTTCTTTCTGTTACCTAGTAATAAACTGTTACTATTCTTAAATTGTTTTTAAATAAGGGAAAGAGTACGCAAAATCTGTGTATTATATGAGATACTTAATTCATCATTAATTCACCGAAAAACATTTATTGGGTGCTTGTTACATGCAAAGTATATATCCAAAAGACATTTACCAACTACCTAGAGTATACAAAATGAAGACAAAGCTGAGCTTCTTTAAGGGAGTCAAATGGAATTATTCATAAAATAGAAGCATTAAATATTACTGTTTTTCCATTTTGTTTTGCTTTTCTTGCCTTGCAAGTTTATTTTCTCAAAAGGCATGTGGTAAAGATAATTCTACAATCTTACATCATGAACTATATGCCATCAAGTCTCCAGTTGGAAAAAGAATGAAAAAATGTTTTCATTATTGTGAAATTTGATATAAACAAGTCAGCATTTGCTTTTATTATATCTAATCATTTGTGCATTTGCCACAAAATAAAAAACAAACCAGAAAATTGATAAAAGATTGAGTTAAAGAGGCTAAGAACTAAGAACAACACCTCTAATCCAACTATTATTCTTTGCACAAACAAAAGAATATTTTAAATGAAACCAAACCCATGCTTTCTGACTCAGGGCTGCACTCAGTATTCATGTAGCAGTCAGAAGAGGGTAAACAGAAAGCAATGTTTATCTTTCATTCCTCTCCTTTCTCTCTTAACATAGAAAACTGGTTCCACACTTCCTTTTTTAGACAATTACCTTTCAATTTGGCTGAAAATGTATATAAGATCTTATTAGGTCAAAATAACATAATGTTGCCATTTTCTACGGCAAAAAAAAATGACACCATTTACTATTATGATGCTTTGAGCTATCTCTGTTCTCAAACTATTGAACCAGAAACTGTCTAGATGGTATGAACTTTTTATGGAAGTGATAACTTTAAGGTTAGCATGTCTCATTTTGCCACACCAAGAAAATGAGCTGCAGTCTACCTGACTAAGGAATGGTTTTCCAGGCTACTATCAATTTGCACCACCTAATTTTGCAAAATTGTTCTTTTTATGGTTTTTCTCATTATTTGGTGTAATTTTTTCATATTCGGCAAAATTAGGCCAGGTCTCTGTGGCCTGGAACAGTCTGAACTATACAGACAATATCTTCTTCCTTGACTTCCACTTTGCTGAGGACCTGGCACAGACAGCTCTTATCCTTTACAAGAGTAGATTTCAAAGCAGTGATCAGAGCAGGGGCTGACAATGCAACGGGCATCGCCACCTGATGGGTCTTCATCTAACAAAACAAAGAACACTGAAAACAAACGTAATGGTAACCTGGTACTCGAGGCTGTTGCAGGCTTCTCTCAACTGTAACTGATCTTCATCCAGTTTATCGGGATTCCTTTTTATCGACAGAACGTCCAAAAAAGATTTCTTTTCTTCATCAAATGACTCCATAAAGGACAGCAGGCTCTATAATTAGAAGAGTATTTTAAAGACTGAAATATTTAATTCCATTATAAAAGGTATTATCTGTCATACATTTTGAGGGCTATCACTATAGGTTATATTTAAGTTTTCACTTAAAGGTAAAATCCCCTGAATCCAGTATCCGCTCTCTGATCTGGTCTCTTTCTTGAGTGCACTACGACAACCTGGGTGCCAACATAATGACACAGGTCTTGCTCAGCTGTGTCTCATGTCGGTATCACTGGATTTCCACTGGAATGGAGCAGCGAGCCCACCTGGCTGTAGAGGACAGATCACGAAGCCACATGGGAAATATGAGTTTGTTTGTCCTTCCCAAATTATGTGTTCACAACAAAATAAGAATGAATGGATGTGAAAATTCTATGACAGCAGTCATCATGTATAAATGATTTTCTAAGTGTTTATGATTAACTGAGCTTGAGCCAATTCTTCCCAATTCATTTAATACAAACTTTTAAAAACCACTTCGTCTCCACCTTCAAAAATTTAACAAACAAAGCTTTTCTTGGTTCATATTTATATGAAATATTGGTATTTGAGAGTTATCAATTTCATAAATATTATTTAAAACATTATCCATAATTATTGACAACATTTCAAATTAAATTTTATGAGCAAACCAAGGGATAATTACTTTAATTCAGTCTGATTATAATTTCACAAAGCCTTCTATTTAAGAAACATGAATCTGGGATTTATTATTAAATCAAAGACTTATGTGAGAACAATGCACTTCCACTGTTCCACTGAGCATCTTGTCAATAAAAAAATCTCAGACAGGAGCTAAGGGGGAAGAAGCACAGGAAGCCTATGCAGCTCAGACCAAAGGAAGATGAGAATGTCTGATCCCTTCCTTCCCCACGGCTCCAAACCAAAAAGGATGGGATGGCCCACAAGTCACACGATCCAATGAATGCTAGAGTTCTAGAATGCTAGAGCTGGACTCATCCCATCCCCTCACTTAATAGACAAGGAGATGGAGGCCTAGAGGTGCTAAGAGCTGTGCAGGCACAAGACAGTATCTCTAGCTTATTCACAACAGAGAACTGGTAGAAGCACAGAAGTGCATAGACAATGGGTTGTCTCCTTTTAGTCTTTTTCAGTGTTCTACATGGAATAACTAATTATCCTGGAGAAGCATCAGGATGTAAGAAGAGCTAGGGCTTTGAAGCTGGACTTCTATTCAAATTCCACCTCTACCCACCTCTACCTACTAAGGGATGACCTTAGGTAAATCCCTTAGTCCCTCTAAGCCTCATTGTCTTCACTTGCAAAACTAGAATAACAATACCAAACTCAACAACATGTTTTTAACAAATAAAGTGTTCATCAGCAAAGTGCCTATTACATAGCATATGTTCTAAATACGGTGATAATAACAGTTGTCTTAATTCCCCCAAAGAACTCCTTGGTTGAGGCCCTGTACTGTACTTTTGGGATAACCAGACTCATTACTGATTTCCTGATTTTTCTTTGATTCAATATTCATTCTGAAAAGCATGTTCTGCTCTAAACTAGGGATTGGAGAACTTTTACTGAAAGGGGCAAGAGAAGAAATAGCTTAGGCTCTAATGACTATACAGTCTCTATCTCAACTACTCAGCTCTGGGGTTGTAGTGTGAAAGTAGCTGCAGACTCATGTAAATGGGCAGAGCTCTGTTCCAATAACATTTTATTTAGAAAAACAGGTGTCAGAGCCCATGAGCCACAGTTTGCCAATCCCTGCTCTAGAACCAGGCTCCTCAAGGTATTCCAAGGACCAGCAGCATCAATATCACTTGGAACCTTGTTAGAAATGCAGAATCTCAGGCCATGCCCCAGAACTACTGAATCAGACTGCATTTTAACAAGATTAGCCAGTGACTCAAATGCACATTAAAGTTTCAGAAGGCTGAGCACGGTAGCTCACACCTGTAGTCCCAGCTACTCAGGAGGCTGAGGCAGGAGGATCGCTTGAGCCCAGGAGTTTGAGGTTACAGTGAGCTATGATGACACCACTGCACTCTAGCCAGGGAGACAGAGTGAGACTCTGTCTCAAAAAAGAAACAGTTTCAGAAGAACAGTTTTAGAATTCAGCCTTAAAACCTGCAGTTAATTTAATATTTAAATAATTAACTCTAAAAGAGTTTTCTGAAAACAGACTTACTACTTTTCCCTAAAAAAGAAACTGCAAGGGAGGAGGGTGAGAGAGGGTGAGGGACAAAAATCTATCTATGGGATACAATGCACACTATTCTGGTGACAGGTAAACTGAAAACCCTGACTTCAGCATTATACAATTCATCCATCTAACAAAAAAACTTATGGCCCCTAAACTTATTGAAATTTTATATATATATATATATATATATATATATATATATATATATATATATATATATATATGTGATACACACACATTTTTTTAAAAAGTAAATTACAGACCGGGCGTGGTGGCTCACGCCTGTAATCCTAGCCCTCTGGGAGGCCGAGGCGGGTGGATCGCTCGAGGTCAGGAGTTCGAGACCAGCCTGAGCGAGACCCCGTCTCTACTAAAAATAGAAATAAACTATCTGGACAACTAAAAATATATATAGAAAAAATTAGCCGGGCATGGTGGCACATGCCTGTAGTCCCAGCTACTCAGGAGGCTGAGGCAGTAGGATCGCTTAAGCCCAGGAGTTTGAGGTTGCTGTGAGCGAGGCTGAGGCCACGGCACTCTAGCCCGGGCAACAAAGTGACACTCTGTCTCAAAAAAAAAAAAAAAAAGTAAATTACAAATCGCTGTTTGTAGTCATACTTACATGATACTTTTTAAAGTAGGTCTCATTTTCTGAATCCTTTAACACTTTCTGTAGTTTCTCCTGTTGCAGAGTTAACCAGACCATGGCGTCTTTCACGTTTCCCTGTAATTCACACATGCACACACATACATTTAAACTCTATTCTAAAGACTTGGTGATTAACAACTCAAAATGTCAGTAAAATAATGCTATCCTTACACACTAATGACTCATTATACCAAAGACTAATTTTCCTTATTCACATAACACCTTAAATTTTAAAACCAGTTGAAACTTGCATCTGAACATAACGACGTGCTAAAGGAAAGGGCGAGCAAACTCCTCTCCCTGTTTTTGCTTTATCCATTTCCATTATTCTCAATTTTAGAGAACATTATTCTAAATCACTTCTTTATAGTAGGCATTTCAGATGACTGCTTTCTAATAAATGTAAATATGGGGTAATTCAAGAGATGTTCACAGCCAGCCAAAACACTGCCATCAAAAATATCTGGAACATTTTAAAGATCCTAAAAATAACACTACTAAAGGTTTTGGCTATGCTATCCTATAGAAGTGAGCAACAATTATTTTTTTCCTTAGATGCTTGCTTAGGTGGTGAGCTTGCTACATGTGGAAGCAGATTTCACTGCTAGATGATAAAGCAGAAGTGTCATCTTATTTCCACTCTTCTTTAACCTTCATTTCCTTTCTTTTTTATTAAGCAAAAGTGTTTCTAATATTTTTCCATCCAATTCCATGGACAGTTGAATTTTTAATTTTATTTTCTAACATGAAAATTAATTATAAAAGAGAAGCTGCTCAGCAGGTCAGAAATAGGTGAACTGAATTCTAAGCCTGCATCTCCGCTGGAGTCTCTCTTCCGGAGTCAGCAACAGTCTGGCTTATTGCCTCAAACATAACAGCTGGAAAAACATAGCCCCAATTTGTCAAATAAAACGCATGTAAATAAGCCTGAGAAACAAGTTTAAAATAAATTTTAAATTATTCATAAACATTCTACTAAATTCACAGCACTGATTTATCTTCACGGAAGCAGAATGAGAGTTTCTTCTCAGCTCAGGGAGTTTTATGAAATTTTCACCCACAATATTTTATATAATTGGAAGCAAAAGGAAAAAATTGAACAATCAAATGACAATCTAGTAGTAATTCAAGAGTATCTCAGCAAACAGGGATCAACAGAACACAAGGCCACCATTTACATGAATTACACAATCCCATTTGTATGAGTCACATAATTCCATTTATACGAAGCTGAAGAAGAGGCAAATGGAAATATGCTAAAATTAGATGATGATTGTGGCTGCACAATCATGCAAATATACTAAAACCCACTGAACCGTATACTTTAAGTAGCTGAATTTTATGGTATGTAAATTATATCTTAACAAAGGTAAGAAAAATGACAACAGACTAAAATTTGACACCTCTAGAATTTTTTAAAAGCCAGCTTAACTTAATTTGTCCTATATAGGGCCTATCTAAAAGTTGTTTTAGATAATTCAGCAAATTTTAATAAATTATCCCTTTTAACTGAAAAATTTTTTAAAAACAGGCAACATTCATCCACAGTGAAAGAAATTAGAATATCGGTTGCCTCAAGTGGGGAGTAGAGACAAAAAAGAGGCACAGTGGGACATTCTGGGAAATGTTTTACATCATGATTGAGTATGGTTTTCATGGTTGTATGCTTTGTCAAAACTCATTGAGCTATACATGTAAGTTCTGCATGCAAGTTATATCTCAATTTTTAAAATTAAGCCCTTAGGAGGGTACAACAAAAATGAGTTTGTTATGACATACCTGAGCCTTATCTCCAGCCCCAACTGCATCCTTGGAATACTGGAGAAACTGCGCCACATAGGTCATGATCGACTTTTCATCGGGATTAACAACATCCACATCTGCAAGATACACCACACTATCAATTGTCTGTAGATACGATTTACTATAATGAATTCTCAAGGACAGGATATGCCAAGCCTATACCATTTGGTTCATAGGCTCTTGACATGAACCAGAGTAGTCGACCAGTGATGCAATCTCTGCTCACTCACCCTCGCTCCAAGACTGAGCAGTGAAGAGCTTAGATCTGCAGTCAGACAGATCTGGGTTGAATCCTGGCAGTGAGTGGTACATGCACAGCCTCAGGTTTCTAATAAGAAATTGTCACCATGGATGTTATACGTATAAGGGGATAAGTAGTCAGGGAAGGTGGAAAGGAGAAAATAAAGCATTCTTCTTTCTGGAGACATAGAGCAGAAATTCCTCCAGGAGTACAGGAATATACAGCAACTGGAATCCCTTCCTGACACACTGGTCTCAGCATTTGTACAGTAAAACATTTCCAAAAGTACATGTTGTAAAGAAAATCTGTCCAAGGCATCCACAGTTTATTCACTCATTCATGGAACAAATAAATTTACTAAGAGCCTTCTATGTGTCAGGCTTTGTGTTGCATTAAAGAGTCCATGGTGAAACAAGTTTGCAAAATGCTGAATTTAGTTTATAGCAGCACAATTCACAATCGCAAAGATGTGGAAACAACCCAAGTGCCCATCAATCCATGAATGGATTAGTAAACTGTGGTATATGTATACCATGGAGTACTACTCAGCTATAAGAAATAACGATGATACGACATCTCTTTGGTTCTCCTGGAGAGAGCTGGAACCCATTATATTAAGTGAAGTATCCAAAGAATGGAAAACCAAGCATCACATGTACTCACCAGAAAACTGGTTTCCCTGATCATCACCTAAGTGCACATCGGGGAAGGATACCAATTGGATATCAGACTGAGATGGGGAGTGGGGGGAGGGGATGAGTGTATGCCTACATGATGAGTGCATTGCACACCCTCTGGGGAATGGTCATGCTTGAAGGTGCTGACTCGGGGAGGTGGGGGGTGCGGGGAGGGGATGGAGGTATGACTACATGGTGAGTGCCAGGCGCACTGTCTGGAGAATGGACGCGCTTGAGGCTCTGACTGGGGGGATGGGCGGGACATGGACAATGTATATAACCTGAACTTATGTACCCCCATGATGAGCTGAAATAAAAAAAAAAAAAAAAAAATGCTGAATTTAAAAAAAGTTTAAAAGATTACAAATTCTTAAGTACAGAGCTTCTACAAGCATATAATAAATGAAGGAGATCATAAAATCACAAAGAAGGAGACGCACTATGTCACAGATGAAATGAACACCTAACTTGGAGATGTCTCCTGCTACATTGCCCAAACAACCAATGAAGGTTATTGGAAAGAGAAAAATCTTCTCTATTTATTAATTCAGTTAAACTCAATGTAACAAATATTTATAGAGAATCAACAAAGGTAGGTCACAGGCAGGGGCTATAAGGATATGTAATGTACAGTCCTTGCCCTTGGAAATCTTATGTTTCAACACTTAATTCATTCAACAAGTACATGCTAGACGCCTTAAGACATCATCTGCCCCTCAGAGAGTTTAAAGTTAGGAGAAAAACAAACAAACAAATACAACAACACACCATGCATGCTATAGTGAACATGTTTACTAGGCCCAATGAGTATTCTAAATCAGCTGGTAGAAAGTTAATCTAATTCATATACAAATACCATATTCAAGGCAGTAAGCATATAAAAGCTAACAATAAAAAGCTGAGGGTGGGGTTTCAATAAAAGAAGGACTCCTAAGAGTTGAGCCATTCTATCTTTGATGAAAAAAAGGTATAAATATAAAGAAATACATAAAATAAAATACTGGCTTAACTAGATTTTTCATGTTAACAATGTTTCTTTAGATATGAAGCCATGAATGATGGATGATTAAATGTTTTAAGAAAATTATGTGAAAGGATAGTTCCCTTATTCAAATATGACTATGCTATGTGGTTAGCATAAATAATTATGATGCATTTCACATTTCTGAGCTATTATTTAAGCTATTTATAATGAATCATGGGCAGTCATTCATACTGTGGAAATTTGTTTTTATTATAGTGTATATTCCATTAGTTGCCTAATTATTTGCACACACTAAAATAGAGAAAATATTTTATACTAATAGTAAAGATTTAGAGACTCCCAATATGAGGTAAGTATCTTAAAAAACAGTAATCAGAGAATTATAGCAAAGCATGGGGAAAAATTAAGAAAAAATAAAAAATAATGAAAAGCCAGAAAAGAAAGAGAAAAGACACAGAAAAGGAGAAAAAGAAGAAAAGAACAAAGGAAGAGAAGAAAAACAAGATGGGGTTAAAAAGTTAAAAAGAAAAATTAGTAACAACCAATATGGAAGCAGACCAATTCCAAAACTATAAAAACATAGTTGTAAGTTCACGTGTAAATTTTTTTTCTTTTTTGACAGAGTCTCATTCTATCACCTGGGCCAGAGTGTCATGGTGTCAGCCCAGCTCACAGCAACCTCAAACTTCTGGGCTCAAGCAATCCTCATGCCTCACCCTCCTGAGCAGCTGGGACTACAGGCGTGTGCCACCACTCCTGGCTAATTTTTTCTATTTTTAGTAGAGACGAGGTCTTGTTCTTGCTCAGACTGGTCACAAATTCCTGACCTCAAGCAATCCTCCCGTTTCTGCCTCCAAAGAGTTGGGATTACATGCATGAGCCATGATGCCCACCCCAGATCTTGATTTCTAACACCATTCTCCAATAAAAGAAATCAGGGCTCCTTGGAGAAAAGGCTGATTCTGAGACAGCGGTAGGAAATACACAAGATGAGCCCAGAGCATCTTGTCATGCCAGAAAGTAAGGAAGTGCTAAAAAAAAAACCCAAAACAAACAAACAAACAAGCAAACCCCATATTGATGAGGATATGTCAAAGGAGCACAGGAACTAACTCAAAGAGCTCCCAATGGCCAAAACTATTTTTTTGATTTGTGGATTAAAGTAAAATAGTATTGGATTACAACTGAAAGTATAAAATAAAATATCAATAAGCCCATACTGATACAAATAAATGATTGACTAACTAAATAAATGGGGAGACTAGACAAATCTCCTGTGCAGCAGAATTTTAAATAATTTATGTAGATAACCTGCCATCAAGGAAGGTGAGCATAACTCCTAAGTGTGCATAGTGATTTCTCTCCAGAGTACAGTATGGAAAGAAGGAAGGGAAAAAGTAACTTCACAGAGGAGGAACCTGACAAATGCTACCTCAGCCAGGTGGTCCAGGACAGCCTCAACAGTGATAAGTCACACTGTTAGTGCACACCCTTGAATGATGCGATGAGAATGACACTTTACCTCTGTGGGCTTCCTCCCAAGAGCCCATAAACCCAGTCTAGTCAACAGAAAAAAAAAAGGCAAATTTCAATAAAGGGGCATCCTACAAAATACCTAACCAGTAATCCTCAAAACTGTCGAGGTCATACAAAACAAAAAAGTCTGAGAAACTGTCAGTCAAGCGGAGACTAAGGAGACACGGCAAGTAAATGTAACGTGGTATCCTGGATAGAATTTTAAAAGAGGTAAAAAACTATGGAAATCTGAATAGAGCACAGCTTTTATTTAAAATAATATGCCAATATTGGTTTATTAATTGAAACAAATGTAGCATTCTAATAAAAGATGTTAACAATAAGGAAAATTGAGTGCAAGGTATATGCAAACTTACTGTACTATATTCTCAATTTTTCTGCAAATCTAAAACTGTTCTAAAAACTAAAGTTTATTTAAAAATAAAAAAAGCAATGAAGTATTGATACATGCTATAAAATGGATGAACTTGGAGACATTATGCTAAGTTAAAAAGCCAATCACAAAAGACCATATACGGTATGATTTCATTTATGTGAAATGTTCAGAAGGGGCCAATGTATAAAGACAGAAAGTAGAGGGGAGTCAGGCGTTTGGGGGAAAATGGGAAGTGATTGCTAATGGTCACAGGTTTCTTTTCGGGATGATGAAAATGTTCTAGAATTGATTGTGATGATTGTGCAATTTTGTGACTACAGCTGCTCCTCAGTATACGTGGGGAACTGGTTCCAGCACTCATCTCTAGATTACTTATAATACCTACTACAATCTAAATCCTATAGAAATAGTTGTTATAATGTATTATTTAGGGAATAATGGCAAGGAAAAAAAAGTCTGTACCTGTTCAGTACAGATGCAATCTTTTTTTCCCAAATATTTTTGTACTGTGGCTGGTTAACTCCACAGATGTGGAACCCAGGAGCACGGAAGGCCGGCTGTATACTAAAAACCACTGAGTAATACATTTAGATGGGTAAATTGTACAGTATGTGAATTATACCTCAATAAAGCTATTTAAAACCAAAAACGTTAAGTGATGAACCCAGTCACTTGCTCAGTGGTGTTCTGGAGCCAACAGGCTCACACCAGCTTAAGAGAGCTGATGGCTAAATGTTCAGCAGTTTTGTAAGCTGTTAAAAAGTCATCATTGAAAATTAAATTATATGTATGTACAATTAAGTTGTATTAAAAGCAAAGGTAATAAGTACTCAAAACTTTTCACTTCCCAATTATTTTACTGCATTTTACTATTATCTATGCTCTTGAGGTTACTTATGTCCATTTTATATGGATACTGGAAATAACATACAAGGAAGTGCTACTGCACATCTTTTTCCAATTCTGTGTTCAATGACTTCACACTGATAGCTTGGAATCAGTCATATTAGTAGCATTAACACCACAGAAATCTGCAAATGAGACCTTGATTTTGTTATTTGTTGACTGCTAAAAAGGGGATGAAGAAATTGCCAACAATGTAGATAAATCTTAGAATTATATCCTATCTATAACTGTTAAATTGTGAAGAGCATAAAAGTTGAGGAAACATACTTCCAGTATTCAGTTTAGCAAAGAAGTCATTCATGTCACTGAAGGACAAGTGAAGTTCTGATATACCTCCTTGCTGTTTCACTCACTCAATGACATAAAGAAAATTATAACCCAACATTAATGTCAGAACTATACTTGATCAGCAGCCACAACCCTAAGTTGGTTACAGATGGATACAAAAGTTTGGAAAAAATCAACAAAACCATTTTGGGGCCGTATGGAATTTATAATAAAACATATCATAAATTGTATTATTATTTGTAAATTGTGCACTACACATCCTTTCTATCAGTAAAATTTTTAATAGCATGTATAAATGTGTATGTTTCACATTGTTTTGGATGGCTAATCATTAAACATGTATATACACAGCCCTGGTTCTACAGCTGAGAATAGAATTTATATGTACTTGGTCTGTTAGTTCATTATAATTTTCTCTAATCCTATTTACCTCTTTTATGATCTTAATTTTTTAATAGCTTTGTTTACATTTGAAACAATATAATCCAAAGTAAAGTGCTTTTGAGAAAGAATTAAATTCTTTTAATTTTATGAAATTAAAATCAATTATAATTTGATGATGATCTCTGTAAATATAACCAGCACTTAGGATTTTGTTGTTGCAAACAATCCAACACAACTGATGGAGCAGAATCAGTGGACCAAGCTTGGCCAGCCACGTAGGGAGAAATAGGGAAAGCGGCAGTGTCTGCTCTCACAGAGGTTCGGCTTTAACTCGGAGGGAGTAGGGAAGGAAAGACATAAACAACTTTAATTCAAGACTCAAAGAAACATCTTACACAAGAGATTTAGAATAGAATAACAGAATCGAGGAGAATACAATACAGAAAACAATAGACGAATATTAAGACAAAGGCTCAAATTTTTTCCAGTAACACTGTTTGCTTTCAGCTGTGGCTTCCCCCACAATTACTGAAGTTAACTAATTGGAAGGAATTCTTGATTTTATAAAATTCAATAAAGAGTTTAAGTTACAAAGCCTCCAGGACTAAAATATAATGCCCTTATATTTGCTTACATATAGACACTATTTTCTTTTCTTTTCTTTGCTTTTTTTGAGACAGAGTCTCGCTCTGTTGCCGGGGCTAGAGTGCCATGGCATCAGCCTCGCTCACAGCAACCTCAAACTCTCCGGCTCAAGCATCCTACTGCCTCAGCCTCCCGAGTAGCTGGGACTATAGGCATGTGCCACAACTCCCAGTTAATTTTTTCTATTTTTAGTAGAGATGGGGTCTCACTCTTGCTCAGGCTGGTCTCGAACTCATGAGCTCAAGTGATCCTCCCACCTTGGCCTCCCAGAGTGCTAGGATTACACCACTGCACCACGCCTAGGTACTATTTTCAAATCAACTTCATGCTGCATCTTATGATAAAAATTGTTTTAAAAAGAAAGAAGCTTCTTTACCTTCTGGTTCCAGCATTTTAGGGATTTTTAATTCTTGTTCTGCAATTCTGAAGGCCTCTTTCAGATTGTCTTTGTTGGATCTGTGCTTCATCGTCCTCATGTCAATTAGGTCTGGTCGCAAGGCATGAATGACGGCCAAAAAAGCCATCCCGTTTCTCCAGCTCGACTTAAAATCTGTCACACTGACAGACTCATGCCTACCACAAAAGGACAAAAACATGGTAAACGCTATTAAAAATAATATATCGAGACACTTCCACTATATTCAATGTAATTAAAACAAAATTCAGTGAATCAAATAAAAGATTTAAATCATTCTATGTAAAAATTTTATTTTAATCTTGTGGTCAAATTAAAATACCAAGTTTGATGAAACTCAAAATACCACAGAATGCTGGTTCTCAAAATGTGGTTCCCGCACCGGCAGCATCAGCATCACCTGGGCGGCAGGTGTTAGAAATGCACATTCTTGGGCCCACCCCGTACCTACTGGATCAAACTTGGAGGTAGGCCTGAAAGCTCTTTCTTTAAAAGGCCTCCAGGTGATAATGATACTCACTCAAGCCTGACACTCCTCATGCAACAATCTGTTGGCTCAAGACTGACCTTAGATGTCTACACACAGGTATAGTCCTTCACTAGAGGAAACAGTTTTCTTTCTCACTGGGACAAATTGAATGATATATTGTGCCACATCAGTGGCCAGCAGCTCACAGGAGAGACAGACCTTGTCACTCCTCTGCTTAAAACCCACCACCATGGATGAATGGATAAACAAAACGTGATATTATGGGATATTAAAGGAAAGTATAGTTGTTCTGGAATATTTTCAGAGTATTATTATTCAGTCTTAAAATATTAAAATATTTAATGAAATATCATTCAGCCTTAAAAAGGAAGGAAATTCTGACACAGGCGGCAACATGGATGAACTTTTAAGATACTATGCTAAGTAACATAAGCCAGACACAAGAGGACAAATATTACATGATTCCACTTTTATGAGGTACCTAGAGCAGTCAAATTCATAAAGACAGAAAGTGTAATGGTGGTTGCCAGGGGCTGGGGGTTGGGGTAGTGGGCAGAGTTTCAGAGTTAACAGGGGCAGAGTTTCAGTTTTACAAAACGGGAAAAGTTCTGGGGATGGAAAGTGGTGATGGTTGCACAACAATGCGAATGGTACCTAGTGCCACTGAACTGTACACGTAAAAATGGTCAAAGTGGCACATTTTATGTTATGTATATTACGTAAAAATAATTTCACTCCCGTTTCTCAAGGCCACCCTCCTCCTAATCACCGTGCCTGCATGCTCCTTCTTGTACATCTTCACACATCTGACACCTGCCCCTTCGGGACTCAGCCCCACGTCTCCTCCCCAGCAAGGCCCTCCCCGACCACCCGCACTACGGGAGCCATCTCGCTACTCTCCGCATTCATGACCACATCGCAAGTCTGTCCCGATCTTACTGCCGGCTCTAATTATCATATTTCTTCATCTGCTTTCCCCATCAGGATGTAAGCCCTTGACAGCAAGGGCCTTGCCTTTCTTGTTCATCACGGTAGACTCAGCCCCAAACAGTGCCTGGCATATAATGGGAGCTTAATAGATACATATTTTTGAACCACTCAGTCACTATTATGTATTTGATAAGGGGATCAGTGAAAGTCTTGCAAAACAGTATAGCTGCCCACAACATTTGGAAAGTATTCCAGAACAACTACAGTTTCCTTTAATATCCCATAAAAAGCATGAAGAAATCCAATGGACTATTTTAAGGCATGAATCAAATGATAACAGCTACTCGGGAAATAGTCAGCTCCAGATGACCTGGGTTTTCCTTTTTACCTGGAAAAAAAGTTTAAACTGTGATTGTAATAAACTACACAGTAGTCAGGGATTTTTGTGTTGTCTAACACATCTATGTGGTGCCTACTGTGTCCAGAAACTGTTCTAAATGGTTTAAAAAGTTAATTCTTATCATACACATAACAACCTCATGACATATTACTATGGTCCATATTTTACGACTGATGAAACTGGAGCACAAAGAGATTAGGTGTCAAAGGTCACCAGTGAGAAAGGACTGGGAGTCAGAGCTTCAAACCCAGGTGTTCTGGCTTCAGAGTGTACTCTCAGATACTAAGTTAAACTGAGAGCTAAAAGGATGGGAGCCACGGCTGAGGATAGGGCCAGGCCACCTCCAGGGTCCCCAGGGGGCCAGGACCAGCTCAGCACTGACTGGCAGGCACTGGACTCAGTAAAGCACCAGGCTGCAAGGGCAGTTCTGCACTAACAAGCCAATGCCAGTATCACCAAGTATCAGCCAATGCCAGTATCGCTGCCAGGTCTTAGAGAGGACAGGGTTAGGCTCCGGAATGGGTGACAGGATCTAGGTTCATTTAGATGTTGGGAAATGGGACCTCATTCACCTGTTTCACAAATACAAAAATATATTACTGGCCGGGCGCGGTGGCTCACGCCTGTAATCCTAGCACTCTGGGAGGCCGAGGCAGGAGGCTCGTTTGAGGTCAGGAGTTCGAGTTCAGCCTGAGCAGGAGCGAGACCCCATCTCTACTAAAAAAATAGAAAGAAACTATCTGGAAAACTAAAAATATATCAAAAAAATTAGCCTGGCATGGTGGCGCATGCCTGTAGTCCCAGCTACTCAGGAGGCTGAGGCAGAAGGATTGCTTGAGCCCAGGAGTTTGAGGTTGCTGTGAGCTAGGCTGACGCCACGGCACTCTAGCCTGGGCAACAGAATGAGACTCTGTCTAAAAAAAATAATAATAATAAAAATAAAAAAAAAATATATATATATATATATATATATATTACTTACAACACCACCTTTATATCTG
Organism: Lemur catta; assembly: GCF_020740605.2. Classification (NCBI taxonomy): domain Eukaryota; kingdom Metazoa; phylum Chordata; class Mammalia; order Primates; family Lemuridae; genus Lemur; species Lemur catta. The sequence goes on from NC_059128.1 coordinate 34,099,734, forward strand.
AGTCCCAGAGTGTCACACAATATTGAAATAAAAGTTACCTAATATCACCAATAATGGCCAAAACTAGGTTAAAGTCATTAAGAATTACTTCAGAAGAGGTGCTGCATCTGAATGAGCTTAGCATAAAACAAGAAAGAGGGGCATGGAAAAAAGATAAACTGTGGAAAAATATATGGGGCTTGAAAAGGGTTTGAAGGTTATTTATGCATAAATGAAATAAACCTGAATACGATATAACAATGCTTTTCACATATGCTATTTGGGATTTTTGAAAATTTAGAAAGCTAAAGTAAAATTATCTCTAGGAGGTTCAAGAAAAGGTTCATTTAATATACTTTAAACCTATACATAAAGTTATGTATGTTTGTGGCTCTCATAAAATATAGTAGATAAATGACAACTAAAGATAGGTAAGGTTGAAGGCAGAAATTAACCTCTATCTCAGCACTTCATTAGAAAGGACTTACTCAGAAATCCTGCACTGGAAAGGGCTTAGCAACACATTCATGGTCCTATTTACCTGGACGATGCTATGATGTGACAAGGAATTGCCCTTTGACCTCTATAGCTCTTCTAGGGGAGAGATCTCCTGCATCTAAATTCCTTATTCTTCCTAAACTCCATCTCAGCCACTAGTTAAAGTGGAAACATAAATGTCTCCCAAGAGTAGAAAATATTTTTCTTTGTAAAAAAGAAATTATGAGCACTAACTTCCCTTCGTCATCCCCTCTTTTTTAAAATGCATACTTTCTTGTCTCTGCTAATTGAGCTGAGTTTCTACACAACGGGAACTACGTTCTCTTAATGTAATCACACACAGCTCCAAGAGATAATTTTATGTATTGGTTACTTATTCACTCATTTGCTCGTTCATTCATTCGATACATTTATGGAGCACTCACCATGAACTCACATTATGCTAGGTCCTGGAATTATATAGTCAATTAAGATATAGTCCTGTCTTTTAGAAAGTTCATACTGTGGGAAAACCTTTAAAATCCAAATCCACCTTCCACATGAATAAGGGAACTGTGCTTAAAGAAAAGGATATTTAAATAACACCTTATCTCTACATAGTAATAGGCCACCTAAACACAGCATGTGAGTTAGTTTACCGAGATGGTACCACCTTCTTGCCTTCAAAACCAAAAGTAAGTGAACTCATGGCCCTCCACATTTGGGAGATTCACTGAGAAGAAGGGGAATAGTGAGAATTTTCTTTTCATGAGAGGGAGGTGTTTGGGTGGGAGGTCAGTGAAGGTGTGTTGGTGGAGACGGCTGCTCTGTGTGTCTCTTATGGTCATAGCAAACTACTCACGTGGCACATTGTTCCTGAGCCCACAAAAGAAGAGCATTCTTTGCAGACATCTGCCATCTTGCCCGAGCTTTGGAGCATTTCTTAGCTGGAGGACTTGAGGTAGGAGATGAATCAACCACACTCACATCATCCAGGGAAGGCTGATCGTAATGGCAAGAAAGAGTCTGGGCAAGCTCCTCAATCTAAGGAAGAAGTAATAAGAGTTAACACGCGCAGAATCACAAGTTACCAGCGTTGGGCCAAGACAAGATGTAAAAAGGATCCTATGACAGTCACAGTTTAGTCCTGGTGAAATGAGCACTGGGCTGCATCTCTGAGTAACAGCATCTGGGCTGCACTTGGCTTTCTTTCAGCCTGCACTTGGGTCACTCCTTACCCTCACACAGACATGCCATCCCACATTGAGGACAAGCATCTCTTCATCCCCCTAACCTGCTTACAGAGCACTTCACTGGAGCTCAACACCTGTCAAACTAAACTGGACTGAACTAAATTGAGCATCTAGTCTAGAGTATGTTCAGAGTCTGGATCAATTGAAACGCACCCATTAAGAACAAGGGCACACACAGAAGAAAAAATCGTCAAACACATGGAGAGACTAGTCCCAAGAAAGAAAATTGCCACTAAATATATGAAAAATATGTATTTTAATGGAGGCACACTCATAATTTAAGAAATCTAAATGAGAGCAAAAGGATAGCTTTTACAATACTACACAGGCAAAAAAAAATTTTTTTTAAATAGCATCCAGTGATGGTGAAATTATAAGAAACTGGATATTTTTATATGGCTGGTAAATGTACAAACTGCCTCAGATTTTTTTGGAGGGCAATATGATAATATCCATCTAAAACTTTAAAAGACAAATCCACAAACACAGTAGAAGTATATAATACATTTCTCTCAACTGACAGAATAACCAATCAATAATAATAGACATGACCAATGCAATTAACAAACTTGATGTGATTGGCATTAAACTGACAGGCACTCATCAGGTGCTATCATTTGAGAGCCTCATCAGTGGTAGCCCGGCAGCAGTCACCCCGGGCCTTGGGTGAGACTGGGCTGGCTTCACGTGTGACCCAGCACAGTCCCAGCTGTAGTGGCCACAGGGGAGTGTGCACACCACTCCTTCCCCAAATCCAGGAAGCCCAGCCCTGAGAGAGACTCCTGTTTAGGGGAAAGTGAAGGAAGAGAGTGAGAGACTTTGCTTGGTCAACCAGGGAATTCTCCTGTTTTTTACCCAAGTCCACCAATGTGGTACCACCAGGAGTCTGCAAAGGTTGTAGCATTACTGGGCTTAGGGCACCTCCTCAGAAATAATCATGAGCTTTCCCACTATCCATTAGTGAAATATGTACTTTACAACAAACATTATGCCTCCATTAAAATACATAAGAATTCAGAAAGATGTTCATCAGAACAGATTGAAAACAGTATGGATAACATGACCCCATTTTGTTACAAATATACTTATATGAATATACACTAGCTCTTGCTGTATATATCATAAAGACTATATCCAATTATTTATAGTGGTTAACTGTGAGTGATAGATTATGGGTGATCATGTTTTAATCATCTACATTAAAATTTTTAACTATATTTCAAATACCCAGAAACATACGGGAAAAAATTAGTACCTATGAATTATCAAATTTTAACGTTTTACCTACCATATTTGGTTCAGATTTTCTTAAAGAAATAAAACACAGATACAGTTAACCCTCCTGTCTGTCCCTCTCCAATCCCATTCCCTACTTTCCCAGAAAAAAAACCCACTAAATTTAGTTTTCATCATCCTCATGCATATTATTCTATTGTAACTACAAATGTATGTATCTAAAAATAATATATGGTCCAGTTTTACATGTTTTAAACTTTATATATATATTAGTTATGCTATTTTCTAGTTTGTCTAACATAAATTTGATAAAATATTATAAGATAATTTTTAAAGTGATAAAGCATAAAATTTTTAAAGTTTAAGCATATAATTTTTCAAGTTATTTTTCAAGTAATTGTGGAGATACAGAAAATGCAACTTTTTAGGTAGCACAGAAAACCTGCACTAAGTCAGAATCCAGGCCTGAAAGAACCTATTCATCAATTGTATGTTTCACTGTCGGGACGATAGCCAGCAGACAGTAAGTGCTCAAAAATATCTGTGGAATGAAATGAATCTACGAGTCAGTCACGGGATAGAACTGGATGTTATAGGATTATTCAGAGTCAGATTGTACAGGAGTCCTCAAAAATAGGGAGACTTTACAAAGTTTAGTGGATTAGATTCCAAGAATTTACTCCAGAAGCTTCCCACTCTGTCCTCTGCCATATAAACAAACAATAATATGCAAATGTTTACTGAGGCAGGTTCTGTTCAGACTGGTGGTGATATTGTGGATAATTCAGGATATCGTGATAATTCAGCATTCAACTTTCAATTAAAAAACAACAAAAATGGCCCAAGGTCTGCTATATATTTCTGCCTGTTGAAGATTTCCAGAGGTCCTATTTATGGAGGTAGCTCAGGGCTGAACTCAGCATCAAGTCACACGTACTGCACTGCACTTATTTCATACTGCAGGAATTAGAGTAGAAGTAATTCTCGTATCATCAAACGACTTACATGAAAGTGCAGTATAATTGTCCAAATTAGGCCAAGAATAATGGATGGGTTTCCATCTACAATATCAGCAACATGAATATTTATTAGCTTGATCTGGAAGAAAAGAAATGCAGGTTAAAAGGAGAAAACATTCCATAGCATTCATCTCTCCTGTGAATCTTCAAGTGAAATTTATACTCACTGATCGGTGTTTTAGGAATGTCAGGGCATGTTCTATATTGATTCTGCACTGGAATGTATTAGTTCCTTTATCCCGAGGCTATGAAATTCAAGTAAATAGATTACTCAGTAAGAAATACATTTTTTAAAAATCAACAGAAAGTCTCTTGGTGTCATTCATAATCTTACCAACTGTTGTCCTGAAAGTACTTCTAACAGGTCCAGGAGGACATGACCCTTTTTAATGTCTGTAAATAGGTCTGATATAACCGAGGGAGGAGAGTGCTGTAAAAGGTCACAAGAAAAATAATCAAACTTTGGTCCAAAATCACCATACCTTTAAGAATCTCATAAATGTGCTTTGTGTCTCTGAGAAAGCTAAGATTTGGTAGTGATTTTCATCTTAATTAAGAATGACAGAGAACATGCAAAGATTCATATCAAATCATGATTTTTTAAAAAAGTAGTGAATTTAATGTATTTCATGGCAAATTTCCAATAACAAAACACTTTCTGCATGGAGCTTTCACTGAGCACTTAAAACTTGTGTATAGATGTGGCATTACAGACATTCAGAATCAGGCGATAGTAACCCATTTGGAGAGCAGATTACATTTCTGGAGCAACCTGCTTACGTATTTACCCTTTCTTAGAATTAGAAGCGTTGTGTTGGGATGGACAGACAAGGAACAGTGGGAGTGGCCTGTAAGAAAAGGCTCATTTGTCGTGTATCTAGGTTATTCTAGGCACTTGGCATCACTGAGGTAGGATGGCGCAGTGATTACGATCAAGGCCTCTGGGTCCAGACTGCCTGCGTTTGTATCCCAGCACTATCGCTTACAAGCTGTGTTGACTGTGGGCAAGTGACATAACTTCTCTGTACCTTAGTTTCCTTGACCTTTAAACAGGAATAACACTATCTCTCTCACTGGGATGTTGTGCAGTCGTTTCAGTGTCATGAGTAGTCATAATCATTGCATTTGAAGAGTTTAGGGCGATATCTTAACACATAACACTCATTATACACAGATCATTATTACTATTATTTCATTTAATGAAAAATGTTACCAATCTTAAATATTTTTATGGCATTTTCCCATATCCTTGACAAAAATACCCTTCTCATGTGTTTTGTTTTTGTTTTTTGGCTAATTTCTTTCTATTTTTAGTAGAGGCAGGGTCTTGCTCTTGCTCAGGCTGGTCTCGAACTCCTGACCTTGAGCTATCCGCCTGCCTCGGCTTCCCAGAGTGCTAGGATTACAGGCGTGAGCCACCGCACCCAGCCAGCTTCTCATGTGTTGAGAGAAAGAATAACAAATACATCAAAGCAAGACCAAGGTGATTTTGGCAAATTCTTTCAAAAAAAAGACATTCCACAGCTTTTTACATATCACTGGTGCCATTTTTTCCCTTTTTTTTTTTTTTAATTTTTTTTTTTTTTTTCATAGAGGCAGGGTCTCACTCTTGCTGAGGCTGGTCTCGAACTCCTGAGCTCAAGCGATCCTCCCGCCTCAGCCTCCCAGAGTGCTAGGATTACAGGCGTGAGCCACCGTGTCCAAACCGTGGTGCCATTTTTTAATGTCCTCCTTGGGGCCAAAACTGAGGGAGTAAGAAACACATTTATAACTTACTTTGCTCTTTTTTTCCTCACCTTTGCCAACTGTGAGTTTATCCAGCAGGTGAAGGTTTTCTTCTGAGTGTCTTCCTGTTTGGCTATCAGAGAAAGGACAACAGCAGTTGTAAAACGAACAGCCCAGAAACCTTTTGAACTCGTCAAAGCTTCAAAGATCTGTCACCGTGGGTATGTGCACGTGTTCCACAAGCTTACAAATTTTCTAGGACTTAGTCTAAATTTTCGATGTTCAGCCAAGTAGTATTTTAGAAATAGCATGTTGATAGAAGAATTTCTTTAAAAGCCACAAGTTAGCTTACAAGAGAAAATGGTTTTTAATATTTTTTATTGACAAAAGAATTAATACCCCACACAGCCTGGACAGTACTGTGCAAAGAATTGTGAAGAACAAGAAGTATTCCTAACCCAAAAGGACTTGGAGTCTAAGCCAAAGCCATGTCGTAGCTAAAGGTAACCCCAGAACATCTGAAGATGTTCTAAAAGGCACATACAGTCATTGCAGTTTAGTCTTAATGTTTATCATGAAAATTCATCATGGAGAATATATTGCCACTGAATGAACTGTAAACGAGCTGCAATTAGTCAGACAGACCTGGATTCAAATCCTGTTTCTTTACGGAGTAGCTGTGTGACCCTGAAAAGCATCCTTGTGTGATTACCGCTGGGGGTGGGGAACCTGTGGCCTTGGGGCCACATCTGGCCTTCTGGATCCTTGAGTGTGGCCTTTTTACTGAATTCAAATTTTATAAAAAAAAATCCTTTCGGCCGGGCGCAGTGGCTCACACCTGCAATCCTAGCACTCTGGGAGGCCGAGGCGGGTGGATCGCTCAAGGTCAGGAATTCGAGACCAGCCTGAGCAAGAGTGAGACCCCGTCTCTACCAAAAATACAAAGAAATGATTTGGACAGCTAAAAATCTATATAGAAAAAATTAGCTGGGCATGGTGGCGCATGCCTGTAGTCCCAGCTACTCGGGAGGCTGAGGCAGTAGGATCGCTTGAGCCCAGGAGTTTGAGGTTGCTGTGAGCTAGGCTGATGCCACAACACTCACTCTAGCCTGGGCGACAAAGCGAGACTCTGTCTCAAGAAAAAAAAAAAAAAATCCTTTCAATAAAGGGATTTGTTATGTGAAGTTTGGATTTAGTCAAGGGGCTGCACTCAGGGATCTGGAGGGCCTGAGGCCACGGGTTCCCCACCCGTGCCAGTGGGCACACAGCAAACACATAGAAGGGTTGGCTATTACCCTTATTAACTGGGCAGGAGTCAAGGGGAAGATCTGATCACTCAGAGTATTTCTCTCCTTCCCTTCTGGGCAAGAGGGTGCTCCACACCAACACTATGCCTCTCTCTGCCTTCCTCCCCCCAGCTTCAGCAGGCACCCCCAACTCTGAGGTCAAGTGTTAGTTCTGCACACAAGGACTGAGCTCACATTTCCCCAGACCTCCTCACCCCAATGGACGGGGATGAGTGTAAGCCCAGACACTCATTCCTCCCTGTGCCCAGTGTTCACATCCTTGCCACCACACTGAGCTCAAGTTCACCAGGCTTCATCTCATTATGCCCTTTATCCCTGCTTATGTCAGTCAACACTCATGCACATGCACACACACACACACATGCATGCACAATCACATATGCACACATGTGTGCATGTATACATATGCATACATGTGCATGCACATGCACACATGCATATGAGCACAAATGTACGTGCACTCCCTACTCTCAGTCCCTCTCATTTCTCCGATTCCCATATGACTGCATATTCCTTCATTTCTCTAATCTCCCACCTCTCCTTAACTCCTGAAACCCTTCCACTGAGGGTGAAATCCATGGTGCACCATCAGCAAACCCCTCCATGCCCAGTACCCTCTCTGGTGTTCAGGGTTTGCCCTTCTGCTCTCACTGAGCCCTGGACCTCCTCTGACAACACTGCTCCCACTGCAGCCCTCTCAAGTGGCTAATTGCTGCCTCTCGCAGCCCTGGTTCCTCACTCCTCACTGCTACCTCCAGACCACGCTTCACCCTCCGTCCCTGAGAAGCTCTAGCTTTGGATTTCATGTCATCAGACCATCCTGGCTGTCACAGTCATTACCTATCTCTGTCGTTCCCATCATTTCTCAAAGATTTTAGCTTCTTCCCCATTGTCACTCTCTTCAATACAACTCCTATCTAATTCTTGGCAATTTCGATGAATCTTCCAATCTCCTGCCTCTCGGTTTCCTTAATTCCTCTTCTCCAATGCACTTCTCTTCTGCCCTGCCTCAAATGCTCACTGTCATGGTCATGCTCCAGATCTCGTCATTACTAACAACTACAACTCCTCTACAATCTTGATTTCAGATATCTCCATTATGTTCACTCCCTCTCATGCCCCAGCGCCAACAATTCTTTGAGCTCATTGGCAACTCCCAGCCCTCAATTCTGCCAGTTTTTCACCATCCCTCACCCCTGTGATATTCTTCCTTTCATCCTTATCCATCTTAAGTTCCCTGACCAATTATTACCAACATTCCCTTGCACCTCCTGCTTCTGTGGCATTGGCCAGGCACTGCATGACTACTCTCCGCATGCTTGATCCCACACACGCTGCTGACTGTGGCTGGAGAAAAAACTCCAACGGTGCTGACCAGTCTCACCAGCACCCGCCAGGGGCCCTCAATGCTGCCCAGCTGTCACACCATACTGCCCTCTCCCTCCCCCCAGCTGGCAACTTCCCCCTTTCTCCTTCTTTCACTAACATCTCATACCTCTTTCCCCATCCTCACTCTCAGCTGAGACTTTGTTTCCCACTCAGCATCTAACAACCTACCAAAGCACTCTGCCTCCAACCTGTTGGCACAGATGGACCACCCTTGCTCGGACCTAGCGCCAATCCCTTCACTCGTACACTAGATCCCAGCCCTTGGCATCTACTCAAGGACATTCTGCTCCTTTCTCTTCTGTACCATCCTCTTCACACACACACGCCCCCGACAACTGCCATCGGTATACATCCACACTGTTAATTCTCCCATCTGAAAACAAACCTCTCTTGACCCCCACTCTCCATTAGCCATCCTTCATCTATCTGCCCCAGGAGTCCATGTTCACTGTCTGCAGGTCCTCTCATTCACGCTTAACTAAACCCATGAGAATCAGGTCCTCGCCCTTCCACTGCAACTGCTCTCTCATCACAGCCGCCGTGAATCAAGGTCCTCTACAACCTTCTCTCGCTAAAACCAATGGTCAGTTCTCAGCCTCCACTGCACCGGACCAACCAGCAGCTTCCAATGCAGATGCTCACTCTCCCCTGCTGCTTCCAGGACCCCCACTTTCAGTTTTCCTCCTACCGCACTGGTTGGCTGCTCCCTTTCCTTCACACTCTGTATCTGATGCCTCAGGAAATCCTGTTAGGTCCACCTTCAAAACGTGTCCGGGATATGACCACTCTCTCCAGCTCTACCACCACCACCACCACCACCACCCCCCGGGCCAAGCCACCATCACCTCCACCAGGATTACTGTAATAATTCCCAACAGGTCTCCTTCCTTCTAGCTTTGCCCTTGAAACACCATTCTCAACACAGGAAACAGAGTGATGTTGCTAACATGTTCATTCAGATCAGGAAGCTCCTTTGCCAGCGCAAGGGCTCTTCACGTCACTCCCCGAGATGGCTACAAGGCCCAGCACCATCTGCCCCTTGTAGTCCCCCACTTGCTCATTCCGCTCCAACCACTCTGGCCTCCTCTTTGCCTCAAACTCTCCAGGCCCACTCCCACCTTAGGGCTTTTGCACAGTTGTCCTTTCTTCCAGAAATGCTCCTACTACAGATATCCACAGGCACACTCCCCCACCTCCGTCAAACCCTGGCTCACACACCTTGTCCATAAGATCATTCCACTTAAAACCCTATTGTCCTGCTCTATTTTTTTTTCTACAGCACTTATACCTTTTAACATTCCAGGTAAGTTATTTATATAGTGTTAATATGTTTATTGTTAATGTCTCACTCTCCTCCCAGGAGAATGCAAGCACCACACAGACAAAGATGTTTTGTCTGTGATATGTCCCACGTGCCTAGAAGAGCCTGGCCCACAGCAGGCCCTAAATAAATATTCGCTGAAATAATAATCATGTTATTGCTGTTGTTGTTATATTTTGTTTACTATACTGGTGGCATCTACCTTTTTTAAGTTTATGATCCTTACTTTTAAATGCTAATACATTGTTTTCCTTTGACTCTTCCCATTCTCCCTTATTAGTCTCTACTTAACACTCATAATGGGCTGAAACTTTTGGTATTTGGACTGCAATATGTGTAGAGGAGATGGCATCTAATTAAATTCTCAAAAAATTTTAAAGTTGATGAGAGTTCTGATTGAGGAACAGAAGAAAGGCTGGCTGCATAAGTTTATAACTGTCTTTAAGTATTGTGACTGATCAGAGATTAAAGATGCACTGAGCCCCATGGGAATTTTTTCCTTTTTTAATCCATTTCATTTTTTATGCATTACCAGCTTAAATTAGTTATAATCCAGCGACTTACACTTTGTAGGACACTCAATAATTGTTAGCTGAACTAAACTGAGTTCTGACAAGTCAACTGGATAATTTAGGCTTTTGAGAGTTATTGCTGTTTTAGATACATTTCCCTTAACAAAAGAATTCCAAAGAATCACAATTTTGTTCTATAATTTAAAATGGAACTAAATCTCCTAGAATCTTTGAGGTATGTTTTCATTATTTTTCCCCTGCTATCAGTACATGATAAAAGAATAACTTTTAAGCATGTATTAACGCTTAAAAAACGTATGGAAGGCTAATTTTGTTTATCAATAAAAAAAACTAGAGAACAAGTTTTTATGATTGCAGAATCAAGTTAAATGCACATGATGTACACACACCAAAGTCATATGTAAAAGCGTGGAAAAAACTACCCATTCCTGGCAATAAAGCAGAAATTCAAAGTAAAAATGAAATAAACAACAATACAAAACCAAAGGGGACTCTCTTCCTTATCTTTAAGGGACCAAGAGAGATTTTTCTTTCTACGTGATAAAGTGTGAAGAACTAATCAGGAATACGATTACCAGGTCCAAGAGACAGAGTCTGCACTAACTTTAGGGGAGTTATTGGGCAGAGCACCATTAAATAACCTTGAAAGAGATGAAATACACCGCAAACGAAGTGCAAAGAGAGCATTGTGTGCCTAAAAAGTTCTAGCATGCCATGTCCACCTGGAAACCTCAGCCATTTTGAATTATTTCCAGATAAGACGAGGGATCATTTCATTTCCACATGATCCCAGACAAAAGGCATCTTGGTACTTTCCTAGGCTGAGAAAACAGGCAGCAAAATCAGGGCTCTAACTGAATTGTTCAAATTGAAGCATCTAATGGGAGGTTGGACTGAAGAACATCCCCTGACAGAGACATAAACTTGAATTTAAAATAATCTAAACTTTTCTAATGAAAACCTGAAGTTATCACTGTCCTAATTTGATTAAACTCTAATAGAACAAGGGAAAGAAGAAAAACAAAAAAAAACAATAAGAGAAGCAGTCAGAACAAATTCCCATAGGTAATCTCCAGTTAGCAAAGGAAACAGTGCACAAATGAAATCTTAAGAGAAAGATTTAGAAAGGAATCTTCATGGCTTTTAACCCATTGTCCCAACTTACAGAATGCCTCTTCATCCTGGAAATCAGAACCCTTTAAGAGCAACAAGGACCCTTTGCTTAATGGCAAACAAAGATGTCCCAGGTACAATTAAACACCTTTGTAGCAACTCAATTAAACGGTTTCATATGTGCCACTCTATTTATCCCTTGACACACTTTTCTCACATTTTCATACTGCCGTATCCTGAATAACATTATTCAATGGGAACCAGAGCCAAATAGCTCACCCTATGGCAGGATAAGTAACCTTTTGTTCTTTTCAAAGGCTGACCCATTGGGGAAAAAATAATTGAGAGCCACGTGCTTAAGCAACTTAATAAAACTCTTCTTCTTAGAATGGCATGTAGAGAATAGGACCTTTTAATCAGCAGATGTTAGGAAAGAAAAAGAGCGAAGAAATAAAGAGAATAATACAATCTATTACAATGATGAATTTCTGTAAGAATGCTAAGGAAGGGAGAATGAGAAATTCTCTACCCTGATTTTTAAGGCAAATAAGAAATATATATAATGCAGGAAATTGTGGTCAGTGAATTTTATTCTGGCCCATAGAAGTATCCTTGATTGTTCTTGAAAAATATTGAATTTGAGAAATGAGGCACAGAAGGCAAAGATTTTTCTCTGGGTGTCATTACCATAAAAATACATTTAATCCCTGAGTTTTGTTCTTATTCAATCTGCCTTTTGTGAGCTGACAGCTCATATCCTTAGCCAGAAGGGAACTAAACTGAAAACAAATTGAGTTAAGCTAATTAAAGGGTGTGGATTTTTAAGTTCATTATAAAACTACCTCGGCTACCATGTGTCAGCAAGGTCCATTTTCATCTAAAATGTTGACTCCAGGAGTCCTCCCCTATGGTAAGAGTTCAAAAGCAGTTACCCCGGGCTAAGAATCACTAGCTTACATTTTCACTTAAACACAGATGTAGTATCTCCAAGAGCCTGCTCTATTGCATGAGGTCACTGAGAAAGCCTTGCAAATTCCTATCCAGGAATTTGTCTTCTCCTTCTATTATTGGATCATGGATAACAGGTTTACTGCCTATGGCCCCAGATTCCTTACTTTGATCTTTCACTCTCCTCATTAAACCCTTTTGATCATTCCCTAATTCCTTACTGAATAAATGATCAATTCTTAGCCTAACATCCTAGGTCATTCACAATTGGACTCCAATCTACTCTTTTCTGATTCATCATCTTCCACGACTTCGTTACCCATATCCTATTTCTCTGGCCAAACTAGCATATCTACCAATTCCCTTTCCTGCATTGCCATGCTATGTACCCGCTGGAACGGCCACTCTTCCCTGCCTCTCTCTGCATTCACAGAAACCCCCACACCCAGAACAATGCTTTATACACGTGGGCATTGGATCCACATTTGTTAAGACACACCCTATTCAAAAGTCCCCTTTCCTAAAGTGAAATAGAAATAATCTGTTCTAGCTCTGGTCTCTGACAATACTGTTGGATCTTTTCTTACTATTCTTGTTATTACCAAGTAATCTGCAATACTTATAAAAAGTTTTCAAACAGTACATAGGGATATAAAATACAAATTAAAAGTTAATCTTAGAGCTGGGCATGGTGGTGTGCCTACAGTCCCAGCTACTTGGGAGGCTGAGGCCCAGAGGATCTCTTGAGCCCAGGAGTTCAAGTCTATAATGCATGATGACTGCATCTGTCTGTGAATAGCCACTGCACTCCAGCCTGGGCAACATGGCAAGACCCCAACTCAAAAACAAAACAAAAGTTAATCTTGACCTTCCCTCAACACTCCATTTTTCTTCTTCAAAAACAGCATTAATTAATGTGTATACTTCTAGATTGAACATGTAAAGAATATAAATTCAAAAAGGCAAGGGTTTGTTTTTGTTGATCACTGGGTCCCTAGCTCCTAGAATATAGTACCTCACAAGTAAAAGACATTCAGTCAATATTTGTTGGACAAATGAATTTATGTATTATATATGTATACTGAATGAATATACATGACACAGCTTCATTTTTTAAACTGATAATTCAAAAATCAAGATTTATCTATACTACTTAAAGTTAAAAGCATCTGCTACACTGGAAATTTGCAAAAAGGAGATCATAACCCTTCAAAATATATAAATATAGAAGAGAAAAAATATATCTAACCAATAAGAAGAACAAAGTAAATATATATGTGCTGACGTGGATATATTCTTAAGTGAAAAGGAACAAGTTGTAAAATAGTATACTTACTATGATTGTATCTGTATTTTTATTAAAGAATAACTACATGTACAACCTGTTTCCACCTATGGTAACCTCCACCTGTTGTGTGTGGTTTCTCTCCTATTCACTGTTGTAAGAACCCTGAAGTTCAACTTTCATGCTTTTGTACTTTTGCTTCCCCTTAGCACAGTGCTGTATAGAAAAGACGTACTTGATAAATATTTGCTGATTGAAAGATTTAATAAATATTAAAAGTATTGAGGATCAAACTGACTTGTAATATGAAGAAAAAGAATTTACTGGCAACGGTGACAACAGGCCGATGTCTTATCCTAATCCTTATCCTAATCCTTAACAACAATTTCTTTCTTCAGCTAATAAAATGCCTTGAACAAAAGGGCATTACGAAAAAAGCACTGTTTTTCTGTACTGCTACTCCTAATACTTCACTCATGATACCAAATGTGTGGGTCTTTCCCTCACATTAAGCAATTTTCCAACTCCCTGGACAGCAACTGTTACCCAATCAGTTAGAACACGGACTGCCTACGCCAGTGCAGACCCCACGCGTTAAGGGCGCAGTCCCACAAGACTGCCCCCCGCCTCAGATGACAATTGCAAGTAGACGGTTCCCAGGCTGCCCTCATTTCTATCCAACTTGGCTGTACATCGGGGGTCCCAAGACCCTCTCCTCAGGTTCAAGATTTGCTACGATGGCTCACAGAATTCAGGGAAACATGTTTGCCGGTTTATTGTAAAAGATAACGATAAAGGATACAGATGAACAGCCAGATGAAGAGGTACACGGGGCAAGGTCTGGAAGGGTCCTGAGCACAGGAGCTTCGGTCCCCACGCAGTCGGGGTACAACAACCTCCCAGCACATGAATGTGTTCACCAACCGGGAAGGTCTCCAAACCCTGTACTTCAGGGATTTTTACAGAGGCTTCATGACATAGGTATAATGGATTATTAATTTAATCTCCAGCTCTGCTCTCTCTTCAGAAGATGGGGGAGGGGAGGTGGGGCTGAAAGTTCCAAATTTCTACTTGCGGGTTGGTCTTTCCAGTAACCAGCCCCCATCTGGAAGTGATCCAAGAGCCCATCAAAATTCACTTCATTAGAATAAAAGACACTCCTATCACCCAGGAAATCCCAAGGGCTTTAGCAGCTCTGTGTCAGGAACCCAGAGCCAAAGACTAGATATGAGAACAAGAGAGGCTCCTAGCATCTCTATGGTTCAGGAAATTACAAGGGTTTTAGGAGCTCTGTGCCAGAAACCAGGGGCAGAGACCAAATATTAATATATATTTCTTATTATGTCACAGGCAGACACTAATGAGACACTGTTGCTATTCCCAAAAACAATACTGTCCACTCACTGTTAGCCAGGAGAGACATGGGAAGGATGATAATGAAATTCAAACAATAACGCAACACATTTTAGCCATATGTTCCAAATGCCACCCCAAAGAATCTTCATCAGGCTGTCATCTGATAGGATGGGAACTAAAAATATAAGGCCACCTCTTTGATTGTTTCTCTTGGAGATAATAACAAACAGAAATAAATAAAGAAACTAATTAAGGGAATAAAAACACACAGACACACACAATTAAATCAAGAAAAGCCTAAAATATGTGAAGCATAAACAGGAAAACTCTGTTACTTAACCACAGAAGGGGAGACTATTAACTAACAGAAAGGAGGGGACAATTTACAACACATTTTCTTACAACCACCCACAAGCAAGCAAACAAACAAACAAGAAAGGAAGGAACACAAATAGCACCAAGACTGAGCTCTCGCTTATGGAACCAGGAAAGTGAGTTTAGGAGGTAACTCCTGGCTAACGTAAGTACAACCTCAAAATGATGTTACTTCACATATTCCCCCTGCTGGAGAATCCATGTTGTCACCATGGAAAAACAGCACTTGTCTGTCAACCTCAGCATCCCAGAACTGAGATCATGCTAGTCTACCTCCTACCTCTCCCCAAACCGGTCCTCACCCATGTTCCTATCTCATGGATTGGACACACCTATCCTTGACACCTCCCATCTTCTATCACCCTCAAGTACAACCTACCACCAAATCCTGCCAGATGTGCCTCCATGTAGCTCTGGTGTCCTTGTCTACGTCTCTCCACACCCCCACCACCGCCCACTCCAGCCTTCCCAGTCAACCTACCACCAGCTCTGGCCTGGAAGGCTTCCACGGCCAACCAGGTCTGCTCTGTGCCCTTCCAATCTGTCCTCCACTTCAGCCAGTAAACCTGACCACATTACTCTTTTCACTCTTACACGGTTTCTCTCTGCTCTTAGGATCATGAGCAAAATCCTTAACAGAGCTACCACCGAGCACGGTCCACCCTCGGTGCACACTACTGTCCCCCACGCCCCAGGCTCCAGCCACTTCTGCCTTCTTTCAGGGCCTCTACAGGCTGAGTTCCTCCTGCACAGGCATCTGTGCCCTTCCCTACACCCTTGCCTAGTAACTTCTAGTCTCCCGTAGGTGTCAGCTCAATTGCTGCATCCTAAAGGTGACCGAAGTCAACCTAAGTCTTTCATTTGCTTTCAGAGAGTCATGAGGGGATTCCCCCCTCGTGCCCGAATTTAGCACTTATCTCAATGTGTGATCACTGACGAGGCTGAGAACACAGGATCCCTCTGCTGGATCCCCATATCTGCCTCTCGCTAGCTGTGTGTCTCAGTCTTCTCATCTTAAAATGGGGATAACAGTGTACCTACTTCTTAGAGTTGTTAGGAGGATTAAGTACCTCTATAGACTTAGATCAGAGGTCAGCAAATTATAGCCCAAAGGCCAAATCTGATCTGCTGCCCGTTTTTGTAAATAAAGTTTTATCGGAACAACCACACATCCATTGTCTGGGACTGCTTTCATGATACAACAGCAGAGTTGAGTAGTACGACAGAGACCATATAGCATTCAAAGACTGAAATATTTACTACCTGGCCCTTTATAGGAAACATCTGTCGATCTCTGGCATAGACTATACTTAGGCTACACAAATAAATACAGATGAATCTTGAAAACATTATGCTAAGTGAAAGAAGCCAGTCACAAACTGCCACATGTCCTATGATTCCATTCCTATGAAATGTCCAGAATAGGGAAATCTATAGAGACAGAAAGTAGATTAGTGGTTGCCTAGAGCTCAAGGGGGGAATTGGGGAATGGGGGTTGGTGGTGGCAGGATTGGGGAGGGTGACAGCTAAAGGGTATGAGGTTTCCTTTGGGGGTGACAAAAATGTTCTAAAATTAAATGTGATGGTTGCATAACTCTGCAAATAGACTTGCAAATAGTTTTTACTATTGAATTGTTCATTTTAAATGGGTGAATTACATGGTATGTGAATTTTATCTCTAACTGGATCTTAATAAAGCTGTTCCTCCAAAAATAGTAGCTAATATCTACGAGATCATTTGCTTACTCTCTGCCTCCTCAGCAGCCTGCGGGCCCCTGACAGCGTGAGACACTCTGGCTTCGCTCCTCACCTCGCCTGCAGCACCCAGCCCAGCGCTATTCATGCTGCAGGAATTCAGAAGGTCTTTGTTGAATGAATGGTTAAATGGCTGGGGGTGGGGGGAGCAGGGGTTTGATGTTATTTTTCCCCAATTAATGTGGAGATTTAAGTAGTTTGTTGGGAAAATATATGACATACAATCAGTGATTTCTACTTTGGGCCTTGGCATGGGAATCCAGCAACTTCGTGTTGCCACACGAGTGAACCACACCCTTGTGTAAACACCTGAGATTTTTACACTGAGGCTTTTGTTTCCAGCCCCACAGCTGGAACATAGCTCCCAGCTCTCTGAGTAAGCAAGTCGTGTCTTTCTAGCCCATGAAAATGAACCCACAATATAGATAAAACGCTTAGAATCTCGATGCTAGGCGTCTCTCCTTTTTCTCACCCTCCTCTGACTCGTCTGAGTTGCTCAGTAAATATCTGTGGAATGGATAAATCAAGAAATGACTACATTTCTTTTAACATATATTTGTTATTCCTTCCTACGCTTTATCTACCCCATAAAACTGTGAATGTTTTGCTTTTCAAAAATCAAGACGTGTGAGCCTGAACACCTTCTACTGGCGCAGCAATCCCAGCACCTCTGACTTATGACTGCAACGAACCAGACTGAACAGAAGAGAGCTGTGCTGTGATTTTAAGTCCAAGATTCTCACACTTCAGCCTGCCGGCAAATTACTCAGCGTTACTGTGTAAGTGCAGGTTTCTGGATCCCAACTCCCAGAGATTCTGATTCAGGCCTTCACATACCTCACTCTGAAAAACATTTCTCTAAATCAATTGAACTGATTCACGTGTTTAACTTATTCTTGAGACAACAGAAGGAAACAGGAAGGGCCTGGCAAATATAGTAATGAAATAATAAACTCTGAGATATTAATGTAATGCATCTCAAAATAAATCTACTACAACGTATTGGTATCCTAAGACACACTTGGAGGGGCACTCAGAAGGCTTGCTGGAGCAAGTGGAACCTCGAGGGTAAGGAGCCATGATGCTATTTCATTAAAGCCTGGCAACAAAGTGGTAAGGTAGGCATTTTATAAATAAAAAGCTGTAGCTCCCAGAATATGAAGGATTTCTACACACTCATTCAATAAAACATTTATTGAAAGCCTACTATGTCTTGGATAATGCGCTTTCGATTTCACATCTGATAGTGGAGAAATTCAAATCCAGATGTGTCTGATTCAAAATCTATAGGCTTTTCATTATAATTCAAAATCAGTTCAAATGTCAAATCCATGGCCACTCCAGCTACCACCCCTCTCTCCTCCCCTTCAAACCCAAACTTCTTCAGAGAGTTGTCTACAATGGCTGTCTTCACTTCCTTACCTACCACTCATTTCTTAACCCACTGTAAGCTGGGTTGCCCCAATCACTCCACTAATTCTCAGCTAGGCCACTTACAATATTCCCATTGCTGAACTTCTCAGTACTTACAGGATATCTTAAAATTTGGTTTTTTTATACACATACACGCACACACACACACACACACACACACACACACACACACACACACACATATATTTTTAGAGATAGAATCTCACTTTGACACCAAGGCTAGAGTGCTGTGGCGTCATCATAGCTCACTGCAGCCTCGAACTCCTGGGATCAAGTGATCCTCCTGCCTCAGCCTTCTGAGTAGCTGGGACTACAGTTGCATATCACCACATCCAGTAGTTTTTCTTATTTTTTTGTAGAAACAGTGTCTCGCTATGTTGCCCAGGCTAGTCCAGAACTCCTGGCCTCAAGCAATCCCCCCAAAGTGCTGGGATTAAAGGCATGAGCCACACCAGGATATCTTAAAACTTCTGACACTGTTTCCTGCCCTATTCTTCTTGAAATACTCTCCTCTGATTTCATAATACCACACTCACCTGGTTTTCTTCCTACTTCTCTGAACATCCCTTCTCAGGCTCTGCTATGGGCTTGTTTTGCTTTTTCTATCTCTGTAATATTCTGCCAGAACCCTTCTTCCTTTTTCTCTAGAAATTTTCATCTACTCCAATGGCATAAATTCCCATTGGTATACTAATGACCTCCAAATCTTCACCTTCAGCCCAGGTGTCTGTCTGTCCTGAGCATCATGTCTGTATGTCCCATTGTTGTCTGGGTAGCTCCATTCGGTTATTCCACAGACACCTCAAACTCAACGTTTCCAGAACTGAGTTATAATCTCTAACCAATGCCCTCCCTGACCAAAGTTGTTCTGCATTTTTTTTTCAGTGAATGGTTTATCATCCACTGATTTGCCCAAAAGTAAATGAGTCATTTTTGTTGTTTCCCTCTCCTTCAATTCCCCATACCCAGTCATCAAACAGCCCTGATACCTGTTAGATATCTCTTGAATATCTATTTCTCTGCATCTCCACTGCCCCCTCTATATCAGGACTGCCTTCTCTCTCAGCTTGACCAACATAACAGACTTACACTGGTCTTTCCACCTCCACACTCACTCCCTTAAAGACTACACTCCACGGCGCTCCCTGGGGGAATTTCTAAGAGCACTTCTGTCTCAACTCAAAATCTTCCCATTGCTTCTCCTTGGTCTTAGGAAAAATTCCAAACCCTTCTATGTTTACATGACTCAGGAGCCTCGTCTCTTCACATTCTCCTCCAAACTCTAATCCTTAGTCTTACTGAACGTCCATTTCCTTAATATGCCATGTTGACTCTCATCTGCTCACCTGCTAATATCTTTTAGGTCAAAGCTTAGGAATCACTTCCTCTGGGAAGCCTTCCCCAGGTCTGGGGCGGGGGGGGACCCCTGCTCCATACCTCCACAGTGCCAGCTCTTCCCCCTCTTGCAGCTCACATCACATGACACTGTAATAGTCTGTGTGCTCATGTGATCACTGTAATCAGAAGATACGTTTTAGAAGAGTAAGTGCCAGGCACTACTCCATGTGCTCAGCATAGCACCTTGTACACAAAGATGTTCAAAAATATTTGTTGAAGCTGGGTGTGGTGGCTCATGCCTATAATCCTAGCACTTTGGGAGGTGGAGGCAGGAGGATCGCTTGAGGCCAAGAGTTTGAGATCAGCCTGAACAACATGGCAAGACCCATCTCTACAAAAAGTAGAATTATCCAGGCAGGATAGTGCACACCTTCTAAGTATCTGTAGTCCCAGATACTTACGAGGCTGAGGCAGGAGGATCGCTTGAGCCCAGGAGTTTGAGGCTGCAGTGAGCTATGATGATGCCACTGCACTCTGGCCTAGGCAACAAAGGGAGACCCTGTCTCCAAAAAAAATAAAAAAGTTGAATAATGAATGAACAAGCAAAAAGGGCTCTAAGAATAAGTTAATCTATACCTAGAAAATAAGGCATAACAAGAAATGGAATAGTATTCTCTTACCTTAAAAGGAATCCTAACTTTCCCTCCCTGATGTGCCTGATATCTCTGTTACCCTTCACAGCAAAATTTCTTGAGAGCTTTGGTAAGTCACTATTTCTACTTCCTCATCTCCCAATCTCTCCTCAACACGCTCCAGTCCAGGCAGGCTTCCACCTCCACCACTTGAAGGCAGCTAACCTGTGACAGCCACCAGCAAACCCTCTGAGCCCAACCCAGTGGGCACTTCTCTGTACTTATCTTACTTGGCTGCTCTGTGGCATCCAACACAGAGGACCACACCTCCTTCTCCAGACTTTCATCTAGGGGTCCCAAGCCATCGCACTCACCCGGCTTTCCTTCCTTGTTCCTGGCTACTCTTTCTCAATGTCCTTGCCTTGCTCCTCCTCTTCCACTTGCCCTCTAAACACAGAAAGACCCAAAAGGTCTGCTCTTGCTACATGCTCCATGGATGACCTCATCCGGTCCCTGACCAGCTCAGGCCACCTGCGCCCACCACAACGCAGCCCCACGAGCCTTCCTTTGCTCCGTGAATTCACCAAGCTTGCCTCCACCGTAGAGCTTTTCTTTGACCTATTGCCTCAGACTAGAATGCTTTTACCGAAGGACACCGCTTTGTGTTACTCAATCGCTCCTAAACTGTTCCTCCTCAGAAAGGCCTTCTCTGATCTAAAGAAGTCACCCAGGCACTCTGACATAAACCCATTTGAAGCTCCTGCATAACACTTACCATGTGCTGGTATTTTTCTTGATTACCATCTAGTCTAATTTAAATAGAAGCACCGTGGGCATGTGAAGCTTGTTGAAGTTGTTCACCTGAGCAGTCTCCTACCTAAATAAAATAGTGCTTGACACAAGGTAGCATCTCAGGAAACATTTGCTGCATGAATGAATCAACGAACAGATCTACCGATATTCATAAAACTCATAATTATGAGACGAAGTGGTAAATGTGAATTCACCTGTACTTTTGAAACATTCTGTTTTGAAGACATCAAAACCCCTGGAAGTTCTGCCAATAGAACATTCAGACTGCAGCAGAGATACACAGCAGAACTAGTTCTCACTATTAAACACCCTACTGAACTAAAGAAAAGGCCAATTCCAATGTTTTGGAAAGATGTTAAATGTTTCTCAGATTTGAGAAGGGCTGTTTGTGTTCTGCATTTGAGCCAGGAACCCTTCACCTCGTAACATGTCCCCGCTGAGGAAATTGGTCATCCCCTGCGCGGTAAAGGCAGGGACCAGCGCAGGACCAGTGAATGCTGCTCCACCCACGGACGAACGGCGAAAGCATGTGGCTTCTCTTTCTGCCCTGTTCCTCCCATGCTCATTCAACACGCGTCACCGCACAGACCCTCAGTGGCCCTAAGAGATTATTCATCCAGAATCTGATGTCTCTTCTCCAAAGACATACACACTTAGAACTTCAAAAATTCCATTTCTCTGATAAATCATTCATATGCTTTTATCCACCACTTTCAAATGACTCTAAAAATACCTAGTGGCAGTAAACTTTGGCTCTCATACATATTGAGAACAAAAAAATGCAGTTACCTTTTACCAAAATTCCCTGAATGATTTAGGAAAATGAAGTCATTCAGGGAAACTGTAATCACCAATGCTGAAATCAGATGAGGGAAGTAATGTCTCAAAGAGGCACATTTAGAATGACCTCCAACTTTCAGAGTGTTACATCGTACACTAAACCCACCAAATGGTTATAAATTAATATATTATATTAACTTCTTAGCTTTCTCATTTTCAAGGTAAGATTATTTTGAGTTTTATTTTTTCCTAACATACTACTTGAAGCTCTGAATAATTACACCTCCACCCAACACACACGGATACACAGAGGCTCAGAAAATCTTGTATCTCATGGGGCTAATTAAAAAGGATTTTTATTTCTATAAGGAATGAATGAGATCTTTGTTAACCCATTTTAACAAGACTCTAAATGACCCTGGATTTATCTTGCCCTAGTTTTCAAAATGTAACTGACCCAGAATAAAGTAAGCTTATCCCCAAATTCCTGGCAAAAACAGAACCAAAGTTCCCAGAAGCCAAAACTGTATATATTAATATAATCTAAGAAAAAAAAATTTTTTTCCTGAAAAAGCCACACAGTGTAAACACAAGAGTTCTTATTTTATTTTTCATTTAATTAGAATATTTTTAAGATTATGAGGCTTTATAATACCAAGGCAAACAACCTTCCAAGAAAACACAGTGAAACGTAGTGTCAGCTACTATGATAACAGGAACTTTCTGGAAGTTTTTATATTGTTACAGTACAACACTGATAGTCAGTGAAAGGCTATAAGTTGATTATTTTCTCAGGGTATAATAATCATCTCACAAGCCAAAACAGATCCCAGAGATAATTTGCTTTTATTCATAATAACTGAGTAGTCTGAATCGGTTAGGGAAGCAAAAGTATTACCTGCTAACACATGTCTTTTTCTTACTCTTCATTCATCATTTCCATCTAAATTCCACACTGGGAATTTTGCTGCAAAGGGCTAGATATTCCACCCAGAAGCCTTTTATTAATCCTGTTCCTCTTTCTAAGACTTCACATGGTTTCATCCACTCACAATCATAATAAGGTAGAATAGATTTTTCACTCAGAACCACGACACTAAAGCACTATTGAGCTCCAAAACCTCATAGACACATCTCACTGCCTCACGTCTAAAGGAATCATGCTTCCACCCTACCTGACAATTTTCGGAACATGGAACAGTTCTTCTAATGCAGAGTACGTTATAGACCTTTGTTTTTTTATATTGGAATGGCCACTCAGTTATTCATTATGCAATTGTTTATTGAAAGCCTAAAATATACACAAACATCATTGGCAATAAAGATACAAGAGTACTATATGCAGAGCGCCTAAAATGTACTTGGAGATGCTCAGGATTACTGAACGAAGTGATTTGCAAAAAAGAGAGGAAATTCAAGGATTAGAAATAATTACATAAGGCTCAGTAAGAAGACAACAAACTCCAGGGAAGTTCTGACCAAATTGTTTCATTTTTTACAGTGAGAGGAATATGTAACTCACCTTGCAAATAATGTTACATAGGGAAAATTTTTACTCTTCATCTCCCTAAAAGTGAAACACGAAAAGATAATCCAGATATTTTCCTTCCTATTTTGGTTGAATTTGTACGATAGATACCAAAATTAGGAACATGACCCTATCCAGTTAAAGACTTCAACTCATCTCATAAGAACGATTGATTATATTTGCACCCCAGGCTATTTTCTCACCTCACATGACATCAAGGCACACCTAGACTACGTGCTTCTTGAAGGTGCTCCCATTTATTTTCGTTTGTACCTATAACACCTAGCTCACTGTACATAGTTGGCACTCAGCGTTTACCAATAACTAAATAAAATTAAACATGGCGCCTCCATTAAGAAGCTTGTAACCTAACCCACTAAACAGAGATAACATTTAATGCTACTAAAAATAATACACAAATTGAAAGCCTCCCTTCAGATGGATACTCAGTAAATAATGAATAAATTTAAATGGAGTAATAACTCAACTACAGAGACTCACATTTCACTACTGGGCTCTACCAAGTAATGATATCTACGCAGACGATACAGGGGATTTTTTAATCTTTTAAAATATGTCATCTAGATGATAACGGTATTAATAAAACATATGAGCATTGTCTGAAATGACACAGCAAACTGGGCTGAATATGTTTTTATACAGGTTCGTGTAGATGGTTAACCATTCACCAGCATGTTGGCAGGACTGCGTGAAAGTTAACTCCTCCCATGGTGGCAAAGCTAACAGAATACACACTCCTTCCTGGTTCTGTGCCTAATTAACGACAGCATTCTATATCTGGATATTTCTGGATATTGTTTTTCTAAAGCATTGGACAACACTGTTTTTGAAACCAAAATAATTTTCGCTTCTATTATGCAAATTTATTATGTCCTATAGACCAACAAATTATATTTATTTGGTAAGAAAGAAATAGCTTAAATCTCAAATATGGAATTGCCTATAGTTGTCATTTAAAATTTCTCAAGAAATGATAAATGCTTGAGGTGATTCATATTCCAATTACCTTGATTTGATCATTATACACTATATGCCGGTATCAAAACATCACATGTACCCCATAAATATATACAACTATTGTGTACCCATAATAATTTTTAAAAAATTCTCAGAATGACTCCACCTAAGCTGCCGATTTCACTCATTACTATCACTTTCAAATGGGCCCTCCCCCGTGTCATGTTTTTAATCTTTCCATAGCACAGGAAGGTCTCAAGAGTTTTTTTATAAAGTACCTCTTATCTGCAACAATTTATTTTAAGCACATTGATATTAATAATATTTAATGGCCTTCTTATTTGATACTATTATACTTAGTAAAAACACATTAAATAAAATTAATAATTTGTATACTATACGTGTTACCACTATCATCCCAAACAGCTCAGTTTCAAAACCTTGGAGCCTCGCTACCTTATTCTCCACACTCAATAGTTGCAAAGTCCTGTGGAGTCTTCCCCATTAAAGTTTTCATATCTGTCCCATACTTTCATACTCACTGCTATAACCCTAGTCCAGGCAAACACTACCAACACCCAGATATTTGCAAATGCTTCCTAACTGGTTTCTCCAACTCTACTTTCCCGCCCTTTTCCAGTCTTCCTATAGCTCAAAGCCAGATTAATCCCCTAATCACAACTCTGACCTGTGACCACATAACTCTCACTGCCTAAAAGCAAAAACCCCAAAGGAGCTGGGTTTGAATTCAACTCCCTGAAGGATCTTAATATCAGAAATACTTCTGAAGGGATTCCTACTTTGGTCTCAAATTACATTGAATGGCAAAGAAAATCCCTTCCAACTTTAAAATCCTGTGATACTTTTTCCAACTTTACCCCTTACTACTTTCATAATCACATCCATCCAGTACTTCAGAAAATTGTTCCCTGGACATACCTTTCCCACCTGAAGGGCTCAGCAGAGATGTTTCAGACAAAATACACAGCTTCTGTTTT
Organism: Lemur catta; assembly: GCF_020740605.2. NCBI lineage: Eukaryota > Metazoa > Chordata > Mammalia > Primates > Lemuridae > Lemur > Lemur catta. The sequence goes on from NC_059128.1 coordinate 34,125,306, forward strand.
CTTATGATAAAAGGGAAGGAAGCACCTATCGCTTTGCCACATAAGAAACTCAGATGGAAAGATTTGAAGGAATTCTATAATGGACATCTTGGTAAAGCAAATAATTTTTAAAGACAGCCATTTATTTATCATTTTAATAGCCTGACTTTCCATATCTCAAATTTATCTAAAATGTGGACCATCCAGAGTCATAAAAAATGCACTAAACTAAAATAAATTCCATTTTTTACACGAACCTGCTCAAATTCATACATATCATTCCTTTCTCTTCCTAACCATCCAACCATTGCAATGCTATTTGCCTCACTAGATGTGGAGAACATAAACATCTACCTACAAAAACTACTCTCAAAATCCCTTCATAAAGATATTTTCTCAAGTATCACACAAAGGATGAACAAAAGGAAAGATGAAGTCACCTGCTTATTGCCCTCCTCTATGAATTTCAGCAAAGCACTTCTTGATTTCCAGGCCTTGATTTCCATATGGAATATCTGCTTTTGTAACATATCAGTGATGAATCATCACATTGCAATTCAGACATTTTAATATTTTCTTGAGTGTATTATTCTCAGGGTGTTGCCACAATTATTTCACCTTAGATTAAGTTTTTGATAAAGTTAATTAGGCCATTCTATCTGCCTCTAAAAAACATTGTGAAACAAAGAGAAATAAAAACTTTCTTAGGAGCAGTGATCCTGAGCCTCTCATATTACATGAAATCTCTTCTCATATTACTCCAAGGATCACTGAGCACATGTGAATTTTATGAAATGCAGGTCTACTTACATGGTCTACAAAGCCAAATGCTTTTAAGACCATTGCCAACAGCCTTCAAGTCAGTAATACTTCACGTAGATAATATCGCCTATCAATTCTTTTTTCCCAAATAGCTAATAATCCTGTCATGAAACCAAAACTGCCTTTAGAAATATATACAAGTTCCTTCCTTCTTATTTTCTTTCTTTCCTTTCTTCCTTCTTTCCTCTCTGCCAGTCAGCCTAAGCCCAACAACATTGGTTGAAAGAATCATTTATAAGTTCACTGATAATAATGTGGAACTTAACTTTGGGAAATCTATTCATTTCACAGTTAAGCCTTCATTTTACAGGCATGGGAACTTCTTGGTTGATATCTCGAGGGTACCTGGCTAATGTGAGCAGAACTTGCTCAGTGTCAACTTGACGACAGTACAGTATTGGCTTTCCATTTCTTCCCCTATGGAGCAATGCATACAGCACCACAATCCTCTAAATACATCATGAGAGTAAATCATTCAGACTGGCTAGTGCATAAATATATCACATTTCCATTGCAAAACAGCCCATACTAGTCTCCTATTGTAAAGCAGATTGCGTAACCTCATACAATTCAAAACATGCTATATAAGAAACCACTCACTTCTCAGTAACTTGCTAATTATTTTGAGCTACTAATGAACCCCAGATCACCAGTGTTACTTGAAGATGCCCATTCATACTGTGGATGTAAAAGTTTGCTATGGATTAAAAAGGATAAGGCTAAGATTCAATGAATTTTCCAGAGAAAGTTTTTAAGGAAATTCCCTCTTTCAAACTGTTCTTTGAGATGTGTCAAAGAGAGTGGGATGCAATAGAAAAAGGTCCTCCAAGTTAAAACCCAGCCACGCTGCTCACTAGCTGTGTGACCTCTGGGAAAGTAATTCAGTCTTTCTGAGCCACAAATTCTTTCTCTGTTCCTCAAAAATTTAAAAATCGACCTCACAATGTGGGATCAGATGAGATGATACATGCAAAAGTGCTACCTAAGCTAGAGCACGCTACATAACAGAAGCTCACTCTGTAGTGGGGAAAAACATTATTTAATATGTATAATAATTATAATACTATAAATGCTCAAATAGACACTATGGGAGAACAGAGGAGGGAGTATGTTATCTCAGCCTAAGAGAGAGTAGGGCACACAGAGGAGACGGAATCTAATTGGCCTGGGATGGATGAAGGAGGGATGAGGGATGGCTGAGGGGGATTTCTGGGGCTGGAGGAGAAGCTAGGGAACATACAGGGAAACAACCTAAACAAAAGGACATGGTGGGGGGTGGGTATGGTCTGCAGGGCTGGAGCACAGGGTGCTTATAGGGGCATGGTGGGAGATAAGGGCAGAGACAAAGCTCCATATCAGGAAAAGCCTGTAAGCCATGCCAAGAAGTCTAGACTTTATCCCAGAGGTGATGGGAAGCCATAGAAAAGAAATGTCAGAATGAAAACACTAGACTTTTGGTTATAATTTTTTCCTATATACCAAGAGGTTTCTACTCTAGCTGTGTGCTCCTGGACAAGAAATACTTTGAGACATAGATTTTGACTGTAAATATGTAAAAAGAAATGATTAATCTGATGCCTTTACTGAGTCCCTACTCTGTATTAGGCACTATGGTAAGCTCTTGGCATATATTAAATTGTTCATCTTCAAAACACAGCTGCAACGTGGGCATTATCATCCACATTTTACAAATGAGGAAACTGAGACTTGAAGGATCAAATCTCTTGTCCAAGTTCAAAGAACAAGTAATTGGCAGAACCAGCATTAGAAATTACATTTACCTGAGTATGTAACTGCAAGCCAAAACTTCACCTGCAACCAAAACTTCGCAGAAAAATAAGAACATTGATTTTTTTTTTCAGTTAAGTTAAATGAAAGCTTGATTCCAACTATGTATGAATATTATGACATTATTTTTTAAGTTTTTACTGGAAGTTTTTTAAGTTCTTGCCTCAAGTATTATTTATTACCTCTCAACAATTTCAGTCTTTCTTACTCTATACAAATGAGACAAAAATTACTTTTAAAAATACTGGTACACATAGATATAGTCTATTCAAACAGCTATTAATTTCTTTCTCAACCCCAAAGCCAAGAAGCAAATCATTCAAAACTGATTTTTAATTAAAAGGAAAATATCAGAAAGAAAGTCATTTTGCAATCTTTATTGTAAGTGACTCAAAATGTATGACTTTAAGTAACATTCTAAAAATGTACCCAACACAAAATTTAAAAAGTATTGCATAACACTGTCCATAATCTTAAAATTATTTTAAAATACATAGTTTCACATTTTCAAACATTTGCCATAGCCTTATTTCTTTTATACTAGCGAATTTTACTCAATTCCAAGATTTACTTTATCAACAAAAGTGGAAGATCTAGCGGCTAATGAATTCTCAAAATACAAAACAGATACTGCCAAGCTCCACAAAAAGCACTAACAACAAAAACTGATAGTACTTATATACATGCACACATGATGCATGTGATTGGAAAGGTCATTCATTTATAATATTACTACTCTTCCTTTCTATTACGGCACAGTAAGAGTGTGTATTTAAAAGAGGTTATGCAAGAAGATACAAAGTAAGTACAAACAATGCCAAGTAAACTACGGTTAACTATTTACTTTTCATTGCAAATAAAATACACAGTATCAGAGTAAGAAACTGGAGATACCAAATCCCTTCCAGGTATCACCTACTTTCTTAGAGAGCTGAGATAGCAGTAAAAAAAATTTAAGTGTACTGAAAGGTTTCTACAGTTGGAAAAACACAGATATATTAAAAATCCCCCTAAGAGACAGACAGCAATATGATCTGTGACTAGATGAGGACACGGTTTCCACGGTTTCTGCAGGTGCTACCCTACCCAGTCCGAATTACCTTGCAGTGAAATATGGAGATCGTCAATGCCCAAGGACACCTGCTCATCTTCCGTGGGAAGCACAGGACTAGATGCCATGCTTCGACTCAATGGAGCTTATATCTTGTCCATCTCAGTCAAAGAAGTAAACTGAAAGTGAAATGGATAAATGTTCATTAGTAACTTTGCAGCTCTGCATTTCTAGTAAACAAGCATTGCCAGAAAACAGCAGCAGCCAAAAGCTACCCTCCGAAACAAGTATGGCTTTCTAGTGAGTGTTTCCACAGTCCATGAAGAGCAAAGCAACTACGCCTTCTTTCTGAATTATAATCAAGATTTTGCCCTGTGACCTATTCATGCCCTTTAGAGTTGTTTTCAGAACTCCAAAAGAACTAGCACTGTGGCCTGTGGCCTCTACACTAGTGGGGAAAAGGAAAGTTATGCGATTACATTTAATAATTTGTCTAGAGGAAGTAAAGTTGATACAAACTGATATCTTAGGCGTTGGTGTATATGTTGTTGTTAACCTTCAAACCTGCAAGGATTTTCTTTAAAACTTTTTTTAAACTTAGTTCCTTTTCTGCTCCATAAATGTTGCCATTTACTGGAAACAATAAAAGCTGAGCCTACATAGCTTGCAAAGTGAAACTAAAAAAACTAATATTATCAAAAGAATATTTTGATGAGGTATCTATTATATTGAATTATTTTCCCAGGGGCTTATTGTTCCCATGAACACATTTTTCCCCCTAGCCCCACCTTGACTCTTAAAGAATCCTTCCAGTAAGAGTAATTTTTATTCTATAACTCTTAAAAAGCACTGATTCACAAATGCATATGTCACTATTAGTTTCTGGGGGCTGAGAATAAAACACTGACTTCTCTGACCATACAGAGGGTAAAATAACAAAATAAAACTAACCAAACAAAACTATAAAAGGTATTAGGAGATGGACAAAGGAATAGATAAATGTATAGCTTCGTGATCAAGCAAGTATTGCAAAATGTTAACGTTAGAATCTATGTGTTAAATATATAGGTGTTCACCGTAAAATCCTTTAAACTTTGCTGTATACTAGAAATTTTTCATAATAAAATGCTGGGAGGAAAACTAAAAATAAATCAATCCAAGGCCAACAGCTAGATATAATCAATCACAGTAAATATTAAATAAACCACTTTTAAAAATGGTCATTACACAGTTCATGCTACAGCATGACTACAAAAATCTATCAATCCTGTTTATCATCAAATATCTTTTATTATCTCTCCCATGGTTCACCATTAAAGATTTTACCTATCAAATAAGCTTTACTAATTAATGATTAAGTTGTTTGTCCTCCGGATTAAGATGACTCAGAACTAGCCTGAGGCGACAGTGTTGCTGTACTGAGCAACACTGTACTGTACTGAGTTGATACAATTCTAACCAAAAGGGAAGGCTGTTCATTAGTTCATGGTGAGGCTAGGCAGCCCCATGACTGATAAAGTTACAAATGTCCTTAGCTTAGTGATATACTGAGGACCTCCGCCACCCCTTCCCATACCCTAGGGCTCCTGACCCAAAGTACTTCTTCATTTTGACGGGAGAAAAACTGAATTTCACAATGAATTTCCTAAGGGCACCCATTATTCCATGACAGAGCTATTAAAAAAAACAAAGAGAATAATAACAATAGTAGCATAGTAGCAACCACTTCTATACACAGCACTTACTCTATATAGGCACTGTTCTAAGCACTTTGCACATACAATCTCCTTTAATCTTTATAACAACTGTATGAGTTAGGAACTATAATTCTCCCCATATTTGAAAGGTAAAACTGAGATGCACAAATATGATATACAGTTGTCTAAGGACATACAGCTAATAAATGATGGAGCCAAGACTTGAGTCCAGATGATTTTGGCATCAGAATTCATGCTCTAACCCAACACAGGATGGTACCTCCTAGAGCTAGCAAAAGTTTGCCATATGTTATTTATCCTTGCTTTCATTCATTTACTCAGTAAGCATTTATATTGGGTTAGCGTCTCCTCTCAAGAAATTCAATCTTCTGAGAATGACAAATGAACACAATATTAAGCAAAATCCTCTAAGATTATGGTACTGCCCACAGCATGTTAGGGGCCGGACCACAGCGCTCTGCCACCACCCCGCACCCCATCCATGGACAAATTGTCTTCCATGAAACTTGAGAGGGCAGCCACAGCAGGAGGTGAGCAGCGGGCAAGAAAAGGTTGGGGACCACTGCTCTAAGAGACGTATGTAGAGTGTACTCTGGAAACAAGGGGGAGGGCACGCCCCATCACTGGAAGCTGGAAATGGATGTGGCTGTCAGGAGTTGCAGTGGACTGAATTCTTATGTCCGCCAAAATCCATAAGTGGAAATCTATTCCCCAGTGTGACAGTATTAGAAAGTAAGGGCTTTGGTAGGTGATCCTCACTAATGGGATTAGTCCCCTTAGAAAGAGGCCCAAGAGAGATTCCCCATCCCTTTTACCATGTGAGGTCTAGTCAGGCCCTCACTAGACACCAAATCTGCTAGCGCCTTGATCTTGGACTTACAAAACCCCACAACTGTGGGAATTCGATTTCTGTTGTTTACAAGCTACCCAGTTGATGGTATTTTATTATAGCAGCCCAAACAGACTAAGACAGGAGTATACTTAATATAAAACAGCATTTCACCCCAAATAATCCCATTAACGTTAGCATTATTTGGATGGTACCTTGAATTTGGTAAGAATGTCTCTGAGAGTAGTTACTACCACTCGATATTAATCAAATATAAAGGATTAAACAGAGGAGAAAGAATCATTTATCATATTTATATTAAAAATAAAAATACAACAATAAAGACAAGTTGATAACCAGAGAATCAAGAAATATTCCTGTTCTAAACTGGTATGTGGGTTTCACTGGATTGTACATTAAAGTTGTAGGAAAACACTGGGTGCTGTGGTTCGTGCCTATAGTCCCAGATATAGTCCCAGGAGGCTCAGGAAGGCAGATCACTTGAGCTCAGGAGTTCAAGGCTAGACTGGGCAAAATAGTGAAATCCCATCTCTAAAAAAATTTTTTTAATAAAAATTAAAGAATACAGTTGTAGGGAAAAAAATTAGATAAAATGACAGCCCCCCCCAAAACAGTCTAGACCTTAAAATAACTAGATATCTGAGAAGTTTCTGTTTTTGACCATGAAAAAGTATTAGCAAAGTCAAAAAATATAAATTATAATTTTTTATTTCCTAGCAAATTTCTTAGAGAATCTAAAATGTTCATCAAAAGTAAAACCACACTTTGAAGACTGAATCAACTGGAAGTGCTAAGTGATTAACTCAAGTACTACTGTCTTAGTACAGTTATTTATCAAAACATGCTACAGGCGTCATGAAGATGTGACTGAAGACAATTTCTGATGACATTTCCAACACAGTAGTTTTTGGTGAGAAACAGGGAGAAACCATTGACATTTCCAGAGAGGAGTTTACTTGTCAAGCAGGGCCCATGAAAAACTGGAACAGAGTACAGAAAAAAAGTTTAGAGAGATTTCTCAAGATCTGAATTGAGAAGCTAGAAAGACTATGGAAACAGAAGGCAGAAAGAGGAGTGAGGGTTTGGCCAAGAGCTCCTGTGAGTCACAGAGGTCACTGTTAACCAAAAGCCCTGGGACTACCCTTACACTGCGTTCTGACTCCCCTGAGGGGAGCCCGGGAGCTGCGGCCTTGGGTAAATCCCAGCCCAGAAGAGACTGTTCCCAGGCACAACTCACAGCTTTCCTTTTCCCTTTCAAATACAAGTTATCACAATCATGTAACAAAGCCAGGGTTTAGATTAAAACAAATGAGACTATTCTTAAAAGTAACATCTTCAGGAACATAACCAAAGGTTGGATGAAGAATTAATGTAGTGGCATTAAAGCTTCTAAGGTCAAGTGGAATTGTGTTTTAAAAATTCATGTAAACTAATACATAAACTTTTATAAATGGCATGAGCTATTTTGAAATGACTGTGGTTTGCTTATACGATATTGCTTGATAGGCCTGTGGTATCTCCAAAACCTCAAAACACTAATAAATTTCCCTTTTTAAAAGAAATCTTGGCATTTACTCCAATTATTAGAACGTTTTCAACTAAAGAATGAAATCTGAATAGAGATCATCTCAAATGAAAAGGGATTATGGGTGCTTTTTATTTTCTTCTTTTTGCTTATCTGCATTTTCAAATGATGAATATATATTTCTGCTGAAATAAGAAAAACATTTTTGCTTTTATTTTAATGAAATGACAAAAAAATGGGGAATAAGGTATTACTTATGGCCGGGCATGGTGGCTCACGTCTATAATCCTAGCACTCTGGTAGGCCAAGGTGGGAGGATTGCTTGAGGTCAGGAGTTCGAGATCAGCCTGAGCAAGAGCGAGACCCCGTCTCTACTAAAAAAAAAAAGAAAGAAAGAAAGAAATTAGCTGGACAACTAAAAATACATAGAAAATATTAGCTGGGCATGGTGGCCTATGCCTGTAGTCCCAGCTACTCGAGAGGCTGAGGCAGGAGGATCACTTGAACCCAGGAGTTCGAGGTTGCTGTGAGCTAGGCTGATGCCATGGCACTCACTCTAGCCTGGGCAACAAAACGAGACTGTGGTTCAAAAAAAAAAAAAAAAAACAGGTATTACTTAGTTCTGATTCAGTTCTTCAATCCATATGCTATAGAACTTATACATCTGTATCTTCATAATGAAAATACCCTCCTAAAAGAACAAAATATTTTAAAAATTCTCTGAGTTTCTCAGAAATTTTCAGAAAATACTTCCAAAAGCCTTTTTGGTAGCTCAATGGGTCTTTCATTTTCTCATTATTAGATAGTTTGTTAATAGGCCCTGTCAGTCGAACAGCAATTGGAAAATCACTTTGTCAATAGTTAGAAAAAAGCATCTATCCTATCTTTAAAGGTTGATCAGGCTGGATACAGTGGCTCATGCCTGTAATCCCAGAATTTCAGGAGGCTGAGGTAGGAAGATCGCTTGAGGCCAAGAGTTTGAGACCAGCTTGGGCAATACAGCAAGACCCCACCTCTATTCCTTATTTAAAATTTAAGAAAAACAATGTTCATGATAAGGTGTGTCATAGCAGGATGTAGTAAATACATTCACGTATTTCCTTAACAGAGTGATTTAAATGGCAGCCTTTTCCCTGGGCTGTCCCCCTTGTTCTTTTACTAATCTTCAGCTATGCCCTGTTTTTTATGGTCCACCTAGGAAGTCTTAAGGATCTCCCTTTTGTCAGTTAAGTTACAGAGCTATTCCTAGAAACTGACAGTTATTAACTTTGATCTACTTACAAACTCACAGCAGAAAGCTGGTGAAACATTTGCAGTAAGTTTCTTTATCTTTTCCCCATAAACTTTTCCTAACTCTGTTATTCATCCTGTAGTCATCATTTGACCAGAAGCAATTGGTGCAAATTCCCAGGCCAGGTGATTTATAAAGTCCACTCTATTATCTCCTCCCAGGCACTTTGTTCTTATAATGACCACCACAAAATACCAGAATGATCAATCCTATCTATTCACTACATGTTTAGAAATAAACATGTAACAATTCTCAGGTTATGATGCCACTGGGCTTGCAATCTCATGACGAAGCAGTGTCACTCACCAGCCAATACCAACCATGCCGCTAAACTACCCACCTAAACCATGATCATCCACTTCCCTAAAAGAGCCTTCTGTTGACCTTGACCCAGTCCTGATGCACTCAACTGCAGTGTCCGTGGCTACAGAGTGAGAACAATACTTTTCTTATAGAGTGGTTGTTGGAATGTAATGAAAAAGCCCACGAAACTAAAAACGACATAACAACTCACATTCATTGAGCACTTACTATAAGAGACACACTACACTATAGAAAGGATATTTGTTATAATCTGTGAAATACATTTACTGGGATTATCCCACTTCTTAATCAGCAGTAAAAATTAAAAGCTAGTCATGACACTAAAACAAAGAGTAAAAAAACTTAAGGATGAAAACTTCCAAAGCTGCAAAACCTGATGTGTGAAATCAGTGCAGATCCAGAAAGCTCCCCACATGTTATCTGATTGCCCTCACATGAGTACTTTAAAGTAGTCAAAATTCACAGACACAGAGAGTGGAATGGTGGTTGCCAGAGGATGGGGAAAGGAGTGGAGAGGTAACTGTTTTAATTAACTTCTGATTAAATGTTAATTGTCTAATGGATATAGAGTTTCAGTTTTACAAGATTAAAAGTTCAGGAAACAGATGGTAGTGATAGTTGCACAACAATGTGAATATACTTAGTACCACTGAACTATACACTTAAAAATGGTTAAGATGGTAAACTTTATGTTATGTGTATTTTACCACAATTTTTAAAAAAAAGTTCTGAGAGAAAACTACAGTTTATATCCAACTAAAGTATGAATCAAGTGTTAGGGTAGGAAAAAGTCATTTCCTGGCACGCAAATCTCCAAAAAATGCATGTCCTATGCACTCACTCTTAGAAAGCTACTGGCTGGAAGCTGAGCAAGGTGTGCACCTATAATCCTGGCTGCTTGGGGGCTTGAGACCAGCCGTGGCAAAATAGCAAGACCCTCCCGTCTCAAAAGAAAAAAAAGCAAGCAAGCAAGCAAGCAAGCTAATGGTGGGGTTACTTTACTCCAACGAAATAAGAGAGTAAACAAGATGGATGGAAGTATTCTAAGGAAATAAAAAACTAAAAAACTGAAAGTGAGAAAAACAGGGACTGGGAACTGAATACAGGAGAAATAAGGGGCAATTCCCTGGACAGTCCTGCAGCAGACGAGGCAGGAAAAAGGCAGGCTCTGGGAGAGGCCTGTTGGAGGGAGGATAAAATGGGGAGGAGGAAGGTGAAGACAGGAAAGGGGGAGCCGATGGAATGAGGGGGGCACAGATTGCTGCCTCCGTGAGGTTGAAGAACTGTTTGAGCACTTCAGGAAATAAGCTACAGGCACTGAAGGCTGTGGTCAGAGGGTATCTGAATGAGTGATTTTCAAGATGGAGTGGGTCCTTGTAAGATAGAGTTCCCACTTGGGGTCTCAGAAACTTTTTTTTAAAGCTATTCCTCCATTCATTCCACAAAGAATTTGTGGTTTGCAAAAGACGTTCACCATTCTTCTGGGTGGAAATGCTGAGAAATCCTGAAGGGGAGAAGAATGAAGGGAACTGTCATCAGATGGCCTCATTTTTCTCGGGGAAATAAGAAGTAAGGTCGTCTCTCAGGAGCAGGGGAGCAAGGGTGGGGGCGAGTCCTTGAGAAATGCAGGTGCTTGGAACAGGCCACAGCGGAAAACATGAACAAACTGACCGGAGAAGCACACAAGGCCTGGGGGGGACTGCCGAAGGCCCACTGAGGCCAGACCAGCACTCGAGGTCCAAGGTTTGCCCAGGAGGGCTCGGGGATGCTGATGCTCAAGAAAAGCGGCAACTGCTGGTGACTTAATAAATTTCTGCCAACTAAAAAATGCTCAGAATCGCATATATATACAAGGAGACATGTTCGAGAATGTTCAGGGTAGAACCGTTTGCAACAGAATAAAGTGAAAATGCTCCAATCCCATCAGCAGGAGAATGGATACTGCAGTGGATTCGTACAAAGGAAGACTGTTCCACAGCTAAAACAAACAAACGACCAGTATCAGCATGGACGTATATCAAAACTGCAATGTTGGGGCAAGGGAGCAAGTGCAATAATAGGATAGCTGTATTGCAAAGGCGTTTATGCACTTTATGTAAATTTCAAACACACACATGCATACATATACAGTAAAAGGACAAAAACATGCTAGGGGATGGTACACACCAATTCAGAAACTGGAGCACAAAGGACTGGGAGACAGAGACTTCAGTTACACAGTTAACTTAGTCAACACCTAAGCAGGGAGTAAATGGTGAATGCTTAAAATATTCATTATTAACATTCTCTCGTTGTGATAGAGTTCTACTTAAGTTAGAGAGAAGTGAGATGAACTGGTTGAAAGAGCACCAGATTTAGAGTCAGAAGAATTCGGTTTAGTCCCAGCGCCTGAACTGACCACGTGGCCTTGGGCAATCATTCAGCCTCTCCAAGGTCCCGTTTCTTCATCTGTGAAATGAGGATAATGATTTTGTCTGGGCCAGCTCAAAGACTTTCAGACTCCTGCCAAAGAATCTAACCTCAAGTTCTCTGCTGCACTTTTAAAAACACTGGATTACAAGAAACAATATTCATGGAGGAATGCCTGAAACGGTTAGAGTCCACCCATTCCTGGATGTTGTCTTTGGATCCCGTCCAGCCGACGTCAGGGAGCTGTGAACCTGAACTGCATTGTTCTAGCCCCTTGGAGAACTGCTTTCATTAAAATGTATTCTGATGGGATCCCGTAAGCTGCACTGTGCAGGATGTTATAGGAAACAGTCAAGAGAAACCTGCCATTGTACTCTACACAGTTCAGGAGTACACAGCCCATAAACCAGTGTTCCTTTTATGAGAACACGCTGTGGAAAATTCTCCCAGTCTCATACCAAGAAAAACTGTGATCCTGAGCATCTACTCTTTCAATCTAATGACCATGTTATTTTTATAAACAAGGTTTCCCTCTCTGTTTTGGCTGCAATCAATCACCCATCTCAACTACACATGATTTTATAGAAAATAAGGTGTTTTATCAGTTGCCATATCCGTCCATTTTTATTTTTCCTTCACTCCAATATCCCCATCTATTTTTTTATTCTATTGAATTTTATACGTCTCTATAAAGTACTTCAAACTTTCCCTGGAATAAGAGAAGGTACAAATAAACTCACTCACATTCTGTAAGGACTAGATGAGATAACATATGAGGCATGCTGAAATTACAAAATGAGATAAAAATGTAGATGTCATTTATTGGTAAGAAAGAAAAAATTGGTAGTGGAAAATGGAAGTTTATGTGCTTTCAACAAATGAGATTATCTTAATATTTCTCAATGCCATATCACTCAAGGACAGCTAGATTCTAGTTCTAAGCTCTAGAAGAGGCCTAATTTGTAGACAACACGCTAAACCCTACACAAAGCAGATGAATGACTTGGTGACCTACTCCCTCACTTCTACCAGGTTCTGCTTGTTCCTGTCCCATCGCTCTTGTCCTAAGCACATGTCACGATAGTCTGAGTCCCACAGAGACCCTGAATCAATAGAGTCTTGCCTAGAAGCAATGGATTATTGGTGTTGTTTCCAGGGCAGTGTGGAACAGTGAAGGGGGTAGCGAGAAGGTAAAAGGACTTATTATTCATAAGAAAAATATATTCTTAAGAATTCTTTATAATTAAAAATATTTTTTTAATGATTTTACTCCTGTGAATACACTCTCACTCTGCATCTCCCTCCTATCTCCTCAATCTCCTCCCTCTGGGAGCCAGCAGTCCTGGCTCTGCAGTGCAATTTTATCCCTCTCTGCCCCAGCTCCCTCCACTCCAGCAACCCAAACACAAACTACTCCATAAAATGCCAGCCCATCAAAATGAAAAAAGACCATCTTAAACATGACATACATTTTCAAAGAGCTATAAAAACCATCTTATCTTAATACAAGTTATTTAAACTTTCCAAATACTGAAAAGACTCGAGTAATTAGGTCAGCCGGGTCACTCAATTCAGCTTTAGCTGAATTGATCTTCCCCAAAGAAGTAGCCGTGTAACTAACAAACAGATCACTTAGCTCTGGTACCCACTCCAGGAATAACTGCAGCACTTCAAGCTGGCTGCAGCCCTCAGTCCCATTGCCTAGTTCTCGTTAGACCCTTCCTGGCATTTTAAGCTGGAGTATACTGCCTACGTCCCCACATCAGTTTAGAGGCTGTAGGTCCTACATGTTAGCTTGACCGGCTCACATGAGCAATCCATTCCTTAGACGCTCCCACACTGAGCCTATTCTGGCCCCAAGAAGCAGGATCCTTGGCCCTGGGTCGTCTCCAGATTCCAGATTCTGGCTTTTTCAGAACAGACTGTTTGCTGTTGGATCCTTATTGAACATAGTGTATGGGAATAGATGTTTGAAGAAAGATTAAAAGAAGGAACAAACATATAAACTTCAAACTCCTGGACTCAAGTGATCCTCCTGCCTCAGCCTCCGGAGTAGCTGAAACTATAGGCGTGAGCCACAACACGCGACTAATTTTTCTATTTTTTGTAGAGACAGGGTCTAGCTCTTGCTCAGACTGGTCTCGAACTCCTGGCCTTAAGCAATCCTCCTGCCTCTGACTCCCAAAATGCTAGGATTACAGGTGTGAGTCACCACACCCGGCCTTTCTCCCATTTTTAACAAAAAATTTTTTGTCCCCAAATGGTCACAATTCTTGGCCACAGGAAAACAGAACTGCCCTCAAATGTCTTCCTGGATGTACTTTAAGGTAAAATGTCAATTTCTACTTGTAATGATTTCCACCTCCTGCCCCTAGGGTTATCAAGGTTTCAAGAAGAACTTTGGTCCCGAACTATTCTGGAAAAAAAAAAAAGAGGTTGGGGGAATGGTAAAATCCTGTTAAATTTACAAAGCTGAACTAGTCCTTCTGAACTGTGCTCAAAATGGTTGCACATACAACTGGCAAAATTCTGAGAAGAAAAATGACCGAAACATTTGGGGAAATACATGCACAATCTCATTGTGATTGTTACAGTATTTTTTTTTTTTTTTTTTGAGACAGTCTCTCTCTGTTCCCTGGGTCAGCCTAGCTCACAGCAACCTCAAACTCCTGGGCTTAAGTGATCCTCCTGCCTCAGCCTCCCAAGTAGCTGGGACTACAGGCGCTCACCACCACGTCTGGCTAATTTTTTTCTATTTTTAGTAGAGACGATGTCTCGCTATACTCAGGCTGGTCTCAAACTCCTGAGCTCAAGCGATTTTCCTGCCTCGGTCTCCCAGAGTGCTAGGATTACAGGCATGAGCCATGGCACCCGGTCTTATAACAGTGTAACAGTGTTTTTGTCAAGTGTTTTAACCTAACTGTACAAGCATTTTTACACACGTTTCTGTTGTGTGGCATTTCCCCACTGATGGATTGTTATCTCTAAAATTCCAACTACTAGTCTTTCCAACACATTTAAAAGAAATATCTCTAAATTTGAAATGTTTGACAGCAAATACTTAACGACAGCCAAAAATACGTTAGCTGTTAAAACGAAAAGTTTGCTTCTGAAACAAAGTATTTCTTCAGAAAAATATTTGCCAATTTTAGTGGCAACTGCAGAGATACTTTCACACACAGATATTAATTTATTTTTTAAACAGGGCAAAGGCAAAGTGATTTGCTTTTTCCTTTTGGCCCTCATTACTATAACTGACCCAAACTATACATGCTTTTATCAACCGAGGCACCAGCTGTTGCCTGGCCAGGGACCCGTTTTCTCTTTAACTGTGTTCCCTTATAGAGGAAATTAGCAAAATTAATCTTTTCAGATAAGAGTCTGTTTTGCCTTATAATGTCCAGGATCCACTACAGCCCTGAATCATATGTATGCGTCTGTGAAGGGGACCCGAATATGTCATCCCAAAATAGTCCTCTTTGGCCTAAGGATTATTTTGAGCTGAAGGCAACTGAGAACAGCAGGACAAGCTCTAAAAACAGGGCTAGTTTCCCTTTTGTAAAGGAAATTTACATTTACAAAGGAAATTTCCATTTGTAAAGGTGTCTCCCACTGCAGTACCACAAAGAGGAGGATGTCTCTTAACAACTCCTATTAATGGAGAAGGGACGTCTATCTCCAAAAAACCTTACTAAACAACTCTTGTATACCACACATTTCCTAAACACCTTCCCATAACTTACACCCCTTCTCCTTTGTCTACCTCCTTTTCCACACTTTGTCATCCTCTGGCTGGTATGTAGGCCCCCAAATTGTGCTGTATTTCTTTGTGAACTTCCGCGCATATGTAAGTAATTAAAGCTGTTTTTTCTCTTGTTAATCTCTTTTGTCAGTTTAATTGGCAGGGCCGCTGAACCTAGGAGGGTTTTTCCTCCTCTATGATTGCTTAAGTTTCTTGCTTAATTTAGAACCTTTCTGACCCAATTTTATTCTAGCACTAGAGCGTAAGATAAATAATATAAAAACATGGACCAAGTTCATGGGGAGTCAGGAGTTCCAAGTGAGTCAGTATTAATTCATTCATTTAACAAATATCAATTGAGCGCTTACTATTTCCCAGGCACTGTATCAGGCAGTGTTATGCAACGATGAATAAATGGCAAATGCTTTCTAGAGGCAGGAACAGGGAGCTCAGGAAGCACAAACAGCAGTAACTGACCACCTAGGGAAGTCCAAAAAAAGTGAAACTTGTCATCACAGGCAGAAAAGGAAAAGGAGTAATTTCTATCTTCCTACCATCAAGCTTTCCCAGCTAACGCAGGCAGGACCTAGCAAATGTGGATTGGGAGATGGGCAGTCTGGCCAGGACAAGTGAGCCTCGTCGAATTAGAAATCATTGACAAGTGCAAAAATAAATTTGTTCCTCTCATCCACAGTCAAGGCTGAGAAAACTATAACTCAAAGTGAAGGCCTCAGCATCAAAGTTTATCTCTGGCCTTCTCCTGCCCTCCCATCTCTCACTCCTCATTCCCCCCAGAGGCAAAGCCACAGAAACTAGAATCCCTCTTCCCCAAGGTGGGTCACAGAAACCAAACCCCTTGCCCTGAAGCCAGCCATAACACCTAAAAACCTCTTTCCCCACCTTTCTGTGTAAGAACTGGCCATGAAGAAATTCTCTGACCTACCTTGCTGATAAGTCATAAGACCCCCAGCATTCCAGAGACGGGTCCTGCCCCATTCCTGGATGGATGGAACGCTGCACAGAGAGGCCAAGAGTCTGAGTAGATGGCACAGGGCCTGCTGGGGTTCCCGTCAGTCTATTACTGTCACGTCCTACCCTTTCATCCAATCATATTTCTACACAGCGGTCCATGCCTCACCCACCTTAGCATAATAATGGAGAGCTCACTGAGTCTTTGGGCCTTCATTCTGAAGGCTCCAGTGTCAGCTAAGAAAGTTATAATTAAAGAAATATGTGTGCTTTTCTCTTGTTAATCTGTCCTTTGTTATAGGAATGTGGGGTGTGACCCTGGTGATGGGTGAGGAGGTATCACCCCTTTCCTCCCCTACACCACCACCACAGGGCCAAGGATTAAGAAATGTATCCAGGTATTTTTAGAGAATGAAAAAAATCCTTTAAATTACATATACTATAATTATAAAAAGTCAAACTATTGTTCACATTTGCTTTCTATAAAATGGCACATATACTGTATTTGCTTTAAAGAGGATTTTTGTACTATAACAGTATTTAATAATATGTGTTTATTCAAGTTATTTTAAATGTTACAGAAACTAAAAGAATAAGCTGTATCCATAGCCTCACCATCCAAATACTACCATTCCTAATATTTCAGTGACTTTTTAGAAAATTTTTATCTCTATCGTAGGTCCTTTATTTTTACAGAGTTGTAATTATACCACAATCTTTTTTTTTTTGGGGGGGGGTTGGTAAATATTAAGCATTGGTATTTCCATGTTATTAATCTCTACAGACATAATTTTAATGCCTGCATTATATCTTGATGGTTCATAAAAATGTAAACTGGAAAAGAACAGCAAGGGTTAATCTCCTAAATATCTCAAGAAGACTATGAAAAAAATGTTCTGTTATTGTTTAGCTTTCATTCATTTATTATTAGTCAATCATTTACCCAAACAGTAATGTGCAGCTTGTATGTTCCAGGCACTACGCTGGGTAGTCAGGAAGATGGGACACATTCCACCTCCCCTAACTTGAGCCCCAGCCATCGTTACCACTGCGCTTCAGCTCTATCCTCTGCAGATAAAGTGAGTGAGTTCTACTGTGAGACTGGTTTCCAATAGGACAGGAATGGTCAGTGGGCAGCAGTCACAAGGACCCAGGCTCATTTGGGCTAAAATATAACCAAGTCTGGCCTCAAGATCCCTGCCCAGGGAGAGAGAAGCAAGGACCAGCAGCCATCAGCTGTTGGCTGGCTGCCAAGGGAAGGACAGTGCTTCCCTTCATGCCTGGGACACCCAAAGCCCCACTAAGTGCAGTCTGGGAAACTGGTCTTAGGAGGAAGCAAGATCATGTAGGAGAATTATTCCTGGACTGGTGGTTTAGTTAGCAGACCTGAGTTTTGGCTCTCATTCTATCCTAAGTTTAGAGAATTCATTGAACATATCTGATCCCCAGTTTTCTCATCTACAACATACAGGTGGAGCCAGACACTCTCTCAGAGCCCTTTCAGCTAAATAAGTCCATGGTTTTACGATGCTATAAAAAGCAGGACTCACAGTCCCAAAAAAAAGCACCAAATCCAACCATCTCACCAATTTTTAAGCATATTTCAAGCACCATGAATGGGCAAAAACCAGTTCCTTGCTGCTGTAGAAGTTATGTATCTTCCAGTTCGGGTACTGGGCTATTCTGAGCTGTGACAAATCTTCAGTCAGGCTGGCAATGCCAGTGAGGCCAGGGTGGGGGTTTGAGCCGCTGGGTCCTCTCAAAGGACAATCAGCTGCGCTCTCTCTTCTACAGTGACAGGCTGAACACCTTCCCACAGATGCCATCGGTTCAAACCTGCCCTCCTACAGGAAAAGTTCAGAGAAACCCCTCACATGATATTCTCTGGCAGGATGCAAACTAGAGGGGAAGTTATCTTTATTTTTTTGATTCAGGTTTTCTTTATGAACTTTTTTTTCTTTACAAATTCCTTAATAATTAGAGAATGAATAGTCCATGCCATTTAAAACAAAATTAATAGGACTACTACCCCAATGAGTACAAAATAAATTCTGTCAAACAGTTAAGATACCTAATTACAAAATATAACATTGATATACATCCAGCAGATAAACAAACTTTGCACCTAATAATTGACTTTGCACCTAATAATCACACAATATATTCTTAAAATCACCTCTTTTCTACCTACCTCTTCAAATCAAAGTCTATGATTAAAAAAGAAAAAAGGAAGAAAATTCTATGTCATAAACAGTGAACAACAAAGCATGCATTTCACCCAGGCTTATAGGAATTGTAATCAATTATTCTTATTAAAAAAATCATTATTTATCTGAAGATCATAAAGCTAAAAGAACAAAAAAGTACCATTAGTTCAATTACTCATGCACATACATCTTTCTCTTGGTGTTTAGTCAGGGACCCGGTTTCTGGACCAGGGATATTAAACAGAAGTGGTAAGTTTGTGCATCTGCCTGTATGTATGTCTTTGTAGGTAGTGAGTCCATCCAACAGTGCATTTGGAAACCTGTTTGAGACAGAGGCAGTAGGGGTGTTAAAACTACTTTCATCCTATGAAATGGCATCATTATCTGTCTGTGTTAGTACAACACAGGTGGGGTGGTGCTTGATCACTTCACTGTGAAGCAACACGATCACGTGTTTGTGCAAGAGTTGGGAATGGCCAGGGACAATTAAGAAAATCAACATCTACTTAGTTTGCTTATTCTCCGGAACGTCTCCCTTAGCTTCAATTAAGAATTCATTAGACTAAGATCTCCCCAGGGGCAAGGACTAAAATCTTTCATCTTTAAGACCCTAGTACTAACCGAAAACCTGGCACACAGCAAGTGTTCAATACATGGAAGCTGAATACCATTGAATGAACACGTAGCTAACAGCATAATGAACAGCTCTACCTCAACATCTCACAGTTCAACATATTCCAAATAGAACAGGTAACTTCAGGTCTGACCAGGAAGGAGTTACAGGGTCCAGAATTAACCTTCTTCTGTAAACAAATAGAAAATTAGAAAAAACATAGGAAACAATTAACCTGAGACTACAACAGGCAGTACAAGAGTGTCATCCTTCAGAGAAGGGGAACAGGGAAATGAGCCCTGTGACTGCCTGTGCTCTCTACCTGGAGACAATTTCCAGAACTCAGCACATGAAGGAGACACCAAATAGAGCCTACTCATTTCACTGAGATAGGAGTTCAGAAAGGCCCAGGAGGCCAGAGCAGAGAAGAAAGCAGGACTGGGTAGCAGAAAAAAGCTGAGCTGCAAAGCAGGCTCCCTAAACGGCCTCTACCCACCCCACGGTGAGCTCTGGAGGTAAAATGGTCCTTCAGCGTTGTCCTAAGTTGGGCCTCGATGGCCCGGCCTTCAAACCCCCACCTCATCAGTCACTGGATGTGAGACCCTCCTCCATCTCGATCCTCTGAGCAAGGTGGTTCACTGCAGCTGAGCTGATCGCTGAAGGGGCTGACAGCACTCCCAGAGACTGGGCTCCAACGCTTTCATTGAAGGGGTATCTGGACAGCGCACTGCAGTGCCCTGCAGCGAGCTCTTACAACCATCACCCTGGCTGCTTCACCTCCCTGCCTAAAACCCTCCAAAGGCTCCCTCCCCCTCAATGGCACAGCAATCAAGATTCTTCAGGATCTGAGGCCTCTCTACCTCTTCACCTCATCTCTTGACACTCCTGGCACAGACCCCAAGGCTACAAACACGGCAAATGAACCAAAGCTCTCCTTAATGCCCCATGCTCTCTCTCACCTTCCTGTCTTTGCCCATATGCTTCTCCCATCCCATCCACTGGACAACTGCAACGCGCCCAGGCGGAGGGAGGTGATCTGCCTCTGTGCCCCCTGCGAAGCCCACACTGCAAACTCAGCACGTCCACCGCTCGCGAGATCTCCGCGCCTCAGTCCTCACTGCACCCCGAGCTCCTCAGTACGGCTTTCTTCTTTGCTTCCACAGTCCCCAACACCAAGTCCGATGCAAAGTACGTATTGAGCAAACGTGCGCGTTGTTCATGGACAGATGGATGGGTAGCACCACTGCATTATCAATGGATCCCTCCCACCTTTCCTCTTTTCTTAGTGGTTCTGTCTCTTCAGAAGAAAAGCCTTTCCTATCAGGAGCCAGGTCACATCACTGACACTGTCCTGACAGTCACTTCTCCTCTGTCCCCACAAGACCTCTGCAGTAGTACTCCCTTGCTCTAATCCTTCTGCCAGATCCTTCCTCACTATAGTCTACACTTTTTCCATTTAATTTCCCTCAGTATTTTGTCCTTAGTTTGCCTGAGATGGTCTAGGAGTGGGAAGATGCTCACAGTGCCCCCTGGCCCTGATGCCCTGGCTGTGGCTCTTCTCTCAACTGTGACCTGAGCAGCTTTCTTTCGTGTCCTGGGCCACACAAACGGACTCAGCTCTCCACTGGGTCATCTTCCATCATCCTGTGACCCCTCAAAAAAATCTCTTCCTGATACCACGATATGTATGTATATTTCTTCTTAGTGACAGGGTCTTGCTCTGTGGCCCAGGCTGGAGTGCAATGGTGTCATCATAGCTTACTGCAGCCTCAAAATCCTGGGCTCAAGCGATCCTCTAGCCTCAGCCTCCCAAGTAGCTGTGACTACAGGTGAGCGCCACCATGCCTGGCTAATTTTTTTGTGGAGACAGGGTCTTGCTATGTTGCTCAGGCTAGTCCCAAACTCCTGGCCTCAAACTACCCTCCTGCATCAGCCTCTCAAAGTGCTGGGATTACAGGCATGAGCCACCATGTCCAGCCTATTTTTTGTCACTTCAAAACAATTCACCACCTTCTGTATTTTAAGCAATATAATCAATGCTACATTTATATTTTAGTTCATAAGACTTTAGGGTCTTGTCTAGGACAACTTTTCCCAAATTCAAAATATCCCTGTGGGGAAGGAAATTTATCACCTAATGGGATATTTTTTTTTTTCTTTTTTGTATTTTCAGCCTCAACAGGCATTTCCTCACATCAAGAGTACAATGAAGCTTGTATTTATATAAATAGGGGCTTCTGATACTTTGCTATGTCCCAAGAGATTATGAATCATCAAAGAAAATTCACTTATTTTCAATATGTTTATAATGTTAATAGCCTAAATCTCTAAAAATTAGCAGTCTAGTTATTCTGGGTCTAGTTAGCCTTAATTAAATAGAATATGAGGCCAAATTGGTCATTTAATTCCTCAATTATGCCAGAAAACAGGGAAAGTTAAAGATCTATATCCAAGAAGACTCACTTCAGATAAATTGTATTAGTGAAATTTTCAGCTATGTTTATAAGTGCTATGCATATCCTCAAACAACAGCAAACTATAGCTAACACCTGACACATCCAAAACTAAAAAATTCCAACAGTGAAAACATGTCTTTCTCATTTCATTCCACAGAAGGTACAAGTGAAGATTAAAATTGACAAAGCCAATGAATTTAAGGGACAAACAAGAAAATAAATACAACTATACACTAGGTAACCATTCCTTGAATAATCTGAAGCTAATTATAATCAATCTTATACATACTCAAACATTTTTGCCCTTTTCTGTGTTTATTGACACTGAATTTGATTATACATAGATCATTATGATAAAATGTAATAAAATGTCCACAAAAAGCAAGCCTCATCCCAAATATCAAAGGCCAAAAACTGCTCCCAAAGAGTCACGTACAAAAGGAAGTCATGGAAAGCAGATAATTCCTGAGGTCCAACTGAAGGACTAAACATGTTTGAAAGAAGAAATCACAATGAATATCTATCCACAGAGTCAACAGGCAATGTGCGTACCCAAAACTAAATTTATGCACTGCATACATTTCTGTTAAAAAAAAAATAGAAGGTCATATAAAAGAAGGTATAATGAATGGGGATAATGTTAAGAGGCCAATTGTTTCTTACTTCTAGCCATTATGTTGTAATAAAACTTACAGGGAAGAAGCACATGCTTGACACTGAATTTTAAAATATAAAAGGAGAAGAATTGAAGCATATTTACCAATAAATAACATCTAATTCATGATGAAAATAGAGTGCTTACTATACATTAAGCATGCATTAAGCATTTTATATACATTATGTCATTTAATCCTCATAAAGCGTCTTTGCCGGCCAGGCATGGTGGCTCACACCTGTAATCCCAGCACTTTGAGAGGTGGAAGTGGAAGCATTGCTTGAGGCCAGGAGTTCCAGACCAGCCTGGGCAACACAGCAAGACTCTGTCCCTACAAAAACAAAAAACTTCCTGAAAGGAATACCTATCATAACACCAGTCTGTAGATGAAACCAAGGCTCAGGGGAGTGAAGTGTCTCATCCTGGTGGCTCAGTCAGCAAGCTGTGTCCTTGGCCTGTACTGGTCTCACTCCCAAGTCTGCAGCCTCCACCTCTATTTCATATAATGCCAAAAGGAGATAGGATAAATAAACTTTTCAAATAATTGTACAATTTACTCAGTAAGTAACATCAACAGTGTTGTTTTTAATCAACAGTGACAGAAATTCCTTGACCCACTAAATACAATATGGAATGTGTTTTTAAGTTTTCTTCGGTGACTTCAAGTCATTATTAATAACGATTACTGTACTCACCTCTAACTAAAACCATGTATGGAACTTTGGCTCCTCGCTAATTCATCCTAACGATAACATGGTTCAAGCTGACATTCAGGATGCAAGTAGCTGACTGCTGCTCGCCCTGGCTCTCCCATGTACCCACGCCATGGCTCTGGGCCTATGGCTCCACCTGCCTCAAGGAGCTTGCTCTAAGACTCAAATAATTCATACAAACACAATGAAGAAACTGTAAACTGCAACAAGGCTGTGTGTAGGCCTTGTTATTTCCCTACAATGAAATGTGTGGATTTTAAATTCTTCTTCTGGCCAGGCGCGATGGCTCACGCCTGTAATCCTAGTACTCTGGGGAGGCCGAGGCAGGAGGATCGCTCGAGGTCAGGAGTTTGAGACCAGCCTGAGCAAGAGCAAGACCCCATCTCTCCTAAAAATAGAAAGAAATTATATGGACAACTAAAAATATATATATATAAAGATAGCCGGGCATGGTGGCACGTGCCTGTAGTCCCAGCTACTTGGGAGGCTGAGGCAGGAGGATTGCTTGAGCCCAGGAGTTTGAGATTGCTGTGAGCTAGGCTGACGCCACGGTACTCTAGCCCGGGCAACAGAGTGAGAGTCTGTCTCAAACAAAAATAAATAAATAGGGCTGGGCGCGGTGGCTCACGCCTGTAATCCTAGCACTCTGGGAGGCCGAGGCGGGTGGATCACTCGAGGTCAGGAGTTCGAGACCAGCCTGAGCAACAGCGAGACCCCGTCTCTACTAAAAAATAGAAAGAAATTATCTGGCCAACTAAAATATATATATATAGAAAAAAATTAGCTGGGCATGGTGGCGCATGCCTGTAGTCCCAGCTACTTGGGAGGCTGAGGCAGGAGGATCGCTTGAGCCCAGGAGTCTGAGGTTGCTGTGAGCTAGGCTGACGCCACACCACTCACTCTAGCCTGGGCAACAAAGCAAGACTCTGTCTCAAAAAAAAAATAAATAAATAAATAAATAAATTCTTCTTCTCTGATACTATTTTAAAGACAAATAGAATTGACATATGGTTAACAGTCTTCATAATTCAGTAGTCTTGCTGGCTGGCCAGTCAGAAGTATGTTACCGTTTCCAATGACAAAGAGTCATTGTGCTTTCTGTTCTACTGGCTTCTGCAAGGCCATAGCAGAAAAGCTTATATTTCTCCGAGGGGTGTGAATAAGTAGTATCTTACCCACTGGACATTTGCATAAAATAAAGCAACAGGCTCCCTGATGTGGCAGATTAATTCATCAAGAGAGAAATCAATTCAGATTTTTTGCAGTTCTTTAGAGAAATTAGTCTATGTTATATGTCTAACTCAAAAGATCAAATTTTTATTCTACAGCAATATCCCACAAAGTGACTGAAGACAAGACACAATCATCCTGATAACAGCTTCATAGGTAATTCAAAGATAGAAAAAGTTTTCTTCAAGAACAAACCAAATTCTGACACATATGAACAGGTAATTCACATAAGAGGAAATAAAAATACTAAGAAAACATATACAAAAATGTTCACCTTCCCTAGCAGAGAAAGAAACTGATATACCATTACACTACATACACAATAACCACTCTGGAAGCCTATGTGATGATATGTAGGTTGAACTATAAAAATGCTCATATAATTTGACACAGTTATCCCACTCCTGAGAATTTATCCTAAGTAAGTAATTAGAAACAACAAAAACAACTATAGATATATATGTGTGTGTGTGTATGTGTGTATGTGTGTGTATATATATATCCTCAACAACATGGGAATGCTTTGCAAATTTTGGTCATCAACATGGAAAAAAGAAGTTAATGAAAACAAAACCAATCATTATAAAGTCTATGAAAAATATTAAATAAGAAAATACTAAGATAAACAGAATATAAATGTTTGCGATCCCTAGGAATGCAACTAAATAAACATATATGCCTGTGGACCAAAGACTAAAAGGTAAAGTGCAAAAAATAAAAAATAGTTGTGGTAGAGTGATGTAACACAGAATTCTTATTCAAAATCTTTAAGCATGATTGCCACCTAACCTTCTAAATGAAAAATATATAACCTGTACATATCTTTTTAAAACCACTGAAAGTCAAACTTGTCACATCCCTTTCATCAGCTAAAATAAAATACATAAAATTGTGAAAGTTGTTATCTATAAAATAAAAAATAACCAGAGAAGAAAATATTGCCTTAAGAATATGACTTGTAGTTAATAAAAGTAAAAATAAACCTAAGTCCATTCCTTTAGGGATTTACCTTTCTGTCCCACTGTGATATCCTTCACTGGTTGGTACTATTAATACAAACCTAAGAAGCCCCACAATAACCTTTCCTAGTTTCTTGACTTCTCCTGTGTTGCTTTTTCATACTAAGGGAAGAATTTAATCTTGTGGTATTTGTAAAAATATGTTATCTGTGGAGGACGAAACGGAAAACAGAAATATTTTTGTCTTCTGTTGCTTATTTATCTGAATAAATTCACTTTTCCTTCTTTGTCTCAGACCTTGGCAGATGAACTTCTGGAAGCCCCTTTGTTTCACAGTGGAGTTATATAGTATCACTCTCCCTTTTCTCTCTGTACACAATTAACAATCTACGTCAAATTGGCTTTTCCACCTTCTGAGCTTCCTTTATTAGATATGCTAGCCCCCTAAGGAGACTTTCTTGGAAGAAATGAAAGGCTACAGGCTATTAATGACAACTGTCAGAATTTAGGGGACAGAGATTCTTTGTGGACTCCGACTGCTCCTCCCAAGGATTCCTGGCCTGGATCCGTGTGGCCTGTGCCTGTCTGCTTGTCTACAAGCAGTTCAGGTTCACTGGGGCTGATTCTGGGGCAGATGGATTCTCAACCACAGAAGTTGATTTTTAGAGGTGTTACATCTCCTTTCCCTGCCTGACAGGGGAAATACATCTGCAACAAGAAAAAAATTTTTAAATCAATCTTCTGAGAAAACTTGCATGAAGGAAGACCTCTTAATGTCTTTCACTACTGACACAAATTAACCCTAACTCAAGGTTGGGACAGATCATGGCAGGGCTCTTGGGTTTTTCACATTATATTCTTCTTGGCGCATGAGGCAATGTGACTCTTTAAACTCCTTAAGATCTTTCAGATACAGAATCAACCTCTCTCATGTGCATTCCTTCCCTTGATGGCAGACAGTGTCACCCTTTCCTCACTTTTATTACTCCTGCATAAGCAAGGACCCAAAGGTTCTCCTGGACGCCTCCAACTCCCCAACCTGAAGGGATTTCCATTACTTCTGGATGTAAGAGAATTCTCTAGGACCCATAGCTGTAGACAAAAGTTTTTATTTTTTCTTCCTTAGGTTCCTTATTCCAAAATGCAAGGCTTCAGTTATTATCTGCACACTATCATCTTCATACCCATCAATTCCTTCTGTCATCTATGCCAAAGAACAAGATTCCTCCAGGATTTGGGATCCTGTACACTGTTAAGAGAACCAACAACAAGTACTAAGCAAATAAAGCAAACTATTATTTAATGGGTGTGGTTGGATATTTAAGAGTTATGCTTATACTTTTTCTTTTCTGCTTTAAAAAGGGGCTTCAGCAGCAGAAACTGAAAAGCCAGAAATCCAGGGAGAATGGGTTTTAACAAATCATCACCCTGATTCTTGTGTGGCCCCAAATACAAGCAGTATTAATCAACTTTTCTAGATAATCAACCAATCCTTTCCACCTTCCCATGAAGGTACTCATCACCCCAGGTCGAGTTGTGTGGTGTACTAGGTGCAGGCCAAAGAGACCTGGACATGCCAGTCCCACAGGGTGGAGAGTCACGTTCATGTTCCCACAAGTGCCATTTCATATTCACCCACCCACTCGGCATGCAAAGAACACCGTATGCGCCCAACGCGAAATGGCCCAGGCTGGGAAACAGAATGCTACACCTTGAGACAGACTGTCAGAGTGGCACTGTCAGAGAAACAAAGGAAAAAAAGAGGCAGACACAGAGAATAAGAAAGCAAAGGAATACATGGATAGGAAAACACATACATTCATTACGAAAGATAAAATAATATGCCCCTTTGATACCAAACTAAGTATCAAGCTCCACTAGGTGATTTTTAACATTATCATAATAAGCTCAGAAAACCAGAATGGTGACACTTTACAACAGTGCAGATCTTCAGAAGGATTCTGTAATTTTATTTCAATCACAATATTAAAATGGAGAGATGGTTCTCATTTCCACTTCAATGGTTTCCTTAATCTCTACTAAGGCAAAGTATGAATGCAGGTAACCAAATCAACTACCTCTCAGCAGGAAAAACGTAATCGCTGAGAAACCTCCTGTTTCTACAAATCATTCCCAAAACTCCTCCTTGCCCAACTTTTGAAATATTCTTTCTAAACCAATTCTTGGCAGTGAGTAGTAATAAACTTAAAAAGTGAAGTTTCAGTTATGAATCATAGTTCCTATTTTGACTAAAATTCTAGGTAATAAACCTCTCACTTTTTTCCGCAAGTTCTATGGGGCTGCTACTTTTTTATATGAAAACAGTCATGGTGTATCTTTTTTTCTCTCCCTAAAGGCTTCCCATAATCTATTTATAGGGCTGGAAGTTTTCCAAACCCAAACATAATTTATTAGTGAATGTGACTGTGTCATTGTTGATGATGGACAATTTTGGTTTTGTTTTTCTCTTATCCCAAGGGAAAATCAATCGCCTGGTAAATTAATGTATCCCTTATCCTTTCATCCTTAGGGACCAACAATCAAACTGATTTCGGTCTCAGTTGGTCTATTTCTGAGTGGATGTTAATCCTCAATAACAGGTTTGCTGGACTAAGTAACAGATTGGGCATCCAGAGACAGTGGTTTTGTTCTTTCACTGACTTAGTGGGAAGCCTTGAACAAGTCATTGAATTATCTTAGTTTTTTCCCCATAAAATACGATTAGCAATGAAGTTAAAAGGAACATATTTTGGTTGAGTTTCTTTAAATTAAGAAATATAATGGCACTGGGCACTGTGGCTCATGCCTGTAATCCCAGCATTTTGGGAGGCCAAGACGGGAAGATGGCTTGAGGCTGAGTTCAAGACCAGTCTAGGTGACATAGTAAAACCTCGTTTCTACAAAAAAAAAAAAATTTTTTTTTTTTAATTATCCAGATGTTGTGGCTCACACCTGTAGTCCCAGCTACTCAGGAGGTTGAGGCAAGAGAATGGCTTGAGCCTGGGAGTGCGAGGCTGCGGTAAGCTATGATCACACCACTGCACCCCAACCTGGACGACAGAGCAAGAACCCACCTCTTAAAAAAAAAAAGAAGAGAAGAAGTAGAATGGTACCCATTCTTGCAATTAAATAAGTTTTAAACAACCAACTCAATCCATAGCCATCAAATCCATAGCTATGCCATCATAAAACAGGTCTATCCTACTTTAAACTGGAATCACTGGAATGATCCTGGCCCACACACCTCCCTCGGGTACAGCAAAGTCAATCAGAGGGATCTTCTAAGATGCACCCCTTACAACAGGCTCTTTGGCCAGAATGTCCTTCTGCCCTGGGAGTTTTGGCATCAAGTCGAGTCTGGGAGCTTTGGGGCCCTGGAGAGGGCACCAGCAGGCTCTTCTGCCTCAGCAGCTAAGCATCACCTTGACCAATACACTGTTAGTCCCTCAAATACACCTGCTTAAAGATTCATGCAAAAAAAAAAAAAAAAAAAAAAAACAGGAAAAAACAATTTACTGTAAATACTGGCATTTCAAAAGTTTTCTTTGTTATTGTTTAAGATGTGAGGGTCCCCCTCCCACCGCCAATCTCTAGCCTCTCTAGCCGTTATTGACGAATGTTTCTTAATTCACTCTTTTCTTTTTCCTATTCTGTTAGTCTCAATCAAACAATCTTCACTTCATCAATCCCATTGTGCAATGTCCCATAAAAGTTTGTGATTCCACAAAAGCAGGGGATGGCTGGGATGTGTTAGTCGGGTCCAGGAACACCACTGCACCTCCTCCACTCCAAGCTCAACTTCCCAGTAGAAGAAGGAAGTGATAAGGTTGGAAGAAAGCCCTAAAATGTTGTCATTGTTATTGTGAACCTTTAAATAGACCTTAGTATCTGTCAAGGGTTTGGGGAATCATCTTGACTCACAACTGTTCACACAGATTCTACGGAAAGGAAAGTTCGTTCTGTTAGCTCTGGTCTTTGATTTTTATCTACATTACATGCTACATTATTACAAGAAACTAGGGCTCATAAAGTGAAAAATACCCCCCAAAATTAAATCAAGCTTCTTTAGAAATCAAAGACTTGAAAAGGTTTTTTTGATCCGTGTGATCGTGAAGAAGATAAAAATTAATTTGGATGACACCATCTCTGAGAATTCTGCTTGTCTCCTAGTGATAATACCACACCCTATGTACCAACAGCAAAATTTCTTTAAATACTTCTCCTGTTGACATTTTTTATTTTCTATGTCATTAAATCAAGTTATAAGGCAAGAAATGCAAGGAAAAGGAGAACTTCAAAATAATTATGATAATAATAACTTTGGCTAAACAAACATAAAAAGCTATAATAAAAATGAAGCTTGTTTTCCAAAAGTTTATACATTGCTAATTCTTTTAGCAAGATGTTTTTATTCCCTTTGAGATTACCCATTTAAAAAGTACACTAGTTTTTGTTTCTTTAAAAAGCAGTTATGGCCAATGGGCTCAAACTATTTTCTGCCTCTAAAAATAAACATCTTTCTTTTGAACAACATTCTTAACTCTAAAGTTCCGGCTATTCCCAAGACAGAAGAGACAAGTTAAATGACAATTTTAAAGATAAGAGAACTCAGGCATGTTATAGACATCCTTCCGGGAACCCCTTGGCCTGTCATCTTCCTGCAACACGCAACAAATGACAGCACTTTGTTAGCTTCCAACAACAGAAAAAGAGGCTAGGTGTGTTGGCTCAATGCCTGTAACCCCAGCACTTTGAAAGGCTGAGGTGGGAGGATCACTTGAGGCCAGGAGTTTGAAACCAGCCTGGGCAACAGAGCAAGACCCTGTCTCTACGAAAAAAAAAAAAAATTAGCCAAGTATGGTGGCATGCGTCTGTAGGCTGAGGCAGGAGGATTGTTTGAACCCAGGAGGTCAAGGTTACAGTGAGCCATGATCATGCCACTGCACTCCAGCATGGGCAACAGAATGAGACCCTGTCTCATACATATGAGCGAGAGAGAGAGAGAGAGAGAGAGAGAGAGGCCTCCAGAGCAGGGAGGTGGGGGCAGAGATGGTGGAGGTGTGCAGGGTAGGCTGAGAGGGCTACAGCCACCACTGGGATCTGCTCTACTAGTAACTGGGAAACCAGACGCAATGCTCCAGGAAAAGGCAACCTCCAGTACTAAAAGGGGTTTTAAGTGTTTATGTCCTTGTGTCCAATGACAAGGTTTGAAAAAATGAAAATGAACAAAATGCTGGATACTTTGAAGGCTGAACATCTGCTAGATAACCAATGCACGTGATCTGTAGGAAAGCTACAGGCCGGGAGGGAGGATGCACACAAACCAGGACAGATTACATTTTCCAAGCCAACAAAGGGTTTAATGATCCTAATCCTGGTGCTTAAGATTCTTCCTTGAAAACAATAACCTTCCGGAAAGCAAATACAAGTAGCCAACGAGAGAACAAACAGTCTCCCATGTACCTCTGTCAAGTCAAGTCGCCATTCACTGGGGGAAAAACCCACAAACACCACAAACAGTTTAAATAAAGTTATGGAAAGAACTTGTGAGCAACGGCCTCTGTCCTGCCATTCACTTTCTAGCTTCCTTTGTATTCTGAGCCCATCCAGGGCTGAATGAGGAAGCAGCGGTGCTAACCATTATCCTGCTTTATTTAGTGGAGGGGAAAAAATGAGGAGTTTATAATTTCCTATAAAGGCTTTCCTCTCACCCCTTAGAGTACAGGGAGGGCAGCACCTTCACCCGAATGACCATGTAAATATGGGGAAATTAGATCAATTTTTACAATTAAAAATTTAAGACTAAGTCGTATCCACACTAAATAAAGAAATATGTTTGTATCTACAGGCATATTAACGCTCAGACAATTCCACTGGTGTACTTCACATCGGTCTGATTAGAGTAAACTGAAAACCCCTTTACCAATGTGAGTAGCTACATATAACTCCAATGATAGTGGAAAAGCAAACTGTGATGGGGCTTATGTGGCCTACGAGCATGTTAATGAGTACTTGTTTATGAAACAATAGTTTCCCCCCAAAACATGAAAACAATATACTTACAAATCAAAAAGAAAAATACAGGGCCGGGCACGGTGGCTCACGCCTGTAATCCTAGCACTCTGGGAGGCCGAGGCGGGTGGATCGTTCGAGGTCAGGAGTTCGAGACCAGCCTGAGCAACAGCGAGACCCTGTCTCTACTAAAAATAGAAAGAAATTATCTGGCCAACTAAAATATATATATAGAAAAAAATTAGCCGGGCATGGTGGCGCATGCCTGTAGTCCCAGCTACTCGGGAGGCTGAGGCAGTAGGATCGTTTAAGCCCAGGAGTTTGAGGTTGCTGTGAGCTAGGCTGACACCACGGCACTCACTCTAGCCTGGGCAACAAAGCGAGACTCTGTCTCAAAAAAAAAAAAGAAAAATACAAACAACCCAATGTGAAAATAAGCAAACTATATGGACAGGAGAGTCCTAGAAGAGGACATTAAAAAAAAGAAAAACACTAAATATCCAAGCCAGGCAAGGTGGCTCATGCCTGCAATCTCAGCACTTTGGAGGCCGATGTGGGAGAATCACGTAAGGCCAGGAGTTCAAGATCAGCCTGGGCAACATAGTGACACACTGTCTTTACAAATAATGATAATAATAACAATAATAATAGCCAAGCATGGTGACCCAAGCCTATAGTCCCAGCTACTCAGGAGGCTGAGACAGGAGGATCGCTCGAGGCCAGGATTTCAAGGCTGCGGTGAGGTATGATCACACCACTGCACTCCATCCTCAGCAACAGAGCAAGACTCTGTCTCTAAAAAAAATAAATAAATAACTAAATACCCCAAAATAAGTGGGTGGATAAATGGTGACATAGTCATACAACAGAATATTAAAAAATAAAAATCAATGAATCAGAGTTAGATATATGCATGAATATAGAGGAATCTCACAACTGAGAGGGGGGAAAAGCAGCTTACAGAAGAATGTGCAACTATTTTAGTTATATACAATCTTAAAATATTGTTAAGGGATCCATGATGAGGCTAATATTCAGCCAGTACAACTTGGCGTGGCTGGACCTGTTGTTTATGGCCAGCATCCATCATTAGTGGTAGTGCCCATCCACTACCAGCTGTCAGACACTTTGAAGATCACCCTTAACATTCATACACACAAAACTGTAAAGAAATGCATAGGCATGATAAACACCAAATTCAGGACAGCAGCTACCTCTGGGGAGGAGGAAGAGGTCATAACCATATTAGCAATATTTCATTTTGTAATGAGGATGTTAAAGCACTTAAGTACTTACTGTATGATTATGTATACTTTTTCATAGGTCTTAAATATTACATAGCAATTTTTACATTTTATATATATAGCTGTCCCTTGGTATCCATGGGAGATTGGTTCCAGGACCTCCCATGGATACCAAACTCCATGGATGCTCAAGTCCTTTACATAAAAATGCCATGGTATTTGCATGTAACCTGTGAATATCCCCTTTTATACTACTTTAAATCATCTCTAGAGTACTTACAATGCCTAATACAATGTAAATGCTATGTAAATAATATAAACAGTTGTTATACTGTATTGTTTAGGGAATACTGACAAAAAAAGTCTATACATGTTCAGTACAGAGTAATTTTTTTTTTTAAAGGCACGATCTCCCTCTGTCGCCCAGGCTGGAGTGCAGTGGTGCAATCATAGCTCACTGCAGCCTTGAAATCCTGGGGTTCAAGCAATCCTCCTGCTTCAGCTGGCTGGCTAATTTTTTTTAAAAATATTTTGTGGAGACAGGATCTCGCTTTGTCACCCAGGCTGGTCTGAACTCCTGGCCTCAAGTGATCCTCCTGCCTCAGTTTCCCAAAGTGCTAGGATTAAAGGTGTGAGCCACCATACCCAGCTTTGAATACTTTTCATCCGCAGTTGGTTGAATCCACGGATCCAGAACTCACAGATAAAGAGCACAGACTGTATATATACAAAACAGCATGTGACCTGAGCCAGGAATCCAGATATTGCAGTTTTACTCCTTGTTCTGCCAAATTACCTGCAGGGCCTTGTCATCCCTCAGTCTTGGTTCCTCATCTGTGAAATGTGAGGATTTAGGTACCATTCAGTTCTAGAATTCCAAACTCAATTTGACATGATGGGTGTTGAACTCTCTGGACTCTAACTGTAACCCTGAATCACCACTGTCACTGTACTTATCGGGTGAATCATACATCATACAGAGAAGAGGCTTACTGACCCAGTGTGGGTAGGGCACACACATCAAAGATGCCCCAGGAATGGTATTTAACCCCACCACACTCTCCTGTACTGGCCTTCATAACCAGTGTTAGACTGTGACAGTCGCGGGGCTGGGCAGAGAAGAGCAGACCAACGAGTGTCAGGAAAGAGGGGCAGTGTAACTGACCCAAGACAAAATATACTTTTTATTCCGTTGCACATTTAGATTATTTTATATAATGATACGCCTGAGGTGGGGAAACTATTAACACTTGTGATTTATTTAAGAGCACCAAACTGTCTGGAACAAATCCAGGACTATAATTCATAATTGGTATCACAGAAATGTCACTGTTCTTACTCAATTGCTTATCTCCCCTTTAACAGACCATTATTTCTCACACCTTTATGACTCTTCCTAGAGAACAGAGCTCCTCTCCATCCCCTACAATCCAACTTTATTTAACAATTCACTAAGACTTAAACAGTGCACAAAGCACATAAACTAGCAAATCCTTAGATCATTCAATAAATCACTGTGGATTTTAATATGCACATCACAGATCTCAGTACATAAAATTTAGTTTAAGAAAGTGCTATGACTTAAAAATAAATAAATGACAGCTCTTCTAACCACTTTAAGTAATACTTTTCATACTAGAATTTTAACTAAATACTTGTTACAGAAGAATTTTTTTAAAATTCAGATCTCAACAAAATCAGTGCCTCTTTCTATCCTTTCTGAGTTTGTGTTTCTCTGTAACTCTTTGCCTCCAAAGAACCATCCATTTTTATGCAACCGCATTGGTAAATTGCTGGGGAAGGTTCTAAGTACCTGACGCCCAGTCTTATCTAACCAGTAAGTCTCAGCATTCGGTCGGACTGGTTAGTGGAAAAGTAGATGAGGAAAAAACTGCAGGAAAATTAACTGTGGTGTGATTTGGAAACTGTCTTTTCTAGCATGCCAGCCTGCAATGCAACTCTTTAACAGGTATTCCTTTGTTGAAAAGCAGACAAATCAAGCAATTATGGAAATAGAGGGTGTCTTTGAAAAACAGATTTTGTCTCTGAAATAGCAGAACCTCAAACTGTTAACTTATCCCTTCGCCCCTGCTTCCCTTGGGACTTGCTAGAGAGCTTGCAAACTAGTTTCCATTTCATTTCTAAACATGGCAGAACTTTCTCACCTGAAGAGAAACCAGAATTGTTTCTCAGTTTTCCCTAAAGATACATATTTTCCAATTCTGTGAACCCAAGATCTGATATGAGGCCATACCGTCTCAGAGAAAGAACAGAATGTACTTCTGTGTATACTAAATTATCTTTGTTGTTACTTATAACAGGCACAGTAACTCCACCAGAAATTTATCTTACCTTTAAAAAACTATTTCTAATTCTGAGATTAATTTTTCTTTAGCATTTCTTCTAGCTCATTAAAATATTCAGAATTTATACACTTTCCTGTAAAGATAAAACTTCTTACAATATAAATATTCCTTCTGACCCCTTACCTCCAATGACTCCAATTTTCTTTTCATGGAATTGTAGACTACAGTCTTGAGGTTTCTAAGAAATATTTTTTTTTCTCTCAAAGCCTTTCCCATGGAAATATCCTTGACCTCGTTCCCAGCCCCCAAAACACACATAACATACCCTTAACAAGAAACACCACTCAAAAAGGCGAAAGATTTATATGATCTGAAGAGAAACCAGAGAATTGAAGAAACACCACTTAAGATGTTTTCTTCCCATTGATGAACAGAATACTGCTCAAAAAAATGTCTTATGAATTCCACAATATTTTCCCAAACAGAACTACAACTGGAAATACTGAAGGATATTCAGAAATAGGACCACTAACACAAAAGAAAATCTCTTTGTAATTCTTTAGGTGAAGCTCCTCCAACTTATTTAGTTCAAAAAGCTGACAAAGTTCTGTCATGTAAAGGTCAGGGGTGAAAAAACAAAAAAGCTCACCACCTAAGACAGGTACCAAGATTTGCACCTGTTTTTAAAAGCTTATCTCAATATTTATGCATTCCTTCTGACAATATATAGTGCAATAAAAATGAAATATCAGTGATACTTCCTTTGTTATAGCTTGAAAGTAAGAACAGGTAAATTCTCCTTATGCATGTGACCAAAATTATAGGTTCTCCATTTGATAACATGATAAAAACAGTAATAGAAATAGTTAATATTTATTTAGTAAGTAACTTGTGCTAGACACTCTACATGTAACAACTCTTTCATATTCACAAGTCTATAACATAGATACCATCTAGCTCATTTAGGAAAACAGAGAGGTTAAGCAACTTGCCCAAAACCAAACAGCAAGTTACTGGGCAAGAGTTGCTTGAATCCAAGTATGTCAGATTCCAAAGCCCATTTAAACACTACAATAACAGATCTCTTAATGGGCAAGATATACCTAATCTACTCATTTGCCTCATCATTCTCTAGAGAAATTTAGCACAGCACATATTATATGAGCATTCAACATATAAAGTAGTTAACAGATATATATAGTAACCAAACTAAAATTTACCTATGGCCCAGTGCAGTGGCTCATGCCCATAATCCTAATTTGGGAGGTCAAGGTGGGAAGACTGCTTGAGGCCAAGAGTTCCAGACCAGCCTGAGCAATATAGTGAGACCCCAAAAAAATGAGAAAAATTAGCCGGGCCTGGTTGTGCTAGCCTGTAGTTCCAGCTACTCAGGAAGCTCAGGCAGGCCAGTGGCTTAAGCCCAGGAGTTGGAGGTTATAGTGAGCTATGATGACACCACTATACTCTAGTCTGGGCAACAGAGTGAGACCCTATCTCAAACAAACAAACAAACAAATAAATAAACAAAATGGGCCTATGTTAATTTCTATGCTCAGCTCTTCTCTGCCCTCCCTACTGTTTTAAAAAAAAGAGAGAGAAAAGGAAAAAGAAACATGTTTTTTGCCCACTGTTGGAGTTAACTGGCAAACTTGTATAATAAATTAACTAACAGAACTGGTTTAGCAACA
Source organism: Lemur catta (assembly GCF_020740605.2). Lineage (NCBI taxonomy): Eukaryota > Metazoa > Chordata > Mammalia > Primates > Lemuridae > Lemur > Lemur catta. Next base: position 34,161,857 of record NC_059128.1, read on the forward strand.
AATGAGAAGCTCAAGGTCTCTGAATTCTAACCCGGTGCGTGTCATTTTTTTGAAAAGTGATCCAAGAGCATTTAACATAAGTTAGATTTGATATTTATGGGGCTTTCAGAACCACAGTCTAAAATAACAGCCCATATTTACAAAACCTCAATAATAAACCCTTATATCAAATATCTAGGTGAAAAAGAAAACACTCAAATTCTAGCTACTTTGCCTAATTACTGCCAAGGTTCCAAGTGTTTGGAAACATTCAAATAGGATAAACATACAATTGTCCATAGTGATTATCTCTAGGAAGAGAGACTACACGAATGAAAAGTGAAAATAATACTAGGAAAGGGCTTTTGCTGTGTGCGTGTGCGTGTGTGTGTGTGTGTCTGTGTGTCTGTGTGTGTGTCTGTGTATGTGTGTGTGTGTGTGTGTGTGTGTGTGTGTGTGTGTGAGAGAGAGAGAGAAAGAGAGAGAGTTGGATTTTTGTATGACAAAAATTCCTTAAAAGGCACTCAAAATCTTGCCAGACTTAATTTTTATCTGCATCCATGAACTTGACCTCAGGATTACACATCCATCATCTAATAAAAGAGATACAATTAAGAAAAAGCACAACATTCTCTCTGCCCCTCTGGCCTCTCCAATTCAACCAAAACAAGGTTTATTAGATTAAATTTTTACCCTCTCTGACACGAATGTTTCCATTTCATCAAAAATAAGAGGAAAAAATCTTAAAGGACCTCAACTTTCAAGCAGCTCTGAAAGGAAAGGAATATTGGAACTTGAAAAATAAAACTCCCTTGACACTCATCCAGTAACAAAGAGAAAACATGCAGTTAGAGAGTCACTCTTTCCTCACTGTAAAGAATCTGTAACGAGAGCCTGAATGTGGAAACTGATGAGAAGTGCCCCAAAGAGCAGCCTGCTTGCTGTCTCCTGTATTCACTCACTCATCCATTTTCCCAAGTTTGAAAAGAAAGATAAAAATGAGCCAGGCACAATGGCACATGCCTGCAGTCCCAGCTATTCGAGAGGCTGAAGTAGGAGGATCACCTGAGGCCAGGAGTTTGAGGCTGCAGTGCATTACAATTGTGGCACTGAATAGCCACTGCACTCTAGCCTCGGCAACACAAAGAGACTCAATCTCTAATAAAAATTTTAGGGTCAGGCATGATAGCTAATGCTATAACTCTAGCACTTTGGGAGACCAAGACAGCAGGCTTGAGGCCAGGAGTTTGAGACCAGCCTAAGCAAGAGTGTGAACTTGTTTCTACAAAAAAAAACTGTAGGCATGGTGGCATAGGACTACAGTCCCAGCTACTTGGGAGGCCTAGGCAGGAGGATCACTTAACCCCAGGAGTCTGAGGTTGCAGTGACCTACGATGAAGCCATTGCACTCCAGCCTGGGCAACAAAGCAAGACTCTGTCTAAAAAATTAAAAAATTAAAAATTAATTTTTTAAAAAGAAAAAAAATGAGATGTACTTTAAAATTAAAGTCAATGTTTAAATATCAGGTCTCTTTTGAGCCTCTATGTCTTCATCTGTAAAAATACTATTTGTTTCCAATACATAATTTGTGAAGATATAGCTTTCTTGTTTCAAATTGAATTTCCAACTGCCAGCTAGATGTCCCACTCATCTTTGAGCTCACAAGACCCATTAGCCCACCCCACCACTGGACCATCCAATTCCTTCCATACTTTCTCCTCTTGTGTGTTATCTCTCTCAAATAATGGCACCAACATTCTCTTTGGCACCTAGTTTAGAATTCTCTCTCTTTTATCTACTTTTAATCCCCTCTGACTCTGTTCTCCAAATTTCTTCATCACTCATATGGATTGGCTATCTGAAACATCCTTGTACTTGGACTTCCTACCTCTCCAATACATCTTTCAGAACACTACTGTGAACAGAGCTAATGTCAAGAACCTGCTTTGGTTTCCCAAAGACTATGAGAATATGGTCTGAACACTTTTGCATGCAAAAACCCTGCAAAATCTAACCAGGAATCATCTACCCAGCCTTCTCTCCCACCACATTCTGCCATGAACCCCGTGCTTTTCTTCAGCCTGCAATCCATTCTCCCACTCTTCCCCCACAAAAGCCCTACTCATCAATCTAGGCCCAGCTATACGCACCCAGCTCAAATGCCAAATGTTCTACAAATTAGCCCTAACTTCCCCAAAGTTGGGATTAACCACCACTGACTTTATGCACCCACAGAACTTTGCTTGTACTTTAGTTGGCAATTCTTCCATTCTAGATCAAACTACAGTGATTGTTTACAAAGCCATCTCCCCTAGCTCTTGAATAATCTGATTTATTTCTGATGCCCCCTAAACATCTGTCACCTAATCCCTTTTGCACTTCACCCTTGAACTGAGTGTAAATAAATAGCATTTATTACCAGGTGTTCTATAGGTACTATACCATCTGTTACCTGTATTACATCAGTAATACTCATAAGCTCCTCCAAAATAAGTGGTATTTTAGCTTGACTTTTACAGATAAGGAACCTCTCCTCAGAGAGGTCATGTAATTTGCCCAAAGTGATATCGCTAGGATATGGCAAAGCTAGAATCTGAACCAAAGTCAGACTGACTTCAAAAGCCATGCTCTTAACCACCACACTATACCACAGACGTTTCTAAAATTCATTTGTTCCTTTAGCACTTATGCACATGAAAGTATTACTCAAGGTCAAGACCCCAGTAAATCATACTTTATCCTATCAGCACATGGAGGCCATTTTGGTTCTGCTCTAGTCCAGGGACATAAACGGGCAGATTCACAGTACCCCAGATTCATTTATTTTTCTCCTTTCCTACCTGCACTCACACCCCCTATTATCCCTGAAAAACAAATCAGAAGGAAAATTATTTGGAAGGTACAAACAGGAAAAGCATTCAATCCTTTATTCTTTGTGGTACATATAACATTAATAGTAAATTTATAAGGTTTAACAGGCATATATAACCTGAAAGCATATGTTGGATCATTTCCAAACATACTTACCCTGCTCAAACCTGAAATCCACAGCAGTTGCTAAGAAAACACATGGCCAAATGCAAGACAACAGGATGACTCACAAAAGCAGCAAGCTTACCTTCCAAGTCTCGGAAACCATCACCAACAGAGAGTCTTTGTAACTAAATCATCGATCTGTGGTTATAAACATTCAGGAGTTTCTTTTCATCCAGCTCAGATGGGAATATAATCAGTTCTGGACTAAACACTTTTATAAAATTAATTATTACCCAGCAGAGTTGAAACTTCCACAATGAAAAAAGTACAAAGACTACAAAGGTAACATACTTTCTTTTAAACAAGGGTCTATCAACAGAGGAAAATTTCTTACCCAACATCATCAAATGAGTGACTACAAAGGATATTCTAACAAGAGCACGCTAGTAACCTATTTTCTTTGCCTACAAGTGCAAATAATAAAACACACCTTTAACTCTTTAATAAACAGAATTTATAATATTCATTTCTATTTTCTTCTGTCTGAATCACTAACTCAAATTTTTCACCTAAAAAGCTCTAGCATTCATTATGCCATCAACAATCCCACCACACATTGGCTGTAACTTACCAGTTTTAATAGCTTATATGCATTTGAGTTGTGGGTTTTGTTGTTGTTGTTGTTGTTTTGGGGGCATGGAGAACAGTCTTGAACAGCTTTATTTATTTTGTTGAAACTTACATTTAAGATAAAAATTCCTTCTGAGAATTAGCATTTAAATGAAAATTAACTCACTCCTATGATAGGACCCACTAATTTACGTATCATACAGAAGAAGCAGCTAAACATGAAAATCCCAGTCATAAATGATACAATCAGTTCTTCCTCAGGGTACAACTTGTACTCCAAAGCCAAAGTGGGAGTAAATGGGTAGTATGTCTGTGTAAATCAATTCTGCCTCCCTCCCCCAAACATGAACTGTCTCAGCCTGATCTCCGACTAAATATGCATAACATATTCCTCTCATCCTGAGGAAAAGACTGCATGTGGCACATTGACTAAAATGAGTGGATTTTTTTTACTCTAATCCCATGATAGATTACTGGTTTTTAATATATTTTTGGTTTTTAATAGATTGTCCATCGCTACCTGCTGAATACTGTTTCTTTCCAAATGATGGAACATAAACGCTGAAATGACTAGTGAGAATTCTTAATTTACATATATTAAAAATCTGGCCCAAAACCTTCTAATACCCACCTTCCCAAAAACCTGCCTTTCAAACTAAAATTTCCCCTTCAAGCACAATAATTTAATTTTGGCAGGGCATGGGTATATATTGTTTTTTAGTATTCTGGAATATTATCTATAAGTATAATGCATATATTACTAACATAATGATGCAATAACATAAACTGTTTTAATAAAATGTATTCAGAGCAGTAATAAGTATTTAAAGAATTGTCTGCTAATAGGAATATATGTACACATGTTCACCTGTTGTTTTGTTTTACCCATCTTTTGTGTAAATGAGCTCCAGACAAATTTGATCTATAATTAATGTGTAACCATGACATGGCTACATGTGGTTCAGTTTCAAATTCATTGCTAGCACCTTAATATGGCAAATAATTTAAAATCCAATTATTAAAAACAAGCAAATAACAAAATAAAATCCAATTGTTTATGGATGAAATGATATGATGTGTGAAATTTCCTTCAAAACAGTCTAGCACAGAGGGATAGGTGAGGGCATAGGGAACACCAGATTAGCAGGATTTCTTAATTATTGACACTGGCTAATGGTTACACAGGGATTCGTTTTGCTATTATGAATATGTTTTTGAATATATTTGTAATTTTTCATAATAAAGTGTTTTTATCCAATTTATTATTGCTCTAGTGTCAAACATAACTTTATGATTTTGAATTTGTTTTACCTACATTGCAATTAATGTTTTATATGATACTTTATTAGTGCCAACTAGTGTTCTTAAAATACAATGTGGATAAATATCACATTTCTTAACCATACTCTTGACTTTAAGAGCTGGAAAAAAATCTCAGAGATTATCTAATCCTCTCCTCCAGTGGTTCACAGTCTGAAGCACGCATCAGAATTACTTGGAAGGCTTGTGAAACACCGATTGCTGGGCTCTGCCATCCACGTTTCTGACCGGATAGGTCGGGTGCAGCTGGTCCCTGCACCACACTTAAGAACCACTGCTCTTGCTGCGTCTGCTTTGCCCTGTTCACATCTCCACTGTAGTGATCACCAGTTACCTCACTGGGATTGCATGTCCATCTGCTTGAGGCCCCTTCTCTTACTAGACAGCCGGCTAAGGGCAAGGGACATTGATTTTCACCAGTGTGTCAGAGCCTAGATCCAGTAAGTATTTATAAAATAAATTAATCTGTTGGGTGAATTGAATAGGGGTACATTTACACACCCAGATGGAGAGGAGCTACTCACTGACCACAAGTTGCAAGGATAGGCAGTACTTAAAGTAAGGCTAAAAGTCAGCTGGGGCCAGGCTCAGTGGCTCACACCTGTAATCCTAGCACTCTGGGAGGCTGAGGCAGGAGGATCACTTGAGCTCAAGAGTTCATGACCAGCCTGAGCAAGAGTAAGACCCCCATCTCTACTAAAAATAGAAAAATTACCTGGGCATTGTGGCACACACCTGTAGTTGGGAGGCTGAAGTAGGAGGATACTTGAGCCCAGGAGTTAGAGGTTACAGTGAGCTATGATCAAGCCTTTGCTAGCCCAGGTGACAGAGCCAAGAGACCCTGTCTCAGAAAAAGACAAAGAAAAAGAAAAGAAAGAAAGAAAAGGGAGAACAGTAACTTTACAGAGGAGAAACTTGACAAATACTACCTCAGCCAGGTGACCAAGGTTAATATGAATAGTGATGTCATATTGCTGGTATGTTCCCTTGGTATGATGTATTTAGAATACATTCTTTTTGAGTAGACATGAAACATTGACCAAAATAAACAATATTTAGAATACACATTCTTTTTGAGTATACATGAAACATTGACCAAAATAAACGATATTCTGTGCCATTTAAAAGGATTCAAGCCATACAAAGTATGCAGTTTGACAAAAATAAAATTAAATTACAAATCAAAAATAGAACAATCTGTGGAAAATCCACAAATATTTGGAAACTAAGTAGTATACTTCTAAATAACCCAGGGTCAAAAAAAAAAAAATCAAAAGGAAAACTTAAAAGTATTTCAAACGGAATAAAAATAAAATACTACATATCAAAATTTGTGAGATACTACCAAAGCAGTACTGGGGAGGAAATTTATAGGACTAATCACCTGTACCGGAAAAAGAGAAAAGTCACAAATCAATGACCTAAAGAAACTAGACTAAGAGGAGCAAATTAAACCCAAAGTAAAGTAAAAGAAAGGAAATAATAAAGATCAGTGTGAAAATCAAAGCAAAAACAGAAAAACATTACAGAATATCAATGAAACCAAGAGCTGGTTCATGAAGGTCAATAAATTCAATAGACTTCAAGCCTAGGGTTTCTCAACCACAGTACAACTAACATTTTAGCTGAATGACTGTCGAGGGGATCGCTCCTTCCCAGTGTAGATTTTATTTCGAGACTGAGTCTCCCCCTCTGTCACTCTGGCCAGAGTACAGTGGCGTCATCACAGCTCACTGAAATCTCAAACTCTTGGATTCAAGCAATCCTCCTGCCTCAGCCTCCAAAGTAGATGGGACTACAGGCGTATGGCACAACACCTGGCTAATTTTTCTATTTTTAGTAGATCCGGGGTCTTGCTCTTGCTCAGGCTGGTCTCCAACTCCTGAGCTCAAGTGATCCTCCCGCCTTGGCCTCCCAGAGTGCAGGATTACAGGTGTGAGCCAACGGAGTGTGGCCCATTGTAGGATATTTGGCAGCATTCCTGACCTCTAGCCACTAGATGCCAGCAACAAATGCCCCCTGCTCCCACTCCAGAAACTGTTGCCAGACATTGTCTCCAAAAACTGCAAACGTTCCTGGCATGGGTAGGGTAAACTTCCATCCATACTTTGCACTATAAACAAAAGTTAACTCAAAGTAGATGGACCTAAATGTAAAACCAAAAACTATAATAACACTTGCAGAAAAAAAATAGGAGAAAACCTTTTTGACTTTAAATTAGGCAAAGATTTCTTAGCTATAACATCAAAAGTACAATTCATCAAGAATAAATTGATGAACTTCACCAAAAGTAAGAACAGTATCTTCAAAAGATACTGTTAAGAGAATGTAAGACAAGCAATAGACTTGCTACGGTTTCAATGTCCCCTCCAAAACTCATGTTAAAATTTAATTGCCACTGCAACAGTATTAAGAAGTGGGAACATTGTGAGCTGATTAGGCCATGCGGGCTCTGCCATCATGAATGGATTAATGCTGTTATTGCAGGAGTGAATTCCTTACAGAAGGACAAGTTGACCATTTTGCCTGTCTCTCACCCTCTCTGTCCTTCTGCCATGTGAGATGCAGCAAGAAGGCACTCACCAGATGCCAGCCACTCAATCTTGGCCACTCCAGCCTCCAGAACCATAACCCTATAAATTTCTGTTCAATATAAATTACCCAATCTGTGGTGTACCATTAGTAGTAGAAAACAGACTAAGACTGAAAGTAAATATTTATAAATCTTGTATCTGGAAAAGAACTTGTTTCTAGAATATACAAGGAACTCTCAAAACTCAATAATAGGGGAAACAATGCAAGAAAAAAATGAACAAAAAATTTGAGCAGCCAGTTCAACAAAGAAGATATATGGATGGTAAAGAGGCATATGAAAAGATGCTCAATGTCATCAATGTCATGAGTCATTAGGGAAATGCAAATTAAAACCACAATGAGATACTACTATACACCTAGTAGAATCGCTATGTAAAGCATGACCACACCAACCGCTGGCAAGGATGTGGAGCAACCAGAACTCTCATACACTATTTGGGGGTGTAAAATGATATAATCACTTTGGAAAAATATGATAGTTTAAAAGTTAAACATATACCTAGCATATGACCCAACCCTTCTACCCCTAACATTTACCCAAGGGAAATAAAAGCAGATACCCACACAAAGATTGTACATAATGTTCACAGCAGCTTTATTTTTAAGCACCAAAAACTGAAAACAACTCAATTGTCTATCAGTAGGTCAAAGGATAAATGAGCCAGGATGTAACAGTATAGTGGAATACTACTCAACAACAAAAAGGAATGAACTATTGATACACACAAAAATGTGGATGCATCTCAAAATAATCATGCTAAGTGAAAGAAGCCAGGCAAAGAAGAGAACATACTGCATGATTCCATTTATATAAAATTCTAAAAATGCAAATTAGTCCATAGGGTCAGAAAGCTATCACGGGTTGTTTGGGAAAGGGGGATTAGGGTATAGTGAGGAGAAAGATGGAGAGATGGTTTCACAGGTCTATATATATATATATATATATATATATATATATAAATAAAAGTCAAAAACTTACGAAATTTAAATGTGTACTTACTATGCACCAATTATACTCAATTTGTTACTCAAGCTGTTTAAAACTTATTATGCAGGCCAGGTGGCTTATGACTATTATCCTAGCATTTTGGGAGGCCAACGCAGGAGGATTGGTTGAGGCCAGCAGTTCGACACCAGCCTGGGCAGCATAGCAAGACCCTGCCTGTACAAAAAAATTTTATAAATTAGCAGTGCATAGCATGCATCTGTAGTCCTAGCTACTCAGGAGGCTGAGATTGGAGGATTGCTTGAGCCCAGGAGTCTGAGGATGCAGTGAGCTATGATGATGCCATTGCACTCCAGCCTGGGTGACAGAGTGAGACTCTGTCTCTAAAAAAACAACAAAAAAAAATTATTACACAAAATGGAAAGTATGGACAATTTAAGGTAACAATAATAAAAAAAAATAGCCTGCAATTTCACAAAGAATTACAGACTTTAAACATAAGTGATTTTACACTATTCCAGGCATAATCCTTTGTTTGGTGAAAGTAGAAAAGGGTGCATATGACACATGTCCTTGGTACATATAAAAGCAAGTCTTTTGTCTTTAAATTTAGAAAGCAAAGTGAACACACAGTGAAGCCTTGGAGAATAGGCTACCGCATTTAATATTAACATTATTTCTTAATTAAGATGTTGCTAACCTGAAATATTTTATAATAATAAAAAAAGGAGGCCAAGCACAGTAGCTCACACCTATAATCCTCTGGGAGGCTGAGGCAAGAGGATCACTTGAGGTCAGGAGTTCGAGACCAGACTGAGCAAGAGCGAGACTTTGTCTCTACCAAAAATAGAAAAATTAACCGAGCATTGAGATAGAAGCCTGTAGTCCCAGCTACTCAGGAGGCTGAGGCAGGAAGATTGCTTGAGCCCAGGAGTAAATAAATAAATAAATAATACAAGCAATAATGATTTCATTTTTTCCAATTTGGCCTATCCCACTCCGAGGCAGAATTAAGTGCTTCCTCCTCCCACAGGCCCCAGGAGTACATCTTTTCTGGCACTGCCATGTGTGTACTGCAATGCTTGTCTGCCCACTAGACTAACAGCTCCATCAGGATGGGGACTATGTCTTTTGATCTTGGCATAGTGGTCAAATACAAGTGCTTTGATGTCTGAGAGCCTGGCTTCCCATCTTAGGCTTTGCCATTCACCTACTGCACAATCTTAGAAAGTTTCTTAATCTCCCTGATACCCAGCTTTTTAAACCATAAACTAGGGATAATAGGGCACAGATGAGATTCAATGTGAATATCTCCAAAAAGGTCCTGCATATGATACCTGATTTCCACATGTCATGGAGTTATGCCCTCCCATGAGTTGACAGTATTCACACAATGACCTTGAAGTTCCAATAAATCCACACACTGCCAAGCTCTTTCCTGCCTCAAGGCCTCTGCACGTGCTGTTTCTCTACCTGATCTTCCATGCTTCTCCTCTCCACAACCTCTTACCCTACAACAGCATGACTAGTTCCTTGTCATCTCAAGTCTCAGCTTGCACATCACCTCCAGAGAAGCCTTCTCACCAGTAACATGAGTAACATGGGAGCGCCTGGTTATTCTGTCTCAGCACCCTGTTATTCCCTTCTTTCCATTCAACAGCATTCATTCAACAAGCAGTTAGTGGGGACCTAGTATATGCTAGGTACTGTTCCTGATTCTGAAGATACAACACTTAATAAAACAGTTCTGATCCAGCTCTGATGGAGTGTAGAATCTAGTGGGGGAAGGCAGACAATAAGCAAATAAATAACATATATATGGTAGACAGTGAGTGAGTTTTATAGAGAAAAAGTAATAACTTATGGAAGGAGGAATGGGAGTTGCTAGGGTGGCTGCAGTTTTAGGTCTGGAGGTTAGTGGAGGCTCATGGAGAATATAACATGGAGTAAAGAAGTGAAGGGGGTCAGGGCAAGAACCACCACAAACATGGGAGCTCATGTGGGAGGATGTTCCCAACAGAGCGCAGCAAGGCCTTCAAACAACAAGGAAGCCAGTTTGGCTACAGAAGCTTGAGTAGGGATGAGAGCCGCAGATGAGATCAGGAAGGTGATCTCAGGAAGGTAACAGGATGGGGAGCAGGGAAACCAAAAGAGGTAAGCTCCTGGAGCCACTGTCAGTCTTTGCCATTCACTCAAAGGGAGACCGGGAGCCACTGGAGGGTTTTGAACAGAACAGCAATGTGATCTGATTTACATTTTAAAACCTCCAATTAGTTTAATTACATAATTTATTTTCTATCTTCCCCACTAGATAAAAGCAGGAACTGCATTATGCACCATTATAACCTAGCACCTAGCACAATATGTTATAGGTACTGAATAAATACTTATAAAAGAATAATCTCTGCAAGGTATTTACTGGTACAAAATGAGCATAACTATTACTACTCAGATCCCCAGAGCCTAGTACTGTGGCTGGTATATGGCAGGAATTTATTTGAGTAAATGAATGATTTTGTGAAACTATTGAAAATCTATATCTAAAACATATAATGGATAATGACAAATGAATAATGAAAATGAATCAATTGCTTTTCACCCTTTCCCTTATTAAAATGTGACTGACTCAGTTTTTTACATTAAACTCTCACCCTCATGCTACTGAGGGCAGTACCTAGAGTAATCTCATTGTGACTCAGTTTCTCTAAACGTACTGCAATATCCTGCAACACAATTATCATTAATCCACTGAAATGCTAAGTTTAATTGGGTAAACTTATTCACATAATTTTTTAAACAATTTTAATGTACAAGAGTAGCTGACCCAAACAGGCTTACTTTTGAATTTTTTTTAATAAAGCCTCATTAATTCAAAAGTGGACAAAGACGGAACATTTCCACTTTTTACTTATTTTAACATCTCGAGAGTCTTCACCAGGAAAAAATTTAAGGAGGATCACACCTGTTCCCACGGCCCCGGGGGTGCAAGAGGAAGCGAGTACAGGTGGGGCTAAGGCCCTTCAGTAATTATCTCACGAAAAGCCCCTGGGAGTCTCAATAATTTTCCAGAAAGAAAACCAAAGAAGGAGTCATCCATTAAAGTATGAAAACCCACCAAATACTCCATCCCACAAAAGCTGAACGCTCTCCCCTGAAGTTTACGACCCCTCTACGGTAGGTGCCTGAGTGGTGAGAGGGCCAGGTTACGGTGGGGATGTTTAATTGTATTCCCAACCTCTAAAGTGATCGAACCCAGCCGAGTGCGACCACATCGTGTCTGCCTTCGGCGCTATGGGAACTTTTAGAAAAGCAAATGAAAGTTGCTTCAATGAAACAAACTTTAAAAAAAAAAAGCGATGCGAAGTGTTGAGCGGCTAGAACCAACCCTCGCGTTCGGCTCTGACTTGCCGGCGCTTGTACACACCGTGCCTGCCGGCGTCTGGCTCAGACTCTGCCTTCCACTGAGGGAGGGAAAATAACAACTTTCGGAAATAGCAGCCGTCCACAAAGGCAAATGTTACACGGGACTTCTCAACCTCCATCAAATAAAGCGGCTAATGTTGTTTCCAGCAGCACCGATACCACCCACAGCACCCCCCGCCCCTTTTTCTAACATGAAAAATAACATAAGGAGAAGGTGCTACCGTCAGACCCTAAAGGCAGTTTCAGACAACAAAGACCCCAAGCAATCAAAATGGAATTATAATCCCCGTCCGATCGGCCCCCTCCCCGCCCCCGCGGAGGCGCCGGGCGGCCGCGCCCGTCGCGGTTCCTCGAGCGCCCAGGCCGCCGGGTCCCCGCGCGCCCGCAGTCCCGGTGCGCCCCGGCCCGCGGGGTCCCGCCCTGGCCCCCAGGGCGAGCCTCGCGCCGCCCACGGGTTCGCAATCTCTGCGCCGCGGCTCTCGGCGTTGTGTCTCACGCGGCGTTCAAAATCTTTCCCGCCCAGGCGTGACGCGAGGAATGAAAACAATCAGGCGACCCAGAGCGCTGGGGCCTGGGCCCGGGGGGGGGGGGGGGGCGGCCGGGGGACCTGCGCAGCCCCTTTCCGAGCCGGGCGCACCGGCGGGCTGGGGCCCGGAGGTGACACAAAGAAGCCGGAGAGACAAACGCCACCCGCTGGCGCTCGCTCCAATCCCCGGAGCGCCCCGCCCGCTGACAAGTTTGCGGCGCCCTCCACGCACCCCGCTGTCCCCACCCGGGCAAAGTTTCCCGTGGCCCGGCTCGGACCCGGGCATCAGGTCGGTCCCCGTCTCCCGCCGCCCCCGCCCGCGGCTCGGGGACCTTTCCCTCCCTCGCCCCCGCCCCTTCCCCACCCTCCCGCTCCCTCCGGGCGCACCGGGGTGCTGGGGCCCCGCGGCCGCGCTCACCCGCGGTCGGCCCGGCAGATCTAGGGGCCGGGGCGCGGGCCGGGCCGCCCGGTCGCAGCGCCGCTGGCCTGGCTCCCTCGATCGCGCCCTCTGCTCGTCCTCCCGCTCGCTCTTTCGGTCCCGCCGAAGGCTCCGGGCGCAGCAGAGCGCGCTCCGCTCCTTGGCGCTCGGGAAGCGGCAGACCACGCCCCGCGCCTTCCCCGCCCGCCGCCCGCCGCCGAGTCCCGCGCTCGCCGCTCGGCGGCCAGTGTGCAGCGCGCCCGCCAGCGCCGCCCCCGCGCGCCCCGCCGCCGGGGGAGGGCGACTTTCTGTCGGTGTGTGGAACGTCAGAGGTGGTGCGGGAGATGCTAACTCCGAACGCAGGTCAACGACCCTCTTCCTACCCGGAGCTGGGGGGAAGAGCCGTCACGAACTCCCTCAAAAAGCTTTTCTGGCCGATTTCACGAGGAACTTCCCCAACATTCCTGGATTTCTGGGTCTTGGAAGTGGGAGTTAAAGAGCAGATCCGCGAATTAGCCACCTGACCTTGTGGGCTCTTCGTAAAACGAGGAATTTGGATTAGATGCCCTCTGGAATCTGGATCAGTATTTCTTACAGCATGGTCCAGACCTGGGGGTCACCTGGAGAGAAGGGGAGGCGCGTGTTAGCAAGGCAGACGACTGGGTCCCTCCCGCCCCGCGGAGGAGAGCGCCTCACTCGTGTGCCACGATGTAGATCCCCCAGGTCTGAAACTCACTGGAAACTGGATCTTTGAGAATCCTCCTGCAGATGCCAGCAAACTAACCAATCCCTTTGGACTCAGGATGAGGCCACTTGATTCTCACTTACTTCTTGTGCTGCTATTACAGTACTACTAAGGTACTTGAAGTCCTAAATAAAAGGTATCACCTCATAATTATTAACTAAAGAAGCAGTGACTTTAAAGTATTTCTGTATTGAGTTTCTATCACAATCAAATCTAACTTCTTAAAAGTCCAAGTTCATATATGCTGTGTGGCTACAGAATCCTGCCTGGATTACTTAATAAAATGTGGTGTTTATGACAGAAATAAAATAGTATGGAACAGAGATTAGAGGTTTGATAATGCATTCAGCTAACACATACTAATAGAAAAACTTAGTTGTAAATTGCACTCACAGTTTGGGATAATTATTTTAAAAACTTTTACCTCTGTGAGTACTAGGATGAATCAGGTAAATTATTTGAGATGCACATTTTATTGACAGTCAATAGCTCAATTTTTTTTTTTTTTTTTAGATATAGGGTCTGGCTATGTTGCCCAGGCTGGTCTCAAACTAGTGGCCTCGAGCAATCCTTCCGCCTGGGCCTCCCAAAGTGCTGGGATTATAGGCATAAGCCACCACAGCCAGCCAATAGCTCAACTCTTCATGAAGCCACATTACCAATCTATATGTCATTCGTTGTATTCCTAGATTATTATTCCGGTAGTATCACTTCTCTTCTTGGACTACCTAGGTTTGTGTTATTTGTTAATAATGGCTTGGGTCACAACAAAGGTCTGTAAAGCAAAATCTCTCTGGTCCTAGACTGTTTTTCATAAAACCATTTTGCCTGATAGGATACATGCAAGTCTGAGAGCCAATTTCAGAGAGAAGTTGGGCTCCAGGGTTTGTGGAGCTATCTACAAAGCATTGTTGGCTATTTTCTTTCTCTGTTCTATTCATTCTCTTCATTTCCATGCTATGTCTGTTGCTTTCTCTATAGTAAATGCTGCAAAATCATCATGGCAACAGTCCCTGGAGGAAATGTTATAAATAATTTCCTAATTATTGTTCCCTTCTAGGCATCTATGTTACAAGCCCTTGAAGTGAAAGGACTGTTGTTCTATATTGTGTCTAGTGCACTTAAAAGAGTCCAGAATATAGTATCTCAAAATGTTTTTAGGTGTCTCCAATTAGAGCCTTCTAATTACCTTGGTGTCTCTTAGCCATGCCAGTTTGGATATTAAATTAATACCTACTTTTAAATCAGCAAATTAGACTAATGGCAAGAGCACTGAAACAGATTCCCTACACTTTGAAGTGAAAATAAAATGTAATACTAAACCAAACAGAGACACACCTAGTTCTTTTGAAACACAGGGCATGTAAACAGATGGCTCATATGGTTACATCTCTGACTAGGGAAGAGTAAGGGTTCCCATGAACCTGGCCATGCCTGCATTCTTCCATGCACCAAAACACGGACATAATATGATCACATGTATGATGTCATATTATGCCATGTAGTTATTGTCCACATCAAGCCTCTGTATTTTATAGCAAAGGCTCCATTGGGCTCAACAGCCCACCTGAGAGATTTTGTCAGTTCCAATTGTGGTAAACCTAAGTTTTGCAAGTTGAACAAACTGAAAACACATCCATGACATGGTACCCGAGCATGGTGTGGCACACTGGTAAGAACTACTGAAGTAGACATTCTGTACATACTTGCACACCATACGGAGCAGGTAAACCAAGAGTCACTGGCAATAAACATGATCTGAGGAACTCAAGTGAGTTGGGCGTCCTTATGCCATTAAAGGAATTAAATTTACTACTCTTTAAGTTAGGCAGCAACTCCTCCCTGTCGTAACACTGATCTCACTGCACTACAGTTGCTGTTTACATTCCTGCATCCTACACTAGACTATGACTTCTGTGTCTTCGTCTTTGCATCCAGGGTGCCCGAACAAGAATGGCAACAGATTTTATCCTGGGAGCTAATTTCAGTCTTGGACTTGGGTGCCATGTTAAAAAGGATTGTGAGGCTGCATCTACGTTTGGCAAGAAAGAGCACAAGTTGATTAATGACTGAATATCTGCTATGGGCACAGAAAGTGGTAGTCTGACACTGGTGTCATGTATGTATCCACCCTGATAGTATGATAATAGGAGATAATGTTAAATGTTTGACCACATGGATAAGTGAATTTTTTTTTTGATTTTTTTATTTTTTATTTTTTTTATCCCCCGCCCCTGGATAAGTGAATTTTGAAACAATACAAAGTATCTTTATCTAAAGAAGCAGGTATAATATCCATTAATCTGAGACAGGGTGAGACCATTTTATTACTTACCCCCATTGTATTAACAAAGTTACTACTAAAGACAAAAGGAAATTGGCTTAGAGGTAAACACTCCTTATTTGTATGCAATCTCTGTCTACCTCAAAGAACAATCTTTGGCTACAATATTTTTACCACTTTGGTAGCACTTGTATAAACCTGGGATGAAAATAGCTAGCCAGGAAAAAAGTGCTGTTCTTCTTTGTCCAAGAGTCCTGTCACACCCTTGTAAGGGCCAGGGGTCCTTATCTCATTCTGGTCTTGTTTCCTGCCAAACCTGGAAACTAACAGAAATGTTGGCTAATTGCTCTGTTGACTAATATGTTCTCTCTGACAATTGTCCTGATAAAAGTAGAAAGTTGCATCCAACAAAATGCAAGTAGGCACTGCCAATCGAATCAAAGAGTTCAAAATTCTAGAATTTGAGGGAAAATGACAAGGACTATTCCAGGATTCAATGAGGTGCTGTGTGTATGTGAGGTGCTGAGCATGGAACCTGCCGTGCAGCAAGCACTCAGCAAATGGTGAGCATTATTGTTGCAATTATTTAAGTCAGTAACAGAGGGGTTTAGAAGGGTATTATTTCAAAAGCACATTTATTGAATTGGTAAATTAAAGTATTGGATTAAAAATAAATTCCACCACTTACCTCATTTGACACAGGAGAAGACTTTGAAGCCTGAAAGTATTTGCCTAATGGCATAAAGCTAATTAGTGTCAGTCACTGAAGTCGAACCTAGAATGTTTTTAACAGAAATAAATGCACCATTTAAAGAAATCCTGTTGTATATCTTGTTTGTTTTACCCTCAAATGCAAAGCAATGGATTAATCATACTGCTCAGCTCACAATAAAAAACAATAAAAATAAGAGACATTGATACATCTCTCTCAGGCCAAGACTGGTCCAGGGGCCTAAATTAAGTAAGGATATAGAAAACCTAAACAACATAATAAATAAGGTAGACCTTGGCTGGTCTGAGTGCTGTGGTGTTTACAACTAATTGATCACAACTAGTTACAGATTTTTTTGTTCCTTCTCCACTCCCACTGCTTCACTTGACGAGCCTTAAAGAAGAAAGACCTCGTGGATATGATATATATTGAACTTTACATCTCAAAAATAGAGAATACGTTTTATTCTAAAGTATATATGGAGCCCATAATGAAAATTGGCTTTATAATATGTCACAAAGAAATAGTAGGATAAAACAATAGCATTTTAATTAAACAATAATTAATAATTAAATAATATAACATAATAAAACTAGAAATCAATAACAAAATCAGAAGAAAAAACTTTCCACATAGAATTTTTTTTTTTTTTTTTTTTTTTTGAGACAGAGTCTCACTCTGTCACCTTGGGCTAGAGTGCTGTGGCATCATCATAGCTCACTGCAACCTCAAATTCCTGGGCTCAAGCAATCCAGCTGCCTCAGCCTGTCCAGTAACTGGACTACAGACAAGCACCACCACGGCTGGCTAATTTTTTTTATTTTTTGTAGAAACAGGATCCCTATGTGTTGCCCAGTCTGGTCTCAAGCTATCCTCCTGCCCAGGCCTCCCAAAGACTAGTGTGAGCCAGTCTGGGCAACATAGCATGACCCTATCTCTACAGAAAAAGAAAAATGAAAATTTTTTTAAAATGCTCAATAAAATAGGAATTGTTGGATACTTATTTAACATAATAAAATATATCTCAGACCTTAGTCATTAGAGGCACATTAGAGGATTCTTATCAAGAACAAAGTAAGGACGTTCATTGTCTTCACTGTATTTTAATATTTTAATGACAATTAGTCAATGTAGTAAAACAAAACAATTCACTTAAAGGCATAAAACCCAGAAAAGTAGAAGTGAAATTACATTTGCTGATGTTATGAGAATACACCTAGAAAACACAAGGAAATCTATCTTAAAACTAAAAAACATTAAAGAATTCAGTAACATAGCTAGATTTAAAATTAACAAACAAAACACAATACCCTTCATACATATCAAACAATAAGACAGAAGATTTAAAGTAAAAGTAAACCCCATTTACAAAAGTAACAAAAAAGGTAAAATACCTGAGAGTCAACTTAAGAAAACATTTGCAAACTTATATGAGGAAAATCTTAAAACCTAACCCTGAACAAATGAAAAGGATCCCTTGTTCTTGGATAAGGCAAATAAAATCATAAAAATGTCAATTTCCCCCAGAATTAATATATAAATGTAAGGCAATTCCATAATGGTACTAAGATGATTTTCTTTCCTAGAATTCAATTCTAATTTTAGTAGAAAAAAATAAAATGCAAGAATAATTAGGGAACACTGAAAAAGAAAAGTGATAAAGGGGCCTAGCCCAAACTGCTGTTACCATAATACCATATATACTAAAAACCTCTATAATTAAAAGTATGGTATTGGTGAATGAAGAGACAGCTCAATAAAGCAAAACATAAAGTTCAGAAATAGATCCAAGTATATATAATAAAGTTCACATCCTAAATCACTGGGGAAAGATGTACCTGTAAATAAATGCTATCGCCCCAACTGGATTGCCATTTGGAAAAAGAACTGAACCCAGACCCAGGTGCCAGAATATACTCCAAATGAATCAGAGATCTAAGTGTAAAATACATAATCACACACATAGAAGAAAACATGGGTGAATTCCCAAACAATGTTGGTTTGGGGAAGGCCTTCTGGACTATGACTCAAAATCCATATACAATTTTTAAAAATTATAGTAATTTGACTACATAAAATTTTTATTGTTTGGCAAAAATCACTATAAGCAAAGTCAAAAGACAAATAACAAACTGGAAAAAAACTACTTATATGACAAGTAAAGGGTTAATCATCCTAATATATATAAAAATGATGAATAATAAAATCTAATGGAAAAATGGGCAAAAGACATGAACAGACAATTCACAGAAAAATATATGGAAGTGATCTCAAACATATGAGACGATCAACTCCATAAGAGAAATCTGAATTAAAACTAAACTGAAATATCATTTAGTATCTACTAATTTGGCAAAAATTCAAAAACTTAACAATGTGCTCTGTTCTCTTGTCTCTGTGGAAAACTACTCTTGTGTTGTTGCTGAGAGTGCAAAATGGTTCAGCCCCAGATGGAGAAAAATTTGACAATATCTAGTAAAAATACATATAATCCCACTAAGAATTTACCCTGAGGAGATGTCTCAAAAAACAGAAAAAAAAAAACCAGCATATGCACAAGGTTGTCCATTGCTACACTATTTGCTCCATTTTTTTTTTTTTTGCTGTGCTTATTGTTTTTTGTTTGTTTGTTTGTTTTTTATTTCAGCGTATTATGGGGGTACAAAAGTTCAGGTATATTTGCTCCATTGACATGATTTCTGTTAGGTTTTGACAGTGGGAGGCAGAGAATGGAAGGCTGAACAAGGGGAGAAGAGATGTGCTTCCTGTTTCCGGTTCCAGTCAGGTCCCCTCAGCAGCATGAGGACAGCTATCCCTCCAAAATTCTGCTTCTTCTGGCACTCAGAGCTTCAACTGCTTGGCATCTTCCTTCAGAAGTTCCAACACCAGTCTCAGAATGCTTCATCGGAGCAACAGCTGTGGGGCAAGAGAAGCAGTTCCATTGGCGTCCACCCCCCGCCCCAGCCCCGTCCCAGCTGTCGGGTATGTGCTCTTGAGGACCAAGCATAGCCTCATGGGGGCCCCTCCTCCAAGTCCCTAGGTTAATGCTACTTCTTCATTTTGTTCCCTCTGCCCTAAGGGTGATGCCTCCTTCCTACAGGTATTAATTAAAGGAGCTCTAAATAAGTAAATATATATATCTTGTTCAGGTAATGGCAGTGAACAAGACACCCTTGGCACCCATCAATACATGAGTGGATTATTAAAATGTGGTACGTGTATACCATGGAGTACTACTCAGCCACAAAAAACAAAGGTGATATAGCATCTCTTGTATTATCCTGGATACAGCTGGAGCCCATTCTACTAAGTGAAGTAGCCCAAGAATGGAAAAACAAACACTGCATGTGCTCACCATCAACTTGGTATTAACTGATCAACACTTAAGTGCATATATAGCAATAACATTCATCGAGTGTCAGCAGATGGGAGGGGGATGAAGGGGATGGATATATATACACCTAATGGGTGTGGTGCGCACAGTCTGGGGGATGGACACCATTGAAGCTCTGACTTGGGTGGAGAAAGGGCCATATATGTAACCTAAACATTTGTACCCCCATAATATGCTTAAATTTAAAAAAAAAGACACCCTTGGCAGAGGTATTATCAAAACTGGAGTCCTGGCTGGTGGGCTCACACTTATAATCCCAATACTTTGGGAGGCCGAGGTGGGAGAATCACTTAGAGGCCAGAAATTCAAGACCAGGCTGGGCAACATTGTGAGAACCTGTCTCCACAAAAAAGAGAAAAATTAGCCCAGTGTCATGGCACATGCCCATAGGCCCAGCTACTTAGGAGGCCTAGGCAAGAGGATTGCTTGAGCCCAGCGCAACAGAGCAACACCATGTTTCTAAAAACCCCCCCCAAAAAACACACACAAAAGAGGGTCCCTTAATGACCTTATAAGCCAAAACAAATTTCTAGCCTAAAATGCTTACTTTGGTACTTTGGAGCCATAACTTGAAACAGAAAAAAAGTCTATATTCTTTAAGCCCCTCTATCTTGGGTTCTTTTTCCACAGCAAGCTTAAGCCTTGCCCACACTAAGGCATTGAATTAAAGATTTTAATTTAAAAATCTAAATGTTAAAACTTTTAGAAGACATTATAACTTCAGGGTATGTAATAATTTCTTAAAGAAGACATAAGACAAGTCACAGAAAGAAAGTATTTTTAGCACATGTAAGAAACAAAGAGCTAGGATCCAGAATCTATGTAAACTTCTACAAATCAATAAGAAAAAGTACACAAATGAATAGGATAGTTGAACTGCAACTTCAGAGATGAAAAAATACAAGTGATCAATAAATGAGGGGGAAATGATCAACCTTATTAGTAATCAGAAAAAAAGCTGTTTTTGAGACAGGGTCTCACTGTGTCGCCCAGGCTAGAGTGTAGTGACATGATCATAGCTCACTGTAGCCTCGAACTCAGGTTCAAGCAATCCTCACACTTCAGCCTCCTGAGTAGCTGGAACTACAATCATGTACCATCATGCCCAGCTAAGAAAAAATTAAATTAAGATCCTAGTGAGGTAACATTTTTACCCACTAGTTTGGCAAAATTAAGAAATCTGAAAAATAACAAGTTTTAGTGAGAATGTAAGTCAATAGGAACTTTCTTATATGCTGCTAGTAGAAGTGTAAATTGGTAAAACTGTTTAAAGATCAATTTCACATTAACTTATAAAAGTGAAACTTTGCAAATCCTGAGAGAGGATTTCTACTCCTAGATATACCTAGGATACATACAAAAATGTACATGTATGAAAATTACTCTTACCTACATTTCTAGCAACATTATTTTAAAAATAACTATTGAGGAATGATTTACTTATAATAAAATGCACAGATTTTAGTTGTATGGTTCAATTTGGTTTTTTCTTGAAACAGAGTCTCACTCAGTTGCCCAGGCTGGAGTGCAGTGACAACATCACAGCTCACTGCAGCCTTGAACTCCTGGGCTCAAGTGATCCTCTTGCCTCAGCCTTCCAAGTAGCTAGGACTACAGGCAAGCACCACCATGCCCAGGTAATTTTTAAAATTTTCTGTACAAACAGGGTCTTTCTATGTTTCCCAGGCTGGTCTTAAACTCCCGGCCTCAAGTGATCCTCTCACCTTGGCCTCCCTAAGTGCTGGGATTACAGGTCTGAGCCACTGCACCCAGCCCAGTTCAATGAGTTTTAATAAATGTGTATTCTGTGCTATCAACCACACAATCAAAATACAACCCCAGAAAATTCTCCTGTACCGCTTCCCCCAGGCAACCATTGATCTGATTTCTATCAGCATAGATTAATTTTAACTGTTCTAGATTTTTTTTTCTTTCTTTCATTTCTTCTTTTTTTTTTTTGTTTTTCTTTATTTGTCCATACTACAAGGCTGCATGTTCTAGAATTTAAAAAAATGAAATCAAACTATGCATTCTTTTGTGTTGGATTTTTCCCCTAAATACAATATTTTGGTGATTCATCTGTGGTTTTGCATGTATCAGTAGTTCATTTTTATTACTAATTAATTTTCCATTGTATGAATATATCATGCTTGATGATGGTCATAGGGATGTTTCCATTTGAGCCTATTACTATAGCTATACCTACTGTTAATATTCTTGTACAAGGCTTTTGTGGACACATATTTGCATTTTTCTTAGGTAAATACCTAAGAATGCAATTGCTAGGACACTGAAGAGATATATACCATTTTACACTTCCACAAGCAATGTGCACAATTTCCAATTGCTACACTTCAAATTGCATTAGTCTTTTTAATGTTTATCATTTTAATAGGTGCAAAGAAGTATGTCATTGTGATTTTAATATGCATTTCCTTAATGATTAAGGATTTTGAACATCTTTTCATTTATTAGATTTTAATATACATACATACATACGTGTGTATTTTCTTTTGTAGTGTCTGCTTTTTTGTTTTTTGGGGTTTTTTTTGAGACAAGGTCTTACTGTGTTCCCAGGCTAGAGTGTAGTGGCATCATCATAGCTCACTGCAATCTCAAACTCCTGGGCTCCAGCAATTCTCCTGCCTAAGCCTCCAGAGTAGCTGGGACTACAGGCACATGCCACCATTCCCAGCTAATATTTTCTATTTGTAGTTGTTTGGCTAATTTCTTTCTATTTTTAGTAAAGATGGGGTCTCACTCTTGCTCAGGCTGGTCTCAAACTCCTGAGCTCAAGCAATCCTCCCACCTCAGCTTCCCAGAGTGCTAGGATTACAGGCGTGAGCTACCGCACCTGGCCTCCACGGTGCATTTTGAGTTAATTTTTGTGTATTGTGTGATTCAGGGTCCAGCTTCAGTCTTTTGCCTGTAAATATCCAATTGTCCCAACACCATTAATTGGAAAGACTACTTTTCCCACATTGAATTTTCTTGGCACTCTTGTTGAAAATCAGTTGAGCATAATGTAAAAGTTATTCATTTCTTCCTGTACTTCTGAGTATACATCTTATATAATTTCCTACATCCTAAAGAATTGCCCTTAGCATTTCCTGTTATTGCAGCATTATTTATAATAGCAAAACAAATTAAAGGCCTCCACAAGTCCATAGGTGAAAGAATGGATTAATAAAATGAGTTATTTTCCTAGACTAGAATATCATCTGACAATGCAAATGAATCTGTTTTAACTACATACAAAAGTGCAGACAACATTTAGAATCTTAAGAACCCTGGCTTTTGTTCTGTGTAAGATGATAATTCATTATAGTGTTTTGAGCAGAGAAAGAATATTTTGTAACTTACATTTTAATGGGATTATGCTGGCTGCTGTGTTGAGGATAGACTGTGGGGAGACAGGATGGGCAACGACAGAAGTTGGCGGATCCACTGTGAAGCTATTGCAATAATTCAGGTAGGAGATGATCATGTCTTGGACCAAGATGATGGCAGTGGGAATAAGGAGAAGTGGTAGAACTCTGGATATCTTTTGAAGGTCCTATCAACAAAATTTGAGGGATGTCAGTGAAGGAGAGGAATCAAGTAGGTATGATAGATATTAGAATGAAAGGAAAATTGTCAACTTTAAATTATTTTTTAAAATAATAGCTTAGCCACATGGTGGCTTATACCTGTAGTCCTAGCTCCTCGGGAGCCTGAGGTGGAAGGATCACTTGACCCCAGGAGTTCGAGGTTACAGCTTGTGTTCTGTAGGGCAGGATTCTATGTTGGTACTTTTATCATCCTTGCTAGGCGACAGCAAAGCAGACTCGATTATCACAGGAGTTACTCAAGTGTGATTGGCATAGCTCTGGGTTTCACATGATTATTTTAGTTGATGATACACAGACATATTTTTTAAAAAAACAAATAATTTTCTCTTCCGTGGATATTAATACTTAGGACTAGGTTAAAGAAGGTATTACAATGAAACGAGTATGAGTCAACTTAAAATTATTTTTAAAATAATAGCACAGTTAGTACAATGATATTGCAAAAACTACGAATGACTCAATGACTGATGTTTTGGAAATATTGAGTTAAAAGATTAAAGAAGGGTACAAAGCACATTGTATTGTATATCATTAATGAGGAATTATTAATTTGATTAGATTTGGAAGCAGAATTGGGAATCTAAATAGATACTACTTTTAAATGATCCTTGGACGACGATTCAAGGAATGGATAAACAGAGATTATTAGAGAAAATGTGCTAGTGCTTAGCTGTGGTTTTATCATATGCAAAGATAGGTAATACTTGTGTTAATCAGTGGTCAGTTCATTAAGTGCCTGTTGGTCTGTGATATGTCTGTCTTCACATATATTATCTGAGAAAGAAAAGTTCAAGAAGACGGAGACTATATCTTTGTATTCTACCTCCTTCAGTATTTGGTACAGCAGAATATGGATGTGGATATTTAATAAATATTTTAATACTAATGAAAGAGCAGTATATACTATTAATACATCATTTGATTCATAAACAACTTTTTCTTGAAGAATAATATACAGAGAAAAACACATGTAACTGCACTATTCGATGAATTTTCACAAACTGAATGAACCCATAAAACATCATTTAACTTTGTGTTTAAACCATGCATTGCCTAAACTAATTTGTTTATTTTTACCTGAATGAAATAGAATACTCAACTGCTCATCAGGATTTTGTGGCATGTCATGTCTTAGAATTTCATAACTGTTGGTGCTTTTAATTTAAAAAATCTACTTGTGAAATAACTAAGCTTTTCTATTATTATTATTATTTTAATTATGCCTCAATGTGGGAGGGGGAATTATCATAAGAGTGTTATCTCTGGAGTGCCACATAGAATTTATTTATTTATTTATTTGAGACAAATTTTCTCTCTGTTGCCTGGACTTAAGTGTAGTGATGTCATCATAGCTTACTGCAAAGTCAAATTCCTGGGCTCAAGTGATACTCCTGCCTTTGCCTACAGAGTACCTGGTATTGCAGTCGTGACCCGGCTAAGAATTCCATTTATTTTAAACATCTTATCACTTCTTGGCCTTTTGGCTAAGATCAAGTGTATTTTAAACATCTTGAATTCCAACAGCGGTAGATTTTATTCCCTTCATTTTTCCTCAGCAGCCCCTTCTCCTTTTGTCCATACAAACAGATACAACATATGCATTATTATTTACCAATAAAATTAGCCTGTTTGGTATATATATATATATATTTTTTTTTTTTTTTCTTTTGAGACAGAGTCTCACTCTGTTGTTCCGGCTAGAGTGAGTGCCATGGCGTCAGCCTAGCTTACAGCAACCTCAAACTCCTGGGCTTAAGGGATCCTACTGCCTCAGCCTCCCGAGTAGCTGGGACTACAGACATGCACCACCATGCCCAGCTAATTTTTTTCTATATGTATTTTTAGTTGGCCAGATAATTTCTATTTTTTAGTAGAGACGGGGGGTCTCACTATTGCTTAAGCTGGTCTCGAACTGACCTCAAGCAATCCACCCGCCTCGGCCTCCCAGAGTGCTAGGATTACAGGCGTGAGCCACCGTGCCCAGCCTGCTTTGGTATATTTTAAGTAAGCTGCTAAACTCTGGCTTATTAAAAATTATGGCTGCCCTAGCACAATGGTGCATGCCTATAGTTCCAGCTACTCAGGAGGCTGAGGCAGGAGGATCGCTTGAACCCAGGAGTTTGAGGTTGCTGTGAGCTAGGCTGATGCCATGGCACTCTAGCCTGGGCAACAGAGCGAGACTCTGTCTCAAAAAAAAAAGAATAAAATAATGAAAAGTCTGAACATGGTTCCCATAAAAATGTGGTTTCTTCAATATTGAAATTTTCCCCCCAATATTTCTAGTTCTTTAAACAATGTATAATATTTCAATGACTTCAGTAGTCACTAAGATTCTTAGAAAAATGTCCCCTCAGGTCCAGCAAGTGCTAAGGAAAAAAAATTCTTGAAAAAATGAGCATTACATTGAAATATTCTTTACTTCCAGATGTCAAAGGGAAGGGAGTGTTTCAAGAAAAAAAGCTAATTAAAATAGACTAATACTTAAACATGTGCTGGAGAAAATCTTCAACTTGAAGAGAGAAAAACAGAAGAATCTTAGAAACACATAAGCTAAAACCAAAATCAAGAGGAAATGTCAGTAACAACACAAATAATCAAACCATCCTCAGACTTTTTCTTCTACAACGTGAGATACCAGAGAGCAATGAAACAAAATCCTTGCACTTTGATAGAAAGAAATTGAGTTTCAAGACTTCTATACTTAGTCAAGATGTCACTTCATATGTGAAGACGACAGACAGATAAATTCAGATATGCAAGTAGTCTGACCATAACTCTTCCTGAAACATTACTCAAAGATTCTAGCCAACCAAGAGCCTGGTCTAAATGGAGATTCAAGAATGGAGAGATCACTGTATTGAAAGATGGTTGATGAGAATTAAAATCTCACGCCTATAATCCTAGCACTCTGGGAGGCCGAGGTGGGAAGATTGTTTGAGCTCAGGAGTTCGAGACCAGCCTGAGCAAGAGCGAGACCCCGTCTCTGCTAAAAATAGAAAGAAATTATATGGACAGCTAAAAATATATATAGAAAAATTAGCCGGGCATGGTGGCGCATGCCTGTAGTCCCAGCTACTCGGGAGGCTGAGGCAGGAGGATTGCAGGAGCCCAGGAGTTTGAGGTTGCTGTGAGTGAGGCTGATGCCATGGCACTCTAGCCCGGGCAACAGAGCAAGACTCTGTCTCAAAAAAAAAAAAAAAAAAACAAATAAAATCTCATGTAATCATAGAATTGTATTATAATAATTACAAATAATTATAAATTAAATCAAAATGTTATTAACAAATCTTAAAAGATACATAATGCAAAGGTAAAAATAACTTGACTATAATAAGTCATTTAAATTCCACAAAGAAATGGGAGAAAATAATGTGGATGAATGTATTAGAAAAAGTTAAAATGCCCTGATAAACTTTAATTTCTATATTTTTAAGTGTACAATTCAGTGGCTTTGAGTATATTCCCAGTTACGTATCCATTACCACAATCTATTTTAGAATATTTTCATTGCCCCCAAAAGAAACCTCACACCCTTTAGCACTCACCCCACCATCACTACCTTCCCCCAGCCATTGGCAACCACTAATCCACTTTCTATCTCTATAGATTTCCCTAACCTAGACATGTTATGTAAATAGACTCATGCAATGTGTGATCCTTCTTTCTCTTGGCATAATGTCTTCAAGTTTCAGCCATCTTGTTATGTGTATCAGCACTTCATTCCATTTTATGGCCAAATAATATTCCTTGTAGATATACCACATTCGTTAGTTGATGGGCATTTAGTTTTTTTCCCACCTTTTGGCTATTAAAATACTGTTTCTGTGAAAATTTTTGCATAAGTTTTTGTGTAGAAACATGTTTTTATTTCTCTCGAATGTATCTAGGAGTGGAATTGCTGGAGCATATGGTAGCTGTGTGTTTGGCTTCTTGAAGACATGCCAGACTGTTTTCCAAAGTGGCTGCACCATTTTATATTCCCATCAGCAATGTGTGTGTGTGGGAGGTCTAATTTCTACATATCTTATCTAGTACTTATCATCATCTTCTTTTTTAGTGTAGCCATCTTAGTATGTCACTGTGATACTGTCTCAAGTGGTAGGTAGGTAGCTCATTGTAGTTTTGATTGCGTTTTACTAATAACTACTGATGTTGAGCATCTTTCTATGTGCATATTGGCTATTTGTACAGTCCTTCCTTGATCTCTGCAGGGTATTGGTTTCAAGAATCCCTGAGGATACCAAAATCCAAGGATGCTTAAGTCCCTTATGTAAAATGGAACAGTATTTGTAAATAACATATGCACATCCCCCTGTACACTTTAAATCTTCTCTGATTATTTATATTTAATGTCATATAAATGCTATATAAACAGGTATTATACTGTATTATTAAATTTATATTATTTTTAATGGTATTGTTATTCCCTTCCAGATATTTCCAATCTGCAATTGGTTGAATACACAAAAGCAAAACCTGTGGCTACAGCAGGCCAACTGTATATGCTTCTTGGAGTCATGACTATTTAAATCTCTTGCTCATTTCTTTTTTTTTTTTTTTTTTGAGACAGAGTCTCACTCTGTTGCCAGGGCTAAGTGCCATTAGCCTAGCTCACAGCAACCTCAAACTCCTGGGCTCAAGCAATCCTTCTGCCTCAGCCTCCTGAGTAGCTGGGACTACAGGCATGCGCCACTATGCTCAGCTAATTTTTTCTATATATATTTTTAGTTGTCCAGCTAATTTCTTTCTAATTTTTAGTAGAGACAGGGTCTCGCTCTTGTTTAGGCTGGTCTCGAATTGCTGAGCTCAAAGGAGCCGCCTGCCTTGGCCTCCCAGAGTGCTAGGATTACAGGTGTAAGCCACCGCGCCAGGCCCCTTGCCCATTTCTTAATTGGGCTTTTTGCTGTTGGTGAGTTGCAAGAGTTCTTTATATGTTCAGGATACTAGATGCTTATCAGATATATAATTTGCAAGTATTTTTTCCCAGTCAAGTGGGTTGTCTTTTTACTGTCTTGGAGTTTTAATTTTAATGAAGTTCAATTATCTCTTTTTTCTTTTATACCTTGTGCATTTGGTGTCCTTTCTCAGAAACCATTGCCTAACTCAAGTTCTCAAAGATATTCACCTAGATTTTCTTCTAAGAGTTTTATAGTTTTGGCTCTTATATCTAAGTTGATGATTTATTTTTGGTTAATTTTCATAAATGGTGTGAGATTCAATTTCATATTTATGGATGTCATTCTTTTGCATGTGGACATCCAACTCTCTCAGCACCATTCAGTGAAAAAACTACTCTTTTCCTATTGAATTTTCTTGGCATGTTTGTCAAAAGTTAATTGACCATAGTGGAAGGATATATTTCTAGATTCTCAATGCTATTCCATTGATCTATGTATCTACCCTTATGCCAGTATGGTACTGTCTTGATTACTGTAGCTTTTAATAAACTTTGAAATTAGAAGTTCTCCAACTTAGTTACTCTTTTTTTAGATTACTTTGGTCATTCTGGGTCCCTTGCATTTCCATATGAATTTTAGGATTATCTTGTCTAATTCTGCAAAAAAACAGAAAAATGGCAGCTTTGATAGGAATTGCGTTGAATCTGTAAATCAAGTTGGAAAGTATTGTCACCTTACTAATATTAAGTATTCTAGTCCATAAATATGCCCTTTCATATTTTTATGAAATTAATATTCTTTTCAAATGATGTCTTTTCATTTCATTTACTTAGGTCTCTTTACTTTGTGTTTTTTTTTTTTTTTTTTTTTGAGACAGGGTCTCACTCTGTCACCCAGGCTGGAGTGTGGTGGTGGGACAACAGCTCACTGCAACCTGAAACTCCTGGATTCAAGTGATTCTCCCACCTAAGCCTCCTGAGTAGCTGAGTCTATGACTATAGGCGTGTGCCACCATGCACAGCTAATTTTTTTTATTTTTTGTAGAGATGGGGTCTCACTATGTTGCCCAGGCTGGTCTCAAACTTCTGGCCTGGGTCACGTGATCCTCCTGCCTTTGCCTCCCAAAGTGCTGATTTTACAAGTATAAGCCACTGTTGCACCCAGCCCTTTTTATATTTCTTTCAACAATGTTTTGTAGTTTCCATTGTGTAAGTCTTGCATTTTTGTTAAATCTATTCCTAAGTATTTTATTGTTTGATGGCATTAAGAATAGTATTAATATTTTCAAATTACAATTTTTCATTTTGCATTGGCAGTATATAGAAATACAATTGACTTTTGTATATTGATCATGTACCTTGCAACCTTGCTAAACACATTAGTTCTAGTATGTATTTTTTAGATTCAATAGGATTTTCTACATAAAATTCATGTTATTGTCATTAAATACAATTTAACTTCTTCCTTTCCAACCCTGATACTGTTTTTTTGCCTTACTGCAGAGCAGTGTTGAGTAGAAGTAGTGAAAATGTACATCCTTGTTTTTGTTCCTGATCTTAGAGAGAACACATTTAGTTTTCCACCATTAAGTATGTTGTTAGTATAGTTTTCTTCATCAATGTCCTTTGTCAAGTTAAGAACGTTTTCATCTTTCCCTTATTTGTTGAGAGTTGTTTTTTTTTTTTTTTTGAGAAATGGATGTAGGATTTTGTCATATTCTCTTTTGAGTCTGTTGAGATGATCATGTGGTTTTATCCTTTATTCTGCTAATATACTACATTGATTTATTAAACTAACCTTGCGTTGCTGAGATAAATTTGATCATAGTGTATAATCTTTTTTATATCTTGCTGGATTTGATTTATTAGTATTTTCTAGAGAATTGTTACATCTATATTCATAAAGAATGTTGGTTTGTGGTTTTCTTTTCTTATGGTGTCTTTGTCTGGTCTTGATAACAAGGCAATACTGGCCTTAAAGAATGTGTTAAGAAGTGTTCCCTCCTGTTCTATCTTCTGGAAGAGTCAGTGAAGTATAGGAGTTAGTTCTTTAAAGGTTGGTAGATTTCAGCTGAGAAGCCATCTGGGCCTGGACTGTCATTTATGGGAAGACTTTTTATTACCAACACAATCTCTTTAGTTGTTATAGGTCTATTCAGATTTTCTGTTTCTTTTGGAGTTCATGTTGTTAATTTTTCTTTTTAGGAATTTTTCTATTTCATGGAAGTCTTCTCATTTGTAAGAATACTATTCTTCACAGTATTCCCTTATGATCCTTTTATTTCTGTAAGGTCAGTAGTGATGTCTCCACTTTCATTCATGATTTTAGTAATTTGAGGCTTCTCTCTGTTTTGCTTGGTCAAACCAGCTAAAGGTTTGTTAAATTTTTTCATATAGTCAAGAAGCCAGCTTTTAGTTTCATTGGTTTTCTATATATTTTTAATTCTCTATTTTATTTATTTTCATTGTAATCTTTTTTGTTTTCTTCCTTCTGTTTGCTTTTCTTTCTCTAGTTTCTTTTAGTGGAAGGTGGGTGTATTGACTTGAGACCTTTCTTCTTTTTTAATTTAGGTATTTACAGTTATAAATCTCACTCTAAGTACTGCTTTGTGTACATGTTGGAAGACGTTTTCAAAGCTTCAGCAGTTAGTTTATAACTGTGGCTTACACTTCACTTCCTGCTGGGTAGAATCTGAAAATCAGTCAAATGTGAGAGATTAAGGCCTTCTCAGTTCTTTCCTGGGTGTGAGCAGGTCACAGCACATGCACATGGTGTTCTAGGTCCCCAGGAAGAGGTTGAACCCTTACAAAGCTTCACATTGGGGCTGGACGCGGTGGCTCACGCCTTTAATCCTAGCACTCTGGGAGGCCGAGGCGGGTGGATTGTTTGAGCTCAGGAGTTCGAGACCAGCCTGAGCAAGAGCGAGACCCCCGTCTCTACTAAAAATAGAAAGAAATTATATGGACAGCTAAAAATATGTACAGAAAAATTAGCCGGGCATGGTGGCGCATGCCTGTAGTCCCAGCTACTTGGGAGGCTGAGGCAGGAGGATCGCTTGAGCCCAGGAGATTGAGGTTGCTGTGAGCTAGGCTGACGCCACGGTACTCTAGCCTGGGTAACAGAATGAGACTCTGTCTCAAAGAAAAAAAAAAAAAAAGCTTCACATGGGCATCTCATTTCATAATTTTTCTTTTTCTTTTTTTTCTTTTTTACTTTTGGTAATCTTGTTAGCTCCTGCTTGTATCACTGCCTCATGTATCTGCAATGTTGAACAATAGCCAAAATTATTTTCAACAAATGCTGTTAGGGATAAGGCTATTTACACAGAGAGGGAGCTGAGTCAGGTCAAATAAAAACGACCCCTTGAGAATGGAGACTTTCAGGGAGCTGCAAGACAGTTTGAATAGTGAATTCTCTTAGGGGTAGAACTTTTGGGGAGTTTCCAATGTATTCTTCCCCTTCCTACCAGTGCCTGCTAGGCTTCTGTTTCTTACAATTGACATAGTTGTGAGGCTGTCCTAGAACTGGGGAGAGTAGAATGGGAATAGGGCAAGTTAAAAGCCACAAAGCTCAATGTTCTTATTAATATTCAGCAGTTTTTCTTGAATAAATGCTCCCAAGAATAATGCAAGCCTTTGGTTAATTTCCAGAGTTGTGAATAATTTGATTTTGACAATTTTTGTCAGTGTTCTGTTCCTTTTACCAATGAACAGATTTTCATAGGTCCTAACTCCACTATTCTAGAGGTGCTTCTGTGTATGTACATTTTGAAGTTTCCATATTTGTATAGGGTGTTTTGGTGGTGCAATATTTTATTGTTGATTTCTCATTTGATTGCATGTTGGTCATGTACCGAATTTCAAATTGTAGAAGCCAGATTCAAAACTTAAAAAGGAACAGGTGAAATTCATTTTTAAAATATCTTATTTAACACAGAGATCTAAATGCTATTATTTCAACCTGTAATCAATATAAAAGTTATTAATGAGATGATTTTTATCATAGTAAGTCTTTGAAATATAGTATGTTTTCATATTTTATGTTTTATTGAGTTTAACTGGTTAACAATAGACTGTATATATATTCAGTTTAATAAGGTTTATATTTATATATCCAGGAAACAATCAAACTAAGGAAAATATCCTTTACCTCAAAAGTTTTTCTGGGTCTTTTTGCAATTCCCTACCTATCCTATCCATGTCAAAAAACTGATTTGCTTTCTGAAACTACACTTTGCTTTTTCTGGAATTTTATGTAAATGAAATCATATAGTATGTATTCTTTTTGTCTGGCCTCTTTCTCCCAAAACAATTATTTTAGGATTCATCCATGTTGTTGCATAAATCAATAGATCATTTCTCTTTATTGCTGAGTAGTACTCCATTGTATGGATATACCAAAATTTGCTCATGAATTGACTATTAGTGTATATTTTGGTTGTTTTCAGTTTGGGCTATCACAAATGACGCTCTTCAAAACAGGAACACTCACATAGAAGTCTTTGTATAGAAATATACTTCCATTTTTCCTGGATAAATACCTAGGAGTAGAATGCCTGGATCATATGGTATATGTTTAACTCTTTAAGAAATAGCCAAACAGTAGTTGTACCACTATACATCCCCACCAAAAGTGTGTGAGAGTTCCAGATGCTACACATCTTCACCAATGTATGGTCAGTCTTTTTATTTTTATATTTTATTTATTTTTTGAAACAGAGCCTTGCTCTGTTGCCCAGGATGGAGTCCAGTGGCATCATCACTGCAACCTCCAATGCTTAGGCTCAAGCAATCCTCTTGCCTCAGCCTCCTAAGTAGCTGGAACTACAGGTGCATGCCACCATGGCCTGCTAAATTTTTAAAACTTTTTTGTAGAGATAAGGTCTATGTTTCCCAGGCTGCTCTCAAACTCCAGGCCTCAAGTGATCCTCCCACATCAGCCTCCCAAAGTGCTAAGATTACAGGCATAAGCCACCATGCCCTGTGAGTAAATTTTTTTTAAACAAGTAATTTGTCCTTTTGATCTAAATTGTCACATTTTATTAACACGCAGTTATTCATAATATTTTCTTTTTAATGCCTATAGGATCTATAACGTGAAAATAAATAAAATCTAAAAGCTGTTGGAACTCCGAAAACACTTTTTAAGCCTTGAAGGATGTGACTGTGATATGAGTCAGGTAACATATAGTCGTAACTTCTGCTTCTTAGATTATAGATTAACTCTCTTTCTCATTGTTCTTGTTCTGCAAGTGACTAGGAGAGACCAGAGACCAAACCACCTCCTCTTCCAATGGCTGACCTTTTGTTGTAGATTAATTGCCTCTTTTATTGTCCTGAACCTAACTTAGACTAGATGGTGCAAAAGACCTTATGACTGTTACACCTTCAATGTAGAATGTTAAACATACCTTTCCCCAAACAAAAAGACCACCTTGACCAATCTGACCATTGTGACTATGCATTAAGCCTTATATGGAAAGATGTTGAAATTCTGTTAAACTTCCCTAAATCTTGTCTATGTAAGTGACTCCAAACTTCTACACTTTGGAACACTGACTTCCATCATTAGAAATCTGTGCTTCCCGCCTGGCTATCCTTAAGCTTTGTGCTTGAATAAACTCTACATTTAATCATATTTTCAGAATCTCATCATTTAAACACTGACAACAACAATGTCTACTTTTTATTTCAGTTATTGATAATTTTTGCTTTTGAGAAAGAAAAGTGACTCACAGCAGTCTGAGGAATGCAAATTATTCAAAATTTATCAGACCCAGAGAGACATGAGCGTGGGACTTCAGTCACATCCCCTGTACCCATGCCTGTTGGTAATTGTTTTAAATAATTTTGTTTTTCTTCCCTACCCTGTAGTTTCCAAACTAGCTGATACATTTCTTAAAATGTTACTACAAGTTGCACAATGTGACCCTGACCCACTATCTTCGTGTTCCTGGAATTTGTGATACAAAGAACAATGTACAGCCAATCAATACCTTATGTTATTTTAAAGAATCAACATAAATTCTTGGTAAACAACTTAGGAACTGCCCTCAACTTCTTTTTTTTTTCCTTTAAAAACTTACCTGTAGCTACTGCTAACCAGAGCATGTATTGAGAGCAACCTGAATCTATGACTCCCCAGCTGCAGTCCTCAACCTTGGCCCAACCAAATAAACTCTTTACCTATATTAATTTTTGCCTCAATGTCTTCCTTTAGGTCAATATTTCTTTCCTTTTTGTCTTGCTAGGGGTTTATTAATTTTATTAATCTTTCCAAAGAACCAACTTTTGGTTTCATGAATTCTTTAAATTCCATGTCCATTTTACAATTCAATGATTTCTGCTCTTAACTTTATTCTTTTCTTCTACCCTTTTGAGTGTAATTTGCTGCTTTTTTAATAGGCCAGTGAGATGGAGACTTAGATAAGTGACTACTAATCTTTTTTAAAAAAATTTTTTTTTTTTTTTTTTTGAGACAGCGTCTCATGCTGTCCCCCAGGCTGGAGTGCAGTGGTGGTATCATAGCTCACTATAACCTCAAACCCCTGGGCTCAAGAGATCCTCCCACCTTAGCCTTCCTAGTAGCTGGGACCACAGGCACGTGCCACCATGCCCAGCTAATCGGATCATTATGCTGCTCAGGCTGAACTTTAAAATTTTAATATCACACTTAAAGCTATATTTTCCCTTTAAGTATTATGTAAACTTCATTTCACAAATTTTATGTGTTTGTTATATTCTATTCAAAATAGTTTTAAATTTCTACTGTGTTTTCTTCTTTCATCTGTAGGTTTGTGGAAATATTTTGCTCAATTTCCAAACATCTGAGAATTTTAAAATCATTTTGTCAAGATAATCTTGATGATCTACCTGGTGTAAGTTATCATATATCAGAACTGTGACTATTATCTTTCTCATTTTTTGTTTGTTGGTTGAGTATTAATGGCCTTTTGACTCCGCAGTAAAAACTCTACTGTCTGTGTAGCATGTGTCATATCTGGCAGACACTGCAAAATCCCACTGTGCTCCCATCTGTTGTATTTCAATATCACTTCAGGCATAGGGAAACATTCAAGTGCTCAAAAACAATTTTCTGGAGGGATTTTTGTTTCTATTTTGTTAATAAATACAAGAGGGAAAGTAAAACAAAGAAAATTCTTATATATCTTTGTAATTCCTTGAATAGAGAAATGTTTAGTGTTATAATTTCTAAATTGAAATACTATTATACTTTCTGTTTTGAGGAATTGGATCACAAAAGGGGCTGATATGTGGAAGGGAGAAAGAAAATTGGAGACTAACTGCTTTCTATCCTCAGAAGAAAACTGGTCCTGGGATGGAAACAGAACATAGGTCACAAAGAGTTGAAGGACTCATCAAAAGAACTTCAAATGAGCAGGCTAACAGGAAAATTAAAAGTTTTTTTTTTTTTTTACTGGGCTGCTTTTTACAAATTTGTCATTCCTGAGGAGGCTTTGAATGCTTCTAGATCCTGCCGAATCCTCAATTCTGCACCACAAATTCCATCATGATTTCCCTTTGAAGGAAATTATCTTGGAATAAGATGAGTCTAGATCATCTGGTGGTGTCTTCTGTTAGAGGAAAAGCAAGAAACATGCCACCCTGGGGCTAAAGAATTTAACGTTCATGTTATAAAAGTGAAAAGACCATGTTAATTTTTCAAGCGCAACACTGACATCTAGTGGAAAAAATACTTCAGTAATTTACCAGATAGGCGAATTAAATATTTTCTATTTCTGTCAATTAGAAAAAATAGGCAATAGCAGAAAGAAATGGCAAAAAAAAAAGAAGAAGAAAAAAAAGGATAGAAAAAATAGGCTTTAAAAAAAGTGTCTTTGAATACATGTTTGCTTCCTAAATACAAGTGGGTACCACTGATAGAAAAAGTTTCTGACACAGTAAAAAGGCTTTCAGCGACTTGTGTGCCCAGGACCTTGGTTCCAATGAACTTGATCCCCACAACTCTTTGGGCTCCATGAGGATTTGTTCATCAGGGCATTAGGTAATTGTTAGGGTGCAAAGCCTGGCAGGTGCTCATGGTGTGGGTGAAGGAAGATTTTTCACATAGAGGTTAAAATATATAAAAGTAAGAAAATTTATTTTATCATCTTAGAGGAGAGAGAGAATGAGAGAGTGAAAGAGAGGGAAGGGAAGAGAGCAGGGAGACAGTGTGGCATCCCAAAGAAAAAGAAGGGGGTGCCAGCACTGAGGCCAAGTGGCTTGCTGATTTTAAGGGGGACGAAAGTGGCAGCAGGATGTCAAAGTCCAAGAGTTGGTTTCCTGCCTTTCCTTGGAGAAGGGATTATCACAGGAGATGTGACTCTGTCCTAAAGATATGGTTGAGGCTTGGAGCTCATTCTCCTGCTGTTTACTCAGGGTAAAAGCAGATTCTCAAAACACAATTTTGAAACAGAGAAATTGACATCTCTTTTCTGTCCATGCAGCTCTTTTCAGAAGTTGTGCAAAACAGAACTCCTGCAGGATGGCTATTAGTGAGAGAAGTCACAGGATTGATCTTTAACTGTTATTGGGGAAATTGTGGGATTGGGTATTTTTCTGTTATTTTGGCAGGGCCGTCCCTTTCAATAATATCTGCTAACCACAGAACTCGTTTGGGCAAGGAAACAAGGCCTGCTCCTAGCCACCTTCCTGCCCTCCATAGAACTGTGATGAAGTGTTTTGACAGTAGCCATAGAGGCTATGGGCGGGGCTCTGATCATACCCCTCAACGATGCTCGGAGATAATAGTGAAATTGTTAGCGACCTCTGAGTGGTGGTGACCGTAGCGAGAAAAGAGTTTCAGGATGCACCGTGTAAACCAAGCAAGCAGCTTTTTATTGAAAGATTGAAAGTGAAAGTATGCTCTCCAGAGGGAGCGGGCAGGCTTGAAGAGAGCAGCTGCCCTGGGAGAAAGTGGTTTTTCCTCTTTTGGAGTCTTACCGACTGAGGGGAGGAATAATCAAGGCTAAGGGGTTGGCTTTTAAAGAATTTGGGTAGTAATTCTTAGAATTGTGTTCCCTCCCATTTTCATACTTTATATGGTTGTTTCAGAACTGTCAGGGTGATTTCAGGGGCGAAGAAATTTTAAAACCACAATGTAAACGATATTATAATTAGCCAAAGTTCATGTAAGGTGGCAGAGATCTCTGACAAGCTGATTCTTGCCTGTGGTTATCAGCTCATCCAGTTAGCTTCTGCTTGAGGGTCGTTTACTGCTGCACCAATCTGCAAGCCCCTGTATCCGGTCTCAGCCCTGTTCCCTACTCTCCTACTCTAACAAAATAAGACCTCTTAGAACCCAGGGTTCAGTTCAGAATGGGAGAAGGGAATTAAAGTAAGGTTTCTAAATAAGATATATGCAAGAATAAGAGGAATTTAATATACTATCCTAGAGCAGATACAGGAAATGACTAAATAAACAAAGCCTTTGCATAAGTTCTACATTGTTCTTTTTCAAGTTCAGTCTTGCTAAGAAGTCCTAGGGAATTGCCTTGCCCTTCTCTAGAAGACATGGCTGATTCTAGTGTTTAGAAGGATCCTGATGACTAAAGAAAGCTCCCATTTGTTCAGTGTCTACTATGAGCAAGGCATTGTGCTAAGATTTTACATACCATTTTTCTTATGCACAATCCTGATGTGTAACATTATTGAATCTATTTTTATAGACAAGAAACAAAGAATCCAAATAAGTTAAATAACTTGCCTAAGTCAAATGGTTAAGTAGCAGAGTCAGAGACCAAATCTCAGTCATTTCTATTCTAAAGCCTATTATCTTTTTGGTATATATATATTGCCTACTGCCGTACAAGTGGAGGAAAAAGAAAATAGAAGCTATTCTTTGTTGTTAGTGTCTCGAAGACTGATGAAGCACTTTTATTACTTTCCTAAAATTAGAAAATAACATTTCCTCCCGTGTTTTGTTCAACCAAATTTAGTATATTATATATTTGCAACTCCAGAAAAGATTCTTGATGATTCTACTTTATTAAAACTTTAAAAAATATCATCAACATTTGACTCATATTATTGGAGAGGTAAAAGGATGGCTATTGAAACCAATTGCTTAGGTTTGAATCCTGGCTTGCCTATTTACTAGCTGCATGACCTTGGGCAAGTTAGATTTCTAGGCCTTAGTTTCCTCTTCTATAAAGGGGAGAATAATGTCTATCTCATAGTGTCAGGGTGGCAGTCTGCCCTTGGTTCTTGGTGTGCTATTGCCTGAAGAGTGACCAGACACACCAAAGTGTCAAGTCCAGAATATTATCCTGTTCCCCTGGCTCCCTGCTTGGAAAAATCACCAGCAGGGCCAATACGATGGAGTAACCACAGGCAGGAAGCAGTTTCACATGAACCGTTCTTTATTGTAGAATAAAACAGGTCTGTCTCTGTGAGTGGAGAGAGACAGACAGACCGGCCCACCCACCCATGCACTCACTCACTTTCTCTCTCTGAATTCTCAGATTGTTTCCTTTTATTAGCCCTGTCTCGGGGAGGGCTCTTGGGAGGTGTGGGATGGTACCAAATGATCAACAGGTGTTCTCAATTCCATCTGCGTGCGTGTGTGTGTGCATGTGCATGTGGGTGTGCGTGTACCTGTGTGCGTGCCTGTGTGTGTGTGTGTGTGTGTGTGTGTGTGTGCGTGTGTGTATGTGTGTGTGTGTACAAGCTCCCTCTAAGAAAGCCCACCTGGAGGGGGTCGGGGCAGTGAACCACAATGCAGATTCAAGTAATGGCATAGTAATTACCCTTAGGTTACTCTAGGTCACTTTCTAAATCCTATCATGCCTGGGCTGGGGGATTCCCGGATTGATAAAGCATTCTGTCCTTCCCCAGGTGTAGCAGTTGCTTGGGACAGGATTAAGGCTGGGGCAATACCAAAACGGAGTGCCTGCTCTTATCTTTCTTCCCAGTGGAGCAATTATTGCTTGAGACAGCACCAGAGCAGGGCATCCCTGTCCCTAGAAGAGTCGGAGATTCTATCTACTTAACAATAGGTTGTTTTGAGGATTAATTGAATAAAGTGCTTAGAACAGTGCCTGGCACACCGTAAGGGCCCAATATCATTGTTATTGGTATTATTACTATTAATATATTAAAAAGCGACAAGTTACCGTATCTTGAGTTTTTAACAACCTTACTGAGGTATAATATATATGACAAAAAATTAACCCATTTAAGAGCACAATTCAATGATTTTTAGTAAATGTAAAACATCTATTGAAAGTTGTAAGCCTGAGCAACATATCGAGATCTTGTCTCCAAAAAAAAAAAAAAATAGAAAAATTAGGCCAGGCGCGGTGGCTCATGCCTGTAATCCTAGCACTCTGGGAGGCCGAGGCGGGTGGATAGCTCGAGGTCAGGAGTTTGAGACCAGCCTGAGCAAGAGTGAGATCCTGTCTCTACTAAAAATAGAAAGAAATGATTTGGACTGCTAAAAAAATATATATAGAGAAAAAATTAGCCGGGCATGGTGGCACATGCCTGTAGTCCCAGCTACTCGGGAGACTGAGGCAGGAGGATCGCTTAAGCCCAGGAGTTTGAGGTTGCTGTGAGCTAGGCAAACGCCATGGCACTCACTCTAGCCCGGGCAACAGAGCGAGACTCTGACTCAAAAAAAAAAAAAATAGAAAAATTAACTGAGTGTGGTGACACGCACCTGTAGTCCCAGGTATTCAGAAGGCCGAGACAGGAGGATCACTTGAGCCCAGGAGTTTGAGGTTGTAGTGAGCTATGATCATGCCACTGCCCTCATGTATGGGCAACAAAGCAAGACCCTGACTCCAAAAAAAGGGAAAAAATGTTTTAGAACATTTCGATCACTCTAAAAATTTCCCTTATACTCATTTATAGTTAATCCCCACTCCCATCCTCAGCCCTAGACAACCACAGATCTACTTTCTGTTTCTATGAATTTGCCATTTCTAAATATTTTGTGTAAATGGAACCATCTAAGAAGTAGTCTTTGTTTTTGGTTTCTTTCACAGAGCATGTTTTTGAGGTTCATCGGTACTGTAGCATGTATTAATAGTCTGTTTCTTTTAATTGCTAAATAATATTCCACTTTATGGATATACAATATTAACAGTATTTACTCATTCACAAGCTGATGGACTTTTGGGTTGTTTCCACATTGTGGCTGTTATAAATCAAACTGCTATGAACATGCTCGTATAAGTCTCTGTGTAGGCAGATGTTTTCGGTTCTCTTGGGTAGTATTTAGGAGTAGAATTATTGAGTCATACGATAAATTTATGTTTAACTTTTTAAGTAACTGTGAAATTATTTTCCAAAGTAGCTGTTCCATTTTACACCCCACCAGAAATGTGTAGGTTCTTTTTCTCCATATCTTCTTCACTTGATATGGGCTATCTCTTTGATCATAGGTCTTCTAGTGAGTGTGTAATTATATCTCACTATGGTTTTATTTTGAATTTCCCTAATAGTTCATAATATTGAGCACCTTTTCATGAGCTTTTTAGCCATTTATTTATCTGCTCCAATGAAATGTCTGTTCTTTTTCTTTTTTAAAGACAGGGTATTGCTCTGTTGCCCAAGCTGGAGTGCAGTTATGCAATCATAGCTTATTGCAGCCTCGAACTCCTGGGCTCAAGCACTCCTCCCACCTCAGCCTCCTAAGTAGCTGAGACTACAGGCACATACTACTGTGCCCAGCTAATAAAAAAAAAAATCTTTTTTGTAGCGACCAGGTCTCACTATGTTGCCTAAGCTGGTCTCAAACTTTTGGCTTCAAGCGATCCTCCCACCTTG
Source organism: Lemur catta (assembly GCF_020740605.2). Classification (NCBI taxonomy): domain Eukaryota; kingdom Metazoa; phylum Chordata; class Mammalia; order Primates; family Lemuridae; genus Lemur; species Lemur catta. The sequence continues at coordinate 34,203,106 of NC_059128.1, forward strand.
GCCTCCCAAAGTGCTGGTATTACAGATGTGAGCCACTGTGCCTGCTGGAAATGTCTGTTCTTTTTTTTTTAATTAGGTTGTTTGTTCTCTTTTTAATGAGTTGCAAGATTTTCTGTATAGCTGTTATTTCAGTTTTTGAGAATAGGATATTGAGGTCTCCGGTTACTAATGTTGAATTATATTTCTCCCTTCAATTCTGTCAGTTTTTGCTTTATATATTGGGGACTCTGTTGTTAGAAGCATATATGTTTATAATTCTTATCCCTTCCAGAGGGACTGATAATTTTATCACTATAAAATGTTTAGCCAGGTGTAGTGGTGTGCACCTATAGTCACAGCTACTTGGGAAGCTGAGTCAGGAGAATCGCTTGAGCCCAGGAGTTCGCCGCAGTGAGCTAAGATGATGCCACTGCATTTTAGCCTGTGACAGAGTGAAACCTCATCTCTGAAGAATAAAAATTTCAAAATCACAAAAATATCCCTTTTCTCATATAGTAACATTTTTTGGTCTTTAAGTCTATTTTATTAGCATAGCCACTTCAGCTCTTATGGTTATCTTTTCCATTATTTTATATTCAATCTATTTATATCTTTGAATCCAAAGCATATCTCATATAGACAGCATGTAGTTGGATCCTATTTATCTGATAATCTCTGCTTTTAATTGGAGTGTTTAATTCATGTACATTTAATGTAATTATTTGTATGGTTGAATTTACACCTGTCATTTTTTTATTTGTTTTATGTTTCATGTTATTTTTATTTCTCTGTTCCAACTTTACTGCCTTCTTTTGCATTAAACAAATATTTTTCAGTGGACCATTTTAATGCTTTTGTGTGTTTTTAAGCTATTCTTTTTTTTCTTTCTTTCTTTTTGAGACATGGTCTCGCTCTGTTGCCTGGGCTAGAGTGCAGTGAGTGGTATCATCATAGCTCATTGCAACCTCAAACTCCTGGCCTCAAGTGATCCCCCCACCTTGGCTTCCCAAAGTGCTGGGATTATAGCCATGAGCCACTGCACCCCACTGTCTGGCCTATTTTTAAGCTATTCTTTGAGTTGTTTTTCTTACTGATTGCTGTAGGGATTACAATATGCATCTTTAATTTATCACAATCTACTTCAGGATAATACTAATTCTGGTAAAAACATAGCAGACATGCTCTGACGTACTTCCATTTTGCTCTCCTCCTATAATGAAGAGACAAATTGAGATGGATGATATTTATTGGCATAAATGGCAATGAGGAAGTGACAGAAGAGATAATAAAGCATCAGATCATGAAGGACCACGTATACCATGCTAAGTCAATGGAAGAGGAGATTGGTAGGGCACTAAATTATTTTACATTGTAGAGAAATAATGGTCACATTTGGATTTCAGTTAGACCACTCGAATAGCCATAAAGAGGATCAATTTCAAGGAGGCAAGACTGGACCAATCAGAACTCTCTCGGTGATCCTATGAGTTTTTCTTGATTTTCCAATGCAGTTCCTGTGAATCCTGCAGTGGAGTCAGGACCCTGACCCTTAAGCCCTTACATTGTATCTTTAGCTTATAAAGCTCCAAGGTATGAGCTTCGACTGCTGGGGACTCTCTGTGTGCAAATCAATGCTCAATTATTCAGAGGTCATCTACAGAGTCGCATATAATGAGGCCCAGAATATCCCTGTCTCATTCCCTCTTCTTGCTGTAATCTCATTTATTGGTTGATTAGTTCCTTCATATTATGAAGAAGAAGGGAAAAAACTATGGTGAGCATGCTTTCTTCTTTTGATAGTTTGAGTAAATAATGACGGGTAAGGGTTTAAGAGTTCAAATGAAGTTTGTGGCTCTCAGTGTATTTTATTAACTCTCGCTCTAGTTTCTAGAGTAGATTATAAATATCTCCTGTTTTCAATGTTCATTAACTTTCTTATCACCAGTCACTCCCAAAATTATTAATTATTTTAATTAATAAGGTGCTTCATTTACTTTTCCTTTCTTTTAATAGGTTTATTTAGATGAGAATATTTGAGGCTCCTCAAAACCCCCACCTGAGGAGTAATTTTAAATAAAATGTACACAGGCAGGGAATAGTAAATAGTTGATAGTAACATTATCCAAAAGTGCTAATTGAATGGATATATCTTGAAGGTAGAGGTAAATATCCAAGATATCCTCTCTTTGAATGAATGATTTGGACAGCTTACCCATCAAACTTGGAAATGACATAACACTAGAAGCAATACTAATATACTGGATGACAGTCTAAGGATCCAAACAGATGAAGAAAGCGCTATGGGTCAGGTGCAGTAGCTCACGCCTGTAATCCTAGCATTCAGGGAGGCCCAGGGAGGAGGATTGCTTGAGGTCAGGAGTTTGAGACCAGTCTGAGCAAAAGCGAGACTCTGTCTCTACAAAAAATAGAAAAATTATCTGGGCATGGTGGCGTGTGCCTGTAGTTTCAGCTACTTGGGAAGCTGAGGCAGAAGGATCGCTTGAGCCCAGGAGTTTGAGGTTGCTGTGAGCTATGATGACACCACTACACTCTGGCCAGGGTGACAGAGTAAGACTCTTGTCTCAAAAAAAAAAGAAAGAAAGAAAGAGAGAGAGAGGGAGAAAGAAAGAAAGAAAGAAAGAAAAGAAAGAAAGAAAGAAAGAAAGAAAGAAAGAAAGAAAGAAAGAAAGAAAGAAAGAAAGAAAGAAAGAAAGAAAGAAAGAAAGAAAGAAAGAAAGAAAGAAAGAAAGAAAGAAAGAAAGTGCTGTGATAGGAATGTTTGTTCCCCCTCAAATTCATATGTTGATACCTAATTCCCAATGCAGTAGTACTGACCGATGGGGCTTTGGGGATGTAATTAAGTGTTTAGAGTTCTGCCCTCACAAATGGAATCTGTGCCCTTATAAAAGAGGCCCAAGGGAGCCTATTTGCCCCTTCACCAGGTGAGGACACATAGAAGGCGCTATCTAGGAAGCAGAATGCTCTTACCAGACACTGAATCTGCTGGTGCCTGGACTTCCTACCCTCCAGAACTGTGAGCAAAAATAACAGGGTTAAATTTTTCTTTCTTTTAAGGCTAGTCAAGTGAAGCAGTAGGAGTGAAGGAACAACAAAATCTGTAACTTGTGATCAATTAGTTGTTAACACTATGGCCCTCAGACCAGCCAAGAGAGTTGAAATTCAACAGATATAAACATTGTGCCAGTTAGGAATGAGTTTGGCTGCCCCTAGTAGAAAGCTAAATTTATGAGAGCGTGCCCAAATGTGTGATCTTCAGGAGGAGGAAGTGTGATAGTTCTCCAAGCTCATCAGACAATGCCTGGAGGGGAGGGTTCCCACTGTAGGAGGATTCACAGCTAAGTCACGCACTTAGGAGGTCATTAGGATGGTGAGAGGACTCAAAACCATGCCTACAGAAAATACTTAAAAGAAACAAGTTTTTCTCTGTGCTACAACAGAGGACAAAAATAGGGCCAACTGATAGACACCACAGAGAGGCAGATTTTAGCTCAAATTGAGAAGTTTTTCATGTTAGAACACTCCAAAAATAAAATGAGCTGTTGGAAGAGATAGTTAAATTCCTAGTAATAATGAAAGTAATACCCTAGAGCACAGCACACAAGAACAGGACGTAGGCAGATGTGAAATGTTTCATGCAACCCCATTCACCTAGGCTACCCATGTTCCAACTAAATGTGCAGCAGCCCCCATCCTGGAATGCTTTTTCAGTGTAAAATTTGGTTCACCCTTTTTCTTAAAAAATTAAAGTGTTAAAAGAGTAAAAAAAAAATGGCTATAACTTATTGAGGATTTACAATATACCAGGTACTATCATAAATGCTTTACATGAATTAACTGACTATATCCTCAAAATAATCCTAATAATCCTATTATCCTCGGTTTAAAAGATAAGGAAACTGGACATCACTTCTCGGCCTTTTGGCTAAGATCAAGTGAAGATAAGGAAACCGGGACTGGGCACAGTGGCTCATGTCTGTAATCACAGCACTTTGGGAGGCCAAGGCGGGAGGATTGCTTGAGGTCAGGAGTTGGAGACCAGCCTGAGCAACAAATTGAGTCTCTACAAAAAAAGAAAAAATAGAGGGAAAAAATAAAGATAAGGAAACTGAATTTATTTGCCGAAGGCCAGACTGCTAGAAAGTGGCAAATTTGAATTCATGGAGTCTGACTCCAAAGCTTGAATTTTATCTATTTGTTTATTTCTGTGAGGCAAAGTCTCACTCTGTTGCCCAGACTGCAGTGCAGTGGCGTGACCACAACTCACCTCCATCTCCCAGGCTCAAGTGATCCTCCTGCCTCAGCCTTCCGAGTAGTTGGGACTACATGTCTGAGCCACCACACCCAGCTAAATTTTTTATTTTTTGTAGAGACAGGGTCTCACTGTGTTGCTCAGGCTGGTCTCCAACTCCTGGCCTCAAATGCTCCTCCTGCCTCGGTCTCCCAAGTAGCTGAGATTATAACCATGTGCCACCACGCCCATCCTAAAGCCTGAATCTTAAGGCTGTGTTCAAGTAGAGACTTGCAGACTAATGGTAGGGGTGGAGTGGGGTGAAGGTGTCATAGAGGGATCGGTACTGGCTAGGATGAGTAATTTACATGAGACTAATAGCTACGTTTACTGAACATTTGCTGCATGCCAGGCATTGGACTAAGGATGTCACATACATTAAAAGAGATAATCCAGTGAAGCACCTGGCAGAGTGTACATTATAAATACTCCATTTACTATTAGCTCTTAAGTTACTCTTGTGATCACTTTTAATTCTCTCAACACCTATATTAGATGGGTATTACTGTATCTACTCTGTTAATGGAGAAATGAAGTCTTGCGAGATTAAGTAAATCACCCAAGGTCAGACGGTAGTTAGTGCTACAGCCAGCCCATGAACTCAAATCCCTCTGCCTGATACTACAGCCCTATCCTTTGCACTCTACCCTGCTTCCACTAGGGCACCCACTCTTCCAACTTGGAAGTTTTGTGGCTCCATGAAACCAGGCATAAAATGATAAGTTTAACTTGAAAAAAATGAAGTCTACACAAATTTAGATAAATCTTACAAATTAATAGACCATTAGCTGTTTGAAGTTAAATCTTAAATATTATAGTATAACAAGCACATATCAGAAGTGCAATGAAATTAGATTGGTTTTTATTTTTTAATTTTTGAACCCCCTTATTAACCAGCTAAAGACAATTTTCCTGGTTCCTCTCTTCACAAGTTCCACCCAGAAATTTCCAGGTGCCAATAAATAAAGAGAAACTCAATGTCAGAACAGTGATTATGAAAGTCAAATGGCCCGCAAAGATCAGAAGTGAATAAAAGCATAAGGGGCTAGGGTTTAAAAGCCTTTGAGGAAAAAAAGGACTTGAGGCCATGCCTGGTGGCGCATACCTGTAATCCTAGCACTCTGGGAGGCCGAGGCGGTTGGATCGTTTGAGCTCAGGAGTTCAAGACCAGCCTGAGCAAGAGCAAGGCCCCGTCTCTACTGAAAAAAAAAAAGTAAAAAAAAAAAAAAAAGACTTGAGAACACAATTCCAGTCTCCTACAAAGGGTAGAACTGTAATTGTGATCTCTGCATAAAGCCAGCAGTCAGGAAAAGCTGCTCTGCCTGCTAGAGGAAGAGGAAAACTCCACCACCAGTGTGTGTACACATGCATGGAAACAGGCAAGCAGGCTGGGCCATGAACAGACAAGTAGTCACCAAGAGAAATCTAACCCCAAAGCCTCTCCTGAAAGTGGCTGTGGATACAAATGTGTACTGCCTTCAAGGCGAGAAAATCTCTAGTCAAAAATTGAAAAATTCATGTAGAACCAGAGAAACCCATAGCAGAGCCAAATTAGAAATGACCCCATAAGGAGCCTTCATAATTAGAGCACATAGAATTCCCACAATAAATAACTCTGAGGATGAACTCACAGTCAAAAATGAGAAAGGAAACATCTACAAAAGTCAGCAGAGACAGCCATAAATGTAACAAAAAACCAGATACTGAAGGTGACCAAGCAATATGAAAGTATATTTATAATCTTCACAGAGGACACAATAGAGACTCTAAGGAGGAAAAAAAAAAGAACATTATAGAAAAGAACAGAGAGAGAATGAGAGATGTGATAAAAAGAAAAAAATCCAGGAGGTGGTGCAAAAACAAAAAAGAATACTATATAAAAGAGAATTTAAGGAATGTGAAAAACAGAATGAGAAGCTCTAACATTTGCCCAGTAAAAAATTCCAGAGGAGAAAGAAGAGAGAATGGAAGATAAGCAATATCCAAAAAGATAACAGTGGAGAATTTTCCTAGACATGATCCTAAGATTGAGAATTCCAGTTCATCTTAATTAGGATAAATATAAGCAAAATGACACTTAGATGCACTGAAGTTAAACAGTAGCAATCAAAGATAATTAGCAAATCTCCAAAAATACTGAGGATAAGAGGTAGAAGGGTAGGAGTAGGGGAACAGATTACTGTCACATTCAGACTGTCATAGACTTTTCATTAGTAGGTTTTTTATTAGCAATTACAGGATCTAGGAAAAAGTTGGAGCATTAAGGAAAATGAAGCTCAGTGAAGTCAGAGAACTTTCTTCTCAGTAGCTACAATGCTCAGACATAGGAATCAGGGATGGATGTTTAATTATTTGTGTTCTATATCATGTTTCTAGATAGGAGAGTTTAAGGAGGACCCAGCGAGAATGAAGTTTCCATTAGGAGGAAAACAAGTAGCATAAAAAGTCATTATATCCTTGTGTTGCTCTTTCTGCACAGAGCCAGGCACCTTTTTAGTGTCAAACTACGTTTTGCAGAACTGTGTGGTCCCTTTACTGACTTTCCATTTATCAGACAGCCTATCTCTTACTTACCATTATGCTTTCTCTCTCATCACCCATTGCTTAGAAACTCTTTATTATATACCTTAGGATGCTCGTCTATACTATTTTTTTTAGTTTCCCTCAAATTTTGCCACACAATGGAAATAGCTGTATTGGTTTTCCTGATTATAAGAGTATAAGGCACTAACTGTAGGGAAAAAAAGGTAAAAGAAATCAGAAATGTCCATGGAGCGGTCAAATTTGAACATGCTACAAACTCAGATATACAAAAATATAGCATTCCTTATTTTCCACAACTGACTTAAACTTCCTCTTGGACACTCATTCTATATATGGAGGGTGGGAATGGAACAGGAATATAAACCTGCCAATTAAAGGCATCTCAGTTTCCTCCTGTTTCGTTCTTTCTTTTAAATTGCCCCAACTAGAGTGCAGTGGTGTCATCATAGCTCACCACAACCTCAAACTCTTGGGCTCAGGCAATCCTCCTGCCTCAGCCTCCTGAGTAGCTGGGACTACAGGCACACACCCCCACACTGGCTAATTTTCTTATTTTTTGTAGAGATGAGACCTCACTCTCTTGCCCAGGGTGTTCTCAAACTCCTGGCCTTAAGCTATCCTCCTGCCTCAGCACCTGAAAGTGCTGGGATTGTAGCTGTGAGCCACCACTCCTGACCATGTTTCAACATCGCATTTTAGGTAAGTGTATTTGGGCCATCCTCCAGGATCCACTCCTGAATTTCCAGACTTTAACTTTCCTGCATGTTTTTCTTCTCTATATTCATTTCTTTTTTTTTTAATTTCAAAATTTTAAGGGGGTACAAGTGTTTTGTTACATGAATATCTTGCACAATGCTTAAGTCAGGGCTTTTAGTGTGCCGATCACTAGAACCGATAGGTAAGTTTTTACCCCTCACCCCTCCCACCTTCCCCTCTTCTTGGTTTCCAATGTCCTTTACATTTCTTTGTGCCCATAATTTAGCTCCTAATTATTAGTGAGAACATATCTACACTCATTTCTTCTATTCCCAATCTTACTGTCTTTGGTGAGGGCTCCTTAGTCTAGGTCCTATTTCTGACAAATCAAGTACAAGATGGGGAATAGGAATATTTCAGACATGTAAAGACTCAAAAATAAATAAATAAAACAAAACTCCTTTGCATCTTTCTTAGGTAGGTACTAGAGAATGTGCTCCTCCAAAATAGAAATATAACCAAAAATGAAAACGACATAGAACACAGAAACAGGAGACCTAAGATAAGCACCAGAATGATAGTGAAGGGAGATCCCACGAAGACAGTTGTCACCAGGCAATGACAGCAAACCAGTTCGGATTTGGGCAGATCGCGGTGTTAGGAGACTTCTTTGGGAGATTAAACTAATAGGCTATTTGATGCAGAACCTCTTGAGAGGAGATTTTGACAAATGTCAAAGGGTTTAGAGTTGAATGAAAACTAGGCTAATTAACACAATATTCTCCAGTTCTATCCATAGGACTGCAAATGACAGGATTTCATTCTTTTTTTATAGCTGAATGATATTCTGCATTTGTTTTTTTTTTTTTTTTTTTTTTTGAGACAGAGTCTCACTCTGTTGCCCGGGCTACAGTGCCGTGGCATCAGCCTAGCTCACAGCAACCTCAGACTCCTGGGCTCAAGCGATCCTCCTGCCTCAGCCTCTGGAGTAGCTGGGACCACAGGCATGTGCCACCATATCCAGCTAATTTTTTCTATATATATTTTTAGTTGGCCAGATAATTTCTTTCTATATTTTTTTTAGTAGAGACAGGGTCTCACTCTTGCTCAGGCTGTTCTCGAACTCCTGAGCTCAAATGATCCGCCCGTCTCGGCCTCCCAGAGTGCTAGGATTACAGGCGTGAGCCACCGCGCCCGGCAGATATTCTGCATTTTGGTATACATATTTTCTTTATCCATTCAACTGTTGATGGACATTTGGGTTGATTCCATATCCTTGAATTGTAAATAGTGCTGCAACAAACATGGGAGTGTAGATATCTCTTCAAAGAATATACTGATTTCCTTTCTTTTGGATATATACTCAGCAGTGGGATTGCTGGATCATATGGTAGTTCCAGTTTTAGTTTTTAAGGATCCTCCATACTGTTTTACATAGTGGCTGTACTAATTTATACTCCTATCAACAGTGTACAGGCATTATGTTGAGTAAAACAAGCCAGGCACAGAAAGACAAATATCATGTGTTCTCACTCATATGTGGGAGCTGAAAAATTTGATCTCATTGAGGTAAAGAGTTGACTGGTGGTTATTTGGGAAGGATAGTGAGGAGGGGGGATGAAGATGGGTTGGCTAATGGGTACAAAATACAATTACACAGAAGGAATAAGACCTAGTGTTCAATAGCACAATGGGGCGATTATAGTTAACAGTAATTTATTGTATATTTCAAAAATAGCTAGAAGATTAGGAATGTTCCCAACACAAAGAAATGATAAATGTTTGAGGTGATGGATATCTCAATTACCCAGATTTGATAATTACATATTATATGCATGCATCAAAATATCACATGTACCCCATAAATATGTATAACTATTCTGTACCCATAAAAAATTTTTTAAAAGAATAAATCAAGAAAATGAAACACTACACCAGTGGTATGATTTAGTAATTGCCTGACTTGTACTTTTTATAGACATTTTAGTTTTATTAAAATAGTTCTTTCCAACCCCACTTCCTTCTTCCTTCTTTCTCTCTGTCCTTCTTCTTGTCCCGCCTCTGTCTGTCCTCTGTTTGTTTCCCAGCAGTTGTTCCTTCTTCCTTCTGTAAATAAACATTCTGTAAATGTTTAAAAAAATAAATAAAAAATAAATAAAATTGACTTATTCTGATTTTTTTTATTGGCATGAACCTATACACAAAGTTGAATAAAAGAAAAGTTTCACTGACTACAAATTTTAAAAGGGCGAAAAGTAAACCAATTAAAAAGCATGACAGTGCTGGGCGCGGTGGCTCACGCCTGTAATCCCAGCATTTTGGGAGGCCGGAGGGGAGAATATCACTTGAGGCCAGGAATGCAAAACCAGCCTGAGCAACACAAAGCAAGACACCCGTCTCTACAAAAAATACAAAATTTAGTTGGACGTGGTGGTGACTGTAGTCCCAGCTACTCGGGAGGCTGAGGCAGGAGGATTGCTTGAGCCTGGGAGTTTGAGGCTGCAGTGAGCTATGATGATGCCACTGCACTCTCTACCCTGGGCAACAGAGTGAGAGCCTGTCTCAAAAACAAACAAGCAAACAAAAAAAGAATTATAAAAATTAATAATATGACATGATCTGTATCTCCAAGAAACTTACAATGTAGGAGGGGCAATCTGCCAGTATTTTAGATCAGGTATTACAATAGCTTTTGCTTATGGGCCAAAAAACTAACCATGTCTTCTTAGCTAACTCATTAAAAAGAGCACATAGTACTTTTCCTTTACCATTAAAGGCCTTCAGAGTGCATCTTAGCTCACTGGAGGCTTTAAGTGAATGTTTATTACAATATTTATTCTGATTGATTAAGATGATAGATGATTAGTGAGTTCCACGCCACAATTAAAATGAAAATTCCTACCTCCCTGATGAACAGGAACGTCCAGATGTTGACAACTCTGAAACTTACAACAAATCAGAGAAATGATTGCATCATAAATCCTTAAGCAATGACAATCTTTTGTACATGTGTCTGATTCTGGGAGGTTAGCTCAGTCAACAGCTCTGAACTCTGATGAGGGTCTAGTCCAATGTAGCTACACAAGTGCCCTTGAGCTTAAGTGACATCTGCTGTGTACAGTTCATATTTCTCAGCACAAATCTCTCTTTTTGTTTTATTACTATTATGAAAATGTCAGATAGTGAAGACTAGTAACATTAATGACAAAGTAATAATGAGAGTTTTGCAGTATAGATCCTTTGATGAATTGAAACAGAAAGAAATCAGAGGAGTATTTTGCTGATAAGTCATTCATTTACTACCAAGTAGGCAGTACCTGGAAGGAGATCACCCAGGACTGAGAATTTCTATGCCAAAGACTATTTTTATACACGTCCACTACTCCTTCATAGTCAGGCAAACTAAAATACATTAGGTTATTTAATTTTAGAGACTGAGAAATTATCTAGACTAGAATTTACAAACATTTTAAAAACAGTGGTATACTTGCTTTAAACAAAATCGTATATGGCAGCCCAACATACAAAACTAATAAAGTGCCACTGTTCTGAAAGGACATGGGAAATTCTTCTTTATCCAACCAATGGAGAAAATCAGTAAGCTACATTATGAGGCTTTTGATGAGAAGGATGACTCACAGCTGAAAGAATTTGCCCTTGACTGCTTTGACAGAATACTTTGTCAGAACAGAGGACAGTCTTACAATTTAGAATAAGAATAGTAGAAACCATATTTCCTATTCCATTCCCAGAAAATAAATTATTACTAATAGAAACATGTCCAAGTATGGTTAATATCTTCTACTTATATGCATCATACAAATTGGTATTTGTAAATAGTCTTGGGACCTCAAATTTGAAAGACTCACAGAAAATAATTATTATAATTTAAATAATATATTTTAGTAGGTATATACAGTGTAAAGAATAATACACACCAGCATTTTAACTTTTTAGACACAATACTTTTTTGCTTATGATTATATTCTTAAGTGTTATGCTCTATTTTTAGTTTCACTTCTCTTTGCCCTTTATATAGTGGAACCATACTTTAAGTATTTTTCTGTGATAGCTTCTTTTGCCACTTAGCACATTTTAGATTCTCATCCATATTCATGCCTACAGTATGATTTATCCATTTTCACTGCTATATAGTGTTCCATCTTTTGAATACACTACAGTTGTATCCTTTTATGATGTTTCTAGTTTTTGCTATTAAGAAAAAGTGCAGATAAGAAATTCCTGCATATACCTGCTGGTGTTTGCCTAAAAGTTTCTCTAGTGTAAATACTCAGGAGTGAAATTGCTGGATCATTAGAAATGGCATTTTCAACTTATAAGGCAATATTAAATTGTTATCAAAAGTCGTTAGCAAATTTTTTTGTCACATCAGGAGTATATGAGGGTTTCTGTGGCTCTACTTTCTCACCAACATTAAAAATTGACTGGTTTTTAAAACTTTTGGCAATCTGCTAAGTGTGAAGTGGCCTCTCACTGATTTTAGCTTGTATTTATCTTATCACTAATGAGGTTGAGAATCTTTCCATATATTTATTGGCCATAGTTGCTTCCCATCTGAATATCTATTCATATAATTTGCCCACTTTTTGGTTGGTTTGTCTTTTCCTTACTGCTCTGCCAGGCCACCCCTGTCTTATATCAGATTTCCATACATCTGTGGGCCTGTTTCTAGCATCTATTTTGTGGTCAATTCATTTTTTTCCTTATTTGAATATTTATGACTGGCTAGCTGAAAAACTATCTTCAATGAAGCTTTCATCCACGGCGATTTACAAGAGATTCTTGAAAACACTAAGTTATCACTGAGGATTAGCGTGCCACCAGAGGGAGCCCAAAGTGACCTGTGAGTGCAGCACGACAGCATTCAAGTATACACAGGGTAGGGAAGTCTAGCTTTACTTTGATGAGTGTTTTCACTATTACTTACATCAAGGTCTCAGGGTTTTAATGCATTTTTCAGTATGCACACAAGATTTTGCCCTGATATTTCATTATTTTAATTTCATTTTCCCTTATCACTATGTACAATGAGACACATCATAAAATGAAATAACTAGTCCAATATCACTCCTAGAATGTTCCATGGCCCGCCCAATTCTCTATTCTTAGATTGTTTGCCAGTCACTGTGATCTTGACACTTCCCTGTACTATAGAATCAATCCTGAAAGTATAAAGTTTAGTTCATCAGCTTTACTTCCTATAAGTTAAGCTTGTCCCATTCTAATCTTGTTGGCCAGAACTCATAATGGGATTCTGCTACCTCCTAAAACCTCATGGCAAGTAATAAGGCTTGTGTTTTGTTATCGTCTAGGTTTCTGTCTAAAACCCAGCTTCTCTATGACTATGTTCCTTCGAGTGACCAAAGTTCTGTCCTGAAAGCCAGGCCAGTGATACGGATCCTGTACCTTGCTCCTCAAGGTACTAACTACTAGGAATCTAGAGCAACTTTCCTAGCTAAAGTTTTGCTTGGTTGGTTTGTTTTATGCTTTCTGAGACAGCATAATCTTAGAATATGGACAGGCTGCAGGCCAAAACCCTTGGCTCCTGCTTCTTTGTCCTGGCTGCTAGGACATAATTTTATGTTTCCTGATACATTTTCATCTATTTATTGAATTAATCAGGCTCTATGCTATGCACTTGGGAATATGGCAATATACAAGATTGAAAAGGTCCCTGCGCTAGGAGTTTATATTCCAGCAGGGGTTTGAGGCATCAAACAAGTTTTAAGTGGATAAGTGCTACAAAAGGGAAAGACCCCAAGGAAGCTTATAGCATGGAAACCTAACCTCAGCTGGTTGACATTTATTACTGGATATTTGCCTTTTATTCTGGAAATTTTTATTGCTTTGGTCTTAACGGTCTAATTTTACTTCAAGTCAACTGAAATTCTTTCAGTCACAGGCAAAGATGTGTTTGTACAGGTAACCACACAATGGCTTCCATACATTCGTTTTTTCACAAAGAATCTGAAATGATGAGCAGGGCCTGGTGGCACACGCCTGTAGCGCAGCCACCTGGGAGGCTGAGGCAGGACCATCACTTGAGTCCAGGAGTTCAAGATCAGCCTGGGAAATACAGCAAGGCTCCACCTCCAAAAAAGAAAAGGAATCTGAAATGATGTATCATGGGTGATAGTCTTTGGAATTTCTGAGCTGGGTTTTCAACTTGTGACTTAACAAGTGAACCCTAAGCATTATAGACATGGATCTAATACAAAAAGTAGAATATGAGGGTGATAATTAGTACGAGTCCTTGGCCAGTCTAGCATGAAGAGGGAAAGGAAGGAGGATTACTTGCTTACAGGAAAGCCTGGGATGTGGTGACCTGGAGAGGGTTCAAATGGTTGCCATGCAGGAATGAGGGCCCAGCGTGGCCAGAGCATCCCAATCTATAAGAGGAGCCAGAACTTAAGAGTTTTAAATGAAATCCTCAATTTTTAATGTCAAATAACTTAAAAATTGTGCAAGCTGAAGACAACACTTTTGCCTTTTTGGGATCTTTAATTTAGACTCTGAATTTTATGGTGACTCTCTAAACATGGGCTCATCAACTACAGCCAAGTAGATCTTGTTTCTTCTCCTATTTTACTCATCCCATCCCTGCTTTCTTCCACCAACCTTCAGTGCCATCTCCATTCACCTGCTCCAAGATCACTGAGTGGTCTAGCTGAGAAAGAAGTAGGTCCAAGGGCTTTTTGTCCCTCTTTCCCCAGAGAGGTTTTCTTTACAAAAGGAAGGGGAGCAGATAGGAGAGGTGAAGTCCAAGGTTTTTTATTTCCCCTTTCTTCCCCTGAAAGCTGAAAACTTTAAACAACATTGTCCCAGAATTTCTCTCCTGTCTATAGACAGTCCACTTAGAAGAGAGCAATTAATAAGACTCTTCACTGCTAGTAAATCCCTACTCCTGTCATTGTTGTCACATAGCACTACTTCTTGCCGCCGGATAATGCATATGGTGGGAGAGTTAACCACACAATAACAAGGAAACTGCTCCCCAGGTGATGCCAGCTGTCCCAACAGCTGTTTCAATATCACAGGCATAATGCTCTACCTTCAGGCAACCAGGTATTCAAAACTTAGGATAGTAAATTCTCCTGGAAAAATAATTCTGGTTTTCAGAGACTTTTGTTCATGCACTAGGTAGCAACGATGGCAGATATAATTATAAAAAATATTTGACCATTTACTACAAAATGAACTTAATATTTTGTAGCAATCCTACTATGTAAGCCCAGATATGGTTAGGACATATTATTTTTCAAATCCTGTCTTCTCACTAGTCTTAAGTCAACTCAACCATTATTACTAGTTTCCTATCTCCTGTTGTTTCTGAAATGATTGTCACATGTGACTATGAATTTGAGGAATTTTAGCAAAAGAGCAAAACGAGATAGAATAGCATGTATGCTTCTTTTCTAGCTTTTTGTTCTCAGATCCGTCCCTTGCTTTTCCCTACTCTGCTCTTTATTGCAAGAAATTACTGTCCTCAAACTCCCTTGCCCTGTGACTTGCCCCTAGGTTTAGTCATGGTGAAGGATTAGAGGATGGGAAGACAAGAAAAGACAGGGATTTCTGTCCCTCTGGCTGGCAGTGGCTGTCTCCCGGCAGCCTCAGCTCCCTTAGGACAGCCCCTCCCTCTGGAGCTCCTGCTCCTGAGGACAATGACACTGTCTCCTCTGTTTCCTCAGCGCTACAGGTGGTGGCTGCTTCCTGCTGCCTTGACTCAGAGTTGCCTCACTGTCCACTTTGTGGACATTCCATCGTCTGTGCACACAGGTGCATTAAATTTATTGCAATTCCCTCTATTAAATTCTCTTTCAAACAGTGGTTTCTGTTTGCCTGACTAGGCTCTCACCGATACAAACACAACGGGGCTCTTTGCAAAACACCCTTCGAAGCTTTCAGGTATGTGTCATTAATCCCATCTATAGGCTAACATGTCAGTTTTATCTGTGACCAGACATTCCCGAATTGAGTCATATTTTCTTTCTTTCTTTTTTTTTTTTTCCATATTTTCTACCTATGCCTAACAGCCCCCAAATTTTTATTCTCCTGGTCTGCTGCCAGTGAATCCCATCTTGCAAATTTGTTTTGACTTGTCTACATTGCCTTCCTTTTAAAATTTCTTGGGAAGGCAAAAGTTTAGAATTTAGTCATCAACCAGTATTTTAGCCAAATTAAAATATTACTCAGGAATTAAAATAGGTTTTCTTTAGCCTCTAAAAACCATGGACAGTACTTCTTTTATAACAGGCTTCAAGGGGAAAAACACTTTTGTAGGCCTTAAAAACATTAAGTTGGGCTGAGTGGGGTGACTCAGGAGGCTGAGACAGGAGGATCACTTGAGCCCAGGAGGAGGCCAGCCTGGGCAACATAGTGAGACCCTGTCTCTAAATAAATCAATTAACTAATTAAATTAAAAAGGAAAAAACCCTTTTGTTTACATCATTTTCCTCCTTTAATTTCAAATTAGAAAAAAAGGAGATTATACTATAATAAATCTTCATATACTCTTTGCTTGGATTCACCATTTGTTAGCATTTTACCAATTTGCTTCTTTCTCTTTCTGAACCATTTGAAAGTTCAGTTGCAGGCATCATGACATTTCACCACTAAATAGTTCAGCATGTATCTCCTAAGAACAATAACATTCTTGTATATTACCACAATACCATATCTATGTCCAAGAAATTTAACAATCCAGTTTGTTCTAGTTTCCTGAATTGTCCAAAAAATGTTCTTTATACCTTTTTTTAATCCCAATAAACTTTTAAAAAGTATTATGTAAATATAGCCAACTGGATGACATAAGAGGCTGATGAACCAATGTGGGTGTTGGTCTTGCTTATTTCATTGGTTATTTGTGTATCCAATTAGCAGATATAAAAGTTAATCAGCTAATTTTGTTTCCCTTAAATAGCTTTGACTAAAAGGCTAAAAGTGAAGGCAAAGTTGATTAACTTAGATTTGAAGATGATCTACTCATTTGTTCATGCTACAAATTTGGAGTAAACACTTTCACTGTGCTAGGTGCTGACGGGGTTTAGGACATGCTACCCCAAAATATGACACCTTGAGAAAACAGTACAAGAAGGAACACTCTCACTTCTTCCTTTTCACCCCTGAAGCAGGTCGTAAAACTTCAAAAGGATTTTTCTGTCCTTTCCCTGAAGCAGGTCATAAGACCCTGATTCCAGAGAGGCCTTCCCCATACGTGGAGAAAAGGAACATCCTTATCTCTGAAGACACAGGGACACAGAGAAGAATCTGAACAAACAGGTCTTACTACCATTAGACCACAGCCCATCTTATTACCATTAGACCATACGCCATTTTTCCAATCATACCTCTCCATGGCTATCCATTTCTTCATCAAACCTAGCATAAGAGCACTCAGGTTTAACTGCTTCTTCAGGTCTTCATTTCCTGATAAAGACTCGGTGTCATGTGAAACTTATATTAAGTAAATTTCTATGCTTGTCTCTTGTCCCTATTGTTATAGGGACCTCAACCATGAACCTAAGATGGGAAGGAAAGATAGTTCTTTTCCCTGATAGTATTGTATATCCAAAAAACACACAGTCTCAGCCACATTTTATTTGAAAGGAACAATTATATCATAATGTTTTTTATTAATAAAAATAGAGGTACAATATGCTGTGAGGAAACAGAGGGGGGAAACTACATGGTAGCATCAAGGAAGGTTTCACATCAGAAGTAATGGTTGAACTGAGTCTCAAAAAACCAGTATGTCAATCTTATCTATCTCCCACCTTCAATCTCTAAAAGGGGGTAAAATGCAGAAACAAATCTTGGTTGCAGATGGAGATTCCGAACTCTGTTTAAAAAAATTTGTGCTTTTCTTTATTACTCCCTGATCCTTTCTATTTAGGACATCGAGAGTGAATGCCTGTAGTCCCAGCTACTTGGGAGGCTGAGGCGGGAGGCTCTCTTGAGGCCAAGAGTTCTAGGTTGCAGTGTGCTGTGGTCGCTCATGTGAATAGCCACTGTACTCCAGCCTGGGCAACACAGCCAGACCCCATCTCTATTGAAAAAAAAAACCAAATTAGGATATTGACTTAGCATTGATTGGTTTAGTAAATATAATTGTGATACTTAATAAACTTTATTCCTTAATATTTTCTTTTTCTTTGAGACAGAGTCTCACTCTGTGGCCCAGGCTAGAGTGCCGTGGCGTCAGCCTAGCTCACAGCAACCTCAAACTCCTGGGCTCAAGTGATCCTTCTGCCTCAGCTTCCGAAGTAGCTGGGACTACAGGCATGCGCCACCATGCCCGCCCAATTTTTTCTGTATGTTTTTAGTTGTCCAGCTAATTACTTTTTATTTATAGTAGAGACGGGGTCTCGCTCTTGCTCAGGCTGGTCTCGAACTCCTGAGCTCAAACGATCCACCCGCCTTGGCCTCCCAGAGTGCTAGGATTACAGGCATGAGCCACCGAGCCCGGCCCTTAATATTTTCTTGATCAGCGAACAAGGTTTCTTTTCTTCAGGGACATTACATTTTCTTCTCTCTGTATATGGCTCAATATTAATTTCCCATCCCCCTTATCTATATGCCTGCCAAAAATGGAGGCTACAGAGATTGGAAATATATTCTGAGCTCCTGCTTAAATTCCCTGAACTATTTACTTATTCCTGAAGACAATGTCCCAGAAGGCTAAGGGAAGGAGCCAAAACCTCTTCTAATTCAAACCAGCAGTGCTTGTCCCTGTACAATGATGGCTCCCTGGATTACATGGTGAAGTAAGTCTTAGACATGGCTCCTCCTTGCTGTGCCCACATCTTCTAGTTCCTGGGCTGTGCTTGACAGTTTCAACTATACTTTCAGCCATTCCTATAAATTTCTATAAAACATAATTTTAAGCAGAAAATGCTAAATTTTGAACCTGAATAGTAGATAAACTCAATCTTCAAAAAAAAAAAAAAAAGAATGCAATATCTAGAACAAAGACATGCGAAAATTTGGTTCTCACTTTCTGCTATTTACTCTCAAATCCATTTTTAAAAAATAATGGAAAGGTATGAAGCAAATAAATAAATAAAAAACCCTCAAGTTATTTGATCTTTTTGTTTTCTAAGGAAATGGTCTCCAGAAGTCTGATGCATGTTCTTAAGGGCTACACAAGACAACCCTAATAAATAAATGCCTCTTTATATTTTTATTTTATCCTTAAAATATCTACATATTGTATAATGTACCTTATATATTACTACAGTAATACACATACATAATGTATAAATAAATAGTATGCAAAAGAGTTTAGAGACCACTTTTTTAAAATTGGTACATTTTGCTTTAATACATTTTGTTCATATTTTGAGAAGGCTGTGGGTAAACTTTCTTTTTCAAAAAGAATAAACTAAAAAATAATAAACTGAAATATATAACTAGGTATAAATTATTTAATTATTGCATTTGGACTGCTAACCTGTAGGATACTCATTATATACTAAAAATCACCATATAGCTCTATGAATAAACTAAAATAATGTCTTATTTAATTTTTACAAATTATAAAAATAATTGTAGAGAATTGTAAAATGACATGAAAATAAATGAAGGAAAAATATCATCTGACAGCTATTGTTATAATTTTATGTACTTTCTTCTAGTCTTTTTATGTACTTTTTTTTCTGCCCAACACTGTTCATGGATTTTTTTTAGGGGTGTGGGGACAGGGTCTTGCTATGTTGCCCAGGCTGGAGTGCAGTGGCTATTCATAGATGCAATCATAACACACTACAGCCTCAAACTCCTGGGCCCAAGTGATCTTCCTGCCTCAGCCTCTAGGCCTCTTGAGTAGCTGGGACTACAGGTGTGTGCCACCATGTCTGGCTTTAATGCAGTTTTTTTTTTAACTTCGATGGGATTTTATGTGTAGATAAATCCTCTATGGTTTTCACCTGTAAAATACCTAAATTCATCCATATAGGCGAATATATGAATATATAAGATTCATAAACTTATAAACATTTTAATGATTGCTTAACATATATGCCTTTACAAACATTGGACTAAAATAACTGATGTGCAGGAAGAATTATGGTGCCAATGACAGACATTTCTAGTAAATCCGTCTTTTAAGAGACAAGGCTTTCTTTAACATACTATTTAGGTAGACATAGCAGAAGGCTGACATTAGGTGGCTGCACTTTTGTTGTATGAAACTCTTATTTCACATCTGTATTTCTGCTTCTATGATATACAGAATGTGATGTATCTATACACAGACACACACACACACACACACACACACACATATACACACATGCCAAAAAGAGAATTTTTTTTAGAGTTTATTGGACCAGAGGCATTTGCCAAAGGAACCTCTTTGCAGGAGGTCTGAAGGCACAATGAATGTAACCATGGAGTCACTGCAACTACATTTTTTCCTCCAGTGCCTTTAAGCTGTTGGCTAAAATTTCTATTTTTTTTTTTTTAAAGTGAGCATTCCTGTGTAAACAACAGAAAGAAGGATACATCAAAAGCCAGGGAGGGGTGCAGGGTAAAAAGAGGCTGGAATTCTAAAAGAAACTAAACCAACAAAGTCAGTCAAAGAAAATAAAAGCGGATATCTAAACAAAGAGGTGCTATCAAGAGTAGGCACTGAAAAAACATGTCAAACAAAATAAGCAGCTTATGCTGTAAAAGAATAAAAGAGACTGCAAGCACTCTTTGAAACATGAAACAACTATTTCCACCACTCTTAATCCTTCTTTAATCCATGTATTTCTTTCCTTGGTCATTTACCCTAAATTACTGAAAACAAATACTTGACCAGAGACAGCTGAAGTGAATTAATCCTTTTTGGCTTTAGGTTAAACTAAGATGAGGTTAGTACATTTAACAGCATTTAGTGGATAAGTCTTTGAATAGATTTGGGATTCAGTTACTATCTGAGCCTGATTATTTTTAATATGCACAGTGACAGTCTTACTCCAACAGGCATGAACAAGCATGACTAAAAAAGTGTTTCTTTTAATCCACTAGGAATAAAACTCACTGTTCAGACCCATGACTAAAATTTTTATCCTGTTTACAATTTCCAACATCTCTGATGTTTGAATTTGCCAACAATATCCAAAAATTTCCAACGTATAATATTCAAAAAATGTGAAATACTATTAGAAAATCTTTAAAATTATGGTTAACTTTCACTAGAATGTGACGATATATATAACAAAAGGGATAAAAGGAAGTCTTCATGTGGCCAAGGTTCTTTTGTTAATTGCATCAGGACTGTTTTCTAAAACTATTTTAATAATAGACTCCTGATAAGAATTTGCAGTAATAGTTGGCACCTTTAACTGCATATCTTTTGAAATTTGCTGGCAAAAAAATATAAGTTTTTTATACTTACTTATACAAAAAAGTATAAAAGTATTAAGTTGAGAAATAGTGCTCCCAGTCTGTATTATATTAAATACAAACTTGGAGCACTATTTCTCAACTTACAGTACTTATCTAACCAAGTCAATATGGAATGTTTATCACACATGTACCACACTCATGCACAACAGCAATTAAAAACATTATTCATTCTTCAGTGTGGCAATAAAATATTTTTAATTTTTATGTTTTCTTTATTTTCATAATACCCCGTTCTTCACCTTTTGTCTCTTTCATAAAAATGTCCTGAGAGACAACAATCTAAGTTCCCTCTGGGTTGTAGGTTTCTAAAATTTCCCCACAATTATGTTCATCTATGTATTTCATAGGTTATCTCTTTAGGTATCATGTACTTCTTAACTGCCAATTTTAAATTCCAACTCTAAATAAAGTTCTCTGGCTGCCATCTATGTATTTTCCTTCATTCCATATTTTTAACAAGTATAATAATTCATACATTTTAAAACTCTTCCCATTGTTTTATTGATTCAGTAAAATGTGGCTATAAATCTTTATTAATCAATTAAACCTTTTTATTTTTGATTACCACAGTACTGAGTCCATGAATCACCTAAAAATTATAATACTATATTCACACATCTATGTTCAGATGAACTTCACACATATAGTGATAATTTACCATTCCAAATATTTTTTATGGACTGAAAATAAATTTAAAATGGTCAGCCAAAATGTGACTAAATCACAATGTTAATCTCCTAAATTTTGATCCTTTTAGAAATAAAACTTATCCCCTTTGCTTGTGATAGTTCTGAAATTAAAATGTAAACTCAAGAGCGACTGATTAATTAAATGTTACTCTATGGAGTGGTATATCTAGAAACTCAGCTATATCAACTCTGGAGTTCCCAAAATAGTAAAATAGTAAATCAAATTATAGTATATATCCCCAACATGCATTCAATCCATTTCCACTAATGCACTTAAAAAGTTTTCAGGAGTGCCAGTTCTTCATAGAAGAGGAATTTATCCATTTATATATATACACACTAAACATTATTCCTGTTAATGGAGATTTCTGAATTATGTCAAAGATGAACCAGTTAAAGAATCTGCATGGAAGGCAGATATATTCAGAACAAAGTTTTTCACGTGTACTATCATTGTTTATGAATATTTTAATCTTCTTGAAATTCTACATAGAATATTGTTCTGATACAAAGTACATAGGACAAGGTAGTAAAAGGGAAACAGTACTTTACCAGTAATTCTCATTCCAGCTCTGCCACTTTCTAAGTTGCCTCAACTATAAAACGGTGATCATTTATTTCAGAAACATTTTAAGGATCAAATGAAATAATATATTGAATTTTATGGAAATGTACCATGTAAACTATAAAGTATCATTATTCTTTTGATACTATGGTATTCTAATAAGCAACTATTTTTAAAAATCTAAAGTGGCTGAAATGAGTGGTAGAATTAAAGTAAAATGAAAGAAAAAATAGCAATTATGAAGTTAAGATATTGTTCTGGTTACTGTGGATAGGAAATAGAAATGGTATGGACTCAGAGCACTCCTAATTTACACATAAAATGAAATATTCATGTTTACCGATCAAAAGAATATGAAAAGGAAAGAAAAAAGCAATACAGACCCATTATTGAAGTAATATCCGACTTGTGGATATATGTATGAAGTTGTTTGTAGCTGTGATGTCTGTCTCTTGACCTGATGGTTAATAAAGTTTTTTTCCTAGCCTCAAATTGAGAAAATCCAAGGTTGCTTCACCTTTTTACCCTGAATTAGTAACATTAAAATTGCAGTTTGCAAACTACTGGTTTGAAGCATATCTTCTATTTGCCTTGTCCAAGGTCTTCCATTTTCAGTCTATTTTTCAGGAACAATGTTGGCATATAGCAACAATTTCCATTCTATACATTTAAAAATACTAGGGTCTTTGTCTTGTCACTGAATGTGGGTGTGTCAGAGTCGGTGGCTAAACCCCTACGTGTAGAAATGAAGCTCAGATAGGTTTGTCCTTGAAATTCAAAGAATACTAACATTTTTACTCCTTAATAGGAATCTGAATGTAAAATGAAGCCTTTCTACTTTATAGGACACTGTCAAACTTAATCTGAAGGTTAGGAATTACGTACACCCTTTGTGTTCTGGAAAATAGCTACTCCAAGGAATCAGACTTTCCCACATGATAGATAGGACTCAGAGATGCCTGCCTTGTTTACCTACGGCAATGCCAGACACAGACTCTGCAAATTTCCATTCCTTGCCTCATAAATGACTAGCTGAACTGTTTTGTCCCCATTGATCAATAGGAACAAAATGCTTATTCGCCAAATTTTGGTTAAACTTCTTTCCTTCAGTCAGGACCCGGAGCCAGCACGCAGACTCCCCTTCAGGGTGCTGTCTGAGCACATGCTAGGCTCTGGTCGAAGTGTTATCTGACCTCCTATCCCATCACACCACCCTTTATCCTACTTTCCTGTACCTGGTTCTTTGTAGCCTTGTACACTCCTCTCTCTAAAAGAAAAATCCTTTGTACCTAACTTTTGAGAGCTTGCAGGTTTTATGGTCACAGGGTTCTCTCTATTAGAGAGAACCACATGCTCAGATTCAACCAACTTCGGATCAAAAATGTTTGGGAGAAAAACAATAAAAAATACTACTACAACAATAAAAATAATACATATTTAAAAAACCAATACAAGATAACAACAATGTGCATAGCATTTACATCATATCAGGTATTATAAGTGACATAGAGATGATTTAACGTATGTAGGACAATGTGTTCAGGTTATATGCAAATGGGCCATTTTATATAAAGGACCTGAGCATCCGTGGATTTTGGTTTTGTGGTGGTGGTGGCCCTGGAACCAATCCCCCACAAAGAAGGAGGATGGGAGTCCCCTCACTCTATTGCAGTAGTCCTCCCTCCCCATTGTAATAATCCTATTGGATTTTTTTTTTTTAAGACAGGGTCTTGGTCTGTCACCCAGGCTGGAGTGCACTGGCTATTCGCATCATAGCTCACTGTTACCTCAAACTCTTGGGCTCCAGTGATCCTCCTGCCTCAGCCTCCTTAGTATCTAGGACTACAGGTGTGTGCCAGAATGCCTGGCTAATTAAAAAATTTTTTTTTGTAGAGACAGGGTCTCACTATGTTGCCCAGGCTGGTCTCAAACTCCTGGCCCCAAGCGATCTTCCTGCCCTGGCCTCCCAAAGTTCTGGGATTACAGGCACAAGCCAACATGCCTGGCCCCAGATTTGTTTTTTGTTTGACATAGTCTGTCTTTGTATATAGAATTTCTTAAACTGAGTTTACACTACTTCATTGTAAAAGGAGATATTTTCTGACTGTCTCACTTGTGCCCCTCCTGACCTTGCCAGTGCTCTTGTTCAGGTCCTTATTAACCTCACCCTTGCCCATAGCTACCTTATCTCCTCAGCCTCCCATTTTAGTTAATTTTTCATATTGCTAGCAAATTAGTCTTCCTAAAGATTACTACTCCAAACCCAGCATTCTTTTGCCCTTTTTTTTTTTTATTCTCTGTTACCTAAGAATAAAGTACAGCTCCTTTAGCATAGCTTTTAGGTCTTTCCACAATGAAGTTTAACCTCATCTCTTCTTCCTTCCATGAGCCCTTTCAGTTGTTTTTAAAACCTACCTAGCTTTTTCCAGTCTCAGCATCATCAACCTAAATAACAAATAGAGAGAGGCTCTCTAAAAGAAAACGATATTTGGGAATAGGGCATTGTAATACAGTAAACTATAGTAAACTATGTGCATAATCAGGGAGGTAAAGAAAGACAAAGGTTTTCAAGGGAAAAACGAGGAAGATCACATAATTGTTTTCAGGTAATTATCCTTGGTTCCAAGGATCAACAACAAAGATGATGCCAGTCTGAGGTTGGACAGGCAATTGCTGTTCAGATGTCCTTGCAGAAGTATTTATTTGTGTGTGTGTAAGATTGCTATGGGCTTAGTGCAGGGTTGCAGATTTCAGTGTTTGTAGAGTCTTTTGTGACAGTTTTTGTTATCAGGCATTTATTCATGAGAACACTTCTCTTCATGGCCTTCCTAGACTCCATTTGTTAGAGTTTTTAGCACAAGTGACCCCATTCTGATTCTGACAGCTTTCCCACTCTGCTTGCTCAGTCTCTTTTTTTGTGCCCCAAATATTTCCCATTCAAAATTCCCCCCTCTGAATTTCTGTCCAACACAAATGCTATTCCTTCCTTCTTTGGGAAATAATCTCTTCCATTATTCCCCAGAGCTGGGTGCGGTCTGGGTGCAGTGGCTCACGCCTGTAATCCTAGCACTCTGGGAGGCCCAGGCAGGAGGATCGCTTGAGCCCAGGAGTTTGAGGTTGCTGTGAGCTAGGCTGACACCACAGCACTCACTCTAGCCCGGGCAATAGAGTGAGACTCTGTCTCAAAAAAAAAAAAAAAAAAAAAGAAGAGTTCATGGGATGCAACATAGCATAATGTGTGAGTGTGGACTGTAGTTTCAGTGCCTTTGGTTCTGCCTCTACTACTTACTAGTTCTGTAACCTTGAATATATTTTTTTAATGTTTCTGTCCCTTCATTTTTCATATGTGGGATAAAGATAGAACACCTACTTTACAGTTACTGTCTATAAGGCACATCAGATAGTACTTGTTGCCTCCTAGTGATCATTTAAGTAAAATAATCCAAAGAATTTATTACCAAGTAGCTACTGAACTGACTGATTTTGATCAGAACCTGTGCTATCTCTAGGATCATCAGATCTGCTCAAAGATTTGTATAAGGACCAGAAAAGGGAATGACCTCTTATAACCCACAGCTGCCTGGGAACGAGTGAATGCCAAATAATCAGGTTCAAGCAAGTTTTAATAATCCTTCAGGCTTCAGTATCTTTTTAAAATTTTTATTTATTTATTTATTTATTTATTTATTTATTTGAGATAGGGTCTCACTCTGTTGCCAGGGCTGGAGTGCAGTGGCACCATCATAGCTCACTGCAACCTCAAACTCCTGGGCTCAAGTGATCCTCCTGCCTCAGCTCCTGAGTAGCTGGGCCCATAGGCATGTGCTACCATGCCTGGTTAATTTTTCTATTTTTTGCAGACAGGATCTCACTGTTGCCCAGGCTCAGGCTTCGGTATCTTTCTAGGAGAGTTCTGTAGAAATGAGTGTCTATTAATAAAATTCATTCATTCATATTTATTTATTCAGTTATTCAATAAACATTTCTGTTTTAAGAATACAGAAATCAGGGACACTATTCCTGTCTTCAACTAACATGGTCTTACGTAGAAGGCCGTTGTGAAGAATTCAGCCAGGTGAGAGAGGTATGGAAGGAAGTGAGTTCAAGACAAAGAGAAATAGTCTGAACCAACCAACACATAGAGGCACAAGAGGGCATGAAATATTCAGGGAACTTCATTTCAGAATAACTGAGCATGGGGTAAGAATAGCTGGATACAAGGCAGTGGTAAGAGAGAGAGGCAGGGACAGGATGATGACAACATTGCCTGTGGGGCCTGGATAGCACCTGGCTGTCCTCACTCTGCCTGTTCTAGTCCCCTGGGCTTGCACACCTCTCAGGGTGGGTGGCAGCCAAACAGCCTCTGAGAAACCAAAGTTCTGTGCAGACCAGACCCCAACCACCTGTTTTCCCTCCAAGTATCCCGAGAGACTTAAATTTCATTCTTTGTGAATGCCAAACAAAAATTTATATTTTATCTTTAAGGCAAGAAGGAAACACTGAGGGATACTAAACAGGACAGAACTGTGATCAAGTTTGCTTTTAAGAAAGCAGTTTTGAAAGCAACATGGAGAAGATATTTGAGGTGTAGGAAACAGAGGCAGAGGTTTAAAGACAATCCATTCTGTCTGGAGGTGTTCAGTTTAAGGGACTGATGGACATTTGAAGGGTTAAGATGGTAAGACTCTAGTAAGATATCAGAATAATTTCTTTAAAAAAATTTCCAAGGTATATTATGTCCTTATGTTCAGTTTCCTATAACTACTACGATTATATGTTTGTGGTTGTTAATTCATTCCATAGTTTAAAAAGTTTTTACCTAAATAATGTCATTTTAACCTTTCCATAATCCCATAAAGTGGAAAGGACTATTATTCTCCCCATTTTACAGTGACGAATTATACATCCAAGATTGTAAGTGATTGACTTGCCTAGATATAGAGGAAGTCAGTTGAAGATGCAAATCTCAAACCTAGCTCTTCTGACTCAAGACAGTGTTCACTCCGTGATAGTGTACTGTATACATTTATAATAGCCCATCAACTCTTTAGTCAGTGTTTACTTTGCTACCAGCACTACGTTAGTGGAAATTAAAAAAAAAAAAATGAGAAGACCAGGCTGGGTCCTTGCCTCTGACAGATAGCAGCATTGTTTGTTGGCAAAGCTATCGACTGGCAATCAGATCTGCCTTCCAGTTCTAATTCTGCCTAACCACCTGTGCGATTATATTCTATGTGAAAATAACAGAAACTCAACCCAAACAAACCTAAATACAGAAGGGAATTATTGGCTCATAAAATCCAGGGAAGGATTTACAATCGAGCACTAAGAAAGGCTGCAGAGGTGGGCCTTCGGAACAGCTGGAACAAGGGGCCCAAACTTTGTTAGGAGTCTTCACAAATCTTGTTTCTTTTGCTTTCGGTATGGTAGTTTCACTTTCTCTCACTACTAACCAGCTCTCTCTAATGGTAGGAAGTATGTCTACTATGTTACTGAGTTTAGACTTAAAGCTTTAACCATTGTGGGGAGATCACCCCAACCTCTCTCACTGTCCCAAAGTAAAAAATTCTCAGGGAACCCACTCCTTGGCCCAGCAGAAGGTGGGTGCCCAACCCATGGATTCCCAGAGGGATCAATTCCCCAGAGTTCTAGCAAGATAATTCCAGGTGTCCATTTTCTCAGGTACTTTGTGAAAGATATAAATCTTAAATATGGGGTATGATATTGTTAAATAGAAGAACAGAAACCAGTGTTCCAGGTAGGGAAAGGAGGCTTTGAGTTATGACATAGGCAGTCTATGGATGAAAAGACAAGCCTGACTGGAGGACAAGGCTGTATCCTTGTTCCCATAGAAATAAGATTGAACTGCTAAGGTAGGAAATGATTATGATGGACTGAAAAGCTAAACATAGAATTTGTTCCAGTTGAAGCAGCCATTATAGGTTTCTTATGTAGATTCAACTGTGACTTCTGAAAACCTACTTTATAATATAAGCAAATAAACAAATCCTTAACCACTTCCTAGAATACTCTTTCCTTGTTTTTGTTCTCTTTTTCCTTTTCTTAGACAGGGTCTTGCTCTGTCACCCACGCTGGAGTGCAGTGGCATGCTTATAGCTCACTGTAGCCTTGAGCTCAGGTGTTTGATCAATCCTCCTGCCTCAGCCCCCCAAGTAGGTAGGACCCCAGGCATACACCACCATGCCCGGCTAATTTTTTCTTTTATCTTTTTAATTTTTTGTAGAAATGGAGTCTTGGTATGTTGCCCAGGCTAGTCTTGAACTCCTAACCTCAAGCAATCCTCCTGAGTTGGCCTCCCAAAGTGCTGTTATTACAGGCACGAGCCACAGTGCCCAGCTCATTCTTTGTTTTAACTGAACTTGGGTTAGGGTTGTGATAGTGAGAACAAAGAAGAATGTGTGAGAGAATTCAGAGGAAGAAAGCTCGAAAGACAGCACCTAGTCTCATCTGGGAGCCTAGAAGAAGGACAGCACTCTCAGTGACTATTTGAACATAAGCCATCTTGAAAGCAGGAGCGATATCTTACTAACATTGCATCTCCAAGAACCAGTTAGTGCTTCATTTACCAGATGAATAAACTGAATGACTCTCATAAAATGAGAAAATTAAGAAGATGGCCTCTAGCCCTCTCCAGCTCCACAATTCTATGAGTCCATTCCTAATCCTGATCTTAAAGTCTTCAAATTTGATATGCCCAATCTAGCTAGTTATTTTTTAAAAAACAAGACTTTAGAGGGCAAGCACATTGGCTGACATCTGGTAAACCTAGCACTTTGGGATGCCAAGGTGGGAGGATCACTCGAGGCCGGGAGTTCAAAACCAGTCTGGCCAACATAGCAAGACCTCCTCTCTACCAAAATAAATAAATAAATAAAAATTACAGAGTTAGGGAAAAATAAAACTGAATGCAAATAGTCTATGTGGTAAAGCAAGAATTCCATGGTCATCTCAGCTTATGTGGGCTAGAAAAAAAGTGAATAAGAGACCATTTATTGTCATTAATTTGTTTTGGTCTACTTTTGTTTGTTGCCTGGGATACTCTTAGACCAGGAGTCCTCAACCTATGGTAAGTTGTATAATTATTTCATTAGATATTACAATGTAATAATAATAGAAATAAAGTGCAGAATAAATGTAATGCACTTGAATCACCCCCAAACCATCCCCTCCCCATCCATGGAAAAACTGTCTTCCATGAAAATGGTCCCTGGTGCCAAAAAGGTTGGGGATCACTGAGACCATTTATCTGCAGGGTTTTTCTCTTAGAATCTTACTTTAGAAGAAGGTGATTCAAAGATTGGGGCATAAAAAACTGAGAAGATAGAAAACTCATTACTCATTAATGATAAAAATTTTATCTATATTAATCACACATTTTGTTTGCATTTGTGTTATGACAGACAGAATTCAGAGGAAATTGTATTTTTGGGAAATATGATAAAACTAATAAAAGATGCAGGATAAAATCATTAGGTATATATAAAGACTTTAATAAACATAGATTTACTCTTTCAAAAATAACATTCATAATGACTATTGATACCTATAATGTGCTATGTACTGATATCAACATGTCAAAAATATTCTATTAATAGTAGCAATTTATGGTAATAGCTTGCAATATATACATTTTGTAGTTTAACAAATAAGAAATTAAGTTGGGTTCCAGGTAGGCTAAAGAAAATAAATGATAAATATTCAGTTTTAAATGACCATTATAATTTTCATAAGTAAAATAGTTTTGAACATAAACTGCTTAGGTGTAAAGAATTTAGATAAAGTTCTTTGATCGCATTGTAAAAGTAGTTGAATCAATGATTTACCTCAACCCAATATGATAAATTATAAACTTAATTTAAATTACTTATCAAAGGTAAAATGTCCAAGGCTAAGACTCTATATTTTGTTTCCCTACTACTTCTATGAAAGTTCCATTAGAAATGAGGCACTATTTTACCTTTATAGAACATCTATCTCATAAAGATTTTGATATTACATAAAGTTAAACTGAAATACAGAGAAGGATATAACAAAATTATGAAGCATGGAGTAAGATACAGTTCTCTTATCTATTGTAGGTATTCTTATTTGGTTTTGCAGGCAAGACATTGAATTTCACCCAGGTAGTATATCCTTACTTGGCAGTAATATATTTTTTTAATGTTTATGCTATATGATAAAAATGCTTGCCACAGAATGTTTATATTTGAATCTTTTGATATAGTTAAATTTCTATTAAGTTTTAAGATATTCTATTATAAAAAGTTCAGAGTGAATATAAATAGAAACCACCAGAACTACTATTTGTTCCACCATGACTCTTTGGTATATAGCTAAGACCTTGTCCTTATCATTAACAAGAATTTATTACACCAGCAGGACAGTGTCAGCCTTTATTTTTCCTCTTTAGTGCAGTCATAGGCCAAATTCCCATTAACCCATCATCTTTGCTCCCACTAATGTTAAAGAGAATAATATTGCATTCTGACAAAATATATCAATGTTAAAGAAGTCATGATTTAGTCTTGGGATGTAAAGATCACCTTCTATTTTGTTTTGTGTACTTTCTTCTTTCTCTGCCACGTTTGGGCTACATAGTCCCCAGAATCGAAATTTCTTGGATGAATCTGAATAATTCCCTTTTTCTTTTTTGTAGCAACAAGGTCTTACTTGCTACATTGCCCAGGCTGGTTTTGAACTCCTGGGCTCAACGGATTCTCCTGTCGTGGCCTCGCAAAGAGCTAGGATTGCAGGTGTGAGCCACCATGGCTGGCCAGAATAATTCCCTTGTAAACAAATTATTTTGACAAGAAAGCATGTGTACACTCTTCACCCAAAGGCTGTTGCCCCCTTTCTTTCTATAAACCAAGTTGTTTCTTATTTTCAGATGCCAACTAATCATCTACCTCACAGAACCATTCACAGATAATCCAGGGCTACCTCTGCATACTCCATGTAGTGATTACTTTATGTCTCATTTCCTAGAGCTGTGTACTATGTCTGGCTTTACATTTTCTTTGAATACACATGTACCTTTTTCTCATGTTTTTGTCTCCCTCACTAGATTGTTAATGCCTCAATATTAGACATAAAAGATGTTCCAACTAGGGATGGCTTAGTGTTTGCAGACTTATGAATTCAAATGAAACACTTTAATTTTTTCCTAGTTCCAAAATCTCATTCAAACCTATATTTCCTTCCTTCCCCCTCCCAGAACCTGATTCTAGTTCAGGCTCTCATTCTCTCTCACCTGATTACTGCAATAATTTTCAAATTATTTACCTAGCCTTCGGTCTCTGACCTCTGGCAATTCATCTTTGATTTCCTTCCCTGTTATCTTTCTAAAGCACAGTTCTGATGGCATCACTCCCTAGTATGAAAGACTTCCATGGCTCCCACTGGGTACAAAATAAAATCCCTAGCTTGGCATTTAAGGCTTTACAACCTGGTCCTATCCTCTCTTTTCCAATCACCCTTCCTTCTTATTCTATGAGCTATTGTTTACCAAAAACATCTTTGCACATTCGTATCCCCTATCTTAGTTCATTTTCTCTTCCTAAGATGGGCTTCTTCATCTATTTATATTTCTTGCTCTTTAATTACAATCCAGCTAAGCAGAATCACCTTTTAACACCTTTCTTGCTGCCCCCTAGTCAAACTCTTTCCTTCTCCTTTCCAGGGCATGCTGGTTATGTACCGATTTTACACTTGCCATCTGCTCTATACTCTAGAGGTGGTCCTGTCTATCTCTATCTCCCCTTTATACTGTGAGCAATTTGAGGGTATGGATGATAATTTATTCCTCTTTTTATGATCACAGTTTAGCAAGTGGAGGAGGAGAGCACCATTCCTGGGAAATATTATAAAAATATTTCTAACGACTTAAAGGCATGGGAAAATTTTCAGCCTGTTTCTTAGAAGTAATTCAAATCCTTTAATTATAGACATTCACCTTACCTGAAACAACTTCCTGGAATTAGAGTTCAGAGACCTTATAATATAAACTGTTCTATCAAGAAGTCAAGTTTGTAGCTTGTTAGGGAAGTTTAGCTCCTAAAGGTCAACCTTATCAAACTCACAAATCTACATACTTCATTCAGCCACTAATTACATTTCTTCTGTGCAAGCTCCCTAGCGATCAGAATTTCCTAAAAGGAAATCTTACACGTAAGCCAAGAACACCTGTGCTCTCTTAATGTTTGCCAAAATATCAGACAAATGACACAACATTTTGAATTTGTAGGTGATTGGGTTTTCTTTTGTAGGCCATGGTTGTTAATTTTACTGATTATACATCCGGGTCCCGTACTGGGGTCTACACCCAGTCTTGTCACCACCGATCAATCGGCACGTGGCTTTCCGGACATCAATCGTCCGGGACAGCTCTGTAATGGCTCGTTAATTACTTGAGTCGAGCGATTCCGGGCGCTTGGTGGCTACTTCGCCCGCATTCATCATTCACCGCTTGACGCGGTGCCAGCAGGACGTCCGGCTGCTGGTCTCTGGCACCGCCGAAGCTCGCACCAGGATCGTGGCCTCGCCGGGTCAGTGTTCCGCAGAGGGAATCCGGCCACATTAGTCTGCGGGGAACGAGCGCTGACGATGGAGAAGGGGGACACGCCACGTCCCGCTAGCGGAGCACCGCAGCGCCTGCCGGTGGGGAACCTCGCGGCAGCCGTCCGTAGAGCCTCAGCGCCGAGGCGCCGCCGGGTGCGTTCGCGGTTGGCCCGGCGCGGCCCGGCCCCTCTCGGAGCGGCGGTGGGGGCGGGGCGCGGCGCGCGCGCGGGCGCGTGGAGGCCGCGGGCGGGGGCGGAGCGCGCGCGACGGGGCGGGGGCGCGCGGCGGCCGCTGCGGCCTGTGGCGCCGTCACCCGTCAGACTCCCGCGGTTCGAGGGAGGCGCAGCTGCTGCTGCTGCCGCTGGCCAGGCGCGTGGGGACGGTTCGAGGCTGCGCCGGGGGTCGGCCTACCCTCCCGGTGGGTCCCATTATCATGTCGCTGAGGCAGCGCCTGGCCCAGCTGGCTGGCCGTCTGCAGGAGCCGCAGAAAGTGGCCCGTTTCCAGCGGCTGTGCGGAGTGGAAGCGCCGCCGAGCCGCTCCGCCGACCCGAGGGAGGATGAGAAGGCGGAGGCGCCCCTAGCCGGAGACGCCCGGCGGCGAGGGCGGCAGGCAGGGGCGTCCGGAGGCCCGCGGCCGCCCGGGGGCGACTGCAATCAGTGCCCGGGCAAGCCGGACGGCGGCGGCGCCCCCAACGGCGTGCGGAACGGGCTGGCCGCCGAGCTGGGCCCGGCCTCGCCGAGGCGCGCGGGCGCCCTGCGCCGCAACTCGCTGACGGGCGAGGAGGGCGAGCTGGCCTGCGTGAACAACTGGCCGCTCTACTACCTGTTCTGCTTCGGCACGGAGCTGGGCAACGAACTCTTTTACATCACGTTCTTCCCCTTCTGGATCTGGAACCTGGACCCCCTGGTGGGCCGGAGGCTCGTGGTCATCTGGGTGCTGGTCATGTACCTGGGCCAGTGCACCAAGGACATTATCCGTTGGCCGCGGCCCGCCTCGCCGCCGGTGGTCAAGTTGGAGGTCTTCTACAACTCCGAGTACAGCATGCCCTCCACCCATGCCATGTCTGGCACCGCCATCCCCATTTCTATGGTCCTCCTCACCTATGGCCGCTGGCAGGTAAGATTCCCTCTCCTCGCCCAGCTTAGCCCGAGGGCAGTTAAAGAACTCCGAGTTCTCTTTGCTCTGTACAGTTATTTTAATTTGACCATTCCCCTCCCAAACCCCTCTTTCCATAGGTTTTCAGAGTATCCTCAAACGGGCCCTTTCTAGGTTTAAAAAAATTAAGTAATGGGGGAAACCTAGAGACTTGAACCATTAAGTTCTATTTTAATAGCAATGCCTTTCTTAGAACCCAAAGCAAACACTTTCCACGGAGTAATACATTGTCATTGGGCTTTGAGTTTTTAAACTGCTTTAATTCTTGTGATGCACAGTGGAAGTGGATTTTCCTTATTATGAATCGTTGGGTCGCTAAGACCCAGTTTCATAGTAAAGTATGGTGCCTTCCCTAAAACTGATTCTGTTTCAGACGTAGTTATTAGGTAAAGTCATTAGCTTTACTGTAAGAGTGTTTACAAAATCTTAGTGTAATTCCAAAACAAACATGCCAGTTCCAAGCAAAGAAGTAAAGAATTTTCAGCGAACTCCACCCTTTAATGAAGGAAGTTAATGGAGCACGGTCTTAAGAGGTGTGGTTACTAATTTGCTGATAGACACAAAGTTTAATTATCTTCTGGATCATTGATCTGCAAGTATCAGTTAAGCCACAACAGTGTTATTGTTGCATTAACTCTAAAAATTCATGGTTTAGAAGTTATTCTTAAAGAAAGGGTTCTTGATCAGACTGGTGGGTTTATAAAAGTGGCAAATACGAACAGCAGGGTCAGCCTGACCATCAGGGAAGGGTTTTTAATGGCAGTTGTTTTTATTTTGCCTACTTCTTTGGGCCCTCCAATTTTGAGTTCTCCGTGGTCCATAAATGTTACTTAGGTTTAAAAACTAATTATCTTTCTGGATTGGTTGTGTGCATATTTGCAAGAAAAAAGAAAAAAGAAAAAAAAAAGAAAAACATAAAACCAAAATTTATTCTTAGACCTCTGGGATTGCTTTATTTGTCTTTTAAATTGTAAGAGATGTGTTAATCCTGCACATGAGTCCCTTAATTTAAGAATAAAATACATTCTGTCTTCAGTGATAGCAAGAAAAAAAAAAGGGGCCGGGCATGGTGGCTCACGCCTATAATCCTAGCACTCTGGGAGGCCAAGGCGAGTGGATTGCTTGAGGTCAGGTGTTCGAGACCAGCCTCAGCAAGAGCAGACCCCCGTCTCTACTAAAAATAGAAAGAAATTATCTGGCCAACTAAAATATATATATAGAAAAAAATTAGCCGGGCATGGTGGCGCATGCCTGTAGTCCCAGCTACTGGGGAGGCTGAGGCAGTAGGATCGCTTAAGCCCAGGAGTTTGAGGTTGCTGTGAACTAGGCTGACGCCACGGCATTCACTCTAGCCCGGGCAACACAGCGAGACTCTGTATCAAAAAAAAAAAAAAAGAAAGAAAAGTAAAGGAATAAAGTACTTAATTATGGAGAATCTAAGGAAGCAGACTTCCCTATATTTTTCCCCTTTACTGCACAAAATCATCTTACATTGAAAAATAGACATTCCATATAAAACTTCATTATGATAACCTTACTTATCCCACATTTGATTGCAGTATAGATAAAATCTTATCCCCATGGATGCTTCTGTGCAGTGCATCTTTCTTCTAATAACATGGAAAATATGTAAGGTGCATAAGTAAGAATGGCAGAATTAGGAGGGAAGAGTACCAGGGAAGTTTCTTCCTATTTAGGCAAAGGAGATATACAGTGATACTCAGATTGTGAAGCAATGCTGCCTGTTTTGCATGATAAATATCTCAAATTTTGCATTTAATCTGAATATTTCAAAATTTAAGATTGTCAGTGAACTGTGTTTGGCATAATATTTACTGGCTAGCTGATGTTGTTTCTCTTATTTTCACGAGACATAGGATTCTATAACAATATAGGGCCTTTTATAACACCTTAGTGAGTAGCTATGTTGTATGCTATTAATATTAGCAATCTACGAGAAATAGTTATTTTTGCTCTTCATTTATTCAGGACACATGCTAACAGGAAGTCTGAAAACAGTATAGCTGAATTGTTTATGGGATGCAGCTTTTAATATTTTAACATTTCAGAATTATTTGAATTATCAAAATAAGCTTACATTATAGTTTTAAAACAATCTGGTACATCTAATTCAAAGTTTGAGGAACTTGTATTAGGAACTTGTATGGTTTTAGACTTTGAACTAGACAGGATATTAGAAATTGCCTAGTTTCAAACTGTCATTATACAGATGTTCAAACTGACCAGTTACATTAGAATTAATCTGTAATGGTTTAAATTTCTTATTTTACATTTTCACTCTAAAATTGAACAAACTTCTAAATTTGCACAATTATTTTTTAGTTGCCTGTTTTGAAAGACTCCCAGTCTATGAAAGTTCTATCTTTATAAATGTTTGATTGTAATAATCCAGTACAGAATGACTTTTTTACATTTTTACTTTTTTTTTTAAGATCCTTGTTATATGTTGAAAACAAAAGTACCTTCCTTTGCTTAAGTTGTTTTGGTCCTCCTCTCTGCCAGTTAGTATTGCACTACTTTGGAGGCTTATATTTCCAGAGTAGGTAATGACAAACAATATTAGAGACGAGGGGAAGAATTAAACAGTGAAAGCCTGGTATTTTGATTGATAGTCCTGTCTGTCCATCTGCTGTGCCTCAGCTGCTTACTCCATACAGGGCTGGTTACTTCTATATGTCTATGTTGCTCAAACATCTCTCGAAACTGAGTTATCTCACATACCATCCCTTTGGCTTAGAATCACTGCTTCATTCCTCTCTAACACTTAATGTTCCTACCCTCCTTGAAATTTGCTCAAGAGTCACCACCTACATGGAGCCTTTTAAATTAACCCTTTCTGTTTCATTATTCCTCACTTATTTTTAAAATGACAGTATATGAAAATTACAGGGGTGGGGGGAGTGTTGAAATGCAGATTTCTGCACCTTACTTCCAGAGATGATGATCCATTAGATAAGTGAAGGGCATTGCATTTTACTGGAGAAAGTTCCCTGAAAATTAACTCTTTTTTTTAACTGTATAAATTCTCTGTCCACCAAAGATTAACTCTTGATCCTTAAAATATATTTCATGTTTCTCCAAAATTGTTGTCTCAGCTCTTTTTGTGATTCCAGTCTTTGAATTTTTTAAGGTATGTGTTGATTGGAATTATATAACTCCAAGCGGTTATCTGAAGAGTTTTAAATATATATTTTATGGTATTGTAAGATAGAAAATTTTTATTCCTCCAGGGATTAAATAACTTGAGATCCGTTGGCCAGATAATGATTACTGCTGTCATATTATTCCCTGGAATTTTTTGTAGCCTGAATTGGTAACAAATTAGGAAATAAGGAGCATCAGATATTAAAAACATAGTCCTTTGAAGAATAATCTAAAATAAATATAGCGTTCCTTTTGCAATTATGTTTGCATGTTGTTTTCCGAAATAAAAATTTTTGATTTTTAAATAATATGGCTTATAATCAGTTCTAAGTATATACTTGATTTACTAATTATGAGGTTTTAAATGAATTTCATTTTTAAAAAATTAGTCTTATACTTTATAGACACACTTATTACCAACTAATCTTTTACTACATATGCTTTCACTACTTTTTATAATAATTATAATATTAACATTATTGATATTTATTAAGCACTTACTGCATGTCACAGATTGTTTGAAATGTCTGTTACTTCATTTAGTTTACTATTATAACATCCCAATGTTTGATCCTATTATAAATACAAGTTTACAGATGAGGAAACTGAAGAACATGGAGGTTATGTAATTTATGCAAAATAACACAGCCAGCAAGTTGATGCAGATAGACTGACTCAAGAGCTTACAGAGAAAACGCGTTTCAAATCACACTTTATGTGTGGTTTTTAAAGTATGTTTGAAATAATAAATACCATTTTTGAAATAGATATGATTGTGTTCTTAAAGTACAAAATCAGCTTTTATATGCCTTAAGAACATAGCGTTATTATGCATATGTATAATTGTATATGTGGTATATGTGTATATGTATGTATATACGTATACATGCAGTATCCGCAAATATTTGCATTTTAGACATATATTAAGATTTTTTTTTTTTTTTGAGACAGTGTCTCACTCTGTTGCCTGGGCTAGAGTGCCATGGCGTCAGCCTAGCTCACAGCAACCTCAAACTCCTGGGCTCGAGCAATCCTCCTGCCTCAGCCTCCTGAGTAGCTGGGACTACAGGCATGTGCCACCATGCCCGGCTAATTTTTTCTATGTATATTTTTAGTTGTCCGTATAATTTCTTTCTAGTTTTAGTAGAGACGGGGTCTCGCTCTTGCTCAGGCTGGTCTCGAACTCCTGAGCTCAAACGATCCACCCACCTCGGCCTCCCAGAGTGCTAGGATTACAGGCGTGAGCCACCGCGCCCGGCCATATTAAGATGTTGACTGAAATAAAATGCTGATTTGTCACCCAGTAGAATAAAGAATTAGGTAAGCATAAGAGCTTTGGGGAAAAAAGGGACAAAAGATGTTCTATCAGAATAGTTTATTGCAGATAATAGAAGATATCTGTGAGGTCATGGAAAGATAAAAGGAGGAAAGGCAAGAAGTAAGAGTTACAAAAGTAGGTCACAAATAACAAAGACCAAAGGAGGCTGCAAGATCCAAGAGATTGATCACTCTGGTAATTTGGGGAAGAAGCACAGTTTGTTTAAAAATTGAATTGGTTTGCTACTTTTTTACCTTGCATAGCTTGTGTTTGAAATTCACATTTTCCTGATTTTATAAGTGCTTATTACTAATTTTTATTTAAAATTAATTGTATTAATTTATTTGAATAGGTGAATGCATTGTAGAAAACTCAAAATTTACATAAAAATATGAAGAGGAGAGTATGTTTCTCTTTTTTCTCTGTCCCACAGCTTCTAAGATCTCTTTTCCAGAGGATTCATTGTTATACTTTTCTTGTTTAGCTTTTTGCAGATGGTCTTTACTTTTATAGACATACAAATGGTCACATACCATAGTGTTGTGGATCTTTTTTTTGCTTAGAAATATATCATGAAGACTTTCTTTTTCTTTTTCTTTTTCTTTTTTTTTTGAGACACAGTCTTGGTCTATTGCCCGGGCTAGAGTGCTGTGGCGTCAGCCTAGCTCACAGCAACCTCAAACTCCTGGGCTCAAGCGATCCTCCTGCCTCAACTTCCCAAGTAGTTGGGACTACAGGCATGCACCGCCACACCTGGCTAATTTTTCCATTTTTAGTAGAGATGGGGGTCTCACTCTTGCGCAGGCTGGTCTCAAACTCCTGACCTCAAGCGATCCTCCGGCCTTGCTAGGATTACAGGTGTGAGCCACCGTGGCCTTTCCTTTTCTTTTGTCCAACAATTAGCAAGTACTAATTATGTTCTCATGGTTTTTTAAAATGCCTTACATAACTTAACTCTTCCAATCCCCATAAAACCCTGTGAGTAATATCACAAGTTTGCAGAAGAAACTGAGGCAGAGGAAGGTTAAGTAACTTGCCCAAGATCACTCAGCAAGTATATGTGTAGCAGAGCCTGGATTCAAATGCAGGCAATTTGGCTGTAAAATGATACTATGCTCCTGGATTATGTTGCCTCTCCATATTAATACATTCTGTATTATTTATTATATAGAGAGAGCTATCTAATTTTTTCACATTTGCATGTTATTAATAATATAGCTAATAAATTGACTTTCAGTATCTTTAGATTTCTAGTCATTTGCTAGTATAATGACACAGTGACTGCTTATATGCATTTTGAATACATTACTGTGTCAAAGAGTATATGCATTTGAATTTTAACAGATAATGCAAAATTGTCTTTCATAAAGATTGTACCGATTTACATTCCTACCAACAATATATGAGAGTGCCTGTTTTCCTACACTTTCATTATTGCAATATATTATCAAATTTATTAATCTTTGCTCAAAATAATTTTAACATTGTATTTAATTTGCATTTCTTTTATCAAAAAAGTTGAAGAGCTTTACGTAGGTTTAGTGACTATTTAAGTTTCCTTTTCTGTGAACTGTCTATTCAAAGATTTCCTCTATTTTTTTTTTCAATTAGATTGTTGGTATTTTACTTACTGATTTTTTTAAACTGTATCTCTTTTTTTCTTTGTTTTTTAGTGTCTGCTCCATCTTCATATAATAATACACCCCTTCAAGTATAACTTCAAACTTAACATAAGAACCTTGCAACAGTATATTTCCATTTTCCCTCTCCCCTTCTTTATATTGTTGTCATGTATTTACATCTACATGTGTTATAAAACTCATAATACATTGTTATTATTTTTGTGTAATATTCCAATATATGACATAGAATATGCTAATGCTGTATTTTCAGAACTGCTATAATTTTTCTTCTGTCTAAAGAGCCTCTTTTCACACATTTTTTTTTAGTGTAGATCTGTTGCCAATGACATCTTCCTAGCTTTCTTATTTGAAAAATATTTTGACTTAATTTTGGGAAAATATTTTCATGATACATAAAATTTTGTTAATAGGTTGATAGTTTTTTTTTTCTTTCAGTACTTTTTTTTTTTTTTTTAAAGACAGAGTCTCACTCTGTTGCCCAGGCTGGAATGAGTGCAGTTGTGTAATCATAGCTCACTGTAACCTCCAATTCCTGGGTTCAAGTGATACCCCCACCTTAGCCTCCCCAGTAGCTGGAACTACAGGCTTGTGCTAGCATACATGGCTAATTTTTTTTTTTATTTTTTTGTAGAGCTGGGGTCTCACTATGTTGCCCGGGCTGTTCTCAAACTCCTGTCCTCAAGTTATTCTCCTGCTTCAGCCTCCCAAAGTGCTAGGATTGCAGGCATGAGTCACCGTGCCTGGCATTTTCAGCACGTTAAATACTGTGTTTCTCCATTGCCCCCTGGCTTACATAGTTTTTGAAAAAACATCTGCTGAAATTCTTATTTGTGGTCTTCTGTACTTAATGTCTTTTTTTTTCTTCTGGCTGCTTTTAAGATTTTCTCTTTGTCATTAGTTTTGAGCAATTTGAAAATGATGTGCCTTGATGTGCTTTTCTTTGTATTTCTTCTGCCTGGGGCTCATTGATCTTGAATCTGTGGGTTTGTAGTTTCCATTATATTTGGAAGATGTTCAGCATTGTTTCTAGAATTTTTTTTCTTTTCCCCCTTCCCACCTCTATCCTTTTCCTCTAGAATTCCAATTTCATGTGTGTTAGACTGTTCACTGATGCTCTGTTCTGTTTTTTGGGGTTTTTTTTTTTTTCAGTGTTTTTGATTTCAGTCCTTCCTTTTAGATAGTTTCTATTGCTATGGCTTCAAATTCACTCATCTGTTCTTCTGCAGTGTCTCATTTTCTGATAATTTCATCAAGTAGGTTGGCATATAATTTCAGACACTATATAATTTATATTTAGAAGTTCCATTTGGGTCTTTTAAAAAAATCTTCCATTTCTCAGCTTATTATGTTCCTATATTCCCTTACATCCTTGAGTAAGTTTACAAGATTTTTAATAGCTTTTTTAAGGTTCTTATCTACTAATTCCATCATTTCTGTAATCTTTGTGTGTTTCTAATATTTTTCCTGGTTATGGATTATATTTTCCTGCTTTTTTGCTTGGTAATTTTTATAGACTTTTGGATTTTGTTGTATTCCTTTAAATAGTATTAAGCTTTGTTCTGGTCTGCAGTTAAATTACTTGTCTGTTTAATCCTTTTAGTCTTGTTAAAATGGCCCCAGAATAACCATAGTCTAGAGCTAATTTAGCCTCACTACTTAGGTGATAACCTTCTAATTACTCTACCCAATTCCCTCTTCAGTCTGCCTGGTGGGAAAGCAATTACAAACTTACATCAGTTTTGGGAATTGTTTTGCCTACTACTTTCCAGTGGATTTTTCCCCTAGCTTTTCTTCTCATGGATGCACAGATTAGTACTTGGCCAACAACTTGCCAAGTTTCTTCTACACATCTCTAGGGCTCATTTTCTGTGCGGGTTCCTCTCTCCAGCACTCTGTCCTGCTAATTATATATAATCTCTTTGGCCACTGAGAACACCACTTTCTCTCCTCATAACTCAGTGAGACTGCTGGGCTCTGTTTTGGTTCCTCCTCCTGTAATACAGCCTGCAAACTGCCTCTGGCAGCAAGCTAGTACAATCATAGGGCTCATTTCATTTGTTTTCCTTTTCACAGACCTGTGAGTCACAGTTCTGTGCTGCTTATTGTCCAATATCTGAAAACAGTTGTTTCACATAATTTTTCTAGTTTACTGGTTGTTTACAGTGAAAAGGCTGGTCTTAAAACAATCCTTTATGGGCAGAAGGAGAAATCCTCTCACCTCTACTTATTGGTTTTTTTTTTTTTTTTTTTTTTGAGACAGAGTCTCGCTTTGTTGCCCGGGCTAGAGTGAGTGCTGTGGTGTCAGCCTAGCTCACAGCAACCTCAAACTCCTGGGCTTAAGCGATCCTCCTGCCTCAGCCTCCCCAGTAGCTGGGACTACAGGCATGCACCACCATGCCTGGCTAATTTTTTCTATATATATTTTTAGTTGGCCAGATAATTTCTTTCTATTTTTCAGTAGAGACGGGGTCTCGCTCTTGCTCAGGTTGGTCTCGAACTCCTGACTTTGAGTGATCCACCCGCCTCGGCCTCCCAGAGTGCTAGGATTACAGATGTGAGCCACTGCGCCCGGCCTGTTTTTTTGTTTTTTAATATATAACAGCTTTTTGAGATATAATTCACATACTGTACAATTCAACCATTTAAAAAATACAGTTCAGTCCTTTTTAGTATATTTTGCAATCATCACCACAATCAACTTTAGAACATTTTCATCATCCCCTGAAGAACCCCACATCCATAATATCACTTTCCATTTTCCCCAGTCCTTAGGCAACCACCAATCCACTTTATGTCTCTACAGATTTGTGTATTCTGTACATTTCATATAAATGGCAGCATGCAATATGTAGTCTGTTGTAACTGACTTTTTTCACTTATCATAATGTTGTTAAGGTTCTTTTGTGTGTGTGTGTGTGTGTGTGTGTGTGTGTGTGTGTGTGTGTGTGACAGAGTCTCACTCTGTTGCCCAGGCTAGAGTGCCGTGGCGTCAGCCTCACTCACAGCAACCTCAAACTCCTGGGCTCAAGCAATCCTACTGCCTCAGCCTCCCGAGTAGCTAGGACTACAGGCATGCGCCACCACACCCGGGTAATTTTTCTATATATTTTTAGCTGTCCATATAATTTCTTTCTATTTTTAGTAGGGATGGGGTCTCGCTCTTGCTCAGGCTGGTCTCAAACTCCTGAGCTCAAACAATCCACCCGCTTCAGCCTCTCAGAGTGCTAGGATTACAGGCGTGAGCCACCGCGCCTGGCCAGGTTCATTCTTATAATGTATCTAGTACTTCATTCCTTTTTATTACTGAATAATATTCCACTGGACAGATAGACCACATTTTATTTATCCTTTCATCAGTTGATGACATTTAGGTTTACTTTTTGTTTATTTTGAATAATGCTGCTATGAATATTTGTGTACAGGTTTTTCCATGGACATATGTTTTCATTTTTCTTGGGCTACTTACTGGTCTGGTCTGGTCTTTTCTTTTTTTCTTTTCTGAGAGTTTCTTGCTATGTGGCCATGCTGTAGTGCAGTGGCTATTAACAGGCACAGTCATAGCGTACTGCGGCCTTGAACTCCCGGCCTCAGGCAATCCTCTTGCCTCAGCCTTGCAAGTAGTTGGGACTATAGGTGTGTGCCACTGCTCCTGGCTTGTTATTCTAAATTGTTCATTTTCTTCAGACTTCTTGATGTTTTCTGCCAAGCAGAAATTATTTTTTTTTTATGTATCAGTATTTTCTTTCATAGCTTCTGGGTTTTATGTGATATTTAGAATGGCCTCTGTTGTGGCTTCTTAGTACTTTTATGGTTTCATTTTTTATGCTTAAATCTTTTAAATACTTTTTGCTTTGGGAAACGAATTCAACCTAATATTTCCCAATGGCACCATTTATCAAATAATCCCTTTTTCCCTATTGACTTGAACTGTCACTTTTATCATATATATATATATATATATATATATATTTTTTTTTTTTTTTTTTTTTTTTTTTTTTTTTGAGACAGAGTCTCACTCTGTTGCCCAGGCTAGAGTGCTGTGGCGTCAGCCTAGCTCACAGCAACCTCAAACTCCTGGGTTTGAGCAATCCTCCTGCCTCAGACTCCCAAGTATCTGGGACTACAGGCATATACCACCATGCCTGGCTAATTTTTTCTATGTATATATGTGTTTTTAGCTGTCCATATAATTTCTTTTCTATTTTTAGTAGAGATGGGGTCTCGCTCTTGCTCAGGCTGGTCTCAAACCCCTGAGCTCAAACAAGCCACCCGCCTCGGCCTCCCAGAGTGCTAGGATTACAGGCGTGAGCCACCGCGCCCAGCCACTTTTATCATATATTAAGTATAAGAATGTATTTGGGTCTATAGCCATGTTTTTATTTAGAATTGATATGTCAGATATTTATGTGCAAGTTGTATAATATTATATTCATTGTAACTTTAGATTAAATATAATATTTTTTCAGAATTCTTGCTATTGTTTATTTATAAATACATGACATGATTTAGTTTGCCTAGTTCCAAAAGAAAATCCCTTTTGTTATTTTTTTGTTGGAAAGATATTGTAGTTTCACATTTAAGTGTTTAATCCACCTTCAATTGGTTTTGTTTATGCTGTGAGGTATGAATCTGATGTAATTTCTTTTGTATAGATAATTAATTGAGCTCATACCATTTTTGAATAGTTTATCCTTTTGCTACTTATCTGTAATACCACTTCTGTTACATTTTAAGTTTTTATATATATGTGTCTGATTCTGAGTTCTCTGTTCAATTGGTGTGTTTGTGTAGCTCTTTATCAATATCATTGTCTTTATTCCTTTAATTGCTTTAGAGTAAGTCTTGATATCTGTTCATTCAAGTTCCTTACCATATTCTTTAAGATTGTCTT
This sequence comes from Lemur catta, assembly GCF_020740605.2. NCBI lineage: Eukaryota > Metazoa > Chordata > Mammalia > Primates > Lemuridae > Lemur > Lemur catta. Next base: position 34,248,052 of record NC_059128.1, read on the forward strand.
GGCTAATGTTGCATCTTTGCTTTCAATATACATTTTAGAAGGAGATCTTTAATTTCCATTGAAAAACATTGTCTGGACTTCATTGAAATTGCAATGAATTTATGAATTTATTTGGAGAGAATTGATAGCATTACAATATTGAATCTTCTTGTCTATGAATACGGTACATCTACTTTTTAGGTTTTCTTAAATGTCTTTCAATGAAGCTTTATAGTTTTCTCCATATAGGTCAAGTATATCTTTTGTTGGATTTATTTCTAGTTACTTTACATTTTTTGTTACTATTGTAGATGATATCTTGTTAAAATTGAAATGTTCTAACATTTTGTGACTAGAATATAGGAATGTAGTTGAAATTTGTACATTGATCTTATAAACAATAACCTTGTTGAGCTCTCTATTAATTTAATCTGTATATATATATTAATAGATTTGCATATGTTCTCTATAGAGAAAATCATGTCAGCTGAGGATGACAGATACATTTCTTCTGTTACAATCTCACATTTATTTCTTCTCATTGAATAAAAATCTTTAATCAATATAGTGGCATTCAATTCAACAAATATTTTTTCACCTGTAGTAAGTACAAGGCAATATGGTAGGCTCTACACATATCAGTGTGAGTAGAACAAATATGGTTGTTTCCTCAAAGAGAATAGATTGGTGCTTTAAGAAGATTCTTCTGTCTATGGTATGGAAGACAGACCAGAGGGAAGCAACACTGGAGATAGGGAGGAAGTTAGTGCACCAGTCCAGGGGAGAGATGATGGTAACCTAGATCAGGTGTCTACAAACAAGGGCCTGTTGCCTGTTTTTGTATGACCCATGAAGTATGAATAGTTTTTAATGGTTTTTAAATTGTTGAAAAAAGTCAAAAGAAGAATATTTTGTGACATGGGAACATTATATGAAATTCAAAATTTTAGTGTCTATAAATAAACCATATGGAAACACAGCCATGTCCATTCATTTATACATTGTCTGTGGCTGCTTTCGTGCTCCAGCAGCAGAGCTGAATAGCTATGACAGCTTTGGGACATTATTCCAAAAGACACAATCCTGAACGCCCTAATCTTGAATGTTGAAATCCCAAAGAAGAAAGGGATGTAGATTGGACAGCATCACAAAAATATTGTATTAATACTATAGAGGGAAACTAGAAGGGAAAATAGAAAAAAGGGTATTTCTAGAAAAGAGAAGTTGTTAAGATTGTTAAATTCTGCTAAGAGGACAAGCAAGATAAGTACTGAAACTTACGAAAGACTTGGAAAATAAAAAGAATAAGAAATAGCTAGTGTTAACTTTTTCTGGTATTTCCTTGCAATTTGAAAATAACTGGGACCATATTATATATGGAGTTTATCCTTTTTAATTTTAATTTAATATTATGTGTGATGATTAATTTTATGTGTCAACTTGACCCAGATTTTTAGTCCATCACTATTCTAGATGTTTCTGTGAAGGTATTTTAATTTTGTTTTTATTTTTTTAATCCTAACAGCTAGATTATAGGGATGTGGAAGTATTTTTTAGGTGAGATTAACATTTAAATAAGTGGACTTTGAGTAAAGCAGATTACTTTCCATAATGTGGAGAGGCCTTATCCAATTCACTGAAGGCCTTGAGAAAAAAAGACTTTACCACCTAAGATTATTTTACAAAAAAGAAAAGAAGAAGAAAAAGAAAAAAAAAACTGACCTCCTCCAAGGAACAGGGAATTCTGCCAGTAGATTTAATTCAGACTTGAGCTACAGCATTAACTCTTCCCTGGGTCTTCAGCCTGTTGGCCTGCCCTGTAGATTTTGGACTTGGTAGCCTCTACAATTGCATGAACCAATTCCTTAAAATAAATTTTTCTCCCTGTATGTATATATACACATCCTATTAGTTCTGTTTCTCTGGAGAACCCTGAATAATATGTCATAAATTTTCCCATTAATAAAGATTCCTAGAAAACATTCTTAATGAGTGAAATATTTTTATATTCCTACAAAATAGTTTTTATACTGTAGGATTATGATTATTGTAGATCTTATTATCCCCATTTATAGATGAGGAAACTGAGATGTAAAGAGATTATGTGACTAGATTATGTGACTGTTGGTCCCACAACTGAAGAAATAGATGCCTTTCGGGGAGTGTTCCTAGTTTATAACCCTCTAACAGCTCCCTTACCTATAGGACAGCCATATCTTCTCTATATGATCTTGTCCCTTAGGAATTGAGAATAGGTACAGAGTCTGGACTGGTCTCTTCAATAAAGACATAAATTCAGAAGGCTTTATCTGCCCCGTGGACTAAAAAGCAGAGAAGCTGGTCTGCAGAAAAAGAAAAATGAAATGGAAATCTAAAAAGAAAAAGTGGTTCTGTGACCACCTAGTTTATAGTTGTAGTTTCTTTTCTAAGCTTAGCCTCATTCCACCTGAGGATTTTGTGAGATATAATGTATCCTTTTAATACATCTCCTTTTCTTTCTTAAAGTATTTTAAATTGGTTTCTGTTATTTACATTTTTAGAGTTCCAATAAATGCGTGCAGTAAATGGTGATAGCCAAGTCTATGCAGCTCCAAAAACCTATATTGTTTAACTACTGCATATAATCAATAAATATTGATTAATTATTGCATGGTATAAATTTTTTGATAAACACTTAAAAATATGAATTCTTACCCACATTTCTATGTACTTAATATAGAGTTCTAGAATTGCTGGGTAAATGTATATGAACATTTAGAGTTCTTTTATATATTGACAAAATGCTTTTAAGAAGGGTTGTATCAATTTTCATTCTACTAGCAACGTGTCATTGTTTTCATCTGTTGTTTACATATGTACTATTCATTCCTAGAATTCAAAATAGAAGTTTTTTCCTATGCCTGCCTTCGTCCCATATTTAAGTTACTGTGAAAATATTAAATTCTATTAAAGACAGTTTTACTAATTGTTTTAATTGTAAGTCATTTTATTGACCTATTTTACTAACTTCAATGAATGTGAATGGAAAATGCCACAATATACAAAATATTAGTAATCCTGATTATGTATGATAAATAGTTAAGGAAAACAGGAAGAATAAAACCATTTGGTAGAATAACTGAAGGAAAAGTTTAGATAAGTTTTCTGTAATCAAGGAGGTACAATGAAAAGATTAGGTAGTGGTATGATTTTTTTTTAGCCTCTTCCCAGAAGAATAGATAATGGTATGAAATTAAAAGCATCTAGGAAATCATGTGATCTGTTTGGGGTTTGATAATTTTTGTATATTTGAAAGTAATGTGAAAGAATTGTAATTTGTACTTTCAACTCTTTTGACAAGATCTAAAGATTTAATTTTGGTAAAAACATTCTTATTAGAGGAAATACATAAATGCAGCAGGTAAAACTCAACATTCTCTAAGAAAAAGAAAATAAAAACTAAGAATCCTTGCTAAACTTAAAATTATTACCTATTGGTATAGTGATAAAAGTGTAAAGTAAAAAGCATGGTAAACTGGAAAAGGCGTTAGACTAGGTCAATAGAATATATTAATAATACTAAATGTTATTTAGCATTCCTGGGTCTGTTTATCTGTAAAGAGGGGGATGGAATTAATATCTGTAAGATCTCTTGTACCTCTAATTCAATGAAATTTGAACTAGCCTCCATTCTAAGAAAAACTTAAAAAATATTTGATACTTTGCTTGATCCTAAGGATAAAAGAAATTAAATAGACAACATAGTTTGAACAACTTTATACGTGAAGGGCAGCATAGTAGAGTAGTTAAGAGCTCAGACTCAGAAGTCAGACTTCCTGTATTTGAATTGCAGATCCGTAACTTAATACCTGGTTGGTCTTGGATAAAAACTTGACCCTTCTGTGCCTTAGTTTCATCTATAAAATGAGGTAAATTGGAATACCTACCCCATAAGGTTGTTCTGATGAGTTAATATTTGTAAAGCTCTTAGAAGTAGTGCCTGGTACATAGTAAGTTGTATGTTACATAAAAATTACTTTATTAACAGTTCAGTAAAGAATAAATCTCTATTCATCTCTCCTAATATCTGCCTAGAATTGAATTCTAGGTTTAAGAAAATCCAGCCAGATTAAGGGTCAGAAATAAGAGATTGGATTAGGTACAAACAGAAAAAAAGGAGAGAGTGAAGTGAAGGCTGGTACAGCAGATACGTGCGAGGTTGGTTAGAGTGCTGTGGCAGAGCGTAGGGAAAGAGCACCCTTAATTCTGACTTCTTAAAAAATAGAAGCTAGGGCGCTTACAGAATTAATTTACCAATGTGGAAAAGGCACAATTTGAATTTGCCACTACAGTGCCTTTTGTGTTTTCAGAATTGCTGTCCTTCATGAGCTGTGCTCCACTCTACTTTCCTAAGTGCTGAGGCAGCTCCAGAGCTGTCGTCACCGCAGACTCAATTTACTCCCTAGCCTGGGGGTTTGAATAAAGACTAAAAAAAATCTCCACAGAATCCACACTAGACATTGATTGGAGAAGTTTTCTGGAACCTTGTAGCAGATAAGTCTAGATGACCCAAGAGACCATAGATTAAAAAAAAAAAAACAAAAAAAGTTTAGTAGGTAATGAAGAATTATTAATGAATTGGAAACTGCCTGGAAGTCTGTATTTACTAAGTTTCTTTTATTTCTCCTCTGGTTTCTGGAGAGGGAATCAGGAATTTCTTGTTGGTATTCGTTGCCTGGAAAGCTGTGGCCTGCCTGCAGCTCTGATGTATTACAAGCTGTAACATGTAGCCTTACTTTCTTTCCACACAGATCCCTTGCCCGAAACAGATATTGGAACATGGATCCTGTTTTGTTAACATAAAATCATATCAGCCAGGATAGTAATAAATAGTACCTCCCTTATTGTGGTTTATGACATGAAATATATTACAAAGCCAGGCACGGTGACTCACACCTATAATCCCAACACCTTGGGAGGCCAAGGCAGGAAGATAACTTGAAGGAGGTCAGGAGTTAAGACAGGAAGATCTTCCTGCCTTGGCCTCCCAAGGGGCTGGGATTACAGGTGTGAGCCACACACCCAGCCTGATTTACTTTTTTAAATGATCTCTAACTGTGGAGCAATACAGATCACAGAGGAGCAAGGTTGGAAGCAGGGAGAGAAAATAGGTTATAACAGTAATACAAGCAGGAGGGAATTTTTGTGGCTTAGAGAAGGTAGTAATGGTAGAGATGGTGAGAAGTGGTCACATTCTGGATGTATTTTCTTTTTCCTTTTTGTTAATGGAGATAAAATTTACATAACATAAAATTAATCTAGTTAGTACAGTCACAATGTTGTGCAACCATGAAGGACACCCCATACCCATTAAGCAGTTGTTCCCCATTGTTCCCTCTCCCTGGCCCCTGGTTACTGTTGTGTGGCTATATGGATTTACCTGTTCTGAATATTTCATATAAATGGAATCATATAATGTGTGACCTTTTATGTCTGGCTTCATTCACTTAGTATAATGCTTTTGAGGTTCATCCACATCGTAGCTTGTATCAGTACTTCACTCCTTTTATGTTGAATATTCTTCTGTTGTCTGTATATACCACAATTTGTTTATTCATTCATTTGTTGATGAACATTTGGGCTATGTCCATTTTTTGGTTATTACGAATAGAACTGATATGAAGGTGTGTGTACATGTATTTGTTTGAGTACCAGTTTTCATGTTTGGGGGCGCATATAGTTAGGGGAAATGTGGGTCATATGATCATTGTATGTTTACCTTCTTGAGGAACCGCTAAACTGCTTTGCAAAGCAGCTGTATCATTTTACATCCCAACAGCAATATACGAGGGTTCCAATTGTTCTGCATCCTTACCAATACTTGTTATTTTCTTTGTCTTTTTTCTCTTTTTTCCCTCTTTTTATTATTTAAAAATAGTTTTGCTTGTTTCTTTTTTTTATTTGCCACTAATAAAGAGTCTTTTTGTTAATTATTATTATTGCCATCCTAGTGGATATGAAGTGGTTTTGATTTGCAGTTCCCCAGTGAATAAGGTGTTAGCATATTTTCATGTACCTGTTTGGCCATTTCTATATCTTCTTTGGAGAAATGTCTCTTCAGATCTTTGGCCATTTTTCAATTGGGTTGTCTTTTTGTTTTTGAGTTGTAAGAGTTCTTTACGAATTCTGTATACTAGACCCTTATTGTTTATTATTTAATTATTTTTTGAGACAGGATATTGGTCTGTTGCCTGGGCTAGAGTGCATTGGTGTCATTATAGCTCATTGGAACCTCAAACTCCTGGGCTCAGCTGATCCTCCCAAGTAGCTCAGCCTCCCAAGTAGCTGGGACTATAGGCTTAAGCCACTGTGCCTGGCTAATTTTTCTATTTTTTGTAGTGACAAGGTCTCACTATGTTACCTAGGCTGGTCACGAACTCCTGGCCTCAACTGATCCTCCTACCTGGACCTCCCAGAGTGCTAAGATTATAGGTATGAGCCACCACACCTGGCCCTAGACCCTTATTAAATATATGATCTGAAAGTTTTATGGTTTTAGCTCTTATATTTAGGTTGTCAACCCAGTTTGACTTTATTTTTGCATATAGTATAAGGTAGGAGTCCAGCTTCATTCTTTTGCATATAGATATTCAGATGTCCTAGCACTATTTGTTAAAGAGACTATTCTTTCCCCATTGAATGGTCTTAGCACCCTTGTTGAAAACCAGTTAGCCATAAATATATGACTTTATTTTTGGACTTCTAATTTTGTTCCATTGGCCTACATATTTGTGCTTATACCAGTACCACACTGTTTTGATTAACGTAAATTTTGAAATCAGGAAGTATGAGTCCTCCAACATTGTTCCTCTTTTTCAATGTTCTTTTGGCTGCTTAAGGCCTCTTGCAATTCCCTGAATTTGAGGATCAGGTTTTCCACATCTGCAAAAATGCAGTTAGAACTTTGACATGGATTACATTGAATCTGTAGATAGTTTTGGTAGTAATATCATTTTAACAATATTAAGTCTTCTAATTTATGAAAAGGGATGTCTTTCCATTAATTAGGTCTTTAATTTCTTTCAGTAATGTTTTTTAGTTTTCAAGGTGCAAGCCTTTCATTTCCTCGGTTAAATTTATTCCTAGGCATTTTATTTTTTCAGATGCTATTGAAAATGGAATTTTCTAGGCCGGGCGCCGTGGCTCACGCCTGTAATCCTAGCACTCTGGGAGGCCGAGGTGGGTGGATCACTCGAGGTCAGGAATTCAAGACCAGCCTGAGCAAAAGCAAGACCCCGTCTCTACTAAAAATAGAAAGAAATTATCTGGCCAACTAAAATATATATATAGAAAAAATTAGCTGAGCATGGTGGCACATGCCTATAGTCCCAGCTACTGGGGAGGCTGAGGCAGTAGGATCGCTTAAGCCCAGGAGTTTGAGGTTTCTGTGAGCTAGGCTGATGCCACGGCACTCACTCTAGCCCAGGCAACAAAGCAAGACTCTGTCTCAAAAAAAAAAGAAAATGGAATTCTCTTAATTTTCTTTTCAGATTGTTTATTGCTGATGTACGGAAACACAACTGATTTTTACATGTTGATCTTATACCCTGCAACTTTGAATTCATTTATTAAGTCTAGTAGTCTTTTTTGTGTGTGTAGATTCTTTGGGATTTTCTATTTTTAGGATCATGTCATCTGTATGTAGAGATATAGTAGTCCCCCCTTACTGGCAGGGAATACGTTCCAACTACCCCCCAGTAGATGCCTGTAACTGTGGATAGTACTGAACTCTACATATAATATGTTTTTGCGTGTACATAAATATCTATGATAAAATTTAATTTATAAATTAGGTACACAGTAAGAGGTTAACAACAATAACTAATAATAAAGTAGAACAATTGTAACAGTATACTATAATAGTTATGTGAATGTCTCTCTCTGTCTCTCTCTCAAAATATCTTATTGTACTGTACTTATTTATTTTTGGACCACAGTTAACTGCAGGTACCTGAAATTGAAACTCTGAGAAGTGAAACCTCAAATAAAGAGAGACTACCATAGTTTTGCTTCTTCTTGCCAATTTAGAGATCTTTTATCTCTTTTTCTTGCCTAATTGCTCTGGCTAGAACTTCTAATATAATGTTAGAGAGCAGTGGCTAGAGGTGAGTATCCTTGTTTGGAGGGAAAGCTTTAAGTCTTTCACCACTGAGTGTGCTGTTATCTGTAGATATTTTATAGATGCCCTTCATCATGTTGATGAAGTTCCCTTCTGGTGTTGTATTTTTATTATGAAGGGGTTGGATCTTGGCAAGTACTTTTTCTGCATCAATTGGGATGATTGTATGATTTTTACATGAATGTGGTATATTGCATTGATTGATTTTCTTATGTTAAACTACCCATGCATTCCTGGGATAAATCCCGCTGGGTCATGGTGCATAATCCTTATAATATGTTGCTGAATTTGGTCTGCTAATATTTTGTAAAGGATTTTTGCATCAGTATTAATAAGGCATACTTGTCTGTAATTTACTTTTGTGATATTTTTGTCTGGTTTTGTTATCAGGGTAATACGGGCCTCACTGAGCAGACTTGGCAAGGGCAAGAACCCTGGCCAGATTTTTGTGGGTGGCTCCAGTAAGCTGTTGGTGACCCATCTTACTTTCAGGGGTACAATGAGTCAAAAGGCTTTTTAAATAGTTTTTCACTTGAAATCTGTTTTGTCTGATATTAATATAGTCACAAAGCTCTCTTTTGGTTATTATTAGTATTTGTGTAGCATATCTTTTTCCATTCATTTATGTTCAACTTTTTGTATCTTTGTATTTAAAGTGAGTCTCTTTAGGCAGCATATAGTTGTATCATTTATTCTTATCAATTCTGCCAATCTCTGTCTTTTGGCTGAGGAGTATAAACCAGTTGTTTAAAGTAATTATCAATAAGGAATGACTTATGTCATTTTGCTATTTGTTTGCTGTGTATCTTACACCCCTTTGTTCCTCATTTCTTCCATTACTGGAGCCAGGTACAGTGGCTCAGGCCTATAATTTCAGTGACTCAGGAAACTGAGGTAAGAGGATTAGTAGAGCCCAGAAATTTGAGACTAGCCTGGGCAACATCCTGAGACCCAATTTCTAAAAAAAAATGAAAAATGAAAAAATTAGCTGGACATGGTGATGTGTGCCTGTAGTCCTAGCTACTCAGAAGGCTGAGGCAGAAGGACAGCTTGAGCCCAGGAATTCAAGGTTACAGTGAGCTATGATCATGCCACTACACTCTAGCCTGGGCAACAGAGTAAGACCCCCGTTTCTTTAAAAGAAAAATTCTTCATTATTGTCTTCTTTTGTGTTTATTTGATTTTTTTGTAGTATACCATTGGATTCCATTTTTATTTTTTGTGTGTATAATTTTTAAGATACTTTCATTGTAGTGACCATGGGGATTACAGTTACAGTTAACAGCTGGATGTATTTTGAAGACATAACTGATGTTGTTAATGGATTAGATGATGGATGCAAGAAAGCAAGCCAAGAATAACAACAAGGTGTTTGGCCTGAGGACTGGAACAGTGAAGAAGTGATTTATTAGGAAGGAGAAAACTACAGCAATACCTTTGTGGGATGGGGATATGGGAGAGAAATCAGGAGTTCAAGTTTGATCATGTTATATGTGAGATGCCTATTAAACACTGAAGTGGAAATATCAATTGGGCAGTGGATATTCAAGTCCGGAGTTCAGGAGAGTGGTCCAGGCTAGAGATAGAAATTTATTCGTGAATATGTGGATTGTATATAAATCCCTTAGATTGGATGAGTTCATCAAGGAATGAATATAGACTGGGAAATGAAATATCCTTAGAACTAGGCCATGGGGCACACCAAGAAGTCATGAAGAAAAGGAGGACAAACCAAGATGACTGAAAGGAGGGGTGTATATATATTTAATGTATTTGTAGTGAATTCTGTCATTTCTTGGCAAAGGATAATTCCACATAAATCTGTTTTCTTTTGAGACTCTGTAAATGATTTTTTCTTCAATCTATTATGTATAAAGAATTCCCATCAGTAATTCTGTACGTTTTTACTTTCTTACGGGGTCTAAATAGAAAGAGGGAGGCATAGGAGGATTTTTTTTCCCCATTGGCTCTCTTTTTGGCTATTAACAGCTTTTAAAAATTAACAAAAAAACTTATTTATATACTTTTAATTTATTTATTTATTTTTAGAGATAGGGTCTCAATATGTTGCCCAGGCTGGCCTACAAAAAAATTTAAAAGGCCTGAGTGCCTGCGGTAGAGATAGAAGCCACTGTTATCTCTCACCTAGATTATACCAACAGCCTCCTAACTGGTCTTCCTGTTTTCACCCTTGCTCCCTTATAATTAGTCTCATCCTAGCAGCCATCGTGACACTGCTCTACTCAAAACCCTGCAATGACTCCCCATTTAATTCACAATAGAAGTCAGATTTCTTCCAGTGGGCATAAGAGCCCCCCATTACTTTCCTGACCTCTTCTACTTGCTCTCTTTGCTGCTTGCCAGGCATACTTTGTCGTTAGAAACTTTGCTCTAGCTGACTCCCCTGCCTGGTGTGCGTTCTTCCCTCAGATATACGCCTGGCTGATACTCTCACCAGCGTCTTAACTCTCAGCTTCTCAGTGAAGCCTCCACTGACCATCTTCTATTTAGTACTGTGACCTGCCCACTTACACTTTGAAACTTATGATCCTACTTCTGTTTCTGTTTTAATTAAGATAGACTTGGTTATGCTGTGGTAATAACCCCCAAATCTTAGTGACTTAACACAACAAAAGCTTCTATCTCATTTGTGTTATATATCCATTATCCAGTATGAGGCAGCAAACAGCTCTGTCGACTTAGAACCTCAGGGACCCAGGCTGATGGAAGTTTGCTCATCTTGTGATGCATCTCAACATATGGTTTCCCAGGGTCACATCTATAGGAAAGCGAGAGTTCAAAAAATGATTGAATATGGTATAAATCACCTTTCCCCCCAGCTTATTGGCTAAAAGTAGTCACATGACCCCAATCTTACTGCAAGTGAATCTGAAAATATAGGAGGAGCACAAGAAATATTAATGGGCATTACTGTTTTTCAACACCATCCTCTTTTTATTTTCTTCATCAGATTTTATTATAGTAATATAATTTGTATATATTTATGTCATATAATTTGCATGTTTTCATGCTTGCTATGTAGTACCTACCCCAAAAAGAATAAAAGTGCTTATTCTCCCAGAAAATTTAATACTTACAATTTCTTACAAGCCTTTGTTCATGTTGTTCCTGCTCTTTGTAATACTCTCCATCTTTTTTGCCCTGTCCTCACTCCTTCCTTTCTCTGATGAAATCCTACTCGTCTTTCAGGATAGCTTAAATCTTACTTTATCTAGGAAGCTTTGTTAACATCCCTAAGTGAGGTTCAATGCTTATCCCCTAGGCTGCCTCTGATTTTTTAGTATATTCCCGTCATAGCACTTACCTCATGTGTGGTTACATGGCTGTCTGCCTCATGCATATGGAAAAATGGCTGGAGAAATAGGTAGACCCTAGAAAAGAAACTGGGAGGATGTGAGCAAGAGCAGTATAAGTAGGGATGGAGAAGAGATGATAGATGAAGGAATATTTAGCAGATAAAATTAGTGAAACTTGGTTATTGGTTGAATACAAGGGATAAGGGAGGAATGAAGGACAAACCATGCTTCTCATTTAGATTATGTGGTTTATGATGTTTCCAAATTAAATAGGGAATATGAGAGGAGGAAAAAGTTCAGTGATAGGATGATGGGCTTGGTTTGAGGCATAGTGAGTTTAGCTCCATAGGGACCTCAAGGTGGATATGTGCAGGAGTTCGATATATGGCTCTTAAACCAGGGAAATGGGTCGGTCTTCAGCATGCCTAGGTAGTAGTTTTAAAATCAGAAAAGGTAAGACTGTCAATAACTACTAAGGACAGAATCCTTCTTTATACTTAGGTTTAAGGAACATGAAGAGGAAGATGTACTCTTGTGTGAGAAATGCGGAAAAAAAAAAATGACGAAAGGAGAACCAGGAGAGAAGAGTGTGAAACTATGATTATCAAGGGTATTTAGAGTTTCAAGAAGAAATTGGAGGGCCGTGTTAACTGTAGTAGAGAAGTCAAATCAAAACAGACTCTGTTTGTAGTCCCAGCTACTCAGGTAGCTGAGGCAGGAGGGTGACTTGAGCCCAGGAGTTCAAGCCTGCAGAGAGCTATGATCATACCTGTGAATAGCCACTGTATCCCAGCCTGGGCAACATAGAGTAGTGACAGTCGTGTCTCTTTAAAAAACAAAAAAGAGAAACTACGTACTAACTCTTTACCACTCTTTTTACATTCATACAACCCTTACTCCCTTTTTCAACCCCACTTCTCCAACCACATTGGCTTCAGTTTCACTGAGAAATTTGAAGTCATCAGACATAAACTGTCCTAAATGTGCCCTCCCTTCATCCTCCTTTACAAACTTACCACCGTGCCATCTATCCTTTCCCGCTTCTGTGTAATCTCAAGGCCTTCAAAGTCAACTCTTCCACTAATGCCATTGATGCCAAGAGTTGTCTGCACTTTATTTATACCTTTTCCCATTTTATGGTTTCTTTTCCCAGTATTCCATGAAAAATTTTCTCAGTTAAACTGGTTACCATTTGAAATTTTAGTGGATGGGACAGAAGTGGAGAACTCATTACAGGGTGTTGAGTATTGAAACCAAGGAGGAGGAGTATCAACACAAATTGCAGATAGCAGTCAGTCATTGATGGAAATGAGAGGGGGAAAACTCCCAGTTCTTCTCCCCAGGGAAGTGAGGATGTTTATATGAATCAAATTCAGGTACTTTTCCTGAGGCTTTTTCATTTTGGAGGCCATATTAAAAGTATGACTCCTACCTGTCCTCCTCCTGTAGAATGCTAACAATTGAATTTTTACTATAGATGCAGAAATGATCCAGTTCCCGCAATAAAGGGTGTAGACTCATGAGATTTCATTCATTTGTTCATTTGTGCAGAAGTATTTCTTAAATGTCTGCTATGTGCTGTGCTCAGGCTTTGGTGCTGGGAATATAATGGGGAATCAAATTACGTAGTTTTTATTTTCAGGGAGTTTATAGTATAGTGATTTGGTTTTTATTTGCTTATTTATATCTAACTTATTTGTTTAACTAATTTTACTTTTCTCCCCTCCTTTAGTATCCTCTTTTATATGGACTGATTCTTATTGCCTGCTGGTGTTCTCTAGTTTGCCTAAGTAGAATTTACATGGGAATGCACTCCATTCTGGTAAGGAAAACATTGTGTTCTTCGTGCTTTATTTTTTATGACATTGACAGATAATTTTATAATTTTTAATTATTTGCAAGCTTACATGAAACCTAAATGAGAAAATATAGTTATTGTAAGTCTTCTAACTTTGTTAGGTGCTTTATGAAATGTTAATGTAGTAATCATATTTTCATAGAAATAGTTTCCAGCGATCACAATAGCCTACATTACATACTCAGGATAACGTTTCTTGCTCCTTCCAGTCTCAGCTTTATTTTCCTTTGCAGTCTCTTCTATTCCTTTCCTATCATTGAGTCAAAACCAACAATGTGAGCACGGAAACCAAGGAGAGCTCTTAAGTATCATTGAAGACTTAGTGACTAGACACTAAGTGAACTTAAACTATCTTGGTGCCATTTGTATTTACATATTAAACTCTACTTTTCTTCTTATCTTGACCAGATTACTACAATAGCTTCTTAATTAGTAGCCCTACTTCCAGTTTGACACTACCCATTCAGTATTCAGTCTCCTGTTTAGTAGACTTTCCAAAACACAGTTATGATGCCACACTGAATTACTTATGTGTCCCCAAATGCAAAGGGTGTTTCTTACCTCCATAAACTTCAAAAATGCTATAACCTTTGCTATCTTTGCCTTAACCATCCGGTTCATTCTTCAAGGCTCACTATAAGTGTTCTTAGCCCCTTCCCCATCTTTGCTTCCTCAAGACTGGTGAGGCAGCCCATCTCCCACTTATCTTAAGGTGTGATTGCTTTCACCCTCACTAGACTGTAAGTTCCTTGAGAACAGTAACTGTGTATTTTGTGCTCAGCATGTAAGGTGGTGTCTCTGAAAGCATCTATGAACCTATTGTGTATTATCAGGTAAATAAAGGATCAGAAAAAAGGAGAAATATGAACTAATTCTTGGAATCCTAAAATTTCCAGAAGTCCCAAACACTATTTTCATAAACAAATTCTTTGTGTTTGACTTTTTATGATTATTTATATTTAATACAAATTGTGAATTTACATACAATTCTGACTAATCTTTACATTTTTATAAACAGAATAAGTAATATTTTTATGTGAAATCTAATATTTGTCATAAGAAAATCTTATCTATTTTCTGTGGCTTGTTAAAGTTACTCCCTTCCACCCCTAAAAGTTAACAATACCACTTCTAAAAATTACCAAATGGTTATGCATCTTTGAGTGATAAAAAATGAATTCCTGGTATTTCTTGGAGGAAAAGATATTATAGAATTTTATCCCTAGATTCATTATTATCATACAAAGAGGAACAAGAATCTATCTTTTTATAGTGAATATATAATCTCAAAGATGCTATTCTTTAAAAAAAAAAAGAGTGAAATGTTTAGTGGGTTGGTCAGATATCCATCCAGGCTGAATTTAGTTCACTTTTTATATACTGGATAACATCTGTTCTTGAATCAGCTGAAGTGAAAACAATATTGATGTATTATTTTTCAAATCATGAATCTGATAACCCTAGTTATTTATTCAAAGACTATCTTGTCTCATAGAATGTCTTATCACTTTTATTGACTAGGCACTGAATTTAATTATGTGCAGTATTGCAAATTTTTATTTTTCTTTTAAAAGTAAAATTAGGGATAACTTGCAAGTATTATAAATTATAATTCCATGCCATATATTTTTGATTAGTAATAAAGTTTTGATTAGTAATAGTTGAATTACTTCTTTTTTCTTTTTTTTTTTGAGACAGAGTCTCACTCTATTGCCCTGGGTAGAGTCCAGTGGCATCATTGTAGCTCACTGCAGCCTCAAACTCCTGGGCCCAAGCAATCCTCGTGCCTTGGCCTCCCAGAGTGCTAGGATTACAGGTGTGAGCCACCACATGCGGCCATAGCTTCTTATTTGTGTTATGCTAATTGGTATTTGAAATTATACCCACAGCGTACCCATTTTTTAACAGTATCGGTCTAATATACTTCCACAATTTGTACTTTTTTCTATATTTTAATGTTTTAGTAATTAGCTGCATTTTGAACTATTTTCTAAAACATAATTAGTATCTTCATTGGTTATTAAGAAATTAGGCAGAGTTTGTCCTACAAATTGCTTAAAGGTTCTTAGAGACCATATTGTGTAACTTGATATCTTTATTAACATTAAGAAGAGAGCTCTAGACCGGATGCGGTGGCTCACGCCTGTAATCCTAGCAATCTGGGAGGCCGAGACGGGTAGGTCATTTGAGCTCAGGAGTTTGAGACCAGCCTAAGCAAGAGTGAGACCCTGTCTCTACTAAAAATAGAAAGAAATTATCTGGACAACTAATTATTTAAAAAAAAAAAAAAAGAAGAAGAGAGCTATAATAATGTGTTATAAATAATTTATAATGAATCCTTCAGTATTTGCCAAATGGTTTATTGTTACTGTTTCAATACAAAAAACACCTGAGCTTATTTTTAACATCTACTTTCCTAAATTGGTTTTTTTTAAATCCCCATAAAAGTAAAAATTATTACCTATTTTCTTCATTTATTATCAATCCCAGCTCTCAAAATTTAATTTCTCAAAATAATATACAAGCCATTTTTTAATTACTAAATTGAGTACTTGTCAAATTCCAATGTTGTTTCTGTATTAGTAAAATTATGAATATGTTGTAATTGCATTTACCCAAATTATACCAAATATTTATATATATAAAAATAGATATTTATATGTATGTGTAGAAAGTATTTTTAGAAAGGTATTTTAAGCATATGGAGCACTCTCTTAAAGTATATACCTCTCAAACCCATTTTTATAACAAGAAATAAAAATCAAACCAACCAAACAACAAACATGTTATAGAGAAAAGTCTGTAACAGTGAACACTAAGAATTTTAACAGTGGTTATTGCTGAGTAAAATTGCTTGTTATTGTTTATCTGTATTCTGTAGTTTTTCTATAGTAAGCATGTGTTAAATTTGTTTTTTAATTAAAAATAATAGAAAATTCAAAAACCATCCTTAATAATGCTTTTATAATTAAAGACAGTGCATTACAACAATAAATTTTGTTGTTAGAAACGGTATTGGCATATTGAAATTTAAACCAGGACACCTGAAATATATTATGGTTAAAATAAAAACCAAAACCCACTAGGAGACAGGAGACCTGAATTCCAGTCTGAGCAAATCAGTAGCCTCTCTAGGTCTGTTTTCTGATCAGGATAAATGAAAAGGAGAAAATTTCAGATTTAATATAAATAAATCTTCATTGAATTTATAATATTTGATATCTTCTACCATAAATTTGATAACCCTGAATATTCCATTCAAATGTGTAATTATTAACTTTTAGGGCATAAAATTATTTATAATCAGAAACATATAAAATTACTTGCATTTTCCTTTTAGAAATGTGCTATTTTGAGCTCTTTATGTTACCTTTAGCATTAATTGTTCTTTATTGCAAACTTTGTGCTCTAATGCTTAAAACTATTTTGTTATACATTTTAATGTTATTCATTTTATTGATATCACAATGGTGTACCCATCATGTTTATGTCCTAAATTTGTTTTTTGTCTTTTTTTCCCCCCTCGGGAAGCACCCTGAATCACTAAAGGTTCAGAGAGCTTCCAGTGTCCTAAATTTGATTGTTCCTTCCTTCTGGTCCTATGGTCCTACTGGATGGAAGTTCAATATGCCCTTACTATCTGGAGCAATAAATATAATTAATAAATAACTCAAACAGAAAAGGAAGCAGATTTTTATAGTTTTATCGCAATCTAAGTTTAATATTCATAGAGCTATACAGAAAAGTAGAGGACAACAAATACTGGATTTTTTATGTCATACTGAAATATACTTCTAAAAATATGATTGATGTAAGAGAAGTTATTTTAAAGAATTTTTTTTTTTTTTTAATATGGAGTCTTGCTCTGTCACCTGGGCTAGAGTACCATGGTGTCAGCCTAGCTCATGGCACCCTAAACTCCTGGGCTAAAGCGATTCTCCTGCCTCAGCCTCCTGAGTAGGTGGGATTACAGGCGTAAGCCACCACGCCCGGCTAATTTTTCTATTTTTAGTAGAGACAGGGTCGCTCTTGCTTAGGCTGATCTGGAACTCCTGAGCCCAAGCAATCCTTCCACCTCAGCCTCCCAGAGTGCTAGGATTATAGGTGTGAGCCAGCACCCGGCCTTTAAAGAATTCTTAATGTTAAAGTGATCAAACAAAAAATTTTAAAGACATGTAATTTTTTTATTTTTTAAGGTATTGTAAAAGAAACATTTTATAGGATTGAACATGTACTTATCTATAATATGAAAAAAGTGTAATAAAATAATAGCTACCTTCAAAGCTATTAGCCCTTCCTTTTACTTAACCTTAGAGTATAAAGCAATAGCTTTTGTCCTGATAACCAAAATCCTATGGGTATTTCCCAAGACCTGTGTCTTTAATTATAAGGCAGGGAGGAAAGGATAAGATAACAAACAAAAGGAATGTAACCTCAGAAGGTGAAATTATTTTGGCAATTTGGGGTCTGAAATATGAAGAATAGAGGCTTGACAGTCACATAATTTGAGATCTCCATCTCTAAAAGTATGATAAAAGTTTGAGTCACTTGTGGAATCTTTGAGTAATTGCAGTAAAATTCAGTTAATCAGAATTCTTAAGTAATTTTTAGTATGTATCAGTGAGTTTTCTTGAAAGACCTTATGTTCCAAAAAAAATTTTGAAAATTTAGTTTATTTTCACTCTGAATATTTAATTTCTAATGCAGAAAATATTAATTTTTCTAACAAATCTATTTGAGTACCTTCAATCTATGAGGTTAAATAGCTATATGACCTAAGTCCTGTTTCCTTCATGTTAAAACCTGGTTGAACCATATATTTCCATCAGATTTGCACACTTTTGAGAAGAGAAAATATGCTTTTAATATTCATCATGAGGACAATAAGAGCAAAATGGGACTATAAAAGGCAAGCCATATCAGATTGGTTGTGATAGTTAAATGGGACAGTAACTATAAGTATTGGAGCAGTGTTTTTAGTACAGACAGTATTGTAATTATTATTCCCTGAAAATGCCTTAAGGCCAGGTTCAAGAAATTAGGTATCATCTGTTTCTCTTAGAGAATTCTTGTCAGACAGGATTATGTAGTCAATGTGATGAGTCTAAAGAATTACATTAACTGTCTTAATTTAACTAACCAAATATTTATTTTCTGCTTACTAATGTGCCATACACTGGAAATATATGTATAAATAAGATAAAGTCTTTATCTTTGAGTAGTCACAGTCTACATCTGTAATATGTAATGTAACAATGTAAATGTGGTAGTTTTCAACCACGGATGCACATTAAAATCACAAATATGACTACATTAAAATTTAGAACTTAATGCCCTAAAGAAAATGAAAAGGCAAGCCACAACTCCAAAAAAATGTTTACAGCACACATTGACAAAAGATTTTATTGGTAAAGGATTTGTATGTGGAATATATAAATAAATCCTGTAAATCAGGAAAAAAATCCAAATAAAGAAAAATCAAGGCCGGGTGCGGTGGCTCACGCCTGTAATCCTAGCACTCTGGGAGGCCAAGGCGGGTGGATCGCTCAAGGTCAGGAGTTCAAGACCAGCCTGAGCAAGACCCCGTCTCTACTAAAAATAGAAATAGATTATCTGGACAACTAAAAAAATATATATGGAAAAAATTAGCCGGGCATGGTGGCGCATGCCTGTAGTCCCAGCTACTCGGGAGGCTGAGGCAGTGGGATCGCTTCGGCCCAGGAGTTTGAGGTTGCTGTGAGCTAGGCTGACGCCACGGCACTCACTCTAGCCCGGGCAACAAAGTGAGACTCTGTCTCAAAAAAAAAAAAAAAAGAAAAATCAAAAGAACAACTGCTCAAAGGATACAAACATACATTGCATAGTCAGCCCATAAACTTATGAAAAGATACTTTGTAATCAGTGAAGTTCAAATTAAGTATCAGTGAAATATCATTTCATAGCCAACAGCTGATGGAATCTAAGTTTCTATAAACATTTTAGAAATTCTTTTGTTATCTTTGCAGATTGAACATGTACATATCTATGATTCAGCCATTCCATTCCTAGGCATATACTCTGGACAAACTCTTGCAGACCTATACCAGCGAACATCACAAGAAAGAACTTAGTAGCAATGTTTATAATATTCCTCATTGGCTTTAAGGATAGATATTATAGCAACTAAACATTCAAGTTCAACTATAACCACTTAACTAATCCAAAACCTAGAAACAATCTGAGTGACCATCACTGGGAAAATGGATAAATAAATTATGTAGTCACACAGCAAAATACTACATTATTATGAAAGTAAATGACCTACAACTACATATAATGAATGAATCTTAAAAATGTAATGTTAAGTGCAAAAAGCAGAGTGAAGGAGACTACATACTATACATTTTTCCAAAACTCAGAAAGAAGCAAAACTAGATAATATTTTTCTTGGAGATATATGCTAAGACAATTTTTTAAAACAGGTATTTTTTTTTTTTTTTTTGAGACAGAGTCTCACTCTGTTGCCCGGGCTAGAGTGAGTGCCGTGGCGTCAGCCTAGCTCACAGCAACCTCAAACTCCTGGGCTTAAGCGATCCTACTGCCTCAGCCTCCCGAGTAGCTGGGACTACAGGCATTCGCCACCATGCTCGGCTATTTTTTTCCATATATATTTTTTTAGTTGTCCGAATAATTTATTTCTATTTTTAGTAGAGACAGGGTCTCGCTCAGGCTGGTCTCGAACTCCTGACCTTGAGCGATCCACCCGCCTCGGCCTCCCAGAAGGCTAGGATTACAGGCGTGAGCCACCGCGCCCGGCCTAAAACAGGTATTTATTCACCCAAAATTCAGGCTTGGAAATTGCCTCTGGGGAGGAATGCAGAGTGATAGAACTGAGAGCACACCAGTAGATTTAAAAGTATTGGTAATATAGTTCTTTTGTTGGGCAGTGATTTCATAGATACTTATTTTATCATTTCATATATACCCTACTATATTTTTGTATGTATAAATATTATATAATAAAAAGTTTCAAGACAGAAAAACATTAGGCAACTAGTCTGTTGCTTAACTGTATTGAATGCTGTTGAGAGGTGACCACTGTCTTGGACAGCATGAAGATCACTAGTATTCATGAAAAGAGTGATTTCAGTGCAATGGTAAGTTTAGAAAAAAATTGGAAGTAAGGATGTAGAGGCAGTGAGTATAAGCAACTCTTGATAAATTTTTCTGTAAGAGAGAGTAGACCCCAGGGTTTGGTTTTGTTTTGTTTTAAGGTGGAAATTATGGAACACCTTGTATGTTGTCAGAAATAATTCAGAAAGGAAAGCTATTTTTATTAACTTTATTATTTCCTCCACTAAACCATCTTCTATCAATTGCTCCTGCCAAAAACTAGGATCTATCTTTGATCACTCTCTCTTTTGCTCCTTTTTCATATTCCATCCATGACCAAGTTAAAGTTTTAAAATATGTTAATCCATCTGTGTCCTTCTCTTCATGTGGATATGGAGCATGTTTAGAGTAGACCACTGTGGTAGGCTTCTGCCAGCATCTTCGATGGTCTTCTATCTTCCATACTTTCCCCTGTAAGCCAATCTCTGCAATGCAGAGGGAGTGCTCTTTACAGATATCAATCAGATTATGTTACACTCCTAGTTTGAAATCATTCAATGGCTTCCTGTTGCTTTTGAAATAAAATCTGAACTCTTTACCTAGCCCACAAGGGCTCTACATGATTTGATCTCTGCCTACTTCTTGGACCTCATATCACATCCCTCTCCTTTGCTCACCATTTGAGCTACACTGGATTTCTCTCAGTTCCTTGAAGTAACCAAGTTCTTTTCTGCCTCAAGGCCTTTGCACTTGGTATTCCCTCTACCTGGAACACTTTTCCTCTAGCTCTAAAGATAGGGCTAGCTCCTTTTTAGAATGAGATCTCTACTCAAGTGTTACCTCCTCAGACAGGCTTCCTTAATCATGCTAACAGGGACCTTCATCATTCTATCCTATTGTCCTGTTTTAGTTTCTTTAGTTATGACATTCATAGCTGTCTGAAATTATATTTATCTGCTTTCTTATGTGGTTACTGTCAGTCTTCTCCACTAAAACATAAGCTTTGTGACAGCAATAATCTTGTTTTTTTTAAGCAATGTATCTTCAGCCGCTAAAATAGTGCCAAGCCCATGTAGGTACTCAGTATTTATTCAATGAATGAGTGAATAAGAGAAGGAAACTGCCTAGGATTTGTATCCTCTTTGACTGTGGAGATAATTACATATTTAAATGCATGACAATGAAGATCATTTCTTTGAATCATAAGTATACTCTTTTTCCCAGAAATCAAAAATACACAATTTAATCATAGTTTATTGTTCAGGATTTGAATATAAATTTGTGTATATTATATAGGTAGTTAATTTATAAAAGGGTAGAACTACAAAAACATAATCTTTTATTATTATCAATAAATCTTTTTATCATTAAACAGTTTTTAGTGCCTACTATATGGTCAGTAAAGTTTACTTTGAGAATTTGACAACTTTTAAAAATTTATATCTGTTGAACATTTGTAATGTCAAATATACATTATTTTAAAATATACATTATTTTTTAAGTGCCAAACATGTTTAGTATTATACTAAACAACTATACTTTTATCTTTTTCCAGGATATAATTGCTGGATTCCTATATACCATATTAATCTTAGCTGTCTTCTATCCATTTGTGGACCTGATTGACAACTTCAACCAAACTCACAAATATGCCCCATTAATCATC
This sequence comes from Lemur catta, assembly GCF_020740605.2. NCBI lineage: Eukaryota > Metazoa > Chordata > Mammalia > Primates > Lemuridae > Lemur > Lemur catta. The sequence goes on from NC_059128.1 coordinate 34,270,122, forward strand.
ATCGGGCTTCATTTAGCTTTGGGGATCTTTTCTTTCACTCTTGACACCTGGAGCACATCCCGAGGAGACACTGCTGAGATTCTAGGAAGTGGTGCTGGAATTGCATGTGGAGCTCATGTTACTTGTAACGTGGGCCTAATATTGGATCCTTCTCTAGATATGTTACCTTTAGCTAGGCTCCCCATTACTGTGACTCTGTTTGGAAAAGCCATATTGCGGATCCTCATAGGGGTGGTATTTATACTAATAGTCAGAAATATAATGAAAAAGATCACCATTCCTTTAGCCTGTAAAATCTTCAGTATACCGTGTGACGATATTCGAAAAGCAAGACAGCACATGGAAGTTGAACTTCCTTATCGGTATATAACCTATGGAATGGTTGGTTTCTCCATCACATTTTTGGTTCCTCACATATTTTTCTTTATCGGTATCTCTTGATGGGTAAATATTGTTTATGATAAGAAAGGAGGACATCAGTTACTGATATCTAAAAATATATTCTAGGTAAAAGCCAGATCAGAGTTAGGCTTTTGCAGGAATTTAACTTAAATAATTATTTAAGTAAATTTGTAAGAGTCAGTGCATTATATCATTGCACACCCAGATATTGTTTTAAGTGAGCTGAGTTATTTCAGTACTGAGAAAATGATAAGTATCCATTTAGAATGTTCATGTAATGTTTGGAGAGTTTTGTGCTGTTATGGGTTCAAGTTATATATAATATATATTAAGGTACATAATATACAATTATATATCTAATATATGTTATATATAAAATAATATACCTAAGCTTTTTTAAACTGGGGGGGTATATTATAAAATCAGTAATAATATGCAAACAGTTGTGCCTGTTTATTTGAACTAAATACAGGTATGTCATTATTAACAAATATATTTAATGTTTATTTACTACGGGAGCCATTTCCTAATTGAATTGCATAATTATTAGACCAGAATGCATATGCTACCACACATTAATTTACTGCCTCTTTTTACACTGCCATCATCTTTCATGTTACCCATGGTGTTGAACATGGGAGGCATTTTTAATGGACCAAATTTTCAGAAAAACTAGTTTTTGGATTCCTTATTTCTTTTTTTTAAGTTCTGTACACTGTTTTGAATGTACTTTATTTGCATCTATTTTGGACATCAGTTTAATAATTCAGGTACTGAATTTTATGGCTTGCTAATTGTGCCTTTCTGTTGCTAAATTAAGAAATGCCATGTTTACTATGATATAAAAATAAGACGCTAACTTTATTTTAGGTTATATAATCAGGCAAATATTTAAAAAGTATATGTCAAGCTAATAGGCATAGAATTAAACCACTCTTAACTCTTTAGCTTTTATTTAGAAAGAAACGTGGAATGGTCTAAACTTTCTCACTAATTTATTGGAAAGCTAAATGGATAAATATTTCCCCTTTTTGTAGGTATTTTTCTGTGCATTGTAAGTTACAGGAACAAGATATATCTTTTTGTACATTGTCTTGATTGTTTATACTGCAGGTAGATATTTCCAATGAATGGGAACATAGTTGAAATTTATAGAGGGGACAATGCACACGCTTCATATGTAAACAAAACATTTTTCTAAATTATTTGGAAAGGATTAGATTTAGCACTGTTAACTTTTAATATCCATTTATTAGCTACCTAAGGTAAATTATAAAATCTAAAATTGGTATCAGTATTTTAGATCCTTTTCAACTTTTTTTTATTTTCACATTTGGGTATACTATTAAACTATTTTTTCTGTTTCTGCCTTTATATTTTGAAGTGCGATTGTAATTAGGTTAACATTAAGTTTATTTGTAGAAAGTTTTTCATAAAGAAGAGAGCTAACTTTCCATATAAATGAACATCAGGTATGGAATTACTGATTTTAGTGCAATATTTATGTGATTATCCAGAAGTATCACTTAAGGTGTTTCTATTTTGGACAGCATAACTATTTGAACTCATATTTTTGTAATTCTCATTGAGAATTTAGGGGCATGATAATTTTTACCAAAACTGAATCTGAAAATTTTAAATAAAGCAACTAAATTTATCTTTACCTATTAGTTAAAAGGAAAACATGGCATTTAGGAACGTATCAGTACATTGGAAAGTGTGAAAAGAGCTTTTCTTTCAAAATGTGTGTTTAATTAATTGAATTTTAGGGACTGTTGCCCATAATTTGAGTTTATGCTACCCCATTAATTTTTATGTCTAGCTTAAAAAATATTTGAAAATATTCCATTTCTTTGTGTTTTATTATTTTCTGTCCTATGACAGTTCTATGCTAAATGTATTTTAAAATAAAAGCCAAATTCAAGATTAAAGAGGGTTTTGTTTTGTTTGCCTTCTTGGCAATTGTCTATTTAATCGGGTAGAGATTTTGTTTGTTCATTTGTTTTTCTCACCAAGAAATAAGCTTGAATCTGGATGGTGGAGATTTTAAAAATATGTCCAGGATTTTCATTGTAGCAGACTTTTCCTCTGAAGCATTTTATTCAAAATCAAAGTACTATTTTTAGCAATAAAAGACATTGAAGAAATTCTTTAAGGTGGAAAGTGACTTTTAGCTTCATTTATGATTACCTCTAACATTGTATTTTTAGTGAAAAGTTTCATAATATTTCTTTTTTAAAAAATTATACCTAAAAAATGTGTCAGTAAAATCTGTGACTAATAGTATTATAGGTAGTTTACTGCTATTTCTTGAATGTCGGGAATTAATCATAAGACTAGCAACAGGTACTTTTTCAAGCAGAATAAAAACATATGGACATCTTATAATTTTAAAATGCCATGATAGGTGGATTGTAAAAATTAGATCTGCCAGAAACTAATTATAAGATGTAGTATAAAGCCTACTATAAAACAATGCTGCTTCAAAATTGACACAACTATTTTTATTTTGTAGCTTTCTTTACAAGTAATGTTTATTAAATGTATCTTTTTAAATACAACATAAAAATTTATTCAGTGAAATGAACAGAATTTAAAGGCAAATTTTTCTGTCATCCTCCTCACCAGCCCCTTACAAGCAAATTCTTACAAAACATTCAATAAAATTAGTAAATGCTAAAATGTTTTAAATATATAAACACAATTTTATATGACAAGATTTTTTTATTGCTAAAATAATTTTATTCTTGTTAACAAAGAATGTTTATTCTAGATTTAAAAACCAAAATGTTTAGGCATCTTATAAGGGCCAATTTTTAAAATTTAACTTGATAGTTGCATTAGATTTTGTGAAGTGGGGTTTTGTTGTTTGCTAAGATTTTTTGAGAAAGGGAAGAGGTAACAACATCTTGAGGAAAAGTAATTGAACATAGTGGATGTTACTATGCTGGATATTTTGTCAAATTTGAGTCACGTTCTTCCATTTCCTTTTGAAGTATACATAAGTTAAAAAAAACCAAGCTGGTAAAAGAAATATTTTTTTTAAAATAACAATGTTTAAGGAAATAAACTATTTTTAAACCTCAACTTGCTGACTTTTCCTAATTTGTCCTTCCCCTCCTCCTTTTTCCTCCAAATACAGAATTCTACATCTGATAGCAGTAACTTATGAGCAGAATAAAATGTACTTTGATAACTGCTATACTGGCTGTTCATCCTGAAAATTCTTAGTGATTGTGAGAGCTCTCTTGTCTGTAAATATGAAAACCAGATGCTTTCATTGTTCCAGAGAGCCTGTAAGAGACTATTTTCCCTTTTCATTATTTTTAGTCTTGGTGTATTTTCCACCAATATCTAGAAAGCCCATTCCCTGGTACAGCAAGCAACAAGATATAACAGAATGTCTGATGTTTGTTTTTTAAGTTTTTTCCGCCTATTTTCTAAACACCAAGTGAATTTTAAAAATATCCTTTCTTATGTAATGACATTTTCTTAGGGGATGTAAAATGGATTGTCTCTTTTTTTTTCTTTTTTTTTGAGACAGAATCTTACTCTGTTGCCCAGGGTAGACTGCCTTGGTGTGATCATAGTTAACTGCAACCTGAAACTCCTGGCCTCAAGCAGTTCTCCTGCATCAGCCTCCCAAAGTGCTAGGATTACAGGTGTGAGCCACCATGCCCGTCCTGGATTCTCTTTTGATCCTCGCAATAATATTACTTCTTCACATTTGTTGTTTATCCCTTGCCCTAAATTAGGAGTCCTTTTAATTGAAATCCATTGTAGTATATGTCACAGTTTGTGATTATCTTATTTATATATTATTTACTTTTTAAATTTTCTGTCTTCATCTTTATGAGGATGAAGCTCCTCCATGAGGAAAAAGAGCTTGTGCATCTATTTACTTCTGGATCCCTGGGATGCAGCAGGCATTCAATTAACATATGTTGCATGAATTACATGATTGCTCAATCCCTACACAGGCTTCAGTATGTGCATTTTCTGGGGAAAAAATTCTACATCTTTGAGAATTGATTTTCAAAGAGATCAATGATTTAAAACTTTTAAAATTGTTTAACAGTCTATATTTTACTTCTTGTTTTAGCTGTTTTAAAAGTTTAGGTTATAAATGCTTCCAATTTATCTGGTAAGAATCTTGTCATTTTTCAGGTAAATATTTAAGGTTTAATAATTTAATTTTTGGAGAGTTTTGCATGTAACTACTACAATACTCTATTGTATAGAATGTGATTTTTATTCAAATTAGTTGTAAGATATTACTTTGTTTAGAATTGAAATCAAATCTGAAAAGAAAATATTCTGTATGTGTAGGGATATAATTTTTAGTTTCTAGTAATGAGCTATATAAATGTGTTCTTGAGAATATTTTATGCAGTTGATCTTTACTATTTCATATAACAGGCTATTTCATTTAAAATTTTGAAGTGATATTTGTAATTAAAATTTAGATAAAATACATTCAGGGCTTAAATATCAAGGTTTTTTTTGGCTTAAGCAAAGTTAAAATGCTCCCTGGTGTCCAAAGTTCTCCAGGCCCAAATTTACAGGACTCAGTTGGGGTTGGTGACAATAAAATGGATTGCCCTACTACTTAAAGGGTTTTTCCTCTCTTTTGTCTGGGTTGATGTAAGGGGGAAAATTCACCAAACTCATTTTAATGGACATTGTTATTTTTGCTCATTTCTGGTTGAAATGCTGTGATTACAATCTTAAGATAGTAAAAGAAACTGAGTAATAATCCCACAACATTTTTCATTGCAAAATGTTTCAAATAGCTTACAAATAGGAATTTTAAAATATTTGTTTCCTGGCAGTATATTCTCAAAATCTTATTTAAGGTATTTATGGACAGAGGGTGTAAATTTTTTAAATAACATATAAATTGATTTGTGAATATCATTAATTGATTAAACACCCAAATATAACATTTACGTTTGAAATGTTTTATACCTTTTCTAAAAATAGTTTTCATTTTTCCACTATGCTGTATATGTTAGGGGTAATCATAGAATTATAAAATATTTTAGACATATCTGGGATCTTAGAGTTCACATATGGCAATTTTTTACCCAATTCATAAATCTCTTCTAAAATATTGTTAGCAGATAATGATGTGGAATCTTCCTAAATACTTAAACAGTCAAGTCAACTATAACTTTATGAGGCACTGTATTCCATCAGTGGAGAGTTCGAAGTGAAATAAGATTTTGGTGGGGCAAAGGATACATTTTAGGTAGAAGAAATAGGATGAACCAAAGCATGGAAATGGAACTATTTTAGACATCTTTAGCAAACAAATAGATTGCAGTTTGTTTGGAGCACGAAGGTATATAAAGGTATATAAAAGGGAGTAGTAGGTTATAAAGCTGAAAAGCTGCTTACAATGTCCAGTAAACAATGGATATGGTGAAGTGTTGACTTTCTTTACCAGTAAAAGAGTGACACTATTGCGCACTTAGCTCATGGGTGAGATTACACCCAACTTGAAGGTAATAAGGTAACAAAACTATTGTTTGACAGATAACTTAATTATTGAGTATTTGTGGGGTTTTTTGTTTGTTTGTTTTTTAGACAGAGCCTTGCTCTGTCGCCCAAGCTAGAGTGCCGTGGCATCAGCCTAGCTCACAGCAACCTCAAACTCCTGGGCTCAAGCAATCCTCCTGCCTCAGCCTCCCGAGTGGCTGGAACTACAGACACACACCACCACACCAGCTAATTTTTTCTATTTTTAGTAGAGACAGGGTCTCTACTACTCTTGAGCTCAAGCAATCCTCCCACCTCAGCCTCCCAGAGTGCTAAGGTTACAGGCATGAGCCACCGTACCTGGCCTGTGGTTTTATTTTCTAAAACCTGTGATAAAGGAAGAGAATTATTTGTTTTAAGTCTTGTTTACTTATTAAGGGGAGAAATAGGGCAATTTTATATATTAATCCTGGATTTTTATGAAAAAGCCCAAGGTCTTGAATTTTGGTCACATGGTATCATGACTTCTATAATTGCAGTTATTTAGAAGGAGTCCCCAGGAAGTTAGGAGAACTTTGGGTGTGAAATTATACTCCCCCCACCTTCCAAACTCTCACAAATTAATGACATACCCAGAAACTTAAGGACCTCGAAGAATCACGTCATGAGGATAAGGAAGAGTCTACAGACCAGCTACTCTTAGACCAGGGGCCTACGGTGTGTTCTGACTCCTGCATACTAAGGTGTTCTGCAGCATAGCCTTTAAACAATGCTTCTAGCATAGATAACCCCTCATAAATATGCTTCTCTAACCTCCCCAGTGGTCATAAGTTTTGGCACGAAAATCTGCAACATGACCAGCTGCATATGTCTTTACCCCAAAAGCTTGCTATATAGAAGATATTTTCTGAAGGGTGGGTGCTGGGATCCACCATCTTGCAGCCACCTGAGACAGCGCTTCTGTTCATAAGTCCCTATTAAATATTTTCTTTCTGAGAAATTGGATTTGTCAGCCTCTTTCTTTGGCTTCTCAGCTCCTTTGGCTTTTGGGAGTAGTTTTACATATACCTGCTCACCACAGAACAGTGTTCTTGAACTTATTTCTTATCTCACCGTACTTAAGAGACCATGAAATTTCCTCCATGGATTGAGATCAGAGCCCACTACACATCTGGCTAATCTCAGCTGCTGGAGACATGAAGATTGCAGCATGGGTGTAGGAAGGATGTTTGCTAGCAGAATCACAGGGAAACCACAAATATGGTCTGTATGTGTGAAATAATCCGCAATACACCCATGACCACCTAGTTTTTTCCTGATTCAATATTATGCAAAAAGGCTCTTGGCTTCCTAATTAGGTTGACTATTACCTATGAAAAAGGACATGATGACCACACTGTGTTACATTTGCCTTGTAATCAGGCCACAAACAAGTTACTAGCCATTGCAGATCTGCAAAGATAGCCATTCCACATGTTCCAATCTGAAATTCCCATTCTTAAGAAACCTTTGTTGATTTTTCCATGAAATGGCTTCATAAGTTATAAGGAAAGATTACAGACTTCTGTCTTTAGGGGGCTTTAAGCTGTTCCATGTCATAATTTGTTACACCATATTCTTGCCCTTGAAAGTCTATCAAAACTGGCTTCAGATTCTGGGCTTGCAAATAGTGGCTTTTCCCAAATCCTAATTCTACCACTTGATAGGTTTCTTTTGTTTGTTCTTGTGAAAATTTTTGTGTATGAATTCTATTCTGCATGAAGATGCTGGTGCCAAACTGGTATTGACTTTCATGTTCCCATTCTGTGTCTATTTTTTTTCAATAAATACAGTGACAACAGATATATTGAATAAAAGAAGTAGACTGAGGCCAGTAGGTTATGGAGAAGTGTTTAAGTGTAGAAGTCAGAGGACCAGGATTTTTATTTTTACTTTTTGTCTTTGGCTAAAGTAGGCACTAGCTCCACTTCCTATGATATATGATTTCCTCCCATATAAAATGGAGAGGTAGGACTTGATGTTCTCTGCAACATTAAAATTTAATAAACTCTCCTAGACCAAGTGTGCAAAAAGAAATGGAGTATTTCTATTATTTTTATTAGGATTCTGAAATTTAATACAAAAAAGGAATTTTAATCCACTTTCATCGAGGGCGTACAGTTGAGAGAACATGTCTTGTCATTGAAGCAACCTTCCCCTCTTTTCCTGTCTGTAAAAAGTTTGTATACAGCCCTCTAAGGAAATTACAAGTTTCACCAAAGAGAAACAATGAGGTAATTGCTCTAGAAGAGTATTACAGGAGGTTGCAAGTCTTCATCATAACTTTTGTTTGAATCACAAGGTTTAAAGTGACTGCTAGCTGTTACCTGATCCAACCTACTATCCAGATAGTCCTGAGCATTTGAAATGGCCCTAAACAGATAATTCTTTGTTTAAAAAAAAAAAAAAAATGGGGAGAGGGACAGGTTAGACACCAATGACCTCAGTAATTCTAAAATTCATTCAACACATCTCGCTAGCTCCAGAGAAGGATATGCAGAGGAAAAAGAAGAAAATCTCTCCTCATTCAGAAAATCTCATTCAGAACTAATGAAAAATAGAAAAAATGAGAATGCTGAATAAAGAATATAATATTACTTCATTACAAGCATAAAGCTTGTATGACCCTTGAAGAATCATGTTATATTTTGGAAAGTAAGATCCTTGTAATAAATTCAAGACATTTTAAAATTGCAAAGCAAAAAACATTAATTCATAAAGGATTTTGTTTTGTTTTTACAGACATGGTCTCACTATGTAGTGTAAATGTAGTGTAAATATACTAAAAATTACTGCCTTGTACTTTTAAAAACTAAAAACTAAAGCTCGTGAGACATAGTGAGACCAAGGTGGTCTCAAACTCCTGGTCTCAAGCAGTCCTCCAGCCTCAGCCTACCAAGTTCATAAAGGTTTTTTAAAAATAGCCATAACAAAAAAAATCACTACCTTCTTTTATTAGAACATTTCTAGAATGTAACAGTGCTTATTACAGAAAGGCATTTTTTTTGTTATTTCACCAGAAGTTCTTCTAGAAATCATGAGGTTATTTTTGAACATCAGCTGTTTTTCTATACAGTGAAAATATTTCACAGAAATGAGAAGTTACTTCGCATGAAAAATTGCGTAAGATACATTGCTGTTTTTTTAAAAAATCCAAATAACACGAGAACAGCAAAAGTCTCCTTTTTAGTATAGCCATTATGGAAAACAATATGGAGTTTCCTTAAAAAATTAAAACTAGAGCTACCAGTAATCCCACTGTTGAATATATATTCTAAGAATGTGAAATCAGTATGTCGAAGAGAAGTCTGCACTCCCAATTCATTGCAACACTATTCAGAATAGCCGAGACATGGAATCAACCTAATTGTCCATCAGTGGATGAATAGTTAAATACTGTATATACAAAATTAAATATTATTCAGCCATAAAAAGTATGAAATTCTGTCATTTTCTGCAATGTGGATGAAGCTAGAAGACGTTACATTAAGTAAGCGAGGCACAGAAAGACAAAAATAGCATGATCTCACTTATTATGTGAAATTTTAAAAAGTGAAACTCGTACAAGCAGAATTGTTACAGCAAGTGTTACAGCGAGTGGTCCCGAGGACAAACCGAGCGGCACACAGAGTCAGAGAATCAAGGTTTATTTGCCGGTGGGCTCAGAGGGGTCTCACCACCAAATTTTGAGCCCCGTCTACCCAATTTTTCCCACTTTTATTAAGTTGGGATGATCTAAGGGGTGGGGTCTCTGGTGACTAATTCCTGCCAGGTAACAGGTTAGTTGATGTGTCAGCTAATAGGTTAGTATTATGTCGATGTACCAGGTAATAGGGTAGTTGCTGCACCAGGTAATAGGTTTAGTGTTATGTTGATGTGCTGGGTAATAGATTAGTTGATGAGCCAGGTGTTAGGTTAGTATTATGTTGATGTGGGTCTTCCGTGAGGGGTGTGGGTCTCAAGTGGCTGCTGTGTTAAGTAATAGATGGGGGTTTTCCTTATCATTCCCCCCTTTGATGTCTTTATATGTCTATTATAGGGCATCATTTCCCAGTGGGTGATAGTCTCGTAAGGTCATTATGTGAGTTGTTGGTTTCCGGGTTATAGTTGTTTTTATAAATTTTATAACCGTGTTGAGTATGTAGGGGCCTATAGTGACAAGGAGAAGAATAGCTATTAGTGGCCCAGCCAGAGGCAGTAGTTATGAAGTCTATTGTCTCAAGTCGAAACCCCAGGTTTGTTTTAGTTTTTTGGATTTTTTTTTTTTTTTCAGTTTCCTGACTTTTGTGGTTATTATTTCTGTCTGGTTTATATAGTAGTAGTAGTATTTTTTCCCTAGGAATATACAGGTCCCTGCCTTTTCAGTAGTGAGTAGGTCTAAGGCCCATCTGTTCTGTAAGGTTCTTGTTGTTAGTGAGTTTAGTTGATTCTGGAGGGACAGTAGGGAATTTGTTACTCGTTTTATGTTTTTAGTTTTTGGGATAACTTGTGGTAGATGTTTAGGGATGTTTTTATGGTTTTTACTTTTGCTCCTATCCGAGTAGTAATTTTTCCCATTATGTTAGTAAGGCCCGCCTTTTCTGGGTGTCTGGGTGGAGGCTTAGTGTAGCTTCTAGTTGTTGGGTTTTAAAGATAGAAACATTTGAGGTGAGGAAGACCTGGGTGTAGGTCCCGGTCTAGTTTTCTGGGAGTTACTTATTATATGAAATTTTAAAAAGTGAAACTCAAGTACAAGCAGAATAGAATGGTGGTTGCCAGAGGCTAGAGGATAGGGAGTTAGGGAGATGTTGATCAAAGGTTACAAAATTTCAGACAGTAGGAAAAAGTTCAAGAGATCTATTGTAAAATCATGATGACTGTAGTTAATAATATATTGTATACTTGGTCTCACTATGTAATAATATATTGTATACTTGGGAACAAAAAGTTCCCTTTTGCCCACTATGTATTGTATTCTCCTCCTAGAAGCACTGTTACTAGTTTGGAATATATATATTCATTCTCTCTCTTTTTCTCTCCCTCTACCCCCACCATGTGTTTATATATTTACATATGTTGAAATATATAATTGTTGGCCAGGAGTAGAGAAATTGGAACTCTCATATATTGCCAGTGAGAACATACAATACTGCAGTCAGGTTGGACAGCAGTTTGGCAGTTCCTCAACTATCAACATAGTTATTATGTGAGCCTGCAATTCCACTCCTATGTTATTACCCAAAAGAATTGAAAATATGTATCTAGACAAAAACTTGTACGTGAATGTTCATAGCAGCATTATTCATAACAGTCAAAAAGTGAAAACAATCCAAATGTTCATCAAGTGATGAAAAGATAAACAAAATGTAGGAGGATATCCATACAATGGAAGAGTATTCAACAATAAAAATGAATGAAATACTGATACATGCTACAAAATGGATGAACCTTGAAAATATTAATATTATGCTAAGTGGAAGAAGCCACATACTGTTTGAATCCATTTATATGAAATTTCCAGAATAGGCAAATCTGTGAAGACAGAAAGTAGATCCGTTATGCCAGAAACTTGGTTGCAGGGAGAGAATGGGGAATAACTGCTAATGGGTATGGAGTTTTCTTTTGGGGATGCTGAAAATGTTCTAGAATTAGATTGTGGTGATGATTGCACAATTTTGTAAATATACTAAAAATTACTGAATTGTACTTTTAAAAACTAAAAACTAAAAAACAATTCTATGAACACCTTTGTATAAGTAGACCAATGCAAGAGTTTCTCTTGGGTACATAACCAAAGTAGAATTATTGAGTTGTGGGTTATGCACTTTTATAATTTTAGTTGATACAACCAAGTTGCTCTCCAAAGCAATTGTACCAATTTACACTCCCCATAACAGCACTTTTTGATTTGCATTGTTGCCAACACATCTTATTTTTATGCTTTTTAGCTTTTGCCAACCTTACAGATATAAAATGGTATCTCGTTGCTCTTATTTGTATTTCTCTACTCCCTAATGCAGTTGAACACTTTTCCCTCTATTAGGCTTTTGAGTTTCTTTTTGTAGCTTGTCTGCTCATGTATTTTGCTCATTTTTTAAACTAATGGATTGTCTATTGTCTTTTTTTTTTTTTTCTGGAAACAGGGTCTTGCTATGTTGCCCAGGATGATCTTGAACTCCTGGGCTCAACTGATCCTCCTGCCTCAGCCTCTCGAGTAGCTAAGACTGTAGGCACACCACCATGACCAGCTAATTATGCTGCTGCTGCTGCTTCTTTTTTTTTTTCTTGTATATTTGTGGTCTCACTATGTTGCCCAGGCTGGATTCTCCTTCTTCAAAGTTGATTTGTAGGAGTTCTTTATTCCTCATCCACACAAATTGCAAATATCTTCTCCCCATCTGTCATATGTCTTTTAACCTTGTTTGTCATATCTTTTTGCAGTCTGAATGCTTTTTTTCTATTTTGGAATTTCTATTTTGTAGATTTATTAATCTGTTGTATTAAAGCCTGCTTTTTAAGTTTTATTTATCAAAGCCTTTCCTACCTTGCAGTCATGAGGATATTTCCATATATTTTCTTCTAGCATTTATAAAATTTGAGGGTTTTTTTCATTTGTATATAGTTACACCATCTGGATTTTATTTTTTGTGTATGGTATAAAACATGGTACTATTTTTTTTCTTTACAGATACCCAATTACCCTGATATTATTTATGCACATAACCATGTCTATCACATTCTCTGCTTTATTTCCAGCACCTAGAATTAGTAGGGCTTGTTAAACATCTGTTATATGAAAGACTGAATGATTCTGCCTTATAATTTTATACTGTTGCATTATAATTACATAATCTATCACCATTTACTTGATAATTACTCTATTAATGGACTTTCAAATTACTGCCAATTTTTTCCTATGATAATGCTACCCTGAAGCATCTTATATGTGTCTTTATGTAATTGCATGTGACTATATACAGGCACAGAGCCAACAAGAGATGAATAAATAAGACTAGATCCTGTCTTCTTCCTTGACATCATTTCCATTTCCTTTTCCTACAGAGATTTAAGGAGCTGTCATACATACAGTAATTTTAAACATCAAGCAAGTTTTTTTTATAGCTCAGATCCAAAGAAAAAAGTTGTTGCTTTATTATTAAGAATGTCTTCTCTGTCCTAATCCAGTTAGATTAATTTTAAAATTCTCTCATGTCTCAGAAATCACCATGGGATTGTAAGAAGATAGAAAAAGATGCCTAAAATTATCTTTGCAAATAATTTTGTTTCATTATGATCTCTCGTCATCTCACTGGCTTATTCATTTCTTTTGGCTCCCTGCCTATACATATCTTCAGCAACTTATACTAAAAGGTTAAAAAGCCCTATACTGAACATTTTGGAACTATTATATTTAGTGGATGTTTCTTGCTATTGTGTTAATTTTTAATTTAAAAACTGTTCTACAGTAAATAAATCAAGAAAAACATGATTTAATTTTTTATTTTTAAATCTGCTTTATTGTGAATTGAACATATGATTTATTTTAAGAAAATTAATAGCAAGAGTTAAAAGATAACAGATCTACTACTGTTCTTCATCATGTATTATAATTTCTTCTATTCCATACTCTTTACCTTTACTACTGTTCCCCTCAGTTTTTTGCTAACGTGAGACAATGTTTTTTTCCTCGTGAGGACTATATACTGTACCTAACTATATTAGTTCAATTGGAGAATATGCTCCTTTAGCTGTTACAAACTATAAATCTATATAATAATATTGTTAAGATTGGCTAACATTCATTCTCAATTATGAATTCCCAGAAGCTATCAATGTCTTATCAGTTTAAATCCCAGAATATATCATAAAATAACATCTACCAAAGAACTGTAGAGAAGGCATGAGGACTCATTAGTATATTCTAGGCAGCAGATAGGCTTCAGAGTTTATTATTACCAAATCAGCAAATAAAAGATATATTCAAAGAAATATGTGAACAAAATATAGAGCTTGAGGTACATGAACAGAAAAAACAGAAACCTAACTCAAACTGGTTTTAAAAGATAAAGGGAATTAAGTCGGGCATGGTGGCACATGCCTGTAGTCTCAGCAACTCAGGGAGCTGAGGCAGGAGGATCAACTTGAGCCTGGGAATTCGAGGCCAGCCTGGGCAATATTAAAATAAAGAGAATTAATTGCCTCATTTAATTGAATGTCTAAGATGTAGTGGGCTTTAGCTAGAGCTTGATCCAGAGAAATATAAAGCCATGGAAATAGATACAGTTGCTTTTGGAGATAGTTTAGAGTCTTCACGACACATGCTTCCTCTTAAGGACAAACACTGGTCAACTCAGAGTGTTTTCCGGAAGGGCTTGTTGTTAAGATTTATTCAAATTTTATTACTAGGAGTGCTATGAATGATGTCTGCCCAGTGAAAACAAGAGAGGAAGTAGAAGATAAAGAGCCAGTTAAAAAGACTGTAAAACCCAGACTGAAAGAGAAGAGAGAGTTTCCAAGAGAACAAAGTGATCCATGATGTCAAACACTAGTAGATGATTCAGGATGAGGGCACACATCCTGAATGGGTTTATTGTTTACCTTTAGGAGAGCAATTTCAATAGTATATGTAGTAGAGGCAACAGTCAGATTGTAAGGAGTTAAAGGGGGAAAAAAGAAATTGGAGAATGAGGCAATAAGTATTTTTTATTTCAAAATATTCATTAAGGGGGTACAGGTGTTCTGTTACATGGATATCTTGTACAATGCTTATGTCAGGGCTTTTAGTATGCCCATTGCCAGAATAGTGTTCATTGTACCCAATAGGTAAGTTTTTATCACACACCCTCCCCTTGCTTTGTTTCTCGTGTACTTTATATCACTGTGTGCCCATGTGTGCACATCTATTAGCTCCCACTTATTAGTGAGAACATATGGTGTTTGGTTTTCCATTCCTGATACACTTGGCTTAGGATGGTCTTCAATTCCCTCCATGCTGCTGCTAATGACATTATTTCGTTCCTTTTTATGGCTGAGTAGTACTCTGTGCTGTGTGTGTATACATACATACATATATATATATGTATATATATATACACACACTACCTTTTCTTTATCCACTCATGAATTGAAGGTCACAGTAAGTATAATACATTCCTGAGGTTTATAGATTTATGAAATTGGCATTTATTACATACTAGAACTGATTTTATTACAGTTTTTTTAAAAAAATCCACATTAAATCTAAGATTAGATCTATATCTCAATCAGGAAAAATGTAAAATCTAAAGTAAACAATATCCACCGAATGACTGTAGCACCTGATCTTAAGTAATAAATTTTAGTGTCATTATCTAGGTTTTATCTCATATACATCAAACAACAAAAAGAAAATATTAGGAAATCATGTCAAGGGAATTAGCAGAACCATCTGCAGCAGTGATTTTCAATGTGGAATCCCCTGACCATCCGCATCACCTGGGAACTTGTTGGAAATGCAGATTCCCAGGCTCCATCTCAGACATACTGAACCAAAAACTTGGGGGCCCAAACCAAGCAATTTGTTAGGTCATTCAGATGCGCACTCAAGTTCTTGTATTGTAACAGCACTTTCTCATTAAATACACCACATAGTTTCTAAATTACTAATTCTACTCGGTGGGCCTGACCTAGGTTCTCCAGCGCCAAACCCTTCCAAGCGGTTAGGGCTGACTAAAAGTCTTTTAAGGGTGTTTTGTATCAGACTGGCCCGCTACAGTCTATTAAAAAAGCTCTGGTCTGGAGAAAAGATCATTTTTTCACATTGGGGACCTAATAATTCCTTATGAAGTCACCAGTCCCCACAAGTGAGAAGACTTCTCCCTAACTCCTCTCCATGGCTTGAACTCAGAAGTCTCAGGCACCCAGAGCCAATTCCTAACATGTCAAACTACATACAGTAATTTTTGACATATTTGCCTGTGAGGAACATACTGTTTTATTGAATTTTGGCTTGCTGCCCATTTGCAAACACCTGCCCTGCAAAAACCCTCTCTTTTATAACAGCTTATTTGTACACCTGTTACATCGATTCATTACTTATTATACTGTATTTCAAAATAATCAGATCCCTTCATCTAGAAAGCATGCTTTTTTTTTTTTTTTTTTTTTTTTTGAGACAGAGTCTCACTCTGTTGCCTGGGGTAGAGTGCAGTGGCATCACTATAGCTCACTGCAACCTCCAACTCCTGGGCTCAAGTGATCCTTCTGCCTCAGCCTCCCAAGTAGCTGGGACTACAGGCATGTGCCACCATGCCCGGCTAATTTTTCTGTTTTTAATAGAGACAGGGTCTCACACTTGCTCAGGTTGGTCTCAAACTCTTGAGCTAAAGCGATCCTCTCACCTTGGCCTACCGAGAGTGCTAGGATTACAAGCATGAGCCACTGCACCTGGCCAAGAAAGCATGCTTCTTTTGCCGAGTTCTCCCTTTCAACCTTGTGATTATTTAAGGTTTTTGCCTAAAGTAATTAAAATCTACCTTCTTCATATAATATCAACGAGTCTCAGAAAACAGGCTATCTAGCCAGTATTTCCATGTCATAGAACTGACTTTGCTAAACCTGTGCTCACTATCCAAGGCCCTCTCTAGCTTTCTCTGCTGACTGTGGTTTGGTCCTGGTTATTTCTACTAGTCAATCTGTGCTATGGGCATGAAGCTGGAAGTGGCAGCCTCACATTTGCCAACCCCTAAATGTGCAAATGAAGAAAGTCTGAGATAGACCCTCATCATTCAGATCAATAATTATGTGATTTCGTATTGGTACAACCAGCCAAGAAGATTGATTTTTCAGTGTTCTTTTTTTAATAAAAAATTGAGGCCATGAGTGGTGGCTCATGCCTGTAATCCCAGCACTTTGGGAGCTGAAGCAGGAGGATTGCTTGAACCCAGAAGTTCAAGACCAGCCTGGACAACATAGTGAGACCTTGTCTCTGCAAAAAGTTTTTGAGAATTAGCCAGGTTCGTGGCACATGCCTGAAGTCCCAGCTACTCGGGAGGCTGAGATGGGAGGATTATCTCTTGAGCCCAGGAGTTTGATGTTGCAGTGAGCTATGATGACACCACTGCACTCCAGCTTGGGTGACAAAGCAAGACCTGTCTCAAAAAGAAAAAGATTGAAAATGGCCTTTAGTAATCAACATTTCATTTATAATGAAATTATAGCATTAGTTTAATAGATGTCTGTGCCATCAGTTTCAAAGCATTTTTTACGGCAACCTTAAGGTTGACATTTTTGTTTCTCCTTATAAACTTACTTTGGCCTTAATTCATCTTGTAACTCTGTGAATCTCTACATAACCTATGCTTCAGAATTATCATAGTATCTTGAAATGGTTGACAGTGTTTTTTTTTTTTTTTGAGACAGACTGTCACTTTGTTGCCCTGGGTAGAGTGAGTGCCGTGGCATCAGCCTAGCTCACAGCAACCTCAAACTCCTGGGCTTAAACGATCCTACTGCATCAGTCTCCCGAGTAGCTGGGACTACAGGCATGTGCCACCATGCCCGGCTAATTTTTTTCTATATATATTTTTAGTTGGCCAGATAATTTGTTTCTATTTTTAGTAGAGACGGGGTCTCACTCTTGCTCAGGCTGGTCTCGAACTCCTGACCTCGAGCGATCCACCCGCCTCGGCCTCCCAGAGTGGTAGGATTACAGGCGTGAGCCACCGCGCCCGACCTTGACAGTGTTTATGATTCAGTTTTAAATTCATAACTTCAATTTATTTATTTATTTATTTATTGAGACAGGGTCTCACTTTGTTGCCCAAGCTGGAACTCCTGGGCTCAAGGGATCCTCCCACCTCAGCCTCCTAAGTAGCTAGGACTATAGGCCCATGCTACCATATCTGGCTAATTTTTTAATTCTTTTTTTAGAGGTGGGAGTCTTGCTATGTTGCCCAGACTAGCATATCTTCAACATATTTATAATTCATTTTTAATTTTCCGATATGTTTAAAATTCATTGCCACTAATCAAATGCAGTTGCATTATCCTTTTTCTGTTCTAAGTCCAAATTTCAGTTAGCACAATGAAAAATTACATATCACTAATATTCATTAATCATACAATAGCATAAATCACCACATTTCAAATAACCTTTTACATATTTATCAACAGTTAAATTAACAGTGTTTTATTGAAATACTGCCAATATAAAACAATAATTTCTTCTTCAAAAATAATCCTTATAGATCATGTGATTTGAAAGAAGAGAAGAAAATATTTACAAAAGCTCTTATAAAACTACATCTAGTACATTCAGTAATGTGTATTTAATGAATTTCTTCTAAAGTAAATTGAACAAACTGAAATTTCTGACTGCTGTCTAAAGTTTTCCAGCTTTCCAAATCAGAGTTTTATTTTCTGTTATCCAAGCTTGCCTTAAAGTCCTGAACTTGAAATGCTTGTGTTTGAAGACATTTCTATTGCAGAATAAAAACCCACTAATTAGCGCCATGATAATTATACAAGTGAACAGCTGGAAAGAAATGCACAACTCTCTCGTGCTATTGGAGCTTGACTCCAGTGAAGATTCCCATCTGCTAGAGGACTGGGCAGAGGTGAAGAATGTTTTTCCAGGTTTAAAACAAATCAATAACAAAAGGACGAAGACGTTCAATTATTAGCTACCAGTTCAAACTGTAACAGTCTAAAATGTATTACATATTACCAGGTTGGAAATTAACCTTTGTTGCCAGGTTTCCATAGTTCTTGCTCAAAAGAGAGCATGACTCATGCTTTATAGGCAATTTCCAATATTGTATACCCTTCACCCTCCAATGTATCATTAGGAATACTGATGGGACCTTAACCTACATATTTTGCCTTTTTCAAAGCTCTCAATACATAAATGTTTCACAGGCTGGGCACAGTGCCTCATGCCTGTAATACTACCACTTTGGGAGGCCAAGGTGGAAGGATCATTTGAGGCCAGGAATTTGAGACCTGCCTGAGCAACATAGCAAGACCCTGTCTCTACAAAAAATAGAAAAATTAGCCGAATGTGGTGTTGTGCACCTGGAGTCCCAGCTACTTGGAAGGCTGAGGCAGAAGGATCGCTTGAGCCCAGAAGTTTGAGGTTGCTGTGAGCTATGATGACACCACTGCACTTTAGCCAGAGCAACAAAGCAAGACCCTGTCTCAAAAATACATATGTGTGTGTGTGTGTGTGTGTGTGTGTGTGTATACATAAATGTTTCACAAACAAGTATTCGATGCAAATTCTGTTGATAGAGGTTGGCACTTTTTAAAAAGTTTCTGTTTTATTTCTGTATGTAGTATTTTTACAGTTGCAATCTGAGTATTAAGAAGAGTATTCTCAGTAGAATAAAAGCTACATTTATATTTTGAAAAATTAGTAATATGTGTAAGCACCAAAGAGAGGAATAGTAGTTGCTTTCTCCAGAGAACAAACTTCTCTATTTCTTTGCAGTTATTCAAAACACTATGTTGGACTTTTGCAAAATCAGGAAGTAGCGTTAACAACTTACTTTCATTGTCTTGATAGAGAAGTCCTAAAATTAATCAGCAGTAAGTTGTAAATTTTAGTATTATCTATACATTAAAGTGTATTGATTTATAATTAAGTATCAGTTAAACAAAATTAGCCAGAATGCTTTGAGATGAAGTATTTGATTAACTTATTGTTTAATTAGTTGAGTATTAAAAAGAAAGCCCTTTTAGATGAAAATTTTTTTAAATTTACACATAAATATTTTACAACTTTGTAATTACACTTTAATATTCCTTTGACAAAGAAAGTCTAATCTCCCCTTACAGTCAATATCTGGAACAGCAAGTCTTCATGTGCTATTTAGTCTGTATGGAGACCCTGTTCTTGGGAGTTTAGAAGCTGTTTCTTTCTAAATGGGGATTGTGGCAAAGATTTCTGATTGGGTACGTGACATTGTAATGTAGCTGTTTGATGAGGCCATTTTGAAACATTAATATTTTTTAAACTTTGTCATAAATTAGTAAAACTCGCTCATAGTCAAATAAAAAATTAGAAATAGAGGTAAAAAAGGAAAAATAAAAGTCTTTCCCTCTCAGTCAAATAATCTCACTCCTCAGAGATAACCAGTGTTAACCCATTCTTCTGTAGACTTTTAAAAATAGTATTCACTAGTGTACATATATATCCTTTTAAAAATTAATTCAAATAAAAATGAGCTATATATTTTATACATATATATATGTATATATATGGTTCTATGATTTTCTTCACTTAGAAATGTATCTGGGCCAGGTGCGGTGGCTCACGCCTGTAATCCTAGCACTCTGGGAGGCCGAGGTGGGTGGATCGTTTGAGCTCAGGAGTTCGAGACCAGCCTGAGCAAGAGCGAGACCCCGTCTCTACTAAAAATAAAAACAAATTATATGGACAACTAAAAATATACAGAAAAAATTAGCCGGGCATGGTGGTGCATGCCTGTAGTCCCAGCTACTTAGGAGGCTGAGGCAGTAGGATCGCTTAAGCCCAGGAGTTTGAGGTTGCTGTGAGCTAGGCTGACGCCATGGCACTCTAGCCTGCACAACAGAGTGAAACCCTGTCTCAAAAAAAATTAAAATTTAAATTTAAAAAAAAAGTGGATTTAAAATCCACTGTAACTCTTCATTTGGAAAATTTTCAAACAGGTTTGACAATTCTGTTTCCAAATTTCAGTGTACTGTACTTGAGTTTTTATAGGTGACAAATAGGTAATTTTTAGCAAAAAAAAAAAAAAAAAAAAAACCCACAGAATGATAGAAACATTTCCAAATATGTGTTTTAAAATTATACCTACTTTTGCTAAGCAATTACTTTTCCATTTATTGTTAAAAGGTCACTGTTACCTTGAAGGAACAGATCGTGTTCTTCTTTCTTTTCCCCAAAATATCTGCCAATATTGCACATAACTGAGAGCCACTTGTTAGCACAGGAAAGGTCAGGAAATATAAAACACTTTTCTCTTTTGTAAAAGGAAATTGTGTAACTAATTTTCACTTTGGCAGCTCTTATAAGTATTTTGCCACAAAATACCAACAAACCTACCTGTTGTAGGAAAAAAATTTTGGTCCATTCTACAGATTATTAAAAAGTATTGAGTATTGTAAAGAGGCTACACTAAAAGAAAAATTTTTTTTTTAGAGGCAGGGTTTTACTATATTGCCCAGGCTGACCTCCAACTCGTGAGCTCAAGTGATCCTTCTCCCTCAGTCTCCCGAGTAGAGCTGAGACTACAGGCACATGCCACCATACTTGGCTAAATTTTTAAAGTGTTGTTTTTATTAAAGTAACTAGATCAATGATATAGAAGTTTGTGCAGTCTGGCTCCAACTTTTTTGTTATAGTAACCTGTCAATGAAAGAATCCGGTGATTTGATTTCACATGTGTTATTAGTGCTGTAACTGTATCCCAGAAATTCGTTTATTCTAGTGGAGTCAGTTGCTCCACTAAAAAACAAACAAACAAAAAAACTCCACAGTTTTATTTTCCTGTGAAAAATTGTTTTTATCAAAGAAGTAATTTATTACCAAAAACATAACCTTCCTGGAATAGCTTTCTTTTAATGGCTTACTAAAAAAAATAGTTCTTCCTCATGCTTCATTATCAACTCAAAATTCAGGAAATAACATGAGACATATTAGAAATGTTCCTATTTTCATCCAAATAAATAGGAACTGCCCACACTGCATAATTTGTCCTGAGACTTGTTTCTTTAACTTTCCACAATATTTTCTACGCAGATTCCCTCTAGTAAATGTTAATTAAAGAATGTGTTTGAGTTTGTCTCTTTTTTAAAATTCTGTAAATTATCTTAGCTATTTTAACTGTAGCAGGAAAGAAATATTTCTCCAGTGGTGTATAAGTTGGTTTCTTCTTAGTTGTTGCTATTTTTTAAGTGGGATCTGGGCATGACACCAACACTTATTTTGTGAGGTTAGTTTAGTTAAAGTTGGGTGTTATAATTGGTAAATCTTTTACTTAACCATTGTTCAATGTGTCCTAAAAGGCTGAAAATTAACAAACAAGTTAGGATGACGTGGAATTCTTGCTCTTGTCCCTGATACAGCCACCTTTCTGCCCTTCAGAGTAGAGACCCAAGTGTCAATCCACATACTAAATATTAATAAGAAATAATTTCCTGCTTTTAGATTTAAAAAAGAAATTTAAATAGAACTTCTAATATTTTATTCCTGAGCCTCAGTGAGTCACCCTGCAAACTCCATTCTGCAGATGACTACACCAGTCATTATGCCTGGGAAGCACAGGCCTATGGAACATGTAAAACAGGGAAAGCTGGTCTCCTTCCGTTTCCCCTTTCAGTATCTTTTTCTTTATGTGGGCACTCTGTCCCCTATTTTCCCAATATCTTCATACTACACATATTTTCAGGCTTGCCAGAACCTCCCATTTACAGAGCTGTCTTCCTATATAAGTTTCTCCAAATCAGTAAAACCAACAATAGACTAGAGAAATGAGCACGAAATAGTTCATTGAAATGGAAAAACATTCATAATAATAGAAATGCAAAGCAAAACTATAATGCAGTAGCATTTTTTTCATTAATCAGATGACAAAGATAAAATAATTCCATAATATACTGTGTTGGACAGGGTTGGCAAATTTATGGAGGTCAAGTTTGGTAGTAGCTATCAATGTGTAAAATGCACATCTGTTTGACTTAACAACTATGTTTCTTTTTTTTTTTTTTTTTTTTGAGACAGAGTCTCACTTTCTTGCCCGGGCTAGAGTGAGTGCCGTGGCATCAGCCTAGCTCACAGCAACCTCAGACTCCTGGGCTTAAGTGATCCTACTGCCTCAGCCTCCCGAGTAGCTGGGACTACAGGCATGAGCCACCATGCCCGGCTAATTTTTTTTTTTGTATATATATTTTTAGTTGGCCAGATAATTTCTTTCTATTTTTAGTAGAGACGGGGTCTCACTCTTGCTCAGGCTGATCTCGAACTCCTGACCTCGAGCGATCCACCCGCCTCGGCCTCCCAGAGCTAGGATTACAGGCGTGAGCCACCGCGCCCGGCCAACAACTATGTTTCTAATAAGTTGTGAAGCTATATACTTGTGTATGTGCATGTATAAAGACGCATGAACCATGGTATTTACTTCGTTATGGTTTGTAGTAACAGAAGATTAAATAATTATGCTATATCCATAATAAACAATGCAGCACTGTAAAAGAATGTATGCGTTGTGTGTGTGTTGTGTGTATATATACACACACACATATATAAACAAATCTCTAAGGTATATTGTTAATTGAAGAAAAGCAAAGTACAGAACAGACTATTGTATGCCACATGCTAGTACAGGCATAAAATATTCTTGGCAGGAAAGATAAGAAACTGGTAGAGCTGTTTGCCCCCTGCAAGGGAATCTGGGTAGCTGAGGGACAGGGGTAGAGGGAGATTTTCTTTTAACGTATACCTTTTGAACCATATGTTTACAGTCCTTTTTTAATTTTTTTAAGAAACCACTTTAAAAAATAACTGACAAATGTTCCATTCCCTTTCTATTAGCTCTCACTGGTGTTGGGATTGGTGGTAGTTACCTAACAAATAGATCCCATTGGAAGGTTAAGTCACTGATTATAGTCTAGAAAAGGGGTTCTCAAAATATGGACCCAAGACCCCTAGGGGTCCCCCATACCCATGCAAGCAGTCTGAAAATTCCTCCCTTTTCCTACTCCATCTCTCTCTGAGGCCAGATTTCCTTCAAATATTTAAATCAAACAACATATCACAATAGATTGAAGGCAGAGGAAGGGAAGAGAATCCCAGTTTCTTCTACCTGCCAGACATTAAGGGAACTTGCACAGAACAACTCTTCTTCCTACCTATTTTTCTTTGTTTCAGAAAATGTATTTTTAAAAAAAAATTTTAAAAATTTTTTTAAAAATATATTTTTCATAGAATGTTTATGTTAACATGTAATAGGTTTAATATAATTACTTAAACATGGGTAAATATTTTTAAATTGTTTTAATGTCTAATATAGTAAGTATTAAGACATAACCCACATAAACAAAAGCTCTTTGGGGGTCCTCAATAATTTTGAAAAGTGTAGAGGGGTCTTGAGACCAAAAAGTTTGAGAATCAATGGTCTAGAATGTTGTCTCCCAACATTATCACATTTCATCTTGTACATGGAGATCTGTGAACCTGCATTACTCCTTCTACTTGAAAAGAGGAACTCTTTGTATTCACCATAGTACTTAGCAGTGCTTTGCAGGTAATACAGGTGCAATGAATATTTGCCGAATTAAAAAAAATGAATGTTGCGCTCTCAGTTTTCTTCCAAATCTTCTTTCCCTTTCAAATTATCTTTGCTTGGCCGGGCGCGGTGGCTCACGCCTGTAATCCCAGCCCTCTGGGAGGCCGAGGCGGGTGGATCACTCAAGGTCAGGAGTTCGAGACCAGCCTGAGCGAGACCCCCGTCTCTACTAAAAATAGAAATAAAAATTATCTGGACAACTAAAAATATATATAGAAAAAATTAGCCGGGCACGGTGGTGCATGCCTGTAGTCCCAGCTACTTGGGAGGCTGAGGCAGTAGGATCGCTTAAGCCCAGGAGTCTGAGGTTGCTGTGAGCTAGGCTGATGCCACGGCACTCACTCTAGCCTGGGCAACAAAGTGAGACTCTGTCTCAAAAAAAAAAAACAAAAAACAAATTATCTTTGCTTTACTCTGCTGCTCTTAGCAATTCACTCATTTTTTTTTTTTTTCTCACTGCTAATACTTCTCAGATGCACAGTCTTCACTTAACTCCACGCCAAGTGTGACTAATCCAGTGTGAAGAGTTCGGAAAGGAAACAGGCCAGGAATTCAGTTTTGCATTCTGCTAACTTACTAACCTCCCTCAGGTGTTGGTATATGGTCATGTTATTCTTGCTCAAAGCCTACAGAGTCTCTGTTCACTACCTCAGGTAGAAATACGTCTGCCTGTGTTCACAGTCACGTATTTTTTCTTCCTACAAGCCTTATCTCCCATTGACCCTGCAACACCCCTTCTCTGCAGTCAGGCTGACTGCCTCACTGGTTCCCACATGCTCTTTCCCAGGGATGCACTATTTGCACGGGCCACTGCCACCATCTGGCTAGCTGTTATCCATCCCTGGTTCAGGCCCCAAAGTCTCCATTAAATTTTCCAGAACTACCTTTTCTTTCTTCCCACCTCATCATAGCAAACATGTTCCTGGAGCTGTCAGTCTCTGGGCTAGAGATTGGTGATAAAGGGTCGAATCACACACAGTCCCTGTCCTCTACAGGAATGTATCCAATGCGGCAGACAGACATGACAATAATGAATCCTAGGTTCCAAGCATTTTAAACGTTCTAAGCATTTTAAATGCATTGTCTCATGTAATCCTCAAAACAACCTTATTAGATTGGTGGTCTTACTGCCCCTAAGAAATGAAGTGACTGAATGCTGAGTGGATATGTAGCCTGCCCTGTGAAATATCCAGGAACTGTCAGAGTCTTTAGGACCTGGAGCTAGGGTCCTTAATCTATCTTATAAAGCTTCCTGACTGAAATAGAATCAGAACATAATGGGCAAAGTGACTGGAGAGCAAGGAAAAAAAAGCCTTTGTTTCTCAGAGGAGGGTGAGGGCAGGACTGGTAAGAGAAATTTCATGTTGTCCTTTGGTACAGCCACAGGGGGGGAAAAAACCCAACCAAACAAGCCAGCATTATCAAGGGCATGGAGCTATGAATGGGAGACAAACTTGGGCAACATGTTGCTCTTTCTTTTGGATTCCCATAGAAGAGGTCATTGTCCATGCTTTTATTTAAACATCAAATTCACTGAACTATATTTATTTTGTATGCATCTGTTTCTACCATTAGACAGTTTATTAAAGATGGGGAAGATGCTTTATTCATCTTTCTATACCCACTACCACATAGTAGGTGCTCAATCCATGTCCTTAAAGGAATGAGTGACTGATGTGCAAGATGTGTGAAGCTGGGGAGAGAGAGTTGACAGATGAGATCAGGATGAGGCATGGTTTTAAAGAGCATGAGATGGCAATTTAAGCCTTATTATGGTGGCAAAAGGGAACAGGGAAGCTAGAAAGGTTTTTTGTTAATATTTATTTTTTTCCCAAAGTAATACGTGTTTGTAGTTTTAAAAAGCCACAAAAGGCTTTATAAGCAGTTCCCTGTGCTACCTGTGTCCTGTCCCCAGTTCTGCTCACCACGCAACCTTCCTCCAGCCTTCTAGCTGTTTGCCTGAATTTACAGCCATATTTCTAAACAATGTTCTGATGGAGGAATATTTGACTTATTAATTTTAGCTGAATTCACATCATAGTGAATGAGGACTTTTCTGCCATGACCCGGCCCCTCATTATTGTGGATGCTTTTTAGATCTTCTCTGTAGGCCTAGCATGCTGACATTTCACAGTATGTACCTTAGTGTGTGTTCTCATTTTTTGGGGTACACAGTGGAGATTATGTCCTATTCTTGGACATGTTCTTGTATTGTTTGACAAGTACCTCTCTCTGTTTTCTTTCTGGACGTCATATTAATTGGATCTTCTGACTTGATTCTCTCTTTAAAAAATTTTTTTTCTTCTAATTTCTGTCTCTTTGCTTTTTATACTTCTTTCTGTGAGATATTTTTTCATTTCTGTGAGCTCTTTCTTATTAACTGACATATGCTAATATATATGTTATATATTAATGTATATCAAGTTTTTCTTGTTAACTGATATATATTATATATAATTACATATAATCAATATATTATGTCAGTTAATAAGAAAGCTTGTTATGTAATATATGTATTATATAAAATACATACATATACACACAATTGTTATTCTTTTGGGGATGCAAACTCTTATCTTTATGAGTATAAAAATAATTATTTCAAAGTTTTCTCTATATTGGCCCCATTTTCTACATGTCCTTTTTCTCTATTTGTTTTATGTAGGAGGTTTTTCTCAAATGTTTGAAATCTTTGGCTGGCTGTTCATTTTTAGAAGTAATGATCTGTGAAATGGGAGAGGGGAATTGGGAGTCCAGCCACATTTCAGTACAGACTTTTGGTCTAATGCCATCTTGTGGACTTGGTGCCTATAAATACTGAGCCTCTGAGGGGTTTTTCTGAGTTAATTACCTTGCTTTTCATGAGTGTTTCTGAGTTTTGTTCCTTAAACTGTCTCAACCCTGCTAAATAACCACTCTTACATCCAATTTCCATCTTCTGTAAATCTATTAAAATCTCTTTTCTCATTTGTTTTGTTCTTTTGGGTTATTAACTTTTTTTTTTTTTTTTTTTGAGACAGAGTCTCACTTTGTTGCCCTGGGTAGAGTGCAGTGGTGTCATCATAGCTCACTGCAACCTCAAACTCCTGGGCTCAAGGGATCCTCCTGCCTCAGCCTCCTGAGTAGCTGGGACTACAGGCACACGCCATGACGCTGGGTTAATTTTTCTATTATTGGTAGAGACGGGGTCTCACTCTTGCTCAGGCTGGTCTTGAACTCCTGACCTCAAGCGATCCTCCCACCTTGGCCTTCTAGAGTGCTAGCATTATAGGCATGAGCCACTGCACCAGGCTGTGGGTTATTAACTTTTTAAAAATTCAAAGCCGAGTGTGGTGGTACATGCCTGTAGTTTCTGGTACTTGGGAGGCTGAGAAGGTTAGATTGCTTCAGCCCAGGTGATCAAGACTGGCCTAAGTAAAATAGTGAGACTTCCCATCTGTAAAAAAAATTAAAAATAAAAAAATAAAAGAGTAGATCTGTGACCTTTGAGAGAAAGGTTTTCACAGAAGCCTAGGGATTAAAGCTGTATTTTAGCAGATCAAAGAATAAAAGGGACATGATGAAATAAATCTGCGTAGCATATAAGGTTTCATAGAAAATGGAATTAATAAATTAAGGGTAGTCAAGGTCATAGGACATTTTTTTTTATTGAAGAGACTTGTATATTTGCAGGAAGAAGAAAAAGCTAGACCTGAAAAGAAGGTTGAAAATAAAATGAGGATACGATTGATGGTTCAAGGCCTCAGAGGACACGTGAGCAAACTCATGGAAAGATACCAGCCTCAGGAGCAGGAGGGGCACCCTGGAGCTTCCTAGGATTTCCTCCTGGTAACCGCTATTCCCTTTAGAACACACCCACAAACATCTACCCACAAGGTTTCAGTCTTGCACTAGGACCTTTCTCTCTCACACCAATTCAATCTATGGGAAATAGATTGTAATATATATTCTAAAACATGAATTATTTAGTCTAGAACAACATGAAAGAGGGCTCATCAGAAGAATCTAAGGTGAGCTTTGACACTCCCAGTTTTAGTCACCAGTGAAGTCTCCATCTGTGGGGATAAACAGATGTCTCCTGTGCTCTTTGGTCATTCCACAGACAATTGCTGTATCAAATATCCACACATGTGCATGTGGGTACAACCACACACAAAATCCTCCCAAGGACACTATACTTACCAAAGGAATACAGAGTTACTCCATCATGCTCCATCCTCTTTGCCTGCTTTATTTTTCTTCATAGCACCAGGGCTGATTTTCAGCTAATATATTCTAGCATGGTATGTCAGTTGCTACATTACTGTAATGCTGCACTTCCATGCTGGTAAGTAAATAGCCGCTGCCCTGGATCCTGAGTGCAGCCCTTGCTCTTGCTACCCCAGCATCTCCCAGCCCTTTCCATGATCCAGCAAGTAAAGGGACAACACCAGTTACAAGAAGGGGAAGGCTGGCCTATGTCCTGATTGGGGGTGATGTGGTGGTAAGGAGAGGAGGACGTGGGAACACGGTGACAAACTAAAGCTTATATACTAACACTTTATTGGGAAGTTCAATGTCAAGGAAGTTGGAATGAGCAGGAAAGGGAAGTGAGGCAGGAAAGGAAGACAGCAAATATGAGGGAGTACATAAGGAAGTGATACCAAGCTGGCCATACCTGTGTTAAATATTTTGAATATCCAACCCTGCATAGTGCATATCATTAGCTGAGATTACATTATATCCTTTTTAATGTAAATAATAGATACTGTCTGTTTGCCCATGAGAAAAGAAACCGCATGAGAGTAAAGACTGCATTTTGTTTAACATTGTCTCTCCAGGACCTAGAATATACCCGGCACATAATAGGTGATGAATAATATTTGTTGAATGAATCCATTTGTATTAAAGATAAATATTTTTGCTAGGCGCTGTGGTTCATACCTGTAATCCTTGCACTTTGAGAGGCCAAGACGGGAGGATCACATGAGGCCAGGAGTTTGAGACCAGCCTGAACAACAGCGAGACCCTGTCTCTACTAAAAATAGAAAAAATTAGCTGGGGGTGGTGGTGTGTGCTTGTAGTCCCAGCTACTCGGGAGGCTGAGGCAGAAGGATGGGTTGAGCCCAGGAGTCTGAGGTTGCAGTGAGCTATGATGACCCCACTGCATTCTAACCTGGGTGACAGAATGAGACCCTGTCTCAAAAAGAGAGAGAGAAATATTTTTCTAAATAAAACACATTTTGTGTAAATTTCTGGCTACAATGGATGTAGTATTTTATATTATTTTTGCAGAGTGTTTTCTGTTCCTCATTTTTTTTTTCTTTTTTTTTGAGACAGAGTGTCGCTTTGTTGCCCGGGCTAGAGTGAGTGCCGTGGCATCAGCCTAGCTCACAGCAACCTCAAACTCCTAGGCTTAAGCGATCCTACTGCCTCAGCCTCCCCAGTAGCTGGGACTACAGGCATGTGCCACCATGCCCGGCTAATTTTTTCTATATATATTTTAGTTGGCCAGATAATTTCTTTCTATTTTTAGTAGAGTCGGGGGTCTCGCTCTTGCTCAGGCTGGTCTCGAACTCCTGATCTCGAATGATCCACCCGCCTCGGCCTCCCAGAGCGCTAGGATTACAGGTGTGAGCCACCACGCCCGGCCTGTTCCTCATTTTTTATCCTCTGGTTTCTAATCCTGCCCAGAGGCCTACTTGTGCATAAGGAATGAAGACCATGCTTCTACCTCTAGGGCTACCATCTACTACCAGCAAAGCTTTGAAATCCTTCCTTTTCCTTGTCTTAGCTGATCAAATAGGTAGTTTAGGCATCTAGGGAAAGAGGGAGATTTGTTTATCTCCTGCCCGGAGCATTCTCCCAGAGATTGAGGACAAAGGGTATAATTTATCCCACTTATACTAGGTATATATTTATGAATTTGCTTTTTGAAAGCAACAGTTTTCATCTTTTTACTGCTCATGCTATTCTATGTAGCACTCAAATAAGTTTTTCACTTATTTCTTCTTAATTTTCTTTAATGTGGAAGATTGGTGAGAAAAATTATTACATGTTACAAGTTTGAGAAATGATGATCAAAAGTAGTAAATTTTATAATATAAACCAACAACTATCATCTATCAGTTTTTAATATTTAAATTTAAGGATGGGAAAAATGCTAATTAATTAGGTGAATATATTCGTGACTGAGAATATAATCTACCTAATGTTGCTTTTATCTTCTCCCAAATCTAGGAGTAACTTTCACTTCATTAGCCTCATAGTAATCATCTGTAATCATCTGCAATCATCTGATTACAAACTTATTCAGGCTGCTGGCTCTCACTATGACTCTGATTTTATCTCCAGCATAAACACACATTTTTAAAAATGAAAGAGAATATGGCTTTGTTACAATGTGATATTATTATTGCACAGATATTAAGATCCTGGCAACCATGATCAGATCCATCTTTACAATGCTTGGCTCATTTTAGGATATCGTATTGTCTGGCAAGGAAATTTTTGTAACAGAAGCTTAGAAAATTAAATCCAACCCACTACTAAATACTTTTCCAGGATATGAGATGAGAGAGTCAAATAATACATAAATCCAAAAAGAAATAGACAATGAATAAGGATACCATTGATATTTGAGTCTGGGAGCAAAAAATTCTGGCCAAGCGTGCTGGCTCACACCTGTAATCCCAGCACTTTGAGAGGCCAAGTTGGAAGGATCGCTTGAGGCCAGGAGTTGAGACCAGCTGGAGCAACACAGCAGAAAAAATAAAAAAGTTAGAAGGTGTGATGGCGCATGTCTGTAGTCCCAGCTACTAGGGAGACTGAGGCAGGAGGATTGCTTGAGTCCAGGATGAGGTTGCTGTGAGCTATGATGATACCACTGCACTCCCTCCTGAGTGACAAAGACAGACCTTGTCTCAAAAAAAAAAAAAAAAAATCCAGAAATCCTGCAAAAGAAAACAGAAGGCTTTCATATTTCTTTTACAGTTTAGATAGTTTTGCATTATACTGTCACATACATCAGTTAGAAATCACATGGGAAAAAGAAAAATCTCAAGGATACCAGATAAGCCTAATAGTCTTATTTCACATACATTCATATCAATTTCACACCAATTCTCTTTTAGATACTGGATTCTACTCTATTTTTCTCTGCCTATAACTTTGATCTATTTCATTTATATTTCCTTAATTCTACTTCCTGGCTGTTGTACATTCTTAGTCCTATCAATTAATTTTTCTTTTCTTCAAGGATCATTTTCAACAATTAAAGGGGTCAGCAAATATATCCTTCTTTGTCTTCTTCCTATTATCTCACAGAGTAAGGGGTGTAGGTGGAACAAAGTTTGGATCTTCAACTAATAATTCCTGAATGCCTACAGTGTGCTACATATCTTATTGTTATTTAATCTTCCTAAAGTCCCTGAATGGGAGATATTGGCACTTGATGAGTAATTTGAAGTATAGAGAAAGATAAAATAATTTGCTCAAAATCACACATCTAGCTCTGAGTAATGGCCCTTATTAAAACATCTGCCTATTGTGGTGATTTATTTTTTTAAAAAAAATTCTTATCATTTAGAGATACAAAGAGTAATATTAACCAATGAATGATGTTTGGGATTTGCTTACAAATCTGATAGGAAATGTAGTGGGAATGTGGGTTGGCCATGAATTTAAGTCAAGAGATACAGTAATATATATGAAGGTTCATAATATCATTTTTTCTACTTTTGGGTGTGATGGAACTTTTTCCTACTAAACAAATCAGAAAGGAAGTAACCAGAAAAACAGAATTAGAATAAAATGAGTGCAAGGAGAGAGGAGAAAAAAAGAAAGTGTAAATGTGTGGTTACATTTGGCTTAGCAATTCAAGAACTTTTTCAGCTCTTCATTTGTGTACATATAGAACCAGTCTTGTAACATATGCCCTGAATCAACTTCACATGAATGAGCAAACAGGCACTTTCATATCTTATTTTAAAAAGAAGTGAATTTGTTCTCTTAGAATAATTAAGATCCCAAGCTGCTCCTTTTGGCCCTAACCACACTTCTATGTTTAAAATAAAGTATGGTCCTAATTCTTAGTTAAATAGAAGACCCAGACATTGGTGTGTCAAATGCTCCGGTCTTTCTCTTTTCTTCTCTTCTTATTGCATTCAGTGTAGCTATTTGTTCATTCTTTTAATTTCAAAGTGACAGGAAGATAACATGCAGCTTAAACCAGTCAATTCACCACTTTTGAGCAGCACTGTGAAAAAAATTTTCTGGCAGTGGGTGGTATTTTTAACATAATTATCAGTTTCAGCACCAGCCTTGCCTCTTTGCCAGCTTTCATCTGTCTAAACTTAAAGAGGTGATAGTAAAGTCCATCTTAAAACTGAAGGAGTTAAAACACCACCACCTCTTATCTTGAGAAGAGCAATTTGGCATAGTGACTGGTATAAACCAGCTGGCACCTGTCACAGGATGTTCTCACCACCACCCACCCTCTGGTTTCAACGGCAGTCTTGTTGACATTTTCAGAAGCTCCAGGGGATGGTGGCCTGCCAGGAAGTACTCCTTACATAGCAGAGGCATGCATGCCTAGGTGCAGGCTTTATATGTATTGGGAAACTTCCAAGAGGCTCTGGGATTCAAGATTTGGGCAAAGAAATATGGTGCTTAGGACTGGAGCCAGACACTTCAAGAGAAAGGTATTATTAGGCCAGGGTCTCAAGGACTAGCCAAACAAATGAGGCAGGAAGTCAGAGAGCCAGGCTGGAATGGAGTTTGAGGCTGGGGCTGTTCCTTTTAGTTATATTTTAACAGAGAGAAAAAATAGGATCAGTTTGTATACCTTGTATACTTATACTAACCCATTCTCACAAATGTAAGACTACCAGCCTAAAGAAAGAAACTGAGGCAAAAATTAATATAAGCAGAGAGTTTATTTGGATCAAATTTGAGAACTGCAACTGAGAAGATAAGTTGCCCTGAATATATGTTCCAATAATCAGGAGTTACAAGTAGAGTTTTAAAGGAAAAAAGGCTGGACGAAGGGGCTCATACCTGTAATTCCTGCCCTTTGGGAGGTGGAGGTGGGAGGATGACTTGAGGCCAGGAGTTTGAGAACATCTT
This sequence comes from Lemur catta, assembly GCF_020740605.2. Taxonomy (NCBI): domain Eukaryota; kingdom Metazoa; phylum Chordata; class Mammalia; order Primates; family Lemuridae; genus Lemur; species Lemur catta. The sequence continues at coordinate 34,303,436 of NC_059128.1, forward strand.
AGGTGACATAGTGAGACCCCGTCTCTACAAAACATAATAAAAAAAAAAAATTAGCTGGGTGTAGTGGCACATACCTGAAGTCCCAGCTACTCTGGAGGCTGAGGAGGGAGGGAGGATTGCTTGAGCCCAGGAGTTGGAGGTTACAGTGAGCTATGATCAGGCCACTGGAATTCAGCCTGGGTGGCAGAGCAAGACCTTAAAAAATAAATAAATAAATAAAGGGGAAAAGGGGGGGCAGTTCTTACATAGATTCATAAAAATAACATAAGCCATTGATTGGCTATATGTTGTTCTTTGTACCAGAAATTCCAGGAACATGAAGATAATAGGTGAGGGTCACACTGTGCAATTTGTGATAACATTTTAGGTAATTTATCAGCTAATCTGGAAACCACTGGGAAGGAAAGAAAGAACAATTGCCCCTGGGCACGGGGTGGGCAGAGACTGAAGTCTCATATACGTGTCTCTCTGAGCCTGACAAATTTTGCAAACCTCACATAGTTCAAATTCCGAGCTACTTTTCTTTCTCAGAACAAAATGTCAAACATAATTCCATGGAATGACTTCCGAGTCTCAAACCCCACACTCAAATGAATGATCTGAAGGTCTCCTATGTATGTGATCGTGAGGGTAAATTTTATGTATCAACCTGGCTAGGCTACAGTCCTCAGTTATTCAATCAAACACTAATCTATGTGTTGCTGGGAAGGTATTTTATGGATGTGATTGAAGTTCATAATCAGTAGACTAAGTAAAGGAGATTATTTTAAATAACCTAGGTGGGCCTGATTCAATTTGTTGAAAGGCCTAAAAAGCAGAACAGGTTTCCCAGAAGAAATTCTGCTTTAGACTGCTGCTTCAACTCATGCTTTAGTTCTAGCCTACCTTTCCTGATGGCCTACTCTAGTGATTTCAGACTTGCGTACCCAGGCCCCACAATTGTATGAAATAATTCCTTGCCAAAAGACATTCTTTAATATATTAATATATCTCCTACTGGTTCTATTTCTCTGGTTGATCCCTTATACAGTGATAGAGCATGAGAATATGTAAGTAATATTATGTACAACTTGCTTTAGTTTTTTGTTTTTTTTTTGAAATGGGGGCTGGTCTCAAACTCCTGGGCTCAAATTACCCTCCTGCCTCAGCCTCCTGATTAACTGGGATTGTAGTAACTGGGCACCACTGTGCCCAGCTCATTCTAAAATTTTAAATTAATTAATTAATTTTGAGTATCATGTACAATTTAGACTTCATGGTATATTTTAATAATAGCAAATACAAATATTTGTCCATATAAATGTGAGCGTGTGTGGGTTTATATATATATTTTTCTCTTTGAGACAGTCTTGCTCTGTCACCCAGGCAGAAATGCAGTGGCCTGATCATAGCTCACTGTAATCTTGAACTCCTGGGCTCAAGGGAGCCTGTAGCTTCAGCCTCCCAAGCAGCTAGAAGTACCAGCATGCACCACCACACCTTTTACATTTTTTTTTTTTTTGTAGAGAGGGGGTCTGGCTATGTTGCCCAGGCTAGTCTCAAACTCCTGGCCTCAAGTGATCTTCCAGCCTGTTTCTCAAAGTGCTGGGATTAGAGGTGTGAGCAACCCTGCCCAGCCCATACTACAATTTAAAACTATTTCTTAAAACTTTCTTTTTGGTAGTGTTGACCTTAAAGGAAGAAGCTGAGGCAAAATTAATACAGAGTTTATTTGGGCCACAGTTTAGGACTACAGCCTGGGACACTTCCAAATTGCCTTTCGGAACACTCCAGAGAACAAGAGAGGCCCAGGTTTTTAGGGTAAAAAGAACAAATCAGGAGAGTTGTTTGGCAGGAATTCTCATTGGTTTACAGATATAATATTGGTTAGTCATTGGCTGTACACTGTTGAAGTACAGGGCATATGGCATTTTATGGATGCTTGGTGTGTGTTAGTCTAGAACTTGCATAGCAAGTGGCTTCAAAGAGGTAATTATTTAGTTTAAGGGGGAGTGAGATGTGACTGATGTTACATTTTATTAATAAATGCCTCTCTGGGGCCTGATAATTTAAAGGGGCTCATATTTCTCAGATAAAAGGGTTTTTTTCTTTTTCAGTAGCTCTTCAGTGATATGTTAAATTTAAGAATAGCATTCAGGGGATAGAATAAGGGGAGGTTAATAAAAAAAAGAATAGCATTCAGAATTTTTTTTTTTTCTATTTTGGACATAAAAACTCAGTTCTTTTAGTTTTCCTCATCAGATACTTGTAAAAACATTTGTGTTTTCTCCTTTGACTTCAGTCTCGAGATTATTTATTTATTTAGAGATGGGGCCTCACTCCGTCCCCCAGGCAGGAGTGCAGTGGCACACTCATAGCTCACTCAAACTCTTGGCCTCAAGCGATCCTCTCACTTCACCCTCCTGAGTAGCTGGGACTACAGGCATCCCCACCACAATATATGTATTTTTTGGTAAAGGCAGGATTTACCATTCAGCTAAACACTGCTAACCAGAGTAGTAGTCTTTTCTTCTTTATTTTTTTTAAGGCTGTTCAAGTGAAGCAGTGGGAATGGAGATGGAACAAAGGAATCTGTAACTGGTTGTGATCAATTAGTTGTAAACACCACTGCACTCGGACCAGCCCACAGTAGTAGCCTTTTTTTTTTTTTTTTTTTGAGACATAGTCTCCCTCTGTTGACCAGGCTAGAGTGCAATGGCATCAGCTTAGCTCACAGCAACCTCAAACTCCTGGGCTCAAGCGATCCTCCTGCCTCAGCCTCCCGAGTAGCTGGGGCACGGGCCACCATGCTCAGATAATTTTTTCTATTTTTAGTAGAGATGGGTGTAGCTCTTGCTCTAGCTCTTGCTCAGGCTGGTCTTGAACTCCTGAGCCCAACCATCCTCCCATCTTGGGGCTTCCCAGAGTGCTAGGATTATAGGCGTGAGCCACCACGCCCAGCTGTCAGGGTGATCTTTACTACATCTAAACATTTCACTTGGTACTTCATATAGAATGTTAAAAGGAGAACTATAGGGCTCGCTTCGGCAGCACATATACTAAAATTGGAACGATACAGATAAGATTAGCATGGCCCCTGCGCAAGGATGACACGGAAAAAAAAAAAAGAGAACTATCCAATTTGGCTCTTTATTTACTGGGAATATAAAGGAGTTAGACCTACAATGTTTCATTTACAAATAACAACGTGAAACTTTTTCTCATCATTTAGTAATAAAACACAAAAATTACAAAAATAATGACATTTTAAAAACAAAAGTGGAACAATTTCAAGTATCACTCATGAAAGCAGTTTTTGCTTTGCTTTAATCCTGTAAAGTGTATTTAATTTTTAATCTAGAAATGTAGAACTATCATATATACCCCAAATCATGTTTTTCTTATACAAGTGAAACAGTTTGTATTACATGTTAAGTAGGAAAAGAATTAAAATTTGTTAGAACAGTCAACTCAGGAAAAGTTTTTGGTATTAAATTGATTTTTACTTTTGCTAGACACAAAAACAATGATGTCACAGAAGTAAAAGGAGTTCATGATTCAATAAACGCAGGGAAACCCTGTTATAATAAAGGCTGAAAATAGACATCATAATACAATCTTTAATAACATACAATGTATGTTCTTGCTGTGTTGGTCATATTTAACTATAGCACTATTTTCCTGTCAAGACAGCAGCCAGTTCTGCTTCGTGTCATCCCAACACTTGATATCTGCAAGCAGCTGCTACTCATGCCATCATAGTATACATAATTGCTAAAACTAGGGTACTGTTCAAATATTCTGGAGTGGACATTAATATGAAAAAGACCGTTTGCCGCAATCGCAAAAATTTTACAAAGAGAATTTTAGTATCCACTTAGTACGGTGATCACGAATATCTAGCCGAACGCCAGGCACAGAAGTGAAATGTTTGATGGAAACACTAACATTTATCTTTTACGAACATATATGAAATCTTTCCATTTTTCCTGCCTTTTGCCTTTATTGGTGCTTATAAACGAAAGGAAAAAAGCCCAACGGAACACACCAGAACAACAATGTCAAGTGGGTGTTGTTAACTGTATTTTTTATATATATACTTATTTATATGCTCGCTCTTTATATATACACGGAAGAAGTGTTGTAACAACCGCATTTAAAGTTGCGGGACTAGAGCGTCCGGGACCACAAATCCCAGACCCCGAGGCCGAGGCGGAGCTACCCTCAAACGGGTAATTTTCGCCAGTGGCGCAGCCAGAACCGCTACGCCACGTTCAGCAACACCAACGGGGCCTGAGGGCAGGTTCCTTCGCGTTCCAACACTGAGGTATTATTTGGGCCTTGAGTGTATGTGGTCGTTTCGGGGCCTGATTCTAACTACTAAATTATTCCTCACCCTCAGTAGAAGTCTCCCAGTCACCATAACAATTCTCCAACCAAGTTTGGCTCCCTGGAAGCCAAACGCTGAAAGGAACCCGGCTGCCCCATACCCATGGAAAGGTCAGGTCTGCCGGAGAAGAAGCGAACCCGCCTTATTCCTGCCTCTCATTGGCCACGGAGCCAGACGACTTCATCACAACCAATAGGATCGCTAAGACTTCCGTTCGCGTAACGTATGGGGAGCTGGTTGCGGCGCTTACGTAAACCGGGTCTACGCAGGCGCAGTCGTCCTGCTCTCGTCTAATAGGGAGCTGGCGAAAGAGCGCGGCTACTGGCAAGTTCCTCGCTCCTCCACCCCTCGGCTCCAGCGCTTCCCCTGGCTATGGCCCGCCTCTCTGCTGCTGACCAATCGTCTTCATTTTCCTGTGCGCATTTATCCAATGAGAGCGGTAGAGGGCGGAGTTCCGGTCATCTGCTCTAAACTGCGGCGGAGTTTGCGTTTATCTCCGGTGCCAGTCGGGGTCTGGCTGCTGAGGTACTTTCTGCAGGGCTGAGCTGGGCAAGGTCCCCGGCACGGGCAGCTCTGTCGATGTGCGGTGGCAGTGTTGGTTGAATCTAGAAAGCTAAAGTCGCTGAATATGTAGCGCGGGGAGCGCCGAGGGAAATGAGAGGTGCCGGGAGGAGGGAGCACGTGGGCCAAACCTGTTCTGTTCCTGCCCAGAGACCCCTCTGCGGATCAGGCTAGTGTTGCCGACACCGCCCCAGCGCTTTATCTGGTCCGTTTCTCAGGAAAGGCCAAATCTCCTTCGTTAATTTTCAAGGAGGGGTAGCAAGGACTTGTTTTCCCCTGCTCTTTCTTCCCCCCTCGTTTTTTCCGCACGCCTTTTCCTGGGTTCAGTATTTTTCGAGGCCAGAAAACAGATTTTCACTTGGGAAGAGACGTCACGTAATATAGTATGTGCTATGATACCGGCTACTATATTAAGTACTTTAAGTGTGTGATAGCATTTAATCCACTCAGCAGTCTGAAGTGGTAGGTACTGTTTTCATTTCACGGACGAAGCATGCTTAGACATTACATTATTCCTCGGTGTGACCGCTTCCTCATGTCATGATAAATTGTGGCATTCGGCTTCCCCGGGCGTAAAATTAAAAGTTGGTATTGTAAAATGTTGCCCCTATTTTCTTTTTTAACTTGAAATTATTTTAAAAGTCAATACAGGCCAGACACGGTGGCTCATGCCTGTAATCCCAGCACTTTGGGAGGCCTGACTCCACAAAAAAACCAAAAACGTCAATGAAACATACCTGGGAATGAATTCATTGATTGTCATTTTCAAGGTAAAATGATCTAATAGAAAGATATTGAAGTAAGAGCGAGTTATTAACCTTTGACAGGACAAGTCAGCCGCAGCTTCTTCAACCGCAGAATTAAAATCAGTACCAAACTTGACCACTTCTTGGAGTTGTGAGGATCAAATGATGTGGATATAGACTATAAGTGACTGATGTAAACTACACATGAGTGTTTCTGCTTTTCAGATTCTTCCCTGTGAAGCCTAGACTCATTTGAACGTACTACACAGGTTAGCATGCAGCCAGGTACCACTTAAGTGTGAAATATCTCATAAGCCTATGTGGACTGCTTGCCCATGGTTCAGGACAGTATTCCCTGTCAGTGCAGAAGTGTTACTTGTCTGGTTTGTACCTTAGACTGGTGTAAGTAGCACACAGGGAAAGTAAATCAGCCCACATGACTGCTTTTCTGAGTTCTTTTCTCTCACAGTGTATCATGATCCATGCAGTGTTTGAATTGTATCTTATTTTAACTGAAAATCATGACTATTTTTTCTGCAACTTCTAAAGAACTACATTTTCAATGATTTCTACATATTTAAGATATTTTTATTTAGGAGCAAAAATAAGAGCATTTTTATGTTTATGAACTGGAGTGGTCTTCATGGTAATTCAATTCAATATTTTAGGGCAGATAAGTGTAAATTACTGTTAAACTATTGAAAGGGTGTATTAATTTCATATGGCTCCTGTACCAAATTACCACAAACTTAGTGACTTAAAACAACACACATTTATTTTCTTTTAGTTCAGGAGGTCAGAAGTATGAAATCATTTTCATTGGGCAAAAGTCAAGGTGTTGAAGGCCTGATTACTTCTGGAAGCTTTCAGAGGAAGATACATTTTCTTGCCTTTTTCAGCATCTAGTGGCCACCTGTATTCCTTTGCTTGTGGCTCATTTATGCAAGGGACATCACTACAATCTCTGCTTCCATCATATCTCTTCTGTAGTCTAATTTCCCTCTGATTTGAGGTCACTTGATGTTACATGTAGGTTCCACCCATATAATCCAGGATAATCTCTCCACCTCATGATCTTTCATTACATTTGTAAAGTCTCTTTTGTCATATGATGAAACAAATTTTTTTTTTCTTGAGGCCACAGTGTTTATTACAAAAACAGAATAAAAACTTTGAAAACAAAATGATTCTTTCTAATTTAATGAAAAATTTGTTATTTTTTATTGTTTTCTGTACGTGAGTTATATGCAACTTGAAAAATAGTTCACACGGCTGAAAGTAAAGAGACATGTGAGTTATGCATGCTTCATGAGGCCCCGGGCTCAAAACTAGCATGAGTTAGATACAACTCACATGGTAGTTGATGTGTTAAATGACTGGTGAGTTAGACTTTCAGATTACTATGAAAAGAACCTAAGTTTCTTACCACAGGTTGGTGCTTCTCCAACTTTTACATTGGAATAGCTTTTTTTTTTTTTTTTTTGAGACAGAGTGTCACTTTGTTGCCCGGGCTCACAGCAACCTCAAACTCCTGGGGTTAAGCGATCCTACTGCATCAGCCTCCCGAGTAGCTGGGACTACAGGCATGCACCACCATGCCCGGCTAATTTTTTCTATATATATTTTTAGTTGTCCAGATAATTTTTTTATTTCTATTTTTAGTAGAGACGGGGTTTCTCTCAGGCTGGTCTCGAACTCCTGACCTCAAGCAATCCATCCACCTCCACCTCCCAGAGGGCTAGGATTACAGGCGTGAGCCACCGTGCACGGCCTGGAATAGCTTTTTAATAGCAGAGGTAAGTGAATATTCTTGTGATATCTGGACACAAAGCCTGAATTAACACTTTAGAAGAGTGAGATTTCTTTGAATTCTAATCTTCAACCTTAAAAATTCCTGTAACTTTTGTATTCAGTTTTATAATATGTTCATTGTTGATCCTGTTTTGAATTATTCATCACATCAAAACATTGCTCTTCTAGGAAGGGAGAATGCTGTTTATTCTGTAGCTTCTGATAATTTCGAGTTTACTGTAGGCAGAGGTTTGCATCCCCCATTTTAAGAAGCATAACCTCAGGTGATGGGAATTCCATTACAAGGAAACCATTTAACCAACTAAAGACAGACTCTGGTTCCTGTTGCTCCTAACTTAGAATCTGCAGTAGGCTTCATGGAGAACTGGATTGATGGCCCCTTGCCATTGAGGGTGCAAGAACTCCTCTGATTCCCTCCACTTCCCCGGCAAGAAGACAGTAGCTCTCATGACTTCAGTTTTTTGTCCTATCTTCAGAAGAAGACAGCCATCTGTTGCACTCTCTGGAATTCATAATTCTTAGGAGTTAGGATCTGATTGAGTTGGGTTTGTTACCATTCATTATAGATAGGTTGGAATAAGAAAACATATGGAAAAAATCCAGCTCTGATTAAGCATTCAATGTATAATAACTAACCAGTAAATATCTGCTTTTTTCATGGAGTGGGAATGGTAAAGCAAGGAGAAACACATGTGAGAAGTTTCTGTGGACCCCACCTGGAAGTGATCTACATTACTTTTTCTCACCTTCCATTGGCTAGAAGTCTGTCACATAGCCACACCTGACTAGTTTAGTTGTGTGCCTAGCTAGTGATCAGCTGATGTGTTAGCAGTCTCTGCTATAAAGGGTGGAACCTCCAGCCAGCTGCTTAAAACTTGCTTGCAGCTCTTAGTTTTCAACTGTTAGTTTCTACACCGTATAAACTCCATTGTCATCCAAGGGTCTCTGTAGACAGTTCTATTAGATAAAGTTCTTTTTAAGCTGACTCCAGACCTGTACTATTAGGTCCACAAAAAAAAAAGCCTCACATCCTTTGCCCTGTTACAGTCTGTGTCAGGCAATAACAATGAAATGCAGCCATTTCTCCTTGTTCTGTTTGTATAGGTAGCCAGCCGTGGTCTCTTACACTTTTCCAGCATAGATCCTGTATCAACAATTTACAGGGGACCAGGTCAAGTTATTCTCGTGTATAATAAAGTGAGGACAAAGAAAACATTCCACAATAGTCCCATAAACTTTTTCCAAAGAGATAATTTTTTTTTTTAACCTAGTTTTGGGCCAACTCCTTTGCAAGCCCAATGTGAGTAGTCTGCTGTTTAACTTTGAGATGTGAGGATATGGTATGCAATTTATAGGCCACAAAGTTTTTATTTTTGTACACTTTAAGTACAGTTTATTGGGGATTTTTTTGATTAATTATATAACTTCTGAAAAGAAATTCTCCCCAGTAATCCAAACCTAAGCTATTTCACTTATTTGTTAAATGCTCACATTGGGTTCACCAACCCTTTCTGTTTCTTGATCTAGCCAATTGTCTTACTTTGTTTAGAATAAATGTCAGTGACTGAGATGAATGATAGTTAGAAGTGATTTATTTTTAAACTCCTGAAAAATAGTATTGTTATAGGGCCACATTATTGCACATTTAATCATTTAAGATTGGATTCACTTAGCTTTAAATGCAGATTTTTCTTGTATTCCATGTTCATTTTGGCAGGGCCAACTGGTTCATCATTCTAGCTAGATAAATTGTGTAGCTAGTGCTAATCAGTAAAGCTCTGTTAACATTTTAAAGAAGAAAATACTCCATTGTATGTTCTATTGTATTTTCCAAGTCATTTGGCTAAATATTAATCTTTATGTAATAACAAGTGTAAAGCATAAAATTGTTGGCAGAATGATGTGATAGAAGGATCACTTGGGGTCACAAGATCTATTTAGACCGTGTAAAATATATAACTTTTCTGAGCTTTACTCATTTGTAAAATAGGAATAAGAGTACTAACCCTACTTAACTCAGAGTTGTGAGAATCAGACAGAATGATAAATACTGCAGTCCTTTGTAAAATGTGAAATTCTTTCATAAAATATAAGGTTATAGGGTTATATTACTTACTGTACCTTAAAAGGGTTCAAATTTAGCATTAATTCAGTTGTGAACTCCACTAGTTCATGTGATTTTTTTTTTTTTTAAAGCTCTAGCACAGTTTTGCTTCTTTGTAAGTTGACAACCAAAAAATGATAAAAATGCCATCAAGTCTTTTTGGTGTGCCTTCAAATTTCATTTTGCCTTGCTAACTCTGCAAGTTCATAGGAAAATTAAAAGAAACCTCTCCAAAGACTGGTAAGCTTGGTATACCATTATAGTTTAAAATATTTTCTTGATAATTTAGATTAATGTATTGTGTCAGTTAAGATATTTCTTTTACATGTTTTTTAGTGTTAGTCTGTATGTATTGACTAAGTGATGGTTCCATTCTCTTTGTGGATATTCATCCTGATTGTTATTATTTTATTGGCTTTTAAAAAAGAATAGCCTTGAATTGCAGCAAAGCTAGTGGTTAAGAGCACAGAAACCGCCTGAGTTGTATTCTGGCTTCAGTTATTAGCTGTGTGATCTTGGGCTATTTATTTGTAACTACTCTGTGCTTTAGTTTCCCCATCTGTGAAACTGGATAATAATAAGTGCCTCATAGAATGTTAGGAAGATTCAGTGAGTTAATATTTGAAGTGTTTAAAACGGTGCCTGACAAACTGTTAAATAATTTTTTTCTTTTTGATTTTATTCCCTGTAATTTATCAAGTATTAATGGGAAATAATAGCAAAGAGAGAAAGCTTGAAAGGATGGCTGATATTTTTAATTTATTATGTCTTAAAACTGATACGCTTTCTTTAAGCCTATAAATACTTGGAAACTTGTATGTTTGCCTCTGGTAACCACAGTTTGCACTGGATTTCATATCATTGATATTTCCATCATCTTAAGAAAAATGTTGATTAGTTTTAAGGATTTCCACATGTATATGCTTTAAATATTTTAATTGTATGTTGCTTGGTTTGACTTAAGATTTATTTCAGTTAGTACAAATAAGAATTCTGAGAACACTTTGAATTTGAATGACTATTATAAAATGCTTTGTAAAATATGTCCTTTATATCTGTGGTCCCCAACTTCCGGGCCATGGACCAATACCAGCCTGAGGCCTGTTAGGAACTGGGCTGCACAGCAGGAGGTGAGCAACAGGCAAGTGAGCAAAGCTTCACGTGTAGTTACGGCTGCTTCCCATCGCTCGCATCACCACCTGAGCTCCACCTCCTGTCAGATCAGCAGCAGCATTAGATTCTCATAGGAGTGCGAACCCTACTGTAAACTGCATGTGTGAGGGAACTAGGTTGCACACTCCTTATGAGAATCTAATGCCTGATGATCTGAGGTAGAGCTGAGGTGATGCTAGCACTGGGGAGAACTGCAAATACAGATTATCATTAGCAGAGAGGTTTGATTGCATAGAGACCATAATAAGTCAATTGCTTACAGACTCATGGAAACCCTGTCAGTGAGTGGCAAGTGACAATTAAGCTGCATCATGTGGCAGGTTTTATAGTGTCAAATGAGCATCTTACTTCAGTTGTACACCTGCATCTGGTGGCAGGCTTTAAGTCTGTGTGGGGCCTGCCCGTTATTTTATTTACCACTTCTATCCATGGCACACTTGTCTCAGGCAGTTTTGGTAAGCCCACAAGCTAACCCTAGCAGAAATGAGTAAAAAACAAATGTTGCTAGAGAGCTTCTTTGAAAAGGGAGAAAGACCCAATGATGTGACAGCAGAAGACTCTAAGACTGTCAACAAAATGAAAGCTGCATTTAAAATTTCCAAGAGTCCTCCTTAAATAATGATTCATTGCAACAGGTGATTCGCATTCTCTAAGCTTGCTTTGTGTAATACGTGGCAGTGGGCAGGCTATCCAACAAAGCCATGAAACCTTCAAAACTGCTTTGCCACATGGAGACCAAGCACGTTGCATTAAGAGACAAGCTGTTGGAATTTTTCAAAAGAAAAAAAATGTGAACACGAAGAACAGAAGCAATTATTGAAGGCCACCACTTCATCAAACGTGTCTATACTGAGAACATCATTCTTAGTGGCTAACTGCATTGCTAAACCTAAGAAGCCGTTTCCTATTGGTGAAGAGTTGATCCTGCCTGCCGCTAAGGACATTTGCCATGAACTTTTAGGAGAGGCTGCAGTTCAAAAGGTGGCACGTGTTCCTCTTTTGGCTAGCACTATAACTAGGCAAGTTGATGAAATAGCAGAGGATATTGAGGTACAATTGTTAGGGAGGATTAAGAGTCATTGTGGTATGCAATCTAGGTTGACAAGTCTACTGATGTTGACAACAAGGCAACAATACTTTTTTTTTTTTTTAACAATACTTGTTTTTGTGTGATGTAGTTTTAGTTTTCAGGAGGATATTTGCATGAGGATATGTGCACTTTATTTATTTATTCATTGATTTTTTGGGGACAGAGTCTCACTCTGTCACCTGTGCTAGAGTGCCCTGGCGTCAGCCTAGCTCACAGCAACCTCAAACTCAAGCGATTCTTCTGCCTCAGCCTCCCAAGTAGCTAGGATTACAGGCACATGCCACCACGCCCGGCTAATTTTTCTATTTTTAGTAGAAACGGGGTCTTGCTTTTGCTCAGGTTGGTCTCGATCTCCTGAGCTCAATTGATCCTCTTGCCTCTGCCTCCCAGAGTGCTAGGATTACAGGTGTGAGCCACTGCACCTGGCCAGTTATATGCACTTTTGTTGCCTACCAGCACCACAGCTGCGGAACTATTCAAGTCTTTGAATGATTACATATCACGAAATCCGAAATGGTCTTTTTGTGTCGGTATATGCACGGACGGAGCTGCTGCCATGACTGGACGGCTTTCTGGTTTCACTACTCAAGTCAAGGAGGTCGCTTCTGAATGTGAGTCTATTCACTGTGTCATCCGTGGAGAAATGCTGGCTAGCCGAAAAATGTCACCTGAACTAAACTATGTTTTGCAGGATGTGATTAATTATCAACCACATTAAAGTACATGCCCTTAACTCACGTCTGTTTGTGCAGGTCTGTGAGGAGATGGACACAGAGCACACACGTCTTCTCTTATAGACAGAAGTGAGATGGCTTTCTCAAGAGTTTTTGAGTTACGAGAGCTGCTCCAGAGATTTCTTTTAGAAAAACAGTCACAACTGGCAGCACATTTCAGTGACACAGAATGGGTCGCAAAACTTGCTTACTTGTGTAACATATTCAGCCTGCTCAATGAACTCAATCTGTCACTTCGGGGGAGAATGATAACTGTGTTTACTTCCCAACCACAAAAGACCCCCAAATTGAGAAGGAATGAATCCATGACCCATTTGTGAATAAGCCAGGTGAATCGACTTTGTATGTGCTAGAAGAGGATTAACTGGTTGAGATCACAAATGATGGTGGCCTTAAAAGTATGTTTGAGAGAATTTCAAATCTCCATATGTTCAGGATTAAAGTTAAGGTGGAATATCCTGAGATTGCCATAAAAGCACTGAAAAGCCTGCTTCCATTTCCAACATCCTGTCTTTGTGAAGCAGGGTTTTCTGCAGTGACAGCAACCAAAACAAGATAACGGAGTAAAGTGGACATAAGCAACACACTTCCGGTGTCACTGTCTCCCATCACCCCCAGATGGGACCATCTAGTTGCAAGAAAACAAGCGCAGGCCTCCCACTGATTCTGCATTAGGGTGAGTTGTATAATTATTTCATTATATATTACAATATAATAATAGAAATAAAGTGCACAATAAATGTAAGGTGCTTAAATCATCCCAAAACCATACCCCTCCCCCAGCCCAGTCCGTGGAAAAATTGTCTTCCATGAAAGTGGTCCCTGGTGCTAAAAATGTTGGGGACTGCTGCTTTATATCATTTGAGAGGAGTGTAAGAAAGTATTTAAGAGTGTGGGCTCTGGAATCAGATTTGAGTTCCAATCCTTGCTCTGCTTCTGTGAGCTGAGCAATATTTGATAAATTATCAATCCTTTCTAAGCCATGCTTTCCTAATTATAAAATACGGGAAGTAAGTGTACCTATTTTATAGGATTGTCTGGAAGACTAAGTGAGATATAATGCATATATACTGCTACATATAATGCATATATACTGTTATATATACTGCATATATTTCGAACAGTGCCTGGCATATAGCAAGAATTTAATACATGTTAGTTACGGGTACGTCTTGGATGCATTACAGAAAGAACCAGCAAATAGAACAAGTGGTAATGTGAGGAGATCAAGGTTCAGATAGGGTCTGTGATTTACTGAAGGTCACACACCCCCAAAAAGTAAGCTTCCACGTGTCCAGTGAAGATCTTATTTTTGTTGTTGTTTTGTTTTTATAATTTTTATTTCAAAATATTAGGGGTACAAGTGTTCTTGTTACATGGATGAATTGTATAATGCTGAAGTTGAGGCTTTTAGTGCACCTGTCACCAGACCATTACAGATCTTTTACTGTTAAAATACTCCCTCCTTTTCTGCAGTCACACCTCTTCAACTCCCTCATATTGACTAGGTCCATCTAGAGATGATCCCTTCATGTCCCAATGTGTTTCCAGTTCTTGGCTTTTGTCAGAATATTTTTATCTTGGTTCTGAGTCTGTCAGAGCCCTTTCCTTTCTTCATGGATCCTCCAGCCCTGCATTACTCAGACTGAAAGTTGTTAGCATGGGTGACAGCAATCTATTCTCAAAAAAGGAAGACAGACAGAAGAATTAGATGTTAAAGCTAAATTTTTCACATTGGTTGATCTTTTTTTATTCTCCTGTGGTTCCATTAGCCTATCATTAACTCATATTTAATGTATCACTGAATTACTTTTATGAAGCTGTTCCATTCTGTTTAAACTTTCTTCCTGTTTTTCCCTGAGATTATAAAATGAAATTAAGGTTTTTCTTAGGAACTAAGAAAGGAGTTTGAGAAATCCTCTGAGCTATTCTAAAAATAGGAAGAATGCAATTTAACATTTTGAACATTTTGAACATAGTAATTCCAGAATTTGGCTTTCTACGACTAGCTATTAAATTACATTCAAACCATCAAGTGTTTATTGAATGTATTCTGCATATAGGGTACTGTGTAAGACTATAAGGTGATGTTTCCAAATCTTTCCTTAGCTTCCTCAATTATGCCTTCACTGGGTTTTCTGAGACTTTAGGAGGTTGGGGTGAAGTGATCTTAAAGCTGCGATTGTGGATGTTTTATCAATATTGTTACTATTCAGTTTATTTCTTATGTAAGAGCAGCCTTGCTTTCTCCATAAAAAAGGTGAGTGGGGGGAGGTAGCTGTCTCTGAGGCTTTAAGATTGTTTTTGTGAGTCTTTTCCTGTTTAAACTGTCGTTGTTTTGCATGTGTGTGTAGTTCCTTATCTTTGCCTACTTGTCTTCCTCTTTTTAGTGTATTTTGTGTGTGTTTTTATTTCCGTATTCCTCTTACCAGAAGTAGGATTTTGTCGAGTTAGCCTCAGGCTGGTAGAGGATTGATATTAAAGAATTGGAAAACATGCTTCCTGTCATTAAGAGGTTTAGGCTCTACAGTAGGGAGAAACAAATATAAATGTGTAAAATGTAGATAAATGTGTAAAATGTAGAGATAAATAACATTTCAATAAGTTTAGTATATCAATATTCAACACAATATTTCGGCATTCTGAGGACACAGAAACTCACTATGCTAGGTTAAGATGTTACAGTACCAGCAGAATTTGAGCTAGATCTTGAAGCATGGGTAGGATCTAGATAACTTAAGGATATAGAATTCCTGGAAAAAGTATAATAGTAACCCTTTTTGTAGTTGTATTGTGGGAAAAATATTTTACTGGCTAAACTAACACATTTTACCCATTAAAATATTGATGTGTCTATAAAATACAGCAAGTAATTCACATGTTCAAACTTTCCCTCAGTATCTATAGCCTATGCAGAAATAATAAAAGAATGTATTATGATACTTTATAAAAATTAAGTATTTACTTTTGTATACTTAAGAAATGTTTGTGAGGCCGGGTGCGGTGGCTCACGCCTGTAATCCTAGCACTCTGGGAAGCTGAGGTGGGTGGATTGCTCGAGGTCAGGAGTTCGAGACCAGCCTCAGCAAGAGCGAGACCCCGTCTCTACTAAAAAAAAAAATAGAAAGAAATTATCTGGCCAACTAAAATATATATATAGAAAAAAAATAGCCGGGCATGGTGGTGCATGCCTGTAGTCTCAGCTACTCGGGAGGCTGAGGCAGTAGGATCGCTTAAGCCCAGGAGTCTGAGGTTGCTGTGAGGTAGGCTGACGCCACGGCGCTCACTCTAGTCCGGACAACACAGCGAGACTCTGTCTCAAAAAAAAAAAAAAAAGAAATGTTTGTGAAATCATATACAGTGGTCCCTAGGTATATGCGGGGTTGGGGGGAGATTGTCCTCCCACATACCAAAATCTGGGCATACTCAAATCCCGCAGTCAACCCTCTGCATATGCAAGTTTCTCAGTCTGAGTTTGAAATCCAAGTTTAAGTGGACCCTCGAAATTCAAACCTATATTGTTAAAGGGTTAACTGTATTTGCTTTTATTTCCCAGTTAATGGTTTCAGTATTTTTGATGATATGAAGTTAGTTTCTAAGAACAAAACTCTTTCATATGAAACTTCTCCTGTGGGAAGTAAGAATTTGTCCTATTCTTGTCATCTTTGTCCAGGAACCAGTTAGATGTTAAATGAAATGATCCTGTCCTACTTTGCTGACACATAGGAGATTATTGCAGTTGCAGAGGAGAGGTCATGAGACACTAATGGAGAATAATGGCAGGGCAAACAGCCAGGAAATGGATGTGAAGGGTGATTTACAAGGCAGGATTTGTAAGCTGGTTGACTCTTATCCTTTCCTTCCATTTTAATCAATGATTCTGAGATTTTGAGCCTGCATGATTGAAAAGATTGTGCAATTAACAAGGATAGAGAATACAGCTATGTGAGTTACGTCTTGGTTACATATTTAATTTGAAGTTCTGACAGCACGTCCAGGTATATGGGTCTAGGCAGACGTTAGAAATAGGGGATTGAAATTTTTGGGAGAGATCAGGTTTGAGGGTAAAATCTAGGAGTTCATATGGAGGTAATAATTTATGTTGCCAGGGGAAGAAGGAACTTCTAAGGAAAATTCAGTTCAATCTCAATTATGGTTAACAGCAGAAATTTAAGTTATTATTATGTTAAAGCATTTTTCTGTTTGGAGACTGGAGTTATGTCCTGAATGATTTTTTTGCAATTTTCTTAATTTTTGGACTTGCTGCTAGATGGCAGTAGTAAGTAATGCCAAGGGCAAGGAAGGCAAGTATTAGACTTAAGCTATCAAACTGTTTTAATTCATACGTTTAGTAAAGTTACAATTGACTATACATTATTTTCAATCCTTTTTATTCATTATATCAAATCTATGAAATAATAATATCTGGCTCTTATAGGATAGTTCAAGAATTATGTCTTGTTTTTTTGTGATATCAGGGTCATTTACCATGTTCAGAAGAGAGGAAATGAGTTTAGAACTTACTAGATTCTGATCTTCCCACAGTGGTTAAAAGAGCTGGTCTTACTATATCTTTACATGAGTGTTATACAACCTATAAATATTTAAGGGTTTTACCACTTTTTTGAATTCTACTTCAACATATTCCTTTTGGATATTCTAATTTGGGGTATTAAATAGTAAATCTATGTCAAAATATAAAAGAAAGTGTCACTGGCTGTCAATATTTATAAAATATTGCCTTATGGTATGAGAGATATGTTGACATAATTATAAGCTGTCCAGTGTCGGTCTCACTGTGGCTTAATCTTGTTTCAACCACTGATTAATAATGGAAATTTAAAGAATCATTAGTATGTTAAAGCATCCTTTTCTGCTTCGTGGCTTAGGGTAGCGTTTTGGGGGGAACATTCATATTACGAATTCAACTTAGAAGTATCTAGTCCATATATTCACATTTATTTATATATAAAAGAGGTAGAAATTATATTTAATACTAATTTATTCTTGCAGGTTATTGTTTGACACTATATATTGCATTTCTTTGAAATTCTCTATGCTTGTATTTGAGTGTTATTTTGTGTCAGTAACCATTTTGAGCACTTAACATGTGGTGATTAATGTACTTCTAATAAAACTCTAAAATGCTGATATTGCTATGCCCTATTTAAAGAGTAGGAAAGCAAGACACACAGCTGGTAAAGCCAGGATTTGAACCCTGGCAATCTGGCTGTACACTCATTCTCTCAACTGCTGTACAGTACCTATCTCTCTAAGCCTTGGTTCCCTCATCTAAAAATTTATATTAAAAAGACTACCTTTTAGAATTATTGGGAGGGTTCAGTGAAGCAATGCATGTGAAGAGGCTGCTACAGTGACCTAGAATACTCATGATCAGTTAATATTAGCTGCTTTTTGGCTACTTTTCTGGTTTTCTTCCATTTCTTTTTGCCTTGTATCCATTATGGTTTTGTGTTTTTTTCTTCCTCTGCCCATTCCTTAAACAGTGGTGTTCCAGGGTTCTATTCTTGGGCTGCTGTTTGCTGTCATTCTGTGTCATTCCCCTTCAGCAAGCATGTCCACTTTCTTAGTTTTTAACTACTGCCTGCTTCCTATAGTCTGATAACAGAATCCCGTACTTTCCCCCTGAGTTATAGATGATATGTCTAAATATTTGCTGCACATTTGCCCTTGGCCACCACCACCACTCCCTCAGGCTTAGTATGAGTAAAACTGCGGGCATTTCTTTGTTTCCCCTCTTTTTTCTTGATTTTTGGATTCACTTTCTCCTCCTCCTTTTTTCTCTTCCCCCTCACTTCCAAATCCACTTGGTGCCAAGTTTCATTAGTTTTATCTCCTGAATATTTCTCAACTTTGCCTTTTTTCTTCCACCCTCTTCAGTTTCATCATCTTTTTTTTAAGTTTTATTTTTAATCGATACATAATAATTGTACATATTCATAGGATACAGTGTGATGTTTCAATATACGTACATATACAGACAGTGGCTCATGCCTATAATCCCAGGGTTTTGGGAGGCCGAGGTGGGAGGATTACTTGAGGCCAGGAGTGTTATGTTATGTTACGTTTTGTCACATTATTGTAAGACAGAATCTCACTGTATTGCCCGGGCTAGAGCACCGTGGTATCAACCTAGCTCACAGCAACCTCTAACTCCTGGGCTCAAGCGATCCTCCTGTCTCAGCCTCCCGAGTAGCTGGGACTACAGGTGTGTACCACAGGCTGGTCTCAAACTCCTGAGCTCAAGCAGTCCTCCTGCCTTGGCCTCCCAGAGTGCTAGGCTTGAGGCATTGCACTCAGCCTAGTTTTTGCTTTAGATAGTCAATTATCTTTTAAGGAAAGTTTTAGAAGAGAAAGGTCATATATTTACCCTCATTTTTACCATTTCCAGTGCTCTTTATTTCTTGCATCAATCCATATTTCAGTCTAATATCATACTCCTTCTACCTGAATGACTCTATTTAACATTTCTTGTTTTGCAGTTCTGCTGATAATGAATCTTCTCAGCTTTTGTTTCATAGTCTTTTTTGAAAGACATTTTTGTTGGGTACAGAGCTTTGTGTTGACAGGTTTTTCTTTCCTTTCAATGCTTTAAAGTGTCATTCTTTTGTTCTCTGACTTGCATAGTTTTTGATGAGAAGTCTGTAGTAATTCTTATCTTTGCTCCCGTGATACTTCTTTTTTTCTCTGACTGCCTTCAAGATTTTCTCTTTATTTTTGGTTTTCAGCATTTTGACAGTGCATGTAGGTAGGTGTGTGTGTGTGTGTGTGTGTGTGTGGTGTGTGTGTGTGTGTGTGTGTGTGTTTATCCTGAGCTACTTGGATCTGTGGTTTGTTGTCTTTTACTCATTTTGGAAAATTCTTGGCTATTATCTCTTAAATATTTCTTCAGCCCTTTCTTGGTACTAAGTTACATGTATGTTACACTGTTTGATATTGTCCCTCAGCTCTGTGGTGGATTTTGTGCTCCTCTCCACTTGCTTTTCTTGTAACATTTCAGTTTGGATAATTTTTGTTTCCCTATCTTCAAGTTTACTGATTCTTCCCCCAGCCATTTTGAGTCAACTGATAAGCCCTTTGAAAGAATTCTTCATCTCTTATATATTTTTTTATTACTAACAATTCCATTTGACTTTTTCTTGCAGTTTCTTTCTGCTGAAATCTTCCATCTACTTGATCTTTTGATCATAGGTGTTTTTTATTTAAATTAGAAAACATGAGGCATTACTGATGGGACAAAATTCACCATTTAAAAGTGTACAACTACATGGTTTTTAGTATATTCACAGTGTTGTACAACCATCACCACTATCTACTTTTTTCTTTTTCTTTCTTTTTTTTTCAAACTCTGTGGTCAATGGATTTCTTTTTTCTTTTTTTTTTTTTTAGAACTCTGTGTATCACCACTATCTAATTCCAGAACCTTTGCATTGCCCCCCAAAAGATACCCCATACCTATTAGCAGTCGCTCCCAGTTTCCCTCTTCTCCTAGTCCCTGGCAATCATTAATCTACTTTCTGTCTGTAGAAATTTCCTTATTCTGGATATTTCCTGTAAGTGGAATCATACAATATGCGGTCTTTTGTATCTGGCTTCTTTCACATAGCATAATGTTTTCAAGATTCATCCATGTTGAAGCATGTATCAGTACTTCATTTTTTTTAGTGGTCAGAAAATATTCTAATGTATGGATACATATGCCACATTTTGTTCATTCATTGGTTGATGGGCATTTGTGTTGTTTCTACTTTTTGGCTATTATGAATAAGGCTACTATGAACATTCATGTTCAAATTTTTACATGAACATATGTGTAACTTTATGAGAAACTGCCAAACTGTTTTCCACAGCGGCTGCAACATTTCACATGCCCACCAGCAGAGTATAAGGGTTCTGATTTCTTCGCATTCTTTTTTAAAAATTTTATTTTCTTTAATTGATGAATACAAGTTGTATATATTTATGATGTACAGCAGGATATTTTGATATATGTATACATTATAGAATGGCTTAATCAAGCCAATTAACATATTCACTACCTCACATACTTTTGTGTGTGTGTGTGTGGTGAAAACACTTAAATTCTACCCTCTTAGCAATTTTCAAGTGCTATACAGTATGTTGTTATTAACTACAGTCATCATGGTATACAACAGCACTCTTGAATTTATTTTTCCTGTCCAGCTGAAATTTTATATCCTTTCATCAGCATCTCCCTACTTCCCCCTCCTCTCTGGTCCTGGTAACCACTGTTCTCCTTTTTGCTTCTATATGGGTTTAACTTTTAAAATTGCACATATAGATATATATGTGGGAAAAAATATATATATATACACACACACGCACACGCATACATAAAATATGTGTATACATATACATGAGATCATGTGCTATTTGTCTTTTTTATTTTTTTATTATTTTTAGAGACAGGGTCTCACTCTTGCTCAGGCTGGTACTGAACTCCTGAGCTCAAGACATCCTCCTGCCTTGGCCTCCCAGAGTGCTAGGATTACAGTCATGAACCACTGCACCTGGCCTGGTATTTGGCTTTTTGTCCCTGGTTTATTTCACTTACTATAATGTCCTCCAAATTTATTTCTATTTCACAAATGACAGGATTTCCTTCTTTTTTAAGGCTGAATAGTATTCTATTGTGTATATATACACCACATTTTCTTTATCCATTTGTCAGGTGGTGGACACTTAGGTTGATTCCATATCTTGGCTATTGTGAATAGTGCTGCAATGAACATGGGAGTGCAGATATCTCTTCAACATATTGATTTCATTTCCTTTGGATATATACACAGCAGTGAAATTGCTGGATCATATGGTAGTTCTGTTTTTAATTTTTTGAGGAACCTCCATACTGTTTTCCGTAATGGCTGTAATACAGTTTCTTCAGATTCTTGCCAACACTTGTTTTCTGTTTTGGGGGGTTTTTAAAAATAGCCAATTAGAGTCCATTGTCTGAGTGATCTCTGGGTCTGTTCTGTTTATTGCCTCCTTTCTTGACAATTTGTTGGTGTTTTCTTACGTCTATCTGTCTCAGATTGAATTCTGGACATCATGTGTAGAAGAAAAGTAGAGACTGAAGTAAATAGTATTTACCCTTGGAAATGGACACCTGTGCTTCTGTCATACTGGGAGTGTTGAGGGTTGAATAGTCTTATCTGGTTTGGATCTGTTGTTGCTATAGTTACCTTAGTATACCACAGACTTCAGATTCCTTCAGCTGTGATCTGTTCCTATCTTGTGCTTAGCATCGCGTCTGGGATGCTGGGAGGTTTTTCTCATTGTCCATGCTCCACTCTCAGTTTCAGCTGGCCGTTTTCTCTCCATCCTCTGCATCCTCCAGCAGCCAACTATTGGTGCTCTTTACTTAGTGTGAGACTTGGTAGAAACAGAGTCATTCTCCTGCTCAATTTTTGTGTTTGTTTGTTTTGGTTTTTGTACATATATATATATATATATATATATATAGAAAATCTTTATTCTGTGCCTACATTTGATTGATTGTTAACTTGGCTGGCTAAATAATTCAAGGTTAGAGATAATTTTGATCCAGAATTTTGAAAGCATTATTCCATTTTTTTCCCTCACTCTCTTGCCCAGGCTGGAGTGCAGTGATGCCATCCTGGCTCACTGTAACTTTGAACTCCTGGTCTTGAGCAATCCTCTTGGCTCAGCCTCCTGACTAGGACTACAGGCATGTTATCATGGCAAACAGCTAATTTTTGAGGGTGGGGTTGGGGGATGGAGACAAGGTCTCACTATATTGCCCAGGCTGATCTCAAACTCCTGGTCTCAAGTGATCCTCTTGTCTTGGCCTCCCAAAGTGCTGAGGCATGAGCCATTGTGCCCAGATGATTCTTCAGATTTTTTACGTGACCTCTTTTCTCCATGGACACTTTCAGAATCTTTCCTTTATCTCCAGCATTCCGAAATTTCAAGATATATGTGCCTTGATTGTGGGTCTTTTTTGGTATCCTTTTTGCTGGTCATTCAGTTTTTTCTGTTCTAATTTATTTGTTCTCTCTTTCTAGACTTTTCATTTTTAGGATATTTGACTTCCTAGACTGATGAGTCCTCTTTTTTTCTTTCTTTTTTTTTTTTATTTTTTATTTTTTTAGAGACAGGGTCTTGTGCTGTCATCTAGGCTGGAGTGCAGTGGCACAATCACAGCTCACTGCAGCCTCAAATTCCTGGACTCAAGCAATCCTCCTGCCTAAACTTCCCAAATAGCCAGGACTACAGGCATGTGCCATGATATCTGGCTAGTTTTCTTATTTTTTCTAGAGACAAGGTCCTGCTATGTTGCCCAGGCTGGTCTTGAACTCCTGGCTTCAAGTGATCCTCCCCTCCTCAGCCTTCCAAAGTGCTGGAATTACAGGAGTGAGCCACTGTGCCTGGCTTGGTTTTCTTTTCTTTTTTTATTTTCTTTCTCTTTCTTTTCCACTTTAGTTGGGATTATTCTTTAACTGTATCTTTTTTTTTTTTTTTTTTTTTTGAGACAGAGTCTCACTTTGTTGCCCGGGCTAGAGTGAGTGCCGTGGTGTCAGCCTAGCTCACAGCAACCTCAGACTCCTGGGCTTAAGCGATCCTACTGCCTCAGCCTCCCGAGTAGCTGGGACTACAGGCATGAGCCACCATGCCCGGCTAATTTTTTTGTATATATATTTTTAGTTGGCCAGATAATTTCTTTCTATTTTTAGTAGAGACGGGGTCTCACTCTTGCTCAGGCTGGTCTCGAACTCCTGACCTCGAGCGATCCACCCGCCTCGGCCTCCCAGAGCTAGGATTACAGGCGTGAGCCACCGCGCCCGGCCTTAACTGTATCTTTTGGTTCTTGTATAGAGCCTGTATATCTGCTATCTTATTTTTAACTTCCAAGAGCTCTTTCTTGTCCTCTGAATGTTTTTCTTCTTTGTTAAAGTACACCTAAAAATATGGAATGCTTCACAAATTGGCATGGTCATTCTTGTGCAGAGGCCATGCTAATCCTCTCTGTATCATCCGAATTTTAGTGTATACAATGCTGAAGTGAGCACCATGATGGTTTTTTATTTTCAAATGTATGCACCTGTGCATAGTCATCACCCAGATTGTTCCTTTGTTCTCTTTTCTGGTTTATACCTCCCCAAAAGATACCTAGTATTCTAACTTCTATCATTATAGATTCGTTTTGCCTGTTCCTAAACTTTAGAGAAATGAAATCATATAGTACTCTGAAGTTTGACACAAATGAGTACTATATGATTTCATTTCTACAAAGTGTAAGAATTTTGTCAGGCTTCTTTCACTAAACGGTCCTGAGATTTATCCATGTTGTTACATATACAGTAGTATGTTTTTTAGTGCTGTGTAGAATTCCATTGTATTAACCCCAAATTATCAACAAAACCTACTTAAACAACTGGATAATTATCTAATTGTCCAATTAATCATCTTATAATTATTTTAAAAGTTTCTAATTTTCCTAAAAGTAATATGCCAACAGTATGTTTGCCTTGTTGCTTAGGCCAGAAACCTAGGAATCATTTTTGATTCCTCTTATACTCACCCCACTTGCAGTCTTATCAGAAAATTCTGTTTATTCCTCTTTAATTTTTATGACCTGAGTCCAGCCGCTTCTCCTTGCCATCATATTTCTTTCCCAGAAGTTTGCACAAACCCCTAAACTATTTTCACTCTTGCTGTGAAGCCTGCTCTCCAGGCAGCAGCCAGAGGAGTCCATTGACAGTGTCTTCTTACCTGCTCTCAACCCACAGTGACCTTCTTTCTCACTTGACAGTAAAATCCAGAGTTCTTACCATGGCCTGCAGAGCTCTCATCTGGCTCCAGCAACCTCTTTCATTCATTTCCTGCACCACTCTTCCTTTCTCTGACTCAACTTTAGCTGCACTTGTCTACTTGCTGGTTTTCTCTGCTGACGGGGGTCTTGCCCCATGTAATCCAATACTTTGCTCCCTCATTTCCTTCTGGTCTCAGCTCAGTTGTCACCACCTCATAGGAGAGGCTTTCCTTTAATGGTTGGCTCTATTAAATAAAAGGCCTCTCCTGCCTCATTTTTCTTTCGTTATACTATATTATTTTTTATAACAGTCATCACTGGCTATTTTTATTATTATAATTATCTGTGTACCCATTTATCCTCCCTCTGTCCTCCATGAGGGCAGGGACTTTGTCTATGTTCTTTGCTGAATCCAGTATGTTCTAGGCCTGCCTGTCATGTCATAACCCTTCAGGAATTGTTTCTGAATTCTTGAATAGGGTAATTCTTTAGAACTTTTGAGTAGATTTAATGTTGTTAGAGCCTATCAGTTTCTAACTATAACATACATAATATTCAAGTAGCTGGCTCATTGATAATGTTAACATCATTTTATAATAGGACATGGTTCTTTTTATTTTTCCTGGTTTTCTTTTTTTTTTTTTTTTTGCAGTTATTAAAGATAGCATTTGCTTATTTCTTCTAAGTGTCTTTTCAGAATTAGAAAAAGAAGAAATAGTAAACATATAGTACCAATTCAAGAATTGGATTATTTCACATTGCTTCTAACTGTTCCAAATTAAGACATCTGGTGACTGGGGAAGTTTGGTTTCTCTGTTTGGTTAACCAGCTGGTTGTTCTGGAAAGGAAAAAGGCAGTTAATTGTTCTTGTTGAAAGAAGCTGGGCATTTATAGACTTACAATAAAGAGTGACTTTTGGATGGGAGATTTTCTTGAGAAACTGGACCTCTCAGGATGTTATTGAGGAAAACATCTTTGCTTTTTAAAAAGGTGTTTTGAATGTGATATCTGAAATTTGCAGTATAATCTTACACTGCATGAGAAAGTGCGTGTCATTCCCTCCCACCCCTCCCCCTTTTCCTTGGTAACAGATTCCTGCACTTTAAAAATTGTGCTTTTCCTAAGAATTTTAGTGTATTTAATGCATGAGATGCCATATGTTGCTGTAACCAGTATCTTGAACATTCATGTGAATAAGAATAGCATCTTCAGACTTGCTAAGCAGGATTAATTTACAAAGACACTAAGTCTCAGTCATTAATGAATATGAAATTTAAAATTATATTGGAGTTGTAGCAGATGTCAGTTTAGCATACCTTCTACTAAATATTCAGCACTTCTTCCCAATTTGAAACAAATGGTTCTTTGACAAATTATTTTAAAGACAATTCTGTGGCTGGTGTAAAACATACAAATTTTTCCAAATTATTGATATAAAAGTTTTCTGGGAAAGATTCTACTGAAGTTTTACCAATGTATGCTTTTTATCCCAAGGTATTGTTTCCTCTAGGACATACTGATAATGTATTATAATACATTTTATATGTTATATATAAACACATGTATAATTATAATGTATGTAATATATACGAGTGTTGCTATTTCACTTTTCATTGCTTTTCTGAAATGTTAAGATTCTTAAGCTTCCTCTGTGCAGTTTTGCTTCAGATAAGCTGACATCAGATACGCTTCATAAATATTAAGCTTCTTTAATGTCCAGTATAGAGCTTTCATGGCTACCATTATATTTTTCAGGTTTGCCAACTGGCCTTGCTACTGGCGCGTGACATTAGACATTAGCAGCTATTGCTTCCAGGTCATCTGCTCATATTCCCTCTTTTAAAAAATTAATATGCTACATGCTTATATAGAGGCAACATAGTATACCCCTATTTTTAAAAGTATATAGAGGCAGGATAGTGTAGGAGTTAATAGCATGGGCTCTGCAACAAGAATACTCAGAATTCAGAAACCAGCTTTACTACATATTAGCTGTGCTCTTCTCATAAGCAAAATGGACATAATAGTACTTATGGGATTGTTATTAAGTTATCGTCATCATTGAAATTTCTGTAATATAGGAAAAAACTAGAAAGAAGACCTCCCCCCTCCACATACACACTCCGGGTATTTTGAAATACATTTTATGAACATTATTCTAGAAACCCTTCCATGCGTATATAAGGATAAAATGGACAGAGGTATGCATTAATAGAAATAATTTTATTAAAGTGGAATAGTAACACCAGGTGTGTTGGCCTCTGCCTGTAATTCCAGCGCTTTTGGAAATAGAGGTGAGAGGGTCGCTTGAGGCTAAGAGTTTGAGACCAGCCTGGGCAACAAAGTGAGACCCTGTTTCTACAAAAAATTTTTTAAAATTAGCTGGGCATGGTGGCACATGCCTGTAGTCCTAGCTACTTTGGAGGCTGAGATGAGAGGATCCCTTGAGCCCAGGAGTTTGAGGTTATACCACTGTACTCCAGAGTGAGACTATATCTCCAAAAAAATAAGGATAATAAAGTGGGATGTATGTTATACATTTTCTCTAAGTAGTATTACATTTAGTTTAACTTGGATTTAATCTACAAAAAAATAAATAAATGACTGAAATTCAGGTTTTTAACATAAAAGATTCTGATTCTTGAAAATTCACTTTGATTTTAACTTTTTAAAAAGATGAATAACATTAAGAGGTTGGAATCATTGTGTTTTGGAGTTTGTTAAAGTACATGTTTCAGAGATGTCCACAGCTTATTGACTGATATAGTCAAATGTAGATTTTCCTGGAGAGCAGGTAGCCTTTCATGTGGTGATTAGAGGACTCAGACTCTTTTTCATTTTATGGCCTTACCATCCTGTAGGCGCGTGGAGTCCTCTGCATCCAATCAGCAGATGGGTGAAGAGAAGGTGGAGAAGACACATCACCTTCACCTGGCCTAAATGTGGCATGCAGCACTTCCACTGGCAAAAACTAGTCACATGCTGGGGCCGAGACAGTCCTTGCTGGAGGACCTGCGCTCTCTTTTCTCTTCTGAGATCACACTTAATGTCCTATACCAATCCCAGGCCCTTAAATCCCAGGTGTATTCCACTCCTGTGGGCTGCTTCTCATTTCCCAAACTTAGCATGGAGACCTTAAAAAAATAGTAAGCCCTAGCAACCCTCTGTGCCTTTACTACACTGCAGTAATAAATAAGAGTATTTACTTTTGAGAGATTTTTTTTTTGAGGTTGTCTACCAACCCCCTCAGTTTGCTTCTTTCTTGATTTGGGATTATTAGTGAGAATTCTTGAGATTTTAATTTTACCTTTCCTCAGTAATGCTTTGGGGAAGGGGATATTGACATAGGGAGATTCTGTTGGGCTCTCCTATGTAATTTCCAGTTTATAGTGAAGGTAGATTAGGGAGGTGACTGGGGCAGAGCTTGTTGGTGGTATTTCTGATTGGCCTGCTAGAGCTTTCTCAGGTCTGGAATTGAGGTTGATTTAAGGGCTTTTCAGCACTGGGACATTCCTAGTGTGTAAGTACCTCAAATCCTTTTCTTTCTGGAGCCTATAATCATCCATGATATGTATCAAGGGGCATTTAAAAAAGAAAAACCTTTTGCGGTCAGGCACAATGGTTCATGCCTGTAATCTCAGCACTTTGGGAGGCCAAGGCGGAAGAATCACTTGAGGCCAGGAGGTTGAGACCAGCTAGAACAACACAGTGAGACACCATCTCTACAAAAAATTAAAAAATTATCTGGGTGCAATGGCACACACCTGTAGTCCCAGCTACTCAGAAGGCTGAGGTAGCAGGATCGCTTGAGCCCAGGAGTTGGAGGAGGCTCCAGTGAGCTATGCCTCCAGCCTGGGTGACAGAACAAGACCATGTCTCTAAATTAAAGAAAGCAAAAAACAAAAAAACTTTTTGGAATAATGTTGGGTTTATAGAAAAGTTAAAGTTGCAAAGATAGTACAAAGTTCTTGTGTACCTTTCACCCAGCTTTCTTAATGTTAACCATGGTACATTTGTCAAAACTAAGAAATTAACATTGGTATAATACTAGTATTAATAACTAAACAACTGAGTTTATTTGGATTTTACCCAGTTTACCACAAATGTCCTTTTTCTGGCTTAGGATCTAATCAAGGACACCACATTGTATTTAGTCACATCTCCTTAGTCTCTACCAATCTGTGACAGTCCCTTAGTCTTTCCTTGTTTTTTATGATCTTAAAACTTTTGAAGAATACTGGCCAGGTATTTTTGTAGAATGTTCTTCAATTTGGGTTTGTCTGATGTTTTCTCATGATTAGTCTGAGGTTCTGGATTTAGGGGAAGAATTGGCACACAGGTGAAATGCCTTTCTCATCACATCATACCAGGAGGCGCATGATAGGAACATGACTTACAACTGATGATGTTACTGTTGATCAGCTGGTCACAGTGATGTCTTCTGGGTTTCTCCACAATGAAGTTACCGTCTTTACCCTTTACATACTTTATTCTTTGAATGCAAGTAACTAAGTCTACCCTATACTCAAGGGGAGGAGAATTAAGCTTCACCTCTTAGGGGGGATATATCTACATATATTACTTGGAATTCTTCTATAAGGAAGATTTGTCCCTTCTCCCTCATTTGTCATTTATTTTTATCAGTATGGATTCATGGATATTAATTTTATTCTTTGGGTTATAATCCACGAGTATTATTACTTTATTGTCCAGATTGTTCTAGATTGGCCAATGGGAGATCATGGTTCTTGTGTCTTTTTTTTTTCCCCCTTTTCTTTAGGCCCTTCATTCTCCAAGGAGCTGAAGGGTCATTATTTTTTTTGAGAGGGGCTGTTGCTATGTCACCCAGGCTAGAGTGCAGTGGCGCGATTGCAGCTCACTGCAGCCTTGAACTCCTGAGTTCAAGCGATCCTCCCACCTCAGCATCATGTGTTGCTGGGATTATAGGCATGAGCCACCTGGCTTCAGGGGCATTTTTAATATGTTAAATCCTAAGCTATTCTGGTTGGCACCTTACTAAAAGATAAGAATCTTGTGGGGGTTCACTGAGAACTTTGACCAGTGAAACTCCATTATTTTTTGAAATGTATTGAAGTTCATATGCTCTTTGAGGAGTATTTTTCATTACAAAATGAAAAATAAAAATCTATAAAAGAAAGCACCAACTTAATTTGGTATGTCTGTAGTTTATTCAAATTTGAGAGTTGTTTGGTTGATATTTGTGTTTATGAAATTTTGCATGTTGATTCATTTTTTTAAAATAGTTAATATAAAAGTAACTAAGACTGCTTAAGTTTCTTAACAGCTGTAAGAATTATAGTTTTTAAAACGTGAAATGAGTTTAAATGAATAATACAAATCAAATGAAAGTCAGAAAGAAAGGAAATTAATATTTTTTGCCTATTTATGCCAACAATTGTGCCTTCTAGATACTTCTGCTTTGTGTTCTTGTATCATCCTGTAATTATCTCTGTCCTGGTACCTATCATCCTACATTGTAATTGTTTACTTGCCTGTCTCTCAGCTTCTTGAAGATGGCAAGTGTGTTTTTTGTCCAAATTGTCAGCAGTTAGTATAGTACTTAACCATAGTGGATACTTGGTGTTGAGCGCATCAATTTTTATCCTCATTTTAAAGGTGAGGAAACTGAGGCTTAGAAAGATTAGTAGTGTGTACCAAGATGACTTTACTAGTTTGTGGTAGAAAAAGAGTTTGAAATTAAGGTTTTTGCTTCTTAAACTCCAAATTGATGATCTCTGAAAATATTCATAAGAAGTTAGTAACATTTATTGCCTCCTGGAATAGGAAAGGAGCTTGAGCACAGAAATGTTCCAAGACGTAGTTTTGGAACCTTTTGAATTTTGAACCACGTGACTATGTTAGATATTCAAAAATATAAATATTTTATTAAACATACAGAAACTTACCAGATGGAATTCTATATTAAGCTTTTTAAATATTGTATCATGTGAGTGATTGTTTTTATTTTGTTGATATGTTTAGAATCAGGGATTCTACTATAATTTCTGAGTTTAGATTTTTTTTTTAATTGCTTGGTATATGATTTCAGATTGCATAGATTTTTATAAAAAGTTTTCTGGGAGTTCCTCTGTGTATCTCATTTTTCCTTTTTATTTTTGAACAAAAACAATTAAAAAGGGAGAGAGGGAGAACAGAAGATCAAAGTCCCTCTCTAATATGAATGAAATTTTACTTTTAAAGTATTTTTTCTTAATCTTTATTTGTAGGGACTTTTTAAATTAGGTCAGTACTTGGTGATATACCCAAGATTTTATTTGATTATCTCTAATTAGTTAGAGTGGTTCTGGCTGCATTTACCAAAACTTGGCTGGAAACTGACTTAAATAATCAGGAAATGTTGAATCTCATAAATATGGTATAAAACTTCTTTAAGTCAGTCGACTTGGATCTGCTTTAGAGTTAGGGCTCCAAATCTGGACAGCTTGTAGTTGGGAGGGGAATGCATATACAGATTGGTAAAAATGTAAAGTTTCTGAACCAGTAAATGGTATGGGATTACTGTGATTGGTTTAGGCTAATCAGGACCAGTCCTGGAGATGGAGTCAAGAGCTAAAACCATATTGATGCCACCTGGTGGGTGAGAAGGGAGAATTTGAGGAGTTACATTATTTTGTCCATTTGGATATCTTAATTGTCCTTCAAATAAAATAAGTATAATCGACTTCTCTGCTCCTAATAATAACTTTTAGGGAATATAATTGTGCTGGATAATGGGTACATGGGGATTTCTTTTACTATTCTCTGCTCCATACAAATTCCATAATAAAAAGTTTTTATAGAGAAAAGTGGACCACAAGAAAAATAAAAAGAAAAGGATGACTGCTTATTGTAACTCTTTTCCTGGGTTGGTGCATGTTTTTTACAATCATACTGCTTGCTTGCTTTCTCCTCTATTAATATGTATAGTTAACATGTAATTCTTCTTCTCCAAGCCTAATAAGCACATCCCTTAATTAAAGTTGACAGTAGTACTTTAGTACTTACATAGAAGACCAATAGCTTATTATTAGAATGAAGACAGGTTCACAGGTTTTGAAGTTAACCACTTGAGTTTCAAACTCCCCCAGTATGCTCACTTGAATAGCTACAAGAGCATGGGCAAATTAGTCTCTCTTAGCTTCAATTTCCTTTGTAAAATGATAATAATAACACATCTCATAAGCATAAATGATTAGGATTTAAAAACTGTATATAAGTTTCTAGCAAATAGCCTAGTATTTGTTGAACTCCAGTTATAATTATAGCCACGTACTGCTTAACAATGAGAAATATGGGGTTAGGCCAGCAGTCTCCAACCTTTTTTGGCACCAGGGACCATTTCATGAAAGACAGTTTTTCCACAGACGGGGTGGAGGGATGGTTTCAGGATGATTCAAGCACATTACATTTATCGTGCAGTCACACCTCTCTGCTAATGACAATCTGTATTTGCGGCTGCTCCCCCAGTGCTAGCATCACTGCCTCAGCTCCACCTCAGATCATCAGGCATTAGATTCTCATAAGGAGTGTGCAACCTAGATCCCTTGCATGCGCAGTTTACAGTAGGGTTCAGGCTCTTATGAGAATCTAATGCTGCTGATCTGACAGGAGGCAGAGCTCAGGCGATGATGCAAGTGATGTGGAGCGGCTGTAAATACAGATGAAACTTCACTCACCCAATGCTCACCTCCTCCTGTGCAGCCCAGCTCTAACAGGCTGTGAACTGGTACAGGTCCTTGGGCAGTGGTTGGGGACTGCAGGGTTAGGCAGTTTTGTCATGTGAACATCACGGGATGCACTGTACTTACACAGCTTAGATGGTGTAGCTTATTACACACCTAGGGTATATGGTATAGCTTATTGCTCCTAGGCTACAAACTTGTACATGTCACTGTACTGAACACTGTAGGCAG
This sequence comes from Lemur catta, assembly GCF_020740605.2. NCBI lineage: Eukaryota > Metazoa > Chordata > Mammalia > Primates > Lemuridae > Lemur > Lemur catta. The sequence goes on from NC_059128.1 coordinate 34,335,774, forward strand.
TTGTAATACAATGGTAAATATTTATGTATCTAAACATAAAAATACAGTAAAATTATAATATAAAAAATAAAAAATGGCACACCTGTAGTGTGCACTTAACCATGAATGGAGCTTACAGGACTGGAAGTTGCTCTTGGTGAGTGAGTGAGTTAAATACTGTATACATAGGCTACACTAAACTAATAAAAATTTTTTTTCTCCAATAATTAACCTTCCTTACCAGAACATTTTTGCTTTCTAAACTCTTACTTTTTAAAACTTTTTGGCTTTTTTTGTAATAACACTTAGCTTAAAACACAAATGCATTGTACAGCTGTACAAAAATATTTTTTTCTTTATATCCTTATTCTATAAGCATTTTTCTATTTAAAATTTTTTTTTTAACTTTTTGTTAAAACTAAGACACAAACACATTAGCCTAGGCCTATACAGCGTCAAGATCATCAATATCACTGTCTTTCACTTCCACATCTTGTCCCACTGGAAGGTCTGCAGGGTCAATAACATACATGGAGTTGTCATATCCTATGAGAGCAATGCCTTCTTCTGGAATACCTCCTGAAGGACCTGCCTGAGGCTGTTTTACAATTAACTTTTTTTTTAATAAGCAAAAGAAATACACTCTAAAACAACAATAAAAAGTATAGTGTAGTAAATACATAAACCAGTAACATAGTTCTTTATTACCATTATCAGGTATTATGTATTGTACATAATTGTGCTATACTTTTATTTGATTGGCAGCGTAGAAGGTTTGTTTACACCAGCATCACTATGAACACATGAGTAATGCATTGTGCTATGATGTTATGATGGCTACAATATCACTAGGCCATAGGAATTTTTTTAGCTCCATTAAAATCTTAAGGGACCATCGGTGACCAAAACATTGTTACACAGTGTATGACTGTTTCCTTTTCTTCTCTTTTTTTTTTTTAAATCCCAAACCAAGGAAGAGTGTTTCCTTTTCTTGCTTTATTTAAAGTGCTATTATAAAGAGTGCTTTTTTAAAAAAACTAATTTCCCTGTACAAAGGTCCCCCTGCAAACACACAGGTAAATGGTATATTCTTTTAGCTTTATTCTGTTTCTCCTAGAACTCTTAAGCTTTTATTGCATGACAGTTGAATCATTTATGCATTCATTTATTCAACAACCACTTATAACAAATAAGAAAGAGTCAGGTAATAAGTTCAACAGTAAAATAGGATTTTTCAAAAATTACAGGCCGGGCGCGGTGGCTCACGCCTGTAATCCTAGCTCTGGGAGGCCGAGGCGAGTGGATCGCTCGAGGTCAGGAGTTCGAGACCAGCCTGAGCAAGAGTGAGACCTCGTCTCTACTAAAAATAGAAAGAAATTATCTGGCCAACTAAAAATATATATACAAAAAAATTAGCCGGGCATGGTGGCTCATGCCTGTAGTCCCAGCTACTCGGGAGGCTGAGGCAGTAGGATCGCTTAAGCCCAGGAGTTTGAGGTTGCTGTGAGCTAGGCTGATGCCACGGCACTCACTCTAGCCCGGGTAACAAAGTGAGACTCTGTCTCAAAAAAAAAAAAAAACAAAAAAAAAAACAAAAATTACATAGAGTGAAAAGCACAAATTGCAAAGAAGATAACATATAAATGTGATGTCATTTCTAAAAATTCTTAATCATAGGAGTAAAGTTTTACCTGTGTCTGTAATGTTTGGTTTCTTTAAATAAATGGAAGCAAATATGGCAAAATGTTAACATTTGTTAAATATGGGTGGTATGCATCTGGGTGTCTGTTATACTTTTTTCTACACCTTGTACATTTGAAATATTTCATAATTAAACATTTTTAATTTTTAAGTTAATAAAGTAGATGTGATAGGGAATGGTGAGGGCTACTTTACGTTGGTTAGTGGGGTGGGACTCTGGGGAGTTAACATTGAGACCTGAATAACAGGAAGGAGTTACTCATTGAAAAATGGAGGGAAAGAGTACTACAGGAGGAGAAACAGCTATTGCTATTTAGGTTATTAAGTATGAAATGTCTGGTTTATTTAAGTACTAAATTTGACAGTTGATATCTCTGACATTTCACTTTGACACTTCTTGTTTTATTTTACTTATTTATTTTTTTTTGAGACAGAGTGTCATTTTGTTGCCCTGGCTAGAGTGAGTGCCGTAGCGTCAGCCTAGCTCACAGCAACCTCACACTCCTGGGCTTAAGCAATCCTACTGCCTCAGCCTCCCGAGTAGCTGGGACTACAGGCATGAGCCACCATGCCCGGCTAATTTTTTTTTTTTCTATATATATTTTAGTTGGCCAGATAATTTCTTTCTATTTTTAGTAGAGACGGAGTCTCCCTCTTGCTCAGGCTGGTCTTGAACTCCTGACCTTGAGCGATCCACCTGCCTGGGCCTCCCAAAGTGCTAGGATTACAGGCGTGAGCCACCACGCCTGGCCTCTTGTTTTATCTTTATTGTGAAGGTATATCCTCATCCTTTCAAATGCACAGTTTGGCTTGTGATTATCTTTCAAACTTTTTTTAGAGCAATTTTTGTGAAACCACAGGTAAGTCAAAAATTCATGTTATTTTCAAATATGAGTTCCATCATGGAACCAATGCAGCAAAGACAACTTGAAATATCAGCGAAGTGTTTGGAGAGGATGTGGCTATTGAAGAACGCACAGTACATGGATGGTTTGAGAAGTTCCATTCTGGTGATTTTAATCTTGAAAATGTATCACGTGGACAGCCTGAGACCAAGGTGGATAATGATGAGCTGAGATCTGTAGTGGAAGTGAATCCATCTCAACCTACACATGAATTAGCAGAAAGGTTTGATGTTACTATTCCAACAACATTGGACCATTTGAAATAAATGGGCAAGGTAAAGCTGGATAGATGGGTACCACGTATTTAAATGAGCGTCAGAAGAGAAATAGTCTCTAAGCTTGCCTTTCTTTGCTGTCACGACATAAAGGCGAACCATTTCTATAGCGTATTGTTACATGTGATGAAAAATGGATTATTTTTGACAATCGCAAGTGTTCAGCACAGTGGTTAAACAAAGATGAAGTATCAAAACACAGTCCAAAACCGAATATTCATCCAAAAAAGCTGATGGTGTCTGGTGGTCCAGCACTGGTATTAACCACTACAGCTTCATGAAACCTGGTCAATCGATTACAGCAGATGTCTACAGCAATCAGTTGGATGAAATAAGGATGCAACCAAGATTGGTCAATAGAAACAGGCCAATTCTCTTGCAATACAATGCTTGACCACATGTTGTGCAAACAACACTGCTCAAACTACAGAGGCTGGACTTGGAAACTCTATCATCCACCATATTCATCCAGACCTTGCACCTACTGACTACCACTTCTTCCAGGCTTTGGACCACTTCCTGTGAGGAAAAATATTCAATTCTTAACAAGCTGTGGAAAACGCCTTTTGCAATTTCATCACCACTCGCTCTCCAGACTTTTTTGCTGCTGGCATAAAGAAGCTACCCTTAACATGGCAAAACTGTGTTGATAGTTCAGGGACATACTTTGATTAACTGTACTGCTTTTTGTTTGAGATATAATAAACTAAACTTTGTTTCAAAATTGGACATTTCATACTTAATGACCTAATACAATCCTGAGGCAGGAGCAAGTCTGACATGTTCAAGGAAGGAAGGCCATTTTAGCCAATGTAGTTGGAAAGCCAACAGTTATGCTGTGGTGGTGGCATTACATGGTGGTAGCATTATTATGCTGTTACCACCACAGCATTACTGGTAAATGGTCATTTAATCTCAAAATAATTAAGTTGAAGGAAGCTCATCATTTTTAGAGTTACCTAATTCTTCCACAGAGTTTTCGATGTAGGGTTAATAGCAAAAGGGTACAGAAGCTGGCTTGAAGGGTCTCTCAATGGCTAAGTTAGGACAGTTTGAGTATCAAAAAGAGCAAAACAGTGATGGATAATGATGCAGTTTTTAAGAATGATAATTTCTCAGTGATACTCGAAGAGACAAAGAAAGGAAAAAGCTCTTTATAGAAGAATGCCAGATTAAGGTAGAATGATAGAATTAGAAAATGACTGTTTTGCAGATTCCAGTATAATCGTTCATTTAGGAAAGGATAATAAATGGATGGTGTAATATTTGGATGAAAGGTTGTTGGAGAATAGAATATCATACAATCTCAAAGTATCACTCTATGATTATTTACTAAGTAGAAAGGGAGGAATGTACCTTTAAGATGGAGAGGTCTGGTAGTTACCTCCTTACACAAGTGCTCAAACTTGGCATTATGTGCCTCCCTGATGTGATGCAATGAGAAGTACTCAGCGTCCACCTAAATAGTATTCCTGCCAAAAATGTTAAACTGGAATCTAAGTGTGAGGAAACAATTAGATAAATCCAGAATGTGGGACATCTTATAAGACAACTGGCCTGGAATTTCAAAAAATTCCACGTCATGAAAAACAAAAGGTTGGGGAGGTATGCTTATGCTGAAGTATTTAGGAATAAAGTGCTATTTCATCTGCAACTAATTTTTAAATGGTTCATTTAAAAAAAAAAAAAAAAAACAACCAGGCATGGTGGCTCACACCTGTAATCCTAGCACTTTGGGAGGCTGAGGTGGGAGAGTCACTTGAGCCCAGCCTGAGCAAGAGCAAGACCCCATCTCTACTAAAAGTAGAAAAATTAGCTGGGTGTCATGGCACATGCCTATAGTCCCAGCTACTCGGGAGGCTGAGGCAGGAGGATCACTTGAGCACAGGAGTTTGAGGTTGCCGTGAGCTATAATGACACCACGGTACTCTAGCCTGGGTGACAGAGCAAGACCTGTCTCAAAAACACACAGACACACATGTGTGTGCGTGTGTGTGTGTGTGTGTAAGGAGATAGAAAGTAAATGTAGTAAGTTAACAGTTGGTGAACCTAGGAGGTGAAGGGCTCTGTGTCTGTTCATTGTACTACTATTTTTGCTTTTTAGTGTTTTTTTAAATATTTAAATTTAAAAGTTGGGAGGGGTGCTTATTTCTGTTTTGAACCCAAATCCATCTTTTTAATATTTTTTAGCTCATTGGTTTAATTGTGCTGTTTGGAGCCACTCTGATAGATCCAAATTCTCTCTCATGTGGTGTTAGTGGTATTGGTGGTGGTGATATTGGTAATTTTTACATAACATGTATCGAATATGTACTGTGACATATGCCAGACATCGTGTGGAACACATTACATGGATTATTTTAGTTAATCCTCCTAACACCTCTTGAGTTAGTACTCATTTCTTCTTTTAAAGATGAAAAGACAGATGCTTAAAAAGAAATCACTAACGCAACAGAAAAAACATTTAATCTTAAGAATGCAAATGTGAATTTGTGAGGCAGGCTAGAATATTCATTGATAAAAAGCATGATAGAAAAATTTGTGATAACCTTACTAGACATGCATATTTTTCTGGCCTTGAACATGTTCAACATGTAAGCTACCATGGAGAACCAATCTAGTGTGGTGGTTAAAAGCACAGTTCCTGAAGCCAGAAAGCCTAGGTTCAAATCCCAGTTCCACCGTTTGGAAGATGCTACTGCCCGTGAAGCACTTCTCCAGAATTCTATACTGGGAACCTCTCTCGTGTTAGTTTCCTATTGCTGCTGTAACAAATTACTACAAATTTGGTGGCTTGAAATAACACAAATTTATTATCTTATAGTTCTGGAGGTCAGAAGTCCTAAATGGATGTCACTGGGCTAAAATTAAGGTGTCAGCAGGACTGCATTTGCATTTGGTGACTCTAGAGAATATTTCCTTGCCTTTTCCAGTCTCTAGAGTCCACCCACATTCCTTGGTTTATGACCTCTGTCTTCAAAACCAGCAGTGTCTTATCTCTCTGTGCCTGCCTTCTGAGTAACATCTCCCTGTGATTCTTCTGCCTCCCTCTTCTACTTTTTTGTTAAGAGACAGAGTCTCATTCTGTCGCCCAGGCTGAAGTGCAGTGGTGTGATCATAGCTCACTGCAGCCTCAAACTTCCTGGGCTCAATTGATCCTCCTGCCTCAGCCTTCCAAGTAGCTGGGACTACAGACCCATGCCACCACACCCAGCTATTTTTTTATTTTTTTTTTAGAGACGAGCTGTTGCTACATTGTCCAGGCTGATCTCAAACTCCTGGGCTCAGGTGATCCTCCTGTCTTGGCCTCCCAAAGTGCTGGGATTAGAGGTGTGAACCACTGCACCTGGCCTCCCTCTTCTACATTTAAAGACACTTGTTATTACTTTGGACCTATCCAATGTAATAACAGATAATCTAGAATAATCTCCCTGTTTTAAGGTTAGCCTTAAATTAGACTGATTAGCAACCTTAATTCCATCTGTAACCTCAATTCTCCTTTGCCATGTAACCTAACATATTCACAGATTGCAGGGATTAAGGTGTGGATATCTTTGGGGGACTTTTTTTTTTCTATTAATCTGTATTTAAATTCTGAAGTTGTGTAAAGTAGCTGGGGCCAGGAGAAGACGATTCCAAAGTGGAGATTCTGGCCAATGCTGAGCACTGTGAGTAGGACCAATAATTGAATTTGAGTTAGAAGGAACTACTGAGTGGTATATGTACATGTTTTTTAATTCTCTTACTATTATAAAATATATATAATAAATTTCAGTGTTAAAGAATGAATTAGGCCGGGCGTGGTGTAATCCTAGCACTCCGGGAGGCCGAGGCGGGAGGATCGCTCAAGGTCAGGAGTTTGAGACCAGCCTGAGCAAGAGCAAGACCCTGTCTCTACTAAAAATAGAAATAAATTATCTTGACAATTAAAAATATATATAGAAAAAATTAGCCAGGCATGGTGGCACATGCCTGTAGTCCCAGCTACTTGGGAGGCTGAGGCAGGAGGATCGCTTGAGCCCAGGAGTCTGAGGTTGCTGTGAGCTAGGCTGACGCCACGGCACTCTAGCAACAGAGCGAGACTCTGTCTCAAAAAAAAAAAAAAAAAAGTGAATTAGAAGGTAACTTTTAGTTACGTCTTAGTAAGGAAATGATTAAAATATTAGAATACATTTTATTTCTGTTGTTGTGTGCCAGCCCCCAGAGTAAATTGTTCTTGATTTAATTGTAGTTTTAGAGAAGCTTCAAGTTTAATTTTAATTTTTATGTTTTTTTATTACAGAGTTTAACTACCCTTGGATGCTCCTGTTGAAATGGAGAAGATTGAGGACCAGTTTGCTAATCTGCACATATATAAATGTTCCTCAGGAACTAAAGAGCCCACTTTCCTTCTTGGCATAGACACATCAAAGACTGTTCAAACAGAAAAAGAAAGCTTGGTGGCTGTTTTATGTTCTAATGGATCAATCAGAATATATGATAAAGAAAGGTTAAATGTACTACGAGAATTTAGTGGATATCCTGGACATCTTAATGGAGTCAAATTTGCAAATTCCTGTGACAGTGTATATTCAGCATGCACTGATGGCACTGTAAAATGTTGGGATGTTAGATTAGCCAGTGAAAAACCCATCCAGCTGTTCAAGGGTTACCCTTCCAATGTTTTTATCAGTTTTGATATCAACTGTAATGATCATGTCATATGTGCTGGTACAGAAAAAGTTGATGATGATGCATTGTTGGTATTTTGGGATGCAAGAATGAATTCTCAGGATTTGTCTACTGCTAAAGATCCACTTGGTGCATATTCAGAGACACATAGTGATGATATCACTCAAGTACGTTTCCATCCCAGCAATCCCAACATGGTGGTCTCTGGTTCAACTGATGGCCTAGTAAATGTATTTGATATTAGTGTTGATAACGAAGAGGATGCACTGGTTACAACCTGTAACTCAGTTTCATCAGTAAGCTGTATTGGTTGGTCTGGGAAAGATTATAAACAGATTTACTGCATGACACACGATGAAGGATTTTATTGGTGGGATCTTAATCATCTGGATACTGATGAACCAATTACATGTTTGAACATCCAGGATGTCAGAGAAATAGTTAACATGAAAGAAGGTATTTTGGACTATTTGATTGGTGGCCTATATCATGAAAAGGTGGATAAATTGTTTGTTATTGGAGGAACGAACAAAGGAGGGATTCACTTAATGAACTGCACCACATCAGGATTGATCTATGTGACCAGCCTTCAGGGAGGACATACTGCTACAGTCCGTTCTTTCAGTTGGAATATGCAGGATGATTCTTTGCTGACTGGGGGAGAAGATGCACAGTTGTTACTTTGGAAACCTAGAGCTATAGAGAAGACCTTTACAAAGAAAGACAGCATGAAAATAGCATCCTCTGTGCACCAGCGAGTACGAGTTCACAGTAATGATTCTTATAAGAGAAGGAAAAAGCAGTGATATCACATTGGCAGTTTACTTGGTAGGCTTTATACTTTCAATTGACCGAAATGTTATGTGAAAAAATAAAAAAGATAACCAGTATTGTTTCAAGTAATTATTTTTGTTTAGTACCTATGGTAGCCATGTTTAAAGCTTCATGTAAAAACAAGCCACTTAGCAAACAGTCCTGGAAAAAATGTTGAGAATGGTTTAATTCAGGTCTTCATGTATTCTAAAAATTGTTAAAGCTACTAGTTGAGTATAAAATTAGTGAATTGAAAGTAAAATTACATTCCTCATTTTGAAAACCCATCTGTTGAGTGAGTAAATGTTGGGTTTAAAGAAATAGCTCTGATAAGGACTTTTTAGAAGTATATAGCTGGTAAAACTTAATAAGACAGGTGGTTGACTGTATTTTTTAAATCAATTTTTTACATTTAAGTTATCTTCATTGTCTGTAAAACCATATCAGACTAGATTCTTTATCTGAGAAACTTTTACTTGCTTGATACTCCTAATATTATGTTGGAGTATTTAAATGTAAATATTCTAATGAGTGTAAACAGAATTAAACTTTTTAAGAAATAAAGTGATAGGCAACTATCTAAAATGAGAAAAATATATTTAGTAAATATTTGCATCTATACTTTAATTTCATTGGGTAAATAGTAAGCAAGTGTTTTGCTGATGAAAAGGAAATTATTTTGCTAAATTCATATTAAGACTCAAAGTAAAATACAAAAATGAAAATATAACAGGATTATTTTTATTTCAAAATATTATTTTAATAATGTGTGATAAAATTTTCTTCCATAGTGTTCCGTCCATAAATTTAAACTTGAAATTTTGTTTACTCCTAATTTTCATTTTTGTTTTAAAAAATATTTCTGTAAAGAATTAATAAAAGAAGTTGATCTCTCTAAAGGTTTGATATCTTAACTAAAGATAAAAGTATCTTTTTGTAGATATTAGAAATATTGTCATGAAAAATGTTGCTTAAGAACCTTTAATACTTCTCTTTAAATGTTAATAATGACTTATCCTTAAGATTGACACTGGGGGAAATTTATTTTTCTGTACAACAATGCAGCTTACATTTAGGCTATAATCTAGCCTAATTTACCTCATACTATACAATAGATAAGTCACTATTTAACCTATTCAAAATATATAATTCTCTTGTTTCCCAAGCACTCTATCATCAAATGGAAACAAAATATATATTAATAATTCTTATTTGGAGCTATTCAGCTATTCTTGCTGTTGTCCAAACCATAAATCTGAGGATAATTCTAGATTTCTCTTCCCTTTTCTCCTATCCAGTTACTCACCAAGTCCTATGCCAGTCTGCCTCCTAGAATCTATCAGCTGTCCTTTTGCCTTCACCTCACCACTACTGCCTTAGATAAGACTTTCATTATTTCTCACCTAGAATACAGACTCAATCTCTGATCTCTTTCACCTCATCCTGCTCACTACTTCTAGGTTACCATTGAAAACAGATCTGATGATGCCTTGTGCTGCTTAAAAACTTTGGTACATTTTGATCTCTTGATCAAGGAGCTCTATATAAACATTAAAAATCATGTTTTTCAAGATCTTTAAGATTTGAGACAATGCTATTTGTAGGTGGAAAAACTGGTTTAAAATTTTTGGAGAAATTGTATTCATAAATTAATCAGAAATGGAACAGTAGTTATCAAAACAATAGTTTTTAAAAACTAAAAATAGGCTGAACAAGGAGGATCATCCCTGTAATCATAATACTCTGGGAGACTGGGGTGGGAGGATTGCTTGAGCCCAGGAGTTCTAGACCAGCCTGAGCAAGAGCAAGACCTCGTCTCTACAAAAAATAGAAAAATTAGCTGCCTGTGGTGGAGCGGGCCTGTAGTCCCAGTTACTCAGGAGGCTGAGGCAGAAGGATCGCTTGAGCCCAGGAGTTTGAGGTTGCAGTGAGCTACAATGACACCACTGCACTCTATCCAGGGCAACAGAGTGAGACTGTGTCTCAAAAAGAAAAAAGAAAAAAAAAAAAGAAGTCTTAAAAGTTTCAAAGGGAAAAAACAATCATGTAAGAACAAAATTACATTTGTATTAGACTTCTCATTAGCAAATCTGGTTGAAAAAAGATGGCTTGATGCCTTCAAAGTTCTGAAGACAAATTCCTGCCTATGTGAATTTACACTCTTCAAACTCACGAAGCAAATAGATAATAAATTTTTTGAGCTATCCCTTGTCAAATGAACATTTCCTTGTTGTTTTCTGAAACTCAGGAACCAAACTGATTTAGCTAACAGAATGTCAATTGCTCACCAAACTCATTGGCTAAATCCAGGAAATAAATAGATTTGGATTTCAGGATATATTTGGTTTTCCAGTCTATAATTCTATGACCAAACTGTCTTCATGTGTGAAGTTAACATTTGCAGATGTACAAGATCTCAAACTTTACTCTCCATGCCACCCTTTTCAAAGGAGTATATACTCCACAAAAATTAAGAAAGTAAATCAAAGACGACAAGAAATACCAGAAATTAGGGCCCCAACTAAGCATTGTAGCAAGATCACAGCTTTGCAGCACAACCACAGAGTATCCGAGTATCCAATCCAGATTGGAGCAGGACAGAAGAAAGCAGGAGAGAGATGTACAGGGAGAAAAACGAACTGGTAGGTTACTCATTGCATTTGACTATGTGAAAAATGGTGTAAGTGGATTTAGCTCACCAATTAAAAGAGACTTTCATACAGAATTTTAAGTTCCCCTAAAACAAGAATCAGAGATTAAAAATAAAAGGTTGACAAAAGGTATACTAACCCATAGAATGGGAGAAAATATTTCCAAATTATATATTAGATAAGGAACTTGTATCCAGAACATATAAAGAATTCTTATAGCTCATAAAAAAAAAAAAACAAAAAAAAAAACCTCAATTTTAGAAATGGTCAAAGGATCTGAATAGACATTTCTCCAAAGAAGATATACAAATGACCAATAAGCACATGAAAAGATGCTCAACATCAGAAAATCTGTGACGGTAATGGACAAAAAGGAAAAAAAAAATCATGATTTTCTTAATATGGAAAAACGTACGGAAGGTTTTACACCTATTCATGAAAAACATAAGCACCAGGCTAGCAACAGAATGCTTTTTAAACCTGGTGATGGTTTCTGTAATAAAAAAACTACAGTAAACATTATACTTAGTGGAGAATTGTTAGATTAAATGCATTCCCTTAAAGACCAAGACCTATCATAGTAGTATGATCCTGGTTAATACTATAAGAAAGGAAAACAAATGTAATGTGTAAGGATTGGAAGAGAAGGGAAAAAATAAAACCTTTCCTTTGCAAATGATATCTACGAAAAAAATCTATCAACAAATTATTAAGAGATTCAGCAAGGTTGTCAGTATAAAATCAGCCTCTGAAAATCTACAGCACAACATTTCATAATAGCTACAAAAATGTAAAAGTATCAAGGAATTAACCAAGCATATACAAGGTCTATTTGGAGAAAACTTTAAAATTCTAATGAAGACAGAAAAGAAACATTCCACACTTCCAGTGAGATGACAGTATTATAAAAGTGAACATTCTAAATTTAATCTGAAAAATCAATGTAATCCCAATCAAAATTCCACTTGGATGTTTTGAGGAATTCAAACTTTGAAATTTTTATGGAAGAATAAGGTCTACAAATAACCAAGTAAACTTAGAAAAGAGGGAGGATTTTTCCTACCAGATACTAAAATAGTAGTAAATAAAATAGTAGTAAGAACTGTGCAATGGCCTAAGAACAATGCAAATGAATAGAGAGTTCAGAGACAGACCATGGATATATGGCAATGTAATATTTATAAAGATGACACAGTGAAAAGGGGAGAGTTTTTATTAGATGGTTTTGAGGATACTGGCTCACTAGAATGAAACTAGATCCCTACTGATGTACTTCAGGTATATTAAGACTTAAATGATAAAAGGTTAGAACTATACATTTAACAGAAGAAAGTGCTGGAAAATATCTCTGTGACCTAGAGGTGGAAAATGATTTCTTAAACTTCAAAGTTGACATACAAGGCAGAAACAATAGAAATTTGATTACATAAAAATTAAGCATTTCTGCTTACAAACAATCTAAGGACAAAGTTAATAAATGACAGAATGGTAGAAAATAGTAGAAAAGAGATTTGAAATATCTAAGACCAAAAAGTGAGTAAATGTAGACTATAGAAGAAACTCCCTCGAATCAGTAAAAAAAAAGCAATGCCAATGGAAAGATGAGCAAAGAATATGAAAAGACAAATTTCAGAAGAAACCGATAAGATGGTCAAGCTCCCTAGTAATTGAAGAAATGAAAACTTAAAATAATCACTTTATACTATTTAGAATTTTAAAAATCAGAAAATTGATGCCAAATGTTGGAGGCGTGTGGGCATGTATTAATAGGAACCCTCATGTACTGCTGATGAGAGTGTAGACTGATGCAGCTATTCTAAAGAGCACAAACATACTGAAGTGTTCACGTACCCTCTGACCTAGGAATTGCACTGCTTGGTGTAATCCCACAGACATTTTCATACAGATCCGTTATTGGGCATTCTTTTTGATGTCATGTCATGAGACATCCTGGCTATCTATCCCTGGGAGACAGGATAGATAAAAATGTGGTGATTGTACACAATGAAGTAACAACAGTTACAAGCCACAGACTAGATTTATACTTAGCTATATGGCTTAATCATAAAACTAGTACCCAGTGAAAACAGTAAGAAACAAGGTATGAATGGGGGAAACCATTTATAGTAATTAAAAATATTAAAACTAACAATTCACTTTGTAAGAACCTATACAATTTTATATATTGGTAATACCATAGAATGGTTCCCTGGTGGTATGGGGAAAAGGGAATGGGAGTGGGTATAGAAATAGAAGGGAAGAAATTTAAAAAGAAAAGAAAAAAATCACTTTGAAAGGATGTTACAAGTATGTTGGAGAGTTTGGAAGCTAATAATAGGCCCACAAGAAAACATTCAAGTGAAATGAAGAAGGGTCAATTTTTAACTCTAGGGGGTAAAAAATGAAATGCAATCATAGTATATTAGTGGTGTACTAGGTACAAACTGGTGAACAATATGTAGTCATAATATTGATTTAATCAAAGTTGTTGTAAAACTGTATTGGGAGCATGGGGGCAGGAAAGTGGAAAGGGTTTGCAAATGCTTGGTTTTCCTTTTCCATAGTAGAAAGTCCCTATCTTTCTGTGGATAAATCAAGAAAACATCAGAGTAAGCATATTATTTAGATGCATATACATAAATCACCTGCCAAAACAGCAAGAGTTGAAAACGGTTCTTTCTGTGGAGGAGAAAGGCAGGAGAGAAGGGATGGGTAACTTCTGTTCTTGTTGTTTGGTTTTTGTTATATAACATACTTGTGGTAGAACATCAGTTAGGATACTTTTGAGTGTAAATAAAAGCCCAACTCACATTAAGCAAATAAGGAATGTATTACCTCACGTAAGTTCAGAAGTGGGGCCTTTCCAGTGTTGGTTGTGAGCAAGAATCCAAATTCTTTCCATTTCTCTGCTCTGCCAATCTTCAGCTTGTCAGCTAGCTATCTCCAAATTCCTAAGATGACTATAACAGGGCCAGTGATAACATCCACATTCAACAACATCCAATGGATGAAGGTCTGTTTGTTTGTTTTTTTTTTTGCCTGTGATACTTTTTATTAATGATCACACAGAGACACTTTCTGAGAAGCCTCACAGCAAATGTCATTAGCTAGAATTTTATTATGTGCCCACGCCTACAACAGTCACTAGCCAGAGGAATGTGATCACCTCCGGATTGGCCCAATCAGGATTCACTGCCTTGGGGGCTGGTGATAGCATATTCTCCCCTGACACACAGTGGTTCAGAGGAAGGTACGAAAAGGAGGAAGTTGATGAATAGCTGTTGAATAGATGGTCAACAGTGTCTTCTACAAGTACTACTTGGCTTTTCAATTATGTGTATGTGTTACTTCAAAATATTTTTCATTGGAACATTGCATCAAATAAATGTGAGATGTTTGGCAGGTAACTTGCACTATTTTATTTTTCTTTAATCAGTATATATTAAATCCAGAGTGTATTTGGACTTCATTGGACTGTTGTTTAGAGGTGAGATCTATAACCTAGGTAGCAACATATATTAATGCAGCTCATTTCCAGTGTTTGTATGAATCCTGCAGAGGGGATACCAACATGAGTAGAATACACCTCCTGTCCTGCAAGAGATCATAGCTTACGAGCTAGACACATAAGCACATTTAAATACATAGTAAGCGTCATAAGGGCGAACAAAATGCTGTGTGAAATCTAGATGGTAAAGTGCAATAATATCTATGATTGTCAGAAGCATCATTCTTTTTCTCTTGTGTCATTTTTTCTTTATCTTCTTTTCTATTAAGCCTGCCAGCCAAGTCGTTATACATATAGCTTAGCTCTGCTTTTGGTGTTCAGCACTAAAGAGGCTGTTGATGCTAATTGATTAAAAGGTTTTCATGAGAGTTAGAAGAGGACATTTTCCTATTTGCCTAAACTATAACTTATTTTTAAGAAATCAAGCCCTTTGGCAAAGGTGGGAGGGAATGAAAAGAGAGGTGGGTAGTAATTAAGTTCCTACTCTGTGCAGTCATGCTAGGCTCCTATACAGTTCTTCTGATAACCCCAGGAAATAGGCATAATATTATTTACAAATGAGAAAACTCAATCTTAGAAAGGTAATTTTCTAGGACATACATGAAGATTTGAAATTAGGTGTGAATTTAGAATCTCTGCCTTTGCTTTCACTATAACACAACCAGGTCCATTTCCCTAATGAGGGAAGAAGTAGATAGGATGTTGGGTTTTGATTAATATATGAAATGTATCACAAAACTTGGGAAGCTTGTCAAATGGTAAAACTGATACCCAGGGCTTTCCACTGCACAATATACAGTAACATTAACAAGACATTAGTGACATTAGAAACATGAAAACAGATTACATGTTCTTCTCTAGAGGGTGATGAACATAAAGCCATCCACAGCATATAGAAACCACTGGGTATATCTCCCTTAGGTTCTGGAGTGACATCAGTGGGAATGGCAGAGTAAAGATCTCTGAGAATATGCTTCTTTATTAGAACAATGAGAACACTGGCAAAAATTGTCAAAATTAATTTTTTCAGAACTCTATACATTAACCAAAGCCTTGCACCAATTCCAGGAGTATTTATTCAAGAAAAATGCCTAAATCTTGGTAAGAACAGTAACTTCGTGACAATTTATCTTGTCCTATTCCCATCCCCATCTCTTCAGGTCCACAGTAATCTTGAAAACCAACTATCTAGTGTTACCAAAGCTTGGCACTTGTTCTCGAGGCTGTATCAGAAGAACAAGAACAAATGGTTTGAGGAAAAATAAAGAGACATTTATTCCTTCACCAGCAAAGGAGGAAAAATTGTAGACCTTCTTGTCTCAAAATCCAGATTTCCTACACATAAGTAGAAATACAAAGCTTTTAAAAGGAATGACCTCAGTTCTAGGCTATTGTGCTTGACTATTCTAATTGTCTCATCTCTGCCAAAGAGAAAGCCTCACCTAGGCCACCTGGGGGCTGGTGCAGGCCCGGATGCAAGAACAAAAGGCCTTCTCCCTGCTCCTCCCAACCACTGGCCTGAGGCAGGGATGCAAGTTTTAGTTCTCAAAAGGAGTGGAGGATGTTTTAAAGAGATAGAAAATATTTTTGCCATTTTTCAAGCCACTCCCTCTGTCACACTGGTGTCATGGATACTGAGCAGCCTAGCAGCCGCTGGAGGAGACAAAATGGGTTTTGAGCTCCCTAAAGCACCATTCAACAAGAACTATCATTATTTTATCTCTCTGGCAGTTCCCTGAAGACACCACTCAGAGGGCTTGTCTTTATTTGACCTGATGCAGAATTCAGTGGAAAAAGTCTTTTTCCTAAGGGCATTGGTCAAAACTAATCAGTAGTAATTATTTAACATTACAATTGCCTATGGTAGCAGTAACAGTTGGAGCAAACCAGAAGCTGACCAAAAAACATAAAAGGAAAACCTGGGTATAAGGTGTCCACAGGAGGCTTTGAAAAGCTCTGACGTATTCCAGAATCCACAAGGCCACGAGCATGTGCAATGCAAGGCTGTGCACTTGCCCTGAAAAGATCTGAGAAGTTCCTGAGCCCCCACCTTGGCAGACCTTCAGGCTCTTCACAAGCAGAAAATAAAGGCTGAAGCAGAGCTGTCAAATTCCTAAGTGTTGAAGACAGGCCTTCATATGCACTGAGTCTCTCAGGAAAGGGTAGGAGAGTTACTGTTTCCAGGAATTTGAGGAACTCTGTGTCCAATAATTAATTGACTACTAAGCTAACTGAGCAGAGGCTTCAGTGCCACACGTTAAAAAAAAGATACAGACTTTACAAAATTAATTCAGGTAAGTCACTAAACAAACAAACAGCAGCAACAAAAACAACCAACCCTGAAGAGAGAAAAGAATCCAATTTCAAGCACTGCCATGTTATATTATTTTAAATGCCCAGTTTCCAATAAAAATTCTGAGACATGCAAAAAACAGGAAAGGATGGCTCAGACACAGGGAAAAAGCAGTCAAGAGAAAATAGAAACTGTCCCTGAGGAAGCCTAGGCACTGGATTTACTAGACAAAGACTTTAAATCAGGTATTTAAAATATCTTCAAAGAATTAAAGGAAACCATGTATAAAGAACTAAAGAAAAGAGGCCAGGTGCTGTGACTAATGCCTGTAATCATAGCACTTTGGGATACTGAGGCGGGAGGATTGCTTGAGGCCAGGAGTTCAAGGCCAGCCTGAGCAACATAGTGAGATCCTCCATCTCTCCAAAAATAAGAAAGTTAGCTGGGAGGAGTTTGAGGTTGCAGTAAGCTATGATTGCACTGCTACACTCCAGCCTGGGTGACAGAGTAAGACCCTGTCTCTAAAAAAAAGAACTAAAGAAAAGTATAAGAATGATGTCTCACCAAATAGAGAATGTCAATAAAGAGACAGAAATATATATCTTTCTCTATATAACCAAATAAAAATTCTGGAATTGAGAGTACCACTGAAATGAGAAATTCACTAGAAGGGCTCAATAGTAGATTTGGGCTGACAGAAGAAAAAAATCAATGAACGTCAGGATGGTTTATTTGAGATTATCCAGTGTGAGGAACAGAAAGAAAAAGGAATAAAGAAAAATGAACAGAACCTCTCCATCAAATATACCAATATACAGATAATGGGTGTTCTAGTAGGAGAGAAGAGAGAGGCAGAAAAAGTATTTTAAGAAATAATGACTAAAAATTTCCCATATTTGATGAAAATATTAATCTGCTCATTCAAGAATCTCAACAAACTCCTAGTCAAATAAACTCAAAGAGATCCACAACTAGAATCATCATCATCTACCAACATCTACCTCATCACCAGGAAGAGTAAGAGGATGAAATGACTATGTGGGCAAATAGTAAAATTTCATAAAGATGATGAATTCTGAAAATCTATCATCTTAAAGTCTGCATATATTCAATATAAAGGAGCCCCAACAGAAGTTTGAGAGAGGCTAGGTGTAGTGGTTCACAGCTGTAATCTTAGCATTTTGGGAGGCTAAGGCAGGAGGATTGCTTGAGCCCATGAGTTGGAGACCAGGATGGGCAACATAGTGAGACCTCATCTCTACAAAAAAAGGAAAAATTAGCTGGGTAATGTGGTCTATGCCTATAGTCCCAGCTACTCGGGAGCCTGAGGCAGGAGGATTGCTTGGGTCCAGGAGTTTGAGGTTGCAGCGGGCTGTGATTGCACCACTGCACTCCAGCCTGGGTGACAGAGTGAGACCCTGTCTTTAATACATAAATAAATGAATGACTGAATAAATAAATAAATAAATACAAACAAATGCCAATCTTTTGTGGTAACTCCCTCATAGATATACCCGGAAATAATGCTTTACCAGTTATGTGGGTATCCCTTGATCCGGTTAACCTGGCTGGTTAAGCTGGTTAAGCGGACACCTAGAATTAACCATCACACTTGACAAACTCCTATTTATCCTTCAAGACCCAGATTGATCATTTCGTCCTCTGTGAAACTTTTTCTGATCCCCACATGTGGATTTAATTTTTTTGTTTTAAACAAACAAACAAACAAACAAACAAAACACTAGAGTTCTCTTTTAGTAAAGCTAAAAAAGTCATGGCTCATGTGGATTTTGATTCTGGTCTCAAACATTACAATATTTAATATGCCAATACCACTAAATGACCCCTACCTACCCAAAGCTTCTGGTGCACTTCTCAGGGTAGGCGTATGCCTCCTCCCTTCTCCTGGTCCACACAATCGATCAGTTGAGATAAAAGCCTGTTGGGTTGGGCATTGTGGTAGGTGATGCTGGAGAAAGAGGTTTGGTCTCTGCCCTCAAAGAGCGTGTAATGTGCTAGGTGAGACAGATCCTTAAATAATGTGATAAACAGAGAACGGAAGTAGGAAGTATGTGGAAATAATTCATTCTGTTCTCAGGCACAGGTTGTGATGATGTCTAGACCGCATCTTGATAAAAATAATAGTTTACCCAATGGACTGGGGAAAAAGGAGGAAAGGGTAACAGAGGATATGACGGGCACAAGGGACAACATGTGCAAAGGCGCAGAGGCATAAAATACGTGTTAATTTTAGTCACGAGCATTAGACTCAGGTCTTCCCGAGTTTCTCTGCAAACATGAAAACATTTCTAAGGGTGAGTTACCTCTACAAATGGTGCCTCTCATCTATTATGTCTTGATTTTTTCACTGTTTCAATTCTGAGGATAACATTTCCCTGAGCCTGTTCTTAACACCACTAGGTAATGACTGAAGTTGTTAATATTGCTATTCCTGGAAAAATGTTCCTTAGTGCCAGTTCAAGGCCCCACTGTTGACTCATCCTGCAGTTGTGTACCTTCAGGAGTGCTTCCTTCTAAAAGCTTATTCTTTTTGCTGACATTCAGAGCATTTACAAGATTGCATTGTAAAAATGTTCTGGTTAGTTTTTAGTTACATGTTTCTAGTTAAGGTCAGGTTTGTTGGTTTCCGACTGTCTGTTTTTAGTCCCTGGCCTAGGGGCAACACTGCATTAATCCAGCCTCACTTGGGTTTTTTTTTTCTTTTTTTTCTTTTTTCTTTTAGTTCCGGTAGCCTCCTCGCTGATTAAATTAGACCAATTGTATGAAGTTGCCGTTGGTGCCTTCATTTCTCTTCTCTAGGACAGACTAAAGGCTCCATATTTCCTTAGAGGCTTTATAAATAATATAGCTTGGTCCGGGAGTTGAATAAGATCCTAATGGGATGTTTAACCAAATATTCTTTCCCTGGAGACTCTCAGTGACTTCAACTCTCACAGAGCCCTGAGCCCGGTGTGATTTTACTGTCACTTGGCTGGATAGAACTGCGGCACTCTGCCTGGCAGCTCCTTTTAGACTGGAGCTGGGCATGGTGGCTCACGCCTGTAATCCCAGCACTTTGGGACACCGATGTGGGACGTTTGCTTGAGGCCAGGAGTTCAAGACCAGCCTGGGCAACACAGTGAGACTTTGTCTCAAAAAATAAAATAAAATAAAATAAATTAGCCAGCTATTGAGGAGGCTGCAGTGGGAGAATCCCTTGAGCCTAGGAGTTTGAGGCTGCAGCGAACTATGATTATGCCACTGCACTCCAGCCTAGGGGACAAAGCAGAAGCCTTGTCTCAAGAAAAGAAAGAAAAGGAAGAAAAGAACGAAAGAGTTAGATTGAGTTTTCTACAAGCCCTGAAGGCTGTTCCAGATCTGTAAGCACCTGGAAGTGCTATTTTCTCTCTGCTTCCATTGTTCTTTACTCACACCTCTGCTATTACGTGTATGACATACCATAGATTTTTATTTCCATTTCTGACTGTTCTATCCAGTGTATGTAGCCATCAGCCATTACCATCATTAGCAATGGCCAAAGCCAAAGAATTGAATTATTATAATAAGAAGTGAGTTCCATCTTATGAGTGCTATTTCCTTCACAAGAGCCTGCTTACTTGGCCATGACTGGTAAGGACTGAGTGAGAGTGCTGAACCTCCACATCAATCTGGTCATGCAAATGTACTCATTAGTAGGTGTGTAGCTCCTCCTGGATTAGGATTACTTGGTTTTTTGTTTTTGTTTTTTTTTGGCAGCGGTTTGGTCCTCTTGCTTCTCTTTCTTGCTCCATCTGTTGCAAAGCAGTCAATCACTGACTATGGACTCTAGGTTTGATTCCCTTCCTGGCAGAGCTTTGCTTTGAATGTGTCCCCCCAAAAACCTGTGTTGGAAACTTAAACCCCAGCACAACTGATAGAAAAGGAGACTAAGAGACAGGGCTGGGACTAGAGGCAGGGGCTTGCAGTGTATGCGCAAGTGTTAATGTCTAACTAAGGGGGGTTGATAACCACAGACAAAAACTGGCTTTAACTGTCTTGTCAGCTCTCTAGGTCACCTTATGTGAACTTTGGCTAATTACAATATCATTTTCATTGCGGTTTTAAAATTTCTCTACCCTTGAAATTGCCATGACAGTTCTGAAACAACTATATAAAGTATAAAAATGGGAGGGAACCAAACTGTAGGAATTACTATCTAAATTCTTAGTAAAAACTAACCCTTCAGCCTTGAACATTCCACCTCTCAATTAGTAAAATTTCATAATACCTGCAGCTGCTCTTTTCGAGCCTGCCTGCTTTCTTACTGTTGAGAGAGTGTACTTTCACTTTTGCTTTCAATAAAAGCTGCTTGATTTTGGCTTACATGGTGCATCCTGAAATTCTTTTCTCAGATGATCACCAAGAACCTGAAAATACCTCCACTCGGAGGACAGTAACACAACAGTGTTGGGAGGTGAGGCTGAAGAGAAGGTGTTTAGGTTGTAAGGGCTCTACCCTCATGAACAGATTAATACCAATTATAAAAGGGCTTGAGGCTTTGAGTTTGATTTCTCTCTTGCACATGAGAGTGCGCTCTTGCCCTTCCACCTTCTGCCATGGGATGACACAGCACGAAGGTCCTTAAAAGATGCCAAGCAGATGCTGGCACCATGCCCTTGGAATTCCCAGCCTCCAGAACCAGGAGCCAAATATATATTTTTTTTCTTTATAAACTACCCAGGCTGTGGTATTCTGTTATAGCAACACAAAAGGGACCAAGACAGGCAGTGTTAGAGATAATCCTCACAAACAACTTTATGAGATAGGAACCATTAAGATTCCCATTTTACGTATGCAAAAACAGAGGTTTACAGAAGTAAAGTTGCTTATGACTCCAAAACTGGAGCAAGAAGCAATGGAGGGATGGGAAATAATTGACTCTTTATGATCAGGGACTATCTTCAGGGTTGTGTGTAAGAGACAAAAAATGAAGTGGTTAAGAGGATGGACTTGGATGCCAGACCACCTGGATTTAAGTCCTGGCTGTGTTACTTATTGCCTCTGTGATTTGAGGGGGCAAGTTAAACAACCTTTCTGGGCCTTGGCTTCCTCATCTGAAAAAAAATGGGGAAATTACTAGCCTTACCCTTTCAGTTATTATAAGAATTCAATGAGTCAATATAGATGAAGCACTTAAAATAGTGCTCTCGATATAAGTCCTCAGTAAGTGTTAGCCATCATCACCATCATCATCATCATTGAAACAATGTTTGCCTGGTAGCAGAAGCTAGATAAAATGAGGCCCAGAGGTGTTAGTCACTTACCAGACAATTTTATATGGGCATAATGTTTTTAGTATTCAGACAACTTTCATATTCACTATTTTGCATGATTCCATCACTGCAATATAAGTTACATTCCTTTCCTAGCAAGGCTAGTACCGACAATTATGTTCTTTACATTTTATAAATTCATTCATTCAACACTTTTATTTATTTATTTATTTATTTATTTATTTATTTATTTATTTATTTATTTATGAGACACGGTCTTGTTCTGTTGTGCCAGGCTAGAGTGCAGTGGAGTCATCACAGCTCACTGTAGTCTTGAACTCCTGGCTCAAGCGATCCTCCTTCTGCCTCAGCCTCCAGAGTAGCAGGGACTACAGGTGCATCCCATCATGCCTAGCCAATTTTTATTTTTTGTAGAGATGGGGGTCTCACTATGTTGCCCAGGCTGGCCTCTAACTCCTGGCCTCAAGCAATCCTCCTGCCTCAGCCTCCCAGAGTGCTGGAATTACAGGTGTGGGCCACCGTGCCCAGCCCAACATTATTTATTGAAGACTCTTATGTATCAGGCAGTGCTATGTTCTGAAATTTCAAAGATGAGAACTTATGGTCTCTGCTCTTATGTTAACAAAACTGTCTTTGGGAGTGCATTTTAGGGGACATTTTACTTTCATGCTTTGTTTGAATTTATATGATAAAAATGTATCACTTTTATGGTCAAGGATGAAAAATGGGTGGTGGGAGACGAGTCTGATGGGGAAGCAGGCATGCAAATAAGTAATTATAATATAATTGTCATTATGGAGGTACCTACAAGGGCCAGTGGACATATAGGAGTTCCGGGAGGAAAGTCAGAAGAGACATTGAAGCTAAGACAGGAATGTTGAGTAAAAGTTGCTAAATTAATGAAGAAAGAAGTATGTTGCCATAGAGAAAGCATGAATGAGCATGGTATATCCTGAAAGAACCATCTACCATTCAGTGTTGCTTGGCATGAAGAGAGGGGCAAAAGATAGACACTAAGGCTGGTTAGGTAAGCAGGAGTCAGATAATGAAAAAATGAACTATACAGAGATGTTCAGAATTTGTCCTATAGGTTAGAGCCCCCATGAAGAATTTTATGTTGGGGAGAAATATGATCAGATCTGTATCATTCTGTTGGCAATATGGATGATGGGAACTGGTAAGTCTCTAAAAGGCTAAAGCAGTCAAGGCAACACCAATACCTGAACTCAAGTCTTCTGACTCCAAGTTTACTGGGTTTTCTATTAAGCCATGTTGACTCCTCTATATAACAATATATAGGCAGGGTGTGGTAGCTCACGCCTATGATCACAGCACTTTGGGAGGCCAAGGTGGGATGATTGCTTGAGGCCAAGAGTTCAAGACCAGCCTGGACAATATAACGAGACTTCATCTCTACAAAAACTTTTTAAAATATTAGCCAGGGCCAGGCACTGTGGCTCATGCCTGTAATCCTAGCACTCTGGGAGGCCGAGGTGGGTGGATTGCTCGAGGTCAGGAGTTTGAGACCAGCCTGAGCAAGAGTGAAGACCCCGTCTCTACCAAAAATAGAAAGAAATTATCTGGCCAACTAAAAAAAATATACATATATAAAAAAAATTAGCCAGGCATGGTGGTGCATGCCTGTAGTCCCAGCTACTCGGGAGGCTGAGACAGGAGGATCACTGGAACCCAGGAGTTTAAGGTGCTGTGAGGTAGGCTGACGCCACGGCACTCTAGCCCAGGCAACAAAGCGAGACTCTGTCTCAAAAAAAAAAAAAAAATATATATATATATATATTATCCAGCTGTGGTGATTTGATCTGGTAGTTCCAGCTACTCTGGAGGCTGAAGCGGGAGGATCACCTGAGCCCTAGAGTTGGAAGTTGCAGTAAGCTATAACTGTGCCAGTACATTACAGCCTAGGTGACAGAGCGAGACCCTGACTCTAAAAACAAAACGAAAAGCACAATATATAAAAAGTCCCACTATTTACTGTATTGATTAGCTAGTGTAAATTTAAATTCTTGACCAGGAAAATGAGAAAAGATTTCACATAATCATTAAGCGACCTCACCTCGTCTTTATCTTTTTGGGGGGACATGCCTATTAATAAGATATTTGTCTCTTGATGTCCATCTCTTTATTTGAATGGAAGAGAGTTTACAACCCATTACTTTTTTTCAAACATGTGAGAGCATAATTTCCACTGAACAATTTGCACCAGGGCATATACCCTTAATAAATTCATATGATTTTTGTTTGGTCTAAATTTAATTTTTAATACAGTGTAATCCCATTTCCTTCAGTGCATTTCCTGGGATTATGTATCAAGTTGAAAAGACAGTAACTTTTAGTAGAAGAGCTTCCTTTCTCCATGAGTCAATAACTTTCTGGGCTTTTCTTTCCTAGAGCACAATCCCATTATTCTGGGAGGATCTTATCATTACAATTCCATGGGTTCCAAACTCCCCAAATCCTCATGGTTAATATGATCCTGTGTTACCAGAGCTTTAGTCTGAATTCATCCTAGGGAATGGTATCATCATTCTGGCAAAACTCATGTCATCGAATGCCTCTTTGCCATCTGTGTTCTACTTCCTGCTTAGTGGACAAGAGATACAAAACTATTCTGTCTCTCCCTCACTCCTGGGGCTAAGTTCAATTTTTTAAGCTATGCCCAGCAACATGGTCTTTTATGCATGCACTCATTTATCTATTTCTTTAGAGTGTCTATTATATGCCAGGCACTGTGCTAGTCACTCCGGACACAGTATTGAATAAAACAGGTCCTTCCATTGTGAATCTTCTGCTCTAGTGACCCTGATATTGGGGGAGGGTATTGTTAAAAGTGAAGAACAGCTTGTTAACTGAGACTGGGAGGAAATGGAAGCATCTACAGCTGCCAACTGTGTAATTGATGCATGTTAAGGAACAAGTTTAAACATATTTTAATGGTTATATATGAGCATGATTGCTATTTTCAATTTAATTAGAGGGAAGGCAATATGCCTCCTCTTAACATATTGCAGTAGAGTCCGTGAGAATGGGGCTATTTGTTTAAAAGTTAACATGATTCTTCAAAAAAACTAAAAATAGAATTACCATATGATCCAGCAATTCCACTTCTGAGTATAGACCCAAAAAAACTGAAAGCAGGATCTTGAAGAGACATTTGTACGCCCATGTTCATTGTAGCATTATTCCCAATCGCCAAGTGATGAAAGCAGCCCAAATGTCCATAGACAGCTAAATGGATAAAGAAAATGTGGTATATGCATACAATGGAAATTAGTCTTAAAAAAGGAAATCCTGTCACATGCTATAACATGGATGAAACTTGAGGACATTATGCTGAACGAAATAAGCCAGTTACAGAAGAATGAATCCTATATGGTTCCACTTATGTGAAATTAGATCTAGAGTAGTCAAAATCATGAAACAAAAATAGAATGGTGGTAACCAGGGGTTGTGGGGAGGAGAAAATGGGGAGTTATTTAATGGGTATAGAGTTGCAGTTTTGTAGGATGAAAAAGTTCTAGAGATCAGTCATATGACAATGTGAATTTAGTCGAAATTACTGAATTGCACACTTAAAAATGGTTGTGAGTAAATTTTGTTTTTCACCGCAATTAAACATAAAAATTAAAAAAAAATTTAAAAAGTTAATAGGCTGGGGAGGCTAAGGTAAGAGGATCGCTTGAGGCCAGGAGTTCAAGGCCAGCTTGGGAAAATTAGTGAGACTCCCATCTCTAAAGAATAAAAAATTAACGGCTGGGCACGGTGGCTCATGCCTGTAATCCTAGCACTCTGGGAGGTGGGTGGATTGTTTGAGCTCAGGAGTTTGAGACCAGCCTGAGCAAGAGCAAGACCCTGTCTCTACTAAAAATACAAAGAAATTATATGGACAACTAAAAATATATAGAAAAAATTAGGCGGACATGGTGGCACATGCCTGTAGTCCCAGCTACTCGGGAGGCTGAGGCAGGAGGATCGCTTGAGCCCAGGAGTTTGAGGTTGCTGTGAGCTAGGCTGACGCCACGGCACTCACTCTAGCCCGGGAAACAGAGCGAGACTCTCTTTCAAAAAAAAAAAAAAAATTAACATGGTTAATATGGAAGCAGCTGTGGGTATGGTAGAAAGAGCAGCGAACTGGGGTCAAGTAGGTCAGGGTTGTAGACCTGGCACTGGCAATTCCTAGGTGTGTGATCTCGGGCTTACATTTAACCTCTAAACCTCAGTGTCCTCGCTGGTAACATGGAGACCATGCTACCTACTGCTAAAAGGTTTGCAAAGGTTAAATGAGATAATGAGTGTGCAAGCTGGCGGACACTAAAGCATGATTCAAATGGAAGGCATCTTGATGGTGACGATGATGGATTTCTCTATTACCTGGCTTCACCACTGTCGTGTCTGGCTCTGTCCAGGCACAGTGGCCTGTTGAGGCACCAGCTCCAGCTTCTTCTCCCTTCCATTTGTCTTGCTACCTTCTCTGCTTCGGGGCTGCAGATGTTAAAAGTGGAATGTCTAACCTGTCTGCTGCTCCTTTTACCAGCAACTGTTCTTACTAGATGTCTCCCCAGGCGAGTTCCACTTGTCTCCCTTTTCTTATGTTAGTTAAACTCAGAGGGAGACTGAAGACAGACATGTGGGAACACTAAATAGCAATGCAAGGTGGTGAGGTAACTCCTGGCTAGGACAGCTAGAGTGGCTGGACACCAGCCTGCCTTTGAAGGAAGGAGGAGGTGTGAATAAATAAAGTGAGCGGAAGTGGAAGAAAGTTGGAATTGCTGGTGGGAGGGAACCTCATGAGCAAATATTTGGAGGAAAATAATCAATAACAAAACCTTAGGGGACAAAGAGGACACTAGCCTGCTTGAAATGAACCTGAAACATAATTGTGAGGGGACAGATTGCAGGCTGAGGGCACTAGATTTTAGGCAATGAGGAGTTCGGTCCTTCAAATTTGAGAATATGGGAATGATCTGTTGAATGTGGATTTTAGACCAGAATAATTCACAGGCCTAATGCAATTACAGTAAAATCCCAATGAATTATTCAGGGAAAGTCTACAAAATGATACTGAAATTCACCTAGATGAATCATCAGGTAAAAATAAGAATAAGATTTTAAAGTGTATAATGAAGAACTTTCCTTGTCAATAAATGGTGGTGGGAAAATTGATTTATAAAAAAATAAATTTAGGCCAGGCACGGTGGCTCACACCTATAATCCCAGCACTTTAGGAGGCTGAGGTGGGAGGATCACTTGAGATCAGGAGTTTGAAACCAGCCTGGGCAACACAGTAAGACCCCGTCTCTATGAAAATTAGTAAAATAGAGGCAGGAGGATCGCTTGAGCCCAGGAGTTTGAGGTTGCAGTGAGTTATGATGATGCCACTGCACTCTAGCCTGGGTGACAGAGGGAGACCCTGTCTCAAAAAACAAAACAAACAAAACAAAACAAATAAATAAATCATTTTAGGATTTCATCTTATACCACACAACAAAATTAATTTAAATTAGAGTTTAGTGAAAAGAAAAATAAAATAAAAATTAGAAGATAATATAAATAAATGTCTACTCTCTGGATGGGTAGGGATGTTTTAGATCAGTAGACTCTCTTCATATACTGCCGGTGGGAGAGTAAATTGGTGTAATCAATTAGGAAAGCAATTTGCCTATATCTTGTGAAGTTGAAGAAGCACCTACCCTGTGACCTGGTTCCATTTTTATACACACACACACACACACACACACACACACACAAGAAACTGCAGCACACAAGGAAATGTGCCTGGAAATGTTAACAGCACCATGTTCAAGACGGTAAAATGCTGGAAATAATCCAAACCACACAAAAGAGGATGAATGAAGTGCAGAACATTTATAAATGGAATGCTACAGAGCAGTGCAAGTGAATGATCTAAAGAGTTCGTATCAATATAGTTAAATTAAAAACACAGAATGTGGAGTGAAAAATTAAGTTACAGAAGA
Organism: Lemur catta; assembly: GCF_020740605.2. Lineage (NCBI taxonomy): Eukaryota > Metazoa > Chordata > Mammalia > Primates > Lemuridae > Lemur > Lemur catta. The sequence goes on from NC_059128.1 coordinate 34,363,836, forward strand.
ATAACATGCAGTACAATACCAATTATGTACAATCTTAAAATATGAAAAAAGTACTACATGCTATGTAGGAATACAGACATACAGACATATTAATATTTGGTAAAAGTATGACATCATGGAAATAAAAAAGCACCAGATTCAGGGTTGTTTACCTCTGGGGGAGAAGGGAATGTGACAGGAATAGGTCACACAAGAGTCTTCAACCTTGTTGGTCACGTTTTATGTGGTGAGTACATAGGTATTTATTATATTATTCATTATGGCTGTTTGTAAGTGTAAAATGTTTCATGAAATAAAATGTAAAGGTAATATATATTTCTCATAAAAATTAAAATGACATTTAAGCATATAATTCAATCTTTACTATGTACCTCAATGCACGCCCAAAAGTATTCACTACTAACAGTTCCATGTATATCCTTACAGGACTTTTCTAGGTATTTACAGGTATATATACATTTCATACATCAGGTTTTTCCTAATATAAATAGGATACTACTTTACTTATAATTCTGTGGCTTGTTTTTTTCACTTAATATCATACATACTTTTCTACATGATCAATATCTCCCTTATATTTAATGGTTGTACAGTACTCCATAGTATGGATATACCATAATTTTTTTTTTTTTTTTTTGAGACAGGGTCTGGCTCTGTCACCTAAGCTAGAGTGCAATGGCTCTATCATACCTTATTGTAACCTCAAATTCCTGGGCCCAAGTGATCCTCCTGCTCAGCCTCTCAAGTAGCTGCGACTACAAGCACACGCCACCACGCCCAGCTAATTTTGAAAATCTTTTGTAGAGCCGGGTCTCCCTATGTTGCTAGGGCTGGTCTCAAGCTCCAGGGATGTGCCATAATTTAGCCCTCAACTGATACATACTTAGGTGGTTTCTATTTTTTTTTTTTTATTAAAATTCTGCAATGAATATCCCTGGTGAATCTTAGGAATATTTTTGCATGAAGCCAAGTTCCAAGGGGAGGAATTTTTGAGGAAAAGACTTTCTAAGAGTTTATGCTTAGTAATGAAAGAAATCTCAAAGGAAATATGATAAACTCTTCTATGTAAAATCAACATATTAAAAATTCATATAAATAAATCACAAAAGCACTAAAACTGTAATGAAAAAATAAGCAAAAGACACCAATAGTCAGTTTTCAGAAAAAGAAATACAAATGATTACTAACTACATGGAAACATTTTAGCTACTCCATCCCTGTAATAAGAGACGAGAGTTATAATTAGTTTCAAATTTTTGGTCTATAAATTTAGACAAGATGAGAAAGTAGTAGTGTTGGCAACTGGCAGAACCTTATCAAGAATTTAAAAATATTCCTGTCCTTGGACCATTAATTCTACAATTATAAATTCTATTTGAGGAAATAAAGATGTTGTAATTGAATACATTTAGAGCTACTGCCCCTTCCCTTCTTTTTCTCCTTCAATGGACATGGAAACAGTGGAAAGCCCCCAATATTTATTTTGTTCAATATGACTCTAATACCCTGACCACAGTTGATTGGACCAGGTGTGGGTACCTGACCTAAGCTGGGCCAGGTTCCCTTTCCCAGGAACTTTGAATTAAACCTAAGAGATTCTCATCAAAGTTTTGGCTGCTCTCTGGACACATTGACCGCCACACTGGAAACAAAAATTTTTCTTTGGGGCCATGGAGTTTTGTTACAAAAATAGAATAAAAACTTTGAAAACAAAATGATCCTTTCTAATTTAATGAAAAACTTGTTATTTTTTATTGTTTTCTGTGCATGAGTTATATGCAACTTGAAAAATAGTTCTTGTGGCTTTCAAGGTGAAGAAACATGAGTTACATATGCTTCACAAGGCCCCAGGCTCAAAACTAGCATGAGTTAAATACAACTCACATGGCAATTAATGTGTTAAATGCAAACAATGCAAATATGAGAGCTTGACCTACCATTCTGCACAACCTAGTCTGGGACTCAGAGAAAGTGAGAGAAGAATGACCGAAGCACAATCACAGCAAGGGATAGACGTTAAAAGGCCTGAGCTGGTTGTTGCTTGCTGAGGCTAAGAGCATCCCTGCCCAGAATTCTAATAACAATTTCCCCTCTTTGCTTAGGCCAACTCCAGTAAGTCCTTGTAAGACTCCTGCTGCTCCAACTCAACAGAGAGAATCCCAGATTCTGCCCAGTGCCTCAATATCCCAGAACACAGGGAGTGAAGGAAGTTGAGTATTCTAATTTCCAACTCTGAAGGTCTACTGTGAAGGAAGAGGAGTGGAGGGAAGAACTTAATACTGGTGGAGCACTGAGTAAAATGAAAATAAATATTCTATGTAAACCACTTTGGATAGTTCCTGGCCCATAGTAAACAATGCCTTAAACAAACAAAAAGCAAACAAAGAGTAGGCCAAGGCAGGAGTGAATGAGAGTTCTTTTTTCCATTTTTCCCTCCTGGTCACAAGGTTTACAGTGGGCTCTGAGCTCCCATAATAATTAGCCCTTGGTCATAACATCTTGTAATAAACGGAGTGACCTTCCTTATTATGTCTTATTCATATTTGAATTTCCCTAGAGCACAGAGCAGGTACTTAAAGTTTGGAATGAATGCATGCGTGAATGATTAAATAATGAAAATTTGGTTTTTTGGTGTGTTTTTTAAACCAAATTATTAGTAATAATAGTAAATAATGAAAACTTGGTTAGGAAACCTCTATATTATGCATTTGAAAGGCCTATACAAATGTACTGATCATCACATGATGATTTCTGTTGAAGTTGAGCATTTGCCATGGTTAGCCTATGAAGCCTGTGACTTTCAGCTAATTATAACCTTTTTCCTCATAGGGGTCAAGACAGCTGTGATTTTATACTTCGAATGAGTCTCTTTCAATGTTTTTTCTTTGAAAAATACTTTTTCGTAAATACTTTGTTCCAGTTGCCAATTAGTTTGTTAACTGGGTCATCAACCTTCCAAATCTGAGAGTATAAGTTTTCTTGACTTAGAAATGCCATCAAACAGAACATTTTTGAATCCTAGAGATGACTACTGCCTCTATCCTTGTTTGAAAGCTCTCTAAACCTCAATCTTCTACAAAATTTTCTGTTTGTTAAGAAGAAGGTTGAGTTGGACCTACATTGCAATCTCACTCCACCAGCAAAGTGTGTTTCTTACCAAAGACAGAATAAGGGATGCTTTATGTTTTTGGAAAGAGACTCAAATATCAAGGGAAATGAGCTGGAAAGGCTTCATGTTTTCTATATTTTCTACACGCACTGTATACAAACCAGATTGAACAGAGGATTTCCATGGGGGAAAGGCAGTAAAATAGTTTAGAATTTCAGTGACTATCTTCTAGTCATAATTCCTACCCAAGCCCTGCCACTTACTAGATGTATGACCTTGGAAAAAAAACTTAAGCCTTCTGTATCTTAGTTTCTGCATCTAAAAAAAATGCAATAATAGTACCTACATCAATGGGTTATTTTGAAGATTAAACAAAATAATATATGTAGGCCAGGTGTGGTGATTCTCACCTATAATCCCAGCATATTGGGAGGCCAAGGTAAGAGGATTGTTTGAGGTCAGGAGCTCAACACCAGCCTAGGCAACATAGTGAGACCCCATCTCTACAAAGGATAAAAAAATTAGCTGGGCTTGGTGGCACACATGTGTAGTAGTCCTAGCTACTCAGGAGGCTGAGACAGGAGGATCACTTAAGCCTAGGAGCTCGAGTCTGTGAGCTATGATAGAGCCACTGCACTCTAGCCTGGATGACACAGAGAGAATCTGTCTCTATAAAAAGGTAACACACTAAAAAAATTGTCTGCCATCATTCCCGGCTCATAGCATTTAATGAATGGGAATTCATGTTGATGGCTTTGGAACACTTGGACCCTTGTTTCTACTTTTTTTTTTTGAGACAGAGTCTGGCTCTGTCACCTGGGCTTGAGTGCCCTGGCGTCAGCCTAGCTCACAGCAACCTCAAACTCCTGGGCTCAAGTGATTCTTCTGCCTCAGCCTCCCGAGTAGCTGGGACTACAGGCACACACCACCACACCCTGCTAATTTTTCTATTTTTAGTAGAGATGGGGTCTTGCTCTTGCTCAGGCTGGTCTCCAACTCCTGAGCTCAAGCGGTCCTCCTGCCTTGGCCTCCCAGAGTGCTAGGACACTGTGCCTGGCCCCTTGTTTCTACTTTCTTTACTTAATGATCTCATGTAAGGTCACATTTAACCACTGTATCTTATTAGTCTTTCCTTCTGTATCGATCACAATTTTAGTATATGTGCTGCTGAAGCGAGCACTAGTTTTTCCTTCTGCAAGATGAAGAAAATAGTAGCCATATATTCAATTACTTGGACATATCATTAGCAAACAATTTTAAAGACAGAGGTAACTTGGTATAGTGCGAAGAGGCCTGAAGAACAGGGTTCTAATTGTGGTTCTAATAGTCACTAGCTTTTTGACATTGGGCAACCTTCCTGATCCTGTTTGCTTATTTATGGAATGAAAATAATATGTATCTACAGTGTTAAGGCTCAAATTAAATAGTGCATCTGAAAGGGCACTAAGTTGCCATGCACATGCTTGCAGTTATAATATTATTACCAGTACCATGCAAGATTGTATACATTGCCCTTATTGGGTTATTTTAATAAGTGTGCTCAGATTTAAGTTTTCACCCTCTTTTGGTTATCTTATCTCCTTGATTTTACCCAATTTTATTGACATCTTAAAAACAATGTTCTTTCTCTATGATAGATAAGAACCCTAGATGTAACATTCAACTACAGACTGCATTTTCTAAAACATGGCCTTGGTGTTTTAAGAGACACAGTAAAAATAACCTATTGAAAAGCAGCAATTTGCTAAGGAATAAGGCTTATTTTCATGTTTGGTAGGTAACTGCACTGTTCTTCCCTTCTGTCTCTCTGTTCTAGAGGGACTTAAATAACTCTGCATAAGTAATTCTTTTTTTTTTTTTTTTGAGACAGAGTCTCGCTTTGTTGCCCCGGCTAGAGTGAGTGCCGTGGCATCAGCCTAGCTCACAGCAACCTCAAACTCCTGGGCTTAAGCGATCCTACTGCCTCAGCCTCCCAAGTAGCTGGGACTACAGGCATGCGCCACCATGCCCAGCTAATTTTTTCTATATATATTTTAGTTGGCCAGATAATTTCTTTCTATTTTTAGTAGGGACGGGGTCTCACTCTTGCTGAGGCTGGTCTCGAACTCCTGACCTCAAGCGATCCACCTGCCTCGGCCTCCCAGAGTAGTAATTCATAAGAATATCTGCTTTGGCCGGGCACGGTGGCTCACGCCTGTAATCCTAGCACTCTAGGAGGCTGAGGCCGGTGGATCATTTGAGCTCAGGAGTTCGAGACCAGCCTGAGCAAGAGCAAAACCCCATCTCTACTAAAAAAATAGAAAGAAATTAGCTGGACAACTAACAATATATAGAAAAAATTAGCCGGGCATGGTGGCGCATGCCTGTAGTCCCAGCTACTCAAGAGGCTGAGGCAGGAGGATTGCCTGAGCCCAGGAGTGTGAGGTTGCTGTGAGCTAGGCTGACGCCACGGCACTCTAGCCTGGACAACAGAGTGAGACTCTGTCTCAAAAAAAAAAAAAAAGAATATCTGCTTTGAGTTTGAACTTTTAAAAAAACACACCAATAAATTAGACTTGATGAATTGCATTAAGAAAGAACTCCTGGCAGAGTCACTTAAATGATATCCTTTCATGCTTAAGGTTAGAATAGATTTCATCTAAACATTTCATTTAGTTCAACACATAGAGAACCACAAATTTAGGGTCTCAAAGTAAACTGAACCTTGGAGAGGTTAAGTGACTTGCCTGTGTATTTTTAGTCAGGATTCTTTTAGATGTAAATTATGGAAATCCAACTCCAAAGTAGCTTAAACAAAAAAGGGAATTTATTGGCTTATATAACTGATACTAGCTTCAGGTACAGCTGAATCCAGCAGTTCCAATAAGGTTGTTGCAACTTGGCATTTGCCAAAGTTTCTTCCAAAGGATTGGGTTCCTCTGGGATGGAGGAAGGAAAAAAGGGAGATAGTCGTAAGTAATTTCAATTTACATCATTTCTATGTTTATGATTCAAGAGGAAGAGAGGCATCCCCCTCCCAGCATTCAAAAAGCCAATCTTGGGGAAGGCCCAGTTGGTTCTCTTGAGTCATTGTACCCATCTCTCTTGGGGGAGAGAAGAGGGAAGCACCATGATTACCAGTGTCCGAGGACCATATGAGTGAGGGAGGGTGTGATCCTCAAAGGAAAAAAGGCATGGTTGGGAGGAGGTATACAACACACCGAGGCTAGACCATTATTAAAGGCAGGGCTAGGACTAGAAACCAGTTCCTAGTGTAGTTCTAGAGGCTACAGAGAGGAAGACAAATAGGTAAACTTAGAGCAAAAATAGTTTGAGGCTCTTTTAAAGGAATACAAATTAGAAATGAAGATAAAGCTCTGAAATGTTAAGTCAAATAACCATGTTTCTGTCACTTTCAGAAGTCTGTGGATATTGTAAAATGCAAATCCCTGCTATTGCTAATGAATGCTCCCACACACATTCTATAATTTAGTGGAAGTGGATTGAAAGGCATGCCTCTGGTCCTTGTTTTCTTCCTGTCACAGGGGATATGCCAGAATAAAATTTTGAGGGGAAGAAAAAAAGACTGAAAACTTCCTAAAGAAAAGTTTCCAGATGGATACAAATGTATTAAAAATAAGAAGAAAATTGATGATTGTGGTAATAACTAGTATTTATTGAGCAGTTAACATATGCTAGGCACTGTAGTAAATGTATAACCCCATTTAAATTTGATGACTATCCTACAAGTTAGGAATTGTTAGTCTGTCTGCTTATTTAAGGTGAGGAAACCAAGGTTTGGAGGGGTGAATAATTTGCCCCAGCTCCTGTTACAGCTAGATAATGTCTGATTTCAGAGTCATGTTCTTATCACTATGCTTATTATTTGGTATAGATTTAGGCTCACGTAATTGTGCAATGTGACTATTTTACAGGCAAAATTATTGCTTGTGAGGACTGAACTCTGATTTTTCCCTTTTGCTCAAATTCCTTCCTAAGGAGGCCAGATGAGTCAGGCTCACAAATGGTAAAATCCCACTAAGCAGGTTTTTGTTAACCAAATATAGTGTAGTTTACTTCCCAACCTGATTCCGGTATAGCCTTAACATTACCTAAAAGATAGAAAGCCCTCATCTTAACTCAAGCATCCCAGTAGATCCTTATCTTAACTTGAAAGATTCTCCTGTCTGGACCTCCCAGAGTGCTTACACCTTTATTTTAAATTAAGCATTTCCTTTCTGGTCTTTTAGATAAAGCCCAACTCTCTCAGCCAATTGTCAGCCAAAGAATCTTCAAACCCACCTATAACCTGTAAGCCAGCCACCCCCCCACCCCTGCCCCCAGATGTCCCACCTTTTCGGGCCAAACCAATGTGTGATTCCCACGTATTGATTTATGACTTTACCTGTAACTCCTGTCTCCCTGAAATGTATAAAACCAAACTGTAACCCAGCCACAGTGAGTCCACTTGCTCAAGGCCTCGTGGCGTGGCTCCGGGGCATGGTCCTCAAATTTGGCTCAGAATAAACTTCTTTCAAATATTTCAGAGTTTGGATTTTTCCGTCCACACTTGTCGTACATTATTTTGTATTTTGTCCTATGGGAAATAAAGTGCATTTGAAGCTGGCTTTCTCTTCTTCTTTTTCTAACTCTCCTTCCCCATCAGCAGTATAAGACCTCTCTCCCTGCCTTGCTCTATCAGTGACATAGGGCCTCTCTCTCACTAAGGACAGTGCAAAGGTCCTCTGATAGTCACTTCCAGATTGCAGCTCCAAGTAGGAACTGGAGCACCTAACCATTTTAAATCTCAAGCAATAATTATGCACATTAATCACATGGAATGCTATGAATAAGTTACAACCTTCAAAGCACATCTGAAAATATAAGTTGTGACCCAAGAAAATGTCACTGCTGAGGGTGTTTCCTGGTAGATAAATGTAGGTCAAAGAAATATGACACCAAAGATCCCTTATCTACACTAGCCCTGTGTTTACTCCTTTCATTGTTTTCTTAAGAGAGCAGCTATTGCCTTAGGCCTTCTCAGTGTTCTTGCCTCTTAGTCCTCAACCAGCTTCATGTACCCCCAGTTCACACACACCAAATCAGACTAGTCTACCTCTGATGCTATTTTATCTGTGCAGGTCTTTTCTTCTTCTATTTATTGGTTGATATTTGGTTTAATGATGCTTCTGCTTATCTTAGTCCTTCTTTAGTTCACCAGTCACCTACCCTTTGATAGTCTCTGTCCTCTAGACTCATTACATGGTCAGCCGCTGATAGATTGATAAGCTCAGCATTGGTTTGGGGAAATGAATGCTTTCATCTGATGGCAATGAACTGCATTTTGTCACTTGATAATAGCCTCCCAGATGGCATGTTTTTCTTTACAGGTGTAATCATAGTGTACTACATCCTTGAACTCTTTGACCCAAGGGATCCTCCCGCCTCACCCTCCTTAGTAGTTGGGACTATAGGCACTTACCACTGCTTCTGGCTTCCAAACATTTCTGATCATGCATTTCCATCAGTATACTTTTTGGCGGCATAGTCTTCCAAATATATGTATATTTGTCCATAAAGTATATACACACATGCCACCATCATTAGCTTATAACTCAATCACAATGTACACATAGGGTGAAGTTCATTGTTAATGACAGTGGGTGTTAAGTCTACATTTCACAGTTTTCTTGATGATTTTGTTATTTGTCAAAATTTGGTTACATTTATTAGATTGACATTTTAACTTTGAAAAGTGACTGTGGGCTGAGCCCGTAGTCCCAGTAACTTGGGAGGCTGAGGTGGGAGGATCACTGGAGCACAGGAGTTGGAGACCAGCCTGGGCAACATAGTGAGACTGCCTCTTAAAAAAGAAAAAAAAAAAGTGGCTGTCAAAAGATTTGTGATTTCTTTGCAAAGGACTCTTGTAAGATTATTTGTCTGTTTTTGGGGGGCTTAGTTTAATTAAATTGAGATAATATGATGAGTAAATTCACTTAGCTGAACCCAGCAAACTGCGGTTAAGTCACAACATGTTGGCAAGGGCTGATTAGGTGGGACCATCACTGCCAACCCCTGGGAATGGGTAACTCCCACTTTTCCCTGAGGACATCTGCTATGCTATTCTAGGCCAAGGGACCATTCCATATATTCATTCTGTATATAAAATATCAGTTGACCGTAATGTCTTTCTTTTTAGATTAGAATTATGCATAAATAGATGTCATCATGTTTTCTTCTCTTGCATCCCAAATTAACTAACTTGCACTATTCCTGGAGTACACAAACCTGGGATGCATGAGACCTCCTTTAGAAATTTTTTTTTTTTAGAGAGAGGGAGTCTCGAACTCCTGAGCTCAAGCAATCCTCCTGCCTTGGTCTCCCAGAGTACTAGGATTACAGGCATGAGCCACCACGCCTGCCTCTCCTTTAGAAATTATGGTCCAGAGAACAATTTCCACATGGGCAAGGATGTATTCATTTAAAAAGACCTGCTCATTTGAGTTGCTCAGCCATTTTATAAAAAGAGAAATGACTTTGAAGTGAATTGTCTTTATAGAGATCCAAAATTTGCAAGCATAATCCCCACTCTATGAAATGTTCTAAGCAACAGCTGTGAGCATTTCAAACGTGCACTATTCTTTTAACAGTTCAACTGTTGCCAAGGGAAATTGAGCTGGCTTCAAAATCTTTCTCGGTTTTAATTCTGCATTTACCCTCAATCAAAGATTGAGGAAACAGGTTCTGCTTGGCTGGGATACTGAACTTTATTCATAAAGATTGTACAGGAAATTGAGATGTGAAAATGTAAGCTTCTTGAAGGTAGGAACTAGACTGGTACTCTGTAGTTTTATAGGGCCTAGTATTAATAGTAATGAATCTTATCAGAGCAAAAATGGGCACTAGCCACACAGTGGCCAATCATCTGGAGTCAGTAGGGGGAGCCTGCTTCCATCTAAGAGTCATCTTTCCCTGTTTTCCACTTCAGTTCAAAGCAGGAATATTTTTATCTTTCATGGCACAAAATTATTTTTCCACTCAAGAGCCATTTCTGGGAGTGTGCATAGAAATTTGCAACACTTAAATGTTTAACAACACAAACGAGAAATGCAAATGCATTTTTGCTTGTCAGTTGCACATATGGTACATATAGTTTTATTAACATATAGTTTTATTCCCTAACTACATAGAAAGCATGATATGCAGAGGGGAAAAACTAGGCTACAGAACGACACACACACTATTAATATAAAAAGAAAAAAATAGTTGAAGGGAGTACACTAAAAGGCTAACAGTGGTTATCTCTGAGTTGAGGGAATATGAATAATGTTAACTCCCCCCGTCCCCGTTTTCTAAGTTTTGAACAATTAGTACTCTGACGTGTGCAGTCAGCATTAAAAATTTCTTTCTTTTTTTTTTTCCCCTCAAGAAATTGTATGTAGCATGCATTTAAATAGATCGACAATCCAAGAATATTCTCTGGAAATGCACCATTTGGCCTAGGGCTCACCAAGGATGCAAACACACCTCCAAACATTTTATCACTCGTTAAAGTAAAGCCTTCTCTGTAAATTCTTTCGGATCCAACTTGCCAATCAAAATCTCGAAACTCCTACAGTTTGGAGCTGGATCTTCCAGAGCTCTGAGCAGCGGGCTGGCTGATACGGTTATTTGGAACGAAGAGATCGCAGTGTAGCTATAGCGTTCCCACCTGCATAACCTACATAAGCGCAGGCCTCAAGCGGGGCGTACAAGCTCCAGGGAGCTAATATTCCAAACAGACGTTTTAGGGAAAGGGAGACGAGGTGAGAGAGAATTCAAAGGGTTACCCGACCCTTGGCCAGGCCCCAGTGCTTTAGATTTCGGCTCCGGGCCTCCCACAAGGTTCAGCGGAGAGCGACTGCTGGGGGTTTCAAGGGACCCATTTACACAGGCAGTGGTGCACAGGCGCGGGCAGGCGATCTTATTTCTGCGCAGCGCGGGGTCCCATCCTGAGAGGGACCACACTAGCCGCTGAAGGGGAGAGGATCAAGGCCCAGGAGGCTCCCCGCCCTTCGCTGACCCTTGCCCTCGGAATTCTTTGGTTGAAGACCACAGCCGCCCCAAGGCTCCGCATTGCGCGAAACCTACCCCGCGGATCTGCTAGTTGCACACCTCCCGGGATCAGGCGCTCCTCTCAGGCCTAGCGCATACTACGCCTCTCCACTTCAGCCTACCCAAGCGCCTGGCGGAAGCGGCGACCGCGCGGCCCGGGAATGCTGGCTGCATCCGGGTCCTTTACGACCCGATCCAATCCTCGGCCTCCTCTCTTCCCACCCTCCTGTTTCTCCGCCCTCCCGCCGCCAATCCCTGATCGGCTCTCAGCCGAACTTGATGGCGGGGGAGTGAAGGCAGACGCCGGCCAATGAGGCCTTGCTTCCCGTTTGAAGTCTCCAGTGGGCGGGCGCCAGAGGCGGGCGCTGCTGGCCAGAAGGTTTGGTTGCGCGTGTGCCATGGACTCAGGCGCCCGGTGATATTGACAATAGGAGAGAGAAAGGGGCATTGACCGGGACCCTCCACGGGTAGCGAACGACGGCTCTGGCAGCGGCGGCTCCAGCTCCAGCGGCTCCTCTTCCTTCTCCTGCCTCCTCCTCCTGCTGCCGCTGCAGATCCAGTCTTCCTCCCTCCCTTCCCCCCCTCCCCACGTCGTCGCCGCCGCCGCCGCCGCCGCTGGGTCCGGAGCTACGAGCAGAGGCGCCGCCCGCCAGGAATGTGAGCGAGGAGCCACCGGCGGAGCCGCAACGGGGTCGGTGCCGATTTGATGGGACGGGCCCGCGGGGGAGGATCGTGAGGCCGCCGCCACCGCCGGAGCGCTGAGGTTCGGGTCCGGCCGTGAGGCCTAGAGGCGCCGCCGCCGCGGAACCGGAGGGACGCCGCACCGGACAGCCGTCGCCCCGGGCTCCCCGCAGCTGCCCGGACCTCCCCCTGCACGTCCTGGTCCCGCCGCCCGCCCCCGCTGCGGCCCCCTCGCCCGTCTCCCGCCCCTCGAAACCACAGATCATCTTCAGATTCTTCCCCAGAAGCTTCAAGGTAACTTCGTCCCTCCGGCACCGCGGCTCGCCCGCTTCCCTTCTTCCTCCCGGTCCTCCTGTGTGGAACCTACGGGGCACTGGCCCTGGGAAGGCCTGGCCCGGACAGGCGAGGGGTGCGGTGGGGTGGGGTGCGGGAGACAGAGCGCCGGTCCCACTTGTCTGATTTACCTGCATGTGTTTCTGATGATACCTCTCGTTCACTCTGCCCCCTCCCTCCTTTTTCTCCAGCTTCTGGGATTGGAGGCGTTTTCTTGTCCCCCTTTATCCACTGGCGGGGGCGGAGGATAATGGGGGGTTTGGTGTAGTGAGGAGGATTCCGTAGCAGCTTATCTTCTCCAAGGCTTGGGTGTGGGGCGGGAACGAAGGGAGTCTGTAAGCATCCCTACAGACAAACCCCCTTCCCTGTCTTTCTTCACCTCTCTCCGTTTGCCCCCTTTGGATTATCTTGAGCCTTAGAAATGCCCCGTGCTCGCTGTTTAGAGAATGATAAATCTTAGGGCGCCCTGGCCCAGGGTAAAACCTGTTTCCCCTGGCTTTGCATGGACCCGTTCCTACCGTTCGTTCAGTTTGCAGTGCTTTAGGGTTGAGATCCTTGACGTTTGCTCTGGGCCGCGGGCATAAGGGGCAAATGATTAAAAAAAAAATACTACCTATATATCATCTGTAGAAATGGGAGATGAGGAATAAAGAAGACACAAAAAGAGTGGTAGAAAAACAGGATTTACTGATATCTTGTGGTGTTAGGGATAGAATGAAGTCTGAGTAATTCACATACCAGATTGGAAAATCGGCCCCTAAATTTACAACATACAAATGTCATGTGGAGCTTATTGCTGATGCAGTCATTTTGATATTTTAAAGTGATCTTACATCTTTTATAGTCATTCATAGTTCGCAATTCCATCTCGAATCCGTCATGTTTACATATTTAAGGCTAAATTAGGGAGTTTTCTTTAAAACTTTTTTTTTTTGAAAGAGAACCAAAGAAGACTTCAAAATTCCAAACCTCAGCATTGTGGGGTTTTTTTTTTTCTTTAAGTATTTTTGTTATTTTTACTTCATCAGAATCCAGGTAATCCAGGTAACTTTTTATTCTTACACGTCCAGGAAGAAACTTCCTTACTTTTTAATTTAGAAGTTAAAAAACACTTGTCTTATGTATTGGAATGACAGGTGAGTAATTACATTTAAGCATTTCTCCCATATGCATTATTTCTATCTAAATCTGCCGTTAATCTTATGTGGAACCTCAGTGCCGTGGAAATGATGGCATCTGTTTAAATCGGGGAATGAAATTGAGCTTAATGCTTGTTACTTTTTGTTACTTTTAGGAAATAGCCTTCATTTTAATAATATGAGAAGGTTAAAAATTGCAAAAGCACTGTTGAGTTCCATCAGTTTGATGGAATGAAATTGGTATTTGATGATGAACTTCAAGGTCTAAACCTCAAGGGATCTCAACTTGGCTAAGTAGGCTGTGAGTTTATGTTTTCAGTTCAACTTTGGTGCTTGATTTCATCATGGCCTTTTTTTTAAAAATCAAGCTTTAATAACTTAAGGTGGCTTCATTCAAAAAGCAGAATTATTTGAAGTGTTCTTAATTATGTCTTCTATGTGTTTGGTTTAATGCAATCTAGACTGTCCTTATTTGCAGTGTGGTATAGTTTGTCATAGCTAACACAGCACATCACTTTAAAAGTCAAGCCTAAATAGTTTCAGTAGTTGTAAATTTCACCTTGCTGTAATACACTGGTGTTTATTCTTGAAGTACAATAAGGATTTCAATTCTAGAATGCATTCATAATATTAAATATCTTGGGAAAATGTATTGATGGAAGTTTTCCAGCTGCAGAATAGCGGCAAAATTACTTCAAGAATTGCAAGATTGAGAAGAGATTTGCAGTTAGAATATGGGCAGACAGCATAGAGTTCAAGTTTAGATCAGCATCTTTAATGCTTATAATGGAGTACAACACATTAGAGTTAAGATATTGTTTACATGATAGTTACATTACTTTTTTCACCAGATTTTCATGTTTTCCCATTGACACAGACTTTTCTTAATTGATTTTATTTACTTTAGCACGTATTGCCATTTTCATTGATATCATATGTGGGAATTTTAGAATTTGTGTAACTCACATGTATGTTTCCACCTTGGGAATGTGTTTATGGTACCTCTTTCTCTTCAGTAGGGATATGTCCTCAGCACCAACTACTCCTCCATCAGTGGATAAAGTAGACGGATTTTCTCGGAAGTCCGTCAGAAAAGCCAGACAGAAGAGGTCGCAAAGTTCCTCACAATTTAGGTCTCAAGGCAAGCCTATAGAGTTAACACCTCTGCCGCTGCTAAAAGGTAAGGCTCGTGACCAGGGGATGCATTCTTCTTCAAGTGATCTTTCTATATCTACATATAATTTTCTTTTTGTAGAGTTTCATATCTATTAAAAATCTGTGTTGCAAATTGAAGGGATGGGAGGCTTTTAGAGACATTGAAGTTACTGATGTGTGATCAGATATACCCCCTCTCCTTTTTAAAGGGCTCATTTTAATGGAAATAGCTGTGGACAAGCAAAAAGTAACTTATTATCAGGAGAATCTCTCACATTGATAAGCAGAAAAACTAAATGCCAGGGAAACTTTAAGATGTCTGGGTCTGTGTTTTTTATTTTTTCTTCTGTTGACATTTAGGTGTATATATTGTATGCAGTGACAACTACAGATTATACTGTCTTACTCAGGAAGTAGATCCTCGTAGAGGAGATGGTACCATTAATATAGAAAATTGTGTTGGGAAGAATTCATTTTAAAAAATATTATCATTTTATAATTAAGTGCATTCTTGTTTTCAGATAGTACAAATAGAAGAGGTATATGGTTATCATACTTGTCTAATATTTCTTTTCTTTTTTCTTTGAATGCATTAAGAACAACTTTTTAATATGAGGACTGTTTTTTTTGTCTAAATTAGATCTTTCAACTTTTGTTTGGGTATGTGCACACTTTTTTGTCCTTTTAAATTTCCATCTTTTTGCTTCATGTTTATGAACAGGCATTGTTTGAAAAATATCAAAACATAGCTTTTATAGTGTGGAAACTATCATAATCTATCTTTGAAGGTGTATTTTTGTCTGCTGAATACTTAAGAATGGGGAGAAGGGGGACATGAACAACACGACAGACTTTAATGGCTTGGAGGAAACTAGGCAACCTGGTTTGCTAGTTTGTTAATGTACATTTATTTCGGTAACAGTTTGTGAAACCAGAGATTTTATGATGTGACTGGAAAAGCACCTCAAAATTTAGCTTAGTATATTTCAAGTGTCTATATTTTCCATGTGTACACTTTTTTTAAAGGGAGGGATTCCAGTGTTTATGCTTGAAATGGGTAGAAACTAAATGAGTGCTGATTACTATAAAGATGCTATATCTACTAGTTAGTAAAGACAAACTCTTATGAGCTTTGAGGGGAGAATATTGTGGCTAAAGATTTTGCTGGTAAAAATGAAAATAGTCATTATGAGGCTTTGGAAGAGAAATGAAGGAAAAACTCTAGGGATAATCATGCTTGAAATACAAGTTTGGGAGACAGATTCTTTAATACTTTATTTAATTTGAATTAGATATGTAATAGTTATTACATCTATATCTGGTGAAGGACTTAATTCTGAGGAAGCAGTTTAACTTTCTTAGGATTAGAAGGAATTTAAAAACTTTATTGATGCATTAATTTCTTGGGGCTCATGGTAAACACTTAAATTAGAAATTAACTGACTGCTCATAGCCAGAGTATTGGTTTTATGGGTAGTGAAAGAGGCATGTGTGGGAAGATTGGGCACATGTTTTAATATTTTGTTGTCCTTTTTCTTAGTTTTTTATAGTGATAAAATATATATAACATAAAATTTCTGTCATTTTGACCATTTTTAAGATTGCAGTTCATTAGCATTAAGTACATTGACATTGTGCAACCGTCACCACCAACAATCTCCAGAACCTTTTCATCTTCTCCAACTGAAACTCTGTACCCATTAAATGCTAACTCCCTATTTCCCTCTATGTCCTAGCTTCTAGCATCCGCCATTCTACTTTTTGTCTCTACGAATTTGACCACTCTAGGTTTCTCCTACTGGCTTGTTTCACTTTGTATAATGTCTTCAAGGCTCATCTATGTTGTAGCATGTGTTAGAATTTCATTCTTTTTTAAAGGCTGAGTAATATCTCATTATATGTATATACCATGTGTTGTTTATCCGTTCATTGATATACACTTGGGTTGCTTCCACCTTTTGGCTGTTGTGAATAATGCTGCACTGAAGATGGTATGCAAATCGGAGTCTCTGCTTTCATTTCTTTTGGGTATATATCCAGAGGTGGAATTGCTGAACATATGTTTAATTTTTTGAGGAATTGCCCTGCCTATTTCTGTAGCAGCTGTACCATTTTTCATTCCCATCCTCAATGTACAGGCATTCCAGTTTTTCTACATCTTCACCAATGCTTATTATTTTCTGCTTCTTTATTGTTTGATAATAGTCATAGTGGGTGTGAGGTGGTATTTCACTGTGGTTTTAATTTGCATTTCCCTAATGATTAGTGATGTTGAGCATTTTTTCATGTGCTTCTTGGCCATTTGTATATCCTTTTTCCATTTTTTTAAAGTGAAACATGGTAGTATTGCAAGTTTTCTAAGAACTCTGCTCTCCAAGAATATGATTTTTTAACTTGTATATTTCACCAGCATGGGAGAATTTGGAGAGCAGTAGGACTAGGTATACCCATAAACTTAATTCCAGATTGACTAAAAGTGATTCTTATGTAGTAAACACATTCTAGGTAAATATTCTGGAAAGTATTCCATAAATTAGATTTCTACATCTGTCTATAGAATAACATAAAGACGTGTAATCAGATATAGACTTCAGAAATGTGTATTTGCTTTTGATTTTTGTAGTGAACATAAAGAGTTTGTTCAATGACAGTTGTTTTCCTTACAATGGATTGGCATATTGCCTTCTTACCTATTTTAGGAACTAATTTATGGAATATAAAGAAAATATAGGAAGAATTTCTTTTCTAGGATTATTTTTCTCCCATCGCCTTAGGAGAGACCAGAATAAACTATATATGTATACCAAAGGATAGTTATTGATTTAATTTTTGATAGTATTGCTTTGACTAAATTAGAAGGTTTGAATTAATTTTATTTGGGGTATAGTATAAATTGCAGTTGAATTTTGTTAGTTGCTTTAAAGAATAAAGTAAAAGACATGTCCTCAAGGTCTTTAATTTCAGGGGAGTTTGAATATGGAAATTGTATAAACATAGTAATTATGTAACTCATCTTTTTAATATATAATTTTGAAAGCTCAGAAATTAGATATTCATTGGTAGTCACTTGTTTTGTGTGCACTATCAGAATGTTTATTATATCCATTATAATCTTTGACTGACAGATTTATAAATAATAGTACATTAATTCTTAGCATTTAAAAAGTCTGTTCACTTGGAGAAGTGAAACATAAAGTGAAGGAAAAGTTTCTATTTTGCCCTTTTTCTAATAGTTGGGATTTTGAAATTTGTATCATTGATGTTATTTTCTGTAGAAAGCAACATCAACATGTAATTCTGTGTAAATATGCTGTGAATGACTTGGCTTTTCCTCAGCTATATGTAATGAGATTATAGGACGAACTCTGCAAATGTAGACATTTGAGTTTTCTCCATCTTTATATACTTCTGAGAGTGTTTTTGGAGAGTCCTAGAATTTTTGAGCCTGGAAGACTCTTATTTTACTGATAAGGAAAACCCATCAGAGGTTTAGTGCCTTATATGCTTGATAAGAAAGTAAAGACTTAGATACTTTCTTTGTACCTACAGAGCAGGACATGAAGCAAGCTTGGATGGTTATGTAGGTAAGTCGCTATGTAATGACAATCAAACTAAACACTTAGGCAGGTAGACACGCACACACACGTACGTTAATAATAATTAGTAGTCATACCTGGTTAGGTGATTTATTTTCTCTCCTCACCACATCCTCCCATGCCTTATTTCCTTTTTACATTGACTTTAAATTATTCTGTAAGTTTAGATGTAAGTAAAATATTTTTGAAGAATACTGCCTCTTTGAAGATGGAATTATATTGAAAATGGCATCATTATTTCTAGCCTCACAATTTATCATACATTTCTTAGGCATTTTTCGTAGTTTGGATACTCACTGTTAAACATTCCAACAATTCTGATGCCCAGAGGCACTATTCAGCAGAAAGAAACTCTGCTTCTTGGTGATGTTTACTCCTTCTTTAATGAAAACACCTTTTTAAAAAACAAACAAACAAACAAACAAAAAACTATAGGCCTAAGATTCAGCTTATGTTTTTATTTTTTAGGGTGACAGTTTGTAAGAACTTTAAAAATTGTAATTTAAAACTAGTTTTTGTGGCTTTCTAATGATTGGGTGGGATAATTCTTTTTCATCTACATATATCTGCTTTGTGTAAGGCAGTAATGTTCAGCATAATGGGCTAATGCACTGAAGTGTAGTTATAATAAAAGTCTCTTGAGGAATAATGTCTTCTGTTTTAGTGTTTACCATCCTCGTCTTAGGTTGTGATGTGGTGTCACATGGGGGAAATTGCATGAACTTTGTTGGGCCCCGTAAATATTAGGACTTACGTTTTCCGGCAAGAAGTTGAAATTGGAAGTTGCCCTGAAACAAGAGCATAATTTTGTAGCCACAAACTTTCTTCAACCAAAAAATTCAAAGAAACAGTTTGTAAACGTGTTGAATTTAATGGAATAGCTATTCTAAACATCTTTATCTGGAGGTTTTCACCTACCACGCTTGTATCTTGCCATGTTATTTAGTATGATGCTTTATATTATTTATTTTTTGCCTAGGTAGCACAGTCACATGGTTCAAATTTCAAAAGGTACCAGAAAATGTATAGTGAAAAGTCTTTATTCAACTCTGTTCTCTTAGTTTCCGTTTCCAGTAGCAACCAGTCATATTACTCTTGTATGGCAGGTAAAGAGATTCTTAAATCCTTGAGTGAATTGGAAATGTAGCAAGCAGCCAAAAATGAACATGTTGTATGTGTATGTCCACTTTTTAAATGGGGGAATTCTGTAGCATTTTTTAGATTCTCAAAGGGGTACCTAACTCAAGACAGGTTAAGCTTAAGATCCACTGATCAAGTTTGTACCTTATATTAATGATATGTGTTCTTTAGGCATCTAAATTGTGTGTATGTGGGGGGGTGTTTAAAAAAAAAACTATAAACTGTGTTACTGAACTGGAAGAATACCTGTGAGTTAATAGGTGTTAAAGTTCAGTTTTGCACCCTTTGAAACAGTGTGGTAATATTTTTCTTTTGGTGAAGGAATTATAAGGTCTTGCACAAAACCAAGTGCCAAACTACCTTATTTTCATGTGTGAAAAATTGCACTCTGTTGTAATGAAGAGATATTTCATTCACTTTTAGGTGGGAATATATTTTCTTTATATTCTAATAGCTTTATATTCTAATAGCTTGTTTCTGTAGCATAGAGAAAATTATTATACATAGTTTTATGTAGGCCAAAGGAAATTGAGAGTAAGCGTTCCTGATTTACTCATCACTTAAAAGTAGGGTAGTAGCTTGCCTTCCTATTCCATCCTGTCTGAGTTTGATAATTACTTAGTCTTTAACCTAGGGTTCATGGATTTCTGGTTGGGACAGCATATGCCTTGGATGGACTTCAAGGTTCCAGGAAACTCCCAAAATTATACGTAAAGTTTCTGCATATGTGCTTTTTTTTGTTTGTTTGTTTCTTGGAGTGGAGAGTTCATTACTTTCATCAGATGCTCAAATTTTCAGCCCCTCCATTCCTGCTCTCTCTCCATAATTAAGAGCTTTTGGCTTAGAATAAAAGATTGGGAATTGTTGCTATTTTCTGAGTATTGTGTTAGCTGTTGTGTATGCACATGTGCATTTACCCTTACCATAAAACGTTGTAAGCTGTAAACAGAATTCATCATAATGTGGGTCTGTCTAGGATGTAACCAAGACATATAAATACTGAAGTGCCAAATGAATGCCTTCATAAGATGAGGTGGCCCTTTTCTATGTAAGAACTTTATTTCCTGTCTTTCTTCAAGTTTTAGCTCAGATGGGACCTCCTTGGGGACCTTCCTTGTTGACTTTTAAAAATAGTCTTCTTTGAAGTTTCTGTCACCCTATTGTTTCTTATAATCTGTAACTACTTTATCTTTGTTCACTTGTGTGATATGTCTCCCCTCCTCCATTAAAATATAATCTTCTTCAGTATTGTATAAGCCTGCTTCTTTTATCTCTAGTGCCTAGGACAGTGCCTGGTACATAATTGATATTCAATAAATATTTCTTAGTAAGTGAATGAACATTGGCTGTTGACATCTATGTTGACTTAGTTGACTAAGAAGTGATAGTAATATAGGCATTTATTTTTCCTTCCTAAATATTTAAACATTTTTCCCCAAAATCTAGGCCAATTTTACTTAAAAAAATAAAATTTTAATGCCAATTTTATTTTAATTTGTAATTTACACAAAATTATAAACTTGTTTACTGAAAACTTTGTATTTTGAGAGGATCAATTTGCTGAGTGTTCATTTAAAATCCTGAGAGTGGCTTTGTGCTCTGTTAATTCTGCATGTTTCAGGTTAAAAATGGAAGGTGGTATCTTGTGGAGAAAGGATGGAGTGGATTTTATGTATGACAGACTTAGAATGATTCCTTTTTCTTTGGGGATTCATTACTTTCATTTTACAGAAGTTAAGAGGTTAAATATAGTGAAATTTTTTTTTTTTTTTTTGCTGGTGTTTGGGCACTGATTATAGGCTAATCAGATCACCAGACTTTGTATGGTTTAAGAGAGAATAGCATATCTGAATATTATAATGGACTTTCAGGGTTTTATGGGAAAATGTTCTCTCATTTGTAAAACTTATATTTTATAATAATATTGGCTCACAATAGTAATTAGATTTTGTAGTGCTTGAAAAAATCAATAAAGTTTATAGATATTTCAAATAGGCTGTGGTAATTTTTTGTTTGTAGACGATGACATCCTCTTTTACTACTTAAAAATGTTTTGCTACCTTTTGTATTTGAAGGATTTTTGAAAACAAATATGGGATCTTAATTTTATGTTACAGTAGAATTAAGCATAGCTTCTCTCAGTAAGAATATAGGACCTGGGGTCACATGGATCTGATGCCAGGTTAAGTTTGAATTTTGGGTCCACCACTCACAGCTAATTGACTTCTAAGCCTTGGTTTTCTTATCTCTAAAACTGGAAGAATAATAGAACCCATATCATAGAGTGAGATTAAATTCCAGAAAGCAGGTAAAACATTTAGCCTAGGGCTAGGTACAGTGTAGGAATTGAAGAATAACTACTGTAATTACATGAAAAAACTGCATAGTGTTTACTAGTGTTTTTTAGTTGATTTTTACTCCTTTAATACATTAAGTGGATTATTTCCACTTAGGGAAGAAAAATATGGAGTATATACAGCTGTTAGAATTAGACTTTTAAAGCAAAAAGGGGAACTAGTTCTTAAGGAACAATCTCAGCATTACTGTTTAGTTAATGTCAGTTTGAGATGGACTTCTTGTTTCAGGAATAAGAACGTAAAGTGGCTAATGTAATTATTTTCAAGGGAAATTCCATTTGTGGACAGTTACCAGGTTAAATTATTTTTAGATAAACTTACTTTGCAAGTTGTCTACCAGGGCAGGACCTCCAAACTTTTTTTGTAATTGCTTCCTGCTATCAGTAAATTTAACTGCAGCACTCCCTTATATTTATGCTTTTATATAATACAAATATGTAATGTACATTAAAACATACACAAACATAGAAATATTTAAAAAGGATGATATTGAAAAATAAAATATATAGAGTTCTGATGCTTAAGTTTTGCCCCATCTTTTCCCTTGCCCATCCCCCAGCACACACGCTGGTCCAGAGCACAGCTTTGTTTTGAGATTTTGCTTCAAAGAGAGAACCTTCTCTTTAGATTTTGAGCCATGTTAGTTTTGCAGCATTTTATTTTGAACCAGAGAGAGACATGAAGAGTTGAGTGAGAAAACTTCTTTAACTTCTTAAGATTTTTGCCCAGATGTTTGAATTTATTGCAACTGACAGAAACAAAATCTGAATTGAGGATTTTACAGTTTAAGGAGTATCACAGATGGTTCTTTGTTGAGGGCTTTTATCTTGTGGTCGATGGGTGGGTTTTAGAGGGCCCTTGACCCTCTTGAAATTCCAGGGTGTATTTTGTGTCTCTGTGCAGATTGACTTTCTGGGCAAAGGTTTAGAGCTTTCATTGGATTCTCAAAGGAGTTTCTCCAAAGGCAAGGAGCCGCTGCTTTGGGTGGTGGGCATCAGTTTCCTCACTCAGAGCAGAGAGAGAATTTGTCACATAATCCCTCTCTGCAGAAGGGAGATCTCATGACTGGAGGTTTCTTCTCCTGTATGTTTCTCCTGATTTTTAATTCTTTTTCATACTAAACAGAATTTTAAAAGGTGTTTGCAGGAGAAGTTACTAAATGACTATAGTGTGGTTTGGAAATTTTTGATCAGCATGATTTGAAAAATTAAGCTGGGTGAATAGGAATACCAATGGTAAAACTGAGTGTGCCTGTAAAAGAGCATTTTTTCAGGAACAGCTATAGACCTAGAATAAGTTGGGAGGAGAAACTCAGGTAGTCTTTGATGGTTAAGAAATAATTTAGCAACTAGTGAGGAAGAAGAGAAGTAATATCTGTTGGTTCTGTTATGTGCCAGACAGCGTACCACATGGTGTCTCACTTAAGCCTCTCAACACCACCAAGAGCAGGGATGTTTGCTTTTAACTGGGGGCCAAGTAACTTGCCCACTCCTACAGAGAGAGCCAGGGTTGGGACCCCAGGCCTGTCTGGCTGCAGATCCAGTGCCTGCCTATTGTGGGCTGAGCAGTAAATGAACACGAATGAGAACTGGAGCTAATGCAATCTCGCTCATGCTGTGCTGCGATGATTGACTAAGTGAATCATCTTACTACCTCTTTGTAAGAACGCTGAAAATTGCGAGGAGACTGAAGTAGTGAGAAGGAAGAGCCTAGAGAAGAATGAGGGGAGCAGCCGTGCCAGCAGCAGCACTGCGGGTGGTAATGGGGAAGAGGCGTGGTGGAGCAGCAGCAGCCAGGGGGAGCTGGGCGCTTCATGATGCTAGGGAGGGACAAGGTGCTTCTCTGGACCCTGGAATGACTTACACTCTGTCCTGATGAGGGCATGTCAGCATGGGGTAGGAAGGAAGAGTTTGGTAAACTGGTGGCATTCTGGCACTGGTGTCTTTGACCACTCATCTCTCCATCTTTGGGGAACTAGCTTATGTAGGAAAGGGCTTGGGTTCAAGTCTAGGCAATAATCCTGGCTTTGTGAATTGAGGTGAGTTATTTTAACCTGTTTGGAGCTTCAGTTTCCATTTTTGTAAAGTGGGACTCATACTTCCCCAGGTGGTTGTGAGGAGTAAGTGAGATAAGGTGGTCAGTTGCTTAATAAATATTTGTTCTCTTATCTTTCTATTTGCCATTGATCTTTCTTGGAGTCAGCCCTGTGGATGGATCTTGTTTCAGAATATGCAGTGTTGCGAGAAAAGAGATCTGGCAAAAGTAATCCGTTATGTAGGCACCATGAAAGACTTTTATCTCACAGTGATGTTAAATTTTAATTTAATTAATTCAGGGCTGCTTGTGCCTGGAACACTGTTCAAAGTAAAATGTTAAAACATTAAAAAGAACATGGAGAAAATTGAGACTTGGCACCATTTCAGGGAAAGTACTATCTTCTAATAAGGAAGATATAGGCTTCGAATTAGCCTTTTACTGAAGCGCCTCCAGAAAACAATATCTGGCAATGGTAGAGGACACTCCTCCGCCATACCGTATGAGGAACGATAGTGAGAATTCAGAGTGGGTTCAAGCTTCTAGGGAGCTGTCTTATGTTAGCAGTGTAGAAATCACAGCTGTTGTATGCCTTGCACATTATAGGCACACCAAACTTTTCTTTTTAAATAAAGATTTTGAAATCAAGGGCATTGATAGCAAAAGTGAAGAGTTTTTTGAGGTTCAGAAGGCTGCTTTCAATCTTTGTCTCATCAGATTAACTTTTCCGGGAGATAGCCACGCCTCAGAAGGACTGGTGTTTTTCCCTAATTTGGGAGCAAAAGTCAAAATGACTTGAAAGCAGATCGACTTGTTAAAGTAAAAGGAAGTTCAGTACTCTCTCTTCTGTGTTGTCTTTCAAACCTCCATCTACGTTTGCGTCTTCAACTGCCCCTACAACTGATATAAATAAGTGGTGTTTTTAATGGTAACCCATCATCTAGAAATAATGTTCATTTCACTCTATGAAAGCTTAAAGATACTTTAATTATATAAAGTTCTAAAACTCAATAGCCTCAATCTGGGATGTGGCTAGATTTTGGGGGAGATTCTGTCTGTAAGTTTTCAGGTATGAGGAACGGTGATATAACTTTTGGCTGCTGAGAAGACTTGATACTCTGCTACTCAGAGTTGGATATTCCTTAAAGTTGTTGGATAGAACTATATTTTATTATATTTAGATTTGTATCTTAACATTTTAAAAGGCAGTTCAACTAACTGGAATTTATTTGGGCTTTTTTGGTTTAGTGAAATTTCTAGAAATGGTCTATAGACCATTTTAGATACTCTTGGGTTTAGGAGTGATAGACTGTGTACTCACACTCTTGCATTATGGTGAGGCTTGAATGAAATAAATTGTGTACAAATGTTTTTCAAAGTATGTATCAATCAGACATCTATGAAAGGAGTCTGTATATGATCTGGCTAAATCAGTCTTCTCTAAGGACCTTAAATTCTTATTTTTACAATTGTTGCAGTGGGTTTTTGAATCCAGTTCATTTAGTCATTCAATCAAATTTCTGTGGAGTTGTGTGATGTACCAGACCCTGTGCTAGGAACACAGTGATGAGTGAAACAGGATTGGTCTCTGATGTTCTTTGCAGAGTTAGACATTAATCAACTAAACAGACAGAGACATAATTCCAACAATGATATGTGCTATTGGAGAAATAGGGTGGCCATTCAGGGAAGGTTTCTAAGAGGAAGTGATGTTTATGCTGAGATAGGAAGATATGGCATGTAGGTTGATGAGATTCTTCTCAAAAGACTATTATAGCTGGAGATCAGAGACTGGATGGGGCTACTAAGGTTGTCCAGTGCCACACCATCCAGGCTGGGTTAAAGAGTTTGTCCTTGATTTGGGCATTTGTACACCCAAATATGTAACCATAAAATATACAAATCACCCCTGGACTCCCTACCCAGTCATGAGGAATAATATTTTCCCTTCATGTTTATATATTCTTGTGTTATGTTTTTTTTGTTTTTGCATGTGATGATTTATAGTAGTATTACGATAGAAGATTACTTTGAGGTAGTCTTATTGATGGAATTAAAAATAAATTTCTTGTCATGGTAACATTGTGCTTGCCATATTTTGTGATACTGAGGTTTCTTTGAAAACAAATCAGTCATTGCTTGCTTTTAAAAAATATTGCCAATTTACTTTCAGGCTATCAATGTGATATGTACAACAACAAAAGCATCAAGTCCATCAAGTCTTTAAAACTGTAAATAAAATCTAACTGTAGGCTGGGCGCGGTGGCTCACGCCTGTAATCCTAGCACTCTGGGATGCCGAGGTGGGCGGATCGCTCGAGGTCAGGAGTTCGAGACCAGCCTGAGCAAGAGTGAGACCCCGTCTCTACTAAAAATAGAAAGAAATTATCTGGACAACTAAAAATATATAGAAAAAATTAGCCAGGCTTGGTGGCGCATGCCTGTAGTCCCAGCTACTTGGGAGGTTGAGGCAGTAGGATCACTTAAACCCAGGAGTTTGAGGTTGCTGTGAGCTAGGCTGATGCCACGGCACTCACTCTAGCCCGGGCAACAGAGCGAGACTCTGTCTCAAAAAAAAAAAAAAAAAATCTAACTGTAGGTTCAGCTATATGCTCTATAGATGCCACTGTGTTATTAAAGTACATGATCTTAGGTTTTCATGTGTTTTAATTCACCATTTTATGAACTCTTGCTTGGAATAGTGGGGGACATAATACAATAGATTTAATTCATTAAGAAAATAAAAGATTAGAGCTAGAATTACCGTCAGCACCAATTGAAATTCATTAAATGAGAATGCAAGCAACAGTAAAACCACAGTTAGGGAAAGCGATTAACATTGGTGGTGTTTTGGTTACTGTGAAGACTGGAAAAATAAATAATTGAAAGTATTTCAAATTTGACAAATTGAATGAAGTTAAAAATTGAATCCACCTCCTTGCCACTTGCTAATTTTAAATTTTCCTGAGCTATTATAATTTAAATTATTGAGAATTATCCGCATTGTGTTCTGTGGGTGGTGAAAATTGAGCAGAGTGAATGCTTTTTAGTACCAGTGCTTGAAGTGGCACTGGATTTGTGATGGTTTATATGAGAAAGAAAGCATCATCTATGGTTATCTCAGACACTGACCTGTGGGAGAGTCTAACAAAATAAATAAAAGGCCTATAGAGTTTGGAGCTTTTGACAGTGCTTAAATGACCACTCTTGTACCTAAATGGTTAATGAATTTCAAAATGATTTTAGTCATTTCATGATTAGGCAATGTACATTCCTGTTAGCACAAATCTATATTTAATATTTAAATAACCTTGGTGAAATTGTATTTCTTCACAGTTTTACTTAATGGAGTATTCTTTTTCATTTGTGTGTTAATGTAGGACACTATACCTACATTTCTTGACTAGGAGGGTATTTTTTTTTTTTTTTTGAGCAGGACTGCTTATAATTATGTACTGTCTTACTGCACCTCAGGGTATCAGAGTTAATGACTAATACTCATTTTTGTCCATAAACACAAGGATAATTGACCAAGTCTTTGCCTGTTTTTTGGTGGGATAATCATGAAGTTTTGCTTTTACTTACTTGGAGAAGGTGGGGATTGAAAACCTCCCCATAGGGTGGTTGTGAAGATTGAACGAGTTTATATAGCTAACATTTAGAACAGGCCTTACCCAGCTCGTGATAAGGGTTATATAAATGTTAGCTATCTTTGTTGTTGTTGTTCTTATAAATACTACTTATTTTCTGAGTCTTGAGACTTGGGTTTCAAGGGGATCCTATAAAGATGGTCTCTTTTGCATACTACGTTTAGGGAAGTAGGTGTTTGTTTTTAAAAATCTATTTGTTCATCCATAGACTAAATTGTTTTAAGTAAAACAATATATCACTATATATTACATTTGCTAATGAACTTTAAAAAGCATTCAAAAAGAATTTTTGGGTGAAGTAACATTTGGAAATTGTCGAAGTTAGTACATTACTGAACCCAAGGACTAGTCTAGCCAAGTGTGAGCTGCGTTGCTTTATGACAGATGTTAAAGCATTGTGTTCACCTGTCTTCCCAGCTGGTGTGTGTGGTGAATTGGGGGGTGGTTGGAGATTGGGGAGTTGGATGTGTGTGATGACACTGATATCTTCACTGTGAAACATCAGGAGGGACTGTTGGTGGTTGTCAAATGTAGTTAAGAGATTGATGGATGCTACCTGGATAGATAGGAAATAGCTATTAACCTCTAACACATTTCATTAAATGGGAGCATTGGAAAGTTTTTTTAAAAAAATAAAGAAGTTGTTAGGAATTTTGCAAAAGTATCTTTGGAGCAGGTGGCTTAGAATATGAATTTCATGTGTGTTAAAATTTTTTTCTTCATCTGTGAGTTTTTACTTAAAGCTATTTTTATGAATTGAAATTATGGCTTTGTTGTGCACATGCAGTTTTGATTAGCAGTGAAACCTGTATTTCATCTTTATTCAAACTTAGAATATATTTTTTTTCTCCCTTGTGAGAAGTTATGCTTATTACAGTGTCCAAAATACTAATTTCTTATACCTATCTCAAGGAGATGAATATTATCATTGACGTGTCTTCAGTTCTGTCAAGACAAAAAAAAGTATTCACCCTTGAGGATTTTTTCCTTTCATCATAAATTCAAATAAAATAAATGACTGATAATACTGACAAAAGTAACATGTTCATGTATTTGAAGAAGGTATATAATAAGGGAAAGCAAGAAAGGCTCCAAGAAATGACTGAAGTTTCAAAGTTCAGTAAGTGTGGTTGAGTTGGAATGTTAATCGGAATGACCTCTTCCAAGTTATCTTCTTGAGCTGGTAGGTACTGAAGTTTCTGTTCTACTGTGAGTTCTTTCCATATTAAAGAGTTGAACAAAGACTGAAAAATGAAAGCTTCAGTCAAAGTAGAGCACTTTGAGTGTATATACTGTTTGACTTCAGCTTTATTGAAGCTTGAGACAGTGTCTCCTATAGTTGTTTTTTTCCTCCTGTCTGTTTGACATTGATTTTTTCTTCTATTTCTTCCTCTTTTAGTTGTTTTACAGGTCAGTTGGCTTAGGGGCAGAGCTATGGCCAGGTAGAAATACAGAAGTAGCATGGGAAGCTAGGAGACCGATGATAAAGACACAAAGATGTTGCATATTCAGCAGGGTAGAGTTATGGAAAGAGGGTAGGTTTGTGAGCCAGGCAGACACCTTAGAATTCCACCCAATTTTCCTGTAAGTTTGGACAAATGAGCTCCTCAGAGCCTCAGTTTGCTCATCTGCAAAGTGGTGATACTATCATCTGCCTTGAAGGATTCATTTGAGAGGTGATGTATGTGAATTACCTGATGCATAGTAGGTGCTTTGTAATTGACAGTTGTCATAACACTTACATCTTTAAGGTCAGGGTCCATGTCCATTTTTGATTGTATTCTCACTGTCTAGGAGAGTGCCGCCTCATATTCAGTGTGTGAGGCGTGCCTGTTGAGTGAAACCATCCTGCCAGGCAGGGAAGGAATTCTTCATGTAGATGAAGCAGTGCTGATTCTTACTATGGTGTTGCTTCTTCTTTCTTTTTCTTTTCTGATTTGCATCTTAAATATTCTTCTAGAGTCCCCCCTGCCACCTTTTTATTATTTATGTATTGATTGATTGATCGGTCGATTGATTGAGACAGAGTCTCACTGTGTTGCCCGGGTGAGTGCTGTGGCATCAGCCTTAGCTCACAGCAACCTCAAACTCCTGGGCTCAAGTGATCCTCCTGCCTCAGCCTCCCGAGTAGCGGGGACTACAGGCATGTGCCGCCATGTCAGACTAATTTTTCTATTTTTAGTAGACATAGGGTCTCGCTCTTGCTTAGGCTGATGGCCCTTTTTTTTTTTTAAATGAAAAGAGTCTTTGTGTAATGTAGTTATAATAAACCGAACATAGCTTTAAAGGTAAAGGTTTACAATTATGTCTTGCTCTGGCTAGCAGGAAAGGTGCTTTGGACAGAGCATAGTCTCTGAAAGGCCCATGATGATCAAAGGTTACCAAGTGCTTTGAAAGGCTCTGGACGTAAGTTTCCTTTTCTGGTTTTATCGTCAGTCCTTTCAGCTGTGACTGAGAACTGGCAGTGTCTGGTATGTGGGAGACATGGAATAAGTGTTTACTGAATAAATCAATGTGGTGATGGTGCAGATATCAAGATTTAGTGAGGCCTTTATTGGACAGTATTTATTTGATCAGCTTTAAAGAGCAGAAATAGTATACAAACATTGAGTGAATTCCAGTGAAGTCTTGACAATAAAACCAACTCAGTTTCCTGTCACATCTTGGGCTTAGACTGGAAAGAAATTTGCTGGTTCACAAGAATTGCTGTTGGCACTAACCTGGCACTTTGCAGCTCTCTTTAAAATGCACCATAGAAAACACTGGGCTGGAGCCAGGACCTGAAGAGCATTACCTTTGTATGTGGGGGATGTGTGAGTGGAAGAGTGACCTGTTTCTAGTCCTTTCTTTTCCCCTGGCCTCTCTTTCCTTATAGGGATTTATGTCAGCTCAGATGCACCAGTTCTGGCTCGTGATGATTAATGAGAGATAAGCACTATAAACGTCCCTACTCTGGTCTTCTGGGTAGTTTCTCTTTCCACTCAGATGGACACCCAGGCTGTCTTTACTTTTGTTTGATGTGTGTTCAGGAAATTTAAAAAGCTGATTTTAATTCTAGCTTTAAGTGAACAATTAGAAAGGAAAGGTTTCTGTTTGCTGTTACTGGAACCCCTCCCCCCTTCTACATCCTTCCTTCCAACTTTCTACAATGGTTACATTTTTTAATATGCGTGAAGAAGTGAATTTTAGGTTATCCATGTTTCTATCCCTTCATTAGTGTGTATAATTACGAGGTGGAAGGGTTTGATGTGGTTTTCTAAATTTAAGTAACATGAGAAGCAGAGTTAATGGTTCATATTTTTGAAAGATTGTACAGTTTTGGGGGAGGTTTTCTTTTACTAGAAACCTCAATTTCTGGGCTCTTCATTTTGCTGTGCATAATTTGATAAGACTCAGTCTATCCTTGACTTTTTTACTTGAAAGTGATGCACTGTCTATTCTGAATAGACCAGTACATGGCCCTGAGAGGCCTTTCTTTGGTGAGTGTGTCTTCAGAAGCAGAGGTAATCAGGATCTGTCTTCAGGAATTTTCCTTCTTCTCGAAGACTCATTTCCACATGTCAAATATAAACTAGGTCCATAAACTTTGGTGAGTGCTTTCATTTAACTATCCAAACAGTTTCTGTTTCAGTTCCAAAAAAGGTGATTTTTTTTTTCCTAGCCATTAAATAGTTAGGTTTTCCTTTGTTTTTCTTTTTTTGAGAGAGAGAGTGGGGCTGTTCACTGCTGTTAGGTTCTCTTTGGTGATGATAGATGAGATGTTTTAAGAAATCAAGCCATTTTAATACTAGTTATTTTAAATTCAGCGTATAATACTAATGTTAGATTTTTATAGAGTTTGGAAAACTCTGATAGCAGAACATTTATTTGTAGGGAGGGTTGTATTTAATTTATAGAAGTAGCTTGGAAGAATTATATATTTTTTCGTTTTAAATTGCAGTATCTGACAATAAACTTTGAAAAAAGAAATTAGACGGAGATACAAGGAAACTGTTAACAGTGGTCATTTTGGGGGACTAGAAATGGAAGATTTTATGCTCTATCTTGACATTAAAAAATTAATTGAAAACCAGAGGGGTAGTCATGTGTCTTAAATCTGTCTGCTTTCCAACTAATAACGAACTACTGGGAATGAAAATGATATCTGTGAACATTGATGATCATTAGATTAAGCCTTTGTATAATCAGTTACAATGTGAGGTAATACCTATAGGAGTCTTTTAATAAAGCATACATGCTTTTACTCTAAGTATTATTTGAGGTATGTATGTTCGTCCTTCTATCCTTCCATCATCCTCCATCAACCCATCATCCATCTATCCATCTGTCTGTATCAGCTAAGGAAGAGAAGTAACACTTGTGATCTCCTTAATATAATTCATTTCTTCCATAAGGGGAGAGCTTAACTTAATTGCTCATCTGTCTAGATAATCTTGAAAAAGCATTATTTTTGATGTACATAAGGAGGGTAAAGTACTTAGTAATTTTGAGAAATGGTGTGTGGGACATTGAAAAGGTAAATTCTATTGGTGTGAAATCTTTTATTCTCACTGTTTTCTGAGATTCTTATCTTGGTCATGTTA
This sequence comes from Lemur catta, assembly GCF_020740605.2. NCBI lineage: Eukaryota > Metazoa > Chordata > Mammalia > Primates > Lemuridae > Lemur > Lemur catta. Next base: position 34,395,685 of record NC_059128.1, read on the forward strand.
TTGCACAAAGAAGTCAGCTCCCTGGCTATCATACCACACTTTAATGAGCTACACAGTAATTTGTGACTTGTGCTATCCTTTTCTAATCAACTCATCAACTCCCTGCCCATTCTGTGTCAATTTACTTTAGAATTGAAATTTTGTTTTTTGTGTAATGGAATTAGAGAAACCAAGAGTTTAGTGGTTTGCATTTGATTTGGGGGATAAATAGATATTGAATCAGCCTTTCCAGCTCAACAAACCACTCCAAAATTCGGTGGCTTAAAACAGCAGCCATTTATTTAGCTCACCATCCTGTGGTTTGGCAGTTTTGGCTGCGCTCAGCTATGTGATGGTTCTTGTCTCCCCTGGGCTTGCTCACACACCTGTGGTCAGGTGGATGGTTGCACTCACATATCTGGTGGTTGGCTGGGGCTGCAAGGGTGCTTGGGCTCAGAGAGTCTCATCGTCCAGCAGGTTAGCCTGGGAGTCTCTAGAGCAGTAAGAGAAGGAAAGTGCAAATGCTTTAGTACTTTTCAAATCTCTGCCTACATCATGTTTGCTAGTATCCCATTGGCCAAAGTAAGTTACAAGGCAAGGCCAGCTGAAATTCCAATGATGGAGAAAGACTCCATCTCTTTGTGGGAGAAGCTCTGAATTATACTGCAATAGCATGAATACAAGGGGGGAAAGAATTTGTGGCCATTTCTGTAACCCACCATACATTGAGGACTTCACATCTTGGTTCAATGGTTATTGTCTTTTTTTGAAATATATCTAGACTCTACCCACTTCTCACTACCTCCTCTGCCTTTTCTGCTACCGCCTAGTCCAAACCACTGTTATCTTTTGCCTTCTACCAGGTTTCCTGCGTCCACCCTTGCCCCTTGTGCTCTACACAGCAGTCAGAGCAAACTTTTAAAAATAGCAGTCAGATCATGTCACTCCTCTGTTCAAAACCTTCCACTGGCTTCTCATCTCGTTCAGAATAAAATTTAAATTCCTTTATGAGGCTACAAGACTTTATGTGATGTGGCTCTTTCTTTGACCTCATCTTGTATCGCTGTGCTCCTCGCTCATCCTACTCTAGCTCTCCCTGCTGTTTCTCTAAGGCACTAACATGCTCCTGCCTCAGGGCCTTGCACTTGCCGTTTTCCCTGCCAGATGTTCAGCATGGCTCCCTCCTTCACTTCTTTAAGGTGTCTGTTTATATGTCACTTTCTCAGAGAGGGTGTCACTGATATCCCTACATAAAATAACATTCTCTCCTGCCAGTCTCTGGCTTGCTTTATTACTCTGTGGAGTACTTGTTACCACCTGACATTTGTTTATTTATTTTCAGTCTCCACCAGTTAGACTGCAAGCTCCATGAAGGCAGTGAATTGAGTGTTTTGTTTGCTGTTTATCCCCAATGCCAAGAACAGTGCCTGGTGCAGGGCATATGCCCCCTAAGCCTCAATGGAATGACTGTCCAGTGACATTCATCACCTGGTCTTAGTGACAGCACTTCCCTAGAGCTGAGGCGAGGCCTGTATCCCATCACTGCTGGGCCAGAGGCAGCCAATCTCCTCTTCCCTGATGCTCATCTGGACCAGCTGAATGATATTTAGTGAAGAGTTCATCCTATTCCCCTTAAAAAATGTTAACAAAATTTTTTTTTTTTTTTTTTTTTATTTCAGCTCATCATGGGGGTACATAAGTTTAGGTCATATACATTGTCCATGTCCTGCCCATCCCCCCGAGTCAGAGTCCCAAGGTCATATACATTGTCCATGTCCTGCCCATCCCCCCGAGTCAGAGTCCCAAGCGCGTCCGTTCTCATTCTCCAGACAGTGCACCTGGCACTCATCATGTAGTCATACCTCCATCCCCTCCCCCCCCCAAAATTTTAATTTGATGACTTTGTGATCACCTTTCTTTATAAGTACCTATCTGTATGGATTTAGGAATATAATCATTATATGCTTATGATTTATGTAAATGCATAAATATACGCATGTATGTTATTTGAAGAGGGTGGCACATGGAACAAACACTCTAAGTTAGACATGGAGGCTTAAGTAGTTGTTGTGGTATTAATACCTTCTTTGTGCACTCTTGAAATTCCTGCACACCCCTAAGCCTCTTTTACTCAGACCTATGTACCAAATTCCTCAGGTCGCACCGGGTCACATTTGTGAGCTTTAGCTAACCTAGGCATAGAGTTGCTGTCCTTCAAGTATAACTTGTCTCTCTAATGGCTTTCCCATAGCTGATTCTCAGGCTTTGCATCTGAATTCTCTTAGTCCACAGGAGTTTACTATTGCAGGTGTGTGTGTTTGTAATATGTAGTCAAACCTTTCATTTGAAGTAATGAGATGGGATGGGAGTGAGTAGGAGGAAGGGCAGTCTGGCTTAGTGAAATATTTGAATCACAGATTATTTAAAAATAAAGGCAATTATATGATTTTTAAATTATAGTGCATACCATAGACTAAGATATAACTGAGACATAAGAGCCACGCAAGCGATAGTAATGGAAATACTTATGCTTCACAGAGGCTGAGGGAATAAGCTAAGGATTTCAAGCAGCAAAGTTCTGTGTGAGAGCTATTTGTTTGACTCAGAATTTGAAGACTAATCTAAAGAACCTGAGAAATCTAATTTCTGGAAACCTTTGATTTGAAAAATTTACTGATTTTATATTAATGGAACTAAAGATGTGCAGGTGCAGATTAACTTATACTTGATTAGAATTACATTCTTCAAGTGTAAGTGGAAATTTCCAAGTGAAAGAGCCAAGACATGAGGTTTCGCCGTCCTGGCTTCCTTCCTTCCGGCCACTCTGCTAACCTTCACTGGAGACCCTCCCATCCTGGGAGTGGATATGTATATGTTTTGTTGCCCCAACGCTGGTTGAATAAGAAAGCTGGGAAGCAAATAAGAGGGGGTTTTAAATAATTTAGTGGATAGTGACAGCAGGGACTGTGGGACTGTTCCGGACTCTGGCTTCTTATGACAGAGAGAAACAGGGTTAAGTACTTTTGGGGCAGACAAACTAGGAATTTAGTCCAGTTTTGTCATTTACCATTTAAGTGATCTTAGATAAGTTTTTTTTTTTGAGACAGAGTCTTGCTCTGTTGCCTGGGCTAGAGTGCCATGGCGTCAGCCTAGCTCACAGCAACCTCAAACTCCTAGGCTCAAGTGATCCTTCTGCCTCAGCCTCCTGAGTAGCTAGGACTACAGGCGTGTGCCACCATGCCTGGCTAATTTTTTTCTATATATATTTTTAGCTGTCCAGATCATTTCTTTCTATTTTTAGTAGAGACGGGGTCTTTCTCTTGCTCAGGCTGGTCTCGAACTCCTGACCTCGAGCGATCCTCCCGCCTTGGCCTCCCAGAGTGCTAGGATTACAGGCGTGAGCCACTGCGCCCAGCCTTAGATAAATTATTTAACCTTTCTATGTCTCAGTATTTTTGGTGGTAAAAAAGGGTGTTGAGAGGGCCTATATCTTAGGGTTGTTGTAAGGATTCAATGAAGTGATATATATGTAAAAGGTTTACTACTATAAAAGGCACATTGTAGATGCTTCAGAAATGTTAGCTAATGTATATAGAAGGCGTATTTTCTCAAGAATTCAGGAAAATGATGATACCAGAAGGGCGTAAATGGGCTCCTAGGGCATAGTCTTATGTGCCATTTAGGCCCTATGAAAACACAGACACACAGTTAATTTGTGAGAGGGACAGGAAGAAGGGTGACAGGCAGAAGGGGCTGTCATAGCATTCACAAGGACTGCAGCTGTGGGGAACAGTGAGTGGCGTGGTCTGGAGAGGAATGGCTGGGGTATTTTATGTGCACAGTGGCTCCAAAGAGGTGTGTGAGTTGTGCAAGGAGGGAAAAGCACACTCCTGGCAATGGGGACTGAGGGCTACTGGTACAGGAAGAGAACACTGGTGTGTGTGTGCGTGTGTGTGTGTGTGTGTGTGTGTGTGTGTGTGTGTGATTTGGGGGTGGAGTGAGGGCTTACAGGCTTGGATCAGGCAATTGCTTTGGATTCCAAAGGCATTAGGAGCCACTCAAGCTAGATTGCTACAAAGGGGAATGATATGAACTAAGGCTCTGGAAGAATAGAGTTCTTCCTGTTGCTTTATGATAGATCCCTAGAGTGATGCTTCTCACACTTAGCCACTCTAGTGTCCCTAGGCATAAGAGAATTACCCTTGCTGCAATTTCTGTAAAGTCTTGTATTTTACTTTAAACATTTAGAAATTTTTACATTTCATAATATATTAGTTTCTTTTCATTTTAAACATTGATGTTTTTAGTAAAGTTAACTGTTCCGAGGGAGAAGTGCCATGTTTCTCCTATGGCTTCTGGAAGGAACCCCCACTGCCCTCCTTAGATTGATCCAGGAGCAAGGTTTTTAACAATTAGGGTCATTGGTTGCCAGGAAAGAGAGGTTTTTAGAAGGGGCTTCCTACTCACAGCAGGCCCCTCATTGCTTCTTCCAGGTCTCTTAAGCCCCAAGTCCTTTCTGGCATCCATCTTGAGAGTTTTGGAAAGCCCATTGATAGTCCCTTAGTGCTCACTGCTTACCTGAGCTTCTGAGAGCCCCTGCCCCCAGCCTGCAGTGGCCTGGAAGGGAAAGTATTGGGTGTATGTTTAATACTCCTGTTCTAATCTGGGCAGTGTACTGTTTCTGAGCTTCATTTCTAAGGAGGTTCCTGCCACTTCTCTGCTCCTTTCCCCTGTTCGCATGTCTTTCTCTACCCTGACCTAAAACACCCAACCCCTTTCTTACTGCTTTTTGTTTTAACAGTTTTATTGAGATATAATTTATGTACCATACAATTCTCCCATTTAAAGTGTACAGTTCAGTGTTCATTATATTCACAGGGTTGTGCAATCATCACCACTAATTTTAGAACGTGTTCATCCCTCCTAAAAGAAACTCTGTGGCTTTTATAGGTCACCCCTCATTCCCTTCCCCATCCCTGCCCTGGGCAACACTAATCTTTCTGTCTATAGATTTGCCTATTCTGGACAGTTCATATAAGCAGAATCATACAATATGTGATCATTTATGACTGACTTTACACTCAGCATAATGTTTTCAAGATTCCTCCATGTTGTAGCCTGTGTCAGTACTTCATTCCTTTTTTATGGTTGAATAATATTCCATTGTACCACATTTTGTTTATCCATTTATTAGTAGATGAACATTTGAGTTGTTTCCACTTTCTGGCTATTATGAATAATGCTGTTATGAACATTCATGTTGAAGTTTGTGTAGACATAGTTTCAGTTATCTTAGGTAAATACCAAGGAGGGGGATTGCTGGGTCATATGGTAACTATGTGTTTAACTTTTTGAGATACTGCCAAACTGTTTTCCATAGCATCTGCAGCCTTTTACATTCCTGTTAGTAATGTATGAGGGATTTAATTTCTTGACATCTTTGCCAACATGTTATTCTCTGCCTTTTTGATTATAGCCATTGTATTGGGTGTGATTTGCATTTCCCTGATGGCTGATGATGTTGAGCATCTTTTCATGTGCTTATTTACCATTTGTGTGTCTTTGGAGAAGTCTATTCAAATCCATTGCTTGCTTTTGGGTTGTCTTTTTATTGTTAAAGTGTATGAGTTATTTTTATATTCTGAGTACAAAGTCTCTTATCAGATATATGCTTTACAAATGTTTTCTCCTGATCAGTGGGTTGTCCTTCCTTGGATAGTGTTCTTTGGAGCATAGTACATGTTCAGTAAATATTTGTTGAAAGAATGAATGAAAGAAATACTACTCTCTGGAAAGCCTTGCCTGACTTTTTATACAAAGTTGTCATTTCCTCTCTTGGATTACTAGAGTGTATACTTTTTCATATTTGTTACAATATTCCCCATGCCGTTTTGTAATTTATTTGTAAATTCCAAAGTTGCAAATTTACCTAGTGATAGCTTGGGAGGCAAGTGCTATGTCTTTTATGTTCCCAGCTGAGTTTCTGACACTTGCGATATGGTAGTATGAGGTGGTCACTATAAGGTGGTCACTGAATATTGCTGGAGAGAGTGCATGCATTTCTCAGTGGAACTCTATCACGTGAAAGAGGGGATGCATCTCGTCTAGGTTGTTGGTCTTCAGTTTTCATGAACCAACTCAGATTAAGATTGTAGAGTCTATGCAGAAGGCTGTGAGGAGTTAAATCCTCAGAAAAAGATGTTCTCCAGCTTGCAGTCCAGACTTGATCAGGGAGTGTTTGGAGATGGGCTGGCTCTAAGAACACAGCCTCCTTGCGTGGTCTTGTGAGTGTGGGGACGGGGTGGGGAGAACAGACTGAGTGGTGAAGTGTTCAGTGTGTGAGCAAGTTGTTATTATTACTGTATCATACTAACCACTGATTATGTGGATTTCCTCAATTTTAAAGTAGTCATTACCAAGTTTAATTATCTTCTTAACCTTAGAGGCGTAAAGCTGCCCTTGGCATCTTTGGAAACTTCTTTTGGAGTTACCAGATGAAATGATCTCAGTATCACTCTAAGATTTCATGGTTCAAGACTTTTTCTTCCCTGTGAAATATTTCTTGATTACTTTAGCCCTTGCTGATCCCTATATTCTTAACCTAAGTCTTATAAGACATATTCATGTGAACAGCATGGTATCATTTGTTCACTTAGCAAACATTGCATGAGGAGCTTGGCTAGATGGAGGAGTGGCAAAGATGACTAAGACGGCATTTATTTAACAATGTTTATTGAATACATTCTTTATGCTGTGCCCTGGGGATAAAATGTGACTAAGATGGGCAAGGCACTTGCATTTTACAGAATGTTGCTTTTCATGGGTGTTGGTTTTCTCGCCCCAGTTGGACTGTAAGCTATATTTTTAAAATTTCATTCGCCCAAACTTCTAATATACTGAGTAAATAGTTCTCAGGAATTACTTGATTGACTTCTTAGATAGGGTTCTTTTGATTCCCAAGGAAACTCTGCTTGCCGAGAAAATATGAAGGGTATTTGGAGAAATCAGAACTTTGAAATTTATAATCTACGCAATATGTACAGGTCTCTGATGTAAGTGGCTACTCAGGTATTGTGGTAGGAATAATCTGTACCTGTGACTGATTCTTCATTTGGAGGAATAATTTGAAAGTAGCTTAGAGAGTTATTAAGAACTTTTCATATTCCCTAGCTCTTTAAACAGATTTCATTTCTGAATAATGAAGTTATATACTCAAATTTTGCACTCAGAGGACACTGGCATGTGATTTTGGTACTGCATGCTTAATCAGAACCTCAAAGAGCTTTTTTGTTTTGTTTTGCTTTGCTTTTAAAACCAGGGCTCTACTTTTCCTAGTAAAGCAGATTTTGGATTGATTAGGGTTTTTCCAAATGGTTTTCTTTACATTCTGCCATGCCAACCTCTTAAATAAGGGCTCTCAAGGCCCTCATGCAATTCTTGTATTTTCATTATACTTAAGAGGAGATAGATTATTTGATTTTTAGATGTGAAATTTATTAACATATAATAAATTAAAATGCTTTTGGGGAAGGATAATGGTCAGGAATATTAGAACATCTTTTAAAACAACTGTCTTCTTGGCAATGCTAACATGTGATTTAAATATACTGTTTTTTGCACTTACTTCTTTCGTTATGTTACCTCCTTTGCTCTGGAACAGTTGCTTTCAAACTTCACTGGGCATACGAATTATCTGAGGAATTGATTCAAATTGTTGATTCGGTATATCTTGCCTGGGGATGTGCAGGCCAGATGGTTGGGATGCTGTGAGCCACAGACCGGACACTGATTTGGAAGCACCCACAGTGCTCTTTTCTAACCTCTATGTAGGCCAGCTGGCCTGTTCCCAGCCTGCTGCCTCACAACCCATGTTCTTTGAAGGCCTCAGTGCCTTTGCTCTATTCATTCCCTCTGAGATGGAAATCCATCTTCTGTCTCCTTAGGGCTCAGCTCAAGAGGTGGGCTTCCTGAGAAGCTTCTCTGTCTGGTCTAGCTCACGCTGGGGATGCCTTTCCCTAGAAACTCCTCTGTATATATGGTAGTTTTAAAAAAAATCCCAACTTTCCCTATTAGGCTCTTGTAGGTATTGAGTATGTAATTTTTTATTTATGGTCTGTACTGCTTATTGGGTCATTCCCATATATTGCCCTGCCTTACTAGTTATATCTTTCAAGGTTCCCATGTACAGCCTTTATAGGTTGTACACTGCATAATGTTATGTGTTGGCTCTCCTTTCCTTCCTCGCTTCCTCCTTTCCTCCATTCCTTTCTTTTTTCCCCCCTTCCTACCTCCCTCCCTTCTGCCTTAACCTCCTGAGTAGCTGGGACTACTGGCACACCCTACCGTGCCCAGCTCCTCTATCTTTTAATGTAAAAGATAGTCCATTTCTCTCAGTAAGATGTTAAGCGCCTTGAAAGTAGGAGTAATCTCAAATTTTTGTGTGTTTCTTAACACTGAGTAAGTATTTATATTCAACTTACTTCTTCTAATTTTGTGTTTTTTTAAGAGACAGGGTCTTGCTCTTGCTCAGGCTGATCTTGATCTCCTGAGCTCAAGCGATCCTCCTGCCTCAGCCTCCCAGAGTGCTAGGATTACAGGCATGAGCTGCCACGCCCAACCTTATTTCTTCTAATTTTTTTTAATCAATTTCATATACTAGAAAAACATGGTAGTGTATTATTTTATTTTTTATTTAGAAGAGAACTGCACTAGCAGATTTAAGATTATTTAAGATTGGCCACACGGTCTTAAATTTGTCGAATATTGGGGAAAAAAATTTTTAAAGTTCTTTTTCCATCAGTGCTTCATTTGCTGTTACATTTTTATATGTGACAAATAATGTTTTAAGAACCATTAAAGGCCAGGTGTGATGGCTCACACCTGTAATCCAACCACTTTGGGACGCAAAGGTGGGAGAATTGCTTGAGGCCAGGAGTTTGAGACCAGCCTGGGCAGCAGAGTGAGACCCAATCTCTACAAAAAGTAAGAAAATTAGCCGGGTGTGCTGGCATGCGCTTGTAGTGCCAGCCACTCAGAAGGCTGAAGTGGAAGAATTTTTTGAGCCCAGGAGTTTCAGGTTTTCAGTGAGCTATGATACTGCCACTGCACTCCAGCCCAGGCAACAGAGTGAGACCCTGTCTCAATTAAAAAAAAAAAACCCAAACCATTAAAATTAAACCATTAAAACTATTCATTGAATGTTGACTTATGGAATGTACAGTTGCTAAAGATTTTGATGTGAAGATTTTAGTTACAAGCCTTGAACTAAGATTTTCTGATTCTTGCTGCCCCTCCAAAAGGAGATTACAAGAAAGTAAAAATTGTTAATATGTGACTAGCTGAATGTGGTTTTTGGTCTTTTTCTTAAAGAAAGAAAAATCTTTTTAAAAATGACAAAGTCATGCCTGTATTATTATAGAAAATACAGATGAACATTACAGACGAATATAAAATTTACCCATACTCTCAGCTCCAGAGATGATTTTGGTGTGTATTCTTGAAGTTTTTTGTGGGGGGTAGGGGTGGTGGTGGCAGCGGCAACTATGCTTATATGGGCTGATGATCTTGAAAATAATTCTCAATTTATTTGTAAATAGAAAAAAAATTTTGGAGGGTTGATTCTGTCCTATCCCAGCATAGTAATTTAATTAGTCTGGTAAAAGTTTAGCAAGCCATCTCTATGAGTAATTTATATTAATGCCTTTTTATCAAGTCGAATTGAGTAATTGGCTTATCTAATTAGTAGTGTATCTCCTGGTTAGATCAGTGCCTAATTGAACCACAAGACAGAACTTTTGAATATAAATCAGTGCTTTCAGAATATTAGGTAGTATATGCTTTTGCTTCAATAAACTACATATCCATTTTGGGAACCACTATGGTGTTTTTTGGTTTGTTTGTTTTTTTAACTATTGAAAACTGAGCCAGCACATTTTTGCTTGTGGTTTGGGGAAGCAGAGTGTTCAGCTGCTCTGCATTTTGGAGAATGATGGTTTACAACACAACGTGTACATTTCTCCAGTTGCCTTTCATCCTTCCCATCTTCCAGGTAGATAAGAATCCGCATAACTGCTAATTGTCAATGCATAGGTTGACAGCAGTTGGTAGAAGGAGTATAATATAGTAGAAGAGAACAGGCCTTGGAGATTTGCTGCTTTCTACCCGTGTGTTACCCTTAGCAAGACCTTAACCCCTTTGAGTCACAGTTTGGATTTATTCCCATCTATAAGACAACACAAGATTAATTTGATGGATAGTCTTCGGTTCTACCCTGTTTCATTTCTTATTTCTTCCCATGCCCTGCCACACCGCACCTCCTTTGTGATGGCCAGCAGATAGGAATTGTCTTGAACTTCATCTTCCCTCTCATTTCACTGGGGAAGGTGTTCCTTTTCCTGTTTAATAAATTTATTTTTCTGTCTGTGTCCTGGGTTTCTCTCCGATGTCTCTGGGCCTTGCTTCATTGATGATCTCTTCCATTATCCTGGCTGTCTTCTTCCTCCTCCTTTTCTTCTTGGTGAACTCTTACTGATCTGACAAAGTGTAGTTCGGATATCACCTGCAGGAAGCCTCCTGTAGCTTTGCTGGCTTTTAGGGAGGTGCCCCTTCCCTGAGCTCTTATAGCATCCCCGGCATTCTTGGAGCGCTCTTCTCACATTGGCTATAGGGTTTACTTGCCTGCTTTCCCCACTGAGCTCCCTGAGGGCCATGACTGTATCTTGTTTACTTTGTATAGGGCCTAGGTGAATGAGCAGAATGAGTTGAATAAATGGTCAATGAATGGTTCTCAAAAAAACGTTTCTCCTTTTTGCCTTAGGGGCAGTATCCAAAGTGGGTTAAGATCATGGACTTTGGGGCCTTATTGCTTGAGTTCATACCCCAGCTCAGTGTGTGCCCTTTGGCAAGTACCTCAGTTGCTGCTTCTGGAAAATGGGGCTAATAATAATAGTATTTGTCTTATAGAGTTATTGTGAGGATTAAGTGACCTAGTAGATGAGTAGGTCTGAGAATAGTGTGGCATAGTGAGTGCTCACTACGAACTAGGTGTTTATTATCACTATTACTATATTTCATGAACTTTCAGCTGCCTTCTTGTAATTTCCTACTGATGATTCTGATTTTATAAAATCTCAGCATGGTAACATCCTTCCTATAGATGGCATTTGATTATTTTGGGAGTGTTTTCATTCTGTCATCTTTCACTGGGTACTCACGGCAAGTGAGAGCAGGATGGCCCTGTCCCTGTCACTCTCATTACCTAGATAAGGGGAGTTACAGGTGCTCTAAATCCGATGCCCTCCACTTCTTGCTGTGTTGATGATTCCATTAAAAAAAAAAACCCAAACCAAAACTTTCATTTGAAAATAATTTTAAGGTTACAGAAATAGAGAATTCATACTGTTTCTTCTAATACTAGCACCTTAACCATCTTCTCCTTTTTTTTTTCTGAGTATGGTTTAGTTTTGAATATATATGACCACATTTTTTAACAGCTTTATTGAGATATAATTCCCATATCATACAGTTCAACCATTTAAAATGTATAATTCATTCATTTTTAGTATATTCACAGAGTTGTGTAACTATTACCATGGTCTAATTTTAGACCATTTTTATCACTGCAGAAAGAAACTATGGACCCATTAGCATTATTCTCCACTCCTCTCTTTACCCTCCTCCCTAGGCCCAAACAACCACTAATCTATCTGTATCTCTAGATTAGTCTATTCTGGACATTTCATGTAAAATTTCTGCCATCATTATATCTTGTTAACATTTTCTATGCAGTTTATAGAATTACAGTGCCTAGGTTTAAATTCTTGCTCTCTTTCTTTCAATTTTCTGACTGTGGACTTGTCATTTAATTTGTCTCTGCTTTGGTTTCCTATTTGTACAGTGGGAGATAATAATAGTATATATGTTAATACATACAGGGTTGTAAGAACTTAGTGAGGTAACATGTGGAAGGCCCTTAAAGCTGTTTCTGGCTCTAACTTGTACTCTATAAATTTTAGCTGTTCTTACACTAGGATCTGTCATATTTTTAATTGATTCATTTTATAGTCTTCCATATTAGTGTTTATTGTGTCTGTATTGCTACCAGTTAACCTTACAAGTATATACAAATTATTTAGGTCAGTTTTAATATCGTGTCCTAAATCCCGAGTTTAGAATTTAGTCATCGTAAACTATTTCCTGTCACAATGACTTAGTTGGTGAAAAGAACTGCAGCATTTGGCAGTGTAATTATGCATCTTCATTTGGCACTTTGGTGTATTTATTTGAGTGAGAGATGATGTACCCATGTGACTTAGTTAAAATCAAAGTAAATCTAGGGCATTGGTTTCTGGAAACCAAGTTTTACTTTCATTAAAGTGAGTTTGTTTTGTGAACAGTTGCTTTTGAAACTAATTTTTTAAGCACATTTGTTTCTCATAGACTTCTAAGATCAGAGGCGAGTTATGTTCCTATAGAAAAAATTCACAGTGTCCAAAACATACCCACCACTACCACCTCCGTACGTAGATGGGAAAACTGCTGAGGCTTAACTTAAGTGATCTGTGGTATAGTTAAACGAAGCTTGAGAAGTATCTGTTTAAAATGGTTATACATTGTCAAAATAATATTCAACATAAATAACGAGTCAAATCCAGATTAGGACATGTGAGAGGGATTGTGAAATACCAGACAAAAAAACTGGAGACACTGGACCAGGAACCAGAAGATCCAGGATCATGACTTGCTACTAGTTAGCTGAATGGCTTGGAACAAGCCGCTTAAGTTCTCTGGGCCAGTTTGCTCATCCGTAAATTGAGACAGCTGTACTAGAATAGATGGTCTCTTGTGGCTTATCCACAGTGAAAATTGTGTGATTTATTTCTCATAGCAACAAACAAGACACTACCAAATATTGATTAAGTCTCTGTGCATTAGTAAGGATATGGAAGTGAAATCTCTGAATTTGTATTTTTGCTGCTCTTTTTCTCATTCTTATTACTGCCATGTTGCTCCTAGTTTCACAATAAGGTGGCTGCTTTATGATTTGTATTTTTTACATTTCTGCTATCATGTATATTTGTCTCTTTTCAGGCAGCTATGACTCATGATACCTTCAAAATTGTATTAAGGTTTCAGTTACAGATGCTGTGGCTTGGCAGTGGAACTCAGGACTAAAATCGACCCTCCCTCTTTGATGGTGGAAATGGTAGCTGGCATATCGTGCATTCCAGTGTGTCCTGAGGCCTTTTTAGGAGCAGTTGCATTTCTTAAAAATTGCCTATGAAGTAAATGGCTGTATATAAGTGATCTTTGTGACTAATTTTGATTTTAAATTTTAAATTACAGTTTTATAGAGGGAAAATATTGGTACCTGACATGCAATAAATTTTCACTTAAGATTCCAAATATTTACTTTAAAGAGCTGTTCTTGTAACTAGGCAGTTTTATATTTCAGAGTTTTTGCCAGTTCCCAGTTGTGGGCAACGATGCTGGAGAGATACGAGAAGTTGTTGTAAGGGCTTCAGTCACCTAAAGGAACCCCAAACTGCAAACTAAATAAATAAATAGTAGGCCTTAAACCCTGTCTCTCCAAAAAACAGAAAAGTTGCCCAGGCGTGGTGATAATGTGCCTGTGAAGCCCAGCTACTTGGGAGGCTGAGACAGGAGGATCGTTTGAGCCCAGGAGTTAGGTTGCAGTGAGCTGTGATGATACCACTGTCCTCTAGCGCAGGCAACAAAGTGAGACCCTGTCTCAAAAGAAAAAAAAAAGGCTTTGGGTGTAAATGTACTAGTGTTTTTCAAATGCATATAGGGGCTTGTGACTACTAAAGATTTATTTAAAAGCACTTAACTGAATTCATAAAAATCTTTTGTCATTGTATTTCCTTTAATGATATTAATGATAAAATTACTATCACATGGAGATCGAAGGATACTTTAAAACCTTCCTAAGGTTCATATACACAAAGCTTGAAAAACATTCATCTCTAAAACCATGTCAAGAAGTTAGTGAAATGGTCAGAGGGGCCGCCTGATAGTATACATTTGTTTAGAAGCATACATTTAATTAAGTAGTTTCTTTTGTGAGTATTGTAGAACTTAGAGAATTTAAGTAACCTTGCTTTTTCACTTAACAAAAACTACATTGTTAGTCTCTTTAACAGATTTAAGCCTTTGGATTTCAAGGTAAAAAACGTTCCAAAAAGCCCTCGAAACTTGGTTGATCCTACCTGAAAAAACTAAGTTAAAAAAAAAAGATACTAACTTCATTTATGATAAGGTGGTTAGTTTTGTTGACTGAATTGGCATCATGCTCAAAATAAGACATAAGCTATAGAAACTGAATTAAGTTACTGCCAGTTCACCAGATACTGAATGTATTATATTTTAAGTAAATAAGAAAGTGAGATTTGTTGGTACTTATGACAAAAGAAATATCGAACAGTCGAGAAGTATGATACCAGATGATGCCACTAACATGAATATGTTTCTGGCCATTATTAGGAACATTTTCCATGACAGCTTGCATCCATCATTAATTTACCTTTCCAGTTTCTTTGTAAACCTTGAACAGGTTCATGTGTTTATACTCACTTATCCTGTATTTTGTTAGTTACCTTTGGAGGAGGGGGTGTATGGGTTAATCCATAGATGGTACTTGCAGTTAAGAAAGAAAACCATTGTGGCCTTTTGATGGAGAGCCACGTTTTATGAAATCCTGTGGAGCTAGTCTTCAGATCCAGAGTTCTAATTGGCCAAGGACCTTCAGCGTTCTTTTGCCATGTCATTCTTGGAAAGGAAAGGAAATACTATCACTCATATTTATGAATCTCTATGTAAAATGTTTAGAAGTGGTGTCATACAGGTATTGTATGTTTGTGATGATAACTGCCTGAATAAAGGTTAAAATGTCATGGGAAAATAGGAAAATGTAAGCAGGAAGAAATGGAGATAGTTTATTTTCAGCAATTTAGAATGTTCCATTTAAAAGCTGTTAAACTGGCTAGAACTGGGGAGAAGGGAAGGGGGTACTGGAGTGGTTTAAAGACCATAGCTATTATGGTGAGTGCCTGAGATTTTGATTTGAAGTGTGTGTACCTGTGTATTTTAGAACCGGAAAATTTCATTGGACAACTGCATTTTTTATTGTGTACCCAGATGAAATAGTTTCTTATTCCAAATCTAGAATTGAGATTTTAATTTTTATTGTCAGGTCTGTCAATCTTTCAGGCATTTGGCTTCTTTGCTTATTCATTTAAGATTTAAGTAGGAGAAGATAGTCATGTCAATAAGTTTTGCTTATTTAGATGAATAAATTGAGAAGGTAAATTAGAGTCGTTTAAATTTGACTACATATGATCAGATTCTGCTAAATTAAACTATAAGTTAAATGTTAAGCATTTAATAAATATTTATTAAAAATATTCTACTAAAATAGACTACTTCCCTCTGTGGATGTTTTTAGTTGTTGATTGGCTATGGTACAAGAGGGGAGCCGGGTAAGGTTTCTTAACTCTTTGAGGTTGGTTTGCCAAATTTAATTAAGCTTTAAGTGGCTTACTTTTGAGGGCTCAGCAATGTCAGCATAATGTTGGTGGATAAATGGTAAACACCAATACACCCCAGTGTATGATATAGAATGAATGATCCACAAAGTTTGATTTATAGAAGTAGTGACATTCACCAAATAAAGTCTTTAAGACTTAAATTTGAAAATTGAACAGTGCAAGTCTTTTTTAAGTCTGGGTCTTGAAAAATATTGTATCTTAAACACATGCTTGTCAAAAAAGTGAAAACAAATTAGTGTATATTCTTTCAGACTTTTTGTCTACATATACATATGTATATGCATGTTTATTTTTACAAAAATAGTACTGTACCAACTATATATATATTTCTACAAACAGTTCCTACTTAAAAGTTTGTCATATTATTGTCTTTTTTTTAATGGCTGTACAGTCTTTCAAGGTGCAAATATATTGTATAATAACTTATTTAGAACCATTTCCTTATTGATAACATTTGGGATATTTCCAGTTTTTTGCTGTTTTAAACAGCACTGGAGAGGAGAGGAGTTGCTTAATTCATATATGTGTGCATAGGTGAGTGTATCTATAGGATCAATTCATAGAAGTGGAATTCTGAATAAAATAGAGAACCTTTGGTAGATGCTACCAAATTACTTTGCAAGTAGCATTTTACATTTCTAGCAAGGGCATCTGAGAATACCTTTTCCTTACATTCAGGCTGTCATGGATGTTCTCAGTTCTGTTAATTTTTTTTGCTAATTGTATAGGTCAGAAAATGGTATCTAATTTTTATTTTAAAACTTTATTTTGATTTAATTAATTTATTTTTTGAGATGAGGTCTTGCTCTGTTGCCCGGGCTGGAGTACAATGGTATCATCATAGCTCACTGTGATCTCAAAGTCTTGCGCTCAAGCAATCTGCCTGCCTCAGCCTCCCGAGTAGCTGGGACTATAGGTGTGCGCCACCGTGCCCAGCTAATTTTTCTATTTTTGTGTAGAGTTGAGGTCCAGTTATGTTGCTCAGACTGATCTCCAACCCTTGGCCTCAAGCGATCCTCCCACCTCAGCCTCCCAAAGTGTTGGGGTTACAGGCGTGAGCCACCGTGCATGGCCAAAACTGTACTTTTAAAAAGAACAAATAACCTGATTTTAGGAGTTGGAACATCGTCTCTCCTGAATAGTTAACCATCATTGTTGGCTAATAAGATTTTTTAAAAAGTTTACAAACTAAATTAGTTACAGAGGCAGAGGCATCACTTCCACTGTAGTTGAAGAACCCTGTGTCATTTGAAGTTTGCCTGGTTAATACTCCTAGAATACTTCATTGTGTTTCTGTCTTTCATGTTTGGTAACATCTGCAATACTTGTACACATATTTCTTACCACGTGTGCAAGACTAACCACTTGAGTATAGTTTGCCGTCCTGAATACAGAGTAAACTGCCTTGGATTTGGCTGCTGATGCAGATGCTTTCAGGTGCTCTTGCTTTATACCAATGATTCTCAACTGGGGGTGCTTTTGTCCCCCACTAGACATTTTGCAAAGTCTGGAGACCTGGTTGTGGCACCTGGGGGCAAGGTGAAGGGGGAAAGACTAGGAGTTTGCTATTGGTATCTACTGGTACACAGGCCAGGGACGCTGCTAAATAACCTACAGTTCATAGAACAGTTGCCCACAATAAAGAATTATCTGGCCCGATATATCAACACTGCTGAGGTTGAGAAACCCTGCTTTATACAAAGGGATTAGACTCTGGAGTATGTTCTACCTTGAATTATCTGATCCCTTTATTTAAATGAATTCTACCCCATTTCTTGTGGCAGTGTGCCAGGCTGACCTTTAGTATATCAGGATTCCTTACCTAGAGCCACTGGCTACCCTTGACTTTGTGTTGCTATTTCTGGCTTTTTTTTGTTGTGCCCAGAGGTAGGGACAGGCAGGCAGAGTTAGGTAGAGCTTGGTAAAGTAAAGCCTGGTATCTTCTCTGAGGATATTAAAGTTTTCTAAAGACTTAACTTCTGTGTTCTGGTAAGGCTTCTGGTAATTTCTGGCCTGGAAGAATTGGCTATCATTATTTTGCCAGTAAGTACCCCTTTCCACTCAAATGCAGAAGTAAAACAAACACATACCATCCTCCTCCCCAACCAGAAACAAAACAAAAACCCAACAAACAAAAACAAAGTACTTGGTGATCTGGGAGAGCCTAAGGTAACTATTCTTATTCCACATTTCAAGTTTGTACTTGACCTGGGCTAGCATAAGAGAAACCCAACTGGTATGACTGTCCAGAGTGCATTTCCAGTGAAGAGGCTGGGAGAGTCCAAAAGAATGTTTTGAGTCATCGAGTCCTTTAAAAATGTCAGATTCTTTCCACGGGGTTAATTTAAACCTGTTATGACCCTTTAAAAATCTTCACAAGAGGCCTCAGAGCCATAATAACATGGAATACTGCTTGTTTAGTGGAAGTCTTTCTAAAGGGTACCTTTATATTTGGCCTCATTTCTTATATTATTAGCCATCATGTAAGAGAGAAACAGGAATTTTTGAGTCCTTAATTGGAAAGAACCGCTGCTTGGGGCAGAGATTCTCAAGAAGTAAGTTTCCTTTTGAATAAGAAGGAAGCTCTCCCCTTGGAAACTAAGGCATAGTCTCCTTTTTTCTTCCTTTTGCATGACACTTTAGGTTTAGGCTAAGCGTATGAAGTATATATGAAAGTGTAAAAAAAATCAGTGTGCTGTTTATTTAAGGTAAACCTGTAATTCTTGTTCAGAGGTAGTAAGCTGTTAAGTCATGTTATTGAAGAACAGAGAATGGCTGGGTTTCTTTTAGGACCACAGAGTAGAGCATTCCTGCTTCATTCCAGGTCTGAGGGAATGGGAAGTTTTCCGCTTTGTTTTTTTGCTTTCTTCGTTCCCTTTGTTTCTTTCATTGTCTTTAGTTTAGATTTCTCCAGTAAAAATATAATGCAAACCACAAATGAGAGCCACATAAGTCATTTTAAATTTTCTAATACCCAGATTAAAAAAAGAGAAAAACAGATGAAATTAATTGTAATGGTATACTTTTTTAAATGCAGTATATCTAACATGGTATCATTTCAACATGTAATCAATATAAAAATGAGTTATTTTAGATTCTTTTTTCCATACTAGGTCTTTGAAGTCCCATGTCTATTTTATATTTACAACATATCTCAATTAGGACTAGTCATATTTCAACATATACAGATAATTTAAGAAAAGATACATATATTTAGAGTTGGTAACCTCAACTGTTTATATTTAAGATACTCAAAACAGCTGGGTTTGTGTTTGGGCTACTCAAAACATCATGCCTATAATCCCAGCTACTTGGGTGGAGTTTGAGGCTACAGTGAGCTATGATTGTGCTACTATACTCCAGTTTAGGTGACAGAGTGAGACCTTGTCTCTTAAAAAAAACAACAAACTCAAAAACATGTCATGTTTCAGCAGTGTAGGTGATGGCATAAATTGGCCTGGATTTCAGTGTATCTGTGGCTGTGCATATGCCAATTTTCTAATGACATGTATTCTTTAAACATAGGTATGTAGCTGAGAAAAGCATCACCCAAAGAAAAGGAAGATGATTTCTTGAATTAAATTTTAACATACTTTGATAGAAACATTCTGAACCTCAGTGTCATCAAGAAGCTTATTGATAACTGAAATTAAGAATTTTGGTATTTGGTGACTAACATTGAGTGTAGTGTGCTATAAATCCATGAAAAAGAAAATGGCTTTCATTAATGGCTTTACAGATTGAACATAGGGCTAAGTTGGATTTAAGTGAAACTCAGAGTTTGGGGACAGATATAGTTTGTATTGAGTGACGGTATGTGAGAGCCAGTGACACTTGAAAAGTGAATTAACAATTTTTTAATTAATTAATTTTTTACTTTCCAAATGTTCTTCAGTGAGCCTATACTATTTTTATAATCAGAAATAAACTCCCCCAAAAAATTAAAGAAAAAAAAAAACTAAACAAAAGCAAAAACACAAAGCCAATAAAGCAAACCACCAATAGTATACAAAAGTGAAGAGCTTGGAAGACCTGGATTCTGATTCTGGTTCTGTCATTAACCAACCATCTGTGTGATTTGGGGTAAGTCAGTTAACCTCTCTGGGTTTCTATTTCTTCATCTGCAAAACCAGAAATTAAAATTGTTTAGGTCCTTTATGTCTTTTTGGTCATATAGTAATACAGTTCCATGATAGCTTTCATAAAAGCCTTTTGGGGAAGTGTTTAGAGGGAATGAAGAGAGTCTAGAAACTTTTGAAATCATTTACTGAATGAATATTTATTAAATTCCTGCTAAGTGGCAGGCAGTGTCCTTTATCCTTTAGCTCTAAAGCATTTGGAAGAAATTGTCCCAAGTAGGGGGTAGGGAATGATGAGATGGATGGGAGTGGAAAGAAGGAATGAAGCAAAAACATAAGAATAAATAATAGAAATAAAATATTTATGTAATACTGTGTAATTTAAAAGGTGCTTCCCCGTTTTATATCTCATTTAATGCCATGTAATATTTTGGGGACATGAGGGAGAATATAAGGAAATAGTTGAGATCATATGAAAGACAAATAAGGAAGAGGAAATTATTAACAAAACCTTGAGGGTGTTGCAATAAAGCTGTCGGAATAATCTGAGAAAAAACATTTGGGCTGAATCTGAGAGGATAATTAAGAGAAAAGGATTGTGTTGAGATGACCAATGTGAGGATGGAATCCTGAAATTAAGTGTTGTTGAGTTTTAGAAATAACAGGAAGGATTCCTTGACATAATAAATATATAGAGCGTATGCAGTTTAGTTTATTACTGGGTTTAAAGATGTTTTGAAAGTTGGAAGACCAATTTGTGAAGTAGAAAGGACGAAAATTACAAATTTGTTAAGACAGTCAAAACGTAGATATACCTTCCAGGTTTATATGGTAGTCTCTGAAATGCTTTTCAGAAACCATTAGATTGATTTCAAAATGCCAGTGTCATTGGCACTGACGTTATCCATTTATCCACACTTACCATTTCCCTCTGCTTTTTAACTACTCTCAAGCTTCTTTTCTTTCTGAAATGACTAAGCTGAAGAAGCAAAACATCTGTTGTTATTACTAGCAAAAATATTTAGGACCTCTGGGGAAAGACCAGGGGAATTTAAAAGAGGAGGGTAAATGATAATTGTTTTAATTCCACATCTGATTTCTTAGTGGAATAAATCACAGTTCCTCTTATTTTAAAATGTGATAACAACTTGAGCTAATGTTTATTTTCACTTTCAAATAATGTGTTTAGCTGGTGACATTATGGAAAGTTGAGGCAATGTGTTAAAATACTAGGACGTTGTTTTTTTGTTACTTTTCTGGACAAAGAACTTTCTCTGATTCTTCTTGAGGTAGAAACTACTTGTTAGAGGGCCTGGGTGCAGGTGTGGCATTATGGGCAGCTGCATTGAAAATATATTATTTGTTACAGAAACACTTGAGTTAGAGACAGTTTAGCTGTGCTCATGTTATGTCTTGGTCTCTTAGGTATTACGAGGATACAAATGTAACTGTATATAATTCCAAGAGGGCAGATATTATTGTATTCTGTAGTCAAATTAAGTACTGTAAGAGAGGTGTGAGCAAGGGGCCTCTGCAGCTCAAAGGAAAGAGAGATCACATCAGGTTGAGGGAATCAGCCGGGAAAGTCTTCATGAAAAAGTGACTTTTGAGAGGGGGCTCTAAGAATGGGTGTAGAGGCTGGAGAAGGAAGGGGCATTCGAGGTGTCCGGACCAGGGGAGTGAAGCTTGTGTGGGGTCTTTTAGCTGAGCCACAGGTAACGGTTTGGCAGGAGCTTAGAGTTTATATGGGGTGGTGGGGAAGGATGGGGCAGGAAAGTAGGAATAGGATAGGAAAGGAAATGGGAGGGGTAAGAAACAGTGGAGTACTGTGGATCTCATGTGCTTTGCAGCTTTGTATTCTGTTATAACCCTAACGACGGTGTTGGTAAATACTTCGTGATGGGATTTTACATCTAGTGTGTGTGTAATTTAGTATATATTTCAAAGTAAGAGTACTGGCATGTATACATAATAGATATTTATGTATGACAGTATGTGTGTGTTTGAATGCGAGAGAGGAGAAGTCCGAGGGGAGAAGAAAAAAGTAAAGAAGGGGGTTAGGGAGAGAGGAGCTAGAACTAAATGTAATTATGGCATATTTTTTAGAGGAAATGTCTTTGGGCAGTTGTCCATCGTAAATGTTTGTCAGTATATGCACAACCACACAGACAATAACTAATTAATTCTTATGTATTACTACAAATGAAAACACCTGTATACTTTTATGTTTTTTTTTTGTTTGTTTTTTCTACCTTAAAAACAACATGGCCAAGGCATGGTGGCTCATGCCTATAGTTATAGCCTCAGCTACTTGGGAGGCTGAGGTGGGAGGATAGCTTGAGCCCAGGAATTGAGGGACAGCCTGGGCCCCATCTCAAAGAAACAAAAAACAACCAACCAAAAAAACATGGAAGAGGGCATTCACATTTCTTAGTTCACATTGTTGCCAGTATGCTTTTTTTTTTTTGACTAGCGTTAGCAGTACCAGCGCTTCTATGAATCAGAGAGATATCAGGCTAAAATTATACAAAAGAAATTGATGCTTCATTTGGATAGAACATTTACTTCTGTAAAAGCAAGGCAGGTAAAAAAGCTGTTTAAAGAAATGACTGTTGAATTTGGTTATATTTATTGCTTCAGGGGTAAGTGTTTTTCTTTCCTTCTCTTAAAGTGCTGAAAAGCTATTCAATTTTATTTATTTATTTTTTACTTTTTAGCTTTTTTTTGAGACAGAATCTTGCTCTGTTGCTCAGGCTGGAGTGCAGTGGTGTGATCACAGCTCACTGCAACCTCGAACTCCTGGGCTCAAGTGATCCTTCTGGCTCAGCCTTCCAAGTAGCTGGGACTACAGGCACATACCACCATTTAATTTTTCTATTTTTTAGAGATGGGATCTCGATATGGTGCTCAGTCTGGTCTTGAACTCCTGGCCTCAAGCAATCGTCCTGTCTTGGCCTCCCAAAGTGCTGGGATTACAGGCATGAACTACTGCACCCAGCCTGATTTTAAAATAAGAAGCATTGCATTGTTCCTTAATACAGAAGTATTGTCAAAAGTGCTGCCTCCGAGGAAAGAGGAGCAAACTTTTTGAGTTTGCTGTGGCCAGTTGTTCTTTGCTGCTTAGGATTCCAGCAGATTTAAAAGAAATTATTGGCTTATGTGTTTTCATTGTGAATTATTGAAATATTAGGCCATCAAAATTGAACTCTGTGGTGCCTTGATAGTGTTTTTCAACCTCTCCATATCTTTTTACTAGCCCAAGGAAATTGTGAAAGACTTCAAAAATATACTTGGTCTGGATTTAGAACTTGTTGTGTCTGGCCTTCCTCATCTTTTGAGTAGGTTCTGAATATTTCTCTTTGGTTTGAATTATAACATTGTTTCTTGTGGTTCTGAAAATTATCTGTAATAGCCTCATTCTTAAGAAGCTGCTTTTTTGCTTTGGGGCATTTGTGGGTGTTTGACTTAGTGCATGCTTAATACAGATGAAAAAGTAATAGTGGCGTTAATGCAGGCAAATTCTTTCTGAAAAAGGGAATGATTAAAAGTTCTTGGTGCTCTTTTTTATACTTGATATAATCCTCTGTTTGTGAGAGAGAAAGAGAGAGAGCGAGAGAGAGAGATCATATCCATTCTGATGTCTTCAGCTTGAATTTTCTCCAGTCCAGACTTGTATTTCTAGCTACTCCGTGGTACCTTTCATAGACACTTCAAATTTAGCATGCTCCAAATCACCGTAGGATCTCTTCTTTTGGGTTTCCCCATTTTAGGGAGTGGCCCCATCTTCTCCTTTGTGACCTAAGCTTCATTGCTTTGGACTCTGAGTCTTCCTGCTTCTAGCTGCTCAGTAGGTTTTTGAGTCTGTCCTGCCCTCTCCTTCTCCTATCACTGCTCTGCTCTCTCCTCTTTCTTCCTGTTGTCGGGGTCTCAGTGGGTCTCTGCCTCTAGCCTGGCCCTGGTGGAGCCACCTTTCACAGAGCTGCCTGCAGGAGCTGGTAGAGTGCTCCTTTGGCTCGCTCTCACCCGACCCCTGCATGGTCTCTAGCTGTGTCTGTCTCCCAGGTTTGCTAGGCGAGAGCTGCGGGGAGCTACTTCGAATGCATTGGGCTCTTGTGCCTCTCTGTGCCCTCTGATCAGCTGTCCTCTCGGCCTGGAGAGCCCTTCTTCCTCTTGTGCTTCTGGCCAACTTCTTTTGCTCTCTCAACAGTTGGCTTAGATATCACCTCCTTTTTGAGGCCAAATTAAGTGTCTTCTCCTCCTCCTTCCCACTGAGCCTTAATCTCCTATAGTGCTTATTATGTTGATTTTGTCATTAAGTTTATCTTTTATTATCTGTCTTCATAAATCTGTGAGCTCATCCTGTTTAAAATTGTGCCCCTCCATTTCCCTTTTCTTGCTCTGCCTTTTCTTTTCTCTTTTGCACTTGCTCCCTTTCAGCATATTGTATAATGTTCTCATTGATAATGTTTATTACCTGATCCGCTTTGCTAGGACCTAAACTCCACCAGGACAGGAATCTTCATCTGTTTTTTTCATTGCTGCATCGTTATTGCCTACAACAGCATCTGATGCCTAGAAAATGCTCAGAAATATTTGTTGAAGGAATAAGTGCTTATATGTTCAGGGCCCAGCTCCCAGTATGCACTGGGTAAATTAAACTGATGATGAACAGTTTATTCTGTTAGACTTTCTAGGCAGTGTCTGACATTGCTCTTGTTGGTACTTGAAAGTAAATACAATTAGATGGTTTTTAGGATTTTTATGCATTCAAATAAACTCCTTTTGTAGAAGTCTGCTTTATTTACTCTCTATATTTATTAGTTTTAGGTGTTGTAGTCTGTTATATATGTTTCATGCCTACTCTAATATATTAATCCCCTTTCTTGTATAAACCAAAACTCAACAACTAAATAAGAAATATTCCACCAAAGCTTGTGCTTTCAGAATACCATCTATGCAGAGTCAAAAATCATAAATGACCAATGACAGCAATTTTCAGACATTTTTGGTCATTCAAACTTGAAAGAATTTTGTGAAACAATCTATTTTTAATTACTTGATCAATGTGATTTTGTATTGAAGAGTTTTTCTTAGATGTTTAGATAGTTACATAGCATATAATTTCTAGGATATTGTAAATATTGACATTTAAGAATTAAACTATTTCATCACTCATATTTTTCAATTGAATTTACAGACAGCAATTTATTATCTACCATCATCTAATTAATTGAACAAATTCTTTAACCTTTTTCTTTTTGAAGTTGTATTAATATTTCCATTCTACTCCACAGAATTTTATCAGAATAAAAAATATTTTTAGGCTTGAAAAATCTTACTAATAACCCTTTCATGCTTCTCTTTAAAAAATCAATTTAAAGTAAAAAAATTAAAATGTCTTGTGACCATAGGCTCTAAATGTTAATTCAGTCTAGAAGTAAACAAAACTTACCATTTCCATATTTATCACATAATTCAAACCAATATAAAGGTATAATACATTTTGATAAATAATTTTAAAAATAAATATTAAATATTTATTGGAAGTGCATCTCCTAATGAGATGATGGGGCTGTGCTTTTTAAAAAAATGAGCTCTTCATGTATGAATGAATGTTATTGTCAGAGTAAGGATTCAGCATCAATTCTATTCCATATTTTTTTGTTTTTTTAATCATGATAAAACAATGACAAGTTCTAATCATATAAATAGGAGATAGGAATGGGAAGAATGGGATAGGAATGCAAAAATTCTTCAAATTGTTTCCAAGTTATATGTCATAAATCAATCACGAAATATTTTTTGTGATGGCTGATTAGATCCTCCTTCAATATTATTGAAAACAAAGAAACTACCAGGTTTACAAAAACATTTGTTTTCCAGTTGTTAGTTATTCATTTTCTTAACATTGACACCAGGATCTCAAACTGGCCCTCTGGTGACAGGGAGGGAAGTGAGCCATGCTAAGGTTTAGGATCAGTGAGCAGGTGTGTTTCTCCTTTGGAAGGGGAAGAAGGAAGATTCTGGGAGGGGAGCTGAAAAAGGAAGACTTGAAGCTCTATCACAGATAAAATTTTAGGCAGATGAGTTTTAGGAAGGAATACATAAGAAAATCTGGAAGTGGATTTCCTTAGAATTTTCTGTGGAGTAAGATTGGCAAAAGGCTGATAATTATTGAAGCTGGGTGATGAGTACATGAGGATTTATTATACTGTCTTTTCTACTTTTGAGTATATTTTGATATTTATGTAACAAAAAGTAAAACAAAATGAAGCAAAAATTCCTTGTGGAAAGTGTTCTCATATATATATGTTCAAGTTTGAGGACCATTATTCTTCATTGCCATTTGTCTTAGTGCTATTAACAAAATAAGGCATTCTTTTAGGTTGAACCAGATGAAATTGCCAATGTTTGGCCATTTTGACCTACAAAATTGGCAGTTTCTTATGGCTAGCCGAATCTTTGATTGTATCTATTTGTTTTCTCTCTATATCAGTTTCATTTCACTAATTGGGACTCAGCTTGATGGCTCAGGGGGGATTTTTTTCAGGCTCTTCTATCTTCAAAGACTATCCTTTTTAGTTTAAGATTTGTCAAAAAGAATTTTAATTCACTGTCAGTACAGTGGTAGGTGTTATATAGACTGAATTAAACAGGCAGCCACTTCTTACTTTTATTGTACTAAAGAATTAAGGTAGGTTTGTTCATTGTCTTTATTCTAAGTGTGGGCAAATAAACCGGTCAGTTTGAGTTAGGTGCTGAGTGAACAGAAGAGAATGTTCAGGGACAGACAGGTGGAGCTTTCTTTTACCTGAATAGTATCTGAGAAATTGATTTAATTAAAAAAAACTTTTTTTTAACTGCAAGCATCTGAGATAGGAAAACAAGGCTGCCCAGCTCGTGGCAGTCGTGATGATGATCCTTGAGGGCTGATATTGGCTTTCAGCCTTGGCAGAGGAGGAAAGGGACCCCCCACAATCACATGGGAGAGAGGCCTTAGAAGTTGACTTTATAGAGAAATTAATCTTCCAAAGAGCTCTGTGTGTTTTCGTCTTTATTATTAAGTCTGGGAATAACAGACTGGAGACAGATATTGTTCTTAATATTTTCTTTAGTGAGAAGGAGATTGGGATCTCAGAGGGGGTTAAGTGATTTAATCTCCTATCAGGGTAAGTCAGCAATGGAGTCAGGTTTCATGGATTCTGACTGTGTGCTTCATACCCTAGACCAGTCATTCTGAAAGTGTGCTTTGGGGATCTCTGAAGGTCCCTGAGACTTTTTCAGGGGTCTGTGAGGTCAAAACTATTTTTGTAATAATACTAAGTCATTATATGCCTTTCAGTCTCCTTCTCTCATGAGTGTACTGTCTTTTCCAGAAGTTACATGGTGTGTGCAATTGCAAGAAATTAAAGTGGGCTTTAGAATCTAGTTGCTTTTTATTAAGCCAGACATTAAAGAAATTTATAAAAATGTAAAAATTGTGCCATTCTTCTCATTAATTTTTGGGGAAAATACAGCTTTTCAGAAATTTAAAAAATTGATTAATTAAAAAATTTTTTTTAGAGACAGCCTGTTCCCCAGGCTGGAGTATAGTGGGGTGATCGTAGACCACTGTAACCTGGAACTCCTGGGCTCAGGTTATCCTCCTGCCTCAGCCTCCCATGTATTTGGGATTACAGGCATGAGCCATTGTTCTCGTCTTGGGAAAATGTAGTTTTAAAAAAATATTTACAATTATTATATTTAAATGAATTAATATCTTAAAATGTCTGCTTTAATTTCTAATGTGATAAATATTGATCGATATAACCCACATTAAAAAACAAGCTCTTTGAGTTTCTCAGTAATTGTGAATGTGAGGGACCCTGATACCAAAAGTCTGAAAAATGATAGCCAGCTTGGCTGTCGTCGACCAGAGTTTCCTGGTCTTCTAGTTATGTGTGTTACTTTTATATTTTTTAATTTAACAACGAATGGTAAGAATTTAATGTATTTTTTGTCTGGTGGTTACCATCTTCCATAAGTTACAAGAAAGCTCTGGATGAAGAAACTGAGGAAACATTTAGTCAGTGAGGGAACCAGGATTCTATTCCAAGTGTGTCTGATTCCAGTGTGCATTTGCTTTCCCCTGAATTGTTCTGCTGCTTTATTGAACTTTACCTCTCTGGGTTTCAATTTCCTCATTCTCCAAAAGAAGAGGTTGGATATTAGGTTGTCAAGGACCAGAAGTTGTCGTTTGATGTTTAGGAAGTCATTTGAAAATAATCTCAGTGTTTGGTTCTACGGGATAGAAATCTACATCATAAAAACCTTTATTCAATTTCCTCTTTAGTTTATTAGTAGTTTCAGCAGGTGACCAAGTATTAAATGAGGCAAGTAGTCAATGAAGTTTAGCTATGTCTTTTTCGTTATTTCCCCATTTGAAGTGGAAAAGCAGCCTCAAGTGAATATTTGAAGGATCCCAAAGCTGAATCATTGGTTCATTTGCCCATGTTTTGCTTAAGAGCAGTATCAGTGGGAATTCAGGGTTTCTCTTATGTGGAGTTTTGGGTTTGTAACTCCAGCATACATTTTTATTAAGACCTTTTTCAGAAGAATCCTGTATTATATAGATTAGAGACCTATGACTACCCTACATTTATGCATTTCTTTGAAAGGGCCTGCCTTAAAATTAGTATTTGCATTTATTTGGCAGTTAAGTTTTATAGGTAATGTGTCTAACTTCTCTTTTTCTCCTTTTTCTTATTCCCTTTTCCTCTCCCCTTCCCATCTACTTTCTCTGTCCCTGCATTTCTTTTCTTTTATAAAAATGAATCAGTAAAATGATAGAAAAAGACATTTTAATACAAAGATTAAAATAAAACCTTTGACCAGGTGTCATTTAACTTGGTCATTCTTTCTCAAAGCTTTGACTTTCATTTTTATCCCAGAGGTATTGCCTATTGGTCTGTTTCCTTCTGTCTTTCCCATTTCCTCTTGCTTTCTTCATTTTTTCCCCACTGTTTTTATTTTATACGATTGTTATAAAGATTGAATAATACTGGTAATAATTACTAGTACTTATTGTGTGTCATGTGCCAGACATTGTTCTAAGCACTTTACTTACATTAGCCTATTTGACTATGCGTGAGGAAGAAAGAACAGCAGCACTGGTGCTGGGTTTCTCCCTAACTGCCAGTGTAACTTTGGGTGGAATATTTAGTCCCTATGTATCTTAGTTTCTCCATGTGTAACGGGTGATGTGAGATAAATTTCTGTAAACCACATAGAACATTGTTGCCTGGCTCACTATAAAGGCTCAATAAATGTTAGCTGCTACTATTTTTTTTTATCATTAAAGCGAGTTGGCAGTTCCTGGAATGTATTGAATATTCAATAAATGGTTATTTTTATTATTTAATATTACTGCATTGCACATTTGCTTTTAGGTAGTGTATTGAGTTTGGCTGAGACAGATGTGAATTTCACATAGCAGTATTCTTGTATGCTGTTTTAATTTTTAAATGAGAATGGTTTTTCTTCTTTCTGAAATGGTGCAGAGGCTGGTACTCCATGGCTATACTCCAAATATTTAGGTGATATTGGCCTTCATGAAGGACACTTCTGATAATAGCCCATTAATTAAGTGGGAAGTGGGGAGATTTGGTCCATGTAAATAACCATTTAAAAATGAAGATATATTGGATTTGTGTGTGTGTATGTAATGAAGTCATAAGACAAACAGACTCTAATACTTCATACTCAAAATGATTCATCCTGTTCTTAATTTTCAGCTGTTAATGGACACTGGTCGGATATAATAAAGTAGCTTCTTATTTAGTTAAGTTTGTGTTAAATATATGATCTTATTCATGAATGTCATGAATAAGTAATGTATACATTACTTTATGACTACTAATTGTTAATGGATTTGAAAGCATTTGAACTTCTAAGATAGGATGGAAAAACAGTGACTACCAGCAGTCAATAGTTAGTTCTGTGTGCTCATTAAGAAAAATAATACAGCAACAAAATAAATGAACTGTCAAAATTGGCTTTCTTATAATACACAAGTATAGTAGGGCATCGGATGCCTCAGAACTGATAATCGTCTAATGATTACATACTGCTTGGGTGAATAATAGAGTCTGGTTTAGAAGTCAGAGAATGATATGTGATATTTGAGCCAATTCAACTTGAAACCTCCTTATTGAAGGATATATTAACGTAAACTTCAGCGGAAGGAGCAGTGGTCTTTTTGTAGCCTACAAGACAAAGACTTGAATGTGGTCTCTGTTACTTAAAATATGTATAATTTTGAGGAACTCATGTATTTTTGGTATAATTTGGGTTTCTCAGTTATAAAATGAGTATCCAACCTAGTCAGTGTGGCTGGCAGGGTTCTTGGGATCATTAAATTAAATAATACATTTTGAGAATGCTTAAAACTTTTGAGTACTATACAAACGTAAATTAGTATCCTTTCTATTAGTACTTTCAAATGTGAGCACATTGTAGGGGAGTATTCTGATTCCAGCTTGTTTATGGTTTTAATTTTTTGATTGTTTATGTTCATCAATGGCAAGTATAAGCTTTAGGTATCATAATCCTCTATTTTTTTGGCTACTACTTGAAATGAAGAATGTATGTATTTAAGTTT
Source organism: Lemur catta (assembly GCF_020740605.2). Taxonomy (NCBI): domain Eukaryota; kingdom Metazoa; phylum Chordata; class Mammalia; order Primates; family Lemuridae; genus Lemur; species Lemur catta. Next base: position 34,425,948 of record NC_059128.1, read on the forward strand.
GTATATTAGACATATGCATACAATAGCAGTGCTGTTCATGACACTGTAGCGAAGCATTTGTCAGAGTTTCCACTGTAAACTTCCCTTTGGAAGTTTCATTTTAGCTTGGCTTTCGTGTGGGGTAAAGTTATAGGGCTTGAATGTTTCTGGATGGAAACTTTTTTCCTCCTTTTAATAGGGGATGAATGCATGCTACTAAATCTGTCTTTTCTTGCATTCTATAACATCTTATAATAAAAGTTTTAAAAAACATTTCTATGTAGAAGCTTTTTTTCCTTTAAATCATTAAGTGTATTAAATGTTGGGACTTCATACTTAGAAACATTTTTTTTTTTTTTGCTGTTGTAGTTTTTCCTCTAAAAACTGTCACTGTCTTCAATGTATTATCCAAGTTGAAAGAGTATAAGTAATTTTTGTAAACTAATTTTAAGACAGAAAGAACAATGATATATTGAACATCTGGGTACCTAACCCAAGAAAAAGTAAACTGCTTATAATTTACCAGAGTGATCTTTTAAACCAGCAGTCCCCATCCCTTTTGGCACCAGGGACCAGTTTCATGGAAGACAGTTTTTCCATGGACCGGGGATGGGCTGCGGGGGTGGGGGGAGATGGAGCTCAGGCAGTGATGCGAGCCATGGTGAACCACTGTAAATACAGATGAAGCTTTTGCTCACTGGCCCACCACTCACCTGTGTGGCCCCCTGGTTCCTAAGTTTCATGGAAGACAGTTTTTCCACGGACTGGGGTGGGGATGGGTGTACAGCGGAGCTCTGCAGCCCTGTCCCTAACAGGTCCACAGCCTGGGGTTTGGGGACCACAGTTTTAAACAATACAAATCTTACACAAATCTCTCCCTCAGGCTTTTATACTGTCATGGTTCTTTACTGCATCTGGAATTAAAAACAAGCTCCTTGTCTTTAGTTTTTGCTATTTTCTTTTCACCTTGGCTTTTCTATTGCAAATTTTCTGACATTACCAATTAAAATTTAATATTAAAATCAAATGCATGTGGGTTAAAATTCCCAAGTTTCTTGAGCGGACTTGATTTTTCTCCCTTATTGTATCCTCTTTTTCTGTTATTCTCCTAATTTAATTAAATCCACACCAAAACCAAATTACAACTAGCCCTGTTTCAGCCTCTTGAGTCTTTGATTTCATCAGGCATTTCTCAGACTTAAAGAGCTGTTTGAGTTGTTTCATTAGTATTAGGGGAATTTCTTTAACTCTACAGGAGAAGGTTTTACTTTTGTATAGCTGTCATATACTCTTAGCATTGGAAAATGGCTTAGAAGCTTTACTTCTTTTTTGGGGGGACACTTCATCTTCTTGATTCTTTGTTATTTCCACACTGAGCTTTTGGCTTCATTGTTGAGTCCTCTTTATCTTGTCTCTAATTGCTCCATGGTTCCATTTTTAACCTTCTGTTCTTAGTTCTCCATTCACTGGGTCATTAAGCTTATCTATTCCTCTGATTTTGACTTTCATCTTTATGGGAAAACTCTGTAATCTCCACTCTCTAATTTAGCCCCTTGTTTCTAGTTCTATCTTGAATCTTTCCTCTCTTGGATGCCCTGGAGTTACCTCACACTCCATTGTCCCCAACACTATAATTCACGAACTTTATTGACAAACTAACTTCTGTGTCTGGTGATTTCATTTTTACCACCAGTATCATCATACTCCCAACCTGGAAACATTAGTAATCTTTGACTTTTTTTCCTTTCCATTATATCTGGTGTAACCACAACAACAACAAAAATCCCATTGTTTCTTGTTTTCTAAATGTATCTCAATCTTCTTTTTCTTTCATTCTTCCACTGCCACCAGCTTAGTATAGGCCTTTATAACTCTTCATGCTTGGTTTGGTGACAGTGTTTTGGATAATTTGATTGCTTCCCTTCAAACCTCTCTAAAACACTTCTTTGTTGTGTTTACTCCTATCCAACATTTCTGTGTTGTCAGCCACATGAAACCCAGGTTACTCTGCATTTTTTCAAGTCCTTCATGCTCAGGTATGTTCTAATTCCTCACTCTGGTTTCCCCTACTTCTAATCAGCTATCTCCTATGCCCTAAACTTGCATATCTTCTCATATCCTATAACGTGCTCACTCTCATCTCCATGCTGTTCCTGCCTGCAGTGTCTTATCTTTCATTTATTTCTTGTCCTAGTGATGCTTCCCTTAAGTCCCATCACCAGCTGAAAGCTGTTCAACCTACCTGAATGTCTTCTTGACCTTAGGCTATGCTGGTGATTATACAGGTTTGAATACCAATTTGACTCACCTATTAAATGTTATGAGGGATCAAGAAATGTCAGGTGTTCCAGAACAAAATGAAACAACCAAACGTCTGTGTCATTGTATTTTCCTGAAAAGTAAATTAAATCCAAAGAAAGAATGTTGAAGTCTTTGATGTAAGCCAGCCTAAGTGCAAAGGAAAATGTTGGAAGGTCAGAGAGGACTTGGAATCATCTTTTGAGGGACTTAACACCAACAAAAAAGAGGTCTTTTAAATATTAAACCAATTCTAAGAGAAACACTCAATGCTACACAAAGTCATGGAAATTAAACAACCTTTTGCTGAATGATCCTTGGGTCAATAATGAAATTAAGATGGAAATCATAAGGTTCCTTGAACTGAATGACAAAGGGGACATAAGCTATCAAAATCTGTGAGAACACAGCAAAACCAGTCCTAAGGGGAAAGTTCACAACCATAAATGCCTACATCAAAAAGACAGAAAGATCACAAATTAACAACCTAATGTCACACCTCAAGCAACTGGAATAAGAAGAGCAAACCAGCTGGGCACGGTGGCTCACGCCTGTAATTGTAGCACTCTGGGAGGCCGAGGCGGGTGGATCACTCGAGTTCAGGAGTTCGAGACCAGCCTGAGCAAGAGTGAGACCCCCCGTCTCTACTAAAAATAGAAAGAAATTATCTGGCCAACTAAAAATACATATACAAAAAATTAGCTGAGCATGATGGTGCATCCCTGTAGTCCCAGCTACTCGGGAGGCTGAGGCAGTAGGATCACTTAAGCCCAGGAGTTTGAGGTTGCTGTGAGCTAGGCTGATGCCATGGCACTCACTCTAGCCTGGGCAACAGAGCAAGACTCTGTCTCAAAAAAAAAAAAAAAAAAAAAAAAAAGAGCAAACCAAGCCCAAAGCCAGCAGAAGAAAAGAAGTAACAAACCTCAGAGCATGACTAAACGAGGGGTCAATGAGACAAAAAGTTAGTTCTTTGAAAAGATAAACAAAATCAATAACTATTAAACAGATTAACCAGAAATGGAAAAGAAAGGACTCAAATAAGCTCAATCAGAAATGAAAAAGGACACATTACAATTGATGCCACAGAAATACAAAATATCATTTGTGAATACTATGAAAATTTCTACTCACACAAATTAGAAAATGTAGAGGAAATGGATAAATTCCTGGAAACACACAACCTACCAAACCTAAATCAGGAAGAAACAGAAATCCTGAACAGACCGATAACAAGCAGCAAGATTGAAGCAGTAATAAAATATCTACCAACAAAAAAAGCCCTGGACCAGATGGATTCATAGCTGAATTCTAACAGACCTACAAAGAAGAACTAGTACCTATCCTACAGAAATTATTTTATAACATTGAGAAGGAATGAATCCTCCTTAACTAATTCTATGAAGCCAGTATCACCTTGATACCAAAGCCAGAAAAGGCCACAATAAAAAAGAAAACTACAAATCAATATGCCTTATGAGCATAGATGCAAAAATCTTTAACAAAACACTAGCAAACTGAATTCAATAGCATATCCAAAAGATAATTTGCCATGGTCAAGTGGGTTTCATCCCAAGGGTGCAAGGATGGTTTAATATACACAAATTGGTAAACATGATTCACCACATAAACAGAAGCAGAAACGACTGTATGATCATTTCAGTAGATGCAGAAAAAGCATTCAATAAAATCCAACACCCTTTCATGATAAAAACCCTTAACAAACTAGCCATAGAAGGAACATCCCTCAAAATAATAAAAGTCATATGTGACGAACCCACAGCCAATATTATACTGCATGGGGAAAAGTTGAAAGCACTCCCCCTAAGAACTGGACCAAGACAAGGGCACCCACTGTCACCACTTTTGTTCAATATAATACTCGAGGTTCTAGCCAGAGCAGTCAGGCAAGAGAAGGAAATAAAGGGTATCCAAATCTGGGAAAGAGGAGGTCAAACTATGCCTGTTTGCTGGTGATATGATCTTGTATCTAGAAAATCCTAAAGACTCCACCAAAAGACTTCTAGAATTGATAAATAAATTCAGGTCTCAGGGTACAAAAATCAATGTACATAAATCATTAGCATTTCTGTATACTAAGAACAGTCAAGGGTGAGAGTCAGATGAAAGACTCATTGCAATAGCTACAAAGAAAATAAAATACCTAGTAATATACTTAACTAAGGATGTGAAAGACCTCTACAAAACACTGATGAAAGAAATCACAGATGACACAAACAAATGAAAAAACATCCCTTGCTCTTCAATTGGTAGACCCAACATTGTTAAAATGTCCATACTGCCCAAAGTGATTTATAGATTCAACATAAGCCCCATCAAAATACCAGTGTTATATTTCAAAGATCTATAGAAAATAATCCTAACCTTCATCTGGAACCAAAAAAGAGCCCAAATAGCCAAAGCAATCTTAAGCAAAAAGAACAAATTTGGAGGCATCACATCACCAGACTTGAAATTATACTACGAGGCTGTAGTAACCAAAATAGCATGGCACTGGTATAAAAGTAGAAACATAGACCAATGAAACACAACAGAGAACCCAGCAATAAAATTGCCTACGTACAACCAACTGATCTTTGACAAAGCAGACAACAACGTAAACTGGAGAAAGGAAGCCCTATTCAATAAATGGTGCTGGGAAAACTGGATAGCCACATGCAGAAGAATGAAACAGGACTTCTGTCTCTTACCATATACAAAAATTAATTCAAGATGGGTAAAAGGCTTAAATGTAAGGCATGAAATCATAAAAATTCTAGAAGAATATGTGGGGAAAAACTCTTTTACACAGTGGTCTGGGCAAAGAATTTATGACTAAGACCTCAAAGGCAAATACAGCAGCAACAACATTAAATAAATGGGACTTAATTAAAAAGTTTCTGTACAGCAAAGAAAATAATGTCAGAATAAATAGACAACCTACAGAATGGGAGAAAATATTCACAAACTATATGTACTACTCAGCCATAAAAAGGATGAAATAATGTCTTCTGCAGCAACTTGGATGGAACTGGAGACCATTATCCTAAGCAAATTATCTCAGGAATGGAAAAACAAACACCACATGTACACTGGAGTAAATAGAAGCTAAATGGTAGGCATACATGGGCACAAAGAGACGTAAAGGCCATCGGAATAGAAGAAAGTGGGGTAAAAACTCATCAGGTTCAATGATCACTATTCTGGTGATGGGCACACTAAAAGCTCTGACTTAAGCATTATATAAGGTGTCCATGTAACAGACATTTGTAGCCCTTTAATATTTTGAAATAAAAAAAAAGAAATAAAGCAGTGGCAGAATCTGTGTAACCATTGGTAGTTGGCAGTTGCATTTTGTATGGTACAAAGAGGAGATACATGACTGAACACTTGTCTGCTTCGGTCTATATTAAGGAGTCTATTAGGGAGATTAACCCTCCCAGATGGTCCCTCCAGTGTATGTTGTAGGTATTAGATGAAAATAAAAATGATCAGTAGTGATAAACCAGCTCTCAATACTCTTTAGCAGAGGTGGTATAGCATACGGGTGCCCGGTTGCCTGGGTCTAAAGCTCAGCAGGGCCCCCTTTCCAGCTGTGTGAGGGTGGGCAAGTTACTAAACTTACTCAATTTCTTGTATGTAAAATAAGAATAATAATACCTACCTCACAGTATTGTGGAGCGGATTAAAGGAGTTAATGCATGTAAACTGCTTAAACAGTGGCTGCCACAGAGTTAAAGTGCTTACTAAGTTTTTACTATTATTATGTATATATGATATGACTGGGAAAGGATGACTCATTCACGGTTTTCAGAAAGAACTATTTATTGTGGAACAGGAAATGGCTCTTTAGAATGCTTATGTTTTTTTCATACCTGTCCTCAGTGACTCTTATTTATTTTGGTTTATTCATTCATTCATTTATTAATAAGTATCTTTTGACATTGTTTATAGTGTTCAGGATCCTAAAAGGGCAGACGGTCTGTAAGAGACCATGATATTTTCAATAGAGGGTAGATTCTGAAAAATTCTCTAGAAGGGGGGTTGTGTGACCAAGGTTCTTCTGACCCACCTGGATTTGCGGATAGTCTATACATAAAACGTCTGGTTTCATCAGAAGCTTGAAATGTACACATTTTTATGTATACTTTTTGTTCCCAAAGAGAGCCTGGTGCATGCTTTTCCTGATTTATGTAATTTGAGGATTTCCGAATTCTAGATGAATGTCATTCAGAATAGTCTCTTCTGAACTAGCCCCACTTGGTTTTTTCCGGAGAGACGCATGTCATCTGCATGCAATGCTTGATAAATCTTGAGTCTTCAGACATCAAGGAGGGATAAAAAGTGGCTCATAAACCATTGCTCATTCAACTTGGTGTTATCTAGGTTCATTAATGGTATAAGCAAGCAATGAAAATTGTTAAAATTTAAAACAAGACATTTTCTCTTTTTATTAAGGTGCCTTTTTTTTTTTTAAATAAAAGGATCTGTTAATAAAGTCTTGCCTTACGTTTCTTTGAAAGTGGAATAAATGTCACGGAGGGGCTCTAAATAATTTGCCTATTTTATGCCTGAAATTCCCATTGTTAAAATTAGGCCATTAGATGAAGCCATTTTGTTATTGTTATCATGAAGTGTTTGTAATAATATTAATAGTTCTATGTTCTTCCTAGGGATAACCCATTACCCCTTTAGTACACAGGGTAACCACTACCACGTTAGCAGAGGGGAAGGCAGATTTTTTTTTTTTTTTTAAAGTGTGAAAAGGTCAAGAATGCAGGTGGTGATTCTGGTGAAAATACTATGTGTTTCAAGGAGTTAGAGGTGGGCTATAAACAGGGAGGTAGGGGATGAAGAGGACAGATTCGTTGCTCTGTTTTCCACATTTCTGCTGCCAACATATATCTGTCCAAATAAATGTAGAGGAAAGATTCCATTTTGTTGTAAAATTATCATTCCCTCTGGTTCTTTGTATTTTCGCTGTTTCTACATGCTAGCCACTGGCCCATGAAAATACAACTGAATATTTTGCAGTCTCAGTTTTCTCATATGTGAAATGGGACTACTAATTCTACCTTACAGGATTTTTGTAAGATTTCAGTGAGAGGATACATGGAAGGACTGTAGCTGGAACATTGTATGTCTTCACCAATTGCTTTTTCCCGTCTTGTCTCTGAACTTGGTCCATGAAATTTAGGTACTTTAATTGCATATTTTGCTCTTCTTTATGGTTGTGAATCTCGTTTCTCATTGGACTGTAAATGTTTTTGAGGGCAGATACCATTTTCTTTTCATTCTCTATAATATATGCTCTTATAATACTTTGTACCTTTTTTATATTTATTTATATGACCATTTAATTAGATTTTTTCCCCATTTGGTCTGTAGGCTTCATGAAGGCTAGGATCTTATTTGGTTTTACTCAGTAATGTATATTTAAGGCCTAGCCTAGTGCCTGGCATGTAAAAAGTGTTCTGTAAATATTTGTGGAATGAATAATTACTAAGTTAAAAATGCTAGATTCTAAACAAATACTTCTTCGGGGAAGGTTGAAACTACCTGTCATATTCTTTCCAGACTTAACTTGAAGCCTTCTAGGGGAGTATTAAAAGTTTGCAGAATTTTGGCTGAGACCTTAGTTCTTTAAATAACAGGGTATGTGGAAAAGAAAAAAGGTTTATGAAATACTTTGGGTTCAGTATTTTATGTCATTTTAGTGGGAGGTCAGTAATATCTATTTTGAATATGTTGTAAAGAACTTATTAAGTGTAAATTAAAATTATTCCTTTTAGTTAATATTTATAAGTATTAACATCTGTGAGTATGATATTAATTTAAAATTTAGATTTGCAAGACAAAGCTGTCAAACATTGCTTGTTTATTTCCTTTCTTTACAAACTTTACATAAATCTGATTGTATCAGAGGCAGCTTTGATGATGTTTGAGACCTTGGTGTATCCTGGTCTTGGCAGTGCTTACCCAGATTGTTGAACTCTTCATAAATTCTTGCTTCTCTGTCCCCAGAACACTCAGTTTGTCATTCATTCATCCAAATGCTAACTCTTCACCCTCCAGGGTTTTGACACATTGCTGATGCATGTCCTGACAGCTGAGTCATTTCACCTATTGAGTCAGCATCTTCACCTTTCCTCTAATCAAGTTACAACTTTATTTTGAAGTAATCTCACTGGATATTAGAAGGTCAAGCTCAATATTATTTTCTTCAAATATGGCTTAACACAACTGGACACCTCTGTATTGTATCAGCAATTTATATTGTTCATTTCTTAAATATTTTTTTAAAAGCTGGCATTTATTGAACATTTTCCATAGTCTAGGCATTGTATGAAACATTTTATGTATTATATTATCTCATAAAACCCTGGAGCTCTCACTGTGACAGAGCTACTATTCTTAGGCTCATTTTATAAAAGATACTAAGACTCAGCAGTGCTTTTTAACAAGAATTTTTAGCAGCTAAAATTTATTGAGCATCGAATGTGTTCCAGACACTCTTGTATGTGTTTTTATTTTTATATCCTCAGTTCTTAAGTCAATTCTGTGAGGTAGGTTCTGTTATTATACCCTCATTTACACAATAGGGAAACTAAGGCCCAAAGACTCAACTGAGGTTTCTCAGCTAGGAAATGGCAAAGCCAGCTTTGGCATCCTGGCTGACTGTGTAGCCCGTTGTCTTAGCTGTTACACTGCACTGCCCCAGATTTCCCAGCTGGTACACGGTGGAGCCTGATTAGAACACAGGCCCCCTGATTTCAAAGTCCATGTGTGTGTGGTCCAGAGGTCAACCTAGGCCATCTGGAAGAATGCAGAATGGGTTACAAGTTCCAAATTATGCCGAAACAAATCTAATTCATGTGACATCATAAATGTTTCTGTGATGTTTTTTCAGGGTTACAACTGACAGACTTGAGATAATAGACTTAAGTTGCCGAGCTTAGTTTTAATTTTATAATACTTATTAAATTAAGACCAACGCTTATTTGTCATATCTGCTTTGGTTCCTTAAGTAGAAGCTAGGGTTATTATAAAGCATTTTCTGAAAGAGAAAGTCATTTTCAGTATAGCTGAAGAGAAAAGGTTTGTATTACCTAGTGGCATGTCTCGCTGAGCTCTAGGGTATAATATCGGACACAGAATGCTGAATTATAATATATCAAGATTCAGAAAAAGGCTGTGCTTAGAATTGCATTGTAAGCATGCATATCTTTCAGTTTCAGTAACTCCCTTCCCTTGAAATGTATGTTTTGTGGCCTGGAAACCAGGAGCAAAAAAGGGAGATGTAAATATCCCAGCTGAAGCTAGTATCAAATCTCATTATGCAGCGTTTTAAAATGTTTTTCTGTTGTGAAAGTGTTAAGCTTTCCAGACACATTCTTTGTCCTTTTCAACATCTTTGTATTTCTGTTCTCCAAGTTTTGATTTTGGAGTCATACACTCACAATTATACATACCATTTTACACACATACATAAGTACATACATGTAAGTTTCTCTTTCTTTATTGTTTTATACTTGAATAATACTGTTTTTATACACACTAGGAAATAAGGCTTTAAAATGGATTTCATTTTTCTTAGTATATTTCTTTTTCTTTTCTTTTTTTTTTTTTTGAGACAGAGTCTCACTCTGTTGCCCGGGCTAGAGTGAGTGCCGTGGCATCAGCCTAGCTCACAGCAACCTCAAACTCCTGGGCCGAAGCAATCCTACTGCCTCAGCCTCCCGAGTAGCTGGGACTACAGGCATGCGCCACCATGCCCGGCTAATTTTTTCCTATATATATATTTTGGTTGGCCAGATAATTTCTTTCTATTTTTAGTAGAGACGGGGTCTCGCTGTTGCTGAGGCTGGTCTTGAACTCCTGACTTCGAGCGATCCACCCGCCTCGGCCTCCCAGAGTGCTAGGATTACAGGCATGAGCCACCACGGCCAGCCATCATTTTTCTTAGTATATTTCAAATTTGAATTTTTTATTTTCTCAACTCTTATATGTGGGCTTACATTTGTATTCAATTTGTATTAATTAAGTAATATCCTTTGTATGAAGCCTAGGAGAGCGCCACAATTAGGGAGCTGTACTACATGCTGTCACTGGATTTTACTACCCAGATTGTGACTTTAATTATAAATGTACACTCTTTATTACTCTTGGGATTAGAGGCCATTCCACTGCACTCACTTAGTCCTGTGTCAATCTCAGGAGCTTAAGGTCTCATATTTAAAACTCCCAACTGAGGTTCAAAAATAGCATCTCTAAGCTGGCATTGCAACATTGGATTGACTCTTTTTTTTGTATTTTAAATCTTTTTTAAAAAAAGTTTAATGACATCTTTGGTATCAACTATAAATTATGAATTAACAGACAGTGGGCTTAATTAATTGATATTAATGTGATATCTATCTATCTGTTCTTAAACCTCACAGCATGCTGTTAAAGTAGCTGCCGGTTCATTTCATCCTGAAATGATTGACGTTGATGTTAATCCTCAAAACAAATGGAAAGTAGATAGGCCATTTTATCCCTTGAAGAACTAATCTCTTGGGGGAGGGCCCTCAATTAACTGAAATGGTTGAAAATAATGTGTTCTTTTACTGCAGTTTTTTTGAGGGAGTGGTCAATTCAATGTTAAGTGCTTGTTGAAAATCTTTGATTCCAGTACTTATTTTCTTACCTTATAAGCATTTCGTAAATAAAAATAGTCTTTTTTGAAGATTTTTGTTGCTTGTATTTCTGAACCTGACTGAAAATTGGGCTTCAATGATGCTGACTCTCAGGCATTCCTGGAAGTTTGTTCTGTTAATTCCTTTTTTGTCAGATTATGATTTGCTCCTTGTCTTAAAAGCCAAGTGCAGAAGAGAAGACAAATTATGATTATTTGAGTGTTCTAAATAGGTGGCCTTTGTTTAATTGAAGTTTGATATTACTAGAATAAAATTTTAACAAAAATTTAATGTTTCTAGAAATGCTTCAGAATTTATTTTTTAAATGGTTTTAAAATAATTTTGAAGATGTGCCAAAAATATTAAATATAAATGTTTCTACACAGAAGGTAGTGTTAATAAGTTGTAAAATAGAAAATTGATTCTATACTATAGGATATATATACTTAATATGTATTTGTCAAATCAATAACTTTTTTGTGAAAAGTACTTTCCACCCTGTAAATGGCTTTCCATTTAATCCTCACTCAACCTTGTGAAAAATACGTTTTCTCATTCTTACATATGAGAAAACTAGTGTTCAGAGAAGTGGCTTGTCGTGTGTCACTTAGTAAATAGCAAAGGTGTGATTCTAATTTAGAACCAGAATCCAGACCAAAGTCCCCACAGTGTCTCAGAAGGCCCAAGACGATCTCCTGCAGCCACTTGTCCCTTTCTCTTCTGTCCTCATCTCCCCCACTTTGCACTCCAGCTCCAGCAACATTGACTCCTTTGCTGCTCCTCGGATTCACCAGCACGCTCCTTCCTGCCGGAGTATTTTGCACTTGTTCTCCCTCTGCTCACGACACTTTTCCCCACATCATACCTCCTTCAAGTATTTGTTCAAGGGTCATCTTCTAGGTGAATACTCTGTTTAAAATTGTGCTCTTCAACCTTAGTCCACCTTGCCCTGCTCACTATTTTCCCCCATAGAATATACCATATATTTATTATTTTTAGTTGTTACTTTTGTCCTTCTGCTGGGACGTAAAGTCAGGATTTTTGTGTCTTTCTTTGTGGTATCCCAGCAGTGCCGGGCGATCGGTGGGTGTTCAGTGAATGTTTAATGAATGAGTGAGTGCAAAGCCCTATACCCTTTGCACTAGACCTTCCCATTTTTCATTTATTAATGATGAACTTGATAAAATTTTCAGGTTATTTTGCTGTGGAGTGCATTTCCAAATTATACTACTTCATTAATGTGTACTTATCTTCATTTTGAATTTTTTTTTCTCTGTTGTATTTTTCTCTCACCCTGGAATATCAACCATTCTGTTTATTTTTAAAAGTCAGGTAGATTTTTTATAAAGTAATAGAAAATAAGGCATTATCTTGCTGGATGGAACTAAGGAACTGTGCATTGTTTTAGTTGGGTTTTGTCAGTATGCTGGCCCTTTCCCCTCCTTCTTACATTCATAAATATCATATCATTAAAAACCATCCCAGTTCTTAAATTTACATTTCATGAGTTGGTATTATTAATATATCAGGAAATATTAATATTTACTCTATTAAATACATTATATTAAGCCTTTTCCTCTATTCTTTAGTCTAATTTTATTTCTAGAATAATAAAGTTCTAATTTAAAATTGAAAACATGCGGAATAAGATTCACTACATAGCATTTACTTAATGTATATTATGTACCTATTATATTCTAGAAACTCCTGTTAGGGCCAGGTGCTGTGGCTCAGGCCTGTAATCCTAGCACTTTGGGAGACAGAGGCAGGAGGACCTCTTGAGGCCAGGAGTTTAAGATAGACCAGTCTGAGCAACATAGCAAGACCCTGTATCTACAAAAAATACAAAAATTAGTTGTGCATGGTGGTGCATGCCAGTAGTCCCAGTTACTTGGGAGGCTGAGTCCGGGCAATAGAGGAAGACCCTGTCACGGAACAAAACAAAATGAAACTCCTGCTAGGGACTGGTTATTAAAAGGTGCAAGACATGTGAGGCACTGGTTAAAAAAAAGTTGCAGTATAATGTGGCAAGTGCTTGAATGGAGGTATATGCAAAGTTTCATGGGAATTTTATGTTTCAGAGTTTTAAGTACTACAGGGCTGCTATTCCTGTAAGATTACAGAGCAGGGGATTATCTTCTCAGCTTTTACAGTGATCTAAATACAACTGAAATTAGTACTGTCACTATAGCTCTAGAAAAATGTTGGAACATAGGAGTAATGTGGCTCAGGGATTCCCAAACACAGGCCTGTGGAAAGGTTGTTAGTGTTGGGCAAAGCGAAAAATAAGAAAAGAGAAGGAAGGATCAACTCTGTGTGTGTGTGTGTGTGTGTGTTTGTTTAGGATTGTCAACCCTCCTTTTTAAAGGAAGGATTGTCTTTTATCCTGAGATTATCCTTTCTCTTCTTTTGTTATTATGAAGGTCCTTTATTTTTATGAAATTATAGTGAAAAGAAATGGTGGCTATTTTTTTAATGCTTTTACCTGGAAAAAAAAATTACAACCTGCTCTTTTTTGGGTAATTTTACTAGAATGTAAAATCTTCAAAAGAGGAAACACTGACATGAATACTATAGAATACTGTATGATTTTTGCAGCCCTTTTTTGGTATAGCCTCGCAAATTCCAGGAATTCCTCATATTCAAAAGGCCCTAGCCCCTATCCTCCTGGCATTTCAACCCCTGGAAATAAGCCCTTAGGAAATGAATTAATAATAGAGACATTGACCTTGTCAGTCAGAGGCTGTGGTGGCTTTTGTCCTGTGGTGAGTTTGGTGGCAGGCAAATAATTACACCTATAATTAGGAGTTGATCAATTTTTAAATATATTATTTCTTGTGCTGACAAGTTTCAGTGATGACCTTGGCATTAGAAGAAAAAACATGCAGGATAACTAATGGCAGTGTTAAAAACAGTATTTATCAGTGTGTGCATGTGCGCATGTGTGTGTCCATGAATGGAGTTTATTTCCTCTCTGATTGGAACATAGTGTCAAAATAATGTGAAAGCCCTGAATCATGTAATTTTGCTGCTGAGGCCACACTAGTCTGCATTAGTAGTGGTGACTTTTGGTTTTTGCTTATAAATTGGAGAGCACATATTTGTTAGCTTTTGGGAAAGGGAAACTGGAGAGCTCCATGAAAGAATAATAATAAATACATGTTGGTTGTCTAAGCTGAGAAGAATATAATTAATATATTATTATTATTTTAAAATTAAATTTATCCAGCTACAATTGTTCAGCAGTTTAAAGCTGATTTTATGCCTTTAAGTTTAAAAATATGTAATTGTTTATAGAAGAGTCAATCAAATTTTCCTGTACTTTCAGATTGCAACTTCTCTTAAGCAATTAAAAGAATTTTTTTTCTTTTTTTTGTGAACTTGACATTGTGAACATAATTTTTTTTTTTTTTTTAAATTTGGAGACAGAGTTTCATTCTTGTCATCCAGGCTGAAGTGCAGTGGTACAGTCATAGCTCATTGCAACCTCGAACTCCTGGGCTCACGTGATCCTCCTGCCTCAGTCTCCCAAGTAGCTAGGACTACAGGCACATGCCAACATGCCCGCTAATATTTTTAAAATTATTTTGTTAGAGACAGGGTCTTGCTGTGTTGCCCAGCATGGTCCTGAATTCCAGGCCTCAAGTGATCCTCCTCCTTGGCCTTCCAAAGTGCTGTGATTACAGGCAAGAGCCCAGCCTCTTAAACAATTAAATAACTGGTCATGACGATGGAAATATATCTATAGCTGCAGTGGTGGTGGTGGTGGTGGTGATTGTTAGTTGTAGTCGTCGTCGTCACCACCACCACCACCACCACCACCACCACCATCATCATCATCATCATCATCATCGTAATCATGTTGTTATTGGTGTAGGCCACACTGTAAGACTGCCTGGGTTTTGATGCTAGCTGCAGCCCTTACTAGTGTGTGATGTTGGGCAAATGACTTAGTTGTTCTGGGCATCAGTTTCTTCATCTGAAAATCTGGGATATTAATTGTGGTTGCACATAAGATATTCTGAGGATTAAAGGGGATAGTGTGTGTCAGGAGCTTAGTACAGTGTCTTGCAGTAGTAAGTGTTCATGATCATGTTCTTTTTACCTGGAAATTTCAAGTCCTTTCAGTTGTTTGTTGTTTAATTAGTACCTACACCTTGGTCTTATCCTTTTGATACTGTTATATCTGTGTTAGCCATTCTATGAGATGTGTTTTGAACCTAGAAAAAAAAAGTGTGTGCTAATAATCAGCAAAGTGTTTTTCAAGCTTTATAGTTTGGCAAGAGTTCTAAAAGCAGCCAACTACACATTTCATTTATTTATAGCCAAGGCCAAGAAGGAATGCTTTTACTGTTGTAGATTTTTCCAGGGACTTTCTTTAGCTTAGCAACTGAAAGGTCTCACTGCTAACTTTAAATAAACCGAGAGAGAAAAAATTTCAAAGGTGAATGGGATGCAAGAAGAATTTTAAAGTCATTATTTTAAAAACAGTGCTTTTCAACCCTAGCCACACATTGAAATCACCTGAGTCACTTTTATAAACTACAAATGCCTAACAGTAGAAACACACACCACCACCATCAACAGCAAACATTCTGAACCCACCTCTTTGAATACAGTAATAAAGTACTTGAATGGTCAAGTATTTAATACTTATTTTAGTTAACAGGTTGGTTTTGGGTTAGTTTCTTATGTGCATTGAAGTATATTGTGTAATCAATGTGTTACATTTGGCTCCAGTTCATAGGACATGAAGCCAAAGTTTATTATTTGATTCATTATAAAGATTTATAGTTGTCTCTGTGTTTTGATGAAATATTGTTGGTTATGTCTGTGATTTATTGGGTGTCAAAAGCAATTCTTAATGGAAGCTTAATTCCACTAATAAAATAGGACTCTTTTTAGGTTTCCTGAAGTATGTGCTACTTAAAGGGAATGCTGCATGTATCTGTGTTTAGAGGTAAAATTGGTGGCAGTGATTTGGGCAGGCCACATGGACAGGCAGTTAGGCATTTTATCATGTGTACAAGTGTATCTCACTTCAATCTTTCAAGGCTAAATCTCCTTGCTACTTAATAATTTAGTACTAAACATCTCCTTACAACTATGAGACATTATTCCTAGTTTTCTCCAAATTTAGACTCTTATACCTTATGTAAGTAAAATTCTCACTGATTTCGTTAAGATTTATGGAGGGTTGCCTGTGAGGGACTGATAACATACATGGATAGAGATTTGTACACCTCAAGGGAAAGTTGTAAGGGATCAGAGACCAGATTGCCATGTTCATTCTGTGCTGGTCCCTTTATTTTTTATGAGAGTTGGAGAAATGGAAGTACAAGGGCCATGTAAATAATAGCTTAGGACATTTTCAGGTGCAAAGTATTGCTAATATAGAAAGATTTTATTTCATATGTTTTGAATGAAAATATTATAAGTATTATAAATGTAATTTGTAAATATCCATTGAATATTTATAATCATTAAATATTTATAATATTTATATTATATTTTATATAACAATATTCGTTAGGAGCTTAAATAATGTTATAGCTTAGGTTCCAATGCAAACATATGAACATTTTATAGAAATATTTATTCACTGTATTTCTACATGCATTTCAATAGTCTATGTGTAAATGAGTTACTGGCTTACATATTCTTTATTAATTTATTTTTTATTCTTTTAAAACCAGTCCACCTTCTTCTTGTAATAGATATTATGGACAATAAATATGATATGGGCCTTCTCTATTTACTTGGCTAGCATAATTGCAAGTGCAAATTTAATATTCTAATTTTCAACTTTATTTGATTGAATTCCCAGAGCACCAAACCCAAAAGACACTGGACACGTTTGTTTTCCTTTTTCAAAAAAATTTTAATAGATTTAGTGGGTACAAGTTGAACTCTCTTACAAGTATATTTTGCATAGTGGTGAGGTCTGGGCTTTTAGTGTGCCCGTTACCTCAATATGGGTGCATATGTATTTCATCTACCTTTGCTTCTTTTTGTTTTGCAAAGTCCTGAATGAGCCAGTCCTCAAGAAAGAGTGGGCTAATACTGGATCCCTGATCTTGCTCCCCAAACATTAGATAGGATAGAATAATGGAAGCTGATTGCTAGAGAGGAATGAGCTTCCCCTGCAAATCAATAACCAGCCTTTGAAATCACAATGAGAGTGAGAGGAGTTTGTGTGTGTGTGTGTGTGTGTGTGTGTGTGTTGAGAGAGATGTGGGGGGAGGTATTAATTTATAGGGAGGTGGGCAGTGGCTAAAATGTATATAGAGCCTATTGACTGTTCCTTAAATATTTGTCTCTTAATCTGGACCTTCCCTCTATGTCGAGTTATATGTCCATTTTCCCATTACATGTCACATTTGTAAATTTTAAAATTATTTGGCTATGAACACCTTGGAGGTAGGAGTAGTCATTTCCCTCAGCTTATTGATGAAAAATTAATAGGAGGATCCTGGGAGATGGTGATATAAAAGGCATATGGGGGAAAATGACTTATGGTAAAAAGGAAGGAGAAAGACAATACAGTGAGAAATACAACTTAGCTGGTCACTGCATTCTTTTCTTGGGTGAGAAACATATTCTGAAAATCAGCTTAATTTTAAGAGTTCTTCCCGAGTAGTGGAATTTGACCTTATGGGATCTTACCAAGCTGTGATAACTGGATCAGTTATTCTCCCCTTTAAACACGTACTAACATTGGATAGATGAGTCATTGTGCTAATGACCTTCATGGTATTACATAACCACTTATTGATTGCTCATTTATTTATGGGGGCTGTGATTCTGTGGGATCCCTCCCTCAAGAGCAGGGATAGACTCTGCTGGCCAGAAGTTTCTGTTGGAACATAGATGACAGAAGCATCCTCTGCCTGGTCTGCTTTGGGATTCTATGATGACATACAATTATCCTAATTTACAATTATTTCTAAATGACTATAATATTTTTTCTTCTATCTTATTTCAGAAGTGTTTAGATTTCCAGGTGACTAGATTTTGGAGGTGGGTAGCTTTGAGTTGTTAAAATCTAGTGTTATTGCATTGTGGTCAGAATTCACTGCCTGCATGATATCTTTTTGTCATTTATGAGATTTTCTTTATGGCCTAGTACATGATCCTTTTTATACATGTTTCTTTAAAAAGAATATTTGTATCTATTTTAGGGACTGGCTTTGTAGACACTAAACTTTTCTTATGTCTTGGAAACCTCCTGGACTACTCAGACATTGTTACTTCTCTGATCTCTGGCTTGTCCTGCCTTTTCACATTCTATCTTTTCACATCCTCCTGGGGCTGGGGGGATGAGGGAGGAGGGAGGAGGTTGGGAGCAGCATTAGCTATATGGGGCAGTCTGAGAGCCAAAAGTTATAGGAAGAGCCCCTGCTAGTTAGGTCATCCTTCAGCATGAATGAAAATTTTTTTAAATTGTTACTATAAAGGAATTGCCTCTTTAAGGGAATCCACCCCCGTTTCTTTTGGTTAGTCTTGACTGCTTAAGTTCTTTAATTTAATGAAGAAAGTTACTTTAGAAGAATTTAGTCTGTGATAAAGGATAAATCACAACTTTTGTATTATGTGTTCATCTCTGGGGAATTGGCTGGAGGGGAGATAGAGAAGGGTTTAGCATGATTGGGAACATGTTGGAGATTAATTTGTTGATTTCTTTCTACTTTCTTCCTCCTCTTCTGTCTTTGCACACACCCTGCTTCTGGAATATGGTATCACTCTGGCCTTTCACTGTATTTGAATGGTGGACAGTGGTGAGGAGTCCAGGCTCTGGAGCCAGTCTTCCTGGGTTTGAACCCTGTCTCCATTGTTATTGTTGTATCACTCTGGGTCAGTCACCGAATCTCTCTGCGTCTTGGTTTACTCATCTGTTAAATTGGAAATAGTACCTACTATTAATATGTAGGATTGTTATAGGGATTAAATGAGATATCATATTTGTGTTTAGAATAGTGCCCAGTAAATGTACCCAGCGTGTTCAATAAATGTAGAGTTCCTGTGTGCGAGTGGATAGCCTGTTTCACATTATCTATGATGTGACAATTTGCGTAAATAAAGGGTAAATTTCAACTGTGTAACATTAAAAAACCGGACTGTTTACTGTCTGAACTCTTTGAATTGCTAAATATACGAATCTCTTGAGTATTACTGCAATGACTGCAAACATTAATTGTTATTGTCATGGCTTAAATGATCATTTGTTTTTGGAGGAAAGGCTATAATTCATAGATACTTTCGTAATTCATATGTGGTAAGTTAAGGAGTTTTCCATGTAGATTGTCTGGTTTTTAGGCTTTATTAAAGTCACTGTATCAAAAATTGAATTAATTAAAATTTCCCCTGAAGATTTTAACCTGTAACTAATGTTGCGTTAATAAGCTTTTTCTTGCTCCCTTTGCAGTATCAATACTCCCATTCAGCTGCCAGGTATGGGGTCTGATTTATAACTCAGAAAATCTCAGTAATTAACTGTGATGGTCGTGTGCATGTAATCAGCCATTTGTTAAGGATATACAGCCATATTCATAAGCAGCTTTATTTGATATTTGTTTGTTTATTTTAAACACCTGAAGCAGGTAGCACTTAAAGAGAAAGCTTGGTCTGACTGAATTTAGTTCTTAATGTCTAAGGGTAAATGTTTTAAAACTGATTAAATCTAGGGGTATAGAATGAGACATATAACTGAACTTAAATCTCGAAGTATTTGCCTTTAAGATATTAATATATTATACCCTTGGGGCCCTATAAGAGTGATAGGAGAGGGGAAACTCACTAGTTAATAATTTCTAAATTCACATCTTAGAGTAGCAGTGATGCTGTATACCTTCAAAAATATGGACTACTTCCTGTTCTCTAATATCTGGTAGAGAAATCCTGTTTTCAGGTGTTGTATCCACCTTCATCTAGGTTTACCCTGGCAGTGTTTTGTGGGAATTAGTTACCCGTGAGGTCCTGGGTAGTTGGGCTGGCACTTGGGTCGTGGGATATAAGGTGGGGACGGGGGTCATGGAGAGGAGTCACGTGGATTCTGCGACTGCGAGGCACCCTCACTCCCCTCCCCTGGGCCTGCTGGTGGCTGTAAGGTGGGTACTGTACGCTGTTGCACCTGCCTGTGGGGTGCAGACAGCCCAAGCCACGAGGCTGTGGTAAAACATATACTAGAAGGCTGGTAACTGAGGATAGTTCCAAGTGACTGGCCAAACACTGTTAGAGTCCTTCTTGATTAGTACAAAGGGAATGTGGGAGTGTGGTTAGAGATTCGGGCACTGTGCCCAGCTCCATAACTCATTCATTGTGCGACCTCAATGATTGTCTCTAATTTTCTTTGTGAAAAATGGAGAAGAATGATGCCACCTGCTTACTTCTAAGGGTGTTCTGAGGATTAATAAGTTAATCACCCTGGGTGAAGGCAGCAGAGCCTACCCTGGTCATAATTTTCATTGCCTCTCCAGGGAAGCTCCAGTTTGGGACAATGAAATATCGGAATGAAGACAGGAGTGGAGTGGGCTGTCTGTCTACAACTTAGTGTATTTCAAGTCCAACTGTAGATCAGGTTTCTTTCTAGCTGGGGAATTTTAACTAACCTAAAATTTCTACATATTTTTTAGAAACACACCAAACCAAATGTCTGACCTGCTGTTTGTGGGAAAAGAACAGATGTCTATTCTGAGAACATATTAAGAAAGACGTTAGTGGTTTTCTTCCTCTGTAAAGGAAGGAGATGGGTCAAAAGGGAAGCTTGTAGATTTAAGTAGAATTTGCCCTTGTTTTCCTATTACTGATGTGCTCTTTTTTGAGACAGTTGGTATTGTTTCATTTTGCAGATTTTTCAAGTTTTTTTGACAAAGAAACTTCATAGAGATCAAGCCAAAGCAAAACAAAAAATATAAACACACAATTGCCTTAAATACCAAGGATGTCAGCATGAAATTAAAATGAATCGACTGACATTTCTGCTTTGAAATATTTTAGTAAAACTAATTTAAACCAACAGTAAAAGCTTCTGACTTCACCTTATAAGGGAAAGTTTGACCTTTTTCAGTGTTTTTGGACTTAAGGGTATTGACATTGCCGTGTTTTTGGTTAAAATTTGCTTCAAACTTCTAAAGGCTTTGGGGATTTTGGTTAATCCTTGGTTGCGGAATAGCAAATACAGTCAATTTTGTTGGTACAATGTAGTTTTCAAAACAAAGTCTCTGAAGTAGTGGATATGGTATCCCCTCCCCACCCATGTGTAAACTGTTAAAAAGAACACTGTTGTCATGTGAATTCTTATTTTTTTGAGCTTGCTTTTGAAGTAACTTTCACAGAGAATTCCTGTTACCTGGAAATTGATGACAGACTTACACCATTTCCTTTTTTTTTCTTAGACGTTCCATCCTCAGAGCAGCCTGAACTGTTCCTAAAGAAACTTCAGCAGTGCTGTGTCATTTTTGACTTCATGGACACGCTATCTGATCTTAAAATGAAAGAATACAAGCGCTCCACTCTTAATGAACTGGTGGACTACATTACAATAAGCAGAGGCTGTTTGACAGAGCAGACTTACCCTGAAGTAGTTAGAATGGTGAGTTTCTTTTTTTCGCCGCGGACACTTTTAAGCATCTTCCATAGCGACTCACAGGTGTATTTATTGCAGAGTGAGGTCGTTGGAGGTCACCTCCACAAATGAGAGCCTACCTTCTGAGAGCTAAGCAAAAGTAGTCAACACAATACTAGAATTTGAAGAGCATGATTTCATGAGAATGAAATCCAGAACTTTCAACTACAACAGTATTGAAGCAATCAATGACTTCAAAATATGAAGCCAAGATTGCCTGGGTATTATTGGATTTCTGGCTTTGAGGAAAAAAAGACACAGGAAAGTAAAAGTTTTAGATTTGTGTTTAAAAAATAAATATTCAAGCCTGTTGGATGTCTTGATATTTCTTTCCTTACTCACTGTGGTATATTAGAAATGGCTTTATGCTTAATAAAATTGTGATTTGTAGAATCTAGTTAAGGCCTCTCTTGGCTTTGTAACTAATCCTTCTCTTTATAATTTCCTTGAAATCGGGGATGATGCCTTTCATGATTTTTGAACAGTGTCTTACACTTTGTGTGGTCATTAGGAGTTACAAGAGGAAACATTATTAGCCTAATGAGTAATTATGTTCTTATTGTGTTTACAATTATATTAGTTTTTCAAACACTGAGCCAAAATATGATATTCTATTAGATTTCTGTGAGAGGGTTGCCTTCCTTGGCATCCTAGAAGATCTTGGATCTAGAGAGTGCATGCTATTTGCCGGTGGGCTGGGGGAGGTGGCTGGTTTACTGACTTGTGAAATTAAGCCACACAGATCCAAAAGGGTCAGTGCATCATTGGGAAGCCCACTGGGGCATCTAGCACACTCTCTGTGTAGTGCTGGACATCTATATAGCCTTTCTATTTAGCTCTTACCATTTGTATTCAACCAATGCAGAAAAGAGACATTTGTGATGTAGTAGATATGGTTAAAAATTATAGTTCAGATTTGGGAAGGGGTTTGAATGATCTCAGCTTGAAAACCTATGACTGATGTTTTAAGGTATTTTCAAAACATTACCCAATATATTCTTCAGATCCATATCTGAATTTATATTGGTTTTGTTGCTAATTTACAGGAATGCAGTGCAAGGGTGTGGTGTAGGTTAATAGTTATCATTGTGGCTCTTGAGCAGTGCTTCTCAACCGGGGTGATTTTGCTTTACAGGGGACTTTTGGCAATCTCTAGAGACATTTTTGGTAGTCAAAACCCGATGTGGGAGGAGGGTGCTACCAGCATCTAGTGGGAAAGGCTAGGTTTGCTGCTAAAAAACATTTTACAATGCACAAGACAACCACCACTGTAAAGAATTATCTGGCCCCAAATGTCAATAATGCCACTGTTGAGAAACCCTGCTCTTGAGTTTGCATGTTATCTAAACCTCTAAACCTGATACTTAGGATCTTCTCTAGCCTACCTGCCCTCTGCAGAGCACAGTTCCTGGTTTTAGCTTACCTGCATCCTCAGCCAACAGCAGTATCCACTGTTTATAACTTTTTCCGGTATCTTTCCATGGGTAGTTAATGAGTATGTAAGCATATACAAACATATATATATATATATAAATATTGTTTTTTGTAAGCGCACAAATGGTGGTATGCTATACACACTTTTTGTACCTTGCTTTTTCCACTTAGCAATATATATCAGTACGTAAAAATTTGCCTCATTCTTTTACAGCTGCATAATACTTACTGTATGCATGTACCGTATTTAAGCAATACCCTATCAGTATCCTCGTACACACATCAGTTTGCCCTTGTGTGAGAACATCTGTGTATTTGTTTATTTTTGAAGATTTTATTTTTTAGAGTAGTTTTAGGTTCACAGCAAATTGAGAGGAAGATATAGAGATTTCCCATATACCCCTGTCCCCACACATGCACAGCTTCCCCCATTATCAATATCCCCTACCAGAGTAGTACATTTGTGACAATTGATGAACCTTCATTGAGATGTCATCATCACCCAAAGTTCACAGTTTACGTTGGGGTTTACTCTTGGTGTTGTACATTCTATGGGTTTGGACAAATGTATAACGTATAACTTATAGCCACCATTATAGTATCAGAGTGTTTTCACTAAAAATCCTTTATGCCCCACCTCCTCATTGCCCAGCACCTCCAACT
The DNA here is from genome assembly GCF_020740605.2 of Lemur catta. Classification (NCBI taxonomy): domain Eukaryota; kingdom Metazoa; phylum Chordata; class Mammalia; order Primates; family Lemuridae; genus Lemur; species Lemur catta. The sequence goes on from NC_059128.1 coordinate 34,449,621, forward strand.
CCCTGGCAACCAGTGATCTTTTTACTGTATTCACAGTTTTGCTTTTTCCAGAATGTCATATTATTGGAATCACACAGTGGTGGTGCACTCTTTTCAGATTGGCTTCTTTTACTTAGTACCAGTTACTTAAGGTTCTTCCATGTCTTTTCATGGCTCAATAGCTCATTTCTTTTTAGTGTTGAGTAATATTTTATTGGATAGTTTATCCATTCACCTACTGAAGGACATCTTAGTTACTTCCAAGTTTGGCAATTATGAATAAAGCTGCCATAAACATCCATCTGCAGGTTTTTGTGTGTGCATAAGTTTTCAACTCTTTGGGGTAAACATCAAGGAGTGCAATTGTTATATGGTAAGAGTTTAAGAAGTATGTTTAATTTTGTAAGAAACTGCCAAACTGTCTTCCAAACTGGCAGTACCATTTTGCATTCCTACCAGCAATGAATGAGAATTCTTTTTATCCCTGTTTCTTAGATCTTGATGTATTCCCCACCTTCCCACCTCCAACTGTAATTCTCATTTTCCCTTCAAGGGCTGGCTTAAAGTGCTGCTGTTGTTTGTTGAAAAAGTCTAGTGCTTTCTCCTTCCTTCAGTTCCTCTGCATCTTGGCAAACCACCCTTTTGGAATTTGTTCATTTGTTGCTTTTTATCCTTCTACACATTTATCTGATTTTTCTGATTAGACTATAAGCACTTTGTGTCCTGTACATCTCTGTGGTTCCTTAATGCCTTCTTGCCCAGGTCTACTTGAAATTTGTTGTATGAGTGAATGAATTCCCTCCTAAAATATAGGCATTTCAAGCTCTCAAATTATAATTAAGATATTGAATGTCATTGGATTATGTAGATTTTAAACCTAGTGTTTAGCATAATCCAAAAATGCTTTCATTCTTAAGAACCAGCATGGTCCTAAACCGGCTTTGGTCTCCTAAGGAAAACCATTTTCTCTTCTCTCTTATTCCCTCACTCCCCAGCCAAAGAAAATAGAGACTGCTATCATTTGTATGTGTTTCAAAATATACTTGAGCCTTACTTTAGGAGGTGTTGAGTCTGTAGTACACATTTAGAAAATTAACTTTCTAGATGGTAGTTTAGGGTTCTTGGAAGTATAATTTATTTTTTGTATCTGGTAATTTGTGAAATTGTTAACTACTAATTTTGTATGGTACTTAAACAACCTGGGACATTTACAGAGAAGGAAGTATTGTGATAGAGTAGGAAGAGAAAAAAGCCTTTGGAAGTACGCAGACCTGGGTTCAACGCCAGCTCTGGCCATAACTTATTTGGTGCATCAATGTGAGCAAGTTATTTTATCTTTGGGGCCCTCAGTTTTTGTGTAGTGGTAAGAGGTACATAGGGTCAGAGGAGGGTGGCCATACATTCTCCCACCCCCACCCATAAATAATTCCACTTAAGTAACATAGTTGTGCATTTCTTTGTACATCATCGTTCTCACCATCTCAAAAATGCATGTAGTCTAAAAAATGTGTGCTACTGCTCTGTGAGAAGCATTGGAACCAAGCCCCACTTGGTGCACCCTACTCCTTTCCATTTTGCCACCTTTAAGCCCCTTGTATATAGAAATTCTGGCACTGCTCGACTTTCTTCATTTGTATCATACCTGCGTTTTGGGGATTTTGTGAGGATTAGTGATGATATATGTAAAGCTCTTGGAATAGTCACTAACACATGGCAGATATTCAATAAATACTACTATTCTTATGTTTTGGTGATTTTGTGATTAGATACTTGATTTTACAATCATTAGTGGAACTCACAGTTCCTGTCTGTGTACTTAAAATGCTCTACCAGCAAGATGTATTGTGTTCCATTGTCTCATTGGTTCTCAAATTCTGTAATTCCCAGTTGATCCTGCCTGTTGAACCGTTATTGTTCCCACCTATTCTTCTTTCTTGTTACTATAAAACAAAACTACTTCATTAGGATTAGTGAGGGAAATGGTAGTGCTTTTAATGAAATATCAAAGAAGTGATAGCTGGGCTTTACAAACCGGGATAAGTAATGACTTGCGATAACATGTTACAGCATTAATACCAAAAGCCTTTGATCCAACCTGATGGGACCTATACTTGGAGAGTTGGTATTTCTGTTAGTGGAAGAAAAGAGTGATGAATGAAAGTAATCTATGAGTTGTAGAAACTATTTTTAACATTTAAATTAAGTCTGGATACCACTTGCAAACTGCTAGAATTAAGAAAGAAAAGCAGCTCTTTTATGTGCAAACAAAATACAGGCATACCTAGTTTTATTGCATTTCACAGGATACTGTGTTGGTTTTCTTTTTAAACAAAATGAAGATTTGTGGCAACCCTGCATCAAGCAAGTCTATTGGTGCCATTTTTCAAATACCATGTTCTCACTTCATATCTCTGTCATGTATTGGCAACAATTCTCACAATATTTGAAACTTTTTCATTATATCTGTTATGGTGAGCTGTGGACAGTGGTCTTTAACATTACTGTTGTAATTATTTTGGGGCACCATGAATTGCGCCCCTTTACGACAGCAAACTTAAAATGTGTGTGTTCTGACTGCTCCACCAACTGGCTGTTCTCCATTTCTCTTCCTCTCCGAAAGTTTTCCTGTTATTTCCTGAGACACAACTATATTGAAATTAGGCAAGTTAACAACCTTAGCCTCTAAGTGTTCAAGTGAAAGGAAGAGTCTCATGTCTCTCACTTTAAATCAAAAGCTAGAAACAGTTAAGCTTATTTAGGCATGTTGAAAGCCAAGATAGACCAAAAGCTAGGCCTCTTATCCCAAAAACAGCTAAGTTGTGAATGCAAAGGAAAAGTTCTTGAAAGAAATTAACACATTAATTGCCACATGAGTTGTAGGTAACTCATGCTAGTTTTGAGCCCGGGGCTTCACGAAGCATATGTAACTCACATGTCTGTTCACCTTGGGAGCCAAGAGAACTATTTTTCAAGTTGTCTATACTTCACACACAGAAAACAACAAAAAATAACAAATTTTTAATTAAATTAGAAAGGATCATTTTCTTTTCGAAGTTTTTATTCTATTCTCGTGATAAAACACTGTGGACCCAAGGGAAAAAAATTTTTTTTCTAGTGTGGCAGTCAATGTCTTAAAAGAGCTACTCCAGTGAACACATGAATGACAAGAAAGTGAAATAGCCTTATTGCTGATAGGGAGAAAGTTTTAGTGGTCTGGATAAAAGATCGAACCAGCCACAACATTGCCTTAAGCCAAAACCTAATCCAGAGTGAGGCCCTAAGTCTCTTTAGTTCTGTGAAGGCTGAGAGTGGCGAGGAAGCTGCAGAGGAAAAGCTGGAAGCTAGCAGAGGTTGGTTCCTGAGATTTAAGGAAAGAAGTGACCTCCATAACATACAAGTGCAAGGTGAAGCAGCAAGTGCTGATGTAGAAGTTGGCGGCAAGTTGTGTAGAAGATGTAGCTCAGATCATCAGTGAAGGTGGCCATACTATAAACAGATTTTCAATGTAGACGAAACAGCCTTCTATTGGAAGAAGATAGGACTTCTTCCATCTAGGACTTCTGTTGCTAGAGAGGAGAAGTCAATGCCTGGCATCAAAGCTTTAAAGGCCAGTCTGACTCTCTTATTAGGGGCTAATGTAGCTGGTGACTTTAAGTTGAAGCCCATGCTCATTTACCATTCCAAAAACACAGGGCCTCTAAGAATTCTAAATCTAGCTTGCCTATGCTCTATAAATAGAACACCAAAGCCTAGATGACAATACATCTGTTTACAGCATTGTTTACTAAGTATTTCAATCCCACTACTGCTCAGAAAAATAGATTCCTTTCAAAATATTACTACTCTTTGACAGTGCACCTGGTCACCCAAGAGCTGTGATGGAGATGTACAAAGAAATGAATGATTTCATGCCTGTTATCACAACATCTATTCTGTAGTTAATGGATCAAGAAGTAATTTTGACTTTCAAGTCTTAATATTTAAGAAATATATTTCGTAAGGCTGTAGCTGCCATAAATAGTGATTCCTCTGATGTATCTGGGCAAAGTGAATTAAAAACCTTCCAGAAAACATTCACCATTCTAGATGCCATTAAGAACATTTATGATTTATGTGAGGAGGTCAAAATATCAACCTTAACAGGAGTTTGGAAGAAGTTGATTCCAGCCCTCATGGATGACTTTGAGGGATTGAAGACTTTAGTAGAGGGAGTAACTGCAGATGTGATAGAAAAGCAAGATAACTAGAATTAGAAATGGAGTCTGAAGATGTGACCGAATTGCTCCAATCTCATAATAAAACTGGAACAGATGAAGAGTTGCTTTTTGTTGTTGTTTATTTGAGACAGGGTCTTGCTGTGTTGCCCAGATGGTCTTAAATTCCTGGGCTTAGGTGATCCTCCTGTCTGAACCTCCAGAGAAGCTGGGATTCAAGCACAGGCTACTGTGCCCAGCAGGAGTTGCTTCTTATAGATAAGCAAAGAAAATGTTTGATTCCTAAAGATGCTATGAACATTGTTGAATGACAGCAAAGGATTTAGAATATTCTGTAAACTTAGTTGATAAAACAGTGGCAGAGTTTGAGAGGAATGACTCCAATTTTGAAAGAATTTCTACTGTGGGTAAAATACTGTCAAAGAGCATCTCATGCTACAGAGAAATCTTTGATGAAAGGAAGAGTCAATTGAAGCTACAAATTTCATTGTTGTCTTATTTTAAGAAAGTACGCCAGCCACTCCACCTTTCAGCAGCCAGCACTCTGATCAGTCAGCAGCCATCAACATCAAGGGCAAGACCCTCTACCAACAAAAAAGATTACAACTTGCTGAAGGCTCAGATGATCATTAATAGTTTTTGCCAATAAAATATTTTATTTTTTTTTTTTTTTTTTTTTTTTTTTTTTTTTTGAGACAGAGTCTCACTTTGTTGCCCGGGCTAGAGTGAGTGCCGTGGCGTCAGCCTCGCTCACAGCAACCTCAGACTCCTGGGCTTAAGCGATCCTACTGCCTCAGCCTCCCGAGTAGCTGGGACTATAGGCATGAGCCACCATGCCCGGCTAATTTTTTTGTATATATATTTTTAGTTGGCCAGATAATTTCTTTCTATTTTTAGTAGAGACGGGGTCTCACTCTTGCTCAGGCTGGTCTCGAACTCCTGACCTCAAGCGATCCACCCGCCTCGGCCTCCCAGAGCTAGGATTACAGGCGTGAGCCACCGCGCCCGGCCAAAATATTTTAAAATTAAGGTCTATCCATTTTTCTAGATATAATGCTATCACACATTTAATAGATTAAAGTATAGTGTAAACATAAATTTTACATGCACTAGGAAACCAAAAAATTCGCATGACTTTATTGCAATACTTGCTTTATTGTGGTAGTCTGGAACTGAACCCATGGTATGTCTGAGATTGCCTGTAAAGCAAGATAGCCCATAACTTACCTGTATAAAAATAGTGTGGAATAGTAGAAAGAGCCCCAGACAGAGAATGTGGAAGGCACTGTCCTCATTTCTCATCTTCTACTTTACTAATGGTGAGATCTTGGGCAAGTAATTTCCTCTCTAAGCTTCAGTTTCTCCTATTGCCAATGGAGGGAGTTGAGAATGATCTCTCACATCCTTCCAGCTCTGAAAACTGCCAACTCTGTTGATCAACACAGTCTTAAGAAATTTTCAATGGATTCTGCCTTTCTTAAAGTTTATAAACCATTGTTCAAAGCAGTCACTTAGGAAAGTAGCTTGTTTCATGTGTGTCTCATGGGGTCAAATCTGATAGAAAAATGAAGAATCAGTACTTTCAGTTCCTTTAGGCCTTGCTTTATTCTGCTTTGCATCATCTCAAGTGTCAGGCTTCTGTCCTTTAGGTATGTTTTTTTACCACGTTGTGCTAATGTTGTCTTTTTGGTTTTGTTGCCATGTATCCATTTGAAAGACTTCTTAGAATTTCTGGCTTTCCAAATCTTGTGTAAATTTTTATTTACCTGAACTTGAACTCTGTATGTTTTATATTTTTTATATGTGTGCATCTGTTTTCTCAAAAATGTTTCTTTTGGTGATACTTCAAGTGTGAGATGAAGTCTTGTTGGTGAAGACATTGTTTTAGTTAGTTAATTCCAGGTAATGTTTAAGTGACTTAGTGTCACACTTTTATATTATTAGAGCCTTACTTTGCCAACAAGCTCCCAGTCAGGTAGAGAGAATACTCACGTGAACAAATAAGACAGTGTCATATGTCTACTCATAAAGTATGTACAAGCGTACAGGCAAGGAAGGAGTAGAGGGAAGTGAAGGTAGGTAGGGTGTGGTCTTACAATCCATTTACAATTTCTTAAACTGTGTTGATCAAAAGAGTTGGAAGGTGGGAAGGCCTTATGGAATGAGTATAGCCTGAGTAGGATATTAAAGGATGAATGTTTTTTTTTCAGGTGGCTGTGAACTAGTGTTGAAATAAGAGAATTATGTGATACAAAGAATTCCCAAACCACATGATATATGCAGGGCAACACAAGTAGTGCTGTGTTGTAGCAGCATTAAGCCTGTTTGTTTTGGGGAGTGGGAGGAGGTGGATGGTGGCAGTTGAAGGTGTGGATGTGGGCCAGAGTCTGAAAGAACGTCGCAGACAATAGATAACCATTGAAAGGTTCTATATGGGGGAGTGACATGGCCAGATTTGTATTTTAATGGCAGTGGGGCAGAGAGGTTGGCAGAGGCTGAAATTGAAGGCAGAAAGGAATCACTTAACGGGACTATTGTATTGGAGAAGTTGTGAAGGGCCTAAGCCAGCTGCAGGAGTGGAAATGGAGAAAAAGAGAGGATGACACTTAGGAGGTAAAATGGAAGCCACTTAGCATTCATGTGGATGTTTGAAGTGAGAGAGAGGAAGGAGTCTTGGAGAGCTTTGGCAGTTAGGAAGTTTGCGATGCTGCTGTTTGAGAAAGGCACAGCAGTAGGGAGAGTAGGTTTTGGATGGAAGCTGAGGAGTTGATCTTTGATGTGTTAACATTGAGATTCCTACAGGAGACCTAGATGTGGAAAGTAGGAGATGGAGATTAGTAGTTACGATAATGGGAGTAGGGCAGGGGAGAGAAAGAACCATGATGGAGCTCTGGATGATTCCGGAGAATAACTGTGTTTCAGTGCAGTGGTACAGGTGGCAGCTAGTGGGTTGAGGAGTGGATAAAGGATGAGGAAGTTGAGATAATGACTATAGATAATGATTGCTCACATACTGGGTATACTGTTCTCACTGGAGTAAAATCCTATCCCTTTTCTCCTACAACAGGTATACAACCATGTCACACTGGTCATTTGCTATTATTATTTTTGTATTTCATCTTTCTGACTTGGCTTTTCCTGGTTTCAGAGTCTGCCCCACTCCCAATCTCTGATTAAATCTCTGTATCCCTCAAGTCATAGAATATGTGATTTTCCAAAGCTAACGTAGTTTTAAGCTAAAATATGTCCACTGGGTTTTCCTTCTTTTCTGTTGAGATCTTTTCTTGAGTCCTTTATTGTTTCTTGGTCACTGTTAGCTTTGTTTTTTCCCACTTTCAAATTATATCCTGTCACTTGGTTATCCAAGTGCTTTATCTTTCATACATTCTTTGATTTAACTGGAAATCACAGCTCTGGTTAGTCTCTTAATAAAATAATATGCTTTTTGTAGAAAATTATAAAGTCGCAATTAAAGATCTCAGAGTCTGCCTACACATACTCTCAGGAGTACTTTGTTAACTTTACTACATGCTTTATTAGCTGAAGGAGAGTGAGTTTTTTTTTTTGTTGTTTGTTTGTTTGTTTTCAGACCACAATGGATACCTGAGCAGATAGTACTGAACCCTACTAAGTTTTTTTCCTATACATACATACCTATGATAAAATTTAATTTATAAATCAGGCACAATGAGAGAATAACAACTAATAATAGAACACCTATAACAAAATACTGTAATAAAAGTTATGTGAATGTGATGTCTCTCTCTCTCTCAAATTATCTTATTGTTCTTACACCATGGGTAACTAAAACCGTGGGAAACAAAACCATGGACTAGGAGGGACTATTGACTGCATCTTGGCCAGAATTTGCCTTGGAGGTGACTCTTTAGATCCAAAGGAGATAAGAATTGTAGGTGTGAGTTAGTAGCAAAAGAGCCATTGGGAGTGACTGGGTGCAGGTGGATAGTTTATAAGATTAGAAATACAAATAATGGAAGGAGAACTAAGTGATATTTGAGAAAGGCATTTAATAACCGACGTTATTGGGAAATTTGGAGGATAGGGTAAGTCTAAAAGATAGGACCTGAGAATTAGATTAGAAATTAAAGAATTCCTTGGTATACAGGAAAGAATTTAAGGATATGATAATGAAGATTACCAAAAGAAAGTTTTAGAACGAAATCAGGAAAAATTCACTGCTCAAGGTTAGGTACAGATTGTTAGCATTTGTAATTTCTCAAAGGGTAGAGAAACTGGCCCGTACTTTGTTCTTTTCTTAATTACCACCTTAAACTGTCACTCTCTGCTACTCCAGTTAATGCTCATTTAATAATTTTTATTTAGATCTTAGCTTAGATTGATTTCATGGGTTCACTAAATCCCTTTATGTTGACTGCAAAATTTTGTATGTTGTATGTATTTTTGTGGGAGAAAAATCACTTGCTTTTGCTTAAATGTTCAAAGGTATAGCTAATTGCAGAATAGTTTAAGGCAGATTTTACCATGTCTTCGGTAAACATCTATGCTGCTCAGTTGGAAAATATGAGATTGGAAAGGAGCAGAGTCCTCCCATTTATGGCAGTAACTGAACAGGAAAAATGAAGTTGTTAAAGTGATTTTTACCAATGAAACCATTTGGGTTTTGGAGTTTTCTCTGTGGGAAGGTTTTTGGTAGTATTTCAGTTTCTCAAATACATGTGTGACTATTCAGATTTTCTGTTTTATCTTGTGTTAGTTTCAGTATGTTCTTATAATAGTTGTGCAGTTTAGAATCGTGGCCATATACTTAATCCTTAGAGGAGTTTCACAGAGGTATGTACGAATGGAAGAAGATCGCCAGCACCTGTACTCCACTGTTATCTGCAGCAACTGTGATGTATGAGTTAATTCAAGCTCCACAGCAACCCTGTGAGATAGGTAGTATCATTATAGATATCATTTTATAGATAATATAAAGCAAGTAGAGGGAAGTTAAGAAACTTGCCCAAAGCCATGACCTGGGTAACTGGGTAACTGAGATGTGAACCCAGGCAGTCTGGCTCCAGAGCCCATACTCTTAACTGCTATGCCATAATGTTCCCCTGGAGTCATTCTTTCTAGTAGGAACGAGGAAAAAAAAATCCTAAAGATTGTATTCTTGTCTCTGTACTGTGTTTTTTCCTAGACTAGCTCTTCTAAGTACTAAAAAGGTCTTTGATTAAGCCCTTCTTTGTATCTTTTGCTGCTTCTGATGAGGTCAGACCACAGCGTGTTCTGGGGTTAAAATGTTCTTTTTTTTGCCTACCCTCCTTTTCCCCCACCACCTCACTGCCCTGTATAAGAGCTTTACAATGCCTTTGTGTTATTCTTGAATTGTTAACTTTGCTTCTCAACCTTTTCTCCCACCCTGTCAACTCCCCTCCCAGTATGGAAGATTATGTGGTGATTGAGGGGCTAGGAGGGGCTCAGGGGGAGCGCTGTATAGTTCACAACTCCCTTTTCTGCTCCCTCCCAGCTACGGTCCCCGAAATGATCCTATCCCCTAAGTTCATGTGCTCCTCCATGCTCCTTCAATCCCTGTCTCACCATTAGAAGTTCCAAAGAACAGGCTCCTCTGCCCAGATGTGCTCCGCATATAGTGATGCTGGCTTGCATTGTAGAGGTACCCCAGCTTTGCTGCCTTGTTTGTGGTTGAACTGCTTGAATTCACAAAAGACTCATCAAAATGCAAAGTGCCAGTGCATGAATTTAGAGTGTAAAAAGCACTACCCAGTGGATAGCTGTATACATTTGAGCTGTGCCTTCTCTCCCTGCAGGCGAGCTATATGGACAGCCAAGGAATCCTTAAGTTGCTTGGTCAGAATGGATTTGAGGCCAGGGGAGTTAGTTAGATGATTTGAACATTCCTCTATCTCCATGATGAACCCCCTAATCCTTGGAAGCACTTATGTATGTACATCCTGCTTTTCCTTTTTGTTGTCTTTTCTGGGTCAGTGGTATAGACAGACAGGCCGGGACCCAGTTTGGCCACTTACTTAGCTTTATGATCTTGGGCAAGTCTCAATCCTCTAAGCTTGTTACTTCATTGTAACTTTTTAAGGTTATTGGGAAAATTAAACTGTGAAAAATGCTTATTAGCACAATGGTAAATATATGAAGTAGCTATAGTTAATATTTATGGTACCACCTCCAACATCCCTGATAGACTTACCTTTTTCTTTAGATGGATTCATACGTTTTTCTAGTTACAATGAGGTTTTGCTAACTTGAAAGCTTTTTTGTCCTTTAAGATGACTTTCCATACTTTTTTTCTGACAATTAATTTTAAACTTACTCTCTGGGAAATTTTATTTTCATCTTTTTTGGGGGAGAACTCCCTGTAAATCTGCGTGTCCATGTCTTTATAATTGTATATACGTTTGTATATATACTGCCCTTAGTTCATCTAAATAAATTTTTTCCTGATAGATTTGCATATTCATGTCCCTATTATATTGATAATTTACCATTTCTCTCCTGCACAAATTCTCTCTTAAGGAATCTGACAGGGATTCTAAAGTGTTTAGTCTTAATTTAAATGTGCTAAAGAGAGGTTTTCACTCAGGAAGCAAGTGAACTACTCATTGCTATTTGCTTCATTTACAAGCTGTAGTCCTTCTGGCTTAACTGCTTTAAAGATTATTGAGAGTTTTTAATATACTTAGAATTGTTTGACAGCTGTGACTTGTCTAGTGCTGATATATCCAATAATATCATCTCACTGTAATGAGAATACTTCTCCCTCCTCGCTAATAGCTGGCAGCAGAAAGCAGCCATTCCCAACCTTTTAGGCACCAGGAACCAGTTTCACAGAAGACAATTTTTCTAGGGGACGGTTGCTGGGTGGGGGAGATAGGGTGCAGGTGGGGGCGGAGCTCAGGTGGTGATGTGAATGATGGGGAGTGTCAAAGCTGAGGTAGTGGCCCTGGGGGTTGGGGACTGCAGAGTTACAGTACTGCATTCAAGTTTTGCTTTCTCTTTTCTCCAATCTTTTAATTTAACCTTGAAGCTGGAAATTTGGTTTAGAGGTATAAGCAGTGCTTCTGGAAAAATCTACCAAGAACATAGATGAAAAAAGTAGGAAATATTTCCTGTGACATGTACAACGTGGGCATTGGATAATCCTAGCACTTGGTATTAGTTTGTACCATTTGGCTTTCTCTGTACTGAGGAGACACAGAAATGAGAGAGAGGGGTTTATTGGTTGATTCTCCAAGGAGAAAGCTGGTTATACCACAGTTGTGCATTATTAGCAGGAAAAGCTGTGTCCTCGATGTGGAATTCTCAGAGACAGTAATGCTTGAGGCAAGAATTTGGCACAAAAACAATGAGCAGGTCTTTTCCAGGAGGTAGTTGGCTGATCTGTAGATGAGAACAACAAGAGATACGCTATCTAGTGACCTCTGAGAAGCAAGTTGCCTCTGAAAAGTGAGGGAGAAGATAAGGGACTTTTAGAGTAAAAATGCAATTTTAATGCATGTAGGGGGTGGCCCAGCAGTGGAGGAGGGAAACTAGAAGGGTTCTGGCAGGGAGGAGCATGCCAAGGAGGGTGAGGGGTAACATGTACAAGAAAGGATGTTTCTGAGTAGAAATAGGACCAGTTGTAATTGTTAGCTAAGATGGAGAGCAAGTATATTTTTTGACAGGATAAGCAAGCTCTACTGGAGAATACAGTGTTTCCGACCTTTCAGAAATGTAAGTAGCAAATAGGGAGTGGGGGCTGGGCAGATAGTGTTGGGTAGTTAATGGGCTGCTTTGCCATACTGTGGAATGGCTGTATCTGCAGAAGTTAAGGCCTTTCAGAGAATAGGGTAAAACGCTGTCTGGGATGAGGCAAGCCTCTTCCTTTTTAGGGACTTTTGGCTTTTTCTCTTAGGAAAGTTAGAAAAATTTGTTAAGCTTAGGCAGTAGAGAAAGCGTTGGGAAGCTGAGGTTTGTTTTTGTGCCACCTTTAATAACAGACTGGGAAATCTGTTATATCCTATTCTGGAAAGTAAGAGTAGTTATTTTAGGGGCAAAATAATCAGAAGGCAATGATTAAGTGCACATTTAAAATGTAAGCTAACGGAGTGGTGGTTAGGTCCTGCCCCTAGAGCCTTCTCTTGGTTTCCTAAAGAGGAATTTACACTCACACACCTGTGCCCACCCTCCGTCCCATTGCAAGATGAGGCCAGCTATGTGTCACCCAGGGAGGGCTATCCATTCAGTCCTCCCCAGAAGTGGCATATCTTATCCAGTCTGTTAGGAAGCACTAGTATTGGGGTAAGGAGGAGTGATATTAATAAACTATGGACAGAATCTATGGTCAGATGTAGGTCAGGTGTGTGTTAATTACTCACCAGCTAGCTCAGGGCTTTGTTTTGCTAATAAAGATCATAGAGACAGAGACAGACATACACAAAGACCACAGAGTAAGAGACAGTGACAGTTTTGGCGGTGTTTCCTGTTTATTTTTAGTGATTTCTATTAAGAACACATAATCAGTGGTCAGAAACATACATCAGGAGCCTCAAGTGTTTTGTTTGTGCTTTTAAAAAAATAATCACAATTCAAGAGGCTTAATTTTTCTTTCAGTTTTAGCTGATTTTTGAACCATAAAGTGTTCAAAGCAGATGTTTAGAATTTGTGTTCTCAAAAAGCCATGTGTTGGTATTGTTTTATCGACTTGTGCACTTTGGCTTTTACACAAATCACTTAATTCGCCAGTTTTTGTAACTTTCTGGGACTTAGGGATCCACAGTTCACAAACAATGAAATGCAGCAGAGCCCTGGTATCACGTGGCTGGCCTGTGTGGGGCAGGAGTGCTTGACTGCCAACGCCAGCAGTACGAGGGCCTGCGCTGATTTATACACAGTAAGCGCTGTGACTATTGCAGTGTTTACACCTCTATTTTTGGATTCTAAGATTTAATATCAACAGTCTTCACTTTTGGATTCATTGCTACATTTCCAATTTTGGAGAGAGTGCAATATAGTTGTCTCTGTGTGAAATATCATTTCCTGTGATCGTTTTGTGTGGGTATAACAGACTCAAAAGATAATTGATTTCACATTACTGTCACCATTTCAGCAGGTAAAGAGTCGCCTCTTACTTTGTGCAGTTTAATCTTGAAATAGGAGCCTAACGGGAGTGGAGGGTTCATGGTCGGAATTTGTGGGTAATAACGGTGGAGAGGAAGGGTTTAGGTTATAGCAAGCTATGTAGAGGAGGTTAGACTTAATCTTGTAGATAGTGAGCAATGAGTTGTAAGGATTTTTGAACAGGAGGTGAAATGTAAATGATGTTCTTACTTTCTTTTTCCAGCCACTACAAAGAAAGTCTGTGCTCTGTTAAGGAGGATTAGGCTGAGAGATTTAACCCAGGATGGCCTTTGACATAGGACTGTTGTCTTAGTCTTGTCAGATGGTAGGCAAAGGAAGAGGAAATGAAGAAGGATTTCTAAAGGGAACTCCCCAGCCCCTATATTCCTCCCCTCCCCATGCTCTCACAGAAAAGAAAAAAAAATTACCCATGGTTTCATTATTTAAATTCAGTCATTACTCACATTTTCACCGATTTCTTCCTAGTCTGTATTTTTATATAATTTTTTTCTCTTAAAAATTCTTTAAAAAATTTAGATATATTTAACATGCAGTCAGATTTGAAGAATGGGTCTTAAGCAGTGGGCATTCAATGAATTTAACAATTGTATAACCTTCACCCTAAAGGAGATCTAGAACGTTGCCGTCACCCCAGAAAACTCCCTTGTACTCCTTTCCTATTTTTCCTTGTTAAAACATTTTTTTCCTAATCTTACTATATATAAACTTTTAGATTCTGTTTTTTTAATTTCTTTAGCATTATGATGTAAACATGCTTTCATGTAGTTAAATGCCTTTTAAGATGATTATTATAATGGTTCCTAGTAGTCCATTATTTGGATATGCCATCATTTACTTAGCTGCTTTTGAAATTTGGATGTTTAAACAGTTTCCAAATTTCCACCATTAAAAATAATAGTACTATTAGCACCAAAGAGACATTTTGAACTAATAAATAAAATGACTCTTTGACAAATTAGTAGCAGATTACCTATTGAATAGGGAAGGTAGAAGGAGAATTCTCTTTCAGGGATAAGTGGAGGCCAATTAGGATGAGATTGGTTTTGACCAGACTAAATTTGAGATGCTAGGGAGATGTCTAAGCTGCTCTGTAATGTAGCTGGAAATAAAGGAATTAAGGGTGTCCCTGTGCCTGGTCACAGAGGTTAGAGTGGACAAGGTGATAGAGAGATTATTGAAAGAAGAGCAACATAGCAAGGATCAAGCCTTGCTTTACTTTGAGTTCTAGTGCTGCTTTTTTGGGGGTGAAGGGTGGCGTGGCGTAGAGATTTGTGTACTTGTTCATTGGATGAAATCATGACTTTGGGGCATTCATTTGAATTCTATATTTAGTATCCCCAGATCCTGAATTTGCTTTATTTTTCTATTTTGCCTCATACTAAGACCTACTAATGTAGTGCTAATTCTAAGAAATCTGATGTGGAGAGCTCTCATTTTACCTTGGCTAAGATTAGAGCAACTGCCATTTGGTTTTCTTGCTGTTCTACTGGACTTTTTCCCACTAAAAAGAGATGGACATATTTGCATAAGCAAATTAATTACTTGAATTACCAGAAGTTACTGGAGAATGTAATAATTAATAGGGAGTAATCACTAACTTTTGAGTAAACATATATGATAGATTCAACACATGCATATATTTACTTCCTTTACTCCTTGAAATCTCACCAAAATTACTGAAAATAAATAAATAAAACCCCCAAGAACAAAGCAAAATGGAGAGATCTCAGAAGCAACGTTTTGGAAGCTAGAAAGCAAATGAACAGTGGTCACTGCTTGATCGATCAGAGAAAGCTGAACCTGAAGCAGCAGCAAGGGGAGTCTGAAAATAGCCAACTCACATGCACAACTCCAAGGAGCTTCAGATAGAGCTCTCAAAGTAAGGGTGCATGGGGGTGAAAACAGGAGATTTGCTTTTAAATTCTTTATAAGAAGTAGCTAGAACTCCTGATTCCACTCCACTCTCTCCAAACCAGGTAGCCATATAACTGCTCCTCCCAAATCCCAGCAAAAGGCTGAAGGTTAGCTCTCTGGAGAGGCTAATATTTTTTTTTTTTTTTTGAGACAGAGTGTCACTCTGTTGCCCAGGCTAGAGTGCCATGGCATCAGCCTAGCTCACAGCAACCTCAAACCCCTGGGCTCAAGCGATCCTTCTGCCTCAGCCTCCCGAGTAGCTGGGACTACAGGCATGCACCACCATGCCCGGCTAATTTTTTTCTATATATATTTTTAGCTGTCCATATAATTTCTTTCTATTTTTAGTAGAGATGGGGTCTCACTCTTGCTCAGGCTGGTCTCGAACTCCTGAGCTTGAGCAATCCTCCCACCTCGGCCTCCCAGTGCTAGGATTACAGGCGCGAGCCACCGCACCCCGCCGAGGCTGATATTTTGAAGTGGGAATCTGGACTTGGGGACATCAGTCACAGCTGAGAGTAGTGGGCACCTTACAGAAAGTAGGAGACTGCATTGAATGGGAGATCCTCAACCCATTCAGCGCCCAGGTACCTTATGCCCTCTCATCAGGAGATAGGTGATTCTTCTCTGGAGAATCGGATAAGCCCAAGAGAAAAGACATAAAGACACAAAGGAGAGTTTAGGGTGGGGAGCGTGAAAGGGTGATGGTGGTAAGAAATTAGCCTAGCCAGTCACACTATAGGTGAGCCCACTGGTCAGTCACTGCCAGTTTCTCCTACAGAGACTGAATGTGGCCCTGCGGTTAAGAACACAGACTTTCTGGGTTTGGGTCCTCTCTCCTGGCACTGTCCTGACAATACCATTAATTAGTTTTACCTGATTTTGACCTTTGTATAAATGGAATCAAACAGTGTATGTACTTTTTTGGAGGGACAGTCGGGTTTCCTTTACTCAATATTATAGGTGTGAGATGTATCCAACTTGTTCTGAAGAGCTATAGTTTATTCATTTTCATGCTATTTAATATCCCATTATATACATATATTTATTTACCTTTTTTATTATCTGATGAACATTTAGGTTGCTTCCAGTTTGCAGCTATTATGAATTCTCCTTTAGTAACTTTCTTATATTAGTTTGGCAATAATGACCACTGTACATGGAGGGGGCCAGCTCAAATATTTCTTTTTTAAAAATCTTTCTTTTCCCCCCTACCCCCCGCCAGTCTCTTTTCTTTTTCTCTTTTTCTGTCTTTAGGGTATCTCTGTCTTCTGATGAATGTGCTGCAGATCTAGGAGAGTGGGACAAAAGATAAAATTCTCTCCTTTACTCGGCTCCTCCTTTTTGTCCCCTTACAATGAAATACTGATGTATTTCTCAAAACGCTACCTGTATTTTCATTTGATCTGTATTCAGATTCCATTGATTCTCAATTCTTTTTTTTTTTTAAGTGACAGAATTCTTAAGTCTCATTATTCTATATTCTTGATCTTTCTTGGACAGATTCCCTTCCTCTGTATGGTTGGCAGTGCTTTGCTCTTCTAGAAACTCAATGTCTAAAGGGACCAAATTATTTGCAGAAATAATCAGTATATGTTAAATCCAGTTATGCCAATTCATCATAACAATTATCAACTAAATGCTTCTATTGCTACCAACAGCAGTTGCAGCAATGAAAACATTTTTTTTTTGTCTTTGTTAATCTGTACGGGTGTGTGTTCCCAGTGGAGTAAAAAAGAAATATATGATGAAGGAAATATAAGTAAAAATGATGTCTTCCTTGTGAGTTAGGAAAATAGTACATACCCAAGATTTCTATTACTTTAATATTTATCTTTTGAATATTGGCTATATATTTAAAAATTCTAATTGGGCAGTGTAAGTTTTTAAACTTTTTTTTTTTTGTTATTCCCTTTCTTCAACTGCCTGTTAAGCTTTTTATCATTTTAAGATGTTCCTTCTGCCTCATTTCAGAAATCAGGTTTAATGGAACAGTTGCTATGTCCTAGAAAGCCTTGCCAATACAGATTTAAAGTATGACAGTGAATGTGTAACAATAATTGGTTGTAATCACTCACTTTAGAAATCTTCTAAATCCTCTTCTACAGTGCCGGATGTTGTAAAACAAACCTCCCAACTGTCACAAGTGCATGTTTCTTAGTCACACATAAACAATACACTGTTTTTTGTTCAGTGAATGTTTTCTCAAAGGTGTACAGCTTTGTACACAAAGAAGGTTTTATGATCAAAATGTGGACAACCTTGCTAGAGCGGCTTGATCACACCTACATATTAACAGTAATTCCGATAGTCTTCATTGTGCTGCTGCACTTGTGCTAAACAAAGACATTGTGGTTATTGTTTTGGCTGGAAGGAATCATGTTTGGAATAATAACTTCGGAAAATTTTTGTCTGAACATTATAAGTATATTGATAATATTACATAGCAATGACAGTTACATATTTAATATGTTAGAGAATGTAGCTAGAACTGCAGTGGATGGCCCATAATCTAGGAAATTGTCAAGCTGCTTTAAATTCAAATATCTGTTCTTTAGAATTAGGTGCTGAGGATATGCCTTTTTTGCTAGAAGGATTTTAATGGTTTCACAAGTTCAGATAACTTTTAAATAGCTGTGTTCATTCACATAGATGGCAAGGTTTAAAAAGACACTTTATACCTAGTCTGAAGTGGAAACTATAGTAGATTTATTGTGGTAATTAAGAGACATAGTTTGACTTTAGAAACAAATTACTGATTGAACTAATAACTATTCTTCTCCTTGTCACTGCAGACCCCTACATACTCAACACGGTTATAAAATTTGTAAAAACAACTATAACCCAGAAAACAACAACTCACATCATGGCCTTACGAGACTATCACCCACTGGGAAATGATGCCCTATAATAGACATATAAAGACATCAAAGGGGGGAATGATAAGGAAAATCCCCATCTATTACTTAACACAGCAGCCACCTGAGACCCCCACCCCTCACGGAAGACCCACATCAACATAATACTAACCTAACACCTGGCTCATCAACTAATCTATTACCCGGCACATCAACATAACACTAAACCTATTACCTGACACATCAACATAACACTAAACCTATTACCTGGTGCAGCAACTACCCTATTACCTGGTAGATCAACATAATACTAACCTATTACCTGACACATCAACTAACCTATTACTTGGCGGACATTAGTCACCCGAGACCCCACCCCTTAGATCACCCCAACTTAATAAAAGTGGGAAAAATTGGGTAGACGGGACTCAAAATTTAATGACGAGACCCCTCTAAGCCCACCGAAAATAAACCTTAATTCTCCGACTCTCAGTGTGCCACTCGGTTTGTCCTCGAGACCACTCACTATAACACTTACTGTAACAATTTATCATTGATTATTTATCTTTATTTAATTTAAAGAGGCTGAGGGTCAGGTTTGTAAGGTTATCTTTGGGACCATTAGCAATTCTTAAATTTGGTGTTACTGTAAGTAACTTGACATATGCATGTTTTTATTATTCATTATTTTTATGTCAGCAAATTTTGTTAGAATTTTAGTTCTTAATCCTAGAGTTGAATATTTAATACACATTCTAGTGTGTTTGGAAATACTGTTATGTGTCCAAATGTCTGATTTAGAGATTTAAAATAAGGCTTGCTTACATTCTATTTTTTGTTTCAGATGTAATTGTTTTTAAAAAATGGCATTCATGGTTAATGTTGATGATTTGCCTATTTTCTTTTAAGATCCACTTTTACCATATCTACTTAAATTCATCTTTCATAGTAGCATATTGTGAAAATAATACATGATAAACTAGGGTCAACGTTGCATTTACTGGTCCTCCTTGTGGTTGTAAATGCTTCATTAAATTATTTTGGTTTCTTTTCAAAACATGATGGATTATTGAATGAATGAATAGACTGGATGAGAAAAACTCAGGGATATCGTTGAAATTGTTACTTGTATGCGGTCTTAATGTGAATAGTGCTAGAGAAATAATGGCACTTTTTAATTTGCTTGAATGCACTTTTTAAAACATCATAGAGTTCTTTTGTAAGATGTAATCTCAAGAAAATTCGTTTTGTAGCTCTGATGCCATTATTTTTGTATTTATAGTTCATATGCTTGCAGTATCGCATAATTGTATTGAAAGTATAGCATCACAGACAAAAGGGGAAAAAAACATTCTTGAGGTGAACTAGTTCATCTACTTTTATCCAAGAGAGACGATACTCAACCATCTATTAATAGAAAGTATATTCTAAAGCATAGAAAAGATGAATTAAATTGATGTGTTATACTGTGGTACAAGTGGTCCCCCACTCACATTACATGCATCATTTACCAGAGTGCCTTTAAATATTAACAAATACATAACTGAAGGAAATTCAAAGTATTCATTAATTTTTTAAAAAAGTAATTCTCATTGTATTGTCCTTCTATTTTTTTCAGTATTACTCTTGGCATGTTTTTTTTTTATAATGTATTGACCATTTTCCTTAACAACAACAACAACAAAATGTCCACTAGAATCATGGTATAAAATAAGTAGTTTCTATGGAGATAAAGGGGTTGGGGTGAATTATATTTTCTTTAATAATTTAAATAACTGTTTAAAAATACAACAGTCATATTTTGCTATTGCAACTCAGAAAATAATAACTTGTTTAATCAAAAACTGATAAAAATATGTCTAAACACTTCTTCCTCTTGCTCGTTCGGCCATGAACTTGGGAACTTTGTAGTCTCTTCTTTCACATTTGGCCAAGAATTTGACATTTATTTTTCTGCACCATAGTTAACCTTAGTCAGCAGTTAATTAAAGTACTGAAAACTGATAGAGCAGCCAGGCCCTCAAAGTAAGCAGCCATTAGGTTCTAGACCTTGCCTCTTTAGTAGAGGTTCTTAATTAATATTTGTATTCTTTTGGGGTCCTCAGGTTAGCAAATAAAAATACAAGACACCTGGTTAAATTTGAATTTTAAATAGACAATAAATTTTAACTTTTTTAGTGTAAGATTGTCCCAAATACTGCATGGAACAGACCTATACTAAAAAAATTATTTGCCATTAATCTGCAATTCACAGTTAACTGGTGTCCTGTCTTTTATTTGGCCACTCTAGTTATTTCCATTTCTTAAAATTTAAAAAAATTTTTTTAGAGACAGAAGTGCAGTGGCATCATCATAGCTCACTACAACCTAAAACTCCTGGGCTCAAATGATCCTCCTGCCTCAGTCTCCCCAGTACCTGGGAACTATAGATTGGTGTGCCACCATGCCCAGCTAATTTTTCTATTTTTTGTAGAGACAGGGTCTTGCTCTTGTTTAGACTGGTCTTGAACTCCTGAGCTCAAGAGATCTCGCTTCCCTTGGCCCCCCAGAGTGCTAGGATTACAGGCATGAGCCACTGCGCCCAGCCATTTCCATTTATTTTATATTAGATGCCAGGCATTCAGAGATGAGTAAGTAGTTTTTGAGGGCCTCAAAATCTAATTGGGGGAGACAAGAAGGAAGGGATGTGAAGAAGAGAACACCAGAGAGGAGGCATTGCAATAATCAAGATCCTGGGGGTCCAAGCCAGCAGCGGGGATGAAGAGATCGTTATAGTGCCTTGTTAATGCTGAGCAGGGTCATCATTTTATTTAGATCCAAATGCCCTCAAGGTAGGTAAACAGTGCTTGTGGGTGTTGTTGAGTGGCACAGGCAGGCCAGAAACCTAGGAAGGAAATGATGGGAAGGGAGAGGTGAGAAAATGAGAGAGTAATAAAAATGATAAAAAGAAATGGGAATGGGGGAAATCAGAGGGAAAAGAGAGAAATAAGTCAAGTCCATCCATGGTCTTCAGGGGTGGGAGTGGAGGTGGTACATCAGAGAGAAGGAACCCTGAGAACCCTCTGTGCATGTCACAGCAATTTCTTACCTTGAAAAACTAGGAAACTCTTTGTACCTCAGTTTCCTTATTTGTAAGATGAAGGGGCTGGGTGAGATAGTCTTTAACACGATCTCATTTATAAGCTATTCAGTGGAGGCCCTAATCCTAGGTTTTCTATCTTTGAAGAGGTGTTATCCAGGTTTTGGTACCTTTCCTCCCATCCCCTCAGCTTTGCTTTGTCCTTATTGCCGTTTTTTGGAGGTCAGGCCTTCAAGCCTTTTGTTTGATCCCAACATTCAGTGTTTATTATAATATCTTTGGAATGAAAATGAATTAGACTATCTCAAAGACATTTATTTTTTAAACTTTTTTTTCCTTTGCACTGACACTGGTGTATTTAAAATAAAATAGTTGAAAAATAAATCTTTCTAATACACTTTAAAATTTCCTTTTGCTCATTTTTGATAATCCATTTCGGATTGAATAAAATTGAAGGCTTAGGGCTAAAGCCTTATATATTTTAATATATAATAGAGGCAGTCTATGACTTTGAAAATACTTGAATGCATTTTAATCTAGCCACATAGACTCTTCTCAAAGCTGCTATGTTGTAAGGAATGATGGTGGTGGTTACTTGTGGTCATGATACATTTGCATAAGCATGCAATGGCTATTACCTATTTAATAATCCATTTAACCCTAGACGATAAATTAAAAGTGACTGCCAGTGATAAAGGAAGATTTAATGGAAGCAAATTTACTATCTAGGGCAATGGTTTTTAACCATTTTTAGATCTTGGAAGTGTTTTGAAAATCTGATGAAGGTAACTGGCCCTTTTCTCAAATTGGACTCACACACAAACTGTTGAAGATAAGTCTGGGGATTTAGAGACATCCCCCACCTACCCCCACAAGCCCACTGATGGATGGCCTGATTTTAAATTCATGATTTTGGACCTCAACTGTACAGTTAAACTGGTCTATTCATTCAATTCTTAAATCATTCTTTCATGAACTAAGCTCTAAGGTATTGTGGGAGGCTCTGATTTTTAACTCTTTCTTGACAGCAATAATAGTATTGTATAAACAAATTCAAGAGCCCATTTTCATCTTGAAATGAAAAACATATCTCACATACTGTATGTCTCTAACTTACAGTTTTTAAAGATTTAAAACTTATTTGGCGTGTCCCAAAAGAAATAACCTGGTTTGCCATCCATATACTTCTGGCTTCAAATACATCTTTAAATTTCCTTTTAGATATCCATTTACATTATTTATAGTTATAATCACACAATATTCAATAACCTTTCTACCTAAATGTTTATTTATAGACTTTCTTTGTGGTTCCATATGGCCATAATCTTTAATGCTGCACAATATTCCACTGAGTTGATGTACCTCTCTGTTGCTGGACATAAAAGTTATTTCCAATTTTACACTTTTTGGAGAATGTTACGAATGACAGTTTTAAGTTGCTTTTTCAGTCTTGTCTTGGATTAGTTTCTTAGGGTGGATTCTCAGGGTTGGGAGTAATGCCTCCTTCATTAATAACATTTTTATTAAGCACCTACTATGTGTCAGGCTGGGTCAAAGGCTTGGCCATGACGCTTGATATGCTTTGCCATTCTTTCCCAATGTGTGGGAGAACTACTTAACCAGTCAAGTCAGCTCTGAATTGTCTAACCCAATAGACATGTGCTTCCTCATTACTCATCTGGTGAGTGTTTAGAAGTAAATGAAATGAAGCATGTCAGGAAGGTAAATTTGAAGAAATAGCAGTGTGTAGCTAAATGAGATGTGGATACTTTTATAACGACCTGCTGTTTGGATTATTTACCCAACTTGGCCTTCTTTTGATGTGGTAACTGAGAGATGAAACTTTGACCAAATCAGAGGATGAGAACACTATGCAGAGCTAAACATCCTTATAAGTAACCTAGATTTATTTAAATCACCTAGAAAACTTTAAATTGAATTTTGGTTAAAGCAAAACCATAGTACGCAGCTTTATTAATGTATCCAAACTTTTATTTTATGAATATTTATTGAATGCTTAGTATGTGCTAGGAAAACAAATGTCTTGCCTGTTCTTGATTGGTTCTTGATTAGTGGGGAGAGACAAACACATATGTGAACAGGTAGTTGCTGCAGCATGTGGTGGGCACTGTAAGAGAATTTATATGTCTAAAAATACAGAGGAGCAGAAGTTTCTGTCTCTTTACCCAGATTTTTTACTATAGAGAAACCTTTTTTCCCCCCTTTCATGGTTTACTTTTTTGTCTTCGGAGAGGAAGAACGCTTATTAGAGAATATAGTAAATATAAATAACTTAGTTGGGATGAAAATTCAATTAATTTTTGACATGTATAGTTTAATGAAGATTCAGAGTTGCATAATTAAAGGACGTTTGCCCTTGTGAATTGCAGTATGGCTGGCTGGTTGAGGAGAAGTCATAGGTTGATGGTTATCTGAAAAGTAACTAGTTTCTTCATCAATATAATTTCTAATAATCTTTGGAAAGGACGGTGGAATTGTGCATGCTGTCATTAGCCATAACAAAAACATATTCTAATACCATTTTTTTCTGTCATCTAAGCTAAAGACCAAAAGAGTTGGTCTGCCTACTCTTCTAGAACACTATGGAGATCCTGACAGCCGGGGTTCCAGTTGTTAACTCCGCTGGTTACTAACTGTGACTTTGGAACTTAACAACACCTGTGCTTCTGTTTCCTCAATGGCAAATTGGGAACACTAATAGTATACAATTCATAAGGCTGCCCATTCCAATAGACACTGTTCTGTGCTCATCTTCATCAACCTCTGAGCAGCATTTGTTGCTCTTTACCCCTTCTTCCTTCTTAAAACAGTCTTCCTTCTTTTCTTAACTCCTGAGATAAATTCTAGTTCTTTTCTTCTACTCCCTGCTCCTTTTCATTTGCTCTTCTTGGCTTTTTTTCTTCTACCTAATTTCTAACTGTTGGGTGCCCAAGGACCTTTTCCATTCTTTCTATTAATATTTACTTCTTTCCAAGGTGATCTGTTAGTCCCATGGCTTTAAGTATTATCTATATGCTGATGAGTCCTTGTATGTTTCCACATGTGACCTGTGTAGCTCAGAGGTCCAGATTTATCTGTCTAATTACTTCCTAGACACTGCTCCTTTAACACATCTCTAACTAGATCACTGGATCTCTCCACCAAAACAAACAAGCAAAGAAACCTTTTCCCTTTCTCTGTAATCTCCATATTCAGTAAGTGGTCTTAAATCTATGACTTGTCCTTGATTCTTTCCTTTCCTTTCCTTCACGCCATACATCCAAGCCAGCAGCAATCACTACCTCCAGAATATATTTTGAATTGATTATTCCTGTCTATCTTCTCTACCACCATCCTAGTCCAAGCCAACGTCATCCCTTGCCACAGTCACAGCCTTTTAACTTGTCCCCTTCCTGTCTATTCTGTATATAGCTGCTAAAGTGATTTTTTTTAAAGCAAAAATCAGATCATGTGACTTCCCTGTTTAAGAACCACTAATGGCTTCCCATTGCACTTAAAATTGAATCTCCTTTCCATAGCTTACACATCTGAGCTCACTTTCCATAGCTAGGGAAATGGAAATAATTGTGGCTTTAACTAGAATATAAGCTCCATGAGGGCATGGATTTTTATTTGCTTTGTTCATTATTGTTTTCTCAGTGTTTTGAACAGTATGTACATAGAATAGACACTTAATAAATATATGTTGAATGAATAAACACATTTAGATGATATGGAGCCCCCAAAGCCTTTCTTTCCTCTTTTAGAGGAGCATATTATAGCTCAGTATTTTCTATATTACATAGAAAGTCCAGCAAAGGCTTATAGTGCAGTATCTCCTTCATTTTCCCTTCTTATCCTCTCTACATATTCCCCTCCTACTCCTCCCTGTTTTATTTTTTAGACCTGAGGATATGTTTGGGTCATTAGGAGAAGATAGGTTAGTAAGTAGGGCAGGAAACAAATTGAAAAGGAATCCTGAGAATAGTACCAACAGCATTTTAAAAATAAGCATTTTACTATAGAAGTCTTGTCATATATACAGAAATGGTAGATAATGTGAAGAATCCTCATCTCTTCATCACCTAGTTTCTACAGTTATCAATTCATGGTCATTCTTTGAACAACCAGCATTTAATTTGGATATTGCCTAGTAAAGGAATGCCTAGTTTATAGAGGTTTATATCACAAATATATCTTACCCTGGACCTCGTTGCTATTTTGTAAACCAAATTGTTGAGGACAGATAAGAAGTATTTTTAAGGTATTAGAAAGGTTCTGATATGTCTTTTCTGATTCATTTTTGTGAATGTCTGAAATTTCACTATTAGTTCAACTATAAGTCTGCAGAATTGTGAATAAGCCCGAGCAGGGAAGGACATGAAGCCCATTAGCAGTTATTTATATCTTAGTGTAAATTGGTTGATTAGAAGCATGCTTGGCTGGTAAGTAACCAAGAGCAGGCTTTGATGGAAGGTATTAAATCATGGGGACTTAGGGTGGGAAGGGCCAAATAAGAACAAGAAATAGTGTTCAAGAGGGTAGGAAGTGCTGCTTTGCTACTTTCCAGCGTTGCCTAGAGGTGATCCTGGTCTCAAAGCCTATACAATGAGGTCCTTATTCCACTTGGTGGTGCTCCTCATGCAGTTACCTGGGTTCCCTTTGGCTGGCTCCCTAGGATCTGTGTAAAGCTATCCAGAAGATGCTTCCAGCTAACTCTGCTGCTTGTTTATTTTTAGGTATCTTGCAATATATTCAGAACTCTCCCTCCTAGTGACAGCAACGAATTTGATCCAGAAGAAGATGAACCTACCCTTGAGGCATCATGGCCACACTTACAGGTACTTTGAACTACCATTTGTTATAAAAGAAAGCTCCATTAACTCATTAGCTGATTAGAATGGGAATTCCTTTGAAGGCCTTTATTCACCAAGAAATCAAATTAGAGTACATTCATGGAAAGCTGGAGAGTGCTTTTTATGTGTTTTACTCTCGATAATCAGGTTGCCAAAAGAATAAAAAATAGGTGTCAGTGTAATGCTTTAGTGTGGCCCCCTATGTTGCAGCAATTCTTATTTTATTAGAGCTTCTCTATGGTCCTGCCCACTGGAGCCTCAAACAAGAACAGACCCATTTTCACATTGTTATTAGTTGGATGTGATTAGGTCACAGAGTACATAACTCATTTTTAGCAGTAGGTACCCTGGGGACTTTGTATGCCTGTCTTCATGATAACCACTAATGTGTTTCTTTAGTCTAGAAGGACAAAAACAAACTGCAATAACTATTCCTTTCACAGTGTTGTAAGGAAGAGCAACAGCTGAGAGAAAGCTTGAGTGAAGGCCAATTTTGTTCTCTTGCACTGAGAAGGCCGAGTTTTCCAATCATGCTCACGTGCTGGGACAGATCAGGGGCACCCCTGCATCCCCTCTTCCAGCACCAGGCCCATCTGTACTGTGTTTAGTTACACATACTGGTCATTTCCCAGCTTCTTTCCTGGTTGCCTTCTCTTTCTATGTCAACATTTCTCAAAAGAATAGAACAAGAAAATTTGTACATATTGAGCCCCAAAGCCATCTCTCCATTGAGTCAGAATGTCCTCAGAGGCTGGGTGACAAAAAGCAAGGAGAAAGGGATTGGAAGAAAAGAAATATGACCATATATATCTTTACCCCTAGGCAGATGCCACTGCGTCTTGGTAGAAGTGTGTTCATGGTTACTAGTTGACTTTTTGAAGACCAAAAAACTGTGCAGCGAAGATAAGGCCTAGAAATATTCTAGGAGTTTATTTTTTCCCCCCGCTTCAGAATTTTTGACATAAATTTGCAAGTTTGCCTGTCCTGCTTTGCCAACTCAAGATTTCTACAGCTACACATGTGCTATATTTCCTCTGGTTGTATAGAGAGCTTTTGGGGGCTTTGTTTTCTTATCTCTTACTCAGGCATGTTATACGTATATATTCCTGCTACCAATGCCAAGATTGGGTAAATTAGTTAAAACACTAGTTGATTTACTATATTAGATATTTGATTTTTTTCTTAAGGTCTAGACATATTTTCTGCAATCTAAGAAATTTGTAAAACTGTATTTTTCCCAGATCGTGACATATTCTAAAAAGAGTTACTCTTTTGAATGGGCATGTCTTAGTCTTAATTCTTGGTACCATTTCATCGAATTTCAGTTTAGTCTGGAAGAAGTTTAAAAAAAAAGAGAAAGATAATCTCTTCAGGAGAATCCCACATCCTATGGTGGAAAAGGCAAGGAGGAAGATGCCTTCAAAGGTTCAACTTATTTTCTTCTCTGCATCCCAAAGAAGAGACAATAGACCGCTCTTGCCATTTGCAAGAACTTTTTGAATACTCTAAGTCATGATCACCATAGATAAACTTTTCCCTAAAGTACAAGAAAGTATAACTCAATATTTCGGTGAATCCTTCTTATACTTAACGACTCTATAAAATACAGGGCAAAATTAATTTCTGAAGCTATTAAACTAAATTCTGCCACCAGAAAATTCTAGCTAACACAGTACTGCAGGAATATTAACCGTTAGGTTCACATGAAACCCTAAAACTAAAGCAACACGAAGGAATGGTGATGAAATCTGTGCTCTTGGATATGAAGTCACAAGTTGCATTATAAAACAGGCTCTTTCATCTGTGTTGACATCCTGTTCAAGCCTATAATCCTTCTTGTCCCTTCTTTAGCTCAGGGGGAAATAGGACCCACTAATGCTGGATCAGGTGAAGGAAACCTACTTTTAAAATTCACAAATCACTCTTCATTCATAGTGAACAGGCACACTGTTGCCTTCAGTGTCTGTTGTTTTGTGTACATCTTTCTATAGGTTCGTGACTTGTGTCAAGAATCCTGTGTTTCCTTTGTGTATTTTTACTGCACAAATTAGTCACCTTTCCATTTTCACTGAGAGATTGTTTTAGTGCTGTCGAGAGCACTCATTGAACATGTAAGAATTGGTTCTTGTTTACATATTTTCTGAAATCAGGCCTGCCTTTTCAGTAAATACAATTCTATGGGACTTCCATTTTACAGTTAAGGAATTGTTTTTAATGCATTACACTGGAGACTGAAAAGGAGGAATGCTAAAATCTTTTTACTCAGTTCCTTGGAGAATTCACTTGTGTGACCTTGAAAAGTAATGTCTCCTCTCCAGCCCCCAATTTTTCCCTTTAGAAATTTGAGAGATTTTTGATTCTGAGGTAAAATGTTTCCCTAAGTGCAGAGAACATTTATTTATACTTATTAATAAATGTGTCTGAAATGTTTCAGCCAAACTATTTTAAGCCATAACTGCTTTCAAGAGACCAGAGAGGAGAGAGCACTCTGCTAAGACTGCTGGAAAGCCCTGCTGGCCCCCAAGTCGGGCCTGGAAGATGAGAATCTCTCCATTTTGTGGGGATCAAAAAGAGGGATAAAACCCACTTTGATGGGGTCATTTGAATAAGGCTGACATTGTATTTGTAAAACTGAGAGTTGAATGATGAGTGTATTGAAAAAAGAACAATTCTCTGAGGTGTTAGGACTCAGGCATTATTTTGACTAGAAGAATAACATATAAAATTTGGCAGCACCCAGATCATTGGGAAAGAAATTTTTCTGATTTCAAAATTTCAAAGAAAAAACATAATTTTATAAAAAGGTAAGATACTAATGTGAATACGTAATTTAAGTTTTAAGTAGAGTCTGAAGCCACAAGGTTGATATATAGGAAGCACTTAAGTCAGTGGTATCTGCGGTGGGTAGGGAAACCCCGAGACCTTTCAGTGGCCTGAAAGGTCAGAACTAATTTTATAGTAGTGCTACATATGTTATTTGCTCATTTCACCATGTTGACATTTGTACTATTTGTTGTAAAGCCAATGGTGGTTAAAACTGCTGTTGCTTTAGCAGGAATCAAGGCAGTTGTGCCAAACTGGTCAAGTTGTCACTGTATTCTTTACTATTGCCACATACTTGCAATTAAGAAAAAAGCCAATCGAACTTGAACATCCTTAAAGAAGCAATACAAATTATTAATTTTATTAAATTTTGACCCTGGATCACACATTTTAAAAAATATTCTACATGACAAAATGGAAAGTATTCACAAATCACTTCTGCACATGAAATATAACAGTTATCTTGTGGAAAAGCACTTATGTGATTGTTTTGGTCTGTAGGCTAAACTAGCTGATTTTCATGAAACATTTTCATGAAACATTGAAGTAACAACTAACAAACTCTGGTTATTCAGACTTGGGAATATGGTGAATTCTTTCTCGAAAACAAGGAAACCAATTAACAGTATTTGTTATCACTGATAAAACTGGAGAATTCAAGCAAAATTTAAAATTAGAAATTTAGAAAACTTGTATCTGTATTGTATCTGTCACCTTGAGCCGTATATAGCTTCCCAAAGCTTAAAGACTTTTTTTGGGTAAAATAGGAGATATTGAAGAATGTAATTTTTTTTAAAGATACTTTATAATACGCCAACATTTGGAAGTCAGTATAACTCAGTGAACCAATGTTTTCCAGTTGGCAAATGACTAATGTTAGGAAACTGTGCATGGGTAAAGATGCGTTCAAAGTGCAAGACAAATGATTAAATTTTAGTGTAACAAAGTATGAAAAGTTTATTGATATGAGTTTTGGTGTAATATCAGAGAATATCCACAGTTATGTGAAAAGATTAAAATACTCTCCCTTTTTTCAGCTACTAGGTCTGTGTGAGACTTGATTTTCTTTATATGCATGAACTAAAACAACATATCACAGCAGATTGAATACAGAAGCAGATAAGAATCTATCTTCTGTTAAGTCAGACATTAAGGAGATTTACAAAACTATAAACAATACCTCTCTTAATTTTTTTGGAAAATAAAGTTATTTTTCACACAAATATGTTAACATGTATTTTATTGTTTTAAAATGAAATAATAAAAACATTTAAAATTTTCTCAGTTTTTATTTCTAAACTTTTATGTATATAGCTCATATAAACAAAAGCTTTTTTGGTGGGGGGGCTTGTTAATTTTTAAGTGTAAAGCAGTGAGACCAAAAAGTTAGCAAATGGGCCGGGCGCAGTGGCTCACGCCTGTAATCCTAGCGCTCTGGGAGGCCAAGGCGGGCGGATTGTTTGAGCTCAGGAGTTCGAGACCAGCCTGAGCAAGAGCGAGACCCTGTCTCTACTAAAAAATAGAAAAGAAATTATATGGACAGCTAAAAACATTAAAAAAAATATATATATATATAGAAAAAATTAGCCGGGCATGGTGGTACATGCCTGTAGTCCCAGCTACTTGGGAGGCTGAGGCAGGAGGATTGCTCGAGCCCAGGAGTTTGAGGTTGCTGTGAGCTAGGATGACGCCATGGCACTCACTCTAGCCCAGGCAACAGAGTGAGACTCTGTCTCAAAAAAGTTAGCAAATGCTGTTTTAGGAATAGTGACATTGATGCTATGTGTTAGTCACTGTGCAGAGGGCTTTATGTATATTGTCACATTTAATTTTAGGGGTTATTATCACATTATGAAGTTGAAGAAATAGTTTCAGAGAAATTAGCTTGCTAAATTTTTTACAGTTTGTGAGGGAAAGAACTAGGCTTCCAGCCCAGTGCCTTTTCTCTTCAAAGTTCTGGTTTTTATATTACTGTTGTATATTACACCAAGATCGACTGTGTCTTTTAATATTAATTTATTATGCAAAGAGAATAAACAGTGATCTCCTACTGTTTATCAGAACAGTTATTTGAAGTTTGCCTCTTTGTAGATGAGAATATTGAGCCCACACCACCATATATTGGTTGGAGGAGTGTAGATTGCCATCAACTTTCTGAGAGGAAATTTGGCAATGAGTATTGAAAATCCTGAATGTTTGGATGTCTTTCAATCTAGCATTTCTACTTTTAGAAATATTTCTTTATGAGTTAATTGAACAAGTGCACACTGATCTATGTTATATGATGCATATCATGGCATAATGATAGAGAAATAATTCAGAAATCACTTAAATGTCAAAGCATAGAAGATTGATTATGTTATGACTAATGGACTTATTCATTATAAATTATGTATAATGGACTACTTAATAGCTACTTAGATGTTGTTGATGTAAATTGTTTGTGATATATTGTTTAAATGGTAAAAGTAGTTTGTAAAACTGTTTAAGATACATTTATAGTACATTGGTATGTTGTAGAAGGAGCTATATACATT
This sequence comes from Lemur catta, assembly GCF_020740605.2. Taxonomy (NCBI): domain Eukaryota; kingdom Metazoa; phylum Chordata; class Mammalia; order Primates; family Lemuridae; genus Lemur; species Lemur catta. The sequence goes on from NC_059128.1 coordinate 34,481,001, forward strand.
AAAATGTTAACAGTGGATGTCTCTGAATAAGACTATGGTGGATTTTCATTTGCTTTGTTTGTTTGTATTTTCTAGCTTTTAATTTTAAAAGTTAAAAAGCATAACAATAACTGTGAACCACAAGAAAGGCTAGCATGATTTGTTGATTGATGTTAAATCAATTTTCTAATCCCTATCAGTTTTAGTGTTACAGGCTTTTCATGGTTTTTAATGCTATTTTCAGTGAATCATAATTTGAAATTAACTATATAATCTGTTTGTTGCAGCTTGTATATGAATTTTTCATACGATTTTTGGAAAGCCAAGAATTCCAACCCAGCATTGCCAAAAAATACATAGATCAGAAATTTGTATTACAGGTAAGCATATTCTTGTGGATGTGGGTATTTGTTATTCAGTTAACACTTTATCTCATTTTCTGTTGATGTTTGTTAAAAAAAAATTTGCAGTGACAGTTACATCACCTTATAAACAAATAAATGTATATAAGTTAATTTCCATTACTGCCCATTAAAAATAATAGGTGTATCTTTATTTGTGGTAGAAATTAATTACAGTTTAAATAGACAGGAATGCTAATGCCTAAGTCCTTGTGGTTTTCTTTCCTAAAGTTTAGTTATAAAGGAATTTTATTTATGTAACGCTTATTTGTGTGAATCTTTGTGTAGCTTAAAAACTCATTTGCATAAAGAACTATTGCATGGATCTGTTAAAACTGAGTAGCCAATATTTTTTGTGACTCTTCATTTTATATGTTACAACCATAGATCGCATCTTTCTTTTGACCAAGGCTTGGGTACTTCCAAGGTGTTGAAGTTTTAGGTAACATGTCTTTGCTCCTCTTATGTGATATTCACGTATAAAAATGGATACTTGAGTCAAACAGGTATATGGGCTGTCATCATAGCTCCTTTCTGAATGACATGAGCTACCTAAGGTAGAAAAGAATAAATATCTATCTCCTAATGAGCCAACAGCAGAATTTCAAATTTAAAATATTAATTTTTCAGGAAATTGAACTATTACCTTACGTGGGTAAAGTCTGATAACCTTCATGATGGCCTTCCTCTTTTTGCTCCCTCCCTAATTAAATTAATAAATTTAGAATTTGGGGCATGTAGGTTGAGCCATAGCCAATATTTTGACTGTTTTTGACACTCAAAACACAGCCGTTTCATAGGGCTTAACCCAACAGAGTGCCAGCAGCAGGCGAGCTCCAGAGAGCTGAGGGCCATGGAGGCTCCTATACATCCTGGGTATGTGGCTGAGTGGAATTGTTCAGTGGTCAGTGCAGAGCTGGAAAGGAGCTTTGTTTGGTGTCTTGCCTGTGGGACTCATTAGCACCCGTACACCGCGTTCCCCCTAGGCACATGAAGCAGATCATTGAGCTGTGCTCCACTGCACATTTAGAGTACTTTGGTTACACACTGGTGAATCGTGACTTCCTTAACATTGGAAAAGTGAGGTTTGAGATAGAGATAGAGAGGTAGGTAAAAAGGTGGATACATGGATCACTGGGCAGATAGGTAGATTGATACAGGTCCTTAAAGAAGCAAAGTTCATTTCAGAAAAATGAAAGTTTACATAATAGATCCTCATTTTGTATTGGAAAGCTGTTGCCTTTGTATAGCACTGTATAGTTGTCAGAGTACCTTTGTGTGTATTATTTAATTTAATTTATACAAGAATTTTGTATAATAAACATGGATAAGTTTTTATGCCCATTTCATAGATGAAATAAACTGAGGTCTAGAAAGATTATCCAGTTTATTCAAGCATATTTCCTCTTCTGGTTTTCTGTGTATTATGCCATGATGCCTCTTTGGGATTCCCCTCACTGTAACTTGGAATGACTTCAAGGAAAGAATAGCCTTCATGTCTCAACACTAATGAAATAATAGAGTTTTCATATTTATGGTGAATTAACATGCCTGAGAGGATCAGATAGTGATTCTCCATTAGAGCCTGTGTTTAGCAGACATGGAATCGGTAAATCTATGATCTTACTATGCAGCCAGGCTTTTCTTACACAAAAAGCATGCAGAGCCCAGCCCAGTGTGCTGTCCATGGTAGATGGTACTGAAGATAAAACTCATAAGACTGAAACATCAGAAAAACCCAGATTTGGAAAGGACGTTTTGGGTTGTATATTCTAGTTCTTTACCCAGGGAATCAGTCTCCTCTGAGACCCTTTTTCAGTGAAGAAAAGCCACACGGGCAGCTTACTCCATTTTTGTTAGGAAGTTCCTTTTTGTGTTGAGCCTCCCCACACCTTGTACCCTTTGGCCTTATTCTCCCCAGAATAGTCTCTTAGAATATCACTAACCCAGATGTAGTCTTTCAAGTCTTAGAAGACAGCTTTTGTTTTTTACCCTTTGGCTCTTTTTCTCCAGAACAGCAGTTGCAACTCAAAAGCTCATAGGCTCATTCACAGGTGTCAGACAATAGGATGTAGACTGGCTCCTACTAAAGGGGTCTTTGTCTTCTCCTCTTAATTCAGTTATTGCCAGACTTTTCTTCCCCTCACCCTCCTCCAAGAGAAACAGAAATCCAGATTTTGTATGAAATTTTCTGATATTACTAAAATCCTGTTTGCCTTTTGGATCTGGCCCACCAGCTATCAGTATGTATTCTCTGCTGCAGAATGAGGCCTTAGTTCTTGCAACCTTTTCTCATCTGTTAGTTTTTGAAGCCTTCAAGATCTTCCGGATGTGTCCATTTGTCTTCAAGTATGACATCTACATCTGAACACAGTGCCCTAAGCCTGGGCAGCCCAACGCAGCTTAGAGTTGGGTTTATCATTCCCTTCTCTGCACTCTAGGTTTCTTAAAGGGAAAGTCTCATTACCATTTCTTGCCATAATATGATGTTGCCAACCTATCTTAAGCTTGAAGTTGTAGCTGACTTCTAATTGAGCTTTATTCGTGTTGCTTATAAAGCCATGCTTCCCTTTTTTTTCTCTCTCTCTTAAGAGATGATATCTTGCCATGTTGCCCAGGCAGGCCTCATCCCTTCCAGTATCCGGGACTACAGGCATGCACCATCACACTTGGCCTCCTTGTTCTTGTTCGTTATGCACTTTGTTTTTTAATCTAAGTGTAGGAGTTGGCATATATTTCTGTGGAATATCATTTCTCCCCGATTTGTGGAGGTCTTTTTGGATCATTATTCTGTTATCTACTTTATTCACCATGTCTTTCCCTCTTTATGACATCTGTAATTATTGGCCTCATCTAAGTCATAGATTAAAATTGTTCAACTAGCCAGGGCTGAGGAAGAGACCTGGGACATGCCTTTAGAAATTCCCTGATTTTACACAGGTTCATTAATCAGTGATATTTGAATTCTATCCTTGAACCAGTTAGAAATTTACTAGTATATTATCATCCTTTCTGCATTTCTTAATTTTGTTCATAAAGAGAGCATAGTGCCTTTTTAGATGCTATGGTAAAAGCCAGGACTTTGTGTTTACTGCATTCCAGTCATCTACAGGCCTTGTCACTTTGTCATAAAAAGGAGTGCCATTCATCTGTCATATGGCATTAGTGAACTTCTAGAGCTAAATAGTGAAGTCCATCTATATAGTTTACATTTTCAGCTTCTTCCTCATGTTTACAACCTTTGCTTTTTTACCTTCCATCTGTTGGATCTGTTGATGAATTTCATCTTCAGACCAGGGCTCAGGGGGGGTTAATGCTCATATTTCACCCTGTTATCCCCCATCCCACCCCATCTCCCTCTTCTCCCCCCACTATGCCTTAATTGTCTTGAGTTAACAGGTCCTTCCCACTTCTGCACTCTGTAGTCACGTCTTTTTCACACCCCCATGTTTTTCCTTGCTTTGTAAAACCTCCACCTTTTGAAACAATTTAAAAGTGTATATGAGACTTATAATAACATTTTGCAAAGAAGGCTTTAATAAATGTAGAAATGTAACATATTCCTAGATGAGAAGACTTGCCATCATAAAGATATTCATATAATCCCAAAATAAGTTATACATTTAGTGTAGTTCTAATTAAAATTCCAGTAGTTTTTATTTGAAATTTTCAGAGTTCATGAAATAAATTTTTGAAAAACACGATTAATAATATGGTACTTTACCTATTAGATAATAAAACATATTATAAAAGTACATTAATTAAAACAATGTGGAATTTAACAGGAAAATGGAACATAGTAGAGGTCTGAGTGGAGAAGACCCTTCTGAATATGCCATAAAACCCGTAAGATGATGTATCCATCAATCAATAAGTAGGTACATACATACATACATACATAAAATTGGTATAATCATTCAGAAGAAGAAATCTGATAGTATTCTGTCAACTCAAATATTGATCCAGCAATTCCAGGAGGAATAATCAGATATAGATAAAGATATATATACAAAGATATTGAGTGTATCATTGTTAATAATTACTAGAAAATCGGAAAGAAAAGTTTCTCAGGAGGTAGTTGAACTGTAGACATTCATGTAGTGGAATATTCATCAGTTAGTAAAAAGCATTTGATAGAGCCACACATGATCTATTTTTAAGTGAAACATGCATTTTTATGGAACAGATTAATTTTTGAGCCAGCGTTATTTTAGGGAAAACGAATGTTGGTATTTTTGTCTTAGTATGTTTGTGCTGCTGTAACAGAATACCTAAGACTGGGTAATTTATAAAGAACAGAAATTTATTTCTCATATTTCTGGAGGCTGGGAAGTCCAAGATCAAGCACTGGCATCTGGTAAGGGCCTTCTTACTGTAACCTCACATGGCAGAACATGGAAGGGCTAGAGAGTGAACCCATTCCAGAAAGCCTTTTTTTATAGTGGTATTATTCAATTCATGAGAACAGAGCCCTCATGACCTAAACACCTCCCAAAGGCCTTACCTTCTAACACTATTGGCGATTAAGTTTCCAACACATTAATTTTGGGGGACACATTCAGACTACAGCAATATCCATTAACAGTTTTGGAAAGAGATATACCAGATTGTTATTAATTGTCTGGAAGGGCGTGATTATGTGATGATCTTTACTATTTTTTAAATATATCTGTATTCCTTGCATTTAAAAATAATGAACATGTTATAATCAATAAGAATAGTAAAAAGATTTCAGCTCAAGTACAGTCTCATTTTATTGCCTTGCATTTTTCACAAACCTTAGCTGATTTTGTGCACTAGCCTTTCTAAGACTATTTTTGTAGGACTGCACCATTCTTTTATGCCCAATATTTGTTGTGTTTCCTTCCTTTCAGCATTTGTATAGGTCCTTTTAAAATCTGAAGCTTGAAGGAAAGCTTCCTGTGTTGACTTAAAAGCCTTTCTCAATACCTTGAGTTTTTCTTCTTCATCAGGAAGCAGTATAGATTGGTGGTTAAGTGTATAAACTGATTTGAATTCACTCTGCCATTTTTTAGTGTGTGACCTTGGGCAAACTACCTAACTATTCTTTGCCTCAGTTTCCTTATCTGGAAAGTAAATGCAAAATGTCTGTAACATAATAGTAATTACACTGTAAGGTTGTTGAGGAGAATTAATAACTAAATACCTATACAAACACTTAGAACAATTCCTACCACATGGTAAGCAGTCAGTAAATGTTATGCTGGTTCTGTCACTAATGTTTTTATCAGGATCAATTCTAATAAAGAAGGTTTAAGAACCTTCTTTAGCTGTGTTTTCTTTAATAACTTCAGACCGTGAAATCATATAATGTTAGTCTATCGTGTCTTGCCTAGTGTGTTATGAATTATTTATTCTAAAAATCATTAATACCCTTTGGACTCTGCTTATGTGGTTCTTCTCAGAATGTCGGGTTCTCTTAAGTTGTTACATGTGGTCTCCTGTGTGCCTGAATTCTCATCAGTTCTCCTTTGCCAACTGATTTCTTCCAATTAGTGTTGGAAGTAAATGTATTAGTGCCAGGAGCATATAACTCATATGAAATCCAGTGATAGCACATTTAAATTTTTGCAGAGGGCAAAATTTACATCTGTGTGTAAGCAAAGGGAGTGATGGAAACTGACTGGTGATTTAGAGAGCTTGTACCTTGTTGCCAATCCACTCCTGTTAACTATTGGCCTCTAGGTAAGTGAGCCAAGTGTTGCTAGATTTTCTGGTTTTTCAAGAGAAAGCTTGGAAATCCAGATTTTTGTGTGGGCCAGACAAAACAGTCTGTTCTGTTTTTTATTCAAGGGTCTTGAAGGGTTTTCTTGTTTTTTATTCAAGAATAGTATGACTGGCTCACTTGAATTTCATTGTGATTTTTATTAAATCTAGACTTACATAACCTTTAGCATTTTTTATGTACTCATTTAAATGTTTACATAAGAAAGCTGTCAGAGATTTATCAAAGATAGTCAATTTCATTGCACAGTGTGCTTGTGTCTGTAGTAATGTTGATTTTAGATGTAGGTAACTTGATAAACTGCGTTCTATAGCTCTAAGTGTGTAGACTCATCTTGGCTTATGGAACAATTTTGTCTATTCTCAATAAAGATAATTTTCATCTATGTTAGGATGGTTGGGAAAATGGTTTCTTTATGATCCCCCTGCCCTTTCTTTAGACCCAAATGAATTGCCAAACCTTGAATTATTTCATTGGGTGGATTTTTGTGGCAATAGTTTAGCAGCATATTCTAAAGATTGCTTTCAGCCACTCTGCAAATCTGAAAAGCAGTCAGTGGTTGCTAAGAGACATACTATTCAAGTATCCCCATAAACATATGTACTGCTGGAGATTGCTATTTAGTAATTTGTACTTCACATTTGCAGTTATATTTAGCTGAAAGGTACTATCATTATCATGCAAATTATGTAAATCATTTAGCCTGTCCTTAAAAGTGACCTTTTGTTATTGTGTTTTTAAAAACTCAAAACAAATTGGACATGACACAAACCAACCTGTTAAAAAATTTTAAGTTCTAAACTGAAATAAATTCCAAAAGGCCTTGAATCTCAGCCCTAATAAAAAGTACAAAATAATACTATTTTCCAAACAAGTTCCTTGAATATGTCAAAATGTTTACATTTCTCTTTCAGAACCTATAGCAGATAAGAATTTAGAGAATTTATTTCTCCCTGGAGTTTTATCAACGGTTACCAATTAGCAATAAGTCACTTCATCCTGTCTTGTCCAACATGTAACTCAAAAACCTTTAAAAAAGGGCTTCACTGCTCTGACCCGTGCATCCAGAGCCAGCCTGTGACTTGTGCAGTTGCATTGGGCCCTGTGCTTAGACGGGCCCTGTGCATGGTTTAATGCTCTGCCCTTTCTGTCTTCAAATTCTTAATACTTTTTGTACAAGGAGCACTGCATGTTCACTTTGCCCTAGCCCCACAAATTATGTAGTCCCTACCTGCATCCCATGAGTGCATCATCATTTAGCACAACAGCTCTTTCTTGAAATGCTGACCAAATCGGTTGGGTTGTCTTAAAAATTTAAATCACAAGGTTTTTTGAATCAGATAGAATGCTCAAGGGGGAAAAAGTGGACTTCTTTAGTTTGTGGAAAGAACGCCTGAAATTAGGAGGAACGTAAAAGCATGTAACCTGGTAGAATTGTTCTCATTTGTATGACTTACACTTTTGAAAGTTCTGTTTTGCATTTCCTTAGGGATTTTAAAGTCAGAATCGCTAGAATCTTACAGTTGCAACCTTTTCATCCCTTGTCTCCACTATCCTTTCTCGGTGGTTGCCCATAGGTTGCCTCATTTCACATAGTGGTTCCCTTGAGTTGTTCTGATTCACTGGAGTCAGTCTACCTTTGGCTGTTGTTTCTTCGTTCTGGGCTTTCTCCATGTGCATTATTTGGTCACGGTGAAGATGTTAGGAAGATATTCAGTTTTCAGGTAGCAGGATAGCTAAAGTTGCAAACAAAGCCAGAAATATGGACATCTGATTTTAGTGCTCTATGAAGGTTTGGATGGAAAACATTTAGAGTATCAATTTTATCGATTATCTAGTAGAAGATTTATGATCTTTTCTAAAATTACTTTCCATGGACTAGTACAGGGCAATTACTTTATTGTAGTAGAGGGCAAGTGGGTTTTTTGCTCGAAGTCTTGCTCTTAATGACTTTTTAAAATAGTTTTAATTAACGAAGTAATGTCTTTTTAAAACTCAAATATATTTATATGGTTTTTAATGACAAATATCAATCCTTTGCCTCATCCTTCCCCAATCCAGAGTCCTATTCCCTGGAGGTAACCACACTCAAGTCTTCTAGCTGTTTCCATGTGTTTATCTCCATATTTCCAAATAGCATGCTTATACTGCTATTTCTTGATCTTTCATTTTAGATTTTATCTATCTGTTGACTTTCTGCTATAGACTATGATGTATCTTCCTCTGTAGCTCCCTCTTCTACCACCAACACTAGATCACAAAATTTAATTAAATCTAATTATAGTGCTTACATTAGTACAACTGTATACATATTGTTCATACTTGAGGCATATAATTACATTTCTTGTAGAGCTTTAAAAAAAATACTGGAATTAATAGTTGCCTTGTTTTTCTCTGGCTTGCTTTCCTATGTATTGGTCACTAGTTCGTCCCTTAATTCCCTGAGAGCAACATACAGATCTTCTCAGTATGGCCCGTATACATCAGCTACTCTGTCAGTTCCTCCCCCTGCCCACCCCGCCAAGCCTCCTTCCTGGAGGCCATCTTGCTTTAATTGGCACTGGTTGCTTCCCCGAGGCTGTATCCACAGTGATCATCCTGGGACTTCCATTTGCCACTCTTCTAGACCATGTTTTGCTTGCTTAACTTTCTCTCATTTTGTGGAACATATTCTCTAGATGCTTCCTAAGAAAGCATGAATGGGATGTAATGTTCTGAGATTGCTTGTCTGAAAACATCTTAATTCTACCCACATACTTGACTGACATTTTGGCTAGGTATAAACTTGTAGGCTGGAGCCCATACTCCTCAGATGTTTTTTAAGGAATTGTTTCGTTGTCTTCTAGCTTCCAATGTTGGTATTGAGAAGGCCTGTGCCAGCTGAATGCCTTATCTTTTATAGTGATGTGTCTTCTCTGTAAGCTTCTGAGATCTTTTCTTTATCCCCAAGTCCAGAAAGTGATGTTCCTTGGTGTGGGTCTTTGTTCATTTATTGTGCAGAATACCTAATGGACTATATCTATGTTGAAATCCATTGATTTTTTTTTTCCCTGGAAAATTCCATCAAATTCTTCCTCAGATGTTTTTCTTTTCTCCATTTTCTGTTTTTCTGTCTCTGTGTTTCTCTGATAGCCTGTTACTCATGTATTAGTCCTTCTGGATCATGCCTCTAGTTTTCTTGTCTTCTTTCATTTATATACTATCTCTGTCTCTTGGTTATACTTCCAGGGGTAAATTTGCTCATTTTGATGTTCCAGTCCTCTGCTGAACTTCTTATTTTTTATATTTTGAATTTCCAAAAGCTCTTTTTTATTTTCTGAATATCCATCTGTAATTGCATTCTGCTTTTGTTTCAGGGATCCAATATATTTATCTCTGGAGATGTTATAGTTCCTTTTTGCAGTTTTTTTGTACTCTTTTGCATTACACCTGTTTCCTCTGTGTTCCTTATAATTGTTTGTTTATGTTAGAAAATCTGGTGATTCTTGACTTCATAGTCATAGTTAAATATTAGTCTACAAAAATCTGCTTAGAACCTGTGTGTACAATGTATGCACATGCATGCGTGTTTATATTTGCATAGCTAACACTTGGCAGCTGGTAACTTTCCATAAGATAATTGGGCAGGAACCTTGCCATTTCATTGGAAAACCCTCAGATATAAGTGTCTGCATAGATCTTTCTCTTGAGGCTATCAGTTTCCCCAGAAAAGGACCTTCCAATCTCTTGCCTCATCTGGTATTGGGGGATTGGGAGCTCAGTCAGGGAAGAGGGATGGCAACGGTCTAACTCTTTAGTACACAGAATTTTATTTAATCTGTTATTTTAAATAAGTGCTTCACTTAACTGTCTTCAAGACTAGATACTTTCTCATTCATTCTCTCCAGAGTTAGGTTATAAATCTTCAGTACACTCCGTGGAACAGGGATCTCTGGGGGGTTTTGTTACTCCTTCTACAAACTTTCAACCAGTCCTCTTCTTTTTAGCTCCTTCTCACAGCCTTGCCATCAAATATATCTGGTGCCTTCAATTCTTAAGCCTTTTGAGGGTTCTCTGGTGTGAATTGGCCTGCTTCTTGTTGGCTTCCCTTCCTGCTTGCAGAATGGAAAAACACTTAGCAGAATGGAGAAGGAGGAAACCTAAGATAGTCACCTGTTGTCATCCACTTTCCATCTTTGAAAAGTTTACAAGTATGTCTAATTTACTCTCCAACCCTCTCTGCTCTGTGCCTTTCTTCCGTTCTTATTTTTTCACTGTCATTTCAGGGAGGTTTCAAGAAGAGAAAAGTTCAATCCCCCGCATGTAACTGGAAGACCCTTACTGCCTTTTTCATTTCACCCTTCTCATTCCACTGTAATTAATTATGAAGTTCAAAGAAGGGTTCTTTGGCTAAATCATTACAGAGTTCATCCCTGTTTGTTAGCTTCAGGAAAGCTGGTTTTTTGTAAACTTGAAGCCAGCATGTTGACAGGTCTGTCTTTGCTCTGTAATCACCTTGGAAATTCTCCAGCTTCTTTTCTTTGACCACAAGCTGTGTCCTGTCTCACTGCCTATTTTTGAAGACTATATATTCTGGATGGCACAGTCCACCTTGGCATTTACAGGTACAGGATTATATTTCTCATAGCTTTTTTTGTGGGAGTGTTTGGGAGTATATATATGACTAAGCACACTTCATATTATTTTGTTTTGGAAATTAACGCTCATCGTACTCCCCCTTTTTTTGGCCTTTGCACTATTTATACTTACTTTTTTTCTCTCGTACATAAAATCTTCAAAAGTGTGTTCTGTAGAGCAGCAGAAAAATAGTTTAATACTGCAATTCATCTTTCTCATAGAACATGACACGTTTAATATTTGTGGCTTTGTAAACAAAGTTAGGTGCTTAGTAATGCATTTTCTTTGAGAACTTAATGAAAACATTAGTTAAATCATTTTTGTTTAATTATTATGTTTTCATTAAACTCAAGAATAACGGTATAGAAGCATAACTTATTCAAGTTTAGCTAACATTACATGCCCACAAGCCTTCTCTTAACGTTATTTGCAGATTATTCATTAAACTCTGCAACACTTAAAAATAGAAACCAAATTAAAACATAGAATTTAAGAGATTAATTATTTCCATTAACAAGGAGTGGGACAGGTAGGTTAGAGATCTTATGTCATTTTGAACATGTCATAGATAAAAATATATTGAGTCTATATTGGACCATTTTTGCCTGTTGGAGCCACATGCCTTTCCTTCCTAGACAGAATGTTTTCCTGTGGAAATGTATTTTTAACTTGCTCATTGCCTCCCCTAGTGGGCTCCAAAATTGTTTAACACTGTGTATGCCAGCAGTGAGGACAGTTTCTGGCACATAGAAAGAACTCTGTAACTTAGTATATATTTATTTATTTTATTGCTGAATGGGCAGAGACATGTTAACAGCATCTTCTATTTGGATAGGCTGTTAGTAAGGTCATGTGCCATTGAATCTGCTGTGAATGCTGGTGTCCCACTTCTAACTCCTAATTTCTTCATGGGTTAGCCTGGATGTCACTTCCTCTAGAAGTCTTCCCTGATCACTCTACCTCCAGATTGAGGCGATGTGTCTGCTATCTGTTTATACAGCATCCTGAACCACTTATCATGCCGTTTATTTACCTGTATCTCCCCCTTAGAATAGGCTCTGAGAAAGCAGAGATTGTCTCTGTCTTGCTTATCATTGTATCTGTGGCACCTTGCCCGCTGGTTGGCCCTTATAAGACACACAATAAATATTTACTTGAAATACTCATTTTTTGAATGAATAAATGGATGGGTGATGGATGGCATTGTGTAGCCAAAAATTGTGTCCTGTCTCACTGCCTATTTTTGAAGACTGTCTTTCAGTTTGTGCTTCCCGCCATATTTCAAGGGCTAGTATTTTGCCCGTAACTCAGTCTTTCATTCAAAGAAATGCACATTTGATTGTTGCCCATCAAGTTATTCTTCTGTTGTCAGTATCAGCCTTATGTCTTAATCACCTGAAGTCAAGCTTATATATGTCTTGATAGCTTTCTCAATAATGATGGTTGTCTGCTTTCATTTGTGTGCTGTCTGTATGTTCTTGAAATGTTTTGCTATAAAGATATTAGAACTATGAGTTTTGCATTATTGCAATAATGGTGAGTATAAAAACCTCAGTAAAATTGAAACCAATCTCCAAGTTTGTTCTTCATCCAGGGGAACTTACCAACATCATTTTTAAAAAGGTAGTAGATTTATTGAGTTATAGTTCATATACCACAAAATTCATTGTTTTTAAGTTTCTGGTTCACTGTTTTTTAGTATATTTACAGAGTTTTACAACCATCACCATAGTTTAATTGCAGAACATTTTTATAATCCTCCAAAGAAACCCATACCCATTACTCCCCATTTTCCTTTGGTCACTATGGATTTGCCTATTCTGGATATTTCATGGAAATGGAATCATGTATTATGTGGCCTTCTTTGTCTAGTTTCTTTTACTTAGCATGATATTTGAAAAGTTCATTCATGTTGTAATATGTATCTTCATTCCTTTTTATGGCTGGATAATATTCCATTGTACCACATTTTGTTTATTCATTCATCAAGTAATGGATATTTGAATTGTTTCAGTTTTTGACCTTTATGAATATTGCTACTATGAACATTTGTGTACAAATTTTTATATGGACACGTGTTTTCAGTTCTGCTGGGAGTGGAATTGCTTAGTTATATAATAACCCTGGAAGTTTTGAGGAACCACCAAACTGTTTTCCAAAGTAGCTGCATCATTTTACATTCTTACCAATGATATATGCAGGTTCTAGTTTCTGTACATCCTTGCCAGCACTTTTTATTATCCCTCTTTTTGATCACAGCCATCCAATGAGTGGTATCTCCTTGCTGTTTTTTATTTGCATTTCTGTAATAATCAATGCAATTGATCACTCTTTTATGTGTTTATTTGTCATTTGTATAGCTTCTTTGGGGTATGTCTATTAAAAAAATTCTTTGTCTATTTTTAAATTGGACTGTCTTTTTATTGAGCTTTAAGAGTTCTTTATATACTGTGGATACTAGTCTCTTATCAGAGGTTTGCAAATACAGTTAACCCTTGAACACCACAGGGGTAGTGCGCAGTTGAAAATTCACGTATAACTTTTGACTCCCCCCAAACTTACTGATAGCTTACTTTTGTTGGGAAGCCTTACTGATAAATAGTTGATTAACACATATTTTATGTTTTATATATATTATATAATATATGTGTTTGTGTATATTAATACATATTATATACTATAGTCTTACAATAAAATAAGCTAGAGAAAAAAATGTTAAAATCATAAGGAAGAGAAAATATATTTACTGTTCATTAAGTGGAAGTAGATCATCATAAAGATCTTCATCTGCATTGTCTTCACGTTGAATAGGGTGACGGGGAGAAAGAGGGAGGTTTAATCTTGCTGTCTCAGGGGTGGCAGAGGCCAAAGAAAATTTGTGTATAAGTGGACCTATTATATCAACTGTATCATCTCCCGTTCTGTGGGTCATCTTTTTACTTTCTTGATGGTGTCCTTTGAAGCGTGAATGTTTTTAATTTTAATGAAGTCTACTTTATCTATTTTTTCTTTTGTTGCTTATGGTTTGCTATCATATCTAAGAAACCATCGCCTAATCTAGGGTTATAAAGACTTATTCTTATGTTTTCTTCTAATTGTTTTATGTTTAGCTCTTACCTTTAGGTTAACTATCCATTTTGAGTTAATTTGAGTATATGGTATGAGGTAGGAGTCCAACTTTATTCTTTTGGATTATGGATATCCAGTTGTCCTGGCACCATTTGTTGAAAAGACTATTCTTTCCCCATTAAAATGTCTTGGCATCCTTGTTGAAAATCAGTTGACCATAAATGTGATGGTTTATTTTTGGACTCTTGAGTCTATTCTTTTGATCTTTACATTTGTCCTTATGCCAGTATCACATTGTCTTGATTACCATGGCTTTGGCTCCATACTTTGAGAAGTATGAGTCTTCCAACTTTGTTTTTTTTTTCCTCAAGATTATTTTGGCTTTTCTGGGTCTCTTGTATTTCCATATAAATTTTAGGATCAACTTGTCAATTTCTGTAAAAACAAAGCAGCTGGAATTTTTTATTCTAGGGTTTGGGTTGAATCTCATTTGGCCTAAGACTTTAGCTTGTTACCTCTTTTGGACTAGTTGTATGAGTCTCATTATGAGTACATAGATGTGATGTTATCAGGATTCAGTTATTAACTTTAGATTACAAATGATTGGGAACTTAAAAATGTTATTCATGTATAACAAACATACAGAAATAATAAATGTTCCCTTCAATGAATATTTACAGAATGAAGCACACCTATGTAACGAGAATCCAGATTTAGAAAGAGAACATTGACAGTATCATTGGGAATTTTTTGGTGTGTGTTTTGGTTTAGATTGTTTCATTTACCTGTATGTTCTGGTAGAGCTGAAGGCTTATCTTAACTGTATATTTGGAATATAAGCTCAGTAGCATAATACAGTGGTTGAATTCATGGACTTTGGGCCTTGAGTACTTGGGATCAAATTCTACTATGTATTAGCTGTGAGACCATGGCCAACTTACTTAACCTTTTTGTGCCCCATTTTCCTCATCTGAAAAATGGGGATAAAACTACTTCATGGGGAGGATTAATACATGTAGATTACTTTGAAAATTGTCTGATGATCATAGAAGTGCTACGTGTGTGTTAGCTATTATCATTATTGTTATTGCTGTTACGGTTATGTATTTCTTCACTAGAACATAAGCCCCTTGTCCGATTTATTTATCACTCTATTCCTAAAGACCAACACTATGCCTGGCACATACAGATACTTAATAAACTTGTGAGGAAGGAAGGAAGGGATATTAAATAATGAGAGATGGAATGCTAAATCCTTCACTGCCTTTGACAGCCATACTGTATTTCATTTACAACAGCTTTTGGAGCTATTTGACAGTGAAGACCCTCGGGAACGGGACTACTTAAAAACAGTCTTACACAGAATTTATGGCAAGTTTCTTGGTCTTAGAGCATTTATCCGAAAACAGATTAACAATATTTTTCTAAGGTAAGTGGAGGGTGGGGGTAGAAGAAGAAGCAGCAAAGTTGGTGTTTTTTATGCAAGTATTAAATAAACCTCAAATATTTGAACACAGTGTACTGATTTCCTTCTACCCCCCACCCCCGCCCGCCTTTCTTTCCTTTTCTTTTTTAAGGTTTGTGTATGAAACAGAACACTTCAATGGTGTAGCTGAACTGCTGGAAATATTAGGAAGGTAAGCACTTTTTAGCTACTTGCTAATCTCAGGTGAATACAATTCGGTTCAGGTGGCACAGGGAACTGCTGCCCTAGATCTCTTGCTGTATGTACATTGGGTCGCTCTCCTTGGTGCTTATTAGCGTGTCCCCCAACTGACTCTACAAGACACGATTTCCTGTTTCCTTTGTTCCACAATTACACGTTGCTAGTTCCACTGGAATGATTGGAAGAGCTAACAGTGCGTTCGTTACTACAGAAATGATACATCTAATTGCAGTCAGGCCAGTTACTCCAAAACATCTTAGGTTCATTAGTTTCTAGACTATCTGTCCTTTGTCATATCTCTTGAAAGCAAGTTTATAGTAAATTGGAAAGATTGTCATTTTCAAAGGAACTGTGTGTACCCAGGTGTAGTTCTTGAACAGCTGCTGCCTAGAGTAGTGGAATGAATTGGAAAGACATAGCTGTTATGTAAGTTTCTACACACAAGGGAGGGTCATGTGACTGGACAATGAAATTACTTAGCCTTTCCTCCTAATAGGAGGAGAAAAGGAAGGTGGACTCACATGGCTTTCTCTCAAGGACTTTTCTAGCCTGGGTAGAGATTTCAGGCATGAGAAGGAATGATGTCTGGAAATGGAGAGTCAGATTTAAAGAGGAAGTGAGCAAGGCAGGCAATTATTTAGAGAAGGAAAAGGGAAGGAAAATAAAGGGTTTTTGATAAAGAGCTTTGGGGAAGCATCCAACTAATTTTAAGAGCACAGGAGCCTTTGTTGGCTTATCATAGGCAAATTTTCTTCCTCCCTTAATTCCTTCCTACTTAAATGTATTTTTTTAAGTAACTAAGAAATTTTAAATGTCACTGGGATGGGCATTATTCTTTACAAATATAAACTGATTAAATTTAACCAACCTCACAAGAACAGTGTGTCTCAATTTAGATTGTGGTAACATTGCTAATTTGTGTCTCTTCTTTTTCCTAGTATTATCAATGGCTTTGCTTTACCTCTTAAGGCAGAACACAAACAGTTTCTGGTGAAAGTGTTGATCCCTTTACACACTGTCAGGAGCTTATCACTCTTCCATGCCCAGGTAGAATTTTGTACTACTTTTGGAAGCAAAAACTTTGCAAATTTAGTGTATGTTTGATATTGATAGTTCCTTAATTTCTTCAAAAAGAGAATTGTTAAAGTTTAAAATACTCCCTGAGGAAAATGTAAATGTGTATATTTTCTTCTGTGCACAGTAGAATGATGGGAATATTTTAAAAGTAGGAAGAGCCTTTGTTTAATCATCTCATTTTATAGAGAACTTAGGTGATTTGCCCAAGTTCACACAATTATATACTGAACATATTACATATAATGTATGTGAGTTTTCCAGATGTAGATCTTTGGACATATGTAAGCATTTTTTAATGTTTTGAGTATTTTTTTCTGTCTTCACTTTGCATTAGTGTATCAGTTGCCTTTTGCCTCCTCCTCTAGTTCATTCACCATTTCCTCACTTTCTATACACAAATAAATACTCTCACAAGTAAACAAATCGGTCAGTATTTTCACATCTTTTTTTAAGCCTTCATTACGTTAAAAAGCATACCCTGTCTTGTCCCCACTCTAATTTCCGTGCTAACACTGCCTTGCATGGTAAGCATGTCACTAGAGGGTAGATAATTATCTAGTGGTTTTTTCAGTTTTAGTATTTCAGACCTCCGACTTCCCTCACCCCCATGGGAATGTTTTAAGTTTGCTCAAAAATGTACATTTTTCTAAGCAATATTCCTCTTTAAATGTGAAATTTTGTATTTTGGGGAAAAATTAGTCCGTATGTTTCTAATTTAGAACATGACCAAAATGTTGTTTTGTGAAGGTAGCGTTCTTGTCTGAGAATCTTGTCTAAGAATTGTCCAAGAATCTTGTCCAAGAATCTTTACAAGCCC
This sequence comes from Lemur catta, assembly GCF_020740605.2. Taxonomy (NCBI): domain Eukaryota; kingdom Metazoa; phylum Chordata; class Mammalia; order Primates; family Lemuridae; genus Lemur; species Lemur catta. Next base: position 34,498,373 of record NC_059128.1, read on the forward strand.
TTTTACAAACCTTGCCTTTAGTTTTGAAATGGGTATCACATTTGGTGATTGTTTAAAAGAATTCTTACTTTGATGTGTTAGCATCGGATGTAGAACTCTTTTTATATTTCTCCAGGTTGTAACTGGCAAATACAACCTTTTGTTTCTTCGTGAGACTGCTTTAGTTTGCGTGTGCCATTTCAGACAATCAGCAAGGTTTTTAGTAAGTGCCTACTTCCTGTAGAGGACTCTTCTGGAACCACAAGTAAAGCCCAGTATTGTTGATGGTAGCGGAAAGAGAAAGGAAGCTCATTAGATGTAGCTCAAACTGCATGTAGCTGAGATACTTTCACAATACATTGAGTGTGGTATTTCACCTCTGCTTTTCATTAGCTGGGTACTTCATGTCCCAATACTCTCTTTAAAAAATTCCCCTGGAGCCTTATTAGTGTCAATTTTTGGCATGAAAAAGTGGCTTTTTGTTTTGCTTCATATATATTTTATTTTTATAATAGTTAAAATGAATCGAATGTAAAGTTATTAAAACCAGTCTGAAAACTTCTTAGGAAGTTTTGATAATACACCTTTTGAGCCCTTACTATACAGAATTTAAAATTTTGTCTTTTCTTTTTTTTTCTTCAGCTGGCATATTGTATAGTACAATTTCTGGAGAAAGATCCTTCACTCACAGAACCTGTAAGTATTTATTCCACAATTTCAAAAAACTAAAGAAAAGCCACCTTTCCTGGAAGTGTATATGAAAAATTAAATGCCATTTGTTTTTCTCTTTTTCATTTTAGGTTATTAGGGGATTAATGAAATTTTGGCCTAAAACGTGTAGTCAAAAAGAGGTAAGTAATTAATGTCACAGAGTGTTAATAGCTTGCTAAATACTTTGCCGAGTGCCAGGCATTGGGCTAAGCATGTGTAAAAATTCACCATCTTATCTGAACCTCATTGTAGCTCCATTAAGGGCTGTAAAATTTTTGTTTCACTAATTATGAAACTGTAGAGAGGTTAAGTAGCTTGCCCAAGAACACTAAGAACAGGGGATCAGGCCAGACCCTGCCTCCCTGACTTCGGCACCCTGGGTTTTTATTCACTGTGCAGCTCGGCCTCAGGTGAGTGAAGACCAGGCCCCAGCCATCTGTCCAGTTGTCTAGCTCTGTTGATGTCACTTTCCTAGTCACCCCCTTCATAGTATGGAGGTTTTGCTGTCACTGTAGGAAGATGCTAGGGCAACCTGTCCAGATACCCACTTGAAAGCATAGTATAGATGGAATCTTACTGTCTTAAAATTTACAACAGGCCTTTAGTTTCAGCCATTCACAAATGAGCCTGGAAGGCTCAGCCCTGCAATCATTTGTATCTTTGCTGAGAACTAGCCAGGTGTGTACCACTGTGTGAGGTTGTTGTCAGGGAGTAAGTGAGTCTCTTAGTTTGGAGGTGGACCTAACTAGACACCAGATCTGCAGACACTCTTCTGAAAGGTTAGAGGCCGTGTGGAAAATGGCCCAGAAAAAAGGTCAGCTGTTAGTTTTATATTTTGGTAGACTTTTGGGAGAACGTCTGTGTGTATATTGACAGATGGAAAGGGTCTACTGTCTTTTACTTTTAGCAGAAATACCTTCTTCCTCAAATTAACTTCAATTCTCCTAACCCTGGTTTATACAATTTCGGAAGATTGTCTTATTTCTTAATACCTGTTAGGTAAAATTAAACTATGCATTGCTACCCAGATGCATCTTAAGATAAGAAAGCATTGCCATTTTTCATACTTAAATTTTTTTCCAAGGTAATTATATTTTTCATGGCTAAATAGGTAAATTGGTTTTCATTTCTCTGACATTTTTCCATTATATTTAAAACAATTGACTTGCTGTATTGATTTGGCTCTGTATTGTGATCTAAATGCTCTGTTTGTCAAGGCACACAGTGCTGAGGCCACGAGAGTCCCTGTGGTCTGTAGACAGCAATTGTGTTTGTGTGTAAGTGTGGAGAATGGGTCAGCGTGTGCTAGTGGGTTTAAAGTGGTGCCGGCATGTGGGTGAGTCTAAGACTTTATCTGTTCTGGGTATCCTAGTGCAGCACCTAGCATATTGTAGGGGCTATAACTATCTGGTAAATGACTACATTTGGACTTTTGCTTATCCATGCAGGAGGGCCACCCTCCTATTGTTTTTAAAAAAGCATTGAGGGGAGATAGCTCAGTTGCTAGCAATAGAGAGGAGAGCCCTACAGGGACAGTAGTGCTTCCCAGGAGCCCCAGAGCAGTGTGTAAGTGCTCCTTGTTCTGTGTAATATACATAGTGAGTTGAGTAGTTTTTCCAGGTAAGTAGAATCATATTTTCAATGCTGTAGGGAACTTGCTTTTAAGAAGTACCCTGTGGGCCAGGCGCGGTGGCTCATGCCTGTAATCCTAGCACTCTGGGAGGCCGAGGCGGGCGGATCGTTTGAGCTCAGGAGTTCGAGACCAGCCTGAGCAAGAGCGAGACCCCGTCTCTACTAAAAAATAGAAAAGAAATTATACAGACAGCTAAAAACATATATATATATATAAAAATTAGCCGGGCATGGTGGCGCATGCCTGTAGTCCCAGCTACTCAGGAGGCTGAGGCAGGAGGATCGCTTGAGCCCAGGAGTTTGAGGTTGCTGTGAGCTAGGCTGACGCCACGGCACTCACTCTAGCCCGGGCAACAGAGCGAGACTCTGTCTCAAAAAAAAAAAAAAAAAAAAAAAAGAAGTACCCTGTGGTGAATTCTTTGTGAAATGAACATCTTCTAAAGTGTGATAATACCTGGTTCATTTATATTTGGTTTTACATGTAAATTTTTCTTAAAATAGTACAAACTTAAAATTAACTAAAACTCATTAATCCTCACTGTTCATATGGATTTTTTAATGGAATGCCTCACATTTTGTGTTTTGCTTATACTTATAGGTCATGTTCCTTGGGGAGCTGGAAGAAATATTGGATGTGATTGAACCTTCACAATTTGTTAAAATTCAAGAACCTTTGTTTAAACAAATTGCCAAGTGTGTATCTAGTCCCCATTTTCAGGTTAGTAGTAAAGAGAACAAGAGCCAGGGTGAATTGCAACATGAATTATTCCGGTTAAATTTTATTTGTGTTGGGAGAAATGTAATGGACACTAGCTACCTATTGTTTGTTTGCTTGCTGTTTTCTCCCATGATGATAATAATTTTAACTATAGCCACCTTTATCTTGAGCACCTGCTGTATAACAGCGACTGTAATGGTGCTTTCTTTCCAGTAATTTTAATTCTCATAACACCCTGCAAGGAGGGCATTGTGTTTTTTACAGAATTACGGATGTGAACACTGAAGCTCAAAGTGGTAAAAAGTGTTTCGGGTAAATTGCTTAATAAGTGGGCAGGTAGGGTTTCTATAAGTGTGTAAGAGAGAATGCTAAATAATGCTTAAAAGAAAAAAAGAACCTAATATTCCATACTGTGCTATATGCTTTGCATACGTTATTTATAAACTTCACTCTATCCTCTGAAGGTTTCTAGATGAAAAAAAAAAAATGAGGCTCGGGGAACCATTTGCTCAAGGTCCCGAGTTCGTAGGGAGTGGAGTCAAGTTTTGGTCTTAAGTGTGTAGCTTCTTGCTAAAGCGCGTGACCTTCCAGTGGCACTGCTCTGCCTCCTCGTGGCCACTCAGGGGGAACACAGGGAACTGTTTTCTTTTCTTGAGGTCATAGCTACAGTGCTAGGGACCCCACCAGGAAGAAAGGTGATCCGGATTGAACACACTTCAGGTTTATCCTTAGGCTGTCTTACCGACAGCCCATATCACAAACCTGAGAAGTGACTTTTTACGTATTGCCTGTCAATTTGAAGAGATTGTTCAGACTGTAGTTCTTAGCACAGAACCATACCTCTAACAGGGTTATTTGATGGTGGACTTTTCCGCTAAGCTATCATTATCCTGCGTAGTCAGATATATTGGCTATTTTAATTTTTGACCTAAAGACATGTTAGTATGTTAAAGCAGTGATCTTTTGACAATCTAGCACTTGTACCACAAAACAAAACAAAAACCTCAAAAAACAAAAAAGTAGAAACTAGTCCATGAAGCGTTCAGATATAACACATGTCTAGACAAAAATAGAGAAATTACAGACTGGTATATAGATATTTTGATATTACCCAGGGCCTATAGTGTGCAAACACTGGATTATTTACCTTATTTTTCAGGTTTCGTCAGGATATTTGGCATCATGGAGGTCAAGGAACAGGAATCTCTTTTAAAATAAGCATCACCAGGGAGGCTTAAGTAGAGTGTCTTAGCTCAGGCTGTCGTAACACAATCCCATAGTCTGGTGGCTTAAACAACAGAGATTTATTTTCTCGCAGTTCTGGAGGCTGCATGTCTGAGATCAGGGTGCCGGCAGGGTTGGTTTCTGATGAGGCCCTGCTACCTGATGTGCAGAATGCCCCCTTACTGCGTGCTCACACGGCCTTTCCTGGTGTGGGCATGCAGAGAGAGAGGGCGATCTCGCCACCGGGCCTCTCTGGTGTGGACCCCACCCTTATGGCCTCATTTAACCTTGATTACCTCCTAAAAGTACTGTGTCCACATAGAGTCACATTGGGGGTTAGGACTTCAACATATGAATTATGGGGGGGACACCATTCAGTCCATAGTGGAAAGAAACAGGAATTTTAAATTATTTGACAGAAGTAAACCTGAAAACAAAGGCAAGAGGCTGTTTATTCGTTAAGTGTCCATTGGTTCATCCAGCAAACGTTTGTTGAGTGCCCACTCTGTGTAGTCAGACACCTGTCACTGTTTGCCCCAGGTGTGTCATTGGAGTCAGAGGTTTCCAAGTAAGTGACGCTGCCACTGTGTGTAGAAGGTGGGTCCCAGGAGAGTGGTGGTTTTGTGCTAGTGTCAGACACAGTAATTTTTACTTTGCATAAATAACACCTTTTCTCTTTAAGGGTTCGGATACATGCTTTCTTTCTATAAATGATTTTATATATTAAAAAGTAGATAAATAGAAATTAAGGTACTTGTTAGAGTTAAGTAGCAGGTGTAAATATTAGACTCATAATTGGATAAGGGAAAATCCCAAGTCCCTCCTTCTTTCCTCCTGGGGTCTCACTGAGCATTCTTCCTCTCAGTTACAAGGTTCAGAACAACCTCATTCCCATTCCTCCTTTCTCCTCGCCCTTTTCTTGCCTTGTGCTCCATCCTTATCAGCTACCCCATTTGCTTTGATGGTTCCCAAACACACTGACCTTGTTGGTGCCTGTGCTCTCCTTTCTTGCAGTTCCCTCTACCTACAATGCAGTTACCTTCTTTCCTTCATTCTTTGAAGCCCAGCTTAAATGCCACCTCCTATGTTACGTTCCCGCCACCCCTTTCTCCCCCAAGTCATCTGGATTGTTCATTCTCCTCTTTCCTCTGGTGTTTTCGTCATGTGTCTAGCATCTGTCACAGTTTACGATGGATAGGCTCGTAGATGCCCCTTTTCCCACCAGCATATGAACTCCTTAGGGATAACAGTAAAGAGGTTAAGAGTAGAGTCTGTTTTGGAGTCTGTCACTTGCTAGCTGTGTGACCTTGAGCCAATGGCTTATCTTCTCGGAGTCTCAGATTCCTCCTCAGTAAAACAGAATAATGGTATCAACTCAGTTGGTTGGTTGTGAGGATTTAATGAGATTATATATATGTGGAACACTTAGCATAGTGCCTTGGCATATAGTAAACATTGAATCATGATTGTTTTGTTTGTACGCCCAGGGTCTAGTACAATGAGTCCCAGGATTTTTTTGGACCAAGTTGAATAATGTAAATGTAAATGTTCTAATTTCTCAGAGTCTATTGGGGGGTACGTCTTCTACCATTTTGTTCCCTTCTAAAATGTAATTTCTTAATCTGTGTGAATGAAGGAAGCTACTCTTTTTCCTTTCCCCATATAACTATCCTTTTTAGAGATTTTAGGTTTTGTTTTTGAGGTGTTCTTTGAATTCATAAAATCCAAGATAAGCAAGTCAGGCCCAGCAAATCAAATTAGAGTCAGCTGATGGCATGGTAGGAGGAGAAAAGGGATCTTAGCTAGCAGGTGAGTGTAGGTGCAGCCATTGTCTTGGCTTGTCTAGTTCAAAGGAAGGGAGCAGAAACTAACTCTGGAAGGAGCCCTGGGAGTGAATCCCCAGCTTTTATCATTTGCTAGCAGTGTAACCTTGTGTAGGTTACCCCATCTCTCTGAACCTCTGTTCTCGTCTGTAAAACAAGCACAGTGGTACTACTTCGTGGATGGTGGTGAGGAGGATACTTTCTAGCTGCAGTGCAGGCACAGTGCCTGCCCACAGGAGGTGCTTAGTACGCGTGGCCGTCTACAGGGATGGGCGACTGTGGGTTCTCCTCAGCAGCTGAGACTGAATGCCAGCCATGTGCTGGGCCTTGTGGTTGATCTGAGTGTGTGGGATGAAAGAGATGAGCCAGGAAGGGGACCTGTAAGATGGCCAGAGTGATTGGGAAAATGGTGGGGTGTGGAAGGGGAGGGCAAAGATGTTTGCAGCTTGGGAGCTATGTCACGAAAGTGTAGAATCAGATGACATGGGCAGAATTAGAGGAGAATATAAATTAATGGTTAGGAAAATTTACTTCATTTCCTTACGCAAACTGATGAAACACGTTGGAACTTTCTGAGAGATTTTAAATCCACAAAAATGTAAAATATGACGAATATTTGATTTTATATTTGAACAAATGATTTAAAATAGTCTTTTAAAATACTTTTGTTTGGAAAGATTATAATTTTATTTTATCTTCGTCTTTTTCTCCCTCTTAACATCTTATTTTTCTTTTCCCAAAGGTGGCAGAAAGGGCACTCTATTATTGGAATAATGAATACATCATGAGTTTGATAGAAGAAAACTCTAATGTCATCCTTCCCATCATGTTTTCCAGTCTTTATAGGATTTCGAAAGAACATTGGAATCCGTAGGTTTTCAGTTTCTTTCCTCCCCTCCCCGTTTCCTTCTTTCCTCCCTGTCTCCCTTCCTTTCCCTTTTTCTTGATCAAATGTCTCGAATGCTTACTGTGTGCCAGATGCTGTGCTTGCTGCTGAAGACAGATTGATTCGTGGAAAGATAAAATCCCTCCCTTTTCGAAATTCGCTGACTGGTTGGAGAGACCCACAGATAAACACATATTTTGTGCTGTTTTGTTAAAATATCTGTTTATTTGAGAGGCTTCCTGACCTGTCTGTGAAGGTAGCAGATATTTTGGGGGGATGCTCTGGGGCTGAGAGGTGAGGTTTGTGGGTATCGATGGAGTGGCTCAAGCTGAATCGTAAAGGAATTTGGCAGGTGGGTGGGTTGGGGAAAAGCCCATTCAGACAGTGGGTCCATCCAGCACACAAATAGGCACAGAGATGTAAAAAGCACCTGTCCAGTTCTGAGACCTGTGAGTTTGGGAGGGCTCAGGTACAAGGCCTTTTGGAGAGGGTTCTGGAAGGTAGGCTAGAAAAGGGAGCACAGGGTTCGCATGGGCCTTCACCAAGTGAGTGATAAGGAACGCTGAAGGCTTGTAAGGAAGGAAGTGTCCTGACTAGATTTGCGTTTTAGCAAGATTCATTTCTTAACAACCAACTCAGTCATTATACGTGTTCTCTAGGAAAAGACAAAGTTTAAAATCTTCAAGGAGAAGTTTAATATCCAGCCCTGTGAAAGTTACAAGCATTCTATATTTGAATGACTTTATGTATTTTTCTGTAGAAGGGAAGCAAAATTTACGATGGCGTTAAAACATTAGTAGGTGTAATTCAGTATATTCATAATATGTTTGTCTTTAAAATTTTTGCAAGTAATTGTAAAATACCACATTTTCTCATTTTTCAAATGTGCCAAATTTTATTAATAGAACTTGTAAAAATAAGGAGCCTGGTAAACAAGTCCTGTAAAGACAGTCTCTCGAGGACCCAGAGAGTGTTTCTAGCACGTGTCTAACTGCTCAGTGTGCTATATATGGTACCTGTCCATCACTGCCCTTGTGAAGAGGTCGTTCCGGGACCTTAACAGTACAGAACCTAAGGTTTCCTTTTAATGGGCACAAGGAAGAGGCTACACAGCAAGTGCACTTTCCCGTAAATGTTTTAGAAACATCAGACTCATGGTTTATTTAATCTGTGGCTTAATTTTTACCAATGCCTTTTTCGGCGGTATTGGGAGCATGTTTGTTGCAAAACGGAAGCAATGGATATTTTTGCAGAGGGTGAAGCTATTTAGAGTCCAGTCTGAAGCTGTCAAGCTCATCATAGCACAGACCTCACATTGCCCCAAAGCTTATTTTTCCACTGGATAAGTATGGGCCCCCATTTTGGCTATTTAGCTGTATAGTGTTTCAGAGCTAATAGCCATCGCCAGTTTGCCAGTTGTCTTACCAACGTATGTATCAGGTTAGCAAGGAGACAAGCAGGAGTGGGTGCACTGAAGCAAATCTCAGCCAGACACGTAAGTCATATTAAACTGCCCATCTTACAGGGGCTTGATATCATGTCTTTGCATATGAATCATTTTTATGTGTGTATATATAAATATATATAAATAAAATTTGTTTCTATGGGAACAGCTTCTGATATTGCTGAATTATGTATATTAGTACTTTAAAATTCTATGCAAATTCAGGTGTCTAAGGTTGGCCCTGCCACAGGTGCTTCTTTTAGGGTAAAGTTGCTTTATTTTTATACTTGCCTTTTTATTAAATGAAGTTATTCAGTGCCTACAGGCAAGTCTAGTCTGGGCACCAATAATTAGTAGAGGGCAAAATTAGATTTTTTTTCTAAGTCTGTCACTCCTCAGAAAGATATCTGGCCTTGAACAGTAAAGAATAAATCTCTTGATGTGGAAATGAACTGTAGGTCATTTCTAGGTGTTCCAGCTAAAAAGGGATGGAGACAATACGCAGTATATGAGGAACTCATTCGGACAAAAGTTGGGCTTCTGCTTTCTTCATTCAGCATCCTACTGTGTACGACTAACTAATATGCCACCTTTTTTCTGTGCTTCACAGGGCGATAGTGGCGTTAGTGTACAATGTGTTGAAGGCATTTATGGAAATGAACAGCACCATGTTTGACGAGCTGACAGCCACATACAAGTCAGATCGTCAGCGGTAACTTTTTAAAGCTTTTTTGTCAGCTGTGCATAAAACTATTGGGTTCTTTTCTTGCTCTTTGCTGAAGTTGGCTAGTTGTATCCCAAACTATAAGCAGCACAATTTTATTTACAGTCATGCATTGCTTAATGATGGGGATGCCTTCTGAAAAATGTGCCATTAGGCAATTTTATCACTGGGTGACCATGATACAGTGTACTTCCACAAACCTGTACGTATAGCCTACTGCACACCTGGGCTATATGGTACAGCTTATTGCTTCTAGGCCACAAACGTGTACAGCATGTTATTGTACTGAATACTGTAGGCAATTGTAACACAAATCCACTGAGTGATAGGAATTTTTCAGCTCTGTTACAATTTTATGAGACCACCATGGTATATGTGGTCTGTTGTTGCCTGAAACCGTCGTTATTCGGCACATGACTGTATTTATATATTCACGTTTGCACGCTCATTAGCTGTGTCTTTGTTAGTGTGCCACTGGGCAACAAAGCTTTGTGTTAGTGTCATTTTGATAAAGACTGCTTTCCTCCTTTCCTTTAATAATATTTCAGTTCTGCCTCAGGGTTAAGAGCCTGGCGTGTAACTGGCATCAGGCCCATTTAAGAGGACCAGCAAGTATTAACAGTTTGCTTTCTAGCTTCACTCCCACTCTGAACTTACTTGAACTAGCATTGGGTTGATCTTGTATTTCACTCCAGCAGCAGGAGGGATGACGTACCATTTGTCTAGCTCTTTGGCCCAGACCTTACTAGCATCCAACAAATTCATTGCAATTTAAAGAACATGCAGGTTAATAGTCTGGTATTATGCAAATCTTGAAATGTTTAAGACCATAAGAGAACAAAAACCAGTGGAACTCTTTATAGTAAATGCTTATGGCTTAGTAAAGCCTGTCTTGATTTCATTTATACAATTCTTAAGTTTTGTTACTTCTTATTCGGTATGTTCAACTTTCTAAAAGCTGTACATGGAGAGATTAAGGAAAGCCTAGAGAACTCTTAGTAGTTGAACCTGTGGTTTTGCCTTTGATCACCCAGATACAAATGTTGGCTTTGTATATTACAAAACCATGGACTTTAGAGGATCCCAGATGTGTGTGCGAGTGTTCATACCCAGGACTTTGGTGGACCTCCTGAGCAAAGCTATCTGTGATTCCCTTGCTTCTTTGCTTTGCCTGATTTTTAGTGTGTCACTTGCATTTTACTAATAAAAAGCAATGAAGAGAAAGCTTTGGTGGCAGAGGGCAAAGGACCATTGCAGTGATTTATTTAAGTTACCAGGGATGTGGTTTATGAAAAGCAATGTAATTGTGGAATATGGCAGGTGTTTAGCTGTAGATAGAAGAGGCTGAGATTTTTGTACCAGAATGTTAAGATAAATATCATTTATGGAATATGTCATGCTACACTTGAAATTTGAACAACTTTTAATTTACTATATTAATAGTTGTTGCAAATCATTAAATTTATAATAACCCTCCTTGCCCCAAGCTTAAATTAAAATCTTTTAAAAATGTTACTTAAAAAGGGCTAAGGGCACATTTTAATACTGTGATGCACCATTACGTGTGCATTTTTTAAGTGTCATTGTGCATAAGACTCTCTCTTTTAGAGCAACTGAAAGCTCATTATTATTATCCTAGTTGAACAAGGATTAAATCTGTGGAATCCCATCAAAAATAATGAAGGCCTTATTTTAAAAATACTCAAATCAATTGTTTCATATTACTGAACTTCATTAATAAAACTGTTTTCTGATAATTTATCATCTAAAATAAATAGAGCAAACCCTTGAGAAAGATAAGAATTAACTCAGGGGACCAGGAAGAGACAAAACTGTGAAAGTGATTCTGATATTCTTGTATATTAAAGTGATTTATAATGAGTGGACTTTCTTAATGAGAGAAGAATTTTTTAAAAGCAAGGGTAATACTTTGTCAAAGAAGCAATAGAAGGTTGTACCGACAGATGGAAACATTGGTTTCTTTGTAGATGTGGGAATAGGAAAAGAGAACGAAGAGGTTTATTTGGTACTGTCAGAAGACCTAAATGGAGGATTGTACTTCGGGATGACAAGAAGTTAATGATTTCAGTTCAGATCAAATTTTTAAGTATTATAAATCTGAAAATGGTGGGTGGAATGAGTATTTAACACTCTTAGGTACATATGCCAACATTAGTGCTATGTAAAATGGCAATTGGAAGAGAATTTGACAATATCTACAGTATGACAGCGTGATTTAGTTTTAAAATTCCCACCTACAAGGAGAGAGAAAAGTGGGAAAGAATGGAGGTGACAGTAACTATATCAGAAATATTTAGAATTTTTCAAGATAAAGTTGTCATCATGAAAGCTGTATGATAACTTAGCGTAAAGCTCATCTGGAAGAAAAGCCCCACAAAACAAATTGCGTTGAATGCCATGAAACTCTTGATCAAAAACGTGAATGAAACACTTTAGTAACAAGATAATTAGTGTTTTAATGATGTCAGCACTCAATTTGACTGCAAATCAGGGCATTGTGAACTTGACACACGTTGAGCTGTTTTTTAGATGAATCAAGTTCCCAAGCCCTTGCTTACCTCCCCTTCTTCCTCCAAATAAAAAGTCATATGCGCTAAACTTAGCAGCATTTATAGAATTGATTTATATGTGCTCAAATCAGTGTTCTATGCTAACATTTATTTAGACCTAATATTATCCCCCAACTGTACCAAGAAACAAAAATTGTTAATTTGCCAAATAGCTTGCTTATGTTAAGAATTTGAAATTCATAATGATTAGAGGATTATCTAATCTTGCCCCTATTGCCCTGTAAAGGCAATTTTTCAGGGTCAAAATTATCAAATAGCTTAATTGTAGGAAAACTGTTATCCTCACTGAAATTCATATTGTGCAATTTGAGATAACTGAAACTAATTATAGTAACCAAGTCCTAAATTACCAAAATATTAATTATGAAATAATATTAATTACTATATTGTATAATTCATCATTCCCTCAAGACTCTAGTGGAATGAGAATATACATTTACTTTAGGTTTTTCTAGAGATTTGGGGGGAGGATGAAGATTAATTTCTACTGTTCTAGGTATTAATATACCTTTAAATAATATTGATGACAACATAAAAAAATGAGGCACTGGAATTATGTATAGATTTTACTTAACCCATGTGGATTTCCCTGAGTAAAAATTGTGCTATGGCTGAAGTTAAATCTTTGCTAAATGAGGTAGTGCAAGGACCATATCTCCATGTCGGAGATAGCAGAGCCCCTGTTTTCAGGAATTATCTGAATTCCTGGATTCACAAATGTTATCTGGATCTGCTTTTTACTGGTTCCCTGCAACATGAGAAACCAGGGACAGTGCAGTGAATTATTTTTAATAAATGTGAATGCATTTAATTTATAGTATCATCATATGTTCTTGGATAATATACTTCCTACTTGTTTGATGTTAAAACATCTTTTCCTTTTTTGAAATACGATAATTAAAAAAATGTCCTTAGCAAAATAAATTTTGTTGACCCTATTTTGGATATCTGGTTTTGGGGAAAATTTTACAAACAGGAAAACCTAAAAGTCTGGGAATCACTAGTAAAATTGATATTGAATCAAATTTGAAGGCTTTGTACATTAAAAAATTAATACATAATGATAATATCAGTAAAGTTCTGTCCAGGTAATTAATTAAAACTGAAGTCACAAGTTTTTTTTTGTTTATTTGTTTGTTTGTTTGGGAGACAGGGTCTTGCTGTCTCCCAGGCTAGAGGGCAGTGGTGTCACCATAGCTCACTGCAACCTCAAACTCCTGGGCTCAAGTGATCCTCCTGCCTCAGCCTCCTGAGTAGCTGGGACTACAGGTGCATGTCACCATGCCCGGCTAATTTTTCTAGCTTTTTAGAGACAAGGTCTTGCTCTTGCTCAGACTGGTCTCGAACTCCTGGCCTCAAGTGATCCTCAGCCTCTTAAAGTGCTAGGATTACAGGCGTGAGCCACTGCACCCAGCCTGAAATCACAAGTTCTTACTTCTAAACTGCTATGGAGTTTAAATTTACTTGGGGTAGGAAAAATAGTTAATAAGGGGAGGATATATTTTCTGGACCTGCTACATTCTCTGTATCAATGTCATCTCCAGCTTCCTTTTTGAGAAACTGTAATATTTAGAGACAAAGAAAAATTAGATTTTACCTAGGCCCCAAGTAAAAATCACTAATGTGCCCTTGGTTTTAGGGTAACTGATACATATAAATTGTCCCCATTTTTCTTTCTCAGTAATTTTGAAGTTAATTTTCTGATTTGAGTTATGTGTAAATGGGTATTAAAGTGTTCTTGTCATTTCCTACTCTTCATTAATCCTACTCTTCGGTAATACATACTTCTGTGTCTCTATGAGTTAAAAAACAAAAAAAGTTTGAGAGAGGAAAAGCAAAAAGAAAACTCCCCACAAGCTTAATGCCCAGATTTTTTTGAGAACCTTTTAAAACATACATAGGGAAAACTATGGTAAGGGGCAGTTATTGCTGGATAATCTCTTTAAAACTTCTCAGTTGTTTACGTTGTATTCTATTTCTTCCTCAGTGAGAAAAAGAAAGAAAAGGAGCGTGAAGAATTGTGGAAAAAATTGGAGGATCTGGAGTTAAAGAGAGGTCTTAGACGTGATGGGATAATTCCAACTTAACAAAAATAATGACAACACCATTACTAACCTGTGGAGTCACACATTTATGTAGTAGAAGATGGAGCAACAGTTTTCTGTATTGTGCAACTTTACAGTAGATTTCACATTTGTTTCATTATTACAACAGCACTGTATATACCTGTCTCTAAGTAAAGGAAAAAATAAGGACTTCAATCCAAAGTTTGGACAGTAGATGGACTTCTCAGAACTTTGCAAACATAATCATTGTTCTAACCCTCTTTTAAAAAAGCGGTCTTCAGAGATCTGTGATGAAATTGCTGTGTTAAAATTCCATTATTGGGAGTTCCTTATTTATCACTAGCAGAGAGTCTGATACAATTTTCAAATGTGAACAATCTTAAATTTAGCTTGTCTTTCTGCTAAGCTGTTAAATGTATTTATAGTAAAGGAAGAAAAAAAGACTGTCATTTCCTTATAAGTTTGTATAACATCCTCCTCTGGATAACTTGACTGTAATTTGACATCTTTTCCTTTTGCACATCTTCCTGAGTTGAATGTCCACGTGAAACGGGGCCATGAAGTATAAAGGTCCCTGATAAAAGTTTTGTTTACTGGGGTGAACATCTTTCCAGTAACCAGGTAGTCCTGGTACTCCTTTAGTTTTAAAATTAGGAGTGAAAAGAGAAGAGGTGATAAACATAGTAGGGAAGGGAAATTTGGATTCATGCATCAGTTTATGGTGAATCCAAATCAATGTCTTGAATCCTTTGAAAACAGGGACATCATAGGCTTCAGTACCTGACCAGTATTAGTTGCATACATCATTGGACACATATACCAGAGATGTTTTAGAAATGTCAGAAAAACATCCTTTGGATCATTTGAAATAAGAAAGACAAACACTAAATAATACAACCATGAAATTGATCACCAGGATTGTGAATCTAATTGGGAAAAGAAGAGCAAACAGCTTGGACTGTTTGGAGTTGTTGCCTTACTTTTTAATATGTATTTATAAAGTATTCCAGCAAAAGAGGATGTAGCCTCTGGGAAAAAACAAACATGTTACAGTGTTTTTTGTAGATTCTCGTTCTATATCTCATCACAGCGCCAGCCCTGTTTTTAGCCAGAAAGGATTCAGGATAAACATTATTATGCATTCTGAATTGGATGCGTATTCCTAACTACTGTATTTGTTACCAAAAGTGGTTCTACAAATGCTACTGAAAAAAAAAATCTGGAAATTCCTAATGTCCTGAGTATTAATAATAAAGTTTAAAAATGCTTTTATATCAAAGGTGCATCGTGACCAAATTGTTTAAGAAAAAAAAAGAAAAAACAAAATCTAGGGCTGTATTATAGATATATCTTATTGGCTCTCTGTATTTAAAAGAGGAATATTACATCTTGGGTAGGTAAACTGCTGATAAGTTTGTGTACAGTATGTACGTACCTGATGCAGTTGCATTTTTATGTACTGAAAGATATGTGTTTGGGGATTTACTTGCAGGATACTTTTGCTTGTTGTGGACATGGCAGAGTGAGTTGATAATCCTAACCACAACTTCCAGCAGTATTCATGGTATAGAGCCAATTCTGTGTTCATGTATTGAATTGTGATAGTAGCAAACATGAACATATGAACTGTTATTGCTCTTCATAGAAATACAATATAAATATGGGCTTGTATATTTTCTTCCTTCCATTTAAATATAAAGTAGAATTAGCAGTTTTATTATTTTGAAGAAAAAGGAAAAAAAAAAGCCACTGACCTTATTCCCCCATGAAGTGTTTCAGGATTATCAGGTCACAGTGTATATGTAAAAGTCAGCTAATTATGGATACTGTCATCTTGGTCACTTTGTAGAAAAAAAGAAACAAAAACACAACCTGGCATTGTTGATTCCTAGAAAGAAACAGCAGTAAAAAAGTCATATGCAACACCAAACACAACATGGTTTAATGGAATTAATAGATTTTTTTTTTAAAAAGAATATTAACCGGGGATTCAATGTAAAGTTGGCAGAGGCTGCCAAAGACGAAACAACTTACTTTCAAGGTGTTGGAGTAAAGGTGCAAGTTCAGATACTAACGGTAAAAAATAAATTTGTAACAGATATTCTCCTTCAGCCCTTTTGATTTTAGCTTTTTAGTTTTGACTCTGCATTACATTTATTTTTGATAGTATAAACTTTTGTTTGCCATAAATTCTTCTTTTTAGATAGAAGACATTAAAATCATAGGTTTATGAAGAATCTCTGCCCATTGGAATGAAATGCAGTCATTTGAAATGAGAAAGGCCAGGATCCGTTTTTGCACCTTATCCTGTCCTCAGAGTTAAGGTGAAAACTACACAGATATCCTTGATGTCAATTTTGTATGTTGATCATTCCAAACTGAGAAGAATAAAGCCAAATTTTAGACATATTTAAAGAAGCAATTATAGCTATATGTCTAAAATTCATAGGGCAACTTCTGAGAAGAAACACTGTCTTTTCTTTTTCTTGTTTAACTGAAAGTGACAATGTGACATTTGTCATGTTGTGTGCAGTGACGCAGAGTAACTGAGGTAATCTGACTGTTGCACTATGTGACATATTTAAGGACGTACTTGCTGCATTTGCAGCAGCCCTCTCTTTGTCCCTTCCCACAATTCTGCTGTTGCTGCAACTTGAGTTAATTGTGACAAATGCATCTTTGTGTTAAATTTTGTTTGCTTCATAATTTCCAGAACTATATATAAATATATTTTTTAAATAGCAAATATTGTAGTTAGTGAGTGATGATCACTCCAACCGTATCCCTACCATATTGGTTTCAGGGATAGGATTAAGAGTGTCTTTGGAAGAAAAAAAATACACACAACCCTGTGGTTTAGAATGATGCTGAGGCCTTAGGCTGTGGGCCTAAACCAACTATGTGAGCGAATTGACCCATCTCATACTTTGAATCAAGCATGCATTCCTTTTTCGCATCGTGCAAGTGTCCCTAGTTGTTTACCTTCAGTGTTTAGTTTTTGTCCTTTTAAATTTTGTTATATTTTGCTCTCCCTAACATCTGACTGTTTTTTATAAAAGAAAAGAAAAAATAAAAAAAGTAAGAAATAAATAATACCCTCGATGCCGCTGGATACTCACAAGCAGGGTTATGCTCCTTCATCTTGGGCTTGTTTGCCTAAATGAAAGGGTTTAATTTATTTTGTACCTCCTCCTATGCGTGGGACAGTCCAGGGTGCAGAGCCAGGAATTGCTTGTAATTGCACCTGCTATGCTTAAACGTATAGCCCTAGGCTCAATCACACTATGGAAAGGAAAAAAAAAAAAGTATATTTAGAGCTTTAAAAGCTTTTTTATTTTTTTGTGGGGATGGGGGTGGGGTGGGTAAGGGATGTATGGATGTAAGTGCTGAGTTTTTTGTTGTTGTTTTTTTTTTTTTTTCTGTTTTGTTTTTTCCCTTTAATTGGATGCACTGACCTGGCCCAGAAAATGAAGAGATTCTCTCTTTTGATGCTATTACCAATGTTATCAGAAAGTGACAGTCACCTATAGCAAAGAGGTGGCACCAGACACGATCACTGATGTTTTATTTGCACATCAATATTTTTATTTTTGTATTCTGGCTCAGCTGCTTCTCTGAGTGGAGTTAAGGAATGAGCCACAAAGGATTTTTGTAGTAGGTATATTGGCAATGCATTTTATATTCCTCTATATTTAATTTTGAAAATCTAAAAGAAGGATTGTGCATCTTGAGAGAAAGTTGAGCAAATTTTGATCTAGTGGAATGTTAATTTGTGCTGCTTCTTGTGCACGATAGCAGCAGTAGTATCTCTTGGAAATAAACATCCCATATTATGATGTCTATGAATATAGGTTTCCTTTTCCTCCCTCCTTCCCTTCTTCCATCTCCTCCCTCCCTCCCTCCTTCCTTTCCTGCCTCCCTTTTCTGTCTCTCTCCCTCCCTCCCTTCTTTTCTCCTCTCTTTCTTCTCTGTCTCTTCTCTCTCAGCCCCTCCCTCTCTCCCTCCCTCTTTCTTTACTTTTTTTGAAATCACTTATTGTAAATAAGTTGTAATCCAAACCTCATGTATCAATGGGGAACTTTCAAATATAAATATTACCAATACGTTTTCTGGTTGTTGTCTGATTTTTGATTGAAGCATAATGAGAATGACATGTCCATTGCTTTTGGTTTGAGGATTTCGCTTTAGCTTCATAAATCCTTTGGTATTTTAGTATTTCATTGTTTTAGCAGGAGAGGGCAGCAAAAGTTCATTTTTCCTGTTAGTAATGCTGTGGTTCATGATTGGTTTTAAATTTAGCTGTGCGTGTGTGTTTTTTTAAACAGTATCTGTTTGTGACTAGAGGTAAAAATGAAACATTTTTGATATGAAAAGTTGCATATGAAAATTATAGACTGGTTCAACCAGACAGTGAAGAGACTTCTGATCCACATCAAACTTAAAATGCCACAAAACAATCTTCCAGCTCTGGCTAAAACATGCTACTTCCTTTTCAAACACAACAAAATTCAAGCTGAGTCTTAAACACATGGAATTTAAAATGTTTTTCTTTGGAAATGATTTACTTTCTTCAGAGTGGTAATAGAAACAAAAATGAAGGTGCTCCCAAAAAAGAAATGTAACCTTCCCCTTTCACAGATGTGTGAGAGGTTCTGTACTGTGGGTGCATCACAATAAAGAAGCAGTGAAGAGTTTTCAGCGCCTGGCTGTTTTTGTTTGTTTCTGACTTCCGTGACCTTTTGAATCATACAAATACTAGATTTGATCGACTTAGCTTTGAGACAGTGGGGTTGGTATGGTTCAAGCTTTCCTTTTGAGAAATCCGTTTATCATTAGGGATATGTAGTAGTTGGGAATGGTCCAGTCTCTATCACTGTATAACAAACCACTCCAAAAGCTAGTGGCTTAAAACAGTTATTTATTCTGATGACAGATCTGTAGTTTGGGAAGGACTTGGCAAAAACATCTTGTCTGTGATCTCAAGTGTCAAGAGGGGTGTCTCAAGAGGGGCAGGAGAATTCATTTCCAATATGGCTGGTAAGGCAGTGCTGGCTGTTGGCTTAGAGTTCACCCAGGGATCTCAGTTCTTCCACACAGGACTTTCTTCTTGGGGTTCCTCACAGTATGGCAGCTGGGTTCTGTCAGACAGGAAGTGGAAACTGCCAGTTCTTTGAGGCCTGGGCCCAGAAACTGTCACAACATCACTTTCGTCATATTCTTTTGATCAAGCGGTCACAGAGCCTGCTCAGATTCAAGCGGAGAGGACGCAGACCTCACTGTGAATTGATGAGAACAATGTCAAATAATTTGCAGTCATCTTTCAACTACCTCAGGTTAGTTTCTTTGTAAAGCATTTGATTTAGGTGTGATCTCTCTTAGCTAATTCAATCACATCAAATTTGGAACCATGTGGAATTAACCAGTTAATGTTTCATACATGGTTAATCTGGGTGGGAGGGAAAATCCTTATAAATTCTGCAATTTTATATTTCACAGTGTAACCATTTGTAGAATCTGAAGATCAACCTCTTGGTAAGTTACAGGAGAAGAAACTGGTAACGAAAAGCTTTAGGATGGAAGAGACTTAAGAGACCATTTCGATGGAATATCTAATTCTTTACATAATGTTGCTTCCTGCCTGTAAATAAATATTTACAAAATGGAGACACAGTTATGTGTACAGTCCAATTCATATTTCCCAGTAAGTAATGGGTCCTGGAAGTTTCCATTAGACTAAGTTTACATTAGCTTTTTTTTTTTTTAACTGAGACTAAAGTATGGGATAGCTAAGGGGAATAAAACTTGATTTTTTACTATAATACATGTTCATTGTATGATACACATTCTTGGAAAGGCAGAATTGTTTTCTTTTATGATTTCTTTTTGTGTAGGTTACCTAAGAAACCTTTCTCTTCTTTCCCACCTCCCCATCCCAGGCCAGAAAATTTATTCTGTTATGTTTTCCTCTAAGAGCTTTATAATTTTAGCTTTTATGTTTAGGTCCGTGAATCATCTTGGATTATTTTCTTGTGTGTAGGCTGTAAAATAGGATTCTAGATCCATTTTTTCCATATGGATATCTAGTTATTGCAACATCAATTGTTGAAAGTCTCCCCAAGAATTTTCTTTGGTGCCCTTGTCAGAAAGTTACCATAAAAGTCTATATCTAAGACTGGGTTCTCTATTTTGCTGCAGTGGTTGATTTGTTGATTTTTATGCTAGAATCACACTGTCATGATTGCTGTAGCTTTATAATGATCTTGAGTCAAGTTATCTCTGTTTCAATTTTGTAATTCTTTTTCAAGATTGCATTTGCTATTCTAGATCCTTTGCATTTCTACATGAAATTTAGAAGCAGTATGTCAACAACAACAATAACAAAAAAATGGTGGGATTATGATTGGGGTTACATTGAAAGTGCAATTTTGGAAAGACTTAACATCTTAGTAATACTGAGTCTTATAATATGCTACGGTTTGAATGTCTTCCCCCAAAAAGCATGTGTTGGGAACTTAATCCACAGTGCAACAGTGTTGAGAGGTGGGACCTAATGAGAGGTGATTAGACCATGAGGGCTCTGCCATCATGAATAGGTTAGTGCCATTACTGTGGGAGTGGGTTTGTTATTGCGGGAGTAGGTTCATTATAAAAGGATGAGTTTGTTTCCCCCTCTCCGTGTTTGCCCTCTTGCCTTCCGCCATGGGATGATGCAGCAGGAAGGCCCTTGCCAGATGCCAGCACCTTGATTTTGGACTTTCCAGCTTCCAGAACTGTGAGAAATAACTTTCTTTTCTTTAGAAGTTACCCAGTCTCTTGTATTCTGTTAGGACAAAATGAACTAAGACATAATAATCCATGATAATCCATAATAATCCATGAACATGGTATATACTATAGCATGTAGCCCTTCATTTAGTCTAATTTCTCTCAGCAATATTTTGTAGTTTTCAGTGTAGAGGTCTTGTACACCTTTAGTTCAATGTATTACTAACTATTTTATGGTTTTTGAAGGTATTATAAATGGAATTATTTTTTGCTTTTTCAGTTTTTTGCTGTATTATAAAAATATAGTTGGTTTTTGTACATTAACTGGCATCCTTAAACCATGCTGAATTTACTTATTCAATTAGTTATTTTATAGATTCCTTAGAATTTTCTACATAAATAATTTTATCTGTAAATAGAAACAGTTTTGCTTCTTTAGTTCTGATCTCTAAATTTCAATTACTTTTATTTCTTTTTTTCTTTCCTTATTATGATGGTTATGACTTCCAGTGTAATAATGAATAGAAGTGGTAAAAGTGGGCATCCTTGCCTAATAAGGAAATCTTATTCTTCTAACCTTACAGGAAAAGTGTTCAGTATTTCTCCATCAAATATGACATTAGCTGTAGGCTTTTTGTGGATGCCCTTTATCAGATTGAGGAAGTTCCCTTTTATTTCTAGTTTGCTGAGTGAGAGTTTTTAATCATGAATGAGTGTAGACATTTGCCAAATGCTTTTTCTACAGATATGGAAATGTTATGATTTTTCTCCTATTAATATGGTGAATTACATTGAATTTCTGTGATAAGCACTATGTGTGTATGTAGGTTTTAAGGTAGGAACCTAGGGGTGTGTGTTTGTGTGTGTGTGTGTGTGTGTGTGTGTGTGTGTGTGTGTGTGTATGCCACTGAGCTTTTTAAATCTCTATGCTTTTGGCCAGATTTGGTAAATTTCTGGTCATTATTTTTTCAAATATTTTCTCTGCCCCATTCTCTCTATTCTCTTCTTTTGTGATACTGATTACATGTATTAAACCTTTTGGTATTGTACCATAGGTAGATCACAGAGGTATTATTCACTTTTTAAAATTATTTTTTTATTGAGATAAAATTCACATAACAAAATTAGCCATTTTAAAGTGTACAGTTTAGTGGCATTTGGTACATTCACAGTATTATGCAATCACCATTTCTATCTAGTTCCAAAACATTTTCATCACCCCAAAAAGGGCCTAATACCCATGAAGCAGTCATTCCCTATTCCTCCCTTAGCCCCTGGTAACCACTAATCTGCTTCCTGCCTTTGTGGAATTACCTATTCTGGATATTTCTTATAAATGGAATCATGACAACATGAGACCTTTTGTGTCTGACTCCCTTCACTTAGCATAATATTTTTGAAGTTAATTTATGTTATAGCGTGTGTCAATACTTCATTCTTTTTAATGGCTGAATAATATTCCATTGTTTGGATATACCACATCTGTTTATTCATTTACCAGTTTTACATTTAGATTGTTTCTACCTTATGGCTATTGTGAATAGTGCTAACTACCTATGAACATTCATTCCAGGTTTTTTTTTAATACCAATTTTTAATTCTTTTGGGTATATTGGTATGAGTAGAACTGCTGATTAATTTTTTGAGGAACTGTCAAACTTTTCCACAGGAGCTGTGCTATTTTACATCCCCCCCAGCAGTGTACAAGGGTTCTGATTTCTCCACATTTGTGCCAACACTTATTTTCTATTTATTATTGTCATTTTAGTGGGTGTGCTATTCATTTTTTAAATATGTTTTTCTCAATGTTCTTCAAATTGGATAACTTATTGATCTATCTTTAATTTCACTGGCTCTTTCCTGTTATCTCTACTCATTGTTAAGCCCATTTGGTAATTTTTTTTTTGAGATACTGTATTTTTTTTAATTTTAGAATTTCTGGGTCCTTCATTTTTATTTTAATAGTTTCTCTAAGATTACCTATCTCTTCATTCACTGTATTTCTTAACATCACTGAGCATAAATTATAATAACTGTCATAAAATTCTCATTTGCAAATTCCAACATCTGGGTCATCTCAGGATCTGTTTTAATGGTCTTTTTCTTGAGAATTTGTCACATTTTCCTGGTTTTCCATGTGTCAAGTA
Source organism: Lemur catta (assembly GCF_020740605.2). NCBI lineage: Eukaryota > Metazoa > Chordata > Mammalia > Primates > Lemuridae > Lemur > Lemur catta. Next base: position 34,521,083 of record NC_059128.1, read on the forward strand.
ATCTTGGATTTTGTTCTGGCTATTTTGAATGAAATGGTATGGGAACTCTAGATTCTGTTATATTCCTCTGAAGAGTATTGATTATTTTGTTTTAGCAAACAATTAACTTGGAAAGACTCAAGACTCAAACTGCAAACTCTTCTGGGCCAGCAGCTCAAATCTCAGTTCAATTCTCTCCTTCCCTAGAGTTTGTTCCATGCATGCAGGGGCCAGAGGTTAGCCATAGATTTGGGCTGAGTTACACACAGGATTTGGATTTCCTTCTAGCTCACTCATTTCTGGAGTACTCCCTCATTTTCTAGTGTCTAGGTTGCCCTGAAACTCTGTCCTCTGCTTCTCCAGGCCAGAAAGACAGTTTTTCTATTGGCGTTCTGCTTCACATAATGTTGACTCTCAGACCAAAACTCATAAAAATGGAAAACTTACCCAGTATCATCTCTTTTTTTTCCCCCAAGAGTTGACTTTCCTCCAGAATATGCCTTTCAGTGCTTTCCAGTTGTCTGCTGCCTGCCTGTCTCCCTCCCTCCCTGCTTCTCTCCCTCCCTCCCTTCCTCCATCCCTGTGTATTTTGGCTATGTCTTATCATTGTTATCTGGAAGAAGAGGTTAGTAGGATTTTAATCAATCAATCAATAAAGCTACCACAAACATTTGTGTACAGGGCTTTGTGTGATAAATTTTTATTTCTCTTTGTTATATACCTAGGATTATCCTGATCCAGATTTATAGGGCCCACTGGGTGCCCATCAAAATGAATGACAAAGACTCTTATCAAGGTATATATTTGTGAAATGTTCACAACCTGAAGAATGAAGAGTAGATAGATGCTAAGAGCTTCCAGTGGTGGGGTGGACATATTTAGAGAATCAAGAATCAGAATGACATTGATTTCCTCAAAAGTAACACTGGGTGAAAGACAATGGAACAATGCCTTTAAAGTTTTAAGAAAAAGCAATTTTCAACCTAGAATTCTATATGCAGCTATATACTCTCACAAATCAATTGTGAGAGTAGAGTTTGTTTGTTTGTTTTTTAATGTGTCAGTTATTAGATTCTTTGTAAGAAATTCAGAACGCCAGTTTGTGAAGATAAACTCCATCAGGGCAAACACAGATCACAGGTAGCCCTGGAGCTGAGGAATAGTTTTGATTTTTCATAAGATTTGCAAGTCCCTATCTTTCTGATCAGCCTTTGTTGCTCTGTAATCTCATATTTCTCCTTTTCTGTGTCGAAGCTCTCACCTTCCTGGCTTCCACAGCTGCTGCTTGAAGTAAGCATTGGTAAGATGTTTTGGGATTTGCACATTGCTGACAGCAATTTTTGTGGAGGTGGCGATGACAAATTTCTGGTGTGTTTGCAGAGGGGAACTCAATTGAGGACAAGAGGTCCGGTCACAAGTAACAAGGCACTGCCCAGCTGCTTCAGGAAAACCACCCTCTTGCCTCTGTGGCGCCAGTGAGGATGGTCAGCGTGGTCCAGGAGGGCTGCCGGCTCACGGTTCTCTCCCAGGCTGACTGGAGGGCTTTTTGCTGTGGCTCAATAGCTTTCGAGGAACTTCTTCAGTAGGATAATTTCTAGGCATGTTGTGAAGTTTAATCACCCGGGTAGCACATTCTTGTCACCACCAACTGGCTTTGTAACAGTGGCAACCTATTTTCCTTTTTCTTTTCAATCCTGGATTTAGCAGCAGAGTACGACCTCTTGTACGTGGCCTATCTGGAATGCGTGGTGGATTGGGAACATCTGCCAGTTCCTCTAACGAGGACAGAAGCTGCTGCAGAGCTTCCCCTTGTTGAGCTTTTTAGCCTTGAGGTCACCCTTTTTCACCTTGCCACTAGCATCAGCCTTCTTGGCTTCAGGTTTCTTCTCCTTAGTATCTGCCTTCTTAACTTTTTCACCCGCCATCTTGCAAGATGGGAAAGCGAGGGTGGAGTTTTTAGACATGCTCTGTTCAGAAAATTCACTTCTCATGCATTTTATTTAGGTTCAAAACTACTTGAGGATATACTTCAGCAAAACAAAAAGAGGAAAACAAGAAAGCAGAAGACATAGGATTCAGGAAACAGTGGCTTCCCGGCAGCACACACCCTCCCCCCAGCACACACCCTCCCCCCAGAGCAGCAAAAGGAAACACAGTAGCTGTACTGGAGGCCTAGAGAGCAGCCAGTACAGACCAGAACATGCGAATAGAAGACTCTGCAAGCAAGAAAAAAAAGGAGCGGGAGCAGGTTGGGGAAGGACCTGGTAGAAAAATTTCTATGATATAACATTTGGAAAGGATTAATGAAATGTAGACAGCAGGTAGGCTAAGAGAAAAAAAAAGATATGCAGTAAGAGACTCCAGGGAAAAGAAAAGCTTTGGAAGAGAGGAAATGTTATCATAATATATTACTGGGCTGGCAGAGAATGTCTACATAGTCACCAACAGAAACTCTGATTATTGATTTAATTAAGAATGGGAATGTAACTATAATAAGAGGATGGGAGAGGGGAGGTATAGGTGGTACAAGAGGGTGAAATCCTTAATGTCTGTAGCATTGCTAGAACAAGAAAGAACAGTATACGCAAATTGGAAATGCGGGAGCAATTACAGTTTAAGAAGTTAAAATTAGTTTAAAGTAGTCAAAAAGGGAGAGAAGAGAGCGTTCATGCAAAGGAGGCATAACTATCTTTTGCTAAAGTCGATATGCCTGAAAAATAGGTCAAATAAATAGTATGCATTCTTTTTGCAAAAGCTGGGTGTAACAGACTTTAGACGACCTCAGCAGATTGAGACATGCCTATTGGTATAAAGGGGCTTTCTTTGGGGCCAAGGTGATGAAATACGCAAGGATAACCAGATCCAGATCAAGAATTAAGAAGTAACAGGTCGGCTGACCCCCCCCAAATATATAACTTTTTTTCTTGTCGAGCTTTTGAGAATGCAGGGGTCGGGAACTGACCTGTGCCACTGTTCGTTGTAGCCCAGATTAGAAAAGAAACCTGGCACAAATAGCCTTCTAGTTTGCTTGAATGAGGAAATGTGAACATCAGATGGTTTTAATGAGTTAGGCGTTTACAGGCTATTTCACTGACACAAAAAGGACATTATCACTGTTCCCCATTGCCCTGCAGCACCTGGAGCTTCTCAGACAATAGCGAATTCACATAATGAGCAATCTGAAGTGGCAAGTGATGATTGAACAAATTAAGCTTGTGGAATCGCAAAGGAAGGCCAATTTCTTTGTGAGAACTCTGGAACAGCACCGTCTCTTTAGAAAGCCGGGTGCTGGCTGCAGGAGGTCTGGCTGGCCGGGGAGGGGCCTGGGAGGGGCCATCCTCAGGAGGGAGAGGAACTGTGTTGCTTCAGCTGACTGTGAATCTGAGCACCAAAGGTTGCGAGGCATCCTTGCGGGGGCTGTAGCAATTTGATGAGGAGTAATCACGGAGAGAAACCTCCGAAGATCCATAAACGCTGGCTGCGTGGACAATTTAGCTAAATCACAGCAGGTGGGGGAGGGAAGGGACGTGCTGGGGAGAATCATTTCAAAAGCTTATGAATAAAAAGCACACACCAGTTTGGGAGGCTTTATTTTCATTAAGAAATCGCATGCATCCTTTTATTTTTACTATTTATTGAAGTGTAATAGCCTTGCAGAAAAGTGCACATGTCGCACATAAACAGATCACTGAATTTTTTGCCGATTTCTTTTTAAAGGTGAAAACCAGAAACCAAAGTGAGAAGTAGAAGACAGGTTGGGAGAGACTGTATTCTACTTTGTCACCATCTAGTGACAAGAGGCTGTGATGCTCCAGTGTATACCTGATGGCCAGGTGTGGCTGCGCCTCCCTAGCATTGTCTCCGCTTCTAGAAGGACCTGTCAGGATGTCCTCAGGCATGACCCCTATGGGGACACCCACAACCACCGCTATCCTGGCCACGTGCGGCTGTTCCCAGCAACACCTGGGAAGGCAGTAAAAGTCTTAGGGTTTAGGCTATCCAAGAAATAGGTCTATGAGTAAGTAAGGGAATAAATATTAATACAAAGACCTTGCTATGGTTTTTTTTTTTTTTTTTTTTTTTTTACAGGAAATCATGGTTTGTTTTTATCCCACGATTCTTCACTGATTCAGGTAAGTGAAAGAAAGCCTGAAGGAAAGACAGTGGATTATTCTAAATATCAGATCATGCCACCCTCGCTCCTGTAACCCTTCCATGACGACCTGATAGACAAGTGATAAAAACCAGACTCCCAACCACAGTCTTCAAGGTGCCACTGCCTAACTCTCTGATCCTTTCTCCTGCTACTTCCCTCCTTTACTCACCTGTCCTAATCCCACTGGCCACCATCTTGTTTCTTGGCCATGCCTCAGGGCCTTTGCACCTGCTATTTCCGTTGCCCTGGGCACTTCGTATGGTTGGCTGCTTTTCACCTTTTAATTCTTTGCTTAGATGTCACCTCTTCGGTGGACTCCCCTGACTGGTCTACCTAAAACTGAGTCCCTTTTCCCAAATCAATCCCATCTCATTGTCCTATTGATTTACTGAACAGCTTACCACAATTCGAGCTTACCTTTTACTTATTTGTTAATTTGTTCACTTGCTTCTTAACTACCTCCCTTTCTAGAATGTCAGCTCGATAATGGCAAAGATTTTTTCTGCCTCACTCATGGCTGTAACCCAGCTCTTAAAATAACAGTGCCTTGCACATAGTTGGTGTTTGGTAGGCATGTATTGAATAACTAAATGAATGAATAATATGTGTAATAAACATACCCATTAGGATAAGGTGTCTGCAGACTGAGCCCATGTCTTTCTCCATTAGAAACCCCGACAAAGCCTTGAGCATAGAAGTCCGAGTGCTATGCTCTAGAGACTCCTGGAAAGCCCAAGTTAGGTTATTAAAATCTGCATAATAATTTACTACACACTTAGCAACTTCACACACATTTATTGTCTGATAGTTTCTGTGGATCAGGTGTCTGGGCATGGCTTTGCAGGGTCTTTTGCTCAGGATCTCTCATGAGGCTGCAGTCATGGTGTAGCCCAGAATTATGGTCTAATCTCAAGGACTGACTGGGGAAGGGTCTGCTTCCAAGCTCATGTGGTTGTTGGAAGATTTCCATTCCTTGCAATTAAAGACTGAGAACCTCAGTTTCTGGCTGGCCATTCATTGGCTGGGTGCTAGCGTCAACTGGCTGTTGGCTAGAGGCCATCCTCAGTTCCTTGCCCCTGGGCCTCCCCAACAGGGCTGCTCACTGCACAAAGGCAGTGAGTCTGCCAGCAAGATGGACTTTATGATCTTATGTAACATAATCACAGAAGTGACATATCATCACCTGAGCATATTCTATTGGTTAACACAAATCACAAGTCCAGGCCACACGTAAGGGGAAGAGATTACACAAGAGTGTGAATGCCAAGAAGCCGGGCTTGTTGGGGGCCGTCTCAGGATCTGTCCACCACAGTCTGCTCTCTGATTCCCAGTCACCACCTCCCAAAGGGGCCAAGAGTCTCGTCCCATCGCAGCATCTGTTCAAAGTCCAGAATCTCATCTAAATCAGGAACTTCCCTCTCTGGGTGCAGTTCCCCTAGATCTATCCACTTTTAAAACTAGATAAACAATTTATCACCCTGCCCCCAACATACAGTTGTGGAATAGGCATAGGGTAGTAGTTATAGATATTTCTGTACAAAGTACAAAGGAGTCCTGGGAATAATTCTCTTTGGCTTTGTCCTCTGAGTTCATAGTTCCACCCTCTAAATCATTCGTCCATCCTTTTTTTTTCTTTATTAATAAAAGATAACATGCATTTGCATCTTAGTAGTTTTATCAGCTTGCTTTCTAAAAGTAGGATTTTGGGAGTCCTAATGCTCTATTTGCTTTTTACTTCGCTATTCATTTCAGCCCAGTTCAGCAGTGGTTTTACTGAAATGACTTCTTGAAAACTTTGTAGGTCACCATGGATTTCACTGAGCTTCACATTATTGAACAAAAGCCACACCTACAGATCTTTTTGAGATAAGCCCTTCTCTACCTTGGGCTCTTGCTGAGAAGGCTGAGGGACAAGGGTGCTAAGTGTCCCACTGTCTCTCTGATTTGATTAGGAGGACCTGTGAGGCACACCTCATTATCTTGAAAGGGCCCTTTGTGTGTTGAAAACTACTCTGATGGCCTGATCTGTCTTAGATTTTTTTTTTTTTTTTTTTTTTTTTTTTGAGACAGAGTCTCGCTCTGTTGCCTGGGCTAGAGTGAGTGCCGTGGCATCAGCCTAGCTCACAGCAACCTCAAACTCCTGGGCTCAAGCAATCCTCCTGCCTCAGCCTCCCCAGTAGCTGGGACTACAGGCATGCACCACCATGCCCGGCTAATTTTTTCTATATATATTTTTTTAGCTGTCCAAATAATTTCTTTCTATTTTTAGTAGAGACGGGGTCTCCCTTTTGCTCAGGCTGGTCTCGAACTCCTGACCTCCAGCGATCCACCCGCCTCGGCCTCCCAGAGTGCTAGGATTACAGGCGTGAGCCACTGTGCCCGGCCTGATCTGTCTTAGATTTTAATAAAAGGTCTTACCATTATACTCTTGGCTTTTTCTCCATGCTGCACTTTCCTGAGCATGCTAAGAAGTCATATCTTAATTTTAACATCTTTTGCCATCAGGAAAGTCTAATAATTTTCAAAATAATTAAGTTCTGATTCTTAGTTGTTTAACAGTTTTTCCTCAATTTGTCTGTCTCCTCATGCATTTTACTGTAAGCAGCAAGAAGAAACCAAGTGGTGCCTTCTTCACTTTGCTTGGAAATCCCTTTAGCTAAATAACCAATGTCATTCCTTAATGGTTTGCTTTCCATGTAATTGCAGGAGACAACTCTGCTAAACTTTCTGCCACTGCACTGCAGTAACATGTTACTCATTTCCTTCTAAGCCTTCACCGTCAGCATCCTCAAAATCCCTTCCACTAATAGTCTATTTGAGCCAATTTAGGTTTTCTCTGACGTACTCTTCAAAATTCTTCCAGCGTCTGCCCAATTCCAAAGCCACTCTCCCATTTTTAGGTATTTGTTATGGCAGCACCCACCCCTCTTCCATGTGCCACAATTTCTATTGCTAGGCTTTGTGGAAGCCTCTCACCGAGCAGAGTTAAGGGAAGTTGACAGTGGACTCACTTTGATTCCAGAAGTGCTGAGTGAAGGCTTGCCATTCTCCCAGCAGAGTGCTAGGTTTAAGAAAAGCTATTTGATGACACTTATCTTTTTGGGCAAGGATGATACTGTTGTCCTGACCCTATTATTTCATCATCATAGACAGATGTATTTTCTCTGCCCATTTATGTACCTTTTGGGATTCAGTATGTCTGCTTAGTAAAGACAAATGCACTTGAAGCTAAGCCACTGGGTATAGATTCTAGTGTTCCTGGGGAATATTTGCATCAAGGAGGACACAATTGGGTGACAGTGGCTTGGGGGTATTAGGGATGGGGCATTTGGGGGTGGGTTGGTGCTTTGTGGTTCCTAACCCATGTGGAAACACGCGGACTACCCAGCAGGGCTTTGGATCACTGCCCACGTGTTTCCTTGTGCAGTCTGACCTTGGAGCAGGATGAATAGCCCCTATGATGACTGTCCCCTGGAGTGGCAGCCAGGGCACTCAAGCATCCTGGCACATGATAAAAAGCCTTCAGTCTGGAAAGCCCTCCTGGCAACCCTATTCTGCTTCTAACAAGCCAAGTTGTCAGTGGCATGCCATGGCCTGTGTCCACTCCTGGGGATATATCCCCAAGGTGAGCCTTGGGATCCCAGCTGCTGCTTGGCATTCATGCTTGGTCCCTACTAATCTGGAATGTTTCTCTATAGCAGATACCAAGATGACAAATGTATAGTCCTTTGGGTACCCTAAGGATCAGGCCTGTCTAACTTAGTATGTATCTCATGAGCTTAATTCATGATGTCATGAATGCCACTGGCATGTCCTTACATCTTGGTGTCCTTACATCTCAGCTGACCGAGTAAATCATTCTTCTGCATGGGAAACTCTACTGCATGAGCATCATCATCCTTATAAAATGTTTCCATTCATCCAGGTCGGTATAGCCTCAGTTCTAGCGAGGATCCTCTTCTCCACTGTTACGTAAATATATTCTCTCTTGAAAGATTCATTTTTACTCCTCATCTATTAGGAAGGCTCCTCCAGTCATGGGTGGCCCTGCCTTGTATTTGCCCCTGAGAGCCTTTGTCCAGCTTTAATTAAAACTCATTATCTGTTTTCCTTTTTGGGGTGGATAGGAGACAGGGCTCCCAGGGACAGGGTCATATGGGTAGCAATAATTTCAGTTGATGTGAGAAACAGGCAGCCTGAGTCTCTTGCTAAGTACAAAATGCCAATTCTTTAAAGAAAGATAATTCTTATTAACTCTTTAAGAGTAGGTTCAAATCCAAGTTATGTCACATTATGTCTGATCATCTAGCCCAGAGTGTAACTTGTCCAGAGGCAGAGGATAGGCTGGCTTAGCAGAAATCTACTTACCATGTGTTCACCGCTGCCTGTCTCCTCTTAAGGGCAGCTGGGCTCTCCTCTCTTTTCTTCTCTTAGACTGTAGTGGGTTGAATGGTACCTCCCCTTCAAAAAAGATAAATCCACACAGAACCTTATTTGGAATGGGTCTTTGCAGATATAATTAAGTTAATGATCTTGAAATGTGATCATCTTAGATTGAGGGTGACCCTTAAATCCAATGACAGGTGCTCTTAAAAGAGACAGACAGAGGGAGACAGAGGCACAGACATACAGAGAAGATGATATGCAGACAGAGGCAAAGATTGGAGTTATGCAGCCCCAACTCAAGGATTGCAGCAGCTATCAAAAGCTAGGAGAGAGGCATGGAATGGACTCTCAGCTTCCAGAAGTAACCAACCCTGCTGACACTTTGATTTGGGGCTTCTGGCCACAAGAATGGTAAAAGAGTAAGCTGCCAGCTTGTCGTTTGTTACAGAAGCCCTAGGAAGTGAATGAATAGGGCACGTGGCAGAGATGGGAGACATTACTGGTTGCGGTATCATCTGGTATGATGGGATAATCTACATTGGATAATCTACGTTCTCTCCAAGAAAAAGAATTAGGGGCCATAGGAAGTTATTTGGAGCTGGTGTCATGGGTCCAGAATGGTTATTGCAAGGTCTTCAAAACCGAAGGGTCTAGAGGCCACTTTGGCTCAATAACACCAGGCATTTGGCTGAAGGAAGATCAGAAGAGTGTACTTCTCTCACGTAAGACCAGTCTGTGCTGTCTGGCTGGAAAATTAACACTTTCTGGGGTGAGATTTGTTTGCGTGTAGGTAAATATCGAGGAAAATGACCACAGCCATTGCTAGTGGAATGACTGAACTGGAATTGGAAACTCATTTTCCTCTCACACAGAGGACTGGAATACATTCTTCCCCCTTTGGAGCCGTAAAAAAATCTAAGCATAAGAAAATCTCCATTCACATCTTGTTTATGCAGATGCTAGATTTTGCCAGATATAAATAAGAACAGAAGCTTGAGCCTCATTTTTCATGGGGTGAGGGGTCAGGTTTCCTGGAGGGTGAGGGGTCACCAGTTGAGAATGAGAGAGGCTGCTTGTGTGTATGTGCAGTGAAGAGGGGACATCACCCACTTCCTGGTGGGAACTTGCCCTTCACGATCTGCCACATTGAGAGGACTGCAGATCAGCCTAGGACTCGCCAAGCCTAGGAGATTTCCACAGATTGTCCTTGCCTAGGTCAGGAGTCCTGCTGGTCAGAAAAGAGGGACCCAGGCCTATTCTGAGTGTATCTGGATCGGGAAACATTGGCCTGATGCCTTGGCGGAGTCCCTTCTAGCCCTGAGTTGCTGCAACTTTATGAGATAGAAATGGAAAGCTGGTTTATTTGACATTTTATCAGCCAGGGATTTCTACAAATACTGGCACATCTAGATCCCTGCAGGGTAAAAATAATGGGAAATAACTAATATAAATAGAGAAGAGGGAAAAAATGACTGCTCTCTGTTCCTGGAAAATCCATGGACTGTCGCTGATGATATCATCGTAGCTGCTTGAGGAGCCAGAGGATCTGAGTTCTAGCCAGGGACAAGCTTGTGGATATGTTGTCTTTACTGAGATAGAACAGCTTGCTAAAGCAGAGGGGAGAGACCCCACACTCATGGCCATAAGACCTAGGCTCCAGTTTCAGGTCTGCTAATTAGTTTGGTATGCCGAACACCTGACCCCCCACTTCCTACCTACTTCCTGGGAAAATCCACAGAGCTCATCTCCCATTTCCTGAGCTGTAGAATCTAGAGCAATCCTTCTAGAAGAGGCGCCCGTTCATCATGCCATGATGGAGGGGTTGCCATGATGGAGGGGTTGCCATGATGGAGGGGTTGCTATGATGGAGGGGTTCCCCTGGGAGCATTTGATGTCCAACAGGACAGGCACAAGCAGAGATGTTCAGTATCAGGTGACCATGGTGCCAGGGGTGGGCTTGGCTGTCCAGGGCCAACTGATGTCAGCCTGACCAGGTCAGCCCTGCTTTGCTGTCTGTGCTTGTCCTACAGCTTTTTTCTTTTAAGTCCACCAGAGTTGGTTTCTCTTGTTGCGCAGTTGTGTAATTTTGTATAAATTAAATGCTCTGGAATTCAGTCTAAAATTAAGCTCCTTGGAATTCTAGGATAAAATATTGGAAGCTAACGAGATGAAGAGTCTGGCTATGGGGTTACAATACAAGCATGCTTATACTTTCCTCCCAATTGGGAGGTGAAAGACTAGGTTTCAAAAGCAATCATTCAGGGCCAGGCACAGTGGCTCACGCCTGTAATCCTAGCACTTTGGGAGGTTGAGGCAGGTAGATTACTTGAGGTCAGGAGTTCAAGACCAGCCTGAGCAACATACAAGACCCTATCTCTACAAAAAATAGAAAAATAAGCCAGATGTGGTGGTGTGCACCCATAGTCCCAGCTATTTGGGAGGCTGAGGGAGGAGGATTGCTTAAGCCCAGGAGTTTGAGGTTGCAGTAAGCTATGATCACACCACTGCCCTGATGCCTGGGCAACAAAATGAGACCCTGTCTCAAAAAACAGAACAACAACAACAACAGAAAAACGCAGTCATTCAAGGCCAGCCTGGGCAACATAGTGAGACCCCATCTCTAAAAAAAAAAAAGCCAGTCATAACGTGTTCAGTTATCCATTGCAGCAGCATGGTTTGTAGTAGCAGAGGATTGGAAACAACAAAGCAATCACTAGGAGACTGATGGAATATACTTAGCATACCATGCAGTGAATAAGGAAGGATGAGGGAACTCTCTATAAACTGATAAAGTGAGAGCTCCAGGATATATCACTAGATTCAGAAGAGTTTATAGTATGATTGCATTTTTTTGTAATAAAAAAGGGGGGCAAAATAAGTTTTTTTTTAAATTTCCTTATATTTGCCTTATCAAACATTAGAAGCATAAGTAAAAAACTAATATAAAAGGTTATCTGATGGCAGAACAGGGTCAATGGGGGACAGAGTAAGAGGTAGTCTTAATACTGGTTTACTTTTAAAATCATGTAAATATATCTCTTTTAAAAAAGGAAAGATTCATAAGATTTATGTTCTCTTTATCTAAATATGTTACGTGATATATAATATATGTAAGAATCTATCATTCTTTCTTTTTATCGTTTATGTAAGTAGGATTTTTAAAATTCAGTCTGACACTTTAGTCTTTTACTTAGAGCAAAGGCTTTGAGAAGACAGATGTCCAGAGTGGAGAGAGACCAGGAGCTGGGCTGGTGAAGTAGGCAGGGTCTGGATCGCACAGCTTCTGGGCCAGGTCATGGTGTTTGGATTTTATCCCAAGAGCAAGACAATGTTACTGAAGGAGTTTAAGAAGGGGAAGGACTGAATTCAATTTGTGCATATTGACTTTTTGGTGATCAATTTTGTGCTTACTTCACTATAAAGGGAACAAGTTATTTGCAACTCCCAACACCATATCTAACATTCAACTTTGTTACTAGATTAATAATCTAGTATAAAGGCCATTCTTCAGTTAGAACAGCTCTTCCTAAATGCTATAAGAATTTGACTTTGAAATATTTGGTAATCAGTGCTAGTCAATGTGTTACCAACCTCATGACTATTAATGGAAATTGGTGATTGCCTTGTGGAAAGTGTATTGAGATTTTATTTATTTTAGTTCAACCATAAATAAGGTTAGAGTATTTAAAAAAAAAGAGTGAATTCTAGGAAAAAAGTTAACAAAAATCAAAATCAAATTATTCTTTCCCTTTCTCACTCTCTCCCTCTTCCACCCCCCATCCCTCTTCCTAGTTTAAGTTTAGTCTATCTTTTCTGTAGGGCCGTGGTTCTCAAAGTGTGGTCTCTAGACCCTGGGACCCTTTCAAGAGGTTTACAAGGTAAAAGATATTTTCAGAGTAATATTAAGATATCATTTACTGTTTTAAATGTATTGACATCAGTACTGAGCAGTGGAGGATAAAAATGCTGGTGCTTTAGCATGAATTAAGGCAGTGGAACCAAAGGGTGATAGTAGTCATTGAAATTTTCACCACCACACATTCTCCGTTTAAACAAATGTTAATTTCACTTAAGAATGTCCTTGATAAAGTAGTAAAAATTATTAATTTTACTAAATTTCAATCCTTGAATTATTTTAATATTATGTGTGATGACATGAGAAGTCTGCAGAAAGCACTTCTGCTACATACTAAAATATGATGGCTGTCTTCGGGAAAAGCACTTGTGTGATTGAATTGAGAGGTGAATTAGCCATTTTTTTTTTTTAATGGGATACGATTTTTACTTGAAAGAATGATAGACAAACTGTGGTTATTTAAAATTGGATACTTGGCACATATTTTCTAGAAAATGAACCGAGTGACCTGTTACTTCCAGGAAAATAATTGACAGTATTTATTGTCAATAATAAAATTTGAGATTTCAAGGGAAAATTAGAATTTTAGAAAACTTGTTTCTGCTACTGTGCACTTGACGGCTTCCAAAAACTTAAAGACTTTTCTGATGAGAGTGCTGGTGATATTAATGAATGTGATTTTTTTGGATAATATCAAAAAACATCCATGATTATCTAAAAAGGGTATTAAAATATTCCTGTCATTTCCAACTATGTATCATTGTGAGGCTAGATTTTCTTCATGTATATCAACTAAAACAAGATATCACAATGGGTTGAATGTAAAAATACCTATGAGAATCCAGATGTTTTTATATGCCAGATGTTATAGCAATTTGTAAATATGCAAAAGATAGCAGTTTTCCTCATTGTTTTTTTACTTATTTTTCCTTACTATTTTTTTGAAAACATGGTTATTTATTTTACAAAAATATGTTATTCAAGTTAACATGTAATGGGTTCATTATTGCTATTTTAAAATTAATTAATAGGTAGATTTTTAAAATTCCTGAGTTTTAATTTCTATAATGGTAAATATAGATGGATAGAACCTACATATACAAAAGCTTTTGAGGTCTTCAATAATCTTTAAGAACATAAAGGGATCCTGGGATCAAAGAGTTTGAGAACCAGTGCCCTAGACAAAACTTAGGTCTGTTTATGTGTACAGCCAGTATTATTCTTGTGCTCAGTGATTTCAGGTGATAAAGTCTTTAATTTCAAAATTCTCAGTTGAAATGAAACCAAAAGGTATATAGGACAGAGAATAATTGGAACATTTAAAATTTTATATATCACTCTCAATAGTTTATTCTCTGTAAAATGGGGTTATTGTCACCCAACTCATGGGGTGGTTGCTGGGATTAGACGATATATGTGAAATGCAGGGCATGATACCTAACTTGTCTGTTGATTGTTTTGATCGTTATTTTTCAAGTGGATTTGTAAGTATGCCTCAATATGTGGACCTGAGTGTTGTAGTCCTCTCTGATGGCTTTACTAGCATATTCCTGTGTGGTGTTTATATACACTATAACTTTCCTCCTCCTCATCAAATGAAAATTTCATATAGGGAGTAGTCTAGATATTTTTCTGCATGCCCCATGAGGAGAGTGGGTACAAGTGGTAACCCCTGAGTAACAATTGTTGCTTTTCTAGAAAGAAAAAGCAATGAAGTCTGCTATAAAATACTTCTTACGGAGAGCTAGAAAACCCAGCCTGACACCACATTATCCTAAAGTTATCCTGGTACCTTAATTAATTTGAGTGACAAGTTCCTAAGAGGAGAGATTACAGAATTCTTTTAGAGCAGTGAAAACCTCTACTCACAACCTTTTCTTTTTTCCTTCACTTGACAAACTATTTCTAAAAACCATTACCATTACCACTATTTTCTGTTTCTTCAGATTCACCTACAACCCCTTTCGGCTGTGATGTCTGTGATTTGGGAACTGTCTGTGGCTCATTATTGTGACTAGAAACCAGATAATGCAATTTGTGTTTGGCTTAACTACCAGTGAAAAGAGCATGGGGAAATAAGCCACATGAATTCTCCTTTGATCAAATGCCATGGTTATAAATAATGGAAATCCTGGTTTGGTTGGAGCAGTTGACTAAATAGCACAGAGTTCCTATGTTACTCTAAAGTAAACAAGCATGTCTCTTTGTTGTCTTTGTACAAATGTGTTTTTAAAAGTTTTATGTTTTAATGATATGGATTTCATTACAATTGATGCCATGACATCTAAAGAACAGCTTATGAACATGAAAAGATGATTAATTATCTAGGAGAAACTTTGGAAATGGCTGGAGAATGTTTCATTCATGTGTGGGCAATCTTTCTGAGGAACTTTCCCAGTGTCTCGTCATGGAAGAGGTGAAAGAGAAAGCCCCCTACTGCCTGCTGGAGAGAAATTGGATAACAGAACTGGGAGAGACTTACGTGAAAGCTGACGTTTCCGTATTATCTTATTCTAAGTTCTGAGGAAGTTGGCTTTATTTTCCCAAATGCTGATTAGGTTATTTTAACACTGGATTATTGAGGTCTGTTGCTTTTTTGTCTTCATTCTCTTACTTCCTGATATTTGCCTATTTCATTACTCCTTAACATTAACGCTAAAGAATGAAGATTGTAACACAGAAGAAACTTACAGCCAGAGGAGAGCCTGATGGTTACTTTCAGCTTGACTTCCCTCATTTATAACATGGGGATGGTAATATTCCCTACTTCATAGGATTGTTCTGAGGATTACAGGGGATAATATGTGTAAAGTGCTCAACATAGTGCCTGCCACAGGGTAAGATCAACAGATTTGAATTGCAAGCCATTTTATGTGAATTTGTTTTGTTGATTGAGAGGAAGAGGGGGTCGAATTATCTGCCAAAACAAGGCTTAGATTTTTTCTATTTCCAGCAGTCTCTTCTGAATTAGCCGGTCAGAAATATTGTTAACAATATACTCATGAACCAACTCCAAATAATCATGCATCCTGAAGTAATCAGTAATCATGTGAACTTTCTGGCCTAAATACATGAATATTTTAGTGACTTCAATGCAGTCTCCCCTGTTGCTGCAGCCTTGTGTGATAAAAGCCTGCAGATGAGGAATTCTATTGTGTTGGCCTCCCTCATTATATCAGGTGGGATGAGATCGCACCTAATAGAAAATGGGACTAAAATGTTTTATGTAATGAAAACATTTATAAACGCGTGTAATAAGATGTCTGAGGATTGATCACTGTAGTAGAACAATAGGGCCCAGGGACTTTATTCTTACTATTCTGCTGTCCTCATCACACTGACTTTCATCCAGAGGCCGGTATCCTCCTGTGTGCAGGATGGCTGCCACACTGGGTATCAGGCCCTCCTGTTACTGCATCAAGAAGGAAGGGTTTCTCCCTGTAGGTCTCTTTGCATCAGAGAAGAGATTCTTTCCTAGAAGCCTCCCGGGAGACTTCCTTGTCTTTGCTTGGTTTCCCTAGATTGCAGAGCCTGGCGTCAAAGTTTTAGATCCTAAAGGGTAGAGTAAGAGAAGCAATGAAGAGCTCAGATGAGGTAATAAGGATTAACAGGATTAATGAGGTTAATAATAATGGTGGATTTTCTCTAAGGGTGACCCTGATCTTCTACTGTGGCATATAAGGCTCTGTGTGTGTGTGTGTGTGTGTGTGTGTGTACACTCATTGTTGTGTGTGAATCCATTCATACATAAAGTCAATATATACTGAGCATCTACTATGCTGGGTGCTGGAGATCCAAAGACAAATGTGACATGGCTCTTGCTATAAGGATACCATGGCCCACTGGCCCTCCCTTGTCCCTCCCTCCCTCTTCTATCTAGTTCAGACTCTGCCTCATTCCCTCACCCACTTTGCTGGCAACACAGTGTTCTCAAGCCCCTTGCCTTTCAGCAGCCCTGGAGACCTGCTAATCTTGGCTCAATTCAACTCTCTGCTTTCTGCACTCTTGCTGACCTGGGTTGCGGACTGCTGCTGAATAAAATAGTACGAACCTGGGAATTGGTGTCTCTGCAGATGTGTCGTTTGGGTCTCAGCTGAGCCCTTATTGCAGCCTGGCTGTCTGTTGTTTACTCAGCTCAAACCCTTCTGCCTCCATTTGCCTCAGTGACTATTTTAAATCCTTGCTTGTCTTCCGTAGACCCCCCCCCCCCCCCCCCCCCCCCCGCCCATCCACTTCCTTCCTCTCTGGCTTGCTTTCCATCTTGAAGAGAAAACATAAACCATGAACTGTGCACTTCCTAAGCTTCTTGTTGGTCCCCTCTGGCAAACTCATCTGCTCTTTTATTGGACCCTGCTTTGGTGCTGTGCCATTAATATTCAGTGAAAAGCAACATGAGACCACCTCAATACTTAATCTTGTGCTGTCTATGGAGACGGCGTGGGCACCACTGTTGACTACATCACATGCTTAGTGAGGGACAATGGGAGAAAGTTCCCTCACGTCTCAGGACCAGGAATAGCTGTGATTCTTTTGAGCAACTTTATTTCATATGTACTATATGAAATATGTGTCTATTTCATTTATATCTATGCCTATAATCTAATCTAATTTATATAATCTCATTTATATCTGCTTATGGATATTTAAATCTTCACCAGAATTGTGCTTCGGATAAAAGGAACCCCAGAGTTGAAGCTGTGCTTTACTATAGCATAAGAACAGATGTCAACTGTGTATACAGCGAGACACACCAGAAAGGGGCTTGACTGCCTGGCCCAGGGGAGATCAGGAACATGGTTGTAGCGGAAGGAGCATTGTTGTAGCGGAAGGACCCTTGGCTGGGGGTCTTATACCTACAGTCTACTCCCAACTCTGGTCCTGGCTGGCTGTGTGTTCTGGAGCAACACGTAGCTACTTTCTTGGCTAGTAATACAATACAGTGCATCTTCAAATCTTCTATTTCATCTCATTTATTATAAAATCAGTAGCTATTTTTCATGAAAGTTCTTATACATGCTAGATAATGTTGGAGCTCGTGTCACGTGAATACCATTTCCTTCACTTCCCATTTCCACAAACAATCCTGATTTGGTTCAGACATCCACCCACGCCTTCCTCGTGCAACGCATGTGAGGGAGCTGAGGCTGACTTCTGCCCGTCTCTAGGGATAGGCAGGTCTTGAGTCATGCGAGCCAATCATGGGGTCCCTCCTGTCTGCGGGTGATTTCTCTTCAAGGGTGGGCACATGAACCAAGGAGCCCAATCAGACTGAAGGGAGTGACTTTTATTCCACCACAGAGGGAGACTCTCATTCTCTCTCAATGGACGAGAAAGAGAAAGCACCTTGCTCCAGTTGCTGCTGCTGCAGCTATTTGTGATCACATGAGAACAAAGCTGACATGATAAACGGGGGAACAAAGAGAACATCAGAGAAAAAGAGGCAAAGCTCTGCTCTTTCCTTGACTACCTCTGGGATTTGCTATGTGAGGTAGTAAATTTCCTAATTGTTTAAACCTATATGAGTCAGGCTTTCTCTTGCTCCAACAACATAATTAGCGTGTGTGCACTATGTGCCAGGTGCCGTCCTACATACTGCGTATGCAGCAGTGGACAATGTGATCAAAGTGTTTGCCCTCGTGAGTCTTACTTTCTGATAGCAAAGAAAACAACACAGAGATAAAGGTATAATATGGTGTCAGGTAGTGGAGAGGGGTGAGGAGATAGGGAGTGGGGGGCTCATATGTGTGAGAGGCAGGCAGGCTATTTGAGACAGTGTAGACAGGGAAGTGAATAAAGTGAGACAGTGAGCCACTAAAACATCTGATGACGGAACTTTACTGGGCAGGTAAAACAACGAGTTTAGAGGTCCCACGGCAGGAATGTCCTTGGTGTTTTAAGGAAAAACCAGGAGGCTGATACAGCTGAGTGCGATGAAGATCATTGGTAAGAGGGAGGCAGAGGTGGGAATACATGGTCCTTAGAGGCCAGGGTGGGAACCAGGAATCCTCTGTTTGTGTGATGGGAAGCTACTGGAGAATATTGTGAATGGGAGTTCTTTGCAGCCCAAGGCGTCCTAATGAGTACAGAAATAAAGTAAGTTGGACCTGAAGATAAAATCTGGGAAGATCAAGGCACTGATAGCAGAATCTGCTTTGAGCCTTGAGTGGTCATTATACCTCTTTAGTCTCCAAGAGATTTGTGGGACCAATGAACTGTTCCTAAGTTTTTATACTTTGAATAATTAGAATTCAGTATAGCTATGCACATACACACATATGTATGTACATAAATACAATATTGGGAAAGTATCTGTTTTTCCTATTGTGGTAGGAATTTAAAGATTTTAAGTCAGAAATAACTGTTGCATCTATTTGATCATATGCTTTTGCAGCCTCTGTTGAGATGACATCATGTGTTTTTCCTCCTTTGATCTATTAATATGGAGAATTACATGAACATATTTTCTGTTACTGAATCATCCTTGCATTTCTGGAATAAGCCCAGCTCGATCGTGGTATATTATTTGTATAATATTTTGCTGAATTCAATTTGCTAATATTTTATTTAGCATTTTGACATCAGTACTCATAAGGAAAATAAGATTATAGCTTTCTTTTCTGTGCCCTCTTATTCTAGTTTTAGCATTAATGTCTTTGTATTATAAAAAGAAATGGGGATGTTTTCTTCTCTGGGATTGTTTAAATAGTGTCATAATTTTCTTTCCTTGAAGGTTTGAAATAATTAAATTTTTATGGTTAACCCAATCTACTCACCTTAAAAAAATCAATTATCATTTTCCATATGACTTTCCATTTTTTTCCCATAGGCTTGTATAATTGTTAAGCAGATGTAGTTATACCATTTATAATGCATAATTTTGCATTCTGATTTTCCCCCTTAACCTTATGTCAAATGCTTTTCCACATACTGTAGTCTTTATAATAATTATAATTGATAAATACCATTCCATTGTGTGGATGGACCATAATTTAATAATTTCCTATCCTTACATGATTAGGATGTTTCCTATTGCTATTTTTGTAAAATAATGCTACAATAAATGTATTTTACATAAGTTGTATTTTCATTTTAGATTTTTTTTTCCTTTAGGATAAATTGCCAGGAGTAGAAGAATAGAAAACTTTCTATGAGTTTTTTTTTTTTTGTATTTGATTTTTTTTTAAATTTCAGTATATTATAGGGGTACAAAAATTTTGGTTACAAGTAATGACTTTGCCTCACACAAGCCAGGGCTAGAGATATACCCTTCCCCCTAGGTTTCTATGAGTTTTGAGACATATGGGTAAATTATTTTCCAAAAGGTTTGCACCAATTTACAAGGCCTCTAGAATTTGGGTACATTATTTGCGTAACATCCTTGTCAGTGTTGGGTGTTACTTAGATATTTTTTTCTGTTATTAGGTATAAAATGGCACCATAAACATTCAGTCTCCAGTCTCAAGGGTGGGGGAATGAGGATAGAACTTCCCTTTCTCAGTGCTGACCATGTCACTGAGAGTCCGGAGTTGATGTAGTCACTGTCATTGCTCAGGTGTACTAGGAGTTAATCCTGAACTCTGAATGGGGCCCGCGCCCCAACTTTTGGTTGTATTATACTGACGGAAGCCCAATCCCAGAACTCAGACTTTCTTACCTTTTTTGTTTTGCTTTTTAATTAATATTGATTGACCTCTTACAATAGGCTAAGCACAAAGCCTTAACCGCATGTGCTTACAGTTAGTTACCAAGCAAGACATAATGGCTGGGCCATGTGAGAGTCTACAGGCAGATGGAGCTAGAGCCTGCTCTGGCGGGCTCCTCCCAGGGACAGGAAGCCCTCCATCCTTACTTCCTCCCTAACGCTCTAATTTCATGGTACAAACACGAATCACTATCTTCTGAGTAGGTTGGTAGCTGGCTTAGTGAGAAGAGAAAAATCTTGGCTCTTTGACACTGAACTTGTGGCTCTTGCCCAGTTAATCTGTAAAAAACAAAACACCGCTTGCCACCTTAGCAGAGAAGACGTCTTATTTTTGTGAAATCAAAGCACTTTGTAACCATGATGAATTTCCAACGTCAATAAACTGTCCCCAGGGAGAGGTTCTGATTACAAAAGCCTCATATAGAATAATCATGCTTTCTTTTCCTCCAACTGGGATTCTCCCAGAGGTGGTGCCTGCAGGAGGGAGGCTGATCTCACCCCCTTGTCAGCAGCTCAGAGGAGGCTTAATTGGGTTAATTCCTATTTTCATGGTGAGGAAAGGAAGCAAGTGGTAGAATCCAGAAACCGGCTATCTGCTCTGAAGTAAGTAAAGAGAAAGAAGGGGAGGAGAGAAGAGGTGTGTTCTTAGATAATACTTCTTTTTGAGTAACATGTTAGAGATTGGTACTTTCCTGAATTTGAAGCTTGTCAGACTTGCTGTTTTTCTAACTTGTCAATAAACTGTATGAATATACAACCATTGTTTAATAAACATATATTGTAGGTATTCTTAATTGTGTGTTTGATCCTGGGATACTGAATCAAGTAAGACTTTGTCCCTACCTTTAAACCTTTGAGTTAATTGTGTCTAATGTGGGGAAAAAAACAATACATGGACTTAAAAATAATGGTTGTTAGCTCAAGGTGCTGTGGGAGCCCTGAGGAGATAAACACTTGGGTCTAAATTAGCTGGGTCCTAAGCTCTAGGGCTCCTTATTTGATTCTTGCCCTTTTTCTTTACTACAAGTCTTTCTTGGGAGATCTTGCTCACCCCAAGTCCTTCTACCACCCCTGTGTGCAGACGAAACAGTTGTTTTCTCTTGCCCCAACTCTCTCTGGAGAGCAGACCTACCCCTCTACCTGTAAGTACACATTTCTACTCAAATGTCTGGTAAATATTTCAGAGCTGACACAAGGGAACTCACCTTCCCCCATCCTATTCCCCCAATTCCCCTGCTGGGCAATGGTGCAAACACCCATCCAGTCAGCAAAGCTAGATGAGCCACTTGAGATGCCTCTTCCTCTGTTATCCTTTATAACTAGATCCTGCTGAGTCGACCTCCCAAATAGATTCTGATTGCTCTCTCTTCTCTTCCACACATCCATTGTCTTAGTCCACGCTCTCAAGATATTTCCCCTCATGAACTTGATGGTCTCATGTCTGCTCATAGAGTCTCTTTCTCCAATTTCACCCTCTCCCCACCACCCCTACTTTAGTCCTCTGGGTTGGACAGATCTCTTTAAACTCCTATGTGATCATAATACTTCTCTGAATAAAATCCTCTAGTATCTTCCCAGTAGAACCTGGCTCCTGCTCACCTCTGGAGGTGGCTTTCATCTCCTGTCACTTCTCCCTATGCCCAAATGACTTTAAATTCCCTGATCCTTCTGTGTTCTCTCTCACTTCTGAGCCTTTGAATGTGCACTTTCCTCTGCCCAGAATGCCCCTTTCCTTTTCTCGACACATTTGTTCCTAAGTCCTTCACATGCACAGAGGACACTTCATCCCAGAAAGCCTGTCCCTCCTCCAGGCTGGGTTAAGTACCACTTCTAACCCTTAGCTCCCTATGCATATCTCTATCATACTTTTATCATTGTAATTGCTGGCTTATTTTCAGTCTGTTCCTCTAGACTAAGAGCTCCTGAATGGCAAGAACTATTACTATGTGATACACCTCTATCCCCAGTACCTAGAATGATGCTTGGTAAATGACTGCAAGATGAATGTTGTTGAAAAAGGCAATGAAACCTTCACATTCAATGAACGTGGTCAATTATCTAGGACCAAGCAAATGATGTTCTAATAGATCTTACAGAAATGACAGCAGAACTACTACTGGTGAACTTTCAGAAGCATGGAGGGCAGCAAGAGAGCTAAGATGTCGACAGATGTTGCCCAAGTTTAAAAAAATCAAAAGATGAATTACGGAAATTAGAAAGGTAAGCTTGATAGGTGTGTGAGCACTTAGGGAGTCAATATTCATTGGTGATCAACATGAGCTCACCAAAAAGTCACGTTGAACTAGAAAAAAAATTTTTGAGAGGTTTATGAAGCCCCTAGATGAGAAGGATCTAGTGCATCTTGATTTCAGAAAAATGCACAAAATGTTTTATTTATACTTTTTTTTGTTTTGCACAATGGAGGAGAGGTCCAACATATGTGGCGGGCACTACTGATATTCCTGGGGCCCTGTTTGTGGCCTGATCTGTTGTTCCCAGCCCAGCCCTTTCTTTTCCTTTGAGCTTTAGGAAGGTGGGGCCATTGACAAGTATTTTTCAAAAGAATTGGATGAAGGAGAAAATATTCTGCTTGGGGTTTCAAAAAAGATGTCATGTATGAGCACATTTGCCCTGTCCCCTTCTTCTCGTTGACTTTTTGAGATGAGACCTTTGGGTAGGACAAAGGAAAAGATTATAAAAACTTCTTTCTCCTTCTTTCAACTTTGTTTAAAAACATGCAACATTTTTAGCAAAAAAAAAAAAAAATACACCACATGGTTAAAAAGTCACATGCTATACCAAGAGTTATAATGAAGAATGTACCCGTCTGTCCCCCACCCCGACCTCCAAGTTCAGCTGTCATGGAGAAACCATTTTCAGGTCTTTTTAGCTATTTCTTTTGTAATTTATTTCTCCATACCCAAGTCATAGGCCCATACTGCTATTTATAGGTTTATACATTTTAGACATTATTTATTGACTTCCTATTATGGTAGATGAGGAAGCAGTATAAGCTAAGACATAGTGATATAACAGACCCGCAGCCCATTTTCCCTTTCCCCACCTTTCACATGCAGTTCCCTGCTCTCCGGTTAGATTTGTTGCTGTCCAGGCCTACTACACAGCTATTATTTCTGGACTTCTCTTCAGCTCTTTCCTGCACTGGATCCCTGATTCCTAGATTAGACATTTTTCTTCCTTTATTTACATTATTTGGTAGCTTCCTGAAAAAGGGTGTGTGGAGTATATGATTTTTGAGATGTTGCATGTCTGATTATTTCTTTTTTCTACTCTCATGCTTTATTGAAAGTTTGGCTGGCCATAGAATTTGAAGATGAAAATCATTTTCATTAGAATTTTGAAGGCATTGCTCCTTATTATTGTGAAGAAGCTAGGATGAGAAGAATACTGTGTGTTCATCAAATTTATTTTATCCTCTTCTTTGGTATGCAGGACAACTTTATTCCTCAGCCTTATTTGCAGCGATGTCCCGGCTATAAGGCTTAGTTATGACCAACATAATGTGGGTACAAGTGATGTGCGTACTTTCAAGTGTACATAATTCTCCAGGCTTCTCTCCCCCTTCCGTGGAGGTCTTATAGGCCACATCGTGGAGATAGTGACACCACACAAGATGTGTTTTAATGATTGCAGAGGTCTTCCTGCTGCTTCTGCTGACTCTGAGTAAGTTTATCATTTTAAGTCATTGAGCTTTTGGGGTCATTTTTGGCTGACCCTGATTAGTAAGTAAGTCCTATGTCATTCTGATTCTACTAATAGTTGCTTTGTATGTGACTTGTTTTCCATGTGAAGAACACAGTACGGCTATGACTTTTGAACACATTCTTCTGGGTAGAATGAGCAGCGTAAGCTAGGGCTCGGCAGTTTACTAAAGCAGTGTTTGTTTAAAGAAGAGTGAAAAGTCTGTACAGAAAGTCATTCATTTATTCATTCATTACTTAATGAGCTTCTATTAGCCGTCAGATATAATACTAGGGGATGAAGATAACGTCTCCATATGGATTAGCAGTAGAAATAAAAATATAAAAAGAAATTTAAAAAATAATATTAAGTGCTATCAGAGCAATCTACTATAACATAGTGGTTAAGAGCCTGGGCTCTGGTCACAGACTGCCTACGTTCAAATTCTGGCTCCACCGCTTTTAGCTATATGATCTTGGGCAAGTTCTCTAACTTCAGTTTCTTTGTCTGTAAAATGGAGATAACATTATAATAATATTGTTGTGAGGATTAAAAGAGGCAGTGCAATGTCAAGTGCTTCATATGTATTCAGCACAAAGTAATATAAAAATATTAGCTGCTGTTACTATTATTGAGTATGTGTGGATATGGGCTGATGCTTGGCTGGGAAGGACTTTATAGAAGCTCTGTCAAGGTGTTTGGGGTGTACACTGTAGACAGCAGAGGTTACTCCAACACAGAGATGAAGGAGAAATCCATTTCAGTGCCTTGTCAGTCTGCTTGCCTTACGGAACTCATTTTCAAGGGAGCAGCAATTTTCCTAAACTCTTGTAAGCCCATTACATGGCTACCTTCGATAATCTGCCTGGGGCACATTGACAAGTTCTTATGTTTATTACACTGATGCTGGCTTCAGAGTTCATGGTTATTTACTATTTTTGATTCCCAAGGCCAATGTGAGTCAATGTGAGTCAAATTTCTTCCTTTCATAGCATTTTTTAGGCTACTTGTGATTTGATTCACTGCTTGGAGACATTTGAATGCGTAGTCATGGGATCATACGCTGTCAGGGCTGGAAGGAGTGTTGGAGAGACTCTCATCCAGCCCCCTTGCTTTCCAGATCATGAAATTGCAGCCCAGAGGTGGGCAGTGGTTGATTTTCTTGCAGTCAACAATGCTGCTGGTGGTAATTGTTAGTGTTTAGGGATGATAAGTAATCATGCCCCTCTCTTTGCTCTGAGCTTAGAACTAATTGAAAAATAAGATGTATGAATCTGACAGTAGGAGATAAAAATATCGACTTTTGTATTGAAGTTAAATTAGAGTACTGCTTGTTATGTACTCAAATGGCCTTTGCTCAGAATTGAAGCTACACATTTGACCAACACTGGTGGTTATCTGCCCTGCAGCCGTTCCCTGCTTTTGTTCCTTGCCAGCAGGGCTGGTCTCCAGCTATAGAGGCTGAAAATGCCTGGGACTCTCGTTTTCAGCCTTTCTCACAGTGACATGATCATGTGACCCAATTCTGGCCAATGTGATTAAAGAGGAACTCTGCAAGAACTTCTGTAAGACTTTCCCTCTCTTCAAAGAGAGATGCTTGGGACAAGTTACACTCTTTTCTTGATTTCCCCCCTGCCCCCACTTTTTTTGTTTTTAAACATGTTTGCTTTGGGACAGTAAGTTTGCAGCTGGGGAGACATGCCAGCATGCTGAGGATGGCGGAGCAGACAAAGGGGAAGCACTTGGGTCCTTGGTGACATTGTTGAGCAGCAACACCAACGCCAGATCTCCCTGTCCCTGGGCTTCCTGTTACTTACACTTAAGTAAGTTTATGCCACCTCAGTGGCTTGCACTTGTTCCTTGCAGCCAAAACATCCTAATTGATAAATCTACCTGAACTCTAAAAGCTCCAGGATGTTGAGTCACTATGATTATTTTCCAATCTCACCAATCAGAAAAGATACTCGGGTTGGGGGCAGGGAGTAGAGAGACAGGGGCCACAAGTATTCCGTTGAGACGTCTCCTTCTTGCGTGCCCTGGGAAAGTGAGATTGGGAGATCAGCAACCCTGCCCCCTACCAACCCCAAAAGGTTAGACTGGAATCTAAAAATGAAAGGGTTTTGTAATTGTTTTAATTGAGGAATTGAATCCATAATGTTATGTTTTGGACGGAGTTGAGCTGAGTGTGTGAGTGTGTGTGTGTGTGTGTGTGTGTGTGTGTGTTCTAATCATATTTCTAAAGCTCCATGCTTTTGGTCCCGTCGGCTGCAGGCCGCATCTACCTTCAAGGCAGTTCAGAAAACAGAGCATGAACAAGTGTTAGGCATGCCTGAAATACACGTCTTGTTTCCAGAGCCCTGGACATGAACAATGCAAAAAGGCTGAATCTAGTGACTGCATCTTTGAGGCACAGTAATTTCATTTATGAAGTTTCCTTCTTTATTTTTGCCCCTGAGGGGAGAGGATTATTAAAATCATGTCATTGCCCATCAGACTGTCAGAAAAGCCCAAAGTCCTTTTTCCAAAGAAAGCTACAGAATAGCCGAAGCGATCGAAGCAAATAGCTGGCTGTCAATCAAATCGAAATTCTATACTCTCCACGTTTCTTGGATGAGCTATTTCAAGCTGCAAAGCGGGAAAATTTTTGGTTGTTTGTCCCCCCACCCCCCGCCAAGTAATTGAAGTTAGTATCATAAAACTCAATCCAACAGAGCAAAGTGCCAAGGAGTACCAAGAAGCAGATGTGTACGTTGACCATTCACTTGGAGGAATCTGTTATAATTGGCAGGGGTGGCAGGGGTGGCAGTGGTCGCAGTGGTCACAGGGGTCAGGTTTCATGTCCTGTGATGGGAAAGCAGATAATGGGGAAGTAGGTGTCAACCCTGCTGCCTGGGTGAATTCACAGCCTTCGTGTGGGCCCCACCCTGTACCCACACAAACCTCTTCGCATTTCGCGGTGACGCCTGCGCTGTCACTGAGCTCTCACTTAGGCGTGGGAAGGCCAGTCTTTTTTGGATTGACCATTTGCTCTTCTGGAAATATTTGCCAAACTTTAATGGAGACTGACAAAATTTTGAGTCAGGAGAAAATAGGAATAGGTGATATTTAGTGTTCTCCTCAATCATGAAGTCATTTACTTGTTTATTGTCTACCATGTGTAGGTATTGGGGATGTAAAGGTGGGCAGGAGAGTCGCCGCATGGCTTCTTGGAGCCAAGGACCTAGAAGTGTCTGGAGACAAGCAAACTGCCAATGACGATGCCACGTGGAAGGAACTGCCACAAGGGAGGGACCTGGCATGGTGGGAGCACGTGGCAGGGGCACCCACCTGAGACTCGGAGAGGCAGGATCAGGGAGGACTTCCTGAAGGAGGTGGCAGCGAGGCCAGGTCCAAGAAGATGTGTTTGGGGTGAAGCAGAGGTGGGAGCCAGGGAGAGGGAAGGGCATGCCTGGAGGCCAGAAGGGAGAGGATGGTGAGAATGCGGAGGGCTGGGAGGAGAGAGAGGTATGGGGCTGAGAAGGGGGCTTGGCCGAGGGGTTTGTATTTTCTCCTGAGTGCCATGGGGAGCAGTGAAGAGTTTCAACTGGAATGTACAAGTCAGGATTAGGTTTACATTTTTACAAAAGACCTTTCCAGCTCCGGTGAACAAAGAGGAAGGAGTCAGAGGCATCAGTAGGAAGAGTCTTCTAGGGCTCTGAATTTGGAAAGCACAGGTGTCTGGGAGAGAAAGCTGACAGAATTGTGTGTGTGTGGGTGGGGGGGGTGGGATATGGGACATAGGATCTCAGGTGGTGTCATCTACAGAGATGGGACACACAGGTGAAGGGGGCGGGAAAGAGCCCGGAGAGGATGATAATGGACTTTGGGACATAATGAGATTGGGATGTTTCTGTGACATCCAAACAAGGAGATCAAGCAGCTAGTGAGGAATCAACGCATGGCATGAGGTGTTTAAATGCTGACGATCCAGGCTGTTTCAGCTTTCTGTGCTGGGCCCAGTTTGTTTTCTATGCATGGTTCGTTAACTCAGAATCATGATTTGAGGTTTTTACTTTACTCGGCTCTTAAGTCTCAAACTACATCTCTAATCTTCGGCCGGGGTCTTGCGAGGGTGACCCCTGATTCCGAGAGACAGTCAGGAGCCAGGAGCCATAGCTGCAGACAGAACTGGGTCTTACATGTCTTAAAAATGGTGAGGTTTAATACACTCACGGCTGTCAGGGCTACGAGATCTTTATTGCGTTTTCCTTCCCCTCAGCCTTTGCCTGTGCAGCCTGGCTTGGTGATTTTTTTTCCCCACTTTTATTCTTTATTATTAAATTCCTTCTTCTCTTTGATTACATTGGTTTCCCTTCTCTGGACGTGATTACCGTTTCTGGCTTCATCATTCACTGAATGTCAGGGTCATCTCTACTTAGAAGAAATTTTCCTGGGTAATTCATTTTGATGCGGGCTCTTCAGCAGTGTTCAGATAAGAAGCAGTGATTAATTCAGGCAAACAGGTACATTTCCAAAGATTGAGGCTCTCAAAATCAAGTAATTAGGCTCAGCAGATCAGAAATTGTGGTCCTGGATAAATAAGCATTTTGATAAGTTCTGGGAAAAAATTCTCTTTTATGGACTCCTTGCTGCTTTAAGCTTTGAAATTTCACATGCATCAACTGCGTGGGCTCAGCTGGTGAAGGCTCAGCTATTTCTATATGGTTGATCTAATGATCCCCTCACGTAGGCCAAGGTTTCTCACTGGAACAGTCTAACAAAGTGGCTAAAGCAGGCTGATACAGTAAAAATCAGTTAGAGTGGAATTCAAATCCTAGCTCCATCACTGATGAGCTGGAAGGCCATGGTTAATTCATTTAACTTCTTTGGGTCTCAGTTTCCTCATCATAAAGTATAGGTATAATAATAACACTTCACAGAGTTGTTGCTGGAATTAATAGATATGCCACATAAAAAGGTTCTAGAAGGAGTTTAAATAGTTACTCTTTGCCTCTGAGGAGCAGTGGCACTGTCCAGTATGGTAGCCATTCCATGTAGCTTTTGAACACTTGAAATGTGGCTATTTTGAATGAAATGTGCTACCAATTATATGTGTTATCAATGAAGATCAGACTTTAAAGACTTAGTATAAAAGAAAGATGTTGGCCAGGCACAGTGCCTCATGCCTTTAATCCCAGCACTTTGGGAGGCCAAGGTGGGAGGATCACTTGAGGCCAAGAGTTGGAGACCAGCCTTAGCAGTATATCGAGACCCCATCTCTACAAAAAATTAAAAAATTAGCTGGGTGTGGTGGTGAGCACCTGTAGTCCCAGCTACTTGGGAGGCTAAGATGGGAGGATTGCTTGAGCCCAGGAGTTTGAGGCTGCAGTGAGCTATGATGATGCCACTGCAGTCTAGCCCAGGTGAGAGAGTGAGCCCTTGTCTCACAAACAAACAAACAAACAAACAAAACAAAAGTTAGATAATGTTGGGTTAAATAAAATCTATTTTATTTCTAGCACATATCGCGCTGGGATTAATTATTTAAATTAATTTCACCTGTTTCTTTTTACGTTTTAAACGTGACTACTAGAAAATTTAACATTACATATGTGGCTTGAATTCTGTCTCTATTGGACACCACTGCTTTAGACATAGAACTTGTCAGGAAGGGCTTCCAGCATCACAGGTTGTAGGCAGAGTGCTCACCTGGATCAGCGCAGCAACCTCTTCGGCTGGTCTCTTCTCCAGTCTCTCCTCACTATGTCCACAGGGGCTTTCAGAGTATTTGACCTGCACCCCACCTGCTGCTACCACCCTCGTCTCTGTTTCTCTTCCTGAACGCACTCCAAGCTCTACCAGGATGAACTAAGAACTCACCACACCCTTTTTCATGTTTTTAGTTATTCATTTAACAAACAGTTTTTGGTAATGAACTGTGAACCAGGCAGTGTTCTAAGCATTGGGAAAGGAGCAGTAAACGAGACAGACAAAGACCTTGCTCTCTCTGTGGTTTCCTCTGCCTGAAATGAATTCTCTCTCTTGATCTCTCCTTCCACTAACCAATAAAAATTGCCTCTCTAGGAAGTCTCTCCTGACAACACCCCTCCACATCCCATAGTCTAAGCTCCCATAACTTCCTATTTTCATTTTTATCATAGCACTTATCATGCTTAATGTTATGTTGATTTTTAAAAATCAAACCTTTTATTTTGAGAAAATTGTGGATTCATGTGCAGTTATAAGGATACAGAGAGATCCCTGGACCCTTTCCCCAGTTTCCTTCAACGATAACATCTTGCAAAACTATAATACAATGTGACAACCAAGGTATTGACACTGACACACTGATCTTGTTCAGATTTCCCATTTTACGTGTATTTACGTGTGTTCTACACAATTTTATTACATGTTTCCTTCTTGTATCCACCACCACAGTCAAGAAATAGAACATTTCTATCATCACAAAAACCCTTCATGTTTTCCTTTTTATAACCAGATGACTTCCCTCCTACCTCGGACCCTCCTTAACTCCTGGCAAGTGCTGGTCTGTTCTCCACTTCTATAACTTTGTCATTTTGAGAATGTTATATAAATGGAATCATGTAGTTTGTCACCTTTCAGGATTGGCTTTTTTCACTCAGCATAATTCTCTGGAGATTCATCTACTTTGTGCGTTCATTCCCTTTTATTGCTGAGTAACATTGCATGTTACGGGTGTACCACAGTTTGTTTAACCATTTACCTGTTGAAGGATGCTTGAGTTGTTTCCAGTTTTGGCCTACTATGAATAAGCCTTCTTTGAACATGTATAGATTTTTATGTGACCATAAATTTTCATTTCTCTGGAATAAATGACCAAGAATGCAATTTCTAGGTTGCATATATGTCAGTTTATTTATCATCCTCACTACACAATGGACACTTTGAGGTCAGATTCTTAGCTCTATTTGTATTTGTGCTTGGTATGTGTCCAACATATGGTAACACTCAATGAAACGCTCAATAAAGTATGGAAGCCCAGAAAGAAGGAAGGAGGAAGGGTGAAAGAAAAGGAAAGAAAGGAGGAAAGAAATCTTCTATTACTGTCATATGTTAGCTATTCCCACCCCTATACCTCCGAACATCATTATCTTTTAATTTTTTTAATGAACCCAGGGACCCCAGTGTGAGACAGTACCTGGCACAGAGTAGTTGCTTAATAAATATCTGTTGCATGATGTGGTGGAGTCTCTGGAGAGTGGAACAGCTCTCCCCCTCCATCCTCCCATCACCCTGCCCCATGGCAGAGCACAGGCCTGGGCACACGTGTGCATGCTCTGGGGTCCTAGGAATCTTTTCCGGAACAAAGTCAATAGCTAACCAATGAGGGGCTGTGGCTTCGAAGCTCAGCTAACAAGCACCTTGGCCTTGCCTGTGTGACTGCCCGGGGAATTACAAATGAAGGGTTTGGGGACCCAGCAGCTTTGTGGATTCATTCCAGTGAGAATACAAGATGCACTCGAAATAAAGAATGCTTCTTTGTGACTCATTAGACTCTGCTCTGTTCCTCTCTATTAGGCATGTGTCTGCCGTGCCCTGCAAAGCTATGACATTCAAAAGTGGAGGAGTCAGGGAGAAATAAAAACATTTCCCTTCAGCGCCTAAACCATGTGCCCCTTAATTTGAAATAAATCTGTGACAACTGACAGATACTTCTTTCAGACAGTTGTGGAGAAAGGCTTGACTTGTCCTAGTAAATCAGACACACAGGCTTCATTATTTTTAGTCTCGTTAAAAAAAATGTTACCATAGCAACTGCACCATCATCTAGGGCAAATGTTATCTCTTTAAGTCAATAACACGAGGAGCTGACCCACAAATACCCAGAGCTTTGAGAGGAAGAAATGACTTTTCAACAAAATTAATTTCTTCTAAGTCTTCACCATTTATCTTCATTTGTAAGCCCAGAATTCCCCCCGCCCCATAAATAAGAGATATTAAAAGCAACATACAACTTTGTAAGATCCAAGGCTGATCTTTCTTGTGTCATTAATTCTATTAGTTCCTCCAAACTCGTAGCTTCATTTGTGGCTTTTTTATTCCCCTATGGGAGGCATAATGCTAATTAATATGACCCTTGGGCAGAGCATGGTGTGTTTTGAGAGCACAGTGGGGAAAAACATATTGGAGCATGCACATCTTTTGTGAAATCTTAAGAGCTCGTTTTAAGTGATGCAGCAAATGACTTAGTTCCTGTGGGCCCACGTTTAGTACCTGTGCACCCGCGTGGGTGTTCTCTAAGCATTGTTTGGCTTAGTTAGTTTGACTCCATTTTCGGTCAGATTTGAAATTATTTGAGAGTACTTATGAAGATTTATTAATATAGTGAATTTTACAACTATGTTAAAGTTTGTACCCCCAAAATATGTGATTTAGACCTTAAAAATTAAGGCTAACACTTCAGAGTTTTTCTCCTACTGAAAAATATGTTGTTAATTGTCATGTCAGATCAAGGCACAGGGTGGTGCCCACCCATGTATCTGGTCGCAGAATGCTGCTAAGATCTCATTGTCCCCAAAGACTTTGCCTCCTCTCTTCTCATGCTCACTTTTTTTTTTTTCACATTTCATAACTCTGAAATCAGGATATGCCTCATCGTGGCTGGCGTGACATAACTTTTTATTGGTAGCTTTTTATTTATTAGTGATACATACAATAATGATGCAATTTGGGGGGATGGAAAGAGAAACAATATTTCTTGCCTGCCTATGACCTACCAAGCACTGTGATGTGCAATTTATAGACATTATTTTGTAGAATCCTCATGCTACCCATATTCAGGCAACATTTTCAATTTCATGGGAATCTGAGACGCAGGGAGTTGTGAGACTTGTCCAGGATCACGAGTTGGCAAGTGTCAGCGTCGAGGTTTGAATGCAAACGTGGCTGACTTTATTGTAGTGTGACCCTCTGGATTCTCCATGTGACTTGTTCTCAGCTTGTTCTCTTCATGAAATAGTTTGCAAACCCTTAACTCTGGAACTGGAAAGGACCTTAGGAGTCATAGGGTCCAACCTCCTATGCTACAGATGAGGAAAGTGAGGCTGAGAGAAGTGACTTGCTCCAGGGAGTCACAAAGGAAGTTGTGTCGCTGAGAATGCACATGGCTGAGCAAGGGAAGAGTGTGCTCCAGGCTCTGCTGACGTGACTGTCTCCCGCACACACACAGTGTGCACACTAGGCCCTCCCCACCTGGGGCTCCCTCCCCAACAGGACTGTGTTGCTCAGTCTCCCCTTCAAGGTGCTGGCACTTGACTCATTCCTCTGGTGTCATGCTCCCCCCAGAATTCAAGAGGATTGGTCATGTATGTCCCGTCTCCCTTCTCCTTGCCCCTAGAAAACCTGTATCTTGTGCTTCATCCTCTTAGGTGACAATGAATCCATGTGAAGATGACAGAACAAAATGAGAGAAGATTCTGCAGGGCCTGTGCTTGGGGACATTGCTCACATCTTCACTTGCTACCTCAAGACAGTGACTTTGATGGTGGGAACGTCAATGAAGATTGAAGGGAAGGTGTCAGACACATAGACTGTGATGTTGATGTATTCTGCAGGTATCAGGGCTCTAATTAGCCTTTGGAATCATGCTGCAACCTCTCACTCTGCCTAGAGAGAGGCAAGTGACATGGCATAGTGCAGGGACTGCAAAAAGTGTCATCCGTAGACCATTCCCCTTTCCTACACCCATGCTGAAGCTCATGGGCCACTGCCCTTTGCACTTGGACTGGCTTCATTGCCTTCTTAACACAGCTCCAGGGAGGCACTTCCAATTGACTGTAGTTGGTTACAGGGATGAAATAGACCCATTTGCAATTCCCAGTGTTGTTGAAGGCTTTGGAAGTAGGCAGGTGACAAAATGATAGCGCCTTCATTTCTCCCAGTGTAAAAAGGAGAAAATGATAATTGATTTACACAATTGTTGTAAGTCTTAGAGATAACACATATAAGAACCCAGCAGATTCCTTGGTGCCTGGTACGTAGTAGTTGCTTAGTGACTATAAATGACATTATTATAAAGTTAACGCTGATGGGATGGAAGGCATGATGCCACAGCTCTGCATTATGAGGAAGTTGGAGATTGTGAAAGAAAGGTGCTCTTGGTCTTTTGTTGTCTGTCTTTATTTTGTGATACTGCAGATGCAAGTATGTATGTTTCAGCTCTAAAAAGGGTTGAGCAGGCCTCTTCCGAAAAGCAGCTCAGGGGGGCAGCTCACTGCCGATTGGCTAGCTCTCAGCCCAGCAAGTTAGGAAGATCACACCAGGTAAGCAGTCTGTCCCCAGAGAACCCCGGTTCCGGTTATGCTACTCACAGGCTGAAGGGCTGAAGAAAAGTCTTTTATTCCAGGCCTAGTTCAATTTTCTATTAAACGCATATAATAATCCAATTCTAGAGCTGGGGCGGTAGATGGATGAATTCACTGAGTGTTGCTTTATGTTTTGAAAAATCAGACCTTTAATGAGTAGTACATTTATTTAAAGAACACCTTTCTTTGTAGAAAATGGAAATACTTTATTTTTTTTTAGTTTCACTACTTATTTAACATGCATGTTAAATATCTCTGGCTATGTCATTATTTGCTATGATATGTAAACTCCTAAGGGCAAAGATGATGCCTGCTTCATTTACTATTTAGAGCACACAGAAAAATGCCATGAACAAGTACGTTTTTAATCTATTTGTATGCTGTTATTACAGATTGGAATATAAACTGTGTCCCATACTCATAGAAATATTATTTTGTTCTTATTTTAACGTTTTAAGACTAAAAATATAACGAATCATCTCCATTACAGCAGCATTGAATGTCCTTACGTTCAGTAAAAATGCATACCAAATGGTTTAAAAATATTAATATTAATTGAATTTCTATTATAAAAGACTGCTCAATGTAGAAAATGTAAAAAATATTGAAAGCTACATAAAAGAAATGAAAAGTTGTTTTTAATTCCCATGCTGGAGGATAATCACTTTGAACATCTTGGTATTTTTTTCCTAAATGATTCATTTTAAGGTGTTATTAATTTATCTAATACTTAACTAATTTTAAGACTTTTGACATGTTTCTTCCCACTGTGATTTCCATGCTTTCACTTAGTGATGCTGTGTTCTTTCCAGTAAGAATTATTGTTTTATTATTTTTCAATGTATTGAGACACTGTGAATTAAAGGAAAGAGTTTGCCGTGAGCTGCTGGTGACTTACTCTTGTTTCAAAGGAAACTTGTGGTTACCATGAAGGAAAATCTAATCCATCTTGCCCCAGTGCATTTGTTCTCCTTAGAACCAGGTGAACTACCTCTGACTATTTCCCTAGGATTATGTCTCCCACCAAGGTAACTTTCTGTTTCAGTAGGTGACGTTAAGCAACAAAACAACACCCTTTAAGTTAATCAGTTTTGGAAAATAGAGACTGGCTTTATATTCCACGGCTTTGATGTGTCGAGTAGTTCCTGTAAGGATTTGCCTCTCTTTTGTTTTGATTGACAAGACCTTTCCTATATATTTGAGCAGTCAAGCAGCCCAGTAACAGAAGGTAGAGACATTTACTCAGAGCAAACCTCTACCACTCCTTGTGAGTTACTGAAATCTTGGGTGCAAGTTTCAGCTCTAAAAGAAGGTCCACCAAGAATAGGTAAGTGCTGCTCCATATTCATAACTTCACTCCAGCTGAGGGAAGCCCAGACAGCCTCGCAGTGACAGGTCAGAAGTAGAAACTGTGAGATCAGATTTGGAAATAAGTAACTTGGCAGCTCATCTTAAGCCATAGTGAATTTGATGGCGGTGGGGCCATAAGGGCAATGTCCCCCTTACTTCATTACCCAGTGCATCTTTCCACTGGGCCAAGCATGAAGGGGAGATTCTGGATCCCGAAAGAGCACAGGGATTGACCAAGTCCAAGAGAGAATGGACTTGACGGTAAATTGGGATTATGTTTTAAATACCCCCTACGCTTCCCATCATTTGGATTTAAATGAATCACAACGAGGTGCTTATTACAGCAGAAGCGTAGATCAGAGGCAGTTTGTAGGGAGTAGGACACATTTTTATAAATGGCCATCGAGTCAGGTGCCAGGTTTCATAACATCTTCTGCTTATCTGTTTTGTGGCAGGTCAGTTAGTAACAATACATATAGGGAATACTATTATTAATATTATCTACCCACTCATTCATTCCCCATCCATGACACTGAAAATATAATTTTGAGTAAAATATATAACATGGCACCCAAATACCCTGGACTTGAACAAAAATAATTTATGTGTATTCACGTATTATGTTAGAATATGTATTACTTTTGGCGTTGCTCACAGTTTGTGTCCATTTTGAAGAGAGCACAGGGACAAACTTCTTTAACACACGAGTCACCTGCAGCAGTTGGGCACCACACGGAAAAGCCTGAGAAAGCAGTTGGAGGGCTGGGTGTCTAGAGAGGCCCACGGAATCCACACTGGCACGAGTTACAGGAGACATTGGGCACCTGTGATGGAGTCTGTGGGCATTTGCAATTTCTTGGTTCATTTTCCCTGGGACATTCAGGGCCAGGTCCCTTTTAACAGCGGCCACTGAGGGCCACTGGACCTGTTAAACTCTCTTTCCTTCCCCTCTGTGGAGGAGCGGCATGAAGCTGGCGCACCTCTTCCTCGGCCCGGTGGCCCTCCTGCTCCTGGCTGGCAGCGCCTGCGGCCTCAGCACCTCCCGCGGGAACCTGCGCACCTTCGTGGGCTGTGCCGTGAGGGAGTTTACTTTCCTGGCCAAGAAGCCAGGCTGCAGGGGCCTTCGGATCACCACGGACGCTTGCTGGGGTCGCTGTGAGACCTGGGAGGTGAGTCGCTAAGACAGGTGCAGATGGCAGTGCCTTCCAGGCCAGGCGCTTGAGCCCGATTCTTAGGAGTCCGCATTGTTCATGATATGAGGTACAACTAGGGCACCTGCCCTTTCCTGGGAATTTAACAAACAAAATAAAACCATGATTGGCATCTTTCAACAATGATCTTGAAAACACGATGTTGCCCCTTGAACAAAGCACCGATAAGATTCATAATTTGATGTCCATGGTGCCCATGTGCCTGGGAATCACCTCTGGGAGGCCAAGAGGTGCTGCTACTGTCCTACCCGTTACAGATGACGTGGAGGGAGGCAAGGGACAGTGACACAGAGTCGTGTAGAGACTAGTGGAAAGCTGGGAGTAAATTCTTGCCTGGGACCAAAATTCCTCCCTGGATCCCCTCAACTGTGATAACTCAGCCAGTTACCCAGGAAGATGCCCCAAGCTGAGGATGAGTGAGGGGTGGTCCCAGGCCCTTCTTCAGTGCCTCTCCCATAGCTCTGTCCCCTCAAGTCCCCAGGGCCCTTGGGGACTCTCACTGACAGATCCATTAAATCCCTTTATATTCAATTATATCTGGCCTTTTTAGAGGCATTTAATTTAAAATGGGGATACAAATCCCAAACAAAGTTACAATCCTATTGGGCTGTGATGAGGGTTTGAGGGTGAGGAAGAGGGCCACCCAGCACCCCGTTGAGTCACCACACGGTGGCTTTTGACTATTCTCCCTGAGGCCCTCCTTGGTCACCGAGGAAGTGCCAGCTCTGATCTTGTCACTCCTGGCTCAGCAACCTCTGACGACACCCCCTACTGCAGATTCAATAACTGACTTTCCAGGTCCCAGCGTCAGGGCACCTGCCTGCTTTCCCAGCGGCGACATATTTCCTTAGCTGTGGCCTTGGTAACTGCCTTTTAAAGCTATTATTATTAAACAGCCTCATGAAATCTCATTTTGGTCCTTTTCTCATATCCCTTGTCATTTCCACCTGCATTAGCATAATTGTTCCTTGATGCCCATCTTGGCGCCAGCTCCTTCCTTGAGCCTCTTCTGACTCATAGGCCCTTGACTATGCTCTGCCTGTTCTCTTACTTCTTTGCCCCCCACACACATGATTTTAAGTTTTTGAGGGCAGAAGTTCAGTCTTGTGACTTTCACAGCTTTTGTCAAAGTGTCATGTACGATCAAGGCAGTCAACACATATTTTTTGGATTAAATGGGAGTGACTTCTCCCTGGAGCCATATATCCTCTTCCCTAATGGAAGACAAGTGAGAAGCACCTGGGCACCATGAGCAAACACTGCCGCAGCAAAAATGTCCTTCTCTTCAGGGACTTAGAGCAACCTGCTCTTGCTTAGATAAGATTATGGCCCTATGAATGGAATTAGGTTATGGCTGTGGAAATGTCCAAATTAAATGAAACTACTTCGCTAAATTAGTTTTATTTTTGCATCGTTCAGGGGCTTGAGACCTACTAGTCAAATGAAAATTCAGTTTTGGTAAGTAGACCTTGTCCGTCAGCTGACAGCAAGCTTACTCAAAAAATTTGGGCACATTTTCCTATTTAGGGCTTGGCCCGGCAGTTATCTGGGCTATTTGGAGCTCTTTCTCTGCCAAATTCTCAGACTTCTGTTTCCTCTCAATTCAGCTCATCTTCTCTTTTAAAAATTGATGAATGTCTTTAATTGGATCATGGTCACCATGGGAGGTCAGGGACTGTGCTCGCACTGGAGAACTGGAAGCATCAAGACCATTAAAGAACAAAATTCTGCCTAATTTTAGCCAGCTTTTATTTATATCTTTACTGTGTTATGAAAAGGGAGGTTATGCATAGAAAATAAATAAAAGAGTAAGGTTTTACCAGCAATCTGAAAGTTTCTGAGATATAAAGCACTTTTTTTTTTTTTTTGTAATTTAACTGGGGAACATGTCTGAAAATAAGGATGTTCATGATGACAAAGTGGCTGGATTTACTTTGGAAGGTGGAATTGTTGCTGAAAATAGCTATTTCTCATGACCTGGGTTCAGAGTGGCCAGATTTAGCAGACAAACAAACAGAACAAAACAACCAACCCCCTCCCCACTCAAGATTCCCTAAAAAAAAATCCAAATGAAATGAAACAAGAAAATCTTACCCAGAGAAATTCAAATTGCAGATGAACAACAAATAATTTTTTTTAGTGTGTGTCCCAAATATTGCATAGGACATCTTTATACTAAAAATGATTTATCTGAAATTGAAATTTTATTGGGTGTCTGGTCTGCCTAGGTTCCCAGAGTACCTGAGGGTCACAGGACAGGAAGCAAACTGGGGAAGGTAGGAGGAAACAGTTGAGGATAAATTCAGCTCTTCTGCATGGTCCTTGTCAAAGGCACAGCTGCTATTTTCATGACATTACCCAGGAACTTCATCTTGGGCTTGCATATGTACATATATTTATTATATATAATTATTACATACAGATTTATTTCTTTTTCCCAGAACAAGTGAAGGCAGTTCCTTTGAAAGCTCATTGTTACTGTTTTCACTATTACTTCCTTATAATAATTGCTCTAATATGAACAATGTCTTACATTTATTGAACTCTTACTTTGTGCTAGGCATTGTGCCTTGTATATATCATCTTACCTTATCTCCCAAGCAATGCTATGAGGTAGATAAATTGTTTTACAGATGAGGAAACTGAGGCTCTGAGAAGTTAAGTGGATTTTCCAAGGACTCCAGCAAGTGGCAGGACAGGGACTCAAGCTCAATAGTTCTGACGCAGGGTTCGAGACTTTTAACGACTACCTTGTGCTGATTTTTTTCTGATCTATGTGCTCTGTTTATCAAAATTGTCTCTGAATTCAAGATTCATAGAAGGTGATTATCAGAACAGGGCATGGGCCATTCAGAAACCTGCCTTGGTATGTTTTCTTTCATCGATTCAACAACTAATAGTTATTGAGAACCTCTTGGGTACCATTCTAAGTACTGGAGGCACAGCAGTGAGCACACAGGCAAAATCCCTGTCCTAAAGGAGCATACTTTCTAGAGTTGGAGAAATATCACACAAATGAATAAAAGATAAAATATGTCACGTGGTACTGACAAGCACTTTGGAGAAAAATAAAACAGGAAAAGTGATAGGACGTTTCCAGTTGTGGAGATGGGATGTTGCAGTTTTACATGGGATAGTGAGGAAATGCTTCCCTCAGAGTGACGTCTGAACCAAAACCCAAGGTTGGTGAAGGAGTGAATCGTATGGGAGAAGAATGTTCCAGGCAGAAGGAACAGCAAGTGCAAAGCCCCTGAGCTGGAGCTGTTCCTAGTGGGTTTGAGGAACAATAAGGAGACCACCGTGGCTGCAGCCTAGTGAGGAAGTCAGAAAGGTGGGGATCATTGTAGACATACCAGAAGGGAAAGGTGAAGGAAGTGAAGTGGGGTCTTGCGGGTGAGCTTAGGGCTTTGAGTTTTGCTCTGAGTGAGATGGGACATCACTGGGGCTTTGAGCAGAGAGGTAGCATGATCTGACGTTATGTTTTAAAAGGATCACTCGGGCCGCTGTGTTGCAAATAGAGTCTAGGGAGTAACAGTGGAAGAGGGGAGACTAGATAGAAGGCATTTGCAATGATCAAGATTATTCACTTGCTAACTATTTATCGAGCACTTGCTGTATGCCATGGACTCTTCTGGGAGCTCAGGATATGGTAGTGAACAAAATCAGCTTCCTGCTTGCAGGAGTTTGCTTTCTACTAGGAGGAGACAGAGCAACAAATACACAAATGAACAACAAGTTAATTTCTGCTAGTGATAAATGATACCAAGAAAATGAAGCAGGATGGTATGTTCTAACGAATTCCATTTTCTACCTGTGGGGACAGAAGCCCATTCTGGAACCCCCCTACATTGAAGCCCATCATCGAGTCTGTACCTACAACGAGACCAAACAGGTGACCGTCAAGCTGCCCAACTGTGCCCCGGGAGTCGACCCCTTCTACACCTATCCTGTGGCTGTCCGCTGTGACTGCGGAGCCTGCTCCACTGCCACCACGGAGTGTGAGACCATCTGAGGCTGGCGTGGTCTGCAGAACGCAGCTGGCGGCCTTGAGCCTCACAGACCCACCTGTGCAGGCAGCGCAAGCAGCTCTACCCACTGGATGCAAGACTGTTTAATCTTGACCATACCTGTGGAGGAGGTTACCTGTCTCCACTTAGGTCCAGCTCAGGCACGAGGCCCAGAGGCAGCATACTTACATTAAAAATGCAAAACAATATTTGTGCCTTCTCCAAAATAATTTCTCTGGTTCATACACGTGCAAATTAATTTTTCTTTGCCTTGAGTCCTGGAACATAATTTATGTATCACAATCCTCCACTAATTTGGACTTGTAATATGCCAATGATTTAAATGAATTGGATGTAATTAGGAAACAGGGCTGGAAAGTCTTCAAATTCTCACATTTTGGTTAACCGTTGATCTCCAACTGGGCTTATGATTAAAGGGCTAGAAATGAACAAAACCAATGTACTAGTTTTCCTTACCCCAAAGGAAATCCAACTGCAAGCTTCCTTAGAGAAAATGTTCCCTTCCCCTTTTAACTGAGCAATTATCTGCACAAGAAAGAGACACTGCTCAGATTTATAAAGAGAGTAGCTCAA
The DNA here is from genome assembly GCF_020740605.2 of Lemur catta. NCBI lineage: Eukaryota > Metazoa > Chordata > Mammalia > Primates > Lemuridae > Lemur > Lemur catta. The sequence goes on from NC_059128.1 coordinate 34,562,351, forward strand.
ATTAAAAGATGTTTGGATTTGGATAATTCTTTTTCCAAGCAAAATTCCCTGAACTCCCTTAAGATCCTTATTAAAGAGGCTACCTGGTGATTAAAAAACCTCAGAAATAAAATATGTAACTAGAAGCTATCATTTAGCCTTAAAAGCTGATGAAATTAAACTCCTGTTTTTAGAGCCCTCCCAATGCTATGGCAAAATGGTCGCTCACAAGTATTCTTCCCCATTCAGCATATTTTAAATTCATATTATAATCTATTAAACCCAGAAATTGTACAAGTATTTAGGGGTAAAACTGCACTGCTGGCTCAGAGAAAAAGTCTGTGATTATGTCGCTCTTGCCCTCTCTAAGATCTTACAGCAGCTCATTCTGTGACTTTTTTTAAAACTCTAATGTTATGCAAATGTCTTTAATTCTGGCATTTTTGGGGTTGAATTTAACCTCGTTCCTTTTTCATAATATGCCAGTAACATCTATATTAATGCCAATAAAGCATGTCCTCTGTCTTTTGAATTCATGAAAACTTTTTAAAAAAGTCTTTTTAGTCTTTAATACACTTGGAAGAACAGTAAGAAGCACACATAAAATAAACTACAAGGTTATTTTCACTTAAGCATTAATTTGGGGTGCCATGTTTAGTAAGGGACACAGACAGGTGACTCTGGGTGGCCTGTGTCCCGACGGTGGCACAGTCTGCACATACAGACCCCTGGCACAGCACAGCTGGGAGGAACGAGGAATCAGTGAGTCCTCATAAAAACAGTAAAGCAAATGCTGGGCTTGATGGTCACGCACTGGGATGCTGGTGAACATCTCGGGACAAGGGGCCTGGGCAGAATCTACCTTGACCCTGAGCAGATCTGTGGGTAGGAAAGGAAGTATCTCTAACATAACAAGGAATTCAGTGCGGGGTGGTGGGGGATGATTAGGGGTGATACTGGGTAGCATCGCTGAAGTGTTTTCAGCTCATCTCTAAGAAGCTCCCTTGGGATTTTCTGAGGCACTAAGGGCTTGCTGGAATTTAAGAAAAGATGATCATGGCATCAGTAAGGGTCCTGGGCAGGACACAGATGATACACTGTAGTGCGACGTTGAGGAGAGTTTAATGAAGAGACTATTTATTGATATAAACATGTGGGCAGAATTAAGAAAACCACAAAGGGGAGGTGAAACACTTCTGGCTTAGAAGCCATGGGCAACCCTAGGCTGAAGGAACAAGAAGAGGGGGTGTTACCAGACCCCAAAGAGAACTGTAGGAGTGGGACCCTGACAGGAGCCGCAGCCCTTGGTAGGAGGAGGCAGCCATCACCAAACTGAGGCCTGGATGGAGGAGGGGAGCAAACATCCCATTGTCCTTCTCGCTCTCTTCCCCCACCCCTCTGTTAACTCAGATGGGAGTCAAAGGGGAAGGCAGGGAGTGAGGAAACCCATTGATTCAGTCTGTAAATGCTGGCCTCTCACGCAGCAGGTTGAAGGAAGGTAGGGAGTGGATCTTAGGGGATAAATGGATAAAATCCAGCTTAGCTACCTTTTGGGAGGCTCAGCTATAATGCAGTAGGTTGTGAGGGCAATAAGACATGCTGTAGCATCACAATTACGGTCACGCGTTGCTTAACTACAAGGACACCTTCTGAGAAACACATCATTAGGCAATGTTGTACTTACACAAACCCAGAAGGTACAGCTTACTGCACACCTAGGCTATATTGTATAGCCCATTGCTCCTACGCTACAAACCTGTGCAGCATGTTACTGTACTGAATACTGTAGGCAATTGTAACACAGCGGTACATATTTATCTAAACATAAAAAAGATTCCATTGTAATCTTAATCTTATGGAACCACATCGTATATGCTGTCCATCATTGATTGAAATGCCATTATGTGGTGCATACCTGTACTAAGACTCCCCTGTGGGGAATTGGTATGGACTACACATGGAAAGGCATACACTGGCTAATACAATATCTATACCGTTTAGGAGATATGAGGACATTGGTAATTACAAGGACTGTGGGATTAGTTGGTGGTTAAGTGCAATCAAAGCCCTCGAGGCATGGTACGAAAGCTGCATTTGAAGAGACTCTTCTGATGCATCTAGGGGCTGAAAATCAGGCCTAATACTAGTTGGGAGAGCAACTGAATTATTCAAAAGGCTGAATCTACCACCCTGGCAAGTCTCCCACACATAAGTTAAGGTCCTAAGAGGGCAAAAGTGGGACACAGAGACCTGGAATGGAAACAATTAGGTGGGTGCACTTGTGGTTTCCCTGCAGAAGGGACCTTCCTACTCCTCCTTGCAAGAAAAGCAGACTTCTTTGCTTGGGGACTATGCCGAGGAGGGAACTTTATATGATGATACTTGCCCTCCTCAAATAATGCCCACAACCCTTTATGATTCTAGGTGGATAATTAAGGTCAAGTCTCAGGATGATCTGGCTGGGGAAAGACTTGCCTGTGAGAGGAATGAAATTCTCCACTCAAGAGGCTTCAGGACTTGACAGTGTAAACCAGAAGAATTGGTAGAATGTGTTTGGCAATGGATCTTGAGGGTTTCAGACTTGGATGCAAGGAGGAGGGCAGAATATAAGACCAGGGAAGAAGAGTTTATCCACATGGGGGCATTCTCAACATTTAACATCATCATAAAGGCATCTGGATCTGATCCCAATGTGCTGTTGGGATGGCTCCTTCAAGCTTGGGGAAAGCGGTCGCTTGTATTAATGAAGAAAAAAATGCCAGAACTGTCCTGGCAGAGTACTGAGAAACAAAAGGCTCAGAGAGGTGGGCCTGCCAGAATGGATTTATTACAGAAGACCAGAGAACTCACCAGCTGGCTATGTTTAACGGACACTCCCTTCACTAAAGCAAAAAGGAATGCACTAGTGACGGGCACCTGCATCACCAAAAGGCTGGATGGTGGCTATCTTTTGTAGGCTGAGGTTGATGCCAGGGGAAGCTGCCATGGAACTGGGCTCATGGTGTCAGCAGAGGTGGTAGGGTCTGTCTGGGATAGCAGCGACCGGGTGGTGATATGCAGCCGTAAGAGGCAAGGTGCACATAATTGCTGTTAACAGGCAGCAAAGCTGCAATGGCAACCAGAGGGCTCTGACGTGCAGGATCTGTGGTGCTGGCTAATAGTCCATGATATTCAAAAAATTTCTCCGATAGATATATATTATAGTCAGAAAAGTTATTAATGGAAAAGAAGCCATTTCTCAGCATTTATACCAGCACTAAGCTTGAATCTTTTTCAAATCTCCCTCTTCCTTTTTCCTCCCTCCCTTCCACAAATATTAACTAATTTTTTGCAAGGCACTGTGTTTGGGAAATAAAGACATAAATATTATTACCATTTATGGATCTCTTACTATAAGCAGGACGCTTTATATTAATTTTTCTCAATTCTTGTGTCAACCATGCTAGTATGCATTGTCATTGTCATTTTACAGATGATGAAACCGAAGCTCTGACAGGTCAAGTAACTGGTTTCTCTGAACCAGAACCAAACCTTTTCCACCAGAGTATGATGACTTTTTGGAATGCTTCTTCTAAGTCATTCCCGCTTGGAAAAGTCTTTGAGTTTATTGTCAGACCGTCTCTCACCATTGATTAGCATTTTCAGTCTCTCTGCGAAGTGGCTCAATGCAAGGTCAGGTTGTTTTATGGAGATTAGAATTTTTCTCTGGTTTCACATATAACCTCTAGGAAGATAATGTTTTGCTGCAACTCAAATCAAAGCTTACAACAGAAGAGACTGAGAGGGAAAAGAAGCAGACCCTCAAAGGGAAATTCGGAGAGACTGCTGTGGAGATGAAGGCCGTATGCTCTAAAGCTGTTTCCTAGGCAATGGAAAAGTGGTCCAGGGGAACTGACACTGGTGCACAAACTCTCAGCAAGTCCTTACTCTTGGAGATATGTCTATTTTGTAGTTAATGAAAGGAAAGAAGCAGAGGAATTTCCTGGAATTTTGTTTTTCCATGGGAACATTTTTGAATGAAGAATATAACTTCTTAAATGGCATCTTCCACTTCTGGATTTATTAGATCTATTGACCGAAACACAGTCATTCGTGCTTCTCTTCTTCCATTGGTTAGGAAATGAAAAGTATAATACCAAATTCTTCAGTAGTGGCCGAATTAACTCTTCAAATTAATTAGATTTTTAATGTAATAAAATCATTTCCGAGAATAAATAAACTGTACATCTAGTTGAAATAATGTAGCGTTGATAAAACAAATCGTATTTCATAAAGTTTGCCAAGAGGACGGCTTGTCTTCTTCCTCAGGAGATGTTTTCTTCAAAATAATGTGCACCTTCTCCTCTTTGGCTCCCTTCTTTAAGACATGAAGCAAACTATTAAGAAATAACTTTTTATTAATCCACTCATGTATTCATGGGCACTGGGTTGTTTTCATATCTTTGCAATTGTAAATTGTGCTGCTATAAACATTCGAGTGCAGATGTCTTTATAACAGAATGTCTTTTTTTTCCTTTGGTAAATGCCTAATAGTGGGGTTGCTGGATCAAATGGTATTTCTATTTTTAGCTCTTTGAGGTCTCTCCAAATTACTTTCCACAGAGGTTGTACTAATTTGTAGTCCCACCAGCAGTGTAAGAGTGTTCTAGTCTCTCCACATCCATGCCAGCATTTGTTGTTTTGGGACTTTTTGATAAAGGCCATTCTCACTGGAGTTAGGTGATATCTCACTGTGGTTTTGATTTGCATTTCCCTAATGATTAGAGATGTTGAGCACTTTTTTATATGTTTGCTGGCCATTATTCTGTCTTCTTTTGAAAAGTTGCTGTTCATGTCCTTTGCCCATTTATTGATCAGGTTTTTGATTCTTTCTTGTTGATTTTCTTAAATTCTATATAGATTCTTGTTATCAGCCCCTTACTGGATGCGTAGAAAGCAAATATTTTCTCCTATTCTGTAGGTTGTCTATTCGCTCTAATGATAGTTTCCTTGGCTGTGCAGAGGCTTTTTAATTTGATTAGGTCCCATTTATTTATTTTTGTTGCTGCTGTGATTGCTTTGGGGGTCTGCTTCATAAATTATGTGGTATATGTATACCATGGAATACTACTTAACTACAAAAAACAATGGTGATCTAACACCTCTTATATTATCCTGGATAAAGCTTGAGCCCATCCTTTGAAGTGAGGTATCATAAGAATGGAAAAACAAGCACCATGTGTACTCGCCATCAAATTGGTACTAACTGATCAACACTAAGGTGCTCACATGTTAGTAATATTCATTGGGTGCCAGTCAGGTGGGGGGTGGGGGTGGGTAAACTCACAACTAATGGAGACGGAGCGTGCTGTATGGGGGGAAGGGCACGCTTCTAGCCCTGTCTTGGACCAGGCAAAAGCATTACTTGTAACCAAAGTGTTTGTACCCCCATAATATTCTGAAATTTAAAAAAAGGAATAACTTTTAAGCCATTCTTTAGCAAATTCTGGAAATTTCATTTTCTCTTAACAACTTCTAGTGAGACCATTTTCTGAATTAGAATTATCCTCATTTGCAAGGTGAGTCTTCTGTCATTTCTTTTACAGTGATCTCCCTTTGGTTTAATGAATGGGATTGTTTGGAACTGCTTACAGGGAAGTCTAGAGGGCTTAGTGGCTTGTGATCCTGGAGTGTCTGGAGGGGGTGCTGAAGCCCTCTGAGCAGGTGATTTCTGGAACAAGAAATAGGGAAGGGATGGGAAAACAAGGGGAGCAGGTGTGAAGCACTGTAATTGGCAATATAAGTCAGAGACTTGTCTCAGATGTTAAGAAATTTAGAGGGATTATTCTGTTCCCTTTTCCGGATCCTCATTAACAGAAGTAGAGTAAATCTTTTCTAAGGTCTTTGGCTTTATATTGACCCTGAGTTCCTCCAGTTGTACAATTTCTTTAGCATATTAAATATATATATATATTTTAAAGAGGCTTCCTGATACACAGGATAAGTTATATGCTTTGCCCTTGATTGTGAGTCACTGGGGCTTTTGGAAAGTCATGCAAAGCCCAAAATACAAACAACCCTCTCAGTTCCCCACAAATCTAAACAAACAGATGGTTCTCCAATTGCTTCAACAAAGAAAATCAATAATACCAAGAATGGTAATTTTCTTTCAGACGTTCAAGAAAGGATCACAAGCAAGGAATAAATGCGAATATCCCCAAGTTACAAATACAAGTTAAAATCATTTGGAAGAACATTTACTTACTGAAAATAAACTGTATACATACACGATAAAGGATATTGATGAATTATCAATAGTCATTATCTTGAGGAAATATACATGCAGAATTATGCACTTAAAATAGAAATTTAATCCTGTTAGTTTGCAAGTTATTTCTACATGAAACATATGAACAGATCATGCTTTCTTGGCTTTACTATGTTCATGTAAAGATTCCTGAGATGACCTGGAGTGGAGAGGTGGGCCATCAAACTCAGACAGCCTAAGCTTCCAGGCTGTTTTGAACTTCCATCTTCCATATCCTCTTGGAATCTGCATATCAAAATAAAAATATTTGGGGGGACCAGTTTTACTGAGTGGAATTAAAATATCCAGCATTTAAAAATAAGTTAGAAATGTTTTTAAGAGGAAGATTTTGCTTAAGCAAGCTCAAGAAACTAATGCTGAAACATCTCTCCATTGAAACATCAACCCCTTAATGAGAAACAAAGTGCAATTGAAATTGGCTGCAGATTTCAGCATTAACAACATCTGAGCCAACTTCAGGACAAAGCAGAAAGGAGCTAATGTACCATAAGTTTATCCACGTCAACCTCTACTCTGCAAGCTGCAGACAAGCGGAGAAGTGAGTGGGCTCTGATCAGGGGGGTTTCTCTTCTTCAGCATTGGATTGTTTCAATGTGCCTAATTCAGTAGAAACATTTTTATTCAAATAAAGAGAGGCCTTTAGTTGGCTTGGACTGGGAATTTATTTTACTGTTGCAGTAAAGGCACTGGGAATCAAACATCTTAAAATTACAAGCAAATGGATTCTTGAACAGAAAATGATGGTTGATGCCATTTTTCTCCTCCGATTGTTAATAGTTTCTTATGAAGAGGATGAAATAGACTTTACTTTGTGGCCTGGGGAAGGAAGTGGCTGGGTGGGGATGCCAGGCTGTGGCAGGCTGTATGTATCCTTCCACCAGAGTACTTTTGGCAGCTTGCATCAGTGGTTCCAATCAAGACATCAGGGATACATTTGCAATAAATTTTGAAAAAATGTCAGATTTAAAAGTCTTACATTTGGTCAGATTCTGTTTTTGGATTTGATCAAACCCTTCCAAGAACATTAGCCGCTTTGGCAAGCCAGGCTGCTTCCAGAGGTGAAAGCTGTCCCAGCTTACAAGCCTTTCAGTTGAAGAGTACTCTTGGGACACAGGGTGGGCTCCTGCTGCTTAGAGCATGGACACCTGATTGAGAGCCCTAACGCCAGACCTGTGCTTGCAGTGTAAAGGGAGCCCTCTGCAGGAGGAGGGAGGTGGTCCGTCCTTCCTAGAGGGGGTGGGCCCCTAACGACAGCACTTGCACAATAACATCACGTAGAGATGGGAACAGATCACTGACATCCTAGCCAGAAAATTAGCCAGGCCATTTGCAGGTACAAAGGAGGTGGTGATCCTTGTGCTCTTTTTTGATTTGTTTGAAGGTAGGTTTGATTTGCCTTCAGAGCTCCTTCCGCAACAACAGGACTTGAATGAGATGATAGGCTTTAGTGAGTGTGTGTACAATTTTTTAAGGGCTTTTTTTTGTACAGAGGGTGGGGTGTGGGCAGGAAGAACTAAGACCGTCCCCAGTGAGGTTTACCAAAAAACACTGAATAAGTGAATAAAACTCTGGTCTATGCTTAAGACAATAAAAATATAAGTCTGTGGAGGGAATCTATATCCTGTTTAGAGGACAAGTTGTTTGTAAACAATCCTTACTCTGCCATCTAGAGCTCCATGTCTTAAGCAATGAAGATGGAAGCTTCACCAGATGTTTTATGCCTCAGAAATTTGTTTTATCTTCATTTTGTAAGCTTATAACTCATGTGATATGACTCTTTCTTCATGGAAAATAATTTTGGGGGGCATTTTTTCCTCTTCCTCATAAACACCAAAAAGACTTTTGGAACAGAAGTACTTTAGATTTAGTAGATCTTTCAAACCAGATGCTGCTTTTGATTCTAAAATATGCATATTTCTTTACTGCAGCTGGGTAGCACATGACAGGAAAAAGAATTCTGAGAGTGCTTTTATTCCTCTAGTAAATGTGAACAACTCAAATATCAGTCTAAGGAATACCCAAAAGCTAGCATCTGAAAGATTGGCTAAGATGATGGTTTCTTCATCAGGTAGCTATATGTTTGGATATAAAGACTGATGATGAATTTGGTTGTCTCATAGACCAATACTCCCCCAGTTTTAATGTGCACACAAGTCACTTGGCGGGGGTCCTGTTAAGATATAAATTCTGATTCAGTAGGTCTGGACTGGGCCTGAGATTCTACAGTTCTACTAGCTCCCAGAATGCTGACGCTGCTGGTCCTTGGGCCACACTGAGTAGCAAGGGGCTAGACAATTTCCTGTTCTAACAGTGGCCTGGGCAAGGATATTTTGAGTGGCAGATGGAGACACCCACATATGACCCAGAAATAAGAATAGGAAAAAGACCGTTTAATGACATGAAAGTCAGAACATGGTACAAAATAAATTGCAAGGCTTAAGAGTACATGAAATAATATTCCATTAATTATGAAAAAGGTACACAGAATCGCCATTACATAAGATGCGGTTGGTAAAACACCATCCCGTGAGCAGGTGACCGTACTTCCCTGGATGATCATTTCCTCTGTAGAGAGTATGTCGGGAGGAACATGAACGGTTGCAGTTGGGATAAAATTCTGCTGAGATGTACTTAGACAGTAATTACTGTTTACACAGAGCAAAAAAACAAATTAAACCAGGTGATGAGAAGAATGTAGAATTTGTTAACTTTCTTTCCCAAGGTTCCTCTAGGAGAAAACAATCTGATTGCTTAAAAAAATTGATTTCAAAAATGCCAGATGGAGGTAATTTGAGATGTGCATTTACAATGCTGCCCCTAAACATACTTCCGTACTCGGAAAGTGTTTGTATTTTTTCCCTAAAGAACTAACATAAACTCAAAAGATTGACTTGTGCAGTGTCACTGGGAGACTAAGTGTGCTAAGGTTGTTTCAAAGCAAGACTCAGGTGTGGGCCCTGGGCACCCTCTCCTTGTAGTAACCCAGACCTTATAACCCCTGTATCACTGATCAGATCCTGTTCAGCAAAGATCGCTACAGATACACTGGGAGGCTTGGAGGATAAGGCTAAAAATACAACAAAATTACTCCAGCTATAGTATCACAAAGCTTCTGAGTCACCCCAGAACTCATAGAACAAAATGAAATTGCCAAAGTACAGCATGTTTAAAACACATACACACCAAATCAACTCTAGTGTTTTTGACATAATATCCCCTAAGGAGGAAAAAAATAGACTGTGACCAAGATTAATCATGCAGCTTTTACTCTAATTTCCTGTCATGGAATTTCAAAGCCAAGAACTGTTGTTGAATTTCCATCCCACCATTTCACAGATGAGCTAAACCTTCTTTGACTCATTCCTCCCTTAACCCAAAGAGAGCTCTAAACAAGCATAGCTGAGCTGCTGAAGGCTGAAGTGCTCTTGAGCAGAGAGCTTGGTGCTTTAATTTTTTCTTTTTCTGGTCTTTGTTGACCATTGAAGCTCCATGAGTTATTGCTTTATCTCAGATTTTTGTGTTCTGTTATTGTGGTTGTGCATTTTAAATGCAATCTTTCTATTTAGAAATATCCCACTGAAGATGAATAAATATTATTCATACAAGTAATTTTCTTTCCAGCTATCCCAAAGTCATCCTTTTCAGGTCTAAAGTCATGTTCATGCTCAAGGAAACTTTCGAAATCATTTATTCACTCATATTTCTTGGTAAGTTTCCAATGACTGCCTGCTCTATATAAGCAGAGAGGGTGATGCCCCACATTGCTATTAAGACCCAAGAACACTGTCCAGGATTCCACTCATTTTTAGTGAATCATGAGATAGAATTATCTAGGTTATCACATGATAAGCCCTGTTGACTGACTCTGCTTCAGTACCCAGAACCATGGAATCCTCTTCCTGTTAACCGTCCTTTTTTCTTCCCTGTGCTTCTAGGGACCGGCAGAAGTTAGCAACGCTTTGAGAGAATTTTCAGATGTGTGTTTTTGCCTTGTGTTTGGTTTTAGCTTCCTGTCCATTCTCTAAATGTTTCTTTTTTCACAGAGCCTATCTTCCTTTGTTAGAAACCAAGTCTCCCTGACCTCCTTTCCCTTCTGTTTCTAATGGTCCTTGAAATGAAAATAGTTTGTTGAGTTTCCTTATTTGTACGTGGGCAGCCTACTCAAAGACTCTCAGGGGAGTAGCCAGTGACCTGTGGTTCTCTCTGTTGAGAGAGAATGCATGTTTTGCATTTTGGCAGCTAAACAGGGATGGATTTAAAAATGAACACATAACTACTTACATAATAATCTCTAGCATGATGTCAAACATTCCTTAAAGCAAAACCTCAATTTCTAAACTTCTATGACTTTGGTCTCATGAATGCATTTGCCTTTATGAATGTAATAATATGGCATCTGGAAAGGCTTACCTCAAGTCAAATATTTCTTCTGGAAGATGCTCTACTTTGCAAGGTACTGCTCATGGGAACTTACACCCTAAATAATGACATTTTTGTTGGTTTCAAAGTCTGGATTTAGATTTATTTTCTCCTAAAATTGTGAGTGTAGTTGTGATTGCTCTTTTACCCTACTGTGTAATACTATTTCTTTACTGGTGGTCCTGTGAAAATTGTGTATGGTTACACCCACTTCATTTAGTATTTCTCTGATAAATCAGAAATCTTTCAAATGGTCCTTTGCATATCATGCTTGGATATATTTTTATCAAAGTCTCAAGACCAAACCTTCCTCCTTGTCATATGTGTATGACTTATTTTTTGACTTCCTGGCTTAGCACTTCCTGGTTTAGCGTTGCTGTGGTTATTGTCTTCAGTAATTGTTCTTTGACTATAACTTTTCTTTGCAGAAATTAGCCCAGATTTCTTCCTGTGGACATGGCTGTGACTTGTGTTTTAGTCCTTTTGTGTTCTGAAAATAACCCAAGGATTCCATTAATTCTTCCAACCAATCATCTGAGTGAAAAAAAAAATCTATCAAACTAGTTACTGAATTGAGCCAATAGATTAGGATTATGTTGCTATATACTGTGGATTCCAGGCATATTAGTCTGTAGGTCAAATTCTCATCCCTAGTTAATTACTAGTTTGATGGATTACTTTATTTATAGTGGCCTAACTACATGAAATTATGTGTTTAAAATGTGGCTGGAATCTGTAGGATAAACACATGCAACTCCAATAATACACCTACAAAACTCCAACTTAATATGTGTGATAATGAATAAATTATAGTATTACATTGAAGGGCATTGCATGGGAAGCAGAAAAACTGAGATCTGTCCCAGCACGGCCACAACACACCTTTCTTAACCCATTTAGGCCCGAATTTCTTATATGTATAATGAGGAATTGGACTTGTGAACAAATGTGAACCTGAAAGAGCCAGTCCTCCAAAATGGATGTGGCTAACTGGACCTAAATTTTAAATAGAGCCATGTGGCCATTTGCTGACTACAAGTCACATGCTGTACTTTGAATCCCCCCAAAACTCACACCTTTGTTCAACTTCGGGACTCCAGAGCTCACCTGAACCAACCAATCAGAGCTCACCTGAATCAAGTGAATTTCAATCCTTCATTTGCATAAACGGACCTGATTGGGAACATGGGTGGGAGCTTCTGCTATAACACTCAAAACCTCCTTTTGTTCTCTGGAATGCTCCTTCCTTTTACACAAGAGTCTGCATCTCCTTGGTTGGCAAACTGTTCACTGGAATAGTCTCTTTCCTCCAAATTCCTTTTCAGAGAACTTTTGTTCACAGACTATCATTTGAGGCCATTTCTAGCTCTGAAGAGTTAAGACACTACTCTCAAATGGAGGTCAGCTGCCACTTCATGACTTTGGAAGATGGTGTAGATAATTAAAGGATCCTTCAAATTTCTATGTCTCTTCTTGTCTTTGGTTTCAGAACATAGTTTTATTCAGTCTTATGGCAGAAAACACTTTTTAGTGAAATGAGCTAGATCTTGCCATGAAACAAGGAATAAATGATTAGTTTGGCAGCATGAAATAACTCATATAGGTTGCTTTGTTCTACATTGTTTTATTCAGTTATTAGCTCCTAGGACCTCTGGGAGTCTGCTCCTTCCAGACACTAACAGTCTCTATCCAGTTCTAGAGGAAAGAATGATCTTCCCACCATGAACAAGTTAATCCCTGTGGTCCATTAGGGAGGCGATGACCTGGGGAGCTATTTGCCTGTTGAGTGCACACATTTGGAAACATAATGCTCTCCATTTTTCATCCACATCAATGAGAAGTGAGGAGTGGCCCTTTAGCAAGGTGTAACTTTGCAATAATGTAACAAAACTGGCTAATAGCACTTCATTTATTATGGGGCTAAATGCTCATCATTTTTTGTAAAGGGTGAATTCATAACCTCTGCAGAGTTACAGTTTATACACAGTTGATTTCCACTTACAAAGGCAGAAAGTCCTCTTCTCTAAAGGTCAAGCTTTGACTTACAAAACTCTCGTTTTCTCTTATGTGAAATGTATGTGTGTATTAAAAAAAAAGTTTAGCAATTAGATCGGAGAGAAGGGAAATAGTACTTGAAATGTACAAGAAGGGAAAACACCTTTCAGAAATTCCAAACAAACCAACAAACTCCCCCAAACTGAGGGGTTATCGTGGAAGGTCTTAATAGAAAAGACTCATACCACACACTTCTTTCCTTATGTGCTTCCTCCAGTAGCAGAAGGTACTGGAAAGACTGGCTTTTGACAATGGAGGGAGCTTGAGTCTGAAAAGTCTTAAAATAAAATTGGTGTAATTTCATACTGCAAAGATGCACGTTGCTTATGCAATTAAAATGAAAAATTAAGCACCTACCTGGGTAATTCCAGGGCATTTATAAGTAAATAAGACTAATGAGAAGCTCTCATAGCCTCTCATTAAAAGGAAGTAACTCACTCTATGATGCAAAAGTTCCTGGATGTTTGGAATTGTCGCACATGATTGGGCACGTGATTCCTTAACTGGGAGCTTTTACTTCCACAGGGCCAAAGTCCCTGTTCTATGTAGCACATCTTTCTGGAAGGCAGGGGACAAACAGAGTCAGAGCTTGATACCCACAGATCTGGCCCCTAAATAGACATTTGGGAGGATGAGTAAGGAAAGAGGCAGTATTTTAGTAACAGTTGTAACTGGAAAATGTCACGGAAATGGAACGAGAGCTTACGTGGGGCAAGCTGGAAAGCACTTTCATTTGAAGCAAGTAGAACAACAGAGGCACTTTCCTTGACCTTAGGTATTTTTAAACACTTGCTTTTTCATGCCCAGTGGCCAGATCCTTCTTTTAGTTTAGGTGATAACTGGGGAGAACAAAAGGATTGGGCATAGGAGAAAGTGCAAAATCAAGGGAGGAAAAGGGCATGCGGTGAAGGGAGGAAGCAGGAAGGTCCACTTTGCTGAGTGAACAATATTTTAAAAGATGGGTCCTGCTATATTCTTCCCCCAATCAATTTGGATGAAAAACAGAAATACTACTTTTGTAAACAGTTCATTTTTAGTTTGCCATGGCAATATAATATGGAAGAAAATCAAGCTACCTATCAATTTAAGCATTTGTAGAGTGTGACTCTTTGGCAAAAAATGTGGACCTGCACCAATTCAGATGGTGTTTGCGTTCAACCAGGTTCAAAAATCATGGCTCTGTCAATTTCTTAAAGTTTAGTTTGCTTGTGTCTTCTTGTGATCAGGCATTCAGAGGTATGTGTTGGTTCTAATAGCTTTGGTAGAAACATGCTGAAAATAGAAATGGATATAAAACGCCTTGTCTTTAGGCTAATTTGGTATGGAATTGTCATGCCTGAGTAACTGGAAATTAGTCAACTTCTTGACATAATATAAACGAACGTGAGACACATGGGTGGAACAGCAGATTCAGAAAAAAAAGGTTAGTATTGTAGTCCCATGTTTTGTAAAAGACATCAAGTAAGGCCACCAATATAGGAACCGAGTTCCCCTCTTAGTTTTTCTGATTATTTCCTATCAGCTTCATGTTCATGGGCAGAAGAGATACAAAATGCAAGATGGCCGTTGACTTTGTTTCCAACGTGTTCAGCAGTGGCACTGTCTGAAATCCGGGCTCAGCATTCTCGGAGAGTCTGCAGTGTGGATGCTTCCGGCTGGCAGGGAGGACGTGCGTGGGGCCATTGGCTGACTAGCTGCTGTCCTTGGGAGGGCTCGCGGGGTGGTGGGGCAAGCCTCTGCGGGAAGGGAATTCCTTTCGGTTCATGCCCCCCTTTTTGGCTGGAGCGTGGTCACGGAGATTGGCTGCCCTTCTTACTCTTAGCTGGGGAGGAAGCGGGTCTCAAGCAACCTCAGATAATCGAACAGCAGCTGTGACCCTCAGAGCAGCGTTTCTTCTTTTTCTTGGGGTGAAAAATGGTGAGAATTGCTTCATCAAAAACTGCTTTGAGACCTTTCTGAGTCAGGGCAGAGCATTCCAAGTAGCACTGTGCTCCGATCTGAAACACAAAAAAGAAACTTTTGAGAGCAAGGAAAGAGAGAAGCAAAGGGTATCAACCCCGTGCCCAGCCAAGTACTTACTTCTTGTCTTACAAATAGCCTGTGGGTTGGTTTGGATTATGTTCTGTCTTTTGCATTTCAATTTGCATGTGCTATCCTAATTTTTTTGGTATTTTTGTATTTTTTACATTCTTAGATTAGCAATAAATGGTTATGGATCACTTTTGGAAAACAATAAATTCAGACCTTGATCCATAGGCATTTATTCCTAACACAAGAATATAAAAAATATAAAAATCTAAACAGTTAGGAGAGAATTCAGAACCAGTGATATGGTTGAAGTATATTTTGTGAGGAACAGGGCTGCATGATGTTGTTTTTAGTATCCTCTCATCTGTACGCGGAATGTGTAAATCACATACAAGTAAAACGTATCTCCTTCAGTATGGGATAAGGCAAAATGTCAGCCTGGTTGATAAAGCATATAAAAAGAGAGTGGATGATATGGTTTTATAGGTCATTCTGTATTAAAATCCACTTGTGATAAGGTATCTCTCAGCAAGGTATTATCTAATTGGTATTTTCACATGGTTGAATCAAGCATTGAACACAATCCCAAAAGGCAACAGATGACATTTTATGTCATTATTAGGAAATTCAGTTCAGTTTTAACATACCATAAAAGGCCTATTTTAAATAGTTTAAAAACTCCAGGAAATAAAAATAAAAATCTCAAAATGCATTTACTGCTAGCGATAGCCTCCTTGTCAGTGTATAGTCTGGACATTTAAAGTATTTTGTACTTGCCTAGGGCTTTATTTCAAAGCTTTTGGTGATTTGATACTACGGTGGATTTGATAATCACAAAATCGCTATGAGATATATAGAAATTCAGGCTAGAACTATAAATTCTCATTAAAAGAAAAATCATAGGCCGTACAGACCACCTTTGGCAGTTAGCTTCTTGTGAAGGAAATATGGGGTTTTAATTGCTCGCAAGCTCAGTATGAGCCAACAATATGATGTGGGCCTTATACTATTAAGGACATCTGAAGAAATGATTCTAGTTTTTGCTTCCTAACATAAGAATAACTTTGAAAAATTAAAGCAGATTTGGAAAAGTTTGGCTAGAGGTGAGCTAGAAGCCAGCAGATAAATGGCTAAAACAGGGTAGTCAAATCATATGCCTATTATGGCTGGAAGCTTATGTAAATAAGTAAAGCGGGGTTAGTACAAGACAATAGGGAGAGGTGGGAACTGCGGTGCACCATAGAGTACATGCCTCCCTCTGGAGTGGCCGGTCTTACCCAGCTGGTAAGTGGGAATATTGGTTCATTATTGCCCATTTTTGTATTTTTCAAGAAGACTTGGAAATTTGGATTTTTATTTAATATTTACCAAGTTTTAAAATATTGTGTGGGGAGGGGATTTATTTGGCAGCAACCAGTCAGTTTGCAACTAAAGGAACTTGTGGTTTAGTTTAGAATAGAGTGGGAATAGCCCCAGAAAGGTAAAATGAATTGTTTAAGGACGTTCAATGAGAAAATGAAAGAACTAGACCTAGAATCTGGGTCTCTTATATGTGTTCTTTTCCTTGTTCCATGACATTAACTGTGACCCTTATCAATCACTCAGCTCTGCAAGAAGCTGGCCAAGGTGACAATTAATGAAATGAGTTGCTCACTGATTTGAGGTATGCCCAACATCTGGATAAGCTACTGGCCACAGATATGAAAACTTAGCATGAAATAGAGTTGGTTGGGCCCAGAAACTATTTCCTAGCTTCTCTAACAGATATTATGTACTCCCGCCCGCCCCCAGGGACAAGAATGGTTACTGTCTGAGCCAAAGGAAAATGCCAAAAGAAAAGATGTTGGATGTTGAAAATCTATTTTATGGCTTTCTTTTTGACCATGGTTTGGCCTTTAGGTTAGGGAATAACTTTTTTATATGTATATACATATATATGTGTGTGTATGTATAAAATTAAATACAGATACAAGAGAGGAAGAAAGAGCAGAGGAAATTTTCCTAATAATGTCATGACATCATCTGTTGCATTTTGGGATTGTGTTCAATGCTCGATTCAAACACATTTGAAAAGCACACTAGTCTAATGAGGGTGCCATCTGAATGACTTGACTGATTGTAATGTGATGCCTCTTGTCAGTCATGCTGAAAAAGTACCTGGAAAGTGCTGCGGTGCTGTTCTACCTGGAATACTCCCCCCCCACTAACGATGGCAAGCCTCTGACTGATTCTGGAAATTCCAGGAGAGCTGGGCTGAGCTAGCTCACACTTGGGGTCCGGCAGGGTGGGCAGGGCACCCACCCCTACTTCTCCCCTGACTGTGCTGTGTGTGAGGGTTTGCCTTTTGTTGGGGCTGGAGGAGCCCTAACTTGTCTCTCTCAATTCAGACAATTCTGAAGATAGTGAAACAGCAGATAAAGGCATTATTGTGTAACAGAGTTAATATAACATTATGTGGAACTAGTGGTTCCAGGAAAAGTAGCCAACAGATTATGGGTGTGATCTGGGGAATACGTGTGAGAAACAACAGTTAAGGGTAGGTATTGTTGCCATGTGTCAAGTGCTCTGAGAGAAGAATTCATTCTGGTTCAGGGAAAAGGCACAGCCATGTTAGAGCAATTGTGAAAAAGAAATCATCTGCCCTCTCAAAGATGGGAAATGGAAAACTGTCTTAAGGAAAGATGGCTTTTCTTCTAGCAGCAACTTCATCTGCTTCTTGGAATAAAATGACCTTCACAGCCAAGTATTTGGAATCCATCTGTGGGAGCTCAGGATTTGAGGATTCTTGTTTGGATACGTATGTAAGCAACACAGAACATGCTTTCCCCGTGACGTCTTGTCATGAAAAAAGTAGAAATGGAGGATGTAAACCGAGAGAACGCTTTTATCATAATTTTATTAGTTAAAACTTATTGTCTCAAAAGCTGGGAAGTTTATCAGAGCTGTACAGAAGACATATGGCGCTGACAAGAAGAAATAAAAAATAAATAGATAAAAAAACTCACAATGACTAAACACGTGGAAGAAAACCTGGTACTTCTTCCAGGTTGTCCTAGTGGTGGCAGGACATGTTGAGGAATAAGAGAGAAAGCGACCAGAAAGCATAAAGGCAGAGACGGCTTCCCAGTGTGGACGTGTCCGAGATGCCACAGAAATTCAACAACAGCCGTAGGTCAGCGAGTCGGGCCTTGTGGCACCTAGCTCGTTTTGTCGTCACGGGAACCTTATGAGGAAAGTCTGTCACCATCCTCACTTTAAAGCTCACGAAACTGAAGTCACCTCTCTGTGGTACACAATTAAGAAAATGGCAGAGATTCAGATTTGTTTTTCTCCTGATCTGAGGTTTGACCACTCTGCCCAGCTGTCTCTAGAAAATGTAACAAACAAACGTGGCTGAAAGAGCAAACGAATGAACACATGGGACAAGCTGCTGTGGACGTAGTGAGGGTGATGAGAGAAGGGAAGGAAAGGAAGGCATTTCCTGTCAACGAGAAGATGTTGGTGGAATGAACAGAGGCAGCCGGCATCTAAGCAGACGGCCAGTAGTTGGGAAGTTCTTTATCCCTTATTTGAGAATGAGGAGAGGCACGCAGAGAGGGCAAACAGGGAGCTAAGAAAAGGGAAAAGAACCAAATGGCTTGTGAGACAAATTCTCTCTCGACAAATCAGCATTATGATTGAATTTCTGCAAGAGGAAAGGCGCGTCTGGGCTGGACGGACTTGCTGCTGATCTGAGGCCTGTCAAGCAGAGATGCCAGCTCCAGTGTGGGCAACGGAAGGTGCTGTTTGAGGACAGGATGCCATGGAGTGGTGGGGACTGTGGCAGACTGAAGGATACACAGCTCATCTGAAAGTCTGTTTCGAAGTTTCACTGGATGAGGAAATGCTGGCCTCGAGTGGCTAGACCTTCTGAATCTTTTTAGAAGCCAGAAATGTGTATATTTATGCAAAGTTTCTGAAGTGTTCAATGTTGGTCACTAAATGGCATTAAAAATGCCCGTGTAGACTGAGCAAAACATTTGTGGGTAAAATGTGGCCTATCAGTGTCAGTTTGCTCCCTGTGCTTTAAAGGATGTCTTTGCACGTACTGGTCTCCCTGTCCAGAATCTTTGGCCCCGGTCCCCTAACTTTCTCCACCTGACAAACTCATCCTCTGCCTTCAAACCTGATTCAGGTGTCAACTACTTCATGAAATCCCAATCCTCCTTCCCTGAATGTGTTAGTCTCGCCTCCTCTCTGATACCTTGGTACCAGATGCCTGTTCCTGTGCTCATTCGTGTGGCGTGCTTTTGTCTACCTGTCTGCCTCCTCTTCTGGCCTGTGGGTCTTTGTCACCCAGATGCCAGTGGTGACGTGACTGACTTTCAGTGACCATGGGAGAAAAAGGAAATGACCAGCGCACAAAACAAGGCAGGTACCAGTGACTCTTTCAGCCAGGAGGAGGGTATTAAAGACTCCAGTTGATTAACATGACTGAACATTGATTACAGGATTTTTGCAGCAGTTTTACTGCTTTAAATCCCATCTGTGCATGTTAAAAACCCAGCAGGAAACTTAGCAAGTGCTAAGTTAAAGAGTGACAACGACAACAAAAGGCACAGCGTTCAGAAGATGGCAGGAGAGGAGAGAAAGAGGCCAAAGAGTGAAAAAAGAAAAATGCTAAAGCATTGTACCCAAAAATACCTTAGGAAGTCTGAACTTACAAGATCATGTTTAGGTTGTACCAGATGGAATTGGGGAAGAGAATGCACAAAGAATTATTAATATAATCTTCGAGCTAAAGTGTAACATCCAGCATAGCACCTGGCACACATTAGGTGTTTAATCAACTACCGTCAAATAAATCTAGCAAGAATATGGACATTTGCAAATGTGTAAAGAATGGGAAAAGTAGGCTGAGGATTAAAAAACACAATAATGAAAAGAAAAGGGAGGATAAAACAAGTAGAGAGATAACAATAAATATTTATTATAAATTAATACAAAATGTTTATGTAAATGTGGTTGACTTTGGAGTAAAAGGAATTGTAAATACATGTGATATGAAAATGTCCTTTAAAAATAAAATGCCCTTTGAGACCAAAAAGAAGGTAGATGAAAGAATGCTTTGGAAATTGAAAAGTATTGGACAAAAGGAATCAGATATGAAAAATCTGAACTTGCAAAGCCTTTTAAGTGATGGGGAGAATTTGCACATTAAAATACGAGTCTTCAGCATATTAAAAAAAGAAGCCCCAAACCGAAGGGTTTCTTTTCAGATCATGGGAGGGAGGTAGAAGAGGGGGTGGTTAAGGCAGTTTGTATCCAAGCTCTGCTACTTCCTAGCTGTGTGACCTTCACCTCTGAGCCTCAGTTTCCTCTGAGAAAGTAAAGAGAATAATATACACACCTCAGGGGGTTGCTGTGAGGATTAATTAAGACAAGGCATGTAAGTGCTTGGCACCTAGCCTCGCACGTTGTAAACACTCCATAAATGCTAGTTGTTATTATAAACTACTTGACAGAAAAGTCAGAGAGTAGTGAAACTTAAAGCATCTCTGTAATTACAGGAATTGTGATAAAAACAAGTTAAAATCTTGCTTGATTTTCTTCTAAATTGGATTTTGTAAGCTAAACATGTTTCTCTCTGTATCTGAGAGCAGTTGCTAGGAGAAACTGGCAAAAGGCAACAAAGTGGTGAACTCAGCCATTGTTCCTAAAATAAGTCTGAAATGAGATGGGAAGCTTCGGAATGACTTCTCTGCGGAGGGAGAAAACAGCTTCCCAAGTGAGAAGTGAGGCTAGGAAGCGGACCACATGCATGCAGGTGGGAGATAGGCTTAGCGGCAAGGGACACAGAACACAAGACTCAGAAAAAAACCGGTGCTGGCCGATGGGGACCTCCTGGTTGTGGAAGTGTGTAGCGGGGAATCACATACAGTTGTTTATGGAGCTACATATTTATGTATCTTAATGAAACATTTGAGGAGAAGGTAGACTAACCTATAGACATGTACCCATTTTACCAGACAAAAAATACACGGTTGGAAAAGAGGTAGTTTGCACAGTGGTCAGGTGCTGGTGGTGGTGATGGGGATTAGAGTTTTTGACTTTGTTATTGTGAGCTGTGTGAATCAAATGTGCTTGTCTCCCTAAGACTCTGTTTCCTCATCTGTAAGGGTGACAAACACTGTCTGCTTAAGAGGGTTATCCTGAGGCTGTCAAATGTTTAGCATCCTAAGAACTCCGTGACTGTCTGGTACTAATTAGTATTGACTTTACTGTGCACAGAAGTAGGAAGAGTTCAGTATCTCAATCAAGTATTTGTGAGATGTTCTCATGCATGGCACCTGTAAAAAACATAATCTTATTGAATTCATTTTTAGTTAAGTGTTTCATACTTAGTTTTGGTGTCTATAAGCAAGTTTTTTTTTTTTTTTTTTTTTAAATAGAGATGGGGTCTGGCTCTGTTGCCCAGGCTGGAGTGCAGTGGCTCAATTATAGCTCATTGTAGCCTCGAACTTCTGGGCTCAAGTGATCCTCCTGCCTCAGCCTCCCATGTAGCTAGGACTATAGACACATGTCGCCATGCCTAGCTAATTTTTTTTATTTTTATTTTTTGTAAAGACGGAGTCTTGCTATGCTACCTAGGCTGGTCTCGAACTCCTGGCCTCAAGTGATCCTCCCATCTGGGCTTCTGAGTGTTGGGATTACAGGCATGAGCCACTATACCTGGCTTTATAAGCAAATTTTAGTAAGAGAAATGCATATGTTTTTGTGAATGAAGAACTCATAGTTAATATATTCTTTTTTTTTCTTTTTTTTTTTGAGACAGAGTCTTGCTCTGTTGCCCAGGGCTAGAGTGCTGTGGCGTCAGCCTAGCTCACAGCAACCTCAAACTCCTGGGCTCAAGTGACCTTTCTGCCTCAGCCTCCCAAGTAGCTGGGACTACAGGCATGCGCCACCATGCCTGGCTAATTTTTTCTATATATATTTTTAGTTGTCCGGCTAATTTCTTTCTATTTTTAGTAGAGATGGGGTCTCGTTCTTGCTCAGGCTGGTCTTGAACTCCTGAGCTCAAAGAATCCACCCGCCTCAGCCTCCCAGAGTGCTAGGATTACAGGCGTGAGCCACCGAGTCTGGCCAGTTAATATATTCTTGACTGGCTTAAAGAGGGTGACTTCTAACTCTGCCTAGGGAATGCATTTTGCTGGGTTAGTTACTTAGATAGAAAATGGAAATTTTAAAAATCTCTGGCCTGGGTCAATGGATTTGTGACTAAATCAATAAGGAATCAGATTCAAGTTATGGAAATGTGATTTATAAGCCTCCTCTGGCATAAAATACTTCCATCCTCTTGTGTCCATTTTAGTGGCTGTTTTGCACACATCTTGGTTATGGGGAGGCAGGGATTTGGTATCTGGCAAATACTTTCTAATGCATTTCCCTAATGAAAGAACTATTCATGTTAAGCTCTGAAGAATGAAGGAAGGGCCAGGTGCAGTGGCTCACTGGGAGGCCAAGGTGGGATGATTGCTTGAGGCCAGCCTGAGCAACATAGTGAGACCTTCTGTCTCTACAGAAAATAGAAAAATTAGCTGGGTGTGGTGACATGTGCCTGTAGTCCCAGCTACTTGGGAGGCTGAGGCAGGAGGATCACTTGAGCCCAGGAGTCTGAGGTTGCAGTGAGCTATGATGATGCCACTGCACTCTAGCCCGGGCAACAGAGCAAGACCCTGTCTCAATTAAAAAAAAAAAAATCCACAAAATTGGTTCCAGCTCTGAGCAAAGTTACTTTTTGGTGTATGTTATTTCTCCAGATGCTGTTTGTGACACAATCCAGGCTCTGTAAACGGCTATTCATTATATGGCAAGAAATACTGAACAAATATAACCCTGCCAGATGCTAATCTAAGTCTCTCTCAAGAAAATCACAAAATGCCTTTTACGGGGTCATTGAAATGAGTTACATCGATAATAAGTAGTGAGAGTTACAAATACGCCTCTAATGACCCCCTTTATTCACAATAAATATGGCAAGTAGATGTTGCAGAGGTTGCTAAATCAAATGATAAGTGCTCTAGCGGTTCCAAGTCACCAAGTTTCTTAATGAAAACCAGACGATGCTGGCAGCCAAGAAGGCGAACCAAATGGCCCTGCCAGCCCGACCAGAGCAGAGGAGGGGGCATAGACCAGACAGAGACACATGGCACTTTAAAAGAAAACTCTACGTTGGGCTCCCATTCCAAAGCATACAACACCCTCTTCTCTCAGCATGCATTTAAAATTAAATTCAAACCGGACTGTACCGCTTTTGCAAGCTTCACCCCGTGCTCGTAAGTGAGAGGTTTCTCTTTCATATACAGCAGGCGGGCCAAAGTTTTGGGGTCATCACGGAGATCGATCTGGCAAAAAACACACATATGAAAAACTCATTTATTTTTTCAGGCCTTACCAGGTATTTTAAACTGTAAGAGAATAGAGTCTTTTTTCCCATTAACATCTTTGAAGTTGTTGAATTTTAAGGAAGTACACATACCCGCCCATGTTATGTCTAAAAATGTAAAGTGATTTCTTTGTAAATGTATACACCAGGCTTTCCTTTCATTTTCCCCTTCAAAGCAGTTACCCTGGGAGCCGAAGACTCACTCCAGTGATGCCGTTGCTGTCTCAGATGCTTTTGAAATTTTCTATTCATTTCTAAATTCCTCTCACAGGGCATACACGATAACCAGTCTTATTACTTTATATGATGCCTTATTGGGTCCCAAATTATATTACTCATTATTTAATAGTTTATTTCCTAGCTCTGAATTCACCTTTTTTTTTTTCCTTTTCCAAATAAAATCTTCATCCTCAAAGGAAGATGATTTGCTACCTGTGAGGATATTCTAACAAAATGTTGCAAGCTCTGGAAGGCAAGTCCCAAAGAGAAATTTTCTTTCTTTCTTTAATTTAAATTTTTCTTTTTTTCTGAGGACCTCACCAGGTTCTTAGCAAAGAGAAATTTTCAAAGGGTTTGTCAAGGAATGAGCATCAATCTTTTCAAAGGTAGGAATTATTTTGAAGAGAGCATATATATCTGGATTAGGTTGGATAATTAAAGATTTTGGTTGCTTTAAAATCTCCCTGTGTACATGAACACATGCATATACAAACAGGCATGAATGTGGGCACACAGGGGCTGATGTCTTAAAGAAAGACGAGTATATCTATATGTTAGGGTTCCATTGACAATCATGTTGCCCAGCTCTACTCATCTGTGTGTTTTGCCCTAAGTGTTCAATTTAGTGCCCAGCTGTTATAAAATCAGCTCAAATTACTCACAAAGGTGACTGAATGTCCTGTCACACATTGGGCAGCAGGGATTCAGGCTCCATCAATATGGGCAAACAGGCCAGGCGCGGTGGCTCACGCCTGTAATCCTAGCACTCTGGGAGGCTGAGGCAGGAGGATCGCTCCAGGTCAGGAGTTTGAGACCAGCCTGAGCAAGAGTGAGACCCCATCTCTACTAAAAATAGAAAGAAATTATCTGGACAGCTAAAAATATATATAGAAAAAATTAGCTGAGCATGGTGGTGCATGCCTATATATAGTCCCAGCTACTCAGGAGGCTGAGGCAGGAGGATTGCTTAAGCCCAGGAGTTTGAGGTTGCTGTGAGCTAGGCTGACGCCACGGCACTCTAGCCCGGGCAACAAAGAGAGAGAGACTCTGTCTCAAAAAAAAAAAAAAAAAAAAAAAAGCAAACATTATCATCTGGAATTTAAGGCAAAAGACTTCATTGACACAAATAAATATCTTTCAGAGTGAAAGCATACTCTGATTTATGGATGTGTGAGTTCTTCTACTTTGTTTAAGTAAATACATATATATGTATCTGTCCACATCTTTTTTAGGAAATATTTTTCTTTATGTTTTAAAAAATTTTTTCTTTGTCAAACAGAACGTCAATTAAACATAGAAAGAAACATTATATGAAACAGATAACAATAAAGCCCTCCAGTATCGTTACATTCCTTTGTCTTTGGGATAGTAGTTTGGATTTTAAAACAACTAAGAACAAGACCCATTTAAAACTATAAAACATAAGAACAATCTTTAATACATGGGTGCAATTGCCTTACTGTTGGAAATTCAAACTATTGGACTTTGTTGGCTTTCAAAACACTATAAAGTCTTTTACAATCATGGGTTTGTTTATCTGGTATATTTGTTTTAACTTCTTGTCTAAGATCTCGGAGACCAAAGGCTTTAAAGGGAATAGAGAACAGTAATTTCTTCTGGAGTCTTCCTTCCCCAGAAGTGTTATTAAGGAGTTCTTGTCATCGTATGCCCATTCTGGTTGCTGGGGTCGTTTTGACACTCACACCTATTTTGTGATTTTAAAACAACTGTGAATTTTAGATATAAAAGATATTAGATAATGGGTGCAATTGACATCCTCACCTCATTACTCTGTTTCAGGCCTGGAGAAATGTGTCTACTTAAAAAAATCACTGTTATTTCTTTTCTTTTTTCTTTTCTCCTTTCTTTCCCTCCCTTCTTCCCTCCTTCCCTCTCTTTCTTTCTTTCTTTTTCTTCCTTCCTTCCTTCCTTCCTCACTCTCTCTCCTTCCTTCCTTCCTTTTCTTTCTTGCTTTTTCTTTTCTTTTCTTTCTTTCCTTCCTTCCTTCCTTCCTTCCTTCTTTTCTTTCTTTGTTTCTTTCTCTCTCTCCGCCCCCTTTCTTTCCTTCGAGATGGAGTCTGTCTTGCTCAGGCTGGACTTGAACTCCTGTGCTCTAGGGATCCTCAGCCTCTCAAATATCTGGGACTATAGGTATAGGCTTGTACCACTACATTCATCTACTTTGTTATTTAAAAAAAAAAGCTGAGAGGTTAATTTTTAAAAGCCATATCAAAACTTCTTGCTTCATATTAAATAGCTCTATTATCTTTGAAACTGTGGGCTAAATAATCACGCATACCTTCAGAACTTCTGTCCGTAGGACTGATCTGTCTGAGATACTTTGCCATAGTGTTTGGCAATATACGATGTTCGCGAGGTGCCTAAAGGGCCTTTCCTTTTTCGCAGCCCACCCCGCCCTGCCATTGCCCACATTTTAACCTGGGTCCCTATGAGGACGTAAGGCACGTGAGGCATGCAGTCCTTGAGCTCGGGGACCCATTCCTCCTGGACATTGTGGTAAGAGGCAGGATTTACGACGGAGAAGCAGATCAAAAACACATCCGTGTTGGGGTAGGAGAGCGGCCTCAGCTGGTTGTAGTCCTCCTGCGGGAAGAGCAGACAAGAGTGTGTACAGCCTGGGTAAAGGGGGCGGGGGTCCCTTGTGGCTCCGGGGTAAGATCGCGGGGCGAGGCCAGGGCAGTGCGCTCTGATCCGGTTCCTCCCCTGCTCTGGAATCTGTGGTTCTCTACATACTAGAAAAAAAAGGGCTACCAGTTAGGAAAATACCTTTTTGTTGTGGATAGGGATTACATATTGTCTCCTCTTAAGATGAACTTAAAAAAATTTTAATAGCTTTATTGAGATGTACTTTACATACCATAAAGTTCATTTATTTATTTTTAGCATTTATTTATTTAGTATAAAGTAGCATTTATTTATTTTTATTTTTTATTGTATATATTTAAGGTGTGCGACATGATGTTTTGATATACATACTACAGTCAAGCAAAGTAGCATATCCTTTTCCTCACATAGCTCTTTTTGTTTATTTCAGCATATTATGGGGGTACAACTATTTAGGTTGGGTATATTGCTCTTGTCCCCCCTCCATCAGAGCTTCAAGCATGTCCATCCCCTAGACGGTGTGCATCGCACTCATTATGTATGTATATACCCATCCCCGCCTCCCCCCTACATCTGCCTGACACCCAATTAATGTTATTCCTATATGTGCTCTTAGGTGTTGATTAGTGAAACCAATTTGATGGTGAGTACATATGGTGCTTATTTTTCCATTCTTGGGATACCTCAGTTAGTAGAATGGGTTCCAGCTCTATCCAGGAAAATACAAGAGGTGCTATATCACCATTGTTTCTTATAGCTGATAGTACTCCATGGTATACATATATCACATTTTATTAATCCACTAATGTATTGATTGGCACTTGGGTTGTTTCCACATCTTTGCAATTGTGAATTGTGCTGCTATAAACATTCTAAGTGCAGGTGTCTTTTTTACAGAATGTCTTCTGTTCTTTTGGGTAGATGCCCAGTAATGGGATTGCTGGATCAAATGGTAGGTCTACTTGTATTTTAAGGTACCTCCATATTGCTTTCCACAGAGATTGCACACATAGCTCTTTTAAAAAAAATTTTATGGTGAGAACACCAGAAATCTACTCTGTTAGCAAATTTCCAGTATATAATACAGTATTGTTAACTACAGTCATCATGCTGTACAGCAGACCTCTAGACTCACTCATCCTGTGTAACGGCAACTGTACCCCAGCCCAACATTTCTCCATTTCCTGCCCCTCCCCTCTCCTGGTGACAACTGTTCTACCTCCATTTCTATGTATTCAAAAGTTCACCCATTTAAAGTGCGTAATTCAATAAGGATTATTGAAGTCCTTCTGTTATATTGGAATAGTGTTGTATTGAATACACCATATTTAAATTAGTGGGCCATTGGCCAAGGCACAGAAATGCCCCCCTTATACAATTAAAAAAGTTGTATCCAAATTTAATTTAGAGTAAGCTAACACACACAGGGAACAAAGAGTCCTGCCCAATCTGACACCACAATGTTTGAAGAAATATGTTGGGTGGGGGTTTAGAGCAAAGAATTTGGAATTTGTTTCTAAGTTTACCTAAAGGCCACAGTGTGGCCAAATAAATAAAATCCAGATTATTTTCTTCCCAAAGACTTTTCAGATCAGAATATGCTCTGGTTGAAGAGTTTCTGGTTATGTGAGATATTTATGTACCTGCTGTTTTAGTGGGAGGTGATAAAACAAAGTAAGATATTGCATCGTATCAACTTTGGGAAAATGTCAGCAGATACCTCCCCAGAGACACCAGTCATCTCTGGGTGCGGGCAAGCATTGATCCGTCTGTTAGCTACTCAATGTATGTCAAATATTTTAGGAGGTTCCAAGGTAAAATCTGCTATTTCAATAGAAAATTTTATATATCTCCATAGAATTTAGTAACATATAAGCCAAAAGTAACTTTGTGTATGTGTGTGCATGCACACACGCCATATTTATACATACTTCACTACCACAACATGATATATGTGTGCACACATACCATACATAATTCATATATGTATACACACTACATTTGTGCACATACCATATATGTAGCCAAACTTATTTGTTCACAATTATCACATACATGTGTTCATAGAGATAGGTGATATAACATTTATTAGAGCCATGACAACTCTTCCTAACATTTCATAAAATTATGAAACACATATGTGCTCATTGCAAAAATGCAAACATTACAGAAGCACACAGAGTGGAAGTGAATGTTTCCATCCCTGATGTGATCTCTAATTGTTTTTTCTCTCTCTGGAGGAAGCTACTGCTTAACATTGTCCTTCCAAACATTTTATATTTATTTATGGATATAATATATACAAGTTTAGCTTAAAAACATGAATTGATTATATAGTTCATATTGTTATGCTGTTTTTTTAAAACTTCACATGTCATGGATATATTTTTAACATTAATATCAACCTTGCTATCTTTCCACTGATCTTTATAAGAAGTGAGTACACACGTGTGCACATATATGTATACACATGTGACAAGAGGGCAGTCCCTTAGAATGTTAAGTGTGGTCATCTCTGGTTGGGGGCATGCATTGATCCATCTGTTAGCTACTCAGAGTACCCAGAACACAGGGATCACCGTCCGTGGTTGCTACCGTTACTGCTGCTACTACTATTAAAAATTAAGCAAAAGTTTTAGGTACCCAAGCAAAATGTATTGCAAGATGGCAAGGATGCTGAAAAGTAGAATCCTAGAGAGGAAACTAGAAAACTAAAAAATACTATTATGGCTCATTTACCCACATTTCTATTAAAGCAAATAATTGGGAGTTGGGTGCATAGCTGAATAAACACTGGTTATACTGCAATGTTGGGCCAGGCCTACTGGTTGCATCTCAGCCGAGTTGTTGTGCCTCTGTGTGTGTGTGTGTGTGTGTGTGTGTGTGTGTGTGTGTGTGTAGGGGGGAGGCAGCGAGGAAGGGGATAGCTCATCTCTTGGCACCACCCTCTCCTCTCTACACAGCTGGCCCTGATAACCAAACCTTCTCTTCCATGGTCTCTCCACCTCTCTCCTTTCTCTCTGGAGTGTTCCCTCAAAGAGCAGCTATAAGGCCCATGAGCCAAGAAATCTCCTTCCCAGGCTATCATCTACAACTGTTCGTGACACCACCTGCCCTCTGCCACTGCGTCCTCCCTTCTGGATTGTCATAAATGGAGCAGGGACCCTGCTGATTTTTTCCTCATCCCCTACTTGTACTCTTTCCACAGCAAATATGCAATAAATGCTGTTGACTGGCTGGAAGAAATGGAATCCACAGCAACGTGCAAATGAACACATGGCTCTTCTGTGGGCCATTTACTGCAGTGGCTTTCATTGGAATCACCTGGGGAGCTCATGCAACACTCTGAGGGCCTGCTAATCAACTACCTGTCCTGCCCACTTCCCTACTCTCCGCCTCCCTCACTCCTTACCAATTAAATCAGAATCTCTGGAGAGTGTGCCTGGATATCTGGGAATTCTGATTTTATTGGTCTGGCGTGGGCTTGGAGTTGAGAGCAACTGATTTACATCACTGTGCCTGGAAGGAAGTCCCTTAGGATGTTAAGCGTGGTCATCTCTGGTTGGTGGGCATGCATTGATCTATCCTTTAGTCATTTACCAGTTAATGAAGCAAGGGTGTGTCCGAGGGTTTATTACTAAAGCTCAGGCATTGTTTCAAGCATTTACATGCATTCTCATCCAATCCTGACAATGGCACTGGAAAGACGGTACCGTCAAGATCCATATTTCATAGAAGAGGAAGTTAAGGTTTAGAGAAGTTCCATAATGGATCAATGCCACAGAGTAAGTAAATACCAGGATAGGCCTTTTAGCCCTAATCCAGCTATATATAGCTCTTAATTGTGACTCTTAATAGCTGTGCTATTTGCTGCAGCTAGGGAATTTTAAGTGTCAGATTAAGCACTTTCTTAAAAACTCAAGAATCCAGGAATCTGAATATCTACTCACACGTTACCCAGAAATCTAAGAACTGTTTAGACCACGGGGTGTGTTACTATTTGATGGCCTGCATTTGCTTAAAATTACCACCAGATGGCAGCAGACACTGTATATTTAAAACCTCCAAGCCAAAAAGCACAACAAAACCCAATCTGGAGAAATGTCACACGTAGGTAAAGTAGGAACAAATAACTGGTAGTCTGAAAGGATTGTGTTTATTTGATTCTTTACCCAACGGCCATCAAAGGATTTCTGTTTACATTATGGAAAAATTAGCAAGACCATGGGTTGCCGGTCTGACTGCAGGCGGGGAGGTGAGAGAAGTTTTGTGTTTCTGACCAGGTTCCCTCTCCTCAGGGATTTCGTGTGGTGTCAGTCACTGGGCTTCGGCGTACCCTCAGGATTCTGGATCTGTCTTCTGTGGCTGCCTTAGTCTAGTCCTGCTTTGTAACTCCATTTAGAAGGATTTAGTGCCTACTGAATGTATAGCACTCTGGATGTTGTATGAACTGTAAAAGCTGAACAAGAATTGGCAATCCATTTGGGGAAAGAAAATGAAAATACTTGAGATGATTAGATTTATGTAGAAGTGAGACAGGTGAAGTTTCTCTTGCTAGTTGTTAGCTAATCTGATAATAGAATAATGTGGAATATTTATCTGAATTGGGAAAATGCAATTTCAAGGCTGGAAGAGGCCCTAGAGATCAGTCGGTGCAGTGGTTTCCAAAGTATGGTCCCTGCGCCAGCTTCACTGGCCTCACCTGGGAGCTCGTTGGAACTGCATCCTCAGGTGCCACGCAGCTCTCCTGAAGCGCAGGCTCCGGGGGCGGCACTGCCCTCCAGGTGATTCTGATCAGCTCAATTCCAGAACCACATGTTACTCTTCTCTCTCCCCCCAGCCAATATTATAGTTTAAGAAATCAAGGTCTAGACAGATTGAGTGATTTAACTGGGATGACAGAGCAAAAATACCTTTCAAGAAGACCCATGCCTGGGGTGTTGGGGGCTCACCATTGCTGCAGCCATGAAACATGGCAGGGGGGTTTGGATTAATAACAGGAACTGTCCCCTTGGGACGGGGGCCTGGGAGAGGTGTGTGTGTGGGATTTGAATTTGTACTGGCTGATAACTTAAATGGCGTTTGCAGTGGAGTGTGCTTTGACTCTAGGCTGGATGATCTCATGTGGAGATGATGTGAAGTGGCTACGAGGAGTGGATGCTGGTCTAGCTGGTATTTCAGGCTCCTTCTAATGTTGAAATTGAGAATGAAAGACAGTGCTTGTGTGCTTCTTAAAGAGACAATGTTTTAATCTAAAAGAGCGGCCGGAGTGGGGCTTTGGAGCGTAAGGCAGACAAAGGGGCTGGGGTCGGGGTAGGAGAGATTGGGGCAAGATATGCTGTTGAGTGCTTTCCACCAACCTCACCCTGAAGGCAGGTCTCATGCTCTGGGGTGACTATGGGGGATTATTTAAAAAGACAAGTTCAGAGAAAGCCTCAGCATCAAATGGGCCAACACTTGGGTCCTAAATATGTTTGGGAACAGCTGCATCATGATGATACAGGTGGCAGGTAAGTGAAACCGTTAGACCAGCACTTGTTACACTATATATATTTGGGTCACCTGGGGACCTTGGTAAAGTGCTCATTCTTATTCAGAAGTAGGTCTGCAGTGAAGCCCAAGAATCTGCATTTCTAACAAGTTCCCAGGTGACGTGGACGCTGCTAGTCCAGGGACCACACCTTGAGTAGCAAGGAGAATGGCATTGAGCACCTCCCCCCCCAATTAAATTAAATTGGAAATAGAATTCTGCTTCCACGTCTTCCTGGGTTTGGTGACATACCAGATTTTCCAGTACAAAACTTGTTTTCATATTCTCCCATAAGTCAGGCTTGGTTTGGAAAATGTAGGTACCATGTATAGTGCTTAAGAGAATGGGCCGTACGTACAAATTCTCTGGGTTCCAGTCCCCACTCTGGCAGTGACTATGGTGTGATCTTGGGTAAGTTCTCCCTGCCTCAGTTTCCTTAACTGTAAAATGAAGTTAATAGTCCTGGCCTCATAGGACTGTTAAGAGAGTAAAATGAGTTAATGTTTGTAGACCACTTAGAACACTGCTCTGAACATAGTAAGTACGTTAGTAATCCAGTAAAAGGTCTGTCCTTCATCCCATGTCAACGACAGCTGCGGGTCCTGGAACAGTTTCCCTACCCTCATAGAATACAAGGGCTGAAACTGAAATTAACTTTTTCTGAGCCGAGCAGTAATGAAACCCAAATGTTTGCAAACTCTGATTGCATCTCTCAATGTTCCAACAGCTCTATTTTTCATAGTTTGGGGAGAAGTAAGCTTGTGTCCTAAGGCTACTTTTACCAACAACTTATCACATGGACAGATTTCTCCCTAATCCTCCAAATTGCATACTCCTGAAAAATAAAACATTACGATGCATGTGATCAAGAAAGTTTGAGTTGCTGACTGGGGAAAAACATTTGTTCTGAGTTTTAGGCAAACTTTCCATAGAGGGTTGATGCCAGGTCCTGTGCTCCAGATGGCCCCATTGGGTCAGCCAGTAGCTAAGAGGAAGGCTTGCGTGTGTCCTTCCAAGTGGACCTTGGGTTGCCATTAATGAACCCCAGCTGCACTGCCTCTCTGCCTGGCTGTATGCTTCTTCAGCCCTTGGGGAAATTGAGGCTTCAGCAATGAACGCCCGGTGAAGATGTGCAGCCTGCAGACCTGGGTGAGTGAGGGACTCGGCTCAGGGTTTTCCTTGCTTCCACATTCCCATGGTCACCATTGACATTTGAGCTGCTGTGGGCTGTGGTTTCTCAGTGACAGCCCCCGCTTCTATGGGGAACTCGTGGGTCTGCCCTTCTGAGAAACCAGGTGCCTGGCCAGGCTGACTAGCGGGTTGCACCTGGCTCGTGACACCAGGAGACGCTCATTCCTCCCAGCAGTGCTGCTAACTGCCATTTGTGCAAATGTTGTTTTTGAGATGCGTTCATCCTGGAGTTTGGCCAGAGGGGCCACTAGCTGAGCAGGGCTTTGCCCACTGAGAGAAGGAGGTAAGACGTCTTAGTACCATAGCTGGCTCCACGGTAGATGGCTGGCAGTGGGAAGGGAGGACACCTGGCTCTGAGCCATGACCTTGGAGGGACCCCTCTCCCAGACTGGGGGTCCTCAGCTGGTGGATGCCCAGGGTTGGCTGTAGGATCCCCACCCAGCACCCTGCTGCCCACTCGTTCTCTCATGTCACTCTCTGAACAAACTGGCCTTCAAGGATGTCATGGAAAAGTCAGCTCTGGGACTCTTTCGTAGCTGTGAGCCAAAGACCTGAGCTCTAGAAATCCCTTTAAGAGAGACTTTCAGTAACACCCTACTAGGGACAGGTGCCATACAGGATGAGTTGGCACAAGCTAAATGGATTTGGCTTATAGGACTGGTTGGCCTTGTTGCCTCCCTCGTGTGATCTGAGGAGTAACATGCAGTCACCCTGAGAAAAACTCCTCACTTCCTTGCCTAACCTAATGGTTGGAGTTCTACCTAACAGAGGAGCCAGAGTTCTGAAGACTCTATCTTCAAAGGACTCCACCAAAGTCCAAATGTTCATTTGTTTCAGGGGTTTGGGGGAGGGAGCTAATGTTTAATAGCGGCTGCCATGTGTTGACAGTGTACGTGCACAATGTGACTTTGTTATGAACTGTCTTAGGCAAATGTTTGGCTGAGTTGTGGAGGGGTGGGGGTGTCTTGGGGCGGGGGTGTCTCAGACCGGGGCTGGTGGGGCTGCGGCCAGGTCCAGGGCAGACTAAGTGCCTCACAGTAGAGGAGAACAGGGCCAAATGATTCCATTCAGGGCTGATGTTGAGGGCAGAGAGAATGAGTTCCTATCGCTTGTGCCTTAGAGAACATACTTGCTTACTGAGGTTGTTTTTTGTCAACTCTGACCTATGGTTAGCTCAAGACAAAGAGGAGGGCACTGCTTCTTGGTTTATTCATGTATGAAAATGTGATTATTTAAGCAAGATGAAACTCTCTAGCCAGATTCACAGACTTATTTCCTTTTTGTGGTTCAGGGATTAATTAATCGGTTTTGAGGTCATCTTTCTTTCCTTCTTAGTAACTGGCCAGTTGAGTATTTTTGAATTAGTTATAGATGTTCCTTACCCATGTGACCTCAGCAACTAGAATATAGCTGCAGAGGAGTGGGTTATCCTACCTAGGACTGGCAGTGGAAATGCTGGGACAATGCTTCTAAATTAAATTTGTTACTATTGGCTAAATTGTAAAAACATGGGAATCAATTGGGGGAATGTTTATTTTCCATTGCATCCTCCTAACTTTGGGAACACTGCTCCAGCCACCAAAAACTTCCAGAGTAGTGATTTTCAACATTGAACGTGCACATGAGTCACCTGGGGATCTTCTTAAAATGAACTGTCAAGTTCAGGAGGCTGGAGATGGGGCCTGAGGTTCTGCATTTCTAACACGGCCCCTGGTGATGCCAATGCCAAGTGGAGCACACTTGGAGTGGCAGTGTTCTAGAACAGTGGTTCTCAAAGTATGGAGTGTGGACCAGCAGCAGCATCACCAGAAAACCTGTTAGAAATGCAAATTCTCGGGCCTGATGTCAGACTTGCAGAATCAGAAATTCTGGTGCTGGGGCCCGCTCAGTGGCTGAGTTTTAACAGACCCCACAGGTGACTCCAGTGCATGCTCAAGTTCAAGAATCACTGTTCTGGAAAATGAATTACAGGTTATCTTTAATTTAATACACTTCACTATTTAACAATCTTTTACTGCTGAAAGTTCTCCCGTGGGTCTAGCCCCAGATCCTTTCGCCTAATTACTCCAGTTCTATCAGGCTTTTGTAAAGTTATCCTTTCAGGGTCCTAATCATAGAATTTTAGGCCTAGAAGGAACCTTAAAATATATTCTGATTCCTTTCCCCCATGCTTTACGCTGCTTTATCAACCTTGTTCACCTCTGAGTGGAAAGCATTAAAGTGAAAGTTAGTTGAAGACGTATCTATAACCCATTTGCTGTAAGATTTTGTCAGTATTCGTCACTTCTGTGTCAGAGGTTTGGGCCATTCTGCTTTCTTTGATTTGGAGTTTAAAGATATTTTTGCACTGGCTTACAGCATCAACTCTCATACTAGTATTATTTCAAAATTTTTAAAAAGGGGCAGAGCAGTGGGAAAGAGTAATTAAACTCTGCAAGAGCTTTTAAACCATTTTATTGGATTTGAAATTAAGTAGAGGCCTGTGGAGGTTGTTCCTGGGGCAGTTGGTGCACAGGAGCCAGCACTTGTCGTGGATTGCCAGGGAAGAGCGGAGAACAGAATGGGGGCATGGAGAGCTTTGTTAGAAGGCAAGGGAAACACAGAGAGGTTTCAGAAGCATGAAATAGTCATTGCTGTATTGAAATTTTCAAACTGGATTATATTCATAAAATCTGACTATGGGGGAGGAGGGTGTAAACTCCTCTCTTACAGGCTGTGAGTTCCTGATGAATGGGGATACCCCAGTGATTGTAAGCTTGAATTAGAGTAGGCAACGTTAGCCCCCAAAGCTGTGTACTTCTGACGCTGGAATGCTTTCTGTTGGAGGGTGTGAGCTGTGTGTACTGAGGCCCTTGTACCCCAGCTCAGAGGAGCCACACTGATTTTTCCATTTGGGCACTGAGTAGGGGTCGGGGAGGGGGCATCCTTTCCTGGCCACATGTCTTGCCATGGATGTGAGAGGTCTCCTTCACTCCCTAGTTCCTGACAGTAGCTTATCAAGTAGCCGTCTGCCAGTGAGGGGAAACTGGATGGTTTCAGGGGCCTTGAGGAGGGTGCTAGATGTTCCAGGTTCCCCGTCCTAGCCTGCCCGACACCAGTCTTCGATGTTCCACATATAGCTATACAGTGGTCCTGGAAGATGTGCACAGAAATCCCCAAGGAGGATTCCATTTATTTATTTTCTAGTAAAGAGCTTTCAAGTTGAGCAAAATGACATATCTCCAGATAATTGTGAAAAAAGGCCTAGACAAGAGCATAACTACAAATAACGATTACCAGGAAGCTCACGGTGGGAAATAGCATGGTAAATGTTCACTCCAAGGGACTTAAGATGTATGAATTTGGACACACTAAACAACCTGCTGATTTTGACCTAAATAAATGACTCAAGACATATGGTAACAAAAGCGCTATCCAAGAAATTGGGCCACAGCCATAAATTGCTTAACCACTTCCCCTCCACCAATCTGTGAACTTGTAACATTAGAAACTTTTTACAGCAATGTGTGGGGAGGTAGGAAAGACAGATAAGGTGGTATTTTCACCCAACTAGAGCATGTGTTAACTGATTAAGTATTGAGGGTTCTAGTCCATTGCCTTACATTATTGGTTGGCTGGGTTCTTCAACTTGAAACGTTTCTGACAGTATTTCAAGAATCCTAGAGAATTTAGAGTCAACCTCCTAATTGTTCAGGGTCACTCAGTTTTGGAAAACATCTAGGATGCTGGCTTTTCTTCCCTCCAACACTTACTCCATCTTCTCCCTACCTCCTCCCTTCCCCCTCACCAATTTCTTTTTGGACCTTTTCACAGCTCAGATAAAAGGTGGGCAAAGAAAATAACATGAAAAAAGTGGAGGTGGAACTAAAATTTATGAAATTGACCCATTAATGCTGGATCTGGAATAGGTTTCTGTAGGAGGAAATTGAAACTCATGGTCAAATGTTATTTTGGTTATTGACGGTCATCGGTCAATGAGTGGATCATTATTTACCTGTAAATACCGTGAATAAGATAACAAAATAGTTTTTTGCAGTACTAAGTGTTTTTAAAATACCAAGAATATGCTTTTAGTTGTCATTCAGGTGGATAATAAATTGGCCCCAAATGATCAGAATGGGTAATATCTGTGCTGTTAGTCCCCACGTGCCTAGTCGAATAGATCATTCTTTCCCCTACACCTCCCCACCCCTTAATGAATCAAGATAATAAAAATGTACCTGTCCTGCGGTGTCATACAGTCCGAGCAAATGTTGCTTGCCACCCACTGTCACAGTAACTGGGGGAGAAGAGAAGAGAACAGAGTTTATAAACACAAGCTTCAATCAGGAGGCTTAACATTTCTCCATGCCAGCGTCTCCTTGGGCAGCAAGGAGAAGCATATGCCTCGCCCATGTATATTCTAAACCAAGTTGACAGCCTGATTTCCAAATGAAAGGTAACCTTGGGCTGCAGTGACAGCAGATGGTCTGAACCAAGTCCAAATTTCTCAACAGAGATGAATATTACTGGTGCCACTAGGACACTCTGCAGGCTGCCCATTGAGCCATATTAGGCTTTGGAATACCAAGCTTCTGAAGGAAAAGGATGCTGGACCCTTTTCTTGTTAGCTTATTGTCTTACCTTTCAGAGTACAGCATTGTGGAAGCAATTTCTTTGTGAGAAATCTCTCTGCTTTTATCTGTCTTTGAAATGTTAATAAACCCTTGAAAACAAAGAATAGTAATCCGCCTGCATATTTTATAGTCTAGGAAGCAAAGCAAATAATTAAATAAGGACTTAGCATTTATTTTTAAAACTTTTTTTTTTTTTAAATTAAATATTCCTGTGCTCAACTAATTCATTAGGATTTTGAGCCTCAGTTGCAGAAGGAGATGCTGTATGGATTCAGTTTCACGTACCTAAGTGTGTATAGAGAGTGCCAAACAGCCAGTTTGATGTACCCGGCAGGCTGACTGCCTTGCCGAGCGATTGCGCCCAGAAGTGAGAAGTAACGCAGGGATACCAACCACTCTGTACGTGTCTGGAAATGAAATAAAATCCCAACTTGAAACTAAACTCAGATTGAACAGATTGAATGCAGGAGTCATAGAATTCTCTCGGTGAATGGAGAAAGCAAATTTACATTTCCAAAAAAAAATACATTGAATCTCTTTTTGGAAAATGTAAATAAAATATGAAGAAAAGTGTGAGTTTCCCCTTAGTTGATTAAAAAATGTACAAATGCAATGTAAAGATATTTTTTGATTCTTTCTTTCATTAGCTGTGAAGGAAATGAAAGAGACACTGAATAACAACCTTTTATAACCATGTCTCTAACTTATGCCGGCCACATTCTGTAGCCTGCTGCTTGGAGTTGCTGACATGGTACTGACTTGACTTTTATTTGTCTTCAGGTTCATGGGCTACATGTATGCAAAGTGCTTCTCGATAGCTCGTTCTTTGGCAAGCACTTGTTTAAAAGCACCCCCTCCCCAGGTACTATTTTTCTAATCTACTCAGATCAACATGTGTTCAGCTTGATAACGTGGCCACAGCCACTCAAGTGAGCTTTTAAATGTGTGTTTTAAAATAATGAACCCATCTCCATCCATCCTTGATTACGACACTGACAGAAGAAGCGCATTTAAACATTTTTTACTTCTTTTATAAGTCAGGCTAGCAATGGAAATGAAGGTGAGACTGTGTGACCCAGAGCTTTTGGTCCTGTTTTCTTTTTCTCCTCATGCACGCTGGCAGAGGAGAGCCCAGTCAGATGTTCCTGAAATCCGCCTAAATAGTTTCATTAATGACCAATTCACTACCTTGTCATGGATTAGGAATGAAGGGAAGAAATCCAGCTATTACAACATGGAATTTCCTGCCTCTAGCAAGCCCAGTACATGCAGGTCAGGAGCAGCTGTTCCCGAGACCCCTTAGACTGCTCCATGACACACAGGCTTGGGGCCATCTGTGGAGCAAGCACTAGAAGTCAACTCACCCTCACTGCCCCCTGGGGCAGGGCAAATGTTCCTAAGCAATGGCTCTGAACTTTGTCACTGGAGCCCTGAAGCACCTGCTCAGATTTTCTCTGTTTTCCCACAGAACAGTAATTCCCTATAGTCTGCTTTTCCTCGGGCCTCACCCTTTTTTCCCTGAACAGATTTGACCCCCCGGGAATTTCACCAGGTCTGAGGTGAGGGTGAGCTCAGCAAGGTTAGGTGTTGGGCTGAGATTCTGGGCATAGCCTTCTCTTCCCTCTGTTCTTCTCTTCTTCAAGGTCTACTGGGTTCCTGGGCTGGACTCAGCATCAGGAGTAGAAAGACCAGAATCAACTCCTCCTGCTGTGGAGTGTGGAGACAAGCGGTTTATTGGCAAAGCCTGGGCACAGTGCCGTGTGGCAGATGCTATGCTGGGCAGTGTGGAGGGGCGGGGGCGCAGAGCAGCACTACTGCATAGGCATGTACTGGGCACATGCACGCTGGAGCTCGGTCAGAGAGGGCTTTCTGGAGGAGGAGCTGTCTGAACTGAGTCCCTGAGGATGGCCAGGAATTTCCCAGGGTGCACTGGGGGAGGAACAAACAACTGCAGGTCACTAGCTCCCCAGGCTGCACTGGGGAAGATGGTGCGGAAGAGGTGGGCACACAGGGTAGGGCTGCCCTGCCTCACTAACTTCATTCGGAAGGCTATGTTAAACTATGAAAGTCCTGAATTCTTCTGTTCCCCCAAAAGAGCAAAAGAGAAGGAATTAAAATAACGTCCTTGGGTTAAGAAAAAAATGGTGGTGGGGGGAGGGAGGCTATAATTTTTGGTGTGGAAGCCATGTTGGAATTTCAGCTTTGCCGTGTGTAGTGGCTGCTTGCTCTGTGTGTGGGGCCAGCCCTGGTGGAGAAATCTTAAAGGTGCCGGCACAGCTTGGTCTCTAACTCTGGAAGTGGCTATATTTCCTCTTCTCTGTCCTTTTGTTCTGTCATTCTATTGGGAAGAAGATAAGTGGATCACACAGTTTATGCCAGAGGACATCAAGGGCCAGCCAGAGACAGATCCAAGTGTCAATGAAACATTGTGGGTTATACAAGTCATGGCTTTGTGAGTGCTTGTCTTGGACTAGCAGTGGATGACTTATTGCTTGCCCACCTGTGTCCTGTGAGGCCCCTCAATTTGGAAACAAATCAGTCACAACTGCACAGAAGGAAGGTATTGCCATAAAATGCTAATGGTAACTGTAGTGAGGTTGAAAGAGCAGGATCTTTCAAGTGAGATAGTTCAGCATTTGAATTCCATCTTTGCTATTTACCATTTGAGTGACCTTGGGAAAGTCACCTAACATCTCTGAGCCCCTCTTTCCTTATCTGTTAGAAATGAGGATAACAACACCTACCACAGACAGTCCTCATGAGGAGGAAATTAAATGAGAAAATGCCTGGCACATAGCTTGGCCTCTAGTGGGTGCTGAACAATTGTTATTTTCCCTCTTTCAGCAAATGCTCAGTGAGCCTGTGAACCAAACATAAAATCCTAAGCCCCCTACCGACTGACCTGGACCCCTCTCAGCCAACAGAACCCAAGAAAAACCTTAAAACTGAGTTCCCAGCCATGACAGGATGGGAGATCAGACACGCACAGACGCACAGTTTTACCCCTCCCTTGCCAACGGCCATCAGGCTTTATTTCCTACAGAACATTCTTTCCTGATAAAAGACCAACAATGAAGTGGTTTTAACGTCCTACAGAACACATGCTGAGAGGCTTTTCATGTCCTTGATTCACCTTTTTGACACAGAGGGCTGCCATTTTTAAAGAGGGACCCCATGAAAGGCCAGAAAGCCCCATTGCGCAGGCTCAGAGTTTCCTTTTCATAAATATTCATGACTCCCCCTATAGCTTGTTAAATATGTATACTTAGCCACCTGACTCAGTATAAAATCCTGTTTCTTTTGTCTCCCCCCCGCCCTCCAAGGCACGTGTTCCTGGCTTGTAGCCGGGAGCTGCTTCCCTGCCAGCTGGAATGGCCCCTGTAGCCTGAAAACTTTATGAGAAAAAAAGTTCTCCCTTTCCAAATTATAATATAAACCTCATTATTATTTTTTTTTCAGTTAACAAACCCATTCTAAGGACAAGGACTAGTCTGTCTTGCTCTCCATTGAATACCCAGTGCACATGAATTGGCACGTAGTGGGATATTAATATTTGGGAATTACCAGTCACTTTCTACCCTATATGAAAGCTATTTAGATCTGTCTTCATCCCCCACTGGACAGGAAGGCCCCTCAGGGCAGAATCTCCATATCCAATATACCCCACAGTACACAGCCCAGCTCCTGGCATACATAGTAGATGCTGAATACACAGTATGAAAATGGTGTACCAGGGGCAACTCACCAGGGGCAGAAGAAAGTTCTTCAGAATGTGCAGAGCTGCATCTTGAAGCTCCCTGGCAAGAGACTAACTGCTGGGAAGTGCCTGTAGCCAGCAAATCTGCCTGGCAGACAGTGGTCAGGCTAAAATCCCACATCGCCTTCTATTCTTGGAGCTATTAGAGTTGTTTTTTGAGTTTAGAGAGGTTTTAATGAAAGTGGGTCAAATGACCTGCTAATGGCTCAGATGATTCTCTCAGTAAGGTGTGAAAAGTTGTCAGTGACCTGTTAAGTATGTAAAATGAAGGGCTTCTTCCCCAAACCCATTAAACTCTTTGCCTCTTATTTCTTCTTGGAGTGAATTTTGTGAGTTGGTGTGAGATGCTAATGAAGTCTGAGTCATGGGCTTCCTCTCTTGAGGATCAGTTTCACCTAGAGAAAAAATATTCCAGGCAGGACCTAAGCCTACTTCCTTCAGCATTTCAATCATCTCGTAAAATGGCCTATCATTTGCAAACCTGAGTGAGGAAGTGTTGGTCACACCCTGAAAGCCAGTTTAAGGTGGTCAGTCCAGCCCATCAGCCCCACGGGAAAGCCAGTTCAAAGCCCCTGCCTTGTTGGATGGTGGGCTGGCCAGCTCAGCTGCCAAGAGCAGTCGTTCAAAGTCAATATGATGAATATATGATGAATCCCGAGAGAACTCTAATGGTGGAAATGCCAGGTCAGTTACGGGCAAACCAGCTAGCACGTGGCCAGTATCTGTTTCACTTGTGTCTGGCGTACTGTATTTGGTGGGTAGGATGAGGCATGCCTGACTATAGTGCCACAAAGGTGCTATTTTTGGAGGAAGAAACATTAGATTATAGACAGCAAGAAATAGAATTTTAAGAAAGTTAAAATACATGGCTGTCATGCAAATATAGGATAAGCACATGTCAAAGATTTATTAACTCATTAATGAGTGAACCAGTGAGATGGTAAATCTTGTCCAAAGAGCATTTTGAGGAACTAGGCATTTATAGGGACTTAAAAAACAATGTTGGTGTAGGATGGCTAGGTTCAATAGAAAACTAGTCATTGTCCTATAGAAAAGATAATCGTTGATATTCTCTTTTCTACCAAACAGGGACTATTTTTTACCCAACAAGACTTACAAGTTAATCTGTACTTCATAAAGTCTAAGCTTTCAGTTAATAGCAGGATAAAACAAAGGTACATTCCTCTAGATAATTAATTAATCCTTGGGGGCAGGGGTGCTGAACTCTGCCAGGATGACATCGAAAGGACATATTGAATGTTCTTGGCCTTATATCCAACTTCCAAATAGTTTTTTAATGCCTGAATTCAAGTCCATTTTGCTGCTCATTGGGCAAAATGTTGGGCAAGTAGTCATAGGACTTCTGTCTCATCAGGAAAATAAACAAATTGTGTGTATCCTAAAGAGGAATAACCAGGGGTAATCAACCCAGCAGGTTGTCCATGTATAGAGGGCTGCAAGAAATGGGGAATTTAAATGAGAATTTGTAGCTCTGACGCTCGTCATGCTGCCTGGTGTCTCCTGTAGCATCCCCTGTCCCTTTCCCATCTGAACTGATCCTTCTGCCCTGCTCCCCCTCTTTTCTGTGTTCTGAAAGATCCTGTCTGGGACAGTGACTTACCGGCTCCAGTGTCCGCTCCCAGGGCGGCTTGTGTGTGTTTGCAACCTGTGTTAAGCCTCACAGATATGCATGCACATTTTATAAGGAATAAACTCAGAAGCCCCAGGGATTGAATTCCACCCCCCAAAACAAAATAAGTCAGAAGCAGTTAGTAGGGAAGCTAAAAACAAGCAATAAATTTTCATAAATATGAGTCGTGGTAAGTTCCTTCCTGGTGGGAAGGAACATACGTATTCCTCGTAATGCTGTTAGAATGCTTTACACCCATCTATACCCTATGAATATATGATGAATCCCAAGATTCGTGTGTGTGTGTGTGTGTGTGTGTGTGTGTCTGTGTCTGTGAAATAAAAGTTGCTCAGGGAAGTCTCTTATTTGATGTGCTGACATGAGGTTCTGTTTTTGTGGAAACAAAGACTGAGCAGAAAAACCAAACAGGTTTCTCAAGAGTTTAATAGGATTCTGAGCTGAGAGCTTTCTTTTCTTAGGACCATATATTCATCCTACAATAACGAGCGTCCTGTTTGACGAGGGTAACGTGCAGCTGCCATACATCTTCCAGCTCTGTTCGTGTTTATTTCTCCTTTAGATATGCCAGTGGAGGCCAGTGATTTGGTTTGTAATTGCACCAATTTGTAGCCTCCCTGGAGTTTAGAGCAGAAGACCTGGCTGGAGCCCCGGACTCACTGTGAATGACCCCTGGACCTAGAGCAAGCCACAACTTCTCTAGGCCTCAGTTTTCTTACTGGCAAAATGAGGTTTATTTGAGCAGCAAAGGAGAGCATGTATATGAGGATTTTGTACACCAAAGCTTACATAATGTACGGTGGAATCACTGAGCAAATGGATTCTTAATTAATGATACCGCTGGTACCAGAGCATCCTGGAATGAAGTTTCTCCGGTTCTGGAGTGGTAGGGGGATGTTCAGGAAAGATCTGCCCTTATCAGCACTTGATGACGGAGGAGGAAGAAGAGGAGGACAAGGAGGAGGAGTGGGAGGACCTTACTCAGTTCCAGGATTCTTGGAGCAGACTGGGGATGAAGCCAAATCAAAGATAGAGCCACGGTTCCAAGATATCCACATCCTGGAATTTCAGTCTTACGTGGCCTTGCCCTTCCTCACACTCATTTCATCTCCACATCCTGCCAGTTCTACCTGCTAAGTGTCTGTAGAATCGGACTCTTCTTTACCATCCTCTTAGCTGCCCCCACACAGCCCACGGCCCCACCAAATCACTTGCAAAAGCCTCCTAATCCACATCCCCTTTTCCATGCTTCCTTCTCCTTAACCAGAGGTAGTGCAGCTGTGGCTCCCAACCATCTCCAAGAGAAAATTCAAATGCCTTCTGAGAGCACACAGAGTCCTTGTAATCTGGCCCCTGGTTTACCTTCCCAGCTCCCTTTTCTGTTTTACCCTCCTGCAACCCAATCTGTTGTACTCACGATGCCTTTGCTTAAACTGTTCCCTCCAGAATTCTGGAAAAGAAATCTTAGAATGCTTTCCCCATATTTGTCAGCCTGGAAGACTCCCACAACCTGGGAAACTCACTTTCATAATCCCTTCTTGATGCCCCCAAATATCTTAAGCCTGTTTCTGTGCTTACCCATCCCTCGGGTCATAAGAGGTCATGTATTATTTATTCTCACGCCCCAGGGTTTGACGTAGACTGAGCACGTGGCTCCATAAATATTGGTTGGGAGACTGAAAAGTACATTACACTCCAGTGGAATTGAAGATTTTCTTTGAGTTGTCTGTTTTCTCCAGATGAGACTGGCATTTCCCAAAGGGTCGCCCATGAGCTTTTCTGGACACTCAGTGGCAGACTGGGTCACCTGCAATGAACTCCCACACTAGAGCTGGGCCACCTGCTGGGAGGGGATGCTGTGGACAGTGGCTCTGCTGGGTGGAATCTGTGCTTGTGACACTCCTCCACTTTCTCAGTCACCTTTCTTCAGCAAGAGGGCTGCCAGATGTGACACTC
The DNA here is from genome assembly GCF_020740605.2 of Lemur catta. Lineage (NCBI taxonomy): Eukaryota > Metazoa > Chordata > Mammalia > Primates > Lemuridae > Lemur > Lemur catta. Next base: position 34,607,106 of record NC_059128.1, read on the forward strand.
CTCCACTTTCTCAGTCACCTTTCTTCAGCAAGAGGGCTGCCAGACTCTGGGCCAGGGGGCAGGACCACTGCCAAGATGTCTGAGGTTCCCAGTGAAGCCAGGCCAGCCTGACATTAGCCACAGAGTACAGGGAAGTTGTTTTCTAAGTATGACTTCAGAAAGAAGTGACCGAGTTATAAGTGAAGTGAAATCTGTACAGTGAGGCCGGGGCCCACACAACAGAGTGTGCTTTTTGTAGGAGCCCCTGGATAAAGAGATACTTTAAAAAGACATGACAGCGCCTTTAGTCACATTTATACATTGCTGGAATCTCACAATCATAAAGTTGTCATTGAGGTGTGGTGGAATAAATACCTAATTTAGAGGCAGAAACTTTCTATTTTAGCCTTGACTTTGGTGGTCTAAATGTTTCCTAGCAATCACCAGGGGGAGCTAGGTAAAAACACAGTTTCCCTGGTGTCACAACCTGCCCCTAAGATTCTGAGGAAATAGGTCTGGGTGGGACCCAGAAGTCCACATTTTTACCAAGCTCTCCAGGCCAGTGATGTAGACCTGAACCTCCGTTCCCTCATCTTTAAGATGAGAATAATAATAACTCTTTTATGCTAGAATGTCCTGTCCACATTAGAAAAGTTGTGTCAAAATTAGATGAGGTAATATAAGGGGAAAAACTTAAAATGCATAAAGTGCTACTTATTTAGATTTTATACTTTTGATCACATCTGACACAGGAACAAGGCAGTCTGTATGGGACAGTTCTCTCCTCTCCTTGTCTACAAATATTTGCTAAGGAAATTCAAACACTGAGGTGATGATACAAGTAGAATATTGCGCTCCTGTTAATAGTTTTCAAAGAATTATTAAGTTCATAAAAATTCTGTCAGCTGCCAGCTGTACCTCATTGGAAAATGTGATGGAAAATATCCTTTTCACAATAACAACAAAAGCTATAAAGTGTCCAGGAATGTGCAAGACCTTTTATGAAGAAAAAGCTCGACATTTTGCTGAGATACATAAAAGAAGACAAGTGGAGAAATGGCTCATGTTCTTGGGCGGGAAACCATATTGTAAAGATGTCAGACCTCCCCAGTTGAATAAGTTTCAAGAAATTGCAATAGGATTTCTGAGTTGGGAACATGACAAAATGATTATAACGGCCATATGAAAACTTCAACTGGTGAGAATAGCTAATAATGAAAGAATAGTGACATAATATATATGTTAACATGTTATATGGCATAATATACATGTGAATGTGTATTATAAAGTTATGCAAATTAAAGCAGCATAACTCCAGCATGAGAATCAAGGAAACAGAACAGGATTCTCAGCCTGTGCCTATGCCACATAACTTAAGGTTTCAGTATTGACAAATGGCATTTCAAATGAGCAGGGAAAAAGGATGTATTTAATATGTTGTATTTAGCCAGTTGGTTACTATTTGGAAATAAAAAAGCACTTTGAGAATAGAAAAGCAAAAGAAGAAAACTATAAAGAAAGATTGATATATTTAATGTTAAAACAAAAGAACAGTAAATGTACTAGGAAAAATGATCACAATCTATAATGGTTAAAGAAGGTTATATCTTTGATACATAAATGTGCTTTCTAATCAATAATGATTAACCCAAAAGAAAATAAAGAAAGAATATAATTTACGAAGAAATAAATATAAAAAGCCAATGAATATTGGAGTCAAAAAAATTCAAAGAAAGACGCAATCTTTGTCCTATCAAATTGGCCAGTGATGAAGAGAATGAGACACCCGGTGCTGGTGAGTTCATAAAGATGTGGGCACTCACATACTGCTGGAGGAAATGCAAACTTATTGCTCAAGTTTTCTAGAAAACCATTTGGCAATATAGATCAAAAGCTTAAACATGAAACATTTTTTTCACCTCTGACTCATCAATCCTGTTTCTGCAGTGTATCCCCCAAAATAATCACACATGTGCACAAAAATATATACATATAAGAATATTCATCACCAAAGCATTTGTAACAGCTGATGGTTGGAAACAAACTAAACACTTAACAACTGGGTGTTGGTCTTCAACATTACAGAGCACTCTCATGATGGAACCTTTTAAAAAATAATGAGGAGTTGGGTAAATACTGAAAATATAATATCTAGATAGTAGGGGATAAAATTCTACAGTGCATCTCTAAAATATGCATAGAAAATGCTTTATTTTCCCACACTTTGCTACTGTGACTATGTAAAACAATCAGAAGAAATAGCATTTGGGTGCTCAACAATTGTGGTCATTGTGCTGTTGTTATTACTCTATGTACAGACTAGATTAAACATCATCTGAGTTACCTCCCATTACTTAAATTCTATTATTTCTCCTAGGTTCACTCTTGGAAGCTTTTGTCTTAGGCTTACCCAGATTTATTTTAGGCTGTAGGACGAAGCTTATAATTTTACCAATAGAACGTGTGATGAATAGGTCTGCTGCAGTGGAGGTTTATAAACTGTGTATTGCAGAGCAACTCGTGTCTTTTTCAGAGAATTATGATGAACAACTGATGCTCTACTTCTACTTGATTTTTGAAGGTACCAGAAAAATATTGTGCATTTGAGAGTGCTGGAATCTGCCAAAATGTACTAGTTGTAAACCAAAAGAAGTATATGAGCTGTAAAGACGATAATAAATAGGTTCTAAATATAGCCCTTTATTGACAATGTCTAGGCATAGTGAGACAAACTAGCCAAGTGAATATTCAGAGAGTGTGCTTCTGCTCCCAGTCACTTATTTTCCAAACTATTACCAGATAGTTGTGAGTCTCCGATGTGGATGGGGGTGAGGAATGAAAAATTACCTACAGGTATAATGTACCCTACTCAGGTGATGAGTACAACCAAAGGCCAGACTCCTGCACTATACAATATATACATATAACAGAATTCAGCATATACCCCCTAAATCTATTAAAAATAAAAAAGGAAAACATATGTAACACAAGTATAAGTGGGGAACCATGTAGTACAGTCTCAAGGTGGTTTCACATTCAAGGAAACAGCACCGGCAGCCAAAAGTGCCTGTAAACCATTCTGATCTTTCCTAAAAGATGAAGACATTAAAGGGGGATTCAAATCATAGCACTGCTTCTTCAAACCATTTTCTTGGTATTTCTCATAGCTTGCCACAGCCTTGAGGCTTGGCCTTCCCCTCTGTTCCTCACCAGTCCACCTTCCCTAAATGTTTTAATTTCCTTTCTGGCAACATAAGAAAGCCCAGGGCGTGGGCTGGTGCCAACTCCCATGCTCTCCTTTCGGTTCTGGGGACAGGAAAGCTCAGTGGACACAGGTACTTTCTTTCCTCAGTGGAAGGCGGAGGGGAAAGATGACAAACTTTTAAAGTTTAATACTCTTTCTTGTATGCCCCAAACGTTTATAATACAGGGTTCCCCCCCACCAATAAGTCTAGGGGTCAGTTGCTAAACTCTCTTGTTATGCTAACCTAGGTCTTTCTCTTGGAACACATAGGCACTTAGCAGTCTAAATTACTACATTGTCAAGGCCAGCATGGGTGGCTGGAACTGCAATCTCTCCTGGAACAGAAGTTTGAAGACTCAAAGGTGGAAAAGGGAATTAGAATAAGATAATGACCCTCTTGGAGTCAGTCACTAATGGGTTAGAGGCAAAATGAGGTTGTGCCTGTGGACTCACGTGGACGAGGGATGGGGACTTCCCTGGTGTGCAGGGGTGTGAAATTGTCCCCCACCCTGTCCTTGTGAAGCAAGGCATTCAGGCCAGCATGGCAGTGAGGCTGGGGCAGGGTGGTATTTACTGGCTTTGCCAGTAACTACAGAGAAATGACAGCCTTGTGAAATATTCAAGGAGAAAAAAAGTCAAATTTGTTGGGGAGAAGGATGGGGGTGGGGTGGGCAAAGGGGAAGGAAGAGGGACATGGGGAGGGGGTGGGTTACTCTAATCTGAATCAATCTTTGGAAGCCTGGTGTGGGCCCCACTCCTGGGCAGGTTCAAGGAGCTGGTTTAATCCAGTTTTCTAGGCTGTTTCCAGTTTCTAATCCTGTTCCTGGCTTACAGCATCCATGAAATCTTCATTGTCACCCTACACTGACCTGGTCACCCAACAGCTCTCTGACTCGTGGCCTCTCTGTACTTCCCTCAGTCTTGACCTATGACCTTTCAGCTAGGAAAACCCAAATGAATTCTGGAGGATTCTTAAAGTCTTCACTGAAGTTGGCTATGGCTGGAAGGGCATCTGGGCCTGGGCCTGGGGTTGGCTTTCGACTGGGTAGCGGTTAGGGGTGCTGGGACTGGGAAGGGGAGAACCGATAAAGAGACTCTTGTCTCTTAGTTTGGCTTGTTCTTTCTGGGCGGACTCTTATATTACTGAGCCCTGTCCTCCCAGAGGACACTGGTAAAGGGACAAAGTTAGACAAAGGACATTACTGAAGAGCCACGTGTTGGTGTGGTCGGGACGGCTACCATAACACACCTGTTACCTGCAGCTCTGGCTCCCTGCCTTGTGAAGTGTGTGCCTCCCTGTCCCCTCCAATCACAAACATCCAGTGAGGGCTATATGGTAGGATGGAGCAGTCTGATCCACCAGCTCTTACCTAGAGGACAGATGTCTAGCAGGGTGTTTGGCTCACTGTAGGGATTCAACAGATGGATAATAAATAAAAGAATATTTTTAGTCACAGAGCTTGCTAGGTGAGAGCCGATGCCAGCCCCTAGCTGGTGTATAGTACAGGGAGCAAGTGACACAGGGCATGGGCTGTAGAAGCATGAGGGTGATGAATGTAGGATAAAGGTGACGATATGATTTGCAAATGCCTTGGTCGCCGATGACACAGAGCAGCCTTCTGTTAATGGTGGAGGAGGCATTCTTGGTGAAGTCAAGGCAAGAGCTGCTGCTTCAGGCCTTAAGCAATGTGGTTCCAAAATGGAGATGGAAAAAGATGGCAGGCGCATGGGGGGAGGGTGCGGCTGGGGGACACGGGTCGGGTGGTGGTGGTGGTTCTTGTGAATGTGCAGGTTCTGATTCAGTTGGTCTGGTGGGGCCTGAGAATCTACAGTTCTAACAAGCTCCTGGGTGGTGCCCTTGCTACCGGTCTGCAGGCCATACTTCAGGCGACAAGTCTCTCATCCTTCCCTTAAATGTGGCTTCTCTGAGCCCCTCAGGTGGTTGACAGGTATGTATGAAGCGTATTCCACAGGGGAAATGCAGAAAGGAGACTGCACCTGGACATCCCCTGGCTGGGCTTTAGACACTAAGAGGGTGGGGTGTGGTCCCGGGACAGCCCTGCAGAGCCCACAGGGGCTGCTCTGGGGGGCGCTTCCCCAGAGGGCTGCTGGTCTCCCCATGGGGATTTGAGGCGTGGAAGGGACTGTGGCCAAAAAGAGATGAAAGAGATGAAATTACAAAGAAGTAATCTTGGGGCTTGGAAAATTTTGTCTCACTCCCCTGGGTCATCTCTGAGGGGACGATGGCCTTGAAATTTGAGAGCATGAGTAAAGGGAGGGAGGCAAGAGTTGTGGGCTAAGAAGGCCACGAAAAGGGCTGCTTTTCTGTTGTTTATTTCAGTATTTCAGTAGATTGTACCGGCAGCTTGGATCACTGTAAAAACTCAATGTGTTTTCTTCTATACGAGGACTTCAAGTGTCTTTTTGAAGTTCTGTGACCTAATTCTATAGGTGTGCTTCTGCACCTGTCTGTCCATCTGTCCCTCTGTCCATTTTGGTGGCCTGTGTGGATGTGGCTTTGGAAGCAGCTGGTGAAGTCAGACAAGTTTATCTTCTCTGGGTGAGCTCCCCTCTCCCCACTGCCCCCTCTCGGGCCCTGGTGATTGGTGTACTGCTTTTCCCTTCTCCTTTACCAAACTTGACCCTGGTTTCTTTTTTCCACACACTGAAATGCTACAAATGGTTAATAACTGGCTAATAATGGTTAATACTGTGAACTCCTTACAGAGAAAGAGAAACTTCTAGGGCCCAGTACAGTGCCTTGCAAGTAAAGGGTATTCAATGAACAGGTATTTATTGAATGAATGGATAGCTCAAATACCCTCCTCCACCAAGAGCGCGCACATTTCAAAGGGAATCGCATCAAACTGATAAAGCTCTAAGAGGGATCTCAGGAGCATCTGGTAGACTGGAGGGGAGTTTGTAGAGTCTTGCAGACTTCCCAGCACTCAGGAAATCACAGCAGAAGGCCCTGGTGATACTTTCTGGTGTGGGTGCCAGGAGTCACAGTTGTTGAATTGAAACTGATCAATTCTAAAAAACAAGGAAAGCTATTGAGCCCATGGCTTGGGCTCACTCCAAGATAGACAGTGATGGAGTGTTTGGCCAGTTTCCAGCACTGACAGCCCAGACAACTCTGATCTGGTCTTGCATGACATAAGGCAGCCATTGAGGGTGTCGATTTCAGGACCTGGGGGGAGCCGCCCAAGCCCTTGACCCCAGCCTCTGCAAGGGGCTGGCTCCACCATCACTCCAGCCACATGCTGCCCATGCTTCCCGGGAGCACCATGGGGACAGGGCTAAAGCTGTCGAGACTCTGCTTCCAAATCTGATTCCCAGCCAAGAAGCAGAGAGAAAAGTAGCAGAGCACACCTGCTAATTGTTACAGACTTCAAAAAAAAAAAAAGAAAAGAAAAATTAGTGCAAATAAATGGAAAGTAACCATAGCTTTTGAGACAAATTCAAACTGTGTTTTTAGCTATCACATTGGTTGACCCTTCAACAGTCAGTAAAAAGTTTTCCCTTTTTGACTGTGATCCAAGGAAACGGTCCTCTAGCTCACCACGAGATAATGGCATTTGCAACTGGTTGTTTTTGTTATATGATCTCAGAAACAGTAAGGAGAGAGTAGCCTGAAAAATCCATGAGTGCTGACCTCACCTAAAACAGAAATGGCTGGAGGAAAGCAGAGATAGGCAAGAAGAAGTAGAAGAAAATACTGAGCAAATGACTTAAAATATTATCTAAAACCTATATGCTTTCAAAGTATTCAGGGATGCATACTTTTAGCAGATGGAGGAATTATGGATTGGCATGTGCAAACGGCAGCCTGGTACTCATGGTTAATAACAGACATGTGTCTGTTGAATGACCTGAATGACCCTTTGCATGACCTTGAGAATGATAAAGGCCTTGACATTTAAGAGGTTATAAGAAAGAAAGGAAAGGCAAGAAGAATAAACAATTAATATGTATATAAATCTAAAGCTAGAGGGAGAGCTAGAAAATTGTCTAAAAATCCAGCAAATCCCTTCCTAAGTAGTTATGGGGAATTTCCTAATTTGTCTGTTAGATATTATCTCATCTTCATGTTCCTCTTCTTAAGAGTGGCTTCATAGCTCATCTTCATGTCCCATGTCTCTGTTCTGGTGTTCTTGCATTTTTAGGTGAGCATGGAGGAGTGAAAGGAGGAGGTAGGGAGATGGCCAGGAGTGAGAGGATGAGGAGACATTGGGGCATTCCAGGCCACTGAGAGGGTGGTGCATTCCAGGCAGGAGGAATAACAAAAGAGCTTCTGTCATCACAGATGCATGCCAGAGGACTATTGATTAGGAATCAGTGATGTTTTTCTTAGGGTTAAAATCAACTTTTTTTTTTTTCTTTCAAATCAACATTTGGAAATATCCCTGGGCTACTTTTTCAGGGTGAAGAGTATGTTATATCATATCTTTGGGCTGAAGTGTTTGAACTCATGAACTGGTTTGAATGGATGGCACCGGATACTGGATTTAGTTCTTTAATATGGTTTTAACCATATCTCAAATTCATACCTTGGCATGTCCATAGACCTCTAATTATTTAGGTAACTGTGGTAGGTGGACTAATGATTCTCCAAAGATGTCCATGTCCTAATTCCCGGGACCTTTCAGGTTTGATTAAGTTAAGGACTTTGAGTTTGGGAGATTATCCTGGATTAGCTGGCAGGCCAGATATAATCACAAGGGTCCTTATAAAGGAAAGAGGGAGGCAGGAGTCTCAGAGTCAGAGAAGGAGATGTCAGAACAGAAGCAGAGGTTGAAGTGATGTGGAGGGGGCCAGGAGCCAAGGAATGTGGGCAGCCTCTAGCAGCTGGAAAAGGCGAGGAATGGATTCTCCCCTAGAGCCCATAGGAATGCAGCTCTGCCTGTACCTTGTTTTAGCCTAGTGAAACACATTTCCAACTTCTGACTCCAGAATCGTAAGATAATAAGTTTGTGGTGATTTGTTACAGCAGCAATAGGAAGCTAATACAATGCCTTTATGTTACAATATAAAATATTTACTAAATGAAATGAATGTTCTTAAATCAGTGATGTTTGGGGGTAGAGAACATTTTCCCTTGACTTAATGTTTCCATGTGAGGGCATCACTTAGTTAACATGCTTGGCCTGACTGCCCCATGGGAGTGGAGGAATGATCTGGTTGGTAAATTTGGGAGCGGTAACTAGGTGTGCATCACTCAGCCCCTCCCCCTGTCTCTTTGGCCCTGTCTGCAGAGAGCTTGTTAAAGCTTAGAGGTAAAAGGTTTCTCTCTCAGGAAAACCATAATTACTCTTAGAACTGAGATTGTCAAAACTCTTTTCTATGGGTTTTGTAAAGAGAACACTTATATAATGTAGTGGCCAGGGTTCTAAACATCATTTTGAGTAAATATGGCTATATGCTTCATAAACTATTTCTTACAGTATCCCTCAGTTTAAAGAAATGGTACAGTAAAACACAATTCTTTTATTTACATTGAATAATTATTTATTGAGCATTTACTATGGGGCGGGGTAAGGCTGAGTGCTAGGGCATACATGGGTGAGCAGAATTGTCCTTGTCTTCAGGTAGCTTATAGTTTGAAGGGGGAGCCAGATATTGTACAAATAACCCCTCACTAGGAAAATATAAAACACAGCTACTAAGAGTATGCAAAACAGGAGGCTCACTTTAGATTAGGGGTCAGAGATAACCTCTCTGAGGAAGGGACATTGAAGTTGGGCAATAAGTAGAATGTGCAAGGCCAAGAGTGTTTGTGTGTATAGTGGGAAGAAGTCAGGGAGGGGTGTGTGTGGAGAATTCTGGGTAGAGGGAGCAATGCATACAGAGGCTCTGAGGTGGGAAAGATGTGGAGGAAAACAGTGGCTTAGATGGTGGCTTAGACCAGGTGGTGGCAGCGGAGATGTGGGAGAGGTGGGAGAGGTGTCTGTGGTGGGGCAGAAGCACCCACAGATGGGTGGCTTGTTGTTGATGTGGGGAACATTTCTCCCTATTTCTGAATTTGATTTACTCTTAGGTCAACTTTAACTGTTTCCTAACTGATTGGCTATAGCAATTTAAATTAGTTGCTTGCACAAATTGTGTTATGTTTCCTAGGAGACATATCTTCATCTCTAATGTGGCTCTATTTAGAGCAGTGGTTCTTGAGCTTGGCTGTACCCTGGACCAACGACAACAGAATCTGTTGAGACCTATAACCATTGATATTTTGGGGTTGATACTTAGGTATTGATCTTTTCCAAAGCTCTCCAAGTGATTCCATTGTGTGGCCAAGGTTTGGAACCACTGACATAGAGGATTAGATTGATGATGAGGTGTGTGAGGTGAGAATTAAATCCAGCATTCAAGGTGGAAATCAAGGCGGAGAAGGAATATTTCTACTAACATGAGGTTTGAATGGGGCTGACTATTTTCATTTTTCTCTAACCAGCTCTACATGGGGACAATTAAATTATGATTAACCAAGGAAACTAACGTCCTTGCAAATGCTTAATTTTCAGCAGCTCTTGCAAATTTATCTGAAATCCTGAACTTTATAAATAAAGGTGAGTTCTGAGGCACTGCATGAGTCAAAGTGCCAGCTAATTGGACACGAAAGGTTTCACCTCTAAATTGCTGCCAGAGGCCACAGTTTTGAGCATATGGTGGTGGCTCAGTGCTGGTTTTCAACAGAACGCTTGGCCCACATCCTGTTGCCGTGGGAAGATTCCCAGGACTACACACTTGTTAGCCCTCATCTATCAGAAATGATTCATGTATGTGTTGGCTTGATGAGCTCCCATCATCCTGCCAACTCTTCAGAGGCTTTTAGCTCTGTAAGGACAGGAACTGTAGTGGACATGAGGAAGGAGGTAGCTCCAGGGGCTGCTTGCAGCCATCTTGGACCTGTGAAAAGAAATCTATCCAAGAATGGAGCCAATGCTGAAAAAGGAGGGCTGTAAGATGTCGTGTGAATAACGTACAAAGCTTCATCTGGAACTAGGAGGACCCCTGTAACTTGCAATGGTATAGGGACTGTGTCTGCCTGGTTCATGCTGTGGCTCTAGCACGCCAGTAAATGTTTGTTAAATGAATGAATGGTAAACAGAGGAAATCGGTATTGAGTTTATATAATTGTAGGACCAAACTCCTTTAATTTTTCTGACTCTGAAATCTATTAAAAATAGCAAAATGTGGAATTCCCTCCTGAATACCTTAGAATGACAAAAGGAGCTAAAATGGAAAAGAGCTGTAATAAATAATAGATCTGACACTGGCACAGAGGGGAGGGAGCAAATTCTTTTTCCGTAACACTAGTATCAAGGGAAGTCTGACTCAGATTTAAGGCATGTAAGTCAGTGAGTTCCCAAACTTAAGCATTTTGTCATTTCCTTAGTTCAACAAATGTTCTACTTCATTTCATCACATTTACCTTGACATCAATTATCAAAATTTTGCCTATATTTGAATTTGTAGAATCAGTGGATCATGAAAGAAAATATGTACATGCTTTGATAAACTACTCAAGACTAACATACCTAGTCAAAGATTCATATCATAATTTGTTAATATGATACTTTATTGGAGGTTGTACATTATATAAGGAGTCTATCTTATTTCACACATAACAAATAGGTGAGAAGAAGGCAAAATAAAGAAGTCCTACCAAAAGTCACGATGAAACCTCTATTATTATTTTACCCAAGGACACATTCAGATATGAGAGAGAGAGAATTCACTTTTTTTAAGTGGGAATAAGGATAGTTTGCATTTGTTAATATAAACTTATTAGTCTTTTCCCAGACAATTTATAATGAAAATTTTCATCATTTCTTCCTTTAAGATTATAGTTTCTTGATTTTTTTTCACCTATTCACTACAACACACCAGATTCTAGGGCTACAGGGAAGAGGAAAGTAGAGTTTGCAAAAGGGAAAGGTTTTAATTTCAAATTTCATGCTTTGAAAACTCAGGTATGTTTGGTGAGCAGGTAACCACCATTGGAGATGCTGCTCTAGAACTGTGCCCTTCACAGTCCACTGCTTAAGAGACTTGTTGAAGGTCTAAGGAGCCTACATAATGCTGAGGGTCTATGCTGAGAAAACCTGTGTATTATTAAAACACAATTCCACCAACTTTTGCTTAGTCTTTGATCTGGCTACTCCATTCTTCACCAGAGATAGAAGCCAAGGTTCCTAGGTCTCCTAGAAGCCTCCTTGACTAGTTCTAGTTCTTTCTGATTCCAGACTTGTTCTGCATTCCCTTCCAGTTCCATCTCAAAACTTATAAAATGGAGCTGGGTAGGGACCCAGGGAACACTTAATGAATGAATCAATGAACTAAAGCTCTATTTCCACTTGGGGCTGACTCTAAAGCCTTCTCTCATAGACCTGTAAACAGCTTGTGATCTAGTTTGTCAAGCTGCATTTGGAACTTGGAATACATTTCTTTGTCCACCCTCCCCATCTTAATGTGTAGGTTCTTAGGCTGGGCTACCACAGTATAGTAAAGCCAACTTCTTGAATCCCATTGGTCCAAGAAAAGCAAGGTGCAAGAAATAGGAGGAGAGAGAGAGCAATATGAATAATAGCTAACATTCACTGCATACTTGCCATGTAGGTACTGTGCTAATTGCTTTATGTGAATTATTTAATTTCTCATTTTAACAGTAAAGGAAAAAGGAGTCTTCTGTTTTGTAATTTTTCTAAGAACACACAAGCGGTAAGAATTTGAGCTGGGCATAGAAACAGGTTTGTCTGGTTTCAAAGCCCAGGCTTTTCCTACTGTGTGGTATATGTAGAGATTCTGAAGGAATCTCTGGATACCTAGAAGGCTTTTGATGTCACTGGATTGTTATTAAACCCAGTTTCCCTAAACACCAAAGACTTTAATTTAACTTTGTTGTTATTGCAGGTTGTGCTGTTTACTTACACATGAAACGGGAGAGGAGGGAGATTGCCTGAGACCAAAAGAGAAACGTTTTGAAGACTGGGGTGAAAGGTAGGGGGTTAGAGAAAGAGTGGTGAGTAGTAAGAACATGAGGAGAAGGAAGGAGGAGAAAGGACGTACTTGAAGGTGATGGGAAACAGACATGGGGTTGTGCCCTTCCCTGGAGCCCGGCCCAGTTCCCTTGGCTGTTGCCAGGAGAGAGCTGGGGTGGGGGAGGGAATCGTGAGCCTCTTCTAAGCTGAGTTTTTGAAACATCAGGAATCCTTGCACTATGGGGTCTCCTTTGGGTTTATGAAAAGATCATAAATCATCTAACAATAAATTAGTTACATGGATAATAGGTGACAGAACCAGGGCTAGAATTCAGGTCTGTTTGTGTTCAAAATCTGGGCTTTAATCACTCCCTTCTTTTAATGACTCTGATGGTCTGAGCCACTGTGCCTGTGGACTTCTATGAAGTCCGTCTCATGGGTAGCTGTGGATTTAGATGTGTCTCAGACCCTTCAGTTTGTAAGCATTTACCCACAAAGAGATCATGGTTCCAGATTTATACACTGGTGTCTATACTTAGGTCAGATTTGTACAGTTAAAAGATTTTTTTTTCCTAAGCAATAAGCCCTATGTATTGAAGTAGCCAGTTGTGTTTTCTGACATTCTTTTTTAACCAAGCAAGCCAGTCTTGGACTTTTTTCCATTATTGAGTTTGTACTGTGACAACTCAAAGGTAAGGCAAAGTCATGCTCAAAAATAACAGCACTGAAAGAGTTCAAGTTGCTTCAGTACCTTGACGCATATAGAGTTCTTTAGAACAAGATGGAAACACTTTGGGTTTAGTATTTCCAAAAATGTGATTGAGGTGATGTGGAAATGTTTGTTTTTAGTTACTCAGGGACTTTTATAGTTAAGGGCACTGATATACAGAGAGGATCACACAGCTAGTAAATATCCTGGACACTGTATTTAAATTCCTGTGTGTCTGACTCCAGAGTCACGCTGTTTTCCACATGCTGTGCTGCTTTTGCAGCGTGTGAGCACACACGTCTACACACAAATACCCACGTGTGCGTGGACACAATCAGAGACAGGTATAATGACATCAAAACTAAGCCTTTGCTTACCTGAAAACTCCTCTATTTATTTGTTGAAAATTAATTTTTAAGTAGTTCTAGGACCTTGGGCAAATTATTTAATGTATTTGTGTTTTAGTTTCCTTGTTTTTGAAATTCAGATTTTAATACTTTTGTCTTATTGTCATAAGGGTTAGGGATAGTATATATAAATATCACCAATGTAATGCTTGAGATTTGATGGGTGTTCAAAAATGGTAGCCATTATTAATTTCCAAAGCTGATCGTTTTGACCAAGTATTACCTTGATAATGTCCCTAATAGTTGAACAGTAGTAATAACAATTATAGCAGCTAAAATTTATTACCTTCTTGTGATATGCTGACTGACAAGCACTTTTTCTGAGCATGTTGTATCTTTCGTGTTCTTCCCAACAAACTTATGTAATCAGATCTCAATCATCTCCATCTTAGAGCTGATGAGACTGAAGCTGAGAAGTGAATAGAACTGTCTGTTTCAGAAATGAAAGGTGTGCTTGTTCTGAGTATGAATATATACTATTAATCAATTAATGTTAGTCAGTTATAGAAGTTCATCTATAAAATATGCTATTCATGGTGTTACCCTTTTGGTGTCACATCAGAGACAGTGCCTTTTGCATGACTATGTAAAAGACTGCTACTTGCCTTGGAAGAGAGCTTATGAACTCTCATACAGCCTCATTCAAAAAAAAGATCACCATTTCAGAGTAGTTACTGTTCTTGTGTTTCTGACATCATGTTTAAAGGAGTCATGAGTTAAGCCTTCCTCACTTTCTGAGGAGTCGTTTCATGGCAATGCTTTTCAGGATACCCTTGCCATTTAGGCAAAATATGATGCTGGTCCTTGGGTCAAGTCCTTCCTGGTGCATCTGAAATACCAAGTTTTATGTCATCGTGCTATTCCAAAGAGCAGGGGAATCAAAGGGGCTGGCCTTGGTGCTCATGGGCCTGTCACTCCAACTGAGAGGCTGGTTAATGATGACAGCTGGGTTACCTCAAGGCAGAAAAGGAGAAATACTTTTTTTCCTCTTGCCTTTTAGAAGAGCTTGTACAGATAGGAGATGGGGAGGCTGGAGTGCAGTGGTGTCATTATAGCTCACTGCAACCTCAAACTCCTGGGCTCAGGCAATCCTCCTGCCTCAGCCTCCTGAGTAGCTGGGATGACAGGTGTGTGCCACCATGCACAGCTAATTTTTCTATTTTTTTTGTAGAGACGGGGTCTCGCTGTTGCTCAGGCTCAACTTGAACTTCTGACCTCAAGCGATCCTCTTACCTTGGCCTCCCAGAGTGCTGAGATTACAGGTGTGAGCCACTGTGCTTGGCCTCAATTTGTTGTTGATTTCAATTAAAAAAATATATGAGAAGGTGCAAGTACTGTAGTTCTCCATTTGACCACTTTCTCATTTTGAGTATTTCTATGCCCACGATACACACTCCTAGTCCCTCTGGAATCCAGTGGGTTCCTTGTATTTGATGATGTGGATGACACAACATATTGATTTAAACTATAAAACTCAATAGGAAATGGAACCTTTATTTTTGAATCATTTGTCAGAGTTTTTCATCGACATAAAAAATAGTGCTTGTACCAAAAAATTGTGGCGATTTTGTTTTATACCTTTGAATTATCACCCTCAACATAACTGCTTGTATAGGTCTGTTGACAGTGGTATTTGGTTTGGATAAGAGCTTATGGATTTTTTATCACAAAATGGGTGTGGGGAATGGCTTATGTAAAGAGAATCTTGGCACAGAAACTTATGGCAATTGCTAATGTGTGCTGTCCCATCAGAACCAGGCTTTGCAAATTGGTTTGAGTAGTGAGGCACAGAGAAGGGATGCTTCTTTCTGCAACAGCAACGAAATAACAGTGCTTCATTTTCACACTAAACGGGTGTGTTATGGGACAGAATGCCAAATTCACAAGGATATTAAAGGAAAAACATGGAATTTTAAAGAAATTTTGGGCTGGTTGTGGTGGCTCTTGCCTGAAATCCTAGCATTTTGGGAGGCTGAGGCAGAAGGATCACTTGAGCCCAGGAGTTTGAGGTTGCAGTGAGCTGTGGTTGGCTTACTGCACTCCAGCCTGGGTGACAGAGAAAGACCCTGTCTCTAAAAAAAAAAGAAGAAGAAATTTTGTATTTGCTACTGCTGGGTACACTCCCATGCATTGCCTCTTCCCTTCCCACCATGTTCAAATCACTCAACTTGCTTTGGATTTATCACCCAAGGGTGTACTTTGTAGTCATTTTCCATTAAAGGACTACATTTGGTGGAAAATTTCAAGGCACTGGTGATTTCACCCATGACCAAATTCACTTGAGAATAATATAGTCTTTAAAAATGGCATCCTCATACCATTTATTCATTTATCTTTTTTCCATGGAATCTCCTTGCCTGAATGTAAATTAGCTTGACATTGAGCTACTGAATCAACCAGTGCCAACAGGGGCTTTGCTCCTGCAGATACCCTGCAGGCCTCAGGCTGACTTCCCAGTTGGCCCTGGGTACCAGCCTGCACTTTTTCCTCTTAACCTCTTAATACCATAACTAACTGCTTTACACAGTCAACTGGATATTGATGTTCCTGTCATCTGCAAAGCTGCAGAAAGCACATAAAGGTAGTTAATATGAGTGTCTTTTGCTTGTACTTCCTTTTCCCTATGTCAATAAATCTCAAGCCTTCCCTTGAAGCCACCAAAAACTATTGGCAAGTCATTCTTCTGAATGTGTGCCCAGAGACAGGGGAACAAGTTATTTGTTTAAAATATAAAAATAAAACTGGCAAGTTGTTGATAGGATTAGTGATCTCTTCGTCTCTCCCTGTTCGAGTGCCTCTTGCTTATTTATGGCTATAGCAAAGGCTTGAGAGGATGCAAATGATTTTTGATCCATTCTTTCCCAGACGACTTAGAGGACAGATGATGAGTACAATTAGGATGGCACTGGATTTTTGACTTGTGCTTAAAACCCACATTTAATAAAAAGTAGACTTCCCATGACCATGGAATGAATGCATGTATGGTGTGGCCTCTCACTGCACTTGAGTTTTCCTTGAGTTGGATTTTATGAGCCACTCTAGAACTAATGATAACCTCATAGGAACTTTCTGGGTAATATCTTCATTATCTGGGATTTATACTGTATTAGTCATTATTTCTCATGAACTTTCTGGGAAGAAATTGATTTCTTCCCAGGACTTGCTATGGGTTAAATTTGAAATCAAAAGCTTTCAATACTTAATCCACTGTTGAACACATTCTTAGTGAATTACAGTTGCCATTTCATGGAACCATTATCAAAAATAGGGAAAAAATTACAGTGGACTTCTGTTATAAATGTCTTTGTTACATTAAATGAGTTGAATAATTTTCCTTGAAAAAGCTAATTTCATGGGGAAAATTCTGATATAACTTGATTTCATTATATTCTATACTTGTCCTGTAAAGCTAGTAGGTATTTATGAAGTATCTGCTGTGTGACTTAGCAACAGGGTTATAAAATAAATGGTCTTATAGTTTGGGGCTTGATTTTTTTTTTTTGATTGAAAGCTTCTTCTGGGCTTTGATCATCCACTTCTTCCCTCACCGCTTCTACCACATATTCAATGTACATATTTTAGTATCTCTCTCTTCTCACTATTCCTCTTCTGCTGCCTGGAACACTCCACATTTTTAGCCATATCTTTTACTTTTTGCCTTCTCTAAATCAATCAACCAGCAAGTATTTGTTATATTGTGCTTTTGGGGGCTCTGCAGGCATTAGGCTATAATTCTTAAAGAAATGGCAAAGGTTTTGGTCCAAATTGCTCTGTATAGCAACTAATTGGGTAGTATCTTATGCCAAAAAGCATTTAATGGTTTTGATGACAATAATAAATGTATGTCTTAGAAAAGGATGGGATCTTTACCTTCTTTCTTTTAAACACCACTATACTTATGCTAGTCCAGAAAGAAAGTGTATTCACATGTTCTTATTATTAGAACTTTTAATGCTTTTGTTTAATTATGAGTTACCTCTCAGCCTTTCCTTCTTCCTATTAACCAAATCCAACTTTTTAAGGATTTTCTCAAAGGCCCTATTTTTAATGTTTTGAATTATTCATTTTATCATTCTATCATATTTATAGAGTACTTACCATAGGAACTAAAACCTAAAATTCTGTGATACTTTATAAAGGAAATGCAATTTAGGGCCATTACTCCTGAGGATTGGAAGTAGTGAGATTCAGATATCCACAATGGGTTCTGTTTCAGTTCTTCAGAATTTCATCTCTAGACTTCTAGCATAACCCCATAACCTCACTTTTCCTCTGCTCTTAACACATTGACTGCCACACTAGAAAAAAAAATTTTTTTCCCCTGAAGCCTTTGTGTTTTATTATGAAAATATTAATAAAATGAAAACTTTGAAAACAAAAATGATCCTTTCTAATTTAATGAAAAATTTGTTATTTTTTATTGTTTTCTGTGAGTGAGTTACATACAACTTGAAAAATAGTTCACATGAATCAAGGTAAAGAGACCTGTGAGTTACGTATGCTTCACAAGGCCCCGGGCTCAAAACTAGCATGAGTTAAATACAACTCACAAGGCAGTTAATGTGTTAATTTTCAGAAAATATTACACATCGATTGGTAAAGAACCTTCTCTTTACCTTCTTCTAATCGTCTTAAGAGAAGTCTGCTTTCCTGTACCTCTGTCCTGCAAGTGGATAGCAGTGGCTATCAGAAAAATGACAGCCAAGGCACCGTGACTTGACTTCCTTAACCCCTGAGATACAGAAAAAGCCCTGGTCAGGTGAGGCAGGTCAGTCAAGTCAGGTCCTGACAACTAAGTTAGTGGTTCTAGTCAAAGCTACTTTCAGAAACAGCTTGAAGTCATTTTTAATTTCCCAAAGGAGTCAGTAAAAGCATGTGGACTCCCGACTTCTAATGTTTGTAGAATGATACAGAAACCACAGAAAGCCTATGGGGCTCCCCTGAGGTTTCCCTGGTAATATGGGTCAAATTTGTTGCATGAACTCTCATTTCCACTTTAAAATGATTTTGTTATTCATTCGAAGAGGCTATGCTCAGCAGTGTGTAATAGCCTAGAGAAATCAGGAGTTACGTGTGATACAGCAGAGTGGTTTAAGCTTGGGAGTGTGGGATGGGATTCCAACTCTGCTGCTTCCTCATGCCTGATGGGACCAGGGACACATTTCCGAATTGTGTTGCACTGTCCTCATTTCCAGAAATGAGGAATCACAGTGACCTCCCAGGATCTCCAGAAATATATTCCGATAAATATGAAGCTCCCTTTCACAGTTTCTGAAGCAGGAACAGAGCTCCGTAATCTCCACGCTGGCTGTATCATCATCTTATGTATCACCAAAATTGTATAGCTCAGGACTTTCTTCTCAGCCTGATTTTTGAAAAACCAGTTTTATACCAACCTCACGAGGAATGACTGTTGCATCCACAGTTTACCCAGCTTCCTAACAGTGGTCTGGTCTGAACTACATTTTTCTCTTATGCCTGAGGAAAGCAAGCTAAATACAGGATTTACCTCTAAAAGTATTTTTAAAATGAATTTGACTTCAGCTTTCTAAACATACCTGAACTCTACAATTTTTTTTTCTTACCTCTCACTTAGGAGATATCAAGAAAAATTTTTTCTCTACATGAAAGATTAGTCATGTTAAGCCATGATATCTCTTGCTGGTGGAAACCAAGGCCAAGAGATGAACTCACTCGAGTGAATCCAGAGTGTGGGGATGTAGCCTGAAGCTTGCCAATGCCTGGCAGCTGCAGCACGAGCAGGACCAGCAGGGCGGGAGAACAGCCAGGCTGAAGTGGCAAGAAAAATTCCTTTCACACCTAAGTTGTACTTGCTAAAGAATGAGAAGCATGTGAAAAATCCCTTTATCTCGCTGTGCTGTGATAACAAGACCGGGTGCCACGGGGATAGTCTGATGATCCACATCAATTAATTCCATCTGACCTTCGAATATAGTAGAAATTCATAATAAAATCAAACTTATAAAAATGTATAGCCAAGTTTTCATCAGCATTTCTCAGTTCTATCTCTTGTGTCCACCGTATTTGGAAAACCAGAAGAAGAAATTGCCCTTTGGAACCGCAAAGTTTTAAGTTAAACTGGGATTTTACGAGTGTGTAATTGGAGTTTTTGACTAATAGCTAACAGAGTGCATGTCACACACCACTCTCCTGTCATTGTCCTATGAAGGAAGTTGGGGGGATTTAAGAAATGATAATGACTCTCAAGAGCAGACACTTTTTAATGTTTAAAATTTAAAAACTTCCAGGAACTGCAATTGACCTGACATTCAGACTGTTTCAAGTGTTGTGCAGAGTACTTTGGAAACTAAAGAAAATCATTCTTTGTAAGTTTTAAAGTTTTTTCCCATGAGCTAAACTGAGCTGGTTAATGTTCTGTCAGGTCATGCTTTCTAGGTTATGTCATCTTGTTTCCTACGAGGGCCAAACTCTTTCTTAAACAATAAGGAAACTGATTTTTTTTCTCTCTTATTCATATCTTCTTTTATTTCTATAGGCAAGCTATCTCTCATGAAGCATCCTGTCTTGTCTACTCAAGATCCTTTGAAATAATGTTCCCCACAGTATGCAGTCGACCCTCACATTCGCAGATTCAACCAACTGCAGATCCAAAATATTAGAGGGAGGGGCACAAGGATGGTTGTGTCTGTACTGAGCATGTTCAGACTGTTTTTTCTTGTTACTATTTCCCAAACGATACAGTATAACAACTATTTACATTGTATTAGGTATTATAAGTAATCTAGAGATGATTTAAAGTATACAGGAGGATGTCCAAAGGTTATATGCAAGTACTATGCCATTATATATAAGAGGCTTAAGCATCTGTGGATTTTGTTATCGGTGGGGGGTCCTGGAACAAATCCCCCATGGATATTGCTGCATGATTTTGTGAGTGTGGGGTGTGTGTGTGTGTGTGTGTGTGTGTGTGTGTGTGTGTGTATGTTTCAAATTTCTTCCCATTGAGAGAGAATTTTGGACCCTTCACTGCCTGTTGGCTACTAGAAAACATTCCATGTCCCATACGGACTTTAGAAAGACTATTCCAGAAGGCAACCAGCTAGGTCCTCTACCACCACAGCTGATTCACACAGCAGGCTTTGTTGAAGAGGCTTTGTTCAAAGAAAAGGGAGTATGTCACGTGATTTACAAAACCCTCTGTGAGAACCTGTAGCCTCTCTCAGAATTGCTGGCCATATGAGAAAATTCTATAGGGTTAGGGTAAGAAGCAAGGTTGTAGAAGGGAAGATTTGATATATGTGGGAAAACCAAAAAACAATTAAAACTTTTGTGATTGGTATTTTTAGCTTTTAAAACATTGAAATAATGGAAAAATGAATTTATGAAGGGGAATTTCTTCCACGTGTTTGCATGTGCACATTTTTCTCCTGGGAAATACTTGTTCAAGCAAAAACACATTTATTAGAGAAAGTTACAAACTTACATTTTGATATTTCTTCTCTAGGAGAGAATAATTATAGCCTTAAGTCTTTTGATAAGTTCTAGAGTAGGATTACAGAATTCAATTTTCTGATTTAAACCCAGTTCCAGAGTTATTAATCAGAAACAGACACGGGCATCTCTATGCTATCAATTACCAACAACAAATTTTATTTCTAATACCAAATGACCTTCTCAATTTGAAAAAGTGTGTGTTGCAGCATAGGAAACCGTTATTATTTTAAAAAATATTCAGAGAGGATTTTATTCTAAATTTGCATTAAAAAATTTTCAAAATATACTGAAAAGTTGAAAGAATGATAGGTATGCCATATACCCCCCACCTAGATTCAACAATATTAACATTTTGCTACAAATGCTTTCTTTTTCTCTCTATATGCATGCAGTTTCCCCCCTGAACTATCTGAAAATAAATTGTAGACATGTAACATTTTACCCATAAATACTTCAGCAGCATTTCCTAAGAATAAGAACTTTTTAAAATACAGCAACAGAACATTATCAAGCCCAAGAAAATTAACATTTATTTCCTAATATAATCTAAATCTCAATCTGCGGTTGAGCCAGAGAAGCTTCATCTGTATTTACAGCTGCTCCACATCACTCTCATCACCGAGCTCCACCTCCTGTCAGATTGGAGGCAGCATTAGATTCTCATGGGAGTGTGAACCCTACTGTAAACTGTGCATGCGAGGGATCTAGGTTGTGTGCTCCTAATGAGAATCTAATGCCTGATGATCTGAGGTGGAGCTGAGGTGGTGATGCTAGCGCTGGAGAGCGGCTGCAAATATGGATTATCATTAGCAGAGAGGTTGACTGCACAATAAATGGAATGCGCTTGAATCATCCCGAAACCTTCCTCCACCCCTGGTCCGTGGAAAAATTCTCTTCCATGAAACTGGCCCCTGGTGCCAAAAAGGTTGTAGACCACTGATCTAAATGATTCCATATTAAAATGTCCTTAATTGCCTGCAAATGTCTTTAATACCTTAAAAAAAATCAGGATCCAATCAGGTTAAAACAGCATTTAACCTGGAACAGTCTCTTCCCCCTTTTCCCCTCCCTATGATATTGCCTTTTTTTTGGAGTCCCCATAAGTTTTCTTTTGGAATGTATTATATTCTGGAAGCAGTAATAGCTTTGATATGCCTTTTGATAAGTTAGAGTCACGAAAGAAGAACCCTGAGAACTTTGTTTGATATATTAGTAAAAAGATAGTCACCAAAGTGCTTTCATACTAACATAGAAACCCCGGGAGATTTAGATTAGACAGAAGGAATTTGGCAGGAAACACAATAGTATTTTGGGATCACAATGTTTCTGAGTTTGCTGGATTTTAGATATTTTAAAATCAAAAGAAAGGGAACTGATTTCTTTAATAGGTCATCATTCCTCAGTGTATATGTTTAGCAAAGGATTGGGAATTTTGGTGTGGGGCTTACACAAGAAATTGTGGTTAAGAAAAAGAGTTATCTGCACAATAACGTGGATGGAGATCTGTGGGGGGACAGGGGAATTCACCTTTTTTTTCATATGTACAAGTTCATATATATTTTTTGGAAAAAATATATGTGAAAAGTCAGAAGTGAGAAAAATTGTTATGTTAATGGTTTATCTGTTTAAAATGCTTTCATGTTCAAAATGAAAGTCTATATAATTATGTGTTTGTATATGTATTTATATGTGTGTGTGTGTGTGTGTGTGTGTATTTCTTACCCATCAGCTTTAGATCTGAATGACCACAAAATGACATTACTATTACTAATACCAATAAAACATATCTCTTTTATATCAGGTATTTTATATTGAAGTGAAAGGATGCTTTTATAGTCATGTTGACAATATTCAAATAATCCCTGTTTTCACTTATCCAAGGAATTGTTATGTGCTTCCAATTTGTCAGGCAGTATGGTCTCCTTACCATTTAGGTAAGGAGAATTTCCTTCTGTATCTTGGTTCATCTTGGATGCCTATATAAATTACACACCCCAGTTTTTTTGTTTTTTAACTTTCTTTGTTGTTCACTTTCCTGTAACTATTTTTAAGCTTGTCTATACACACATACCTTTGCTTCCATCACCATCTCTGCCCCCATTCTCCCCTCCTACACCCTGTTTTTCTGTAACTGTGGTTGAAGCAATCTTGAGAAACACTAGCTGGTATTCTCAGGTCATTAAATCCCAGGAATTGAAAGCAGGGAGAAATATGTGCAGAAAGGAGAACATTCTTTGCTGCCTGGAGTAACTTTGGGTAACTATCTCCTGGGGATGGTCAGTGCTGACATGCTAAGAGTCGACACAGTATGGTGGAGAGTTCTAAGCTGTATTCTCCAAGATCTCTAACCCCTGGGATTACTCCCCTGATTATGTTATTGTTACCTGGCAAAGGAGATTTTGCATGTGTAATTAAGGTTACTAATCAGCTGCCCTTAAAATAAGGAGATTATTTGGGTGGAGCTGACTTAATCACATGATCCCTTTAAAAGCGGAGAGTTTTCTCCAGCTCATAGCAGAAGAGGAAGTGAGAGATTTGAAACATGAGAGGAATTTGATATGAAAGTAGTTCTTCGTTGCTGGCTTTGCAGATGGAGGGGGCCCAGTGTCAAAGACTGTGAGTGGCTTCTAGAACCTGGGAACAGCCATTGGCTGATGGCTAGCAATGTAACAGGAACCTCAGTCCTACAACCACAAGGAACTGAATTTTGTGAAAAAGAAGAATGAGCCTAGAAGCATATTTTTCTCCAGAGCCTCCAGATAAAAGCCAGTCTGGCTGACAACTTAATTTTGGCCTTATGATGCCCAAAGAACCTATTCATGCCTGGTGGACATCTGATATACACACAATTGTGAACTAATAAATGAGTGTTGTTTTAAGCCACTAAGATTGTGATAGTTTTGCTCTACAGCAATAGAAAACTAATACACAATACTAAAACAAGTTAAATTTAAACTAACATTCTTCCCTCTCTTTTGTGCTTAAAGCAGTTATTTGGGCGCAAATCATTTGGATTCAGTTTGTAGATATACTGTCTAAGCAAATGTTGTTGTTGAGCATTTTACTTCTAAAAGAAAGCAACTCATTTCCTATTGGCTTTTTTTGGCAAGCATTTTGTACACCTAGTATGAAGCAGGCACTGTGCCAGATGCTTGGAGACATAGTTCCTCTTCTTGTGGAGCTTCTATTTTAGTGGAGACACCTCAGTAAATAGGCTGTCATAATGCAGCATGGTAGGTGCTTTGACAGGTCAGAAGAAGGTGATATGAGAGCTTGTTGGAAGGGCAGGCAACCCTCACTGAGGGCTCTGAAGGGCCTTTGGAAGAAACTTGGAAGATAATGCTGCCATGAGGTCCTTTAAAAATTATTTAATTTTGAATATATAATGACATTCATGAGTTAAACGTATAAATGTATAAAATGCATACGGCAACTAATGTACTTTCCATCCATGTTTCTCCTTGATCCAGTTTGCTAATTCCAATAGATAACTGGTGTCTTAGTGTTTTGTTTATTTTTCATATTTTTAAAGTGTGCATACATTGCAATTATGTTTCTATTCTGTTTTAATCTCTTTTTTTTTTACATACAGGGAAGTGTACAGTACACATTTTTCTGTAGCTTGATTTTTGCAAATGGTAATTTATCTTAAGATCTTTATGTATCAATTCTTGAAGTACTTCCTCATTATTTTTGACAACTGCATGCTATTCCATTATATGAGTACGCCATACTTTATTGAGTCAGTCCCCTGGTCTTAGATAGTTGGATTATTTCCAATTGTTTGTTCTTACAAGTAACACTGCCAAGAACAAGCTCATATGTCATTCTGTATACGTACAAGCACATCTGTAGGGCAAAATCTTAGAAGTAGGGATAGCTGGGTCAAACTGATATGCATTTAGAATTTTGATAAATATACTCTCAATTTACATTCCCACCGTCAATGGATGAGCCTTCTTTAAGAAAGATAATGAAAAAGTTAGAACTACAAAATTAGTATGAAAGCATATTTTTATTTAGAATGAGAAAGAAAAAATCATAACACATCAAGCTTTGTATCAGCTCCACAATTTATGCTTCTGGTGCCAGGTGCTTGGACATGCTCATATGGCAATAGAGGCCCTTCACCTTTGTCTTACAGCACTAGGGGAGTTGGTATGTGGGCCTTAGGAGTATTCTTGGAAGTCATTCCTATCTTGGGAAGGCTAGTGACAACTGTACATGAAAGTGCTAAACCATGCACAGACATGATGTAATCCAAACTAATTAATCTGCAACCCAACTTTCCCTGAGCCAGATTCCCCAAATGCCCACCACTTCAAGGATAAGAGGAACACTATGCTGAGGTGGAAAAAGAGCTATTTTACCAATAACACTTAACATAGCTTGCAGAATATCCTCTGCAAATGTTACAAAAGCATATGGCCATATGAGTACCCTTCTAGAGTCACCTTGGAAGGTGTCCCTGCAAATGAGGGGTCCTGAAACTTAATCTCCATTAGCTTCCCCATAAATCTGCCTTGGGTGTTCATGTCTTTACATCCCTGCCAGTTGAGTGTGTTATTAAACTTGGATCATTGTCAGATCCAGTATTATCAAAAGTATTTGTTGAATAATTTGTTTTTCCTCCACCAAAGTCCCATTAGTATTTGTCTGTGTTTCAACTTTCTATGTTATACCATTCTGAATTGTCAGTCTATTCCTTTGTCAGCCCCACACTGTTTTAATTAGAGATTTTATAATCTGTTTTCATGTCTGGTAGGGCTATTGTTTTTTTTGGTTCTTTAGATTTTTCTTGGCTATTCCAGTTTGCTTTGTTTTTCTATATAAACTTTAATGAGAATTTTATTATGACTGTGTTAAATATATAAATACTTAGGGGGGAGTACGTCTTTGTTCTATTAGTATGTATTTCCATTTGTTCAAATTGTTTTAGTGTCCTTTAGAAATACGTAAAGTTTTCTTTATAAGGATCTTATACATTATTTTCAGATAGCTAATCCTTTTTGTTGCCATTATAAATGGAATAATTTATTATATTTTCTAAATGATTTTTATAGACGAAACACTGATTTCTACTTATAAATTTTGTTTTATAGTCCCTAATTTAAACATTTTTAGTAGCATTTTATGTGACTTTTCCAGGTATACTGTCTGCAAAAAGTGACAATTTTTAGCTCTTCCTTAAACTATTTTATACCTGTAATCTTTCTCTCTTATCCAATTTCATCATCTTGTACCTCCCATAAATGTTAAATAATAATGGTAATATGTGAGCCCTTGTCTTATTCCTGACTTTAGTGGGAATACTTTTAGCCTTTCTTTATTAAGATAATCCTGATTTTTGGACTGATTGAAAATATCAACAAAATGCCTATATGTTTAACTTGTCTATTACTGCATAAGAAACTCCACCAGAATGTAGTGACTTAAAACAACAGTCATTTTAATATCTCTCACATTTCTGTGGGTTGACTGGGCTCAGGTGGGTAGTTTTTCTACCTTTATTTTCTCTCTAGTCCTTTAAGACTATTTATATTATATCTTGTTTACTTCTCATATTTCTATCCTCATATCCCTTACTGTGGTTTCTACAGGGTCTTTTTGTTTCTGTGATTTTTTTCCAATTTTATCTTCATTTCTCCGATGGTCTTATTTTTCCTCTAATTCTTTCCTGGGCTTTGCTAGCCCACATTCCACTTTCTCCAGCTGTCTTGCCGTCTCTACTTGTCTTCTTGCATTTTTGCTTTGTATTCTTTCTTCACAGAGGTGATTTAAGTTTTTCTAAGTCACAGCAAAATGTTTGTTCACAATATCCATCCACCATATGGCATTATTTTTCCTGAGAATGAGTCTCATCGGTTGCTCTTTCCCTTCTTTATTTCCTTTGGTGTCTTTAAGTGCAATGCTAGTTTCTTTTAAAAATTGATTATTATATAGAGAGGGGAATTTCCCTGTATAAGCTATTGTAAATGGTTGTTGAGAAGGGGCAAAGTAGTATTCCAGGCTGGCCAGTTTTTACAATGGAAAGGCTTGTATTTCCAATTGTTACAAAGACCTACATCTTCTGGTAAATATGGCTTTATCTGCATTATTCTCCCTGAAGCTTTTAGTTTCTGTGATGTGAACCAGGTCTACGGAGGCTTCTGATACCTGCAAGATTAATCTCTTTTCTGTACCTCTTTCATGCACATGGAATATGGTTCTTTTTCCCTTCAGGCGTGTCTCTCACCTTCAAAACAGTATATTTTTGTTGGCAGTTTCTGAGACCTGTCACCACTGGGCTTGTTCTCCTTAGTGTCTTCCTGCCTCCTACCATTGTCTCTTCTGTGAATTCTACTGTTTTTTTGGTATCCTTTTCAAAGCACTTTAGAGTCTATGTCCCAGTTTTACTGAAAATATAGTTTGCGTTTTTGTTTTCCATTTCTTTTGAATGGTTTAGAGGAACAGAAGAAAGTTGGATGTATACAATCATGGTCATATCAGAAGTCCCAATGAAATATTATTATTTTTACAGAAGTAAATTTAGATTTTCACAAGCGTTCAATAGATATTTTAGTGTTGAAATTACTTGAGAAATGAAAGATTTTCAATATTTATGGGAATTTAGGTGACTTTCTCTTCTTTTCTTTGATAGCAAACATATAACCTTTTCCCTGGAAAGCGAGTGGCAATTTATATTGCTCAAAGGGAACATTTTTCTCCCCCATAACTTCTAATTATAGTTTAAAAATGCAGAAATGATAGTCATGTAAGTGAGAAGCATTAATTAAGCGATAGACTTAATGACTTTCCTTACAGATTGACGTGGTTCACTTCCGAAGTTGTGGTGTGGTTGTGGGGCTGAGGAACGTGGCTGGGTATTAGCAAGAGCCCCCCAAACCGGGGTGTGGGATAAAAGTGAGCGTTAACTTCACAAGCCAGAGAATACTAGAAACATCAGGAAAGGAACAAACAGAATCTTCCAAATAACTAAATTCTGGATCTATCCTAGCAGGGACTAATAATACTTACTAACTACTCTGTGAGTTTGGCATAAAGCAGGCCCGGATTTTTCACTAGGCCATGAATTGTTTGAGGTACAGTATCAACAGTACACAGCACAATTACAATTATGTCTTTAGAATAGAGTGTTTTAATATCCAAATGTTCTTATTGTGAGTTTTCCTAAGGTCATACAAGTGGATTTACATGCTTGATTAGCAGTGATTCTGCTGCTACTGCAGGGGAGGGATCTGGCCTGTGGAGAGCCCCCTCCCCCAACCGCTGCTGAGATAATGCCAGCAGCTCGGAGGCATTTCTACCCATAAAAGGAACAAGAGGACCGTGCACATGAGTTACAGTACATGAAACAGAGACCTCCAGTTCAGAGCCCTATTTCTGGCAGTCATGTATTCATATTGCTTATGCATGTGTGAAGGAGCAAATAAAGATTAATGCATTCTTAGAGATGCAGTGTTGGGGAAAGAGGATGTCTTTGGTTTTATGGTTTTGCTGTACCTTGTGGCTAATTACCTCTATGTCATTCTACAACTCAGGGCACATTTAATAAATAAAGTGATTTATTACTAACGAGAAATAATAACATTGTACAGTGCTTTGCAGCACACAAAATGCTTTCATGTGCATTATAGAATTTGTGATCTCTTAGGGGTGTTTGGCTAATACAGATTAGTTGCCTGGGGACCCCTGGAGCATTGCGTTATCAGGAGGACAGGTTATTTTTTAGAGACCTGGTTTCAATGTAAAATTATATATTAGAGAGAATGTAGTAATAAATTTTCTCAACAAGATATTTTTAGAGGCTCTCAGGGTTGAGTGAAATCAGACTATAAAGTGATACTATAAAAACTTTTAAAGAGCTTTTATGGATAATCTTTTTTTAAAAAATTTAAAACTTGTTGAAATCATCTTTCAAGAATGAGGTTGAACCCTACTCTGGAAAACAGTGTTGTGTAGGGGCATTAGAGGGCAATACCTGAGGAATATATTAATATATTACCTTCCTTCTTGTTCCACCAAGAGAATTGAACAAAGAGTTGAATTCTGTGTTCTCTGTCTCTGCTTGTCTCTCTTTCTCTCTCTCTCTCTCCTTCTCTCTCTCTCTCTCTCTCACACACACACACACACACACACACCCCACCAGTCAGGAACAGTAATGAATCGGACTGTACTTATTTCAGTCTTCCAGAGGTGTCCATGAAATTCAAGGTTGGAATATTCACACTGAAAACATCCTTTCTAGCACTGATGAGATAGGTATGGAAGTTATCTTCTGTAAACATTTCATAACTTTCCCATGAAACTCTGCAGATAGTAACCTCCTTGTGAGAGAAACACTGATATAGGAGGTGGTAGCATGAGATTTTTGGGCAATACTCAACTCACTGAATGTGCTCCCCTCTTCTGTGCACCTTTGGGGATCACCTGAGATGATGGCAGAGCAGAGTAACTGTTAAACATGTTACCTAAAGGGAACTGGGATGAAGATGAGAGACATGTGATCAGTAACACCAAGGAAGAGGCATCTGTCAATGTGGGGGTTCAGCACAGAGAAGGTGGATGGGGCTCTAGAGACAGGGGATGATGGGACCTCTTTCCTAGACGTAGGACCTGCCAGAACCAATAGTCTAGATTGCTGACCACCACTTCTTACCTTTCAGCCATACCCAACAGAATGGATAAAACCTGGAGGAAGTGCCTAGGTAGAACACAAATGATTTACACTTCTGCATTCTGTGAGAAACAAGTTCAAAGTCTACTGATTCCTTTACGAGCCCCAAACTCTGCTCTGACTCATTCTTGTCACTTGTCATGCAACAATGATAGGTGAGTTGAGAGCAGGAGGAGCTATTCTCTGTCCTTCCTTCCCCCTTCCCTGGCTCCTTTGTGTTCTCCAGATACACAGAGTTGAGGAGGGCAATAAACAAACTGCTTTTTAAAAAGTTGCATTCTTCTGTCTTTGTTCTCTCAACATTCAGACCCAACACGACGCCATGCTGCTCCCTCTGCGTAGTGAAGCCACTCACAGCGAAATCTCCTCAGAGCCTCTGAAGGGAGACATCACAACCACTTTGGAAATTGTGCAATGATGTCATATTTAAACCTGTCCGGTTTAAATTCCTCATTTGTAGGTGAAGCTGATCTCCTTGGGCATGTCCATGAGAAATGTATTATATAACACAGTTCTCATCACTGGGGCATCCATTATGTTCCTGACATTGGAAAAGGTGCTATATCCTTTCATATATAATGCTGTCTATATTTCTATA
This sequence comes from Lemur catta, assembly GCF_020740605.2. Classification (NCBI taxonomy): domain Eukaryota; kingdom Metazoa; phylum Chordata; class Mammalia; order Primates; family Lemuridae; genus Lemur; species Lemur catta. The sequence goes on from NC_059128.1 coordinate 34,637,177, forward strand.
ATCTTATATAATGCTGATTATATCTCTAACACCAGAGAATGGTGACAGCATTCATATATAATGCTGATTATAATACCAAGTGCCTACTATAAGCCCATGTGTGACAGGAAGAAAGAAGTTTGCCTCATTAGGAGGAACAGGCTGGCAGAGGGCATAAAAACAGCCATTTTTTGTTTATTTATTTGTTTGTTTTGAGATAAAGTCTCACTCTGTCACCTGGGCTAGAGTGCAGTGGAGTCATCATACCTCACTGTAACCTCAAACTCCAGGGCTCAAGCCATCCTCCTAAAAGCAGCTGTTGTAAAGGGGGTACCACATAGCTTAGAAACAACAGAGAAGGAGGAGTAGGAAAGCATGGGGGGTCTTACTGTCTTAAGAGACCAAGCACAGCAACATAGATATTTAGAGACTGAGCATAATGTCAGATTCTCCAGTAAAAGCAATTACACTTTTGCTCTTTGAATTTATGCATCTTTAGCCATTGAAGGGTAGTGTGTAAGATGGAGGAAGGAGTTTGGGAAGTCAAATTAAAGCTACAGTCTTTTGTATTTCAAGAAACACTTGGGTCTTTTCTAAGAATATCCAGCTCTCTCACGTTAGTGTCTACTGTGATGTAATGGAACAGGGTTCCAGGAAGGTCCTGCTCTTAAAAGCACCTCTCCTGGGCAGTTGGACGGAGTCACTCAGCCAGGGATTCTGGCGGCTGGGTAGTTCCTGTGCTTGTCTTCCTCCCTAGAATGTGTAGCATCTTCTCATTTCTGAGACTTGATATTAAAATGAGAACAGAGCAGAAGTTTGGGGAGTAATAGAGGAGATCATTGTCTGCACCAAAGAAAGGATCCTGGTGGAAAAAATACCAAGAGTTTGGGGCTGAAAGAATCTTGCCCTTGAAGAATTACAGAGAAAACTTTTACTTAACTTTCTCTTTCCATGGATTTGATAGACATTGCTCAGGGGCAGACTTGCATTATTTCTCTGATTAATTCACCAGAGAAGAAATATGCAGTCCTTCATTCTCCTTGAATCACAGCATAATTTCCATAACTAAATTTCTATGATTCTTGCATATACCATTAAAATATTTTTGTCTTTTTATTCCTTAATAAAGGATAACATCTAAATAGCATTAGCATGAAATTTGACTTCTTGGGAGCGGCTTGTCAAGTTAATATACCATTGCTTTTCGCTTAGAAGATAGACATTCCCCTCCATGTAGAATTCACCAAATAGAGGTACTTCAGAGGGGGAGGAAAACTCTTAATTCCCATACCAAAGGAAGTGGGAGAACACAGCAAGACTAAATAAGAACAAATACAAGTTTTCTTGATTAGCAAGTTATCGATTTTAAGAACCACGGATTCAATCCTCTGAAGTCACCATTATGAGTTTCTTTGTTCAAAGGTTGTTAGTGCCCATTTATAAAGAAATAGAAAAATGCTATCATCTTTTACTGGACCAATGGATCCTTCTGTGTCTGATTCTTCTCACTCTCAAAATGCTTTACTTGGTTCTCTTCTCTGGGCTCTGAGTTAATTGTAGGGTATGTGGGAGTAACCAGATGTTGGCCATAAAAGTGGAGCTAAGTGCCCCTGTCAACACAATAGAATTCTCTTCCTCATTTCATAGGGAACAGGCTTCCAAACTGCTCTATGAGATGGTGAAAGTTAGGAAATCTGAGCTGGTGATGTCATCAGAAAGAAAAACTATGGTGAGTTTACTAGCTCCTTGCAACATTGAAGGCAAATAAAATATGTTTGTTTTCCCCAAATGTCACCTGTATACATTGAAAGCTCTGTGTCTATTTATCTATACTCCCAACTCCCTTCCACTCTTTCCCTACTACCGCAAGTGCTAACACTTGGACATCAGTTAAAGCTTTGGGACATCACTTGAGGAACCACATATAGAAACGGACACAAATGGGAAGTAATTTCTTCTGCTATGTATATTACTATACTTAAGGTTAGTTGGTGATGGAGTAGGATCCAAAATAACTCATGGTTTCTTGTAGTTGCCTCAGGATTTGTTTACTGCTTGGAGCCTAAGCTTTCTTCCTGTCCAGATAAATGCACTGAATTCTAGATCACTCTGGTATAAAACATCTTCCGTGAAGCTGGAATTCAATCTGCAGTAGTTAGTGAGGTTGCTAAGCAGGATCTTTGGCTGACTAACTACTCTTTAGAAGCTTTTAATGTGTTAACCTGTGGGAAGTGAATGAAGCATAAGAATAACTCTAGATGTAGTAATCTACATCTAGTAAGGCTAGAATATCTATTAAAATAGTAGAGTATTATTACTATAAAATATGGAGGTCCTTGGTAACACAGAGACCAAAATGTCTCCCATAATACGGAAAAAATGTGTCGACCTAAGGAGCCAAGACTGAGTAGCTCTTCAATGTGTTGTGTGTGGCCCCTTGAACTTATATGAAGATCCTGTAATTATATGACTTCTAGGATCCAAAGAAACCCTATCTTTTGAAAGCCCTAACATGATATTATAATGTAGATAAAGCTGGGGATAATCTAATGGACATTTACTACAATGTTGGAAGAGAAATGTAGTACTCTCATATTGTTGACTTCAGGTCTCTACATTTAGTTAGGTTGACCCAAATCAATTTGAGTACCAAAGGGTAAAAAACAAAAGATGGAGGTGATCTAGAACAGGAGTCCCCAACTATGGTGAGTTGTACAATTATTTCATTATATATCACAATGTAATAATAATAGAAATAAAGTGTACAATAAATGTAATGCATTTGAATCATCCCAAAACCATTCCTCCCCTCGCCGGTTTGTGGAAAAATTGCTTTCCACGAAAACAGCCCCTGGTGCCAAAAAGGGACTGCTGTTCTAGAGGATTATTTAGGCTTCTACAACCTGTTAGGACTGCACCTAGCCATGTTGACAAGGTATTTGTTGCTACCAAAAGGTTGCAAGAGCAACTGCGTGCTGGCTGTGAATTTGAAATGCAAGTTGTTCATGACTGATTTGAAGTGAATACGTGAGAAGCTACCCACTAAAAAAAGGGGGAACGAATAGGTCAGATAGCTATGAAGAGAGTTGGAAGGATCTGGGTGTATTGTCTGAGGATGACAAGGATGAAAACTTGCTTGGTCTTCAAATACATTAAGAGCAATTATTCTGAGGATGATAATGAGCCTTTCTCCATCTTTACTGAGACCGAGGGAAAGAAAATGGCTTTGACCTGCAGCCTGATAGATTTGCTTTATCTAAAAGAAAGAACTTGGTATGCAGAGTTATAATATCAAGAGGATAAATGAACAAAACGAATAGAGCAGAAGCTCTACAGCAAAGCTTATGTCTAATATTGACACTTAAGATTTAGCATGCACTCTCTGTCTCTTTTGGAAAGTTTGGTTAAAAGCATGTTTACTATTGAAAACTCTTAAGGCTCTTATTTACCAGCTTGAACTATTGCAAATGTCATATGGAATTCATTTTAGTTGAGGAAAAAAGCATTTAGTACTTTCAGTGCAAGCTAATTCAACCTGAGCAGAGAGAAGGAATCTTGAGAGAGAGCATAGCCTTTTTTCTCCTAATAACTCTTACTTTGACAAGTATAAGGTGCCCTATTATTAATGAATATGAACATGTTCATTACGTCTCTTGCAAGCACCCCAGCTGAAAATTGGGACACTTTCTAAGAGACGAATAGTTGCATTTTATAACCATCCTTCATAATTCTTAGGAGGTTTATACCTAGCGTATATTAAGGAAACTACTTGCTTATTAATTTTCCTCTTAATTAATCTCATTATCTGAAAACATTTTATATGGCACATACTTTAAGTAAGTTTTGCTTTTTGCCTCTCAGATATAGTATCAGAAAAATAGAGATAGAACAGAAATCTGTAGTGTAATTAGGAAAACAACTTTATGCCTAGCTAAATCACTCAGAACTCATATGCTTGAAATTTGGCAGGAAATAAAACCTTTTGGCATTTTTTTCCTAGAAAGCTAATTTTTTTTTTACAAGTTTTAAATAAGGCTGATACAATCTTTTTGAATGTACGTTCAATGATGCTTAGGATATATCCTTTTAGGATGTAGGAGGATAAAATAATTTCAACATAGGAAATTATCCTGACTCTTCACATAAGGAGCTACTTCAGGGTAGTACAGTGGTTAAGACTGAGAGACTCTTGGATGTCATTCATTCACTGATTCATTCAATCATCCAGTAAACATTTCTGGGTGGCTATTGTGTTGTAGGCTCCTTCTCAGGCATTGAGGACATAAAAGTAAACAAGACAGAGAGAACCTTGCTTTCAGGAAGTATAAATTCTAGAAGGAGAAAAGCAATGAACAACCAAATAAAGAGGATAATAACTACAGAGGCAATAAACAGGTTTTTTTTTTTGAGCCATATTTACTTATAATTTATATGTTATATAAATTGCTTATTAGGCAAATGTTCTTACATAAGATAAATTATTGCCCTTAATAATCTTACCACTCTCATTTCCTGTCTACTCACACTTAAACACACTTAGATATCCCTGGCCAAAATTAGGAGGTATGGCTGGTAGGGTTGGGAGGAAGGTAGCATTTGTAAGTGTGGCCAGCTAATAAACAGGTTTTGAAAGGGACCCTGATTTAATCAGGGTGGTCTGACCTCACTGAGGAGGTGACACTTGAACTGATAGATTTGAGTCTCAATTCTGCCACTTCCTAGTGGTGTGATGCTGGGCAGATTGCTTCTCTGAGCTTCAATTTTCTCATCTGTGAAATGAGGATACCTACGATCTAGAGATAATGTGAGGCTTAGGCAAGATCACAAAGGTGACACAGGGCTGGAGGCAGTAAATACTCAGCTACATAATACTAGCTAATTTGGTACTTATTACTGCAAAAAGATCAGGAACCAGTTTTGTTCATTTATAGTACATTCTGCTCAGGCCACATAGTCTTGTTTCTCTCTTATTGGAGAGAATCACATTCTGAGGCATGATGTATTAAAACAGCCGTAGAGACTCCAAAGGACGGCTTGGTCCCTGCTAGCAGAAGTGCTTGTCAACTAGATAAGGACAGCTGAGTTCCAGTTACAAAATTTATGCGCCTCCCAAAATTTATATGTGCTCTCTCAGGAACTGGAATCTAGCCTGAGCAGAGTTCTTTTTGGACCCAGAGAACTTGTATTTGTAGGAGGTTTTCTGTTTTTGTTTTTCTCTCCTTTTCCCCAAATATTAGGTCAAAGCATGAAGAAGAACAGAAGGATTTGCAGAGGGGAAACAGATGTTTACTGGTCATTTCGTAATCACAGGGCTGGATGGATATGGGGGAAAAATAATAGCTTCCAAGACAGAACTACACCAAAACCACCCCAAAGATCCCAGGCTCTTTCCTGTTTTTTAAGACTCCTTTGCTTCTTCCCATGAGAGTAGGTATTCTCTAATTTTCCTCAGTGGTCCCTCCGAAGGTCTTACAGTCTTATTGATTATATTTTATGGGCAGAGAGATTCACACTTACACAGCTCTGCACATAGTGCCCAAGCTCAAGGTTTTTCTCCCAGCAGCTGGTACTCCGTCCACCCAAGCCTGCTTGGTTAGACTCCTTACTGCTACGCTTTCTAATTCCCACCTGCCTCTGTTCTGAATCTCTGGGGCTTCTCTGCCCCTGCGCCAGCCCTCTCCCAGTACTTCGGATTCACAGCCTTCTGTATTCTCCTTCTTCCAGAGTCTCTCTATGTCCCTACCATGGGTACAGATCTTTTTTGAGAGCACCCTGGTTCCTCATGTAAGAATTTGCTAGCTATTTCTAAGAGCCTCTAAAGGCCTCTTCTGTTTGACACAATCTGTTAGAAACTCCCAAGTCAAGAAATTTTACATGTGTAGCTGTGTCTAAACTGCTTTTTACTGATTGATGGTTGATTACAGAATTGCTCCTTTTGGCTTGATTTATAGGCACCTTTACAGCATAAAGACGGGTTTTCTGAACTTGCTAAATTACATTAGCTTAAGTGATATGAATTTGAGATATTCAAATGGTTTTGAATTATAAAATGGCAGTGTTACAGGTTCCACCTAATAAGAAATGCTGAGGATGCTGTTGAAACTCATATTCACAGCTCTTTCTCTCAGGGGGTCTGGTTCAGCAGCCCTGGCATGGACTTAAGAATCTGCATTTTAAAAAACCAGGCTTTTTTTTTTATGACCAGGCAAGTTTGGGAAATATAGGTATGTCATTTGTAGTTGAATAAATAGTTAATTAAATATGGTGCTAGGGCAGTTTATATTATCTGTGACTATTATGCTTGATAAAAGCAATTTCCATCCAGTGGCTATGGTGAAGATTACTAAGTACACATTAAAATCTGTTTGTCCCTTCTTTGGGCACACAGCCAGCCTTCCTTGCAGTTATGTGTGGCTTACAGTCTACGTTTTCTCCAGGAAATGTGGACAGAAGTGATGCATGCCACTTGTGGGCCTGGCCCACACCACACTCTCTGCCCTTGCTTCTCCATAGGCTTCCATCTTCCGCTGCCTAGATACAGAGCACCACAGAGCCCTAGCTGATGACAGAGTCACAGGGTGGAGAAAAAAAGATCCCTGAATGACCACACGGGACAGAAATATTTCACCAACCTGAACACCTGCCAAGGCCTCTTATATGATCAAAAATTAGGATTCTAATAGTTTGAACCATTATATATTTGGGTCTATTTGTTACAGCACCCTAGCTTATCTAGCAGAGTGGCACCAACATTACAAAACCCTAAAAAAAGGTGTGCTGTTGGCTTAGCGCTTGGGTGGCAGATGGTGAGAAAACAGAGCAGGTTGGAAAGATGAAGATCTATGTTAAACTGTGGCAAATGTTCTATAAAACTATCGTCTGTGAAACCTAGAAGGTAAACCTAGTTCCTACTGAGTCCATACTACTCTGTGAAAAGATTGGAAAATAACAGAATGTTAGTATATATTGTTACTTTATGTGTTTAGCAAGGTGTTACAAGAAAGGGAAGAACTGAATTCGTTGATTTTTAGGCAGAGATTGATAGAATACAGAGTTTAATGACCTTATAGAGTTGGAAAATTGGTTGTTTCTGGATTCCACAAATAGGAGATACGATCAAGACTGCCACCAGAATTCCATTATTGCTCTGTGACTCCCATTCCTCCCTTCCTGAAGGGGTTTGAATATTTTGGTTACCCCATTCCTGTTCCACCATTGTACAGGGGTGACTGTGTATATGGGGCAGATAATTTGTGTTTTATTGGACCAGAAGGGTCCACATCTGGACAAAATGGAGAGGACAGTGCTTCACTTACAGATGCCAGTCTTTGACCTGGTTGAGGTGGCAGAATGGGACTCCAGGTGGTCCCTCTGGGGAAAAGGGTGAGTTTGTTTTACATGTGGGAAAAAGCGTGCAAGGATATTTGGTGGGCAGAGAGTCTGATACAGGCAGAAATTGCTAGTTTCCATCAAAATCCATTCTTCTCTCTTTGGGGCACATAAGTGGGCTCTTTCCAGCCTCCCTTAGAGTGAGATGTGGCCTCGTGAGTAAGTTACCTCCTATGGAGTGTGACTGGAAATGATGTCTGTCACCTCCAGGCCTGGCCCGTTCAAGTTTCTCCGTGTTCTTTTTCATGAGGCTGGGTGGATGTAGCTAACTATGGGATCCTAGAGGGTGGCAGGGTCACAAGGTGGAAGGTTCCTAAATGACCATGTAGAGGAAAGCAACCCTACTGACCTGAATACCTACTCAGGAGCATAATACTAGCGAGGAATACCTTGCTATTGAGTTAATCCCTTACATGTTGGGGTCTATTTGTTATAGAAGGTTAGTATGCCCTAACAGTGGCTTTTTGATTGTTATTAGCTATAAACCTATATGCTGCTTATATTGTTTACTAGTCCACGGCCTCCACTTACTCCATCATAAGTGATTTAACCTTAGGAAAATTGACTAATATCTTTGTACCCTGGTTTTTTCATCAGTAAAATTGAGAAGATAATATTATAGCATCTTGTGATAAAGAGCGGTTGGTTAATGGGTACACAAATACAGTTAAATAGAAGGAAAAAGATCTAGTGTTCAGTAGCACAATAAGATGTCTATTGTTAATAATATTGTGTATTTCAAAATAACTAGAAGAATCGATTTGGAAATGTTCCCAACACAAAATAATGATAAATGTTTGAGATGATGGGTATCCTAATTACCCAGCTTTGATCATTACACGTTATAGGCTTGTATCAAAATAGCACATGTGCCCCAGAAATAAATATGTGCAACTACTTTGTATCCATAAAAAATAAAAATAAAAATTGAAAAGAAAATCATAGCATCTTATAGGATCATTGTGAGGAGGCAACGAATGGATGGATGAAAACTCTTCAAATGTGCCTGAATCACAGAAAGAACCATGTAAGTGTATAGCTCTTGTTACTGTTGTTAGCATATACTCCAGTGGCATTCTAGTTGCATAATGAATACCACCACACTGCTTGTAGGATCACACATGGCCATAATGAAGTTCATGCTCAGGCAGGGAATGACGAGCACCACGGATGAAAGCTGTTCTGTGAACTAAGACAAAGTGCTAAGTGAATACACATGAATCAGGTCCTTTTGTTTTGTGAAAATTGGGTGCATCCAGAAAGCTGGTGGACTTCCGAGTATTCAGGAACAATGCCAGGCCACTCTGTGACTCAGAGTTGGCTCCTATTGAGTTCATGATGGAATTTATTCTGACTGCGTTATCCCCAGAAAATTAACTGTTTGGATTCTGCTAACTAACTCAAGAGGTGTCATGGATTTTTGTTTATCGGAAAGTAAATATTCAGCCAAATCAGAACCTGAATTACACAGAGGGTAGGACCTCCATAGATCCTGTGGACCTTGTGCTCAGGATTAATGAGGGAGATAGTTTCTGCTGAGGTCTCTTACTTGCCCTTTCCTGAGACATCTTATGTGTGTTGTGCACCTTCATGCTGCCTTTGTGGAGCAGAAGAACTGCATCCCAAAACAGGCATCTTATGGACTGAGTCATCTCTGAGCTAAATTCGCTATTTACCCCACAAGAAGAGAGAGAGATGAAAGATTTTGAAAAAGCTATCCTAGAAATAAAATACTGTTTATCTGAAGCCCAACTTCAATGGGCAGGTAGGCAGTAAAATATATGAAGCATTTCCTAGCCTGGACAGTGAAGGGAGGCAGGCTGTGTGGACCTGAATGTCTTGCTCACAGGGAGCCTGGCCACTGAGGCCCGACTGGTGAAAGTCTTTGGTTTGTTGCCGGGTAAAGCTGGAGAGCAGGAGGGTCGTGGAGGCAGATGCAGCTTCCAACCCTGGGAGCATGGTTTTCTTTTGCTATCCTGGTCACAGATACTTACTTTTATTTCTCCCTCTTCTATTGTATTATTCCTTTGTTCTTACTCCTAAGAGAAGCAGGTCACAATTTACCATCTCCACAGTACATTTTAGCTTTCTGTGTGCAACTTCCACCCCTGAAGCCTCTGAGTGAACTTGCTCCTGTAAGCATCACAATGTAGACTGTGGAAAGAACTATACATAGGATTTCTGTCATTGTGTCTTTAGTGTGGCCTCGCAGAATACAGAAAAAGCATCAGACACACATCACATTGCCCCAAAAAGTGATGCTGGGGGATTGGGTACCTATGAGATGTTGGAGTATCATTGCATTTAGAAGGAACAGAGTGAGTGATTCAACTGGCCCATTCTAGTTTCCTTTTTCGTAACTTCTTTTATATTTCTGCCTAAGATTAGGAACCTGGTGATTTATTTCATATCCCCATGAGGGTTGCTTTAGGTTTCCCTGTGGCTTACAAAAAATGAATCTTATCCATTTTTCAGAGACTGTCAAGTATCTTTAGAAAGACCAAAAGGGAAACTCCTGACTAAATTTTCCTAAATGGGCAGAACCATGTCACAACCCTTTATAGGCCTGGGACGTTTTTTAAAATTTACTCTTTATTATTTTTGTGTTATTTTTTTCCTCCTGTGGATTGGACATGGTTCCCCTCTGCCCCAACCCACCCCCCAGCCATTAAGATTGTGACTGAGTCTACCTTGGGCTGAGTGCCATATAATTAGGTGGAAAAAATTAGGACCGACTTTCAGCTTTTCATGAAAACAAATTCCTTTCACATCTCACTCAGCTGATAGAGTAACTGTATTTTCCTCCTTTCCATGAATTGTGTTAATTTCCTGCATAGGCAGCCTGGGTTTGCAAATAGTGGCTTAAAGTGATTTTCCAAATTCGATGGCTTTTGACAAAGAAACTCTAGGAGTTGGGTGAAGGAAGAAAGATCCACAGGCAAAATAAACTTTAATACAGAGGGTGATGGAAATGGTGAAGCAGGTACATCATAAACGGTTTTCAGCTGGAATCTGCTTATTTTGCACACTCGTGCACCTAAACCTACAAATCACGCACACAATCTAACTCAACATACAATTTAACTAAACTCAAACTGGAAGTTTTTTTTTTTTTTAAATTTCAATAGATTTGGGGGTACAAGTGGTTTTTTGTTGCATGGATGAATTGTATAGTCGTTAAGTCAGGGCTTTTAGTGTACCTGTCAGCTAATCAAATTGGAAGTCTTAGCCTTATGTCATATGGCATATAAAACATTAATTGGTAAGAATATTTTACCAGTAAGGGGTCTGTTACAAAACTCAAAGCTAATTATAGGGTACAGATAGGATGGGAGAAGGACTATTCCATGGTAAGCTTTGAGAACTCTAAAGGTTGTTAGGTTATCTTGAATCGTCCCTGGAAGGGAGTAGGAAGAAGGGCCCAGGAATGTTTCTTAGGTACATTTGTAACAAACACAGGTGACCCTTTCCATCTTCATCTTATTGCCACTACTCTTCCTGGCCCTCCGACAAACCTGGACTTACTCTGGAGCATGCTCTGTGTATAAAAACTACAACCATTTGAGTGGGCCACCCCAAATTTAGGTCAGGTTTTGAATGTGATGCAAACAGAGGCAGCCCAAGTGACATTGACACATTAGAGAGTTACACTATTTGATACAGGTGACACTGTAGGTCAAGAAAATTCAATGCTGCATTACAATTACAGTGGAGATAAAATGATTATTTAAAATGTGAATGAAATAGTTCAAAAATGTAATGAATTTAATAAGTAATTTTGTATTCATTTCTAAAAAGATATCTACAGGACCAGCAATTTGTTCATTTATTCATCAGAGTGTTAATGGACCAGGAACTACCTAAATGATGGAGGGACTGAGATGATTGACATACTAATTCATTTATTCAGTGATTATCTATTGAGAGTCTATTATATGTTGAGCTCTGTTTTTTGAAGCTGGGGTAAAAGCAAATGCAAACTCTTCAAGGAAGGAAGGAGTTTGTTGTGTTTGAGGAATGGCAAGATGGCAAGTGTGGCCACAGCAAAAATATTGAAGAGGAGAGTGTTAGGAGATGAGGTTGGAGAGATAACAGGGACCAAGTCATGGAGTGCCTTGTACACCATGGTAAAGGATAGGGTCTGAGTGTTAAGGGAAGTGATTGGAGGAGTTGGGGCCACGGCTAGTCCCTCTGCCAGCTTTGTGGACAATTGACTACAGGGGGTCAGATTTGAAGTAGGAAACTGTGAGTTGATTCTAGTAGTTTGGATGAGAGATGATGGTGCCTTGGACAAGAGGGAAGGCAATGGAGATGATGCCAAGTCATCAGGTTTAGGGTATATTTTGAATGTTGAGCTGATTGGTAGGAGGAAGGGACAATAACTAATGATTTGAATGGAGGGGGACGTGGAGGGGGTGTTGTCAAAGCAAGAAAGGAGTCAATACCAAAGTCTTTGTTCTCAGCAACTGGGTGGAAAATAGTGATTATTTTCTTATATGGGGAAGACTAGGGGAAGAGTATATTGGGGGAATTAAAAAACCTGTTTGGACAAGTTTGAGATGCCTGTTAAATATTCAAATGGGCAGTTGGATATATGAGTCTGAGTCTCAGGGGTTTTAGGGGTGGAGATACAAATTTGGGAGTTATCAGTATATAAATTACATTTAAAGCTATGAAACTAGATACAATCAACCAAGACATGAGTGTAAGTAAAGAAGAGGACCAAGGGAGGTATGCCAGCATTTAGTGGTGGGGAAGAGATGAGGAGGTGGCAGAAGAGATGGAGAGAGATTTGCTGTGAGTGGAATAAAAACCAGGGGAAGGTGGTATCCCAGAAACCAAGCCAAGAAAGTGTTCTAAGAAGGAGAATAATAAGTCATAAAAAATCTCCCAAGAGATCAAGATGAGGACTGAGAACTGACCATTGGATTTGATAACATATGACCCATTCCCTTAAGGAGCTCACAGCACAGTGGAGGGTGGGAAAATAAAGAAACATATAAATTACTATTCAGTGGTGGAAGATGTATCCTAGAGATATAAACAAATTTCTGGAGCTGGATTGAAGATGGAGCAAGGAACTCTCCACTTGAGGAGTCAAGGTAAATTACATGGAGAAGATGTACTTTTGGATTCTAGTAGGTAGCATGAAGGGATAAAATCAGGATTCATACAACTTAAAAAAATTTTTTTCTAGTTGGTTATTGATTTTTCTGCAATCAGTCATGCAAAACTAATATTCCCCCTCCCAAGTTAACATCCCACTACTATTACTTCATGTAGACATGTTTGTCAATTAACAGTATACATGGTAACTATTTTATAAGGACAATACATATACTCCATCACACTCTACTCTCCTGGAGGATGTTCTTGGAATTATATTTTTTTTGTTGTGGTTCTTATCTTTAATTACATCTTAGTTCCCTTCCATAGCTATGTGCAAGTGTCGAGACCTTATTCTTAATAACAATAGCTACCATGTACCTAACTCTTCTCACATATGAGATCTTGTTCTATAAACTGTACATACATTAATTCATTTTGTTCTTGAAAACAATTCGAATGTTTTATTGTCCCTGTTTTTCATTTGTTATAACTGAGGTACAGAGAGGTTAAGTAACGTGCTCTAGGCCACAGAGTAAATGCCAGAGCCAGTATTAGAACTGGGCTTTCTAGCTTCAGAGTTCACCATCTTGAGCATGTGTACTTCCATCCTTACTTTTACATCTCTATTTTCCTGGGATGGGCAGTTATTAGTGAAAAATCTTGAAAGAATAGGTTCTCTATGACTTAAAATTGCAATTTTCTAAAGACTCAGTAACTCAATTGCAGATTGGCATTTTAGAGTGGGTCCATGGGACACAGGAACTCAATACTGGATCCAAATGGAGAAAAGGGCATTTAGTTATTTTACAATTGGTTGTAGATGCTCATGTGACTGCCTAAGGATTTATGTTCAACCAGGTCACATATGAGGAGGGTAGTGGTAAAAAGAGCTCTAGTCTTTGCAGTGGAGGAGAGGAGAAGTTCCCTCTGCTTATAGAAATGATCACTTCATTATGATCTTAGATGTATGTGGCGCATGCCTTCATTTCCTTACTGAAAGCACAGGAGATGATTATATACTTAAAGAAGTACAAAGTGTAAATCAAAGCAACTCACTATGTACAAAGTATTGCTCTGGGTAAGGTGGCTGAGATTTCTTGGGAGCTAAAATAATACACTAGCCAAAATCTGTAAGATGCTTTAATGCTTAAACTATAGTAAATATGTACATAACTGAACTATAAAATAATTTGGGCCTACTGGAATCTAGCTGTGGCTCAGCCTTTGTTTGATCTCTGATGTGTTTTTTTTAATAGGCTGACTTCATCTTTAAAGATGGTTTTATCCTCTTTCTTCCTGACACCACACTGTAATTGGTTTATCCAATAGGTGGGGATTGGGATACATAATTTTCATGAGCATTTGAAATCTCCTTCTTTAGTAGATTTTGGGTTCTACCTTTGATCTCAAAGTTTTTGAAATAAGGTACTAGCCACTTTCCCTTTCTTGGCAGGAAGAAGGTGTAGCATAAATAACTTATGCTAAGATGTTTTCAGGACAAGAATCTGAGTAACTTTCTCAAGGCACAGACCCACAAATTTTATAATTAGTTTTTTTCTCAAGATGGAAGTCAACTTGTTCTTCTCTTTATTCTGTTCTCATTAAAATGTTCTTCTCTGGCCATAGTCTTTATATTTTCAGAAAGGCTTAAGGCAGCCAGCATGAAAATTTGCTCTTTAATTTCTACAAATATAGAAAAACCTGCTGGGAAATGCGTACTATATTCACTGTGGTTCTCTTCCTGTCTGCTACGTAATATTGTCATAAATCATGTAAATGTAGGAGGAAGCAGGGACTTAGGTGATGGTTTGGCTCTGGAAAAGAAGCTACTTCCTATAGAAGGAGGATTTCAAATGGCCACATAGCAAAGCAAACACTCACGCTGGTTTCCTGTGAGCCATTTCCCCTTTGCTGAACCTGTCCCAAAGCCAAGGGGAAAGAAAAGAAACTTTCCTCTTACAAAATCTCAAATCTCTGATAACTCACTATACCAATTACTATGTTCAAGAAAGCTATAAAATTTAGGGTACTGTAAACTTGAAGAATTTCATACACTTGCATTTGATAAACTTAATAATATTTGTTTTGGAAAGTAAAAGAAAGAAAAGTAAGAGTCAAACGGAAACATTTAGATAATGCTATCTCACATCGACAAGTTCACCCACAAACTTTAGAACACAAAAAATCAAAGTCCACTGAACGAATTCAGTTGTGGCTACAGTATCTTAACTGTTACACTTTAAAACATTTTATGGTCATTTTGCCCTTTTAGGACATACTTTAAAATGATTCAGATTTTATTTGTATTTTTACTTTTAAAACATATTAAAGAAAAATGTTTCTTTTAACCCGAGATACAGATTGCCTAATACTTTTAACTACTTCCCGCCCAATCTACAGCCCTGGGAAAAGGACAGTATAGTATTCTGACACCAGTTGTTATAGGAAAAAATGATTGCTCTATTAATTAATCTTAGCACTTTCATTTATGGATAGCATGAGGTGAATATGTGAAAAGTGACAAGAACATTTAATTTCTTGTGTGTCTAGTGGTGATATATATTTTTTTTTGTAAAAAAGAAATGTGATGCAGTTATCCTGCATTTAAAAGTGTTCCTAATAAAAAGTTAATGATCTTCAAACAAATGGTGATTAAAATCTCTGTCCCAAAATCTACAGGGCAGTTCAGGATATTTTTCCAGTGTTAGGGATTTGCTTTAAGGGGAAAAAGGTGTTATAGTACAAATTGAGGCACAGATTGTTCTCCCAACAATTCCATCCAAGTCCTTGGTTGTATGTTATTCTACGCTCCCTGGTTACTGCCAAGCCAGCACCCAATACTGACATTAGAAATAAACCAGGCCCCTCTGAACTTGGGGTATCGCCTCCCGCACTGTCCATCTGGATGCAGAGGGAGTTTCCCACTTTTTCTTACCTGCATAATGGTCAAACACTGTGGGCACGTACTCCTCTGGGAAGGCGTCATTGGCGTAGCTCATCAGCAAGCAGGTTTTCCCCACAGCACCGTCCCCAACCACCACACACTTCAGCATCTTCTTCTCATCGTCGTTGCCACCGCAGCCACAGCTGCTGTCAGCTCCCTCTTTGCAGTTCATTCTTGCGGCTCCAGCTGCTGGGGCTGCTGCTGCTGCTGCTTCTCTGGCTTCTTCCAAAGCACATGCAGCGGCGGGAAGCCAGTGCCAGGCTTGAGTTTACTCTGCCTTGCTTTTGGTACCTTGGCTCATATAGACATGTCCGAGGCTGGGATATGCCCTGTTGCTTACCATGCTGGCAAAGAAAGGTAACACACACTTGGGAGGAATTATAAAGAGGGTCCTGTCCCTTTTCCCTATCAGTTTGAGTTAAGAAACCCTCATTTTCACAGAATTCTAGGGGCTTCCTGGCAGCCTAGAAATTTCAGCAGCCTGAGGGTTTTACTCAGCTCACCCCCTTTCCAGCCTGGCTGAAGACACGGAGGAATTTTGCTAAATCTTCCCCATTTTCCAATGCACATCTAACATGGAGGAAAGCTGGGCTTTTTAATGGAGTTTTTTTCCCCTCGCTTCCTCCAGCTCGCAGAGTGTCAGGAAATCATGGGTTTCCTGCTGCATTCCATATTAGGATCAGTGGGCTGGGGAAGGCTGCAACAATGGGAGCTCTGTGTGTGTGTGTTTGTACTTCTGGGGAACGATGCCAGGACATGGAGTGGGAAAACACTAGGGGTCCCACTGCAGACTCAAGCTGTCAGACTTCCTGTTTCATCCGCTGCTTGTGAAGCTGTTTGCTCCTGGCTGGCTGGGAAGGAGGGAAGAAGCTGACGAGAGGACGGAAAACTGGGCAGTACTGTCTGCCACAGAAACGAGGGAATGGTTTGAGTGAGCAGAGAACCACACCAGTAATCGTAGGATAACATGACATCATCCCTCACTGAGTCACCAGTTAAACGGTCTGCAAATTAAAAACGAACAGTTCTTTACCCAGATGAGAAACTTTAAGGGATTCTTTCCTGCAATAAAGAAGAAAACCTTCATGACTTACATCGTTTCAAAGGGAAAATTTTTTTTAGGTCATAGGTATGATATGTGTGATCAGGTTTATAAGCGGCCACGTTTGAGCTTAACACTCAAATGTGTAGTCTACACACAAACATGTGTTACGGTTGTAGCACACAAGAAATCAATCAGATGGGGGATGTTTGCATGCTCTCATTAGTAAATAAGCACACATGTGCTTGGCTCAGACTTAACACCCTTGGAAATGAGAGAGTGTAGGACGGCTTTCTGGTTTGTTTAAGGTCCTCGATGCTGTTTTTGCTTGGACGGTTCCCTTTTTGATTTTGTCCTTGCCCCTTGGGTCAGCCTGGCCCCTTTCAATTACAAAGGAGCCCTTGACAGCTAATTTATTTGTCTGTTGGGTCACTCAAAATGAAGCCCCTTTGAAGCTCTGCATTTGATTAATGTACGTGGTCTTGGAAAAGAAGTGGAACTCTGCAAATGATTTTTGACAAAAGGGTCCAAATGGGGGAACTCTGTTTTTCTTTTTTTGAACACTGATTTTGAAGAATTCAGATTATCCAATTGCTTTGAGAATTTTTTTGGGGGGAGGTGGGAGAGAAGTCTGTTTTACTAAGTGGTTATCAACAATATATATATCCACATATCATATATATATATATATATGTATGCTACCATACAACATAGTCCCAAATTTCTTCTGTTTTGGTTTATAGTAGCATTAACTGTAGTGCTCAGTATGCCAGTATTTCTTTCCTGTGAAGTGATGATGTTTTAATCAGGTTATGGTGTATCGGCTAGGTTATATTGCAGTAACAAACAATCCCCAAAGCTCAATGATTTCAAATAATATGTGTATTTCTTGCTCATACTGTGTCTCTATTGTGTATTGTGTTGTCATCTTTATTTAGTGATTGAAGCTGATAGTGCAGTTACATTGAGAACACTGATGGTCACTGTGGCAGGGGAAGAAACAGATGTGTTGAACAGGCATTGAGAGCTTCTTCCTGGAAGTGATCCTTTTGCTCATATTCACTGGCCACAGAAAGTTACCTGCCCATACTGGGTTCAACAGGAAAGTCAGCATAATCCTACCATGCGCCAGGAAGGAGGGAACACAATATTGGTCATCGGCCTCCATGACAACCAGAGATAGTTTAGTTGAGTTTATATTTGCAATGTGCAGTATGAAAGACGAATTGTTTATTATTAGTGCCATTTGAGAGCATTTGAAGACATTTATGACTACATGTGATTTATATAATTTTATTCTCATTTAGTCTGCCTGGAACACCTAGACTATGTGATAATAAAATTGCAATTTGAAAACTTATGTTTTACTTCTAGAAAATGGACGTGAGTATGAAGGTGGCAGCCAAACATATCTTTGCAGGTGAGAGTGATTGGCAGTGTTGAGAACCTCATCCTGAAGATGAACAAGATCACTTTGAGCACAGTGAATGTAATGTGATGAAATGTATTTCGCAGAACCTGGAGGGAGTACTTCCTTTGACCTTGTCCCTAAGATTGGGTGGTAAATGTGGCGTGGTACTCCATTCAGGGAGTTCTAAAACATGCCTGCCCATCCTGGTCAGCTGAAAGCCTGTATTGCTACACTACAAACGTGCCCCGCCATAAGCAAAAATTGAGAAATTGGATTAAGGTGAAATTTTTACATTTATATATAACCTAAAGCTTGTACCATCAGACACAGATATTTAAACCCATTCTGATCACTATATGGACCATGAATTGAGATGTTCAAGAGGCTTGAAGCAGCTAGTTATGGGTCCTTTACCTCTAATTCAAAGGATTGGTACAGCTGCCAGATTGGATTGTATGTGAACATGGGTTATGGCCATTGAGAATGCTGGCTCTATTTCTTAAAATAAACTTGTTTCATCACTGTTTACTAGCCCACAAATTGAATATTTATGGAGAAAAACTTTGGAGACAGCCTATTAAAAATGACAAAATAGTTAAAATTTTAGTACCTCAACTTGATGATTATGTGGATCACATTGTCCATGTGAGAATAAATCTTTTTAAATATTAAAAAACTGACCTGAACCAAAATAATAGAATCTTAAAAAAAATGTCAAGACAATTCAGCATTGTTCTTATAGGTCCATGAGTCCCCAGAATTATGATTACTTGCCCGGGTAGAATGGTCAAGAATATACTTTAATTCCAAAGGTTTATAGGTATAAATTTAGAAGTGGTATGAAGACCATTCGCTAAAATATTCTTAACCAGCTGCTTGTGGTTTTGGATTTTGGGCCCCATACATGATTGAGTGGTGGTTACATAGCCATTAATTATTTGGTTTACCTCAAGCACCAAGTTTACACAAACTTACCAGTATGTGGTGAAATCTTGTTAGGTGATAGTTTTTGCTTTTTTCAAGAGATCTTATTTCCTTGGTTCCCTCTTGTTCTCTGAGTTTTGGCTTCCCTTGAATTTCCCCAAATACCAACGAGGCATTTTTGCATAAAATTCTGACTCCTTTGGTTGCTTCCAGTTTTATTGCAACTTTAATAAAAGAAGCAAGTCTTCTCTCCTCTCTCTCTCTCTCCTTTCTTTTCCTCTTTCTTTCTTTCTTGAAACTAAAAGTTACTAGGGAAGTAATGCAATTGGATCAGATACTCTGATTCTGGATTAGTCTCTGTGTAGGAGATTGTTTTGATTTCAGTCTTAGGAATATGAGATGTGCTGTGATTCCGATGATTCCTTGATGCCTAACCTAGTCATTCGTCACCTCCACTCAGAGAAAGCCCTTTCTGGAGCTAATGCAGAAGTCTGGCCTCTACTGGTGGGGAGTATGATGTGAATCAGGAGGGGCCATGTAGTTTTAGGGGTTCTGACCCAAATTTCCCACTGGCCTAAACCTCACAATCAATTGGGGCACTGCTGAAACTGAACAGGCTGTCCTAGGACTGGTCTGGACTGGAACCATCCCTCCCTAGGGAGAAGGGTGAGTCATCACCATCACGGATGCTCATGTTTCTGCATTTTTCATCTGTGAGGCCACCTGCACTCAGCCTCTGGCTATTGCCCATGGCAAATCATGCCATATATCATACTTCACATCACACTGCATCATAGCGTATCAACTACATTTTCTTGGACATGCTTTTTTTTATAATTCAAGAAATGGGGGCTTTCTTTTTCTTGCTTAGAGGACTTCTCTTTCTATTCCCAAATTTCTTAATTATGAGAGAAGTAGGTTACTTGCAGATCACAGGCAGACGAAACTTTTCTCTGTCCCAGGAAAGAAGAGGCTGATTTGGCCAGTAACGACAATGGGGTGTTGTCTGCATGTATGTTTCTTCTCTATTTCATTATTGTATACCTTAACTCTGAAAACATAGCCTTGTCTCAGAGGAAGAGAGTTCTGTGGGTTATCTGTTTTTGGTCTCCCTCTATAGAAACCAGGAAATTCGGGACTTTCAAGTTCCCCCTATCTAGAAAATCTGGAGATAGATAACAGTTTAGAAGGAACTTTCACATTGATTCCTGATTTTCCACATTGGAGACTTGTGTTTTGGAAGGTAGAAAAGTTTGATGTTGATGTCATGCTGGGTTGGGTTGTTCCTCCATTGAAGCCACACAGCAAGGGATAGCTTGTGGGAACAGCCATCCTGTAGTCAAACAAAGATCTTTGGTGATTCCTTCATCTCGTTAGTGATAGTGATATGAGTCCAAGAAGGCTAAGGCCATTGGATTGGTCATTGTTGGGACAGACAGACAGCTCAGTGTCACTGCCATAGGCTGAACTTCTGTGGGCTCAGGGCCACATCACAACTTTTTGTATGAGGGATCTATTGGGAGAGTGAGAAAGATTGGTGGAAAACAACTCAAACAACTCAAAACATACCCTCTACTTAGGACGCACTGGTAGTAGCAATGTCATAAAAATTTATACATAGACTGAAGACTTGAAGGTCTCTCAACAATAGCTGGGGACATGATACTCTGTTGTATGCAAGGTGGCATTTTGGTTATTGTGACTGTATTAAACACACAAAAAACAAGTTTTCCTGAGAGCCTCCTGCAGGTTACTGACCAACCCCTTCTTGGTGAAACACTAAATGCAGAGGGAAATGTAATTCTACTTTGTGGACTGAATGTGTCTGATCAGTCTTCCTGAATAGCTCATTTGCTAATTAATTTGTATCTAGAAATCACCTGTATCAGAGGAAAGAGAGTCATAAAGACTGCCAGGGCTTAAATGAGACCAGAGCTCAAATTGCAGATTCAGTGCTCGTGCATGACGGAGACCCCGAGGAAAGACCTGGGAACTACCCCTCAGTGGGATAAGGGAAAGAAACAGTTAAGGGAAAACAACATCTTCAGACAAATCTATTAAGATCCCCAGGACAAAAGAAGGGAGAGAATTAAAGTCTTCCATGATCAAAACTCCAATGGCTGTGGACAGAGGGTTGATGGAATCATTATGTGAGAGAACACATGGCCTTCAGGGTAAGTGCCCCAGAAAAGACTCCTCCCTGATTGTCAAGATGGAGAATTCTTACAAAGTGCTTATTCTTCAGACAGTTTTATAGAATCTTTTTTTGTTGTTTTTCTATTCACTATTGTGCTGATCTATTAAAAGCACTGTTGAGTCAATGTCAAATAGAGGCTTTTAATTTGCTTCTATTGTTTTTGACCATATTATCTTTGGATATTGTTTTGTATTCCACCTCACTTTTGAGAAAATTTAAAAAATTATAATTGATTTTGTGGGATATACATCTCTTTTGTCTACTCTGTAAGTCTAAAGGTAACTTCTTTTTGCTTTGATTTTGTACGATAAAACATTATTTTTACTGACTTTATGATGGGAAAATAGGCAATATGCTTAAAATGGTTTGGGGCTTTTGTAAATTCTATATATGCTCTTTTATCCAAACTTTATTTCATCCTTTCATATCAAAAGGAAGATGATCTTTGGAAGCTGCCCACATTCATGGCTAAGTCCCATTATAGCAAAACCCAAGTACTGTCATTTATTTGTTACCTTGAATGTGGAGCCTTCACAGTGACATCTGCCCACTCTGTAGATACCCAAAGACTTATTTCTATTGTATTTTCATTTTGTATTATGTCTCAAAATCTTTCTAAACCTCAATCTCATTGAATCTGGAAGCAATCTTGTAATTATCAAATCCAACTTCCCAAGCAATAAAGGAATTTTCTTTTAAACATGGCTCATGGGCTGTGTCCTTTTCATGAATAATATTGTTCACTGTGTAAAAGAGCAAAAATGATTATTTGCTTTTTTTATAATCAGGACATAGTTGGTTCTGTAGAGAGCATTAATGGTTTTTGCCTAAGATCTCTTTCGTTTTTTGTTAATAGCACTCCAGTTTTCCTTTGAGGCACCCTCTCTTCTACCTTCTGTCCAAGTTGCTAAACTGGGGCTGACCTCACTCTTTAATCCAGGGGATTCAGGTTTGGCAAATGAGAATTATCGTTGGGGTTGGTTCTTCCCAAAGCTTTCTGGAAAGAGATATTCTTGTCCCCTGGAATTTGTCTCAATAAGAATCGCATAAGTGGCTGTTGGGGCCATCTTTGCCACCAGGTAGAAAGAGATTACCTGATGTTGGTAATGATGATGACGATAAAGTAGTTTATATTTTTGAACTCATTTAATCCTCCCCCCAAACCTAGGAGGTAAACATCATTATGCTCATTTTTATGCTTAAAAAAATTGAGGCAAAGTGAAATCAGTTGATGAAGTTGGTGTAAAACAGCTGGAAGGTGGTGATCCAGGATTCTAAATCTGGTAGCCCACTGTGAGAACTCATGCTTTTTCCACTATGCTGCAGAAAAACATAGCTGAAAGACAGAGAGAGAAACAGACTCCTTATTACTTAATTTGAGCCCTTGGACCTAACTATTCCTAACATAGTCCTGGATTTCCCTTCTGAATGAGCCTATTCACTCCTGTTTTGGTTTAAATTAATTTGGGATGGATTTTCATCACTTTCCCTTGAAAGAGCTCTGACTAATACATGAATGAAAAATTGTGAAGTCTTGAGTAAACTATGTTTTGTCATGTACTATTTGATACAATGTGTATAGAGATGACTTACTTAACAAGTCGATGTTTGCTTAACAAAGTTGTGAAAGGCCAGGGGAGCATTCTGGGCACACGTGATCATAATGTGAATTGGTTTTCTCTTCAAGTCTACTCTTTTGTTTTTATGATGATAAGACCTAGATTCAAGTCACTTAAGCCCTGATTTGTGTAGACTCCTGAGAGATCTTCATGAAATAATGACTTTTTGTCTTTTAAATAAAAATATACTAATCACATCTGTGTAGAACATAGTTTGAATATGTAAAGGATCTAAGGAACAAAATTGGACCAGAACTAGCTTAAGCTAAAAGAGATTGTCTTAGTCCATTCAGGCTGCTGTAACAAAATGCCTTAGATTAGGTAACTTATAAACAACAGAAATATATTGCTTACAGTTCTGGAGGCTGGCAAATCCAAGGTCGAAGTGCTGGCAGATTCATTGTCTGGTGAGGGCCCATTTCTCATAGATGATGCCTTCTACGTGTCCTCACATGGCAGAAGGGATTAAACAAGCTCCATCAGGCATGGTTTATAAAGGCACTAATACCATTCGTAACAGCTTTGCTTTCAGTTTGTAAAGGCCCCACTTTAATACTATTGCATTGGTGATAAGTTTTCAACATATGAATTTGGGGGGGACACAAACATTCAGACCATAGCAGGGATTTATAGTCCTATAACAGAACATTCCAGGGAAGCTGGCTTTGAGTTTGGCTGATCCAGGACTTAATGCTGCCACTAAGATCATTTCTTGACCTCCTGCTTCTGGGTTGGCTCCATCCTTAGGCTTTAGAAGTGGCCCCCTGGCATCTCCAGGTCACCCCTCAGCCACAACAGAGGTAAGCTCCACATCTTCAGCCACCATTCCTGTAAGGAGGAGGGTGTGTATCTCTGCATTCCCTACACAGGGCCAAGCTTCTCTCTGCCTTGGGTTCGGTGGGATAAGCTGATGGTTTTAAGTCATCAGGCCCCACCTCTGGTGCCCGCCAAACCCCAAGACTGAAAATGGGACATGGGGATGAAGGAGGAAACTCCAGATATTCACGTTAGAAGGGGAGTGAGAAATAATAACAGTAGTAATAATAGTAGTAGTAGCAATAGTAATGTAGTAATAGCTAACATTTAAGTACTTATTATGTTTTGGCATGTATTATCATGTCTAATCCTTACCAAAACTCTATGAGATAGGTACAATTAAGATGTCATTTTACAAATGAGGTCACTAAAACACAGATTAAGTACACACAGCTAGGAAGCGGCAGAGCCAGGATTCACACAGGCCCTCTGGCTATGGAACCAGCATTGTTTACTGGCTGTGTTACCAACAGATCATGGGTCACAAACAATGGGTGTCCCTACTCTTAATTTTCACCCTCCATTTATAATCCTTGGCCGTTTATTTGGGAACCATAACATGTAGTAATGTCCAGTGCTATATTCTACAGTTTATGACTCTAGGTCGTTTGCCCTGACTCATAAGCCACATGCAGTAGCCTGTCGGTTTCAACTCTTGTACTTTAGGTCATTATTTACATGCCTTTGTTCTCACTGAAGGTGTTGAGAAAGCAATAAACTTCTTAGTGTGTCATCTCTGCAGCTGATTCCAGCCATTTCTTAATTAAGAACAACTGTTTAATATCCTTCTCTCCGATTTTCATGGCTATCTTTTGCATAATAAAAACAGTTTTGGGTCTGTAAGTATGAAATGTCATTGCTTGCATGCAATGACTACATGTTTAGTCACAGATTTCTTGATTTGATATAGAATAGGAGCCAGTCACAGATTTCTTGATTTGATATAGAATAGGAGCCATCTAGCCTTTTGTTTTTTTTATTTTTGTTTTCTTTTCTCTGGTAGGTAAATTTGGCACATAATAGGAAACATTTATTTCCTTCTACTTTGGATGTAAAAGCTTATTGTCAGATAAGTTAACTGCCTTTGGTACCATTGAAAAGAAAGCACTAGATATCATTTTGCCCAGTCTCTTCCGTCCTCCAAAATATATTTGAGACATAATACATATTTAAAAAAATTAAGCTTTCACATTCTGTGTACCATGAAGACATAAGAAAGACAGTTACTAGGCTAAGTCAACTGGATGAATACTATAGCATCTTGGGAGAATAATTATGTCCATTTCTAAAGCTCTTTTCTTCAGTTAACATCTGCCTTGTCTCATGCACTTAGTATGTTTTACACCACTGGAATCAATACAGTGCTTATTCTCAAATTATCCTGGACTAAAGATCTTTTTTAAAAAATGTTAGAGTTCTCTTTATGTCATTGGGAAAAGCTTCCTTAGAGAAAATGTGGGGCTTCAAAATCCTGTTGAGGACATGTTATTTGTGAAGCCTGATTAGCTAACCTTCCAAGATCTTAAATCCAGGCCTAAATATACTGAAAGAGGCAGACCCCATAAAATGAAGTGACAGCTCAATTGGTTTGACAAGTCTTTGTAGAAATATAGATTTTCCACTATCTTTCCCTAAGCCTTCCTTACTCTCAGAAATAATTCTCCAATTGATGCTGGTATAACATAGCTCCTCTCACAGTTATGCTAGAAAAATCCAATGAGCATTTTGATAAGTAGAGAGTTCTTCTATAAGGCAGTAGGGTGAGCCTTTAAATCCAGGATGGCAGATTCTCCTCAGGCGCTACCATTTTCCCCTCCCACGCCAGGGTAGATATCATGGCACTGGCTTGCTGAATCTGGGCACGGCCACCAAATTCTTCTTAACCCAGTGCAGCAGGCAGCTACCACAGACTGAGTGGCATGTGAGGTAAAATCCTTTGCCAGCCCCGCTCAGCTTTCTCCAGACAGAGGAACTTTCACTGTAATTGAGGAAGAAGGAGAAAAGGGAAATGGAGCTTACTGACATTTAATGAACAACTCTTATATGTTAGTCATTGTGCTGAGAAATTTTTTATGTTTATCACATTCAATCCTTTTAATAATCAGAGAGGTAGGTGTCACGATTTTCATTGTTTTTATATGGAAATGGAGGCCCAGGCCCCAAGTCACAGAACTCATAAGTTAAGTGATGGAGCTGGGATTCAAGTCCAAGTCTGAATCTTAAGACCATATCACACTTGCTCGTCAAACCTTTTAAAATCATTTCTAACAATTAATTTTTATATGATTTTTAAATGTATAATATAGATGTGGTAAAGTAGCCAGAAGTAGTTTACTATGGATCTCTTGATTTCTGCAACAGTTATTCATTGAACACCCACTGTTCACACACCAGGTGCTGGGGATATTATGGTGAACAAATCAAATAAAAAGCATTACTGCTCTTGTGAAGCTTACATTCTAGTGGGAAGAGACAAATAGTAAACAATAAACATAGTAAACATATAAATTATTTTAAAAAGTGATAAGTGCTATGTGAAAATTAGAAACCTATAGCAAGATAAGGATAATTGGTCAGAAGAGAGGAGG
Organism: Lemur catta; assembly: GCF_020740605.2. Taxonomy (NCBI): domain Eukaryota; kingdom Metazoa; phylum Chordata; class Mammalia; order Primates; family Lemuridae; genus Lemur; species Lemur catta. Next base: position 34,663,195 of record NC_059128.1, read on the forward strand.
GATCTTGAAGACTGAACATTTAACAGGAAGTTATCTAATATCTGGGCTATGAATGTTCTAGGCAGAGGGACCAGCCAGTGCAAAGGTCCTAGTATGAGGACATCCTTGGAAGGCACTTGAGCTCCAGTGTGGCTGGAAGAGAGTGAGGGCTAAGGCGTTGGAAGGAGCAAAGTGCCAGACTGTGTGGGCCTTTTAGGTCATGGTATGGGCTTTGGCTGAATGTGATGGGGAGCCCACAGAAGGAGCAGAGGAGTGATGTGATTGGATGTATCACTCTGGCTGATGCAGGGGAGGTGGAGAATAAAAGCAAGGACACCAATTGTAATAATCTGTGAGATATGATGGTGGCTTGGACCAGAGGGGAAGCAGGGGAAGTGGAGAGAAGAGGTCTTCTGGATATGCCAGTAAGCTAAAGGAATTTTTGAAGGATTGGATGTCAGATATGAGAGAATGAGAGTAGCAAAAGATGACCCCTCAAGATTTTGGCCTGAGCAACTAGAAGGATGGAACTTCCATGAACTGAGACTGTGAGTGGGGGCTTGGGGGTAGGAGAGATCCAGAGGTCAGTTTGGGGGTGTTGTGTCAATTAGACAAACAAGTGGAGATGCTAAGAGACAGTGGCGTCTATGACCCTGGATTTTAGGGAAGAGCTACATCTCTACTCCGCTGGAGAAAGAGAAACCTCTTGATGTTAGAAGAGCAAAGGACATTGAGGAGGAGCAAGGAGAAGCCTAAGAGAGTGTCCTGGAGGCCAAGTGCAGAAGGCATTTCCTAGAGGAGGCAGTGATCAGCAGTGATCAGTGCCACATGCTGCTGATGTTCAAGTCCGAGGAAGACTGAGAACAGACCATTGGATTTAGTAACGTGGTGGTCACTGGTGCTTTTGACAAGAAAGGTTTCGGTGGAACTCATGGGTACAGAAACCTGATTGGAGAAGTTTAAGAGAGGGAGAGGAGAAATCAGAGTCCTTTTTTTTTTTTTTTTTAAGTAAAGAAAGGAATAACAGCATGTTTTTTTGTGCTGATGAGAATGATCTAGTACAAAGGAAAAAATATTAATGATATAAGAGATAGAGGGAGAACTGTTGGTGAGAAGATTTGTGTTGACAAGTTCTTACAATGAAGGAAGAGAAAAAAATGTTTCTTCATGGTGATCTAATAATGAAAGCATTATGTCATTGAAATATGTTTTCAAGTGCTTTGCTTAAGTGGTATATCTTAGTGATACAGGCTGAGGAAACAGCCTGATTTGTTTGAAAGTTGGCCTGTTACTATTTTTAATGTTGAGTGTAAAATGACAGGATTTGTTACAAAGACTGACCTACAGTGAAAAAAACTACTTTGCTAAGAGTCTGATTTTTCTCCTAGCACACAATGACGTTCTTCATTGGTCCCAGAAGCAATGATTATATATTCTTGGGTAATAGTTGAACACCGCATCTAAATGCTATAATAGAAATGAAGGAAATACTGCCAGAACTGAACGTTGTCAGCATGGGAACTGGGTCAGGTTGACAACCTTTCTGCTTTTGTGTGTTATATGCTCCGTGACTTAGCATCCAACAGAGCTTTGAAAGTGATTTCACTGGGAAATTACCCTATGACTTTTGAGTGCTCTGCTTAATTCAGTGATGAGCTCTCTAACAGATTCACTAGGCCATTCCTGATCATCTGTAATTGTGATTTTGGATTTTAAAGTTTATTAAAAATAAAATATAAGAAAATAAACCATCTATATGTGGATAGAAACTGAACTACATTTATGTGCAGCTTGGATGCCTTGGTGAAGATTGTAAACAATATTCTATTTCTCGCTTATATCCATTATTTTTATTTTTAAAAGAAATTTTTATTACTTAATATTAGGTAATATTAAGTAATAAAAGGATGAGCCTTTGGTTCTTTATTTAAACCTGAATTGGTAGCACTGTTCAACTGATTACCCATAATGTGGCCCTCAGCTGTCAAAAGTAGAAACACTAGGTTAGGTCACACAGGGACATGTAGTCTTTGAAAAAGGGTTTAGATTTTATTCAATAGTAAAGGAAACCACTGAAAGGCATTAAACAGGGGAATTGCATGCTTCTAACAGCATTTTATAAAGATCCTCTAGTAGTGTAGGTTACAGAGGCACAAACGTGGTATTAGGGAGGCCAGTAAAAAGTCTGGTCCAGTTGAGAGATGTTGGTTGGGCTGGAATGGTGGCAAAGGAGACAATAATATTGAACATTTATTGGATACTCAATGTAGGATTCCTATAATATGAATGCCATTATCAGTCCGAGTTTTACAGATGAAGACATTGAAACACAGTGGGGCAAAGTAACTTGTCTAAGGTCACACAGCTCTGAGGTTGCAGCTTGGATTTCTTTCTATTTTTCTTTTTCTTTTTAGACAGGGTCTCACTTTGTCACCCCAGCTAGAGTGCCGTGGCGTCATCATATCTCACGGCAACCTCAAACTCCTGGGCTCAAGCGATCCTCCTGCCTCAGCCTCCCGAGTAGCTGGGACTATAGGCTGCACCACAACACCTGGATAATTTTTTCTATGTTTAGTAGAGATGGGGTCTAGCTCTTGCTCAGGCTGGTCTGAACTCCTGAGCTCATGTGATCATCCCACCTCGGCCTCCCAGAGTGCTAGGATTATAGGTGTGAACCACTATGCCCGGCCGCAGCTTGGATTTCAATCCAAGTCATCTGATTCCAGAATTCATGTTTTCACCACTAAGCTCGCTTTCCTCTCTTAGATAGAAATGAGAGAAATAAATAGATTAAAGATATATTCAGAGATAGGATCAGTGGGACTTGGTGACCCATTGAATGTGAGTGAGAGGAAGATGGAGGATGCAGAGGTGGCATCCATTAACTAGAAGGATTCTGTATTTATGGAAACAGGGGAGAACTGAAGGATGCACAGATTTGAAGAGGAAGATCAAAGTTGGATTTGGCAGGTACAGGTGAAGGTGCCTATGAGACATGCGCATGAAGCTACACAGTGGGCCGTCGCCCATGTGAATCTGTAGCTCAGGGGAGAGGTGTGGACTAGAGATGCCCATCTGGGAACTGGCACTTTATTGGAAATTCCGGTTGTGGTTTAAGACGGCCCACAAACTACTCGATGCCTGACAAGGGCCCAGTAGTACCGAGGGAATGAATTTGTAAAGGAGCCATGGATCTTTGGATTTAGAATGCACCTTATAATAAGAATTCATGATATTTAAAGTTTAGCTTTCTGTATGTTAGGGGGTTGATAATGTCCACTCAAAACATTCTCACTCCTCAGATATTTCCAATGAAACTACTGTGAAATAGCAGCACTCTGAAAAATATCCATTTCGACATGTATTGGAACATTCAAAACTCTGTTTAATGAGTAGCCCTAATTATCTGTGTTATTAGTTTCTTAAGAGATAAACATCAATTTTTTTCTTTTAGTTCTGGAACTCACCAATGTTATTTACTAAGACCGTGTGTATTGGAAGCAATAACTTTTCTTATCTTTCAAGTCTTAATAACCTCATGTTTTTAGAGTTAAGTTTAAACACTTTTAAATTTAAAATAACTTTAAAGGAGAGTTTCAAGAATAATATAAAGAACTCCTACAAATTCTTTATCCAGATTTACTAATTATTAACATATTGCCATATTTGCTTTATCATACTTTCTCTGTTTTACCTATCTACATGATACCTCTGGAACCTTTTGCAAATACGTTGCAGTCATTATGTTCCTTGGCTTAAGCCTGTATTATACTTAAGCATGTATTTCCTAATATGAGCACATTCTCTTAAACAGCCATAGTACAATTATCAAATTCAGGAAATGTAACATTTTTATAATATCTTTTTATAATATACAGTCCATATGTAAATTTCTTCAAAGCAACCTCCTCCTGCCCTGATAGAGAATGTAACCTCGGATCATGTATTACGTTTAGTCCTAACGTGTCCTCAAACTTCCTTTAATTTGGACAGTTTTTCTAACTTTGTCTTTGAAGAATGTAGGCCAGAGTTTTATAAAATGTCCCTCACTTTAGATCTGTGTGATGTTCTTTCATGATGCATAGCATGATTAGATTCAGGTTATGCATTTGTGATGGGAATACTATAAAAAGCAAGGGTTGTGTGTCTTCAGTGTACAATGTCAGGAGGCAAATGATGTTAGTTCACCTATTGGTGATGTTAACTTTGGTCGTTTGGTTGACCAAAGGTGGTATTTGCCAGATTTCCTTACTATAAAGTCATAAATTTTCCCTTTATAAATATTAAGTAACCTGAAAGAGTTGAATTTTGAGGTAAAATCTTTCCCCTAAAAGTAACATCTACAACTCAAAACCTGGTTTGCTAATGGCCAGACCCCTAGTAGGAAAATGCATTCAGAATCTACCAGCAATCGAACTGCATCTGGCGGGGTAACCAGTGTTCATTTGTTCAACTTCTAGTATCCATTGTTTTCAATCTTTCAGTGGCACCATAGGTCTAAGCTGAAAGGGTGGTGGCAGGAGATTGTAGTCCTGACGTGGTTCCAGCCCATTCTGGTAGACAGAAGAAAACATCTAGTATTTGTACCATCCCTGCTCTATGCCACAATCATATTCTAAAAGCAAGTTTGCCTGATTATTATTCAATGTATTTCCAAATTATTTTGCATAAATTATCATTGCCTTCTCTTCCCCCTTCCCAAGGATTCTAATATACCTAATATTCTGAAAGTGGGTATTGGCTTTTTTTTCCTTATCTTTTACTCTGCATATTTACTAATCTTAGTATGCTAAAACAGGCCTTTAAGACATCAAGAATCTTTCTATATAAAATGCACAACTAAACTTGTTTTCATTTTATTCCTAAATGGTTGTTCTGTCAGGCATGTTCCCATCAATTTTAAAACAAATTTTGTAACAACCATAAAAACATGAAAAAACAACATACTTGTGTAAGGCTTTATGCATATTTTATCCATTTTTATTTTATAAACTTCTAATGAGTCATTCAATATGAATTTTGGCAGACTAGTGTAAAATAGCACAGTTCTGTGAATTTTTCAGACTCTGGTAACATTGGGTTATATTTTGCCTTGTTCTACATCTGCTCAAAACTTGCAACAAGTTTACCAAGGTTTCTGCTGTATTAGGACTACTCTAAATACAAGATATTTTACAGAGAATTCTTTTTAAGCATGAATATTTAAATAAGGTATTTGTGCTTAATTCTCTCCCATAAAATTTGTCTACCTTTTCTTATGATTCCATCTGTTCAATACTCATATGAATTCCACTGCTTTAAAAACAGTAAGGGGCTGCCAGGCGTGGTGGCTCATGCCTGTAATCCTAGCACTCTGGGAGGCCGAGGCGGGAGGATCACTTGAGCTTAGGAGTTCAAGATTAGCCTGAGCAAGAGCAAGACCCCGTCTCTACTAAAATAGAAAAATTAGCCAGGCATGGTGGCACGCATTTGTAGTCCCAGCTACTCGGGAAGCTGAGGCAGGAGGATCACTTGAGGTCAGGAGTTTGAGGTTGCAGTGAGCTATGATGATGCCACTGCACTTTAGCCGGGGTAACAGAGTGAGACTCTGTCTCTAAAACAAACAAACAAATAAATAAAATGAAAACAGTACAGGGAAATTTATTTCATTTAATCATGTAGTCTCTGTGATTGACCTTGAAGGTAATGGAATGGACCACAAAATAGAAAGGAAAGTGTATTTTGACACACTTTATAGTTTATCAAATCTGTTAAAAAATCAATTGCCTCATTTAATATTACTAAATTTAAAATATTGAATATCCAAATCAAAATAGGGCCCTCACCTCATTTGGTCAAGTATTGAGCCTGAACACTTCAAAAATACACATTGCTAACATGAACAACTCATCTTAGCCCACTAGTAGGTTGAATACTTTGAATGCTCTTAGGAATTTTTAAAATTAAAATCAAAATTAAAGAAATTTTTTTAACCTTGAATATATTGTGATCTATAATAAATTCTAAGTAATTTTCTTGCACAACATTGTTAGACTATCAATACAAAAATGTATTGAGGACCTCCTGTATGTGAGCCATGTTCTACAAATTGAATAGGGCAAAAAATGGCCTTGCTCTCATGGGCTTTACATTTCAGGAGGGTAAAGGATGTGGTGGTGGGGGGGCGGCTGGGAGAGGAAAACTATAAACAAGCAAACGGCTTCATGAATAAGATAATTTCAACTACGTGTCATGAAGAAAACTGGGAGAAAGAGTAGAAGGAAAACATTTTAGACGAGGTGGTAAAGGAAGCCGTCTTTGAGGAGGTGACATTTGAACTGAGTCTTAAATGACAATGAGGAGCCAGATCTGTGAAGATCTGTGGGAAGAGTTTTCCGGGGAGAGAGAACAGCCCAAGTACAGGCCCTGCAGTGGCAGTAGTGTGGCATGTTGAAAGAACTGTGTTGGCCTCTGTGACCAGAGCATAGCAGGCAAGGGGGAGAAAGGTGATCTGTATCTGCTACCTAAGCTGTGTGGATTCTCATTGATTGTTTTCAATATAAATATTCCTGGCTACTGTCCAAATCACTATATGAATATGGAGTTTGCATGAGAAGATGCTTTTCAAACTGCAAAGAACTAAATGCATTTTAGTTATTATTGCTAATATTTTCAAATTTAAAATATTTGTATGTAAGTAAACCCTACTTTTAATAACTTTGCTTTTTATTGCTTAGTAATGTAAGTTATAGTGGGACAATTACAAAACCAAAGATAAAGCCAAAAAAAGAAGGAAAAAAGCTCTATGGCTGTCTTAGTAATATAATTCTGGACATAATCATATGTATTTACCAATCATGCTGTCCTATTCTGAAAATTGATATAACTACTCTATTTCATGTCACTTAAATGTACTACAATATTATTTTAAAGGCTACATAATGGACCACTGCACAGATATACAATAATTTATAAAATTTGTCTTGTAACATTGAACATTTAGGTTGTTTTCTACTCTTCATCATTGACAATTGTACATCTTTGTGCTCATCACTAATTACTTTTTTAGGATAGATTCTTGGAATTGAATTTGCTTTTGATATATACTTCCTAATTGTCCTTCTCAGTGTCTGTACTAATATAATAAACTATTTCAATGTAACTTTTTCCTTTATAAAAGTTACCTGGAAAAAATGATAGCTTTTCTATTGTTTTGTGGGCACATTCTGAGCCAGGAAATGGTGCTGTTTTGATTTTTAGAAAATCAGACCCAAGACAATAGCTTTGTTTGAAAAAAAAGAAGAATGGTTGTGCTCCAGTGGAAAAGTCATGGCTCAGCGGTTGACCCATTATGCTTCCTTCTTCCTGTTTGGTTGATGTGTTACTGGAACATTACATGGTTTTATTATGAGGGGAAAGAATGAGAAGGACACAGTGGGTAATAGGATGAAGGAAATAGATTGAGACAGAGTCTAGGAACAGCCGAGGGAGATAAAACAAGATAAAACTGGCAGAATAATGGCCCCAAAGATGTTCACACCTTAATTCCCTGAACCTATGACTATGTCATACATGTCAAAAGGGACTTTGCAGATACAATTAAATTAAGGATCTTGAGATAGGGAGATTATCCTGGCTTTCCCAGGTGGAATCAATGTAATCATGAGTCCTTATAAGTGAAAGAGGGAGGCTTGAGAATCAGTCAGAGAAGATTTGAGGACAGAAGTAGAGTAGAGTGGTACAATTGCTGGTAGAAGGAGGCTATAAGCCAAGGAATGAGAGCAGCTTCTAGAAACTGGAAAAGGCAAGGTAACTACAGTAGCCTCCAAAGGGAATGCTGCTGACACCTTGATTTTAGCCCCGTAAGATCCATTTGGACTTCTTACCTCCAGAACTGTAAGATAATTTTGTTTTGTTTTAAGCCACTAAACTTGTGGCAATTTGTTATAGCAGCAGTAGGAAACTAGTACAGATGCCAAATTTAATGAGGGAGTAAGGGAGTGATGCAATTTAGAAGAATGTGAATATTTGCAAAATGAGTTTGATGTTTGGGTGGGGAGACAATGATGGAAGATGGTAAACCATGTGTGAAACTGTAGGAACAGGTAAAGCAGAGTAAGGTTAACTTTAAGACAAGGCCACAACCCCTGCTGTGTTTTCTCAGCACTATGTACTTTTCCTTTGTAGCACAGCTTGAAGTTAAATATACATTTGTGCAATTATTTATTTAATCTATGTCTTATCCTCTAGACTGCAAATTGTATGAGGGCAGAGGCTGTGTATTTTGATTACAATCTCTTGAGGAGCCCCATAATAGCTAATAATGAAAAAATGGTTATGATGAAGATTAAAGTGAATGAGTGAATTGAGAGAATATAATATTGAGTAAATAGAAAATAATAGCAATGGATGCTTAACATACAGCCTAATATACAGCCAACTTCTTGAACTCTTTACATTGTCCTATAGTGATTTTCAGCCATTAGGATGTACTTAAATGTAATACTTGTCAGTTCAGCTGGACTGAAGTAAAGCAAAAGGGTCCATCATCCACCTGCACATGTATACATTCACTCACCTATCCATCCATCCAGCCACCCATCTACTCATCCATCCATCCATCCATCTATCCATGCATCCATTCATCCATCTACCTACACATCCATCCATCTATCCATCCATTCACTTACCCACTCATCAATCCACTCACCCATCCATCCATCCACCCATCTACTCATCCATCCCTCCCTCCATCCAGTTCAGTTTGGTGATTAGGAGCACAAACTGTGGAGCCAGACACCTGGGATTCCATCTTAGTTCTCACAGTTACTGTATGACCTTGGGCAAGCTACTTAAAGTTCAGTTTTTTGATTTGTAAAATAGAGATACTAATATGGTTGTTGTAAGAATTAAATGTAAGCCAATTAGAATAATTCCTGGCACATAGTCATTGATAAATATTATCTTGTATGATTATTATTAGTTGAATAAGATAAATTTTGGTTTAGTAGAAAGAATCAGAGACCAAATCTCCACTATTTAGCTATGTAACTGTGGTCAGACTTTACCTCTCTCTGGTTAGGGGGAGGAATTGTACTAAATCAGTGATTCTCAATCCTTATTGTGCATATCGACTTTCTGAAGGTCCTCTTAAGATGCAGATTCTGATTCAGTATGTCTGAGGTGTAGGATAAGACTCTGCATTTCTAACAAGTTCCCAGGTGATGCTGATGATTCTGGTTCATGGACCACACTTTGAATTGCCAGGAACTAGGCAACCTCTAAGGCTCTTTCTTACTTCAGTATTTCTGTGATTGCTGTCACCATCCTTTCTAGCCTCCAGGCTACATAAACCTGGAAATTTACCTTAACTTTTTCTTCCTACTTATTGCCTAACTCCAATCTTTTTCTTTACCGATTCTGTTTGCTCCTTTAAAGTGTCTCTTTAACCAGACTGAGCAAGAGCGACACCCCATCTCTATTAAAAATAGAAAGAAATTAGCTAGACAACTAAAAATATATACAAAAAATTAGCTGGGCATGGTGGCGCATGCCTGTAGTCCCAGCTACTCGGGAGGCTGAGGCAGGAGGATCACTTGAACCCAGGAGTCTGAGGTTGCTGTGAGCTAGGCTGACGCCACGGCACTTTAGCCTGGGCAACAGAGTGAGACTCTGTCTCAAAAACAAAAAAAGTGTCTCTTTAGTGTCCATTAAACTTAAATTATAATAGAATAATTTAGAAAATTGACATAACTGCTTCATTATGACACCATTAAAAATTGTTACAAAGTGTGTTAATGACATGGTAAAATTTGTACAATTTAATATTGTGAATATAGAAACATAATCATGTATATGATTAAATCTAGAGGGAATCCCCCCTGAACATTGTATCTACAAGAAAAAAAAAAAGACAGAAGGGAAATGCCCCAAATAGACTGAGTTTGGATGGTAGAAATATGGTTCTCTTTAAGTATATATATATATATATATATATATATGTATACATACACATACATATACTTTCATTTCTTTTTCTATAGTTTCTTTAATGAGTATGACTCATCTGAAAAATTAAAACATTGTTTTCAAAGAATCACCAGACCTGGATCCTTCCAATTTAAAGGTATTTCTGGAATCCTAAAAACTGTGCCCTCCTTTCTCTCATAAATATCTTTATAGACTCCCCCCTTCATGTTTTATCTTCAGTCTTCACTGACAGAAAAGGCTCCATTTTCCAGAAACATCTTTCTTTTCATCTCCCCTGTGAACGGAAATCCACTCCCCACCCCCCTAACCAGGTCCTGCCTGACAGCAGAGATTAGCCTCTTCCCCAAACCATAATAGGGTGACAGAACCCCAGTCCCCACATGGCCAGGTCTCACTTCTAACGGCTACCAAGGGCTGAGGGCCAAGGGCTGACACCATCTCATCTTTTCCAGAATCTTCCCCTGACTCCTTTGGGGTCTGCCTCAAGTAAGAGACTGGGGGAGGATGTGGAAGGATGAAGTCAGATGCTGCCCAGCTGCAGCCTACGCCAGAAGCGACTTGGGCCGCGGCTCCGCAGCTGTGAAGCAAGCCAAGCAGCCAGCCACGTCCACAGCTGCCGAGCCTCTGGGGGGAAAAAGCCATAGAACCAGATGTTAGTTCTAGAAAAAAATAGCTCTGCAGAACTTGGCGTCTGAATGGTACATCTGTCCAACTTATCTTCTAATTGGTTAGAGATAGTGAAAACTCTACTAGGGAGGCCTAGCGGAAAGAAAGAACAAAAAACAAAGAAGGAACATGACTATGAAAAGAGAGTCACGAAATACTAATGTTTTTGCCAAAGCACTTATTCTGGAGTTCTCAGATTTCTTAGCCTGAATTTATATTTAAATATCCTTTCCAGTAGGAAAAAAAAATCTGTTGATTAGCTGCTGATGCAGGTTTTGCATGATTCTACTTTTTATGTGCCATAGGATTTGAGGAGGAGGCTTTTTTATACCTTAGAGGAGAGAAGAAAAATCCTTCACTTGCCCTCAATTCTAGACCTTTCCAGAACAAACTTTCTCCCTCTGTTAAGCCACTGTACCTTCCAGGTCTGCTAGGTATGGTTCAATAGGTTGTTTATTGTCCAAGGGTGCCTGTATTAGTCAGGGTTCTCCAGAGAGACAGAACCAATAGAATACATAGAACGGGCTTTATTAGAGGGAATTGGCTCGCACAATCACAGAGACGAAGTCCCACGATGGGCCAACTGCAACCTGGAGAACAATGGAAGCTGGTAGCATGGCTCAAAGGTGGTAGCATGGCTCAGTTCATGTCCAAAGCCTCAGGATCAGGGAAGCTGACAGTGCAGCCCCTAGTCAGGCCTGAGAGCTCCCCCGGAAGGCTGCTGGTGCAAGTGCCAGAGTCCAAAACCTAAAGAACCTGGAGTCTGATGGGAGAAAAATCATCCCATTCTGGAATGGAGAGAGAGAGAGCACAGAGGATGAATTTCTCTTCTTCTGCCTGTTTTGTTCCAGCGAGGGCCTAGCTAATTGGATGGTGCCTGCTCACACTGAGGGCGGTTCTTCCTCTGTCAGTCCACTGACTCACACCTCAGTTTCCCATAGAAGTGCTCTCACATACACACCCAGAAACAATGCTTCACCAGCCATCTAGGCATCCCTCAATCTGATCAAGTTGACACTTAAAATTGCTATCACAGTGCCTGATTGAGGAAAAAAAGAAGGCCAGAATCTAGCCTGTTTTTCATGCATTGGGCTGGCCCTGTAAGGGAAAAGATGGGTGTGGCATCTTTTTCAAAATAACATGAACATGCTGTCCACTCACCAAGCACTGTGTGCACAGGTTCGCCTCTGCCTGGATGGGATGCCTTTTCCTTGTTAGCATAAAGTGCTTTATGGGCCCTCCCTGGCCCCATCTCAGACTGAGTCACTGCTCTCTCGGCCGCTGGGACGGCAGCCCCCAAGTCTCAGGGATGGATCCATCCTGACTGCAAACCAGAGAGGCAGCAGGTTTCTGGCCAGGGGTCAGAGCACTGAGTGTATCCTTGAACTTGTACCTCCATTCTGATCAGGGAGGTTTTGCCCTGAGACCCAGGCCTTCCACTTAGACTTACTCAAAAGATAGATTGTCATTTTATTTCCTGAGCCAAATTGATATTTCAGATGCCTGTCTGGTTCCTTGGGCCCTTTAGAGCCGGGACCTGTGTTGCGCTAGCTGTGGGCATGCCAGGGATTCAAGCATTGCTCTTGCTCCCCAGCCTGGCTGCTTGTCCCTGTTTCTCCAGTGGCTCTTTTCTACCTGGATCTTGGCATATGACCTGCTCCAGGGTGAATCTCCTCCTTACTGTTCCACCTGCCTGCCAGTCTGTGCTATGCTCCTGCACTTGACAGCTTGCCTGAATCACCTCCTTTCTCTGTTGCCTTGAATCCTCTGGACACCATATTCTGCCTCTTGGACTGAACCTTTTCTTGAGGCCTCTCCAATGGGTGGTTCTGGTTCTAAGTCTGTTTTTTCCTAGGCTGCCTCATCCTGATGCTAGAAAGAAGGCATCACCTGGCCATGCTCTGAGATGTAGCAATTAGCTCCAGGAGGGGCCAACTTAGCATGAGCAAATAATCACTTACCTGTCATAGCGGCCAGTCTTTTGTGAAAGTATCTTCCTACCAGATGAGCAGCTACTGAAATTCTACCAATAGCTTTCTCCCTCCAGGAGTCCTCCGGAGGAGCAAGGAACAGTGACCAATCACAAACACATATGGTCATATGTTGGTAATATCTTATCTACCCAACTACAGGAACCCAGAGCAGTATGTGGGCATAAGGAGTCTAGGGAGAGCAGAACAGAAGAGACTTGTGTGGGAAACAAGTAGAGAGGACAAACTCTTCCATCCTTCCAACTTCACGTGGTCCTGGTCCTGGGCTAGCAGCTCACATTACTTTAGGCTGTGATGCAGTTTGGCATATCCTGAGCTCTCAGAGAATATGGGACAAAATATTGTCCTTTAGGGTCTATGGAGAAAGAAACAGAAACAAGATTTAGTTATTATTTTGAAGGGCAGAAAAGCTGTGCAACAAGCCATAACTGCTATAATCATTCACTAGATTATAATGTAAAAGAAGGACCAAAAAATGGCTAGTGTCAGAAATGAGCTGGGAACAAAGCTCAGGGAAAGGACGTAGGATCGCAGATAAGTCAAATAGCAGTTGGTCCTCCTGTCACTGACATTAAGCTTTGAATGTAATGTACACACTCAGACCCTCACACAAGCACTCACCTCCTCTGGGACAAGCTGAAGCGCCTCACTTCCTCCATGTTATTAACATGGGCAGAATGGGCTGAGGGCTAGAACTTAACATGTGATTGACAGGGCACTAAGTGAGAGTTGAAGACCTTCTGGTGATTTTCTTGAAGCGTTAGGATTGCTTCATGAAAATAATCCACCCTGGGAAGTAGTGATCCAGAGTGGCTGGAATATGACTTTGGTGCCAGCGAGGACTGGGTTCTTTCTAGTTCTGGCTCAACCAATTACTAGTTGTATGTGCTTGAGGACTTAACCTAAGTCTCCCTTTCCTCATCTGTGAATTGGGTGTGATAATAGTACATGGGCTGTCGGGTATTGTCAGGATTGTATGGAATCATATATTATTACATGATATGATATTACAAAGTTCCAAATAGAATATCTAGCAGAGGTCAGGTGTTTGTAAATTGTGCCTTTGTTTTTATTAGAGGAATTCACTATTTTCCCACAAAATGACCTAGTAATTTTGTTAGCAGAGCTTCTCTAAAGAAGTCAGAGTACTTTGATTTTTGAATCTTCTTGTATAGGAAAGAGTGAAATACCAAAGCATATATGTGTGTATATATACACACACACACACACACACACACACATATATATAGTTTACATAACTGCATTTAACAAATCAATGCTGTTAATGTATGCACTCACACACGAAGCATCATGCAACATCGTTGCGTTGTTCATAAGATTCTGGTGCCCTACACGGTGGTCTGGAAAAGACCCAGTCAGGTTTAAAGTTGTGTGGGGAATACCTTTCAGTACTATTTGTGTTTTTTTAATAACTAAATGTTTAACCTCATTTGGAGATAGGATGAAAAGTCTAAATTTGAGAGTTGGGCTATTGGCTCTCCTAGGCCCTCATCTGAGGCCCTGACTGTCAGAGAATTCAAAGCTGCACAGACCACTATTCTGTTTATTTCTGGTGGAAGAAATCATACCATTTCTGCTGCTCTCCATCAGTGTAACAAACACAGTCAATTTAGACTGACCTCTTCCATATAGCAGGAGGACCATAAAGTGGAGCAAGCACTGGATTGGGGTGTGGAGCGTGGCCTTACAGTTGGAATCTGTTGACCATCGTTATGAAATATGGAGGAAGGAGCTTCTCTGTGCCAGGCTCCAGTGTCCTGGCATCTGATTACAGGGCCAGGTCTCCACTCTAAATTTTTGTGATTCTGTCTGTGCTTGGACTTTGCACACATTCATGGGGCATGGATTATTATTATTATTTCAGGATATTAGGAGGGTACAAACATTTTGGTTACATTTTATGTCATTGCCTCACCCAAGCGAGGATTAGAGGCATGCCCTTCCCCTCTACAATGCTCACCACGTCCATTAGTTGTGAGTTTACCCCCCACCCCCTAATCCCTAGAAAGTATTACTACTGTGTGAGCACGATAGTGTTGATCAGTTAAGTAATCTAGCTGCATGAAAGATTTGATCTCAAAATGTTTATATCAACTGAGTTAATTATAGCAATTTCTCCATAAAGTAAACAGTTATCTTCAGATCGATTGGTATCTTTATAGAATCTAAAACATCAGGGGAAGCAGTGACTGGAGAAGAAAGGAGTAAGGAATCGAATTGGAAAAGACCTATAGTTAGAAAGGGACAAGTCTAGGGTAAAAACCAACAAGGTCTTCAGATGCAACCTCATGACCCCGTTAGATATTCTCCATTTAGTCCTTCATTCATTTCCCCACTGGGTTTCCTTTTTAGTTTTATTATTCACTTCTCTATCCTTATATGTCAATTATTCCAATTTTATATTTTCATTTTTTATTTATATAAGATTTAAAAAGACAGATGCTGGAATATTCTTGGACAAGAAGATAATCATATCCGTGAAACAATTGTGACTGTTTTTAGTTTTCTGTCTACCAATACTGATCAAATGGAAAGTAGGAAAATATTTTCCAGCAAATAATTCACATATTTGGACATGCCTAACTCTTTAAATAAGGGATGAAAAAATAATAAGTATTATATTTAAGGTCTTTTGTGAAAGTGATCAATGCATTAAAAAGAGGAGAGATGTGTAATCAGAGGAAAAGATTACAAAGAAAAAAGAACACAGGGTTATGCTCTGATTTAAAAAGTTTGGGAGACAAAGCATATAGCAAAAATCATTTCATAAGCAATTAATCTCTTCAATTTGTTTGAATAAAAATGTCTTTTGGCTAGAGGAACAAATTTCTTTATAAAATATTATTCATATGAATTATTCAAAGATAATAGGAAATTTAATATGATTCTAGATCAAGGCAGATCTTAGGATGGGTCATGAGTGTGCCGGTTGTGGCTCTCAAACTTGCCCTTAAGAGTTTTATTCCTTTAGATTGTGAAGACCTTTTGTCTTTCTGAGATCCCTAGTGAAAATGCAACTATTTCTGGATGATATGGTTGGTGCTTTATGTTTTTTGAGGGTAAATGTGGCATCTGCCAGTGGCATAGTGACTGGAGAGGGTAAGGGGTATAATCCCCTCTGTTTCACAGATGCAGCTAGAGCTGTGTTCCCCGGGGCTGTGCGGGAGTCTCAGGGCTGAGAGGCAGAACAATAAGACTCATTAATTCAAATTCTGAGGGTTATCTTGATCAGAAGGGCAGAGGACTCATTCTTGTAAAGTGAATGCATAGATTCCAGGGAAAAGAGTAATGACCCCCAAGTGCATGGAATACTTGCCATCACCATTCATAGAGATTTCTTTTGTTCACAACTGAATTCAACCTACTGTCTAGAGAGTTATGAAGTGAATCTGAGGAGCTAAAAATTCAGTTCATGGCTTTGCTTAGGGGGTCACTGGGTATCTTTCTCCACCTAGTGGCCAATGCCTCCCAACCACAAAGCTAAAAGACAATTGGTTATTATGGCAGCGAAACAAGCGAGGTTTCTTGTTTTGCAATACTAGGCTATCAAATCTTAGAATGAAGAAGATATTTAAACATATGTTAGGAAAAGCCAGTGGGTGTATTAATAATTAGGTTGGCTTGCATAGCTTCCATTGTTCAGATGACATGCTTTGCATTCTAGCGGAGAAAGAGCAGTTAGTAATGCCTACTGATCAAGTAATACACACAAATGGAATTTATCGCAGCCAGTTTCTTTTTTTTTTTTAAGTTTTTTTTTAATTTCAAAATATTAAGGGGGTACAGATATTTTTGGTTACATGGATCACATTTGTAATGCTTTAGTCATGGCTTTAAGTGTGCCCATCACTCAAATAGTGTTCATTGTACCCATTAGATAGGTGTACGCCCATCTCCTCTTCTCCCCTCCCCCCTAATTGATTTCCACTGAGTTTTACTTCCCTCTGTGCACATGTGTGCTCATCAGTTAGTTCCAATTTAATAGCGGAGTGCATGTGGTGTTTGTTTTTCCATTCTTTAGATACTTCACTTAGGAGAACGGTCTCCAATTCTATCCAAACATTTACAAAAGGCATTAATTCATCCTTTTATATGGCTGAGTAGTACTCCATTGTATACATAGACCACATTTTGTTAATCCACTCATGAATGGATGGGCACTTGGGTTGATTCCATATCTTTGTGACTGTGAATTGTGCTGCAATAAATATTTGAGTACAGGTGTCTTTTTGATAAAATGACTTCTTTTCCTTTGGGTAGATACCCAGTAGTAGAATTGCTGGATCGAATGGTAGGTCTACTTTTAGTTCTTTGAGGAATATCCATACTACCTTCCATACAGGTTGTACTAATTTGCAGTCTCACTAACAGTGGATAAGCATTCCTTTCACTCTGCATCCACGCCAACATCTATTGTTGCCCTTGTGCTTAATCACCTCCCAAAGTCCCTACCTCCTAACATTGTCACATTGGTGATTATATTTCAACACGTGAATTTTGGGGGGACACAGACATTCAGAGCATACCAACCCTGTTTTGAGTGACTTTCGAAACCATATTCTCATCATGTTGCTTGGGTAATATAATACATGACCAGGGTGGAAACATTTTGCAGATGAAAATTTATAACAAACTTTCGAGATGTATAAGTCTTTCCAGATTCTGTGCTAAGCCACTTGAAGGAGGATGATATAATATAGAACATGCACAAGTACCGTTTTGGTGGACCTTGAATTAATGCAGACAATCGCTTTTTCTTAGAATAACTACATCCAAATGTCCTCTGACAATGCTCCCAGGAGCAATCAAGAATTTTACTTGTAATATAATCTGAAAATTATTTGAATTCAGAAAACTACGAATCCTGGCCAAATTACTTTTTTTAAATAGTTGAAAAAAATGCAAAGAATAATATTTTATGACATGTTGCCTTGGTCTGAATGTTTGTGTCTCTCTGAAACCTGTGCATTGAAATTTAACCCCCGATGTGATAGTATTAGGAAGTGGGGCTGTTAGGAAGCAATTAGATCTTAAGGGCAGAGCCCTCGTGGATGGGATTAGTGTCCTTATAAGAGAACCCCGAGGGAGTTTGACCTTTGTGCTATGTGAGGACATATAGAGGGCCCCATCTGTGAGAACGAGCCTCACCCCACACTGAACCCACACGTGTCTTGATCTTGTACTTTCTAGTTTCCAGAACAGTGAGCAATAAATGTCTGTTGTTTATAAATTGCCTGGTCTAAAGTATTTTGTTATAGCAGCCTGAGCAAACTAAGACACATGGAAATTACATAGAATTCAAATTTAAGTATGCATAAAGATTTATTGGGACACGGTCATATTTATTTACATATTGTTTATAGCTGTTTTCACATAACAGCTGAGTTGAGTAGTTGTGACAGAGACCATATGGCTCTCAAAGCTAAAATATTTACTATCTGTCACTTGACAGAAGTTTCCTGACCCCTGCTCTATACTATACTTTTGAAGCATTGGCTTCCTATGGCTTTATTTTCTAAAAATCTTTAAAATGCCTACTGTACAATGTACACTTAGATACTAATGTGCAAATATATTTTGTTTACACACACTATATTTTATTCTCCACTTTCAAGATAATGTCACTTTTATCCTTCAGAGTCAGTTCAAGTGATAAAGAGATATAGGGAGGGATGTGATAATGGAATTCATTTAAGGACTGAGTCACTTTGGAAAGTGATTATTCTGGTGGGAATCATATTTACAGTGGTAATAACAGTGACCTAGCACTTAACAGTTTAGACATCATTTTCATATACCAAGTCTCATCTAATCTTTATGTGTAACTTTGTGATATCATGTTATCATTACTTCCTTTTTGTTTACATATAAGAAAACTAAGGCATTGTAAGATTGATTTACCCAAGACCCCAAAATTAGTAAATGTCAGAACCCAGACTCAAATACAGTAGTTTTTTTTTTCCCCTGGGGAGGGAGAATTTATTATTGAAAGGAAACATTTATGTTTTTTACATCTATAAGCAATAAGAATGTTTTGTTAGCAGCAGAGAGATGGAATTTACTTAAAAGAACTGTTTTTAGAATTTTCAGTTTATTTTTACATTGCCTTGCTGCATACAGTGTTTTTCAAGGCAATGTCCTTTTCATGCTGTAATTGCCAATATTTGTTTTATGCCAGTTAAATGTTCAGCACTGAAATAGATTTTGCAAGTAGTAACATATGTGAATGTATACTAAAATTATTTTTACTTATATGAGAAATTATGTTCATTTGATTATAGAAAAATTCACAATCCAGTATTTTTCTAAATGAAAATCAGTATTTTAAATGAATAAAACATATTAAAATGAAAAGAATCAAGGTCCCAAGGCATATGAATGAATTGAAGTCCTAAGAAATGGTTTATATGGATTTATAGTTTATTCTAAATCCTACAGATTTTATTATATTTGTTTATTTTTTGTATATTTAAATATGCTAACTTAATTCAGCCTAATTTCAAGCAGTATATCAGGTGCTGGTGACAAGGAAATAGTCCTGTGCCTTTATTAAGTTCATGGTCTGTAGAGAGATTAGCGCATAAACAAATGATTACAGTTTAACTAAGGTAGAATGTGAGGTCATGGTATATAAAAGTCCAATGAGTACTAATTAATTTATGGATGGAAGATGAGAAAATTGTCAGAGGATGGGTTGAAAAATGGGTGAATAGATGATTCCATATAAATAGAAAATACAGAAGAAAGGAAGTTTGGGTGATAGACAGTGAATGTCTGGGTAAGTGGGCTTGGGCTAAAGAGGTTATTGAGTTTGGATTGGACGCGTTGAACCCTTACCGGTCTAGTGGGGTCTAACCCAAGAAAGCAGATGGTTACAACATTTTGTGAAAAGGGCTGTGATTAACAGCATGGGGTGTCAAAGAAGGGCAGAAAATAGGGACAGCAGAAAACTGACACTAAATGTAACCAAGAGAGGAGTCCAGAAGAGCATCCTGAAGGAAGGGACCTCCGAGCAGAGACCTGAAGAAAGAGTGAAAGTTATCTGAATAAGGCAGAGTGGGACAGGGCCATCACGTAAGACTGTGTAGACACTAGACAACTCCAAGGAATGCTGGCCACATAGACTACGATGTGCATGGAGTCTTCTAAAGTTCTTCCGTGCACAACCTGTACAACCGCATATAGAGGCCCTGTGTGAGAGTGGGGATTAGGTATTCTAGGTAGAGAGGAATGAAAGAAGGAGAAGATTCCAGGTAGATAAGCCAGAAGAAGTTAAGGGCTCTGAAGCAAGAGCATGATATTGTTAAGGAACCAAAAACTAGTTTTCAGTTTCTGTTGTGGAGTCAAAAGGTAGGGTGGGGAGGTAGGGGAGAAATGTCTAGAAATAAAGATAGAGAGGTAAATATGGCCTGATAGTTGGAATCAGATAGGATTAGTTAGAGAGGATGAGAAATGTGTATATTGGAGAAAGATTTAGGAAATAAAGAATGCTCTGAAATAGGTACTATTCTTACTCCTCCCTCCATTTTACAGATAAGAAAACTGAGGCTCAGAGAGAGCCTCGGTGATTTCCCCAAGGCCACACAGCCCAGGCATTCTGGCTCCAAAGTCCATACTGTTAATCACCACACTCCTCTGCCTTTCAACAGGAAGTCAAAATGATGGGATTGACTGGAAATCAGGCACAAGAAGGCATGTGGATTTCAATGTGGAAATCATCAACATATTGATCATTGGACTCATTGGTATAGGCCTGGGAAAAATGTGAGGTAAGAAGCCAAAGATGAGTTCCTGGGAGATACAGCTACTCAAGCAGCAAGTAGATAAAGAGGAGCCAGTCTGGAAGGCTGTGAAGGTGCCGCTGGGGAGAAGAAGAACACTCAGAGAGGGTGTTGCCCTGCAAGCCCAGGGAGGAGCTTCACCAACAAGGGCCAGTGGACAGTGTCAAGGGCAGCAGAACGTTCTGTCAAAGAAGTCACAAGTCTCCACTGGTGTTAGTGATCAGAGGGTCATATGTAACCTTGGTGGAAGCAATTTTAGAAAACTTATGAGGGCGATGTCAGCAAGATGGTGAATAGGAGCTTTCTATTGTCATCCTTCCATTGTGGTGTTGATTTTGACAGCTACCCACAGTGGAGAGTGCCACTGTGGGAGTCTGGGAGTCAAGCAGAGAAGTTCCAGCAGGCTATTAGAGCAAAACATCCAAGAATAGACACATTGAAGAAGGTGAGAAGAACAGCTTCACTTCACCCACATGACCTCTTTTTCTTTCTTTTTTTTTAAAAAATAATTTTAATTTCAAACTATTGGAGGGTACAAGTGTTCTTGTTACATGGGTGAACTGTAGAATGCTGAAGTCAGGGGTTTTAGTGTGTCCATTATCGGAATAGTGTTCATTGTATCCAATAGGTAAGTTGGTCTAAATGTCTGTTTTGAACACTATGCCTTTGCAGTATATTTTGAAATCAGGTAATGTAATGCCTCCAGCTTTGTTGGCTATTTGGGGTCTTTTGTGGTTCGACATAAATTTTAAAGTTTTTTTTCTATTTCTAGAAAAATGACATTGGATTTTTAATAGGGATTGCATTGATTCTGTAGATTACATTGGGTAGCATCGACATTTTAACAATATTAATTCTTCCAACCCATGAACATGAGCTATCTTTCCATTTATTTGTGTCTTCTTCAATTTCTTTCATAAGAAATTTTTATAATTTTCAGTATAGATTTTTTTTACCTCTTTGTTTAAATTTATTTCTAAATATTTTATTCTTTTTGATGCTATTGTAAATTAGATTGTTTTCTTTATTTTTTGTGGATAGTTCATTGTTAGTGTATAGAAATGCTACTGATTTTTGTATATTGCTTTTGTATCCTGCAACTTTAGTGAATTTGTTTATTAGAACTAATAGATGTAATGAACTATTTAGGGTTTTCTACGTACAAGATCATGTCATCTGCAAACAGAGATAATTTTACTTCTTCTTTCCCAATTTGGACCAACCTTCCTTCCTTCTTTTCTTTCTTTTTGCCTAATTGCTCTGCCTAGAACCTCCAGTACTATACTGAATAAAAGTGGCAAGAATGGGTATCCTTCTCTTGTTCCTGATCTTTCAGAAAAAGCTTTTAGCTTTTCACCATTGAATATGATGTTATCTGTGGGGTTGTTATATATGACCTTTATTAAGCTAAAGTACATTCCTTCTATATCTAATTTGTTGAGAGTTTTTATCATGAAAAGATGTTGAATTTTGTCAAGTGTATTTTCTGCATCTATTGAGATGATCACATGGTTTTTGTTCTTCATTCTGTTAAGGTGATGTATCACATTTATTGATTTGTATATATCTAATCATCCTTGCATTCCAAGAATAAATTCTACTTGATTGTAGTGTATAATTCTGTTAATGTCCTGTTGCATTTAGTTTGCTAGTATTTTGTTGAGAATTTTTGCATCTATGTCTTTCAGAGATATTGGCCTATAATTTTCTTTTTTTGTAGTGCCCTTCTCTGGCTTTGGTATCAGGGTAATGCTGGTCTCATAGAATGAGTTTGGAAGTATTCCGTCCTCTTCAATTTTTTGGAAAAGTTTGAGAAGTATTGGCATTAATTTTTCTTTAAATGTTTGGTAAAATTTACCTGTGAAGCCATCAGGATTTCTTTTCAGGCTGGGCTTTTCTTTGTTGAAAAGTTTTTATTACTTATTCAGTATCCTTAGTTGTTATTTATCTGTGCAGATTTTCTTATGATTCAATGTGGGTAGGTTGTATGTTTCTGGGAACTCACCAATTCTATTTTCCTTCCTTTATACATTGAAGCTGCTGAAATCTTGCCTTTACTCATTCCCTGCCAATGCCTACAAATAGTTATTTTAAAACATTTTGTCCAGATTTTATAATTTATTTAGTTTTTACTGCAGGCTTGTAGATTTGGGATTTTTTAAATTAATTTTTAAATTATTCATAATATTTTGCATATTTGTAGGATACATGTGATATTTTGTAACATGCATAGAATGTGTAATGATCAAGTCAGGGTGTTTGAGATGTCCACCACTTTGAGTGTTTGTCATTTCTATGTGTTGGGAAGAATTCAAGTCTTTTCTTTTAACTACTTTGAAATATATAATACATTGTTATTAACTACAGTCACTTTGCTGTTGAAAGACAGAACTTATACCTTTTATCTAACTGTATGTTTGACCCATTAACCTGCCTCTCTTCTTCTCCTCCTCTCACCTACCCACACTTCCCAGCTTCTGGTATCTATCATTTTACTCTCTACCTTTATGAGATCAACTTGTTTTAGCCCCCACATATGAGTGAGGACATGTGATATTTGTCTTTCTATGCCTGGTTTATTTTATTTAACATAATGACCTTCAGTTCCATTCATGTTACTGCAAATGACATGATTTTTTTCTTTTTTATGGCAGAATAGTATTCCACTGTGTAGATATATCACATTTTCTTTATGCATTTGCCAATTGATGGGCTCTTAGGTTGATTCTACATCTTTGCTATTGTGAATAGTGCTGCAATAAACATGCAAGTGCAGGTATTCGTTTGATATATTGATTTTATTTCCTTTGGAGAGATACCCAGTAGTGGGATTGCTTGATTGTATGGTAGTTCTATTTTTAGGTTTTCTTTAGAAATTCCCATACTGTTTTCCATAGTAGTTGCATTAATTTACATTCTCACCAGCAGTGCATGAGAGTTCTCTTTTCTCCACATCCTCATTAGCATCTGTTATTTTTTGTCTTTTTAGTAATAGTCATACTAACTGGGGTAAGATGATATGTCATTGTGATTTGCATTTACATTTCCCTGATTATTAGTGATGTTGAGCATTTTTTCATATAGCTCTTGGTCATTTGTATGTTTTCTTTTGAGAATTGTCTATTCATGTTCTTTGTTCACCTTCTAAAGATCTTTTTTTAATTGTTTAATTGTTTAAGTTCCTTGTATATTCTGGGTATTAGTCCCTTGTTGGATTAATAGTCTTCAAATATTTTCTCACATTCAGCAGATTGTCTCTTCACTCTGTTGATTATTTACCTGTGCAGAAGCTTTTGAACAACTTATACTATATGCTAACAAACTGGAAAGCCTAGAGGAAATGGATAAATTTATGGAAACATACAACCTACCAAGACTGAATCAGGAAAAAAATAGAAAACCTGAACAAACCAATAATGAGTAGCAAGATTGAATCAGTAGTAAAAAGTTTCCTAACAAAGAAAGGCCCAGGACCAGGAGGATTTGCTACCAAATTCTACCAAACATATAAAAAAAGAACTAATACCAATCCTCCTCAAACTATTACAAAACATTGAAGAGAAGAGAATTCTCTCTAATTCATTCTGTGAAGCCAGCATTACCCTGATACCAAAACCAGACAAGGATACAACAAAAAAGAAAACTACCGGCCAATATCCCTAACGAGCGTAGATGCAAAAATCCTCAGCAAAATACTAGCAATCTGAATTTAGCAGCACATCAAAAAGATACCTAGGATGAAAAAAAAGATATAATAACACCCCTAGGGTTAAATTTATCCAAGGAGGTAAGAGATCTCTACAAGGAAAACTACAAACCATTGATAAAAGGAATAGAAGAGGACACGAACAAATGAAAAGACATCCCATGCTTATGGATTAGAAGAATTAATATCATTAAAATGACCATACTACCCAAAGCAATATATGGATTCAATATAATCCCTATTAAAATATCAATGTCATTTTTTTCCATGGAAATAGAAGAAACAATTCTAAAATTTGTGTGGAACTGAAAAAAAAGCCAGAATAGCCAAAGCAATCTTGAACAAAAAGAACAAAGCTGGAGGTATTAAACTACCTGACTTCAAAATATGTTACAAGGTTATATTAATCAAATATTAAATCAAGCATGATTTTGGTATAAAAATAGACACACAGACCACTGGAACAGAATAGAGAACCCAGAAATAAATCCATGTATTTGCAGCCAATTGATTTTCAACAAAGGTGCCAAGAGCATACACTGGAGAAAGGACACCCTTTTCATTAAATGGTGCTGGGAAAATTGGATCTCCATATGCAGAAGAATGAAACTGGACCCCTATCTCTTACCATATACAAAAATCAACTCAAGATGGATTACAGACTTAAATGTAAGACCCCAAAATATAAATATATTAGAAGAAAACATAGGGAAAATACTTTAGGACATTAATCTGGGAAAAGATTTTATGGCTAAGACCTCAAAACTGTAAACAACTAAAACAAAAATAGACAAATGGGACTATATTAAACTGAAAAGCTTCTGTATAATTTATTTTCAAGTAGAATGATTAATTTGACACTAGCTTCTCCATTATGGCTGCTATTAGAAGCCTTTGAATGTACTTTTAAGTGAGAGCAACAAGGAAAATAAAAGAAGCTGAGATCAAGGATTTATTTATACAAGTAACTTTCAGCCTTTTCCTTTCTTGTATGACTCAGGTTCAGGTATAACTATTTACAAGTGTTTGGGAACACCAACCGGGTAAGGAGTGGCTACTCTGGGGTTAATCACAGAAGATCTTCAGGATTGAGGATAGATTCTAATATTCTACAATGTTAGAATTTCCCAAGTGGTACCCAAGGTGTGAATACGTGCACAAGATACTCTGAGCACTCTAGGTTTTTCTGGAATCTCCTGATAACGTGAATGCTTAACTATGCTACCCTTATCCTTGCTCAAAGTCTCTTTTCTAAGTACTTTGAATATCACTTACAACAACTTTTTTATTTATTGCCACAGGCAATGATTAAACAAGAATTAATCAGAAAGATTCTACCAAAAAGTTGTTTATTCCTGTGTTTATCTGAAATTCCTATTGCCATTTAAGATTTTAATCTCCAGGTTTGAGACCCTTGCTATTTCCCCTGTGCCATAAAATGTTCCCATTAGTCTCATCTCTCTCCTAACCAAGCTACTCTTAAGTGTATAACCACACATGCTTAACACTTTCTGGATCGATTCACACCTTTCTCTGATGGATTCTCAGCATTTACATTTTCAATTTGATTTCAGACAGTTTGTACATTTTCTTATCAAATGACAACATTATCTCTCATGCTCCGGGCTCATGTAGATGGCAGATTTCTTCAAGAAAAAGGAATTTTTTCATCTATCTATTTTGTGTCTACCTCGGATCTTAACAGTCTGCTGGTTCTCAGCTGTTTCATAAATGTGCTCATCAGCTAATTACAGCTTCGTATAACATCACCTTAATGATTGCTCTATTTATTAATAGTTGCTATGTGTATAGTTTTGTAAGATTATTTTTTCCCAAATGTTATTGGTGTTTAACTTAAAATTAACTCCTTCAGTAAGCAATTTGAAGCACAAAAGCTGCTTTGAGGACACCATACATATTATTGATATCAATCGCCTATTCAGTGCTACAAAGCAGGTTTTGCCAGCATTTGCCCATGATCCATGACTTCAGGGATTTGTAACTGTAACAGTGAAATAGTATGTATGTTAAATTTCAGAATGCAAAAACTCGTAACAGTAAGCTTTTGTGAAAACAGAATTAGTGGTACAGCGTAGGTGTTATAATTTGTCGTAGCAGAGCTGGGCATTGGGTCACGTTATGTCATGCCTGGGTGGTGGGGGTGGTCTTTCTGCCATGCAGAGCAGCCCTCATTTGTGATCCATTAATCTTTTGCCTTTGGCCTTCTTGTGAACTTCTAATTGCAGTAGAAAAATGTGAATATTTTATAATGAGACTCAATTTGTTCTGGAAATGAGGACCATAAATGAATCTTTTTCTTCTTTTATTTCCTGATGGGACTTCAAATTGAGAGACAAAAATAAATATTAGGAGTATCTAGAAATTCGTCCTAGAAATTAAATATGATTGCCAGCTCTTTGAATTACATTTCAGTTAACATTGAGACATACTCCTTATCCTCTCCACACTGAGGGTTCCTCTTTTGTCAGAGATTAATGTTCCCTCCTTTTTCATACAAAAGATTGAAGAGGGCATATAAATATGAAACATTTGCTTTTCATTAACTAAAGTTTTAATTCATCTTCTTGATAGACATCAAAAGACATAAATTGCTGTGTCAGAATTAGAATTATATACTACAACTAAAATGAACAGGCAGCTTTATTTTAAATATGGAACAGTATTTAACATATTTCTTTATTTTCATGCTAGACGAGGAGTGGTGTGATGGGTTATGATTCTTCTCCAGCATTTTATATATACCTACCATTTCCTTCTCTTGGTGGGAATGGCGAGGGTGTCTGGTTGGAAGCCATAGCTATGCAGAGGGGAAGAAGGTATGTCCAGGTGAAGGAAAATGGAGCTAACGTATTGTGATAATACCTTAGAATTGTAGGGCTATAAAAGACATTAGAGGTGATCTATTCATGACTGTTGTGTTACAGGTAAGGAAAACAGTTTTGGACTGGTGGTGGGCTTGCACAAGGGCATGCTGCCAGATGGCTGTGCAGGAACGTAGGAAGGTGCTCTTTATCACCCCGTAAGGCTCACAGACCACGCTCAGTACTCAGATTGCTCTTCAATAGGGGGGACTCCTGTAGCCCTGCACGGTGTAGAGAAAGGGTTCATGGAAGGAATTCCTACTTAGGGTGTTTATGACCAAGGAAAACTAGGGCATACATACTTAGTTTTTGTTTTGTTTTGTTTTTATTGATATAAAATATCTTACATAGTTTTTAAGGGATACATGTATTTTTTACATGGATAGAAATGTGCAATGATCAAGTCAGGGTATTTGGGGTATCCATCACCTTTAGCACTTATTATTTTCATGTGTCGGTAACATTTCAATTCCTGTCTTCTAGGTAATTTGAAATATACTTGGTTGTTGCTAACTATAGTCACCCTACTCTGCTATCCAATATTGGGGCTTATTTGTTCTATCTAACTGTATGCTTTTAAAGATCTTTATGACAAGTTACAGCAAGGTCAAATGAGCACCCACCAAGGTGCTTCATTCTCTTGCAGGATGGCTGCCAGCCCACTTCCCGCTACCTGTTCTCATACCTGGTGAATCAGATCTCATCTCATCTCATCTGCACAGCTCAGGTGGAACTTCCCCAGAGATAGAGGTGGGTCTAAATGTAACACTAATTCTAACATTGCTGACTAGTGTCAGGTGGTTTTGGCATCGTACCTAAAAGCAAAGTGGTTAAAAGTTGGGATGTTTGGCATTTTCAAATCTTTCAAAATTACAAAAATGTTATGTGTCAGTTGAAAGATATTTAAATATCACTGAAGAAATCTCCTCTTACTCTGCCCTTCCTTGCTCCATGGTACCCACTGGCATCAGATTGATGAGATTCCAGGCTTTTTTTCTATGTGTACACAAACAATTAGGATTTTTTTTTGTTTGTTTTTTACAAAAATGAGCTGCATTCTGCATATTTGCCTTTTATCCCCAATAATCTTTCTTGGATTGCATTTGATAACTGTTCTCAGTTACATAAAGTTCTATAGTAAGGACATTCTACTATGCGTTGTAACATTTCTGTGTTTAAGGACATATAAGTTACCTTTGGTTTTTTACTATTACTGTAATACTGGAGTGAAGAACCTTCGACACATATCCTTGGGAACATGTGTAAGCATTTCCTTTTGCTAAATCTGTAGAGGTTGAATTCTTTTTTTTTCTTTTGAAAGATTTAGGGCATTCAAGTGTTTTTTTAATTTTTATAATAGCTTTATTGAGATATAATTTACATACCATACATTTCATTTGTTTAAAGCATGAGATTCAATGGTCGTTAGTATTTTCACAGTTACACAACCATTGACACAATCAATTTTAGGACATTTTCATCATCGTCAAAAGAAGTTCCTCTACCCGTTAGGGGTCATGCTGCATTTCCTCTAACCCCCTCGGCTTAGGCAACAACTCATCTACTTTCATGGAAGAATTATATGTTGGTAAAATTTTTGCTCAAATAGTGTATATAGTACCCAATAGGTAATTTTTGAGCCCTCACCACCCCCCCACCTTTACCCTTCTTAGTTTCCAATGTCCATTATTCCACTTTGTGTGACCATATATATACATTGTTCAGCTCCCACTTATAAGTAAGAATACATGATATTTGTTTTTCTGTTCCTGAGATACTTCACTTAGGACAAAGGTGACCAGTTCCATACAAGTTCCTGCAAAAGACATTATTTCATTCCTTCTTATGGCTGAGTAGTACTCCATGTTATATATTTACCACATTGTCTTTATCCACACCTCAGTTTGTGGGCACTTAGGTTAATTCCATATTTTTGCAGTTGTGAATTGTGCTGTGAAAAACATTCAGGTGCAAGTATCTTTTTGATATAATGACTTTGTTTCCTTTAGGTAACACCCAGTAGTGGGCTTGCTGGATTGAATAGTAGGTCTACTTTTAGTGCTTTGAGGAATCTCCTTGCTGTTCTCCATAGAGGTTGTACTAATTTACATTCTCATCAACAGTGTATAAGCATTCCCTTTTCACTGCATCCATGCCAGCATCTATTGTTTTTCGACTTTTTAAAAATGGAGTGAGGTGGTATCTCATTGTGGTTTTAATTTGCATTTCTCTGATGATTAGTGATGTTGAACGTTTTTTCATGTGTTTGTTGGCCATTTGTCTATCTTCTTTTGAAAAAAAATCTGTTCATATCTTTTGCCCACTTTTTAAGGGGTTGTTTGTTTTTTCTTGTTGATTTGTTTGAGTTCCTTGTAGACTCTGGATATTAGTCCTTTGTCAGATCTGTAGTTTGCAAATATTTTCTCCTATATTATAGATTGAATTTTTTGTCAATGCATTTTGGCATTTAAAATTTGTTTAAATACAATTTTTTTTTTTTTTTTTTTGCGGATTTGATGTGGAGGTGAAAACAAGATAATAAGATAGATCTATATAAAACGAAAAGTGTTCTGAGTACCAAAAATCTACAGGTTTAAAAATACTAATATAATTGGCTTCTTTGCCTCATTTTGGTATTCTCTTAAAGTGACTCTGAACAAGAGGTTCCCAAGACCACTCAGACTTGGTGATTTGCTAGAAGGACTTACAGGACTCAGAAAAGCTGTTACACTCATAGTTATTATGTATTACAGTCAAAGGATACAGGTTAAAATCATCAAAGGTAAAAGGCAAATGAGTAAAGACCAGGAGAAACCAGAAACTAGATTCCAAGTGTCTTCTCCCAGTAGAGTCAAATGGATGCACTTAATTCTCCCAGCTATTAACAACAGGTGGGAACTGATGTCAACTGGGAAGCTTACCTGAACCTTGGTGTCCAGTGTTTTTAGCTTTCAAGTCAGTCTCATAGCTATGTAGCACCAACATTACTGACATTAGCTACTTAGTTTCCAGCCTTCAAAAGATCACACTGATCCAGCATGGCCCAGGACCTCAGGCATACAAAAACAGGCATAACAGGTCATGTTAGCATAAACCAGCTGATCAAACTGATACAGCCTGGCCCAAGGTCTCAGGAATATAAAAATTCTTATCAGGCCAGATATTCCAGGGGCTCAGAGGTTGTCTCCTAAGATCTGGCGAAGGGCCAGTCCTCCTGAGGACAGGCCTTTCTTTGGCATGTGCAGGGCTTGAACAACCAGGCCTAAATTAACCTTTTACTGCACACTCTCTTTGTACTTTATTAAAATGATTCTATGACTACAGGTCTTGATCTATTCAAACAGAAATTATTAAGGCTACTTGGAGGATGTTTGATCATTATTTTAGGACTGAGCAATTTCTATTGCATCAGAAAATGGAATGATAATGAGCATGATGGGGCCAGTGTCTGACCAGGGCTGATGTGACTTGATGTGAATCCTAGTCTAAACAAGTCCTGAATTTGAGTCTGGAGAGACTTGTCATTACAACAAGGTCAGGGATTTGTACATTGGAGCAAAATAAGGCTTTTCAGAGATGGATAGGCAGTGATGTGAGTCTGAAAGAAGATGTACTTTGGGGTACTGATCTTGGCCTTGTGGGGAAGAAGTGACATTAACAACTACCCAAGACCCAGCACCAATTAATATCTATTTAAAATATAACAAACATTTGTTGTATACCTTCTACATGCAAGCATTATGATATCCAAGTGAGGACAGGACTAACAACTGGTGGAATTTCAAGGGAACAGCTATTTAACTTAAACTTTAAACTTTGAAGTTTTAACTTTAAACTTTATTTTATTTATTTTTAAATTTCAGAATATTATGGGAGTATAAACATTTTGATTACATATATTGTCTTTGCACCACCCATGCCCATCTCCCAGAGAGTGCACTCCGCACCCAATAGTTGTGAATTTACTCATCCCTTCCACCCCCCTCCTACCTGCCTGGCATCTGATGAATATTACTTTCACGTGTGCACCTAAGTGTTGATCAGTTAATACCAATTTGATGGTGAGTACATGTGGTGCTTGTTTTTCCATTCTTGTGATACTTCACTTAGTAGAATGGGCTCCTGCTCTATCCAGGATAATACAAGAGGTGCTATATCATCATTGCTTTTTGTGACTGAGTAGAACTCCATGGTATACATATACCACATTTTATTAATCCACTCATGTACTGATGGGCACTTGGGTTGTTTCCACATCTTTGCAATTGTGAATTGTGCTGCTATAAACATTCTAGTGCAGATGTGTTTTTTATAGAATGTCTTTTGTTCCTTTGGGTAGTGTGTTAATCATCTTGGTAATTCCTGCCCTTAGTATAGAGCCTGTAATAGATGCTCAACAAATGCTTGTTGAATAAATAAATGAATAAATGATGAAGAATTCCTTTATAGTGCTTCTGCAATCTGAAATAAGTTTTCCATAAATTTTTAATCTCCCTTTTTATGAATGGAGATACAGGCTCAAGAATTTATTTCTGAAGTTTTTTTTGAGGCAGAGTCTTGCTCTTTTGCCCTGGGTAGAGTGCAGTGGTATTATTATAGCTCACCACAACCTCAAACTCCTGGGCTCTAGTGATTCTCTGTCTCAGCCTTCCGAGTAGCTGGGACTACAGGCACGTGCCACCAGGCTGGGCTAATTTTTCTATTTTTAGTAGAGACTTGGTCTTGCTTTTGCTCAGGCTGGTCTCCAACTCCTGAGCTCAAGCGATTTTACCACCTAGGCCTCCCGGAGTGCTAGGATTACAGGTGTGAGCGAATGAGCCCCGCCCTGTTTCTGAAGTTTTAAGAGTCCAGTAGAAGTGACTTTTGAACAGGGAGAAGGACTGTGGCAAACAAAATAGGGAAGGGGATTCAAGGAAGATGAACAGAGACAGGAATAAAGCATCAGATTTAGAGGAATTTATTTGATAATTTTAAAGTTAGTGACAGTAACTACTATTGAGCACTTACTACGTACCAAACACTCTTCCACATAATTTACATATGTTAACTCACTTAATTTTCAGGGAATATTATTATCTCCATTTTACCAATGGAAAGTCAGAGGCACAGGCAGGTTAAGTGATTTTCTCAGGTAGCTCAGTAAATGACAAAGCCAAGATTCAATCTCAAGGGGTCTGACTTTGAAGCCTGGACTCTAAATCAATGTCATGCTACCTCTCCCCATGAGTAGGAAAGGTAGAACAATTAAGCAGGAGAGGGAGTGAGAGCCATATCGTGATGGGGTTGGCAGGGTACCCCAAGGAGTTTGAACTTTATCCTGTAGCTCCGGAGAAAAACATTTAAGAAAGAGAATAACTTTGCATGTTTGCTTTAGAGATAGCATTGCAGTTGCAATATGGAGGGAGCATCACAGGGAGCAGAGGTACCACCAAGGGTACTGCAAAAACTAGACAAGAAATGATAAGAGTAGTGTGCAGGGGGTAGAGTGGAAAGGAGTTAGAGAGAAATTTGGGTGTTAGAAGTGACATTACTGACAAATTTTTGAAGTGTGAGTGAAAAGAGAGGACAGGACACTGGCGAGCCAGGTTCCCGCTCTGGGTGCTTAATTGGCAGGGAGGCCTTTTACTGATGTAGGGAGCGCCTGAGGAGGAACAAGAACAGGTGGGGAGCAGGAGGCAATAGGTGCTGGGTGTAAATTTTTAGATGTGTGGATTGGAAGGTGTTTGAGGCATATGTAGTTGGAGATGACCAGTGAGTGTTTGTGAATTCAGATCTGAAGCTTAGGAAAGAAGTGCTGGAGATCTGTGTTTATTAGCAAAAAATTGGTAGTGGAAGCTGAAGCAAGAAAACACGTGAGGCAAGAAGTATGGAAAGCAGAGATTGTGGTAGATCAACATTTAAAGAGCAGGTAGAAGAGCAGGCTATAGACAGATGGAGGGGGGATATTAGAGAGAGGAGAAGGGCCAGGAGCCACGTGGAAATTGCTGTCTCATCTCAATGCTTGAACATTCCCCTCTCATCAGCTGTTACTGTCACCTGGAAGCCATGTCACCTAACATCTGTCATCGTCGCTAAAGCACAGTGTTACCCGGCATCATCAGCTTTCGTTTTTGGTATCTTTGGTCTGGCCTGTTGCTTTGCTCTGCAACTTGGGCTCTTGCAGATGCCCTGTTCCACCAGGATGTTTGTCCAATAAGTGACTTACACAGGTGATATAACTTCTTTGGGACTCAATTTCTTAGAAAATATCAGACAAATCAGATCAGTAATTTTCAAACTCCTTTTGCTGTTAGCCATATATTCCTTTTTTTCCCCAAATGAAATGTTTTATGGAGCCTCAAAATATTAAACTGAAAAAAAAAAAGCACAATTGTTTGGGTTGAAGTAGGATTAGACATAACCAGAACCTGTGCTCTGAAATGCCATGCTAACCATCTGAACAAATATTTTTGGAGTTCAGCTTAGGTTGATTTAAATACATTCAAGTCCTAATAGCTCGCTTAAATAGAGGAATATGGTTTGGCCAACACTGTTTCTGAACTTTGCTGCTGCTGCTGTTCTTTTGTGGCAGACACTGCTGGTTGTCTATCTAATAGCCTCTTTCTTGTCAATCTCATCTCTCACTTCTCTCTACCACACAGCTTTTCATTGCTGGCAAAGCTCTGATTTTGTTTCTTTGTTTTCTATTGACTGCTTAAGAAAGATGAATGTCTGCCTAGCTCCAGGGTATAAACCATTACTGGTCTAAGTCCATCGTGGTGGTCTCACTCCCTTCGCCAGTGATTTGGTTAGGAATGGGGAGTGCATGCAACTCACTCTCGGTCTATAGAACTGAGGGTAATTCTGCTGAGGAGTTTCTGGGAAAGGCTTTTCTCATTGATAAAAAGAGCTGCATGGAGGAAACACTCCTATTATTAGCTGGCTGTTGTCATCTGCTTGTGATGTCTGAAATACTCTAGCCATCTTGTGACCATAAGAGGAGACATTGCACACAGGGAATGGCAGAGGAGAGAGAAGGGAAGAACATAGAGGCTTGAAGATGTTACTAGGTAGCGGAAATAACTGACCCAAAGCTGCCTTGTCTTTGGGCTTCTATAATAGGTGTGTGATATAATAAAATTCTTTATTGTTTAGACCTCTGTTAGTTGGATCCTCCATTACTTGCAGCTAAAAGGATTATAATTGATTCAACTCCTCTTCTGGCATAAAGGTTATGATCCTGAAAACCCATTTACACTTTTATATACTTAATAAATATTAATTGAACATGTACGTGCCAAGCATTACCTAGGTGCTGAGAATACAATAGAGGAGAGTGTAGATAAGGAGCTGACATCATGGAATGTAGCAAAAACAGAGAGAAAATTTGTATGACTGGAGCATTGTGAGGAAGGGGGAAAGTGTTGAGAGACTCAACGAAGGCAGCAGTGCAATTGTGTGTAATATTGTAGGTCAGGTTGAGGATTTTGAATTTTATTCTAAAAAGGGTGGAAAGTATTGAAGAATTCAAAATGAGGGAGACATGATTCAATTTGCATTTAAAAAAACACTCTGGCTTCTGTGTAGAAAATGCATTGAAGAAAGTCTAGAGTGAAGGCAGAAAGAGTAACTATGATAGTTCTGTGAGATATGAAGTTGGTTTGGACTAGGGTGGTAGTCATAGGAATGTAGATAAATATTTGACTTCAAGTTATAATTTAGTGGTAGAACCATTAGGATGTGGTAATCAACTGGACCCGGGTAGTAGGGGGGAGAGAATTGTTAAAGTCGACTCCCGTTTCTGGCCCTGGGTGGACGATGGTGTAATTTCTGAGATAAGCAACACTGGAGAAAAGGCAGATTGGGGTGGTGTAAGATACAAGAGTTCAGTTATGGACATGTTAAGTATGGGATAACTGAGACATTCAGGCGGAAATTTTAACAAGGAGAGATGCAAGCTGCAATCTCTAAAAATGAAATCTATTGGGAGATAAAGAAGTAATCAATCAACACTTATGTGTACATAGGGAAGTAAAACTCAATGGAAATCAAGTAGGTGGGAGGGGGTAGAGGGAATGAGTAAATGGGTAAATTCACACCTAACGGGTACAATGCACACTATCTGGGTAAAGGGCACACTTACAACTTTGACTCAAACTGTACAAAAGCAAATTATGTCACCAAAACATGTGTACCCCTATAATATTCTGAAATTTGAAAAAAAAAAAAGAATTTAAATGGTCTGGTATTCCATTAGTGATAATAGGTTCGTGATTTGTAGTCAAACTTTCTGTACCTGACAACCAGACACATGCAATTGTAAGATATGTGCTTATGGCATCTTTAACCAGACCTTTAACCACAAAGAGGAGCAGTGTTAATAGGGAATTGAGTTTATGCTCTCATGTTAGGCTTCCAGTAACATAGACTAAACTGCATCAGTATGATACAGACACTCCCCGTTGACACAACTCTCAAAATATATCCCAAATTCTACTACTTCTTTTGTCCATCTTCACAGCTACAACCCTCATCCAGGTCGCTATAATATTTCATCTGGACCAATGCCACAGACGTCTACTGTCTCTTGGTGGAGATGCCAGCAAGGCAGTTGGATGTCTGGTTGGGTCACAAGAGAATCTGGGATTAGAGATGTAAATTTAGAGTCATTAGAATGAGTTAGTAGACAAGCAATCAGCGGAGGAGGAGTTCCAAGAAGGGGGAGAAAGTGCAAAAGTGCAGATGCATGAGATAGTATTGGTTTGGAGGACCACAGTTTGAAAAAGGAAACCAACATTAATTGAGTATAAAATTCGTCACTGAGATAAACACTTATACCTTAGAGAAGATAAGTAATCTGCCTAAGGTGACACAATTAGGTCTTTAAAAATAATATGGTAGATAGTCACTTATTCGGTGTGGCTTAAAATATATATAGGTTGGGCAGGTAGTTGGGGGTGAATGAGAGAGATTAATGCTTAGAAATAAGGCTGATTCAGGGGCAGGTATGTGGTCAGTCTTGCATGCTACACAAAGTGTTTAGATTTTGTGCTGTAACTCAGTTTGCTTGAACGCATGTCAGAGGAAGCTTGGGTGATGATGAGAGAAACACACTAATTCAAATTCAACAAATAACAATTAAGAACCTATTATCTAGGCTCTGGGTGATAAAGAAGGCCCTGGCCTTTGAGATGACCATCCAGTTGGGGAAATGAGACATGCCAACTAATAAGCACAGTACAAGGCGGAAGTTGAAGCCAGAGGGCTTTAAAGTCAGAATATGTGGAAAATGAAGATGTTCCAGGAAAGGACAGATGAAGAATGAAAGGCACAGAGAAAGCTTTTGTGCATATGTGAGTGAGTTCGTTGTCTGTGCAAAAGAAGATGAAAGGACTGAAATTGTCAGTAGAGTGTGTGGTGGGATCAGAAAGTGACAAGTGAAGACTGAATTTGTGAGTGAATGAAAAGCACTGTAACAAAATCCCACTAATAAAGATCCAGACTTAAAACAGATAAACTAGAGTAAGGTTGACTATGTTACCAAATAATGTCTGGTTTCAGGAAAGAATTCACCATAATGATAAATAAGCAGTGTGTTCACTCCAAAGACAACAGAAACTTTTATCTAAAAATTCTCTGTATACAACTGTAGCTCTCACAGGAAGCCAGGTCCCCATTTCAACCCCCTCATACCACGAGCACTTTCCTCTCTCCTTCCCTGCACCTGGCTATACTGGTATATCTCATTTCCCACAACCCAAAGACAACTAGGAACACACACAAAGCAGATTAAAAATGTAGTAACGAAAAGAGATTAATAGCAGCCTGTGCAGGTAGTTGGGTGGCTGCTTTGGGGGAAGCCGATACTTTGCTTTCTAGGCTAAGGTCATTGTGATAATGTTGGTCAAAATCTGTCCAGGAGAAGCAAACTGCTTTTATCTGTGCTGCTGTTGGTCACCAAACCATCATACTGGTTTTGTGTTTGTTTATTAATTCTCCATTAAATCTGGATAATACTATAAGCACAAAGCAGCAAGCTTAAAAATCAGAAAAATTTTGGAACTTACTCTGAAATCATGACAATGTATCTTAAAGGAGAAGGAAAGGCAAAATTGAGTTTGTCAAAGCTAGACATTTTTTGCTAGAAAAAAATTGGGAGATTCATAAGGTAAACCAAAAAAGTTATATTTTGATAGTCTGGGATGCAGAACAAATAGGAAAAAAGGAGTCTAAAGATCTTAATACTCATTTAATAACTTGTTCAGTGTCTATTAAAAAATTTGCAGAACTAAGACTTGTATTCTGAAGTGTTGTGTTTTTTGGTAATACAGGTTTATGTCCCTTCCCTGACCTCTGTCTACCACGAGCTTGGGAGATTGGAGGTTATACTCTCTCTCTCTTTCTGTGTGTGTGTGTGTGTGTGTGTGTAAAGCTTTTGCTAAATTGGATTTTTCAGCAATCTTACAGGAGGATTTGTGGAATCCTTTCCAGATATGATATTACATTATTGTAAAAGCTTTACTCCTCTTATCTTTGTGGGCAGAAGGGTCACAATGGACTGCATATGAGGATTAAAATCAGCCTATCCTGGAGCAGAATAAACCAGATGGATTACACAAAGCATTTTAACAAATGCTGGAGGTCCTGGCTTGCCTTGATCATTCACCTCTAAGATTTCAGAAAATGTTCTGAGACTATCATTTGGAGAAAAGCAGAAATCAGATATAAAAATTCTTGCAGCTATGAAGGATGAACTTACGTAAAACATTAATCTTAGTTTCAGAAACCACTTAAATCCTTTTTTTAAAAAAAATAGTAGAAATGTTCTTTCTTAGCTCTTCCTGCATTGGGGAAATAGGGCACCCCAAGGTTTTGCCCTATGCTTTCTGCTCCCCACCCCCTTTCAAAGGAGTTTATTTCCTGTCCCTGGTTCTGTCCGTGGTTTCTTTTGTAACCTGCAAGTAAGGTTCTAGGCAGTTTCTAGCCACATCTCTGAGCTCCCCTGCCTCACACCCCGGGCAATCCTACTACCTGGAGTGCCTCTGGAATTGGAAGTTCTGGAACTGCCTCTCCTCCAGTGTGGCTACAACATAGACTAGCCCCTTTGTTACCAAATTGTTATCACTAAAACTTTTGTGGGCAAGTGTTAACCTGAGAGTATATTTATAGCATGGTGTAGGATGAATGTGATACTTTCCCTCTGAAATGTTATAACCTAAGAGCTGTACTGGCTTGCCACTGCCCCTGAGGAATTAGGAAGGGCACCTTTTGCTACCTTCATGCAAAGAGATAGATGTTTTCTGTGTAATTAACATATTAGTGAGTTACGAGTAATTAAGGTGTAAGTAATTACTTATTAAGGTATAAGTAATTAAAGTATTGGCAAGAGACAGTTTTTGTAAAAAAATAAAACTCCAAATTACAATGAGCAGCATTTAACTTTTAAAGTAGGCAAAACACTTCTCACAGAGGTGAGAGAAATAAACCTCTATTGGGAACTGCTATGGGAGAGGAAGGGGACAAAGAAGAAAGTGGGGCTCTGTCTTGTTCTTCTGAACACCTAACCAGGGAACTTAGAGTAGCTGGTCCACCCTTGAGCAAAGCACATTCATGAATCTTAGGAAACCAGTGAGATGCTCGAGCGAAGCCACAGGTGCAGAGAGTTAAAGTGTTCTCCAGATGAAAGAGGGGAATTGAATTTGCAGAGGATTCCTAAGGCAGAAGAGCTTGAGAAGCTAAATGTGGCATCTTTAGGGAATATCTAAAGTTCAAATTTTTGGCACACAGCATACTGTATTCAACCTTCATGCCTTGTGTTTTGGGTAGAAATCAAAGAAAAGGAGTCATATTAGCCAGGCGTGATGGCGTACGCTTGTAATCCCAGCTAGTCAGGAGGCTGAGGTGGGAGGATTGTTTGGGCCCAGGAGTTTGAGTCCAGCCTAGGCAACACAGGAGACTGTATCTCAAAAAGAAGGCAGGGATCCTATTTATTGTCTGACACAGAACTGAGAGGGCAGAGTGAGTGTGACTAGGAAAATCAAAAGTAACCTCTGTTATGATTTCCCTTCTCCAGGTCCTACCTCAGGTATGGAAAACCCCCAGGGAGGATGGGCAAGGTAGCCTCCTTCCCATGGGAGGGGTTTCTCCTCTCCCCACTGGGTCCTCACCACCCCCTTTGCCCCAGCGCAGTAAGAAGCAGAGCAGTGGGCAGGAAACAGTGTGACCACACTAACATTCTCCACCAAAGACAATTGTGCAGAAGTGCCTGCTCAAAGTTCTCTTCTGTCTCCGGCAGCGGAGGCGTGCATTAGCTTTTACGGATATTGAAATGGAAGAGTGCCTCTCTTCCACAACAGAAGCATTTCCATGGATGGCATTGGACAGGGAGAAGTGTTTTTTAATTGAATGCTTCGATTTTTTAAATCAGTGGGTCAAGTATACCAGCCACCTCCAAACACCAATGAGTGCTGCAGAAGCTGCTAAGGAGGGTGATCCTTGGTTGATGATTTAAGTAACAAAGGCTTGAAGTTGAGGAGTGACACTGTTGGTGTTGGTCTCCCCAGGGGTGTTCTGGCTGTGTCATACCAAGTGGAACAGGTGGTTGTGAACAAGCGTTGTGATGTGGAGCCCACAACCAGCCGGGCCGGGGACCTGCCCTTTTCACATTATCAGTTGACAAAGTACAGTGTCTTTTATGGACTCTTGTTTTGTAAGTGCTACTGTTTTTTTAAATAAAAATAATACTGTCTTTGAAAAAAAAAAAGAAAGTGAATTCCTGATCTCGAAGTGCATCTGAGTTACACTTAGCTATAGCTGCCTGCTTGTTGGGCACTCTCAAAGGGAATTCTAGAAATGGTAGTGAAGTGCATACTTAGAGAATAATCTTTGGAGCCACTCTGACCTGGGTTTGAATATTAGACCTGAAAATTTAGAGTCTATATGACTTTGGGCAATTTTAAGCCATTTAAAAAATGTTTGACTCCCCTGTGTGAATTAGGGACAATGATACTTGCCCCAAGTTCTTGTACTGAATTATATAACATTTGTCAAGCAAGTGGCAAGGAGCCTGCTACATGATAGGTATGAAGTGTATGGTAGTTTATATTAATATTGGCAGATTGGGTTTCTATAATGAAACTTCAGGATATGCTAAAGCTGGCATAGGAGAAATCATGGGAGGTGAGGTGGTGCACCTGTTTGTCTGCTTCCCTCCTTCCTCCTCTTTTACCTTCATCATCATCTGTTCTCTCTGCTCTGAACTGGCACTGAGATGATACGAGGATTGAAGTCAGGAGGTGGTTCCAGGTGGACGTGGAATGACTAGCAGTGAGAAAAGAGGAAAGGAAATGCAAAGAGGAATTTCCTTGGTCTTCTGGTCAAGGCAGCACTTCCTGGTGTTTACTTGGCTGACCAAGAAGGAAGCCAGGCAGGCTGCAGAAACAGCAAATGACCTTTATTTTCATCACACTGCTTTTTGGGAACACTGCCTATATGAGTTTCCTAGCACTGCTCTGACAAATTAGTACAAAGTTAGTGGTTTAAACAACAGAAATTTATTCTTTCACAGTTCTTGTGGCCAGAAATCAAGATGTCGGCAGGGTTGGTTTGTTCTGGAGGCTTGAGGGAGAATCCATTCCATGCCTCTTTTCTAACTTCTGGTGGCTGTTGCAATCCTTGATGATCGTTGGCTTGCAGACATCTTGCTCCAATCTCAGCCACTACCTTCACCTGGTTTTCTCCTGTGTGTCTCACATAAGAATTTAAGATTTGGGATCCACCCTAATCTAGGATGATCTGATCTCAAGAACCTTACCTTAATTGCATCTGCCAAGAGCTTTTTTGTAAATAAGTTCTCATCTACAGGAACTGGGGGTTAGGACTTGGTCATATCTTTTTGGGAGGCACAATTAAAACCACATTGTTTTTTGAATATATAAGATTGTAACTGTGGTCTTGTAAGAATATAGCATAGTGGTCATGTCAGTGAGCTCTTATAAGAATGTGATGGATCAAAGAGCATCAGGATAAAGCTTTGGGAATAGGGGTGGTAGCCCAGAAAGCACACCAGTGCCTGTTCTCCTACCATGATCTTACAACAACAATAATATTAATAATATCAACACAGCTATAAAACTTTCAACTGCAATAATGTTTATTCAGCTTTTATAATGTCACAGACACTGTGATACCTACTCAAAATACATTATATCATTTAATCATTACAATCCTAAGGGAGAGACTGTTATTATCCTCATTTTACTGAAGAGAACTGGAAGTATGGTAAGCTTGAGTATCTTGGCCAAGGACACATAGTCCAGTATGTGGTAGAACTGGGACTCTGACTCCAAAGTTCTCAACACCTGCTTAATATTGCCGCCAAGTCCTCTCTCTTTGGTCCATGAACAGTCTTCCTCATTTCCCTTCCCACCTGCTTTCCCAGAAGAATTCTCTGCAGATTCTCTATTGAGCCTCCCACCTCCCTCTCTCCTCCATGCTCAAGCCCTCAGGATTGGCTCTTAATGTGTAGAGCTTTGCTTTTTCATGGTGTAAAACAACTTCCTTTTGTTTCTGGCTTTATGTTGGTGTTTGGACCGCAGGTGTTTCTGTAATCATACTTCTCAGCTCATGGTACACTGTCAGTGCAGTCTATGCTAAGTGCCTCTCTAGTTTTATTTTGTTGCTTTGTTCTCCACATCATCCTCCATCCCCACTCCACTCTCCTCCCCCACTATGTGCACTCAACCTCATGCCTTGTGCACACCCATGTGTGTATCCTTAAGAGAGATAGAATATTGTCTTGCGTCTATGTATTTATAACTTATCTTCATGGTATTGTCCTATATATTTTATTCTATTTATTACTAGGTTTCACTTACCAGATACAGACCTGGGTCACTACTACTGTGACAACTGTGTAGTATCATACCTTCCATATTTTACTATCTATCCTTCTAGGGATGGGCCCAGAAATTTTAACAAGGGAAATGACACAGATCTGGCATATCTGCAATGGAAGTGACTGACAGGTATGTTACAGACCCAACCTGCTGTGTATACATAACACTTAAATTTCTAAGGTCTTCTGGAGAATCTGTAAACAACTGAAATTATTTTTGTTGATGATCCAAGTGCTGTCCATGGGTAGAATACCCCCTGACTGCATTCATCTACAGGTCGTCAGCAACTTACCTCGCAAAAGAAAAACAATGTTTGTTAAAAATAAACAAGTGAGAACTAATTAAACTGCAAAGTTTCTGAACAGCAAAAGAAATAATCAACGAAGTGAATAGAAAACCTGCAGAATGGAGGAAAATATTTGCAAATTATACATCCGAGAAGGGAATAATATCCAGAATTTATAAGGAACTCAAACAACAAAAACCTATTAAAAAGTGGGCTAAGAATATGAATAGACATTTTTCAAAAGAAGACAAACAAATGGCCAACAAGGATGTGATGTTCACCATCACTAATCATCACAGAAATGCAAATTAAAACCACAATAAGATATCATCTTACACCAATCAGAATGGCTATTATTAAAAAGACAAAAAATAACAGATGTTGGTGAGGATGAGGGAAAAAAGGGAACTGTTATACACTGCTGGTGGGAATGTAAATTAGCATAACCTCTATAAAAAACAATATGGACGCCAGGTGCGGTGGCTCACACCTGTAATCTGAGCACTTTGGAAAGCCCCGGGGGAGGATCACTTGAGGCCAAGAGTTTGAAGGCAGCCTGATCAACATAGTGTGACCCCTGTCTCTACAAAAAAAAAAAAAAAAAAAAAAAAAAAAAAAATAAATTACTGTGTTGGTGCATGCCTGTAGTCCCAGCTCCTCAGGAAGCTGAGGTAGGAGCATTGCTTAAACTCAGCAGTTTGAGGCCACAGTGAGCTAAGATTGTGCCACTGCACTCCAGCCTGGGCAACAGAGAGAGACCCCATCACTAAAAAAACCAAAAACTAAAAAGCAGAACAACAAACCAGTATGGAGATTTCTCAAAAAACTAAAAATAGAACTACCATACAGTCTAGCAATTCCACTTCTGGGTATCTACCCAAAGGAAAAGAAATCAATATATAAATGATACCTGCATTAGTATGTTTATAGCAGCAGTATTCACAATAGCCAAGATATAAAATCAACCTAAGTGTCCATCACCAGAGGACTGGATAAAGAAAATGTGGTAAATATGCACAATAATACTATTCAGCTGTAAGAAAAGAATGAAATCATGTCTTATGTAGCAACACAGATGGAACTGGAGGCCGTTATCTTAAGTGAAACAACTCAGACACAGAAAGA
This sequence comes from Lemur catta, assembly GCF_020740605.2. Classification (NCBI taxonomy): domain Eukaryota; kingdom Metazoa; phylum Chordata; class Mammalia; order Primates; family Lemuridae; genus Lemur; species Lemur catta. Next base: position 34,706,477 of record NC_059128.1, read on the forward strand.
CAAATACCACACGTTCTCACTTACAAGTGGGAACTAAATAACGTGCACACATGGAAGCAGAGTGTGGAACGATGGAGAAGGGAGACTTGAGGGGTGGGAATGGGGCGGGTGGATGATGGGAGGTTGCTTGGTGGGTATAATGTGCATGGCTCTAGTGATGGATACACTGAAGGTCTTGACTTCACCACAATGCAATATATCAACACAGCAAAATTGCGCTTATATCCTGTGAATATATACACATACAAATAAATGTAAGGAAAAAAGAAAAACAATGTTTCAAAGTGATCAGGATTTTTCTTTCTCCACTCTCTCCCCCTTTTCTAATATAAATTCTGATTTTGCATTTGTTAGATGAAATCAATTTATCATCATTATTATTTTTGGTTACATGTAAAATAGAGAACTAATAATTAACCATTTCCAAGTTACTCTTTGATGACTCTTACATGGTCTCCAATCCTGGCTACCACAAACAATCTTGTGATGAACCTGGTGATGAGTGTCTTTGAATGGGCAAGAGTGTCTCTGAGAATCTGTGGAGACGGGTTAGAGGGTTATAGAGTAAGTGCACATCCAGGTCCATGGAACGCTGTCTACTGCTTGTTAGGATGATTGTATCAGTTTACAATCTTGCTAATCAGGCATGAGGGCTCCTATCTCCCATAATTTTGCCCGTATCGATACCATTTGCCTTTCTAATTTTTGCCAATATTGTATTTCTCTGATTAGAGTGATATTGGGCATTTTTTCTGTATTTGTTGGCCATTTGAATATTCCTGTCTGTAAATTGTTTGCTTACCTTAATCTTGACTTTCAGGAATTCCTTGTATGTTCTATATATTTATCCCTTGTCGGTTTTTGACGTTGCAACTACCATCTCCCAATCTACCACCTATATGTTAGCTTTTCCTGTAGTGTTCTTTACTTAATAAAATTCTTATTTTTAATATATTTAAAATTAACAGTTTTTTGATTTTTGGTTTGTGCTTTTCGTGGGGTGCCATTTTTGAAAGTCTTCCCTGTGTCAAAGTCAAGAGACTATCTTTTACATGTCCTATTAGCTTTATTGTTTTCCCTTTCATATTTAGTTTTTTAATAGAGCTCTACGAAGGTGTCATCAATGTGCAATAAATATAAAATATACAACATGATGAGTTTTAACATCAGTATACACCCATGAAACCATCACCGGGAGGAACATAATAACCATTTCCATCACTTGCCAAAGTTTTCTCACATTCATTTATAATCCATTGTTCCCTCCAACCCTATTCACAGGCAACTACTGTCTGGTTTCTGCTACTAGAGAATAATTTTAAGTATTTAAAAATTTTATGTAAATGAAATCATGTAGTAGGTAATCTTTTCCATTTTACTTTCAGTCAGCATGATGGTTGTCCATGTGATGGCGTGGATCAATGATTCATTCCTTTTAATTGCCAAGTAGTATGACATTGTATGGATACACCTTAACATGTTTGTTTATTTACCTGTTCATGGACCCTTAGATTGTTTCCAGGTTTTATCTATTACAAACAAAGTTGTTGTTTTCTTAGTTCTGGCTATGGTGACAAAGTATCATAGACTGGTGGCTTATACAAAACAGAACATTATTTCTCACAGTGCTGGAGGCTGGAAGTCCGAGATCAGGTTACAGGCATGGTTGGGTTCTGGCAAGAGCTGTTTTTTGAGTTGCAGACTGCTGACTTCTTGTTGTGTCCCAACCAGGTGGCAAGGGGCAAGAGAGAGAAAGTTCTCTAGAGTATCGAGGACACTAATCCCATTCATGAGGGGTCCACCCTCATGACCTAATCACCTCCTACAGGTCCCACCTCTTAATACCATCACCTTGGGGATTAGGATTTCAACCAATGAATTTTGGAGGGAAACAAGTATTCAGTCCATAACAGTTATGAAAATTTGTGTATAAGTCTTTCTATAGAAGTATATTTTCAGTTCTCTTTGGTAAATATGTAAAAGTGGAACAGATCAGCATATGCTAAGTGTATATTTAACTTTTCATAAAACTGCCAAACTGTTTTTCAAAGAGGCAATACCAATTTACACTCCCACAAGTAGTGTATATAAGTTCCAGTCCCTCTACATCCTTGCCAACAGTTGGTGTAGTCAGTCTTTAAAATTTTATCTATTCTAATAGATGAGTACTGGAATTGCATTGTGATTTTAGTTTACATTTCCCAAATGACTAAAGATGTTGAGCATCTTTTAATGTGCCTATTTGCCATTCATATATCTTCCTGGTGAAGAATCTGTTGAAATATTTTATATTTTTCTGAGGTTGTTTATCTTATTACTACTGAGTTTAAGAATTATTTATATATTTTGGATATATTAATAAGTCATTTATCAAATACATGTTTGCAAATATTTTTCCAAGTGAGTGGTTTGCCATTTTATTTCATTCTTTCGAAGAGCAAGTGTTTTATTTTTAGATTTTTATTTATTTTTAACTGTGGTAAAATACATATAACATAAAATTTACCATGATAACCATTTTTAAGTGTACAGTTCAGTGGTATTAAATACATTTACATTGTTGTGCAACTGCCACCAGCATCCATCTCCAGAACATTTTCCCTCTTGCACAACTAAAACTCTGTACCCAAGAAACACTAATTCCTCATTACTGCCTCTTCCCAGTCCCTGGCGACCACCATTCTATTTTCTGTCTCTATAAATTTGACTACTCTAGGTATGTCATATAAATGCAATCATATAGTATTTGTCTTTTCGTGACTGGTTTATTTCACCTAGCATAATGTCTCCAAGGTTCATTCATGAAGCATAGGTTAGAATTTCCTTCCTTTTAAGGTGAATAATATTTCATGGTATGTATATGCCACATTTTGTTTATTCATTTACCCCTTGATGGACATTGGGGTTGCTTCCACCTTTTGGCTTTTGTAGCTAATGTTGCTATGAACATGGGTGTACAGAAATCTCTTTTAGATCCTGCTTTCAATTATTTTGGATATATATTCAGAAGTAGGATTGCTGAATCATACTATTATATAATTTAATTTAATTTTTTTATTCTTATTTCAGCATATTGCAGGGGTATAAAAGTTTAGGTTATTTATATTGCCCTTCTCCCCCCACTCCCCTGAGTTAGAGCTTCAAACGTGTCCATCCCCTAGACAGTGCACATCGCACTCATTATGTATGTATAGACCCATCCCCTCCCCCACGCACATCTGCCGGACACCTGATGTTAAATTTTTTTTGAAGAGCCACCACACTGTTTTCCACGGCAGCTGCACCATTTTCCTTGCCACAGTGTACACGTTTTCCATTTCTTCACATCTTCACCAACACTTGTTTTATTTTTTGTGTTTTTCTTTTAGAAGCCCTCTTAATGGGTGTGAGGTGGTATTTCATTGTGGTTTTGTTTTGCAGTTTGATCAAGTGTTTTCAATTTTGATGAATTCTAGTTTACTGATTTTTTTAATTTCAGCTTATTATGGGGGTACAAAAGTTCAGGTTATATATATTGCCCATGTGCCCCCCATCCCCCCAAGTCAGAGCTTCAAGCACGTCCATTCCCCAGACAGTGATTTATTCTTTTATAGTTCATTCTATTTGTGTCCTCTTTAAGGAATCTTTGTCCAATCTTAGTTCATTAAGATTTTCTTTTGTGCTTTCTTCTAGAGGGTTTTTTAGTTGTAGCTCTTATGTTTAGGTCTATAATCCATTTCAAGTTAATTTTTGTATATGATGTGAGGGATGAGACAATGAGGCAATGTTTATTCATACACCCATTAATATATATTTGCACATAGCTATCCAATTTTTCCAGCACTATAGGTTGAAAAAATTATTTTTTCCCCATTGAATTGCCTTGGAAACTTTGCCAAAAATAATTTGGTCACATATATATATGGATCTATTTTTGGCTCTTTGTTCAGTTTTGATAAATAATAGGTATGTCTTTGACCAAAATCATACTATCTTGTTTACTGCAGCTTATTAATAAGTCTTGAAGTCAAAATCAATCAGCAAATTGGTAGTATAAAGCCATCAATAGTGTTCTTTTTCAAAATTCTCTTGACTATTCTAAGTCCTTTGCACTATAATATAAATTTTAAAATTTATATTCTAGTGTCTACATAAAAACCCCGCTTGGCATTTTGTTGAATTTATAGATCAAGATGGTGAGAATTGAAATTTTACCAATACAGAGTCATTTGATCCATAAAATAGTATATCCATTTATATATTTAGGTCTCTATAATTTCATTCAGCAATGTTTTTTAGTTTTCAGTATATATGTGTTGCACATCTTTTGTCAAATTTATCCTTAAGCATCGTATTTCTTATTTTTTTGTTTGTGACTGGTATTTTTGGGAGGAAGACCCCAAAGGGAATCACAGCAACAACAAAAATAAATAAATGGGACCTAATTAAATTAGAAAGCTTCTGCACAGCCAAGGAAACTATCATGAGAGCAAACAGATAACCTACAGAATGGGAGAAAATATTCGCATATTACACATCTGATAAAGGGCTGATAACTAGAATCTATATAGAACTCAGGACAATCAGCAAGAAAAAATAAAACAACCCCACCAAAAAGTGGGGAAAGAACATGAACAGGAACTTTTCAAAAGAAGATAGCCAACAAACATCTGAGAAAATACTCAACATCTCTAATCATCAGGGAAATGCAAATCAAAACCACAATGAGATGTCACTTATGCCCAGTGAGAATGGCCTTTATAAAAAAATCCCATAACAATAAATGTTGGCATGGATGTGGAGAGATAGGAACTCTCATAGGAACTGCAAACTAGTACAACCTCTGTGGAAAGCAATATGGAGATACCTCAAAGAGATAGAAGTAGAACTACCATTTGACCCAGTAATCCCATTACTGGGCATCTACTCAAAAGAACAAAAGACATTCTATTAAAAAGACATCTGCACTCGAATGTTTATAGCAGCACAAGTCACAGTTGCAAAGATGTGGAAACAACCCGAGTGCTCATCAATACATGAGCGGATTAATAAAATATGGTGTGTGTATACCATGGAGTTCTACGCAGCCACAAAAACAATGGTGATATAGCACCTCTTGTATTATCCTGGATAGAGCTGGAACCCGTTCTACTAAGTGAAGTATCCCAAGAATGGAAAAACGAGCACCACATGTACTCACCATCAAATTGGTATTAACTAACCAACACTTAAGTGCACATATAGTAATAACATTCATTGGGTGTCGGGCAGATGGGAGGGGGGAGAAGGGGTTGGGAATATACACACGTAATGGGTGTGGTGCACACCGTCTGGGGGATGGACATGCTTGAAGCTCTGACTCGGGTGGGGCAAGGGCAATATACATAACCTAAACATTTGTACCCCCGTAATATGCTAAAATAAAAAAAATTTCAACTTCTGAAGTTCTTTGCTAGTATAAAGAAATTAAATTGATATGTGTATATTGACCTTATATCCTGAAACCTTGCTGCTATGGACTGAATTGTACCCCCTGCCCCCCAATTCACATGTTGAAGGCTTAACCCCTCAAGGTGATGATACTTGGAGACAGGGTCTTTGGGAGGTATTCAGATTTACATGAGATTGTAAGGGTGAGGCCCTCATGATGGATTAGTATCTCTGTACAAAGAGACATTAGAAATCTTGTGCTCTTTCTCCATATGCATGCGCAGAGGAAAGGCCATGTGAGTACAGAGCAAGAAGGCAGCCATCTGCAAGCCAGGAAGAGGGCCTTTACTGGACCTTGACCATGCTGTCACCCTGGTCTCAAACTTCTAGCCTCCAGAATTGTGAGAAAATAAATTTCTGTTGTTTAAGCCACTCAGTCTATGAATTTTGTTTTAGCAGCTGGAGCTGATGCTTGCTAAACTCACTTATTAGATTTAGTAGCTTTTGAGATTCCTTAAAATTTTCGACATACTTGATCATGTTTGCTGTGATTAAAAAAAATGGTTTTCATTCTTCCTTTCTAATCTGTAAGTCTTTTATGTATTTTTAGAACTTATTTCACTTGCTAGTACCTCTCGTGCAATGTTGAATAGAAGTGGTGACAGCGGATATTTATTACTTGTCTCAGATTTTAGAGAGAAGAATTCAAACATTCAGAATTTACCATTAATTCTAATTTCGCCTATATGCTTTACACATATGTTGTTTATTCAGGTTGAAGTTCTCTTCTATTCCTACTTTGCTGAGAATTTTTAACATAAATTGATGTTGAATTTTATAAAATGTTTTTTTCTGTACCTAATGAGTTAATTATATGGTTAATACATGTTGAGCATCCCTAATCTGAAAATCCAAAATCCAGAATGCTCCCAAATCCAAAACTTTCTGAGCATTGACATGATGTCCTGCTACAAGTAGAAAATTTTACATGTGAGTACTTATGAAAAGTTTGTTTCATGCATAGACTTATTAAAAATGTTGCATTAAATTAACTTAAGGCTATGCATTTAAGGTATATATGAAACATAAATGAATTTCATGTTTAAACTTGAGTCCTATCCCCAAGATATCTCATTATGTATATGTAAATATTTCAAATCTGCAACCATTTGAAATCCAAAACACTTCTGATCCCAACCATTCAAATAAGGGATACTAAGCCTGTATAGTGAATTAAAGTTATTGATTTTCAAATGTTAGACCATTTTTGCATTTCTGCGAATAACCCTACTTGGTCATGTCATAGTTTCATTTTTTATATATTGTTGAATTCAACTAGATAAAATTTTATTATGAATTTTTGCATCTATGCTAATGAGGGATATTGGTCTATAATTTCCTTTTATTGCAATGTCTTTGGTTTGGTATCATGCTAATGTTAGCCTTATAGAATGAACTGGGAAGTGTTCCCTCCTCTTCTATTTTCTGGAAGAGTTTGTGATTATTTCTTTCATAAATATTTGGCAGAGTTTGATCAATAAGTCTCTCTGTTTGGAGTTTTCTTCAGGGGAAAAATTTTCAAGTACAAATTCAACAGAAAATGGCTAATGGGCTATTCAGATTATTCTTGGATGAACTTTAGACGTTTGTGTTTTTCAAATAATTCGACCATTTGATCTAAATTTTCAAATTTATTGGCATAAAAGGTTTGTAATATTCCCATATTACCTTTTTAATGTGGGTAGGAACTGTAATGTTTCCATTCTCAGTCCTGATATTGTTGATTAGTTTTCTCTCTTATGTTCTTGGTCAGTCTAACTAGAAATTTATTAATTTTATTGATTGACTTTTGGCTTCTTGATTCTTCTCTTTTTTGTGTGTTTTATTGCATTAATTTCTGCTCTTATCTTTATTATTTCTTTTCTTCTGCTTACATTGAGTATGACTCAGGGTAGAGAAATTCCTATGTACAATCTGATGTTAACAATTCCCTGTTAGTTTCCCTCTACCTGAACCCATCCCAATCCATCCTGCCCCTCAGGGAACTTCCTTTTACCTTTGTCTCAGGCACTACTCTTTTCTAACAGAGGCTTCCTAGTTGTAATTACCAGGCAATAGGGTTGGAGAGAGGTGGAACTAGGGATTGGGTCCCCACTGCAGCTGGCTATTCCCAGGTTGGCCCTCCTGATTTAACATCCATAGCATGTTGGGAGGGAAAATAGCTTCTCACAGCCTGTTCTCTGTCCATGGTACTTGACTCTCTTTGGCTCTTGGCAGCTATTTCCTACACCTCTGGGTCTCAGATTCTATCTTCATAGAGGTTTCTCATGGCTTTTGCTGTCCTGAGTTTCATTAACTTCTTCTTTGCATCTGGACATCTCCAAAGCTCAGTTCAAGGATGAGAAAGCCAACATTCTGTGTATGTCATTCTTTCCCCCAACTCCCTTTGCAAATGCTCTTTTTTGTATCTCTGATTCTGCTCAGGTGTTAAGCTATTAGGGAATTTAATTTTCTAGTGAGTCTTTTGAATCTGAATGAGTCTGCTCAGTATTGCAGAATCTTGGTTACATTGATTAGGCAAGAAGGGAGGGTGACTTTAATTTCAGATAAGGAGAAACTCCAGTAGGTGCTTATTCTGTGTACTAGAGAGAGATTTCATAACTTGTTAAATGAATAATTTAAAAAAATACTTGTAAGTTGTCTCACAGTATAATTTAAGAAAAGGACACAGTGTCAAGCGTGCACTACATTCTATAGGCAGGGCATTACCAAAATCACAGAGCTAGAGATATGTCTTTTTATTTTAAGATCAGAATAAAGTATTGTAGATTCAAGATAAAGCGCTGGAGCAAAAGAGCTAATAAGAGCCTTCATTGCACATGCAAATAAGCTGTCTTAAGTGGTGGCCGAGATGAAGAATGTTGACAATTTGGCTGATTGTATTTCTTTTCTTGAGAGGAGGATTTGATCATCTGAAAACACTATGTAAAGGAAAACATCAAAACCACAAATCATGTGTTTATGAGAAACAATGAAGAACCTACTCAAATCTGCTTCCTTGCCATGTCAGCTTCTCTGTGCTATGGTACATCAAAGTGTGATTACTGGCCAAGCAAAGACACTGATTAAAATAAAAGGCCACACAACCAGGGTAAGCATACTTCCCAGTGCTTCCCTGGTTATGCATGATCCACACTGCTTCCACACAATAAACAACCCTCTGGCTTTTCTAAAGCTTTATTAATATTATTGCAAATTCAGTATCCCCAGAGAATAACGAGTTTCCATTAATGAGTAATAATAATTGTTATGTGTGGGCCATATACGGCCACTTTCTCCGAAGAATTGATGAGCTCTGTACTTCTGTGACATTGTGGTGTTTATATTTGTGATTTTAATTCTGTCCTATAATATTTTTAAATGAAATTATTATATATATCATATCTACACCCTTCAAGTGTCTTTGTGAGATTAGAGAAAACATTAAATGTCAGTTGGGCCATTTACTAGCTGCGTTGTTGTCTCGGTCAAGTTAATTGATGCCTCTTGCTTCCCTTTCCTCACCTGTAAAATGGGAATCATGATGTTCAACACACAGGATTTTTAGAAGGCTTGAAGGAGATTTTGAATATGAAAGTAAGTTTTCCAGTGTGATGCAAAATACAGATATGCGTTGTTTTAATTATTCATAATAAGATAATTATTGTCATTGGTGAAACATTCCTGTCATTTACCAAATGCTTTGATTTTTAGAAAATCTCTACCTGGACTCAATGGAATTTTTGTATCAAAACTCACAATGTAAAAGTCCCACCCCCCACTTTTTCAAACACATTTCGCTTCCACAGTTAGCTCCCTTTTTGTTTCTCAGAGGTATATTCACCCATGAAGGGTCTGAGAGAAGGGAAACCTCAACACTCCATCATACACCCAGGGCCAGTCTCTGGTGTGAGTTCTTTGGTGTGTGCAGGTCTTTGAAAATGTCTTTCTTCGTAAGTGGCCTTCTTGCCAATAGTTCGTTTACTTTTATGAAATGTATATGATTTATTTGACATGTTCTATCATCAAGACTGCAGCTTGGATTTAAGATACTCTGTCCACTGATAGTTTTGCAAACTGTCATTTTACCACTCTTTGGGTTCCCTATTCATGGTTAGTGTGGTTCCAGTGTTCATCTAAGTACAGTATTTACCTTATCTGCAACCACTCTATAAAGCAAACACCATGAAGACTGAAGTCAGTTATCTGCCTGGAAGGTTAAATTTGGCTTCCTCCTTGAATTTGTTTGCAGGACACAGGGCCTTTAAAAGATATCTACACCAGTGCCAGTTCCTTTGTTTTGTTCAATTGACCTGAACCGATTTCAGACCAATTTTCAGGGAGCTTGTTCTGTGATTTTTGTTGTTATGACCTGGGTTTGTGAATCTCTAGGAGTTATAACAATGCTCTTTTAAAATGATAGAGGCCCCATCTATCTGACACGATTTAAGGCCGTTCAGGCTTGAGTGCAACAAGATTCACAACAGCCTAGAGACAATGTCTGGCATCATAATTATGTGATACCCTAAAGAATGGCAGGCTTAACTGAAAAATGAAACATTTCATGGCACCATCATTTTCTTTCTTAGCTGTCTTTTATCTTCAATATTATGACTTTGTAGAACAACTTCTTTCTTTGATCTCTCTGTACAGAATGTTTACAGATAAATTCCATGTGTTTCTGTTTAAATGTAAGAGGTGCTTGTGCTACATGCCTCAAGGAGGTGAAATATAAACTCTTTAAATTCATGCTTTAAATCAAAATTTTGCAGAGATGAATACCTAACAAAGGTCTATTTTTTTTTTTTTTTTTTTGAGACAGAGTCTCACTCTGTTGCCCGGGCTAGAGTGAGTGCCGTGGCGTTAGCCTCGCTCACAGCAACCTCAAACTCCTGGGCTTAAGTGATCCTCCTGCCTCAGCCTCCCGAGTAGCTGGGACTACAGGCATGCGCCACCATGCCCGGCTAATTTTTTCTGTATATATTTTTAGTTGGCCAGATAATTTCTTTCTATTTTTAGTAGAGACAGGGTCTCACTCTTGCTCAAGCTGGTCTCAAACTCCTGACCTCGGGCCACCCACCCGCCTCGGCCCCCCAGAGTGCTAGGATTACAGGCGTGAGCCACCGTGCCTGGCCAGAAAAGTCTATTTTTAAACTGAAACTTATAATTGATTTTCATAGGAAGACAGCCAGGGGTTATTTTGATTTTAGATAATTTTATTCTGGGTTTCTAAATATTCTATATGGTTTTCCAGGCTGTTACTATATGTTTTATCTCCACATATTCTTCATTATTTTTTTAAACACGAGTTGGTGTTCCTGCTTACCTTTGCAAAGCCATACCTTTGTGCACTTAATAGTGCCTTCCACTCTTGAAGGACTCTTCCCTCAAGATTCTGCTCACCTCAGAATTTATTATGAGGGTTTCTGTGAATGGATAAAGGAGAACAGCCAGGAACTGAGGTCACTTTAGAGACTTGACGTGACTCTTTGCCTCCTCATGGGCTGCCATGGTCTCTCAGCTCATGGTGTCTTCTTTCTCTGTTTTTTTTTTTTTTTTTTTTTTTTGCCTTGTAACGTTGTCTTTCCATGACTCACCATGGCTGTGATAAGATTTAATGGCTTTGTTCCAGCCTTTGTTCACATTAAGAGATTCATTACTTTAGTAACACCTAATTTAAATTTCCAAGATGGGGAACTTGGATCAACTCTCCTTTTTGTTCCAGGTCACACCAAAGTGTCTGCCCATTGTGGGGAAAGCTGCTCCCAAGGCAGGCGCACATTCTTCATCCTGCCAGTCGTGCCCAGGAGAGCTGGGCTGCAGCCGTGACAGGGAGGCCCTGGGCTGTCTAATGTGATTCGCTGGGCCTCAGCATGAAGCCAGGATGAAATATTTCTCCAGACCACCTGCTCTGTATGTTTACCAAACAGTCTTCTGTTAACTCACATGTCTTCTCAGGTACCTGACCTTGGAAACATGGACGGAGCTGTGAATAATGAATGAAGTGGTTGATGGAATTGAAAATTAGTACATGGGTATTCTGATCTATAGATTCACCTCTTGTTCGTCAGTGACCACCGATCTGACCAGCTCTAAGTGTAATGATAAAATCAAATGGGCAAAGTAGAGGACCACACGCTGGGATGGTAATCTCTCCAAGAACCGCACTCTTTCTTGGAGTCTTACATTATTGGAGTATGATCACACTATTTCAGTTCAAATTTGAGAATTAAATTATTGGTGTATAATATTTGAAATTACTTCTTTATACAAAAGCAATACAGAATAAGCTGATAAACACAATGTAGAAAATAAAAATAGCTATAATCCTGCCACTGGGCAATAACAATTCTTTAAATTTTTATGTGCCCTTTCCAAAGGGGAAAGAATGTGTGTAAAACATATATGCTGCTACACTTATAAAAATAAGATTGTCCAGCTCATGCTTTTGTAGTCTTTTCACCTTACAGTATTTCTGAAATTTAGTTTCATTTTTCTTTTTTTTTTTTTTTTTGAGACAGAGTCTCACTTTGTTCTCCGGGCTAGAATGAGTGCCGTGGCATCAGCCTAGCTCACAGCAACCTCAGACTCCTGGGCTTAAGTGATCCTACTGCCTCAGCCTCCCGAGTAGCTGGGACTACAGGCATGCGCCACTATGCCCGGCTAATTTTTCCTATATATATTTTTAGTTGTCCAGATAATTTTTATTTCTATTTTTAGTAGAGACGGGGTCTCGCTCAGGCTGGTCTCGAACTCCTGACCTCCAGCGATCCACCGGCCTCGGCCTCCCAGAGGGCTAGGATTACAGGCGTGAGCCACTGCGCCCGGCCTAGTTTCATTTTTCTAAATGCTCTTTTAACATGTCTTTAATGGCTAATAGTATTCTGCTGTATGATCAAAACATAACACCTTCCAAATTTGGGGCAATTAAATATAGTTCTTGTTATTATAAACGATACTGTAGTGAATTATTTTAGCTAAATATTTGCCAACCTCCATGGGTACTCCTTTGGGGTACCTAGTAGATTTGGCTGATGCACTGCTCAGACACCCTTTGCTAGACCGCTGTACTCATCCCCCAGTTGTGTGTTTTGGCTGCCAATGACGCACAGCTGTCCCTTACATGGGATAGATAACTGCGCTCAGCTAATGGAACCTGCTTACCTAAAAGCTTACAACTCCAACTGCTGGGGACAGCTGCAGCCAAATATGGATTTATGTGGGGACACATAAGACCAGCCCTCTTGATTCAAGGTGGTGACAATTCTGCAGGGTCAGTTTAGGCCCCAGAGCCCCCATGAATCAGGCCAAAGCTAGGCTTTATCTTTGCTTGCCTCCTTCTGCTTCCCTAACTGTAGTCCTCACTCCCTTAAAAGTTTTCGTGAAGAGCACTCTTTCAGTACATTACAACCCACTTGAATCCAAGACCACTTCTAGGGAACATGACCTAAGATCAAGATGACTACCTAGAAGCTTTATATAAGAGAGAGGGCACACGTAAAGGGCTGTTGAGTTTTAAATTATATCTTTACTGAGATAAAATTCACATACCATACACTTATCCCTTTAAAGGGTACAAATTAAGGATTTTAGAATATTCACAGATATGTGCGAGCATCATCACATTTTAGAACACTTTCATCATCTCAAAAACCACATATACTTTAGCTATCACCTCCTACTCAACTACCCTTCCCAGTCCTAAGCAAGAACTAATCTACTTTTGATCTCTACAGATTTACCCAATTTGGACATTTCATATAAATAGAATAATATAATATACGGTCTTTTGTGACTGGCTTCTTTCATTTAGCACAATGTTTTCAAAGTTAATCAACGTTATAGCCTGTATCAGTATTGAATTCCTTTTTATGGTCGAATATTTCATTGTCTGAATGGATAACATGTTTGTATGTTTATCCATTGTCAAAATAAGAGGGCCAGGTGTGGTGGCTCTCCCCTGTAATCCTAGCACTTTGGGAGGCTGAGGCATGAGGTTGCTTGTGCCTAGAAGTCAGAGACCAGCCTGGCTAAAGTGAGATCCTGTCTCTACAAAAAACAGAAAAATTAGCTGGGCGTGGTGGTGCATGCCTGTAGTCCCAGCTACTCAGGAGGCTGAGTTAAAACGATTGCTTGAGCCCAGGGGTTCCAGGTTGCAGTGAACTATGATGATGCCACTGCATTCTAGCCCCAGCAACAGAGAGAAACCCTGTCTAAAAAAAAAAAACAAACCAAAAAACAAAAACAAACTTAAGGGAGGCCATTAGGCTAAGATAGTTCCAACACTATAGGTTCCTGCATAAACAAAATGAAACTTGTGCTTAGCCAGTCGTAAGTGTCCAACTGAGTATTAATTATATAATCAGGGACTTTCTACCAGGATAATCCAAATATGGCAACTGCTCAAACGTTAACCAATCAAATAATTTTTTTCCTCTTCTTCTGCATTCACCCTATAAAAGCCTTCCCTTTAGACCATCCCGTAGAGCCTCATACCAATTTCAGTTTGGTACTGCTTGATCCATGAATTGCAGTTTGCTCAAGTAAACTCAAACATTTATCATTTTTTTGTGTTGGGGACATTTTAAATCTTTTCTTCTAGCTATTTCAAATGTACAATAAATTATTGCTAAGTGTAGTCAGCCTACTGTGCTGCTGAACACTAGAACTTATTCCTTCTATTTAACTGTATGTTTGTATACATTAACCAACCTCTCTTCATCCTCCTCCCTTGACCCTTTCCAGTCTCTGGTCACCTTCATTCTACTCTCTACCTCCACAAGATCAACTTTTTTTTAGCTCCCACATATGAATGAGAACATGAAATATATTTTTTTCTGTGACTGGCTTATTTCACTTAACATAGTGACCTTCAGTTTCATCCATGTTGCTGCAAATGACAAAATTTTATTCTTTTTTATGGCTGAGTAGTATTTTGTTGTGTATATATACCACATTTTCTTTATTTATTCACCTCATGGAGATTTAGGTTAATTCCATATCTTGGCTATTGTGACTAGTGCTGCAATAAACATGAGGGTGCAGATATCCTTTTGATATACTGATTTCTTTTCCTTTGAATAAATATCCAATAGTGGGATTGCTGGATTGTGTGGTAGTTCTATTTTTAGTTTTTTTGAAGAAGCTCCACACTGTTATCCATAATTGCTGTACTAATTTATATTCTCACCAACAGTGCCTAAGAGTTCCCTTGTTTCTGCATCCTTGCTGGCATTTGTTATTTTTTGTCTTTTTGATAATAACCATTCTAACTAGGGTGAGAATATCTTATTGTGGTTTTGATTTGTATTTCCCTAATGATTAGTGATATTGAGCACTTTTTTCATATATCTACAGATCATCTGTATGTATTCTTTTGAGAAATGTCTATTCAGACCCTTTGCCCACTTTTTAATGGAATTACTTTTTTTCCTTTTTTTACTGTTGAATTGTTTAAATTCCTTATACATTTTGAATATTAGTCCCTTGTTGGATGAATAGCTTGCAAATATTTTCTCTCATTCAATAGGTTGTCTATTAACTCTGTTGATTGTCAAACTTGATAATTTCCATTGTCCTCTCAAATTCACTGATTCTTTTTTCTGCTGGCTCTAATTTTCATTTAATTCCTCTAGTGAATTTTTCATTTTAGCTATTGTACTTTTCAGCTGAAGAATTTCTTTTTTGTCTCTTCTTAGATTTTTTGATATTTTTGTTCACATACCATTTTCTTGATTTTCTCTACATATTTTTTAGTTCTTTCAGCATGTTTAAGACAGTTATTTTAAAGTCTTTGTCTAGTATATCGGTCATCAGATCTTTTTCAGGAACAGTTTCTATGAACTTATTTTTTCCTTACTTTTTTCCTTCCATACTTTCCTATTTTTTTTGTATGCCTTGTTGAAAATTATGGATATTTGAATCTAATAATGTGGTAACTTTGGAAATCAGATTCTCTCCCTTCCCCAGGGTTTTCTTTCCCTTCCTGCTGTCCATTTGCTCCTGCAAACAGTGTACAAGTTGCTCCAGGCACACGTGTACAGCTGCCTGCTATGGGGCTGGGAGGGGGGATGGGTTGCTGCTACTGTGCTATGAGCTGAAATTGAATGAAGTTCACTACAATTTACCATCTAAGCCTTCTAGTGGAAGTTGCAAGCTTTCAATAGACTCTTGAGTTCCAAAATAGTTACATCAGACAGATTCCATCAGTGGAATTGAGGTCTAGATGGGTAGAGAGACTTCTGGTGTTTCCTACACTATCATCTCCCTAGAATACTGGAAGTCTTACCAAAAACATAAATAGTCAATTAACATATATTTTGTATATGTATTATGTACTGTATTCTCATAATAAAGTAAGCTAGAGAAAATAAAATGTTATTAAGAAAATAATAAGGAAGAGAGAATATGTTTATATTCATTAAGTGGAAGTGGATCATCATAGGGTCTTCATCCTCATCATCTTCAGGTTGAGTAGGCTGAGGAGGAAGAGGAAAAGGAAGGGTTGGTTTTTCTGTCTCAGGGGTGGCAGAGGCAGAAGAAAATTCATGGATAAATGGACCTGTGTAATTCCAATCTGTGTTGCTCAACGGTTAACTGAAGACTACTACTGGAGAGTTTAAAAAGCCTGCCTCGTATTCCAAAAATATTGAACATTATTTTTGACTTATTTCTTGAGCTATGGTTTTCTTATCTAATTATTTTCCAAACTACATTGTCTTAGTTTTAAAATATGCATCAGTGACATTTATTAGTCATGTAACTTACTTTCACTATCTCTGAGAATTTATAACCTCACCAAGGTAAACATTGTTAAATGTTGGTGGCTGAAATTACCATATTATCTTTCAATAGTAGAGGCAGCAAGCAGAAGAGAATACTTATTTTATTTTCTGTAAATTCACTATCATCACAATCTATATTAGGAAACTTCATCATTGGACTTAAGTCTACTAAAGTCTACTAAAGAGAAGAGGACTCAGTATATAAAACACAGGCTATTTTATTTTTTTAAAGTTTTGCCTACATGGGTAGATTAACACCTGGCTATTTTTGCTGTAATTAAATTAAATGAATCATTATTTTGCTGCTTAATACATCAGCAGTAGACGCTATTATGGTTGGCAGAAACCCTTGCATTTGAAAATTTCCAGTAATTGCTGAATATTCCTGAAAACTTCCAACTTCAACGATATTTTCCAAAACTATGCAATTTGCTTTCCAAGTTTTAAAGAAGATAGGCACAATATATCATTTGCTTTCTCTTCTTCTTTGCAAACAGCAGTATGTTCTCTCCTGCTTGGCAATATGCCTCTGTAGCATAGACCACAGAGCAGAGAGCCTGGTGTCTTCCACAGCACCATGGTTTCTATTGGGAACATGGTTCCTTGCTCCTCTATCACTGCCACGGTGATTTCTCTTAAACAACTATAACAAAAATCATAACATGCTTAAAATCTCTCCAGTTTAGGCCCACCCCAGACCCTAACTCTAGTTAAAAAGAGGCAAAATGTATATAAATATCAATATTCCCTCCGCCCCCCTTATGTAATGGGCCTCTCCAATTTTATTTCCTATTTCTCTCCTTCCCTGCCCATGCCCTATCCCTGATTGTTCAGCCACAGCAAATCCTTGGTGTCCAGAACACCCCAGGCAGTGTTTCTTTCTTTTCCTGCCTCCCTCCTTCCCTATTAACTACTAATAGCCTACAGTTGACTGGAAGTCTTACCGAGAACGTAAACAGTCGATTAACATATATTTTATTCCATCCATCCCTTCCTCTCTCTCCTCCCTCGTTTTCTCTCCCTCTCTTTCTTTCTTTCTCCCTCTCCTTGCTGTCTTCTTCCTTTCTTCCTCCATCCCTCCTTCCCTCCTCCCTCTCTTCCTCCCTTCCTCCCTCCCTCCTTCCTTCCTTCCCCTCTGTCTCCCTCTCCTCCTCTTTCTTTCTCTCTCTCTTTCCTTCCTTCCTTCCCTCCTTTTCTCCCTGCTCCCCCACCACTTTCTTTCTCCAGTACTGTGGCTTTTGCTTTGTTACTTCACTCTTCCTTGCTTACTCAGCTTTGATTCCCAGTGTCATCCTGCCTGATGAAGCCTTTCCTTTCCTCTCACACTCTATGTTCTGTGTTTCCACCCAACTTTGCTCATTGCCCTATAAAAACACTTTTTGCATATGGTGTTAATTCAACTATATATATGTATTTCTCCTCCCTAAGACTATAAATTCTCTGGAGGGGGAAGAATCTTATAATAATTCTCCTTTGCATTCCCAGCACTTAACACAATGAGATGCAAAAAATTTGAATGAATTAATGAATAACTCAAAAGCACAGGTTTAGTAATTAGACCTAGGCTGAAATCTCCCACTCTACAATTAACTTGCTGTAAACTTAGGCAAGCTACATAGCCTCTCTGGATCTCCTTCTTATTACTTATAAAATGAGAAGGTTACAATATTCCCCACAGGGTTATTATAGAGCTTAATGAAATTACACATATAGAGTTCCTAACACACAGCTTATTTTTCTTCTAGATAAAAATAGTTCCATCTCCAACATTTGTGAAATATGTACTCAGTTATGGCAGAATAATCAAATATAGCAATTGATGATGGGAAGGAAGAAAAGAAAGTTATGCTGGGATTGGATATTTGCTACTAGGAATTTATAAATTAATCATCCATGTGCTGACTGAAAATTGACTGTTCAAGAGAAGAGGTGAGAATAAGAACTTGTGGGTAGATTTACCCTAATTTTGTTTTGTGAGAGAATGAAAAAGGATTTTCCCTTTGTTGTTGAGACACATTACAACCTTGTTCAGAGTGTATGAAGATAAGGTGTACCTATTAGCAATCTTTCCCTTGTACCTGCTGTGGTTGGATGCCTGGCTTATCACTTCTTTCATTCAATTTTTTACTTGAATCAGAAATTTTTTAGTTGCAAGTGACAGAGAACATAATCCAAACTAGTTTAAACAATTAAGGGAAAGTACGTCATCCTAACAATAATCAGAGCTAGATGATAAGGATGCATGTGTGGGCTTCAATTTGAAGTTCCATTTATTGATGCATTGTGGCTCCAGGTTCTTCATTTTAGGTAACAAAATGGCTGCTTTAATTCTAGACTTCATAATCTACCAGTTAGGTGGAGAGAGAGGAAAGCTTCCCCTTCCCAGGACTGCTCAGTAAAACTTTTTCACATCTCTTTGGTTCTGATTAGGTAATGTGCTCATGTTTAAACCAGTCATGGTGGACAAAGTGGATAGCAAATGCTGATGGACTTAAGCCCAAATAGACCTCTTTCCTGGGGCAGTGGGGTAAAGGCAGTCTATGCATGTGGCTGGGATTAGGAGATGGATGTTGCCAAAGGAACTTTGGGTACAATGAAGAAAGGACAAGAGGTGACAGGGGAATACATTTCAGAGAGGAGGCAAACAGATGTCTACTAAACGTCAGTTGAGTGTCTACTTGGCACTGTGGTGGTAAACACTGGTATTCTTTTGGCCTCCCTGCTATTTCTTTTTCAGTTTTTCAGGTAGAATCTTGGACAAAAGAGAATGCAGAGGGTGTGGGTTCTTTTTTTTTTTTTTGCATGTGCGCTAAGGAGGACATGTTGCTAGCATTATCCTGAATATTGCTGAGAAGGAATGTGCTTGCTTTTAATTTAAAATAGAATCTTTTTTTTTCACTTAATTTTTGTTACCATGGGCAGGTATACTATGTTGGATGTTTGCTCAGTGAAGTCCCTTGAGAAACCCCCTTTTCTCCAATTAACAGGTACTTTCTGTTTCCTTCTATGTTGAATATAGTTTACAGCAGAATGGATTTTGAGCATTACTGAACAAAGTGAGTGGATTGTATAAACATACATGTGGAAAAGTATTTTTAAAATCTCGTGGGTACATGTGGTATTTGTTTTTCAATTCTTGTGATACTTCACTTCAAAGAATGGGCTCCAGCTCCATCCAGGATAATACAAGAGGTTCAACATTGTTTTTTATGGCTGAGTAGTACTCCATTCACACCTAATGCGTGCCTTGCGCACTTTCTGGGGGATGGGCACAGTTGTAGCTCTGACTTGGGTAGTGCAAAGGTAATATATGTAACCAAAGTGTTTATAGCTCTGTAATATTCTGAAATTAAAAAAAAAAAATCTTGTGGGTAGTTTCAGCATGTTAACTTCTGATTTTATTTAAGACTGATTCACCTTGTTATACAAAGTAAACTAAGGAGTTATTAATAGACTATAAAGCTCTATTATGTTAATAAATATAAAATCATTCCCTGGAAATTTTAATCCAAATGCTTCTTTTCTAAGTTGCATAGGTACCTGAATGAAAATGTCTTCATTTCTTCAGTACATCTTGGTCAATTTTTCCATATCTTGAAAGTAAATCATAAAAGTGAATGTGTCATATAGTACACATAAGAGTAATAGTCTTTATTTATATTATCATCCTTAATTAGTTGCAAGGCACTTTTGAATATCTCTGGTTCAGATTTTACAAAGAAAATTTAAGAGACATCAATAGTAAATCACAATATTGATAGGAATCTTATCACTGAAAGTTTAATTCTGTGGATCTTTGTTATGATTTCAATTATGTCACCTCCCAAAACTTGCCTATTGAGATCTTAAGGCCTTGTATCTCAGAATGTGACTTGGAGACAGGGCCTTTAAGTATGTGACTAACTTAAAATGAGGTCCTAAGTGTGGGCCCTAAGCCTACCTGACTGATGTCCTCGTAAGAAGAGGAGAGTGGGCCATAGACCTGCACAGGGCGAGGAGCCTGTGAAGACGGCGAGAAGGCGGCCATCTGCAAGCCAAGGAGAGAGGCCTCAGGAGAAACTAACCCTGCCAGCCCTTGACCTTGGACTTCCAGCTTCCAGAACTGTGAGGAAATAAGTTTTTGTTGTTTAAGGCACCCAGTCTATAGTATTTTGTTATGGTAGCTTAGCACGCTCATAAATCTTCCATAAATGTGTTTTTAAAGCCAGGTTATTTCCTGTGAGGTTATAGAGGTCTGGGACTAAGATGGATTCATGCAGGCTTCCTCGCCATCTAACCACAGCCTGGCCCAGAGGAGGAGCGTGGGAAATGTTTGTTGTGCCGAACTGAATAAACACAAACTGTGTTTTGCTCACGACAGTGGCAGAGCAGGTGCCTGCCAGCCTGGCTCTTTCTGGCTACCACCTGAAGTGTCCAGACTGTTGTTTGTCTTGTTCTTCAATAAAAATGGCTATTTTTGTTCTTTCTGATTATGAAAGCAGAGGTAAAAGCATACATGTATAGAAATGTGAGCTCATTGTAAAAATGATCTGGTAATGCATTAAAATTTTTGCAGCTATAAAAATGAAAAGTTAAGGCATTTCCAATAAAATTTTACTTTTTATGTTTAATAATAATACCAACTTATGATTATATTTTGATGAATTGTATATTAAAGTATGAAAAACAAAGTAAAACTCAGCCAAATGTCCTCCACCCAAAGCAATTACTATCCAAATTTCAGTGTATATATTTTCCTCAGGGCTAATTTTGGGGTCATATCAATATGGTTATCAATTTCTCTAACAACAAATGGCATGATTTATATAACATATCTTATTTTTATAATATGCCTTTCCCCCATATTATATTGTAGATATCTTTTCATACCAGAAAACAAAACAAATGTAGATTTACAGTAGCAATTTCAAGTGGCTGAACTATATTTCATTTAAGGAATGTGCAATAACTTATTTAGCCTAGCACTTACTGATGGTAAATAGGTTATTTGTCATGTTTTCCTAATATAAATAGTGCTGTGAGGATCTGGGCGCTTTGTTGTGGTTCCTGTCTTGTTACCCTCTTTCTACTTCTAATGTCTTTATTTTATTAAAGACAAGACAGATATAAAACAGCACACTCTGACATATGTGGGCAATTGTGGAAGTTGGTAATATAGACACAGGAGTAATGCAGACACCTTTTCAGAAAATCTTTGCAGAATTCTCTTGGTTGGGACATCTCCATTTGCTTCTACCTTTTCTGTGAGTTTTAGATTCAACCATCAAATTGCCTCCTTTTTTAAAATTTCAAAATATTAAGGGGTCACCTATGTTTTTATTATATGTATACCTTGTATAATGCTTAAGTCAGGGCTTTTAGTGTGCCCATCACCAGAACAGCATTCTTTGTAGGCAACAGGTGAGTTTTACCCCTCACCTCCCTCCCACCTTCCCCCTCTCTTGGTTTCCAACACCCTTTACATCTCCTTGTGCCCATGCAAATTGCCTCCTTGATGTCTCCACTCAGACATATCAAATTCAAAATGTCCAAAATGCACCTTTTTCCTGCAACACATCTTTTTTTTAATTTCAGCATATTATACAGGTACAAATGTTTAGGTTACATATGTTGCCTTTGCCCTGCCCAAGTCCAAGTCAGAGCTTCAAGTGTGTCCATCCCCCAGATGGTGTGCACCACACCCATTAGGTGTGTATATACTCATCCCCATCTCCCTCCTCCCCCCACGGCCCAACGCCTGTTGACTGTTACTACTAAATGTGCACTTAGGTGTTGATCAGTTAAGACCAATTTGATGGTGAGTACATATGGTGCTTGTTTTTCCATTCTTGTGATATTTCACTTAGTAGAATGGGCTCTAGCTCCATCCAGGATAATACAAGAGGTTCTACATCACCATAGTTTTTGTGGTTGGGCAGTATTCCGTGGTATACATATACCACATTTTATTAATCCACTCATGTATTGATGGGCATGTGGGTTGTTTCAACATCTTTGCAGTTGTGAATTGTGCTGCTCTAAACATTCTAGTGCAGATGTCTTTTTTATAGAAAGTCTTTTTTTTCCTTTGGGTAGATGCACAGTAATGGAATTGCTGGATCAAATGGTTGTTCTACTTTTAGCTCTTTGAGGTATCTCTATATTACTTTCCAGAGGTTGCTTGACCAACTGGTCTTCCCCATTTCATTCAATTGCACTGTTGTTCACTCAGTTGCTTCCTGCTATGTCCTGTCCTCATCTTCTACATCCATTCCATCCACAAGTTCCCTGTTGACTTTATCTCCAAAATCTACCTCTGACTACCTCTGTCTATCTCCATTGCTCATTTTGTTCTTTGCCTATGGTATGGTAACAGTCTTCTCACTGGTCTCCCCCCATCCCCTCTGGGCTTCTCCCACATGACTGCAAAAATGATCATGCCATACAAAGATGGACTGAAATCACTGTAACAAAATTTCTTTCATTTCTATCTTGCTATTTATGTGAACAAGGATTCTTGGCACTTGCAGCTATAAAAATGAAAAGTTAATGCATTTCCAATAAAATTTTACTTTTTACATTTAATAATAATATCAATTTATGATATAATTATGTTTTGATGTATTGTATATTAATAAATAAGGTAATGACCTCCCATAAGCAATTATGTCATAGTCCACCTTAAAATGCCTCAGTGTTTCCTCTTTATACTTTGATTTCAAGGAAAAGTTCTAATTCTTTGCTTTGGTCTACAAACTCTGAATGCCATGGCACTTATTTACTTCCCAGCATAACTTTGCATCCTTCTTCCCCTCACCTCGCCTGCTCCAGCCTCTCATTCTTATAGGTCCTTGAACATGTCCAAATTTTCCCACCTGAGGCTGGTTACATAACCTCTTCCTTCTGCCTGGTCTGCTCTTCCTTCTACTTTGGGGCTTAACTACTTTCCTTCCCCTGGTTTGCAACAGACATGTGTCTTCCGCAGGGAGACTTTTACTGAGCATTTAATCTAAAGTACAGTTGACCCTTGAACAACACAGGGGTTAGGGACACTGACCCCCTCCTACCCCATGCAGCTGAAAATCCACATATAACTTTTGACTCCCTAAAAACTTAACTACTAATAGCCTACTGTTGGCCAGAAGCCTTCCTGATAATATAAATGGTTGATTGACATGTATTTCGTATAGGTATTATATACTGTATTCTTACAATAAAGGAAGCTAGAGAAAAGGAAATGTTATTAAGAAAATCACAAGGAAGAGAAAATACATTCACAGTACTGTACTGTATTTATTGATACCGTAGGTTTATGTTTTCTATTTACAAGATGAATCTTCTGTCTGAAGTGGCAGGTAACTGCAGCTGCAGACCTTAATCTACGGTACATGTCAAGCAATTCAACTTTTTCTTGTAATGTCATGATTTTCTCTGCTTCCTGGTAGCACTTCCAGCATCACTAGTAGCACTTTGTATGGGTCCCATAGTGTTATTCAAGGTTTACAGTATTGCACTAAACACGATGAAAGATACTCCAGAACCCAGAGAGATCAGTTTTTACTGTGATCTGCAATTTCCTGGACAGACAGACTGCTCACATGGAGATCATTAGCGTCACAGAGTGTTTTTAGCAGATACTCACAAAACTTGAGCTAACTGCAAGAGCAACAGGAGGTGGCTCTGAAATTATTTCAGTAATACAGTATGTACTACAGTTAATTTTACGCAGTTATGATTTAATACTGCATCTTTACGTTTGTTTACATTTCTCTTGACTGTGAAGAGCACTATGTATGTGCTGTGTGTGCCTAAGTTTTGATACATTTAAACTTTATAATAGATTTGTATATATTTTATGGTAGTCAATGATAAAATAGACTAGTATCTACATATATTTTGTGCATTCATGACATTTTGTGATTTTTGTAATTTTTCGATATTTCTAGGCTAGGCGGGTTCATCTGTGAGTTTTTTCAAGTTGTCCCAAATCTCCCCAAATTTTTCCAATATATTTACCTGCTCTGCTCAAGGGTCAACTCTATGTTCCCCCTACCCTTACTTTTTTCTTTGATCTCAGCCTCTTATTTATTCCTTTCTTAGAACTTTTTTGACTTGTAAATGTTTCATTCATTTGTTGGTTTTTTTGTTGTTGTCCATCTCCTCTACCAGAAGGTAAGCTCCATGAGGGCAGGGCAGTGTCTGTCTTCTTGACCAATGCATCTCTGGACTGCAGCACAGAGCCAGGCACAGAGTAGGCTTGCAAGAAATAATATGGCGATTTTGTTGTTTCTGTAGTCTTCCTACCTGGCCGTGCTTGGACAACAATGCTAACGAGCTTTCACCTGCAGGTTTAACCCCACTCAGAGGCTGAGGCAGTCTTAGTACATAAAGAGGTATGTTCCCATCAGATGCAGTCTTGCTGCCCTAAGCCCAAGGTCCAGTGGCTCTGGGATGAGTTGCTAAGGGCTTGCAGCCTATTGAGCTGTAACTTTCATCCAAACCTCCTGCCCTTCTCTCTCATCTCCACCTCTGAGTGCCTGACCCATCTGATGGGGCTTCTGCCTCTAGTTTGGGTTTGAACTCAAGCCTCAGGCTAGGACTGGTGGTTTCTTGACTATAACCCTACCAGCCCCTTTCCCTGAAGCCTGACTTGTTCCTGATTCCATCCCTAGACATTGGCTTGGTCATTGCCCCTACTCAGACATGTCCTCCTCTACTTACCCCTCCAGCCCTCCCTGCCTGCTCCACCCCAGGGGTAGATGTCAGTCTACACAGGAGTCAAGTGTACCACTGTCTCTTTGGATATTGGGATTTGGAAGCTTGCTGTCCAGTTTCACTGAAGCCAACCCATGGGAAGAGGGCCTTGGAGCCAAATAGGCCTGAATTTGAATCCTGCTTCTGCCACTTATCAGCTGTGTGACCTCAGGCAAGTTATGGGCTTCTCTGAGTCTTCGTGTTCTCATCTGTAATGTGGTAGTAAGTAACACCTATCTTGAAAAGTTGTGGTGATTAGTGACTGCCTATGACCAGCACCTAACCCAGAGCCTAGCACAGAGCTGGCTCTCAAGCCTCCAGCCTGCCAGCCCCAGCCCTCTGTTCTTAGTTTCTTTCTCCTGCCCCTCTGGCCAACGGTGCAGGTTCTGGCCTCTGTGCGCAGAGGCCTCTGGGCTATTTCAGGCTGTTCTTTCTCTCTTGATGTGAGCTGAGTTGACTCCTTTAACTTCCTGAGTTTCTGTTTTCTTTTTTGCCCATACACATCTTTAAACAAAAACTCTTTTTTTAACTGCCTCTGGTTTACACATCTGAGCCACTTTGATCTATTTTTTTTCTAGCATAAGAGCCATTTGTTCATTTTTGGAAGTAAGTGAGATACATGCCATAGGTTCTTTTCCCCCCAAAGAACCGTAGAGTCATTTCCAGGGAAGATGCCGACCTGATTTCCCCTAAGATGATGTACAGGGTGAACAGCATTCAATACATTCACCTGCAAAGGATGTTCTTTTAATAGGGGACGTTTGTGACCATTTTTAAAGCTATAACAGTGCACATAGAATGCAACAGAGTGGCCCTGTGTGGTAAGAATCTTCTTTGTCATGGCCTTGTAAATGCGTAATTTATTTGTTTTCAAGGTTACAAGTAGAACTATATGACCATACAATTTTTCTGGAAGGCATAAAGCTGCTCTCTGGAGCCCAGCCCCCTCAGACACCTTGGCATGCATAATTTGAAGAATGCCTGGGATCCCATATGTTTCCTCATTCCTCCTAGACAGCATTGACATTTGGGGATTTATTCTTAGAATTTGCTTCTTTGAACATGTTTGGTTCAATTAGTCTATTGAAGCTGAGGTAGCATAAGCTGTTTTTTTAAAGAAGTGGCACCATATTCAGGACAGGATGTTTGCGACACAACAGATGGGCTTGTGATCAGGCTAGATTGCCACTTATCAAATTTAGAGTAAACTGAAGTGGATCTACGGCACCTAACCAGTCAAACAGAATAGGAGCTTAATAAATGGTGGTTAAGAGAATGAATGAATGCATAACCAGCTGATGGTTGGAATTCTATAGAGGCCTTGGGGAAAGGAGAAAATTTAAATGAGTTGGGGTTTTCTTAATCTTAAAATGTCAGATATACTACGGAGTGAGTAAATTGTTGATAATTTTCTTTCTAGAGATTAAAATGTTAGAAATCATAGTGGCTACCATTTATTGAGGTCCTGCTATAATGGATGTGTATTGTTTTTGTTTGTTCAGTATCTCTGTTCCTTTTGGGGAACTGTGCCTGTTTCCATAGTCAGTGAGACACAAGACATGGCATTGCCCAGCAGCCAGGATGGAGTGTGTGCCCCAGGCTCAGCCAGTTACAATACCATATGCCCTTTGCAACCATTCTTGGTGCAGGCACTGACATGTAGACACGTGATCTTGCTGGGGCCAATCAGGGTCTTCCTCTGGACTGATATTTAGATGTTGGGAAGACAGAAGTTTCTTTCTGCACTGGGATTGCTAAACTCAGAGGTGGCGAGTCTATGCTGTGGTGTGAGGGTATCTGTTTAATGGTTTGCCATCAAGAAAAAAATGCATATATACACATACACACATATATACATATTTATATACATAAATGCATAATTTATATACATAAATTCTACTGATAAAAGGATGTGTAGCACATAATTTGCAAATAACATTAAAATGTTTGGCATTCTTCTTTCAAATTCCATACAGCCCATTGATTCTCACAGGTTTCTTTCATTGGTTTTTGCCTAACTCTTGAGTTTGTAGATAACCTATGGTTACAATGGATGATAATGTAGTTCCAACAGGAACATTGATTGATATTTTCCTTTATCTTAATGATGAAAATGAAACAATGAAGACATATGCTAGAAATTTATTCATTTGTCAATGATGTGAGTGACTTTTTGTTAAACATATAATAGTTAAAAACTTTTTAAAAAGATTAACAAGACATTCTATGTTTTTGTTGTATACAACATGTTGTTTTGAAAGCACATATACATTGTGGAATAGTTAAATCTGGCTAATTGACAAATGCATTGCCTCACATGTTTTTGTGGTAAGAGCACATAACATCCATTCTCTTTACATTTTTCAAGAATACCACACATTGTCAACTATAGTCACTTAGCTGTATGATAGATCTCTTGAAATTTATTCCTCCTATCTAAATGTAATTATGTATCCTTTGATAATAGTTTTTGAATACTGGAAGAATACTTCCTTAATTTTTTTCTTTTTACAATGTTGCTATGGTTTAAATGTTTGTGCCCCCCACCCCCAGAATATATATCTGGGGTTTTTGTTATTTTCTTTGGAGATCCAGGGCTCTGCCCATATTTGGGCAGGGGCAGGATTTCATTACTCTTTACTTTCTCTCCAATCTGTCTTCCTGTCCTTAGCACAGGGCCATTTTCTCATCTAGGGTGGATGTGGAACATGTAAGATAGCTGGTTCTTAGATATTTTCCCAATCTTTTGGGTGACAGTACAGCGTAGTGGTTAAATAGAATGGTTAAGAATTTGAGCTCTGAAGACAAAATACCTAAGTACATAATTTTGACTGTATTATATACCAGCTTTGTGACCTTGTGCCAGTTACTTAACTTCTCTGTGCCTCAGTTTCATTTTTGGTTCACCAGGGGATAATTTAAACACTATGATGCCTGGTGCATAGATGGATAATAAATATTTATTGAATAGATTTAAATTCAATTTTACTCTATTAAAATTAAATGAGATTAAATGAGAAAATTCATGTAAAATACACTTAGAACAATGCCCAACACCTGGTAAGAATGCATGTAGCCTTTATTATAACACTTTTCTTATTGCATTTCTGTTTTTCTAATGCCTAGACTTTTGAAATTCACAAGCCAGGAAGTGGTGAGGAACAGTGATACAATGATAGTAAGAGGTTAACTGTAAATATGGGGGTTGGGGAAGCATTTAATATTTCAGAATATCAACTTGTCACTATAGGGGGCTCTTATCTAGTTTTTCCAATCCTGGACTTTTCTCTCCCCAATACATTTTGTACACCAATCACATACAGATTTCTTCTCCTAAAATACCATGCCATTTCCTTACTCAAAGTATATCTCTCATTGCCTACAGCACAACGCCCAAACTCCGTAAGTTGTACTGATGAGCCCCTAAGCATGCCTCCAGTTATATCACTCATGTTTCTTTAAATCTAAATCGTCTACTTTTTGTCACATGTCACAAGCTTTCCTATCATTATG
Organism: Lemur catta; assembly: GCF_020740605.2. NCBI lineage: Eukaryota > Metazoa > Chordata > Mammalia > Primates > Lemuridae > Lemur > Lemur catta. The sequence goes on from NC_059128.1 coordinate 34,734,955, forward strand.
CTTTTCCTTTTTTTCTAGTTCTTTCACCTACAAAGGCTTCCTCTTTCTTTCTATCAGGGACACCCATCAAGGGAGCAAATAGAGGCTGAAATCTAGCCCACAATACCATCTCATCAGGGGTGTGCTGTGACTTGGTCCTATGACTGCTCAGAAGTCATAATTCTCATGAAGATGCCAAAAGCACGCGTGGCAGTTCTGGTAAGGAGATATATAAGGTTTCCATTATATTTGTTATCTTATTATTATTATTGTTTTTCTTAACAACAGTGAGGCAAATGTTGCAATAGAGGAAGCACTAGAAGAAGACACAGGAAGGGCTGTTTACCAAGTCTTGGAGAGTCAAAGAAGTACTGAAGGAAATGACATCTAATCTAGGATCTGAAGAAACACTCTGGTGATACAAGACACTGGTGGAGGAAGAGAGGGGTGGTAAGAACAAGGAAGCAAGAGAAGCATAGGGAACAGGAAGTCTGGGGATGTGGAGTTGGACTAGGGAATGATGAGAGTTGAGCTGGATAGATAAGCAGGAGTCAGATAGGGAAGGTTATAAAAAAGTCTAAAAAGAGCAAAGGATTTGCGCTTTCACCTGAGGGCAAAGAGAACCTTAGAAGTGTTTAAGCTGGGAGTGGCAGGAGGATTGCTTTAGCTACAGTGCAGGCCAAGGATGAATTGGGGTGGAGCTTGGAGCTAGGGCTGGATGGGAGTATGGCATGAAAACACAGGAAGCAGAGAGATCAAGTAGAAGGATGTCATGGAAATCTAAGTGAAAGGTGATGGGGTCTGACCTTGAGCAGAGCCAAAGGAGAGAGTGAGCAGTGGATACTTTTAAGAGAGACTTGGGAGGGTGAATGAGCAGGATTAGATGTGGGGTGGGGGTAGAGATGCATTGAAGTTATAGACGTGGATAACTGGGTGGATAGAGGTGGCTCCTGGTGTAGGAAACACTGGAGGGGGAGAAAGCGTGGGTAGGCTGCAGGATGAGGCGTTTGCTTTGAATATGTTGAGTTAGGGATTCCTGTGGAATTGCCACATGGAAAGAGCCAGTCAGCACATAGGTAGGGGTGTCTGAAGTTGCAGGAAGGAGATCTACATGTGAGATTTGAATTTGGGAACTCAGAAATTTATAGATTTCTCTGTATTTGTAACCCCCCTACTAGGGTTAGGGACAGCAATCCCTGTTATCAAAGACAATATCTATACAGCAAAACATGTCAGTATTCACAGCAAATGGGATAAAGAAAGAGTACAAATAGCCTCCTGACAGTTCAGGTCAGGTTTTTCTGACAAATGAGTTTGTGACAAATGTATGAAAAAAAAAACACTTTAGGATATCAGTTTTCTGTTTCAGAAATGTGAATACATGAGTACAAGATTGTCCACCTATACTCTCTCATTTAATTTTTACATAAGCCATACGAGGTAGACATTATTATTATTATTATTTTTAACAGATAAGGAGACTCAGGCACAGAGAGGTTAAGTAAAATGCTGATGTCACAAATCAGTATTCAAAACCAGTCCGTGTAAGGTAGGAGACTATTTCAAGAAGGAGTGGTACCAGCGTTAAGTGTCATAGGCAGGTAAAGTAAAATTAAGAATGAAATGGCCTCACTGTGACCTCTAGGGAGGCAATTTCATGGAAGTGGTGAGATGGAGGCCAATCTCTGGGGGATTAAGGAGTGAATAGGAGGCAAGGAAGTGGATGCCCTCTAAAGATTAATCTTTTGAAAAGAATGATCACAAAGGGATAGGAGAGACAGACAATGCCTGAGGGGAACAGCACGATAAGAAAGCATTTTTAAAGCACATTAAATGTTGAAGAGAGGAATGAGGAGAAAGTCAGTAAAGTGAGGTCTCTCCAGAGGCACAGGTGACTAGGATCCAGAGCAGTGGAGGAGGATGGTGAGGGACGCTGCTTTCTGTTTGTTTAGAAGGAAGAAGAAACAGAAGAGAGAGAAGAGGCAGGAAGTCTAGGAATTGACAGCATGACCTGTTCTCTGTGAGTCATCTTCTGAGACTGGGAGGTGAGAGGGTGACAACTGAGATGTGAAAAGAGAGAAGCAGCTTTGAGAAAGCCACAGCAGAGAGTGGAAGACACAGCTGATTAGGGACGTATAGAAGGTTTGGGCTGCATTGAGAGGGTCAAGTTGAGTTTGGAGGCCTTGAATTTATGGTGCATTGCTCTTGGAGTTTTTATGATCCTCTCCTGAGATGCTCAGCAGCTACAAGTATGGGGAAACTCACAGTTGAGTCTTTGTGGGAAGGTGTAATGAAGGGTATGATCTGCCTGAGCCAAGGACCTTGATACAATATCTAAACCTGAAAGATTCCCATAGAGGCAGCATTGCTCTAGGTCAGTGGTTCTCGATCTTGATGTACACTGGAATCACTGGGGGAACTTGAAAATTATACCGATGTCTGCATCTCATCCTCAGGAATTCTGATTTACTTGGTCTAGGCTGTAGCCTGGGCTTTGGGATTTTTATAAATTCTCCAGGCAATGCTAATGTGCAGTCAGGATAGAGAATTATTGTTCCCTTAATCAGCTGTTCCTCAAGCAAGTTAATAACTTGTATTAGCCAAGAGAGACTAGGTTATGGTACAATAACAAAGAGTGTTGGCATGTCAGTGTCTTGACACAACAAAAATTTATTTTCTGCTTATATAATGTCTACTGCAGGTGTAGGTAATGCTTCTGGGCAGCTGTTCTCCTTGTTTTTCTTGGCATTCCATAGGAATTCCATAGGAGTATGGGAAACTGAGTCCTGGCTCTCCTGTGCTTACCCAGAATCCATACTCATTACCTCCATTTGTATTTCATTCATTAGTATTAGCTGCATAGCCACACTCATTTCAAGGAGGAGGAAAAGTCAAGTGGATATTGGTGAACATTTGTAGTGAGTCATCACCTACAGCTTTCACTGTAAATGAAAGAAGGGGAGGAAAAGGCTTATGTATTTCATTCGCTTATTACATGTCAGATATTACTTTAATCGCTTTCAAATAGGAACTCATTTAATGCTCATATCAGCTATATTAAATAGGTAACTTATATCCCCTTTTTACAGAAGGGGAAATTGAGGTGAAATAACTTGCCCTCGGTCATATACCTAGTAAGTGGCAGAGGCAAGATTAAATTCCAGGCACTCTGGGTCCAGAGTCAAGCACTGAGCCTCTCTACACTATATTGCTTCTGTAGTCTGCTTTCTCTCAACTTAGATCCTGTGTTGGGGGGAGGAAAAAGAGGGGAAAGATGCGGGATATAAGTCTAAGAGGGGGGCTTCGTGCATAGAAAGGAATTGGGTAATGTTTGCACATTTCATGCTAGAGCTGGGATAGCGCTTTGAGAGAAGGCACAGAGTGAGGCTTGGGGAGGAGGAAATGGAATGGACTGATGCTGCTGTTAATGAGACCAACCATGGAGGCCAGTATGGAGGGTGACTTCTGGCCCCTTCTTTTTTTCCTTCCTTTCCATTCCTCTGTTAGAACCACTCATTCAGCCTTTCCTGATTGCATTTGGATCCATACTAAAGTTAGCCCATAAATAGAAAGCAGGGATGGGGAGAAAATCATTCCCTGAGAGAGAGTAGCGGTTGGGCCATTTGCACAGAAAGGATCAAATATTAAGCCAAACCAGACCTATTTTCAATGCATTTCTGAAATTTACATATATTAATGTTATAATTATAGCTATTGTCAAATAAACTATATTTTAAAATCTTCAAAGGAGGCATGTTTGATAAAAGACTCTTTCAGGGTAGTAGTTACAAATCATCATTTATACCAGTAGTAGTTATAAATCATCATTTCCTAATATATCAGTTTTCTAAGCCTTCACTTTTATATTGGTTTCTGTTAAGCTGGAACACACCTGCAGTTCAGCTAGCTTTCATTCCGCTGTGACTTTGGAGTCAGTGAACAACGCTTCTGGAGACTGGAACTCTTGGTTCTCACGGACAAGGCCTTTCTAATTACAATACCTCAAGGGACAGGAGAAAAGGATAAATGGTTCTGCTTTAATAGGGAATTTTTTGCAATAAAACAAACAAAAAGAAGCCCTTTGTGTGACCCTGAAACTTTTAAATTCCTGTTTCCCTCACCTGTTAAATCCTGTGGTTTGGTTACAACATATGGACTCTGTTTGCAAAACACTTTTAAAATGCTGTATTGGCACCTTGCTGCAATCTGCCAGCACATTCCTTAGGGATAGTCCGTCCATAAGGTGCTGCTGCTCTATTTTCCTTGACTATATTTTGATTGGAAGCTCTCACGAATTGTTGACAGGGGTTTCTCTTCTCTCTCTTGATGCAGAATCAGTGATGTCAATAGAGATTGCTGGATGTTACCACACTAACCCAAGATCAGGTTATTTTCTATTATTTACAAGGAACATCGTCTAGGGTTAGGAGAACTGATTCTAGCCTTAATGCAGAGTGCTCTAAAGCACTGTGTCATCTTGGTCAAGGCATTTCATCTCTCTGTGTCTCTGTTTTTTCATCTATAGAATGAAAATTTAAACTAGAAGATCAAGAAAAATGTGTAACCTAATGACTTGACACTTTATAACTACCCATTTTTTTTACAGTCATTAAAACAATCCAAACGTTATACTGCTATACAGTTATTAAGAACAAAGAAGAGAAGATAAATGTCATTTTAATTAAATCTGCAGATGGAAACAAATGAGGAAGTTCTATCAGTAATTGTGTGACTGTGTCTTAATAGAGTCCAAAAGAGTTTCCCCTTTGGGAAGTGTGAGCTAATACACCCACAGTGGAATGATTAGGAACAGGGATATTTATACTAGATGGGAAATGCTGGGAAGCTGAGATTTTAAATCAATACCCAGAGGCAAGATGTGGGCAGCTGATGATGTGCAAAAGAACATACAGATTTGAAATATTCCTTGTTAATGATGATGATGGAATTATCATGCTAGAAGTCCAGAATAGCAATCCATGAATTATATATACATTAAACAAATAAGCCTGCCTATTCACCACCCCAGCCAATGAGTGTTAATTGGTCTAGGATCATTTGAACACAGGTTACGGAAGACTCATTAGAGGCAGGAAAATTCAATTGTGTGTTTAAGGATGGGGTGACGGTGGCAGTTTCAGTTCCCCTCCCATTGACACACTCTACCAGTTGCAGGGAGGGTGCTGTGACCTGGCAACATCCCTGATTTGCTGTGGCAAGCTCACCACACGCCTGAGTCTCTTGTTATTTAAATAAAGACACTCCAATGTATTTAAAAGACATTTTAACTGTAGGGGGGATAAGCTGACATTGGCAGCAGTGTTTCGGATAGTGTTCTTCCACGGAGTCTCTTGATTTTTTTTTGCAGAAAGAATCTTTGCAGAACAAACCACTCTTTGCCTCGTGACAACCTTCTGGGTTTGCTCGGCCGCCCAGGCTCTGGGCGAGTGGGTGGAAATTTCAGAGAGGAGAAGTAAAGAATGACCCTGAAATAAAACCTGGATCCTAGCTGTGCATTTAACCGTCTCTCGGCCACTGGCCATGGCCCTTATCCCGAGTGCTCTGGAGTGAGAGAAATCCTACTTCGAGTTTGGTGATTGGTAATCTAGGAGATTCGGAACAAAGTCAGACACCTACCCAGAGGGCGGGCATGAGAAAATGTTTGCTCTGGCCAGATCTTGGAGATTCCCTCTGCTTTTGACAAGCTAGATCATTTCTAACGCAATTACCTCGCCCCCAGCATATTCTGACTCCAGCAAAAGGGGACGCACCCAGCCAATATCTTTCGCCTTCCCCAATGAAGACTTCGTCCTGCCACCAACCGCTGATCCTGCCTCAGCGCACTTTTTGTGCCCTACTCCTTGCCCCTGTGTATACAGTCGTCTTTTCCGGACAGGCCCAGGCGGAGCCCCCGAGGGGAAACCTTGTATCTGTGCTTGTCAAACTTAAGGATCATATTTACCTGGAGGGCTTGTTAAAACACATGGTTAGACCACATCCCCAGAGTTCCTGGTTCACTAGCTCAAGTCCCAATAATTTGCATTTTTAACAAGTTCTTAGGTGACGCTGATGCTGCCAGTCCCCGCCACTTTGAGAACCACCGCCTTATATAAAAGAAGGTGCCGCAGCGTGTGGGATCCCTTTTTCTTTCCATTTCTCTCCTCTTTTTTGGCACTTAGGTCATTTTCCCTTCTCCGTGACAGATTACGGCTTTTGGGCTGTTGCTAACGATTCCGCACCTGCCCCTCGTTCGGAAAGCACAGCCGGGTTGTTAGCGGGGTTCCTGCCCCGCCCCAGCCTCGCGCAGCTCCGCCCCCGCCGCCTTCACCGTTTTCCACCGCACTCTCTCGGGTGTGCATTATTCAATCGCTTCCCCTACTCTTCGCGTCAAGTGCAACCTTTTCCGCCACTTTGGAGCGGTGGCCGGGCTCTCCGCTCGCCTCCCGCGCCAGGCAGCCCTCGGGGAAGCTCCCCGGTGCGGCCGCACGCGCCCCCGCGCGCCAAGCGCAGCCCGGGTCACAGGGGCCGTTGCGGGCGCCCCCGGCGCTCCGACTCCATCTGGCTCCGCGTGTGGGCAGGGCGGGCGCTCCAAGCGCCAGTGTGAAGGCTTCAGGCGCCGAAGCCCGGAGGGGGGCGGTAGCAGCGTCAGGTGGCTGCTCTGCGTCCTCGCGCGCCACCCAGTCAGTCCCTGCTCGGCGCTCCGCCGCGGCTGGAGCGGGAGCCGCGTCCGCGCGAGCAACCCGGGCCCGGGACCCGGGCGGGAGCAGCGGAGATGTGAGCCCTCCGACTGCCCACTTACCCTCTCTGGCACCCAGTCCACGGCCCGCATTGGACAGCGAGCGCTGGCCGCGATCTCCGCGGAGAGGGGAGCGACCGCCGGGCGCACAGCCCCGCAGAAGTTGGGCTGCGCGAGGGGGGTGGGCGCGGAGACCCGGCGCGGACGGCGCAGTGAAGTGTCTCCGTCGGGGCTGCAGGGCGCTGGGAGACGGGGCTTGAGTTCGCTCTTCCGCCCCCTCGGCCCCGGGGCGCGGGGCAGGGGGAGAAATGCTGAGCCCGCGCCCAAGCGACCGCCGCCGCGGTAGCAGCCTCGGCATCAGCACCGGCGGGACAGCGACGGCGGGGGCGGCGCAGGCGCACTGTGCCCCGCGGAGCCTGCAGTTCCCGAGCCCCGTGTGCTGCACCGCCACAGTCTGGGCAGCGGCGGCCGGGGGAGCGCTACTACCATGAACTGCCTGGTCCTCCTCCCCAGAGCTGCTCATCCGCGTCGGGCTGGAGACACAGTCAGGGGACCCCGCCGCCGCCGCCGCGCCCCCTCTTCTTTCGGCTCAGTCTTCTCCTCCACCTTTTCCTCCTCTTCCTCCACCTTCTCTTCCTGCAGCCCCCCCTCCCCCGCCGCGGATCCTGGCCGCCGCTCTCTAGACCCAGGATGCCGGGGGGCAAGAGAGGGCTGGTGGCACCGCAGAACACATTTCTGGAGAACATCGTCAGGCGCTCCAGTGGTAAGGAGAGTTGCAGTTCAGAACACCCCCACCTCCATCCCGCCCACGCGCGCCCCCATCCTCCCCGTCCCATCCCTCTCCCAAAGGGGGGGAGGCGGATGCAAGCAGTCCTACCTGGTGGCTTCAGTTACCACTTGGACCTGATTTGGGGTTGGGGGTGGGAATGAGGGGGTGGAGGAAAGTTAGTTGCGTCCCCTTCCTAGGAGACATACTCACCCCTCCCACCTGTCCAGAGCCCAGAACGGGAGGAAGGAAAGGGGTTGGGTAGGGTATAGGTACATCCTGAGAATAGAGTTGAGTTTCTGAGTTTCGCTTTGATGAGGGATATCTTTCTTGTCCATCCTTCTCCCACATTTTTTTTCCGAGTAGGCTGCACGGACTGACCAAATTCTCAGAGTTAATCTCAGTGGGTTTCCCTCAAGTTGGGAATGGCTGAGAAAGTGGCTACTTAAAAAGATTTAAGTCTCTGGAAAGGCTTTTGGCCCTAATGGGCCCCGTGGAAAAGTGCCTTGTGCTGGGGAGAGTAGTTGGAGTCAAACCTAAAAAAGAGAGTACTTGAAAAATGGGAAAGCAATTATTATGGTCAAAATTGTGTTTAAAGTTTCTTTTTCTTATATTTTCATTGTGCATTGATCTATATGATATATTTCATTTGACTTAACCTCGAGAGATGTAGAAGTGAAGCAGTAGCTTCTGTGCTTTAAATGCTACTGGAGAAAGCATTTAAAAAATGCCATTCTACCTTGCTACTTTTCTTGCTTTAAAGTGTTCTTAAATACTATCCATTTATGCATTCATTTCCTACAAGATATTCTAGATGGAAATGCTATATATTTCACATTTTAAGACCTCATAAACTTTGCATTTTATTGAAAATCTTCTAGTTTTTAATTCTTTTATATAATTTTAAACTTAATAAGCAAGATATGTTGAGTACCCTTTCAAGTTTTTCCTTCAGAGGCCTGTTATTTTATTTTGAGATCTCTTTCTTGGAGAATTATGAGAAAGATATTTCTGCATATGGAGTACAGTACAGCTCGGACAAAAGCAATGGAAATACTCTATGCAATTCCATAATGCATTGTTTATTCATTGATTCATTGAAACAATATTTATTTGGGTGCCTTATACCGCAGACACTTTGTGGGTCCTTTGGATAAAAAAATGATTAAAACACTTCCCTTGTTCTTAAGAAGCTCTCTGCCTAGTGGGCAAGATAGAGACACTCAAATGCTAAATAAATACAATGATGCTTTCCCTGAGTTGGTAGATTAGATTATACTGATTCTTAGATTAAGATCTCTACAACTAGGCTTGCGAATATTTCCTCTGATTTTGGGGCTAAATGTATTTAGGTGTCCCAAAGTATTTTTCCTAAATCTATGACTTGGTGTTTAGTTTTAATTTGAGGTTTCTGACTTTATTTTTTCCACTTTGGCCAATACCTGATATTACACAAGTCTAAAGCAGCAGTGTTATATTTGGGTTGATAAAATAGCTAATAGGATCTGGCTTAGTATTCTATTTAATATCTATAATATTTTTAGTTAGTGTGATTTCATATGTGTTTTCGATGTTTAAGATAATATAAATTCATAACGGTAGGCAGTTTCTATATTTATGCATTATCTTCTTTTATTAATATTGTAGTAGACCTAGAATACAAGGGGATGTTACTGTTAAAACAGAGTTTGGGGGAACTTAAGGGTTATCGGAATCAGCTGTTTAAGGTATAGGATTCTTATTTCAGTTTTCTCATCCTCTTGGGTTATTTCAACTCCACGCAATTTGGTCTGGGAGAGGACTTTTCAGAGAAGGCCTTAAAAAATAAAGCTCGAAGTCTCTCCTTTGCTGTGCTTGGTAAAGAGAAAGGAGATGAGAATTCCTTGACTAAAGTTTACTAATATGGCAGCTTTAGTTGAAACTTCTTATACAGACTGGAACTATGAGCCAGGTTTTAGAATATTTTTAATTTTAGATACACTGTGAAATGAAGATTTACCTTATGTGCCTTAGACATGTCTGTTTCTGTTGCTTCCTTTGACATCTACCATCCAAATTAATGAATATTTAATCATTTTTACATTTCATGTTCATAATTGTTTCATTGGTTTAATGTTTCTTCCTGTGGATAATACGAAGTGAAAATGAAAATTTATGTTTTGGCACTTTTAAATGCCACTTCTAATTGCCTATGGCCAACTTGGAATACCACTACTTAAAACCCCCGAGCTTTGTTTGAAATGTGTTAGATAGTTGAAGTAAGTATATGCATATGCGTATGTAATAAATACTGCAATGTCTCAGTGACTCTTTTGCCGGAAGAACCTCAGAAATTGAGAATTACAGTAATAAATTGGTCCACATATTCATGCAGGGGTGTCCCATAATTGTCATTTCTATATGATTTGGCAGAAAAATAAGAAAAATTTATCCTGAGAAATTGTTAATCGAGACTAACAGAAAATTTCCTTCAGGATTCTCACAGATGGATCAGGTTTGTCCAATCGAAGATTTCATTAACTTAGCAACACTGCAAGTCAAGTACTAGCAGACCTTTAGTAGGACAAGAAAGAAAAGGATCTAGCACTCTCAATCTACTTAAGAACTGAAGAACAAGAGGCTGGGATTGTCTGTTTATCTATACCTCAAGAAAAGCTTCTCTTTCTAATGCAACATCATTTTCTTCTTATGAAAAGATCAGATCTTATAGTGAGAGTCAGACAAAATATTAATAGAAATACTTATAGAGAGATGCACAGATAATATAGAAACACGCAGATAAACACTCAAATGGTCAGGCATCCACCCATCTAAAAAGATGAATTCCTTATTTTGCCTGTTTTGAGATTTGGCTATGAAGTGTGCGTGTATCCACCCTGCAGACACAGAGGAGACAAACTCTCTTTCTCACACAAAGAGCAAAAGAGAGATGTAAAAAAAACATCAAAACCCCAGAAACACAGATACACATACATGTACCCCCCCCACACAGAGTAGACATGAAACGGAACGGGCACAAAGAGAAAACATGAGGAATTTATTTGTCCATGGTTATTGCTAATGAATTGAAATCTCAGCCGGTTAGAAATCCATCAGAACATTTTTTCATGATGTGGAACAAAAGAGCAAGAAGTGTGGCATTTTTGAGTATAGCTTCTAAACCTGAGGATTTCCTAATAAAGTTCCAAACTTCTCAGGTGCAATTTCCCAGAATAACAGTGCCATATTCTGTGCCCCAGAGTAGTGACTGTAGCCTATATGCTGTTACTTGACACCTTGGATTTTTATTTTCCTTATATAAGTGACTCAGTCTGTTAGGGGAAAACATTGCAAGTTGTTACTGGTGATTCAAAGTCTATAAAATAAAATAATGAGGGCCATTGAGTAGGATGGATACCTACATACTTTATAGCTAAATCTCAAAAGAAGTAAGGAATTCCTCTTTTCAGTTTTAGGGTAAAAGACAAGATCATTTTTAGACAAAAGGAATTACAGTAATTCCTATCGTGATTCTAGTACAGAAAGCACATTATTACTCCAAGAAGTTGTAAAGATCAGCAGTATAAATGCAATAGAAATGTTTAGGTAAATTTTTGGCTAGTAGGATCAAAATAAATTAAGACGGGAAGGTTTGGGGACTTTGTGGTGAGTTTATTACATCTGAGCAATGTCTTCTAAAGGGCCCTGCCCCAGGGGTTTACTGACTAGATTTGTGTCTAGAATGTTATTAGGATGTGTTCCTTTATTGAAATTTCAGTTATTTATGGGAGCCATTATCAATATAAATTGGGCTGTAAGGAGCAGTAAACTTGTGGGTAGAGGTTAAGTACCTGAAAGAAAGCCACTGTTTTTAGGACTTTTAGGGGGAATTTTAAATTCAAAAGACAAAAAAAATTCAAAGACCTTCAATCTGATTATCTCTTTGGGCAGCAGGTTTTGTTTATATATTGTTTTCAATTCCTTAACAAATAGAAGTGATCGGTTTGGGTGACAGTAAACTAGGTTACTATTTTGAAAAATTATAGCTACAAATTAATGTCTTTTTCTTAGAAATTATGATTTAATATTTTATGCACTATGAAAAATTGGAAGTATGCTTTTAGTTTTGTGGAAAAGTAGAAGTGTTTTTCTCTTTGGAGAAAAAAGCGATTCAGGAAAGAAGAAAACAGAGAAGGTAGTATTTTATAAACCACTTACCTTTCAAGAGGGATAAGCTCAAGATCCTCAATTTCCATTTTGCTTCAGATAGCTAGGTCACAGGCACTTTCTTTACTCAGCCATCTCTTGTCAAAAAATTCAAAATTATTTTCGTGCTGTAACTGATATTTGTAAGAATTGAGGTCTTAAAAGAAACCTATAGGAGAGGAAATAGAGAACTAGTGATCTAAAAATGAAACAGAAAAGGAATAATAACCATTAAGTATGATCCAATTTCAAAGAAATAGCGGAAAACAAATGGCCTTTTTTTGTTGTTGTTATGAAGTTGTTGACATTTTTTCTTGAAAGGTATTATTTAGCACCAAAGATACTATTCAGGAAATATTGATAAAACCACATAGTGTTTTGAAGCATTGGTTTACTCAGGTCTTAAAATATACCACTTTAATATTTAAAATATCGAAGAGATTGAAATTATACTGACCACTTCCTAAATGATATTTATAAATAAGCCACAGGATCGTCTCTTGCTTTAGACTCCACAGTGCCTCATATAACAAATGCAGCACGTTGCTCACTAGAGAAGCTGCTTATTCCAAGACACTATTGTCTTCCCTAGAAATTTTCCTCTTTGTCTACTTTAGCTTTATTCCAGAAATAGGATGTGTAAGAAATCCATCTACCTAGCCATCTTTTAACTTACCTACTAAAAGAACCATATAAAAACACTAATTTTAAATAGATGGGAGTAGTTATGATTATTTTATATGACGGTGATTGAGTAGATTTCCTGAAGAAGCCCTTTAGCTTAGTCAGTGCTTATTTTTTACTTTCCCTGTGAATAACAGTTGTTTCTTAGCTTGGAAGAACAATGCTTCCATAGTCTCCAGAGTGTAGTAGCCTAGGAAAAGGTTGTACTGTTCACCAAAGTTCTGTAGTTAGTATTTACCACAAGAGGTCACTATAGGTTCTATCACAGGTGAACCAAGTAGTTAGTATCTTTCTTTCTTTTTCTGTTCCTTCCCCCACTCCCCAAATTTGTTTGGGGGTCAGTATGGTTTGCTGTTGCTCTTGGGGAAAAAATATCTAAAATATAAGACATACAGGAAAGTTAAATGAAGAAATATTTTTATTATTTTAATTACAATTTATTTTAGTCAACAGTGATCAATTTTATGAGTACATAAATGATATTAAAAATAGCTTTTGTAAAGAAATAAATTCAAATACTTTTTAGACTAATAGAGCACTTATTTTAGCAGATAAAATTTGATTGTAACACACAGTTTCAGTGTTGTGGCAACTACACAGCGTATGATTTTGCAGAAAAATGCCATGTTCATAATGGCATCCTACTAGGAAGATGACTATATATTTCCTATTTCAACAACTTATATTAAATTGGTGCAGTAGAATTAGTTCACAACAGTGATTTAATTTTATTGAAAGAGTTCACAGATTTATAGTTACTTCCCCAGGGTATTATGCGGTTCTAGTATTTTGATGTTACTTAAATTTTAAAAATAAAATACAAAGCTAAAACAAATTATCTTCAAAGTTCTCCAAATTATTAAACTCCAAAAGGCGTGATTGAGGATATACCTATTTTAAGAGGTTTTTTTCCTGTCAGTCAGCAAGTCTGAATCTTGATTTTAGGGATTTATTTTTCTTTTTGGTTGGGTTAGAAACCATATAGTGAGGCATGCTTTGAAATGTCCCACACGAAATTAATTTTAAGGGGAAAAATTAAAATATGCCATAGAGTACTTTTATAAATAAAAGAGGCATGTCATAAAATCAAATAAACATAAATAACAAGTGACAATCCAAAATAAATGGCAATTATTGTAGAAATTGAGGCCAAAGATAGTATTGATGTGCTCTAAGTAATGGACATTTATTAAACATGTTCTTTTACCAATAACAGAGTAGAATTAAAAAAAAATCCTCAGCATGTTCCACTAAATATTCTAGCTTAATAATACACGGCATGACTCCCTTTTATAATTTGAGAACAATTAAAAATCATTTCAATATTCTTTTTTTTTTTTTGTGACAGAGTCTCGCTTTGTTGCCCGGGCTAGAGTGAGTGCCATGGCATCAGCCTAGCTCACAGCAACCTCAAACTCCTGGGCTTAAGCGATCCTACTGCCTCAGCCTCCCGAGTAGCTGGGACTACAGGCATGCGCCACCATGCCCAGCTAATTTTTTCTATATATATTTTTAGCTGTCCAAATCATTTCTTTCTATTTTTGGTAGAGACGGGGTCTCACTCTTGCTCAGGCTGGTCTCGAACTCCTGACCTCGAGCAATCCACCCGTCTCGGCCTCCCAGAATGCCAGGATTACAGGCGTGAGCCACCGCGCCCGGCCTTAAATATTCTTATTTTATAGACTATATTATATAAGTTAGTATTGGAAAGGCTAAGTCCTGAAAGATAATTGATCAAATGGAGACAGTTGTAATTATTTTCACATAAATTATTTTATTATTTTATGTGTGGCCACTGTTACCTAATAAAAAGGTTGTGAAAATTTTGATATATGAACTAAACTCCTTGAGGATGTCAGTCAGACCTTACAAATACTTGTATATCCTCCACTGTGCACAGCACATAGCTTCAAGTACTAGTTGAATAAATGCTTTTCGATTTTGTCTCCTAAGTAAGCAAGTTCATAACTGATTTTTTTCTGAACCAATGCTGATTAAATCAATTAAGTGAGATTGTATAAGTAATTACATAGTTAAAAATATTTAGTCAGTGCATATATCTGAAAACAGAAACCACACATACTGTACAGGGAGAGTCAGGTGGTACTCACGAGAGCGGAACATGAGTGGGGTCCCACGCTCATCTCCTCTTCTAACTTGATGTACAGCTGAAATATTTTCTACCATTTTTGTTTGAATCTCCAAGGGTTAAAAAAAGCTGGACTATTTTATACAAGAAAGAACAGTTTACAAATTTGTAGATTCTAATTAAATTATTATTATTGTTTTTAACAATTTTGCAGTTAGGAGTTATTGATGGTGGGTTTTATCCCTGGGAATCGATCCTTACCAGCTTAGGTATCTTCTGAGTGAGTTTGCCTTGTGGGGGCAGCTTACAGTCCTGTGCAGTATCCGGCAGAAGAGGAAAAATGGGTTTTAGTTTTTAGAGACTACAGGGCCAGCCTCAGATTGTCAGATTTAACTAAACATTGAAGAACTCACTTGGACTGAGGGGAAAAGTTAACCTTTGTCCCATTCTTTTCTGTAAGCCTTTTTTTTGGTCTGTTGGCATCTTTTTTTATTTGGGGCAAATTAAAGCACAAATGAGTTTATTTTCATGTATTTACAGCATTGGAAGAATAGAGGAATTCTACAATGGAATTTAAATAGTCTCAGAATAAAGTCCCCTAAAAACAACTCTTACCCTTCTGCATTACCTCTTTGTCCTTTCTAGTTAGGTATTCATTAATGCAACAAAATCTTATTGAGTGTACTACTGTGTACTAGGCACTGGCCTAGCACTGGGGATGCATAATGAACATAGTGACAAAAGTAATATTTCTCCTGTTTTTCTATAAGGGACAGCATATTGGTTAGGCTTTGAAGTCCTGCATTAGAGCCTGGCTCTGATGCTTACTAGCTCTGTGACTGACTTAACATACTTTTACCTAGTTTTTTTCATCTGTAAAATACAAGTAACAGTAGTACCCTATGGGGTTAGAGTGAGGATTTTTTTTTTTTTTTTTTTGAGACAAAGTCTCACTCTGTTGCCTGGGCTAGAGTGCTGTGGCGTCAGCCTAGCTCACAGCAACCTCAAACCCCTGGGCTCAAGTGATACTCCTGCCTCAGCCTCCCAAGTAGCTGGGACTACCAGCGTGCGCCACCATGCCTGGGTAATTTTTTCTCTCTCTATTTTTAGTTGTCCATATAATTTTTTTCTATTTTTAGTAGAGATGGGGTCTCGTTCTTGCTCAGGCTGTAGAGTGAGGATTAAGTGAGGTAATTATGTGCAAGGTGCAGAGAACAGTGTCAGGCACAAATAAGCATCATAACAGTGTTGTTAGTTATTATTATCATTTAGTTGTTTAAATCTTTGAATGCACCATCTGTAGTTGCCTTTAATTCTTAGTCACCATTTCCTTCTGCACCTCTTTTCAACTAATTTCTGTCTACTCCATAATGTTGAAACTTTCTAGAAAATTACATCCTTCTTGTAAATCCCCAGGCCTTTGTCCATATTTTTCTGGCTTTGTGGGTTTGAAACTGTACTTCCCTACCCTCTCCCCCAGTTCATCTTTTAGCGTTCGTGACATTACGTGTTCTCCTGCCCTTTTTCCTAGGTTCCCTTTTTTTTCCCTCTACCCTTCTGTCTCCTCCCTTCTCCCCCTTCCCATCCCTTTCCCTTTCTCTGCTAAAGAATAAATAGTCACACAGGTTCTCCCTTCAACTAACTTTCTTACATCTTCATTCTACCTTTCAGAGCAAGCCTGTCCTCTGTCATAATTTAAACTTTATCTTCTATGTGCTCCAGTCCTGTGTTTCCAATGGTATATAGAATTTCTCTTCTTGTAGTTCTCGTAAGTCATCGAAAACTCTGTGTGGCCAGAATTGAATTTATTTTTTTTTGGCCTCAAACACATTGACCTTTTCTTTGGTATTTCCCTATTTGTGTTAAAGGTATCTTTAGTATTTTCATCTTTTCATCTAGAAATGTCAGGGTCATCTTTGACTTCTCACTCAGTATGACATTAGTCTTACTACCCTATCAGATTATCAATCCTTAGGGGAAAGAATTTTGCCAGCTACTTCTTTTGTACCTCCTATAAATGTGCAGAGTAAGTGAATTCATGCCCATACACTATACTGACTCATCTCAAGGCATGGATGTGACCATGCTGACATCATATGCAGCAGATGTATTAATAATTAATACAGAATAATTAATAATTGTGTATTCATAATACATAACTATGAGGGACCAAAGAAAGAATGACAGGTTGAAAGAAAAGAGTTGCCCCATTAACTGAGCTCAGAAACAAAAGGTCTGCAAGAGTGAGGAATGAAACGTGTGATATGTTTCCCTTGTTTATTCCTAAGGCAAGCTCTGCCTTTACTAGAGCAACTGTCATCAGGATAACTGGTAGTCTTTCTGGAACTCTGTGGGGCGTTTCCTAGGGTTGGAGAGCAGAGGCTCTCAATTGCTGTCTGAGGCACAATGGTGGAGAGAGCAAAGCATTGAGTTCTTGAGGACACGACTCCTGTGTAGGTAGCCCTTACCCCTGGAGACACGCTGAAGCTCTCCAGGAAGATGACACTATCTTGCATGGTTGCTGGAAAGATTCAAGGGAGCCACGAGTGTAGTGGATCTCACACTGTGCTTCATGATAGTGAGGGTGTAATAAATACTCACCTTTTCATATTTTCTCTAGATAAGGTAAGGGAGGGGAGATTTTCTTTTTTCTCTTTCGAACCTGAAGAAAGCAAAGTATTAAGTAGTTGAGAATTTCCTAAGTCATAAACTGGTAGATCTGAGCGTAAAAGCATTTGGGCTCACTTATTTGGAGAAAAAACCAAAACCCACTCTTTGTCCAAACCCCTCCCTGACAATAAAAACCCTACTATTTAGAACATCAGTTCTGTTTACCTTAGTATGTTGCAGTTCTTGGAGATGCCAAGGAATAAAGCAGAGATGTCAGCTTCTTTTTGTAACTGGCCCAGTGAAATCTGGCCAAAAGGAGAGAAATGAATTAAATTTGTAGATCTGTATCTTTCTTTGAACAATTAGCTCTTGTTGCTTAGATAGTAGAAATAAAAAAAATAGGACAAAGCTTTAGAAAATTAATTGGATTGTAAATGCATTCAGAAAAGCCTGCCTTCTGTTTTTCTATCACATGTGCAGGTTAGGCCAGTCTTTTAATTGAAGTTTTTCGTTAGTTCTCTTGCCATTAGTGCTTAATTACCTAAGAAAGTTAACTTCAAAGAAAATATATATTCCCTCCAGAAAAGATGCAGTTCGTTTGCAAAAGTTTTATTTGCAGGATTTAAAATGATGCTTGAACATTAACTATGTAATACTTTTTTCCCCCTGATGAACACATCTCAACTGATTTAGCTTTTATTCCCCAAGAATATATGATTAGTGTAATGGCTTCAGGTATTTTAAAAAATTTCATTGTAATAAAATTCAGTAAAAGTTTGTCATTATAACAGGGTGAACATTTTTTGTTGTATTATGAGAATATAAATCAAAGAGGGCATTATTGCAGTTATATTTTGCTTCTAATGATTCTTGCCAGTTTACTTCTTAGAAACCCATTTTGTCATGAGCAAAACACCAACTATTAAAAGTAGAAACTTTGAATTGTTGAACTTTTTTTTGGTGGAGAAATATTTTCTGTAAATTTCAGAAATACATGTTAAACTATCTCATGTATTCTGAACCACTTTGGTATAGATGGAAAAATGATGAAGTTAATGCCATCAAAGAAACACAGAAACTTAAAAATGTAGCTTTGATCTTGAAGGAGATGGAAAGTGGAGGCATATTTTTATCTTTGATGACAGCTGAACAAGTTTGAATAAATTAACAGATATTTTTTGCATATTTCAAACTCCTACAGTGATGGTCTGCTTAATATTGCCAATATTATTATATAATAATTAGTGTCATTGTGGAAGGTACAAAGTGTGTGTGTCTATACGCTTGTTATATTGCTAGAAAGGATTGTTTTAGGATAAAAGTGTGTTTTGCCAGGACATGAAAGAGACCAGCCTTACTTTCTATTATTGACATAGAGTTGAGCAATGCACACACCGCAAATCAACATTGTGAATGTGGGCATGACAAGTAAATTATTTATGCTTTTGTTTAGCCATTTGTACCAAGATTTTATTTAACCCAAATAAAATGTGTTATATATGCTTCAGGGATTGTTCTGCTCTTACTGTGCTGTGAAACTTAAATATATCTATAGATATCACTCACCCAGAAGAAAAGTTTAAAAAATAATATAGAGTCTGTGATTTAAATTCACAGTTTTTCAGATGCCATTCAAAGTGCAGGGAAATCTGCTTGGGAACCACCTATCTATCTATCCATCTATCCAGTATTGTCAGTTCCTTGAAGAAATATATGTGTTGTGGTCCTTATCTACATTCTTGACAATGTCTGAGCATTGTTTTGTAATTATTTATTGAGTGTATGACTTTAAATAGGAATCAGAATTTTTTATATTTGATTTGGTCACTCAACCAATATTTGTGGGTATACAGTGAGGAACAGACATGGTTCCTGACCTCATGGAACTTAGAGTCTGGTAGGGGGGCCAGGCATTCAACAAACCCACATCCAATATGTAATTAGAATTTTGGTAAGCATTTTGCAGGACAAGGGGAGGCTGCTGTGATCCTGTGTAACAGACTAATTTTGATTGGGGGATAGTGTCAGGCAAGGCCTTTCTAAGGAAGTAGGGTTAAATTGATACCTAAAGTGAGAGGTAACAAGACAGTAAGTGGGAGGAAGCCTATTTCGGGCAAAGGGAAAACACGTGAATAGTCCTAAGGAGAGAAAGAGAAAATGAATGGCTAAGTTTGTGAAGCATAAAGACAGTGTAGCTGGAGTGCAGTGGGCACAAGAGTACGATGGGAGACAAGGGTGGAGAGACAGGGGCCTGATTATTCAGGGGAAGGCGTTTGCATTATGTTCTTAGTGCCATGGACAAATCTGGTCTCTAGTGGTTACTTGTTTGAGGGTTGTAGGGAGGAGACAGAGTGAGAGATCAGCCAGAAAACTGTAATAGTCCAGACCAGACATGGTGGTGGCTTGGCCTGGGATGGCAGCAGTGGAGATGCAGAGAAATGGGTGCATCTGACATGTTGGGTTGGTAGAATTATTAGGATGTAGTCATGAATTGATGGCATGAGTGAGGAGGTGTGAAGGATGACTCCCAGGGTTTTGGCTCAAGCATCTGGGTGTAGATGGAGGTAGGGAAGATTTCCTTGAGAGGGGGAAGGCTGGAAGAGGGCCATGCTTGCAGTGAAGCTCTAAAGACCACCTGCAGCATCACTTTGTCACCTACCTCACTTTTTCATTTCCTTGAAGAAAAGAAGAATGAAGCCAAAGGGAGCTTAGCTCCATGTAACTGTGTACAAGTGTGATTTCTACTTACGGAGAACAGAAAAGAGCTGCCATGGGCCAGGCAATTAGCTTGGATAGTCTGGCTGTTCTTGTGGATTAGAAACTTGGGCTTCAGATTTTAATAAGAGACTGATTCAGATGAGAAACAAAGTAAACTTTTGAATAACACCAAAATCCTGAACCAAACTTTATAGCAAATATTTGACAATCAGCATCATTGAAAAGGCCTCTCCAACCAATCCCTTTTTGGAAAAGTTAGTGATTGCTTCATGGATTTTATTGGGTTACTTTTAAGCTTCAAATCTCCCTTTTTGGTCATCTATTTTTGGAATATGTGTTCTTTAGCTCTTTGAATCAGAGGATTGTGGAGGGTGGGGTAATATTTGGAGCTGTGAACACCTGCGCTCTGATCCTTCCTCACTGGGGCCCTGGAGATCTGGAAAAGCAGCTCGAAACACCCTCAACTGGATTTCCGGGTTTCTGCCTGCACTTCACCTCTGCCAGAGGAGCTCTGTCCCAGGGTGTGAGGGCTTTCAGGATAACAGCCATGATTTGGGGTTGTGCTTCCCCAGAGTTAGAACTAAATGAGTACAATCAGAGGGAAAATCCAGCTGACTTTCCTCAGAGGCTCCCCTAGACTTTGGCAAAGCTATAAATTAGTGAAAGTGCTTTCTTCTTTTTGTGAAGTCTCCCTTCTCACCTCCACCCCCTGTCTTCTGTCTTCCTTATACTCTAGAATTCATTTATGTATCTTATCACTTCTTAAAATATCTGAAAACTTCTCCTGCTAGTGCTCTAAAAACTTCTAGGGTAATTTGCATAAAAAAGGTGAGAGAGAGAGAGAGGCTTAACCCCCAAAATGGTGTTTTACCATGTTTTTTTTTATATGTCTTTTTAAAAAGGATATTGTGTATATTTAAGGTATGCAACATGGTGTTTTGATATATATATACACACACACATAGTAAAATGATTACTGTAGTCAGGTGAATAAACCTGTCTACTTCGATAATTACATTTTTTATGTGGTGAGAGCTGAAATCGCTCAGCAACTTGTCAACATATAATGCACGTTATTAACTATAGTCTTCATGTTGTACATTAGATCTCTAGACTTACTCATCCTACATAACTGCAAATTTGTACCCTTTAACGTATTTCTCCCCATTTTCTTCCCCTCCCCACCACCATTGTTAACGTCCATGGAATTTCCGGGTCTGAGAATAGTATGGTTTTCATAAAAACAAAACAAGATAAAACAAACAAACAAACAAAGCCAGTATAATCACATTGGAGCAGCTCAGAGGAAAACATTTTTTCCTCAGAATTGCTTTAGAAAGGGAAGAAATATCCCGATGCTTTTATATTGTCTTTATTGACTGATGTAACCTCTCTTCTTCCAGAGATTTTTATCAGCCAGGATTATTGATCCCATGGTTTGTGTATGATCTCTTTTAGGAATGGGATTAATATGAGGTAGTATTAACCTACATGTAGTTATTTTCCTATTTGAAGAAATTGCTCTTCAAAGAGAAAATGCTTCCTTATTATAAAACAAACAAAACAAAACAAAACAAGCCCCAAAAGCTTTGACGACGGTTCAGAAATACAGTGATAAAATAGAAATTCTTAGACAGTGAGGCCTGGTTCTGTCTTTTCCTCCCACCAGTTCCCTTTCCCTACATTCAGCGAGTCCTTTAACTTTCCTGGTCTGCTTTTGCATCCATAAATGGAAGGAAAGGATGCAGAAGAGGGGTGTCTTCATGGACTTGGAAATCACCTGAGGGTCTTGTTAAAATGCAGGCTCTGATTCAGAAGGTCTGGGGTAGATCCCATATTCTATATTGCTAATAAACTCGCCGGTGATACTGGTCTGTACTTTGAGTAGCAAGGTACCAGATCAAAGTGTCCCAAACTTGGCTGAGCGTGAGACTTACCTCTATGGCTGTATTTTTATATTCTACTCTGAGGGAGTCAATTCAGTGCATCTGCATTAGAGTTTAGCAATCTCTATTTTTGACATCCGTGACAAGATTCTATTGCAGCAGCCAGCATTTAGGAATTATTGTACTAGATTAGTGCTGCTCCACCCTGGCTGCACACCTGAGAAGATTTAAAAATAAATACTGATGCCTGGCCAATTAAAACAGAATCTTTGGGGTGTGGGTGCTGAGATGAGTAACCCCTGTGCCCGTCGGCAATCTTTCTCCACCTCCGTCCCAAGCAAATGTACAGTCAAGATTGAGAAACATTGTTAATAATCCTTAGGGGGCCATTTTGAATTAAGGGTCCATGATTAGTTTTTAACCCCCTAATCCTTGTGGAAAAAGTGCTTGTTTTATTTCATATCCATCTCCGGAGGATACTGGATGGTCTTGAAAGGACGTAATGAGATGTTTTCAAGCCTTAGCCCCTTGTCGAGATGCATCCAAGAATCTGCTCATGTGTGGAATTGTAGCTTTTAAAAGCCAACCTCCTGGGTGGGGGTAACCCCTGACTCTCAGGCACCTCAGACAGGACCATATTGTGTATTTGACCCATTTGGACATGAAATGTTTGTAAACATCTTCGAAGACTGAAACAGTCTGGATCCCAAGGAGAGTTCAATTTTCCAGAATTCATGGCTCAACGTGTTCTAAGAGCTGTGATGACAAACCAGAACTGATTTCCCTGTCAAGATTGCTTGGTAAGGATGATGATGGTATCTGAGAATTCTGGGCAATTTCGTTAATGGCTTCATGCTTCCAAAATGTCTGGACTGTCTCACTTTCTAAATGTGCAACTCATCTGCTTTGCAGAGAAGTTATTCCTCTGTAATAATATTGCTTTTCCCCACTATGTTTTAAAGCTAAAGAAAATTAAAATTTTCTGGGGAAGCAATTTTAATTAATTTGCTATCCTTTTCTTAGTATTTATTAATGTCAGATTTTTAATTTGTTGAAACAAGAATTTTTGTGACTACAGGGAAATGGAGCAGAAACATAACAAATAGAAAATTTTCCAAAAAACGTCCTGAATAGTTTATTTAATGCTCAGCAATTTCTAATTTAGCCTTAAATCTTTTTTTTTTTTTAAATTCTGTCCCTTCCTTATTTCTTTTCAATATTTTATTTTGTAGTTTAGCTCTCAGTGATAAATATAATTTTATAGGTTTTGGTTTGCAGGGTCAACATTTCTAAGTTTCTTTCTAGTTTCTTTGCATATGCACACATACCCTTGCACACACATTGCAAGCTCTATGAAACAGTTGTAAGAAAATCTTGTACATGACAAACAACAGTAGTTTATAAAGACTTTGCTCACACTGCTGTATTTAATCTCCATAACTACCCAGCATAGTGGGTAATCACTATCACCAGTTGGTGTGTGAGGAAACCAGTAAAACTCCCCAGATTTTTCACAGTAACTCTCTTAATAGTATTGAGAAGGGATCCAAGGGCTGGGAGAATATCTGGGGACAGGGCTTTTTGTGGTATTTTGATTGTTATGAACATTTACCAGTTGATGACTTTTTATATGAAGGGCCTCGCACTATGGCTAATTTACTCAACTATGGTTTTATAAAACATTCAGAAATGCTAGAAGTGCTTCTTATGTTTGTCCACCATAAACCCAGAGTGAATATTGCTAACATGTAATTTTTAAGGCCTCGAGGTAAGGGATGGTGAGTACACAGTCCAGTTACTTCACTCTTTGATGGTCTAAATCGTGGGACTGAAACTTGAAACATAAAGATGAACTGAAAGCATATTTCCTAGACTATTTGTTTTAAAACTTTAAGTTGGTTTTGAGGAGCTCTCTTAGTTGTTAGGTCTAACTGAATATGTGAGCAAATACTCTAGTGTGTACTTGGCAAATACCTGAATTGTCCATATGCTGTGTTACTGGTTAAAATCAAGTAGATATTTTGAAAAATGGGGTTGAAGAAAGGCAAAGTCTCAACTACCCACTTTTGATTCTAACTTCTGTATTCTTTTCCCTAAACAACTCTGCTTCCAAGCTAACGGGAGGAATTAGGCCTCCCTAGCAGTGAGTTGCTTTAGGACTTTCGCTTCATTCCCAGTCTTCTTACTTTTCCTTCCAAAGCAAAGAAGAGACATGATTTCGCCCAGAAACTAGAGTTTGAATTTGCAATGATCTCAGCCCAAAATTAGAATATAGGGAATGTGTGTTCTAGTTGCTGCTTCTGACCCTGGGAATCTGGGCTTTGTGAGTCTCTGACTTACTGCCCGATGAGTGATCAGTAAAAGAGGAAACGGAGTTGTTTTCCTGATTAGAGATTGTGGCATGTACTGCATTGGGCCCCGTGCCAGCACTGAGGAGGGGCTCCACCAAGGTTGCTTTTGTTATTCATTTTGCTATTATGTAGAGTTACTGGAGTAGAAGTGAAATAATATGTCAACAACAAATGAGTAGTGATAGCCGGACCTTGTTGAGCTGGAGTCTTAACTGTGCCATTGTAGAGCTATTGAAAGTGGAATGATGGGGCAGGGAAATGTTTTTAATGGCAGAGTTAACTAGGAACAGTTAAGAGCGCCTGATCAAAACTCTAGCAAATGTCTTGAAAACAAGTCTGTTTTTGAGAGGGGAAGGTCTGCAAAGCCTTTGCAGGGTTGTTTAAAGCATGTTTTTAAAACCAGGAGAAGCAACTCTTCACTGGGGTGTGAAATTGATTTAAAGGGAGGGCTTTGACTAATAGACTCAAAATTGAAATAAAATAGAAAAAAGTAGATTACATCTCATGTAGTAAGTGTAGTCTGAGAATTTTTTTCAGTTGTGTGTTTGTGTGTTTAAGTACATGTCTGCACATGTGTAGATACACTTTGCGTCACTGTGTAAAATTTATTTTTTACTATGAGCTTCAGTAAAAAAAGTTTTAAAAAGACTGGTTTGATAGATAGCTTCTGGGGGAAAGAAGGCCTGCCTCGACAAGCCCTTTAATGTTTATGGTCTTTTTAAAAAAGCCCTTGGGATCCTCTTTCCTGGGATACTGGCAATTTCTTCAGTCAATAAGTAACTA
Source organism: Lemur catta (assembly GCF_020740605.2). Lineage (NCBI taxonomy): Eukaryota > Metazoa > Chordata > Mammalia > Primates > Lemuridae > Lemur > Lemur catta. The sequence continues at coordinate 34,759,742 of NC_059128.1, forward strand.
CTATATGGCAATTCTTTTTCAAGTTTATTTTTTAAATTGACAAGTAAAAATGGTATATATTTGTGGTACAACATGATGTTTTGATAGATGTATGCATTGTATTAATAGAATGGCTAAATCAAGCTATTTTGCATATGCATTATCTCACATATTTATTTTTTGCAGTGAGAACACTTAAAATCTGCTCCTTTAGAGATTCTTAAATATGCGATATATTGCTGTTAACTATAGTCACCATGATGTATAGATCACTTGAGCTTATTTCTTCTAACTGAATTTTGTGTCCTTTGACCAATATCTCTCCAATGCACCCACCTTCCAGCCTCTGGTAGCCACCCTTTTTCTCTCTGTGTCTTTGAATTTGACTGTTTTACACTGCACGTGTATGTGCAATCATATGGTATTTGTCTTTCTGTACCTGGCTTATTTCACTTACCATAATGTCCTCCAGGTTCATCTATGCTGTCACAAATGACAGGATTTCCTTCTTTTTTAAAGGCTGCAAAATATTCCATTGGATATATATACCACATTTTCTTTATCCATTCATCTATTGATAAGCAATTAGGTTGATTCCATATGTTGACTGTTGTGAATGGTGCTGCAGTGAATATGGAAGTACACACATCTCTTCAACATACTGATTTCATTTCCTGTGGAGATATACCCAGTATTGGGATGGGTGGATTATATGGTGGTTCTTTTTTTAATTTTTTGAGGAACCTCATTACTGTCTTCCATAATGGCTGTATTAATTTACATTCCCACTAAATGTGTACCAATGTTCCCTTTTCTCAGCACCCTGGCCAGCACTCCTTATCTTTTGTCCTTTTGATAATAGCTATTCCAATAAGTGTGAGGTGATATCTCATTGTGGTTTTAATTTGCATTTCCCTGATGATCAATGATATTAAGCTTTATTTCATATGCCTGTTGGCCATTTGTATATCTTCTTTTGAGAAATGTCTGTTCAGTTCCTTTGCCCCTATTTTAATCTGGTTCTTTGTTTCAATACTATTGAGTTGTTTGAGTTTCTTATATATTTTGGATATTAACCAGATATATGGTTTACTCATACATTTTCTCCCATTCTATAGATTGTCTCTTCACTGTGCTGATTGTCTCCTTTGCCATGCAGAAGCTTTTAGTTGATGTAATGCCATTTGCCAGTTTGTGCTTCTGTTGGCCTGTGGTTTTGGGGTCATATCCAAAAAATCTTTGCCCAGACCAATGCCATGCAGCTTTCTTCCGTTTATTTTTCTTCCGGCAATTTTATAGTTTCAGGTCTGATGTTTAAGTCTTCAATCCATTTTGAGTTAATTTTTGCATATGGTATGAAATGAGGGTATAATTTTATTCCTCTGCATGTAGATATCTAGTTTTCCCAACACCACTTATGGAAGACTGTCCTTTCCCCATTGTGTGTTCTTGGCATCTTTGTTAAAAATTAATTGATGGTAAATGTGTGGCTTTATTTCTGGGATCTCTATTCTGTTCCATTAGTCTAGATGTCTCTTTTTATGCCTGTACCATACTGTTTTCATTACTATAGCTTTGCAGTAGGTTTTGATATCAGGTATTATGATGCCTCCAACTTTTTTTTTTTTTGTTCAAGATTGCTGTAGCTGTTGGGGTCTTTTGTGGTTCCATAAGAATTTCGGAATTTTTTTCTACTTCTGTGAAATACGTCATTGGGATTTTGATAGGGATTACATTGAATCTGTAGATTGCTTTGAGTAGGATGGCCATTTTAGTAGTATTAATTCTTCCCATTTATGAACATGGGATATTTTTTATTTATGTATTCTTCAGTTTCTTTCAGCAAAATATTTTATAGTTTTCAGTGTAACACATTTCTTACCTCCTTTGTTAAATTTATTCCTAAATATTGTATTTTTTTGGCAGCTATTGTAAATAGTATTATTCTCTTGATTTCTTTTTGGGAGAGTTCATTGTTAGTGTATATAAATGCTTTTTTGTATGTTGCTTATTTTTCCTTCAACTTTATTGAGTTTGTTTATTAGTTCTAGCAGCTTTTTGGTGGAGTCTTTAGAGTTTTCTATATATGAGATAATGTTGTCTGCAAACAGACACAATTCAACTTCTTTCTTTCCTATTTGGAAGATTTTTTGTTCTTTCTCTTACCTAATAATGCTGGCTAATACTTCTGGTACCATGTTGAAAAGAAGTGGTGAGAATGAGCATTTTTGTCTTTTTCCTGATTTTAGAGGAAAAAACTTTCAGCTCTTCACTACTGAGTATGATGTTAGCTATGGGCTTGTCATATATGGCCTTTATTATGTTGAGGTACATTCCTTCTATATCTAATTTGTTGAGTTTTTTAAATCATGAAAGGATATTGAATTTTGTCAAGTGCGTTTTCTATATCTAGTAAGCTGATGTGATGGGTTTTGTCCTTCATTTTGTTAATATGGTATATTACGTTTATTGATTGAGTTATGTTGAACAATCTTTGCATCTAAGGAGTAAATACCACTTGATCACAGTTAATTATCCTTCTAAAGTGCTGCTGAGTTTGATTTCCAAGTATTTTATTGTGGATTTTTTCATTTATGTTCATGAAAGATATTGGCCTAATTTTCTTTTTTTATGGTGTCATTGTCTTTGGGTTCAGGGCAATGCTGGGCTCACAAAATGTGTTCAGAAGTTTACTCTCCTCTCCAGTGGTTTTTGGAAGAGTTTGAGAAGGACTGAATTAGTTTTTCTTTCAATGTTTGGTAGAATTAAGCAGTTAAACCATAAGGTTTTGGGCTTTTTTTGATGGGAGACTTTTTATTACTGATTCAATCTCCTTATTGTTATTGGTCTGTTTAGATTTTCTTTTTCATCATGGTTTAATCTTCAGAGGTTGTATGTGTCTAGGAATTTATTCTTTTCTTCTAGATTAGCCAGTTTGTTGGGATATAAATTATTCATAGTAGTATCTTATGATCCTTTGTATTTCTGTGGTATTAGTTGTAATATCTTCTTTTTCATTCCTGATTTTGTTTGTTTGAGTCTTCTTTCTTTCTTTCTTTTTTTTAGTCTAGCTAATGGTCTGTCAATTTTGTTTATCTTTTCAAAAAAACAATTTTCAGTTTCAGTGATCTTTTAAAAATTGTTTAACTAGTCCCTATTACATTTTTTCTGTTCTAATCTTTATTGTTTCCTTCCTATCTTTGGGCTTAGTTTGCTTTTCTTTTTCTAGCTTGCTGAGGTGTAGCATTAGTTTGTTTATTTGAGATCTTCTTTTTGATGTAGGCATTTGTTGCTATGAACTTCCCTCTTAGAACTGCTTTTGTTGCATCTTATAAGTTTTGGTATGTTGTGCTTTCATTTTCATTCGTCTCAAGATATTTAAAAATTTTCCTTTTAATTTCTTCTTTGATCCCTTGGTTGTTTAGGAGTGTATTATTTAATTTCCATGTATTCGTGAATTTTCTGAAATTCTTCCTTTTATACCATTGTGGTGAGAAAAGATACTTGATGTGATTTCAGTTCTCTTAAATTTGTTAAGACTTGTTTTGTGGCCTAATATTGATCTATCCTGCAGAATGTTCTGTGTGCCCTTGAGAAGAATGTGTATTTTGTTGCCATTGGATAGAATGTTTTATATATGTCTGTTAGCATAGTTCAATGTTTCATTATTGGTTTTCTGTCTGGATGATTATACTGAAACTCTTGTATGCACAGTAGGCATATAATTTGTAATCCTAAGTAATATGTCATCCATATGAAAAGACAAAAATAGCATATATCAAATATTTAGAAAGACATTGCACAATAAATTTGATACCAGTTATATAAAGAGAGATCTTGGCAAGAATATATTAATTCAATTGTTTATTCATATAGTCGACCAATAAATTAGCATTTATTTTATGCCAGGTACTATGCTACACAATGGGGGATCAAATGTTGGTAAAAACCTACATGGGCTCTATCCTTATAGAGCTTACAATCTAGCAGGCAGATATGCATTAGTTAAGTCATAACACAAATATGTATAAAACTGCAATTGTGATAATGACTGTCAGGAAGAGGTATATCATGTAAAAAATTATATAATAGGGATAAAACTTAGAGGGTAATGGAAGATTCCTGAGGTCATGACAATTGAGTTAAGGTCTAAATAAAGTAGGTGTCAACCAAGTGAAGAGGGAAAGGAATGGTGTTTCAGCAGAGAGCATGGCAAGTGAAAAAGTCCTTATAGTGAGAGAGAACTTGACACAAGAATATTAGAAAAGTCAGTGTAGTTATAGCATTGTAGGCAAGGGTCAGAGTGCTGAGGTCTGAGGTTGGACAGACTTTGAAGTCATTATAGACCATGGAAAGGTTTTGGGTGCCCTGAGAGCCACGATAAACTATTAAAGGATGTTAAAGCAGGGAAGGGAACATGATCCAGTTTGAGTTTTAAAATGACAGCTTTGGTTTCAGTGTGGAAAAACCATTGAAGAATCTCAGAGAGCTCTGCACAAACCAATTAGATAGCTGTTAGAGTGGTCTAGGGGAGAGATGATGGAAGGTTGGAGTTGGGTGATGATCACAGAGATGGAGAGAATTGGAGGGATTTGAAAGAATTTTAGGAGATAAAATTAATGAAATTTGGTAATGAATTAGATATGAGAGTAATAGGAAGAATGTTGATTGATGGCTCCTAGGTTAATGGCTTGCATAACTGTATGGATGGTGGTCCCATTCTCTAAGATGGGAAACCCTGGAAAAGCACCTGATCTAAAGGAACAAAATGTCATGGATGTGTTATATTGAGATACATTTAAGATAGCTAAAAAGAGAGAGAGAGTTGGATATCAAGATTTAAAGTTTATAGAAGAGGTCTGATTTAGAGATAAACAATCATGAGTTACTGAATATGTGGGTATACATGAACATATAAGATCAAAGAAAGGAGAGGGCTTAGGACTGACATGTAGGAACTCTAATATATACTTACTAGGTTAGGAATGTTGAGCCTGCAAAGGAAATAAAAGAGTCTTCAGAGAAACAGGTGAATGTTCTATGAAAGCCAAGTATTGAGAGACTTTTAGGGAGGGAGTGGTTACTGAAACTTCTGAATTGTTAAGTGAGATGAGTAAAAAGTGCCCTATGGACTTGCTGATTTGGAGGGGGGCTATTGGTGATATACATCATAGAGATTTTAGATTCCATTATTTTCCCCTGAAAAGGGTTGCATTTTTTTTTTAACCAGGCAGTTTAATTACTAGTGGATCACCTTGTTCACGAGGAGTCTTGATTTTAAGATGTTTTTTAGTGTGGGTCTATTTGGTGAAATTTCTGTCCTTCTCTTTAGCCTTCTAGTCATTGCTTCAGCTGGGTCCCTTGTAGTCCCATCCTATGCATGCACAGTTTTGGCCATAGAGAAGGATTTGAGGTGGATTTACATGTAGGTTTATGGCTGTATCCATTGAAGGATTTCTCTCTCAACTCCAAGTTGCTCTGGCAGCCTCAAATTGTGACCTTTTGACTCCTTAGCCTTATAAGACGTTTCTGCTTGAGCTCTTTCACCCATGAACTGTCCAAAGTAGGAAGTGCTCTCAGGGGAATGGACAGTTAAATCAGTATCTCACATGCTATAGCTCCTCTTTTCCAAGGGTTTATATTTTCCAGTTTCTGCCTACTTTTGGTTGCTTCCTAGTGACTACAGATTTTTTTCATATTTTGTCCTGTGCTGCTTTATTTAGTATCTATTCTGCTAAATTGTATTTGATTGTTACATATTTGTTTTTAACATGTAAACTTGATGAGAGCAAACGATGTGTTTTATTAATGTTTGTTCTATCCCATTGTCTGACACAGAGCAGTGCCATTTACATAGCAGCCACTTAATAAATGTTGATTTGGATTATTTTTATGAAGAGTCAGGATTTAAAGTCTTCTCAAAAATTCATTTGTATTTTTAGTATACTACCCTGAATATGAGTTCAAAAGAGATTTTTTTAGGTGAAAATCTAAAGTATAAATATTCCTTTGAAAATTTTTATTATTTAAATATTTATTTTAAAGATAATTTTTATATTTTAACATTAATTTTAATTCATTTTAATGTGGAAATATTATCATGTGATTTACAAAGCTGCTAAAGTTACTACCTAAAACTATTGGATTTTCAATTACAGTTGATACCAAAATGTATTATTCTCATATTAATTTATACGAAAGCAAACCTACTTTTCTATGCAAGATAGAACAGAGATGTCTTTTTTATAGAGTACTTATAATTTCCAAATTCTCTGTAGGATGTGGTTGAAAATAATATCTTTGATTAATTTTATTTAAAAAGGATTTTTAAATGCTAATTTTAAATCAGACTTTTCAAGATCAGACTAATGGAAAAAAAATTTGTCTCCTCATGTCAAAATTATATTAATAGAATTTTTGGAGGGGGTCATCCAATTTGCCCTTGTTGTCAAGTTAAGTATTCTCAATTTGTGGGGAAGTGACTATAGGCCTAATCTTAATAAATTAACCTATTTTTAGGTGTAATTTATAGTCATTAACATGATTTGGTACTAACTATATTTTGTTTTCATAGCTCAGGGTGTACTTGAATGCAAAGAGGTTTTATAAACTGTTTTCTTTTAAATGGAATTTTTAGCTTGTATACAAATGTATTTATTGCAGGTGCCGTCTGATGATCATGGTAAACTTACTATGTCAATTTCAAGAATAGGTTATATTATTTGTACCATAACAAACCATAATTGCATTTGTTCATATTTATGAATTTTTCTTTTTGATTACTTGAAAGAGGTAAATTGTTAAATGAAGCTAAATAACTTCCTTTCTCTTCTTTCTTCTTTAGAATCGAGTTTCTTACTGGGAAATGCTCAGATTGTGGATTGGCCTGTAGTTTATAGTAATGACGGTTTTTGTAAACTCTCTGGGTATCATCGAGCTGACGTCATGCAGAAAAGCAGCACTTGCAGGTAGGTAATAGAACAGCTTAGTAACCTCTTCTGAATTTAACCAAATTCTGAATGTGGTTAAAAGGCTTAAGCCTACTTGGTCTCACATATAGAAACTATAGGGTTAAAAATTATATTAGAATATTAAGGAGACTAAATTATCAACGGAAAATATAGATTAAGAGCCTTTGGTGAGAACTTATGGAAAGAGAAAGATTTTTACATATCTGTGACTTAATGAATTCACTCAATAAATATTTTTTGATACCTACTGTGAGCCAGGAAGTGCTGTAGGTGCTGAGTGATTGGAGGTACATCCTGTGTCAGGGAACCAGTTTTGGCATCAGCATCTCTGGAGCAGCTAAAACTGTCTTGAACAACAGTACACAACCCCCATTCAAGCAGAACATGTTTCATGAGCATTTAAAGAGCATCAAAATAAAGTTCTTACATCCTGTGTAAATCACATGTACTTTGTAATGTTGGTATATTGTACCCATTGCTATTTTGTTCGACTTATTTAAAACAGAGTCTAACTTATGTTATTTATACCAATTCTTTTTAAAATATGTAATTTCTGTGAGTTTAAAGAAAATATTAAGAAAAAAAAGGGGATCAGAAAAAAGAAAAGGAAACCATATGAGGGACCAATTTAGAACCGAAAACTTTTCCACAATATTTCAGTAAGGCCAGATGGGATGTTTTTTCCTTGAGTTAATTTTTCTCTAAAGCTCTCACTCTACTAAGCACTGAACCAAGTTATTTTAGAACTAGAAGGGATCTGAACTTTTTTTTTCTAGGCCAAATCCTCTGTTTTTCAGATGAGAAAACTGAGGTAGAGCTATGTTAAGGGACTTACCTAGGGAAACAGAGTGATTTACCTTTTTTTCTACCTATTTATGCTGAGAAGCATTGTATATAATTATGTACAAACACAGTTGACCCTTGAACAGCATGGATTTGAACTGCCTGGGTCCACTTATAAATGGATTTCTTTCAACAAAATGCAGATGGAAAATACAGTAATGGGGTATGTGAAACCCACGTATAGGGAGGGCTGACTTTTTGTTTATATGTAGATTCTGCAGAGCTGAATAGCGCACTTGAGTGTGAGATATTGGTATACGTGCGGGTCCTGGAACCAATCCTCTGTATACACTGCGGGACAACCTTCGTTTTCTCTCTAAACTTGCACACACACACACACACATTTATTCTGCATCTTCATGGAGGGCAGAGATTTCATATTATACCATTGAGTCTAAACCTGTCTACACACAGGAATCACATAAATAGGTTTTGCGAAACATAGGTTCCATACCTCTGAAACCTACTGAATCAGAATCACCTGAAGTGGGTGGGTGAGGTCAGGAGTCAGTATTTTTAACCAAAAGCTTAGATGATTCTGATGCTTATCCAGGTTTGAGAAATAATCTATTCAAATACAAGAAGTTCCTTCACTTATCTTCCCCCAGCTATCTTCATTTTTCCCTCTGCTAAAGTTATTCCCATATTTAGTCTTCTCTCCCAGGTATGAAACTGGCAAATGGGAGTGTTGAAAAATGATGGCCCCTGCTTGAGAAACTCCCTTTGAGAGCACGATTTCTCTGTGCCTGTTTAGCCATTGGGTGGCCCTTCTCTCTTGTGCTGGTGCTGTCACTGACGTGTGTTCTAAGTACTGGGAGGTTGACTGTATGAAACATCACAACTCTGCTATGCCCCCCAGCAGGGTTTAAATTAGGAAAAGGTTAGTTTTGTGGTAGACCTTATCCTGTAGAACAGTTTTTATAGAGAGTTCCAGAAAACACAGATGCTCCCATGTCCATTTTTTATTCTTGGACTGCTAATACTCCATCTGCCACCTGAAGGTAATTATGATTCCCTAAACAAGATGTGTTTTTCCCTTCTCCGACTCCTCATAGTTCTGTGTGTATATTTCTGTGGGCATCATCATTTGACCGTAAACTAACTTGCCGTATCCCTTGGGTTTTCATTCTTACTGCTTTTGCTGTCACTTTTGAGAAGTGCTACTTTTCATATCCGAATACATTGTAAAGTTTTGCTCCCATCCCTTCTGTGTGCCATGTATCTGCCCTATCCCCAGCCTGTTTTCTTTGGCAAGTACAGTTTTTCCTACAAAGGATTCATTAAAAAATGCTGGTGTGCTACATTAGCATATTCTCTCCTCTGAAAGAGCTGTTTTGCCCCCATACCACAACTACCAGATTTTAAGTGCCTTGAAGGTAGGAATTCTGTCTTGCTTACTTTTGAACACACTACCGGACACAGCACTGTGTTTTATGCCAGTATTTGTTAAATAAGATGGACTTGTTTTGTAATAAACCCTAGCCTAGGTCTCAAATGCTGTATAGCGTGCTTGTGCTTATTATTTTTCATCCCGAGTGATACAGCATTTGAGATGGGTGAAGGAGAATTTTGGATTAGGTTATGGTTTTTTAGTGGAAAAAAGTACGTAAATCTTCCTCCAAGTCGTCTTTGCTTATCAGAGTCAGTATTTTCAAAATGATCACGTTCTTAACATAAGCAATTATTACTGGCTTGTGCAAAGTGCTAAATGTGTTTTGCTAATCTAAAAATTGCAGTGCGTTTAATGCCCTCACAGTGATGAAGACTGGCATCTGATACATGAGCAAACGATGTCTGAACACTATCAGGTCTTCTTGGAAGCATGATCTATTTTAATGTGCTCCCCTTTTAAACTTCCTCATCTCCTTCTAAAATTAAACTATATCCATATTATGTTTGCTGCAGCACTATTTAGAAGAGTGAAGATCTTGAAATACTCAAAATGTCTAGTAGTAGATTTCTTAAAAACTATTATGGCAAAGCCCTATTTTTCTAAGTTATACGTTAGAAGGACAATGACACTGGAAAAAGTTAATAATATGTTAACATGCTAAAAAAAAACCCCCTCCAAAACAAACAAACAAACAAACAAATGAAAAAACACCCCAAACCATCTCTGGTTTATAAAACAGTTCTGCCTCATGGTTCTGATTATTCTTTTGCACAGAACTTTTTAGAAATTTCTTGAATAAATATAGAAAAGCCTTTGAATAGGAGACATAAAAAACAGGGAGAAAAGAAAAAAATATATACATATTTAGAAATACAGGGTTAATGGCTAAAAGTTATAGTATGTGGAATCACTGAATTCCAATTGAATATAAATCATTTCATAATGAAAATAACCTTGTAAATAATTTGAAGAATTTTACTTGATCTTATTATAATAATGACAAGTTTCAGACAAACCTAAGATAATAAGAAGCTACAAAGCAGTGAGCTTCATTTTGTGTGGGAAAATGCAGCTTGTGACACTATATGTATCAGAAGAAAAGAATCGTCTTTATATACAACTTGCATTAGATGATTTAAAGTCAATAGACTTAAAGTAGCAACTGGTAAATGATTACATGTTGTATTGTAAAATGTTCAGATGTGAATTGTTTTATGTGAAAATAAAAGCACATTATTTTTTGTTTTTTACAGTATCAAGAGGCTAATATTTATTTCTTCTGCTTTCTTATCTTTTTCCTTCTTTGTCCTTCCCAACCCCTCTCCCATTGGACTAGAGATACAGAATCGAATTAAACATACTCCTCAGTTTGTCTTAATATTTCCTTGTGCTCTATCTGGGCGAGTCCTCTGTTTTATTTCCTTTTCTTTCTTTTTCTTTTCCCTTTCATCCCATCCCCCTTTCTCCTTCCATAGTTATTCATTCTAGTGTGTTTATTGTATGTCTTTCTAATCCATCTTCCATTTGTTTATTAAACATGTGTATTCTTGAAATGATGTGGCTTTGTGTTTGCTTTTAAGACCTACATAATTCTTACTGTAGAGTGATATTTATGGCTTCTACCTCTTTTCATCCAACATTATGTCATTGAGATTTTTTTATGTCGCCATATGATAACCTGTCTCATTATGTCTACTGCTCCAGTGTCTTCTCAGCCTTCGTTTTATTTATGCATTCTACTAGTCATGGAATCCAACTTCTCATACTTTGCTACCTCCAACAGCTTGGAGATAAACATCTTCATGCACATCTTACTGTGGCCCTATGTGAGAAGTTTTCTGTCTCTATGCCCAGAAATGGGATTACTGGGTAGTAGAATATATGTAGAAGTGGTAAATTAACTGCTATGAGACTGCTGTCCCGAGTAGCCTCCTGTTTCACTCCCACCAGCCATGAGTAAGGGTTCTGGTTTTCCTACATCCTTGCTATATCATAATGGTATCTAACTTTCTAATAAAAAAATCTTATATGTGCTAGGTATTATCTCACTTTTGTTTTAGCTAAAATTATGACACTTCAGGATTCCTAGGACTTTTAAATCTAGTCTATTTTATTTTCTAATAATTTCATTTTCAAGACTTTGGATTATTTTTTGGAGGATACAGAAAGTATTTCATGTTTAAAGAAGAGTATAGGCTTTGGGAGAATATCATTTATTTATTTTTAAATTTTTAAATTTTTTAATTATTATGGCTATATAATAGTTATACACATGTATGGAGTACATATGATGTTTTGGTGCAGGCATACGCTGTGTAATGATCAAATCAGAGTAAGTGGGGTATCCATCACCTCAAGTATTTATCATTTCTTTGTGTTAGTAACATTCCAATTCCACACTTTAGTTGTTTTAAAACATACAATAAATTGATGTTACCTATAGTCACCCTATTATGCTACCAAGTACTTGATTTTGTTCAGTCTATCAGACTATATTTTTGTAGCCGTTAACCATCATGTCTTTATCTTCTCTGCCCACTACCCTTCCCAGCCTCTGCTAACCATCATTCTACTCTCTTATCTTTATGAGTTCAGTTTTTTTTTTTAGCTCCCACATATGAGTGAGAACATGTCATTCTTGTCTTTCTGTGCCTGGCTTCTTTCACTTAACATAATGCCTTCCAGTTCCATCCATGTTGTTGCAAATGATAGGATTCATTCTTTTTCTATGGCTGAATAATATTCCATTGTGTATATGTACCACATTTTTTCATTATTTTTATTTCAAAATATGGGGGTACAAATGTTTTTGGTTACATGTATCGATTTTGTTATGCTTGAGTCAGGGTCACCCAGACAGTGTTCATTGTACCCATTAGGTAGGTTTTCACTCAGCCCCTCCTCCTCCTCCCTGTGCTTGATTTTCACTGAATTTTACTTCTCTCTGTGCACATGTGTGCTCGTCGGTTAGTTCCAATTTAATAGCGAGCACATGTGGTGTTTGTTTTTCCTTTTATGATGTATTTCACTTAGGATAGTTGCCTCCAGTTCCACCCAAATTGTTGCAAAAGGCCTTAATTCATCCTTCGTCAAAGCTAGTAGTATTCCATAGTATACACATATCACATTTTGCTAATCCATTGATGAATTGATAGGCACTTGGGTTCCACATCCTTGCAATTGTGAATTGTGCTGCAATAAACATTTGAGTGCAGGTGTCTTTGATAAAATGACTTATTTTCCTTTGGGTAAATACTCAGTAGTGGGATTGCTGGATTGAATGGTAGGTCTACTTTTAGTTCTTTGAGGAATCTCTATACTGTTTTCCATAGAGGTTGTACTAATTTGCAGTCCCACCAACAGTGTATAAGCATTCCTTTCTGCATCCACATCAGCATCTATTGTTTTTGGACTTTTTAATAAAAGCCATTCTAACTGGGGTAAGGTGAGATCTCGTTGTGGTTTTAATTTGCATTTCCTTGATAATTAGTGACACATTGAACATTTTTTCATGTGTTTATGTGCCATTTGTCTTTATCTGTTCATCTGTTGGTGGCCACTTGGGTTGATTCCATATCATGGCTGTTGTGAATAGTATAGCAATAACCATAGGAGTATAGCTGTCTCTTTGATATACTCATTTCAATTCTTTTGGATATATACCCAGAAGTGGGATTGCTGGATCATTTGGTAGTTCTATTTTTAGTTTTTTGAGGAACTTCCATACTATTCTCCATAGTAGCTGTACTAATTTACATTCTTACCTACAGAGTGCTAGGGTTCCCCTTTTTCTTTCTCCTTGCCAGCATTTATTGTTGCTTGCATTTTGGATAAAAACCATTTTAATTGGGGTGAGAAGATGTCTCATTATGTTTTTGATTTGCCTTTATGTGATGATTAGTGATACTAAGCATTTTTTCATATACCTGTTGGCCATTTGCTTGTCTTCTTTTGAGAAATGTCCACTCAGATCTGCCCATTTTGTTTAGATTATTTATTTCCTGTTGAGTTGTTTGAGCTCCTTATATATTCTGATTTTTAATCTCTTGTCAAATGGGTAGTTTGCATATAATTTCAGCCATTCTGTGGGTTGTTTCCTTACTTTGTTAGTTGTTTCCTTGGCTGTGCAGAAGCTTTATGTGATCCCATTTGTCCATTTTTGCTTTGGTACTTTTGAGATCTTAAGAAATCTTTGCCAAGACCAATTTTCTGGAGTGTTTCCTCAAAATTGTCTTCTAGTAGTTTCATAGTTTCAAGTCTTACATTTAAATCTCCCCATCAACACCAACATTTGTTGTTGTGGGACTTTTTGATAAAAGCCATTCTCACTGGAGTTAAATGATATCTCATTGTGGTTTTGATTTGCATTTCTCTGATGATTAGAGATGCTGAGCATTTTTTCATATGTTTCTTGGCCACTAGTCTATCTTCTTTTGAAAAGTTACTGTTCATGTCCTTTGCCCACTTTTTGATAGGGTTGTTTGATTTTTTCTTGCTGATTTTCCTGAGTTCTGTATAGATTCTAGTTATCAGCCCTTTATCGGATGTATAGCATGCAAATATTTTCTCCCATTCTGTAGGTTGTCTATTCACTCTAATGATTGTTTACTTGGCTGTGCAGAAGCTTTTTAATTTGATCAGGTCTCATTTATTTATTTTAGTTGTTGCTGTGCTTGCTTTTGGGGTTTTCTTCATAAATTCTTTGGCCAGGCCAATGTCTATAAGAGTTTTCCCAACATTTTCTTTAGTATTCTATGGTTTCATGCCTAAGGTTTGATCCATTTTGATTTGACCTTTGTGTATGGCAAAAGATAGGAGTCTAGTTTCCTTCTTCTGCATGCCGATATTCACTTTTCCCAGCACTATTTATTGGAGATAATTTCCCTTCCCCAATGTGTGTTCTTGGCACTTTTGTCAAAAATGAATTGACTATAAATGCATAGATTTATTTCTGCATTCTCTGTTCTGTTTTATTGGTTTATGTGTCTATTTTTATGCTTGTACCATGCTGTTTTGGTTACTGTAGCTTTGTAATATAATTTGAAGTCAGGTAATGTGATTCCTTCAGCTTTGTTCCTTTTGCTCAGGGTTGCTTTGGCTATTCTGGGTCTTTTATGGTTCCATATAAACTTTAGGATTATTTTTCCTATTTCTGTGAGGAATATCATCTGTAGGGAGAGTGGCATTTGAAAGCATATGATCTTACCTCATGATTTTTAAGAAGCCCTGACATCAGCACATACTGTCATTGGTTAGGTAGGGACCACTTTAATTAACCTGCAACTTTAAAAAGCCAGTTGTCCTGTCCTTTTTTTATTGTTGTTGGATAGAGGGGTGAGAAGGGCAATTAGATAGTATAGGTAGGGAGGATTGATGAGTAGATAGATGTTTTCAAATATATTTATTTCTAGAAGGCCATTAATAATCCCTTACCCAAGCTATCAAATTAGACAGTGAAACAGAGATATTAAGAGACATTTTATTGGATGGATTTCCAAGAAGTTTTATTAATACAAAATTATCTCAGCAGCCAACAAGAGCACTTGACATGTGATGGATGTCAGTCAGTCTGGTTCCATTTGGCTGAGGCTCTGCCTTGCATGGTGGCTCTGAGGACAAGTGTTGGAGAGCACAGGTGCCTCAGTGATGTCAAACTCTGCATGTTGGAGAAGTCCAATACTATCCCTGGCTTTCCTTAATTACATGACATGGATCTGCCATTTATTACTCCATCTAAATCCTTTTAAGACCATATAAATTAATGGGTTGTGAAACCTTTGGGTTATGATCCACTGTATAAAGTAATGCCTTTGATTTATTCCAAAATTACCTTTCAGATTTTGAAAGCTGTGTTCTTATTTGCTTTTAATTTTTCTTCCTTAACTCACTGTCTTAGGATTTTTTTTTTTTAATCCTTTGACTGCAGATCTCAGTTCACCTGCCATTAACCTTTGTAATGATTCTGTTGTTGTGGCCAATTCTGAGCTGGAGACCACATTTATCAACTGCATTTACTCAACCTCTGTTGTTTCTTTGATGAGGCATTTGCTAGTCTGTGAACTATAGCCCGTAGGTATATAGTATTACCAGCTACCAGTGGTGACTGAGTATGGTGTTTTAGTGTACGAACATTGTTGCCCTTTTAGTATAGAGTAAGATAGGCTGGTGCAACTCATGATCAGTTTATATTTTTTTCAGGACTGTAAGGTTCTTTTCTCCCTTGGAAGTCCATCAACCATTATAGCCATCCTTACTGTTAGGTGTCATAATGAGGCTTGTTTATGAGATTTTGATGTCAGAAAAAGGGATCCCAGAATAAATACATCCTACTACAAATCAAAGATGCCTGTTCCCCAAAGTTTTCTAGGTCAAATACACATGAAAAATAACTGCCAAATGTTTAGGCAAGCTGGATGTGGCTTAGACCAGGCCTGAAGAAAACTTACCACTTACTTCTAAGACCAGATCTTTCCACCAGTCAGTTGTATGGCAAGAAAAGTGTCAGATTATATAGGAGCAGGTCCTGAATGACCTTATGCTTTTACCTCCTGGGCTCACAAAGGAAGAATTTTACAGAAACATGTGCATCTCCCTTTAAAACACAGCAACCCTGCCTGTTGGCAAGAGTGGCACAATCTGTGTCCTAGAATTGTGGAGAAGCTGGGGAGTGGGGCTAAGGTCCTTCTTCTAATCCCATCCATAAGAAACAGCCCAGTCATTTTTCAGCACATTATAATTTGTAACTTCATGTACATTATCTTTTTAATAGTTACCCTTTGAGTTATAATATCATCATCATCATTTTACTGATGAGGAAACTGTGGGTCAGGGAGGTTGTATGACTTGCCCAAGAATTATCCAGTTTGTAAATAATCCACCAAGTATAAGGGTCCTCTGTTACATCATGACTGCTCAGTATTATAGCAGACATAGATTGTTCCTGTGAATCCAATTTGATTTTCCTTTCTATAAACTATTATAATAATATAGTTGTACAAGTCATTTATAATTACCAAAGGGGAGCTTGGTATTCTGTGTAAGAAAGGGAGTGGAAATTATATAATTTTTAAAATATTTCCATTATATATTCCTTGACAATATTCAGTAAGACACATAAAAACTGTATAAAATTATTAAATATACTTTCTAAAGCCTGATGCTTACCATTTCTAAAATTTATGTCCTCTCAAATTCTATTAACCCTTCAAAGACTGCATTGAGTTTTAGCCATCCTGACTCAGGCTTTAGGAAACTGTGATAAAACATTCAACATTTACATGTGACAAAACCAAGCAAATAAACAAATGTGCCCCGCCCACAGATAACATGGAATCACTGATTTAGTCAGTATGGTTTGGACAACTTTGGATGAACATACTTTCAGAGTTTTAATTAACCTCTAGAACACTTGCTTTGGGAGGGTAGATAGTATATTTCAGACATTCTTTATGGCCTGTTTTGAAGTATCTTTTATTATTTAACTGCTGTATTTTGCCACTTCAAATATGTGTTCTGTCACTGGAAATATATGGTATAATAAACTTAAAATAAAAAGTCTGAATGGAACAATGTAAGAAATAAAAGACTGTTTTAAAAAAAATACATTCAGACTTTAATAATCAGGGATTTTTTCCTTAAGTGTCTTTGTTTTCCTAGGATAAGCGATTTTAGCATGGGAAGGACTTAACTAATGAAGATGTATTATGGAATTTTTATATTTTATTTGGAAAATTGCTTGTTTCTTTTAATCTTCTCTTCAGAATTTTAGCTGCATCAGACCTGTGTTATAGTTCTTCTTAAGTAGTAGTAAACCAATTCCTCAAAGTTTCTTTTTTTAAAAAATTTAAATTGTAGCTTAGTTTTTAATCCTATTAGAATTATTTTTTCAGTTTTTATCCTAAGTGCTTGTTATGTATATATGCTTTTTTATTCTGTTTTTCTGTTGACCAGTTGTGAATATTGTGTTGCTGTTTATTGAACCATAGAAACGTGTCATTTTGTAGTAAAAGTAAAATGGTTTTACTTTCTTTTTTTTAAGACGTCAAATATTTTGTTAATTTAATTGTCCTTACCTTAAATTTTTAAATATTTCTTCTTTACTAAAGAGTCTTTTATTAAAAATAACAGTTAGTAAAAGACTGGCTAATTAAAAAAGTTTACTTTTCTATAAAAATATTATTTATAGTATTAAGCTAATTTTTTTGGGGGGGGGGTAGGAGTGGCCATGTGTTCTTTAACTGAAGAATTCTAATTTAATTGTAATGTCTTCAAGAGATTTTTATAAAACTCACCTGAGCTGAAATTTCAGTTTTGACAGGAACAGTGGCTTTTCGATGTTGGCTTTACAGGTAGTCTCTGAAGCTTTGTGTATTAGTCTAGATGTAAAATTATGGAGTAAGACTGTCATTTTATTCTGAGATTCTTTTACTTATTTTATTAGTGTAATGGCAATTACAATTTTTCTTTTAAAATAAAATATAGAAGTATTATAATTGAAAATGAAAGGTACACATTTCTCCAGTGCTGGGACAGTCTTTGGTCTGCCTTCTCTTCTTCCCTTTATTTCTTGGTTTCTAGAGTTCTGGTTAGTGTTCTAGAAGATGGGCTTGAGTTACTCTGTAATTTCTAGTTATAATGTGATGTTGCTATGGGAGTCTTCTCGTCTTTACTGGATCTTGCTAACAAACTATGCTTTTCATGTTGTAAATTTTACAGATTGATAAACTCAGATGCAGATTTTCCATGAGAGTAATAAATCTAAACCTTCAGGGGCCCTCACTTGAGTGGATGTCCTTGAAGGCCCTGTACCTAGTTTTGTTTTATAATTTTGTATTTTTTTCCTTAAAGATTGTATAAGCTTCGGGCTCCACCACACTTTGGATCTGCATCTGGCCAGTATGTGAACTCTGAAAACAGGAAGAAAAATAATAAAAAAGATACACATTTGACCTTTCAAAATCTAAGTTAAGACATCTAGCAGTGCCGTATTTTCTTTTCTGATAGAAGAAACGTTCTGGATCATTAAACTAAGCAGTAAAACTATGTATCTAAAACTATTAATAGGTGCATAACTAATGATTTTGAAACCAATGGACACACTTGAATCTCTGACTCGGGGGGACGGGCGGTACATGGGCAACATATGTAACCTGAACTTTTGTACCCCCATAATAAGCTGAAATAAAAAAAAAAGAGAAAGAGTTTTAGAGACATGTAGTCCTTGAGTGAGTTCTGTTATGTAGATATCAGATTTTTGCTGAGGTTCTCTTAGAACAATAGAGAATGTCAAGCAGTAGAAAGTTTCTTGGAGTGTAGACATTCACTCTTTAATCTATGTTTTGTGTTGTATGGTTTTCTAGCCATAGTAATAGATGCCAGCTTTAGTTTCCTCCCATTAGCCACACTTGTATCGACCATAAGAAAATCCTCTGAAATGATGAGAATGCCAATGCATTGTATGTACAATATGCAGTCCTTTATGGTACTATGGAAGCATAAAAACGCCCAGGCAAGCTGAAACCATGTGATGTGATCTTAATACTCAATGGAAAAAATTATGATTGTTTTCTCACCTTTAAAATTGTCAAAACACTGACAACTTTCTAACTGTTGGTTATAAATGCAGGGAGATTAAAATGATAATAAATTAATATTTAGTACAGTGTGACTTAGAACATTAGAAACATTGAGAATTAAAGTCTTTTTTTTCTTTGTCAAAAAACTTATCACAAGTCATTGGAACAATACTTGCCTTCTTGTAATGGAACTTATGATATAAAGAGAGCATCTTTGCTATCTCTTAGCAAATTTTCATACTCCTTTCTAAGTTTGAATCAGCTTCAAATATTTTACTCTTTCACTTTCACTATTGTAAACTATCTAGTAGAGCTCCTTTAATGTGAAGTATTTTTTACTGGTGTCACTTCCTCTGGGAAACCTTTGTCCTTTCTATCACAACCACTTTGCTCATTTATGCTGAGGAATTCACCTTTACTAAGTCCTTCTGGCTGCATATCTAGAGTTGCTCAAGGGACAGCAGTGTCCACTTTTCCACGGTCATCTGTGTCTTCAGTGACCTCATATATGTTCAATTTGAATTTCCCTTCCAGCATTGTCACTTTTTATATCTTTGGTGGACTTTAATCTTTATGGGCTAATTCCTGCTTTTAATGATCCACTTTTGTAAAATGTCACGTGGGTTTGTCACTGAGAGACAAGGAGGCAGTATGACTACATGTTTTGCTGTCTGTGTGTGAACAGAATGACCGGTTTTGAAAGAAGCGATTGGCCCCTGGTCATGGTATACATCTGTTATTTACTAGTGATTTGTAGACTGAAGAGCTAGCAGCAAAGTTTGTATGTTGTGCGGTTTGTCACAGTTAACAGACTGTGGTCACTGTAGTTTGAACTGTGCTGTTACAAAACTGGTGGTATTTAACTAAACCATGGTGATTGAAATTTGTGCATATAGGAACAGTGAAAGCAAGAATTACCTCTCTTTTTCCCCTCTCTCTCTCTCTCTCTCTCTGACTTCTACAGCTAGCTTTTAAAAAGAAGTTTAACAGTCATGATTAAAACATGGTTTAGAGCCAGGCTCTGTAATCCCAGCTACTTGAGAGGCTGAGGCAGGAGGATTGCTTGAAGCCAGGAGTTCAAGGTTACAGTGAGCTATGTTTCTGCCATTGTACTCCAGCCTTGGTGGCAGAGCGAGACCCCATCTCTAAACAAAACAAAGCAAACCCCTCCAAAAGAAAAACAAAAACAATAATGAAAGCATAGTTTTAGTTAGTTGTGTGGGAGCAACATTGTATTTTGTAACCACATTTACTACTTCATCAAAGACAAATGTATGATTTTTATGTAGCATTTGAAGGGCAACACAAAACTGAAATGGATTTTCTTTTTCCCTGCCAGTTTTATGTATGGTGAATTGACTGACAAGAAGACCATTGAGAAAGTCAGGCAGACTTTTGACAACTACGAGTCAAACTGCTTTGAAGTTCTTCTGTACAAGAAAAACAGTAGGTATCTAAATTACCAATAAAATATGCCAGCTTTTTATTAATGCTATATTTTGGTAAGTGGCAGTTGAGCTAAAAGTGTAGTGAAAATGTAAAATTTTTATTGTTCCTTCTCTTGGCAGGGGCAGAGGTTACTGATGAAATTAGATAATAAAATTAATAAATGATTCTATTTATAAAAAGCAACCTTTTGAGGAATGGAAGAAAAATATGGTGCATTTTAAATGTGACCTTTTTGTATCAGGCAGGCAGCAAATTCTGTTATAATTAATACTCATGGTAACTATCCTATAGTTATGTGACAACAACTAAAAATGACAGAGAAATTCATTAACTTCTTGTGGTTAAAGGAAAATGTAATTGGTAACACGGGGCACGTGTACCTTTCTATGAAAACATAGGTAACAGGTGAATATGAAGTAGCCACATGGGGTGAATCCTTACCAATATGGCCTTTTGCCAGACTCAGACTGTTTGTTGTGGAAGGCTACTGGAAGTAGTCATTACTTTCAGAACAGGCTATTCACATTTGGAAAATTTGTATTGATCGTTGTGAGCTGTTCTCCAGGATGAGATTTGTGTGTGGTAAACTGTTCATTTATGTAATCGCACAGTACCTCGTGATATAGACTTTCCATCAGAGTTTGTAGAAAAAAACAAACAAAAAACCAACGTGTACGCTCAACAGCCAAGTCGCCTTTCTAATGCACTTTCTTTGCGTGGTTACCTACTTTTGTCTCTTTTTGCTCCTTTCCCAAATTGTCCTTTCTTTTTGAACAGTCACTTCATAAGATGGGTCAATTTATTTAGTGTTAATGGTAAATGGTAGCAAAGTGCACTGTTATCTTCAGTGGAAATTAATGGTTACTAAATTCTTCCAAGTTTGGGAAACATTTTAGCATCAGTAGGAAACATTTGTTCTATGTGGAGTGCACGTTGGATTTGTGGAACACAATATATCCTCTCCGTTTTCCTCACGCATTTGTTATCTATGGAATATTTGGAATTAAAAGTAGATTTCTATTTTTATTAATAGATTAACAAAGTAATAGCTTTGTTATGAATGACAAAGGCATTGCTTCAGAGTAGTGCGCTTGATAATGGGAACATTTGTCTTTACTTAAGGAATGTTTTATCATCTTACCTTTCATTTTAGAATCCAGGCCATAGAGATATTTCTGTTTGAAGTCATAGCTAAATGTCAGTTGGCTTGTCACTGAGAAAACAATCCAATCTCTGTCCTCAACAAGAGAAAAGGCAGGCTGTTGATGCTTTCTGGGTCTTTTTGACCAGGTCCAAATACATGTTGATAATTGGTAGGAGACCCCCATACTGATGACTCCTTCATTTTCAAATAGGTTTGCTATTCCTTGAATGACTTAGCTATGTGCCCTGAGTTTAGCAAATAATGTAAGAATGTTCCATATTACTCGTAGTACTAAGGTCATTCATTCTGACATTTGAGCAGAATAAACAAACCTTTGCCTGCTTTTAAATCATCAAAGGCAAGTCCATAGTTTCTGAGTTTCTCAAAAATACCTTAGTGGAGTTTCTGTTTTGTTTATGTACTTTAAATCATGTTAGTAATTACTTGAATTTTTACATTTCCAAAGGCCTCTTTCCAGGGTGGTTTATATATTTTATATACCTTATGGCACTGTAGATTAAAACTTGTGTCTCTTTTCTGTTTATTATATATATACACATTATCTATGTATTGTAATGGAGTTTACTATTTAAAAGCAGCTTTAAAACAATTTCGTAAGTAGTTAGCTGAAAGCTTTGAACATCAACTAAAAACATATATTCTTATGACTTTTAAAAAATGTTAGATAGAAAACGGTTTTGGGAATGCCTGAATGCCAACCCTCCCAGCACGTCCATTAAGTAATTAGGTTAAACACCATTTTGCAAAGGGGGGGATTGAGATGTCTGATTTAGTATGTGTCACAATTAAAACATTTCAGTTTGCAGCCTCTGTTCTTTAGGTCCAGTGCTCCAGTGCTGTGATTAGCATGGGGCTGTTTTTACTGTGGGGAAAGAAAGAATAGCTCTGGGATGATGATTTTAAAATGGCTCTTTCTGAGTACATGGAGGCAGAACTCTGACAGCCAGGGCTACTCCAAGTAACCAAGGCTCTGGGTTTCCAGCGGCAACAGTCTTCTCTGCCTGACCCTCCCGGGCTGCCTGGCCCCCTGAACCCCCAATCCAGAATATGAAGGCTGTTTCACCAGCTGCTTGGCAGATATTCAGCCTACTTGGGAAGTCTGAGCCTGTGGCTTGAAAAGTTGAAAAAGATCTACCTCGCTATCTAAAGCAGTTTTAAAGACAGCTCTGACTCCATGCCAGAATTTGAAAAGTTGCTGTTTCCTAGGAAGGCGTGACATGTAACATCATCTCTTTCTGTTGAGATTTCTAACAGAGTTTGGAAAACGACTTATTTTTAATGCCCTCTTCTCCTTGTTTATGACCCCTCTGCCTCCAGCTCGCTGTGCTGGAACAGCCACAGGCTGTGTATCCACTAACGTCTGGGTCTGGCGATTTGTAAAACTGTGCACATCACTCACAGTTCCTGGACACGCTGTGTGAAATAAGAAAACAGAAACCAAAGAACAAGCCTCTCTGGGAGATGATGGGATAGTTTTTGAAGTCCCTGTCTCATCCTGCAATCATTCTGGAAAGGGCTATGTCCTTCCACAGGCCCCCCGGGGTTGCCAGAAACCCTGGTTGTCAGAATTAAGTATTTCCATAGAAATCTCCTCTCATAAGTCTGACTTTTTGAGCCTGGTAGTTAAGTCAGCTCATCTTGTCTAAATGGCATATTCCCCTTGATGGTAACATCAGGTGAATTTTTTTTTTGGCCACAGGTATGGGGTTGCTTCTTATTTGGTTTTCACTGGAAACCACTCAGAGGCGATCACCTCTCACTGACAGACTAGTAATAACTGTACATTTCACCCCTCAAATTCTAAACCTTCTAAAAATCTTTCTGTCTTAAGGTAGAATATTTGGAGGGGCTTTATTGCACTGTGGCTTGGAGAAAATATCATGGAAAATGTGTCTTTTTGATTCTCATGGAACATTCCTTCAGTGTTTTATCACTTAATGGATAATTACTCCTTCAAAGGCATTTCTTGTGCCTTCATGTATTTATTCTGTGGCATGTACCACTTCCTGATTTGTCCAAATCATAAGCCTTAAAGGCTTATGATTCGTTCCCTAGAGTCTTTGGTAGCTTTCCTTTTGAAGAACATGGTGACAGAGTCCAGCTTCATGCCTTGAGTGGGAGAGGTAGGACGCAGTGGCTCATGAAGACACCTGTGACTCTCAAGGGTTGAGGATATGTCTTTTAAAAAAAATTTTTTTTTAATTTCAACATATGACAGGGGTACACATTTTATCAAAAGATCCCAAGACATGTCTTTTTTTTAATTTTATTTTTTAAAGGTTGCCTTAAAAGTTTCATGTCGAGCTCTGTGTACATCAGGCATCAAGTGTTGCCGACACCCTCTCTCTCTGATGTCGGGGTGCCGTCAAAGCCACAGAGCAATCATGTACGTCTGTCTGCCCAGTGAGAAAGCCTTGGGACAGAAACAGCATTTCGGATGTTCCTTCAGGAAGAATACTTATCAGAGCATCAGGCATTGCTGTTGCAGTTAATTGGAAACACTTGTCAAAGTGACAAGACGAGAGAAGCACATAGGAGTGCTCACACTGGTTGTGACTATCAGGAAGTTGGTGAGGGCAGCGGTGGTTCAGGGACCCAGACCTATAGGTGATGCTGGCGTTCATTATTTAAGTAGCAAGATTGCCTTTTTGTGTTCCTTCCTTGTGTAATGACACCCTGTGCTTTACTTTAGAATTTTGATATTTTGGGTTGAAAACTGTGCTTATTAAATTTGAACAACTGGTAGTTGTTACAAAAATAAAGATTTTAAAATTCTTTGTAGCAATTAAAATACTGTTTTGATGCTGATTCATAGCATAGCAGGTGGCAGCTGAAGGAAGAGACAAGGCAGGAGACCAAGCCATTGCTGTGGCCATGACACACCCTATTGTGCTTTTTCTCTCTTTCTCTCTGTTACAGGAACCCCTGTTTGGTTTTACATGCAAATTGCCCCAATAAGAAATGAACATGAAAAAGTGGTCTTGTTCCTGTGCACTTTCAAGGATATTACATTGTTCAAACAGCCAATAGAGGATGATTCAACAAAAGGTAATTTTCAGAAGAATTACTATAATTAAGAATTAGGCTGTCACTAAAAGACCTTCTTATTATTTTAGCAAACTCTATTGGTTAAACTAGAAAACAGAATTCTACTATGTGGCACTTCTTTTGCTTCATGTTCATACTAGTAACTGCTCAGAATCAGATTTATTCAACCATATCATTTGAACAGAAATAGCATGGCTATCCGAAGTTGAAATAATGGTTGATTAATTTAAATTATAATAGAAGGAATTGAGATAAGACATAAGGAAGAAACTTTATAGAGCATTGTTAATTTAGAGTCAATATAATCAAAGTTTCAATACCCTGTACCATGGTGAGCTTTAGAACCAAAATAATATAACAACTGTGGGATGATTTGGAAGTCAGACTAAAGCTCAGTTGATTAGTTGATTGACTTTTGTGGAATTGATTAATGTTTTATTAGTTGACTTTTCCAGGTTACTTTTCAGCTTTTGTTTATTGAGTTTTATATTCTCTTGGGTAGATGTTATTCGGTTATGTAAAGAATAATTTTGTCATCAAGAGAGTGGCTGGCAAAATGCAAACTCCTGACTAGAGTCTTATCGATTATAATGTTTTGAGAGGCTGCTATAGTAACCAGTAATCACTGGCATGTGCTTTCACCTCTTTTTCTATGTAATTTATTCCCCATTTATTCTCTCTAATTATGTTTAAATTAGAAATTGGTATCATATAAATGAAGAATCTCAAATACCCTTAGTTTTTATGAAATGTTATTTTAAATCTCTTAGGAAAGTAAAAATGAAATGTCTTCCTTTTTGAACTTGGCAAACATTGCCTTTTCATACTTCTTTTTAAAAAACTGGCACAGAAGCTTTAATCTTTCCAACTGTAATCATAGTTATGGAAAAAAATCACATTAGGTTTATTCTTTGCATATGGATTCATATATATAATACTGTATCTGCTCAGTTTCTGGTTAACATCAAATTGAAAGAGAAGAAATTTTACAATGTGCAAACCACTAAAAGTATAATATAGGACGATACATTTTTACCTGGAAGATTGAATAAAGTATTCAATTTTGGACCCATACTACCTGTTCCTCTGCCTTTACACATAGACCCAGTACCTGGGAAATTTAAGATAAGTATAAATATTATTTTTTAAAAATAGAATAGTCTTCTAATAGTATTTAGATTCAATGTTCATTTGTTTGTTTTTAAATTCATAGTGCTCCATCCAACAGCTGAAAGATACATATTCTTCTTAACCTCACGTGGAGTGAAACATTGCTAAGATAGACTACATTCAGGGCCATAAAACATACTTTAACAAATTTAAAAGAATAGAAATTTTAAAAAGTATGTTTTCAGATCACAATGGAATTAAGCTAGAAATCAATAACAGAAAGATATCTTGAAAATCCCCAAATAATTAAAATTTAAATAACACTTTCAAAAATAACCCACAGGTCAAAGAAGAAGCCTTAAGATAAGTTAGAAAAATATTCTAAACTAAATAAAAATTAAATACAATTTATAAAACTTGTGCGATGCAGCAAAAGCAGTGCTTAGAGGGAAATATGTAACATTAAATGCGTATATTAGAAAAGAAGAAAGATATAAAATCAATAACCTAAGATTTTACCTTAGGAAACTAGACAAAAAGAACAATTTAAACCAAAGCGAACTGAAGACAAGAAATAATAAACCTCAGAGCAGAAATCAATGAAATAGAAAACAGGACAACATTAGAGAAAAATCACCAAACCCAAAGTTGGTTCTTTGAAAAGATCATACAAGTTAATAATCCTCTAGCCAGGCTAACCAAGAACAAAAGCAGAAGATACAAACTACCAATATCAGAAATGGAAGAAGGGCCATCACTACTGATCCTCTGGACATTAAAGCATAGTAAAGGACTACTGTGAACAACTCTGTAGCAGCCACCATTGATAACTTGGATGAAATGGACCAATTTCTTGAAAGACTCAAGCTACCAAAACTCACAAAAGGAGAAATAGGTAACCTCAATTGCCCTACATCTATTTTTTTAAAAAAATTAACCAATAATAATCTTTCCAAACCAAGAAAACACCAGGTGCAAATGGTTTCATTGGTAAATTCTACCAAACATTTGGGAATAAACAGTACTAGTTCTCCAAGTCTTTTCCAGAAAGTAGAAGCAGATGGAACTCTCCTAACGCGTTCTGTGAGGCCAGCACTACCCTTATACCGAAACCAGAAAAAGCTACTGTAAGAAAGGAAAAATACAGACCAATATTTTTCATGGATATAGATGTAAAAATCCTCAACAAAAATTGAATCCAACAATGTCTAAAGAGAATTACACATGACAACCAAGTGGGATTTATCCGACGTATGCAAAGCTAGTTGAGTATTCAAAAACCAATTGCCATAAGCCACCATATCAACAAGCTGATGAAGAAAAATCATGATTATATCAGTTGGCATTGAAAAAGAACTTGGTGAAATCCAGCATCCATTCATAATAAAAACTCTCAGCAAAGTAGGAATAGGAGAGGACTTCTTTAGTTTGATAAGGAACATCTATTTAAAAAAACCCCTATAGCTAATAGTGGACTATATCTTAGACAGACATTTTAAATAAAAGATAAATGATTAGCATATGATCTGTAATACAACGTATTCTTCAAATGAATTTTTCTTGCCTTCACAATGATTGACAATCAAACTAAGTAAAAAGCTTTTGTATCACAGTCTTTTCTTCTCAAAAATAATATATATATATATGAAATTTGTATTTGTACATGTATTAGATGAGTACTGTTTTCTCTCACTTACTTTAAGTGATTTCAGGGCACAGCTTAAGTTGGCCAAGAAAAGTACAGTACTTTCTCATAGTTTTGACCTGCTGGACCTTAATGGTGGTGTTGGTAACTGCATATCTATTTATGGAAACTGAAAGTTGGCAGCATTTTCTGATGAGGTTGGGGAAGGGGTGCAGATATTGAAAGATTGACTTTTATTTCTGAGTTAATGTCTCTTCATTCATCTGCATCCCCACATCAGAATCACAGGCCTTTGTAAAATACAGTCTCTTTTAAATGAATAATTCATTTAAACAAAATGATATTTGAATAAGCTCCAGACAACTCAGACCACTTGAGTTTTGAACTTTGGGTTTGATAGACATGTAAATTAGAATTTATAGGGAAAATCAAACCCCTTTGTGAAAAGCATTAGAGAAAAATCTCTCTTTCCAGTGCCAGAATTTGTAGAAGAACTTATTTTAAATAGACTTAGAGACTCCCCCACACTTTCCAAATACATAACAGATTACTGAAAAAGTATGCATAATATAACTATGAATGGTGTATGTGAGCTTTCTATTATTCATGTGAGCTATAAATTTAATATGAAAAATTCAATAGAAATAAAATATTTATGCCATCAAGTCATCATCCTACTATCTCTATGAAGCTAGCAGTATAGGAAAGTATGTTTTAAAATATTGGCACGAGAATATATCTTTCAACTTCTTAAGTCAAATTAAAGGAACCATGGAACTTTTTTGGGAAACAACAGATGATATTTCATAATATCAAAATGATTTGGGTTCAGAGCATTGAACTTGGAGACAGTAGACTTGCTTTTGATTCAGCCTTGGGTGCTGGAGTTACTTAACATGAGCCTTTTCAGGACTCTCATAGGAATATTTTATTCCCTTAGTCTTACATTTATCTATTTATTTTCCCAACCAAAAATGCTGATTGATGATGGTGCAGGTACTATACTAGGTCCTGGAGACACAAAATCCCTTTTCTTATTTTCCCCTGGGTAGACAGACAAACAAATACATAGTGGAAGCTTTCTTGATTGCTCCTATTTTCTCAGTAAAACAGGAAACATGGTTATCAACAGAGAGTAAGGATGATGAAGGATGTGAAGAGGTGTTGAAGGTGAGAGGAGAGTGGAGTAGCTATGAGCTGGTTACCTAAGAGTGTGGAATAGTGATTGGATGAGGGAAAGATAGCAGGGTTGCTGGGCAGCAGGAAGGTCTGCTTGAGGCCAGTGGTCATGAATCTCACTAGTATCTATGAGTGTGAGTCTGTGTGGTCCACCTGTGTTTAGTCAAAGGTGTAGATGCAGAAGTAGGTGAAACACTGGGTTTATCCAGAGTTGGAATTTTGTCAGTTGAGTAAGATGAGAAAAATCAGGGAATTCAAGTATCAGGGAGTTGGGGATGGTTGCAAGGGAGTAGGTTAAGGGTGTTTGCAAAATTTTGGAGGAATACTTAGGTGATAAAAGTTCTGTTAGCATATAGAAAATAGTGGTTTAGCATTCAGAACAGACAAGAGGATCTACACACTGCAAAACCAGAAGGTAATTCCAGAGCAAGGACTTTTTACTTTGTTAACATCAGGAGGCGCCAGTGATTGGAGAAAGGGTTCAACTCCTTTGAGAATTTGCCAGAATAGGCTGGATTTGATATCAGTTTCTTTTTCCTTTATAGGTATTTTGACAAGAAATTTAGACATATGGTTGAAAGACTTGAATAAGTGGACTAATTCTGAATTTTATTTCTGAATCATGTCTGGGACAGTAACTGTAACATGATGGCAGCCGACTAATTTGAGTGCAACTCTTCCTCAGGGTGAATCCTGTGATCACCGAAATTTTACTCTGAATTGATTTTGCCTTTAAACTGAATGACACCGGGTGATGTCAACAATACCTTTGAATTATACCATGGTGGATAGTAGCAAAAACCATTGAAGGGGAGGGAAACCAGTTTTGATGGAGTAGTTAGTATATGTCAAGAATTTTATATTCATTATTGCTCATTTCTGTAATTCTGAAAATTAGTATTATTATCTCCATTTTACTGTTGAAGATCCTGACACTCAAAGTCTGGTTCCAAATACCAATTCCTGTCTATTGCACCATGCTGCCTCGTCCTTTCTAGTGGAAGCTCATCGTTGGGGTTTAACCTCTTTAATCCCTGGCTCTTTTTTCTCCCTACAAAAACTAATCACAGGTTGAAAATGCTCTCATTCTGACAGAATTATACTGTCTCGAACCAAGAAACTTACTGATGATAATTTAAGGGTGTAAAATTGTTATTATTATTTTTTTTTTTTGAGACAGAGTGTCGCTTTGTTGCCCTGGCTAGAGTGAGTGCCGTGGCGTCAGCCTAGCTCACAGCAACCTCAAACTCCTGGGCTTAAGCGAGCCTACTGCCTCAGCCTCCCGAGTAGCTGGGACTACAGGCATGCACCACCATGCCCGGCTAATTGTTTCTATATATATTTTAGTTGGCCAGATAATTTCTTTCTATTTTTAGTAGAGATGGGGTCTCGCTCTTGCTCAGGCTGGTCTCGAACTCCTGACCTCGAGTGATCCACCTGCCTTGGCCTCCCAGAGTGCTAGGATTACAGGCGTGAGCCACCGCGCCCAGCCTTAAAATTATTTTTTTTTGTTATCTTTTGTACCTGGTATTGAGGTCTTGGAATACTTGTTCAGATAATCAGTCCCAGTCAATGGTACCTGGTACCTTATTTGTAATAATACAAAGGGGAAAAATTACAGCCAAGAAATCCATTTTGTTGATTATCCGTGTGTGTTCTAAAATAGATGGCCCAAATTTCTGCCCATTTATATTGTACAGTATTTTCAAACAGACTCCAAAACTGCCAAGATAATTACAGTGTGAAATATCCTGTGCCAAATAGTTATGGAACCTTCTTGCCAATAATTGAGACAAAAAAACCGCAGAATAAAAAATAACAGTCAAAATAGCAACTTTCTCCTTGTGGAAGCAAATGGTTTTCTTTAGAGAGGAAACAACAGATGAAATATGAGTAATTATACCATGTAGTCTCTTTGGCCAAGAGTATAATTGTTTACCTAAGCTTTTTTCTTATAGATTAGAATCTTGTGTTGCAGCCTAGTAGATTGATTTAACTGCCTCTGTGACTTCCTTTTATTTTTAAGATTAAGCAGGCCATGACAAAGAGGTTAATTGCAACCCAATAGAGCTAAACTAATGTTTTATTAAGAAGGAGTTGGCATCTTGAGCTTTTAGGAGAACAAATGTTCTCATAATGCCATGACCAACTTACAGAGCAAGTATTAGGCTCTTCATATTTGGCTGTCTGTTCACATTACCCTATATCGACCACATCTGAGTAACATCAGCGAACTTTGCTGAATAATCAGTCACACCAGTTAGGTCTCTGTAAAGGTGACATCAGTAAATGTATCATTGGGAAAAGTTAGAACTGCTGAGCCCTCTGTTTTCTCTGACCTAGACAGTGTGGCTGCTCAACTTTTTCAAAGTTTGTACAGTAAAGGTTGGTGAGAGATCAAATGAACTAATTCAGCTAATAACACAGGCAATTATTTCAGACGTGTTTAAGAGCACAAAGGGATAGGTATAAGGAAATTCAATGTGGCATTATTAGTGATACAGAAAACCTAGAAACTTCTTCAGTGTACATGAATGGAACATATGCATGATCAGAAAAGAGCAAATGCTTAATTCTCTGAGATGACAGAAGTGCAGGCAAGAACCAGGAGCCATAGTGGTTCAGTCTGGAGGTGGAGGGGAGAGAGGGGAAGTTGAAGGCTGTTGGGTTCCTTATGGTGTCTGTTTTTGTTCAACAAAGAATTTGGCAGGGTTATGTGCTGAGAGTAAGGGGAGCGGGGTTAGTATAAGTGTCTTGAGAAAAATGCTGTTTGGAATGAGGACTGCAAGAAAGCCTTAACCAGAGACAAATAAAAAGATTCCTGAGCAGCTCAGGGAGCTCATCTTTGAGTGCTCCTTTTGCTTTAAGTGTGAAATAAAATAATCTTTGGCTTTGCAAATGGTTCTCCATCTTTTAGGGCATTTTAATTGTAAAACTCATAAATGATTTCTCAGTTTTACACCTACCTTTGGCTTTGATTTCTCTAGGAAGAAAGAATCCTTTCCAAGTCTTTTCTCCTGAATTTTTCTCTTCCAGTATGTCTGAGTCAGTTCAACATGTGCCACCACCTTTCTTTTTCTACTAGAAGTTTCCCAGTTCTGTTTCTGAAGGCGGAATTGTAGTTCTCAATGTTTCCAGGGCTTCCTCTCCAGCCTCCTCTACACACCCTTCCCACCTTCTCTGGCCTAAAGCCCTTCCTCCACATCGTGCGTTATGCTAACACCTGCTATGAGCTGAGTGTACTTCCTTCTTTATATTTTAATTTTTAAACTTTACATATCATACAGATGCTGTGTTAATTCCTGTTTAACTTTTTAACTCATTTCCTCATTCATTCATTCATTCACTCATTCATTCAAGAAAAACAGATCTAGTACCCATTATGTGCCAGCCATGGTATTAGACAGCCAGGGTTAGAAAGAATGAGATCTGGCACCCAAAAGTTGTATCATATAGTAAATTCCCTTTTCATCTGTGTTTAAGGGTAGTCTTATAGAACACACTTATTAAAAACATTTTTAGGATGATGAATTCATATTATATTTTTCTTTCTGCTTTTTTCCTATTATTTAATCGATGATAGTCCTATTTTTACTCATGGAGAAAAATGCATGTGTTTTATTTTCACTGTTTTAAAATTTCTTTTTTCTTCTAGGAAACCAAAATAAGGTAAAGTAAAGGGATGAAATATTCCTTGATTATACTGAATTCATGGGTAAAATAAGATGCCCAAATACACAAACATTTGAACAAGTTTCTGTTTGGTATTTAAATTAGGAATTATTGCTTCCTCATTAAGAAACAATAATATGTGCTCATGATACTTCAAATGGAAAACCAGAGGGTGACAATAAGCTTTCACTGTCATATTTCTCCTTCCTCACACATTTACTTCCCTGTGTGATACTATGAAATTGGAGAACACATGCCATTTGTTGATTTGTGTTCTTTCATGTATCATTGATTTTATTCCTTCAATATCTCCTTTAATTTTTTTTCAAAATATTTTCCGGGTAAACCTTTTTGCACACAGGGAATGAAAATGGGCTTCTTTTTTAGTCCAACTGGATGTATGAAGGGGTACATTACCTATTTTAGAAATATGAACCTTTGGTAAGTAAAAGATTGACTTAGAAATTTCTAGAAATAGTCAAGGCAATTATAATATTTCATTGATATGAGATGAGGAAATTGTCACCAGGGAAAATGTTAATATAACTGTGGCTAATATAGTTACTGCCATCTGAAGATATCCTCACCACCTTTACCCAACAAAGCAAAACCAAACCAAAAACCAGTGATGATGGAACAAAATAGGATTTATTATTAAATCTGATTTTTAAACTTACAAATAAAATTTATTTCTTTATTTCTTTATGGCCTATTTTATGCCAGGCCCTAAACCAAGTGCAGAGAATGGAGAGATGAAAAGTAGAGTGACTAATGTGTTAATCAATAATTGCATTAGTGTTGTTAGTGCCATGTGAGGTATGTACCACAGGTGGAATGTACAGAGGTGGGCACCTCTCTTTTATGGGTGGATCAAAGAAGCTTACAGAAAGTGGTAATGCTCTAAATGAGCCTGCAGGTACCAGCAAGTGTTAGCTAGAGAGATGAGGGAGGGAAAATACATTCCAGGCAGGCAGAATGATTATAACATGAAAATATGAACCATCATAGGGTATACAAAGAATTCCTAGTAGATTTAATTTCAGTTTTGAATTTATTCTTCATTTAATTTGCTAATGGTTTTAATGAGGCTAGAATACAGAGCATATATAAGAAAGTGGTAGGAGGTAGGAGATGGATGCAGAGCAAATATTTGGGGTGAGAAACTAAACAACCTATATACAATGTTATCCTGGAGGCCTCCAGGTTGCTGTTAAAGGTTTGTAATAGGGGCAAGACATGTCAGATTTGTGCTTTAGAAAGAACTTTGTGAGTAATGTGGGATGTAGTCTTTAGGATGCTGCCATCTAACTCATGCGAAAGATGACATATCATCTGACACAATAGGGATGCAGAGAGGAGATTCAATTTGAGAGATATTTATTGATATGTTATAACCTTTAAGGCTTAGAAGTGATTGAGTGTGTGTGTGTGTGTGTCTGTGTGTGTGTAGGTAATAGTGAGAGGAGGATGATGAATTTCAAGTTTCTGATTTGGGCAATTAGAACTATCACAGGGCCATTTTACCAAGATCAGGAATGCATGAATGATGCAGGGTTGGGGATGAGAGAAGTTGATGATGAGATTAATTTTGGACATGTTATGTGTTATTAATAGTTGCCTATAGAACATCTTAGTAAGAGTGGCCAGTGGTTAATTAAACACACAGGTCTGGAGCTCAGAAGAAAAGTCTAAGGTGGTCATAGAGATTGCATGTTGGCTTTTTGCATTGATGTTGAGTTTTTAGAGTTGGTGGCATATTTGGTGCCCTTTTGTTTCTCCAGCACATTGCACAGGGTAAGTCTCAGGGTTGCATAAAATTCCGAAAACCTCACTTTTTTTTTCGCTCTAGTTACTAGGATGACGTCCATTAACGAAGAAGAAATAAGGACTTTCTATCCATTGATGCCAGTTTACTTCTTTTCCAATACAATTATTGAACATAGAGAGGGAGCTGAGTTGGTGGGAAAATACAAAGCTTAAATGAAATCAGAATTAACCTGAAGATACTAAAATATGGTGCCACCTGCATTGTATGTTTTGATGAATAATAATAATAGATTATTAATAATAAAAATGCCTAGGATTTCTTCCTTCATCTTTTGTCTTCCATCATTGCTATAAGAGTCATTCCTTTGGACTGTTGGGGGTTTTTCCTTTTAAAGAGTTATTTGGTAAATACTCTAGTGAAAGGTAATACTGCAGAAATTATCAAATAGTTTTAATAAAATCTTTAATGTATCAGAGCTTTTGAGATACCTAGAGGAAGGATAATTGAGATAGGATCAGAGTGTGATTGGTTTTGTTCTGTTTGTTCATATCTCATTGACATTTCCTTGAAATTAACGATTTTAATGATGGCACTTTGAGGCCCCAGAAGAAATTTTCTTTCCCATTAAATTCACATTTCCTTCTCCCAGAAGTTACTGTTCCCTCAGAAAACATTATTACATTATTAGATATTCAAAAAATAATTTTTAGATATCACTGCAATTTTTAATAGGCAAGAAATAACATTTTGCTATGTTTCAAGGAAGGTGGAAGTGTGTGATGTGAATCATGTGAGATATATTGAAATTTATATTTATTCTCTTATATGTGTACATCTACAAACAAATACATAGTAGGACTATTTTTACTAGGGTAATACTAGCTGCTATGACAAATAACCCTCAACTTTTATTGGCTTAACATAATAGAAGCGTATTTCTTGCTCATATAACAGTCTAAGGCAAGTGATCCTGGCTGGCATATGGCATTTTTCCACACAGTGATTCAGTGGCTTTGCTATCCCTAGGGCCTTGTTGTCATTTCCATCTAGCTGGTAAAAGGAGGGAGAAAGTATGGAGAAGTCACCGTTGCTTCTTCAGTTGAGGCATGGAAGTGACACATATCACTTCTGCTTATGTTCCGTTGGTGAGAACTGGGACATGGGCCACACCTAGATGCAAGGAATGATGGGAAATGTATTTCTGGCTGGGCAGCTGTTTCCCAGTAACAAACCCACACACTGCGAAGGGCAGCACAGAATCTTTTGGACAGCCAGTTGCCTTGACTATGGGGACTATGTAAAAGGTATGAGCAAAACAAAAAGCTCACACATAAAAATGCTCATTATTTTATAGCCACACTTCAAATATATGATGGTGTCTATGTTGACAGAAAATGCTTTAAGTTGATACTTTGCGTTCATTCTAGATATATGGTTGCTAAGATCCTTTGAATATTAGCAAGACTGTTGTATTCCTTATTCATAATGTATGAAAAACTGAGACTTTCTTTCCTTATTTTTAAGGTTGGACAAAATTTGCCCGACTAACAAGGGCGTTGACAAATAGCCGAAGTGTTTTGCAACAGCTCACGCCAATGAATAAAACAGAGGTGGTCCACAAACATTCAAGATTAGCTGAAGTAAGTGTGAGACTTTGCTTCCCAAGATGGTGGTGGTGGTATATTTTTTTTTCCAAAAGTGATGCAATAGAGATATTTCTGGCCATTATTTTACAAATGTTTAGCTGATATTTTTTTTCCTTGTAGAAATATATTTAATAGAAATCCCGAGTATTTACTTTTATTCTCTCCAACTTTTATAACGGGAATGTAGTTCATGACATCTCGCGTGATGTCTGTAGAGTGTGAGGTTTCCTTTGAACAAATGAGATGGCGTGTTCATTCATTCCTTCATTTTTGTATGCAGCAGACTACTTATTGAGGGTTTACTCTGTGCTTGGCACTCTGCAAAAGATGTAAAGATGAATAAGAAATGGGCCCTGTCAGCAGCAGACACTGATCGTAGGATGTGAAAATACTATGACAGGGTGCGGTGTCAACCCATGCAGGAGTGTTTGCCAAGACTTGGGGCCTGAGGGAAGGCTACTTGAGTGAAGTAATTCCCGGGCTGAGTGAACCTTTAAGGAAAAATATAAGAGTTATGCAAGTAAAGAAGGGATGGAGGTCATTCCTGTCGGGGAGGCCAGCATGTGCAAAGGCTCAGAAATAAGATAGTGTGGTGACTTTGAGTATGTCTTCAGTAGGGTTGAATTCAGGTGGGGAGGGAACTGTTAGGTGGCATATAGTGAGTGGGTGGTGGTTGGTGTCTCATGTGCTGGGGAATTGACATGATCACATTTGTGCCTTAGAAAAACCTCTCAAAGGGATATTGGTCCTAATTGTTTTTTTTTTTTTTATCATCTCGTGTTTTTATTGTATGAATTTGAAATATTATTCTAAGAAGAGGTCCACAGGTTTTACCAGATTGCCAGAGGGATCCAAGGCACAAAATTATTAAGAACCATTCCTTGAACTAGTGACTCTGTGGAGAATAGGTAAGGAGGGAAACCAGCAAGAAGTCCTTGTGGTAATTTAGCTAGAATGACCAGGGCCTTCAGCAAGGTAGTGGGAGAAGAGGTGGGCAAATTGCAGACACATCAAGATTAGAGTCAACACATTTATTGATAGATTAGAATAGACTGTTAAACAAGAGGATGAGATGAGGACAACTCTATGTTTTTGGTTTATACAACTGGGTAGATAGTGTTGTTGCTTAATAAAATGGCAAATACAAGAGGAGGAAGAGAAGGTTTGGGGACAATGATAATGTGTTCAGTTTTGCATATATTAAGTTTGAAGAGCCTGATTGAAAATGCTAGTGGAGATGCCTAAAAGGCGGTGGGGTTTGTGGGTCGGGCACTGAGGAGGGATATTTAGGTTTGAGTTTAAACTTCAGTGTCACCCCCATAGATATGGCTGTTAAAGTCATAGGACTAGACAATGTTACCCCGAGACCAAAGAGAAAGGGAATGAGGACAGAACATTGAGGCAGTCAAAAGCTTTCTTGTTCACATCTTCTATAATCATCATTTGTATTACTGGTATGAAAGATGCCAGAAAGCCAATTAAGCTACCAAAATTGTGCTGAGCACTTGGTGGGCACTCACAAAAATATCCTGAGATAACTTACCAAAAAACAGAAAAGATAACATCAGATTCATACGTTCATCAATTTGCTCTGCTGGAGAAAAGCAAGTTGAAGCACTCCAGAGTAACTTTCCTAACTACTTGTAAATATTAAATCTGGTTGAGAAAGGATTAGGGAATAAAGCACATTCCTTGAATTTGGAGAACTCTGCAGTTTTTCTTAAGCCCATAGCTATCAAAGAGACTTGTTATAGTTTTATGCTCTAAATAGCACTGTTAGCTTGGGGAAAGATTACTACTTTGATGTACAGACGTGTTTTTAAAAACCAAAAGAAAACATTAACATTGTTAAATATTAACTAATAATAATCGCCATATTTTAAAATATGATATGCAACTAGCGTTAAGATTTTAAGTAGACCGTTGAACACAACTTCCTTTTTCAATAATGCTTATTAAGTACTACTTGATTTTGGAGCTACTTTCTCTGCTTCTACCTTGAATTGTCCATTTCTAGATTCTATACAAATCAAGCTGAAGTGTAGGAGCTTGTTTCTGTGACTGTTGACTTTCATAGTCATGATTCCTTTTGGGCCTTAACTACACCTTATTGAGAGTTTTTCTTCTCTCTGTTACACAACAGTGCAAGAACAAGAGGAAGGGGCCAGAGAGAGGAAAATCTTCTACTGTCGGCACCCAAATCACTCAAGATTGTTTTTTCTCTTTGTCAAGGGGAACGTTTCTTTACCCTTGACATTTCATCATTTTTATTTTTAGGAAACTTGTATCCCTGTTTCTTCCCATCTGATTTTTTATTTGCTTTGCTTTGTGATTATTGCTAGTTTCTTTATCAGTCATCTCTAATTCATAAACTTGATTGCGATATAAAACTGCTTTCTATCAGGTCTTTGGCTTGCTTTCAGAGAACATGCAGAAATAAGGAGGTTTTCAACAGAGATTTAGACTGCATACCTGCAGTATATGCTCTTAGGTCTAAAGACAGACCCAAAAGAAACACCAAGCACAAGAATATTGCTTTTCCACTTGTATTCAAAGGCTCATATATTAATAATTTGCTCAACTCAGGTATCTGGTGTTGCTGTGGAATTTTAGGCTCTTTCACTTTTTCCAAGACACATAAATTTGATCTCAATTCCGGATCCCCTAAATATAGAGCTGATCCTTCAAATTTGGACCTGATCCCCAGTGTCAAAGATTCCAGTCTTCATGTAGGCAGTTAATTAATTTTCCGCATGCGTTGACATCCTGCCGATTGCCTGCAGCTTGCTCACTTTTATGCCGAGTGGAGATGAATACACGCACTGCCGCCACGCCAGTCAGTGGGCCTGACCTCCTTATGGTCAATGCTCTCAGATGTTCAGAGAGGAAGAATGTGTCTGTATTGATACAAAAATACATCACAAAATGTGATTTCATCCTCTCTCGACCTAAGGCTTATTGCTTATGAAAGTGCAAATGAAATAACAATGAAAGTGAAGACTGGTTACTCACTGTGGTATAGAAGAGCTCAGTGACAGAGCTAAGATTAAAGCAGCGCTTTGCATATGAGAAAGATCAAAGCCTAAACACTTGCGCACCTTTTTTGTTTTTGTTGCCATCTTCTTCCTCCTCTTCTTCCTTCTGCTTCTTTCCCTCACTGAGCACTTTTGATGCAAGTCACTGTCGGAAGACTTGAGTCCTGAATGTCTAAAGAAATATGACAAGGATCTTACCTTGGACTGTACATTGTAATCACTTGGAGAGGTTTTGAAAATAGAGATTCTCTGAGATCCAGAGACCAATTTAATCATTCTCTGGGGTGGAGTCTAAATACGAGTACATTGTACTTTTTCAAAACATCCCCAGGTGATTCTAATGTGTATCCTGATTTAGGAAGTAATTAACTCGGGGGTAACCCCATTCTATCTCTAGAGGAGAAGACTTACATTATTCCAGGGTACTGAGCAGGGCCGACCTGTCCCTTAGCATGGTAGGCACAGTGTCTAAGGCCCACAGCACTTTTAGGGGCCCACAGTATGTTTCAGTTTCCATTAACAGCAGGAGAAAATAATGAACTTTCAGGTAAAAACAGAAATTGAATGTATGATATTAATGTATTCATCTTTGTAGCAATGCTATTGTAAAATATAATTTTTATTTACTTTTTTAGTAGGCGGGTGGGGTCCAGGAAGGCAAACAGGCTTAGGACCCATGAAGGTGATAATGTACCTGGGCACTGAGTTTGTTCTTATTTCCCAAGTCTGATTTCTTTGTGCTTGTTCTATAGACTGTGCAGATATAGATAGAAAAATACTAACATTGAATATGAAGGAAATTTTCCTGTTTAGCACAGTGAAACTGGAACTGATAGGCCAGTGGTTGAAAGATGAAAGAAAAGCCATGATTATGTACAATTCTGTGTATATAATAGTCCATCCAACGTGAGGTTTACATTCCTAATGGGATAATTTGCTGCTAAGCAATTTAAGACCTTCTAGGAAAAATATGTCTGGGGCACTGATAATGTGGGTAAATACATAAAATATCTTTATAAATAGTTCTTACAATTCCCCAAATAAAAATAACAATTTTAACACATAACTAAAGAGAATACCAGTGATGTTTTTCATGTTGTAAATAGTAATAACAGATATTACATACTTAGTTTTCAGATATATAACTTCTATGTAGGAGAGAAACTTTACAATACTCTCCCAAGTTTCAAAAGATGATAGTGTATTTGTTTTGCTTTGTGGCATATAACTCACAGAGTTACATGCTAGAAAATATTTTTGTCTATTCCTACATGCAAATGTTTAATGCATTGATGATTTTATGATTTGGACTTCTTGACTCCTATCTTCCGGGCATTAGTCCTAGAGACACTGAATAATTGGTTTCATAAGATGGGTGAAGCTGTTGGAAACATTATTTAAGAAATTCCCATTCACCAAACTCTTTAACCCATTTGTTGTCTTTAGCTTCATTGATGGCCTGGGGCAGAGGTTTTTGATCTGCTCCTTCAACTTTCCCAGAATTTCCAGGCTCCAGGATCCAGAAGGCAGTGTTAAGTCCTGTGTTTGTTACCTTTGCTCAGGGGTGCCCAAACTTCTACCCTTGCTTTGTTGTCACCTGCTTTTTCTCCTTGTCTCTTACTGTAATTAAACCTAATCAGAATAAGTCATTATAACCTTGTACTGAATTTTTTATATTTTTCGAAAAGGTATATAGAAGCCAACCTGAGTGTTTAGCATTTTTTTTCCTGAAGGGAATTTGCATTTGGGGAGGAAACACAATATTCTTTAGGTCCCGATTTCAGGGAGAAAAGGCAAAAGCAGGCTATAACATTTGCTACCGTGTACACCGCTGTGCCGTCATCAGGGTCCTGGCTAGGTATCACTCAACAGCAAGATCACCAACCGTGGGATGCTGGGGTTCCGCAAGGCCATCAGAATCAAAGTTGTATTCCCTGAGGCACTAAATATGTGTGAAGAGTTAGTAACAGTAAATCACCCAAGTAACTGTTGCACGATGCATGAGACACATGTGATTCTAGGTAGCTTGCAGAGGGAGTGTGCAGAAGGCACTCTCAGAAGTGGACATCCGGCAGTGTGGGGATCAGTGCTGGCCACTGCCACAGAGCAAGCCAGCTGGACCAGCAGACGGGTCACCTTTGGCAGAGTGATTGGACTTGGAGTGACTTCCTTTGAACAAACTTTGGGACAACTCAAGAGAAGAGGGAGACAAAGCTACAGAGCGTGACTGGCCTTGAAACCAAGTCATGTCAAATAGGCTGTGGTTTGACTGCCAGTAAGTTTGAATTCGTCACTACCTGTGCAGAGATGTCCAGGTCACTTACACACACATTTTCTCTCTTTTAGGTTCTTCAGCTGGGATCAGATATCCTTCCTCAGTACAAACAAGAAGCGCCAAAGACGCCACCACACATTATTTTACACTATTGTGCTTTTAAAACTACCTGGGATTGGGTGATTTTAATTCTTACCTTCTACACCGCCATTATGGTTCCTTATAATGTTTCCTTCAAAACGAAGCAGAACAACATAGCCTGGCTGGTGCTGGACAGTGTGGTGGATGTTATTTTTCTGGTTGATATCGTTTTAAATTTTCACACGACTTTTGTGGGGCCTGGTGGAGAGGTCATTTCTGACCCTAAGCTCATAAGGATGAACTATCTGAAAACTTGGTTTGTGATCGATCTGCTGTCTTGTTTACCTTATGACATCATCAATGCCTTTGAAAATGTGGATGAGGTAAGTTTTTTGTTTTTATCCTTTAGAGTACTGAGGATCATAAGTTTTGAAAACATCAGGATAAGAGGATGCCACGGATAATCCGAACTTCTTTTCAGCTACCATTTTTAATCTTCACCCTACTAAATAAACACTTGCCATAAGTTCTTGCATTTGATTGCCTTAAATTAATTTTTATCCACCTCTTTTCCCTGATGTCTGGTTGAAAATGCTGATTACTAAGAAAACGGCTGTGGTTGGAAGTTGTGGTTGGAGGAGGTAGAGTAGAAAAGCCTTTAGAGTCAAATGCAGTTTACTAGATAATTGATTGAAAAATGATGAAATAGATGTATTTTCTTTGAAAAACTGCAGAATTTAAAAATTTTATGCATCCGTAGATCTCTTTCTCTGCCAATTGTCTAAGTCTCCCCTCCTTACATTGATGCAACAGATATTCTGTCAACAACATTGTCTTAAATGAACCTCTCTTCACTCTACCCACCCACTTGATTGATAGTTGTGCTAGCTATCAATATAATATTGTAGGCTAGAGATAATTTTTCTTCAGAGTTTTGAATGACATAGTGCCATTGTACTCTACCTTCCTGTAATTCTGTTAAGGAACTTGAAGCCATTGTGATTTCTGGTCATTCACATGTCACATGTTTTCTCTTGCTGAACATTTCACATATCTTCTTTGTCCCTGGATTCTGAAACTTTCTGATATTATGCCTTAATGTGGGTCCATTTTCATCCATTTTGATGGGTATTGACTGGGTGGCTTTTCTCAATTTGGAAAAGCACATCTTCTGTCTTGCTTTTTTTCCTATGATGATTTTCTCCATCCCTCCCCCACCTTTTCTCCATTTTCTCTTTCTGTGACTCTTTTTATTCAGATATTGTACCTATCCTTTTTTTCTCTCCTATTATATTTTCTAATCCTTTATCTTTTTGTTACACTTTCTGGGAGGTTTCTTCCACATTATTTTCTGATTTTCTTTATCTCTAATAATACTTTTTTGCTTAAGGTCTAGTTTTCTTGATACTATTATAGCTAAATTAGCTTTTGTATAGTTTTTGGAATGTATATTTCTGTCCTTTTACTTTATATCATTCTAGGTTATTATTTTATAAGTAGTATGTCCCTTTAATAGGTAAGTTTAATCTATTTACATTTATTGTGATTAATTACATTTTGATTCACTTAGGACATCCTATTTTCTATTTTTAAATACCTTTTCTTAGCTTTTCTCTGTTTTTGTTTTCCTTCTGTTTATTCATGGTTTTGATTGATTGAATTTTTCTTTAATCTCCTGGATCTCTTACAATGGTTTGAAAGTTTTTCTGTTAATTGATTTTTTTTTTTTTTTTTGAGACAGAGTGTCATTTTGTTGCCCTGGCTAGAGTGAGTGCCGTGGCGTCAGCCTAGCTCACAGCAACCTCAAACTCCTGGGCTTAAGCGAGCCTACTGCCTCAGCCTCCCGAG
Source organism: Lemur catta (assembly GCF_020740605.2). Taxonomy (NCBI): domain Eukaryota; kingdom Metazoa; phylum Chordata; class Mammalia; order Primates; family Lemuridae; genus Lemur; species Lemur catta. The sequence goes on from NC_059128.1 coordinate 34,802,424, forward strand.
TAGCTGGGACTACAGGCATGCGCCACCATGCCCGGCTAATTTTTTCTATATATATATTTTAGTTGGCCAGCTAATTTGTTTCTATTTTTAGTAGAGACGGGGTCTCGCTGTTGCTCAGGCTGATCTCGAACTCCTGACCTCGAGCGATCCACCCACCTCGGCCTCCCAGAGTGCTAGGATTACAGGCGTGAGCCACCGCGCCCAGGCCTTCTGTTAATTGATTATTCTTACATTTTTAACATCATTGTTTGACTGAACAAATTCCAGAAATTTGTAGCTATCTTTACCTTGCTTATAAATAATTCAAAGATTTCTGTTCACCTTCTATCTTTCAAATTATTATTGTCTTATATTTTGGCTCTACATTTTTTTAACTTTCCCTTTTAATATGTTATTGTTTTATTTGTCAGCACTTATTTAGATTTTCAAATGTTTATCAGTTTTTTTGCTCACACTATTTTATGCATTCTTGGCTGTCTTTCTGATTCAGTTCCTGTAGATTGGCTGTTTATTATCTATTATATAATATCCAACTCTCTCCAACATACCTCTTTCAGGTAGAGTTCGTGCATCATTCCCAAGCAGCTTGAATTAATATTTTCATCATATTTCATTTTCACTTATGTACATGCATGCACATTAATATGGTTAAAATTATTTTTCTTTTGTTGGCTTGTGTGGGTTCATAAGCACTATAGTAGTTGTTGTACAGCTGGGACTCTTATGCCTTGTCCAGCACGTATTTTGTTGTGAGACTATGGAATGGTTACTCTGGCTCTTAGTTTCCACAGTGTAAGAAAAGTGAAGGAATGCCTGCTCACTCATATCACAAGGTGGTTATGCAAAATAAATGATGAATATGCTTGTAGAATTCAGGAAGTCTGATGGGGTATTATTATTTCATTCATATATGTTTGTTTCCTCAGCTTGATTATAAATCCTGTGATGGTGAAGAATGTGTCTTCTGTCCCCTTGGTATTTCTTCATTGCTCTTGATGTGTGTTAGTGACTTACTGACAGGAAGCAATGAAGTGTTAGCAAGGTTTTCGTAAATTGTACAATGACATAAAAATAAAATGGAACTTAAACATAAGGTGACTTGGAAATAAGAGAGAATATGAGTCTGAAAATTACAGTTTAATCGTTTAACATGATGCAGGTGCAGAATGACTTAGAAGACTTAATAATAATCTTTATTTTCAAGATTGTCAACATGCTTTGTGTAGTTAATTTGATTTACTAGGAATTCGCAAACTGGATGTGTGATTCTTTAAGAAAATTGTGAGGCAGACAAGACAGATTCCATTGAGGAAAAGAAAGAATACACATTTCCTAGAAGCCATAAATAGAAGGTAAAAGATGTCACCAAGAATCCAAAGAATAAGATTGAGTTCCTTTGTAGTGTGCATTTGAATACAGCCTCCGGAGGTCCAGAGAGCTAGATTTCTGCGAGGTTTAGCTGAACCATGGAACATCAGAGAAAGACGGGGCAGCTGCAGGTGACATGCTGTTCAGAAGCAGAGGAGGATTTAGGAAACGTGATACACAGGGAATTTAGATGATGATGAGTGGTATTAGTAAGTGGTAAACATGATAAACTAGTTCAGAACAAAATGAAATTGGGAAAAAAATCACCCATGCATTGACGCAGGAGAAAAAAAGAATGGACCAATGACTGCTAAGTAGAAATATAGAGATATTTTTAATTTTCAGAAAAGTTTATAGAAAATAATTTCTTTGTCATGAATTATGCTTATCAAGCTGCCACGTGCATTATTTCACTTTAACTTATATATTTATATTGATAATTATTATTTTTGATCCAGTCATGAAGAATTGGAAATCAGAGAGGCCAATTATGCTTGTAGATTTTAGTAACTTTTGTCAGCCTGAACTCTGTCTCTTTGTTCCTCTTGTTGCCATCTCAGACCTTCTACAAAGAATAATAATACAGTTGGCTTGCTATTACTTTTTCATTAAAGCCAATAGATAATTTAAAATAATATTGGAGTTGTGTGGGTGGGAGTTACCTAATTTTTCTGTTTTAGTTTTCCTAGTTTTAATCTTATTAAATCCATAGAAACACTGCCTATCTTAGCCCATTTTGTACTGTACAATAGAATGCCACATACTGGGTAATTTATAAAGAACAAAAATTTATTTCTCACGGTTCTGGAGACAGGGAAGTCCAAGATCCAGGCATTGGTGTCTTGTGAGGGCCTTCTTGCTTCATCCTCACATGGTATAAGGCGGAAGGACAAGAGGGACAAATGTTGTGTCCTCAGATGGCAGAAGAGAGCAAACCCACTCCCACAAGCTCTTTTTATAGCATCATTAATCCATTCAAATCCACTAACACTTCCCATTATGCCCCACCTCCTAACATATTGCTTTGAGGATGAAGTTTCAACATGAGTTTTGGTGGGGACAAACACTTTGAAACCACGGCACTACCCAATCCTCCTTGGAATTGGTTGATTTTTCTTTTCACTGTGTTTTTCAGCTAATGATGGCATGCCAACATTGAGTCCTAAGCAATCTGCTTTTAAATCTAACTTTGTAAAGAGCATGAAACTTTCAAAAATAGAGTTCATTTTTAAAGAGCAGTTTTAGGTTTACAGAAAAATTGAGGAGAAGGTGCAGAGAGATTTCCCATATACGCTTTGCCTCCATACATGCATAAATTCCTCCACTACCAAAATAGCACAGCAGACTGGTACATTTGTCACGATTGATTAACATCATGGACACATCATTATCACCCAGCAACCATAGTTTACATTAGGACTCACTCTTGATTTTGTACATTCTCTGGGTTTTGACAAATGTATGGTGACATGTATCCACCATTACAGCGTCACAGATTAGTTTCTCTGCCCTAACAATCCTCCATGCTCCATTTATTCATCCCTCCCTTTTCACTAACCTCTGGCAACCTCTGAACCTTTAAGTGTCTCCATAGTTTTGTCTTTTCCAAGTGTCATAAAGTTGGAATCATATAGTTGGTAGCTTTTTCATATTGGCTCTTTTAGTAATATGCATTTAAGATTCCTCTGTGTCTTTTCAAGGCTTGGTAGCTCATTTTTTTAGTGCTGAATAATATGTCATTGTCTGAATGCACCACGGTTTATTTATTCATTCATCTCCTGAAGAACATCTTGGGTGCTTGCAAGGTTTGGCAATTATGAATAAAGCTGCTATAAACATTCATGTGCAGGTTTATATGTGGACATAAGTTTTAAACACATTTGGGTAAATACCAAGAAGCATGATCACTGAATCATATGGTAAGAATATGCTTAGTTTTATAAGAAACTGCCAAACTGTCTCCAAAGTAGCTGTACCATTATGTGTATTCCCAACAGCAATAAATGAGATTTTCCTTCGTTCTACATCTTTGCCAGCATTTGGTGGTGGTAACGTTTTGGCTTTTAACCATTCTCATAGGTGTATAGTGGTATCTTGTTTTAATTTGCAATCCCTGATGGTAGATAATGCTGAACATCTTTTCATATACTTATTTGTCATCTGAATATCTTCTTGGCTAAGGTGTCTGTTAAGATCTTTTGTATATTTTTAATTGGATTGTTTGCTTGCTTATTGTGGTTTTAAGAGTTCCTTTTATATTTTGGATAACTGCTCTTTATAAGATATATCTTTTGCAAATATTTTCTCTTAGGCTGTGGCTTGTCTTATCATTCTCTTGACAGTGTTTCTTGTAGAGTGGAGTTTTAAATTTCAATGGAGTCCAGCTTGTCAATTATTTCTTTCATGAATTGTGCCTTCAGTATTGTATCTACAAAGTTATTGCCATACCCAAGTTCACCTAGAATTTCTAGAAGTTTTATAATTTTGTGTTTTACATTTAGGTCTATGATCTATTTATTTTGAGTTAACTTTTTGTGAAGTATGTAAGATCTGTGACTAGATTCCTTTTTTTTTCATGTGTGGATATCCAGCTGTTCCATCACCATTTGTTGAAAAGACTATATTTGCTCCATTGTATTGACTTTGCAACTTTGTCTAAGATCAGTTGATTATATTTATGTGAGTCAATTTCTGAGTTCTCTGTTTTGCTCTATTAATCTATTTGTCTGTTATTTCACCAGTGCCATAATCTTGCTCGCTATAGTTTTATAGAATGTCTTGAAGTTGTGTTACATTAGTCTTCTGACTTTGTTCTTCTCCTTCAATATTGTGTTGGCTATTTTGAATTTTTCACCTGTTCATATTAATTTTAGAATCAGTTTGTTGATATCCACAAAATAACTTGGTAGGATTTTGACTGGTATTTTGTTGTGTTTGTAGATCGAATTGAGAAGAACTGACATCTTGACAATAGAGTCTTTCTATCCACGAACATGGAATATCTCTCCATTTATTTAGTTCTTCTTTGATATTGTTCATCAGAGTTTTGTAGTTTTTTTCATATAGATCTTATATACATTTTCTTAGATTTATATTTAAGTATGTCATTGTTTTGGGTGCTAAAATACATGATACTATGTTTCTGATTTCAAATTCCACTTATGAATTGCTGGTATATAGGAAAGTGATTCACTTTTGTATATTGATTTTGTATCCTCTTTTTTGTTCATTTGTTTGCTTTTTAGAGACAGGTTCTTGCTCTGTTTCCCAGTCTAGAGTGCAGTGGTGTCATCATAGCTCACTGCAACCTCAAACTCCTGGGCTCAAGTGATTTTCTGTCTGAGCCTCCTGAGTAGCTGAGACTATAGGCGTGCACCACCACACCTGGCTAATTTTTCTATTTTTTACTAGAGATGGAGTCTCATCATGTTGCTCAGGCTCATCTTGAACCCATGGCCTTGAGCTATCTTGTTTCCTGGAACCTTGCTATTAATATAATCACTTATTAGTTTCAGTTTTTTTTTTTGCCAATGTATTCACATTTGCAACATAGACAATCCTGTCACCTGTGAACAAAATTTTATTTCTTCCTTCCCAGTCACTATAGCTTTTCTTTTCTTTTCTTTTCTTTTCTTTTCTTGTTTTCTTGCATTATCTTGAACTTCCAATATGATGTTGAAAAGATGTGGAGGGAGGGAATTTCATACCTTGTTCCTAATCTTAATGGGAAAGCTTCTAGTTTATCACTCTCAAATATGATGTTACCTGTAGATATTTTTGTAGACGTTCCTTATCAAGTTGGGAAAATTGTTCTCTATTCCTAGTTTGCTGAGAGTTTTTATCATGAATAGATGTCCAATTTTGTCAAATGGTTTTCTACATCTGTTAACATAATCATAAAGTTTTCATTCTTTAGCCTGTTGTTATGATGGATTATATGAATTGATTTTCAACTGTTGAACCAGAGTTGCACACCTGGAATAAATCCCTTTGGTCATGGTATATAATTTTTAATACATTGTTGCATTAAATTTGCTAATATTTTGTTGAGGATTTTTGCATCTATGTTCATGTGAAATGTTGGTTTGCACTTTTCTTTTCCTGTAATTTTTTGTCTGGTTTTTATATTGAGTAATGCTGGTCTCATAAAATGAGTAAGGAGGAAGTACTATCTCTGCTTCTACGTTCTGGAAAAGATTGTTGGGAATTGGCATAATTTCTTCCTTAAATGTTTAATATACTTTACCCATGAACCTGTATTGTCCTGATGCTTTGTGTTTTGGAAGACTATTAATTATGACATAATTTCTTTAATAGATATAGTCCTGTTTAGATTGCCTATTTCTTTTCTTGTGTGAGTTTTACCAGATGTGTCTTTCAAGGACTTGGTTCATTTACTTCGTCCAGGTTACCAAATTTGTGGGCAATGTTGTTCATAATATTCCTTAATTATCCTTTTAATGTCCATGGAATCTGTAGTTTTGTCCCCTCTTACATTTCTGATATTAGTAATTTATATCTTCTTTCTCCTTTCTTAGCCTGGCCAGCGGCTTATTGATTTTTTGATCTTTTCAAAGAATCAGCTTTTCAACTTCATTTATTTCTGCTTTAATTTTTATTATTGCTTTTCTTCTACTTACTTTGGATTTAATTTGCTTTTCTTTTTCCAGTTTGCTAAAGTGAAAGATTAGAGTATTGATTTTAGATCTTTCTTCTTTTCCAGTATATGCACTCAAAGCTATAAATTTCCCTTCTAAGCACTTCCTTAGCTATATTTCACAAATCTTGTTAAATTTTATTTTCATTTTTATGTAGTTCAACATATTTTTAATTTCTCTTGAGATTTCTTCTTTGACTCATATGCTATTTAGAAGTGTATTATTTAATCTCCAAGTATTTTGGGATTTTCCAGATATCATTCTGTTATTGATTTCTAGATTGTGGTCTGAAAGTAAACATTATATGATTTATATTCTTTTAACAAACAGTCATCCTAATAACAATTAAAAGTCATTTATTTTCTTTTTTTAATTATTATGGCTAGATAATAGTTACATGTCTTTATAGGGTACATGTTTTGCTTTGCTATAGGCATACAATGTCGATTAATCAAATCAGGGTAATTGGGGTATCCATCACCTCAGGTATTTATCATTTCTTTGTGTTAGGAACATTCTAGTTCAACTCTTTTTTTTTTTGAGACAGAGTCTCACTCTGTTGCCCTGGCTAGAGTGCCATGGCATCAGCCTTGCTCACAGCAATCTCAAACTCCTGGGCTCAAGCAATCCTTCTGCCTCAGCCTCCGAAGTAGCTGGGACTACAGGCATGCGCCACCATGCCTGGCTAATTTTTTCTATATATTTTTAGTTGTCCAGCTAATTTCTTTCTATTTTTTTTTAGTAGAGATGGGGTCTTGCTCTTGCTCAGGCTGATCTCGAACTCCTGAGTTCAAACGATCCACCCACCTCAGCCTCCCAGTGTGCTAGGATTACAGGCGTGAAAATTCAACTCTTTTAGTTATTTTAAAGTATATCCTAACTTATTGTTGACTGTAGTCACTTTGTTGTGCTATCAAATATTGCTAATTTTATCTAACTATATTTTTCCACCTATCAACCATTCCCCCCTTCCTCGTTGCCCGTCCCAGCCTCTGGTAACCGTCATTCTACATTCTATCTCCATGAGATCAGTTGTTTTTAATATTTAGCTCCCACATATGAATGAGAACATTCAAGATTTGTCTTTCTGTTCTTGGCTTATTTCACTTAACATAGTGTTCTTCAGTTCCATCAGTGTTGTTTCAAATGGCAGGATTTCATTCCTATTTGTGGCTATATAATATTCCATTGTGTATATGTACCACAAATTCTTTGCCCGTTCATCCTTAGATGGACACTTACGTTCATTACAAAATTGGCTATTGTGAATAGTGCTGCAATAAACATGAGAGTGCAGATACCTTTTTGATATACTGATTTCTGCTTTTGGGATATATATACCCAGTGGTGAGATCACTGGATCATATGGTATTAAATAGTTCTGTTTTCAGTTTTTTTGAGGAACCTCCATACTGTTCTCTGTAGTGGTTTCACTAATTTACATTCCTGCCAACAGTGTATGAGGGTTCCCCTTTCTCCACATCCTTGTTAGAATTTGTTATTGGTTGTCTTTTTGATAAGAGCCATTTTAACGAGGGTGAGATGATATCTCATTATAGTTTTGATATGCATTTCTCTGATGACTAATGATCTTGAACATTTTTCCATATGCCTGTTGGCCATTTGTGTGTCTTCTTTTGAAAAATGTCTATTCAGATCCTTTGCCCATTTTTAATTGGATTATTTGATTTTTTTCCCTATTGAGTTATTAGAGTTCCTTATATATTCTATTAGTTAGTCCCTTGTCAGATGGGTAGTTTGCAAATATTTCCTCCCATTCTGTGGGTTGTGTCTTTACTCTGTTGATTCTTCCTTTTGCTGTGCAGAAGTTTTTTAGCTTGATGTGATCCCATTTGTCCAATTCTGCTTTGGTTGCCTGTGCTTTGGGGATATTAATCAAGTGTTTCTCTAATGTTTTCTTTTAGTAGTTTCAAAGTTCCAGGTATTAGATTTAAGTCTTTAATCCATTTTTCTTTATGTTTGTATATGGCAAGAGATAAGGGTCTAGTTTTGTTCTTCTGCATATGGATATCCAGTTTTCCCAGCACCATTTATTGAAGAGATTGTCCTTTTCCTACTGTATGTTCTTGGCAACTTTGTTGAAGATAAGTTCACTATAGATGTGTAGATTTATTTCTCTGGGTTCTCTATTATGTTCCATTGGTCTGTGTTTCTGTTTTTATGCCAATATCATGCTGTTTGGGTTACTACAGCTCTGTAGTATAATTTGAAGTCAGGTAATATAATTCCTCCAATTATGTTCTTTTTGCTTAGATTGGCTTTGGCTATTCTGGGTCTTTCATGGTTCTATATAAATTTTAGTGTTATTTTTTCTATTTCTGTGAAGAATGTCATTGATATTTTGATGGGTATTGACTTGAATCTATAGATTGCTTTGAGTAGTATGGACATTTTAACAATATTAATTCTTCCAATCTAATCTTTATCAGTTATCTTTTGGGTGCTTGATTATTAAATTCCTTGAGGTAGTCTTATTTGGATTAAATCTGCTTGGTGTTCTATGACCTTCTTGTACCTGAATATTGATATCTTCCTCCAGGTTTGGAAAGTTCTCTGTTACTATTTCTTTGAATAAACTTTCTACCCCAATCTCTCTCTCTCTACCTCCTCTTTAAGGACAATAACTCTTAGATGTGCCCTTTTGAGGCTATTTTCTAGATCTTGTAAGCATGCTTCGTTCTTTTTCTTTTTTCTCTTCTGACTGTGTATTTTCAGATAGCCTGTGTTCAAGCTTACTAATTCTTTCACTTGGTCAGTTCTACTGTTGAGAGACTCTGATGCATTTCTCAGTTGAATTCTTAAGCTCCAGAATTTCTGCTTGATTTTTAAAAGTTATTTGAATCTCTTTGTTAAATTTCTGCCACAGATTTCTGAATTTCTTCTCTGTGTTGTCTTGAAGTTCATTGAGTTTTTTCAGGACAGCTATTTTGGATTTTTTATCTGAAAGGTCACATATCTCCACTGCTCCAGGACTGGTCACTGGTACCTTATTTAGTTTGTTTGATGAGGTCATGTTTTCCTGGATGTTCTTGATGATTGTGGATATTCATCAATACCTGGCATTGAAGAGTTAGGTATTTATTTTAATCTTCACAGTCTGGGGCTTGTTTGAACCCTTCCTGTTTGAGGAGGCTTTCCAGGTATTCAGTGGCAGTTGAGTGTTGTGTTCTAAGTCTTTGGTCACTGTAGCTGTATCAGCACTGGGGATGCCCTAAGCCCTGTAACGCTATGACTCTGATAGACCCCTGGTGGTACCACCTCGGTGGGCTTGGGTAAGATATGGGAGAATTGCCTGGATTCCCAGGCAAAGTCTTTCACTCTCTTTCCTCATTCTCTGTGCTGGGCTGCAGGAGTTGGGGAAAGAGTGAGGTGGGCACTCCCTCTTGGCCACCAGCACCAGGTTACACTGAAGCCAGCCCAGTCTCACCCAAAACCTGTGGTGACCGTTGCCTAGCTATCCCTGATGTTTACTCAAAGCCCAAAGGCTTTTTAGTCAGCAGGTGGTGAACCCTGTCAGGACTGGGTCCTTCCCTTCAGGGCAGCATGTCTCCTTCTGGCTCAGGGTGGGTCCTTAAATGCCTTCTGAGAACCAGGGCCTGGAGTCAGGGGCTTTAGGAGTCTGCTTGGTACTTTCTTTTACCAGGTAGTGAGTGGCTGAGCTGGTACCCAAGTTGCCAAAACAAAATCCTCTGCACTTTTCCATTTCCTTCCCCCAACTAGGAGAAAACTTGAGCCGCATTACCTGTAGTTGTGGCGGTAACAGAGGCACTGGCTTGGCCACCACCACTGGTGTCTCACTGGGTCATGTGCACCCTAAGTCCACTGGCTCTGAGCCAGCACAGCCACAGGAATTGCTCAAGGACTGCAGCCTTTGTGGCCTGACTGCCTTACGAATTTAGTCTAGTTCCCAGGCTGCTTTTTGTTGTCTGGTGGTGGAGCTAGCCAGAACTGGGGTCTCAGAGAGGAGTGTTTCTTTCTGGCCAGGCTGGTCTAAATGCTTCCTCTGTGGGCACTGGCAGAATTCTGCCCTGTGCTGTGTTCTCTTATGCCAGAGCAGCCTGGGTTTCAATGCACAGTCCCACAATCACTTCACTCTCCCTCCCCAGGTACACAAATTCTCTCTCCACTTGCCATCCTGGCGTGGCACTGCCGAAGGATGGGGGAGGAGTGGCGTAGGCAATGAAAGATTGTCTTTTTCTCCTTTTTCAGTGCCTCTTTCCTTGATATAATGTTAAAGCCAGGTAGTATGATCACTCGCCTGGTTTTTGGTTCTTCTGAAGGCGCTTGCTTGTGTGGATAGTTGTAGAACTTGTTGTTCATGCAGAGAGGGATGATTGCTAGAGTTTTCTGTTCATCCTCTTGCTCTGTCTCCTCTCTTAAAAAATCAAAAATCATATATATTTTTTATCGAGTATTGGATTAGTAGTTTATCCACACTTGTCTTTCATCTTTCGGCTCAGGGAAGGTGTTATTTGGCTTCTTTTAATTCTACTTCAAGTAATGAATTCAAATCCAGCAAATATCTTTAGACAATGAAGTCTTAGGTATTATTCTTGTTTCTGGAAGAATCAAAGGTAGACCTTCTGCTCCCCCAAGGCAGAGACTCTGTCTCTCTAACTCATCTTGGATTTGCAGTACTTACCATAATGCTTTGCGCATAATTGCCATATTACACATATTTCTACTGAAGCAAATGTGGCATTAAGGCTTTTCATGCTTCCTAAATATACCTGATTCTTGTTATAATGAAATGGCCAGAGGGAAACCTTTGTGGCATAATCTTAGCTATGCTCCAAACTCTTCTTCCTTGCAGATTATAGGGTATTGTCCTTTGGACACTATGTTCATGTCTCCTTGCATGAGTTCCTTTCCAGTGAGTATGCTCTCATGTAAATAATGCTTTTATGCTGTCATATAAATAATTTTCCAGTCAGATGACCTGGTTTGCCAGCTTTCCATACGTGTTTAAAGATTGCCTTAGGGTTTAGATCCCCAAGCTGCGATCTCCCACTGGGCATGAAAGTATTGTGGACAAAGAAAGCTGAGCAAGACAGTCTCTGAACAGAAGCATACCTACCTTCTAGTTTGAGAGGAAAACTTTCTCACAAACTACTCAAGGGTATGAATAAATGAGGAGTCAGGGGGAAGGAGGAGATGGGGTAAAGGTTTGGAGAATAGGTAAGAGTTAGCCTCAAGCTCCAAATTGGAACACGATAGCTATGGTCTGAGCTTTTAAATTCTATTCCTGGTGGGAATCGGATGGTAGAGAATGTTATTGAAATTGGATAATATGCAGATTTAAAGATTATAGACATTTGTCTTATATTTAAAAAATTTAGTGATGTTGCAGGAGCGTATTGTTTTGTATGAATTTTCACTGAGATAAAGTGGTCTAACTGAGGGAATTAGCTTTGAGAGGATAGGGAATAACAAGCAATGAGGGTAGCAATAAAGTCCTTTTATTTGAGTTTGTTGTTTACATGAAAAGAAACTTTTATATGTACAGATCTTCATTCATGATAAATGCTTCCTACTGTTAAGAATTAGAAAATGATTCTAATATAAAGGCAAAATGATTGAAATATATTGCAATTTGTATGCTATAATCATTAAAATTTTTTTTACCTTAACTAGGAATACTTGCATAGAAGTTGTTCTTTATTGTCTTTTTATATGGTAATTATCTCCATGCTTGAGAAGTCCTAGTATTGTCACTCTTCTTTGAGGGAAATTCTAATGAAGTTTATTCCTACTCCATTTGGCCTTTTTATTACTTCATTTTATTGCCTAATGTCAGTGCTTTCACATAACACATGCTAACTCACAAGGAACATGCCTATCTTTGGATTGGATTTCTTCGTCTTTATGACTTATTATCTATTAGACATTGCAAGTAAAGGGTTAACAAACTCATTTCCCCATCTGCCTGAGAATCTGACCTTTGGTCAAGTGTCTTTCTTTGTTCCCCTGAGAACTAATGAAGGGAATCTGTCATCTATGTTGCTAAGCAATATTACTTAAATTAAAAAAGGATCCCTCATCAATGAATTGCATCTGGACTGTGAAGGACTTTTAATAAAGTATAAATAACTTGATGAGGACACCATAGCTTAAGTGTTCCTTGAAGGATGGAATGCTGAGCATATCTCTTGTGGGACTCTGAAGCCTATGCCTCGATGTTGTTATTAGAGGTATTGAATGAGCTGGTGCATTAGGCTGTCAAAAGCTAGATCTCCAAACATTACCAGCACAACCTGTTGATAAGACAAAGCTGAGTTGAATTTACTGCTTATCACAGTACGGGGGAATACTACCTTGCAAGACTTTGGCATTGTCTGAGATCAGGAAAGACAAGGACAGAATTTATTGAGAATTGGAAGTTTGATTTAAGGTGTGTCTTTAAAAACAGGGACGGTTTAGGGAAGTGGTCTTTATTAGGATTAAGGTCCAAGACTATAATACAATAGTCTGGGGTTGGTGGAAATAGCAAGGTGAGGATTTTGAAGCAAAGGAGTTAAAGAATCTCAGGGCATAAGCTGTCTGCTGATGCTTTCCACTAAAGAGTTAATAGGTCTTTCTGAAATTCCTCCAATAAAAAAAATCAAACCGTTTAGTTGGGCAGGACAGTCCTGGAAAAATAAAGTCATGCTAGGGGAGACTGAGGAATAACACAAAGTCATGCTAAAGTAGACATTAAGGTATGGTTTTAGGTCTCAGTGTCCAGGCTGAGTGGGAGTGGTGGTGGTGGGGGTTAGATGATTTTAGTTCTCAAGGTTTTTAAGTCAAGATGGCTCTAATGCCTGCCAACTGAGTCTCATTCTTGCTTTTGAGTTTCCCCCTGGGGGAGACGGGGCACAAAAAGCATAGCTCTGTGGATTGCTACACAGAGTGCTATGAGGTGAACTCCCATGGAAGAGGATACGTAATGCTGCCCCACTGATGAACGGTGATTTCTGCTCTGTACCTTTCTGAGTCTACTGATAACAATCATAATCTCTGATAGTCTTATAAGTATGAATGTCTAGTTGATCACTATTGCAGACACAAATATAGACTTTACAATCAAATGCCTGGTGTGCATTTTTGCAGAAGATGCTAGTTTTCCCTGTGATTTGTTTGTGTTTAAGTCATTGCGTCAGTAAAAATCAACCATCTTCAGTTAAATTCACATTTATACACAGGATTACGCTGAGTTATGGGTAGCCTTATTCAAAAGCTTTTGTTTCAGCTTTTACAGATGTTGCAATTGTCTTGGCCATAGTAAGTGAGATGTACATCACAGGAACCTGTGCAACAGTTATTTTACCATGATTACAAATTTTTAGATTAGCTGAATTTTTATTCCCTTGATGCTCCTAGAATTTTAGAACCAATTTTATTTCTTGGCTTCTACACTGAAATCTAACAGTTCAGTTTAAAAAATTCATATCTATTTAATGATAATCTCACCTATATTGGAAAAGAAATGCATTGTTTTTAGTAAACAGTCTCCATGTACAGAAGCCTGCCAGTGTATATGGTAAACTTATATTAACTAAGACTGAACACTAATTATTAGTTATTCTCTTTGGTATTATTAATAATTATGTATTTAAATTGATTTCTGAGATGTGGTGCTTCATTCAGAAACATACAGGGATGGCTATCTTAGTCCATATTTGTGTTGCTATAACAGCACACCTGAAAAGAGGTTTATTTGGCTTACAGCTCTGCAGGCTGAGAAGTTCAAAGGCCTGGCCCTGGCTGCTGCTGAGGGTGCTCGTGCTGCATTATAACATGGTAGAGAAGGTCAAAGGAGAAGCAGACACATGTGAAGAGACACAGCCCAAGGGGCATCCTGGCTTTATAACAACCCACTCTTGCAGGAACTAATCCATTCATATAAGAACTAATCCAGTCTCCCCAGAGTGAGAACTCATTTACTACTACCATGAGAATGATACCACTCTATTCATGAGAGATCCACTCCCATGGCCCAAACATCTCCTACTAGGCCCCACCTCCCAACGCTGCCACCTTGGGGATCAAGTTTCAACATGAGTTTTGGTGGGCACAAACCATATCCAAACTATAACAATGGCCTAAGAAAGATTTATTTTTCTCTCAATGTCATCCTTTAAATGCAAAAAAACCTCTGACTTAATTTCATTCACCCATTCACCCAAAAATATATATATTGAGCTACTTCTTTATTCTAAGTAATGGATATAGCAGTGAACAAGTACACAAATCCTGGAACTGTTAGAGAGAAATTGCACCACACAATTGTTAAAAACAGCAAGGAAGACTTCATTCAACACTACTGCAGTAGTGGAGAGAGACTATTGCAATAGAGGAGAGAGACTGAACTCAACTTTGCTGAAACAAATGGTGGGGATATTTGTCAGTGTGATTAGGTCATCTGTGTTTGACAGTTGGTGCTTATCAAAGTTCGGCTTCTATACTCTTACAGAGACTGGGAGATAGGGTCTTTCCTAATGATTACATTCCAGAGGAATAGCCCCAGAGTCCTCAAGAAAAATATTCTTAGGTTGTGAAACTGGCAAGAGGCTAGGAGAAAATTTACATCTTAAAAGGGCAGAAAAAGAATATTTACAATTGAAAGTTTTCTAAAGTAAAATGCTCTAAGAAAAGGGAAGTCCAGGGTTAGAAAGAAGCCTGTCTAAAGTTTAGTCAACCTAAGGCCATCATCTTGGTCAGAGTTTATATTCTGGTGGGACAAAAGTAGTCAATGAGTATACATGAAAAATTTAAACTCTATATATGTATATATAAATTTACAAAGTGTATATATGTGTGTGTGCATCTGTGGTGGGGGATATATACAGTCCTGTGTGCGTATACTTTTCTCTCTTCTCTCTCCTGGTTGAATTTCTTACTTTGATGGTTAATTTTATGCCTCAGTTTGACTGGACCATGGGGTGCTCAGATTAAACATTATTTCTGGGTGTGTCTGTGAGTTGTTTCTTGAAGAGATTCACATTTGAATCAGTGTATTCAGTAAAGTAGATTGCCCTCCCCAGTCAGGTAGCTGATGTTATGGGGATGAGCAGGTGCCTTAATTTTTTTTTTTTTTATTGAGAGGGACATGAGATGTTTAAATGTACTTGGGAAAGATGTAGTTGAAGGGGGAATTATTGGAGTTTTGAGTGGATTAAAGAAGGTTTGAGATACAGTGAGTGGGTGAATTCATAAGAAAAATAGGAAAATTGCTAGATAGTTTAGAGAGATAATTGATGATAATGAACTTAACAGTGGAACCAATCTGCCTTATTGTATGACTTTCTTGAGCAGTTCTTAATACAGGCATAAAGAAGCTGGTACTTGAGCCAGGATTCAAATTTTGATAGAGAATGTAAAGAAGACACAGAGATGCTAAAGAATTCAGGGTGTTGGTGTTATTGAAATTATGGAGCTGTATAAAAAAGGAAGTAGAGACTGAAGAGGGTTAACACATTGGGGGAAAGGTCATTGGATTAGAGGTTGAAATACTGTTGCACTTGGTGTAATTGGGTCATTGAACTCAACAGAGAAGATAGGGTCAGAGAGCAGAATGGTTCAGTTCAAGATTTCAGAGCTGGAAAATGTTTTAGGATATGACAAATTTTAGATTATGACCGTGGGGAGTGAGTGTCTGAGAAATGGAAAGGTTGTTGGAGATGAATTGGTGAAGCAACTTGTCCAAGGCCAGGTTATGGAAGGGTAACCCACATGGATATCACCTAGGGTGATGTGAAGATTTTAGGTGAGATTGGCTTTGAGAAATGTTTCCAATATATATGAAGTATTAACTTTGAATATTCTGTTCTTATGGAGTATTCATTAGCACGAATCCATGCAAAGCATAAGAGTGACACATTTCCAAATACAGCAGGTAAATATTAATAACACCTAACAATTGTATATTAAATCTTACTTTCCATACCTGTATCATACCTATTTGGGATAGGGTCTTGTTAAAATGGGGCCTCTGTATCAACTAAATATCTATATTGTCCCCAATCTTAATTCATGCAAGCATGAAATTCTATGCTCATAAACATATGTACATTTTTTAATATTTCTATCACTTAGCTTTTTCTTTTTCTTGCTTAACAAAGCACTCCAAGACTTTATGGATAATAACAACCATCATTTTTCAGCTCATGAGTCTGTGGTTCAGTTGGGTGGTTCTGCTGATTTGGGCTGGGCTTGGCTTATCTCAGCTAAGTTCACGCAAGCATTTGTGGTCAGCCACTGAGTTGGCTGGAGCCTGGCTCGTCGAGGATGGTGAAATGGATGGATGCTCCTGTGGTCTCTCATCCTACAAAAGCCTAGTTGGTCTTATGTACATGGCAGCTGGGCTGAATTCTAAGACCTGAGTGGAGGCATGCCAGGCCTCTTGAGGCCTAGGCTTGGAACTGGCACAACATCATTCGTACTACGTTCTGCTGTCCAAAGCAAGTCATAAAGCCAGACCAGATTCAAGAAATGGGAAATAGACCCTATCTTTTGATGGGAGCAGTTGTTAGTCACACTGCAGAGGGTTATGGTTAAGGGAAATAAGGGTTATGGATAAAGGGAAATAATCATAGCTGTTTTTGAAACAATCTACTGCAATATTCTGTGTTGTGAGAATATAAAGTGTAGGTGAAAAACCATGCGACTGGATACTGCAAATCTGTCTTCCTGCTGTATCGCTCCCGCTTAATTGCCATGTTTTCTTGGACAAGAAAGTTCTTTGATCATCTCTTTTCTGTTTATAAAACAAGGGAGGGAAGAAAGTGTGAAGAAATATTGGCTGAACTGTCTGCCTACTACTGTTAGTGATGATCAAATGAGAACGTTGATTTATGTTTTGGAAGGCTTTATCATTGTAAGACATTATTTTTAAGCCAATAACATCTCACATCTCTTTAACATGGGGATCTACAAAGATAACTTGAAGAGTTAATAGCACAGAGATGCCTGCTGGATATTGGTCCTTAAGCTGCTATGGCCTGAGGGGCTTGTCAAGTAAGAAAATTGACTAGAAAGGTGGAAGGCTGATGACAGAAAGTTCTCCATTAACCCTGCTGTGTTCTGTTATGCATTTGATGTGTTTGATAGTTTCTTCCACCAGTGGAACCCCAGGGATTTGTGTACCAAGAGCTCAGAGGTTGAGATAGAGGCAGAAAGCCACTGGCGTGCAGAGGAGGGCACAGAAGACTTGGAAAGTTTGGAGTGAAATGAAGCAGAAAATCAAGGAATAGCGAAGACTGGTGGAAAGTGCAGAATCAAAAAATTGGTATTAAAAGGGTGGGAGTATAGAAAAAGGGCATTTTTTGAGAATCGGCCTCTAAAAGTATCTACTATTATCATATGTGTGAAATTAAAATTGCCAATAAAGAATTAATTGCAATTTGTGGCCTCTTTGAAGGTAATGAGAGTGAATCATAAAATAAGGAAAATCTCTTATTTTATTTACGGTGTTGGATACATCCTCCCTTCCCCCAAACATCGTATGATGAATAAAAAAATCATTAATGTGAATCATGTACTGTGGTGAAATGTTAATCTAACAACACAGAGGTGACTGCTGGGTTTTCCAAAACATTTTTTTTTGTTATTTAAATATGATGCACTTAAAGAAAATTACACAAATCTTAAGTGTACAGCTCAAAGAATTTTCACAAAATGAACACACCTAGTAATTAGTAGCTATATTAGGAGACAAAGCATTTCCAGAACACCAAAAGCTTCCTCATACCCTTTCTAGTTACTGTCCCTCCCCCAATAAGGGGAGCCACTATCCTCACTTCTAACCCCGTAGAGGTAGAGTAGTTCTACCTGTTTTTGAACTTTTCAGAAGTGGAATCATATAGTATATACTCTTTTGTGTCTAGCTGCTTTTGCTCAACATGATGTTTTTTAGATTTATGCTTGTACTTGAGGAGAACTCTAATCTGCTCATTTTTATTTTTAGATAGTATTCCATTGGGTGAAGGTACCGTAATTTGTTTATCCATTCTACTGGAGATGGACATTTGGGTTGTTTTAAGTTTTAGGTATTCTGGCACATTTTAAAATCAGATCATTTCATTTTGAGTGTTGATTATAATGATTGCATTAAGTACTCTTTGATACAAAACAATGGAGGATGAGACTTCCCAAATAAAGCAAATTTATTTTTGTATTATTCACTTTGAACAAAAGTATCTGATTTGATAAGTAGGTGAAGGAAACACTGTGAGAGATTCAAAGGTGGAACTTGAGAGTTGTGTCTGGGAGCAGAAAGGAGTCTGGCTTGACTGGAGCACAACTGCGATGCAGAGGCATGGTGGAAAATGACCCGGCCATGTAGACAGAGAAGAGGTTGGGCAGTAAGGGCCTGTAGAAGAGATTGTGTTTAGTTTAATGCCAGTGGTGAGCCCTTGGAGGATATGCTCAGGGCTGTCTCTGAGGAAGATTGATATTGCAGCGATTGTGTAGGGTGGATTGGGGTGAGGACAGAAATGCTGCACAGCAGTTGGTTGTTGCGGGAAACGCACTCAGAATCTGAAGGACTAGGTCTGAGTGATGCTTCCATTCCTTGCTAACTGTGACTTTGGACATTGTTCAGCCTGCTTGAGCTTCAGTATTCTCATATGAACAATGAAGGTAGATATCCTGCTATTGTGAGAATAAAATGCATTGGCCCAGGTTAGATAACTGCAGGCTGTATAGAGTTCTAGAGCCCCCACAGACCCCTACTGTCTGTGGGGCAGACAATACGGGCCTCCTATTGTGGGCCATTGCTATGACTAAGTAGAGAAAAGGAGGAGGCTAGGTATGTAATCTCCTTCATTCAGTCATGAAGACAATGCCACTCTTTAAGCCAATATTAAGGGTACTCATGTGCTTGGTTAAATTACACATTATGCTCTAGGTATAGTGTTTCAGAATGAGCAAAGGTTCTGGAGCTAGACTATCTATATTTGAAACTGGGATCCTCCTTTTATTAGTTGCATGAACTTAAATTCCTTTTCTGGGCCATGTTTTAATGATGCTTACTGCATAGGATTGTTTTAAAGATTAAGTTAGTTAATACCAAGAAAACACTTAGAGCATCACTTGACGTGTAGTAAATAGTCAATATTATTGCCTTGTCTATCTTTTCCAAGTAGCAATGAATGATCAAGCTTTCTGGTTAGTTAACTGTTGGAAGTGTATAGAACAGGTTTGTTGAAACCTTTGTTGTATTCTTTTACCCCTGTAGTTCCAAGTGGGATCCAAGTTTCCCACATTAAGATCATACATAGTGAGCTCAGCCTTCATCCATGCACTGTGTATTTGAATATAGTCATAGTGCTCTGCCCCACTCTTTTGTTTTTAGTTCCTTTCACATTTCCTAATAGGTGATAGTTTTGAATTCTTTTCCTGGCAGTCTTCTGATGAATATATTTGATGTATCTCTTACATGTGTGGCCTGGCCAGTGGAGAGATTAAAGAGAATTTCTCTTTCATACTCGATGTCATACTCTGTTAATGCAACCCAAAGTTAGATTGACTGTTTTGTTCCCTACATTATACTGTTAAATCATAAAGAATTTGTTATTAACCAAAATCCCCCCAGTCCACTGCCTACGTTTGCTTGTTTTGCAAAAGTTTATTCTTTCATTTATTGAATTATTGACTGCTTTATATATTACCATATGCCAGCTTTGTAATTGACATTAGACATACTCCTTAAGGAGTTTGGAGTTTCCTGGGCTGTCATGCATGCAAACAGACTCGTAATAAAGTGTGATTGTGATAATTGTTATAATAGAGATGTGCAAAGAGTGTATAATAAACAAAGGAAGAACACCTAATTCTCACAGTGGGGGAGAGGACGAGAGTATGACAGGGAAGATGTCAGGGGCAGGGAAAACATGTCAGAGAAGTGCACATGGAGGAGAGTGTACATGTCATAAACTGTGAGAGCCTAGCCACCAAGAGAACAGAGGGAATACCTTATAGCATGAAATAGTGTGGTGTTCTCGGAACTATGCTTATCTGAATGTGGCGGCTGCATAGAGAGTATATGGAGGGATTGGTGGGAGAGATGCTGACCAGGTAGGCAGGTATTAGGTCCTGGTGGCCTCTGCATGTCATAGTAAGGAATTAATATTTAATCCTATAGGTAATGAGCTAACATTAAAGGATTATATTAGAGATGGTTATGATTAGATAGATGTATATTTAAAACATACTAGGCTATGTAGTGTGTCTGTGTAGTGTGATCTGTGAATTAGAGTAAGCAAGAAGACAGAGGTAGGGTGGATAATGGAGAGACTATTCATGTCACACAAGTGGGAAAAAAGCATGAAATTATGACAAAGGGATGGTCATGGGAACAGAAAAGAAGGGAAATTTTTGAGAGATTTTTATATATATAAATCATATATATGTATAAATCTATATATATATATATATATATATATATATATATATATATATATATATATATATATATGAACACTTAGACACCTTGAGTGGTGAGATCAGGACTTGCTGACCAGCTAGCTGGAAGTGGCAGAAAGAAGGAGGAGTTGAAGCTCAGTCCGAGGTCTGAGTGGGTGAATGATGATGTCGTTCACAAGATAGGTGACAAAGAGTTGATTGGGAGACATGAAAGAGTTCCCTTCGGGACCCAGTACCTTTTGGATACCTATGGGACATCCAAGTGGAAATGTACAGCAGACATTTGGCTTATGTATCAAAAATTCAAGACAGAGTTTCTTTGTATGTGTGCATGCTGAGAAGTGGACCTACAACTCATTCATACATAGAGGATGGTTGAGACATGGATATGTGGTAGATCAACCAGAAGAGGGCTGAGGGCAGTCGTGATGAGAATCCTAACCTGAAACAAAAACATGGAAAAGGGTAGCCCTAGAAAATGATTTTGAGAGAGACATCAATTGAGCAGTTGGCTAAAAACCAGGAGAAAATGGTATCATAGAGCTCGTGGCAGGGAGAATTTACAGTGCTTACAGAATACATATGTATATATATACACACACACATATATATCTATTTTACAAATCTTTTATTACTTTCTGAATTCATAAAATATTTTGTAATTTTAAGTAGAGTTGTACTACTTCTAAATATTAGAAAATGTACTTATGAGTAAGTAGAGTCTAGAGCAGGTGACTGTCAGGATGGGGTATTGCCTTTTAGAGAAATATGCCTGCTAGAGATCAGGGGGGTGTGTCCTCCCACCATTTGGGCCTAATTCTAGTAGGCCCTGGTTCTTTACATTCTAGTTGGCTTTTGTAGCTGTTTTGTAGTTTGAATGGGATGGAGATTTCCTGTCTGTTTTTTTCTTCTCTTTGTTTTTAGAGAAATGAATTCAAGTTCAATGTAATATTTAAACAGAAGTGCCACAGTTCTTTTAAAAGTTTGAGCTAACTAGAAAATAATATTTACAGCAGCATTGTTTTTATTTTAAAATCTGAGTTTTTCATGCATTTTGATCGTGGATTTCTTTAGAGCAGAAGCAAAGGCATATTTATCTTAATGTCCCCAGAGCTTAACCCAGAGTCTGGTTATAGATGAGCTCAATAAATGCTTACTTTTGTCTTCCTTGTTCATGATTACACAGTTCTAGTTTTGAGAGCTTCCAAGCTTTCCGAACCTTCTTACCTTTCAACATCTCATGTCACCATATCGTGCCAATTTGTCTTCTGCATTTTATTAATTCTACCCTTTTTAACTGCCTGAAGTTTAGTATGTTTCTTGCTCCCCTAAATCTTAAAGTGAAATGAGAATTTATTTTCAGACTGTAAACGTGCCGTAATATTTGAGAATTGAAGTTGAGACAGAAAACTGGCAGAGTGACCCTGCTCCTCTTTCACTTCTGCAGGGTCTCTTGTTTCTACTTTTCTTTGTTTTCTTTCTCTGTTTTAAATTTTTATTATGAAAAATTTCAAACATATACTACCATATAGAGTATAGTATAACAAACCAAATGCATTCCTAGTCTTTTCCACTTTAATAATCAAGAACTTTACCATTGGGTGTGATGGAGTGTGCCTGTGGTCCCAGCTACTCGGGAGGCTGAGGCAGGAGGGTCGCTTGAGCCCAGGAGTTCAAGGCTGTAGTGAGCTATCATTGTGTCACTGCAGGCCAGCCTGAGTGACAGACAATAAAAAGAACTTTACCATGCCATAATTAAAGTCTTATTAATGTCGCATCTATTCCACTACAACAGCCAGTTCCTCCATGTTGATCAGGATTTGGCTGAGTAGGTTTATGTTAGATTTCTTGTCTAATTTCTGGGAGACAGAATTAGCAGTAAGGAAGTCATGGACTCGATTTGACTTATAGGTGATGATCAGATGAGAAACTTCCCCATCACTGCTCTATCTTCCCTCCCTCCCTATTTTGTGATCTACATCAAGGATACATTTTTCCTACCTCCCTAAGTGCCCTATTATATGCTTCCAAAAAAGTAACTATGGGACCTTCCTTGATTTAAGAAAACTCTGATTTGGATAATGCTTTATTTGGTATTTTAAGCTTCTCAACAAAACATGAATTTTGTGGCTGCTGTTCTCTTTTGGTTTTCTTTTCTGTGACTATTGCTAGAGGATAATAGGACTTAGTAGGCTCTGTACCCATTCTAGATTCAGCTTTGTTCACTTTTGCAGAGCTCTGGGAAGTTAGTGCTTATCATGGCTGTGGAAGGAGGTAGTGGAACCAACAATGACAGTTGTTCATTCTCCCCACATGCACACAAGTTTTTCCTGTTTGCTTGCCTGTAAGGTTGGGCTTCCTTTTTCAGGAGTTTTGCCGTTTGTAGCTATTGTAAAGTAAGAAATAAAAAGAAACCTTTTAGAGTAGGGGCAAGTTTTATAGGAAGAAGAAATAAAAGCTGCGAATTTATCACCCCTATTTCTACACTCTGTATATATTGCATTCGAGCAATTGTCTCCTTTGGTTATTTAGTTTTTCTCCATGCCATTTGTATTCCGCTTATGAAAATAAATTGAGTGTTTCTTATCTAATGAAAAACTAATCGTATTAGATATTATTATATAATAATTCACAGATATGTCTGTGTGGGAAGGAATCTGTACATTTTAAATATAAGTTTACCATTTTGGGTTTTTTGGTTTGCTTAAAGTCGGAGCTATATTTTATGCATGTTCTTAGTTTATAACTGCATGGTAAAGTTCATGAAGGTGAACCATTGTATTGTTTTCGTAGGTTTTTCTTTTCTGAAAGTGCCATGTTATTTCTTTTATTTTATTCAGGGAATCAGCAGTCTCTTCAGTTCTTTAAAAGTGGTGCGGCTCTTACGACTTGGCCGTGTTGCTAGGAAACTGGACCATTACCTAGAATACGGCGCTGCAGTCCTCGTGCTCCTGGTGTGTGTGTTTGGACTGGTCGCCCACTGGCTGGCCTGCATATGGTATAGCATTGGAGACTACGAGGTCATTGACGAAGTCACGAACACCATCCAAATAGACAGTTGGCTCTACCAGCTGGCCTTGAGCATTGGGACTCCGTATCGATACAATACCAGTGCAGGGATATGGGAAGGAGGACCCAGCAAGGACTCCCTGTATGTGTCCTCTCTCTACTTTACCATGACAAGCCTTACAACCATAGGATTTGGAAACATAGCTCCTACCACAGATGTGGAGAAGATGTTTTCTGTGGCCATGATGATGGTTGGCTGTAAGTATCTTGATTTTTTTCATTTTTAAAGAACTATTGTTGTTGGCAATTTTCCTGGCTCCAAATCTCTGATGGGATTAAAATGAACTACTTTGTTTTCATAAAGGGGTTTAATACACATTATTTGCAATTGGTTTCATTTTTATTCAGCCTTAGAAAATAAAAATGCAAAATAACACATATTACTCTTTAGAATGTAATAACACATGAAAAACAGTCTGGCTAGAGTGATACAGAAATCAGCATGGGAACACTGATTTAACTCTCTTCATAGAGTTGTACCTGACAGAGCTCTCCCGAAGAAACCAGAAGAGGTGGCATCCGGCACATTCTACTGGTATTCTTGGCAATGTGTTAACTTCCAAAAAAGCAGATGAGATCTGATATGAGAGACATAGCTTATAAAATATTTTAGATAATAATTTCTGAATTAAAATTGACCTCAGGATAGAGTTTAGTGTAGGTTTTTATGATTAAGACTAGTAAAAAAAGTTTATAAATCTAGTCTTCATTATAAAAAGTCTAGGTTGAATATGTGCCTGTTTGAGGGAATGAAAGGATTAGTATTAATAAATAAATATAAGCTAATTCAGCAATGAGAAACGTCTAGGATTTAGCGCGCATGCCTGAGTTCCAGGTGTCTTGAACGGTGTTCTTGGAAGTAGAATGCCCTCTAGAGGGGCCAAAGACCAGGTACTCTCTACTCAGACAGACTGGGTGACATCAGAAGACCAGAACATTAAGGAAATACATACCAATGAAGCTGTTTTAAAAGATCTTGAGGGACACTTAACCACCATCCACACCTTCAAGTTGACTTAGATAATTTATCCAAGCCTAGTTCTGATGCCTAAAGTAACCTTAAGATTGTTTTACTGAATATGTGGTTAGTGTTATTAGCGCCTCTTGAGCTTTTGGATTATAGTCATTAGTTTTGGTCTAAGCCGTCTTTTCTGAGATTCCACATTGCAAAGGTTTAGATTTTGATGTTGATGGGAAAGATATTGGAGTCCAGGGGCTTTGGCTGGCCCATAAAAGGTCAATGTCTTCGGTCTAAGCAGGTTGTTTTCATAGTTAAGAATGTCTGAAAGCTATTGGAAGCACTGATGTTAGCAGTTGTTTAGCTTCTGTTCTTCTAACATTCCCTTGTACAGGTACAGAAATAAGAATACACAGGCTCCGTTTGCTGATTTGAGCTTGCAGTTAGAGAGTGAAAATTCCATGTGATGTTTGCTCTAGTAGGCGGTAATAACACTAACCACATATTCAGTAAAACAATCTTAAGGTTACTTTAGGTATCAGAACTAGGCTTGGATGAATTATCTAAGTCAACTGGAAGGTATGGATGGTGGTTAAGTCTCCCTCAAGATCTTTTAAAACAGCTTCATTGGTATGT
Organism: Lemur catta; assembly: GCF_020740605.2. Classification (NCBI taxonomy): domain Eukaryota; kingdom Metazoa; phylum Chordata; class Mammalia; order Primates; family Lemuridae; genus Lemur; species Lemur catta. The sequence continues at coordinate 34,827,537 of NC_059128.1, forward strand.
ATTTCCTTAATGTTCTGGAGGCTTTCAGGAGGAAAATGTTCTTACACACAGAGATCCTGATGATTAACTAAACTGATATCTATATACCAAAAGTGGTAGGATGTACGGGCAGACCTGTGCTTTATAGTTCAGAAGACAACATTTTGTCAGATATAGTATTTAGTACTATACAACTTTTTATATTTATACAGTACATTTTGCCTGATACTTGAGCATAGTTGGACTTTTTATTAAGAGATGAGGGTCTCACTCTAGTCTCACTCCCGACTAGAGTGCACTGGCTATTCACAGGCATGAGCTTAGCACACTTCAGCCTGGAGCTCCTGGCCTCAAGTGACCCTACTGCCTCAGGCTCATGAGTGGCTGGGACTATGGGTGTGTGCCATGACACTTGCTTGAGATTTTTATAAAACTTTTTATTTTGAACTAATTATAGATTCGATAGAAGTTGCAAAGATAGTACAGAGAGGGCCTTTGTTCCCTCACCTAGTTTCCTCCAGTAATCACATCTTATATAACTATAGCACAATATCAAAATTGACATTGGTGCAATGTATGTGTATAGTTTTATGTTTTATCATACATGTAGATTCCTGTAATTACCACTGCAATCAAGATGCAAAACTGTTCCATCACCACAAACATCTCCCTCTTGTGTAATCTTCCCTTCCCCCAACAATCTCTAACCCATGAAAACTAATCTGTTCTCTATAATTTTGTGATTTGAGAATGTTACATAAACGGAATCATACAAAATCTGACCTTTTGAAATTGGCTTTTTCTATTTGGCATTACGTCCCTGAGATCCACCTAAGTGGAGTGTATCAATGGATTGTTCCTCTTATTGCTGAGCAGTATTTCATGATTTGGATACACTACTGTTTAACCGTTAATCTATTGAAGAACATTTTGGTTGTTTCTAGTTTTTGGCTATTACAAATAAAGCTGATATGATCATTCATGTATAGGTTTTTGTATGGACATAGGATTCTTTATTTTTTTGGGATAAATGCTCAGGAATACAATTACTAGGGCATATGGTAAGTGTATGTTTAATTTTTAAAGAAATTGTCAAACTGTTTTGCAAAGTAGATAGACTAGCATAATTAAATAAGAATCATAGGAAAATGAAATTTATGTTGAGTTGAAGGACACCATTTTTTACATTGTTTCTCAAGCCCCAAAGCTGGGAATCATCCTACTGTCAGGTGTGGGGACTAGATGTCAGGTCTGTGTTCCCTGGTTTGTGGTTACTGGTGACATGTCAGCAGAGCAAATGAACAGACCAAGCAGATACAAGCAATCAAAGTGCCAAAGTTTATTAAAGCATAGTACATTCCACAGAAGGAGTGGGGTCAACCCCCGTAAGTGGAGGAGACCAAGTTTAACAAGATTTTCCCTTTTATGCTGATTCCCTAATTTTATGTTAAGTGGGGGTTAGAATATTCATGGTTTTTCTTGGAAAAAGGTAGAAAATTCCTGGAACTGGGAATCTTCCCCATTTTTAATCTTGTAAGGCAATTTCTGTGGGTTGCCATGGTATTTGTAAACTGTCATGTGGGTATGATTTTTACTGTGTTAATGAGGGTAGGTCACTTGAGGATACTGTCACCTTACTTGTACGCATGCTCCAGAGACCCTCATTTGTGGCTTTGATCATGTCTCCACTCTGTGGCCTTTCTACCTCTTTCTGGATGGTCAGTCCCTGGAAACCTATCATAGACCAAATATCTGGTCAGTCCTTGGGGACCCCTTAACACATCATCTGTTCCTTCTTGGAAGCCCCCCTTCTGGTCAATTTGTTCCTCCTAGTAGACAAAGCATCTCCTAATGTCATCTATTTCTCCATAGAAACTCCTAAACAAAGCATCTGTTCCCCTTCCTTCTTGTACCAGCCTAACACTAGATTCCTCTGTTTTCTTCATGTGTTGCATCTATTCATATACAAGGCCTGCTGGGTTAACCTACATAATACATTTGATTATTTCTCTTTACTTCCATAGCTTACCAACCCAGACCATCATCTCTGGCCTGGATTTTTGAAGTAACCTCCTGTGTATTCCTGATTTTTTTATTCTTGCCCCACAATCTCTACTCAGAAGCTAGAGTGGCCTTTTAAAAGCAAATCAGATCACACCATTCCTCTGCTTAAATCCCTCCCAGTGTACATAAAATAAAATCCAGATTCCCTGCCCCATCTTTCAAGGCCTTACTGATCTCTCCCACGCCTGCCTCACTCAGTTCACTGTCTACCATTCTGCCTTTGCTTATTTTCCTAAATCCATGCTAGCTGTCTCATCTCTGAACACATCAAGCTCAGTCCCGTCTCAGGGGCTTTGTACTTGCTCTTCCCTCTGCTTATAACACTCCTTTCCTGACTTATGCCCTGAATTCCTTCCACTGAATAACCTCTCCAGAAATTCCTTCCAAGGCTACCCTACTATAAAAAACCACCCCAGTGCCAGTCACCTGTATTTTCTGCCCTTTAACCTTTATCTTCATCGTATCTACCAAGATCTGAAACCATGCTCTGTTTTCCTTTTCCTTCAGGATGTAAACTCCATGAGAGCAGGGCCTTCTGCTCTGTATCCCTAACATCTAAACAATTCTTAACAGTTCCATGCTCAATCTTAATTTGTTGTGTGAATAAATAAAGTTGAAGATGTCGCTACTGGTCATGCTGAGAATCTGCTGTCCTTGAATCCATCCTAATTAGGTCTACAATGAAGATACACGCCAAGAAAAAGCATAGTGTTAGAGTGTTGGCCCTGATTCCTTTGTGAGAACCCTGGTGAGCTATATTATCCTTTGGGAATGTGGTAGGTCCTTTAGGTGGATTGCTAAACTCTAAGTCTCTCACTGGGCCTATTTATATAAGTTTTCAGAAACTAGTCCAACAACCCTTTCTCCCACTGCACTTACATCTACCTTCTTACTCTACCTATGGTGGAAATTTTCTCACACATTCAGTTGAGTTTTCAAAACTTCATTTGGTTCAGAGTTGGCCCATTTCTTCTCTACTTCATGAATGGCCAATTATGCTTGCTAGATCTAAATTTCTTTTTCCTCTCTTCTCTTTCTGAAATTCCTGTTTTGATTTCAAGATGAAGACCTGATGTTAAAGCAGGTCCTTTTTTTCCTTGAGTGCCTGCTATCTCCTTTCAACACCTAGCAGTAGTTTCTGTTTATATACCAATTTCTGACATCTTCTTGCCTTTTGACTTAGCTTTTCTTTTTGTGCCTCTGAATAAGTCCAGTTTTAATAGCCAGAGTGTTTCAAGGAGATACCTTTTAATTTCCTTCGTAGTCCTTGAATCCTTGGTAATTTCATGGGATGTTTCCTTTGAAGAGAAGATTATAAAAAACTGTCTAGACTCATGAAGTGTCATGGTAACTTTGCACAATTCTTAAATTTATTAGACACACATGCAAAAAATAGCAACGAAATGTGGATACTGTAGCTGTTTGTAATTTTAATATAATTTCTTTCTTACAATAACACCAAGGAAAACAAGCAAATGAAAACAAAGCATCCGTATTCCTAGAGACCAATATGTGCTATTAATCACAGCCAGGGGTTTAGCGCTGTGTGTGTGTGTGTGTGTGTGTGTGTGTTGAGAAGGGAGGGAAAGGAAAGAAGGAGGTAGAAAACAGAAAGGTTCATGCTTTCACTTGTGCTAGGATTGTAATCAATCTGTGCTAGCTGAGAAGCACCACTTGTAACCTTGTAACTAAGAAATTTTCTTTTTTTTTGAAATAGGGTCTCACTCTGTTGCCTGGGCTAGAGTGCAGTGGTGTCATCATAGCTCACTGCAACCTCAAACTCCTCAGCTCAAACCATCCTCTTACCTCAGCCTCCCAGGTAGCTGAGACTATAGGCACGGGCTGCCATGCCCAGCTAGGTTTTCTATTTTTTTGTAGAGATGGGGTCTCATTTATGCTCAGGCTGGTCTCAAATTCCTGGCCTCAAGCTATCCTCCAAGCTTGGCCTCCTAAACTGTAAGGATTACAGGCATGAGTCACATGCCAGGCCAGAAAAATGTTTTATCAAAACATTGGTCAGGTGCCGTGTAATCCCTTTGGGAGGCTCAGGTGGGAGGGTCGCTTGAAGCCAGGAGTTTGAGCCTAGCCTTGGTAACATAGTGAGACCCCATCTCTACAAAAAAAAAAAAAAAAAAAAAAGCCAGACATGGTAGTGTGGGCCTGTAGTCCTAGCTACTCTGGAGGGTGAGGTGGGAGGATGGTTTTAGCCCGGGAATTCGAGATTGCAGTGAGCTGTGATTGTGCCACTGAACTCCAGTGTGGGTGACAGAGTGAAACCCCACTTCTAAAAAAAACAGAACCAAAACAAAACAAGAAAACAAACAAAAAGGTTGATGAAGACACTAGCTGCCTATATTCTGTTGAGACAAATAATCACTGACCTTAAATGATAGCCTCTTTTTCTGCAGAAGGTCATCTGAAATTTTTATACCTTCCAGCAAAATTTAGAAACTTCAGTGGCCGCAGTACCAGTTCCTAGGTCCTTTATGAGCCCCCTTTTAATGGTTATTTCTCTCCTAGGCCCTTGTTACCCTATGCTAAGTTGCATATAGACTCTGTCCAGAAATACAGTTTCAAGGTTATCCTCGATGATATCAGTCAAGTCTTCAAAAACATTATGACCGTGACCTTTCCCTAGTCCTCGTCACCTGAAGTTCCTTCCAGATCTCTCCTGTGTCAACAGGATCCCAGGGTATTTCCCTTACCTGCTACCTAGGAATTTCTTAGACTTAAATCCTTTATTTCTATATTTGCCCAAGGTGGAAAATCTTCCTGCTCAGATTTTTGAACTGCAAGAATTGCTTGGTTCTTCTCAGACTGTCTACTATCACACATCCTTTACCTCAGATTTGTCTTTTGTCAGTTTTGTCATGCTCTGTGCCTCGAGTGACTCCCACAGCTCTGATGGCAGCTGTTATTCCTCAGGGTGGTGACGTCCTCCCCATTCCTCTGTGTCTGTCCATTCACGAATGAATCCAGCTACTCTGCTGATGTTCATGAAATTCAGTACCAGGGGGCTTTTGTGAAAGAGAATATTTTTTTGCAGTTTAATTCTGTAGCAGTTGTGGAATATAGCACATATATATAAATATATGTATGTATTTAGATAAAGATGTGGGTAATCTCTTTGCTAATTTGTTTAGTAAATACTTAATGATATTTAGTGAGGCCTTTATGTGTTTTCTAATCCATTTTATTTAAATAATCTTATTGTAACTTTAACAATATTAGATTTTCCACAGATTAGCATACTAATTTTGCTGCTGTTTGGAAAGCACCTGAGTACACTGATGATTTGTCTTGATGGCTATAAAACAAAGGAATACAAGATGGAATTTTTCCAATATGATTATTCCCTTGTCTTAATGTGTTTCTATAAGTCCTTTTCTAATGATTTATCGAGAAAGCAATTACTTAGTTCCTTGTTTATTACTAAATTATCACATAAATAGAATTTTAGTGTATTCTAACCATTATCAAGAACTTTACATTTGCATCTTTCATTATAATTTTATAAAAGAAAGAAACATAAAAAATGTAAGTTATGAATACCTCATTACCATAAATAATTCATGTTCAACCATGAATTTCTCTCTTTCCATATATATGTATTTGTTTTAATACACTATTAAATACATTATTAAATATGTATACAGCATATGTTAAAGGGCTTTAAGATTGGACCTTAAGTATTCATTTTATCTAAAAGTATGTTTTTACTTTTTCCATTGTTGTTTGCTTGGTTGCTAAATTGAGGCAGCCTGCCTCATGTGGTATATGACAATCAGAACCTGTGCTGCTGTGATGCCATGCAAACTGAGCCTTAAAAAGCAAAACAAAGCAAAACTAAAAATTATAAATATGAAAATTGCTGAGGTTTAGCTGGTAGACAGGAAACCCAGTCATAATGATGCTAATCTGCAATTTTCAAATAGGATGTAATTGATAATAGCTTAAACAGTCTAAAAACAGTCTGTAATTGACTGGTGGGGTTTATAATGCAGCAGGCAAATGGTTTAGCACATTTAGAAGTATAGCGGGACCATCTGCCAGGGGGATGTGTATGAAGGGAAATGTGAGTCTCCGTGAGGATGGTTAAATGCCACCGGGGAGACCTAGTTACACACTGGCCGCTCAGCGTCATGCAGGGGAGGCCATCGCCACATTCTCTTCTCAGGCTGATGGGCTCATTCAGCATCATCTGTGGAATTCAGATAAAAGTCAAGCAGAGATTGTGGACATTGCCCTGACCTCTCCCCATAGGAAAAAGGAAATAAATAGAAGATGGTAAGGCCCAGGGATTGGGAGAATATATAATAGAATACGTTGGAGGTAAAAGCCTGTGTGACCTTGGAGAGTCTTTAAATCTCTCTGGGTTTTAGATTTTTCAATTGTGAAATGCCAGAGTTGAAAGAAATGACTATTAAGGTCCCTTTCAGTGCTAACATTCTGTACATCTAAGATTCTGTGAGCGCCTGTTGGTGGAATGAGGCTGGTTACTGGAGATGAGGTTAAGATGGAAAGAAAGTGGCAACACAAAAATTTTAGGGCTTTTCACAGATAATGATACCTTGTTTTATGAAGAGTACGATATGTCTTCTATGGACAATGTTCTGTAAAGAGTTAAGGGGAAAGATTTTCAGGGAATATTGTAGAGAAAAGAAAATATACTTTTGGAAAGAGAAGTGGTTTTCCATATAGAAAATAGCCAGCTAGGAAGACTGAAAGGGTTTGTCTAAGGGGAAAGGACTGGAGCCCGGGGAGAGGTCTGTACACCACACCCAGTGAGGCTTGGAAGGTGGTTGACCCAGAAGGATATCCAGGCAGGCTTAAAAGTGGGTGGTTGTCCTTTTCCAATATTTAAAAAAGTTCTTCTACAAATCTTCATATGAGACTTCAGATATCTCCGGTATAATATTAAGTTATAAGTTAAAATTTTTCTTGCCCTTGCTATTGTGGTGTAGGTAGGAAATGGCAGTGTAAACATGCTTATTTTCATTTCTGGTTTTAGTTTTAGCCAGATGGAGAGAGATTTAAGCCTAATGTTTATTTTGGAAACTGGGTCAATTCTTTGTGTTTGCTTTACCCCAGCTTGTAAAAAAGACTTTTTCTCTTTCCTTTTCTTTTCTTTTCTTTAATGAGCTGAGTAGCTCATGAGGAAAAACATTTTGTGGAGACCAAAAGTTCAGGGTTATAGGCACCTGTGTTCATGGTTTAGTGGTTTTAGACATATTTAAAATACTCTAGTAGAAAAAGACTGTGTGATGTGCACTTTATTCCCTGATTCTTGTCCCAAATAGAACTTGTGTCTTCTGCAGAAATGTTCTTTTCTACCCATGTTTCTTTTTATGCCTTGTCACATTTTCACAAAGCCTCTTAGATTCTGTAAAGGTTGAGTTTTCCCAGAAAGCAGCAGGAATTTTTCTCGGCAGTCTCTTAACTAGCCTGGACTCTTTGCAAGGATCTTGGTTTCTGAAACTGACTTGTGTCTTTGTACAACAAGCAATGTGCCAGGTGTTCTGGTAGGCATCGGTATTCAAGAAACACTACATACTTTTCAGCCCTCAGTAAGCTTGTGATATGGTGAGAGCATCAAAAAAGAAAATCACTGAACTGTCTCTCTCTCCCCCCCACTCTCTCTTTCTATCCCCATCCTCATCCTCATCCCAATGTCCGTCTCTGCCTCCCTCTTCATCTCGTTTTTCTTTATACTGTGAGCGCAGAGCTAAGACTTGGAATAAGGAATAAAGAAGGGGGGCTCGTGAGAACAAGGTCTGTGTTTGTCATGGTGTGTTTAGTGCAAATCATCGTCTTCTAGTTGATAGTTGTGATCATTGAACATATAATGAATAAATTAGAAAAGCTCAGCCTGAGAGGGTTTAAGACAGTTTCTAGGAGAAAGTGATTCTTGAGCTCAGAATACAAAATAGGTAGATAAATGAGGCAGGACTTACATAGGTAAAGGGAACATAGCATATGCAAAAAGGTGGGAATGAAATAGCTTGGCCTTTTTGGGGAACTCCGTGCATTTCACTTTGGCTTGAGTGAAAAGTAGATGTGGGAGGAGAGGAAGGAAGGAACCAGGATGTCACAAGCCTTGCATAGATTGATAAAGAATTTGTCTTTTATCCTAAGTGTTGTGTAATAAATAATAAGAATTTGATTCTTCATTGTGGAAGATGAATTGGAGGAGATAAAGGCTGCAGTCAGGGAAACCAGTTAGGAGGCTATTGCAGTAATCTAGGAAGACATAAACCAAGGTGTTAGGTATATATAGAGGATGGTATAGATTTAGAGTTGGCAAATTTTATTTTTTCTGTAAAGGGCCAGATAGTGCCTGTCTTAAGCTTTGTGAGCCATATAGTCTCTGTGGCAACTACTCACCTCTGCTGCTGTGGTGCTAAAGCATTCATAGACAATATATAAACGATGAGCATGGCCATGTTGCAACAAAACTTTAAACAGGTGGGAGACTGGATTTGGCGTGTGGGCTGTAGTTTTATGGTTTGTGGAAAGGCTGTGGACTTTGGAATCAAACAAACTTAGGTTCGATGTTTTTTCATTATCACATATTAGGAATTTATATCATTTATATAAACCATTGTCTGTAAAATGGAGATAATAGTCCCTACATTTCAGAGTTATTTGGAATTTACAAAAAGAGATTGTATGTAAATTTCCTGAAACATTTTTTTAAAGTTGCTATGGGTGAATGAATGAATGTGTGGGATACTGTAGAAGGAAGAGATCAAAAGGACTTGTGGATTTCTAGTAAATTCAACTGAACAAATGATGAAGCTCTTTTCTAAGCTAGGAAAGAAGGTGCAGTTATTACTGTAGTAAGGTAGTTCTTCTTCCTGCAGGTTATTCAGATAGAGATATGCATCAGGCAGTTGGAAATGTGGTTTTGGGTTCCAGAGATATGAGGCACAGAAAGATCTTTTTGGGAATAACAATGTATAGAAAGTAACAGATGTCAAGGAAGTGGAGGGTACAGTCAGAACAGAGCTGGCCAAGAGTAGACACTTGACAAAGGAGAGCCCAGAGGGGCTAAGAAGAGAACCCAGAGGAGCAGAAAGGAAGTATGGTTCCAGAAGGAGAGTTTGCTGCTAACAAAGGATGATAGAACTTTAAGGAGGGAGGGGGAACAGCAAGACAACTTGGGACAGCAAGTCAGGAGAGATCTGGGTGGCCTCAGGAGCCATCAGTGACTTCATATGAGTAGTTTCATTGGATGAGCAAGGGGAGAGGGTCGTGTGGGGAGCTCATGGAGTCCAGACCATTATTTTTTCTATATGGAGAATTTTATTAGTAGCCATTAACCTTGTGGAAATAGGTTATGATAATATAGTATTTTTCTTTGCCAATGTTTTTTTCTGAATCAACTCTCAAGTTCAACAACATACATTTAAATTAGGTTGTTAGATACATAACATGTATATGGAGTTTTTCTTTTGTATTATAAAAAAATTGAGTTAGAAGTTTTTATGAAATCCAACTTTATTCGAACAGATATTTTAGTCAGAGGAGGATTTTATTTACTGATGATTGCAAGATTATTTGATTACTTTCCAATAAATTTAGTTTTGGTTCTTATTAAAACATATATTTCCCGGGACAGACGGTTATGTGGTAGGTGAAGTGGTGCTCTGCAGGAAAAAAAAACAGTGGGGATTTACATGATTCTTAAATATGTGGAATCCATCAATTGACATATGATTTTAATTTTGCTCAAAATGAAATACTTCAAAAATTTTTTTCTACAGTTTGAAAGACTCACAAATCTATAGATAAATATATTTAGAACTTACTACAATAAATGTCATACCAAAGGCCTTTATGCATGGATTTAAGAATTTCTTCAGTGTGCTTAGAGAGGGGATTTTATCTGGAGCAATTTCTAAGCCAGCTCCTAAGTGACTGCTTCTTACCCAATTATTTAATATTTACATAAGTTGTGATAAGTGAGTTAGGCCTCCCTGGGAGGTCAGGTGCCAGGTGTATGGTTCTGGCTTAGGGCTGTGTGTGTAGGTAAGATCTTTGTAAGATGAGGACTATGTCCAAGTTGATTCTCAGCAAGTACTGGAGGTTTTAAAAATTCTTTTCAAAGCTAGGTCTGTAGCTATCCTTTTAGATCCTCTCTTTTCAAAAGTTAAACTTATTTTTAACAACCCCTACATCTTAATCTGTGGTCTAATTTGGGGGCCTCACTGATCTAAAATGTCCTGTAAAGGAAGGACACTTGAATTCATGCGGCTCGTTAGGCTTTGGCAAAGGAGGCTAGTCTAGTATTGACTCTTCTGATGAGACTTTGGTATGGAAGGCATAGACCTGTGTGTTTGCCTATTAGTTTCCTTATAAAAGGTCCCAAAGGATCCCCTTGTAGGTGTTTCCCCAACTTCCTTCCCTTACGAGAGCCCTGCTAGAGAATGGCAGCCCCTGTTCCTATGCCCCCACTGACACTCTAAATTCCTTCATCCCTTGACCTGTTGCTGCATCATGCCCTAAGAACCACATCTGGATCTACTGGCTCTTTTTTCTGTTCTGGTTCTGGGATTGCTGTGCACTAGCTGGAGTCAACTACACAGCGTGTAAACAGGTGCCACTAAAATACATGATTCACAATCTTAAAAATCTTTACTCTTTTAGGTCTTCTACCTCTCACGTTTTGCTGAGCAGCTATTCCTGTGAAACTCTTACATGTTTTCTTTGACTGCCCCCAAACCTCTGCCCACCCGTCTTCACTTCAGCGACCACTTTCCTTTTACTTCTCTGAAAAAGAGGAGGGTAGCTGTAGCAGATGTGCATTCCTCACACTCTGGACCCTCCCCTTACAAAGACAGGCTGGGGAAGCACCAGGCGCAAACCATTCAGGGACTTGTAGGCCAAAGTAGAGGATTTTGTACTGAGTCAGCTGGGAAGACTTTTAAGGGTTTGGGGCCAGCGTGGCATGATTTGCATTACGTCTTATAAAGATCAGTCTGGCTGCTGTGTGGAAAATACAGTGTGAGGGGTCAAGCAAGGAAGAGGGCAGACCGGTTAGTAGTCAAGGTGAGAGATGGTGGTGGTGGCAGTTAGAAATGGTTAGATTCTGGACATATGGTTTGGACCAACAAAATATGAGGGTATGAGGAAAAGAGAGAGTCAGGATTTACTTTAAGGCTTTTGGTGCAAGCAACTGCTACGCTAAGTTCAGGATGGTCATTTGTTGTGAGCAATGGGCAGTTACATATATGAGTCTAGAGTTAAGTGAAGTGGTCTAGGGCGTGGACATAGATTTGCTTTGTAGCCTGATGTTTTTCCTCCAGTTGTTTGCCCTTCTTTCTTCTTTGTTGTCCATCTAACTCTCTCTCTACTGGCTCTTTCTCATCAGCCCACAAACACACTCATGTCTCTTCAATCCTAAAACAACGTACGTATGTGAGTAAAACACTCGATCTTGCATCGTCTTTACCTCATTATCTACCGATTCTTCCCCTTTTGAGCTTCCTAAAGCCTGTGTCTTCACTTCCTTGTTTCCATTTACTCCCTATGGAAATGGGCTTCTTCCCCTGTCCTAGTGCTCAGAGTACATTTGCTAGGCTTCGTAGACTACCTTTCATCTTGTGGAGACACTTCTTTGGCTTCTTGGATGTTCTAGTTCTCCACCTACCTCTCTTGCTGTTTCTTCTCTGTTTACTTTGCTGAATCATGTTGCTTTGTCTCTCTCTTAAATATTGAAAACTGTGATACTGGGAACAAATTATTGAAACATCAAGGGCAGCTCTCCTGATAGACTGAGAAGTTTCTTCCAAAAGGAATGATTTAGTGGGAGGCAGCCAACTCCCAGATATCTCCTTGATCATTTTGCTTGATAGTCCCACCGTTAGAAATCCTACTTTGTGTGTCCTTGACTGCAGAAAGCTCCTCTGAGGCTGCTATCTTTTTCCTCTAAAAGATGTACATCTCTAGCCCCTATTATTAAATAGCATAATCAGCACGGACTGAGTTTCAAACTAGCTCACCGTCACGATGAAGAGAAGAGAGGTGCTGAGATTTTAGAGGAGGGTGGAGAAACATTTGGAGCATAGGGTGCTGCTTGACAGGCAGGGGTGGGAAGGAGCTAAGGCAATGGTGCCCAGAGGAAAGAGATTCTTTAAGGACTCTTTTTTCTTCTTAGCTTTATGGTGGGAAAAAATAATCAAGGATTGTTAATTCATACCACCTTTTCCCTGGTTCACTGCCATGAAACCTTTTTTCCCCCAGTCTGTCTTAAGTGTCCCTGTCACTCTCTACCTTTTTTCCTTTATTATAGTCTATAATTACAGTCTGTAACTGCTTGTCTCTCCAACTAAAATGGAAGCCTCCAAGGCAGGGAGCTTTTCTTTCTAGTTCAACTCTGAATCCCTAGCATAACAGGAGCATAGTAGCTGCTCAATAAATTCTTCTTAGAGAAATGAATGTATTTGGATATTACAGGTTTGAAAAGTGGGAAATTCAGAGCAAAGCAAAACCACACTAGTTCTCCAGACCTAAGCACTTTAGTGGTGGGCTTAAATTTTTATATAATAAAATGTAGATGTATGAACATGTGGCTGACTCTATAACAGAGCTAACTCAGTTTGTGATGCCCCCTGCCCCTCCCCCCCTTTTCCACTTTTCAGAGTGCCCTTGACTGCGGTATCTGTCCTGTGGTTGCTCTGGCCACTCTGTCTGTGTCACAACACAGTTCTGCATGGGAAGCCAGATATATTTCTTCGCTGCTTTTGGACTTCCCCTCAACCTAGTTCAAGTTTCTTTTGTTACCTCCTATAGTTCCTTCTATTCTGCCCACCTATGTTTCACTGCCCCCCACCCCCACGTTTTCTGGGAAAAGAGCTAAAATTCTAACAGTAAAAACAAAACACAACAAGAACAAGAAAAGCCATTTGCTGTCTCAAGGGCCTGGCACTTACAAAGGAAATCTATGCTTTCAAGATTATTGTTTTGGCTATGGGCTTTAAAAAAGTCTAATTTGAAACTCAAAGCTGAGCTGCTGTCTTTGTTCTCTGCTGTACCCACCCTCCCCTTTTTTATTTTATTTTATTTTAATTTTTTAATTTCAGCTTATTATGAGGGTACAAAACTTCAGGTTATATATATTGCCCATGTCCCCCCATCCCCCGAGTCTGAGCTTCAAGCATGTCCATTCCCCAGACAGTGCGCATCGCACTCATCATGTAGGTATACACCCATCCCCTCCCCCACCCCCATCCCCCTGAGTCAGAACTTCAAGTGTGTCCATTCCCCAGACAGTGTGCATCGCACTCATCATGTACACCCTCCTCTTGAAGAGTGACTGTCCGGTTTCCGTGGAAGGACAGCAGAGGGGCCGCTAGGAAGAACTAGGAATTGGAGGAATGGGAAATACTCTGTGTGTATGTGTTCCTCATTCTCAGTCATGACTGAGTCCTGGCATAAATGAATTTGCCATACTGCAATCTTCCTTTGTTTATTGGCCATAGAAGAGAACACCTGGGAATTTAAATGGTTTGGAAACAACTGTCTATACCATAGGCAGAAATTGATGATGAAGATTCTGTTCTATAGAGGGCAGCACAAGGTCAGGACTGTTTCAACTTAGAAGCACAAATATGTTTTTTTGTTGTTGTTGTTGTTTGCTAAAGAAACAAAACCATATAAATGTACTTTAGAGAAATTTGCATCTTGAAAAAAATCTCCCCTTCACTCAAGGGGAGATTTCAGTGGCTTTTGATATTTAACCAAAGCCTTCCTGTGCTATATGATTCTAACTGCTAATTTAATCATTAGAGAGAAGTTTCCAGGGAAAAAAGGGTGATTGTAATAGGACTTGGTTAATAGACAATATCAGGGAAGACAGAGCTGAGATGAACAGGAAGGAACTCAGGGCCTACAGAAGAAGGGAAGAAAATCCCAAATATTTTTCCCAACCCCTGGTTCTCCTGCTTTCTTTTTCACTTAATCTATGTGATAATTCAGATTACTTGTCTATTTTTTTGAAAATTTAATTTTTAGACCAAAGTAATACATGCACATGGTTTAAAGAGCCAAATAGTGCTATAAGGTTCATTTTGAAAAATAGAAATACCTGTTCTTGATGCCTTTTCCCATTTCCCAGGGATTACTTTCTAATAATTTTCATTTTTTTGACGGTATTTATCTTTTTATCTCTAACATGATTATTGGAGAGAATTTTCAGTTTTAGTCATTGTTTATTGATGTCCATCTTTGGAAGATTAAAATTTAATTCTCTTTCCTGTCCTCTACCCCTTAACTACCATTGTGTGTGTGTGTGTGTGTGTGTGTATGTATGTATGCATTTTCCAAAATTCTCTCTTCTCAATACATTTAGATCATAATTTTGATTGAATCAATAGCTGTTTTCATTATCATGACTATGCAAATACTATTTACAACTGAGTCATGTGGCATACTATGATTATTTTCCTACACAACATTCAGTTTTCCCTAGGGTAATGATTGTCATTAACATTTTTTTCTTAGTTTTTCATGTGCTTCTTTTTAATTCGTTACCAAACTCTGCTCCACTGTGTAACTCTAATCTTAACATGCTCACATCAGGTAGTCATGACTTCTCATCTTTGGAGGCATCTTTCTTGGAGACTTCTCACTTACTCTAGCCTGGAGTGGTCTCTTGGCCAGACTCACAGCTCTTAGCCTGGTATCTCCCTTCATCCATGATCTTCAGAAATCCCTTTGCCTTTCTGTTTGTGGAATATTTGTTTATTACATCTTTTTTGAAGGAACACTTCTTACAGTAGCCTCCAGAGAAAGGATGTATAAAAGATATATTTTTTTGAGATTGTACATGTTCAAAAATGTCTTTCATTTATTCTTACACTTAATTGATAGCTTGTCTGGGTAGAGATTTAAAGGTTAGAAATAATTTTATGGCAGAATTTTTAGATATTTCTCTTTTCTTTTTGAGTTTTAAGTGGAACTGTTTGGAAGACTGTTTTTGAGTCTTGATTTATATAAATGATATGTTTTTCTTTCCTCTTCTTCTCTGGAAGCCTTTAGAATCTTCTTTTGATTCCCATTATTATGAAATACTGTAACTATATGTCTTTGCATGGATTTGTTTATAACTACTCTTCAAGGCTCTGAGTGAGTATGTTTCATCAATTTGGAAATACCTATTTTTCACTCCTGAGATATTTTCTTGAGTCATTTTATTGATGAATTACTCCTATTTTCCTCCCTTTCTTGAAATTCTTATTATTTGGATATTGGAGCTCCTGGATTGGTTTTCTTTTCTAGTTTTTTTAGTCTCCTTTGTGCAGTTTTCTATGATTTCATCTTTTTCACTCTATGGTCTAGAAACTTTCCTATACCTCATATTCTAAACTTTCCTATACCTCATATTCTAAACCTTCTATTGAGTTTTTATTTCTGCTGGTCTATGTTAATTTCCAAGAGCTCTTGCATTTGCTCTGTGTTCTTATAGCATCCTGTTTTGCTTCGTGAGTGCACAATCTTCTCTCACTGAGGATATAACATAGTTTATATACAGTTTTTGTATCCCCACATAGTCTGTTTCCTTCAAAATGATTTTTGGTTTGTTGGTTTTGGTCTCTGTTCCTCACATTAGAGGCTTTATGCAGATGCCTGGGAATCTTGGCTGTCTGTTTATGGCTGGACTTGTGTCTGTGGCCTTAATGTAGGGAGATCTAATTGGGTTATTTTATGGGACATCCTCAACATCAGTATTTTTAGGTCTTTTCTATTGGGCTGCCAATTTCCTCAGAGAGGAATTTTCCAGTTTCCAGCCTGGAGAATATAACCCCTGAATCCAATTTTCTGGAAGCTGAGTGGGGAATAGAACTGAGGGTTTGACATTCAGTGTGTAAACTTTCACACAACCCCCCGTTTTCAGTCCGGAACCCCTGTTTTCTGCTGTTTCTTCAGTGCAGGGACCCTCTCCAGTCTTCTCCTGAGGTGTGAAAAGGGAAATCAGCTGGCTCTGTGGAATTAGGGAGGGCTGTGGGAAGGAGGAGTCATCCATCTGCTTCTTAAACAGACTTTCAATACAGCCACCAGTTTCAGCCCCACCTTTGCCCTCTCACTTCCAGGGCTGCCTGGGAGTGGCAATTCCTGGGGTATTTGGAGGTTCTGTAGTGCAAATCAGGTTGTTAACTGGCTTTCCATTTTGCTGATTTAAGATTCAGCTTTCTTGAAACTACTAAGATTGTCCTATGATTTCCAGCTTCCAAAATTTTGCTTATATTGTGTGTTCTACTGTTCTTTTTGTCCTTGTGGTTTTATGGCTTTAGACAATCCATTTACTGTTATTTTGTGGGGTTTTGAGAGGAAAGAGAGGCACATACATGTTGCCAATCCTCTATCTTTGGCTGAGTGTGTCTGTCTTTTTGCATGGTTCTGTTAGTTCTACTGGTTCTTGCTTCTTTGTATTTGTTCGTTATTCAGTTACACAGCTCTTGATGAAAACATTCCCACTGCTATTTACTGTTTGTCTCAGGCTACTTGTCAGTGGGGAATATCCCAACCTTGCTAAACCCATCAGTGGCTCATTGCTTTAATATCTATCTGTCTCCTTAACCTGTAAGGCTACTGCACTGTCTGCTTGGCTTCTCAGCTATTCTGCATGGTCCATGCTGTCTGGAAGCCCCGTGCTGTTATACGCAACCTCCACTTAAATCATTCTCACTAGGCTTTGTCTGATACTACATCATTCCTCAAGCTCGTCTCCAGCACAGCATCTTTCCCCAACCCCTTAAATACATGGAGTAGCCCTGTAAAAATGATCAAACACTCTGTATCATTAATTAGGTAGGTTGAGTCAGGGGTTTAACCTTTTCATGTAGGGTTATACTTTAGATTTAAAGGAAGGCATGAGATTTACCAGCATCATGAATAAAAGGTGGACCTAAATATCTTCAATTTCTTAAAGTCAAGATTCTGTTACACTCTTTGGACTAGAAGTGGTCAGCAGCAATAAAGGAGTGGGAGGAACAACCACTCTCAGTACTAGGAGCTAAATTGAAATCAATCGGGGATAAAACTCCTCTTTTATCAGCTTTTAATAAACAGCATTCTATAGTCCATAGGGAATTCAGCACAATACTATTTGGATTTTCTTGATAAACCTGTTATAGGTGTTTTTCAGTTTGTGTTTGGGCTGAAGAGTTGTCAGCTAGAATAGTTCACTTGAGGCAGCCAGTGTAGGATCAGAATGTATGTGCTTTGATGAAAGCTATTTTTCAGTTAAAATCAGTGGGATTCCTGTGAAGCTGTATCTTGTGAGCATTGTTATGTAAGGACTGCCTTTAAAATCTGTGGTTTGAGTCTCAAGTAAATAGATTTATAGAGTATGGGTCTGCTGGCTGAGCAGGAATGAAAATGAAATGTTTTCTTGTTGTGGTACTTGGAATTTTTATGTTGGCAGGTAGAACTTTACCTACAGAAATTTTAAATAGGGGAAAGCTGACTAATAAAAATCACCATGATTAGTGGTAAAAAGACAGTTTTAAAAGCATCATGATTAAAGGCTGTATCCTCATTATAAATCGAACAAGCAGAGTATCTGGAATAGAGTGAAGAAAGGAGGACATGGGATGGGATGAAGTTAGAAAGGTAATGGGACCAGAGTATGCAGGACCCTGGTGACCTTTCTTTTTTTTTTTTACTTCTGTGGATGGAAAGTCATAGAGTGTTCAGAGTAGAAAATGATGTGATCTGACATTTTAACAGGGTCACTCTGACTGTTATGTCAAAAGTAAACTCTAGGATGATAAAGTGGGGAAAGACATTTCAGGGAGGCTATTGCAATAAGCTTAGCAAGGGATGATGATGGCTTGGACTAAGATAGCAGCATTGGAGACAGCAAGAAGTGGTGAGACTCTGGTTACTTTTTGAGGATAGAGGATTTTCTCACATCAGATGTAGGGGGTCAAAGTAAGAGAGACATCAAGGGTGACTCTAAGATTTTTTTGGTCTATACATCTCTAAGGATGGGAAAGGATTTGGGGAAAGCAAGAGTTTTTTGTGGGAAGGGATGCATTAGAATTAAGAGTTAAGGTTTGATAAGTCACTTTAAGTTTGAGGTGCTTGCTAGGCATACAAGGGCAGCTGTTCAGTAGGCAGTTTAATAGACAACTCTGGATTTCAGGGGCGAGATCCTGGCCAAAAACATACATTTGGGAATTGTTGGTATGGAGTTGATACTTAAAGTCATGAGATTGCTTGAACCTTCCTTGAGATTGTGGGTGGTGAAGAGGTTAAACACTAAGTCCTGGTGCATTCCAAAATTTAGTGGTCAGTAAGATTTTCTGTCTCTGAATTAGACTACTCTAGGTACCTCATTATAAGTGGAGTAATATAGTATTTGTATGAATACAGACTTAACATAATGTCCTCACGTTTCATCTATGTTGTAGCATGTTTCAGAATTTCCTCTGTTTTTAAGAGTGAATAATATTCCCTTGTATGTATATATCACATTTTGTTTATCCATTCATCTGTTGGTGGACACTTGGGTTGCTTCCACATTTTAGCTATTATTAATAATGCTGCAATGAACATGGATCTATAAATATCTCCTTGGGACCCTGCTTTCAATTCTTTGGGCTGTATACCCAGAAGTGAAATTGCTGGCTCATATGGTAGCTCTGTTTTGAATTTTGTGAGGAACCACCATGCTGTGTTCCTGCCTGTGCATTTTACATACTGCCAGTAGCGTACAAGGGTTCCAGTTACCCCACATCCTTGCCAATACTTTTTATTTTCTGTTTTTTTTAATAGTAAACATCCTAATGGTGTGAGGTGGTATCTCATCATAGTTTTGATTTTCATTTTTCTAGTGATTAGTGATGTTGAGCATCTTTTCATATGATTATTGGCTTTTGTATATGTTCTTTGGATAAAGGTCTATTTAAGTCCTTTGCCCATTTTCGAATCTGGTCTTACTTTTTGGTTGTTGAGTTTTTGTTTTCTTTTTAAATCAGTTTGTCCCCTGTTGGGCTTATGTCCTCTCTTGCAGTGCTCGTTATAATCTATAATCTGGTCTGATTATCATTCTGTGTGAAATGGAAGACAGGCAGAGCAAGAGTAGAGGACTTATGGCGCCTCTGTGTTATCCATCAACACTGACCCAGAGTCACAGAAGCAGGTGCTAGGGACTGAATTGTGCAACCCCCCAAATTTATGTGTTTGAATATTCAAAATCAGAGCCCTTAACCCTTCATGTGACTGCATTGGAGATAGGGTCTTTAAGGAGATAATTAAGATTAAATGGGGTTGAATGAGGGTGGAGCCCTGATCCAATGGATCTGGTGTCCTTATAGGAGGAAGACACACAGGACTCTCTCTACACCATGTAAAGACACAGTGAGAAGGTGGCTGTCTGCAAGCTGGAAAGAGAGCTCTCACCAGAACCTTACCACGCTGGCACCCTGCTCCCAGACTTTCAGCCTCTAGAACTGTGAAAAGTAAATTTCTGTTGTTCAAGCCACTCAGTCTTTTTATTGTGGCAGCCTGAGCAGACTAAGACAGCAGGGCTTTTCTTTCTTTCTCCCTTTTGTTGTTCTTAGCAATTTTTTTTTTTTTTTTGCAAGTGTTCTTTTGGGACTTTGGCTTTTCTGATAATTTATAACAGTTAACCATATACATAGAAAAAAAAATTCCCCATTTATGCTTTGAGACCCTGGCAACTTCTTTAACTAAATCTGACATAGTACTTTGAGCTAAAGACCACCTAAAAGCTTCATGAATTTATCAGAGCAATGAAGAAGGTACACTCCTAATTTATTCGGCTCCTAAGCACTGATTCCTGTAATTCCCTAGAGCTGATGTGAGCCTACCGCTTTGCCTTCTTGCATCCTTTTCTTTCCTCTCTTCCCTTATTTTCCTTCTGTACCATCTACTTGCAATATTTCCTACCTGGGACAATTTGAAATGTTTACCATGTAGTATTTTAGGGTACATGAAATATTCATCCAGTATCAATCCGTATGTAGCCTTTGTCATTTTTAAAGCTTGTGACTGTCTATAGTGACAAGAAGAAAACCTTATCAATGCCTCTGCTTTATGCATTGACAAAAAATGCCATTACCTTCAAGGACTTTTCTCTGATTGTTCTGGATCATATTTTTCTTAATGTGGGAATTTCATTCTTCTTAAATATTATGTCAGATCACACTCAAATCTTAAACTATTATTTATAGTCTGTAGAAATCTATAAAGTCTTACTTCAGATTACAGAATTATGTCTGTGAGGGTTGATTGGAGGCCGCATTGTGGCCATGTGATCCAGACAGTGGCCCATACCTGTCGTGTAGGCACAGAGAAGAATGGCTATACACTGGGAATTTAAGGTTAACAGAAATCAGGTATATGTGCCAGGCGTGGTGGAAGGAGGTTAGTTAATATTTTATTTCGATGTCTTCTACCTGTAAAACGTAGAATGAATATGTACCTATATCTTTATAGAACATTATATATTATATTGTAGATTAATATAGATTTTAGGTTGAACACAAATCTAATGTTGAAGAATATTCATTGTGATAGTCAAGGGAAAAAATAAATCACTATATTTCCAGAGAATTTTCAAAGAGAAGGAAACATTGAGATGAACAGTTAAATATGCAAGCCTCAGTTACACAAAAGAAAGACCATATGGTTTAATGCCATACATTAGTTTGTTTTAAACCCTTTGTAGTTTATTTTCCATTTAAAATGAATGTGTGCCTTAATTAGTTTGGAAGTGGGCTAGGGAGACATATGTCTTTTGGTTAAATAGTAATTTAGATGGTATTCTCTCTCCTAGGCTTGGTGATAGATCTAAATTCTGGTTAACCAACAAAATGTGGTCCATATAGACCAGGCCAACCAATCCTGTTTTTTGTTTGTTTGTTTATTTTTTATAGCTTTATTGAACTGTGAATGAAAAACAGAAATTGTGTATATTTAAGGTGGACAACTTGATATCTTGACATATGTGTACATTGTTAAGGGAGTAACACAGTGAAGCTAATTATCGTATCTGTTACCTCACAGTTACCTTTTGTGTGTATTTATGTGGTGAGAATTCTTAATTTTTTAGCAAACTTAAAGCATACAATACATTATTAACTTATAGCCACCATGCTGTACATTAGGTCTTCAGAACTTATTTATTTTCTAACTGAAAGTTTGTACCCTTTGATCAAATCTCCCCATGTCTCCCCTTCCCCAGCTCCTAGTAACCACCCTTCTACTCTCTGTTTCTGTGAGTTTGATGTTTTTAGATTCCACATATAAGTGAGATCATGCAGCATTTGTCTTTCTGTGCCTGGCTTATTTCATTTAGCATGATGTCCTCTGGGTTCATCCATGTTGTTGCAAATGGTAGGATTTCCTTTTTTGTTTTTTTTAAGTCCAAATAATATGTATATATCTCTCACATGATGCCTCTAGCTTTTTACTTTTTGCCCAAGATTGCTTTAGCTATTCAGGGTTTTTTGTAGGTCATATGAATATTAGAATTGTTTTTGTATTTCCATGAAAAATATCATTGGAATTTTGATAGGGATTACATTGAATCTGATCTATAGATTGCTTTTGGTGGACATTTTGACAATATTAATTCTTTCAATCTGTGAACATGGGATGTAATTCCATTTATTTGCATCTTCATCAATTTCTTTTATCAGTATTTTATAGTTTACAGTGTTCAGATCTTTTACTTGGTTAAATTTATTCCTAGGAATTTTATTCTTTTTGATGCCATTGTAACTAAGATTGTTTTCTTAATTTCTGTTTTGGATAGTTTGTTGTTAATATATAGAAACACAACTGATTTTTGTATGTTGATTTTGTATCCTACAACTTTACTGAATTTATTAGTTTTAAAAGTTTTTTGGTGGAGTCTTTAGGGTTTTCTATGTATAAGATCATTTTGTCTATAAACAGAGACAATTTTATTTCTTCCTTTCCAATTTGAATGTCTTTTATTTCTTTTTCTTGCCTAAGTGCTCTGGTTAAGACTTCCAGTATTATATTGAGTAGAAGTGATGAGACTGAGTATCCTTGTCTTATTCCTGATACTACAGAAAAAAGCTTTCAGCTTGTCACCATTGAGTATGATGTTAACTATGGGCCTGTCATATATAGCCTTTATTATCTCGAGATGCATTCTTTCCATTCACAATTGTTTTGAGAGTTTTCATCATGAAAGTTGTTGTCAAATGCTTTCTCTGCATCTATTGAAATGATCATATGATTTTTATCTCTTATTCTGTTAATGTGGTATATTACATTTATTGATTTGTGTGTGTTGAACCATCCTGGCATCCTAGAAGTAAATTCTACTTCATCATGATGTATTATCCCTTTAATGTGTTGTTTTTTTAAATTTTTTTTTAATTTTAGCATATTGCGGGGGTACAAATGTTTAGGTTACATATATTGCTGATAAACAAATTCACCAAAGTCTCAGGTTACAAAATCAATGTACAGAAATCAGTAGCATTCCTATACACCAACAACAGTCAAACTGAGAACCAACTCAAAGACTTAATACCCTTCACAGTAGCAACAAAGAAAATTAATGTGCTGTTGAATTCAGTTTGCTGGTATTTTCTTCAGGGTTTTTACATCTATGTTCATTATGGATAGTAGGCACAACCAAAACTTAACGTGTTGAAAATGTGCTTTATTTTTTTTTCCTTATTACACTTTGCTTAACTGAAAACAAAGACTTTCTAAGTGTTCATTTAACTATTAATCATAAAGTCAAATGCTTATTTGACATAATTCACATATATATATCTACTATATAATATAAATTTGTGTCCTCAGTGCCTTGACATATCTCTGTCCATCTAGTTGGGTACAGATATAGATGAAGATGTAGATGTAGCTACAGATAGAGATATGGGTATAGATATAAATGTAGATACCCAAGCCTAAGGATACAAATTCAAGTAAAATTCTTTTCTTGCCCTCAAAACCTCAGGGATATGTATATGTATATAAAGTCCACTGTATGCAGTTGAATCTGGAAGTAAATTTAGATAGCTGAATGCACTGGTATAAGACCCAGAGTGGATACCATTTACACCATTATATTCTAAATAAAAAGCCAGGAAAAGAGCCCTGGTTATAGACATAATCACACAGTCCTACCTATGTCACAGAGTTGCTGTGAGATCAAGTGAAAGAACACATCATAAACATGTTTTACATTGTAAGAATAAAATTATTATTAATATTCTCAGAATACTCAAAATCCAACCCCTACATGTCTGTCCCTATCAAAAGGGGGTGGATTAAGATGTATTTTATTCATCATATTTTTGGTCCAGAAGGATGGCTGGTAGAAGGACCTGTCTTTCCTTGTTCATTCTGAAATCATGTCATAACCAGGCTGGTGGACCCTGAGAGGCAGGTCAGTCCTGATTCATTCAAGGCCTTAAGAACAGCCAGTGAAATGGGTGGAGAGCTGTTTCAGGGTGGTTTTCTAGCTTCTGCTTTCTGTAGAATGGTTGTCTGCTCTTCCTGTGTCTAGAGTGTGGGGGGCTTTCGTGGGTCATCTGTGGTCATGAGAAATCATATGGCTTTGTCCAGATTTCCCTCAAAACTTGATAAGACCAGGCTGAAGTCATCTCCAAACCCCCTCCACCACACTCAATTTGTAGGTGATAGCCAGACCATTTTCTTCCATTCACTTAGTGGTCTATCAGACACTGCACATTCAGTTGGGGTTTTGAGATTCTACCTACAAAGTCATGAAAATACAAATCATACTTTCCTGTGTTTTAAAAAACAAAGCTTATTTATCTTCTTTGTATTTAGAGAAGTTGCAGGTTTTTAACTCATATTTATCTTTGGGTTAATAGTAAGTTTTTGGTAGCAAGAGAGTGGAAAAACAAAGCCTCAGCCTTCGGCCATGTTTAACTATGGAACATGCTGAGTCACGTTTGACCATGTTTTGTTTCTGAAGTAATGTCAGCTTCTCCAGTCTGCCATAGAATGTGTTTTGTAGCACTACAACAAAGGATTAAAAATAAAATAAATGTTTGGGAAAGCACTTTGAGATAGCTAAAGACAGAGAGCCATACAAAACTACACAGGCATTGGTGGGAACGACAAATTAATTGTGCTGGCTTTAAGTGATAACGCGCAGTAATTAGTGCATTTAATTGCTTTATTGAAACAAAAGCTCCTTTGTGGCTTGCATAATTTCTTTGTGTGATGGGACTGTTTCATAAATGTACAAATGAATGTATGACCTCTGGTTTAGGGAGTTTTGGTAATATATATCTCCATATTTTTAATTTTCATTTTGGACAGCATTTTTCTTATTGTGTAATCTAGATCTGTAGTCCTATTATGATAAGTTATTATAGGAAATTAGGGGAAGGTAGGAAAATGGCATTCTTTTAAAAACTACCAGCTTTGAATAATTTACTGATATTTCAGATTTTATTATTTAATGAATCTTGTTTTCAAGATCATAATTTTTATTTCTTCCTGGGAACATACTGTAAATCAGTTTGTTTCAAGCATTTTTCTTGAACTGAGAACAACATTGAATCCAGTGGTTTTTAAGCTGAACTGGAGGAGGGAAGATTTCTAAGGGATCACCTTGGAACTGGGGGAGGGGTAAGGGTGGTGAGCAGGCAGGTACCACGTGGGAGCTACTGAGGTTTTGCACCTCATTCAATGTATGTCTAGCACTTAGCACATTTGGTACATTAGAATGAATGAATGAGCAAGTACACTCCCATCCCTCCATCCTGCTTTAACTTGAGAGGTTCTATTTTTCCCATTTTATTGCTCTCAGAGTAAGTTTTCCAGAATTCACTAGAGGAATTCCAGATGTGATAGAAACTCTTCTCTGGGGGCTGCTGACTTGTGGCTGGTACTGACACACATCAGTGTCCTGGCTCTTCTTTCTCTATTACCTGCCTTCTCTTCCCCATCCCTCTCCACCATTCTTCCTGTACCTCCCCCTGTACGATTGGCCCCAGTGGGTGTCCTGAAGTGTTGCTCAAGAGCAGCCTTCGATCCCCCGTTAAGTCGGCAGAGTGATCAGAAAGGCTGCC
Organism: Lemur catta; assembly: GCF_020740605.2. Taxonomy (NCBI): domain Eukaryota; kingdom Metazoa; phylum Chordata; class Mammalia; order Primates; family Lemuridae; genus Lemur; species Lemur catta. Next base: position 34,852,649 of record NC_059128.1, read on the forward strand.
AGCGCATCGTGGAGATGGGCAGGCTCCCTAAAAACTGTCATGCACTGTATAAACCCAAGGTATTAGTACAGTTTAATATAGAATTTTATTGATTTATCAAAGTAATTGATATTGCCTTGCCAGGATTGGACCACCTCAGGCATCCTGGGACTTTGGCTGTCTGGTGCGCTTTCCTAAGCCTTTGCTGACTTCTCTTTCTACCTTGGGTTTGGAGATGCTATATTTAAATTTCATCATTCTCAGTAGCCTATTTGACCCTCAGTATGCTGAGATGGAGAAAATGATCAGTCCTCTCACAGTGTCCTTAGGTGACGCATGTTGAGTAGGTAGATGGTAATAGTAGTAATCATTTATTGTACTTCCATGATAGGCCAGGTGGATTCTATAAATTATTTCATTTTACAATGAACACTGACACTTTTATAGGATTCCAGCTATGAATCTAAGTGCTTTACATACATTGAGTCGTATCATCCTCATAATAACCTTATGAGATGAGTGATATATTACCTATGTTTTATAGAGAAGAGAAAATTGAGCACAGAGAGACTAAGTCACTTACAGAAAGCCACCCAGCTCGTAGGATGTGGAATTTGGTAAGGCAGTCTTACTCCAGTCTGTAACATGAGATATTCTCAGTTTAATTTCTCGGCAATACTGCAACTTCATTTTATCCCTGTGGGTCCCAGAATGCAATTCTAACTTTATAAAACATACAGAAAAAGACCGAGAGCAGTTATATCATTATTAAAATATCATCTCTAGGAAAGTAGCTATAATATTTGTTTCCTAATAAAATGAAAATAGCTTCATTTTCCTCTGATTATAAAAATAATACATACTTATGAAGAAAAATGAAACAATACAGAAAATGCAAATGAGAAATCATAATTACTGGAAGCCTCGTTACCTAGAGGTATGTGAGTGAATATGCTTTCTACATTTTTCTATGTACATGTATACATATACATAGCATTTTTATATATGAGACTATACTATCCATGTTATGTAATCAATTTCTATGCTTACAGTGTGTTGAGGATATCTTTCTGTGGCAGTTAAATATAAGTGTATACCATGTCTTTGACTAGTTATATAGTGATACTTTGTATGGTTGTACTAAAGCAATCCCATATTGATGAATATTTAAATTGCTTCCAATATTAACATTAGAAACAATATTATGATAAACATGACTTCCACAAATCTTTTGGTACACGGACAATTACCTATTTGTAAGCAAATTCCTAGAAATGGGATTGTTGCCACAAAGGTTATCCATATTTTCATTTGAGTATATAGTACCAAACCTGAAAGATTATAACAACTTAACACTACCAACATATTTTGAGTGTGCTCATTTCTCTTATTCCTTGCAAATGTTGATTTTGTCCATTTAAAAATATCTCTGCTTGTCTGATAGTTGAACATTTTGTTTTTATTTTTGTTTCTAATACTTCAATGATTAGTGGGGTTGCATGTATTTATTATGTTTATTGACCATTTGTGTATGTTTTGCAAATGGCCTATTGATGTCCTGTATTATTCTTATTAGTGTGCTGTTTTTTTTTTATTTCACTTTTTTTTTACATATTAGTGATACAAGCCTTTTGTTTATCTTATGTGTTGCAAACAGTTTTTCCAGATAGTGGTTAGTTCTTCAGCCTTATTTTAGTAGTTTGTTTATTTATTTATTTATTTATTTGTTATTTGACGTACAGAAATCTTATATTTTTGTGTGGTCAGATAGACCTTTTATGATTTCTGACTTTTGGGGCATTCTAAATAAAACCTTCTTTACCCCAACATTGTAGAAATGGCTTCTTTTTAATAGGATGCAGAGCTATGGCATGTAACCATTGCTTATTTGTCAGTCACTTTATAGTTTAGTAAGAGCTTTCTCAAACATTCTCTTATTTAATTCAAGTAATAATTTAATGTGATTATTAACATTTCTCAGATGAGGAGACTGAGGCGAAGAGAATAAATAACGTCACCCCAAATCACACGTCTGGTTAAGGATTAGAATATAGGCTATTCTGATGCCAAAGCCATTCCGTTAGCCATGGCTCTCCAATCTGATCCTATAGACAGATGGAAAGGAGGAGAGAGAGGGGAGTTAAATGGCCTGCCTCATGCTGAAGAGCATCCCCCTCTTTTGATAGAACGATTAGGAACTGAATCTTTGACTGTTAATGTGATCCTTCTTGTAGTAATCGGATTCCAGTTCAGTCTTTTGAAAGGAATTTCAGTGGAAAAGCAATTAGATGTTAAAAGAGCCATAGGAATGTTAAGATATTAAGAATAATTTGGGGTATGGGTTTTAAGACTTAAGAGGATGATGTCCAAGTAGTTAAATGAGTTGGTGAAAATGGGTCAATGAGAGAGCAGCACATCAGAATGCTTGGTCCATTTTCAGGCAGGAACATTGAGCAAATTCTTCTCTCATCTCATTTCCAATAAATAGAGCAAGTATTAATCAGGATTTTACATGTACAATTAGAAAGGATTTTATGCTCGGTATTATACTGGATTTTGGTGCAGATAAATTGTTCATTCACAGAACAGTTTCAGTCTTCAAGTCAGATTTTACTGTTAGAATAAAGAGCTACATAGATTTCAGTTGATTCACATCACTAATTAGTTATCAGCACTTGTGTGTATGCAGTGATATTTTCTGCATAGCACTGTATTTGAGACAATGCCAAAAAAACCAAAACAAACAAACCTCTTTTTTGCCTTTTTGTCCCCCTCTAAGGATAAATTTGAGTAGGAAACAGTAAGCAGTAAGTAAGAACATGATTTCTGGTCTTGTAATGAGATAAACAGGGCTCAGTTTCATCAAAAAATTTAGGAAATTCAATGCAGATCAAAAGAAGCGCTGTGACAATATAAAGCTGTTTGGCAGGAGTAAAGCAGATCTGACACTGACTGTGGCAGAACAAAGTGTCATTGTTTTCTGATGTATCCACTCTCATGGCAGTTAAATATATTTTAAACTGTAGAGTAAGCTGTGAATTTTGTGTTAATTTATATTCATATCATTGGTGTGAATCCTCTAACCCTAATTTTTAGCATTTCTACAGAATGAGTCTCTTATCTCCCATATAAATTGCTTTTTTTTTTTTTTTTAGATCTTTTGGGACTCTTCTCTGTGATCACATTGATAAAAAAAATTGCCTATCTATACAGTGTGGGCTGTGCTATTTTTAACTTCGTCTGGCTCTCCTTCCTTACAGTTGAAGCAAATCAATCATTTGTTGGGACTGGGAGCTGTAAAGGATGAGAAGGCTGTTTCCCAAGTCTCAGCATTTATTTGCACCTGTGCCACGCTGACGGCACATTGGCATGACCCTCTGTTGAGTCGTGCTTCTCTCCCCTCAAATCAAACCTTCCAGTTCTAGAGCCTTGTTGTGTTCTCAAATCTCATTAGTAGGGTTTTCTGGCCCATAGGTTTTCACAACAGAATCCAGGGTTTATCTGGTGGTGAGCAAAGACTTTTTTTCTCATCAGAAGAACAGAAAAGACACCTCCGTGGTGCAACAAACTTAATTGTTTCAGTGTCCTAATAAAAAGGCTTCACTGAACCAGAGGCTTTCCCCTGAAGTTAATTACTTCTCACATCAGGTTTGTTCTTTTCAATAAAATAAAGCAGTGACCCTAAGAAGAAGCCAATTGTTTGACAATGTTATAAAGAATACATTAAGGAATTTGGATGCCCAAGAGATTTGTCATTCTCTTTAGCTGTGTTCTTTCAGTAGTGTTCTTCCCATCAACCAATTATTCTTGGTATGGATATTGTTAAGAACATGTCACTCACACTTGGATTCAAATTCTGGCTAAGCCACTTACTGTGCAGGTACTTTGTGTAAGTTTCTCATTTCCAAAGCACAGTTTTCTCATTTATCCAGTGGGAGTTATGATACCTATCTCGTTAAAGTTGTAGTTAAGATTAAATGAGATAATGCACATAATATGCTTTTATAGTGTCTGCCTAATATCAAACAGATGTTCCATAAAACGATTTTATGACTGTTTCTAAGCGCTCATTGTTACCAAACTGTTGGTACTTCTATAAACAGCTAATTTTTATAAATCCTTCTTGGAATAACATTTTGTTTCCTTTTTTTTATACTTTCATATGTTCAATATTGGGATACAAAAATAACAAGGTAGCCTCTGTTCTAAAGGAGCTCAGGAGATAGACAATTCCACCTTTGCTTTTACTGCCTTCACTTGTTTACACATAATATGTGCATTTTTATGGCATTTGTAGCCCTTAAAAAGTTTGCTGGGAAGAATATAAGCGTGCTACCCATAAGAATTCCATTTCTTGCTGTGATATTTATTCATCACATTTCTTTTATAAATGACCTTCTATAAGGTTTGGAACCTTACAGATCTTAAATATTCTATTCAATGTGGTACATGCTAAAACATATTTTTGCCACTCTAAAGAAATAGGGAGGGAAAGACTTAGAAGAATATACAAATTTATGTAGTGAATTGATGTCATCGCTTCAACGAAAAGGGAAAAGAAACATAATTAATTCTACCCAAATAACCGGTAAGAACCTCACATGAGTTTTGACCAGTTACAAAGTCACCCAGACAATTAGGTATAAAGATTGTGACCTTTCACATATTGCTTAATTGTAGCAGGGGGATCTCTGGTGGAAACTGATGGGACATTGATCTGATTCCGTAAACATCTATTGATTGTTCTCTTCCGTGCCAGCCACTCGCTCAGCTCTGGAGATACAAGGTGAATAAGGTAAAGACCCTATTCTTCAAGGAATTTATAATCCAAAATCCAGTGGGAATTCACCTGATAATTTATGGTTGAGGATTTACTGTCAGCCTATTCTCATTGCTCAGATGGCAAAGTTTTCACATTTGAAATGTGAATAGTCTCATGAGTATTGTTTTAGTCTGTTTAGGCTGCTCTAACAAATTACTATGGACTGGGTAGCTTATAAACAACAGAAATTTATTTCTCCTAGTTCTGGGAAGTCCAAGATCTAGGCACTGGTGGTGTATGATTGGGTCTTGGTTCCTCATAGATGGTGCCTTCTAGCTGTGTCCTCACATGGTGGAAGGGGCAAACAACCTTCAAAGAAACACATACATGTGGTATGTTTTATATACATGTAAAAATTCATGTGAATGTGGGAAGAGAAAGATGAGTAAGGAAATGGTCTTGTCTTCCAATGGAAAATTCCTAGGAGGGTAACAGTTCTGATTATTTATATCATAAAGCCACAGTGTGCCCCTACCCCTTTAATGAAGTTTTATATAAGATGATTATTTTAAATATCTGTTTCCAACTGTCTCTCTGTTAGAGTCCAGTTTTACCTAATTTATTCACTGATTAGGGTTCTGTGATGATACCAAATCCCTATAGTATTCTCTATGTGTGTTCTCTTATTGTGCATCTTTCAATTTATAAGGGTGGCTTGGGGGCCCCCAGAAAACATAGACATGAGCAAGACTATCTCAGACCATATTAGGCCAACATAAATGATGACTCACCACAAGTAACTCAATAGAGATGGTTATTAATGATTTCTATTTTTATAGAAGGAATATGGTTAATATCTGAGAGCTCTTTATATATCATTAGCAAATTTAATTTTTTAATAATAACCTTTGATATATTTTTCAATTTTAAGAAAACACATTACAGTGGTATTCATCTACTCCCAAAAATTCAGCCTTTTTCACTCTGATTACATGCCCATTACCAGAATTTTTGTGAATATTTCTTTATTGATATTCTCTCAAGCTTGAGGATGCAGTAAGAATTAATTCTTAATTTTTATACAAATGTTGAGGGACTTTAGGTGGGAGATTTAAGGCTAACATTGTTGCTTTTCTGTTCAAGAATATACTATTGGAAGAAAGCCAAGAGCAATTTTTTTTAAAGCCTCAGGGATGTATTACTGCCTTATAGTTGCTTGAAAGATGAATAAAATTCTTTAACAAAGTATGTTATTTTAGGTACTGATTTTGAATCATCAAGAAACCAAAACTTCTGGTATAAACTAAAAACCATTTAACCTTGGATTTTATAATGCTCTTACTCTTTAGCTTCTCTTGAGCACTATAATTATTCTAGGTGGTTGTATAAGTTGAATTCAGAGTCTCTACTAATTAGACAAACCATTGCTGTATTACCTAAAATCCTGAATCAGTTGTGTACTACTCTCTAAATATGGAAGTTTCAAATTTATTTTATCACATGGTTTGTGCTTGATTTATATCAGTATTGATTATTCATGGCTAATTTTATATCCAAGGCCAAGTAGATACATTAGATTTATCCTGTGGCTTCATTTATCTTGACAAATCACTGCCCCACTCCTACAAATTTGTACTCCTAAGGAAGAAAATTTTAATTAAGTACAGATTTAAAAGTCATTTTCACATAGATGTTATTAGAAAATATAGATATATTTGTTAGGTAATTCTACTCAGTTTAAGGTAAAAAAACTTACCAATTTTTGCTCTCTGGAGCAATTTATATTCCTAGCAGAGGTTTAGTAGACAGATACCAATCTGTGAAACTTGAAGGGGAAATATATTAATACCTTACTACCTGTAAATTACTTCAATGTTAAAAAATATAGTTGAAGCTTTTTATTCCTTCTTCTTTTCCATACTTTTAATGGTTTACACAAACTATTAATCTTACTTTTAACTGTGTTGTATTTGTACCTGGAAGATTGCTTTTAGAGCCAGTTATTAAAAGAAATCAAGATACAGGAGGAAGTAAAAGATAATAGAGCAAGATAAGAGAAAGTAGAAGACTGGATTCAGATTTAATGCAGTAAACATTCTAAGTACTAAAAGACAAAGAAGAGTAAAATTTGATGGTTGTCATCAACCAAGTTTTAAATTATTATTATATATTGTGAAATAATTGTTAATACTGAATTTACTGAGATTTCTTATGTGAGGGACATTTAAATACATTTCATTGTTCTTTCACATGTACTATCTCATTTAATCTTCACAACAACCCTAACAGCTAGGCAGGCCTAGGTAAAAATAATCTTGAATTGTATTTTGTAAGTAGTATAATGGAGGTGTGTTTAAAGCACTTTCTATTTTTTGAGTTTTAAAAAATTAACTAGTTAAAAGCTTTCCTCCACTAATGTGAAATGCTGATTGTTTCTCATATAAAAATTTTCACAAGTAATGGGCCTACTTCTCTATCTTCTATTGTCGTTTATTGACCAAGTTGTCTATTTTGGAATCATTGTCATGTTTTATTAATTTCTGTATCTTTGTAGTATATTTTGATACCTGGTAGGGTATAATTCTAGACTTTGGCAATTTCTGAGCATTTACTCTTTCTGTATGAATTTCAGAACTATCTTGTCAAGTTCCATGAAGACATTCTATTGGACTCTTGATTAAGTTGTGTATTGAGTCTATAGATTAAATCAGGATCATTGTCATGTTTACACTATTAACATTTTCCCTCCATGCATATGGTATACTTCCATTTATTAAAGTATTCTTGCATATCCTTCACTCAACAAATTTTTGAGCACATACTATTTAGGGCCTTGTTCTGGGTGTTGGGAATACAACAGTGATTAAAATGCCCCTATTCTTAAGTAGGAGTTATATTTCAGTAAGAAAAGAGAGAAAATAAACAAATAAAAAACAGATATTAAGTATGTTCTATTATGATAGAATAAAGTAGGATGTAAGATGAGAGAACAATAAATGTGCATATATATGCACGTGTGTGTGTGTGTGTGTGTGTGTGTATGTACACACATGTATCCTGTTTGGTTAGGGGACTTTTCTCTGATAAACTAACATTTGAGCAGACTTGAATCTGGGAAGGAAGTGAGCATTGTATCTTGAGAAAGAGCTGCTTTCCAGAGGGAACACCAGATGTGAAACTGTGAGCTTGGAGGTACCTGACATGGTTAGAGTCACGAGAGAGAAGGAGAAACATTTTGTAGTTGTCCCCATACAAAGATCTTGAATATTTCTTGTTAGGTTTATTCCAGGTATTTTACAGCTTTTGTTCTGACTATTTTATATTCCTTTATAAATTACCTTTCCAATTTATTATTTCTGGTGTACAGAATTACTAATTCTTATATATTGATTTTATATCCTGTCACATTATTGAACTTGATGCCACTATTTTAACAGTTGATTCCATTTTGTTTTCTGACAATTCTGCCTAGTGACTGTGTGTCTCCTCCACCCTAGACTCTCTGTTTTCTTTCTTTTTTCCTTGTCTGATTACATTTCTAGGATGCTCAGTAAAATATGTAGTAGTAGCTGTGAAAATGAGCATCTTGTATCTTTTCTCTAATTTTAATGAAATGCTTCTAATTTCACAATAAACATGAAATGTTTGAAATAGAAATGTTTGCTATTTCTTTAATAAAACAGGAAGTTTTCCTTCTATTTATAATTTTAAAGAGACTTAGGTCAAAACATTTTAGAATTTATCAAGAAGCTTGTGTGTGTGTGTATGTTATCTGTTAATGTAATGAATTGTATTGATATCTTCCTTGAACTATTCTTCAATTCTTGGTCATACATTGATTCAGAAAATATTGTGTCTATAGGTACAGGTATTGTTCTAGGCAGTTCAGTTACATCAGTGAACAAAACATTCCCAAATGCATGACTTCATGGAGCTTACATTCTAATGATGGAAGGAAAAAATAAACAGTAAATATAATAAGTGAGATGATTGTATTTTCAATTAGGAGAGAAATACAATGGCAAACAGAAGGAACAGAGCAGGTGAAAGGAATCAGATGCGGTGGAGGGGTTTGTACTCTGAGTTAAAGGGACTGATGTTGCATATTTCTGAGCAGAGGTGTGGCGGGACCTGTGTCTCTGCAGGCTCACTCTGGCTGAACAGACTGTGCCGGGTGATGAGCAAGGAAAGCAAAGGGAGACTTGTGAAGAGATTATAGGAATGCAGGAGGGAGGTGTTGGAGACAGACCTGGTGGATGGCCGTGGGCATGAAGAACATCTATTTCCATTTTGAAGTAGAGCTAACTGGATTTTTCTGACCGATTGCCTATAGGGTATGAGAGGAAGAGAGAGGGAACTTAAGGTTTTTGGCCTGAGCAACCTGATCATGGTATTTCTTTCTTTTAATAAAGAACTATATTTGATTTGCTAATAATTTATTTAGGGCTTTTGCAATGATGCTCATAATTAAAATTGTGTGAGAATTTTCTATTCTTCCGTTAGCCTTGTATGGCTATATAGGGTAGCTTTTTGTATATTTGGGAGCAAGTTGGATAAAATTAGTTTTTTCTTACTTAAAAGTTTGGTTAAGCTTGCTCAAAGAGTTATTTAGACCTGTACCTTTTTTTAGGTAGTGGATGGATGTGTCAGTGATCACTAAGACCATCCCTCCATGTTTGGTGATTTGCTAGAAGGATTCACAGAACTCAGCATATAGTTGTATTCATAGCTAAGATTTATTACTACTGACAAATACAAAGCAAAATCAACAAAGGGAAAGGTGCATATGTCAAAGTCTGGAGGAAACCAGGCACAAGCTTCCACAGTGAAGTCACCTAGGACACGCTTAATTCCTCCTGCAACAGTAGAACACGTGTGAAGTGTTGTCTACCAGGGAAGCTCCAGTCTGTTCCTCTGGCTGTTTGGAGCTTTATTTTCCTTCTTTGTTTAGGTGATGTCTCCTATCTTGCAGTGATTTCTAATATTAATAGTTTTCCCAATTCTGAGGTTTGCTGAGGTTTCCTCCTTTAGGTTTTAACAAACTATTTTGTAATTTATAGGAATTTGGCGTGGGAAGAAGAGATCATAGCATGTTCTAAAACCCCCATCTTGACCACTTTTTGTGTTATCAAGTAGATGTGGGAACAAAAGGCAAGTGTGTGAACAGGGAGCAGGCAGGTGTTTGGAAGTCGGACTTATCTGTCCTACCTGTACTTGTCTCTGCTCCCCTGACTGCTAGTAAAGTAGTAGACTTCCTCAAGCTTCAGATTCCTAACCTGTAAAGTGGACATCATCGCAGTCTTGTGGAGATGAAATGAGTTAAAGAATGACAGACAGCCTGGTATTTGCTACTTATTGATACTTAACAAATACTGTTATTTTTCTCTTCTTAGATCAAATAAAATGAAGTATGATACTGTCTACAAACTGAGCTGTAAACATATGGAATATATTACCCCCAAGGGTTTGTTTAGTCTATAATTATGTTTGAAAATAGTTTACATAAGGTCTTTGGTGGTAGATTCATAATGGAGTATAAAGGAGACTCCTGAGATGTCTGGGACCATATCCCTAATATTTTGGTGACAGCATTGTGATAGAAGATGACCTTCATCTTGCACAGTGGCCTCATGTGAACCTAACAGCAGGAGAGCATTGACTGTTAGTTGATCCACTAAGTTCTTTATTACGTTGTTATGCAGGGCAGGGGCCAGTGCCAGTTCCAGATGCTACCTTGGTTTGAACTTGCCACTTGCCACTCCAGCCAGGCATCCGATGCTTGAGAACTGTTTCCTGCTTTGCTGAAGTGCATGAATGGGCAGGGAATGACAAAAAGGTGTGACTTAGTATCGAGACCCTACTTGCTTTTAGTTTCCAATACTTATTACTGAGACTCCTTGTCTAGGTAATTGCCCCTCAGTTTCCAGGCCCTGCAGGCTTTCCTGGATTGCAATACTTGGTTTCCTGACCTGGATCCTGTTCTCCCTGGATTTCAGGCCTCTTTTATATACTAACCTTGGCAGTTGCCCTTTCCTTTAAGACTTGCATGAAGTTGTCAATGAGACCATCACGGGGGAGAGAATAAAAATGCACAATAAACTAGGAAACCATCAGTGTGGCACTATGAAGACAAATCATGGCAGGCTTATTTCATTTTCTTCTCTGATAGAGTGACAGGCCTCATAAACAAGGGAGAGTAATGGACAAGATCCATCTTGCTTCCCTGTAATCACTCCTGAAACACTCAAGGTATGACTGGGCCATATTTTACATTTCCATAGAGATGAGAAACACAAGATCTTTGTCATGGGGCCTGATTAATCTGTCTAGTTTCCCTGAGATTGCACATCCAAGACAACACGCTGGATAAGTTGTGCTAACAAAAATCAGAGTAGCAGAATTAAGGAGTTACAGAGAGAAGACTTTATCTGGAAAGAGCATGGGAGACATCCCACACGAGGAAAACTATAGTCAGAATTCAGGAAGGGGTTGGGATTATAAGGTTAAGAAAAATTATTAGGGCTTGAAGATACCAACTGTATCTTAATAAAGAATCCAGAAAGAATTGAGATGGTGCTGTAAGTTGTTGAGTGTTAGACAAAATTTTTATTTTGTTTTTGAGACATCTTAGGGTAGGGTACTTGAGAATGCTTTGAAGCTGTTGATTTCTGATTCCTTCTCAAATCCAGTAAACTGTTTTTACAAATACATACCTTTCTTGTTTATGGGGAAAATGGAGTGATAAAGAATATGGATATCACCATATAATGAGACAAGAAAAAAAATGTGTTATTAAAAAAAACACCTCTCATATTTTGTATTTTATTGATGGTAGGTGAGTGAGATGACTCTTATATGTGAATGATAGTCTGTTCCTTTAATCTCTATGAATTTAACAATTTCAATTTGGAAAGCAAAGGGGGGAAAGCCCATCTATGTTCTGTTTGTTGTTCAACAGAGAGATGAATGGGTTTTATATTTTCAGTATCCAGCTTGTTTTTTTTAAAGGGAGGATGGGTTCTCATTCTTAATGGAAACTGAACAGTGTTGATCTAAGTGAAATATAGATTTGTGTAGAAGACGAGACAAGTATTTTGTTACAGAATGAGCTTCAGTGTTTCCTTTACGTCTCAGCTCAATCACTATTTCATTGACGAAACCTCCTCTGTACCACCCAGGCAAGGTCATCTCGGTCTCTTTCAAACTCTCACAGCACCAAGTGTGAGTGTCTGTGTGTGCTGACACACACTGGCATGCATATGTCATATTTGTGACGCTTTCGTGTAATCTATCCCTCTGGATAGACCAGATTATAAGCTCCATTGGACATAGGGAATGTGCAAGTTTTGACTCACCATTTTCTAACCAAAGCCTAGCACGGTGTCTAACCCGTATTATACACTCAACAAATGGACGAACTAATGAAGAGTAAATGTAGTCTAGACATTAAAATACTGAAAAAAAAATCCCTATGAGGTTGAATAAAATTGTAGTCATTGGTCATGAAAGAAGTTTTCACTTAGAAGTTTTATAGTAGGTGTGATACCTTTTTGAGGAAGGGAGGTAACTTTGCAGACCTATGGGCAAGGCAAAGAATGGTGGGTGGGAGACAGCTCTGCCACGTTCTGAGTGGGTGATAGATGGATGTGAAGTGGGCCTGGTTCCAGCCTCAGCCTTGGCCCAGTTTTGACAACTGTTACTGAACATGTTTCTCTTTTATCATGTCCTTGAAAGCACTCTGTGGGTCCTTTTGATATAGCAAGTGAAAGTGATCAAAGCCCTGAGAACTAGACATTGTTGGCGCGCCCTGAAAGGCTGGCTTCAGTAACACTTCTTCCCTCTCCTCCACTGACAACTGGTTCACTGCACAGGAAGTTGGGATTCATTTATTGGAGAACAGGAAAGGTGACAGGGATTTTCACAGCACTTGAGAACACATTTAGCAGAGCAATTTTCTGATCTTTGAAGGCTTCCTGATTTCTTCTTTGTTGGGAAAGTCCAGCACTCTTACCTAACATCTGTCATCTTTTTTTTTCCTCTCCAAGTGAAGGAGAATGGTAGAAAGGAGATCTTTGCAAGAAAGGGAAAAATAAGATGGAAAGAATCCAAACTTTCATCTTGTAGTCACTGTGGAATTAAATCCAAATGATGCTGGTTTTTGTGGCAAACATGCATAATTCTCACCTTCTACAGCCTTCTTCTCTGTGTGTAATTATTTCTCATATTCATTAATAATTTTTGGTTTAGGGTTATTATGCAAATGTTACCAGGTGTTTTCATTTGAGGCTAAAACAAAACAAGAGAGGTTTAATTGTATTCCAAAGTATCTGGTGAACTGGTGAGCCTTTGAGATTTGAAAATAAAATAAGAAGAGAAGTTGTGGCTACTTGTTTGGACCTCATTTGAAAGGAGATAGATTTTCTTTTCTTAGCTTAGTATGGGTATAATTCAATCTGAACCTGGAGCAATTGGATAGATGACTTTTCAATGACTCTTTCAGCTCTGTGATCCTGTGAATGATGCTAAGGAAATAAACTGACACTCAGAAATGCTTCTAGATCTATAATGGGGTATATTTTGAATTTTATAAATGTCCTTTATTTTGTAATCTGTGAAGTTTGTTCCATTTGCTTCTCAACTTCTTTTTGTCTAAAATCTAAAGCTTGAACAGGTGAGCCAATTATTAGTATTGGTGGTAGGGTTTAGAGAAGTCAGACATAAATTCCAGATGTAAGACCTCCATTTGGCTTGTGGTGGGGGAAAATGAATTGAAAAGTATACCCTAAGTTGGAATTCAGCCCTTTTAATTTTATCGAACTGCAGCCTTTTGGTCATATTTGGCAGCCACTTAAGCCTCACCATATGATCTGTGAAAAATAAAAATGATAAACATGTCTAAAAGAAAATGTTTCTTATAGTTTTGAAGAAGGTTTACTTTCTGTGAAGCGTGTGTGTATGTGTGTGTGTATGTGTTGGGTATTGGTGGTGGGTGACCGAAGACAGCTTCTCCGCATCATTGGGAGAGAAGTGGTTTATGAATGAGAAAACCATGGAGGACCATGGGGAAGTGGAGGGGGCTGTGTGTGTGTGATCTTGCTGAAGATGAGAGAATCTTTTTGGTTGGATGGGAAAAATCAAACATAACACACCCTCTGGTGTAATTAATGAGGCTGACTCTAACATCATCTACTTTTACTTTTGCCATTATAACATGGCTGAATTCAGTATGGAGACTATTCACTTGTGTAACATAATAGATTTATGGCAGTGGAGGAAAAATAGGTACAGTGATTAAGATAAAATAGACTGGTACTTTAATTCTCGATGCATAAAGAGTTTACTTAGGATAAAATTATTTATATGTCAGTGTGGAAACACTTTTTGACTTACTTTCACTCTTAATGAAGTTGATGTGAGTTTTTGAGTGGGTTGCATTGTAACAAATTCATTGGGAGTAGTCTTGGAATATTTTTATAGGAATGCCATAATTTCTGACATATTGGAAAATCACACTCTCTTAATTGCACCATAGATGTTCCAGTTCCTTTGGAAACTGATGTAAGAATGATGTTCTTCATTTAAAGAAATAGCCTATGATCTCCTCATAATCAATATTTTCTGAAAAATAAAATATGTGATTTACAGTAAAATTATTTACATGTAACATTAGACTAACTTTTTAGCATTAAAACTATAATGGCATCAGTAATCATACATTCTATATAACTTTGATAGCCCCCAAAATGGAGCCGTTCATCTGTTCACCTATATCCACTCATTATGTCTCCCTCCAGCTATGTCCTTGGGCCATGTGAATGATGCAGTCCAGTTTCATCTTTGTCATTGCAGAACAGTCTTTTTGCTTATTCATCATTGAACCCCTGGCATATTTTCTGCTACTTCTAGATTACATTTTCTGAGTTCCCAGTGACTGTCAGCATCCTACATGGGGCTAATAGAGTGCTAGAACTGAAGAGGACCTTATGTGTTGTTTGTCCAAATGGTTTTGTAACCGAAGCCCAGGGATACAAAGTCATATGACAGGTGACACACAGACTCCTCCTTCTGTAGTCACTTTAGATGTCCGTCTTCTAGCTCTCATCTTTCCCTCCAATCTGAGAAGAACAGCGTTCCTTTCTTATTTCTATATGGATAGGCTCTATGTTGGGTCCCATTCCTTCCCTCTCCTGGAGGGACTTAATTTCGTAATGAACACTTGACGCATTTTCACCCTGAGAAGATTTTTAGCCAAGTGGAAACCAGGAATGGACTGAGATTTTGTAGTACAGCGTGTGTGTGGGGTGATGGGGTGGTGGTTTGAGGAATCCATTCTTTGTGGAGTGAAGAGGAGGAAGGCAGGCCTATTTTTTCATCTGGCAAATGTTTGTTGAAAGACTACTGTATTCTGCTTCTACACATAACCATTTATTATGTCCTAATAATGGACTTGGCACTGTTTATAATTTTCATATTTTTTCCATAATTTATGAAAATTACATAATTTTCATAAAATTGTTCATAATAGTCTTATGAAAAAGGTATTATTATCCACATTTTTTTTTCAGATGAGAAAACTGAAGCAAAGAAAAATTAAATGATTTGTCTAAAGTCCTAAAGCTAACTGGTGGTAGAGGCAGAAAATAGGTCAGATTTTTCTGACTACAAAATTGAACTCTTAAAAAACATACTACCTCTATCAACCTATGCTGGTATTAGTGTGCCAATTAAGAAGTCATAGTGTCCAAGAGTGCCTAGGAGGGAGATAAATATGCAAGTAACAAAAGTATTATGTATTTTAATAAAGGCAGGAATTATAAGTTTTTTTTGTTTGTTAAAATTGTTCATGTATAGGATATATGTAAACAGTGTTTCTCAAATATATGTATGATATCAAAGCAGTAAAATGTATTTACCATCCAGCTTAAAGAAAAAACCCAACTCTACCAATGCCTTAGATGTCACTGTGGCCCCTTTGCAATGCAGTACCCTTCTGTCTAACTTAGGGGAGACCACCATCCTGGTTTTGTTTCCATACAAAGGAATGTGTTTGCTGACAATGCATTGTTTACCTTTGCCTGTTTTGCACTTTGTGTGATTGGATTTATGCAAAGTATGCATTCTTCTGTGACTTACTTATTTGGCTCAACATTGTCTTTTAGATTAACCCATGCTGATTTGTGAGGCTGTAGTTCATTTTTTTCCTCCACTGCTGAACAGTGTTCCATTATATGACTGCTGCAATTCTTTTTGTACCTGTCTAATGTGTTGTGCATATTATGATTAGCTCTAGTTTTATTTTCCATACAAATAATGCTTCTATAAATATTTTAATACCTACCTTTTGGTGCATATGTGCAAGAGATGTGTGTATACCTAGGAGTGGAATTGCCACATTAAAGCTGTGCACTTGTTCAACTTCACAAGAGCGTGTGAAATTTTGTTCCATGGTTGTTCCGCAAGCAGTGAATGTGAGGTCCCAATCCACATGTAACCATCATCAGATGGATGGGAAATTCGATCATTGTGTTTTCAGGTTATGTTTCTCTGATCACTAAAAAGAATTTTGAAAAGATGAGAATCATTTCTTATGTATCTTACCCTGTAAAACCCCTTTTCAAGTCTCTTGTTCATATTTATTGGGTTGTTTTTCTTTTTAATTGATCCATAAGAGTTCTTTCTGTATTCTGGATATATCCTTTCTTGGATATATGTGAAACAAATATCTTCTCCCTGTATGTTGCGTATCTTTTCATTATCTTATGGGAACTTTTTTTTTTTTTTCAAAGAACCAACTTTGGGTTTTGTTGACCTACGTCATCTCTTTGTTTTCTTCTTCTTTAGTTTTTGCTCTTATCTTACCTGTTTCCTTTATTAAATTTCTTTTCTTTTTTTTAAAAAAAAACACTTCTTCGTTTGGTTGCAGAACTCAGTTATTTTCAACCTTCTATTTCTACATTGTAAATGTCCAATGCTTACCCTAACTTAGCTTTATCACAAAATTTTCATGTGTGGTACTATAGTTAATCATGTTGTGTTAGATGCAGCTTTGTTTTATATAACACTTGGAAAGAAAAAAGTGCAGTTATAACATAATGGATTCCTATCATTTCTAATTTTTATTTTGTACTTATTGGGAGATTTTTAAGACTTTTTAAATGTATAATTTTGCCTATATTGCTTTTGTGCATATATAGGAAAGAATATATAAACTTAAACTGGTTAAGATATTTGTTACACTTCCTCATACACAAATTCCAACTCTTCTGAATTTCTCTACATTATATCATCCTCTGTGCCAACAAGAGCATTTCCAAAAGAGTGCTTTGCTATTTTCCCTGGGATTTTCTTCCAAATTGCTGACAATTATTCTGTGAGTTTTGATGGTGGTTACTTTCTTGATCTTATAAGAAATTTCTTGCTCTATCATTTTTGGTCAACAAACAGGATTTCTATTTCTTCCTCAAATGGTCTTAAAAATGTTTTGCACACAGAAATATGGAAGATGCAGTTTTCTTGTCAAGCCTCCAGGAATAACAATTGCTTATGTGCAGGTAATGGCAATTATGTCCTCTAGTCAACAATAATTGAAAGTCACTGTTGATTACGAGATACATTTTGATTTCAGAGATATTAAAATGTGAAAAAAATGTGTGCCTTAGATTAGATACAAGCTAATGTTCAGTTCCAAGTATCTTTTAATTTTTAATTTTTTACTGTATGGGGTACAAAGTGATGTTTTGATATACACTGTGAAATGATTTAATCAAGATAATTAATAACATATCTGTCACCTCACGTACTTATCCTTTTTTGTGGTGAGAACATTTAAAATCTATTGTCTTGGCAATTTTCAAGTGTACAGTATGTTACTATTTTTTAATTTTAATTTTGATATCTTTCTTCTTTGACCCATCCATAGGTTTTTTTTTTTTTTATCTCTTTGAATTCTTTTTTTTTATTTCAGGATATTATGAGGGCACAAACATTTTGGTTACATTTTATGTTTTTGCCTTACCCAAGCGAAGATTAGACCATCCATAGGTTTTGAAAAGCTTATTTTAGCTTTTCAGAGTGCATGAGTTTTTCATTTATTTTACTTTTGCTATTGATTTCTAACTAAATTGTGTTTTTAGTCAGAAAATATGTTCTGTATTATACCAGTGGTTTTGACATTTGTTAAGACTTGCTTTATGGCCATGATGTGGTCATTTTTTGTTACTATTTCTGTATGCTTCAGAAGAATGAAGTTCTCCAATTTTTGTGGCTTGTGAATTGTGTTGTTCAATATCTTTAATGCTTTTTCAAATCTATCTGGTAAATAAGTTTTTTAAAAGAAGTGTGTTAAAATCTCCAATTGCCTTTTTTAATTTTTCACAATTTCCTTGTATACTTCCAGTTTATGCTTCATGTATTTGAAGCTATGTTACAAGGTGCATACTGGTTTCAAATTATATCTTCCTGGTGAATTTTAATTTTTGATCAATTTGTAGTTATTCTGCATATAGCTATTATGCATCTAATTTCTTTTATGTATCTATTATATCTTTAACAATAATTTATAATATCTCCATCAATAATTTTGTATTATTTTATCTCTATCGATATTTGCATTTGTGTCTAGCAATGGTTTATAGATGAAGGATCATTTTGTCTGTTATTAATGCCAGATTTATTTTCCTTAAGTATTTGTCTGCATATCATTTTTAGCCCTTAACTTTCAAACTTTCAGTGTTCTTACTCTTTTTTGAATCTCTTGGAAGTAGTACATAGTTGTATATTTTTTAAAAAAAATTCACTTTGACAATCTTTGTTTTAACCAAAGGTTTTAGTTCATTTGCATTAGTTTTAATGGCAAATGTATTTAAATTCATATTTATAATCTTACTTTGTGCTTTCAAGCTCTAATTTTTCAGTTTCTTTTTCTTCTTTTGTTTTCCTCTAGTTTGAGTTTTTTCCCCTGTACTATTTTGGGATTTATAATCTACATGTCTATTCTTTTAGTGATTTCTCTGGATATCTTAATGTGTATTCTTAACACAGTCTGTTGTTAATGAGTGTCTTTACCTTCTTCCAGTGCAAGACAAGGGCTTTAAAAGAAAATCCACTCATTTCCTTCTGAACTTTCATGCCAATGTTCTCTTCTATTCTTGCAGTTCTTTCTATTTAGTTTTCAACCCAGAAATTGGACATCAAGTAACTATCATCTATACCATAGTGACTGTCTTCTAAAATGTAATCTTAGAATTTAACCTTTTATTATATATCACATTATATTTTTTAGCCTGAGTCTCTAACATATTCTAAGATCCTTAAGACCAAGTATCTAGTCTTATTTATTTTTCATTAATCCCCAGTGCCTGGGACAATGCCATATACTTAGCAGGTGCTTAATAAATACTTGTTGGCTCATTGACTCAACATCCAATTATACTCATGAGTTTCCATTAAATGAGAAATTTTAACATCCAAATTAAAACATTTAGAGATTTTTTTTCTGCTGTGGTTAGTATTGGTTTGCCATGCTCCATTTCCATGGGACTGATTCAACTGTAAGTTTCAATTACCAGGCCAAGTTGGTGTGGGAAGTGGTGGGTGAAAAGAGAGATAAAGTCAAGCAATGGAGAACACAAAAATACTACTACATTTTGTGACTATGTGAAAAAGAGTAAAACTAAAATAGTTTCATTTTTCATTTGTTTTTTACCTAACTATATTTTTTGTCCTTTTTGACTTATTGGCATCTATTTGTTCTCATGATATTCCTATGCTGTAAAAGAGGCAGTGATACATTTTATTCTCAGGTCTTGTTCTGGGTCAAACAAGGCTGCAGTAGATCTAACATAAAATTCACATCTCTCTTCTTTTTTATCCGTGCTGTTCTTTTCCATATTCTAGCATCTTTCAGATAAAAAGCCTCTTTTTTTCAGTATGTGTTGTACACCCTTGTTAATTTTTCAGTCTTTTCCACTTGGTTTATCTGGAAAAAAATTTCTTTCCCACTAATAAAAACACTTTCTTGCCTTATTATATCTGATTCAAGAATAGCCTTAAAAACCCCTCAGTTTCACTTAAGATAATATAATAAAGCACTCTAGATCAGATATCAGTTACTCATGATTTATAATCTATGGCTAAAAGTCATGCTAATAAGAGGTCATGGCTATTTATTTGTGACTGCTTGCTCAAAAGACTCATGCATTGTCTTTGGCTGTTTTCGCTTTGCTTGTGATCTCAGTGAAGCATAAACAAAATTTGAAACACTGGCTGTTGCTGGGGAAGAGAGAGCCCTGGTGAGCAACATTTGTTGGTTCTTACCACTGCTCACAGTGACCATTTGTTCCCTTACCTACTTGCTAAAGAGTAATTGGAAGGTTTTATCTTTCAATAATTGTTCTCTTTTATAGAGAGACAGAGTGCTTGTTATATATATTCCTCATGTGTAACTGTGTGATATTATTTATACAGATGCTCCTTGACTTACCATGGGGTTACATACTGATAAACCCATCATAAATCAAACATATCTTAAGTTGAAAATGCATTTAATGCTGATAACACTGCACTGTACATATACAATCTTTAACAATTTTTAAATCTTCCATTAAGATTATTTATTGTGTTAAGTTACATATAGTCGCTGGGATCCAAAAGACTCAACAGAGGACTTCCTATGACCTCATGAAGGTCTTTGTTTCTGCAAATCTTTACATTCTGATCAGAATACCTACAAGGAAAAAGGAATTCACTTCATACTCTGTATGTCAGGGAGCAGTTTATCACTCGAGTTCTGTTGATGGATGAACAACATGTGCTACATTGATCATACTATCAAACTCTGAATCTATCTCAGAAGGAATTTTGGAAATATATGGACCGATCTACTTTTCCTTTTCCTTTAAGAGTACCCCCGGTGATAAGAGGAAGGTTGAAAAGGAGGTGCCCTCACAATTTCAGATATTCATTAGCAATGTGAAATGAAGAATTGAAGCAGCTATAGCAAGTAGGCCTCCACCTTGCACTCCCTCCCCATCCCCAGAGCATTTTTATTTTGGTTATCTGCTATTTGCTGACAAAAGTAAAGCGCAGTGTTTCACTGTGTTAGTATGGAGGGCTTCATGCAGTTGAGCAGAAGGTAAATCTGGTTGATTCACAGGTGTAGCTGTAGGTGGCCTATTGACGCTTCAGATGGAAAGAAGGATTTTCTTGGGGCTATTGATGACTATTACTTCTGCCCTTCTCCTTCTAGACTAAGAATACTGACATCAGGGAAAGCAATATTTTTGAGACTGCTGCTGTAGATTCTCTGTTTCTGGCCATACTTACAGACTGCTGGGTGGAAGACAGTAGAGATTTCCATCATTTTTGCCTATTGGAAAAGCTTATGTTGTGAAAGCAATTTCTTCCTTCTGTGCTCCCATCCTTGGTTATTATTTTCCCTCCTACAAGAGTAACTTACTAAAGTATTATAAAGCTATCCATGTAACAAAAACGTTTGTACCCCCTTAATATATTTTGAAATAAAAAAATTAAAAAAAGAGTAATTTAAATCTTTACCTAAAGGAATTAAGGTTGTATTTGCTGCAGAAGTTCATGGAAGGCAAGGTTCAAGGTAGACTATCCATACATGCTAAACAGAGGTGTTCCTAAGTAATACTGATGAACCTTTACAGGATATCTCTTTGGAGTCTAAATTCTATCACTAGATTTTAATGACAAAAAGATGTAAATATTCTGGTTGTTTTGACTTTCAGTGTCTTCTTGTCGTACCTCTGGACTAACAAGACTGTGACTGTAGATGCTACATATGGTGCATTTTGATTTGTTCTTTACCACCATACTGATGCAGGAAATGGTTTGCTTTATTAAAATCATGATGCTGTATGTGTTACTGTTGAGTAATAGGTTTTTAAATCTGTATTGATAGCAGAAGGGTTAAATTTGCAGGGCAATATGTTATCAGAGTCTTTCTATAATTTCCTAGAAGCCTGAAGAAAATAAGATAACCAAGGATATTTATAGTTAAAATTAATATCTCAAAAATATCTCAAAAATAGATATAAAAACCCTCCCATCTCACATATCCAAAGCTTTAAGGATTATTAAGAGTTAATTGAGCACATGGGAATTATATGTTATTTTTAATTTTATTAACTGGGTCTAATACCAAAGAAAGACTGAATGTCAAGTTCCCTTCATTATTAAGTTCAGTGTTATGAATTTAAGGTCTTTTGCTCTGTTTCAGAGTTATCATTAGAGTAGATTATAGGGTTGGTTATCTATAGATTCCCAGCTGTAGAAGAGAGGAATGTATTCATTCAGAGTTGTAAAATTTAAATTAAGAGGAGTTATCTTTTGAAATATCTGAAAAGTTTATTGAGCTTCGGTGAGTTTAATTTCAGGGCATTTAATGAAAGTCAAAGGTGGATTCATTTAGTTAAAGCCATCAGATGGAGACAGCTGTTCTGTGCAAAGAGAAAGTCAGAGTGGAGAATAACTTACAATTATCCATTGCTTCTAATTTAGCAAATGGTCAGACAAAAGCTACGTAGAACTGGTTGGATATTAATACAGTGGAAATTGTTGGCAACCAACCTCAATTTCCACCTGTTCCAGTGGGTACAGTTTGAATATTTAGTTTGAATATGGAGGTGAAAATAAAGGTTTAATAATTTTTTGGAATAAGAAACTTGGATTAATTCAGTGGTGCTGCTACTGGAAATGGAGGAAATATATATGAAGTAGTTGAATACACACACACACACACACACACACACAGATTCTTGCAGACATATAAAAGGAAAAAAGCTTGATTAATGACAGTTTTTATTACTTACTAGTCTGAACTCTTCCCTTCTTCCTCACATACTTCTGATGGTGTAGGGGGTAGATCTCTCTTCTTTAATACTTAGATTCTGTGTACATGTGTGTATGTTTTGTGGCATGTGTGTTTGTGTTCTGAATATAGGCATAACATAGAGATATTGTGGGTTCAGTTCTAGGCCACCGCAATGAAGTGAATATTGCAATAATGTCAGTTGCACAATATTTTTGGTTTCTCAGTGCAAATAAAAGTTATGTTTACCCTATACTGTCATCTATTAAGTGTGCAATAGCATTATCTCTAGAAAATAATGTATTTACATTAATTAAAAACATTTTATTGCTAAAAAGGGCTAACAATCATTGAGCCTTCAGTGAGTCATAATCTTTTTGCTGGTGGAGGGTCTTGCCTCAATGTTGATGGCTGCTGACTGATGAGAGTGGAGGTTGCTGAAGGTTGGGGTGTCTGTGATAATTTCTTAAAATAAGACAACAAGGAAGTTTGCTATTAATACATCGACTGACACTTCCTTTCATGAAAAAATTTCTCTGTAGCATGCAATGCTGTTTGATAGCATTTTACACACAGTAGAACTTCTATCAAGATTGGAATCGGTCCTCTCAAACCCTGCTGCTGCCTTATCAACTAAGTTTATGTACTTTTCTAAATCCTTTGTTGTCATTTAAAATATGTGACAGCATCTTCACCAGGCATAGATTCCATCTCAAGAGACCACTTTCTTTTCTCATCCATAGGAAGCAACTCCTCATCTGTTCAAGTTTTATCACGAGATTCCAGCAAGTCAGTCACATCTTCACGCTCCACTTTTAATTCTTATTCTCTTGCTGTTTTCACCACATCTGCAGGTACTTCTTCCATGCAAGTCTTGAAGCCCTCAAGTCCTCCATAAGTGATAGAATCAACTTCTTCCTGTTGATTCTGTTAATGTTGATATTTTCATTAACATTTCATTGATGTTAAACTGTTAATGTTGATATTTTCACCTCCTCCCATGGATCATGAGTGTTCTGAATGGCATCTAGAATGGTAAATCATTTTCAGAAGGTTTTCAATTTACATTGCACAGGTATATCAGAGGAATCACTATCTGTGGCAGCTATAGCCTTACAAAATATATTTCTTAAATCATGAAACTTGAAAGTCAAAATTACTCCTTGATCCACGGGGTGCAGAATGGATATGGTATTAGCAGACATGAAAACAACACTAATTGATCAGCACTTATGTACACATATGAAAATAACATTCGTTGGGTGTCGGGCAGGTGGGAGAGGGAGAAGGGGGTGGGCATATTCACACCTGATGGGTGAGGTGTGCACTATCTGGGGGATGGGCACGTGTGTAGCTCTGACTCGGGTGGTGCAAAGGCAATATATGTAACCTAAACATTTGTATGCCCGTAATATTCTGAAATTAAAAATATGTATATATATGTTAAAGAAAAACAACACTCATTTCCTTGTACATCTCCATCAGAGGTCTTGGATGAGTAGGTATGTTGTCAATGAGTATAATAATTTGAAAGGAATCTTTTTTTCTGAGCAGTTGGTCTTAACAACAGGCTTAAGATATGCGATAAACCATACCGTAAACAGATGTGTTGTTATTCAGGCTTTACTGTTCCATTTATAGTGTGCAGGCAGAGCAGATTTAGCATAATTCTTAAGACCTTAGGATTTTCAGAGTGGGCAGTGAGCATAGGCTTCAACTTAAAGTCACCAGTTGCATTAGCCCTTAACAAGAGCGTCAACCTGTCTTTTGAAGTTTTGAAACCAGGCATTGGCATCTCTTCTGTAGCTATGAAAGTCCTAGATGTCATCATCTTGCAATAAAAGGCTGTTTTGTCTACATTGAAAATCTGTTGTTTAGTATAGCCGTCTTTATCAATTATCTTATCTAGGTCTTCTGGATAACTTGCTTCAGCTTCTATGCCAGCACTTGCTATTTCACCTTGCACTTCTGTGTTACAGAGACAGCTTCTTTCCTTAAACCTCATGAACCGCCCTCTGCTAGCTTCCTCACCTGCAGCTTCTTCTGCAGCTTCCTCACTTTTCTCCACCTTCATGGAATGGGAGAGTTGGGCCTTGCTCTGGAGTAGCCTTTGGCTTAATGGAATATTGTGGCGGCTTGATCTTCGATCCAGGCCAACAAAACTTTCTCTGTGTCAGCAATAAGGTTGTTTCCCTTTCTTATCAGTCATGTCTTCTCTGGAGCAGCTCTTTTAATTTCTTTCAAGATCTTTTCATTTGGCTAACCGTTTGGTGCAAGTTGTCTAGCTTTTGGCCTGTCTTGACTTTCAACATGTCTTCCTCACTAAGCTTAATCATTTCTGGCTTTTGATTTCAAATGAGACACATGTGACTCTTCCTTTCACTTGAACACTTAGAGACCATTGTAGGGTTATTAATTGGCCTAATTTCAATATTGTTGTGTCTCAGGTAATAGGGAGGCCTGAGGAGAGGGAGAGAAATGGGGAAATGGCTGGTCGATGGAGCAGTCAGAACTCACACAGCATTTATTAAGTTTGCTATTTTACATGGACCCGATTTGTAGTGTCCCAAAACAATTATAATAGTAACATCTAAGATCATTGATCACAGGTCACCATAACAGATATAACAATACTGAAAAAGTTTAAAATATTGTGAGAATTACCAAAATGTGACACAGATACACAAAGACACATGCTGTTGGGAAAATGCCACCAAGAGACTTTTTCAATGCAGGGTTGTCACAAACCCTCAATTTGAAAAATGTGCAATGCCTGCAAAGCACAATAAAGTGAAGTGCAGTAAAACAAGGTATACTTATATAAGGTTATAGGATTAGGAACATGATATTGAGTTTCAAGTCTTGATAGCTTGTATTGATTTGATGACTGGTTGAATCAGGACATTTTTATAAACTTCAACTTCTGATTTTTCCACTTATCCTTCTAGGGCCTCTCTGGGCAAACTTCTTCAATATTTGTGGATAGCTAGCTTATCTCCTATGTAGTTATACATTTGACTGAAATACACTAGTACTATGCAGGATAATTTACTACCACATAGAATTGTTATTGTGCAGAATACGGCACTTAATGAGCTAATTTTGTCTCACATCCAAAATATTGTAGAGACAGAAATAGTTTGAGTGTCAGAATCTTTCATGGCCTCTAGCCTTGTGGAGATTCAATCCTCTTAAGATTTAGAGAGGCAGAGCAGCGGGAACTGGGCCAGCACATAAACTCCAGCCCTCCCTATCCGTTAATGTGCTCACTGGCTGCTTTCTGGACGACATCCCCTTCCTCCCTGAATCTGGGGATCTGCCTCTTGGTTGCTGGTTCCCCCTTGCTTCCTGTCCTGTGGCTTTGCCATTCTCCACATTCTGCTCTTCTGCAATTGAGCTTCCCTTGGTGCAATTGCTACTTTTCCTGGGTTGGTCCCCATGTGATGCTCTGCTAGAGTGTAAGGTCCACCAGGGGAGGATTTTCATCTGTCTTGTTCAGTGCTCTGCCCTCAGGGTCTAGAACAGTGCCTGGCTGGTGGCAGGCCCTCAATCCATAAATATCTGTTGAATGAAATCCTCTGACTTTTGTCTCTATTGTTTTGTTTATCTCTAGCTCTCACCTTTGCATTTCCTTGAGTAGCCTCTGTTATTCAGTTTCTGACTTGTATCACCAAGGGGGTAGTATAGGAACTTCAGCCCAAATCTCCTTTCTCAGAGCTCATGCATATCCAGCCACTTCTATCCCATGATGGTCCACTGCGTGACATGATGCAAGGATGTTAATAAGACATCATCACCTATTGGAGTATGTTGGAGCTGGCACTTAAGGATCAATTTGTCCCCAAGTGACTTTGGCTTCTCCCAAATTACATATTTTTGTGACTAAGAAGTTCTTACGTTTTATGTGAGAGCAATTTCAGGAAATGCTTAGATAAGTGGACTTAATTCTGTATATTCTATAATTGGGTTGGGGTCAGTGACCTTTACTGTGGCATTAAAAATTATCTTTGGGGAGAGGGATACAGATCAAAATGGATTATGAAGATGGGTGACAGGAATTCTGCAATCTTAAGAAGTCTACAAATAATGACGGTACTACTATTTTGGTCAAGATAGGCACAGAGCCTTGCTTCTTAATATCTTGTGGCACTATTCCTGACACTGAGAATTAATCTAATACAATTCTCTGAGGGGAACCTTAAAATTCTATAAGACTGAGTCTTATAGGAATATATATCAAATTATTTTCAAACTTAAAACTGTAGAAATACAGAAATATAGTTCTTTCATGTGAAAGAAACCTTAAATGATCATCTATTTCAGATGCCTGCCCACAGGCAGGTTAGGTATAATTTGAATTTCACATAAAGAATCCATCTGAGACCCAAATAGGTTGAATGATTTTCCTTCCAAGGGTGAGAGAGCAAAGCTTAATTTCAGCTATTGAGTTATAGTCCAAAAGGGAATTTATGTTCTCATAGTTTCTGTTTAAATTTTCCTTTCATAGTGAGGTTTTATGACAAACTGCAACTTCATAAGCACATCGTCTTATAGTATGTGCAGGACTTTCAGTCTTTGTAGCCGCAACTGATTGGAATTGCAGGATAAAATTAGTGTGTTCCTTTTCTTCAAGGCAGAAGACTTATGCTCTTGGTAAGACAAAGCACAAAAAAATCTAATAAAATATAGTAGGCTCTGAAAGTCACTTGCAGAGCATCAGATGCTCGATTGGGGATTAGTGTGCCAAAATTTTTTATAGTTCTTAGGTAAGGTAAATTTTAAATACTACTCATATGTAAATATTCTGTTATTCAGTTACGTCATCTAACAAAGTCTTAACGAACAGTATTAGTTCCCACCTTCAATTTTGTTTTACTTTGCTTTGTTTATACAGAGATACAGTAATTTACACATTCAAAGTGCTTCATAAACTCAAAACACATGAGTTAGAATTAGTAAAAAAATTTATAAAATTTCAGAGATACCCAAGACTAAAAATCATCTCATTTGTTCTTCTTTTTTTAAGAAGAGAAAGCTGGGTTAGTAAGTGATGAGGCTATATATTTCATGGCAATCGAAAAAAAAAAACCTAATAGAGCTCCAAAAGTTTCCTGCTAGACTAGTAAATGGCAAAGATGACACTAGAACCTTCTTATTCTGACCTTAAGGCCAACATTTGTATACATTTTGAGGAAGTGAGTCCCCTTCTTTAAGTGTTAAATTTGTCATTCTCAGTATTATTTTATCTGATGTATGTAGCACTTTGATTTAACTTGAGACTTTATTTCCACATTTCTTTTGTTAAATATACCCAAATGATTTTTGAAGTGTCACTAAGAGGCAGATTTTGTCTTGCTCTCTCCTTATACTTCTGGAAATGTTCATCATATATCCTCCAAATAGATTAAACTGCATGAACCACCTAGCTTTTGATCTTAAGTCTTGGGCAGTCTTCATTTGTTGTTATAGTCTAGAGATTACCGGCATATCTAACTAATGCAGTTCTGCTGCTGCCTCCGTTAAGAACTGATTAGGCTTATAGAATTTCCTACTATTGCTGGAAGACCCGAGAGGTATTGTTCTGAAGTCTACCTGAAATCTAGGTTAACATGTGAAATTGATTAGGCTTGCATTTTTTCTAATTCTGCCATGCCAATAGTAAAATAAACAGCTCATTTAAATAAGATAGCATAATAACAGTTTAAGGAAAATTAGGAGCAAGGGGGCTAATTACATATTCTCCCTTAAAATGCCTTTTGTGCCGTTGTCAGAGACACAGGATTAGGAAAACCAAATGTGGCATTTTATTTGGTATTTTTCAATGTCTAGAAATATTTTAACACTCCTGAAGAGTCCAACTTCCTTTATCACACTCATTACAAATTCTACTCATATCTAAATATTCCATTATTCACGTACATCATCTAAAAATGTCTTAACTGTTCTGGTATTAGTTCCCCCTTAATTTTATTTTATTTTGCTTTGTTTATACAGAGATATCATAATTTACACATTCAAATTGCTTCATACACTCAAAACTATTCTGTACCATTGCAAAGTCTTTGGAAGGACTTGTGCATCCAACTCTGTGTGTGTTAGCATAATTCTCATGTTGACAGGAACCATATGTTCCCTTAAAAAACATGATTGATGAAGTCAGTTTTGCAGACAAAGAGCTCATGACCATTTTCTTGTAAGCTTCAAATCAAGTTTGACAGCATGAAGAATTTCATGTAGCAAATGAGAACTACTCATGTAAAATTTTCAACTGGTATCACAATCAGTGGGCCTCCAAACACAGATGTGCTCTGCTCCTCTGTAAAGCCGTAGGAAGCCCTGCTGTGCCAGAGTGTTGTGCAGCACAGCCATTAAAAAGAACATGTGGCTGGTTGTGCTCTTGAAAACACGCACCCCACAGGATTCTGTTTTCTGTTAGTTTTAAGCTCAGACCACATGGTACAATATAAAAAGCAAAGCACAGATTTTTACATGCTGCAAGGTATTGGAGTTTTTGGCCAAACTGCTTCATGCTTGGCTGTTATCTTTGAGGTTGATGGGTTCCAAAGGAAGTCAGCCTTGCAATTAGAGATGTTTTGGCACATCTATACCAAAGTTGCAGCCTGAAGCTACTCAGAGAGTGATATTCTCGTGTGTGTGTGTGTGTGTGTGTGTGTGTGTGTGTGTGTGTGTATTTTCTTTGCAGGTGCTAAATTTTCAAGGAGAGAAGTGTTCAGCATGAGCAAACATGACAAATAATTGTGAGATGTTTATTTGCAAACAGACAAGTGTTGGCAGCACAGAATCCAAAGCAGAAATTATTGCATTAGAGAAGTGTTATGGGATTTGGGGCTATGCAGATTTTCCTTAAAGACCCAGGACTTTCTTCTAACATTTTTTTTTTGAATTTCAACATTTTATTTATTTGTAAAGCAGTTAACACTGTATAATAAACTATCTCTATCAAATTTTTATTTTAATTGTGTTTCTTCCATGTAATACATAATGCTAAATAATGACTTTGAAACACAAAAGGATGCTTAGGAAATGACATTCACATCCCCTCAACAAAGTTCTCTTATACCCACAATCTTTTTAAGTTCTTAATTATTTAATTGCCTGCCACCTCTACTGAAATCTAATTCCCAGGAGGCACAAGCCATGTCATTTAATCTTGTGTCCCCACTCTCTGACATGGTGCTTGGGAAGCATATAATGAATGAATGCTATTATTTTCATTATTTGTTCAATATGTTTTTGTACTTTAAATATTTAAAAGTTTTGTCTTCAAATGTGGTATGTAGGATAATTCTCCATTAGCCAATCCTCACCTTGTCCAATCATGTAAATAAAAAACATTTTCCCATATAAGAATTTTTTAGCTATAATTCTTTAATGATGATTTATAAGGCTGATCAATAGTGAAACTTATACTCTTAGTTATTATGTATGTACTATGTTCTCAGAATATGAGATATGATAATTTTAATTAATATAATTATCATACAGTTAAGGAGAACTTTAGGTTTCATGTAGTCCAAAGGAAAGATAATTAAGGTTCAGAGAGTCTTGTCTAGTACCATATTGGTAGATTTTAGTTTTCAGCTGTGGGTTGTGGATTATATTTTAGTTTTCAGTTGTGGGTTGTTTGATTATATTTTTTAAAAAAATCTGATGGTATTTCAAGAATCTTTTCCTGAGCATTAAGGTCAAGCATGGTAATATCATAATCACTACCATTATCCAATTCATTCTTCAAGAATTGGTCTTTACTTTCATTAATTAAAGTAGAATACATACTTTTTATCTCTGGAATTTGAAATAATTGTTATTTGTTGTATACTGACATGCATTAAAGCTATACAACTAATTCATAAATGATTAGGTGCCTTTGTTTTCAATGCTTTATTTAAAGCATTTAGTTTGTATCTAAGTTCAGTTATTTCATGCTGGAAGTGATATAATTGTGTGTTACAGGATTCAAATGAAAATTTTCTAGATTTTGAGTTTGCACTAATAAAAGCCTAGGTTTTTAATGTTTTCATCGTTAATACTTCCACTTCACTAACTTATCATCTAGCTTCCTATTCCTTTGTGTTTGCATTTGCCTTTTTTAGAACAGCTTGCATATTTAGAAATATCCCCCATACGCATACCTCAAAGCTGTGTAAAGGGCAAGCCCAGTAGTAATTTTAATTTCTTTTTTTATGTTTGTTTTTAGTAATTTTCATTTGTAAGTCAATTGTTTGGAATGCAGATCACAAACTGAGAGAAATCAGATTTTAAGTGTGGGCTATATATACACTAAGTGTGTTAAATAGGATTTGGTGAGTTATTTTCAAGTATTATAATTTCAATAAGAACAGCATTTTTAATTCTAACATAGAACTTGAAGAAAACACCTCCTCTCTGCAGTACTGGCAGTTCTCTAAGTGGCAAAAAGGGCTTTGGCTATCAGATTAGATATTTCTGGGACTAGAAACTTGTTATATCCGTGTGTCTGAATAAGAGAAAGCAACTGGCTATGATTCCATATCCAGATATTGGGATGTAGATTTGAACAAATTGGGACCAAATATATAAATTGGGAGCAAAGGACATTTGCCTCCATGGCTTAAGGATTCTTAACCCACACTCCTCCATCTTTCCTCTTTGCATCTTTTATGAGCCATTTATTATTATTATTGTTGTTGTTGTTTTGTTATTATTATTGTTGTAATACATACCCATGGTGGAAAAAAGATTAGAGTATAAATTGAAAAGTTAAAGTCTCCCTCTACCCTCTCATTCTACTCCACAGAGGTAATAAGTGTTATTAACAGATTCTTGTATATTCTAACAGAAATTTTATGTATCTACAAGTGTATATTTCCTTTAGGCTATCTCAATTTCAGTTTTTCTTTCTGTGTATGCCATTTATAAGTCCAGTATTAATGAACACTGGATTGTCAGTGTCCTGGTTTTAAAGTATCGTGGAATTTTCATATTCTTAATTTACATTTCATGAGCAGGAGCAGCAGAGGTAGCACTGTCCTGAACCTAGAAAGTAGTCCCTAATTAATCATAATCACTCCCCATAGAGAAAAGACTTTTTCTTTTTTGCAGGTGAAATCATCACATTTCCTGGTGTAAGGGACTAATTCATTTACTAGCTTTCCAAACAAGGCAGCTGAATTTTCTTAGATACGTCCTAGGTAACTGAATTCTCCTGAACTTGGAAATGTATCAATTTTTTACTCAAAAAATTATCCTCATTGGATCAAAGAGTTAAATGGACAATAAGAATGTGGGAAAAGAGCCATAGCTCAGAAATCAGAAAGCAAGCATCTGCTGTTTCTCTCCTAGATTGATGAGTGCAGCTCTATTGGAAGAGTGAGTACTAATTAACTCATTAAACAGTTCCCACTGTGATTCCTCAATGTGATTTTGGGCTAGACTGATGTTTAGAGACTGAAAATCTAACTGTAGAAGATTCTCATTGTAAGCTCTTGATAAAACTTTCAGAGATATTAGAAAAATTTCTTAGGTTATAAAGTAGAAAGGAAGCAATAAAGCTAAAGGCTCTTACTGAACAGAAGTACTTAAAAATTTTTTTTTTAGCTTAGTTTCCTGAATGCTAATTCAGATGACCAATATGAGTTAAAATTGCATGTTTTATTAATAACAGCCTTGATTGTTTGTGCATTTGTATCTGTGTCCAATCCTGAAGAGTTATGTTGCTCTATTAAATCTACCCAGAAAGCACATTCAGTATGTATTCTAATGGTAAAACCAATTTAGTAAACTACATTTAAAAAAGAAAAGACAAGAAAATGAATATTCCATACTCTGTTGTGAAGTGATTATTGTGTGAATCAGAATGGTGGCCCTGATTGTCCAGGGTACATGTTATGCTGTAGATTTGAACCATGAGGGCGTGTGTCCCAACTCCACAGTCTGTTGTGTTAATAGCATTGTGAACACTGTCCAGTTCTAAGTGTCACGTAGTAAGCATGAGTCTGCTTACTGAGTATGTAGTACATTGTTTGCGAAAGTTGGCTAACATCCCTTGGTTGTGTGTGTCTTGGAATATAGAAATTATAGTATGCAGCTCAATACTGATTCTTTCCTTGGAATTATTATTTTCTTGAAAGAGATCTGTGGTCTTCCTCAGATGACTAGGAGAAGTATGATGCTGAAGAGCTTTCAGTTTTTAGTTTTTTAGAGAAGGCCCCCAAAAGATCATTAAATGTTTAAGATAAATTTTCTATGGGTGATGGACATATGGTGGATCATCAGATTTATTCCAGGAGACAATATATACATGTGATCAGGAGCTCAAAGTAATAGTCTGAAAATTGAACCTAGGCTTTATCACCCATTAGCAGTGTGACTTTGGGAAATTATTTAATCTACTGAATATTCTTCTTCTTCATCTGGGTCTGTAAAATATGGATACTTATATCAACCTCATAGAGAATTGCTGTGATAGAAAGTGTTCATTAAATGCTACCAATTACTAATAATGGGCATAGTGATAATGAACTGTTTTCCATTTCTTTATAGCATAAGGGCGTTCAGTTAGAAGTGAGACATTCTTATAAGAGTTTATGAATGGAATTTTCCATGAAAAATTTTGAACAAGTGATATACATTTAGTTCCTTTTTGTTCTTATGTATTTTGGTATTGCTTATGTTAGAATCTAAGCTCTTGGAGGCTAACTACCATGTCAGGGTACTATTAACTACCTACCATGCCCACTATGAGTAGAAAAATGTGATCTGTTATGTGATCTACATGATCCCTAATGCATAAGCATTTTATTGAAGGCTTAAAGGTATTTCTGTACAGTGTCAATACAACTGATTGAAAATGACAAATTTAGGTAAATTCAGCTTTTACAAAATGGCTGCAGTTTTGCAGCATTTTCCTCCCTCCGTGTCAGTGAAAGAAAGGGCTGAGCCATATATCAGTGTCTGGCTAGCACTGTATGTGGAACTTTTGTTTGTTCCAAGTTCAGCTTGGCAACAAACACATCCAGGACTTATTTATTTTTCCCCTTCTTCTAAAAATAAGTGTGTTTCTGAGATATTTTTGAATGAATAATTACTATTCTAAATTTACAGTGATTATTCATTATTCAAAAAGAGAAAAAAAAGTAAAAATTGAGCCTGGTAATACAGTTGCCAGTAAACGTGATACAGTTCTTCATAGTCCTCTCTCTTCTTCTCAGCTATACTCAACTTTTTCTTATCCCTTTCTCTTGTCCCCAAGAACATCTACACATCTTGATTTTAATATCATTCTAAAAATGTATGATTATATGTAGTTTCTGGAACACAGTTGATGCTCAGTAAATGTTTTTGAGAGAGGGTCTCTCTCCTTCTAGCTGCTGAGTGTCACAAACGTCCCAACCAGTGAGCGCAATGAGATCAAATCTTTCTCATTCCACCAGCATTTGAAAATCAAGTCCTGTTTTTCACTCTTTCCCAGTGTGAAAGGATTTTTAAAACTCAGTGTTGGATTTTCTTCTTTGAAAAATTGTTTCATACTTTTGAGAGCTCTTTCTTTAATTTTGGAAATTTAGAGTGGTATATGGAAATTAGAGCACATGAGTGTACATCTGTGTGTGTTTTAAAGAGGATGAGATTTATAGCTCTGATATATAATTGCACCACTAATGAACTACTTTTCAAGTGCCAAATTCTGTTCCATAGAAAATATAATTACCTGTAGAATGATCTCCTAATAAACTGTTGCAATGCCCTTGACTATGACAGCATGAGTCGAAATTGAGATTAAATATTTAGTTTAGTGTCTCTCATATATAATCACCACCAAACACTTTACTGAATACAAATCTAGATCAATATATTTATAATACAAAAAATTAAAAATACATTGTTGTGAAGCAGCTGTGTAATAAACACAGTTGCTTAGAATTCTTAATGAAATATTCTTTAATAAAAATATTCTTATGTTGCAGAAAGTATACACGAAGTCCTGCCTTAGTGTTGTAAATTTAAAAATTACATGAACTGTATTATGAGTAGAAAACATGGATGGCATTTGTTTTTGTGTATGTAGCACTAAATGCACAACTGTAAAAATGGACTCTTCAAATTTTGCAAAAAAAATGCATCAATTCTATGGGAAAAAATCAATGCCTCTTATAATTAAGGAAATCCAAGCTAAAAAAGTAAATTGCAAATCAAATTGGCAATGGTGCAGTAATTTTAATGCCTGATATTAGGTAGAGGGCAGAGTGAGATAACCGTGTATCACACTACAGATAAGAATATAAATTGGTATAAGTTTTCTGGAGAGTATTTGGGAATGTTTTTCAGGAGGCTTGAAGTGTACCTGAATTACCAGAAATGTGGTTGAAGATTTACCTTTACACTGGAAATAACCTAAATGTTCAATAATAATATACTGGTTAAAGAAATTCATTCTTCCTTCATTCCATAAATATTTTGTCTGTACTCATCATATATCAGACGTCCTATCTCTGGGGATATAGCTGGGAACAAATGATAGGTGCACGATGACATAATTAGAATATAATCATGGAGATTACATGGGATTGTTGGTAATATGGTTTAACTTTATATGAGACTGCCAAGCTATTTTCCAAAGTGATTGTACTCATTTGCATTGCCATCAGACATGTATGAAGAGTTCCAGTTGCTCTATATCTGCTTCAACATATCCTCTTATTGATCTTTATGATTTTAACCTTTTTGGTGAGTATGTAGTAGTATCAAAATGTGATTTCAATTTCTATTATGCTGATTACTAATGATTTTGAGAATTGTTTTTGTTCTTATTAGTCACTTATGCCTTTTTAATAAAGGGTATCATGGGGTGAATTGTATTCCCCTCCAATTAATATGTTAATGTCCCTAGTACCTCAGAATGTGACTGTATTTGGAGATAAGGTCTTTAAAGAGGTAATTAAGTTAAAATGAGGTTTTAGTGTGGGCCCTAATCCAATATGACTGGTATCCTTTAAGAGGAGGAAATTTGGACACAGACACATACAGAGGGAAGACCATGTGAAGACATAGGGAGAAGACAGCCATCTACAGCCAAGGCAAGGGGCCTTGGAAGAAGCCAACACCTTGATCTCCAGCTTCTAACTTCCAGAACTGGGAGAAAATAAATTGTTGTTGAAGTCACCCAGTCTGTGATACTCTGTTATAGTGGCTCCAGAAAAGTAATACAAAGGATCCTCAAACATGTTGCCCATTTTAAATTAGGTTACCGGTTTATTGAATTATAAGTATTCTTTATACATTTTGTATATATATTTTTCATATATATGTATTGTGAATATCTTCTCCCAGTCTGTAATGTAAATTCTTTTTCTAGTGATAATATTTTGAAGTACAGAAAGTTTAAATTGGCAAGAAGTCGAATTTATCAATTTTTAAAAATATTTAGTACTTTAGATGATCTGTAGAGATAATATTTGTTTACCCTAAGGCCAAGAAGATTTTTTCTTTTAGAAAAATCCTAGTTTTAGTTTTACCTTTATGTCCATGATCCAGTTTGAATTTTTTATACATAATGTGAGGTAAGAATCAAGATTGATTTTGTTTCATGTAGAGATCCTTTTTTCCTACCTACATTTGTTATGGACTACTGTATTTTTCTCTATTTAATTATCTCAACAAAAGTTAATGGACCAAACATGTGTGGTTCTATTTCTGGACTCTGTTTTGTTGCGTTGATCTAAAAATCTTAAATATGGCTGGACTTGATTTGCTAATTTTTTTTTTTTAGTATTTTTGCATTAACATTTATGAGAGTTATTGGTTTATAGCAATTTTGTAATATGTTTGACTAGTTTTCATAGCATTAAATGAGAATTATTTCCTTCTGATTTATTTTCTGAAAACCTTGCTTAAAATTGCTATCCTTTTGTCCTTAAACATTTGAGAGATTCTCCAGTAAAGCCATCTAACTATAGAGTTTTATTTGTGGGAAGGTTTTTAATTTCAAATTTAATCTCTTTAATAGATATAGGGATACTCAACTTTTCTGTTTATTTTTGGCAATTTGGTAAATTGTCATTCAGGAATTTGTCCACCTCACCTAAGTTACTGAATTTATTGACATAGAGATGTTTATATATTTCTTTATTATTAGTGAAAGTTTCCAATTCATTCCTGATATTGATAAATTTTGTTTTTTATTTTTTTATTTTTGATCAACCTAACTAGAGGTTTGTCAATTTTATTGTTTTTACTGAAATAACTATCTTTGGGTTTCATTGATTCTTTTTCTTTTTTTTTTTTTTAAATTTCATTGACCTTTGCTTTTATCTCATTATTTCCTTCCTTGTACTTACTTGAGATATAATTTAGACTTCTTTTTTTTTAGATTCTTAAGGTGAATTTAGTAATTATTAGTCTTGCCCTTTTTAAAGAGAGATATTTAATGTTACAGATTCTTAATTAAGCACTTCTTTCATTTAAAAATTTTTGATATTTTTTACTCTCATTCTGTTAAGTTTTTTTTTAGTCTTCTTTGTGATTTTTTTTTAATCCATAGACTGCTTAACAGTGTTATTTAATTTTCAAATATTCGAAGAATTTTCCAGATATTAATTTGTTATTGAATCCTAGTTTAATTAAAAAAAATTCTGGTCAGAGAATATACTCTGCATAATTTCAATCCTTTCTTTAATTCACGGAGACTCATTTCATTTCCTGGCATATGGTCTGTCTTGGTGACTGTTTCACATATACCCGACAAGAATGTGTATTCTGCTGTTGCTAGGATTAATGTTCTGTAGTCAATTAGGTCAAGTTGGTTGATAGTGGTGCTCATGTTTAATGTATAACTATCGATTTTCTGGGAGAGTGAATGTTTCCAACTCTATTTCTGGAATTGTTTATTTCCACTTTCAATTCTTTCAGTTTTTGCTTTATGTGAAACTTTTTTTTAAAACTCACTTCTCCAGGAATGAAAATCCAGGAGGCAAAATTTAAGTCTATGTTCTGTTCTTTCTTCTATGGGAGGATTTGTTTGTTGGTTTAAATAAAAATTATCCTTATTATTAGCCTCAGGAGTTTCAGGTCTTCTGCATGTGTAAGAGTTGGAGGGTATTGAGCTCCTCCAAATACCCTGTCATGTTAGAAGTCTAGGTTCATAATTCAAAATGGAAAAGCTAGACCCAGATTGGCTCTCGGAATGTGGGCGGTCAGTTGAGCTATGCACTCACAGACGTCACTTTGTGTTTGTCCGCAGCAGACTGGTGACAGCCTCCGCACAAGGCTTGCAGATTCTAAGGCCTGCTATCATTTCCATCTATGTCTACACCTGCCACCTGATCCTTTCCTTTGGGGGAAAATATTGAAGGGAATTTTTGAGCATTTATGACAAATAGATAAAGAATTTTATTTTTGTCTCCAAATGTTTTCAGAAAAGTAAAAATAAGTGTTTGCTTTTTATTTGTGCCTCCAAACACTAGATAATAGAATTAAAAGCACTGGATCATTAAACAATCATACTTCCCAAATGTAATGTCTGTGACTTAGCCAATTGGACAACTCATTTTTATTGAGTGCCCCGGGATATATGACATAGTGATATATGCTTGAATTTGATTTGTGTGTTGTTCTCATTTTCAGATAAATCATATGAGTTTGTCTGCCTAATAACTGAAACAATTACAAAAGGCATTTCACTCATCAAGAGCCACATTATAGGCCTATAAATTGGTAACAATATAAAGAACTGTCCCGTATGTACCCTCCACATCTTTAAATTATCATTATTTTGAACCAGTCAGTCCTTTTCCCTTAATATCTTAAAACAAATAATTCTTTACACTTGTGGGAGTGTAATGTACCAAATTAGGAATTTATATTATGTCATTTCCTTCCTCTTTCCTCCT
Organism: Lemur catta; assembly: GCF_020740605.2. Classification (NCBI taxonomy): domain Eukaryota; kingdom Metazoa; phylum Chordata; class Mammalia; order Primates; family Lemuridae; genus Lemur; species Lemur catta. Next base: position 34,891,107 of record NC_059128.1, read on the forward strand.
TTTTTCTGTCATTTCTGTAGCCACTTCACCATACTCTGATGACCTCATCTATTTGTCACTACTTCTGTCAGTGAGTAAAATGCAAGTTCTTGGAGCTTTTCTATAATGGACATCAACATCGTACATTCCTATTTGTTCAATGTCCTGTACGCTGTGTGTACTAAGAGTTGGAATTTAAAGAAAATTGTATTTTCCTTTGTTTCTTTTATTATTTGGCACAGAAATTTCAAATTATGCCTTCATTCTTGTTCCTTACATTTGCCAGAGCCATTTTTATGTAAAAAGTTGAATTAGGTATAACAGAATTATTAATTTTTTGGTAACACAATCAAGTAATTAAAATCAACAGTATTGGGTCCAAACTGAGAATATTTTGTTCATCTCATCTCTGTGTTGTCTGTGGTAAGTACGGCATCTGGCACATAGTAGAAACCCAATGAATATTTGCTGAATAAATGAATGAATAGGAGATGAAATTGAAAAAGAAAGAAGTTTTTTTTTTCTTTTCAATAAGCTGGCAGAGAATTGAATATGCTTACATGCTGATGGGAAAATTCTCATTAAAGGGAGGAAATTTACTATATGAGAGAGAAGGAAGAGATAGATGATAGAATATGATTTCTTGGAAAAGGAATTTAATGGGATCAAAGCACTGGAGCCACTGGCCTTAGGGATGCCACTGAACACAAACAATGACTAAGTTTCAGATTTGAGAGTTTTCGTGCAAGTTACCTGTTCTTCCTGATTCTGATTAGTCTCCTTCTGGCATATACTGGCAGAACCACCCTAAGCCAGTGCTTTCCTACCACACTGCTTACATAGCTCATCTCCTCAGCACAGATGCAAGTGGAAGCATATAGATCCTTCCTCATCCTTTGTTTATGTCCTTGTCCCCCTTTTTTCACATAGCAATTCATAATGCAAAATTTTCTTGCCTAACAACTGGGACTTTCTATTCATTTCAGTTCCTCATTCCCCAGAATCCTTAGCACAGCTAATTTGTGATGGAGTCAGAACTAAAACTTAAATTTCCAATCCAACTCTATTGTTTATGAATGGGGTTGTAAGGAGAACTTGTTTTCTACAGGGAGAGATTTATCTCTTATTAATGGAGAAGGAGTTGAGCCATGCCACTCAATTGACAGAGCTTGATACAAATTTTATCTATCGTTATATTAGAACCACACCAAACAACTTTAGAAAATATGTAGAAATTTCCCCTCTGGGAAGCTTTCCTCAAGCCTCCAAGGATGGTTGGGTGCCCCTCCAGTGAGTTCTTATAGCACCCTACGTAGCATTTGTGACACTGAACAGAAATGATTTTCATGGCTGCAATCGACTATAGTTTCCCTGGGGAGAGACGTGATCTGTGCATCATTTTATCTCATCATCTCACAGAGTCTGGTACATAGAAGATGATCAGTACTGAATAATGTCCAATAAGCCAATAAAAAAGTCTGAAGAGCTTGACATGTTGGGCTTTTTGTTTTCTTCACAAATGGATGTTTAATTGCAGTGATGTGTTATATAAACACAGAGAGCCTATATTAAGATCTTATGGCTAATGGAAAAAATTGTGATAATTGAGAGGCAGTTTTAGACAGTGTTTGAGAACACAGGCTCTGGAGTCAGAATACCTGGGTCTGAATCTTGACTGCACCACTTACGAGCTGTTTGACCTTGGACAAGCAGCCTAAATTTCATCATATCTAAAAGAGAAATGATAATAGATCTATCTCAGAGAGTTGTTTTAAGATTAAATGAGTTTATAAAGGTGTATGATATATAATAATCACTATACGTGTATTATTATTATTTAATTGTGGGCATAATAGGAACATTTTTCCACAATACTTTGTGTTAAAACCATGCTTTATATTTTCCAAGTGCTTAAATTAAATGTCTCCATGCATTATCTTGCAAAATATCCTCACCTCCCTGCTTTTGTTTTACATCTGAGGGCTAGAAAAAACCCTAAATTTATGAATGAGTAGAATTTAATTTTTTTTTAATTAAAAAAAATAATACTTATTTTTATATGTGGGACCTGCCACTAGTCAGAGGACTTTGCCCCTGTGCCATGCCATTAGAACATGGCTACTTTGGACACATAAGCTTCCAATCAGCTGATTCATTACTGTACACTCTAAAATCTGAAAGGATTTGCCCTTCAGATGAAGAAGTCACATACACTTAAATTGCAGTTAAAATGTGTTTTTTAAAGAAATTATTTACATGTACTTGTTCTAAGGCGTCACATAAAAAGAAAAAATCACCCTCACTTTGTGAAACACATGAGAATATTTACTGAAGTGTTTCTATGAAGGTGTGCCAAAGAAATCAAAGGCTAATTTTTAGCTAACTTGCTCTAAGCAAATGTGTCACTCAGTATTTGCTTCATCTGACCAAAATACTAAGGTTGTTGAGAGTATTGTAAAAAAAAGAAATATACTCTGAATTCTGAATTTCAGCAACAAAAGGTCTATTTTGTAGCAACTGTGGCATTAGGTAGAAGTAGCCATGAAACTACAAACACGTTGGGTTTGCATCTCTGCCTTGTTACCTACTTGCCATTTGGCCTTATTGCCTTTGAGCACCTGTTCATTGAGTGAAATTGTTGAATATCTGCAGTGGGTCAGACGCTGTGCTAGAGGCTGAGGGCGGAGGGGAGGAATCCCACCGGGCCTGGTAGAGGTCTTGAAAAGAGTGTGGAAAGCTGAGTACATCCTCTGGGAAGGTGAAAGGTAGAGCAGCAACTACATGGCATTGGAGAAAGTGTGTTGTATGCACAGAGGGTCAGGATCCACTCCCTCACTCAATTATTGATCCATTCACTCAACATTGATTGTGCTAAGTTCTGGGGATATTATCCTGAATTGGACAGGTAACAGCTTGATCTCAGGGAGCTTACATTCTGGAGAAGGTGACAGGTGATATGGGTAGCAAGCAGAATCACAGTACAGTGTCAGGTAGAAGAAAGGGTTGTGAAGAAAAATATTAGTAAAGCAAGTTAAAAGTATGGCATAAAGGATCCTGCTTTAAAGGGTTACATTTGAGAGACCTGAGTGAAGTTAGGGAGGGACCCAAGTAAGCATGCTCTAGGTTTTGGGAGCAGAGTATCCAGTAGCTCCTGTGGCAGATGGGTGCTAAGTGGGCACAGGCATCCATGAAGTCAGTGCATAGGAAGGTAGAACAGAGGGCTAGGAGATGAATTTAGAGATGAAGACAGGGGCTGGATTGTGCAGGCTTTGGTTTGATTCTGCTAGTGATAGGAACCCCTGGAAACTTTTCAGCAGCTCAGTGACATGATCTGATTTTATTTTAAAGTAATGTACTGGCTGCTGTGATGAGAATATACTGCTGGAGGCAAAGATGGAAATAACCAGTTAGGAGTCTACTGCAGTAGTACAGGGAAAACATGGCTTGGGCAGGAGGGTAGCTGTGAATATAGTAGAAAGTGGTCTTAATTGTTTTTTTTCAGGAAAATATTAGCAAATGTTAAAAAAATGGCATAATGTACAAGAAGCCAGCAGTTCAGGGTTTGTGGAGTTTGAATTTTGGGGTGTACAGTATCAGAAGATGAAGGTGGAGATTAGGCCTGTGTGTCTAAGGGTGTCATGCAGGGGATTAAGCAGGGGAGGGGCATGAGCAGATTTGCATTTTGGCCAATCCGCCTGGCTGCACTGAAGGCGGGTGTGGTAGAAGCTGTTTTCACTTATCAAGTATCTGTGTGCTCCTCTCCCCTTTCCAGCCTCACATGGTGCTGGGTTGGGGCCATGTGGCCAGTCCTTGCCAGTGAGAGGTGGGAGGAAGTGGCCAGCATGACCCTCTAGTCTTCTCCTCTTTGGTGATGACCGTGGGAGCTCATGTGGAGACGACAGTGGCAGGTGGAAGCAAGCTGGATCCCATTTGGAGCATCACGGCTCCGGAGGGCGGTGTGATCCACATCCACTCTGCTGATGTGAACTATACGTAACAACTGGTTACTCTTAAGCCACTTTTAAGTTTTCAGGTCTTTTTGTTCCCCTAGAAAAGCCAAGTATTACTCAGTTCTTACAGTTGGGACATGATCACTGGCAAGGATATCAATTAGGAGGCTGTTGCAATAATTCAGCTGAGAGGTGATGAGTGCCTGACCCAGGGCAGTGGCAGTACAGATTTCTCACCTGTCAATGGGAAGGAATGCCCGATGCCATGTTTCTTAGAATGTTAAATGGCAATGTGAAAGCACCTGCAGACTGAAAGCTGGGAACCTCAGGTGGCACAATTCTTCATCACCATGTTAATGACAGCTGTCAGCCTCAGTCACCCAACCTTTTCATGTAAATGTTCAGTTTTAACCTACTGTCAGGTTATGTACTACCTGACAGGAACCCTGAAGATCTTTTTCATCAGATGCTTATTATAGTTGACATTTCTGCCACAGCGATGTGCCCAGTAGAATGAACTTGATATGGCTTTATTCCATACATGTCAAACCTTGACAGTAATGATATATTGAAAAGGTGAATATTTGGTACCAAGTGTTATTAGAAGAGAATAAAACCTGGTAATGTGGTAGACAGTAAGAGAAGAAATTCAGTAATATATCATGCAGTGTTTCATGGGGTACAGTCTTGAAAATCAGAAAGGTAGGGGCAGATTTATCAAATCAGGACTTACAACCTTTGAAATCTATTAAACAAATGCCATTTCTGTTGACTTAACATGTTTGTATTGGCTCCATTCATCATAAGCAATTAACTAAGCTTTGCTTTTTGACCAGCTTATAATGAATAGATTGAAGGTGGAAAATTTCTGTAGCTAGAATACTCAAAGTTTCTCCAAACCGTAGTTCCTAGGAAGTATAAGTGGAGCAATATACTCTGCCTTTAAAGTGCCTAGATGATGAATTTTTTCCTGTTTTCATATGTCATTCATAGATTTGTTCCTCTAATTTGATGATGATGTGATTGTCATGTACATGATAGTCTCTTAGTGATTAGTCTTTAAAAGATCTGATCTTATTTAAACACAGGATGGAATATTATCTTTAAAATAAGTCAATGAAATATCCTATCATTTATAAAATAACTTAGACTGCTTGCTTAACAATAGTTTACATTACTTATTATTCCATGCAATGTACAAGGTTGTCCTAGGAAATACACAATTCATGGAATACATGTTTTCTTGTTCACAAAAAGTTTGTATGTACTGTATGTTTGTTTGTACTGTATGTAGAGGAGTTAAAAGTACACAACTGAAGAGATTTCAAAAAAAGAATTGGAAAGGTACAGGTCAACATAAAGGAAGATAGTACAGAATGAACATGCGGAGTACCAGGATACCATGGTTCCCAGGCCCTCCAGGTCTGCAAGAGTATAACTGTGTTGAGGACTCTGACTTACATTCAGCCATCTGGACTTCTGATTCTTCCTCATGCCTTTTAGTTTATTTCTCTCTTTATCTGCTAGCACCTGCTCTATTCCAGATCCTCCACATTTCTCTCTTCATAGAGATGGTGGCCAATCTGGTGGTTTGTTTGCCTATCTTTAGTCTCTTTCCCGCTGTAATCCAACTTGTCTAAAACTGTAAGAGGAAACTTTTTGTTCAAATAGCATTTCACCCCTTATCCATTAAACACTGGCTTAAGACTCAGAGAATGTTACTTTAAGACCCACAAAGCACGGTGGTGGGGAGTACAGAGAGTCTGTGTCTCACCCCAACAAGCTCTGCAGAGAAAGCAGCAAGCCCTGCTGACTCACATAGACTGTCCTTCACCTTGCTCTCTGTCACTGCCTAGATTATTTTTTAGTCAAATTCGAGTTGGGCCTTACCACCTAGCACTTCTACTCTTGCTTTTCCTATAGGTAGTCATGGCCTTTCATGGCTAGTTCCTTCTCTACATCAGGCTATGACATTGGATGATGTAGCAACCACCTGTTCTTAGATTTGCTAAAATGGGCTCCTCAGTTGCCAGCCTGCATTAGATTCTTGGGATTGTGGCAGAAGTCTCTCATGTGCCCCAAAGCCTGCACCTGCTCCATCCCGCCTACTGCAGTGATTGTAAAATGGTTTTCCATGGAGATCTGCAAAATGTTCCTGGGTTTTCAATGAACAAAAGGGGTTCCAAGAACAAACAAATATGAAAAAATGGTGTCTTTACTGCAAGGCTTCTCTGAGCTTTTGATATGCTAATATGCATTGTGATATGCTAATGTGAATTGGGACTCTCCAAGAGGGAGAATTAATATACAGCATTAATGAAACTTTTTATTTGATCCAGAAACTATTTTTTTGAGAAATATTCGTTATCATCACAGAGAATTACAGCATTCCAGTAAACTACAGTTTTCAAATTTTGTACTGCTCCATCAAATCCAATTCCTTACACCTTGACCAACTCATCTTGCCTTCTCTGGACATACTTTTCTCATCTCACTCATATGTTTTTCAAAATTCTCTGTCCATTCTAAACCTTCAGAGTGAGCTTAATTAGGCTGTATATAGTCTTAGCAAAAAAAGAACAGAGTGGTTTCAGATCCTAGAGCCCTGTTATTATATTTTATGCTCATTCAGATGAATGTAAAAAACAGTTTGGGGGAGAGTGATATTCTAGGCTGAGAGGAAATTCCTTTTAGGGCACCCCATCAGGCAGTTTGAGAGACACGTTCATCCAGGTAAAATGATTGTGTAGGCACTTGTGACATGAGATGGTAGTGCATGAAAACTGGGAAGCCATGTGAGTCAGATGTTAGTTGAAATCCTGTGAATGGACAGACTTCCTCAGAGGCTGTGTTCTGATGCAAGTGATGAGCAGAAGCCCCTAGACTTTGTCTCTTGTAATGGGAGAGAGAGCAATAGAAAGAGGAATTGGAACAAGGGTGGAGTGACCCGTGGTATCCGTGGTTTAGCCAGGACAGCCCTCCTTACTCCTGTTGTCCTGGCATAACTATTGAGTGCCTTCTTTTATGCTCAGAAAGGTGTCAGTTTGAATGAATAATTGTGAAAGCACCTTAGGTAAGGGAGGAGATGAGAGTCAGTAGAGGAGCAGTGTGTCCTAGAAGTAAAGGAGATGGCAATATTTTGAAGGAAACGAGTCATGAAGGCTGTCAAGGGCAACATCAAGTTAGCAATGATGGGACTTAACCAATATTTTAATGTAGAACAGTTTCAGTAGGAAAGTAAGGTCAGCTCATTTAGTTTTGACCTCATTCACCCTTTCAGAGCATTTTGCCAAATGTATTTTTATTTAATGATCAGGCTTTTAAGTATCAGGCTTTGCAGTATGGGAAAATTCATAATCATAGAATTTTACAACCAAATTGCTTCAAGTATTAGTTAAAAATATGTATATAAAATCGTTCATCTATGTATCTTCCATAGTGCCTAGCATTGCATTTACACGTGGCAAGCACTCAATGTATGCTCAGTGTTTGATGAATACCCTGCCTATTGGCTGATGCATAAAAGGCCTAATTATATTTATAAAATGCATAAAGTACCATTCTTAAAACTTTTGGCAAAATACATACAATTTAGTATCTTTTATGCTCACATAAACTAGTTTTATAATTTCCCCAATGCATTTTTTTCATATTAGTTGACAACTTTTGTTTATAACCACTTTGTTTAAGAACACCAGTTATTTTTAGGAATTATGAGGGAAATAGATGATACTGGCCCTGCCTTAAAGAGCTTATAGAATAAATTAGTCAAGATTATATTGGCTTTCCTTTGATGAATTGTTTGCTATGCTGTACGTGAAATTTTAATAGGTAGTAAGATAATTCATGCACCATAGCAGACAGCTGGAGAGAGGCAGTTGTGTTGATGCTCTGTTATACTCACATGATTAGAAAAAGTCTTACATCCCTTTATTTATAGCTGGGCTCACTTAACTTTATTTATTTGTTCACTGGGTAAAACTCACACTTGGTTGGAAAAGAAGTTAGGGATGTAGTTTCTTTCTTCCAGGAGTTCAGAGTCTATGTAGGGAAGTGATAAATTACTTTTTAGAAAAAATACAAAGTACTGAATCTGGCCGATAGAAACTTTTTCCTATTGTATATACAGATCCTATAGGTTCTCTCAGAGTGTCTTTACTTTCCAGGCTATAAAATACACTAATCTTTTTTTAAGGAAGAAAATCAAATGATGGAAATTAGTATTTTAGGAAATTTTGCCCATTGGCTACGTGTATGTCCCAGGGTTCTAATTCTTAGAATAGAGTAACAGATAATTTTCACCTTAGCCATGGCATTTGTGATTTTTATCCATTTTAGGTTTTTTTTTTTTTTTTTTTTTGCCTTCCATCTTTTCAGACTGTCAAGCCAGAATACTTTAATAGTATTCTCCGTCATATTTGAACTGGCATGGTTCTTGTGCACTGGTTATTTACTTTGCTATACAAAAAGAATATTTTAAGTTTAATTCAACTTCTGTTTTTTGTGCTCAGAAGCTTTGTGTTTAGAACTATGCTATCAATAGAGAGATGTAAAGAAGTTTAAAAGGTACTTGCTTTCAAGAACTTCATTATATTATAGCAATATATGTTAATACACATTAAAAATACACAGCAAGGCATACAATTGCTATTTTAAGGAGTGATGCATTGCTGGGTTCTCTAGGATATAAGGAGAAATTCTTTGACCTGAGATAATCAGAAGAGATTTTATGAATAAAATAATAGGTCCTGAAGAGTAGCTGAGATTTAGGAAGGATGGAACAAAAGGGAGGGCTTTCATGGGGGAGAGAAAAACAGCTATCTATTGCTGTGTAAGAAATGACTCCAAACCATGGTAACCTAAACCCACAATGATTCATTATCCTCACGAACCTGTGGGTTGACTGAGCAACTGGTTCTTCTGCTCACCTTGCTTGGGTTCCCTCAGGCGGCTACCTTGAGCTGATACGTTACTTGGGAGCTAAGTTCGGCTGGGACCATTATAATAAACACATCTCTATTCTTGCTCTCTTGCTGTCTGTTCCTCAGAACAAATCAGGCTTCTTCAAGGGTTGGTTATTTCCAGGCAGCATCTCAGGAAAGTAAAGGCAAAACCTGCAAATCCTCTTAAGGTCTAACTCTGGAAGTTGCTTAATATCAACTCTGCCACATCCTGTTGACCAAAGGAATTCACAAAGTTAGACCAGATTCAAGCAAATAGATTCTATCTTTTGGTAGGAGAAGCAGTAAAGTCTTACTGCAAAGGAATGTGCCTACCAAGATCAGAAAAACTTAGGGTCATCTTTTGAAATCCATCATAAGGGAACTGCATGAGCAAATATTTGGAAGCAAAAATGGATTGTTTTGAGGGTCATCAAGAAGATATATTATGACACTATTTCTCAGAAATTGTAAGAAGCTCTTAGCTTCTTACAATGTCACGTTTCCTCAGGGACATCTCTCAGGACCCTCAACAGGTTATTTAGGTTGTTGGCAGGACCACCTTCAGTCTTTGGCTCTTGCATCAATAGTACTTGTGTTTTGGCATGAAGGTCTTTCAATATTATTTCCAGAATTATATTAATACTTCCATTTTGAAGTAAGCGTAATGGTAACACTAACTTGATAAATAGAAAAAGTATGCGATTGAATTATATTCTGTATTTATAGTTTCTTTAATATTCTGCTGTTAAAGATTAGAGAAATGGCTTGCAGGTATCAGTACTGAAAAGAAAATATTCCTGGGTCATTCAAATGTATATCTAGTACAAAATATATAGGGAACAGCCATAAACAAAAGAAATTCTGTTTTTTCACTATAGTGAAACCATTCTAGACTCACTGTATTTTTTTCATTCCTTTTTTATTTTCTTCTGTAGCTGATAAAGCTAAACTTATAACTAGATAAAGGAAGTAATCTTTGTATTTTATAATTTGAAAGACTTAGGAAAATCTCTGTGTCAAAACAATGTCTGAACTTTCACCATTGCAGTTGCCTTATTTTATGTTTTAATTTGTTAATGAAAAGATATAAGGTAAGAATTTACATATATCCTGAAAGGTACAAACTCATGCCATTATCATCAATCATCAGATAAGATCATAACTATGTTGTGTGTGTGTGTGTGTGTGTGTGTGTGTGTGTGTGTGTATGAATGGAGATGATACAGGAGGGAATACGTCTTCTCCTAACTTAACAGAGGAAAAAAATATTAGAAACAAAATAGAAGTGCCAAAAGCAGATGTCATGAGCTACATAACTTGTGAAATATGTTATACTTTCAGTTGTTCCTTGACTCTATAAAAAGCAATTTTTAGAGATAGACCATAAAAGCAAAGTCTCCTCAGTTACAAAAAAATGTCAATCATGCTATCTTTTCCAAGTTAGTGTTCTGTTCCTTGAGATCATACAGTTGTGTGTCTATGCTGAATCTTGCCCAGTTTTACATCACTTGATATAAACTGATCTTATTTTCCTTTAGTCACTCCTGTTCAGCTGAAGTTTTAGTCTTTCTTTGTAATGAAGAATTTTGAAAAATAATGTCAAAAATGTATTTGTGTTTTTTTTTTCTTTCGGCCATCTCCGAGTAACTGGACACCATCAACAGTTTCCGGCTTCACGCCTCTTAAAAACTCCCTCGCTTTTCTCCTCCCTTTGTTCCTTTCCAAGCTGGGTTTAAAATTCCCAAGAACGTGGAGAAGAGTATCTAGTGTCCCAAGGTTGGCATAGATAGCAATGTCCTTGCTTAAGGTTGTGATTCAGTGCCTACAGCAGCTCCCTCCAGACTGCTTTTGATGACTAAGCTAGCCTTCTTCATTACTAGCTGGGCACCTGCACAACTAGAAAGGTGTGATGTTGTAAGCAATGGGGCCGTGTGGGAAGGGGGCTTAGGGTGGTGGGCATACAAGAGGTAGGGAAGAGATGGGCACTTAGAGGGAACTGGGGCCTTCTAAAGGTAACATACAATTTTAATCTCTGATTGTCTCTGGTTTTCTGACAGTTGATACATTTGGGAAATATTGTTTGACCTGTTGTAATAAATGAGTCTGAAATGATGAGGTCAGTATTCATTGAGCATCTATTATTGTTGTTCTTATTTCAGAGGCATTGTTCCATATTGGCCAGCTAGATTTTTACCAAAGTTATAAAAATTTTTATAGGTATATAAGCAAGATGAGTGTACTATTTTTATTAGAAGTCTAAATGAATTGTGCTGAATTAGAGAGAATAAAGAAAATGAATTTATAGCATAAAAGAGAATAACTATCATAAAAGGATAAAATAGAGATCAGACTATCTTGATAACTTGATTCTTCATATTCATTTTTAATTTCTTAGAGTTTCTCTGAAACTATCTTCCCACATCTTTCCATTCATCCTCCTCCCTCCCTTTCTTTCATCTTCGCTGTTACATTAGTAATTGATTTAATGTGGGCTCATGATTAACTTCCGAAAATTAAGTGACCTATTAGGGTATATAGGGAATAATATCAATAGTCATTGCCATGTAATTATTGAAACTATTTTGGCAAAGTCAGTTGTTATGGTAATTGTAGGATCAACTCTAAGCTAGGTAAAATCTGTCCAACATTATGCTAAAATTTGATAAGTTCTAAAAATGATACCTTCTGTGTCTTAATTTATATCATTAGCTGGCAGTTAATTCAGATAGTGATTCAGCCAACTTATTGTATTACCTGTAATTTCCCTCTCAAAAGTCCAACATCCTTGAGAGAGAAGATATATTAAATCATTTTCAGTATTTAAAACAACATACAGCAATTAATGAGATTAGTTTCTAATACAATAATTGGCATAGTTCAGATACTAGATGGGATGAGGCATAGGTTAAGTGAAGACTGGGAAGTAGAAAATGCTTGACTCCAAAGTGGATGCCTAGAGGGTTCCTATAATATATATATGGGCTATTTCAAAAGAGCATCCAGGAAGCTGGGAGCAATTATGAGAGCTGAAAGGAGAGTAAGTTTGAAACTGGAGGTTTCTGAAGATCACCTTCTGCACTTTGTTCTAAGGCCAACCAGAGCCATTTCAAATGTTTTAGCAAGCTGTGTACCACACAGATAAGCACAGATGGAGGGAACATGTGCCTTCCGTACCTTACATATCATTATTAACGATGGACTTCAGTGCATATAAAGGGAAAGGAAAATGATGGTTGGGCCACTAAGTTTTACCAGAAATTTATTCCTCTATCAGTATTTTAAACTGCTCGGTCTAAGGCCAATGGTCACTTGCCAAGATTAGTAAAAGGAAGATAATTAGGAAAAGTAAATGTTGGGTGTCATTATGAACAGACACAAAATATCTAAGATGGAAAGGTTGTTAATTAGGAGATGGATGGATGCAGCTTGATCTAATGAGTAAACAAAATAAATTGACTGGAGTACAGAATTTCTTCAGAGACCCAAATATAGCTATTTTATCTGTTATCATGAGCTACTCATAAAAGTGAAGGATGAGTTATAATTAATTGGCTGAACATAGATTTTTGTTTGCCTCTACGAATTGTTTAACCCCGAGAAATAAACCGTACTTGGTTTATGTGCTTAGAGTGGGTGTAAGTTTATTTGTGGATTTTTGTAAACTATGAAAAGGAAAAGATTAGCCTTTTTTCAAAGAATATAATTTGAGAGAATTAAGAACTAATACTTTTCTATAGAAAGTAGTGAATACTGACTGAGGGTGGGGATATGTCTGTTTGTATCAATGTGTTCCTAGTGGCCAGTATAATGGCTGGCATATAATGGGTCTTCAATAAATATCTACTAAATTCTACAATGCTTGAATAAATAGTGATACTGCAGTTAGTTATAACAGCATCGTTCCATCTTTTAACCTATGTTACTTTTTGAAAACATTAAACATTCATGTTTATATTATAAAAATAATAGGCATTTTCAACTTTATTATTTATTTATTTTTAATTTCAGCTCTTCATGGGGGTACAAAACCTCAGGTTACATACATTGTCCATGTCCCGCCCATCCCCCTGAGTCAGAGCCCCAAGCGCGTCCACTCTCGAGACAGTGCGCCTGGCATACACCATGTAGTCATATCTCCATCCCCTCCCCCCCCCCACCTCCCCGGGTCTGCACCTTCAAGCATGACCATTCCCCAGAGGGTGTGCAACGCACTCGTCATGTAGGCATACACCCATGCCCTCCCCCCACCCCCCATCCCAGTCTGATATCCAATTGGTATCCTTCCCCGATGTACATTTAGGTGATGATCAGGGAAACCAGTTTTCTGGTTAGTACATGTGATGCTTGTTTTTCCATTCTTTGGATACTTCACTTAGTATAATGGGTTCCAGCTCTCTCCAGGAGAACCAAAGAGATGTCGTATCATCGTTGTTTCTTATAGCTGAGTAATACTCCATGGTATACATATACCACAGTTTACTAATCCATTCGTGGATTGATGGACACTTGGGTTGTTTCCACATCTTTGCGATTGTGAATTGTGCTGCTTTAAACATTTGGGTACAGGTGTCTTTGTTATAGAATGACTTTTGTTCTTCTGGGTATATGCCCAATAATGGGATTGCTGGATCGAATGGTAGGTTTACTTGAATCTGTTTAAGGTATCTCCATAATGCTTTCCACAGGGGTTACACTAGTTTGCAGTCCCACCAGCAGTGTATGAGTGTTCCTGTCTCTCTGCATCCACGCCAACATGTGTTGTTTTGGGATTTTTTGATAAAGGCCATTTTCACCGGAGTTAAGTGGTATCTCATTGTGGTTTTGATTTGCATTTCCCTGATGATTAGGGCATTTTCAACTTTAAAATGTCAAACCATATCAAATCTTTAAAAAGTGTTTTCCAGAATATGCTCTTGGGCTGTGATGTGTGTCATAAGGGGCTTATTACCCTTCTTCTCAGATTCCCCTACCCAATTGAGAACCACTCTGTTTTATTAGGGTTTAGATTATTATAATGGCTTAACTAATTAAACTTACTGACTTAAAAAAGAATCAGCATTTATTTTATTTGTGAATCCACAGTTTACACAGGGCTAGGATGGCATAACTTATTTCTGGTTCATGTGGTATCAGCTGGGATGGCTTCAGTGGTCCTGGAAAATCTGCTGTTTAGTTGGCTCAGCCACGTGGCTGGTAAGCTGATGTTGTCAAGGTATGTGCTGCACATATAATCAGATTGATGGAACATTTTCTTTATATCTTAAATATCATTATTAAATATTATGAATATAAATAGAAATGAAGGTGATAGTTGAATGTAGTCTTCAGGGTTAACCAGAAATGTATACTCATATCAGTATTTCAAATTGCTCAGCAAAAGCCAGTGCTTAGCTGGGAGTTCAGCTGAGTCCTCTGGCCACGGGCCTTTATTCCTCTCCATGTGGGCCTCTCTAGAAAAATGCTTGGCCTTCCTCACAGCATGGAAACTGGATTCCAAGAGCAGGTATTCCACTAGTGAGGAATTGCAAGTTTCTAGTTTCTTAAGGCCTGGGCCTATGTATTGACACATGACCATGGCTACCATATTCTACTGGTCAGTCAGTGAGTAAGCCTAGATTCAAGGGAAAGGAATATAGACATTGCTTGCCAATGGAAGGGGTCTCAGAGAATTCACAGTCATCTTTAATCTGTTATAATTATCCCTTTGTGGTGAATAAGAAAAATATATGTCTTTTAAGATAAGACATGTACTAATGTACATGCCAAACTTACTAAGACTTTAAATATGATAAGCTTGCAAAATTAGCAGTTATCTTCAGTCTAAAAGTCTTCAGGAGAGCATATAAAATTTCACAAGAGGCCTATGAAATTGTCACCAGTCAGCCTAGTTATTGCTAGTGAAGTGTGTAGGTTGATTATAAGGCATCTCTATTTGAAAGGTAAAATAATTTAATGGGTTTATACAAAACTGGCCAGCCCATGGGCATTCATATTTGATGGATGACAATTGGTCTTCCCAGTTTATTTATTATCTTAATATGGTTAGGATATATATTACCTTGGCTTCTAAATATTTTATTCTTCTACCTGCTTTAATAATGTGTATTCCTTCTATGTGGTTTTTTTTTTTTAATCACCAGTAGTGAGATTTTGACATAAAAAAAGAATGTTTCTGAAAAGTTATTTCTTAGTTTTTGGTGTGTGATTTTACTGGAAAAAATATTTGACCAACTACTATGTCCCAGAAACTGGTCTATGTTGGGGAAATACAGCAGTGAGCAAAAAGGATGAAGCCCACACCTGCCATCAGGGAATTCACATTCCTAGTAGGGAAGATGGATAAAAACAAATAAATAAATATGTAATATAAGTTAAAATAATGGTAAATAAAATAAAGGATCACAAGGCATAGTAAAGGGGTGGAGAGTGATATTGGAGGAAGGGGATGTTTAGACAGCCGGGTGAGAGGAGGCCTCCGTGGTGAGTGGGGTTTTGAGCAGAGAAAACAGACCAGGTGAAATCTCGGAGAAGAGCAACAGTGCTCTAGGCAGAAGGGACAGCTAGTAGAGGACCCTGAAGAATAAACTTGTTTAAGATGTTTGAGTAGCAACAAGAAGGCTGGTGTACTGGAGCAGAAGAAGGGAAGAAAGACTGGTAGGAGTTATGATCAGCGAAAGAGGCAGTGCCATGGTTATATGTGGCCTTTGACCACGACTAGGTTTGAATTTAAGTCTAAGGGGGATGGAAAAGGTTTTGAATAGAAGAGGGCCAAAATCGTATTTATATGCATGTGTATATGGACTCTTTTTAATACTGTTTTATATAAATATCTCATTTAACACAACACCTCTGTGAAGATTCTAGTGTAATTTTAAAGTTACAAGTGTGGATATAGAGGCCAACAGAGGTTGGTGACTGGTTGGAAGATACACAGGCAGTAAGTGGGAAAGCACCACTCTTAAAGACTCTGCAAGGATGCTAGTAGAGGTAGTGAGCAGTGAGCGAATTGCTGTATTTTGAAGGTAGAGCCAACAGATGTAGGAGATACATCAAAGAGTGGATTGAAGAATGACTTTCAGGTTTTTGGTCTGGGAAACTAGCTATGGCTTTGCCATTTACTAAGATGAAAAGTGCATTTGGCTGTTGGAGAAAGCATGCTGTAAATTGAGTTATTTTTTGGATATGTTAGATTTGAATGACTGTGGACATCCAAGAACACATAGGTGTCTGTAATGAAGGCGGTAGGTATTATTTTGGGAGTTAGCAGCGTAGAGGTAGTTTGTACAGATCAATTTCCTTCATTATTTTGTGTCATGCTCCAAGGCCTCTCTCATTAAAGATGTGCCCATTTTTCTTGGGAACACAGACTGTGGTGGGCAATACTGTTGTTCCTTGCTGTGCAGTACTATACTTGTCCTCACTATCTCTTTTGAAATGTATTTCTTTCTTGTGTTGAGAATATTTTAAAGGAAGTTGTGGTTTCTCTTTTAAAAATATACATATATTACATGAATCTATACATTATACATGTGATAAATTTTATAAAATTATACACTAAATGAGTGCATGTAAAAAAACTGGTGAAATAAGGTCTTTAGTGTGGTTGATTGTATTGTGCCATTGTCAATTTCTTGGTTTTAATATATTACTATAATTGTGTAAGATGTCAGCATTGACAGAAGCCACATGTGGATCCACGGGAGCTTTCTGCACTATTTTTGAAACTTCTTTTGAGTCTAAAATTATTTCAAAATTAAAAATGACAAGACAAAAATATGTATAAATATAATTGACTCTCTTACTTTAAATTATTTTCTTTAGTCTTACCCAATGTAGGGACACTACATGCACATGAAAATGGGAGGCAGAAGTGGCTATGTTTGTAATATGCCAAATTTAATGGGATGTTGATTTTTCTTCATTTATTAATGCTGCAAACTTTTAATGCATTGGCAGTTTTCTTCATATTTTGGCTTGAACTTTTTATATGAGCAGAATACATTTTGTGTGCATATTTAATATCCCCCAAAAGATGAAGTATGTAGTAATTTGTTAAACTAAAAGGCAATAATAAGACATTTGGCAAATGTAGCATATTGCAAACATCTTAGGGAGCCAAACAAGTTAAACATGTCAAAATAATAGGTAGTTCTATGATATTTATTGATCATTTACAATTTCTGGGCTCTACTAAAAAGCATGATTGCAGCATTATTTCATTAACGCCTAAAATGCTCATTATTTTAAAAATATAAATTCCCCTATTTCTCTTTTCTGAAAATGTAAAATTCCATATTTGTTAGATGATTCTTCTATCGTTAATTTGTTCACATTATTTCTATGTTTGTCTTTCTTAATAGCAACAATAGTGGAATAGAGATGTTAAGTCTGTGATTAGTTTTATTTTTGTTTTTGTTTTTAAATATGAATATTCAAAGATTTAAAAACTCAGCTGAGAAATGTCAACACCATATTCTTCCTACTCAGTTTTAACAAATACCGTCTATCTTAAAAATTGTCCTGCATTGGCATCAAACTCCCTAAATAACAACGGAAAAACTGACTAAATGCTTATAAAATAATAGCTTTCTGTTGCAAAATTATAATTTGTTATACTCAGAGGAGATAATCTGTTCCTGAAGAAACAAATGATTTTCTAAAAACAGTATATTAAAGATCTTAAGTTGCTTCACTAGCTTGATTTTATACAACTTCCATCAAATGGGATTTGGTTGATGAAACTGCAAAATCAAACAATCCATACTTTGTTTAGAAGAGTCATTTTTCAAATGCTTGGAGGATGTAGGATGGAAATGATCATTGCCTGGTATTCCACTTCTTTGTGAAACGTTTATGGAATACCTGTGGTTATTAAACATTGTGTTTACTGAATACTAAGGTGAATAAAGTACTGTCCCCTTTTCAAAAGAACTTCCTGTTAACAAGGGAGTGAAACCAGAAGAGTGGGATGGTTTGAGGGTGGTGTAATATTGGAGATTGGAAGACCTGTGTTCAGTTTGGGTTGAACTCAACTACTTTTAAAAGGTTTTGCAAGATCAGGTCAGGTATTAGTAGGTGCATTACGGGTTGACGTAGGGGCAGATCAGGGGCATTAAAAGCCCCTATCCCATTTATAGTTCCTTGTAGATGAACAATGATCAGTGAGTTGACTTTACACTTAATTAAAATAATGGGATCAGAAAACTTATAATCACTGGAATACTGACATGAGTTTAACAACTGGAATTTCCAGGCACTGCCAGTTTTATTTTAGCTGTTAATTCTAACCCTGTTTGTCTCCAGAAACTTCTAAACATGAAGCATTTTAATTTGTCTCCATTCCCTATATTTCTGATGTTCTGTCAAAAATATTTATAACCAGGGAAGTATTCCAAAAGCTGGAATGAGTAAGCAATGAGAAGGAGCATACATTTTGAAACTAGATCATCAATCCCCCTAAACTTTAAATAGGTTAGGCTTCATTCAGGAGGACTAGGTTGGAGGATAACTTTAATCATAAGGCTAGAATTTCTTAGGCAAAATTATAACTTTGGGTCATCCGATTCTTTATGAAATATTTTAACCATTTCTCATGTTTTGTCATGTTGACCAGCATGGGGAAATAATGTTTATCAGACTGAAGGTAACATTTCCTGAGTGAAAACCAGGTGCCAGGCACTCTCCTCAGGGTTTAACACGTGCTATCCCCTAGAAGTATATGAAGACATCCTGTCAAATTATTCATGGATCTAGCCAATATTCATATTATTCTTTTTTACTTGGGATATTTGTTTCATTTCATAATTTCTTCTCTTTCAGCTCTTCTTTATGCAACTATTTTTGGAAATGTTACCACAATTTTCCAGCAAATGTATGCGAACACCAACCGCTACCATGAGATGCTGAATAACGTACGAGACTTTCTGAAACTCTATCAGGTCCCCAAAGGCCTTAGTGAACGAGTCATGGATTACATTGTCTCCACGTGGTCCATGTCAAAAGGCATTGACACAGAGAAGGTATGGGTTATTATTATTATTTATTTGTTTTCTGTTTCAGGAGGCTCTTTAGATGCAGGTAGCTTTCCCACTTACTGCTTGTATAATTGCTTCATAACAGTTACTCTGTATTTCATAAGTGACATACCAATCAGTCATATTTATTGAGTGCTTAGAAGGTGCAAAGCACTCAACCATTAATCATCAATTAGTACTAGTCATCACATCTAATTTAGAAAATTTAGTTCCTGAAAACAACTAATTACTCCATTTCCCTAAAACACTCTCATTACCTCTCACAGTAATTTTCTGTATTCCTTATCCTGAGTGCTGCCATTTCTTCTGCTAGATTTTATTCTTGATTTCTCTTTTGATTTTTTTACCAATTTAAAAATTAGAAGGAAACTTCTTTGGTATAGACAAAAATTTTCCCTGTGTTTTATGCTATCCTCTACTTAAATTTCTCTCCTCTCTCACATGTTTTATAGAGCAACTTATAATTCTTGGTTTTCCACTTTGCCTTACACAAATCTGTAAAGTGAATACCTCCCTCTCCAATTATCTGACATCTCTAATTTCTTCCTTGTCTGTTCAGGGAACTGCCTTTAATTTTTTTTTACAGCTATTTCATTTTTGGATCAAAGAAGGACCCAAAGTCCTCCTTCCAATAAACACAAGAAAATTAAAAAAAAATAAAACAAACCTCTCACTTCCTACACCCAGGAAATTCCTATCAAATACAGGGGATGACAAATAGAGCTTGTGCACAGTTCCAGAGAAAACTAATCTTGAGCTTTTTTACTTTATAAGCATCAGCAGAGACTATTCTTTTTAGGTACTGATTTTTGACATATGATAATCACATGACACAATACCTTCCCTGTCATTTCCTACAAATTGTTTTGTTCTTTTAACCTGATGAGGTTGACTTTTGTTTTTTTCTGTAAGACCTGCTCAACAAGAGTCTTTCATTGTCAAAGGGAAAATCCAAATGAGCAAAGTAGATGTTTAGTTGAGGGAATTTCATGAAACAGTGAGTAATTTGTTTTAAACTAGAGCAGGTGTGGTTAGGAACAGATGGTTGAGGGAAGGTACAGGAAATGAACAAGGAATGTAAGAGTTGAGGGAGAGAAGCCTTCAGAGGGAGTATAGGTGAGATACTTGGGGGTAGCTATGTGGAAAAATCATGAAATGGGGTGAGATTTGCTCCTCTTTCAATATTTTACAAGATGCAGTATAAATTTTCCAGTTAAATGGCCATATAAAGTGCTGTGTGACCACAGAATGAAAAAAAGCAAGCTGCATTTCTAGGAAATTTGATTAATAATACGCTTGAGCCAATATGGTTAATAGGGAGAGTGTTTAAAGAAGAAACAGAATCATCCTCAGGGTGAAGGTGAGAGTAACAGAGTTTAAGTCATCAAATGCAGGGTGCCTTTTGAAGTCCACATTAAGTGAAATTGAGATTACAGAGGCAACTACCTGCCTTGTCAATCATTATATTACTAAGAAGGTTTTCTTTTCAGAAAATGGAGTCACATGGTCCCTAACAGAAAACATCAGTGAAATGATGGAATAATGGTCCTTTACCTATTAGAAAATGCGGGGAGTTAGCTACGTTTCCCGCAAAGGGTTTCGGGTCCCTCAGGCAGGGGTTGTCACAAAGGATGAAAAAATAGTAGGAAACAGAAATAAAAATAATACACAGAGCCAAAGACATAGTTTATAAAGTAAAGATTTATGAAGATAGACAAAGGAGGGTACTCAGAAGGTTACATCTCTTCCCGCAGAATTCAACCCAGACTGAAGTTTCACACAGGTACTTATAGGGCAGATACAGGTTCTCAGTTGCCAAGGGTAATGGGATTTACATAATAATAGATAGTGTGGTTCAGGGTCAAAAGTCTTCTAAAAGGCTACTACAGATCATTCAACTAACTCTACGTAGGTAAACAATGAGTCATAAAATCTTCTTAGGGTAAACTTCTAGGTTTTTTGATGAAGCTATTACTTTAGCAAAAACAGAGACATCGTGGCTCTGGTTATTGTGTGTTAGAACAGAGATTTCAGAAGTCAACATGAGCTGTGCCTTATGTTATTTACTTTAACCACATGGTTCCGTCTGGGCTGGGCTTGGGCAGCAGCATGTCTGTTTGATCAGCTCTTAGCATATCTATTTGATCAGCTCTCATCTCTGAGGGCCTGTCTTTGTTGATCAGCTCTGGTAACCTATGGCTCTAGGCAAGACCTGCTTTGTCTTTCAAAACAGGTGAGAGCCATAGGCCTGGATTGCGGCTTTGCCTTGGAAAGCAGCTGCTACTGACCATTGAGACGCCCTCCTTAGGTGAGGCAGCTTTTGATATGCGAACTAACATGTTTACATTTTCCTTTAGGGCAAAGCCTTGCTTGACTTCTGAAATCATATCTGTCTCTAAAAATACAGGGGGCATTTCTATAAATCAGTATTCTTAGGCTCAACAAGAAAAGAGCCTGACCCAGAGCATATGCCACAAACCTAGTATGTGGTCGATTTTTGAGTCCCCGTCCTCTAAATTCCTGGTTACTGGGCTGGTTCAGGAATGGAGTGGACTAGATTCTCTTCAAGCCTCCCCTCGAGGACACACTCAACTGCCAGACTCATGATAGAGTGAGGTCTAATACACTGGCATGGAGTGTGTCTGGAAGTGCACATGCCCTGTGCAGGGAACAATTTATGGGTCCCTACTTTCTACTGCCCTTCTTTTTCCCCTTGGTTTGCTTGTTCATTGTATTTGCAGAAATGTACTTCTGATTAGTAGAGTAGCTGGAGAAAATGGAGTATCAGGAAAGAATATGGGGAGGCTAATATTAAAGGTGAAGTAAAAATTTAATTCAAATGAAAATATTTTTCAAAGAGAAATTTAAAAGTATTAAAATGTATTAACTTTTAGATAAGAAAAAATCATGGATGTGCCTCTTAACTGAGTGGAAACATTTTAGAGTTGTTTTTGACTAATAGGTGAAAAAGATTTAAATAACTGTGACAAATATAAAAGTTTTGTTGTACATGTATAAAACATATTTCATGCCTATATTGGTTTTTCCTAGCCAATTAAGAAAAACTCCACCCAGGTGCATAAGAACTAGGGTGACAGCATTGTAAGTAAAGAAAAGAAAGCAAAGATATATGTCGAATTCTGGGCCTGGAAAAGGGGTATAGGGACTCCCAGTAATTGCATCATCAGTGAGGCTGAATTTAAAAGTGCCTCTTAGACTACATACCATATGCTATACTGAACAAGATGAAAACAAAAATTGACATTCAGCTCTCCAGTTTAGTAGAGAAACCTACCAACCAAAGCAAAAGAGTCATATGCCTGTTAGGCATTCAGTTGTTTAACCAATAAATAGTATATATAACATATAATTTTAAAATATAATAATAAAGAGTTGAGGTATAAACAAAAGAATTAGTAACTAAAGCAGAGAGGGAATAGGTATCTCAGAACTAGTCTTCACTATAGATAGTAACTGCATATAAGTTAAAGGATGAATTGCAGAGATGGAATTAATATGTATTTAATATCATTATAAAATGAACTAAAAATCTAAGAAAATATTTATAAAAGTGTTTCCTCATGGCCTAACAGAAATATCAGAAGAACTGAGAGTTAAATGTGAAATATATGAAAGCATAAACTATTAGAAGAAAATATGTGAATATATTTATTTATCTTTGTATTTATATTAAAGTAATGGAATACATAACAAGGTAACTGGTAAATAGATTTGAGTAAAAAATGTTAAACTTCTCACACCAAAAAACTATGAAAATGAAAATGAGACAAAGCAGTTGTAAAACAAACATCACAAATGAAAGGTTAATTACCTTAATATGTAAAAGGATTTTATAAATCAAAGAGAAGAATTAGAATGCTTGGGTATAAAAACCAGCTGAGGACATAGGTAATTTAAAGAAGACAAAATGCAAATGATTAATAAACTTACAAAAAAGCTTATTTTCACTTGAAACAGTAAAAACGGAAACAGCAAGAAACCATTTTTAATATGCCAACTGGACAGAAATAATGCCCAATCTTAGCAAAGGCTGTAGTGACTGTCACTGTTGTATAATTCTGGAAGGTGTGCAAACTGGTAGAACATTTCTTGAATGCAGTTTGACCAAGATAATATCCTAAATTTGGGAGTATTCGAGAGCTCAGTTCTTGTACCTCTTCCCTTTTCTGTCTATATTTTCTCCTTCAGTGATATCATCCAATCTCATGACTTTAAAAATTTATGCTACCACCACCCAAATGTGCATACTCATCTTGGATCTGTTCCCTGAGCTATAGACTCTCTCCTATGCAACTGCCTACTCATGTCCAGTGAAGTTGTGCAAAACCAAACTCCTAATCATCTCCTAAAAACCTGACTGCAGACATTCCCTGATGCAATTAATAGGCACTCTACCCTTCAGTTGATTAGGAAAGAAACGCCTATATTTAAGCCTCCACCAAATCCTTTTGGTTTTACTTCCAGTCTCACCACTTCCAGTGCTTTAACCTAGTCCAAGTCACCATCATTTCCTAACTAGGTTATTCTAGTAACCAACTGACTGGCCTGTGCTTTCACCTTTATAATCTATTCTCATTACAGCTGTTAATTGAACCTGTTAAAATATAACAGGTAGAAAAAAATAACATGAAAGATTGATGATAGTAATCATATAAATTCTGTAATTGTACTCACAGTCTTAGAATTATGGGTGTACTTTTGGACATAACTTTAGTAAGCAGTATCTGAGTTTTAACAATTATCCAGTATTTAATGTTAGAGACCTCTATATTAGACTTCCTGCTCCTCAGTGAGGCAAATATTTTGTCTTACTATATCTTTCATATTTCATATTTTATTGATTTTTTCAAGTATTTTTTAACAGTGATTGTTATAATATTTAAAAATGAGCATTTACTGAAGAAAAAAAGAAATATAATGTATGAAGCCAAATGTCTTTATTTTAATGCTTCTCTTCTCTCGGTGGTTGTAAAACAGCTATATATTATTTCAGTTGCTAGTGCCATGGAATTTAATGATGCATTGCAGCTAATTAGAGGAAAACCTTAGCCCCAATGACTGAGATTTCCTTCTATCGTTTCCACATATTTTGTTTTATAGATTTTTGAATTCAGCTTTAATCCACAAGCAAATTAATCACTGTGATTTAGTAAGTCTTAACTTGCCTCATGTGAATAATGCTTTCTGTAATACAATTGTGGCATGAAAATCTGCACTGATACGGAGATTGTAGCATTTCTATCATGAAAGTTGGCTTTGAGCAATTTTTAAAATATAGAACAGTGCCTAGATTAATTTTATTTAGTTGAAAATATTTTATTGACTACTCGTTACTACAGTTGCTTTAGATTCTTTTTAAATTTAATAACCAAATCCGTCCTCTGGGCTTTGCTACTTGCTAACATTCTGTGCACATAAAAGAAAGAGAAATGGGTGGAATGAGTGAGGATTTAAAAGGGGGAGAGGAGATTATGGGAAAAAAATAGAAAGGATGATGGTTAAAGCTCAGAAAAATCTATCCTGCAGTTTGAAATGACTTTACTGGGAAATAATTCAAAGGAAGTAAATGGCTGGGGACTTTATTTTCAGCTTTTGGGACCATGTGAAAATATGTACAACTTGTAAAACATTGTATAGACCACATATTTCCCATCATACTGAATTTTTTCCCAGCTTGTTTTATAGAATGAAGCGTAAACCTTATCTTTTTTATTTTCCACTCTCTTACTTTTTTCTCTGACATGTAGCTTGAAAAAAAAAGAAGTAGGAAAATCTCTTTGGTCTTCATTTTTTGTTTCATGTGTTTTATAATAAACATAAAGTATCAGTAGGAAGATGCTATTATGCTAATTTTTTGGCAGAATTATACAAAAAATTCAGGTAGAATTATGCCTTTAGAGTTTAAGCAAATTGAGATTTCGGGTATTTTAAAGTCTTGGATTTTTTTTTAACCAAATCTATCGCAGAAACACTCCATATCCAAAGACAGTAGGCAATATATTTTTTTCCTACAAGTTAAAGTAACTTCCTTTTGTCAATTTTACACACACACACACACACACACACATATATGTATATATATATGGGAAAGCATGTTTAAATATTTCTTTAAATCCCTATTTGTGAAAAACAGGGATGATTTTTCAAACATGGCATCATTTTCTTGGTTCAGTAACATAATAGTTCAAGAGGTTCTTATAACTATAGTTGAAACTGAGAGTGAAGGTGCTAGTCTTCCAAGAGGATCTCCACAAGACAAATGTGCGGTGTTAAATATGCCATGCACATATATCCCTGTGAGTATAATAAAATAAAGCTGGATTGGTCTTAAGATGCGTTAAAAGTACTCTTGTGTTTGAATCAAAAGGGGTAATTATTATCCCACTACAGTCCGTATTAATCAGATCATAGATAAAATAGTATGTTCAGCTTACACTGGATATTTTAAAAGAAATGTCATCAAATGGCAACATAGTTACCGGAAGGTAAGCATGATGGTATCAAGTTCTAGAAATCTTGTTATATGATGGATAGTTAAAGGAAATAGGAATATTTAGTTTGGCTAAGAGAAGACTTAGGGAGTGGTATGACAGGTAACTTGGAGTATTTGATGCCTTTAAAAATGGAGTGATCTGTTTCAGCGGGAAATTCAGCCCCTGCCAGTAAAGGATTCAGGCACACAGGTAGAGCATAGTACTGAATGAACTATGCTCCTGATGCTAAGATTTTGTGTCTGAATGATTTGGAGTACTATAATATATTGTACCTCATTTACAATTCAGATGTATGTATTTAAGAGATTTTATATAAAAATAATTACGGAATAAAATTCTGTAATAACTGAACAATTACTTCCCAACTACTTTTTATTAGTATGGTTAAGTACTGTACTTTTACAAATGAAACTAACTGGCTTTTCCAAGGTGATTAAGAAGAGTACTGTCACACATACTAGCTTAACAAATTTATGAGGATAAGAACGTCTGATGGGGCTAAACCAGGCCAGCCTGGGACATCTGGAATATTTTTCCTGCGGTCTGTAAGTTACCTGCCAGTTGAGCAAGAGACACTATGACTGGTATATCATTATGAGAAACTATTTTCCACATATTAATATGTGAAAGTATTATACCCCAAATATCTGAAAACTGTGATTTTTCTATCTGTACCTAAAAATGGTAAGATAACTATTATCATATCCTCATATGTTTCATAGTTGCTACTTACCGAAATATTATAAAGTGAGAATTCGGAGTTATTATTGACAGTTTTCTTTTCTAGCTGACCTATATACCTTACCTGAGAAGGTAGATTTTATCTGAAACCTCAGATTTATTTTTCCTTTCATGCATCAGAAGTTAAATAAAATACTACTCAAAGGCTTATTAGAAACATACAAGCAGATGAGAACTTTAATATTTTTTGTAATAGTAATTTGGAACAGTCAAGTGTAGATGTTAGTTTGTTATGGCTTTTAGCATAGTTTAAGAGTGCTCCAACGTAAGCTTTATATTATTTTTAGCTAATATAATTATTGGTAAACTTTTTCTATGTCAAATATTATGCAGTATTATTGGTTTTCTCTAGTAATGATAGTGAGGCATTGTAGAAGTTAAATCTTGAATTACTTAAACCTTTCTGTAGAAATAATATTAAGTACATGTTTGTACCATATTGAAATTACTTTAGTGCAATAGTGTGGGCTAGTTTGTATTTCATTTTCTTATCACTCTGCCACTAGCCCCTGAGGAAGGGCCAAAGGGTCATCTAGGAGCCATAGTCCAGAAATGAGAGGATAGAGTTGTCCACATGGGGCTACGAAGGCCTTAAGTACCCTGGCTTCATCTAGACCTTGAGGATCAGGTTCCATACTTTGATGTTCAAATCTACAATGGAGACATCACCATCTGCCTTATTTAGTTGGCTGGAGGAGGAAGAGTGCCCACATAGTGTGTGCACAAGGTAGGCAATAATAAGTAGCAGATAATTTAGTCCATTGTGATTACAATACATTTCTTCTTTTACTAGTCATAAACTACAAGAACTACATCATGCCTGGTACCATTTTAAATCTTAGTCTTTGCTTGGTATTCAGTGAGTGCTATTTTCTTTAAACATAGATGAAAATAGAAGATCAATTATAGAGTAATTTGGATGAATAAAGTATTTCTATACATATACATGTATACATACATATATTTTAGACTGCAGAAAAATTAAATAATGAATGAATCTACATGCTGCACACTCTGTTATAGTATGAGTAGGTGTTTGTATCTGACCTGTTATTTTGCTCTGAACTACCTTGATCTGTTTTCACACTCCCACTACAGTAAATCTGCAGTAATGACTATTAAAACACCTATTTTTGAATAAGATCATAGTGCTTCCTATAACTTTTGCAATTTTTAGGTAAAGGTAGGATTATGCAAATTTAGATTTTATAAACTAAACTTTTTTTTTTAAAGATGCTTCCATTTCTGTGATTTCCATTGTTATGGTTGTTATTATTTGACTGTGTGTATGTGTGTGTTTTTTTCTTCCAGGGCTTTATGGCTTTTTCCTCTCCACCTACTCGCCCATCTCTTTCTTGAGTTTTTATGATAATGACTAAAAGATGCCTGTCTTTTGGCTCAGGATGATTGCTTTTGATTTTGTATTCATTTATATTCTATAAAGTGTTGAAAATCCACTTTTAGCTCCTTCACTAGTAGTGCCAAATAACCATGGGCATTCCTGTCTGGCACAGCAGAAGGCAGCAAGAGGGTGTAGAAAAATAATGAATAGATTAAAAGAAAAGGAAAACTGTTATGTAAGAAAGAGATTCTTCTAGTTAGTTGTTCATGGCCAGTTGCCTCGGTGCTGCTCCATGGCCCTCCTGGGCGTGGTTCTGGAATCAAAGAGAGGGCCCCATGGCTGTGCAAGCTGATGGTTTTCTCTCAGTTTTGCTTCACATTAATCTTGACCTCTTTTGAAACCTTCAGACATTCTCTTCCTTTCTTGCATTAGCATCCTTCCTCATTTCTTTATGCCCTAAACTTTCTTGAGGAAGTCTTCACTTCCCTAATTTCTGCTGCAACATCTCTGAGAGATAGAAGATGTCAATTATAAAAGGATCTACATTATGGTACAACTTATAAATAGAGAAATAGCCATCCTTTAAAATTTGCATCCATATAAAGGGAAACATGGTACTGTAGGGTCTTGTGGTCATTGCTAGAGTTGTAAATAAAAATAAACACAACCCCTGCTCTTAAGTTGCTCAGAGTCTAGTGGGGGAAAACCATAATGAGAGACAAACATATGATTCCAAATTGTGATGATCCTTGAAATATAATATAGGGAGCTATGTAAGATTAAAAAAAGGGGGATGAATATAATTTAGGTTGTGAGGATGTAAGTTCAAAGCAAGTGATAGAAAAAACAATAGAATTTGGACATAAAAGCTGGTTGGAAACTAAAATTTTTCACATATTTTATAATAAAACTCAAATTACCTATGTGCTAAGAGTCAAGTAGCTGGTCTGAAGATGGAAAACAATAGAAAGAAGAAAAAGTGAAGACCTAATTAATTGATTAACTACTAATAAATAATTAATTGTTATTAATTAATTGTACATGGCCTGTGCATTCTATCTGCTATAGATAATTTCAACTGAACATTCATGTTGGTTAAAAATCTTACTCTAAAACTGATAACAGCATGTAAATTGCTACAGGGACATATTGATACCCAAATCTGATTAAACTAAAACAAATCAGCACTTTTTTGGTTTTTCTTTTAGAATTTGCTAAACAAATATGTGGGTCTGCTGCCTTTGAAGGCATTATCTGCAGACTTAATTGGTAGGTACTGTGATGACACAGATGACACAAGGGAGTCAGTAGGGCAAGTGTCAGAGAATAGATTCATGACCAGAGTATAGCTTTATATACTCTATCATCACTTCTCTCAAGGATGAATAAATGTTAGAAGTGTATTCACGTAGCAATTTTGTTTTTAAAAATGCTTATTTAATAGAAATGCATGACTGTTATATAAAATTAGAAATAAGAGCTAGGAAATGAAGAAAATATGATAAATCACCCATAATCCTGCCACTTACAATAGTACATCATGCCATATTTATTCTGTGTGATTTTGTGAACAATTTGTGTTATAAATATATAATATATAAATATTTATATTCTATTTTAAAGATATATTATAAAATATCATTCTCCTATTATTGAATATTTAAGATGTCTAATGACTACATTAAGAAAAACACTGAGAATAGAGTTTTCCAGATCAAAGGGTATGAACATTTTATAGTTTACATTATTTTTATAGTTTATTTCTTTTAAAAGGTCAAATAAGTTACAACCAATGTAAGTTTTCACTCCTTTTTTCAGAATAACATTTACAATACTAGGTATTAATCTCCTTTTAATCTTTGTGAATGTAAAAGACCAATGATCTTAGCATGTTTAATTTTTACTCTTTCTAACATATAAATATTAATATTTCCATTTGCTGATACAGAAACTAGGCTGTAAGAGATTAGATGACTTGCCTTAGATCACACATAGGGAAACTTGGACTTAGACCAGGTCTGCTTTGCAGAGACAATGTCCTTAGCCACTCTGCCCCTCGTTGAATATCAAAATCTGGTAGACAAGTATCTCCTTATCACACCGTAATTATTCCTGTTTTTCATATATTTATTCTACAAAATAAACTTTTTCTACCCTTCCCACTCATCATCATCATACGTGCCCAAATAAATTTAATTAGATTTTGACTGGAATTGCATTGTCATAATCTCAGAGTAAACCATTCAGCAGAGGCCATCTGAAAATGTGTTCGGGTTGCTTAGATGAGGCGTGGTAGACTCATGCGAAGTTAGGGATCTTGGACATAGTTCTTCCAGTGTAGGGTTAGCAGTTCCATTCCTAGAAACCAATTGAAGATTGAAGAATTGCACAGTGTGAGTACAAATCAGAGGCAGTACAGATGGGATATAGTGGGTAAAATACTATATCAGCAATAAGCAATCTTGGCTTCTAGTCAACTTGTTTCCCATCCAACTTGTAGGTTGAAGGACCAATCAAACTTAGTCTCAGAATATGCATATATTTTGTTTATACACACACACACACACACACATATACACACTTTCATGATATTTGCCAAGATTTCTACAATAAAAATTTAAATGCATATTTGGGAAGAGTTAGTGAGAAATAGTAGTTTCCTTTTAGCACCCAGGAAAAGTCAGGAGACAAAGTTTAAATTAATAGTTTAATATTATAACACTTTTGTCAAACTTCATCTTGACAATCAGTGAGAAGTTAAGGGGAAGCAGCCCCCTCTCAAGGGAAATCAGTCACTGGGAAACAACCAGCCCCACCACCGAGTTACACCCAGCTCTTTCAGTTAAGATCCCTCTTGTCTAATTTCACAATTTAAAATGCTGGTACTTTCAAAGAGACTTTGCCCATTTAATCTGGTAGTTATTGCTTGGCTTTGGAGTGCTTTGTAAAGCAGTAAAATCAATTGTTCCATAGTTTTAGCATGTTTTTACAGATTCACATAATTCACTACATCACAGAACACAGTATGATTAAAAGTAGTTCATTTATTGAACCATTCTCAGCACAGTTGAATGCCATTCTTCCATATGACAAGGAAGCAAACAAACCCAAAACTTCAAACTTCAGATCACTTTTACTGTTAGTGGTAATACTTCATTATCATTTAGATTTTCTGTTAGAAAAATTTTGGTTTAACAATGGCTTATTAACTATGTAATAAAATATTATATGATTAGAGAAAAATGAAAAATTCTTAAAAGGAGGTGAAATTCTCTTCTGCTGTACGCTGAGGCCTGGCAGGAAGTTTAGCCAAGAATTCACAAATATTTAGGTAGATATTGATGCATGGGTTGATATTTACTTTAAAGATCTTCTTCCCCATTCCAGTATTTAGTAGTAAATGTCCATTAAGCCCCTGCTTGCATTCAAAACATTGCTCCAGTCCCTGGAATGACAATGGTAAATATGAGACAGTCCCTGCCACACAGAACTCACAGTCTAGCAGGATTGAGCAAATAAATTCTTCCTTTTTTGACCTGCTAGTACTGTTTTATGGTTACACTAAGAGGTACTTGGCCTCCAGGCTTGGGGCACCTTGAAGAGACCAAGAGTCAGAAAGTAAGGGAACACACATTTACTGAATGTGCCCATCTTTAAGCACTTCTTGGTGTTATATATTCCTCAGTTCATGCAATGATCACAAACATTCTCTGTGGTAGGCATTATAGTCCCCATTTTAAAAATAAAGAGGAGATTCAGATAAATAAATATATTACCCAAGATTATACAGCTAATAAATGGGAGAGTCAAAGTTTGATTCTGGTTTTTAGAATTTGGACTCCAAAGTTCGTGCTCTTTGTCCTACATCACTTATGTCAGTGCTAGCATTTGAGTAAAAGCGGAGATTCTTTGGTTTTCTTCCTTAACATAGAGGAGGATTGATCTCACCTCCATAGAGAATGGTGATGCAGTTTACTTTTCCTAAACACACTGTTTTGGGGTGTACTGAAATCTCTGAATCCTTATGAACACGTTACAAGTAATGTGATCTTTACGATTTTGCAAGTACTCTGAAGCCAAGTAATAGCTATGATTATGAAAATTCTTGGTTCTGTTTTATTAATTGACAAGAGGTATGTAATTTTACTGAACTGAATTGGTGTAATTACAACCAGGAACAATGAAACTTGGAATTTTAGTGAGCTTATGCTGCGTAACTTGGGTTGAATATTAGATTAATACTAGGGTTTTCCAAGATTGAAAAAATATACTTCTACTGGTATTGGGCTTAGGAAAAGCTGCTTTCATTTGTAGAGGAACTTAGTATGGAACATTTCAAAATATATACAAATTTTATTTTCTTAAATTCCCTTAGGAACTTAAGTTCTCTTAAAAACTTATTATTTTAATAAACAGAATTCCGAGAGTCATGGGGTCTTGGTCAAGTGAACAACCATACAGTACCATTATAAGAAAGCACTGAATGAATATATTAATAATGGTCCTGCCATCAAGGTTCTTACATATGTAGAAATATATATATAACAAAAAGGCCTGGTTCTGTAATCTAAATTTGGTGGAACTCTAGAGCTAATATTCTTGATATTAAATTTATCTTTATTTTTTTAAAAGAACTTGTAAGTAAGTCTTCCTATAAATCTACAGAGGAAGACTTTCATTTATTTGGCTTTTTGAGGGCTGTCATAAAGATTCAAATGCAGCAAAAATAAGACAAAATAAACAAGTAAAAAAAAAACACTTGTCTAATTTTTCTTTCTTCAAACTTTATTTTTAAGGTATTTTGTAGGAGATCAAAAGAGCTGATAGAGAAACTCAAATCTTAATGTTATGACTTGTTCTTTCTAATAAACCATCTGAATGTCAGTGTCAAGTCATGGATTATGCCTTGACAATTTGTACTAAACTTTCAGATTGACTAAGGCTTGCACTTTTATTCATGGCCTTTTAAAAAGAATCTTGAGAAAAGCGTCTCAAATGATATTACATATTTTTCTTAAAGTATATATAAGAATATTGTGTATTTATTAATTAGGATAATATTTCAATCACCTTGAAATATCCTTGTGAACTTAGACATGTGTTTGTTTAATCCCATAGTTCTAAATCCTATATCAGAGAAAGGCAGTTTGGTCATTATAATTTTAAGGATAACCTCTTAAAATCATACACCAAATAAAACCTTTTCTTATATTTCTTCATATTTGTATTGACTTTCACCCCAAATTATAGGCTTCTTATAAAGTTAAAATCAATATGAAATAAGACAGTAAAACACACATACATAGACATTTAGACATACACATATAGGTAAGGGATTAAACATAATAGAAGTGTCCAGCCACCTGCGTGTCATTGTTACTGAACTTGGTTATATTGAACTTTCAATTTTCTTGGCAGATGAATTAAAAAAAGAAATATTTTTATCTATTAAAAGGAGCATACTTTGTTTAGAATTACTTATTTTTTTCTGGCATTGAATCCAAAAACCACTTTGGGCTGGGTGCTCTGTTTCATGAGCCTGTAATAGTAGCACTTTGGGAGGCTGAGGTGGGAGGATTGCTTGAGGTCAGGAGTTCAAGACCAGCCTGAGCAAGAGTGAGACCTCATCTTTACTAAGAATAGAAAAAGTTAGCTGGGTATGGTGGTGCTTGCTTGCAGTCCCAGCTACTCGGGAAGCTGAGGCAGGAGGATCGCTTGAGCCCAGCAGTTTGAGGTTGCTGTGAGCTAGGCTGACACCAGGGCACTCTAGCCAGGGCAACAATAGATGGAGATGGGGTGGGGGAGGGGGAATAAGGAAGGAAGGAGAGAAGGGAGGGAGAGAGAGAGGGAGAGAGAGAGAGACCTTTCTATCTGGAAATATACAGACTATTGATAAGCAATATCTGAAAAGCTCAATATGTGAATCAGCTATGGATGTGTTTGTATTGCCTATTTTTTCTCTTGGTCTTGTCTTGGTTTGCCTGGTAACTTCTTATTAAATGCTGGATATGAAAAATCATAGTGACACTGGATGATGTTAACTTCCTCCAGAGAGATTTTTCTTTGCCTTTTGGAAGACAGTTAAAGTAAGAGTAGGTCAATTTAACGTAATCAGAGAATGAAGTGATTTGAAACTTTTTAAAAGTTTCTTGAAGTACTGAACTATTCCAGTTTGCTCTTAATATTTTAGGAATCCCAACTGAAACTTTGTTTACTAACAGCCCTCTATGTTTGTAGGCCCTGAACTCCAAATTGTATCTTCTCAGAACAGTAAGATTTCCATAAACTCTGCTTCGTGTTACTAGCTTTTGGCCTGTGGTGCTTAAGAATCAGTGAATGCCTTTGGGGGAAAAGCAGTCCAGACTCTCCCTCATGTCTCTATGCTTTCCTTCTCTTCAAGATCTTGGTGTTAAGTATTGGTTGTCTTGGTAGCTGTGAACCACTGAAATTTTTGCTCAGCATCTCAGACTCAGTCTACATCACTTATAAAAATATATTCCATAGGAAAAAAATGAAATAGAATTTTGGGCTCAACTTGATGAATTTTTCTTCTCAAATCCTGGATGTTTTTCTATCTGATGTTTGCATGTGCCTTTTTGGTTTTCTCTTTGTTTTTGCCTTTTATCAAGCTTTATAGTTGCTCTGAGTGAAAAGATTGGTCTGCTGCAAGGCAGATCATCAAGCTGAAAGAAATCCAGCTGCCAATGTTTTTAAATAAAAAATTAGAGAAAATGACCAACTGGGCTTTAGCAGGTGGACTCAGGGTGGGAAGATTGAAAATAGGGGAAACTGTATATAGTTATATTGACAAGTGGGACTGTGCAAATGTCAGGGAAATATAGTAATGATTCTAAGTATTGATGAGGGCCAATTTTAAGATTATATTCTTCATTTTAAAGTGAAACAATTCAACAGAATTGTGTGACATACCCTTTTGGAAAGGGTAAGCTAAGTATAAAAAATGATTACATTTATTATGGCAGTGAGTAGGATAAAATCAAACATCAGTTGAGTAGCAGAAATATCAAAAGACTAGGAAAGTTTTGGGGTGAGTGACAGGTGGTCATACCGCTATAAACTGATGAGAGTGTTGTTGAGTAGGATGAGCTCCACAAAAGGAGTCAGGGTCCCAATCTGAGGATCTTTCAGGAAGTGTTTCCAAAAGGGCCAGGAGGAGTTTTGAGAGCCATGTTGGGCGGCATTCTGAATTAGACCAAGGTTCTGTAGTCAAGTACACCTCCAGCCGTTACAAGTTGACCTGGGATACATTTCTGTTAATTGTCTCTGTATCCAGAAGCAATGCTGTGTTATAGAAAGAGCAAGAGGACTTTAAATTGACCCAGACCATGGATCTGTTATTAACCTTTGTAAAATAAAGATAATAGTATCTGCATCGTACAGTTTTTGTCAAGATTAAATTGTTGGTGTCATTTTCTGTTTCTTTCAATGTCTGAACCAATTCTATGTAAGAAAACAACCTTGGAATCCCTACTGAGCTGTGTTGAAACCTTGGGAGGAGGAAATTTGCTCTGTTACTCCACTAAAATATTAATACTAGGTACTGTAATTTCAGGAGTACATATAAGGCTGCTGACCATCCCAGAAATGATGTCTTTTAAGTCACTCAGGTCTTTGGGCTTTCTTGGAAGATTGCTCTTAACCTCATTAATAAAATAGTATAGTTATTTATTTGCTATAATATCTGACTCGACCAATAAACTGGAAGCTTCTGAAGGTAGTATCTGAATATAAATGGTCTTTATCCATAGCATACTTCGTCTTTCAAAGGTGACCAATGAATGAATGAATAAATGAATCAATCAATGAGCAAATGAAACATCAAATAATGATAGAATTGTTTCAGAGTTCTTTGAAAACTTCTGTGAACTTAGAGAAGGAGTTTTTTTTTTCTTTCTTTAATACTTCTTCCTCAATTTGCTAGATTACATAAAATTTTCAAACCTAATATAAATAAAGGGTTAATTAAAGGGAAAATAATAGTATAAATACTTTGTTTAGGTATAAACATCACCAAGGGCCAAACTCTTTTTCTAAATGAAATATTCAATACAGTTTGAAAGTGTTCTGGGCATTTAAGAAGATGAAACTGGAATATTTTATAGAGAGCTCTGTTGCAATTTGCAGAGGTGTAAGTTGATTTCTCAGAGAAGTGTTTTGGGCTAAAGTGCTTGACGTTGTGTTAGAGGTTAATGGCTAAGGTCAGGGCTTTGGCAGTCTGTCTTCCCTGGAACAGAGGGACAACCCGCAGTTGGCCCTGGTAAGATTCAACTAATAGTTCTTACAAGCTGGTGCATGTAAATCCAGGGCATACAGACAGGTTTCCTACTCAGGGGCTTTCTCAAGGGTTTTTGACTTTATGCAGAGGAAGATCTCATGCAAGCTTGTTGATGGCACCAAATGTAATGCCCTGCTATTTGTTGATGATGTTCCAGGGGCTCTGGTGGTTTGGAGGGCTATTTATCTCTCCCTCAGAATGTCTTGGATGCAAAACTGTTAAAAACTTTTTATTTTGATAATTGTAGATTCACATGTAGTTGTAAAAGTAACATGGAGAGAGTCTATATACCATTCACCCAGCTTCCCCCGTGGTAACTTACATCTTGTGTAACTAGTACAACATCATAACCAGAAATTTGACATTGATACAAGTCTTTAACCTCATTCAGATATTCAGATTCGACAGTTTTACATTTACCCTCTCCCCATCCCCAGCATAGTTTCATGTGACTCACAGCACAGTCAAGATGCAGAACATTCCCATCATAAGGATCCTTGTGCTTCCCTCTTACAGCCGCAGGTACCTCCCACCCTCCTTCGAAGTCCTGGTGGCCACTAATCTGTTCTCTATCTCTTTAATTTTGTCATTTCAAAAATGCTATATATACAAAATCATGTACACGTTTGAGTTTGGCTTTTTTCATATAGTATAATTCCCTTGAGATCCATCTAAGTTGATGCCCATATCAGTAGTTAGTTTCTTTGTAATGCTGGGAAGTATTCCATGGCGTAGATGTACCACTATTTATTCAGCCATTCACCAATGGAAGGGAGTTCGTGTTGTTTCCAGTTTGAGGCTATTAAAAATAGAGCTGCTGTAAACATTTATGTGCAGGTTTTTGTATAATATGAATTTTCATTTCTCTGGGATAAATGCCCAAGAATGCAATTGCTGGTTCATATGATAAGCACACATTTATTTTTGGAAGAAACTCTCAAAATCTTTTGCAGAGTGGCTGTACCATTGTGTAACCATCAACAATATATGAGAGACCCAGTTTCTCTACATCATCATCATCATCATCATCATCATCATTTGGAATTATCACTAATTTTTTTAAAATTTTAAGTGAGCAGTGATACCACATTTTGTGTTTAATTTGTATTTCTCTAATGGGTAATGATTTTGGACATATTTTCACATGCTTATTTTTCATGTACATATTCTTTTCAGTGAAACATTTGTTCTTTTGCCAATTTTCTTAATAATTTTTTTAAAATGTTGAGTTTTGAGAGTTCTTATATATTTTAAATACTAATCCCTTGTTGGGTATTTGGTTTGCAAGTATTTTTTTCCCAGTCTGTAGTTTGTCTTTTCATTCTCTTCTCAGGGTCTTTTGCAGAGCAAATGTTTTTCATTTTGAAGATGTGCAGTTTATCATTTTTCTCTTTTATGGATTGTGCTTTTGTTGTCAAGTTTAAGAACTCTGTCTGGGCCTACTAGGTCCTGGTTATTTTCTCCTATGTCTTTTCCTAAAAGTTTTTTGGTTTTACATTTTTCTACTCAAGTCCCTGATGCATTTTGAGTTAATTTTTCTATAAGGTATGAGGTTTAGGTCGAGGTTTGGCTTTTTTTTTTGTAAATTCTGTCCAATTTCTCCAGCATTATTTGTTGAAAGACCATCTCTCCTCCACTGAATTGCTTTTGTACCATTGTAAAAAAAATCAGTTAAAGATGTTTGTGAGTCTATTTCTAAGTTTTCTATTCTGTTCCGTTGATCTATATGTCTATCCCTCTGCCAATACCACACCACTGCTGTCTTGATTACTATAGCTAAATTGTATGTCATAACATTGGGTAGAGTGATTCTTTCTACTTTGTTTCTTTTTCAATGGTCTTCTTCTAGGTCTTATGCCTTAACATACAAATTTTAGAATAAACTTATGTATGTCTACAAAAAAACTTTTCTGGGATTTTAATAACTGCATTAAATTTACAGATAAATTTAGGGAGAATTTACAAATTTACAATGTAGGGTCTTCTAATTTATTGATATAGTATATTTCTCCATTAATTTAGGTGTCCTTTGGTTTCTTTCATTAGTATTTTGTAATTATCATGATACAGGTCCTGTCCAAGTTTTGTTAGATTTATAACTAAGTGTTTAATTTTCTTTGGAGCCAATGTAAATGGTATTGTATTCCATATGGTCATTATTATGTTTTAGCTTTTTGAATATTTCTTTGGCATCAGGCTGTCATCTGTTATTTTTCCTCACAGTCAGCACACTCACCTCCA
Organism: Lemur catta; assembly: GCF_020740605.2. Classification (NCBI taxonomy): domain Eukaryota; kingdom Metazoa; phylum Chordata; class Mammalia; order Primates; family Lemuridae; genus Lemur; species Lemur catta. The sequence continues at coordinate 34,929,148 of NC_059128.1, forward strand.
GCAACATTTCTATCAGTCTGCTGTCTTTGATCTGCCATGTGCAGAAACTAGATCATGTTTGCAGGATTTGGGACTCTCATAGGATTCCTTGAGGCTTTCAGTGATGCTTGATGGCCTCTTTTACATGTAAATCCTGCATGCTCTGTGACAGTCTTTTTCTGCTCATGGATATTTTTACTTACTCTGGTATTGATGGCTATTTTCTGGATGATGAATATTGTGACAAATTTGATGTTTGGATAAATATTGTTACTGCCATGTCTGGGTTCTCAGCTCTAAAGACATCGGTGACAAGTATCAATGTAAATAACACATAAACTAAAATTTAAGTGAGGGCCTATTTCCCCAAAGCCCATCTTAATAATGTCAACACAATATGCTCTTTCAAAAAGATGATAATTTGCTGTCTAAAATGTTGTAGAATACTCATGAGTTTTAAAGGCATTTTTTAAACTTAAAAAAATATATTTCCCCTGTGCTACTAAACAGGCTCATGCAAATAAGAAAAGTTTTCTAATTTTTGGCCCTAAAACATTATATCATTTTAGTCACTATGGCAGCATATATATTACTAAGGAAACAAATAACTAGCAGTGTTCATTGTTCTGTTTGCAGGTCTTATCAACAGCACTGATAGAAACTTAATTAAGATAGTAGACCCTACATTTAGTGATAGAAATTTATTATGATGTATCAATTAAGGGAAGCTGCTTCTACCACACGAATTGAAGATAAAGGTTGCACAATCATGAAATTGATTACATAATTGTAAAATGGCCTAGTTTTCACTTTGCCTGTGTAGAACAGCTTACTGTTCCCCAAACATGCCTTTTTTGTACCCACCTTTGAGCTGCTGCCTATTATTTCCCCTGAAGCTGGCTTCTTGTTGCAACATACTAGCATTTCCCTGTAATTTTAACTGACTAATCCTTTGTTTTGTCTTCCTGGTGAGATAGGCAAGTAACCTACATGCAAAAACTGTTTGGAGCCATTTTTTAATGCAACCTACTATACATGTTCCACCTATAATAGACATTCTACACCAGGACCGTGTAGTTATGGAATGAAATTAGATACTTACGGCTCTTAGGATATTCTGTTCTATAGATGCTGCAACTTAAGTTTAACCAAATTTGCCTAATGGCAATACTTGTAGTCGTTGGAAAAAGTGACAGTAATGATTTTTTTTTTTGGAAAAAGTGACAGTAATGATTTTTTAATATAGTAGTTTATCATAGAAAGGTACACATACATAAAGTATGAAAATCATAGGTAAACAAATGAACAAATTTTTACATATGCATATAATATGTAACAGCTACTAGGATCAAGATAAGAAACCTTCTTATGAACCCCAAAGCCTCACCCATGCCTTGTCCAAGCTATGACTTCTCCTATTCCTGAGACAACTACTATTTTAAAGATTGAGATATAATTCACATATCATAAAGTTCACCATTTGAAAATGTACAATTCAGTGGTTTTTAGTATATTCACAAGGTTGAGCTAGCATCCAACTATCTAATTCCAGAACTTTTTCATCACCCCCAAAAGAAATCCCATTCAATTAGCAGTGACTTTCCGTTACCTCCCCTGAGTCCTTGACAACCACTATTATATCTTCTGATTTTATAGATTCACTTATTCTGGACTTTTCGTATAAGTGAAATCATATAATGTGTGGTCTTTTGTGATTGGCTTCTTTCACTTATATGTTTTCAGGGTTCATCCATGTTGTGAAGTGTATCCTTCAGTCCTTGTTATGTCTGAATAATATTCTGTTTGGATTTACTATATTTTGTTTATACATTCATCATTTGGTAAGCATTTGAGTTGTTTCCTGTAACTACTGTTTGATACTGAGCTTCATATAAGTGGAATCATATAGCATGTGTACAGTATTTAATTGTGTAAACATACCAAAGTTATTTATTCATTCGATGGCTCATAGACATTAGGGTCAGTTTTAATTTTTGGCTGCTATGTACAAAGGTGTTATAAAATTCTTGTACATATCTTTTTAAGACCATTTCACACACTTGTCTAGTGAGTGAGTAAGACCTCAAAAGCAAACACAGCAATAACAAAAATAAATAAATGGGACTTAATTAAACTAAAAATTTTCTGCACAGCAAAGGAAATAATCAACAGTAAATAGACAACCTGCAGAATGGCAGAAAATATTCCCAAACTATATATCCAACAAAGGGCTAAAATCCGGAATCTACAAAGAACTCAAATCAGCACGAAAATAACAACTAACTCCATCAAAATGGGGTAAAAGACATGAACAGATTTTTCTCAAAAGAAGATGGATAAATGGCCAATGAACATATGGAAAAATGCTCAATATCACTAATCCTCAGGGAAATGCAAATTAAAACTACAATAAGATACCACCTTACCCCTGTCAGATACCACCTTACCCCTGTCAGAATGACCATTATTATCAAGTCAAAAGACAATAGGTATTAGCATGGATGTGGCAGAAAGGGAACACTTATACACTGTTGGTGGGAGTGTAAGAGATTCCTCAAAGAACTAAAAGTAGACCTACAATTCAATCCAGCAATTCCACTATGGGTATCTACTCAAAGGAAAAGAAGTCATTTTATCAAAAAGACATCTGCAGCCAAATATTTATTGTAGCACAATTCACAATTGCGAAGATATGAAATGAATCTAAGTGTCCATCAATTGATGAGTAGATAAAGAAAATGTGATATGGCTTAGGTTATAAAGTATGAAATGTCGATTTCCTAAAGTACAAGTTTGACAGTTGATATCTCTGACATTTCACTTTGATATCTCTTATTTTTATTGTGAAGGTATATCCTTATTCTTTCAAATTCATGGTTTAGCTAGTGATTATCTTTCAAAAAAATTTTTAGAGCAATTTTTGTGAAACTATGGATGCCAAAAATTTGTGTTGTTTTTGAATGTGAGTTCCATCGTGGAACCAATGCAGTGCAGACAGCTCAAAATATCAATGAAGTGTTTGGGAAAGATGTGGCTGATGAATAAATAGTATGTCAATATTTTAAGACATTCCATTCTGGTGATTTTAATCTTGAAAATGAGCCACATGGGCAACCTGAGACCAAGGTGGATAATGATGAGCTGAAAGCTGTAGTGGAAGTGAATCCATCTCAACTATGGGTGAATAAGCAGGAAGGTTTGATGTTACTATTCCAACAATTATGGGGCCATTTGAAACAAATCAGCAAGGTAAAGAAGCTGGAGAGATGGGTTCTGCATGAATTAAATGAACGTCAGAAGAGAAATCATCTCAAAGCTTGCCTTTCTCTGCTGTCACAACATAAAGGCGAACCATTTCTATGCCATATTGTTATGTGTGATGAAAATGGATTCTTTTTGACAATCGCAAGTGTTCAGCACAATGGTTGTATAAAGATGAAGTGCCGAAACACAGTCCAAAACCGAATATTCATCAAAAAAAGCTAATGGTGTCTGTTTGGTGGTCCAGCACCAATGTTATCTACTACAGCTTCATGAAACCTGGTCAATCAATTACAGCAGATGTCTACTGCAACCAAGTGGATGAAATGATGAGGATGCTTGTGATTAAGCAGCCAAGATGGTCTCTAGAGACAGGCCAATCCTCTTGCAAGACAATGCTTGACTACATGTCACACAAACAATGCTGCTCATACTACAGAGGCTGGACTTGGAAACTCTCCATCATCCACCGTATTCACCAGACCTTGCACCAACTGACTACCACTTCCTCCAGGCTTTGGATCACTTCTTGCAAGGAAAAATACTCAATTCTCAACAAGCTGTGGAAAATGCCTTTCTCAATTTCATGGCCACTGGCTCTCTAGGCTTCTTTGCTGCTGGCAAAAACAAGCTGCTGTTAAGATGGCAAAACTGAGTGGATAGTTTAGGCACGTACTTTGACTAATTGTACTGCTTCTTGTTTGAGATATATAAACTTTTTATTCAAAATTGGACAGTTCATATTTAATAACCTAATATATACTAAGGAGTACTATTCAGCCATAAAAAGGAATGGAATATATTTTGTAGCAACTTGAATAGAACTGGGTACCATTATCCTAGATGAATTATCTCGGGAATAGAAAAATAAATACCACATGTTCTCACTTATAAGTGGGAGCTAAAGGGGAGGAATATATATGATCATAAAGTGGCATAATGGACATTGAAAACTAAGAAATGGGGAGAGTAGGGGAAGGGTGGGAGGAGGGTAAGGGATAAAAACCTATCTGTTGGGTACAATGTACACTATTTTGGTGATGGATACACTGAAAGTCCTGACTTTAGCACAATACAATTCATCCACGTAACAAAAAACACTTAGATCTCTTAAATTTTTTGAAATAAAAAGCCATGTTGTACACCTTAAATATATACAGTAAAAAACAAAGACAAAAATAGGGTTTTGAAAGCAGCAAGAAAAAGAGTTCCTCACATGCATTGGAACCCTGTAATGCCATTAGGAAATTCTTAGCAGAAATTTTGCAGGTCAGGACAGAGTCGGATGATGTATTCAGAGTGCTGAAAGAAAAAACACTGACCAACCAAGAATATCTTCAGAAATGAAGGAGAGATAAAAACTTTTCCAGACCTTTTAAAGTCTTATTGATCATTTAGATAATCTCCTTGTGAACTGTTCAAGTCTTGTGCCTTTTAATTTTTCATTTGCCTTTTTCCTGTTGATTTATAGTATAGATATATGTGTGTGTATATATACATATACAGACAGAAAGAGAGGATATGACTCCTTTATATTAATAGGATATGTATTACAGATACCTTCTTTCAGTCTCAGGTTTACGTTTTGATTTTATTAACATTTAAAATTATATTTACTGTACAGATTAAATGTTGCTTATATTTATTATATTCTCTATGTTGTTTCTTATATTTTATTTATGCATGAATTGCTGCCATAGAAAATTCTCAAAAGCATACTTGTGCATAAAATGTTTAAATAACTATAGTCTTTTGTCTGTTACACTAGTCCTCCAGAGCTAAATTCCAGAGGCAAACTTTACTTAAAGAGTTTAATTTACCAGAAAGCTCAAATATTGCTATCCTATTTCAACTACAAGTAATAACATCATAGGGTTTACTAAATAAAAACATGTTGATCCACTGTGATAAATGTCACCATGTTGGGGGAGTCAGGGAAAGATTTCTTTGTGCTCTTTGAAAGATTTCTGATTTTATGGTACATAGTCATTTTACATAGACACACACTGATATGTATGTGTGTATACATGTATACACAGACACACTATATCTATAATCTGTATGAGTGTTAGAGTTGTGAAAAAATGTTTCAGTGTGATATCAGTTGCTCAAATGTTGGTATTTTGTTTTATCTCAGTTTTTCTTCTAGTTAATTTCTCAATATTTTTAAGATGACTTTCTAGCTGTTATTTTGTATACACTTGATTTTTTAATCTATATGCACACACCCATATGCATATATATGTATATATACACATGTGAATTTATATACATATATGAGAATATATGCATGTAAGTATATAAGAATATATAAACACATATCTGAGAATCTATATATACATTCTTTTAAACAATCAGATCGCAAATTCATTTTAGAATTAGATATAATGTAAAAAATATAATCAACCCACATATTCTTTGCTCCATTTACTACTCTGTGTCCTTTTATGACTACCATTATCTTTACTTTCTACAATTCGTGTTGCATGTGTGTGTGCACATGTGTGCATATATATATAAACATATCTGTTGCATATTTACCTAGAGTTGTAATTGTTGGGTCTTTGGGTATATGTCCATCTTTTATCAATACAGCCAGGTAATTTTCCAAAGCAATTGTATCAATTAATTCCCTTTCACAGTGTATTAGGGTGGTTCATTCTTTTAAAGTAGCTGGGAACATCACTTGTTATGGGTAACTTTAAAAAGATCATGACCAAAAAAATAACTCCAGGCTGTTGAGCTAAGCAGTATTGACTGCTGCTCCATTGTTCTGTTAATGTTAAAATACTACTAGTTAATTCATTTTGTCTTCTGGTAGCACTTGTCACCATACAAGAAGTAAGAGGTGCCAAAGGAAAGTGAAGACTTGAGAAAATTCTATTAACTTAATTTAAAAATGTGATCTGGGAGGTGATGATGTTTCCTCAAATTCTGTAGCAGGTTAGAGAACTCTGGGGTTCTGTTGGAAGGGTATAGGAGCCTCTGACGTAGAAACAGAATGAGTGCTGATGTCTGGAAGGACTGATTGCCGTTCCAGCCCCGCCTTCTGGGATGGGGGAGGGATAGAAGTTCCCACGTGGTAGGAAATGTACCTCCTTAGATTGATACCTTCCCTTGGTGCTCATATTGCTTTAGAAAGTAGCTGCTCAATAAATAAACTGTTGAATAGTGCCACAGGCTAGAATTTAGAACAGCTTTCTCTGTAAAAACAATGTTATAATGATTATTAGGGTAAAATGAAATAGTGTTAAAAATAACAAAAAGAAGATATGAATGGATTAAGTTTTGTGGGTTGATCTTGGAAGTTCTCCCCTATTTATGACATTATTTATAGGGACAAGCGCTTTCTGACTTTTATTAATTCAATTAACAAATATTTCTCACAGGACTATCATGTGCCAAGTGTTTCTGAACACTGAATTTCCTTTTCTGTTATATGGGGATAAAAAGTGTTCTTACCCCAATAGGGTTGTTATAAAGATTAAATGAGTTACAAAATGTAAACTGCTTTGATGGATGTCTGACATATAAAAAGTGCTTAATAAGTCTTAGCTAGTCAAAAAAAAAAAAAAATCATGGCCAGTAGGAAAAATATTGTTTTTGCTTTTCTGGGTAATTAGTCAAATATATTTAAAAATATATTTCTAATTTTAGATATTATTTTCACATGTATGGAAAAGTATTATTATTTGCTCAAATATCTGCACATTTGAAACAGTGCAGACATGAGATTAAGAGCAGAACACAGTGGAAACTCTAACATTCCTCAGAGCCCTACCTTTGGAAACTTAGTGGCCCAAGACATTTGCATGAATTTAACAAGTAAAAAAAATGTTAACAATTGCTGTTTGTTCCTTTTCACTACTTACTTTATTGCAAAGCTGAGATCATGATGACCCTGGTAGAACTGGTTCCCTATATTTTTGAAACAAAAACATAGGTCTTACTATATGAAGCATATTCACAGGAAATTTGTCTATAAAGTAAAACCAATGAATTTTAATGTATAATCTTTCACTGGTTATAGGAGTGTTCTGTTGCTAAATATGACCTTTTGCTTTTAAATAATGGAAGTTAATTTGTTTGGTTTTGTTTCATTACATTGTTCCTGGGTTAATTCTTTGGAGGTTTTGACACCTCCAGAGATTGTCAGATTGACATCCATACAGTGGCTCCCCATTGCTTCGCATAACTGCCTGGTTATACTTTTTTTTTTTTTTTTAAATAAAGATGAGCTTTCTTTTCTTCTCATAAAATGAACGAAAATTAAATTTCTGTGAAGAATTCTAGTAGAGTTCCTCATTCCCAGGAAGGAAAAATGTTTTATGTGCAAATGTCACTTGCCTGACTCCTTCCACTGATTTTCACATCCTTAATATCAATTCAGTTGGATTCATGAGGAGAGATTAATTAACAGTGCATAGCATAATTGTATCAAAAGAAAGAGCCATTTTGAAAAATGTCTGTGGTACCTCGAATGCCTACCAAAATGTCATTAATGCATGTATTCCTTTGTCCTAAAAAAGTAGAGGGATCATTTTTACTTATCAATTAGTATTAAACATAGCTGATACTGTATTACTCCTGATAGAGGATTTTATGGATAATTGATAAAATAATTTATCTTAGAGCAATAAGAGACCTCAAGAAGGAGCTTTGTTTAGTTCACTACCTTCAGGCACTTAAGGTAGGTAGAATCATCCCCATTATCCCCATTCATGCATTAGAGGTTTATTATAGATTGATTAATAGTGATCCATCAGTGATCAACAAACTAGGGAGTAGTGGTAGTAGACTAACTCCACTAAGGTTAAAGCACTCCAGCTTCTGCCTCATTATAACATACAATTCTACTTTTGTTTCAGGTGAAATTGCCTTTTTTCTTTCAAACACATAGGAAAGACTTAAGAGAGAAATTGTTAAGAACTTGTAAGATACTCTCATACACAGCTGGTTAGAGTATAATTTGGTATATCTTTTCTGGGAAGCAATTTGGCAACAGCCTTAAAGATGTTTTTATATTTTACCTACTAATTTTACTTCTAAAAATCTCTGCTTAGACAATCTGATATAAGTATAAGGGTATTTGTTGTAACTTTATTTATGAAAGGGAAAACTGGAAATCTTGATATCCAATTATAATGTAATGGTTAAATAAATTGTGTTATAACTATTTGATGAAATATTACACAATGATTGAAATTCTGTTTTTAAATCAGTATTTCATGGCATGAGGATTGATTATAATATAATATTGGGTGATTATGGCAAAAAATAAAACTTTATAAATTCAAGTTTTATAAAAATGCTATAGAACATAAGGAAGTGTAAATAATGGAAAAGTTTTCTTTTTTTCTTTTCTACATTTTGTATAATGAACATTAAAATGCATTTTCTAGCGTATTCAAAGAATGAATAAGAGAGAGGATAAAGCCTTCTTTCTTTGACTCTCTCTAGCCAATCATTTCCTTAGAGGATCTTCTTTTAATTTTGTGATTTCTGTGTTATCATATTCTTCTAGGGTTTTACATTACTGCTATCATAATGGGTGAAAGTGAGAGAGGAAGGGACCCAAGGAGAGTAACATTTATCAAATGATCACTGTATGCTAATACATAGCTGAAGTCCTTTTCCTACATACATTCAACCTTGTATTTCCAATAAGATGACTTCCCCTTGGCAAATATTAATAGTAATGGGCTATAAACAACTTATCAATGAATTCTTGTGTTTTTAACAACATATTCAAGTATGCAATACATTTGTTGGATCTGAAATTAAAGTGTTTAGAAATGGAAACACATTTCCAATGAAATCTAGGCTATTCTGTGGTGGGGGTGGAGGGGTATTAGTGGTTTCCTAATAAATAAACTATAGAATTGATTAATTGGACCTTAATGATTTCAGAAATCAGCATTTATATACTTATAGTAAACAGAGATCTAAAAAACATCAGAAAGTGCCAGATGTTAATTTTATTCCTGGTTGCGTGACACTGAGGAGCATAGCTTAATAGCTGGAACTCAAGAGTTTTGGGTGTTGCTGGTAATTTGTTGGGAGGACTTGAGCAAATCACATAACCTTTGTAAGATACATTTGCCTTGTCTGTAAAATGGGACACTGAGCTAGGAGCATTGATTTTTTAAACTGTGCCTGATTGGACGCTCTGGGGAAGCAGGCACCATGAGTGTTTTTGGTCAAGATCTGGAGGAGTGCAGAGTACTGGGCATGTAACTAACACATAACCAGTGCTCAATAGCTATGAGTTGAACGAATGACTGAATGTGCCCTGTGGAGCCCTGCCTGGGAGTCTGTCTCCTCAGCAGAGCTTCTCCCAGCATCATTCTGCTTGTATCTATGTTATATATTGGCCATAAGGTTTTATTTAAAAAAAACTAAAGAATGATTTTACAGCTGAAAATAAAAGTTTGAAATCTCTGATGATAATTCCATGTTACTATTTTGGGCTATTATCTAACAACCACAACAAATAATAACACCTCTTACTCTCATTTTCATCTTCTACCTGTTACTAAATTCTATGAGAGAGCTGTGTGTAAACTGCATTTAAGGTAGAGAGAGGGATGGTTGGGGCTTTGACAGGTGAGTCAGGGATGACTAGGCAGAGAACGGGGGATGCGATATGCTACTCGAAAGGAAAAGCAGGTGCAGCAGGTGCGAAAGCAAGGAGTTGTGAGAAAGCATTGTGAGTTTAGAGTGGCGAGCAACACGGTATGACTAGAATGCATGTTGGAGAAAAGATTAGAGGAGATCCCCATCATGGAGTCCTGCATGCTCAGTTAGGACTTTGGCTTTATTTGGTGGGGAAGTGAGCCATCAGATATTTTAAGAAAGCAGAGATAATATGATCATATTTGTGTTTCACTAAGAGTTCTTTAGTTTGCAGTGTTTAAGTCAAATCTTTGGAGCCTGAGGACTGTCTACTACAATACCTCTTGACCTTGGGTTTAATGGATATCATAAATAATATCAAAAAGCTGTTCTTTTTCAGACCATGGCATTCATTTTTTTCAGGTTGGCTTGCAGGATTCTGAAAAATGATTCCTTATGTACTTCCACAGCTCTTCCAAAAGGAAAATTTATTTCTCATCTTAATAAAGATTCTAATTTATTAACGTTCTAGTGTGAAGAGGGGAGAAATAATCAACCCTGGAGACAAACAAAAGTCACTTTTAATCTGAAGATTTTCCACTGAAATATAATGGTCTTTGTTTGTAACTATGAAATAGCTATTAGGGAACCTGTCTACAATAAATTGGATATGACATTCAAGGCAGAACACACTGAAATTGGGACCAGTGGGCCAGGTATGAGAGTTATCTTGAATGATAGAATTTTATTCTATCACTTAAAACTAAATTTTGCCTTGCCTAAGACAGTTATTCGTGCTTTCATTTCCAGAGTAAAGAACAAGATACTCATATTTTGATGAGAAGAGCACTATGTGAGGCATATCATCTGTAGAGGGATGGGGAAGGAGCTTGCCACTGGGTGTGACTTTGGTGGATCTATTTTAACTCTCAGTTTTAACTTGTCACTTATGGAATCTGGACATAAGTAGATTCTATCAATCAAAAGAATAAATGAGTTAGTGTCATAAATGAAGTAAAATGAAAAAGGAAAGATGTATTCATAATGTAATAAAAATTCCCTTTCAATATGCCACAAAACAGAATCCTGCAAATATTGGAAGATTTCATATGTGACATGAATACTGAAAAAAGCAATTAAAAAGACATATGATGACTATTACCAAAATGAATCTAAAACAATGAAAGTCCTGTATGATAAATGGATCAAGATAGAGCAATCCATTTTCCTATTAAGCTATTCAGTGTAATGTTTATGTATGTGTGTATAATATTTAAAACTATTTTTATTTTTTGGTTTCCTAGAGCTAATTTGATTTTCAACTTGAGAAAAATATTAACCTTAACCAGTGCTTAAAATTTCTTCAGGTGCATGCTGAAATATTTTCTTAATTCTGTCTGAAAACCTATCAAACAGCCTAGATGCGGACTTCAGACAGGGATGGAAAGTGAAAAAAGCACATTGCTTTTGTAGAGAACTAAAGCAACAATAAACTCTGCAGAAATACACATGTTCAGTAGGGAAAATAAAAGCTAGTATTTCTTCAGCCTGTGCTATGTGCCAGGCTAAACTGGGCTGAATTCAGGCCCTTTCATTTAATTCCTACAATGAGCCTATGATATAAACACTATCATTATCCCCATTTCACAGATGAGGTTTAGAGAGATTAAATAAGGTGTCCTAGTTTAGAGAGGTAATAAGTGATAGATCTGAGCCCAGAGTTATGTCCTCTTGAGCCTGATCTTTTTATGTTACCTCTAAGTCATAAGTAAAGACACACAGGCAGCACATGCTCCCACACCAACCTGGATATGCCTCTATCATAGTCCTTTATTCATTAGATTGTAATTGTCCCTTTACATGCCTACATCCTACACTTCAGGCTTAGCTCCTCTAAGGCAAAGGCAGGGTCTTCTTTATCCTTCTAGTTTTGGGGACTTAACACAGTGATGTGAAGCTCAGTAAGTTGCTGTGGAATGACTTATATTGTCCAAAGTTACTAAAGGTTAACGCGTTAAAGAAAACATCACATTATTATGGAAAATAACTGACATTGAAACAGAGTGGCAATTGCTTTTAAAGCTCTGTTAGGCATTCCTTACCTTATAGATGAGAGTTTTCAGAAAAGTAGGCGAGCTAATTGCTGTTGCATATAGGAATATTGAGGGAGTATTAAAAAAAACCCACAGAGATGATTAAGTGATATGAAATATATGTATGGTATTAGCAAAGATCAAGAGAAGTGATACTAAAAGCATAATTTAATTAATGGTCCTTACATTTATGATGGGCTTCTCTTCTCCATAGGGAAGCAACCAGTTTTTCACTGATAGCCCCCAAATAAAATGAATAGTCAGGGGATATTTTCAAGCTTTAGGTAATTTTTTAAAGCTTAAAATGCAATTAGTAGAGGAAATACAGCTATTTTATATTAAAATATTATACGGTATAACTTAATGGGCTAAAATCAATTTAGCTTCAGCTTGCAGGGATTGAAATCCTATCAAAGAAAAAAACATTTGTGATTATAAGGAATAGTTTACCAAGGGAGTTGGAGGAGGATTCTAAATGAGTTTGTACTTGCAGTTTTAAAGTGGGTGGTGCTGAATTATATAATCACATCTCGTTCGATGATGTTCTGATTAAATATGATGATATTGTCCATTTTAATCTGGGTCTTTAATTATCCTGTCAAAAAGCTACAGTCAATAAAACTCTCCACCCCTTGCTCTTTAAGCATGCTTCTACCATTTGCTTCCATTTCTAAAGGATGCCAAACGCTCGAATTTTTCCCTCAAGCAGTCCTGAGGAGTCAAAGACCAGAATGAGCCAGGATTGCCATGCAAAAATGATATTCCCACCCTGCCAACACTGACATTTCCAGTTGCCCAAGCCTTGCAGAAAGCTGGTGAATACCCTTTTTCCTCCCTGGACATGAACTCATTTGTAAAAGGAAACTCTTTCAGAGTGAACAAAACACATCAAGAGCAGAGTTCTAGTAAATATTTGCCAGCCAGCATGTCAAGTTGCCAGGGTGCTTTTGTTGATTTTGTTGTCTTATAGCTGGCTAATATGAATCCACCTTCAATAGGGACTGAAGGTTATAATCCTGAATTTTGATTTAGTTATGACAAAATTCTGAAACATCTGTTAGTCTAAAGTCAATGTCAGTACTCTATTTTAGTTGGTTCTTTGATGAAATGATTTTAACTTTTGTTCTAAGATTCTTGCTGATCACCTCAAGACTATGTTCTTTCTATGGAGAAATCCATACTTGTCTCAAAGCATTTACCACGTGGTGCTGTATTTTAATGGACCATATGTTCATCAGCCCATCTCACCGGATTATTACCTCTTGGAGAGCAGAGCTGTGTCTTGTTAACTTTGCCTTCCCAGTACCCAGCACGGTGTATGGCAGACATGCGCATGGTCTATGACTATTATATTTGTTGGATTTTTTTTTTCCTGAAATGACCCTTTTCTCTTTCCTTCTCACTAATTCATCTCTTACTTTCTTTAGGTTCTCTCCATCTGTCCCAAGGACATGAGAGCTGATATCTGTGTTCACCTAAACCGGAAGGTTTTTAATGAACATCCTGCTTTTCGCTTGGCCAGCGATGGGTGTCTGCGTGCCTTGGCGGTAGAGTTCCAAACCATCCACTGTGCTCCTGGGGACCTCATTTACCATGCCGGAGAAAGCGTGGATGCCCTCTGCTTTGTGGTGTCGGGATCCTTGGAAGTCATCCAGGATGATGAGGTGGTGGCTATTTTAGGTACTGTGAACTTTCCTAACGTAGTAGCAAATGCGTAACAGTTTTGGACATTTTGCTTCTCAGGTTTCTAAAGAGAAAATTCCGTTGGTAACTTTGGAAATTGGGTCACTAATGAGATGATGAATCTTAGTGAAAACTAATAATGCTCTTTAAGCAAAGAACATTAGTATTGTTCACAGCCTAATGGGCTGAGTGAGGGTTTGATTAAACTTTCTTTGGCAATAGTAGAACAGTACCTTTTAGACTAAAGCCGGGCACAGCCTAAGGTGCCTTGTAAGTCCATGCTGGTAAGTGTGACAGTGACTTGTGGAAGGATTGTCAGGTCAGTAGCCTAGGGTTTTAGTCTCAGAGGGGCAACAGAGCCGCTCTAATTCAACACTTTCCTTTAGAGAGGAGGAGACAAGTGAAGCCAGAGAAGTTTAGTGACTTTCCCAGATAGTTGGTTAATAAGTTAGGGCTTGAGTACAGATCATCTTACTCCAAGCCTTTCTGCCTCATCACTGTGGATAAGTAGTGAGCTGAAAATGCTGAGGAGGTGAGTGGATATGACCTGTTATATTAGAGTGATGACAATGTAAGTAAATTAAATTTAGGCTTATAAAGCTGGTTCTATCCGTCCAATTCGTAAATCACAAAAATTATTTGGCTAATAATAAATTCATTCTAAAATTCAGAGACCCAGTAGGTAGTTGTACTAATAACAACATCACCAACAAAAAGGCAGAGATGGTACATGTAAGTGATAAAATAAAAAATGTTTGCATATTTGGGGACAGTGTAAGAAATATTTTGGTAAAAAAAATTATTAAATGACCTTTTGGATGATATTCTGCTCACATATCTGCAGCAGTTTATGAAATCCATGTAGATATAAAAGGAAGCAATAATGAGGTCAGAGGAGAATCATCCCTTGTTTTTTTTATCAGATAAAATAAGTTAGAATTGCAGGATGTCAACTTTATTTGGATCACATTTTTCATGGCTTGTGTCTCATGAAAAATGAGCTCAATTTTTAAGCTATTGGATTTTTAGCTACCGAGGTCAACCTACTGTAGCTTGGATGCCACTTATTCTCATAAGTAAAAGATTGACTGATGGATTTCAGAAACTGCCAAAGGAAAGTCCAACACAAAAATGAAAAACCGATTTCAAAAAGCACAATTACTTGAAAAAGGCAGAATTGAGAGTTGAAAAGAAATGACCCTTCCTAGGAAAACAGGTTCTGTAAAAATTGTGAGTTGTAGAAAATGGTTCAGGGTTGCAAATAACTGACCACTACTATATGTAAGTCTTTCCTTAACTGTTTATAAAGAATATTATAGTTATAGTTAAATTTCTTCTAGGAACTATTTTTATATTTTATTTTTTTCAAGAAAAAAATTGTAACATTGGAGACCCAGTCAGTGCTGTGGGTGTGCCTGCTGCCTGTGTGTGCTTGTTCTGCTTTGTTTACTGGAGTATAAAGGAGTTAAATATAATCCTTCATATAAAGTGTACGTTTCACCAGTACAATTCTTGGTGGGAAATTGAAGCACATCCACACAACCATTCTTGTTTGCTTAAAGAAGAGGTTAAAACACAAGCCCCAAACAGATGTACTTTTGTTTCCTGAGTGTTCATGTCAATAGTGGTTGGGAAAACAAACATCAACTGTATTACCTGAAAGTGAGTACCATTGTGATAAATTATGTCAGCTGTAGACTCATTGTCATTTGCGTTGCCCCATTTTCTTCATTATAGCTTCACCTTGGTAACTCCTACTCTAAAAGAAGGTTGGAGAAAGCCCTGGGTACAGTGCCTCTGGGCTGGGTCTGCTAAAATGGAATCATTTGCTCAGTGAGACAGGCAAAATGCATTTTCCTTTCATTTTAAAATAAAATGGTAACTGCGTTTGCCCAGTGACACAGTAAAACTGAACACAGAGCCCCTGGGTATTGGGCCAATCTCATCATATATCTGTCACATTTTATTATTTTGAGTGTGTGCTTTTTGTTCTCCCTCTTTAAAAATCTTGGGATTCAGAGATTTTTTTATATCTTGGCTTAAAGAGTCAAATTTTATTTATTTCCAGCTACCTTTCTTTTTTTCCTTTACCATGGGCCTCTAAAAAAGACTGGTTCAGCTAAAAGGCAATCAGATTAGGATTTTTGTTGTTATTTAGCCTTCGAGATGCCTTAACAATGTTTTAAGAAAGGAAGAGGAAAATAGCAACTTGCCAATATCATAGCTGACATTTTGATGACTGTCCATTTCTTTCCTATTCCTCCTTTTTTTGTTCGTCTTCCTCTTCTACTCGTTTTTTGGTAGCTTAATTTTGAAATAATTGCAAGTTTAAAAGCAGTTGCAAAAATTATTAGCGTATAAAGTGTTTTACGCACACATACACACATACCTGTCGGTTCTACTTTATTAAGTTGATTAGGTCTTCCATATCTTATTTGTTTTTATCTTTTTGATTTGTCCTTGTACTGAGAGTAGTATGTTAAAATATCTTATTATTCATGTGTTTTATCTATGTCTCCTTGTATCTCTTGGAGTTTATGCTTTATAAGACTTGTTGCTGTGCTATTTGGTACACAGATACTCATGATTGCTATATTCATGTTGTCAATTGTGGCTTTTGGCATTGAAATGCATCCTTCTTTATCATTTTTAATGATTTTTACCCTGAATCTTGTAAGGGTCAGAGAGAAACAGAATTCCCACATCCTTCACTTCTGAGGACACTTTGAAAAAATGAGAACTTTCCTAAGTTAGTATGTTAGGAGAAATACGCAGGCCCTGCTGTCTCTTACACTGATTCATGTGCCGGCTGAAAGGGAGAGAAGGGAGGTTATTTTAAAATTAATTAGAATCTCTGAATCCAAAGACAGGTGCAGTTTCATCCTTTTGGATCCTTGCCTCTAAACAGTCTCTCGATAGGTACATAATTCTTTAGTGTGTCAAAAGTGCTAAGGAGTTTAATGAATAAGTTCTGAAGCATAACTAATTAATGGAAATATAAAGAATGTAGTCAACAAATAGCCTCCTTTTTTAACACCGTAGGCTGGCTTCAAGATGGTTTTCTAAATAGGGCACTGAATATAATTGCAGTTCATGTCTTTTTCCAATTGAAGTTCTTTCAGTTCTTACACCTCCACCTTTTTTTGACCTTCCCACTTTTAATAAAACACAAAGAATTCCAAATTAAGTTCATGATGCATGCATAATATTTTATATTCTTTAATGTCTTACTACTTTTTAGTTCCTACCCTATAATTACTCAATGTGAACAGATTTACTGGTGTGGCGGAAATAGCCAGGTTACTTCTAAATGTCTTGACAAGTATATTATACCTTTCAGAGACTATAAAAATGGCATTTCTCCACTAATAGACCTTGCTTCTAAGACATTTGTTTTGTTACATTCACATTTTGTCTTTTCTGTGTTTATCGATTATTAGAATCATAGGGTTAGAGTTAATAAACTAAGACAATCTCTAAGTGTTTTAATTATAACTTCAAATTCTTAAGAAAACTATGCTTATTTATACAGGGTTTGAATGGAGGGGTTAAATATTGTTATGGGGTAGGGGGAAAAAGGGCATAAGTGAGGAAAGGAAAAAAGACAGCATTAAATTAATAATATAAGAAAGATAGTTCTTAGCACTTGGGTTAAGATTCTATTTTAATTAGAATTGGTTATTTAAAATCCATCTCTTATAAACATTTCTGCATTATCAGAGAAAACTTATAAATTATGGTTCTTGAAATTCAAAATCTGCTTATTTTTATTCCAAAAATAAAAAAAATCTGATATGTGAGTGAATAATATTTTACTAATTTTAGAATCTCTGAAAATATGACATTTATGCTGTAGTGAAGATTTTTTCCTATATACTTGCTATTAGAAGTCAAGTGCTTCACACTAAATCCTTGGACTTTTCCCAGGTTCCAGAAATGTATTTTCTTTTGCATTCACATTGCTGTGGTTTTAGATGCTGAACTGTGAAACATGTAGGTTTGCTTCACATATTATGATGATGAACTTAGTTAATTTAGACATTTTTGTAAAGGGCACACCAGTTGTTTGCTTAAAAAAATTCTGTGCTTGTCTTGTTTTAAACATTTTAAGCAGTTATTATAACATCATGTACCTATGGCTAAAATTATATAAGGAGCTGTTAGAGTTCCTTAACTATCAGAGTTTTTGATAAAATATGAGTCTTTACAATCCTGGTACTTTAGATTCAACCTCAAACCCTCTTCCCACCACCCTTCAAAACTGTCTTATTTATTCTATATCCTGGATATCTTTTAATCCTATTCTTAATATCCTTTACTACAACCACTGCTCTTCAACTTTTGATCCTGGTCCACGACTGACATTCTAAAAGACTTACCTGCTCACAGTCTCTCATCAGCTTTACCCTCCAATTCTGTGCTGTGCTGCCACCACGGTCATCTTCCTAAGATGTAATTATTATGTCAGTCTCCCATTAGGATTCCTACCATGGCTTTCTAGCACCTTGAGGATAAAATGTAACTCCTAGCGTGGCCTGGGGGGGCCATGCAGGTCCTGGTGTTTGCTCTCCTTCCCAGCCAGAGTTGTGTCGTTCCCTATCCTGTTCTCACCATATTGAAGAGCAGGAAGTTTCCTGAGTTCTTCCAGGTTCTTTCTTACTGGTAAGCTTTTGTATATATTGCTCCCTTGTTTAGAATATTTTCCTCTCCTTTTCAGTTGTCTGTCTCTTGCTACTTCATCCTCTTTTATTCTTTCCTTTATTGTTCTAGTCTGGGTCAGATGCCACCATGCTGGGCCTCCGCTATGCATGCCTGCTCAGGGTCCGTTAGTACCTCCTCTTTTCATCTTTTACCTGCTTATCCTCCCCCTGCATTGTGAGCACTTGACATATCTTGTTCATTTTTGTCTCTCTGTCATCTGTGATAGGACCCTTCAGTGCGTTCTCAGTAAAGGAATTTGTTCAGTAAGCCAAATTAGCTAGTGCAATTGTCCCTCGATAATCCATGCGGTATTGGTTCCAGGACACCAGAATCCAAGTTGGCTCAAGCCCCTTATATAAAATGGTGTGGGATTTATATACAACCTATGCACATCCTCCTGTATATTTTAAATCATGTCTAGATTATTTATAATACCTAATATAATGTAAGTGCTATGTAAGTAGTTGTTATAATGTGTTGTTTAGGGAATAAAGACAAGAAAAAAAAGCCAATACGTGTTTAGTGCAGATGCAACCATTCTTTTATTTATTTATTTTTAATATTTTCTGTCTGTGGCTGGTGGAATCCACTGTTGAGGAACCCACAGATATGGAGGGCCAACTGTACTGCACTTTGTCATTTAGCTGTTTTCGTAATTGTATCAGTTCTGGGTACCCATGAAAATGTTTTATTCTGTTGACATACGTGTCATTTCCTCTGTGTTTTATCTTGAGGGACAGACTGCACTCTGTTTCTCTTTTTTTTAGAGGCTTATAGTGAAATGCATCCCCTAAAAGCCTCTAGCTTTAGTTTACATCTATTATGAGTAGAAGAAACATTTTCCAGCTGTTAATTGGACACTTTGAACAAAAGAATAAGAAGGGCTAATGTATGCCAAGTATCTCAGGCTACTTATAACTCTTTAATAATTTGCTCCTTTCTTGTTCTCCATCAGGGACCCCAAAAACCATGAAAAAAATCTAACTTATAATCCAGTTGTTGACCATGGTAAAAAGACTTTAAATTATATCACTGAAGGGATTTAGCTTTAATTCCTAAAAGTGGCATTGCTTTTTCCATCACCTTGAATGAATGGCTCTATAAATCTGAACTAATTTTATTAGGAAATTACCATTTAAGAATTAAAAGGGACTTAAAGAAAAAGCATAATTGTAGTTAGTAAATGAGTTCCCCCATACTAAAGTAAAATGTAAAGTCCACAGGTACATTTTGATTTTAATATTTCTTATCAAAACTTTTAAAGTGTATTGTTGAAGGGTATACTCAGGCCTCTTTGAAAGTCTGATTTAAAATACCAATAATTATTTATGGAGTGCCCATTATTTTCTGTACATTATTACACTGAATCTTTTAATTAACCCTTGAAGAAAGTATTACTGTAGTCATTTTACAGATGAAGAAACTGAGACTCTGTAATATGTGGGTCACATATTCACCCCAGGTCACAGCTAGTCAGTAAGTGATGGGCACAGGATTTGACTCCAAATCTGTCTGACACTATGCATATATGCTTAACCACCACATTACAAAAAAATGATGTTTTATGTAACATGAAGTTTGAAATAGAATTTTGAAATTATAGTACAACTGTTTGGTTTAATTTTAACAGAAAATGTAGTGTCTACGTTACCTTTACTAATTTGTTTCTTTTTATTAAAAAAGACTTCTCTAACACTGCTAAGAGTTAAGTACCACAAACTAGGGTTATGTATTATAAAATTCCTTCACCAAACAGTCCCTGAGAAACTTGGTTAAATATGAGCTGGTTAATACAGCTAAGTAACTATTTAAAACTATGATTCTCCTCCAAGTGATTGGTTTGCCACAAGGAAGGTGTTTAGGACCAGGGAGAACTGGGCGCAGAGTGTGATTTTCATGAGTTCCTGGAACACAAGGTGGAGACGTTAAGTTCTGCTCATATGCTTCATCTGGGTTATGGGCGAGTTCAGAGTCTACTGAGTTGGTGGATAATAAAGTGGAAATGAAGCTTGCAAGAAAGCTCCAAGATTGCAAGCAGGGCCACAGTCTTTGCGGTGGCTTCTGTGAACACATGGAGTCTACTTCTCTGCTCCTTGAGTGCGCTGGCTTGTGACCCCTGCGGGTCCTTACGTTAACTTCTCTTCCCTGTCCTTAAGTGTTGACATTCTCCAAATGGGGCAGGGCTGCTCATCCTGTGTTTCTCATCACTCTTTTGTTTTCTGAGGTCATTACATCCACTGCCATAAAGCTTCATCTGCATCTTCCTCACTTTATTATACCTACCTACACACCAGTGCCTTGTTCCTACTCTCTTTCCCCACCCTTCCTTCTCCTAGTCAAGCCCAGTATTTCATCTGTTTCCAACAGCATCAAGGATATTTTGTCTTTAGGGAACTGAAAAGTTAACTGATTATGAGTTTAATAAGTGGGTTCTGCTTTGTCACATGAGAAGATCAGAGCTCGTCAGTGGCAGGTGTTGGTTTACCTGCTTAACAGTGCCATTCAGGATTCAGAATTGTCTTTTCCATGTGGGCTGAGGGAGGTGTTACTGGGCAGTAGGTACACAGCACAATCACCTGAGCAGATTTTTTTAATTGTAAACTAAAAACAGATTCAGAACACCTCCCGATAGAAATGTATAACCTAATGAAATTTTATAAGGCAAAGACTTGTAACCATAACGCAGGTCAAGAAATAGAACTTTATGGTCCCCTGCCCACTCCCAGAAGCACTAGGTTTAGTTTACTTATTTTAAAATTTGATATATATTTTAAATCTTAAATCTACAAGTTACCACTCTATACCACTGTTTTCCTTACAACTATCTGCTGAAGAACTCGGGCCATCTGTCCTGCAGAGATCCCGCAGTCTGGATTTTGCTGATTGAATACTCACTGCATTTCAGCATGTTCCTCTAGCCTCTGTATTTCCTACAAATTAGCAGCTGGGGCCAGAGCCTTGATGGACTCAGGTTCAATCCCTTTGGCAAGACTATAGATGGGGCTGTTTTCTCTCATTAGGAGGCACATGATATCTAGTTGAATCCTTTTGGTAGCGTTAACAGCCATCGATACTCAGTGCCTAGATCCATTAATTTTTTGAGAGCTGCAAATGAAGATATTCTAATTTTGTATTTTTGTTTGTTTGCTAGTTGAAATATTTTTATAGAGGTGCTTCTTCTCAAGTACTATTTGGTTTCCCAGTGTGCATTTCATATAAGAAAGGCAAAATAGACGTTTGACACTTTTCCATTACTTAACCAATTTTTAAGATAATTAATTGGCCTCTTATCCTCTGAAGCTGCTCAGAACATATTAAAAAATTATCATTATGTACTAATGGATTTAAAGAAACTTGACGAGTTTCAATGCATTGAAATTTTTACCCTTACCGCAATACTAATTGTCCTATCTTTAGCCAATAGGCCCCTTCAGTTTGGCTTCTGTGTCCTTTCTATCCAGTAGTCTTGGACAACTTCCTGGTTATGTAGTATGACCAGATGCTCATCTCATACTTATCCTTCCCTCTATGTGGAGTGAGCCATTAGCCACTTCTCCAAGGAGCTCTAGTTTATTTTAGTGGAAATTATATTTATTTGTTTTGAACACTAATATTACGCAACTCAGGATTATCAGCCAGTTTATTTATTATCATTTCTTCCACCTCCTTAAAGGTTGCCTCTTACTGATAATCAGGATACCCTCTATTTTTTCACTTCTGTTTGATGAGATGCATTTGGCTCATTCTTTGTGTATGTAGATAAAAATACTATAAGCTAAATCAGTTATTTTCTTTTTAGTAGTTAAGATTTATTATTTGCTTCTCTCAAAATGTCTTCAAGTTTGTATTCATTATAACTTTTCATAGCATGAATTTGGACATCAATTACTAAGGTTTGGCAGGCATTACTTCTAAATGTTCTAAAAGATTCTATTCTAGTAGGCCTATATAATTTCTTTATTTTAATACTCATTGTCGTTCTTTTTCTGTTTTTCCTCTTTAAAATATTACTGTATGACCCTTGCAGTTTGTAAATAGTCGAAGTTCATTTAAAATCATATAATTTAAAACCTTATAGTCTTGTTGATTTATAAACAGATATTTTTGTGTGTATATATTCATAATGAAGTTTATGAGCCAATTGCAATGATCACTTATAATGAAGGGCTGAGTAATAAATGAAAGTGAATATAGTTCAAGTCCAGGATTTGTTAATTTTCTGCCTGGTTGATATATCTATTGTTGAAAGTGGGATATTGAAGTTCCCCGCAATTATTGTATTGCTATTTATTTCTTCCTTCATGTCCATTAACATTTGCTTTACATATTTAGGTGCTCTGATGTTGGATACATATGTATTTATAATTGGTATGTTCTCTTGATGAATTGATCCCCTTATCATTAAATAATGACCGTATTGGTCTCTTGTGACAGTTTTTGACTTGACGACTATTTTTTTCTGATGTAAATATAGCCACCCCTGCTCCCTTTTGGTTACTATTCACATGGAATATCTTCTTCCATTCCTTCCCTTTCAGCCTATGTGTGTCCTTAATGCTAAAATGGGTATTGCATAGACAGAATATAGTTGGACCTTCTTTTTATTATATCCATTCATCCGCTCTGTCTTTTGATTGGAGTGTTTAATCCGTTTATATTTAAGGTTATTATTGATAGATAAGGGCTCACTCCTGACATTTTGTTATTGTTTCCTAGTTGTTTTGTAGATACTTTGTTCCTTTCTTCTCTTGTGACTTGGTAAATTTTTGTGACTTGGTGATTTTTTGTTGCACTAAGCTTTGATTCCTTTCTTTTTCTCATTTGTGTATCTGCTATAATTTTTTGCTTTGTGATTACCATGAGGCTTACATAGAATATCTCATAGTTACATTGGACTGTTTTAAACTGATAACTTTGATGACATACAAATACTCTCCACTTTTAGCCTCCTCCTCCAACAGTTTATATTTCTGTTGTCATAGTTTACGTCCTTTTATGTTGTGTATTCCTTATCAACTTATTATGGCTATAGTTATTTTTTACCATTTTGACTTTTAAACTTAGTACTAGAGATTTGAAATATTTATATATCACCAGTACAGTAACAGAGTATTCTGCCTTTGACTATTTGTTTACCTTACCAATGAATTTTATACTTTCCTGTGTTTTCATGATATTAACTACTGTCCTTTCATTTCTGGTTGAAGAGCTCCATTAAGCATTTCCTATAAGGTGGCCTAGTGGTGATAACATCACAATCAATGGGGAACGATAGAAACCTTTTTGCTAAGTTCTCTAGTACAAGACAGGGATGCCTGCCCTCACCACTTCTATTCAACATGGTACCGCAAGTACTAGCAAGGGCAGTCAGATGAGGAAAAAGAAGGCATCCAAATCAAAAAGAAAGAAATAAAATTATCTCTATTTTCAGATGACATGATCTTGTATGTAGAAAACCCTAAAGATTCTACAACAAAAAACCTATTAGAACTAATGAATGAATTCAGTAAAGTTGCAGGATACAAAATCAATACACAAAAATCTATACGCAAATAACAACCTAGCTGAAAAAGAAATCAAGAAAAAAATCTCATTTACAATAGCTGCAAAAATCCACTTAGGAATAAATTTAACAAAGGTAGTGAAACATCTGTATACAAAAATCTATAAAACATTGATTAAAGAAATTGAAGAAGACACAAATGGGAAGATATCCTCTATTCATGGATTGGAAGAATAAATATTATTAAAATGTCTATAAAACCCAAAGCAATATACAGGTTCAAAGCAATACCTATAGAAATTCAAATGACATTTTCACAGAAATAAAGAAAACAATCCTAAAGTTTATAGGGAATTGCAAAAATCCCTGAATAGGTAAAGCAATATTGAGAAAGAAAATAAAGTTGGAGGCATCACACTTTCTGTTTTAAAATTATATTACAAAGCTATAGTAATCACAACAGTGTCATCCTGGCATAAAACCAGAAACACAGACCAGTGGAACAGAAGAGAGAGCACAGAAATAAATTCAAACATATATGATCAACTAATTTTTGACAATTGTACCAACAGTCCATAATGAGACAAGTGTAGTTTCTTCAGTAAATGGTTCAGTTAAATCTGGATTTCTAAATGCAAAAGAATAAAACAGGAACCTTATTTTACTCCAACACAATAATCAACTCAAAATGAGTAAAACACCTAAATATAAGACCTGAAACCATAAAACACCTAGAAAAGAACATAGTTGAAAATGTCTTGACATTGGCTTTGGCAATGATCTTTTGGATATTATACCAAAAGTTCAGACAACAAAAGCAAAAATAAATACATGGAATTACATCATACTAAAAAATTTATGTACAGCAAAGGAAACAATCAACAAAATGAAAAGGTATCCTACAGATTGGAAAATATATTTGCAAACCAAATATCTGATTAGGGGTTAATATCCAAATTTATAACAGAAAACTACTCAATAGCAGAAAACAAATGACCCTATTAAAATGTGGGGAAGGGACCTGAACAGAAATTTCTCCAGAGAAAACATAAAAATAACCAACAGGTATATGAAAAGGTACTTGACATCACTAATCATCAGGAAAATATGAATTAAAACCAATATGAGATATCACCTTATACCCTTTAGGATGGCTGTTATCAAAAAGATAAGATATAACAAATGTTGATGAGGATGTGGAGAAAGGGTACTCTAGTACACTGTTGGTGGAAATGTAGTTTGGTATAACCATTATGGAAAACAATATGGAAGTTTCTAAAGAAATTAAAAATAGGACTACCATACTACCCAGGGATCCCTCTTAAGGGTATAAACCCAAAGGTAATGAAATCATTACCTCTTAAAGATATTTGCACTCTCAGGTTCATTGTGGCATTATTCACAATAGCCAAGATATGGAAATGACTTAAGTGTACATTGATAGATACATGGATAAAGAATACACTCTCTCTCTCTCTCTCTCCAGAAAATATCCAGCCTCATAACCATTCTCATTATATTAACAATGTCTGGATACTTTCCAGACAGCCCGTGTATACACACACACACACACACACACACACACACACACACACTGGAATATTATTCAACCTTTAAAAAGAAGGAGATCCTGCTATTTGCCACAATATGGACGGACCTGGAGGACATTATGTTAAGTGAAATAAGCCAGATGCATAAAAATTATTGTTGAGCATTGTAGGAGGGGGGGAAGGACACGTCTCAAATCATGGTTGGGATATGGCAAAGTCATAACATGTAACCAAAATGTTTGTACCCCCATAATTTCCTGAAATAAAAAAAATTATTGTATGCTCCCCATATGTATAGAATCTAAAAAAAAATCAAATATACAAAGATAGAGAATAAAACAGTGGTGGGGGTGGGTTAGGGTGGGAGGAAATGGGGACATGTAGGTCAAAGGATTCACGGTAGCAGATATGTAGAATGTGCAAGTCTAGAGATCTAACATACAACATGATGACTATAGTTAATAAAATTGTACAGGCATATCTCAGAAATGTTGTGGATTTGGTTCCAAACTACCACAGTAAAGTGAATATCACAATAAAGTAAGTCACACAAATTTTTGGTTTCCCAGTGTATATAGGAGATATATTTACACTATAATGTAGTCTATTAGGTATGCAACAGATTAAGTCTAGAAAAACCAGGTATATACCTTAGTTGAAAAATATTGCTAAAAAATGCTAATGATTATCTGACCTTTCAGTGAGTCATAATCTTTTTGCTGATAGAGGGTCTTGCCTCGATGTTGATGGCGGCTGACTGATCAGAGTGGTGGTTAGAGAAGATTGGGTGGCTACGGCAAGTTCTTATATGACAGTAGTGAAGTTTGCCTCATTGATTGAGTCTGCCTTTCATGAAAGATTTCTCTGTAGCATGTGATGCCTCTTGATAGCATTCTAACCACAGTAGAACTTCTTTTAAAAGTGGAGTCAATGCTATCACCGCTTGATCAACTAAGTTTATGGAATATTCTAAATCTTTTGTTGTAATTTCAAAAATGTTCACAGCATCTTCATCAGGGATAGATTCCAACTCAAGAAGCCACTTTCTTTGTTCATCTGTAGAAGCAACTATGCATTAGTTGTATCATGACATTTCAGTAAGTCAGTCACATCTTCAGGCTTCACTTCTAATCAAAGTCATTCATGAGGAATAGTATCAACTTCTTCCAAACTCCTACGAATGTTTATTTTTTTTTTTACCACTTCCCATAAATCATGAATGTTCTGAATGGCATCTAGAGTGGTGAATCCTTTCCAGAAGGTTTTCAACTGACTTTGCTCAGATCTATCAGAAGAATCACTCTTCATGGTAGCTATAGCCTTAGGAAATGTATTTCTTAATTAATAAGACTCAAAAGTCAAAATTACTCATTGATCCAGGGGCTGCAGAATGGATGTGGTATTAGCAGGCATGAAAATAACATTAATCTCTTTGTGCATCTCCATCAGAGCCCTTGGGTGACTAGATGCATTGTTGATGAGCAGTACTATTTCAAAAGGAATCTTTTTTTCTAAGCAGTTGCTCTCAACAGTAGGCTGGAAATATTCAGGAAACCATGCTGTAAACAGATCTGCTTTTATCCAGGCTTTGCTGTTCCATTTATAGAGCACAGCCAGAGTAGATTTAGCATAATTCTTAAAGGCTGTAAGATTTTTGGAATAGTAAATGAACGTTGGCTTCAACTTAAAGTCACCAGCTACATTAGCTCTTAACAAGAGAGTCAGCCTGTCCTTTGAAGCTTTGAAAGCAGACATTGACTTCTCTTCTCTAGTTATGGAAGTCCCAGATGGCATCTTCTTCCAATAGAAGGCTGTTTTATCTATGTTGAAATTTTGTTGTTTAGCGTAGTCACCCTCACCAATTATCTTAGCTAGATCTTCTGCATAACGTGCTGTAGCTTCTCCATCAGCATTTGCTTCTTCACCTTGCACTTTTGTGTTGTGGAGATGGCTTCTGTTCTTAGATTTCATGAACCAACCTCTGCTAGCTTCCAACTTTTCTTCTGCAGCTTCCTCACTTGTTTCAGCCTTAACAGAATTGAAGAGAGTTAGGGTCTTGCTCTGTATCAGCCTTTGACTGAAGGGAATGTTGTGGCTGGTTTGATCTTCTATCCAGGCCACTAAAACGTTCTCCATATCAACAATAAGGTTGTTTCACTTTCTTATCATCCATCCGTATGTTCACTAGAGTAGCACTTTTAATTTCTTGCAAGAACTTTTCCTTTGCATTCTTATCTTGGCTGTTTGACTCAAGAGGCCTAGCTTTTGGCCTATGCCAGCTTTCCACATGTCTTCCTCGCAAGCTTAATCATTTCTAGCTTCTGATTTAGAGTGAGAGATGTGGGACTCTTCTTTTCATTTAACACTTAGAGGCCATTGTGGGGTTATTAATTGGCTCATTTTCAATATTGTTATGTCTTAGGGAACAGGGAGGCCCAAGGAGAAGGAAAGAGACTGGAGAATGGCTGGTTGGTGGAACAGTCAGAACACACACCACATTTATTGATTACATTCACCATTTTATATGGACGTGGTTTGTGGGAACCCAAAACAATTACAATAGTATTAATAACATCAAAGATCACCAATCACAGATCACCATAACAGATGTTATAATATCAAAAAATCTGAAATATTGTGAGAATTACCAATATGTGACACAGAGACACAAAGTGATCACATACAGCTGGAAAAATGGTGCCGACAGACTTGTTTGACACAGGGTTACCACAAAACTTAAATTTGTAAAAAATACAATATCTTCCAAGTGAAATAAAGCAAAGCACAATCAAATGAGGGGTTTACCTATATTGTAACAGAGATTTTTGTTAAATAGATCTTAGCTGCTTTTATCATACACACACAAAATGTGTGGGATGATATATATGTTAATTTGCTTCAGTATAGTAACCATTTTACTATCTATATGTATCCCATAACATCAAGTTGTAAACATCAAGTATATGCAATAAAATTCATTGATAAAAAGAAGTGAATATATGGCTTAAGTTCATTGTCTAGAAGAATCTTCAAATAGAGCCATTATCACACCCCTGCAAACACTGACAGGAAACTACCTAGATAAAATCAAATGATATTTTGTTAGGGACCTCTTGGATATATGAGTTAGATATTCTCACTGATGAATAAGAGTGGTAATTTTTATGCATTTATTTTATCCATGTCATTAACTTAGCACATAATGTGTCTCATATTTACCAAAAAATCTGGCTGTAAACCCAGCCCCTTAAGGACCATAATCCTCAAACACACCATGGTCTGTGTTACTCCTTTAATTATGTCTCTGTTTTGTCTTGAAATTTTCCAATTTCCTACCATATGAATCTTTAACATTAACTTCTATTTTACAATTCAGTTTCCTGTGGTTTAGCAGTGAAATACTTCATAAGACTTGATGCAGAGAACTGAGAATATATAAATAGACCAAACAACAACTTTCATGTTTAGTGTGAGCTTTTCTACTAATTTTAGGACTTTGGGGGAAGGTTAGTTCTCTCAAGATCTAAAATGTTTATAGCTGAGACTACTTGCACCCAGCAGGAGCTGACCTAAAAACCACCATCAAATGTTCTATAGTCATGAAGATGAACAGGAGTCCCCAAGCCCACAAAACCTTTGCAATGAAGAAAAGGGTGCTTCTCTATTGAATAGTCCATGCATAATCCTACAACCTATGATATCTGTAATTACTTAGTGTAAATGTGCATACTGTGCTTAAAGAAGCACATTAGCCAGCTTTGCTGTGGCTGGCAAATTAATTAATTTATTTACAAGATGACCATCTTCTCAGAAGTGCCATAAAAGTTTATTGTAAATTGAATGCCCATTAGGTGATATACAAAGCTGGATAAAACAAACACATTTTGAAGTGGTTGATTAGATTAATATCTAATTTATATATTGTGTATCCTAATGCAAATTCTATATCATAAAACAATTAGTATTGCTTATTGTATAAAGTGAATTTTGACCTTGGGAACAGAATTAGCCACATTTGTTAATTTTGCTATGCTTCTCTAAACTTTTTTGGAGGAGGAGCAGGAGATAAAATTTACCATGAGTTTATATTCTAGTTTATTGCTATTTTTTCCATATCATAGACTTTTTATTTCCCTATGATACTAAAGAGATAAATAATTTATATTTTAAAACTTTAGTTAAAGGTAGGGTAAGAATTTTAATTTCATTAGTTAAGTTAAGAAAAGATATAACAGATATTTGAATGCCTCTGAAATTAAAAATAGTTTATATTGGTAAAGGACAATTACATTTATATATTCAGTATCTTTTGCCTACTGACAATACATTTAACAATTAAAGAATATTTATTTACTATTCTACATATCTGTGTATATATTTTATGAATTGAGTTTTATTAAAAAGAATGAGGAAAGACATCTTTGAAAATAGTTTGTGATTTTTAAAAATAATGATTATGCAGATTCATAATCTGCAGAAAAATTTGGAAAACATAGAGTAGAAGGAAGTAAAACATTAAACACACCACTTGAAGCCAGTTGCTTTTATTATCCAAATGTATTTTCTTTTAGCCTTTTATACCTTTTGCCTTTAACTCAATTTATTATCAACAGACAAATAATAATATACTATAATAACATATAATTATAAAATATACTTTGGTTCTATCGAGAGACTTTTTCTTTAAGAAAAGAAGACAAAGTAGATTTCCTATTTATTTATTTTATTTCAGCTCTTTATGGGGGTACAAAAGCTCAGGTTATATACATTGTCCATGTCCCACCCATCCCCCTGAGTCAGAGCCTCAAGTGTGTCCATTCTCCAGACAGTGCACCTGGCATTCACCTTGTAGTCATGCCTCCATCCCCTCTCCCCCCACGTCCCCAAGTCAGCACCTTCAAGCATGACCATTCCCCAGACGGTGCGCAACACACTCATCATGTAGGCATACATCCATCCCCTCCCCCCACCCCCCATCTCAGTCTGATATCCGATTGGTATCCTTCCCCAATGTGCATTTAGGTGATGATCAGGGAAACCAATTTTCTGGTGAGTACATGTGATGCTTGTTTTTCCATTCTTTGGATACTTCACTTAATATAATGGGTTCCAACTCTCTCCAGGAGAACCAAAGAGATGTCGTATCATCATTATTTCTTATAGCTGAGTAATACTCCATGGTATATATATACCACAGTTTACTAATCCATTCGTGGATTGATGGGCACTTGGGTTGTTTCCACATCTTTGCGATTGTGAATTGTGCTGCTATAAACATTTGGGTACAGGTGTCTTTGTTATAGAATGACTTTATGGCCTTTATCAAAAAATCCCAAAACAGCACATGTTGACGTGGATGCAGAGAGACAGGAACACTCATACACTGCTGGTGGGAATGCAAACTAGTGCAACCCCTGTGGAAAGCATTATGGAGATACCTTAAACAGATTCAAGTAGACCTACCATTCGATCCAGCAATCCCATTATTGGGCATATACCCAGAAGAACAAAAGTAGATTTCTTAATTGACAGTTCTTACAGTCTGGGCACTTTAGTTTCATTTTTATGTATTTTGTTAAAGCTGTAATCATAATCATATTATTCTTTGTATCTTTATTTTTTCATTTAACATTGTAAGGTAAACAGCATTTTTTACATGTTATTTCAAAACTTGTTTTAATTCTGTATGAATTGTTACTTTACTTATATTTTTATAATTTCCATAGTTATTAGACAGTTATTTTTCCATTCTAAGGTTATGATTAACACTACAATCAATATTACATGGGTTGGTTCTAATCTTTTGATTGATTCTCAGAAGTAAAATTACTAAGTCAAAGGCATTTATTATTATTAAATAAAAATCAAATATTATTACATGAAAATCAAATAGTTGAACAGTAGCAAGCACTTATAAATGGGTCAGAGATTGTACTGTAATTGGTAATTTGAGAAAGGGCCACAGAAATGAATCATAGAGAAATGTACTCTTTTTTCCATTTTTTCAAGGAAAAACCTGTATAGAAAGACTAACAATAATGACAGAAGAAAAGGAACAAGAAGTAGATCAGCACAGCCCTTTAGAAACTTGTTATTTTTGTAGCACCAGGGACTATGATAATATAATATTTGTTGATATATTTACAAAATAATACATATAACTTTTAAGAGAAAATAAAACCCATACATTATCTCATAATGCAGAGAGAACCTATCATTTTGATGCATTTACTTCCA
Organism: Lemur catta; assembly: GCF_020740605.2. Classification (NCBI taxonomy): domain Eukaryota; kingdom Metazoa; phylum Chordata; class Mammalia; order Primates; family Lemuridae; genus Lemur; species Lemur catta. Next base: position 34,960,770 of record NC_059128.1, read on the forward strand.
TGTTTTGTGAGTATGTATGTGTTTGAGTAGGTGGGGATAGAGTTCATAAAATGAGATTATATTATATGTATTGTTTGATACAGTGAGCATTTTTATAAGTAAATTTGGTACTTCTTATTATGCAATTAGAATAAATACCTATAATTGGGGTTACTATTTCAAAGAAAATGCTACATACAGATTTATGAAATTTATGTGTGTAACATGATGTAGAGTTTATCTTTTAAATTTCTATAGCTAAGTCTCCCTTAGGTTATTATGATGCTGTATAAACCTTGAGACTTTATTTGGGTACCAGGTCTCTAATCGTCCTTCCTTGTACAACTGTGTGGCTATTAGTTCATTGAGTCCATCAGTGTCACTAAGTAAAAGGAATTTTTGGAGTTTCCAGAAACAAATGAATTCCTCAAAATTAAATAAATATTCATTATGGCTATATTATGCTGATCACATGGTGGTTTTAACCACCTCCTCAATCATGTGCATGTTTTCTCTCTCTACCCTAGAGTGCCTCTTAAGGTTGAATCCCAAGCCCCATGGTTCTCTAAGGGCTTCCCAGTTGTCTAGGTGGGCAAAGAATCTGTAATCTCATTCACTTAACCTGTCTCTGAGTTGTAGCTGTCTCTGCCTTTGTCTCCCTTTCTTTCTCTCATTTCTCTGGTTACACATTTTCTTTTCTGTCTGGTGGTCTGGCTGGCCTGAAGGGTTATATGATGTCTTTCTTATTTTTTTTCCTGTTAGTTCTGATTTTATTCTGCATAATGAGAGCAGATATTTGTTCATCTCTATGGTTTGAGTGCAGAAAGAATACATCATCGACAGAGTGCCTCTAGGAAGATTTTTCCCACCTGGGTATATTCCCCCTGTCTTTTTTTCACTTTAAAACTCACAATGCTACAAAAGTCAAACAAAGAATGTAGTTGACTGTACTTCAGAAGCCAGGGGCTCTTATGGAACTGCCTCAGCTGAAAGGCTTTTTGGGACCTTTAACCTTTGACTCTTCCTCGTTCCCTTCATTTGGATATCTAAGTACTCTTTATGGTAGATGGTTGAGTTCAGGCGACCAATGGATGGTGCCCTGAAGTGTGATTTCTAGAATTTTAAAAAGGCATCTACCTTTGACTATACTACAACACTTTTTATGAAATAGTTTATGGGGTAACACATCTGGACTCCATGTTTTACCCAACTCAGCTCCTTAAACTTTGGAATTGTGGATTGGGAGCTCTTGGGCTAGACCCTGAGGCCCTATGTAAAGTTGGCTCTGTACAGACAGAAGGGCATTCTTGGGGAGCTAAATCATGACAATTTTTAATCTGCTTGGAGCACAGTACTTAGTTACTGAATAAAGTATGTTTTTTATATGTTGAATCAGTCTTAGACTTACATAGGTTGCAGCAGCAGATCCTTGTGTATTACATTTTATTGTCATCTTTACCAGAAGGAGCAAAGGATGAAATTCAGAAGTCACCTTTCCTCCTTCTTAGTCAGAATAGGAAAAGTTAAGGTGGAAGAAGATAATGAAATTATTTACTAAAATGAGGGTTTTGGCTTCTCTGTTGGATTCCACTTATTCATGTCACTCCAGATTTTCATCAATAATTGAATTCAGGGTGATGTTACTTTATATATTATATGAAAATATTGCACATTTTTATATGTATATAGATAGGGTTATACTCTCAGGTCTAAATTATGCTAGATGACCTGTATCATATATAAAACTGAATAACTATAGTGATTCCAATAAGAACTATTGTAGATACTTGAATACGTATCTCACACTGTTTTCCAGGGAAGGGTGATGTATTTGGAGACATCTTCTGGAAGGAAACCACCCTTGCTCATGCGTGTGCCAATGTCCGGGCACTGACATACTGTGATCTACACATCATCAAGCGGGAAGCCTTGCTCAAAGTCCTGGACTTTTATACGGCTTTTGCAAACTCATTCTCAAGGAATCTCACTCTTACTTGCAATCTAAGGAAACGGGTATGTTGTCTGGATCCACTTTCTCTTAGTATCCGGGAGTTAATGTGTCATGCTCTATTAGCTGAGGAATGGAAAAGTTATTTCATTTTGCAGCAGTAAATTCCCATCAATGTAAAGTGACATCATTTTCTTTCCCTTTATTTATATTTTGTTTGCTTTTTAAGGGAAAAAACATCTTGATTATATAAGTAAAGATTTGAATCTTTATAATTTAAGATGCAAAATAAAAAATAGGCTTGAAAAACAAGTAAACTGTAAACTGTACTATAATATAGTTAGTTCTTGGAGTTTATAACACTGCCATAAAATAAATACCACTGTCTCATTTTATTATATGGACTTTTTTAAAGCTGGGAAGGGTGATCAAGCTGGTTGCCTGCCTATTTTACATTACCAACTCTCTAAACCTTCTTCACATTTAATAATCAATCCACACGGCTTACTCTTCATTAATTCTTTCAAAGAACACGATCTCAAAAATTAATTAGCCACATTGACGTATCCTACAAATAAGTATAGGAATCCTTTACTTGCACTGCTGCTGCAAATTTAATCTTTATTGCCATTTTCTTTTTTATTGATGAGTGTGACACAAATTTAATTTGCATAAAGAAATCTCCTAGCTCTGATTTATAGGTCATTGGGCCTTGGCTAGGGCTTTTTTATTGCCAAGAATGAAATACACATTTGGCTAACTATACTTAAGGAATTTTATCTAAAATAATTGCCTATCTGAAGTGAAGTATTTTGAAATAACAATCCTTCCTTTCCACGACCCCCTTAAGTAAAACCTTCCCTGTAGTTAAGTGGAGGGAAAAAATCATGCCAAGAGACAGATTAACGGCTATACTGTAGCAACATAGAAACGAACATAATTACATCAATGTAATTCCAACTCAGGGTTCCAAGAAAGAATGGGACCAACAAGAGTGGTATTTGTACCACCTGTGTCACATTTATTTGTTCTACATTTGAACATCATTTTTAGTTCATACTTTTTTTAACAAAGTTATTGAGCATTTAGAACCTGTGAGGAGAAAAACGTAAATAGCTGCAGAGAGCACAAAGACTAAATAAAGTCCCTACGCTCAAGAAGCTCATAGACAAGTGAGAATATTGTGTGAAATACAAATAATTGGAACTTAAGGCAGTGACGAATGCAAGAAAGAAATGCCAACTATGAACTGTATATGAAAGTTTCTTGCTTATTTGTTAGGGAACTCAAAGTTGCTTTTAGTATTAAGCAGAAATGTTACCTTTAATCTATGCTCTGCCTTCCTCAGTAACAAATTCCTTCTCTATAAGGAAGCTTGTTAGATATTTCAAACTCTGATAGTACAGTTGACCCTTGAAAAACACAGGTTTGCACTGTGCAGGGCCACTCATGTGTGAATTTTTTTCAACCAGCTTTGGATCGAAAATACAGTGTTTGTGGAATGCAAAACCCTTGTATACAGAGGGATGACTGTTCCTATAGATGGGTTCCAGAGGGCTGACTGTGGGACTTGAGCTTGTGCAGATTTGGGTTCGCACAGGTGTCCTGGAACTAATCCCCCATGCATACAGAGGGATGACTGTTAAGTCTTCTCCAATCTAAAATTTGCTGGCTTTAAAGTCTTCTCCCATACTTCAAGATTACCCAAACCTCTATCCATTGTCATTACATTCCTCCAGACATGTCTTAATTGTCATTGTCTTCCTCAAAACATGTTTACGGCATATCTCATTTGATGTTTACAATATCCCTGTGAAATAAAATAGGCAGTTATTCTCCCCTCCCCCAAAGCATTGTAAGGAAACTCATAGGAATTAATATCTAACAATAAACTGATATATTTGCAATGCAAGTTCTTGAAGAGGGACAATTAAGATAAATCACTAGTAGAAAATAAATTTTGATTCTTGAAAATTAGCTCATCACAAAGCTCTGTCACCTCTTTTTCTCTTTTACACACGTACTCTGTCTCACACACACACATACACACACACCTCCCCTTGGTTGTCAGAGGTCAGTGCACACACACAAGTGTGGTTACCTCTGATAGGAAGAGAAGCTAGAGACAGAAAACTCATGTTATTTTTTTTTAATGGGGCTCAGAAACGAAGTGCCTGTCTCCCCAGGTGCCAGTGCACTGAGTTACATCAAATGGCTTCTTCCCTTTATAACCTACTCCTTGTTACAACTTGTGTCAGTTTTTTAAAAAAAGTCTAGCCCTTCTTCTCTTGATGGATTGTCTCAATAAGTTGGCAAATAGTGGGAACAGTATGTATTGTCAGTCAGTGTCACTTTATTTTCAGAAAGAAAGAAAAGGTGTTCTTGTGAAAAAGAGAAACTGAGAAAATATCCTCCACTGATGAGTAATAACTACTACCATTTTGAGAGCCTATTCTACATAGCCAGACACTCCAACATATTTAACTTATAAAAATCGTATTCAATGTCAATGATCCACAAACAAAGGAGTATAATCTCCATTCCACCCATGGGGAGGTCGAGGTTCTGAGATTGGGACAGTTAGTTGCCAGATAACATATGAGTTAGGGCCTGGATTGAACCCATCTCTGTACAATTCTAAAACCTATATTTTTTAGACTATAGCATGTTGCTTTAGTTTGTCAAAGTAGGTGACATTTTTTTTTCCACAACAGTATTCCACAGACATGCTCTCAACCATTTATAGCGAACCACTTGTTCACTTTATTCCTAATTGATTTTTAATAAAAAATATTTTGTTGTTCTTATTGCTATTATTGTAAAGATTATTGCAATGGACACCTGTAAATTGTATCATCGAAACTATGTCCTTAGTATGCTATAGATATCTCATAGCTTTAAAAGCCATTAATTAACGGCATGTTCCTGGCAAGTAGGGGAGCAGGTTTCAAAGCCAAGCTTCCAGCCATAGTAGAGTGCAGTTCTGGCCACATAAGCCTATCCGGTGGCCCAGTGGAGAGAATTGTATAGCATACAGTTTTTCGTGGCCCTAATAGGGAAGAATGTGATTATTCTTTAGCTGCTTCCGTTAAGGAAAAATAAGATGCCTGCTATGCAAATGTAGCTCCCCCTAACCTTCCTTAAACTCCTCCAGGTAAAAGTTCTAGAGCTGTAACTGGTAATTTCATCCAACAACTAGATCAGAGGTTGGCAAACTTTTTTGTCCAGGACCAGATAGTAAATATTTTAGAGTTTGAGGGCCAACCTCAACTACTCGACTTTTCCACTGTAGTGTGAAAGCAGTGGTCTTAGTCATCGTGGGCTGCCATAACAAATTACCATAGACTGAGTGGCTTAAACAACAGGATGTATTACTCACAGTTTGGGAGTCTGGGAAGTCCAAGATCAAGTTACCAGCCAGTTTGGTTCCCTGGCAACGGTTCTCTTCCTGACTTGCAGATGGCCATCTTCTCATTGTGTCTCCACATGGTTGAGTGAGACAGAGGAAACAAACTCGCTGGTGTCTCTTCTTATAAGAGCACCAATCCCCTCATGAGGGCTCCAACCTCATGACCTCATCTAAACCTAATGACCTCACCGAGGCCCCATATCCAAATACCATCACACTAGAGGTGAGGGCTTCAACATATGAATTTTGGGGGGCAAAACTCAGTCCATAGCAGCAGTCACAGATAATATGTAAATAATTGAACATGGTTGTATTTCAGTAAAACTCTATTGGCTGTCCATGGGTCCTAAGTGTGTCAACTGCTAAAGGTGGAGTACTAGGAGTTAGATGGAAATGACATGGGTATACAAGTAGAATCCTCTCCTCCTTTATTAGAAAGCAAATCTCTACTACTTGCTACCAAGCCAGAGAGTTATGACGATATGGAAAATATTATAAGTAAGAGATAGTTACAGGAGGCAGATAGAGAACATAAAGGAGTGAGGCAAGGCTTATAGTTGCTGTGAAGACTGGAGAGTTCACACGAGCTGTACAAGGCGCAGCTGCTGCTCAGTCTGGTTGTACCTTGCCTTGCTGGAATGCTAGACTAGTGTTGCTTGGTCTGCATATTTTTTTTCTCCAGAGAATCCAGAAGCATAACTTTTTATATGAAATCTCATTAGTTTCCTAATTAATTTGTTTTGTTTTTTTAAATTCTGTAGTCAAACCAAACAAGTCTACTTGTTTGTGGCCCAACTGTTTATGCCCTAAATGGAGTGATTTAATGAACCCCTGATCTCATGATACTAGAAACCTGAGATTTTTACCTGGGACCTGTAAATTTTGATGAATAAAAGTATATCTTTATTTTCTCCAATTTCTAACTGACATTTAGCTTTTCCTTTCATTATTAATATAAAGGTCAGTAACTAACTACAATATTATTAGAAGTACCACAAGAGATTATAGATATTTTCATGTCATATTGTATGTGTTGAAGGTATGTCAAAATGCTATTCATGCTCATCATTACTTAAAAAGCATGGTAGTTACTAGACCTATTGCTAGATACGTTATTGTGTTAATAAAGAAGCACATAGATTATTATAAATTATTTTAAAATATTTTGATGACAGGATTTCAATATAATGTGTTTCCTTTGCAATCCTATGTATTTTATTTTGTACATTTTAAGAAATTCTCCTGAGAAGATGTCCACAGGCTTCACCAGATTGCTGGAGATTAAGATCCCACATATGCGACTCAGAAACTAAACTGAGTTGAGCAAAAGGACTGGTTAGTGTATTTTTTTTTTCAATAATAAGAACCCAATTCTATAGTTTCCAATAAGTTTAAACATATTCAGAAAAGGCAGGAGAGAGCAGTAAAGTTGACCCACTTGCTGACTTCATTTACATATTTATTTACTTAACCAATTCAAGATGCCATTTCCTAGAATGACAAAATGGTATTTATTAAATTGAGGACCAGCCCTCAGGTATAGGTCAAAGAAGGTAAGTAGCACCCCTCCTCTGACCACACACATGAAAAGGCAGCCCAGGTGATGCCTAAAGCTTAAAGGAGTCTGCTCAGACTGTACTTCTGCTCATTTTGCCTGTTTGATGTAGAGTGATGTGTCATTTGTGTAAAAAAAAAAGAGTTAACCTAGAAGGCATGATTGTTGTCCTTTGAAAGGCTTGCTTTTAAATCTGGCCCTTGGGAATGTGAATTTTAGGTGGGCTCTCCCCATCTAACTGATGAGAGTGGCTTATTGTGCCTAAACTATCTATTCAAGAAAGGTGGATTTATGCTGAACGCCTATCTGCTTTCCTTCCAGAAGTGTGTAATTTTGGTATGTGCCAGGCAGATTCTGCCTATATGAGCAATCCCTAATAAAAAAACCCTGAGCACTGAGTCCCTAATGAGCTTCCCTGGTTGACAGCATTTCACATGTGTTGTCAGAACTCTCACTGGAAGAATTAGGGAGAGGACCCTTGGAGGCTTGTGCTGGGCTTTCCTGCAGACTTCACCCAAGCCCCTTATTCCTTTGCTAATTTTGGTTTGCGTTCTTTTGGTGCAATAAGTCCTAGCCATGAGTGTGACTATGTGCTGAATCCTGGGAGTCCTCCTAACCAATCATCCAACCTGGGAGTGGACTTAAGGACCACCAATGCACCATTTAGAAAGGTTGTTAAGAAATCTATATTCTCAGAGACCCTCAAATCTGCAGCTATATTGGTAATTTCAGTGTAACCTTTTATCCATGGAAGATGCTGAAACCTACAGACATTATGTTTTGTAAGAGAAAGAGCCATTGTAAAATTGATGGTATATTTATCCATGAAGCTTTTAAGAGAATTTCATTTCCTTGAAACTTAAAATAAATGTTATATTAGCACTTATAGCTACATTAAGCACAGCTGAGATTTTGAATTATTTCTGAGTGTTTCCTTCACTTTCAAGATAGTAAGAACACCTTTTCCTCCAGTTTCACTATTTAAATAGGATGAATGAGGGATTTTATTTGCTGTTTTCTATACATCTTTTGAGGAGATGCTTTGTTAAAGTGTGGGACAGAGAGTGTTGGCTGACTCAGTGTATATTCAGTACACATCCACCAAGCCCCTACTATATAACTGTGGGGTCAAGGACATAAAAGGCTCAGTGCCTGCTCTCCAGGAGGCTGCAGTCCAATGAGAGATCATGAGTCAGATAAGTGCTGTGAGTGCTAGGAGAGGGTTACACTCAGTGCAAAGGGGGCACAAAGGAGATGGATTTGGTTCATCCCAGGGGAGAAGACAAGGAAGGATTCCAGTAGGTGATGAGGTCAGTGGAGTTAGGATTTCATTTCAAACAGAGGAATATTCTAGACCAAGAAAGGATCTTATAGATCATCTATTTCATTTTATTTTCTTTAAAGATGAGGAAAATTGAGACCCAGCAAATTAAGTGATTTTCTCAAGTTCACTTAGTTAGTGGCAGAGCTGGGACTGAAATTCAAGTCCTCTGAATCCCATGCTGGCAATATTTCTACTCTTTAATGTAGATTAAAAGCCCATTGTAGAAGATTGTGAGTTAAATTCAATCCTTGATTGTGTTCATTTTTAATAGAGAAGAAAGACAGTATATGGCATGCATTTGTATGTGATTCATAGATTGATTTTAATGTTTTTCACACCATGATTCAGGATAAAACTAACAGAGGAGCCAAAACAAAACAAGCTATAAGTGGCGTCTGAGCACAAGCCAATGTATATGGCATGGCCACAGCATGTATGTCACTGCATTGTAAAGGATCTCATTTTAGCGAAAGTGTGTAATTTCCATATCAGTATTGTTCAAGAAGTGCTACTGAATATGATAAAATATTGCCTTGCCGATACCACTGCATCCTGATATACTCTTTGCTATGATGTTGATACTTTTAAGAACTATGCTGGCTGCTACACCAGTTAGTATAAATATATAGAAGGAGAAATATCCTCACCTTAAACAAAATCCACTACTTTTTCACTTTTGCATTTTAAGTTGTTTTTTAAAAGATGTTAGCGCTTTCACATTTTAAAACATTGACAAGTTTACCACCAAATGTGAAAATTATGAGTACTAAAAATATTGGTGATCAAAAACAAAAAAAAAAAAAGAAAGGAAACAAAGAAAGAAAAGAAAAAAATGAGTGTTTCCAATATAGAATTGGGAAAATGTGAGACTTGGTTGGTGGCAAGAAACAGGCATGGAATAAGCTGGTGTGAAGAATGGTTTTTTCTAGGGCTGGGAACTAAGATTACCATGCAACTAATCCTAAAAACTCAAAGAAAAAGAATGTTAACTAAAATTTGAAAAAGAAAAAAAAAAAACTCCTGAGATTGAACAATGTTAATACAGCCTAAAATTGTATAATCAAATGGGCTTCCCTTTTAAATACCATGTCTATGTTATACTAATGGGTATAAACCTCGCTTGTGGTTCCACACTGAGCAATCATGGTCAGAGAATTATTGTGTCTTTTCATTCCATGCCTCTCCTTAATTTATCACTGGTATAATCAAAATTTCTAGGCCAAATAGCTCTAGAGAAAATGTTTCTAATACTTTTACTATTGTCATAAAATGGAGACCACTGGACATTGATAAAAATGATGCCAAACTGCCACTTACGCTTTAGTTGTGGTCTCAAAAAAGTGACTCCATTGTTGCTTCAGAGACCCATGCTCCTCTAGCTCCATAGTTCCTAGTTTAAGACTCCTTTGTACTGAACACACAGTAGATCAACACACAGGCTAACCTGGGACCCCTTCCCAGTATTTAATTCTTGTGTTAGTCTGCTTGAGCTGCTATCACAGAATATTACAGGCTGGGTGGATTAAACAACAGAAATTTATTTTCTCACAGTTCTGGAGACTAGAAGTCTAAAATCAAGGTGCCAGCAGGGTTGGTATCTGGTGAGGTCTCTCTCCTTGGGTTGCAGATGGCCGCGTTCTCACTGTGTACTCACATGGCCTTTTCATAGCACCTGTGTGCAGAGGGAGTGAGCAAGCTCTCTGGCGTCTCGTCTTATAAAGGCACAAATGCTATTGGATCAGGGCCCCATCATTATGACCTCATGTCACCTTAATCACTTTTTTAGAAGCCCCATTTCCATATACAGCCACAGTGGAAGTTAAGCCTTCCCCATATGAATTTGTGGGGGAGGGGAACACAGTCAGTTTATAATAACTATGCTTCATTTTTTAAATTAAATATGAAGGAGTAACTTTGAAAAATGTATTAAAATCAAACATACAGCTGAAATGTGTCTACATTACTGAGGATGTACAGTAGCATCAGCATTCAGTGTTAATTTTTACAGCTTCCAGACAGTGTGTAATTATCAATACTGGCAAAACATTCTTGCACTCCTACAGTGATGTAAGAAGGATTGCCATTTAAACTTAGAACAAATATTCCCCCAAAATGATCAATACAAATTACAGAATGGAAAACAGAACATAGAGGTGCATGTAGAATGCCTTTCACCTCTGAAAGCCCATGTCCTTTCCCACGGCGGGCACTGTTCTTGAGTAGAGATCAACTGAAGTCAGTTGACAATTTTATGGAGAAGCAGAGTACCAATCCTGTATTTTGATGTTCCAGTGGTAAGAAATGGTGTTTTAGGTTCACTCTGGCGTTAGCACAGGCTCAGGACTCAATAACTGCTTTTCTTTCTAGAAATCATTCTTATTATGGTGAATCCAGCAGCACAGAATGTGTTTTTTTCTGTGAGCAATGAAGCATCTCAGCAGCAATTTCCTTTTGTGAATGAAAAACATGCTGGAATTGAATATCAAACAGGCCTAAAGGACTTGCTTGGTGTGCGTGTGTTGCAAATTGCATGTGTTTCAGTGGTCAGTACAGGCATCTTTGAGGAAGTGGTTTCAGAATGTGACAATGGGAGTTCCAACCGCACTACTTTTCTTTTCTTCCTCCTCCTTCCCCAGTGGTATATATCAGCTACACAAAATATGAAAGCCCATTCATTCCACAAATCCATCATTTTTGATCCTATGGAAAAGATATCACTAAAACACTGTCCACTTGGACACTTGGAACAAAAGATATTATGGTTTCCATAAAACTCTGGAATATTATGTAGTATCTATACTTCTCTCATAGCACTGATTGTGGCACTTTGGTTTCCTGTTTACATTTTTGTTTCTTCAACTAAACAATGAGCTCCTTAAATTATCCTTAAAGATATTTTCTGTAATCTTTTTATTGCCGATGACCAGAGTAGTGTCTGCTTATGATTGAATGAATGAATTGGTGAATGAAGTATGAATCTGTTCTGCTACCAAGCAGTTTTTATCATCATTGACCAGAATAACCATTGTCTTCTAGAAAAACACATGATGCCCTTGATAACTTTGGCAGTAAACCTTATGAAATAGGATTATGGAAATGACCATTACTAACTGGTGTTAAATCATGAGTAAACTTCCAGCTGCTGTTTCTAACCATCGGTGCCTGTAGATTCAGCATAGTGCCCCCACAGCTTGTCTAGTGCTTTCAGAATAGTACAGCATTTATTGTTGAGTGAATTAAGACCACCTGATGCCAGGAGCTTTGCTTGCCAGAGCAGTGCCTTATTTCCATTCTAAAGGACTTTGAAGAGAAAACATTTTCTCACAGTTTTTTCCTAAAGAATGTGCATAACTACCGTGCTTGAATCTGAGCAGAGCAGAGTCGTAACTCTTACTACCTCAACTGATCATCATCAGGATTGCAGATTCACCCCAAACCACTGGCCCTGCTGGCAGTAGCTCTGCTTACATGTTCTAGTTTGTGGAACTTTTACCTCCCAAATGATGTAGCCTGCTGCTTTGCAGTTTACACACCACAAGCATTATCTCACTTGAGTTTCAAATCAACACTGTAGAAGTGAGTTAAGAGAGGTGAGGAGAGTTGCTCATGGCCACACAGGTGATAGTTCTGATGTTCCAACCTCAGTTTTCCAACTCCAAGCTGGCTGTCATTCCACTGGTAGGGGTAGAAAGAGGCAGACCTTCAGCAATTCCTGGTTTGTCATGTGCATTTAGATGAAGCAGAGACCTAATTAGGGAGTCTTTTGAGCCCTTAAGCTGCTTCTATTTAGGGCTCTCTGTTGATGTGCTTCCAGACAGAATAAAAACTTCTCCACGTTTAGTTACCAGCACAGAGGTTCACAGATCTCTCACTCTTCAATATGCTTTTAAAGCAATTATTTAAGGACAGAGTTTCCCAAATTTCAGAGTGGGGGCTGGATTCAGTAATTTACCAACATACTCCACAGTGGATTATACAGTCTGTTGTTTACCTCCTCCTCTTTTCTGAACTAGAGTTTATTCTTATTGTAAGAAAATATGTATTTTAGTAGCAAACCAGATGGAAATAATAGACAGAAAAGTATTAATATTTAACCAACATAATATGAAAAAAGGTAGACATTTTATAAATTATTTTTCTTGGGAATGCTCAGTGTATCCAACAATCCAGTTGAAGCATTGGTTTTTATTTTAGGTTTGAGCCCTGCCTTACAGTAATGTTTTTCTGAGGGCATCACAGCTGGACATCGAACTGTTCATTTCTAAAATATCTGTCACTTCTTAATTCTCAGTTAATATTTGATGAGAGCCCACTGGAAGCCTGGTGCTGTACTACACCATCTTCAGTTAAAGGAAAATATCTCTCTGAATTGAAGAGTAGGGATTTTTATTAATGTTAAGACTGATATATATGTATTATTTTCTTCTCTGAGGCCTTTTAGTATTGATTTGAGTTTGGAATACATGCAAATTTTCCTATCTAACTTCTTATATCTCTTTTTTCCTTCTCTCTTCTAGAAAAAAAGTAAATGAATGTTCTCTGTGGTTGAATACATACTATAGCAGTATCTAATATTCAGTTCAAATCTTTTTATGATCTATATTTTAATATATTTTTAGGCAGAATTCTTTTGGGGGTTCTTCCCTTTGCAATTCCTGAGGCAACATCTAAATGTGATAATGTACAGTGTGACATTATAGGGATTTCTTCCCTTTACTTTTTGAACTGAATCTATAGACTCAGCCTTTTCTGTCCTCTGACTTATCTGAGGAAATACAGAGCTCAGCAGACATGTATTGGGAAGGTTTCTATGCTGAGTCTGAGAAATAGTTTCGTAACACTTTAAAAGGGGACATATTTTGAGGAGTGTTTGGTTATTCAAAGGAGGGATTTCAAGATGTTTACAGTGAACTAACTCATACTGTTTTCAAAAATAGTAAAAACAAATGTTGTAATAATACATATGAATGTCTCTACAATAGAAAGGACTTTAAAGCGTTATGTACATTTTGCAAATGAGAAAATAGAGAGGTACTCTGTGGTTAGGTTGCATTCCTGATAGTTGATTTTTCTGACCAAAATAACATCCTACAATGTTTTTTCTTTTCTCCCCCAGCTGAGAGGTGCATTTCATAGATTTTGACATTCTAGTCAAGTCATCTTTTTCTAAAGGAATCAAATCAAGTGATTCTACCAGATAGCTAGAGATACTCAGATGACCCAATAAAGCTACGGTAATTTTTCCTGGAGAAAATCATTCATTTTCTGCCTCTTCATTCTGAATCAGGTTATACTTCAGTCACCTAACACTTTTAGAAGTTGACATTTGCGTTTACTGGGGGTTGTTCTGTGTTCACAGTTTTACCCTCTAGAGAGTGACATCACCTGTAGAAGTTCAGCGGAGGCACAATACCTTAGGAAATTCACAATCTGGAATGGAAAGTAAAAGCTGCAACTGCTAATTCTGCACATAATAAGCAGCCAATTTCCCTTAAGAGCAGCACACAGAGCTAATGCAGGGCATTGGACCCTGATCAGGAATTTGCTCCCCCCTCCTTTTTTTTTTTTTAAAGAAACAGGGTCTTGCTCTATCACCCAGGCTGGAGTGCAGTAGCATGATCATAGCTCACTGCAACCTGAAACTCGGGGGCCCAAGTGATGCTCCTGCCTCAGCTTCCCCAGTGCCACAGCACCTGGCTAATTTTTATATATCTCTGTAGAGATGGGTCTTGCGATGTTGCCCAGGCTGCTCTCAAACACCTGCCTTCAGGTGATCCTCCCTCCTTAGCCTCCCAAAGTGCTAGAATTACAGGCATGAACCACCATGATTAACCTGCTTCCTTTTTAAACCACTGCCTTAGCAAGTACTTTAGGTACAGTTGTAGACTGCGTTATAATTCAGGCAGCTTAAATGAACAATATGTAACACAGATCCTTTGAAAGTTAGTTTCCCATGACAGGAAGTTACAGACTCTCTCTTGCATGAGAAAACAGTGTTTCTTCATGCTCAGAATGCATAAACCAGGAGGTCTAATGACTTATTTGGCCACTGTAGAGTGTGCTAGTACACAGCTAGTGGTTTGTTGTGCCAGCAAAAGGTAAGCGGGAGAGACCAGATCCAGCCTGCTGGATTTATAACTCCATAAAGTGAAGCTGACTGCCAGCTTGTTAATAGCAACATTTCTACACTTGAGAGTCACCAGGTGGCTTGTTACAGAAATCACGTACTAGGAGGACTTTCTCTGCAGGCTGCTGGGAGTGGGGGTGGGGGTGGGGGTGCGGAGCAAAGAAAAGTGCCCCACAGGGGCTCATCCCCTTCATTTGGAGGCAGCTGTCTTCTCTGAGGTGTTTGCAAAGAAGGTCTTAACGTGGATGTTTGCTCTGGTGAGAAAACGATGAAAGTGGACTTGGATGTGGTCGTTTTGCAAAACTGAAAAATCTCTTTCAGTTCCTAAGCCATTCTAATTGGCACATTCCTTTAGAGGGATGTTTTTAATTTTCAGCCAGCAATTCTATGGAGGATAATAATATTGATCATGCTCAAATAAGGTAGAGAGAGGGAGAGAAAAGAAAGGAAGGGAGAGAGAGGGGAAGGGAGGGAATGAAGACTAGAAATTCCAAATTATAATCAGGACAAGTCTGTCAACAGAAAAGACTTGCAACAAATGTAATTATATGAATATGTCCCCTACACTTTGAGGGTAAACCAGTTTTACTGTACCAAATGGAATATAAGAGATTTGAATTTTCAGCTTTTGAGCAAACTTTATAAAACAAATGTACCAATCTCCCTCTGAAAGCACAGGCACCTCTCTGTTTTCCATAATCAAGTAGCCATGCCCCAGAAATATATTCATAATTGGTGCCATAGAATTTCAAAGTATCCAAGGATTGTCTCATTTTGTTCAAAGCTTCTTCAGAAAAATATGCCCAATTTAGAAAACCGCTACTCTAGTCTTGTCTAGAGGGAATATTCAATCCTCAGGTGTGTTCCAGCTTATTAAAAACACAGCTGATTAATTTTGATTAAAGAAGATCAGAGATACATTTAATATCTTGCCAAAATAAAGTCAAACTAGTATAAGTGACCAGGGCTATAAAAAAGATGAAATATGTACTATTCATATAGCAGCAAAAGTAGTTATTTTAAATGGAGAACAAGAGCAAAGATATTCCTTTATTGAGTTATAAAAAAATGTTCTCAAAACTAAAAATTTGAGATCACATCTTTAAAATGTGGGGCAATAAAATTATCAAGATTTACACAAATGGAAGAGAACTTGGGGAAAGTATATGTTATAAGGAAAAGGGTATGTGTCCCTTGGATTGCTGTTATATAAAAGAGACCAATCACCTTATTCTGGGACTCAAGCCCCTCCTCTAGGGTAAGCTTTGGCCCCACCTTCTCTATTCTCCCCACATACCCCACTCCACAGGACTTCTTCTTTTCCCATACTCCTGTACAACCACCTGCTGCAGTATTTAATCGCTGTTTACTGTAGGTTGCTTTTCAGGGCCACATGATGTACTGAACAGATGCATCCCCATACACTGTTAACCTCTTAAAGAGATGTCTGTTGTCCAATACATCCAACTGCTCTTTGCAACCCAGCACTCTAGTGACATTTGCTGATTGACTGAGTAATGATGTCACAGAGTTCATTAATGGAAGCAACGTGTACTGCTTCCCTTTCTGGTGGTAGAACCTGCCCCCAGGGAGAGTAAGTGTTAAGAGGAGAGTAGCAGAAAAAGAGGAAAAGTAGGTATTTGATTTAAAAAAAAATTATAAAAATCACTGAAATCATTTTGAATGTATCTTTAATAAGAATTTGCAGAGAATTCTTATTACAGATCAATAAGAGTTTGTAATCCCTTATATTTTTGAGGATTAGAAAATTCTGTAGGAAATTAAAGATAAAAAATTGAGACTTGCCATTGGATTACTATGAGCAAATACATTTTAATAGGTTAAAACTGGTCCAAAAATAGTCAGGGGGGATGGTGATATTTGGGATTCTCCAGGAGGCATCTGCATTCTTTCTTTTCTAGTACTAGGCATTCAATTTAGAATGAATCTATAGCTGTTGTTTTGGTGAAGGGGAAACAGGGAGAGGTTGTCCCAAACACCTAGCCCCTTCTCCCTTTAAACATCTGTAGGTAGGAGAAGTGGGCCATACATTCACTCAAGTCAGAAATAAAAACAAGCCTGTTTACACCCACAGTCTGGGCATCTGTATTCTTTCCTAGGAATGTACCAAGATCTCCCTTTGTAATGACTGGAGTGCTGGTTTTGGGTTCAAGTGTATGATTTTGGCCACATGAGTTTACTCACACCTCAGTTCATACATCTGTAAAATGAGATTACTAATAGTCACTACGTATGCATGGTGTGCCTCTTACATGTCAGGCACTTTTCTAAATATGAAATACCTAGAAGTGAATAAAACAGATATGTTCCCTGCCCTAATGAGGTTTAGGGTCTAATGTAGACTTTACAGAGTTGTTGTGAGTATTAAGGGAATGGAGACTGTACCATTGTAAGATCTTAATGAAGGTTAGCAGTGATGATAGCAATGATGGTGATGATGATGAAGATGATGACAAGGATGTGTTTCATAAATGATAGTGCCTGGCTGGTCCTTAAGATACTCTCCAAAAATTTTAATGGGAGGAGGAAGTCAGGCTGTAGTCTCAGTATTACTGGACTCCAGCAGTCCTTGGTGATAAAGTATGGGAAATGTTATTATAATAAGACATCAAGGTCTGACCTCTTTTTGATTCTATCTTTGAAGATAGAATTCTCCTATTATAAGATCAGCATAAGGTATAGTGGCAAGGAATGCCATATGCAGCAATGGAATATGCTGAGAATTGCAGAAATAAACATTTCTATACTTGCTCAGAAGAATATTGATTTTTCCCAAAGGAAATGCCTACTTTCTTCTGTTAACACAAACCAGTAGCTACTTCCACCTCTTTCAAAACTCCACATATTCAGCATAACCTTTGTTAGGGGTAAAATCTCAACTGTGTTCCCTAAATTTGATGAAATGATCTTAAGCAAACAGGTAGGGGTTGTAATGTTAGGTCAAGGTCTTGGCACCTTTAGCTCATGGATTGCATTTCTGTAATATGGGTTAGTGAACAAGCTTCTGTGCTATTTTCTTGTGTGTGCTAAGATTAGCATTAGCCAATGTAACCCAACCTAAGGCTTGCACTTTAACTATAGGTTCTAAACTCATTTTGAATTAAGTCTACCAAGTTTGGCTGAGAACCCTGCTATCTGCTGAAATACTTCCTTATAACCATGCCCCTCTGGCTATGGAAACAGAGTTATTACGTAAATGCATTCCTCTTAATGGGGGACAAGGGAGAAGCATTGGAAAACATGGAAAAGAGCTTTGCCAACTTGTGCTTAGTATTAACCTGGCAGTTTTGTAAACCAAGAGTAAGTTTACTTCTTTACTCTTTTACTTAGAGCCTCAAGCTAAATTTGAATTGCACTTTTAGAAGTACAAGGCAATTACCTTTTTGTTTCATAGCATTTTAAATTTCACCTGCCCTTAACATTACAACATGTTTGAAGGACTCAGTTTAAAAAAAAAAAAAAAACTATTTGCTTCCATTTATCTGCTTGTGAAGGACCATAATAAAGAGAGGCCACTGGGATGGGAAGAAAGAGAAATATTGCTTTAACAAGCTCATTCCACTAGTCAGATTTGTCAGAGAAAAGGTGAACTGATACCTTTTTAAAATAATATTCCCTGCAAAAAATACTGCTCATTTTATTCATGTTTGACATTTGATAGTAAAGGTAAAATTCATTTTAATGAAAAATATTCCACAGGGTTATTAATTAAAAGAAACACAGGAAGAAAGAACTGTCATTTTAAAAGAGCAGCTCATGAATTAGAGAATGTCTCCAGCCAAAAATATAGCTCAGTGATGTTCTTCTCTCCAGGATTGGTGGCTGGCCTGCCAGTGGACACAACTCTCACCCTGCATCCTGGGTGGCACCTGGGCCATCTGGGCATGAGATGCGTTTGCACCAAAGCTTTGGTAAACTTGGAGAAGTAGTTCCTTGAGCTTGTTGCTTAAATCTTTTAATATACTTATTATTTTTGGTCTGTTGTTCTCACCACATTGTAAACAACTTGAGAGCAAAGACTGAATAATGTAATAATAGCACATAGCATTATATTTTGTAATGTAATGTTAAAGAAAAAAGTGTTTGGCAAGTGGGAGAATCAACACTGGAATACCTCATTGCAAGAGGACTGAATACAGATACTACATGGATTTATATTCCCCTAACATAAATACTGTCTCTAAGAAAAGGTTAAAGAAGCTAGCATTGTTTAATCTGTTGAAGAGAAGCTAATGCTATAAGTCTGTGGCAAAGCCAGGTTGTGGGAAAATTGTAATGTAAAATTTTCCTTTGATGAGTTCACACTTCTTGCTTCTTACCTCTTAGAGTTTCTTGTCTTGCCCATCCCCCCTCCCCCTTCCCATCTGCCCGATGCCCAATAAATGTTATTCCTATATGTGCACTTAGGTGTTGATCAGTGAAACCAATTTGCTGGTGAGTACATGTGATGCTTATTTCTCCATTCTTGGGATACTTCACTTAGTAGAATGGGTTCCAGCTCTATCCAGGAAAATACAAGAGGTGCTACATCACCGTTGTTTCTTATAGATGAATAGTACTACAAATTCAGAATATATAATCTCATATGGTTATACTTTCTTTCCCAAAGTCATGGTCAAGATACAAAAGGTTCTTTTTGTCATTATTTAGTATCCCAATTTGTAATAGGTATTCAGTATTTTTCTTTACCTGATTTGATGTCAGGATTCCATTGGGCAGTATTCTGAGATTATATTTGATGTGGAAATAACTGGTTAACTAGGAATTTGAAATCTATATTTCAACCATAGTCACATTTCTTATATACCTCTTATTTTGGGTGATTGCCTTAAACTCTTGTGCCTCAATATGATTATCTTTAAAATGGGAATAATTATATCTGATACTTCCAAAGCTCTTATAGTTTAGAAGTCTATTTACAATACAATATCTTATGTATCCTTTAGAGAATATATCACTGTCTCCATTTTATAAATGAGAAAACCAAGGCCCAGAGATGCCAAGTAACTTGCTAAAATCCCTCAATATTAAGTGACAAAATAATAGTCTTGGAACCAAAACAAGTTTTCAGAAAGTTTACTGATTTTCCCCTTATATAAATATGTCCTGTAGAGCTCAAGGAATTATTGGGAGAAGTAGGTGAGGTAGCATCAAAAGGGTTTTTAAAATATCAATAGTTACACAAATGTGAAGTTAATATAATATTAATGAATCAGGGTTATCTTATGAATCCCTTCAGTGCTCTTACTTTTCTCTTTAGTGCCCTGAGGTTAGAAGGTTGCAAAGCTGATAGGCAACACAGAAATTACAATAGATGTAAATCTTTGGAAGGCCATTCCAAACTGTAGCTTTACTCTTCATTTTTTGTGTGAACTAACCATTCCAAATCTGTCTGAGGCTGTTTCTGGGCTCTTGCTTTGGATTATGACCACACTGACAGCTCTAAGTACACACGGAAACTCTGCAACCAGTTTTCTCTTGCTTGGTAAAAGAGCTTTCTTTTCCCAAACCTTGTCATTCAGCAAATTTCTAGTGACTTCCACAGTCATTAGAGAATGAAACTGCCCAGATTGGGGGTGGAATCAGATGGAACAGGTCCAGAGATTTGATGCTTCGTGGATACAGGCAACAGAGTGAACATGGGTGGTAAAGGCTCAGCTGGAGGTTTGCATATAAAGGAGAGTTTATGTTTTGGTCCAGATTGCTAACCTTAACCAGGACAGATGAGGCAGGAAATCTTGGAGTACTTTACAGGAGTGATTTTCTACCCAGGCTACAGTTTAGAATCACCTATGGAGCTTTGGAAAAAAGTACAAAGGGCCTCACTCCTAGAGATTCTAATTTAAATTGGTTTGGGACAGGGCATAGATATCTTTTTTTTTTTTTTTTTTTTTTAAGTTTCCTGGGTGATTATAATGTGTAGCCAGGTTTGAAAAGCATGGGTTCTAGGTCAGTGATTCTAAAGCTGCACAAGAATCACCTAGGGATATTGACATAGGATTCATCTATAAGATCTTTGAGTTCCTGCTTTTGGTTGTTATGAAAGTTTAAATTATTTTTATTTACTCCTTATTTAGGATTTTCACATATTCAAATATAATCATGTTAACTTATTCTTATTAAAGTCTAATAATAAAATCTGATAGAAATTAAGATCTTTTGAAAATCTAAAATAAATGGAATCTCATACTATAGTACCTTGTACTTGTTTGCTACTTAGGACATTAGCCATCCTTCTGCTTCTAAAATATGTTGTATTCTCCACATGCTACTAGTTTCCAAAAGTTATTTCATTTAATCCTTCCAGACCTTTGAGGAAGATATTATTGTTCCATTTTATAATCCAGAAAACTGAGATTCACAGAGGCTAAGTGGATCCCCAAGGTTGTAACGCCAGTAAGCAGTGGAGATGGAATTTAAACCCCAAGGACTACTTTGATGCCAGTGGTCTTTTCTCATATCACGTTGTCTTTAGATACAGAAAACTCATAGGTGATTTTTGCAGAACTAACGATTTATAGTGCTTTTCATTTAAAACACTGATGCCGCTCTTTCTTTGCCCAGATATGTATTAAAAGACAAATATAGAGACTATTGTAAAATAAAAGCAGAAAACCAAACTATATTACTGTGAATTGTCAGGGAAGAAGGATTAGATAGGTAAGGAAATTTCTAGAAAAGCATATCAACTTCTAGCCAAAAGTTTCTTTCTCACTCTCTTTCTCTTTCTGTGACAATATATTTTTAAAAATCTTTGTAAGTCTGCTGCAAATGTCACTCATGTGGGGTGATTCTCCTTTCCATGCCTTAAGTTATCATGGGTTGGAGGAGTGGATGAAAAGAGACCTGCTACACGACACCGAAAAGATGCAAGGGCTTTTGCAATCTAAAATCTCGATAGCTCAATCATGATTTTTACTGATAGTTGGTTTACTGATGTCAGTTCTTTAAAAGTGTCAGCTGCTAGGTGCACTAGTCGGTTGCCCTCACAGGTAGCCTGTATCACAGAGTTAGAAGGTCGTTCTGTCTCCACTATCACGAGCCTTCCCTTAACATGACTTCTCCCATTTTAATGTAGCCTATTGAAAAAGCAGGGCCTTGTATTGTCAATCATCCTCTTAACTGAAAATATAGTATAGTCTTTTTTATCTCCTACATCAGAAACATAAAATCCTTTACAAAGTTTTTAAGGAATAGGTACAAGCCACTTAATCTATCAGTTTTTCTGGGAAAACTCCATTATGAGCCTTCTTCACATAGCAATCGATATAGTTTGAGATTATAATGCTGCCCTTCAAAATGTGAGAGGGATGTCTTTTACATTTGTAGCATTTTCTTTTTTTCATACTCAGAAGAAATCAAAGCATGTGTTTAAATGACTTCTACTTAAAAATAAGACATATCTGGAAATTAGCAGATTAAGTTTAGTTCACTAAGTATTGGAAGCTAGAAATGAGACTATTAAACACTTCTCATGAGTTCTTTCTTTTAAATTGCTGTGCAAAGTTAATCAGTTTGTATTGCTTTAAAGAGACAAGGGGAAGACTTTGAATGTTAGTGGATATTAATTCCATTCTTACTAAGTGTTATCTAGAAGTGATTCTTTGGCACTGAACAATCAGATGTGCAATGTAGAGTTTACTAAACTTCATTTCCACCTTCATATTAAATACCTTTTATTTTACATGTAGCTCATCAAAATATATGAATGGAAAGGTAAGCTTGATAACAATAGAAAAAGGAAGAAACTCGGAATGAGGTTGACATAGGGATGTTATCCTTTTGGTCTTATATCCCTTAAATGTCATGTTTTTCTCTACTCTAAACTAGCTTCACAACTCAGGAATATTTTTTTCAGGGTGGTATGAAAGCAGGGGGAAAGCTTAGGCATAATGTTAGAAAATCAGCAAGGGGAAAAATGGGATGGGGGCTGGTAAACAGGATGGGAGCAATAGTAGCTAAATAGTAGCTAGAACAAGGCCACCTGTCAGACGACGTTGGCCAGAGAAATGATGGCCATTGTTATTGGGCTCCTGAGATCAAACAAATGCATTCACACACATGCACACACACACATGCAACAAGGACGGATGCTGGAAAGATGGAGGATAATGGAGACAAGATGGATGTGTTTTTCTATAATCAAATATATCATCACAAATGCCCACATATACATCTTCTGTATATTGTGGCCATGTGATTGTTTGACAGACATACGCTGATATCTCAGTCCTTCATGTAATGAATGAGTCTATCACAGGTGGACTCCTACTTGATCTTCTTTCTTTTTTTTTGTTGGTTTAACCAGACCTGACTTGATTAAATGTGTGATCTCTGGGAATGGAGAACCGTTTAACTATTTATATGGTTTGTTTATCAAGAGAAAGGATTCTTAACAGTGCTGATTCAGATGTTAAAACATTCCCACCCCACCCCTCCAAAATTATCATCTTACTTTGCTAAAAGGTTTACATTTGATTATGTTTTATGTTGATGGTCTATCTATAAAATACCATTAAAATGCTGTTGTAAATCAAAGATAATGTTCTTTTGGCAATGCTTGAGATATGCAGCAAACTTCCCCTTCAATTCCTCAAGCTCCCTACAGGTTTATATGACGAAGAGTAACACTGCAGATCCCATGCCCTGAATCTCTAAAAACATAGATCTCTGTCCACTTGTAATGTTTATATAGAAATTTCTCATATACATGTTTCGATCTGCACAACAGTAGCATGCTTGGAACTGGCAGGCCTTTGGGATTTATAGTTTCAATGGGTCACTGAACTCCCCATCAAAAGTATTCTCTGTTAAGATGGCAAATGTTGATGTTCTGCAGACATCTTAGACCTTCTCTAGTACATTGAGCAATAATTTCTTGTTTTTCAAATGATGTAAATGTTGCTGTAGCCACTGCCCTCAAAATTTCCTAAGAACTGTGCTATGCAGTTGTGAAAAGATAAGGAAGTCATGTTCCCTGCCTAGAGTGATGCTAACAATTTCAATATAACATTTTAAATTCTATGTGAGCTTTTGTGGAGTTCTAAGAGCTCAAGTATGGACACTTACAAGTAGGAGAGTAGAGGGGAGATATAATGCCAGCAGGTGTGGAGGTAGGGTAAATAGGGGCAAGGGGCTTCCTGAAAAGGAATGGTGCTTATGCTAAAACGCTGAGCAAAAAATCAAAAAACCTGGTCAAAGACATTTTGGGAAGAGAAGCAGACTTCAACAGTCATGAAGTCATAAAATATTGACTTGAATTAGAAGCTGTGAACAATTTGATATTAATAGCACATAAGCTCAAGGCATGAGAGTTCTAGCTGCTGAGACTGAAGATATAGGTAAGGGTCAGAGCAGGACCTTGAAAGAACTCAGACTAGAGCCACTGAAGGATCTGAAGCAGTGGAACGGCATAGTCCAATTTTCAGTTTCTCTATGGTACAAGTATGAAGGGTGATTTTTCAATGAATCATGACTAGAAGATAAAGTGGGGAGTGGGGAAGAGATAGGAATAGAGGATGACTTAGACTGCTGATTGAATAAATTGAGTCACAGGTCAAGGGGCAAATACAGGTTGGAGCAGTTCTGAGGCACACAGTGTAAGAGTAATGATTTATAAGGATAGTGATTTTAGCACATAATTATTTTGGACATGCTGGGTTTGAAGTGTCATCGGAATATATAGGTGATTGTGTCTAACAGATTTGGATAGTGAGATCTGGACTGTACTGGATACGGCAAATGTCTTGAGAGGAGTGGACCTCACTTAGGAAAAACATACAATGTTAAAAGAACACGGGGGCCAAGGACTGAACTATGGGGAGCACCAGTGTTTGAAGGGATAATAATAGAACAGCCCATGAATGAGATATAAAGGAAGAAAAAAGAAGGTATCATGGATGCCAAGGACAGAGATTTACTAAAAGAATAGAGTAGTTGACAGTGTCTAATACAGCAATAATATCCACTAAGGTATGGACTGTCCACTGGATTTGTCTATGTGAGGGTGAATAATAGTGACCAAAGAGAAAGAAAATAGTTATATGGTAGATAATGTGGCAAAAAGCTAAGTTATGTGGGTTAGTACCTGAATAGCAAGTGTGCAAGTAGTACCTGTATGTCTTCATTTGGGCTGCTTTACTAAGTGACCGTAGACTGGGTGGCTTAAAAAACAAATACATATTTTTCACAGTTCTGGAAGCTGGGAAGTCCAGGATTAGGGTGCTAGCAAAACAGGTGTCTAGTGAGGGCCCACTTCTTGTTTTGTAGATGGCCATCTTCTCATTGTATCTTCACGTGGTGGAGGGTAGAGAGAGAGAAAGCAAGATCTCATGTCTCTTCTTCATGAGACACTAAGCCCATGATGAGGGCTTCACTCTCACAGACTGACTAATTACCTCCCAAAGTCTCCATCTCTAAATACTATCACAGTGGGGATTAGGGTTTCAACATATGAATTTGGGGGGAAAAGAAACATTCAGTCTATAATACTGTATAAACTATTCTTCCAAGAAAATTGTATCAGACTGAGACCCAACAGGAAAAAAACATCAGACTCTTCTTGCATAATTTGAGCAATGCTAAATAAATGACTGACTCACAAAGTGTAGGCAACCCTGCATAAGGAATAGTGAACTACTTGTGGGCTAGTTAGAGAACATGATTACCATTTGTTGATCTAAAGAAATGAGAGAGAGGGAAGGGGAGATGGAAAAAAAGGAGGAGGAGAAAGGGAGAGAGGAAAAGAGACAGAGAGAGGCATAGGGGGTGGGAGGGGGGAGAGAGAGAGAGGCAGAGAGAGAGAGAGAGGGAGATTGTATCAAGAAGGAAGCTGTGACCTTCAGTTAAGGAATTAAGCCAGACTATGGATACACCTCCAAGAAGACCTTGGTCCTCAGTCTACTTCTTCTCTTATATCTACTTCTGCAGAAGTAGATGGTGAGGGGAACAGAAGGTAGAGACAAGAAATCGAGGCTCATCGTTTTGCCTCAATTCTCCTAATTAAGAAGGTATCAGGATCTGCTGATAGCAGGAGGTGGGGCTCTGGGTGGAGTTTGAAGAGAGTAGTGATAAATTGGAACAGTTACTAAAGCGGGGAGAAGTTGACCCAGAACAAGAAAGTCTACCGAAAGCCCTGCTGATGTCAGAGATCCTGAGCTATCACATGTGCCCTATATACAAGGCCGAGGGATTTTCTCATTCAGTGGTGTGTGCACAGCAGCCTGAATGTGCAACTCAAGAAGACCAGTTGCACAGGTGATTTAGGATCAAGATTTTATCAGATTAGGTCAGTGGTAGGGCAGAACCAAAGGAAAGGAGGCCATCGGTGATCATTTCTCAAAATTCATCTTAAACAACTGAGATTATTTTATTTTTCTCCTCTTCTTTTGGGTCCTTTTTTAAAAAAGTATATTTGCAACATACTTACACCCATGACAGTGGTGACATTCTTAGACTTATTTCATAAAGTTTAGAAAACAAAATTCCTACAAGTATTATAATTAGCATTTTCATGCTTAGTACAACCAATATTTTCTGAAGATTAAAGCAGGTATCACAAATGGCAGATGAATACAGTTGAAATTCAAGTTTCAGTAGAAAATTGTACAATATTTATATACCTATATTCCATATGCAAATCACCAATTCTGTTTGCTAAATCCATGCAGCTTGTAGTTATTGACACTATATTTCAAAGGGAAGAGAACGACATTGAATTTCAATGACATTTTCCCTTCAGTTTTTTCTTCAACATGTGATTAGTATTTTTAAACGTGATCACTTATTATTTTTTTCAAAATTCTACGAATGTTATTTTTTACAAATAAATTCAATGGAAAATAGTGTTGTTAGAAAAGAGCACCAGGCCAGGTTTGGTGGCTCACGCCTGTAATCCTAGCACTCTGGGAGGCTGAGGTGGGTGGATTGTTTGAGCTCAGGAGTTCGAGACCAGCCTGAGCAAGAGATAGACCCCATCTCTACTAAAAATAGAAAGAAATTATATGGACAGCTAAAAAATACATATATAGAAAAATTAGCTGGGCATGGTGGTGCATACCTGTAGTCCCAGCTACTTGGGAGGCTCAGGCAGTAGGATTTCTTGAGCCCAGGAGTTTGAGGTTGCTGTGAGCTAGGCTGACACCACGGCACTCTAGCCTGTGCAACAGAGTGAGACTCTTTCTCTAAATAAGTAAATAAATAAAAAGAAAAGAGCACCACATGCCATAGCCAACCCCACTTCCCCATCTATACTCATTGTTTGGGATGTAGTTAAATACAACCCCATTGGAAATTCTCCCTTTGTCGTTTTACTCTACTGGCTTTTGGTATGTGTGTCCTTGCATGGGAGATGAAATTCACTTACCACTAAGACAGATTTTAATTGTACATATTATCATCCCATTAGAAATGAAGATTTCTGTGATTTACACATTGTCAGATTCATTTAACAAATAAACACTTCCCTGTTGTTGGTTTTCATTCAATGTGGAAAGAGGTTTCCTGATTCTTCTAATATTAAGCAAGATGAAATAATTTGGAAAGATTTCTTTCCGTATAGTCAAGAGTAACAGAAGGAAAATAAAGAGGAAGAATGTGAGTCATGTAAATTGATTAGTAAGTTATTGATTGTGGCAATTGATCCATGGTGGACATTACTGCTGTAAAGTTATTGATTTCACTCTCTTGCAACCATTTTCCCCATAACTATCAAAGCAGCTAGGGCGATCATATCTGCAGGAATCACTACTTCTAAGGCAGTGCTTGAAATTAAATAAATATGCCTTAGCGGCTACCTTATTTTGGCTTTAGTAAAATAAATATTAGAAGATAATACTTATCCACATGTTTCTTGTCCTTGCATACAATCCATGAAGTCCTAAAACTATATTTTCATTTTATAATATAAAAGCAAATGCCTAGAGTAGCTCTGTATTCTTGCAAAATCTAGAAAGAAAAAGTAAAGACCTGGTTTGCATGCAAAGAAATGTAGATTATTTTAATTTTTCTTTTGACTTCAATTCTATATTAAAAAGTTTATATGACAATAAGAATAAATCAAACTGAAAATTCACAGAAAATCCATCAGTTTTTTTGTAAAGGAAGTGACAGCTACTAAAAATCAATAAACCCCCTCATTTAAGTGCCATAAGGCAGTAAAAATTTAATTCTCATTTATGTAACAATTCAAAGCAAGTGGTGGGAAGTCTTTCTTGGTTGATTCAGGAGCCCAGATGCCTTTCATCTTCTGGCTCCCTTGTCCCCTAGATACGCTGGTGCTTCGCTTCCTGCTGGTAACAAAAGAATGGACCCTGCAGGGAAATTATATTCGACTAGGCCTGGGCATGATGCACATTTCTGCTCATGTTCCCTTAGCTAAAGTTCAGTCATGTGGCAACTCCTATCTCAGAGTTAAGGAAATGTCATCTAGCCTTGTGCAAGGGAACAAGAGGAAACAGTTTGGTGATAAGTTTGTCATCTCTGCCATAGAGATTGACAGTCTTGCCCCTTCTTCCCACACTTGGAACTCAGAGTGGACAATAAATAGCAAGCCTTATGCAAGCATCGTGTCTCATTCAAAGGCTAGGATCTCCAGGGAATGTGCAATGCTGTTTCCCAGGTCTGGAAAGTCT
This sequence comes from Lemur catta, assembly GCF_020740605.2. Lineage (NCBI taxonomy): Eukaryota > Metazoa > Chordata > Mammalia > Primates > Lemuridae > Lemur > Lemur catta. The sequence continues at coordinate 34,988,764 of NC_059128.1, forward strand.
GTAGTTTGTTCCGAGACATATTAAGGTTGAGATGCTTATTGGCTATCGAAGTGGAGATATTGAGTAAGTAGCTGGATATATGTGGTGTCCATATGTCCCTATTTGCATTTACTTAAGTCATCTGTTTTTGTGTTCTGTGTGCATAGTATATACCTGGAATTCAACTGACTCTCACAATTACAAACTCTTCTACTCTCCGTCTTTCTACTCTGATGTCCTCAGGTGACTATGAACTGTCATACTTTCCCATTCTTACACCATGCAATCCTCAACCAAAATGACTCAGTTCTTTCTTCAAAGTCTATCTTTCCTTCAGAGCCAAAACTCTCTAAAGAATATACTGGGCTAAGGTAATCTGTGCTTTCCAAGAAAAGAGAGTAAAGTCTCTTCTCACATTACTCATAGGTAATGTTAGTCACTGACAGTGTCTCTAATCCCAGTAATATATGGAGTATGAGAGGCTTCCATCCCATGGTAACACAACTCACTAAATATAAGTAGAATATGACAGTGGGAGATCTATGTGTAAAGACACTTTCAAAGAGAATAAATCATAGATACAAATGATTTTATTAAACATTAAGTTTGGTACCAATGAAATAAAAATATTTATATAGGAAGTTTTCAGTGAAATTATCATATATTTTAATACTGATACTTATATGTAATTTCCTGCAATTCATAGTCCAATAACATGCAGAGCCTAGGTCTCTTTAACCAGGCTTTCCAATAATGACAGCTCAGACAGCGCTTCCCAGGGCCTCTACTGGCTTTGCTGTGTGTATGTGTGCATGTGTGCATGCATGTTAGTGGGCAAATGTACTAGCATATTTCAGTCAGTTAAACAGGCTCTTCTCTTTTTAAAATTGTAAGTTCCAATTCCTGACAATTGCAACACTAAAGAAACAGGCAGCGTGGCTTCTCATACTCTTCTTTGACTGGAATAACTAATTACAGTTCAACACTATAGGGACTAAGTTATTAGCGAGTACTCGACTCTAGACACTGTAATTCAATTACTGGCTAGCAATGGTTAGAAGCACAAATGTTAGTAATTAGCAGCAAATTTTCATCTTCTCTCAGCACAGTATGAGAGCATGCCTCCAGAAGAAGCAGAAATAAAACAAATAGAAACAGCAAGTGTGTCCTAGATGTATAATTGTTACTAAGGGTCATAGAAATATCAGCAGAGTTTGGTGCAAGGAAATTTTAACACCTAAAAATGGGGCACGTGTGTTATGTTCTAGAAAGAGGTTATGTTAGGAATAATTTAAAGAACACAAAGGAGATTGTCTTTTTTTTTTTTAAGTGTCAGGTACCAACCTCTTATGTCATATACTCAAAGATAGTTAGATCTGGAAAGAATCAAATCCAGCCCCATCATTTTATCACTATTTAAATAAAGAACTAAAGTCCAGAAATACTATGGGACTTGCACACAAAATTGCATAGCCAATTAGAGCCCTGGCTAGGACTGGAGCTCCAGTCTTCAAATGATCCATCTTTGCACTTCCACTAGATACTCTAAACATCAAGTCCACTGGAAAGGGAATTGTCAAACCGGAAATGGCACTAGTTACTGGTCATGTTCCTAGCAGACTTTTACTAAATTAAATATAAAATAGTTTATAGGGCATATTACTTTCTAATCTGTGAAAGGCGAGAAAATGCTGTCTACTTTACACTAAAGGTAGTGAATAATCAAATTCTTAACTTGGAATGGGGTGGAAATGGTCCAGTTAGGCAGGGCAAAATCACTTGCATGTCTGGTTTTGCTTCTGTGGAAAGTTAGAAAATCTAGGTGGGAAATAAAAGGCTACTCAACCAGAATTTGGTTATTTTGCAACCAAAAGATACTTAAAGACCTTATTCTTAATTTTGGACCTGGATGAACACATGCTGTATTTATGCTACTCATTAGATTCAACATAAGCAGTTGATATCTATTTTATATGGAATAGCTACACCAACCTGATAAAATAGAGAATTGTTTACCTTAAATAGATCTTTTTTTAAGTAGTTTCTCAGCCCTCTTCCCCTCCCACCCTCTCACTCTTCTGAGTCTCCAATGTCTATTAGTCAATATATACACATTATTTAGCTTCCACTTTTAAGTGGGACCATGGGGTATTTGATTTTCTGTTTCTGAGTTGTTTAGCTTAAGGTAATGGCCTCCAGTTCCATCTAAGTTTCTGCAAAAGATGTGATTTCATTCTTTTTCATAGCTAAATAGTATACCACTGTGTGTGTGTGTATATATATATATATATACTTTTTCCTTATCCAGTCATCAGTTGATGGACACTTCCATTGATTCCAAATCTTTGCTATGGTGAATAGTGCTGCAGTAAACATACAAGTGAGGGTATCTTTTTGATGTAATGATTTCTTTCTTTTGAGTAGCTACTCAGTAGTGGGATTGCAGGATCGAATGGTAGTTCTAGTTTTAGTTCTTTGAGAAATCTCTATATTGTTTTCTTTTTTTTTAACTTCTTATTCTTGTTTATTAATCAAATAAGCTAACATTACTCTGGCATATACTGTTTTCCATAGAGGTTGTACTAATTTACACTCCCATCAATAGTGTATAAGCATTCCTTTTTCTCCCTATCCTCACCAACATCTGTTATTGTTTGACTTTTTAATAGTGGCCATTCTGACTGGTGTAAGATGATAGCTCATTGTGGCTTTGATTTGTGTTTCTCTAATCCTTAGTGATGTTGAGCATTTTTTCCTATACTTGGCTATTTGTATGTCTTCTTTTGAAAAATGTCTTCTCATGTCTGTTAGCCACTTTTTAATGGTGTTATATGTGTTTCATTGTTGTTGTTATTGTTGAGTTGTTTGAAGTTCTTGTAAGTTCTGTGTATCAGTCCCCTGTAGGATGGATAGTTTGCAAACATTTTCTTACATTCTGCATGTTGTCTGTCCACTCTGTTGACTATTTCTCTTGCTGTAAAGAAGCTTTTTAGTTTAATTAGGTACCATTTGTCTATTTTTGTTTTTGTTACTTGTATTTTTGAGGTCTTATTCATGAATTCTTTGCCTAAACCAATATCCAGAAGAGTTTCCTTAGGTTTTCTTCTGGTATTCTTACAGTTTCAAGTATTATATTTAAGTTTTTAATCTATATTGAGTTGATTTTTTTGTATATGATAAGAGATAGGAGTCTAGTTTCATTCTTCTGCATATGACAATCCAATTTTCCCAGCACCATTTATTGTAGAGTACCTTTTCCCCAGTGTATATTTTTGTTGACTTTGTCAAAGATCAATTGGTTATAGATATGTGTCTTTAATTCTGAGTTCCCTATTCTATTCCATTGATCTATATGCCTATTTGTACACACCAATAATAATCAAACTGAGAACCAGATCAAGAAGGCAATCCCATTTACAGTAGCTACCAAAAATATCTAGGGATCCATTTAACCAAGTAGGTGAAAGATCTCTCTGAGGAAATCTACAAAACACTAATGAAAGAAATTGTAAATGACATAAACAAATGGAGAAACATCCTATGCTCATGGACTGGAAGAGTCAATGTCATCAAAATGACCATACTGCCCAAAGCAATCTACAGATTCAGTGCAACCTCTATTAAAACACCAATGTCATTCTTCACAGAATTAGAAGAAATAATCCTAAAATTCATATGGAACCAAAAAAGAGCCCTAATAGCCAAGGAAATTCTAAGCAAAAAGAACAAAAATGGAGGCATCACATTATCTGATCTCAAATTATACTACAAGGTGATAGTAACCAAAACAGCGTGGTACTGGTATGTAATAGATCTTTAAACACACCTGATGTTTAGAAGGTCAAAGTGGCGTGGCCAAATTTATGCAAGTAGTCAGTGTCAGAGATGGTACCCTAATGCATGCCTTTCAGAGAACTCTTTATTTTTTAAAATCTCATCCCATAATTTTAATCCATAAATAACAGATACTCTATAAGGAAAGTGAAGAGTGGATTTAGAAACCAGAAAAGTGGCTCAAGCTCTATCCAGGATAATATAAGAGGTGCTAGATCACCATTGCTTTTTGTAATTGAGTAGTATTCCATTGTATACATACACCATATTTTATTAACGCACTAATGATTCTAGGTCAAACTATGAATGATTGGCTATACATCCAATCACTTTGACTCATCTAAGTTTCAGCTATTAAATTTTACAAAACTAAAAAATACCATATCCTAAAAATTTCATTTTATGTAAATTTTATTTCTGTTCTAAAAAACTGAAACAGTAACATATCACCTAGACTAGACATACATTTCTAAATCCTTCCAGAAATAATACTATAATAGAGAAAAACTATTCATTTATCCTGTATTTCCAAACAGTGACAGTGACGATTTTGTGTGTGTGATACTGAGTAAATATTACATTATTCTTTTAGAAATCAAATACAAAAATTAACAAATATGTAAATGCATGTGCTAGAGTCAGTTTTACAAGCAGAAGCTATAGAAAATTTCTTTGACTATAAAAAGTGTTTTTAAAGATACTGTAACCCTACTTCAGTGATCATTTCCCCTGAGGTGCAGCCACCATCCTTTAATGCAAAAGCTGAAGCCACAGCACTGGAGTTGGCATTAGGAAATGGATTTCAGTGCCAGCTTAGCCTTTTACTAGCTGGGCGAGCTTAGGCAAGTCACATAACTTCTCTGAGCCTCATCTGTCAAATGGAAACAATAATAATTGCCCTGCCTGATGTACTCAGTTGTAAGAAGAAAATGAGGTAATCTATGCTGAAGTGCTTTATAAAGTGTATTGCATTTGCCAAGTGTCAAATAATATTATTTTCTATATACATACTAGAGTCCCACTACATATTCATAGATATATATCTCTTTGTGTATGTTGAACTTCCAGCTTAGAATGATGACTTTTAATATATGTCATTATGAAAATGATTCAGCCTCCTTCATCATTTGATTTCTTTTGTTCCAGGCCAGTTACAAAAATTTAGCTCAGGGATTCATAAGTCAGAGTAGCCTAGTCTTTAAGTCCAATAAACCTGGGTTGGAAACCAGGCTTTGTCACTCATTAGCAGTGTAGACTTGGGGAAGATTTTAAAATTTCTCCAAGCTTCAGTGTTTTCATCTTAACAGTGGATTATTGTGTAAATTAAATGAGACAACAGTCCACATGAAGTACTTAGTACAATTCCCCTAACCCTGGTATTTTTATTTTAATGATACCAAGATGAAAACATCTGAAAGCAATCTGTATCATAACTGGAATAATTATGTTTCAAAGACAATGTGGTCTAATGGTTCACTTACAGGCCTCAGGCAAGTAATGGGAGCTGTATTCTTACATTCCCAGCAAAGCATGAGAGTGAAGGTTTTTCTTTATCATTTTTGTTCCATTAAGCTTGAATATGCTAAAAATTCTATGCTAAGAACTTAGAAGGAAAATGATGTTATTCTTCTAAATTTTATTCTGAATTTTCAAATGCTAAGAAATGGGTGACAATTGCAATGCTACTGGGCATTGGCTTAAATTGATTCCAATAGTGTGCTCTATCACCATTTATTCTAAAATATGTGACATTGACTTAGCAAGAGTGGAAGTAAATTGATATTTGAGAATTGGAAAGATGGAGACAAATACTATTCAATGATCAAACATTTGGTAAATATGCTACCTATCATTGTCTTCCGGTGGCATAGTTCTATTGGAAAGGGTTGGAAAACAATATTGGTGATATGTGTGGGCTGTGACTAGTTAGGTTTAAGAAGGCATAACAAGAAAGAGGTGATCTTAGAGTTGCCTGGCTTATAAGTAGATGTGGAATGGAAATGAGAATGAGGGAAAAGTAAGAATAAGATGGAAAAGCCATTGTACAAGAAATCCACTAAGATTTAGTTTAGGGGCAAAAGTCAGATTAGGGATGTGACCTTCCCACCAAGCCTGATGCCTTCAATATATCTGCCATTATGGGGTCGGGGGAGACAGAGAGTGTGAGAAAAAGAGTGAGACTTAGCAGACCTGGTGTCAAGAAAGTAAAGGATTAAATCAGGCTTGATAATTATATCTAGGAAAGAACTTTTGTGAGGTTCTATGCACATAGAATTGACTGTGAATGGATAAGAAACTTTAGGAACTTATTAAAAATTTTAAGAAAATTATATTACCAAAGAAACCACAAGTTTGATCTTAAAAGTTCTTTTTATGTGATCCCCAAAACAAACTTTGGCTCCTCAAATTTGCATAGGCAGGAAGTAGCTGAGGAAGCCCTGCAGTCCTAAAATAGGATGAACTCTAATACCCCTATCAGGTCTCACTATAGGGGAATCCGGACAAAGAGCCTGAGAGAGCTTGTCTTGGACATGAGACTGGAGAATAATAAAGGAATTTACCCCTTGGCCAGGGCGGAGGGGCCTTACAATGCCTGCCTGCCTGCCAGACTTCATCATTGCTGTGGGCCAGTGACACTGAGTCTCTCGACCATTTTTCCCTGCCATTTTTGATGGGAATGTTCAGTCAGTTATCCTGTTTCTGCTCCACTTTTGTATATTGTGCATGTGTGGATACATGTATGCATATTTGTATGTGTGTGGTGTGTTTGTGTGTGTGCGTGTGTGTAAGGGTGTGAATGACTTATCTTTCTAGTTTATATTCCACCATTCCAGGCTTCTCCATCTCAGAAAATGGTGCTACTGTTTATCCTTTGGCTTGGACTAAATGTTTACTTTTATTTTTTTATTTCAAAATATTAAGGGGGTACAAATGTTTTTATTACATAGGTAGCTTTTATAATGCTTTAGGCAGGGCTACAAGTGTGCCTACCACCCAAATAGTAGTCATTGTGCCTATTAGGTAGGCTTTTACCCTTCCCTCCCACCTCTTTCCCCTTTCTTGATTTCCAACGATTTTTACTTCCTTCTGTACCCAGGTGTGCCCATCAATTAGTTCCAATTATTACAGAGTACATATGATGTTTGTTTTTCCATTCTTGAGATACTCTACTTCGGATAATGGTCTTCAGTTCCTTCCAAATTGCTGCAAAAGACATTGTTTCATTCCTTCTTAGGGCTGAGTAGTACTCCATGATATGTGATATTTGTAATGTGAATGAATATCTTGTTTGGTGCTACATCCCACAATGTAGTAAGTGGCATGAAATAAGTGCTGTTGGGGTTCATGGAACAGGATAGGCCCACCTGTGAGTGGGGGCTTAGTGAAAGCCCCCTAGCTGGCTTCATGGGTATGCAAAATGTCTATTCAAATACTTTGTTTTAAAATTATTTTTCTTTTGTCTTTTTATTGTTGAGTTGTAATCATTCTTTATATATTCTGGATACTAAACCCATAACAGATATATTGTTTGCATATATTTTCTCCCATTCTATAGGTTGTCTTTTTGCTTTGATAGTATCCTTTCAAGCACGCAATTTTAAGTTTTTTATGAAGTCCAATTCACTTATTTTTTCTTTTAGTGGCTGGAGATTTAGATGCCTATCTAAGAAACTGTTGCCTAATTCAAGGTCACTAAAATTTACATTTTTGTTTTGTTCTAAGAATTTTACAGTTTTAGGTCTTTGAACCATTTTAATTTTGTATATAGTGTGAGGCAGACATCCATATTTATTTTTTGTTTGTGGATATGCACCACTTGTTGAAAGATTATTCTTTCCTCATTGAATCCCCTTGGCTCCCTTTTCAAAAATCAATTGGCCATAGAGGAATGGGTTTATTTCAGGACCTCAGTTCTATTCCATTGATGCATATGTCTACTGTTATGCCAGTACCAAATATCTTGATTACTATAGCTTTGTAATAAGTTTTAAAACTGGGAATTGTGAGTCCTCCAAGTTCTCATTTTTCAATATTGTTTTGACTGTTCTGGGTCCCTTGAATTTCCATCTGAATTTTAGTGTCAGCTTGTGAATTTCTGAAAAGTGGGCAGTTGGAACTTTGTTAACAATGTTGTCTTCCAATCCATAACCATGAAATGTCTTTCCATTTATTTAGGTTTTTTAAACTTATTTCAACAATGTTTTAGAGTTTTCTGTGTGTAATTCCTGCACTTACTTTGTTAAATTTATTCCTAAGTATTTTATTCTTCTTTATGCTATTATCAATGACATTATTATGTTTTCAAATTTCATTTCCAGATGGTTCATAGCTAGCATATAGAAACACAACAGATTTTTAGACTGATTTTGTATTCTGCATCCTTGCTGAATTCCTTTATTAGCTCTAATAGTTTTTTGGTGGATTCCTTAGGATTTTCTATATACATGATCATGTTATCTCCAACAGAGATAGTTTTAATTTTTCATTTTCAGTCTGGATATTTTTTATTTCATTATCTTGGCAATTTACCTGGCTAGAACCTCCAAGACAATGTTGGATAAAAGTGTGAGATCATACATGCTTCTCTCTCTTCTAATCTTACAGGGAAAGCTTTCAGTATTTTCCAATTAAGTATGATGTTAGAGACCCTGAATTTTTATGTCACATTAGGCCCTGAAAATTATGTTGCTGGTCCTACCTCATAAAGGACACAGTTGAGCTCAGCATCAAAGGATAAGTAGGAGTTCTCCAGCAGGTGAGGAGGAGGAGGAGGAGAGAGAACAATATGTGCAATATCATGAAAATGTTCTGGACCTCGAAGTGATTTGGCTGGTGTGTGAGCCAAGTGAGGAGTGAAGAAAACAGAGTCTGGAGATGTAGGTAGGGCTGGACCACCTCGAGCTTGCTGACTTATTATTAAGGAATTTTGATTTTATTATGTAATTTTTTAACCTACGACACTATCATATTTTATATTCTTTGCAATAACAAAGAATGGAATGAAGGAAGATGAGGTTAGAAATCAAGGCAAGGAAATCAGCCCATGGATTACTACAATATTTGAGATAGTAAATGCAAACCTTTAAATTCAGCTTTACCTTGCAATAGCCATATTCTTGCTTTTGCAGAGTTTGTCTTCCATCATATTTTTTAAATGAAAAACCTTTAGCAATAAAAAGATATGTATTGAGAATCTGTATTTCAAAGCTATGGTAGCATCCGTAAAGTTACAATCTATGTTTTGTTCCTTATGGAAAACACATTGTAGTATTTATGATAGCCTGGAGAACTGAGATGCATGATCTTTTATTTGGTAAAGAAAGATGGGGCCTAGAACATTTCATTAGAGAATTCAATAGTTGTATCCGTAATTCTAGAATGTTTTGCATTTTCATCTTACTAACCACCCTCATCCACATTAGACATTACACAACAGAGTAGAAAACCAAAAGATACTCCTTCTCTTTTCTTCCCTCTCTCCCTCCCTCCTTACTGCCTCCTGTCCTCTTTTCTTTCTACTTACCTTCCTACCTTCCTTTTTCTTTGCATTGACACTAATTAATTAATTAATTATTCAAAGTTTTCTTGGGACCTAAGAGGCTGAGCTAGATCTATAACACATTCCTTCCCCATAGAGAGACTATGAGGGGCAAGACAGGCATATCTCAAAACCAAGTGTGATGCAGTATCACTGCCCTACACACGTCTAAATTTGTGGAAAGGCCATTTCCCACAGCCCCATCACTATGGCCTTGTTTAAGAGCCTACAGCCTCTGATATGCATGTGATAGTGTTTAATAAATAATGCTTTGTCATATTAATTCAAGTTGGCATGGATTGGAAGTACTAGAGTTAGAGTTCGTGACTCAGTTTATGGGAACAGTAAGAAGAACCAAAGAACCAAACCAACTAGATCCCAGGATAGTCAGATGAACCGGAGCCACTTACTGCTTGATCACATATAGCTGTAAATTCCCAGTTGATTCTCTAGATCTACAGATCTGGAAAGTGGTGAGCCATTTGAGAGAAAACACCTCTGTCTTTCTGCAAATTATATAACACTAAATCCATGTCATTAAACAAATGATTCTAACCTCCTGTTTCCCCCTTGCCTTTATTGGATTTCAAAGTTCAGTACACATTCAAATTATTCAATTTTTGATATCACTTTTATGATCAAATGTCCTACTTTTGAAATGGAAAGCTCAGTTGGCCAGGTTCCCTGTTAAGTTTAAGAAGCTTTTATCATTTAAATAAATTAAACCTTCCAGCATGGAATCTGCAGAACATAATGAAGCACAGAGAAGAAAAGCTTAAATGAAATAAACCTCTTTTCTGATAGAAACAATACAAGCTATTGTGCATTGTACCAATAAATGTGTGGCTGGAACCATAGCCTGATTCCTGATTTTTCTTTTTAAATTTTGTCCTTAATTTTTGCGGTGTTCAATAGCAATTTGATTTGCCATCAGACAAAAGATGGACAGAGTACATCAGATGCAAGGAATATGGGCTAATAATACTGAAATTTTTTTAAAGCTTATTTTTTTAACATTACATTGATAATTATGGATATACATTTTTTTCTTTTACAAAGCCTAATTCATACAAGTTGAGCTCATATGAACTCAAATCTTTTAACACTTTCTAAAATAATTTCTTTGTGGGTTTTTAACAAAATTTGTTTTCTAGAGAAAAAAATCATTTTCATGTAACAATTGGATAAAATTCTATGGTTTATGTATTGAATTAGCAGGAGACTTTATACTTTATGACACATTGCTCATGAAAGACTCAACTGGATTATGAAAAGTCTTATTGTTTGCAGGTTCTTTCAATGGCTAAAGCATAGCATGCAAAAAAATTTTAAATCTAAATAAAAACACACTTGTTAAACATACTAAGTAAAATTTTTCAATCTTTTTGTTATGTTTTTAAGTTGAACCATCTATTGTGTTCATGATAAAAAAATTAAAGCACTTCTGGAAACATTCAGCAGAATTAATTTGAGAACACTCATAACGGTAATAGAATAATTAACATGGAAATGTAGTTTTCTTAAGATTAAATATTCAATGTTATTCAAAATTGAAGTTTAGGGTCACAAAGTTGTTTTCAAAACTATGAGCACTTAATTGAGAGAAACTATTGCATTTAGTGTTTTTGAAATACAGTGAGTTACTTATGTTAGTAAATGGTTTATTTTCTTGTTGTTATATGATACATTCTTTTTAACTTAATACATTTAACTTAATTCATTCTTTTTAACAAACAAGTTATCATACTTTGCATATAAGACATGGATTAACTGATGGTGGCACTTGAGTACATTAGTCCCTAAAGCTTATAAACATGATAAAATCACCACATCATTTTTCCTGTTTTTAATTTTAGTGCTTATATTCTTTTACCTTGCATTAAGAAAATTTTGTATTGTCATAAGCTGGAAAATGAGTTCCTAATGGATGTTACTGCATCCTTACGATGAAATTGAAGGAAGGTTCTGATTCAAGACCTTTCAAAGACTAAGGGGGTCAAAGATTTGGACCTGTTTCTGCTCACCATGCGTTTGTTAATTATCTACTTGTGCTTGGCAGTGGGCTAGTTGCTAGGAATGGCAGAAGATAGACTATATAGTGTTTGCTTCCAAATAAGGAAATAGTAGTAGACACAATTACAGATAACAATGATTGATTGTTTAGAGAGTGGAAAATAGTGAAGGAATTAGAAAACACCTTATTTGTAACACTGTCTATTCATAGACCCATCACAAGTGTACATTTGCTGAATGCATGAAAAGTCTATTGAATTAATGAGTAACATTTATTTATTGAGTACTTTCAATGTAGCAGGCCCTGTTGTAGACACTGGAGATACAGCAGTTAACAAAACAGACAAAAACTCCTGTTCTCATAAACAAATGAATCTAGGTATGAGTAGAATTAAGGATGGTATCAGAGTTCCGGGAAAATCACATCCTTTGACCCTGCCTTTCTTAAAGGAAATGCATTCAGCGTATGTAGAAGGAAGTTAAAAGAAAGCACAAGGCAGCCTTGAAGGGAACCGGAAAACTCCTGGCTTTGCTTTTGAGAGTGAGGAGAGTCTGGAGTTGGCCTCCCATAAAGCTCTCTCCACTTATTGGTCAAGGCTACTATGTACCCAGCAAGCACAGAGCTTCAGTCTTCTTCAGTGTGTGACTTAAGACAAACCACATAAACTCTTTATGCCTCAGTTTGCTCCTCTGTAACATGAGAATAATAGGACCTATTTCATACAGTAGTTATGACAGTTAAATGAGAAAATACCTGTGTGGAAGTGCCCCCTTTGCTATGTGAAAACTTTTTATAACTTTTTCAGTGTCATTATTTCTGTGCCGTAGTAAAAAAAAAGAAAAAGAAAGTAAAATAAATTTAATTCTATAAATTCAATCCACTTAAGTAATTTTTAAAAAAAATTACCTCTGTCTTAAACATCTGGATATGGTCAGTAGTTGATCAAATGCAAGTGTTATTGTTTTTGGTTAGGCTGCAGTTCACATTATGTAGGTTAGGTATGAAATCTCATATCCTCTCTTCCTAACTCTCCCTCTGCACTGACTTCTGCTTTCACTGGACTTAAGATTGTCTGTGGGCCTGCTGTTAAGTGAAGAGGTAGATCTACTTTAGTACCTAGTGTCTGAGATCTGGAGGACTTGTGGTCACTCCTCAGAGTGCTGGCCTTTTGAGCTGCCATACCCAACTGCTGGCTCTATTTATGTGGGGCACATTTCATGATCTGTAAGGCCCTGACAGCTGGTGTCCTATAGATGCAATAACTGTTCTGGGCTCATGGAATACCTTTGCCTTATCTGGCTTCTAGGGGACTGAAGTCACAAATAGTTACCTTCTGTGGCTTCCTGAGCTCATGAGGTTAATAGCCAGTGATCATCTGGGCTATACAGGAGATGAAAGGCGAGGAGCAAAGAGGGGTGTCTTTGTCCTCTCATGCGAGCATATGGTTTTTTCCCATTGTGCATTGTTGGCTTCAGAAAGTGGATGTGTATGTCCTGTTGCTGTACAAACTTCAGTGGAGAAGTCAGGGCCAGTCTTGTTCATCAGTACCCCAAGCCTCAAGGGAGCTATGTCTAATATCACCTCATTCTCTATCCCCTGGAGTAGAGAGAGAGAGAGAAAGGAACAATGTGCAACACTCTTAGAATTCTGTTACCTAACATCCCAAAGCTCGATTCTTTCTCTTTCCCAGTTACTTTAAGTTTTCTTGGTGGCAAAATACTAATCCAGTTCTGTCTCATTTGTGCCCTGATGCAGACAGGCACAGGACTCCCTTTGCATTAGGTATTTTGGTATTTCTAGTCTTTGTTTTCAGTTTTATAACAGCAATCCAAACACCTTTGCTTGTCCTTGGTTGGGGCGGGGGTGGGGGGCAGCTGGTGGTCAAGGAAGCTGGAAAAGACTTAGTGATATTTTACGTGGCCATATTACAGTCTTAAATCACTAAACACCCTGAACTTGGTAAGCACATAATAATTGGAAGCAATTACTAGCCATTATACAGAAAATCTGAAAAATAAGGCTGTGGCCTAAGAGGCCCATAAATTCTCAGTTGTCAGAGATTCCAAATCTTTCATTATATGGCAGGACATGTAGACATTACAGAGATAGTAATGTCCTTGTCTATTGCATGTTAGTAGGGTTGCCAAATTTAGCAAACAAAAATACAGGATTCCCAGTTAAAATCTAATTTCAAATAAACAGTTATTACTTTTTAAAGATTGGGTCTGTCCTATTCAGATAAATAATATTTAGTTTTTTAGTATGTCCCAAATGTTGCATGGGGGGCCCTGGATTTTATCTGACTTTCCTGTGTGCCTAGACCTGCCCTCCTCCACGGATTGTTTGAAATGGATCCCTTTTTCCCAAATATGAAGACTACTCTCAGTTACATCACACCAATGCTAGGTCTAGCCTAGGCTAAACAACTACCTTTTTTTTTTAAAAAAAAAGGTCAGAAGAGTGGGAAGGGGCACGTGGCCAATCATTTATATTAGGCCCTTCATGTCAGTCCATAGAATCAAAGTGAGTGCCTTTCTAACGGGATGAAATAGGAAAATCGTATCTGTGTCTCCATGTTTAGGTATGTCCATATTCAAAGTGTTAATATCTTGAAGGCTTAGTACAAGCTCTGTTTACTCAGGAAGCATAAGAAATATGTCAACCCTTTGAAAGACTTCTAATTAAACTGCTGGAGCTCTGATGTCAAACTTTGAGATTAGAATTACATCTTTCAAAAAGACCCAATTTCATGTGCCACTAGTGAGAAAAAAATGGGTTGGCCTTTACAGACAGTTATTGAATTTACAGAATAATTTATTTTAAAATACAAATCATTACCACTTCATAAACTGTATTTAGTGCATCAATTTCAAATTAAGAAAATGTGCTCTTACCTGGAAGGAGGATTGCTAACATTCCTGACTTTTCTGTTAACAGCAACCATCATTAGTGTTGGTTTCTGGTATAAAATCAATAAGTATATGTTACTCTTAGAAGCTGCTGAGCCTTCAAAGGGGTAATGAGAATGGTTTCAAATAGGAACTATTTTAGGAGAGTTCAAGGGGGAGAGAACCAACATATTTTGCATGTATATTATGGGCTAGAGACTGTGCTTCACATGTATTTCTAACCAAACCAATGACTTAGAGGTGATTGAGGTAATTAATTTTACTTGAGTCATAAAGTTGGCTGATTCTGAAAGTGCTTTATCTAATATTACTCCCTTTTGAATTTTCCTTACAGCCTTCACCTGCAGTTACTTTGTTTTTCAAGATTCTGAACAAAAATCTCACACTTACTGAATTCACTTCCAATCCACTGACAATGTTGGTGATAATTTCTTACATAGCCAACACTTTATATTTCTCTTGATGGGGTTATCATAAGTTCTTCCCAATATTGTTTTTAAAATTTTTAATAAAATTGTGCTTATTATTTATTTGCAGATCTAACTTCACATGTACTGTATCTATAATTTTATATTTAAAAGCTAAAGAATCTTGGAATTTGAAGAGTCCAACCTCCAACCCAGTGAAAGTGTCACATGGAAAACATTCTTACTTCTGTTTGAATATTTTAATGATGGGAAGTTCATGAATTTTCAAGCTGGTTTATTCAATTAATAGATTGAAATGAAGTCTGTGTATTGAGCTGGTACTGCCCTCTAGGTTCACGTAAATAAACTTAAACGTTCCTCCTCCAGCTGCCATGTTGATAAACCGTCTAGCTTTTGAATAAACACTTTCAGTACATTTATAGCCTAGTTTTCTTACTGTTTGATCCCTAAACAGAAGATGATATTATAATAAAAATAGGTTTTGAATCCTATTTCTATATAAAAGGGAAAAACATACAAAAATAGTGATTCATTACAGGAAAATTTCATAAGTAAATGCATATTTTTACACATATATGTATACATATACTATATGCATATACAAATATATGTATTTTCTATTAAATGGGAACATAATGGGAACATAAACTACAAGCAGAGTACCTCTATTCAACTGTCTCTTGACTGACTGCATTCTCCCTCTGATGTGTAGGGGAGTATAAGTAGTCAATGTCCCTATGTTGAATTTTAGGAATATTGTATCTGTTAAGTGGCATTAGAATATTTTTCCCTTCAGAAAAGATCTTACATATTCAAGGGTTTTCTTTGTAAAACAAAGCACATCCAGCATAGTATCACACAATTCTGAATCCATCTGCTTTTATAATGACAGTATATATCTATCATATATATATTTACATTTATGTATATGATATATATTTACATATATGTATATGATATAACCAATGTCTCTCCCGCTCCACAGATCATCTTCCGTAAAATCAGTGACGTGAAGAAGGAGGAGGAGGAGCGCCTCAGGCAGAAGAATGAGGTGACCCTCAGCATTCCGGTGGACCACCCAGTCCGAAAGCTCTTCCAGAAGTTCAAACAGCAAAAGGAGCTGCGGAATCAGGGCTCGACGCAGAGTGACCCAGAGAGGAACCAGCTCCAGGTGGAAAGCCGCTCCTTGCAGAATGGAGCCTCCATCACTGGCACCAGCGTGGTGACCGTGTCACAGATCACGCCCATTCAGACGTCTCTGGCCTACGTGAAAACCAGCGAATCCCTTAAGCAGAACAACCGTGATGCCATGGAACTCAAGCCCAACGGCGGTGCTGACCCCAAATGTCTCAAAGTCAACAGCCCGATAAGAATGAAAAATGGAAATGGGAAGGGGTGGCTGCGACTCAAGAATAATATGGGAGCCCAGGAGGAAAAAAAGGAAGACTGGAATAATGTCACTAAAGCCGAGTCGATGGGGCTATTGTCAGAGGACCCCAAGGGCAGCGATTCGGAGAACAGTGTGACCAAAAACCCGTTAAGGAAAACAGATTCTTGTGACAGTGGAATTACAAAAAGTGACCTTCGTTTGGATAAGGCTGGTGAGGCCCGAAGTCCGCTAGAGCACAGTCCCATTCAGGCTGATGCCAAGCACCCCTTTTATCCCATCCCCGAGCAGGCCTTACAGACCACACTGCAGGAAGTCAAACATGAACTCAAAGAGGACATTCAGCTGCTAAGCTGCAGAATGACTGCCCTAGAAAAGCAGGTGGCAGAAATTTTAAAAATACTGTCAGAAAAAAGCGTACCCCAGACCTCTTCTCCCAAATCCCAAATGCCTCTCCAAGTACCTCCCCAAATACCATGTCAGGATATTTTTAGTGTTTCAAGGCCTGAATCACCTGAATCTGACAAAGATGAAATCCACTTTTAATATATATATACACATATATATTTGTTAATATATTAAAATAGTATATACATCTATATACATACATGTGTATATACAGTATATACATATATATAAATATATTTTCACTTGCTTTCAATATGATGAACACAACACGGATTTTGATATGTAAATATTGCATGTCCAGCTGGATTCTGGCCTGCCAAAGAAGATGATTATTATTAAAAACATAGATATTGCTTGTATATTATGCAGTTGACTGCATGCACACTTTACATTTATTTATAATCTCTATTCTATAATTTAAAAAAGTATGTTTTTTGTTAACCAAGGCAATGTAATATTTGAAGAATCAGGGTCCAACCTGCCAATGTTGCCATGACAAATTTGATCTCAGGCTGAGTATATCGAATTGTCATTTCCTCATTGTTCTTTTAAGTTAAAATTATAGATTAATGCCAAGGAAGACTTCAATCTTTGAAACTATTGGTATCATTTTATGATCTCTTTCCGTAGGATATTTTTCTGTAACTTAGTGTTAGGTTATTTTCCCCTACAGGCCGTGTTTGCTCCATTTAAATGACTGTTTTATTGCCTAAGTCAGATAGCAGTGTGGGATATTGAAAACTTATTGCTATGGGTTTTGTGCATGAATTGCATTTTTGCTCAAGTATACCTCTTCTTTTTTAACATTATACTTAGATAGTAATCATTAGCTCTTATGTAAGGAAATCCCTACTCCCTCTGTCTTGGAGAACAGCTGCCATCTTGTACGCTGATGATATCAATACCATAAATACTAACTTATTAATATAGTGTATGTTATTATAGAAATATTGCACCACAGGGTATAAGGGCCTTTTAACAATTCATGTTAGAGATGCAGATTTTTCCCAAGGTGATGAATCCTCTAAATTTGTATTCCTAAAACTTGTTTAAGAGTAAGGTTGAAAGGCTCTTAGCAAAGAAACATACAAAAAAGCATTTAAGCAATCATATCAAAATTTTAATTATTATGACACAAAATAAAAAAAAAGAATGTAAACAGACAAGTTTTTGTAACATATCTGTAAATTGGAAGGAATGAAACACTAGTTTGGATTGTTGACACATGATCCTTATTGTTGGTTGTGATAATATGTAAAACGTGGTGACAAACCAACCAACCAACCAACCAAGAAGTAGATGTTAAGTTGCTCTACTTAGATAACTGCTTCCCTGTCATTTTATTCTGGTTACAATTTTCTAAAGCTTTTTTGCACACAATTCTACTGCTGGACTTCTGCTGAGTTGATACAATAGACTGCTATGGCTTGGGCAGATCTACTTATGAAAGGGGATTGGTTACTAAAGAATGAATTTTGTTGTCTTTTGGGTCACAAATCCTCTTTTTAGAAAGTGCCTATTATCAACTAAAAAAAAGTCACAAAGAGTTGTGTATAGCTGTGTATTTCTAGTCCCTTAAATGGTATTATTGAGAATAAAATACACATTCATTTGTAAGAACCCAGGAGAATACATTTCTTTTGACTAATATATATTTTATGAAGTTGTTCAGAGAGGTGTACTTTTCAATCAGTGCATGTATGACATTTAATATTAGGAGCAGGGAGTTAGTATTTGCTTCAAGTTGAAAATATATGCTGGTAATTTGTATATTACTAGACCATCTGTACATATATCTTAACAACATACACAAATGATGGCAAAATAAAGAGGATATTTTGGTCTATTATACCCATTTTTATGAGCTTTTCTACCTATCTCCCAGTATCCCCAACCAAAGCCACCAGAACCGAAAGACAAGTTATCACAATCAGACTGGAGAAGTGTAAAATAGCAATTTATAAAAACAGTTGCTATTTTAGAATTTCTATTAGAACTTCTTCACATGCCCACAAGATGTGCCTCTTTAATCTAGGAGTCTCAGAACCTATGTTGTGTGCCATGGGCTCCATTTTCCTTGCTTTGTGCATATAACTTCCACTACACATAATGGAAGTTTTCAGGGGAGCTTGTCTCCATGCTATTCTACAATATCTACCTACCATAGGCACAAGAAAACAAAATAATTGTGGTGTAAGGAATTAGCCCTAAAATTGGGATTTTGTTACTTTCATGGTGAGAATGGTATCTTTTTCTTGACCTCTGACAATTACTGAATTTCAGGGTATTTTTCTATTAGTTTAAGTCAAGTTTGGCTAAAGCCTTTAATGATGAATGAGTGGTAAAAAAAAAAATAATGAACTGAGTACAGAAATTGTTTAACTTTAGCCATGTGCTTCAAAAATAACTGTTGATGTAAAGCTCTAAAAGAATAACTGTGAAACAGCATGATGATTTGAAGTTGCAATCCACGCCTTTACACATTGGTGGTGCAAATATTTGCTGTGTTCTAACATTGACTCAGAGTTTCACCTAATCAATCTACAATATTATTTATTATTCATATATGTGGGAAAGAAACATAGCAGTTTTGAACTATTCCAGGTTGTCAATGAGAGGGGAAACTATCAATTGTTTATTTATGGTGCAGTTATCACAGTATTCTTTTCCAGCCACTGCTGTTTTCTGTGTGCATGGCATGATATGGTGCTGAATATACTCTGCTGTTTTCAGCAAGAATGCGTGTATTCGGCAAATATTGTATATAGATTAGTCTTTTAGGCTCCCAAATTCCACAATTCTCAGAAGTTGAATTTACTCAGATTTGAATGAAGGGTGAACACTTGCTTTAATACGTGCAATAATGATACAATCATGTTCTGTATTGCCTCAACTGGCACATAGACAGTAGATGCTCTTTTGGGGACCAGCCAACTGCATGTTTCATTTCTACACTGTATAGATGCTCTTGGTGCATCCAGAATAAAATTTCTACTATTTCTGAATAATGTATTAATAGGAGTAAATGGATATGTATTTAAAATCCAAACATTTTCCAAAGCAATGTACACACCTTCAATATTTTTCTATGATAATATTAATGTATAAGATCAGATGCTATGTTCAGGACAGGTGGTTGTAGCATAATACCAAAATTCAAACAAGAATGGAAATGCAAACTGTGTATCATAATGGCAAGTTTTATATTGCTGCACTAAATGTGATCTAGTAGATGGAAAAGTTTACGATAAAAGGCAAATAGGCACACAAAGGCCAGATGATAGTACCAAAGCTACTTGAATGGTACTTAAAATGGTTCAGGCGTAGTGGTTGAATACAGATCCATACTTCATCATTAAAATGACAAATTTTTATGATGATACTGATTTCATCTCACATTAGGAGTATAAATGTCCTAAGTACTAAAAAAAAGGAAAACCCAATTTTATGTAGATCAGAGAAAAGATAATTTGAAAATTGGGGGTTTTAAGTTCCTCCTAGAATAAATATATACCACTGCCGTACCCAACACTTTAATAGAAATATTAGTTATAACCATTAACTAACGTACCATTTTGAAAATTAAACTTGCTGGAGCCCAAATGCAAATCACATTTGCACTTAAATTTAAGGAAATTTTGTTCACCTGTGAGATCTTGTCCTATTTGAAATAACTAAATTTGTTTGGAAACTTTTTTTCCTTAAATCAGTCTTCAGAGCAGTGACTGTTTTCATGGCTGATTGTGGAATTGCCATATTCCTAATGAATTCCTGTAACTTGTATAAATTTTATCTTTTAAGCTATTTTCTCTGAGTCTTATTTCCAAAATTTCATGTAGGTAATGAGAAAATTTGTCTAGAATATGCATATCATACATGGATAACTTTAAAATACGAATATCTTGTAATCATGTGAATGTTGTGGTTTAGTATCTTGTATTGGGTATAAGAGTGTAACTCTTCTGCTCTTGATAGAAAAGGGGGAAGATTAATACAGTCTTTTGGAAAACACCCTAGGATGAGTATCTGAGCTCTGTCTTGGATTCTGAATCTAGCTTTGCCACAATCTAGCAGTGTAATTTTGGGCGAGTTAATTGTTTGTTCATTGTGCCTAATGCTTCAATTCCCCAACCAATAAATAATACAATGGAGGTAAGAGCTGCTCCTTTCTTATATTAAGATCCTATTAGGTCAATGGAAAATCATCTTTCTCTCAGATGAAAATCACATTATGACAAATTAGCACTTTTTCTTTCAAAGGAGATTAGCTGTGCTGTGCTCTCTGTCTAAATATTCTTCTGGATTTTAAGAGATTTCTCTGGTCAGAGGTTGGTGGAGAGAGGCATGGCTTGCTAAATAATTATTAGTGGCACGTGAACATAACACTTGATACTAATCTGGGAATTTAGAGCTACTGATCAAATAAACATGGAGCAAATGAAGGTCTGTTGAGGGAAGGAAAAGAGAAGAGAAACAGACGTAGGTACATTTTACGATTTTTCTTATTCCACTTAATCATACTGCTCAGCAGAAATTCTCATTTTGTGAAAAAGTATGCATATTCGTAAGTGTTCAAGGTAGAGTAATTCATTCTTTAACTTTTTATGTAAAACAATCATCACTTATTCAAGATACATGATTCCACATGAGCAGATGTTCTTACAACAAAGTTCTTAACTATGTGCCAGATATTAAAAGTTTTGATCTGTATTCTAACTCAGGATTTTCCATCACTTGATTTTTAAGATGAGACTAATGTGTTTGCATGCTTTGTGAGGGTCAGGGTCATTGAGGAGCCAAACTGAGAACCGGGAAGATGATGAAGGCAAGGGTTGGGAGAAGACTGAGCAGAATCTGTCTGCCTCTTTACCCTCAGGCTTGGAAGGTAAATAAACTAATTAAACTCGTATGTATTGAGTTCTCACTATGCTGACCACTTTATTTAGATTATCAAATTTAACTCTTTCAATAATCCTACAAAGGAACATGTTAAGGAACTTGTCCAGGATATAGCTATTGAGCAGTAAATTTGAAATTCTAATAAAGGCAGTCAGACCTTAGAGAGAAAGCTTTATCTTAACAGAATAATGACATTACAAGGACTATCTCATTCAAACATGAAGTCCAAGTCTTTCAAGACATATACTTGTAAAGGTTTCTTAAATTAAAATAATTAAAAAAAATTGCATTTTATAATGTGAGTGTAAATGTTTGGTTTTCCTTGGTAGGTCAGAGCAAATGACAGAGTCATAACTGCTATATGTGAAAGGTGCCCTGTCCCAATAGTGGAATTTTTGTTCACTTCTCCCAACAGGTTGAAAGGCATCAGTGGAAGCAAATTGTCAAATATGGTTATAAGTAAAAAGCACATTTGACATATGGTCACCAATATCAACATTTTCTTTTCCAGCTGAATTTTAACCTAAAGAGGTAATGCATGATAGTTAAGGAAAGCAAAGTCATTTAGGATTTTTTTTCTATAATTTCTCTTTATTTTTAATAATGAGATTTGGATAAGACTTCAGAAAGATTTTATTTTTAAAATTTATTCTTTGACGTGCTGGGTTTTAAGTAGATTATTCAATTTTTATTGATTGTACTGATGTGGCTTCTTGGCCAAACCACTATTAAATGAATTATCCAAATGAACTATTTCAGTTTAAAATGGCAAATTGTGTTCTTATTTCCAAATTTAATGAACCTGTATGTATAGTTACTTCACAGAGTTTAAAAAATTTTCTGTAATAAAAATATTAATTTTTGTGAATTTGATTTATTCATTCTACCATTTGAGATTTTTAAAGTAAATTTCCTGAGATAAGGAGAAAAAACAAGATATTACCACATTACACCTGGGATCCTCAGCCCAAACCATCTTGTTTTCACTTTATTAATAACAGAGCCAGAGGTAACCATAGAAAGGAACATACTACTTTTCTTTTCATAACTGTGAAAGACTCCAGTGACACTATACAAAGCTTTTCCTAGTTAGCTCACTTCCATTCCTGGTTTTTATAGCATCACTTCATTATTATTTAAATAAGTCATGATTCGTATTAATTGTAAAGGCACTTGGTCAAAGAACAGCTGACCAAAAAGTGCAGCTTAGGGTCAGAGCTATAACTGAGGAATAGGAGGAGGATGCATAGATTCCTCTCAGTGGGTTTTCTGTGTATGGTGCCTTTTTATTAAATAATAGTGTTTTGTTTGTTTGCTTGCTTGTTTTTTAAGATAACACATTGTCATGGCTATTGTTAAGATTTTAACAAAACATTTGGAAGCAGTTTGAAAGCTTGCCAAATGTTGGGACCATTTTAGAAATGAGTGTGCCCCCAGCAATCCATGAGTCCAGAACCTCTGGTTCTGACCTACACGCCCAGGCCCCTGAGCACTTAGCTGGTTGGCTGCATCCTGATGGGACAAAGCCAATAAGATCTGACCACTGCCTCTTGTTGTTGAAGAATGGCTGACTGTTTGAAGAATGACTGGAACACTCAAGGTCAAAATATTCACCTTGATGCTTGAATAAACCAGACTGAGTATCCATAATAACTAAATTAAGTAATTCATTGTCAAATATCTAACCCTCATTCTCTGCTAAACTATCTTTGATAATATAAAATTTGACCTCTTCCTTCCACGGTCAGACTCCCCATTGAGTTAGGGAAATGGGACCCTGTGACAAAAGTAACGTGATTATTCTTGATCACAGAACTGTTGGTGTCATGGATCCCTCCTTTGCTCCTAACTTTTCCATCCAAAGTATAATGGATAAGATTCTGGATTAGGCCAAGATTGAGCAAACAGATAAAATAGCTAGCTAGAAAACTATGCAAAATCACAATAAAGATTCATTTTTAATTCCATGTCAAAGAAAGTTTGATAGACAGGAATATTTAATATTGGCATATTATGACATAGCCATGACTTGGTAACTTAACGCAACATCCAAACATATTTTTATTTAAAATCAAGATTATTCAACATATTTCATTTTTAGAAAAAGTAGTGGTGAGGATTGTTTTTTGACCTCTGCAGTGATATTTTCACATTGTGGTTCTCATGATCCTTTGTCAGAGAGGGGATACATGTAATAATGTTTGCTTATATCTCCCTATGGCTGCAGGCATCTCCCATCAAGCAGTTGCCTTCACCTTAGAACCTCTTCACAGTTAACAAAGCAAGAGGGGACACACTTTTCACATTAGGAACAGATTTCTTAAATGTCTGTCACATTGAAATTAGAAAGCAGTTTAGAACCATTTTTACCCTAAAGCATCTATTGTAGGTTATTGAAAGAGCAATGACTTTTAAGCAGTGCTTGGTTCTCAAGTAACACAAATTAAAATGTGCAGATTTATGATATATTGCAAGCTATAGATTTCTTTTTATTCTATGTTCTAGTGACTTTGTTTACACTAGTTGCGGCATTTTGTATACTATAATGTAAATTCCTGACTATAATGCTAATGTTATTATGGGAATTAATTTTGCAAATTCTTAAATGTTTCTGCCACTGTATTTGTGAAAATTTGCAGGTATGAAAAATACCTCTTCCTGTAAGGGTAATTCACTGGAAATAATTAATTCATGTATTGACCAAGGAAACAAAGCAAACACTTCGTGTGAGATGTTTTTAATAACATTATGCTAAGCATTACTTGTCTGCTGTTTTCAAAATCTGATTCATGCTAAGCAGATCATGTTTCTATTTAAAGATATTGCAATGTGTAATATAGAAATTTTGTATGTACTCCTGACCTATCATCTGATTGCTAAAAGGATGTGTGAAAATATTATAACTATGTGACTTTAGGGTAAATTCTGAAATACTTGTGATCAAAATTTGATTGCTTCTGGGAAGTTTGTAGTGAATTATAACTTTATTTAAAGTTTGTTCTTAAGAAATAGTCATTTTAAAAAGTGAATTGGCAGGTGGAAGTTTTTAACCCAAAAGTATTCTGGGTTTCAGCACAATAAACTGTTATTTCATCAGGGAGGATTAACTTTGCTTTTTTCACACTTTATTTAAATGTGGATATTTTTTCATGATACAGAATAAATTGTGCATTTTATGGAACTTGTTTGAATTGGGTCTTTGTTGGAAATTGCTATTTTGATTTCGGTTAAATAGGTGAAAAGCTCTCCAATACAAAAACACAAAGCAATAGGATTAGAGGAAACAGTCTTTGGATATATTAGAATACCAATGTTATTTTAAACTTTTATAATATTTTGGCAAATTGTACTGCTATGATATAAGGAATAAAATTAAAGTACTATCATATCAGAAGCTAAAATTTTAAGCCCCAGCAATAAATTTGGTTGAATTAGAAGATTATCTGTACTATGAAAAATAGATAATGATCAAAACCAAATAGAATTTTGGAGAAATTCTTATTTTAAAATGGGATTTTAAAAATGTTTCTCTCAATCAACATATCTAAAATTCTTTTAATATCCTAACATTTTGTGTATATTCCACGCTGTGAAATTTAGAGGCATAAAGAGCATAATGTACATAGAATAAAAGAATGTGTTTTCTCATTTTTTTGAGAAAAAAATCCGTTTTTGTACTAGTCCTTATGAAAAACTAAGAGCTGAATGTGTAATATAGGAAGACTTTTACGTGAAAACTGCAGATTTTTTTTCTAATTAAAGAAACACAAGTTTAAGGCATGCTTTTTTGAACATCACTGAAGAATTATTCATACCTATTGCTTTTCTATGCAAAATTACATTTTGATTGGAGAATAACTAAATAAAACCTTGTCTTTGCTGTGGATGTATTAGGGTATAAGTAGAGGATTGTAGAATTAGCTCTCAATTAAATAGGAATCAAGAAATGATGCTCACACATAACTAAACAGATTGTTAAAGTGAAGAGAAACTTTTTACACAAATTATCAGTATTGAACGCTTCCTCCAATTTTTGTTGCTTTTTTGCTCTTCTTTCTTTCCTTACACAGACAGGGTCAACACAGGGTCAACAATAAATTGCAAGTTCTGTGGTAATAAGAAAGATACAAATTTTCAAAACATGATAATATTAGTACATACTATAGATTTGTTTGAGGAAATACCCAAATGCTAAATACCATGAAGAACAGGTTGAGACAGAAGTTTCTGTCCCATGGGATGTTTTCTCCTGGGAGTGTGAAGAAGGGTAGAAGCAGCTTTAACCTTCCTCAATCTCATGGTCAGCATAATTCTACTTCCAACTAGATAGGAAGGTTTTGCTTCCTGTAAGATTGTTGAAAACACCTATTGATACAATTTTCCTATATCAAGTCAGGTACATTTTGTTTAATCTAAGAAAATCAGCATAATATGCTTTAATTTGAGTAAATAAGGATGTGCCCAAGGTGAGTGACCCAGAACCAACTTTTGCAGCTGGAAGGGACATTGGAAATGAATCAGCACCATGACTACTTTGAGAAATGAAGAAACCAAGAGTTGGAGAGGGTAAGCAATTCTCCAAAGTCATATGTATAGTTAGTAGAAGGGCTGGAATAAAAATTCAGTTGTTTTGACTCCAAGTCCAATGTTTCCTCCATTATATCACATGCTGTCTGGTTTTTCACAGTGTAGCACATACGTGCACACACACACACACACATAATTTAGCTAATGCTACTGAAAATGTTGCTAGTCTCAGCTCTGAGTATTGCTGAAAGGATAGTTTTGTGTTCAACTATGCTATTTACCTAAGGGTATGTGTGTCCTGCATTTCAATTTTCTTAGATTAAAAAATATTGGTATCTCACAAAAGATGCACTCTCTCTCTGTGATGTAAGACTGTTATTTAACATTCTATACTCATGATACTCTGTCTACCTATGAATCTTAGAAACAGAACTAGACAGATCAGTTCTGATTTTTCTGTTCCTGTATCTGGCTACGGCTACACAGTTGGGTCAGAGTTCAAGAAGACTGAAAATGATTGGCTGGTTGCTGACCAACCCAGATCATTGTATGAGGAACAGAAACTAGAACGTCTGGGTTTCTGGTCTCCTGTGTGCCCATGTGGGTGCATCAAACACAGCTTTCCATCTCACCGGATTCTACTGTCCTCTGGTGCCCAAACTTAAGTCTGTAAGAGTGTATGTGTATGTGTGTTTGGAGATGACAGCCCCTTTGGTTCTTAAATTTTTCTGGGACTACTTTCATGAAAAGGAAAAACGTATATCTATAGTCACAGTTTATAAATAACAAGTGTTCAATAACATCAGTGGGTGATGGAGAAATGTTTGCATCTTCTCAACTAAAGTTATTTAACCTATCAAAAAACATTGCTCCCGTGTATGATATTAATCTAAGCATACCATACTGACCAAATTCAGCTGCACCCAACGTTTGGACCCTAGGGCTGTCTTCCACAACTATGAATGTTCTGTCCAAAGACCACAGCAAGATTCTGTTGAAATTCTTCATGTTAATGACTTTTGAACTATTTCACTCACTGATTGGCAGAAGTCCCAGGAACAAGACCTGGGTTTGAGAGAGAGGGGAGAACTTCAGCTCTCTCATGGTTTCTTTATCTTATTTGTTTCTGAAATGAGTCTTTTTAAAAAATTTCAGAGTATTATGGGGGTACAAATATTTTGGTGACAGGAATTGCTTTTGTACAGATTTAGTCAAAGTTATAACTGTGTCCATCACCCAGATAGTGTACATTGTACCTGTTAGGTGTGAATTTACCCATCCCCTCTTCCCCTCCCACCTGCTTGATTTCTGTTGAATTTTACTACCATATTACACATGAGTGGTGCTCTATTAGTTCCAATCTAATAGTGAGTTCATGTGGTTTCTGTTTTTATATTCTTGTGATACTTCACTTAAAAGGGTGGTCTCCAGTTCTATCCAGGTTGTTATAAAAGGCATTATTAGTTCACCATTTTTTATGGCTGAGTAATACTCCATGGTATACATATACCACATTTTATTAATCTACTCATGTTGATGGGCACTTGGGTTGTTTCCACATCTTTGTGATTGTGAATTGTGCTGCTATAAACATTCAAGTGCAAGTGTCTTTTTTATAAAATGTTTTTTATTTATTTTATTTTATTTTTATTTTTTTGGTAAATACCCAGTAGCAGGATTGCTGGATCAAATGGCAGTTCTACTTTCATTCAGTTCTTTGAGCTATCTCTGTACTACTTTATATTTCCATGTTCTCCACTGTTAATATCCTTCTACCAAATTTTTAACAACTCAGGTAAAGAGCAGGGAGCAGGTTTCCAGAGTCCGGGTTGTTTCACTGCTGCATGCATGCACTGTCTTTTCTTCCCTGTAGTTTTCCACTCTGCTCTAAGCAGGGAGAGAAGAAGAAACACTCTGCAGGTAACCTTGAGCTAGTGGCTTTGTGGCTCCCTGCCAGCCTGAGGAGAAAAGGGAGGACTAAAGCAAGATTTCCAACAATCACCATTGACCCCCCTGAATGGTAAAGTCTAAGTGGAGGGAGGTTGGGGAGGAGTTTTGCCTCTCAGGACATCAGCAGCAAATAAAAAAATTCTGAGCAGCTGGAGTTGCCAGGAGCCTCTCTCTCCTCCTTTTCTCTGCGAGTGTCCTTCTTTGTGTAGCCTACGGTAGGTTGGGACCAGATCAAATGAAATAATAGCAGTGAAACTGCTTTGAAAAATATAATGGGATATACAAAGCTTGAGGTTCTATTTGCCATTGATTTTCCCAGTAGTCGAGGGTAGATTTCAGAATTTATTGAAAAGGAGCCATCAATATTAATAACATACATTCACACCCAGCTCCTAGTGAAGTTCTAAATTTTTCTCATTTATACACAGGGAAAATTGAACAAGTTCAAAGTTTATTCAGTTATGACAGCTGGAGTGGTTTTATGTCCTCATCAACTGTAAGGGCAAACACAAACACCACACATACCCTCTTCTCCCCTTCCACACTTCAGGAAATAGAATATTTTTTTTAAAAACCTGTTAATGTATGGGCTATATAAAAAATAGGGTCTCAGTTTCATTAATCTGAAATTCTCCAGAGAGCAGTACGACTTGGCATTTTCACTTTCAGAATCAGTTATCAACATCTATGAGACCTCTGTTACACAGTACAGGCATTCGATGCTGTTTCAGAGTTCTTCCTGATTTAAGATTCAGAGATATAAGATAAATTCCCAAAGTTCATGCTAAAGAAGGGGAGAGGCCACTAGATTTTGAGTTCGTTTAGGACTTTGACCCAATTCATTTAGATATAAGTGAGGGCATAATACTAAAGTTAACAAATGAAGGTGTTTATACTTAACATGACAGAGGAACTGCATTTAAATACTAACAACTTCATCCAACCTACCTCCCTTCAATACCGTGGCAGGATGTCTGTAACTTTTACAGAGCTGCCTGTGTTGTGTTTTTTCTGTTATTGTTATTATTTTATTGAATCAACTTTGTTATAGAACCAGGATTCTCACTATTTTGTATGTTGTCAATGGATGGATGGAGGGATGGATAAGTAGAATAATCTACTATTTGTCTAATAGAGTCCTAAACACTTTCACAAATTATGCTCCTAACAACCTCATTAGAGAGACAAGGTCATAGGCTCTGGGTGACAAACAGCCCTTTCTAACTTCACATAGCTTGGAAGTATCAGAAAAAGTTTTCAAACCACCTATGACTCCAAATTAAGCTTTTATTTTCCTCAAAGTGACTCTCAGTCCTTAATTAGATACCCGGTTTTTACATTGGCATTTGTAGAACTAAAATAAATGTTAAAATTATTTTTTGGAGGACTCTTTAGTGGTCCAGAGTCTACCCCAGACAGTAATCATCCGAATACAGAATTTCAGGGTTTAACTTTATGCTGGAGTTTCTAAGACAAGAGAAGTGCTAAAGTTGACTTTCATGTATGGTCTGCACATTCACAGACATGGAGTCTTACGTCTCATGGCAACACCTTAGTTTCTTCTTTGCTTGGTGAAATATGTGGAAAAGCCCCACAGAAGCACTGAGATCAGTGCAGGTCTCTCTGATAATGTAGACATGAGCTACTTAAAGGAAAGGGCTGTGTTTCTTCCTTATAGCTTTCTGCAGTGCTTAGAAGTGTGTACTTTACTCAGTAGAGTTACTACAATTAAAAGTGTTGAAATAAAAATTTTAAAAAGCCCCTAATTGCACATGAGTAAAAGTCTTCAAAGAATTATTGAAGTAGTTCATTCTATTTCTTTAAGATTCGCTTCTATTTTGAAAAGCTGCAATATAGCAAAGTCATGCAGGAAGGCTATATCTATCACTAGCTGTTCTCTTTGCATTCAAGATGAGTGAGACATCATAAAACACTTTCAGTTATCTGTGGATGTGTATTATAAGGCCTAAAATTTCATGTGATGCCTTGATATCTTTGTGCCTCACAGAACACCAAAGACCTGACCATCAGTTCCCCTATTCCTGTAGATGTGTCCCCCTCCCTCTCCCCTCTCAGTGAAAATCTCCCCTCCGGCCAGTTTCCCTCTCAGCCAGACCAGCTGTACTCCATTGGTCCCCAACTTAACAGGCTTCCACTTCCCTTGTTTGAAATGTATTCAAACAAGCCAATCACATCCTCCTGTGGCAACAGGGGTCACCACATCCTCCTACAAAGCCTGTTACTACAAAGCCTGTCCCCCACCAGGCCTTTGAATGTTCTGTTCCTGAGTGCAACTTCAGTATGGCCCTGCATAGTGTGTGATGTGCTCTCCCAGACTGTGAGTATATGTGACTGATGAACTGCTATTTCATCTGTCCAGGGTACCGTGTTATGTGTTTGGCCATCTTGTACTATTTAGGGTGGCAGATTCCTTCCTCCCCAGTAGGGTGAATAGGAGGCAACTAGGACAGAATAATAATTCACTTTATTGAGGAGACTTTTAATGTTCATCATCACCTAATAATGCTCATCAAAAATGAGCACATTATATCTCTTCTCACTTTGATAGCTTAATTCAATTGATAATCTCTGTATACGCTAAGGCTTTGTAGTCAAATGTGGTGATAAACTTTGTGTATAAATTCTGGATTTTGTCCAGATGTGTTACTATGATTTCATAATAAAGGTGATTTGTTTAGCTTGGATGAACATCAGCCCATGTAGTAAAAATCAGTCTCTTTTTCAATTCAATTTGAATGCTTAGAACAAATGTATTTCTCTCATTCACTGTTCTTAACGCTGGAGTTTATTGATGCAACAAAACTGGAATGACACTTACCTTCTTGCAAACGTCTTCACTTTCTAACATCCTCACTTTGCATTTCCTAGGTATCAATAGATTTATAGTTATCTGGACAATTCAACAGTGAAGGAAATTATATTTTTCCAAAGTTTCTACATAAATCTCTTGACTACTCCAAAGAGTTTGAGATGATCATCTACATTAGTAGTTCTCAACTGGGGCCAGTTTTGCTCCCAGGGGATAATTGGCAATTTGTGGGAGCATTTTTGGTTGTCTGACTGGGGCAGGAGTGCTCCTGGCACCTAGTGGAGAGAGACCAGCGATGCTGCTAAACATCCTCCAGTGAATAGACCAGCCTTCATAACAAGAAATTATAAAGCCCCAATGTCCAAATTCCTGAGATTGATATACCTGATTTAGACGATATGGCATGCTGCTTGCTCTTTTCGAATTACAAAAACCATAATGTGAATGATTTGACCCACAGTGGGGTCAGAAATTGTCTTATTCAGAAAGCAGCTCCTGAGAACATTCCTAGAAATAGTCTAAAGCAACACAATAGCGGCTGAGGGCTAGGGCATGGCAGATTCAAGGTTTTCAACCTTTTCAGTCTGCATGTAATCTCCACACCCTACAGCCCCCTCCCACCTGTCTGA
This sequence comes from Lemur catta, assembly GCF_020740605.2. NCBI lineage: Eukaryota > Metazoa > Chordata > Mammalia > Primates > Lemuridae > Lemur > Lemur catta. Next base: position 35,020,097 of record NC_059128.1, read on the forward strand.
ACAGAGCAGAATCGCATTGATGGAATGACAATTCTCAATCCAGTGCTATAACTCTAAGCTCAGTATAGCCCTTACAGAATATAGGTATCTTTTTCATTTGATAATTATTTGTATATTTATACTGACTTCTTTCATTTGAAATTTGTAAATTGAAAAAATGGATTTCTTTTTTTTTGTGGTTTGTGACTTTTATTTTTGAATCAGAAAAAGTTTACGTCTTCATTAAGTTAGTATATATAATTACTGTGAAATAAAAATTTAAAAATTTATTCTTTATTTAATATAAACATTACTAAGCAAAAGCCAAAACCAGTTTGTAATTGATCCATGAGTTCCCTTAATTCAATTTAAAATATTCAACTGTTATATTTTTTCTTTTTTTTAACTTTTATTTTGGAGGAAGAATCTGTTTAACACTCAAACAACTCTTTTAAGTATCTTTCAAGTTACAAATTAGCCTTTTTTAAAAATTGATAGTTCCAGGCCGGGCGTGGTGGCTCACACCTGTAATCCTAGCACTCTGGGAGGCCGAGGTGGGTGGATCATTCAAGGTCAGGAGTTGGAGACCAGCCTGAGCAAGAGCGAGACCCCGTCTCTACTAAAAATAGAAAGAAATTATCTGGCCAACTAAAAATATATATAGAAAAAATTAGCCGGGCATGGTGGCACATGCCTGTAGTCCCAGCTACTCGGGAGGCTGAGGCAGTAGGATCGCTTAAGCCGAGGAGTTTGAGGTTGCTGTGAGCTAGGCTGACGCCACGGGACTCACTCTAGCCGGGGCAACAGAGTGAGACTGTCTCAAAAAAAAAAAAAAAAAAATTGATAGTTCCCAGTTCATTATAGCTTAAATTGTAGGGGATCTAATAAATATTTGCAAAAAATGTCTCCTATGGGTTTATTATAATCATTTTTTAAAAGGGAGGCTCCATAGCTTAATCATGGCCAAATTCCTGCACTTCCTTGCTCCCTTTCCCTTCTTATTTGCGCACAGCTCTGACTGATTCACTAAACAATCTTTGGAAAGAGAATCTGCACTTAGGGGCAGAGATATGGGCTTCCCTGAGCACATCAGTGCAAAAACTCATGGAGAACTCTGCTCACATTCATGTCTCCATTACTGTTATTATTGTAAATCTGACCGGATGTGATGGCTCCCACATAATTACACACATACACATCTCATTCCTGTGAGTGAAATAAGCTTAGGAGACAATTCATAAACTTCACTGAATAGCCACCACTCCCATTTCTTTGTGAATAAGGCAATTCCTGGAAGCATTTCTTGACTCTGGGAATCTTGCCTCCCTTAGTCCTGTCAGTGATCCACAGTTTGTTTACAAAGGAGTTTCGTCTGTTATTGGAACATTGATGCCAGGTGCAGATCTATTGGAGAATCATTCATTGTGAAATCTTTTATTGCCTCTTAACTAATAATTGTATTGAAATATAATTTAAATAGCATAAATTCACTCATTATAAGTGTACAATACTGTGATTTTTAGTAAATTAATATAGTTGTACAACCATCACCATGATCCAGTTCTAAACATGTCCATTACTCCACGATGGTCCCTCACACCCATTTATAGTCACTCCTCACGACCCTCCCAAGTCCCAGGCGATCACAGATGTGCTTTCTCTTTCTATACATTTGCCTTTACTAGAACTTTTATTTATATAAAACCTTATACTAATAGGCTTTTGTGTCTAACTTCTTTCACTTAAAGTGTTTTGTACATTAATCTATGTTGTTTCATGTGTCAATAGTTCATTTTATTTCTGAGTAGTAATAATATTTCAATACACTGTTATACCCCACTTTCTTTATCCATTCACCAGTTGATAGACATTTAAATTGTTTCCAGGTGTTTTTTTTTGTATTATGAATAATGCTGCTCTAAACATTTGTATACAAGCCATTGTGTAGATATGTCTTCATTTGCCATGAGTAGATACATAGGAGTAGAATTACTGGGTCCTACAGTGGGTGTATACTTACCTTTTTAAGAAAAATACCAAACTATTTTCCATAGTTACTGTACCATTTTATATTCCCACTATCAATGTATTTAATGGTTCCAGTTTCTCCACATCCTTGCTAACACCTAGATTTATCAGTATTTTTGATTATGTATATTCTAGTGGGTGTATAGCAGTATCTCATTATGGTTTAAATGTGTATTTTTCTAATGATATTAGGAAGCATCCTTACTGTGCCTTGCCTATATCTTCCTTGGCGAAATGTACATTTGAATATATTGTATTAAGAGAATATCTAAATCTCTCACCTTTCTTTTGCCTCTGGTTTTCATTATTTTTCGGCTGCAATGGGCTGACAATTAATCAATTTCTGGGCTATAAGACTAAGTCCTTTTCAGATATTCTAGTGAGTTGATGGGGAGAGGGGTAAAAAACACTAGCACTTTTGGGAGGTATTGCCCTGAAATTACAAAGCCCTTTTATTGCTCACTCTGTCTAAGTGATTCAAGGAACCTACTTACACTATTTCCTAAGTACAGCTAATAGGCCCCGGAAAACAGTCTGGTGGCAAAGATTTTAATCTCAAAAGACTTTATTAATCTTAGAAGCTGATTTTGAAAAGGAATTCAGGAGGAATTTACCTGAATGAATGCTAGATTAAACTACAAGAAACTTCAAAGGTAAAGCATCTTAAAAATTAAAGTTGCACCTCTAGGAAAGATCTATTCCTTGCAATCCAAGCAACTCAGTGTCTGGGCTTTGTTTACTTTTCAAGCTCTCTCTGTCAGATTCTTTATTTTATGGGAAAGTTACTTACTTGGTTCTTTCCACTAGTTTCTTCAGCAGGTTTTGCTTTTCATTGGTGCATTGTTTTTTAAGTTAAACTTAAATAAAAAATGATGTTTCTGGCTCTAAAACAGGAGATGTGGCTATATAACAATATTCTGTTTTAAAACATCACAGTTTGGTTCACAAGCTTAAGAAATACAATAAAATGGGATTTAAAAGACTTGCTTTGCTAGTTTGTTAGTTTGTACTATAAACTCATCCCTGGAAAGTTACGAGAAAAAAATTTTTTTTCTTTTGACTTGTTGGCCAGAGGTCATTTTGCCAGGATGACTTGATGAGAAAGAGCATGGACTACTCTCAGCAAAGCAGGCTTGTTCCCAGTTAGAGAGATTTGGTATTGATTGCTCCAAACCAATTCTTTTGGCTTCACTTTTCCCTGCCACATCTCAAGACACAGTGAAGCTTTGACCGTGAAGCTTTTTTATTTTACAAAAATAAATCCCATTCTCATTCTACTGATTCTGCAACTGATTCTGTGAAGGCCAAGACCAGGTTTCCTGGGTGCCTTTGTTTCCCCAGGATCTGGCAAAGAGCCATGCATGTAGAACATATTCAGTAATTATTTGTTGACTAAATAAATGTTTAATGTTATCGTAACATCGTTAAATGTCATCATCGTAAAATGGTGAATGAATGTCTTAATATGTCACTGGCTCACTCCCAGAGAGACTGTCTGCTCTTCAGCATTATCAGATTTCTTCAAATTTGTTCCTTTTGGTTCAATATGGTTTAAATGAAGAGATTAACATTGTATATTCTGGTATGATGCTAACAACATTATAGAATATGCAGAATTATCAATATATAACTCCTGTAATTATTCAAATGTGTTTTATTTTACAAACATGCATTAGATTCTTACTATATAAAACTACTATGCCTAGAAAGGGAGAGTTACAGAGGCAAATGAGAGAGAGAGAGAGAGAGAGAGAGATATTTTGCCTTCAAAGAAGCTTACGATTCAGGGTAGGAGTCTGAGAGGTATACAGATAATACAAGGGACTGAGTACAAGTGGAAGGAATGGGATGAGAATGCAGAGAAGATATTGATTGTGGAAAGAATCATCCTCAAACTTCCAGATATGAACACTGGTGGTATGGTCTGCTCCAGTCTGCATTCCTCTGGGTATTGAGCTGGCAGCAGGAAAACAGGTAGACAGAAGGCACCACTCCTGAGTCTCAGCGAGGTTGCTGATGGTCAAGTGTGCACCCTGCCCCAGTTCAAGAGAATTGAAGGGTGTTAGAGTGACTTATACTGTTTGCTAGATCTGACATAGTAATTCTTCTGAGCATAGATGTATTAATTTACTATATTATCTACTTTTTTTTTCAGAGTCTATTGTTAGTTGGTTTGAGATTGAAAGTTTATGGAAACCATATTATTTTATTGGATAGAAACAAGATTGAAAATATATTGCCTGTAGAAACAGAGATGTGCCATTTTATTTTCTAGCTTTTGGGAATGTTGTGTTATTCAATTTCACAAGCATTGCAAATGATGCCCCACATCTTTATTGTCTGTTAGTGAATGAAATTTGCCATCACTTACTCGTACCCTTTCTGGAATAGGGCTGCATCTTTTAACATCTTTTCAATTCAGATGATACATGTAAAATTCTAATAATACTTTTAAACACTATTTTTTAATTAAAATTTTTGTTTTGAGATAATTATAGATTTACAGGCAGCTGTAAGGTAGTACAGAGAGGTCCCATGTATCCTTCACCTAGTTTCCTCCAGTGCTTACATTTTACCTAATTGTAGTACAGTATCAAACTCAGAAACCTGATATTGGTACAAGGTGTATTGATAGTACTAAAGTCATTTTATCACATGGGTAGGTTTGTGTAACCACCACTACAATCAAAATACTGAGCTTTTCCATAACCACAAAGCTCTTCCTTGTGCTAATACCTTTTAGTCACACCTCCTCCCTGCCCCCACCCACCATCCCGGAACCCCGATAACTACAAATTTGTTTTCCATACCTGTAATTTTGTCATTTAAAAATTTTATACAAATAAAATCGCACAGTATGTGACCTTATGAGATGGGCATTTTTCATTCAGCATCATGCCATTAAGGTCTATCCAAGTTGTATATATTAATAGCTTGTTCTTTTTAATTGTTGCATAGTGTTCTATAGTATAGGTGTACCACAGTTTGTTTCACGATTGAGGAGCATTTTGGTTGTTTCTAGGTTTAGGCTATTACAAATAAGGCTTTTGTGAACAATTATGGGTTTTTTGGAAATGTTAGTTTTATTTGCCGGGAATAAATGTTCAGGAGCACAAATTGCTGAGTCATATGGTATGTTTAGTGTTTTAAAAAACAACCTGGTTTCCAGAGTGACTGTACCATTTTACATTCCCATTAGCAGTGTATGAGAGATCCAGTTTCTCCACATGCCTGCTAGCATTTGGTATTCTCACTGGTTTTTACTTGAGCTGTCTAATAGATGTATAATTACATTCCTTCGTGACCTTAATTTGCATTTCTCTAATGGCTAGTGTTGTTAAACATCTTTTCATATGCCCTTTTCAGGAAAATTTCTATTCATCTATTTGTCATTTTTCCAATTGATTTTTGTTTTTTTACTTCTGACAGTGAGTTATGCACTCTAAATATGACTCTTTTGATGGACATGTGGTTTGCAAATAAAATGTCCTAGTCCATAGCTTGTCTTTTCACCCTCTTCACAAGGTCTTTCGCAAAGCAAACTTATTTGTGATTAAGTTTAATTTGTAGATTTTTTAAAAATAGTATTTCTTGGAATCATGTCTAAGAACTCTTTGTAAGTCCTAGGTCCTAAAGATTTTCTTCTGTGTTAACTTCTAAAAGTATTAGATTTTTATGTTTTGGACTCAAATCCATGGCCCATTTTGAGTTAGTTTTTGTAAAAGGTGTGAGATTTAGGTTGAAGTTTATTTACTTTTTTGCCCACAGATGTTCAATTATTCCAGAACATTTGTGAAAAAGTTTACCCTTCATCTGTTGGACTGTTTTTGTACTTTTATAAAAAATCAGCTAGCCTTATTAATCTGTCCATGTACTTATGTGTCTATCACTCTGCCAATACCACACGATCTTGATTACTGGAGCTATAAAATAAGACTTAAAATTGGTTAGAGTAACTTCTCCCAAGTTATTCTTATTTTTCAAAAAAAAATTTAGCTAGTTCCTTTGCTTTTTCATATAAATTGTAAAATAATCTTTTTTATATCTATTAAAAAAGCTTATTGAGATTTTGATAGAAATTCCCTTAAACTTTTATATAAATTTGGAGAGAACTCACATTTCTACTATGTTGAATCTTCTAATAATGAATATAGTATATCTCTCCATTTATTCAGATATTTTTTGCTACCTTTAATCAGAATTTTGTAGCTCGTGAGATTTTGTTGCATCTACACCTAAACATTTCTCTCTCATTTTGACTGATGCAAATAGTATTGCATTCTTAATTTGGTTTCCACATGTTTATTGCTAGTATATAGAAATATAATTGATTTTTGTATGTTTATCTTGTATTCTGTGGCCTTGCTGAACTCATTTATAGTTATAAATGTTTTTGTAGCATCCTTTAGATTATCTATGTAGACAATCATGTTATCTGCAAATAGGAACAGTTTTCCTTCTTCACTTCTGATCTATGTGCCTTTCCCCCCCTTTTTATTGCCTTATTGCACTGACTAAAACAGAGATGAAAGAAGACACTGGGTAGGTAAGGTCCTTTGTATTGAACTCAGCAAGAGCCAAGGGAATAGCTAGATATCAAACTTTTGATACAAGTGGAAGAGAGGACTGGTAAGGTAGTTTATAGTTACAATGAGAAAACCCTCTAATGCTAGCATAAGTGATAAGCTCTTACATAAGATTAAGAAAGTAATATGAAACATTGGATAGGAAAGCTACAAACCAAAGTTTTTAATAATTTCTTTTTCCTACTTTTTCCCACATTGAAAGGCATCACTAATATTTTACATTTTAAAATTTATTAGAATTTTGTTTTCATTGTAGAATCTACAGCCTAAGATCTTTCAAAAAAGGCAACTAGCAGAAAGCTTTCTTTTTTGACACTGGTTTTGAAGGTTTGTGTGTGTGTATCTACAAAAACAAGTATGCTTTGTTGTGTAAAATTATTTTCACCTTTTTACTTTTAATTTTCTCATCTTTGTTAAATAAGACACCTTTAATCTCTTACAAATTTTCCCTGCCCAGAGTTATCAAAACTTTCCTTTATAGATAAATCATTAGAGGATTTGTGAAGGAGATTCTTCAGGCAAAATTGAGGATTGGTGTCCTAGTAAAATATTTCTATAACTTATAATAAAGATTGACTAATTTTAGTAACCCCCTTTCATACTATATATAACAGTTGGTACAGGAAAACCAATAATAACTGCTAGCCTTAGCATGTTTATTAAATAACTATACGGGGTGAAAATTTTGTTGGATATTAAAAAATATAATCAAACAATAGTCAAACTGAAAAATGGGGTTGTAGAGGGTGGTTGAAGCATCTTTCTGTTAAATCATGTCATGAATACTTCCTTCACATGCAGACTTGCATCACTTCTTAGGGGATTTTGTTGTCATGACAACAGTTTTACAAGAGCATCTTCAGCTTCCAGAGTTAGAATTACAGAAAAAGAGTTTCATACAATGAACGCAGGTGAGCTTTAGTTATTACACTTGGACAATAGCCCTTTGCTTTATCACAGTCATATCCTTGAAAAAAATTAAAAATGTGACACTTCTTTCCTTTGCAGAGGAATGTCTTTTTGCTATAAAGATTTTTTTTTAACCTGAGAAAATAAATTTCAAAGGTTCCAGATTTTTCTCAGTTTAAATTGAAAGGTAATTTGTAATGAATAAACCATGATGACATCTAATACATGAAAGGACTTTGAAGTTATATTGTTTCCTGTAAGAGATGAATTTTGATGAGTACTAGTAAACCAAATATAGTTGAAATTATAGGTTGAACATGAAAATACTGTTAAGAAGGGATGGTAATCTTCATTGGGCATATTCTTTTATTTTACTTGAAAACCTCATTAATGTAAAAAAAAAAAACCCACCCAGTTTGTCCTGTTTCTGTTTGCAAATAGCCTCACAGTAAATAAAAATGGTTTTTTTGTGTTAATTTCAAATTGTATACACCTATAGTGTTGTTTTCTAGCTATGCATTTACAGATAATCATCTTCAAAATAAGCAACACATAAAGTTATGTCTTGGAATGTTCATAATTATGTTATTTCTAAATATAAAGATAAGAAGTGATAAATCAATATTTGAGGCTTTAGAAAACATTTCTTTAGTATCCAAACTTCTTGCAGAATTTGAACCAGGATTGTTACTTTATCATAGTAGTTTAACTGAACCCAAATTTTAGTGGGTTTTTTCCTTCTCCATGTCACTTTCAGAATGCTTTTTCTAACCCTAGATATAAGATCCCATTCTATCTTTCTAGGAATACTAATGTTCTGATAGGCTTTATTTTTTATATGATTCCTTGCCTACCAATTAGAATATTATATGTCATATATAATAAATTTCAGCTAGGCTGATCATGCTCACACTAGGGTAAGGCTTCCTGGGTTCTAGCCTACTTCTATCACTTAGTAGGCTGTAGCCTTAGGTAAGTTTTTTCACCTCTGTATATCTTCTTTCTTCTTACCCAAATTGGTGCTAGTATGGCTGTTCTAGAGCTTTCAGGGACTCATGCTCCTGTTAGTTTTCTCTTTCACCATTCCAAGGTGGAACCTTAATTCTCATTTTCCAAGATGGATACTAGAGTTCCATCTATATTATCTGTATTCCAAGTAACAACAGATCTAGGATAAAGAAATGCGAAGAAAGGTATCCCTAATCTTTTAAAAAGACTGCATGGAAATACTACTCACCAATTCTGCTCACATCTCATTGGCCAAGACTTTGTTACATGACACAAGCTGCAAAAGTGACTGGGGACAGGTTGCACTTCGGCAGAGTGGACATATGGCTGGCCAAATATACTGGGTTACTTTTGCTAAATACAAACAGCAGAGGAGATTTGGGAGATGACTCACAGTGCCCAACACATATTCCCAGTAAATGTTCATGATGCTGCTTTACACTTACTACACCAAAGTACATAGTACCTGAAAGAACTGAATATATCAACTAGGAAACAACTTGGTAAGACCACCCTTTTCCTTATTGTATAAAGACTGATGCGTAATTCACTTAATCAGCTTACAGAGCTGTGCTGAAGAAAGGAATTTCTTTACTAAATTATCTATTAGTCTGCAGATAAGATATATGTCAACTGCCCCCACCCCCAAATCTATCTCTCAACCTCAAAATATTTATTCAAAATCTATTATTGGTCAAATACTAAGATTGATTCAGCTAGGGCTAAAGAATGGGTAAGATACTCTCACTGTATTTATCGGTGGTGGGGGAGTTAAAATAAGTAACCACTGTATAGGTCATGATGTGAATGCTATAAAGTAGTTATAAAGTATATTTGGAGGTCAAAGGAAAGAGAGGTGGCCCTGTAATTGGATGGATAGGATTCCAAGGGATATGACTCTTAAAGCTACCCTTAGGGAAAATTATGGGTAGACAATATCGCATAAGCAAAGGTATGAATGTAGAAATGACGGCATAATTTCGGGGGAATGGTTTGGCCATATCTCACATATATTAGAGAAGCTTAGGGAGGCTGGAATAAAGAAAGGCTTAGATTCTTACTGAATGACAAATGTTTCTAGATTGGTTAAGAAAATGGTGAGCTATTGAAGGCGTAAGAAAGGGAGTGACATGATTAAAGTTATATTGTAAGACAATGAATTTCACTGCAGTGTATAAGGTGATTTACAGATAATGAGAAATGGAGGCAAAGAAAGTAGCATACAGTTACCCTAATAGGAATGTATATATGGGGAGGGAACAGCACGTGGATGGAAAGGTCTTTGGTGTCAAAGGCTTTGGATTTGGTGACTGAAATAATGGCATTTCAATTAAATCAAAGTCAGGAGGAGAAACAGGTTAAGGAGTAAGTATGTGGCTTAAAAATCTTATTTTTTTGATAAGCTGAAGTTTAAAATATACAGTTGAGGTTATCTAAAAGGTGTTGGAAATGATAATCCCAACTAGGTTTACAGATATTTATAAAGCCAAACTCTATGGGTTCAGATCATCATTGGCCACTTACTAATGGTGTCAATGTGAACAGGTTAGTTAATCTCGACTTCCTAGGCATAACAGTAGCACCTGCCTCATTGGGTTGTTGTGAAGAGAAAATGATTCATTACCAGTCTTTACTTGTAGTAAGTCATTTGTGTCAGTCACTGTTATAATGATCTTCTTCATTACTTGTTACTCATTCTCATAGTAATTGTAAGGACAAGAGGAAAAAGAAGTGTTAGCAAAAAATACAAAGGAAAAAGGACGACCAAAGGAGTACAATAGTCTAGAGTCCACCCGCAGAGTTTCAGCTTTGCTTGTAGGGTCATAAATTTCCCAGACAAAGAAAACAGAATATGCCAATAGATTTGGAAAGTAGAACCTTTATGATAGCAGATCAGTAGAGGAGTAATGGCAAAACTTAGATTGCAAGGGGTTAACAGGTAAGAAAATAGTGAGAGAGTGGAGACAAAGCAATTTATGCTATTTGTTAAAAGAATTGAAAATTGGTCCTAAAGGGAAGAAAAGGAATAAGGTTAAGTAGCTTAAGCTAATAGGAAAAGAAAGAGAAACATATTTGAGGTTGATTTGTTTTTGTGTATTACAAAAAAATGTGAACATATTGTTAAAATGAAAGAATGTCTAGGAGAGAGAGAAACTGAAAATGCAAACAAAAGAGAAAGTATAAACAAAAGGGGAGGGAAAGACCATACAGTGGTGATATGGGGGGTTATTTTCTGCTGAAAGAAATGAATATTTCAATTGCCCTGCCTTGATTATTACACATGTAGCAAAATATCACATGCACATCAAAAATATGTATAAATATGATATATCAATTTAAAATATAAGAAAAGAATAAAAGAGAAAGGAAAAGCATAAACGCAGAAATATTTTAAATGCTGTTTTCTTAATTGTAAAAGATGAATGGTTGTTAGAGAAAATTGGGAAAATATAAATAATACTCAGTTAAAGATAACTCATAACCCTGCCAAAGATAGGTATTATTAAAATTTTGATATAGAGCCTAATAGTCTATTTTCAAAATTGGGATTTTCCTGTAGCCATTTTATCATGCACATTCTCTTTAAAAGCATCCTTTGTAATGGACACACACTGCTGTGTCATGTAGAATTATAACAGTTTAACTGATATTTTGGACATTCTGATTGTTTCAATGCCTCCTTATATTATTAGTGCTTCAGTGATCATCTTGATAAATAAGCTCTACTTCTTGGATTTAGCTCCCCAGAATGAATTCTTAGAAACAAAAGTACTCGATTAAAGAATATGATCCATTTGGAGTCTTAGTCCATCTCCCAAATTGCTTTCCAGTATCTTTGTACTAGTTTATACCCCGCCCATCTTACCACGTCCTCACTAGCTTCAGGATGAACAAATTTCAAGTGAAGGGGAAGTGAAGAGAGGCTCACTTTCCATGAACCACATTATTACAGAGGCAAGATCGTCTGAAACGCTGAACTATCTGCTGAGAGTGAGGAGGAGACTAGTGGGGTTAGGGATTGGGGAAATTTGTTGAGAGGTTGTTTTACACTGAGAGCCTTTTTCAAGACTTTCCAGGAAAGCATTTCACCAGAAAACCTGGTTGTACATATAGAGTGTTATTTTTTAAATGATTCATTCCCCATTTGGATGAAACGTATCAATACAGGTTACAAATGGAGACTTGTGTAATCCTTTGATGTTTTTGTATGGGTGACAGCTGTTAAATCGTTCTTTTCAATAAAAAGTAGATGATGATCTTGCAGTGTTCTGTTTCCACAGTTATTTCTCATTAATCAACCTCTAAATGTTTATTGGTGCTCTCTGTGTAGGTAATGCTGGGTGCCCCGAAGGCACAGAGAATAAAGGATTTGTCCTTTCATGGTGTGCAGGAGACACCATACACAGTTTGTGAGAGTGAATGTTTAAACACAATTAAACATGGCAGGAAGATACCTATGACTTTTTTTAAAAGCATAATTTGTTTTGTAATTTATTTATTTAGGTAGGAAGTTTCTTGTATTTGGCTTAAAGACTTTAAATTGTTCACTGATCCCTTTGTGTTTTCATCTGATTAATTTGCTCCAAAAGTTGTAAGAGTGCTACACACAGAAACACACACACACACTTCAGTAATCTGACTCATTTGGGAAATTTCCTATCATAATTATAGATTTTTAAAGCTATATTCTTTTATTTTTAAATGACTATCATGACAATTAACTGCTAAAAAAAACCCCATTTCTAAGTAGATAATCCACCAGACTCCATTTTCAACATGTGACTTTATAATTCTTATTATTTACCTCCAAATAGTTCAAGGCTGAATTACAGAGCTACAAATTTATCCTAAATGATGAGAAAAGAGAAGTGTGTTGGTCTTTGCAGGTATGGCTGATGGTAATTATCACCTATGTGTGGGCTTGCTGTTCGGAAGATTGATATTAAGTGGAAAACATCACCATACCACACCCATGTGACATTGATCTTTGATTTGTGGCTAAAACCATCGTCTGCTATAATTTTGCATCAGATAAATGGCATACACACTTTTGTGGTTCTGTAAAATTTGGATTCAGTCAAAAGGCCGTACTCAAGGATCCAGAAGCCCACATGTGGGCCAGGGCTGCAAGTTCCCCACCCACCTAAGGACACAGGATTTATGGATAACACAATTTCTTACTGTCACAATTCTTACAGATTTACTCAATGCCAAAAGTAAGGCCATACTGCTCCTATTGTCTCAGATGGCTGCCTGCTGAACCTCACAACCAGATCTGAGCCCAGAAACAACTCTTAAGTAAGCAAAGTATATCTAGTCCTCCCACAAGCTCCTCCTCCTCTTTATTGTCTGCCTTTCTTTCTATCCTTAGCTAAAGGTTTAGTGTCATAAAATTGTTTAATATAGTTGCAGCCTCAGCACCCATTTTTGGCTAACATACAGTAATACCCTGTCACCTTTGGCCTAGTTAAAATGCCCTCTCCCTGTGTGGTGGTTTGTGTCACAGCCTACTTGCTTCTCATCCCACTGGCCCAAAACCCAACAACATACCCCACAGCTGTTGACCATGATAAAACCAATGGTCAACACCTGATTCATGTAAATAAGTTCCCCCTCCAACTTCACACATGGTTTCTTTACACTAGCCAATCCACAGACCCCACGGGAAAGCCTAAGGGAATAACACCTGTGGAACTTAATAAAGGCATAAGCCCACAGGTCCTCTCTCTTGTTGCCTACCTGCTGGTTGAGCTCCTTGCTGCCTCCAGACTTCCCACCAGCTTCCTGTCACTGCTTTCTCTGGAATCTGTAAGTGATATATTTCTTTTGTTTCATGCATTTTGGTTTAACATCCTCATTGTGTCTTACCTGGTACACCTGAACCTATCTTTTCCCTGGTCCAGGCTTTCCTAGAGTATAGCTGTCTTAACTTGATGTCTACCACTCTCCACAGGGAGACCTCTAGACCAAATTAGAAAGAAACCATAGTGATAAAAATCAAACATTTAGCTCACATGCATAAATTTATGTCAATATATAGAGGTATATGCCTTTTTAACAGAGACCATTTCTCGTATCTTTCTGTAAATCAAACCAAACAAAGCACAAGCTATGCTTATTTTGAGCAGACTGTAGTTTTCCACAACTATGTGTTTGTTGCTGGGTCTTGATAACGTATATGAATTGTTGTATTTCTTCCTACCTTGAAAGCTCTAAGTTAAATTTACCAAATCTCTATGCATCAGTAAATAGACATATGAGTATCTTCTAATCTCTTTCCCAACTGTTCTGTGAATTTCTAATCACTTTTCTCATGTCAGACTTTTCGTGTTGCACCTGATGTGTTCAAAGTAGTCATTTTAAAATGTGATTGCTACCTTTGTCTCCTCTTTTCATTTTCACTTGGAATGCCTCTGTTATACATTGGATCATCAAAGTATGTAGAAACATCTTTCTCTTGAGGACTTCCTCGATTTCTATGCAGTACTTTAAGTGGAAAACTTCATTCCATTCTGTGTACTGTCTATTCTTTCCTCCTTAGTTGAACTGCTGTATTACAATGATTCTCTGGTATCCAGAGCAAATACTGGCTCTTAATAAGAGAGATTTGGGAAGCTCTAACCCAATGTCCTGGGAGACAGATGGAGGCCCTCTAAGATTCCTCCCTGACCTTGTGTCCTAGTTTGAGTTCCCAAACTGGGACCCACTTTGTTTCCACTTTCTCATTCCTTAGCTTGAGTTCTGGACTTGATCTCCTGCCTACATTCCTGCCCTGATCTTGGCATTCTCCTCCTAACCATGTATTCTTGCCTTGAAATTCCAGGCTACTGCTGAAAGCTTACCCAGTGCCCACATCCCCATGTGCTCTGTGTCTGTGTGCATGGAAGAGTTATTAGTTCTCCCAGACAACAGAGCTGAGATCCTTTGCTTTACCTATTTTGTTAATTGCCACATTCCATAGATTATTTCTTTACCATGTTCCAAAGCTGACCTGATGGCTATTCCTCTGATTCGGGGTCTCATTATCTCTTCCATGAAGTATTACAGTACAGCTGGCCTTATTAGCACTGATGTTCTCTTGCCCCAACTAAACTGAGTCCATTCCTCTGAAAACTTCCATGATCCTCACTGCAAGAAGTAATCACTTCTCCTGTTTCATCTGTCTACTTAGTGCCTATATGAGAGTAAGACTCACACTGTCTCAAATAATATTTGTGTTTAAACCTGGTGCTATTCTAAGTGCTTTACAAATATTAACTCATTTAATGTTTACAACTCTGCTATCCTAGTTCTATAGATGAGGAAATATTTGGGTATAAAGATGTTTAGAAATATGTCCTAGCTAGAACAAGGGCAGAGTCATAATTTAACCTAACTAGTCTAATTTCATCATCTGTATATAACCTCTCTAATTAAGATTATTATCATCTCTTCAAGGATGTTCATAAATATTCAACAAGTTGTAAGCTGGCAAGAATAATCTGGGTTTACTATAACACTTATGTTAAAAAAATTCTATTTTCCATTTTGAATGCTAAATGTTCTTTGGCCAAATTTGTTTTCTTTGCTTCAGCAGAAATGAAGTATCTTTGGCTATTAGTGATATTAGTGATTATTTTGCATCCAATCTATGCAAGTTATTAAAATCAAATAGTTCATGATATACTACCTCGAAATAATGAGTCTACAAGAAGATAGTTAAGTATATTAGAAGCAGGTGTGAAGTAGCAGACGCCCTGGAAATTAAGCACTGCATTTTATGTGTAGAAATTAGGAAATCAGGTGGAAGCTATATGAACCCAGAGGAGGAGAGGCAGCAGCAGGAGAGAGGAGGAATAAAATGAAGGCTCATTTCAGCTTGCTCAGAGGAAAGCAGTGGATGGTGAACCATATACTCTGCATGTGCCCTTTTGGCATATGGAAGGCACTATTAATTAAACACTAGCATTGCATAAGGATCATACGTAATTTAGTAGGACACATCTCCTACAGAGTTGCTTTAATGTCAAGAGATGGGAAGAAATGAGAGAAATACAAGAAAATACCCAGGAAAGAACATTTCTCAGGAAAAATATTTAAGTAACTTCAGTTTTGCTTTTATAATGAAATATTCACTCATGTGGTGATTGAACGTGACAAGGTTGAAACCTGAACAAGGTTTCAGTTGAATTATTTATCCAAATTTGGTCTAGAGGCAGATTAATATGTGAAACTCTTCTCATTGTCACCAAGAGAGAAACATTATCCTAAAAATAGCAGTGATTAAAAAATGTGCTATACTGTGGGGAGAAAGTGTCATTCTCCCTGCTGTGTTTTTAATATCTGCAAATATGATCTCCTTGGCATATAAACCACCAGGGCTATGCTCTTTCACCTTTGGTGGTAGTATGCTTCTTTACCTCCTATCGATTTGTTTGATTAGTTAAAAATGAGGGTTAAAGGTAGCATTTGCTAGAAACACTAGGTCAATTACCAAGACTTGAGACACTGCGTGAACTTTGGATGAGACATGAGAAATATCCTTTGTAAGAAACCTCTTATCTCTCTGCTTCCTCTACTCATCTGGAAAAGCATGGATCCTGTAATAGAAGAGTGGATGAAAGAAGGGGAAAAAATAAATGAAAATTTTGCTCTGTGTATCCATGGCCTTGACTTCCATTTGAACTTCATATTTTCCAAATATATCACTCCTGTACACAACGGTACATGTAAAATATGAAATATTTTGTGTTGTCCTAGTAGCCATGCCTATCCACGGGGCAACTATTCCATATCACTAAGTAAAGCAAAACCCAAAACTCCTGAATCCTGCATTTGCTCTAGTTACATATCCTTTTTTGGGGTGGGCATGGCTGGCATTTTTATATTCCCATTCAAGGATGATAGTTTATAGAAAATGGAAATAGTTGTTTTTCAGAGGTTTTTACTAGTTATTAAGTAAATATTCTGTTACAAGAAAAAGTTAAGATACATCAAGCCATAGATTGAGATGTAAGGGATTTGGATGAAAATCACAGATGGCATAAATTATTTTAATCCTTTGGTACCACTATATCGGCATTTAAGCAAAAGTTTGGGCAAGCAGGCAGTTCTCTACTTCTTAGCTTCAGAGTATGGTAACTTTGAATCATACTGTCTTCACAAAGCAACCGTGCAAATTGCCTTCAATCCAGAATGCCACTCAGGGTACATTCTGGATTGCAGAATGTCTAGGGGTAGTAGATTTGGTACATTCTAGATTGCAGAATGTTTAGGGGTAGTAGATTTCTGGTGTCTTTACATTGAAATACAATGAGTGAAGATTATTATTTTAAAAAAATATTGTATCTTTCCTACATAGGAATCAAACTATCAATCACTTGATCATTTGGAAAAGGCTAACTATTAAAAGTAATAACTTATTCATGGCACATGCAGAACTGATCACATCTATGCCTTTGAGAGCCCTTTCTAAGCTGGTTCAGTTTTATTTCTCTGGAGTGAGTGCCCAGTGCACTCTGCAAACCGTGGCCTCAGTACCTGCCAGTGGTTTTGGTCAGTGGTCTGCTTAGTGTATTTGACCCCTGGAGTAGATCTTTTTTTTTTAATGCTTTTTTCCTCTGAGTGACAAAAATATTTATGGTAATAATAATCAGAAATAATTATTTTCAGATATTTTCCTTTGATATCCTTAGATATCCTTAGATATTTTTATAACAACTAAAAGTACAAAAATTAATTTTAAAGGAATTATTCAAATTTAGTACAATATTTTACCTATGAATTAAAATTTGCATCTCAAGAAAAATATTACATCTTATACTTTGTTTCACTGCTTTTTCAAATTGTAAACACAAACAGAAAATTATATATATAATTAGAATTCAACCATAATTGCAGGATTTTTTTTTTAGATCTTAGACCAAAAATACTTTTTTCAAAGTATTGATGAATGATAAAAATTGTGAACTAACAATAGTGCTAATAAAATGTAGAACCACTTTTAGTTGGTTTTATTACTTTTCAATTCTGTAGAGTCAAAGTTCCTTTTCTTCCTCATTGCTACACCAGGACAGACGTCCACTGCAGGCCTTGGTAGCACTCTACAAAGAAGATTCCCAGTAGCTTAAATTAGAATCTTCTATGCCCTTCCATGCAATTACATGTACTTTAGGTCAAATGAGTAGTGTTTGGTGCATAGTAACTGGTCATTCTTTCTCCCCTTCACCCATGTACCTCTTTCAAATGGCAATATAAATAGATGATCTTCGTGGGATCAGAACTTTTTCCACACACACTTTTTTCTGAAGCTATCTGTGTAAACTAGAGTTCTGTCTGACCTACCAGCCAGCCTGAGGATAATCCTGGTCATCCTCTGGAAATCGGCTTAGCCCAATTCTCTACTCTACACCAAGTTTCAGAACTGAGAAACCTGGAAATTTCTTTCTGCCCACAGCTTGAATGAAGGAGAGGTTTTCCTGGTCTAGGTTGAATGCATCAACATTATGCATACACGAAAGTCTACTGATCTAATACTCATTGCAAAGCTGTTACTTCCAGTGAAGGGGAACAGAAAATGGAATACCTGAAGAAAAGAACATGCACAAACATCATGTTAATAGCTTTTGTGCTGGTTAGGACACAGTGAGCAAATAAAAGTGTAATAACCCAACAAGACTGAGAATATTAAAATGAGTCATTACCAAGAAGGGGCCTAAACCAATACTGCTGAAATAGATTACTTTTGTGAACTTTATCATAGCTTGGCAAAGGGAGATTTTGTTTGCTGAGTCTTTATTATTGTTAAGCAAGGGATCTAATAATCCAAAAAGCTACAAGGTTGCTATTACTACATGCTTTTCAAACATTTCCTTGCTGGCTATATGAATAGCAGGTAGCTGTGTGAGAGTCCTCTTGTACTACTTTCAAAAAACATATTTCATGTGAGGGGGAGGGTGGGGGTGGCAGCGGCGGCAGGATACACATGTGTAGACTCAGTTTTGAAACACCATTGTGTGAATTCCAGAAGTATTAGAATCCCAGAGCCAAGTTTTAATCAGTATATTAATAATTGTTTATATACATGCTTGTGGCAAGAAACTGAAAAAACACAACTTAATGTGGAATAATGGATCTCTATAACAGAAGAGAAAAATAAGTAAATGTCTATAAAATTATTCCCAAGTAAATAAGAAAAAGTGATAGTTCTTTAAATTCAGGAACTTCAGTTCATCAGAGTAGAGTTTAACCTTTATACTCCACTAAATATAAGTGTCATGAAAATGGGTTTAACATTGCATCTTTATATAGCCTCTCTCTTATGTGTCATATGTACAAACATTATATTAATATATGGATCATATGCATACATGTATAAAAGTCAGGTAAGTCACTTAATCATCCACTTTGAGTTTCACGATTTATCAACATACATTTATTCATATACTCTTTATTCCCCAAGCCTCACAACTTGTCACCCTTTCTGGTTCCCTAGCTCTTGTCAGCTACTGGAATCACTTGACTTCAGTGTAAGGCACTGATGGGAATAACTTCGACCTCCCACAAGAGGGAAAGAATCTCAAGGTAAATGTTTGTGGCCCAACATCAGTGGCTTTGAGCTCGAGTCCTGCTGACTGACTGAATATTCATCTTGTTCTTTGAGCCTAAATCTCAAGATCAGTGATGGGCTTATATGAGGCTCCACTGAGAATGGTTCTTGATTCACCCCAAAGGGCAGAACTTCAGGCAGGAAAAAGACGATATTCCTGAACCCATCCTCTTGAACATTTCTTCTTCTTCTATCCCTGCAATTTGTTCTCCCCTGCAAGTTTGTTTTTTTCATTTTGAATTATATGGCATCCTTAACTTTCACAAAGTAGGTGCCAATAAAATGTCTGATTTCCTGGAGCACAAAATTCTGAATCTTCTGCCTTCTATCTTGCTTGCCTCTTGGACTTAGGTATCTTCTTTTTTTTGCTTTTTTGTTTTCTGACTTATTACTTGCCTTGATCTTAAATCTTCTGTGTTGTAAGGGTTTGTTGGCTTAGTGACAACCTTTCACAGCCAAAGATTCAGAACCTTTTCCTAGTCCTTTAGTGTCACCCTTACCACTTCCTTCTCAGCTCTGCCCTAATTCAATCAACTTATTTTCTTCGAGCCCTATTGTTACAGTCAGGCTCTCAGCTTGGAATTCTTTACCTTGTCACATACTTTCCTAAAAAGTTTAATATGCTTTTGACTGGGGACAGATGAGCTTTGATCAAGGTCTGTGGCACAGAGGAAATAGCACAAAGCTTGAACTTGGTCCCACAGAGTCTCATGTGACCATTGGCATTTTTACTTATTTTTTTCTTCCACTTTAGTTGAAAAAGAAGGTTTCATGGGATTTTAATTGGGCAATATATAGCAGCATGCCTATTACAGAGCCTGGCATACCTCCTGTGTCACTCGGAATTGGGTCAGAGAAGCAAGCCATCAGGAATGAGATAGAATACAGGATTTATTAGAGGAGCTAGACATTGTGCCATTGTGAGGGTTGGTTAAGCAGTTTATAGGTGGCTGTTGCTTTTGTATCTGGTGCTAGGCCAGAAGTGAGCTGGGAGTGGAGAAGAAAAGATTGGTGTGGACAGAGAGCAAGGACAAAGCAGAAACCAGGAGGACGAACTGGAATCCACAGGATGAACTGCAAACTGAATTGACCTGTCACAGCCTTCAAGCCTCTAATTTCAATGCTGCAGGTGACTTTCTAGAGAAGCTGACCCTGTCTTTCAGGATTCCAAAAATGCACCTGGCCCAGGAGTTGGAGAAACCCAAGGAAGAGATGAGACAGAAGCCAACACGGTGAATCAGCATACCCACAACATTCATGAACTGCGCTACCATCTGACACTACACTGATCTGCCAAGCTCAGCGAGACTCCTGATTCACTTCTGTAGTCTGTTTCTTTCACAAATTTTTCCTGTGGTCAGTCCTAGCCAAGAATCATACAGAGAAGAAAATGCAGGAAACATGGTTCAAGCATAGCTCAACTGACAGTACAGAGACGCCATATGCCATTCTTCCTTCCCATCTGTGGTTCGAGTCTATAGCTGAAAAGGAGTGTTGAAAAATCATATATAAATTCTGTAAGTCTTATTTAAATGACCTAATTGAATTGTCAATCTGATTCAATCAGAATGGTCAGTTTATTCCATTCGTCAGATAATTGGACATCTGGTCAAGTCTTTTAGTCTTTGTTCTTTAAGCTGGATCAAGTTCACTTCTCTTTGACAGTCATTGTGTGTCTAGGATTTAACAGTACCTCTGAGGCTATGGCTATAGCAATTTTGTATTTCAGGTATGATAAGGGATAATTGATTTATGACACATGACCCTTTTAAGTGTCTTGGGTGGGGGTGAGGGGCATCACATCACCCAACTTCACAAAACTGTTCACTTAATTGTTTCACTTATCAGGCCCACTGCTGATATCCTGATATGAACACCACGCATTGCTGTTCCAAGGGCAGGGTTATTTTAGTCTTAGAAAGATTTCTAAAGCTTTTTAAGCCTGGTTGAGCTCTGAAGATCTGGAAAACCGATGCATTTTTCACTACATTAAATAATACATTCAAGTGTAAGTGGCTTTCGAAGTGAGGAACTAAAGAAAAGGCCATGGGAATGAAGCCATTTTTGCTGTGTCTCCAGACTGTTTGGCACGTAGCAGTAGGCCTGCCCTCTGACAAGGCTCAGGATGGGGACCCTGGTGGAGAGGGACTGTCTAATCAATACAAAGCAGTTGCTCATAGACTAGATCTGACTAAATTCCTCCTAACATTGATTTCAGGTTTTGGGAGAAAACAATTTGTTTCTTTGGCAGGAAAGGAAATAATCCACTGCCTGTATCAATCTCCAAATTTAAATTCAAAGATAATATATTTTTCTGAAAATTAATCCCTTAAAAACCTAGATTTGTCACATTTGCAAGTGCATGCAGGGAGAAGAATCTGGGAAACACATCTTTGACCAACCTTTAAGCAGCAGGAGGAGAGAATCTTAACTCTGACATCAGCTGCTTAAGTGTCTCAGTATCCTTTTCTCTGAAAAAGTTTAGCATTTCTTAATAGTTGGGATGGCTAATTAAAGAATTTATATGTCAGCCAATATTCTGTTAAATTCAGAATTTTGAAGGAGTGTAAGAACCACAGAGAACTGATTCCAATTACTAATTTTATTTTTAGTTTCTAAATTAAGTTTCTAAGTCTTCCAGCAACAAGTCAACAATGTGTCATCTAGTCATTTATTAAAGATAGAAGACTCTACAGTCAGCCTTCCATATCTGTGGGTTCTGCATTTGTGGATTCAACCAACTGTAGATCAAAAATATTCAGGGGAAAAAAAGAATGGTTATGTTTGTGCTTAACACGTACAAACTTTTCTCATTCCCTATGAAATATGGTATAACAATTATTTACATAGCATTTACATTGTACTAGGTATTATAAGTAGTCTAGAAGTGGTGTAAAGTATACAAGAGGATGTGTGTAGGTTATATGCAAATACTATACCTTTTTATATAAGGGACTTGAGCATCAGTGGATTTTGGCATTTGTTGAGCGGGGGCAGGGGACAGTCCTGGAACCAATGCCCCACAGATACCAAGGGACATCTGTATTAGCAATTAATTGTGGTCAAACACTACCTGATTAGACCAGTAATAGTTTAAAGGGAAATGTGTAGCAGTGGGGTCAGGCAAGAGGGGATGAACTGAAATTTCCTAACTTTGGTGGGAGTGGTAGGGGTGTGGAAACGTAGAGAAGAAGCCAGTTTTGACGTTTCTAGCTTGGGCCATTGGGTAGATGGTAGTGCAATGAACTGAGAAAGAAAAGGAAAAGGAGCAGGTGGGAGATGAGATCAGCTTGTAACTAATATCTGGAACTAACTGCTACATCGCTGGTACATCTGCGGAAGTTCTCACTGGCTTTCCCATCCGTATCCATCCTTCTGAGCACCAACAAAAACCACTTTGCCTTCTCACCATCTGCCCTAAGTGATGGAAATTGCAACTGCTTTCCGTGTCCCTAGGGTTGGAAAGCCCTGGGATGCTGTCAGCGTCTCAGAGTGGCTGGTTGGCACTGGTTCGATTTGTGGGTGGATTTCCTTGTTGATAATAATAGTGGTGGTGGCTGTTTTCAGTGCTGGTGACTTGTCTGCTTCTTGGCATACAAAGCAACATTGCTGAAATCAGGGCACCTGGGGGAGCATTTTAAAATTGTGTCCTCTTAAAATGTTAACTAATAAACTCCAGCTTGATGTTTTACCAGAGCCTGTGGGATTATGGGTAATAAAAACTAAAAATGTGAGGTTGGTGTGCTGGAAGCAATGATAAAACTTGCTTTTTATGCAGTTTTAGAAAATGCATAAATGTTCCAGGTCAGGCGGTGCAGTGGCTGTCATAATGTGTTGACATCTTGTCACTCTTCACTTTATCCTCTGCATGGGATTGTGTTTGTTCAGACTGAATTGCATTAAGCTGTTCTTTATTAGAATAAAATATACTCAGTTCCATAAATACTGAAGTAAATTCACTCAGATATTTTAATGTTGGTTTTTAATCCAGCTTTTTATGCTCAATCTTAATAAACTCAGATATATTAAGTGACAATTGAGACAGTCTTTATATTATGTAATGTGTAGAGAATGGGGTTTCATGAATATTAACTCATTGTGTGGGTGTGTTATAATGTACATTAAAAATTTTTTTCTTGTCTACACAGTATAACTTTTAATAGAGTGGCCCCATCTTTGCATAATTACTGTTGTATTATTCAGAATACCTGTTCACATAGTATATGTTCAGAGTATCAGTTATAGACGTTGTATTCTGTCAAAAGAATATTAAAAAAAAATTGAAAGAGAAGGAAAATAGGGCTCTCTAAAACATCGATTTGGAAAATTTAAATGAAGTTAGATCTTTAAAAATATCAGAACATGTCATCTTCTAAAACCTTAAATCAACCTCCAGTTTTTGCCAAAGTTCTTTATTATAAGTAAAAACTTGATTTCCTTTAATGTCATCTTTACTTAGGTGCAGTGAACATTTCTTTGCTTCTCCTCTGGACAGTCACTGAGCCATTTAAGTCTTGCCTCAAGTGCTTTCTCTTACCTGCCCATTCTTTTTAGAACCACCACCCCAGTGAGGTCTTTATCGTATCATCCTTGGGACTACTGACAAGGTTTTTTAATAGGACTTCCTGCTACCAGTCTATCCACTCTTCATCATCTTACACAGATTAATCTCCCTTAAAATGGATTTCTTCGTATTATTACTCATCTTGGAAACCATCAGTGGGTTCCTGTTTCTCACTAACTATACAGATATGAAATTGAATCCTTTAGCATTCAAGGATTTTCACAATCCAGAGCTATCTTCCTAATTCACTATTTTTATCACTCATCCATTACTCTTACACTAGAATTTTCTATTGCTTAAAGAAGATACCGCCTCTTTTCCTTTCCCTATTGTTTTCCCTTGCCAGGATGTCCTCCCCACTGCTCTGCCGATCCAAACTGGACCCACCCTTCGATATCCTGCTTCCTGTCTCGTCCACTATCTGACACTCCCCTTGAGTGTTCTCTGACTTAATAATCTCTACTGTGCAGTTCAGCAGCTAAGAAGATGCTATTTTAGTATGTGGCACTCTGGGGCAGAAATAAGCTTTCACTTATTAAAAGTAGACAATTTAGTATAATAGGCATCCATATATACATTACCTAGCTTCAACAACTATCAACTCAAACATGGGTCAATCTATGCCTCACCTCTTTCCCCTCCCATAATATTTCAGAGCAAATCTCAGGCATCATGTAATTTTATTTGTAGATATAGTAATATGAAATAAACTGTTTGGCAGTACTACTTACCTGTTTTTAATTGTCCTGGGCATCTGAATCCATATTGTAGTAGTTAGGAGGCATCAACCTAGTCCAAACATCTATCTGTATCTCCATATTTATAACCATATCATAACCATGTCTGTATCTATATGTTTCATATCTGTACAGTATTTGTACCTCTTTGTATATCTGCATCTATCTGCATCCATAACTATATCCCTATCTCGTTATCATATATGTATACATCTATATGTACCAGGATGGTTCACAACTTAAAGATTTAACAAGTAGGCCCTATGTTATGGAATCAGACTTAACATACTACTGTTCATCTAGCATAAGCATAATTAGATATTATAAATGATATACTTCTACCGATTTCTGGCACTGATTACCTATTACTCTGGGAATGACTGCTTGATGTGTGTCTCACTCATCTGAAAGTCAGATCTCTGAGATCGCTGGCTAGCTGCTGCTTTTGTTCCATCTTTTCATTTTCTGCCACTGTATTTTCTTTGCTAAATTGGCAGATAGGACCTGCTTCTCTGGGCTACTTGAGTAATTTCCTGATTATACTTCAGCTGACAACAGTCCTAGCATTTCTCTGAAGGTAGAAATACAGATGCCTTGACACCACCATGAATGTTTCAGCTCAGGATATTCCTGGTAAATCACTGATAATAGACTCCTTCTTGGGGAAAATTTTGAGTGGCAGTATTATATCACCAACTCCTTCTTAGGTAGCAAGCATGTTTTATGCTTCAACCCAAAGAACATTTGTGAGTACCTACCATGTTCCAGACATTGTATTAGATGCTGGGTAGTTCAAATTTTAAAAGGCACTGTCCCCACTGTAGATGGCCTTATAGACACTGCAAAGAATTCCAACTTTATATCGTATTGATTGTGCCATTTTCTTCCATTTCTCTCCATCCTAACATTCTTTGCTAACCCTGTCCCCAGATTCCTCTAACCTCTGTGATAATTCCTCCCTTGTTCCCACTGCAGCCTACTCTTTGTATCAATGCTTCAAATGTTGGTGTACTGCAATGCTCTATATTTTGTCCTCTTGTCTGTTTATCATACGTATTCTCCCAGAGTGATCTCGTCTACTCCACACTGGTGATTAATAGTGATACTTCTAATTAAAATATCTCTTGTATATGGCTGTTTACTGGACATTCCTTTTCTCACCTCCTCCTCTTCAACTGGCACCTGTACCTCTGCCAAAGCCTGGCTGCTAGCCCAGCATCCTGCCCCACCCCTCGTTCCCCATGTGCTGCTAGTAGTAAAGCCTGGCCAGTCCTTTTTTTGTCAGTTCTCAAATCCTTCTATTTTCCATTAACGCTTTAATTTCACTACCTTTGACTCTCTTCTCTTCACTGGAATATTACCCCAAATCTATCAGATCTTCCTGCCTCATCTTATTTTCTCCAATCCATTCTGCACACCAGAACAAAATTCATAAGATACTCCATGAAGCATAAAGCACAAAAATAAAATATATCATTTAATGATTCTACATTGCCTATATGATCAACTCAAATTCTCTATTAGGGCCAGGCTCTTCAAATTGTGACTCTGTCTACTTCTCCAATCTCATTTCCTTTCATGATTTCACCCCTCTCTACTCTCATCTGTGCCACCCACCCCCCACCAACAACATATGCACATTCTTCCTTTTGCAAAGGACATTCAGCTGCTTCTATGCCTTTTCTCATGCCTGTGAATCCATTCTCTTACTTCCCCAGGAGAGCACTTTATTTTCTAGGACAGTTTGTTTATTTTTACCTGAAGTCTTTCTTCCTGTTTAGGTAGTTGTGCTCTCTCACATATTTGTACCTCTTTATGTGCTTTGTACTGAATTCATAAGGCACTCAAGCCACTCCATTGCTTCATCTATTTGCACATATGTTGTTTTGTAATATAAGTTAGTGTATGTACTTAATTTCATAAAGCAGTGCTTTGTGCTTAATTTCATAAGGCACTCAAGCCACTCTATTGCATCATCTATTTGCACATATGTTGTTTTATGTTGTAATATAAGTTCATTGAGAACAAGCACAGAGTTAAATTCACCTCTGAGTTCCTAGTACCTAATGGAGCGTCTGCTCTGTAGAAAACACTGAAATGTTTATTGACAGATTGGGGGAAGAATGATGCAAAACTTCATATTTAATATTATTCAGCTACATATTTGTATATTTATAAACTTCATATTTGTGGGCATAAATATCTGATTCTCTGAAGACTCTACCAGTGTATACTCCTTGAAGCTGCTAATATTGTGATATGGATTTGGTAATTCCATTCTTTCAGCTGCAGTATTGCTTATGTTAAAAACTATCTATTTTGAGTCAACAGGTTCTGAAGGAACCATAATTCAACTTCACATTGGGTCTTACTGCTAAATGTAGTGGGCACTTAAGGAATTTTTTGAATGCCCGGCATCTAAGCCCCTTTTCAATGTTTCTACTGTGTGCCTTGATGGAAGACAGAACCTGTATCCTAATAAAGACACAGAAAGCCCAGTTAATTTAGATGCATTGTTCTCTCATGCCTGCTGTCATCTAGGACAGACATAAGGTCTAGCCTTGGACAACCAGACCAAAACTTTCCTGGTATTTTAAATTTGAAGGAATGACACAGAAATCGGAGATGGTGAAATGTGTTCATTTGTACAGCAGCCACCCACATCCCAGGGTTGGGGGGAGCATTCCAGTGGCAGAGGAAGCAGTTTTCTCACATAATTTCCTGGGGTCCTGGCACCTACTTAATGCTTCCTTGTTCCTGCTCATCTTCCAGACCTCATTCTCCAGCCTTCCACGGAATTTTCAGTTATTCCAACCTTTGTGATAAATCATTTGTTTCAATTGGCCTGAGTCAGTTTGTTTCTTCCAGCTACCCAAATTGACTAATAATATTGATGAAGTTTACTTATGCAAAATTGTTTAAGTGGTAGACTATGGGCTCGTATGCCTCTAACTGAAAAATGGATGCATTTAATTCACTAAATGCATTGGGCACAGCTATCCCAAGTAATGAACATAGAAGCAAAGTGTTCTTCTAACACATCACTAGGGAGCAGGCACTGTGGGTAAATGACATAAGTAATTTATGGACAATAACTATTGCTTTGCCTTCAGTATTTCTTTGCCTCCTTTGCATGCATTTCCCCAGGTGCTATCTGAAAGGGGAATAGTAGGCGGCTAATGAAGGTGTTCTCAGTGGTATTATTTGCAGCCTTGAGAATAAGGAATGGAGCAACTGTCTGCAATCATAACCAGATGTTGCAAAGCTCTATAAGCCTTAATGGCTGTTGTTTCAATACAGCTTTTTAGGAGGGAAAAAAATCAATAACATTAAAATAAATTATCTATGGGAAGCATTTACTGGCCATTTTTCATGAGAAAATTACTGCAGAGAGACTTAAATGTGCTCTGTGGATATAGTTTGAAAGTTGAAAAGCTGAAGAATTGTGTTTATATTTGCATATTTGGCTTTTGTGAGTTTTAAAAATTGTCATTGGGACATCTATAGAGTCCTTACTACTGAAACCGTGCATGCTGTTGAACTTTAAGCAACTTAAGATATGAAAGAAAACCTACATCCTATTCAGCTGAATTAGTATAATACTAAATGGAACAGATGTAGGGCCTCAAGATTTGAATGTGTCAAAACTATTGGTTCTTCCCTCTCTTAAATTGGGCCTCTAGTGGTAACAAGTGAGTGATACGTGCATGAAGCCATCTAGATATTTCCCTCCTACCCAGACATCAGATTCATGGACAGACCAAGCTATAAATTAACTAGGAGATGCTGGGATCTGAGCCATGTATTCAAAGCAAAACTTTATAGTCTGTACCAACGTTTCCCAAAGGATAACCCTTGGACCACATGTATTAGAGTCATTGAGGGTGCTCACTAAAAGTGTAGACTCCTTGGCCTCACCCTATGCACTTGAATTAGAACCTCCGTGGGTGTCGATTATATATTTGTCTATGATTCTTGGGTGATCAATACACTCTCGTAGTATCAATCATTGGTAATGTCTGTCCTCTCTTAAACATTCTTCTTAAGACCCGAGTTAATTCTAGTCATAT
Organism: Lemur catta; assembly: GCF_020740605.2. NCBI lineage: Eukaryota > Metazoa > Chordata > Mammalia > Primates > Lemuridae > Lemur > Lemur catta. The sequence goes on from NC_059128.1 coordinate 35,048,566, forward strand.
TTATACATATTTATATCCTGAGCTTTCTCTTTCTTCCCCAACCCTCTCTCCCCCTCATCCTTCACTCTTCCCAATTCATTTGGCAGGCATCTCCTCACCACTCCTGTACTGTTTTGCAACACAATCTGTTATCTATCTGGTACCTTGCTCTGCCACTGTTCTCTCCTAATGCCTTCCTTCTGTTCTCTGCCACCCCAGACACTCAGCACTTGGCCGTCACATTCCTCAAACTCCATTCTTCCATTAAAACAACTGTCCCGGATTTTATACCCATAGCCAAGTCAATTACGGCCATAATGAACCGTTAACAAGTTATTCTGTAACTCATATGAGAGGGCTGGAGAATATTCCCAGAATAATCCTTCCTTCTTGAGTGACACTTAGGCATGTAACACAATCTCCCCTGTGTAAAGCACCTTGTTGGCTGTCTCTTCCAAGGGAGTCAATTATGTCAGCTTTTTCAGTTAGTATGCTTTTAATAAATATTCATTTAAAAAATGGTGGAAATTTCAGTCCAAGTTGCAGAGAATGGTAACACGAGCGTAGGCCTATAAGAGGGGGAAAAGCTTTCTATTTCAGAAATGGGAAACAAGGAAGCATTTTTAGTGGCTGGTAAATGTTTAATAGAAGTAAAGTCAGAATATGCTGAATGCTCAAAGTCATTCATCAAGTAAGACATTAGAGATCTACTGCCCAAGGTGGGGGGGGCTGAAGGTAGGAAGTAGGGGATGGGGAGGTGTGGCAGGATGGGATAATTTTAAAGTAAGTCTTTAAAGGAACTTAGCTAGGATTTCAATAGACAACACTGAAGGGAGTCTAAATGAAAGAAACAGCATGAGCAAAGACAGAAATGGGAAGGGCCTGAACTTGAACTTCTAGCAGTGTAAACTGGAGAGAAGAAGGAAGGGGGGTGATGTTGGAAGCACTGAGGAAGAAAAATCTGAAGGGAATTGACTACAGCTGTACGTGGGTGTGTGGGAGAGGGTAGGCTGGCTCTGCTTTCAAGTCCAGCTGACACTAAATATATTTGTAGTTTGACTTTGATAATAAGTCTCATGGTTCTATAAGTATTAAATCTGTTTTCTCTGAAAGTCTCACCCATGTAGAGTTTGGCTCTTATCTTCCAGCTCCTGTGCATTAGTGAAAAGGCAGCTTCTATTTTCTATCTTGGGGTTATTTTATGAAAGTACCCATGTGATGATTGTCTTATTATTAGAATTGCCCAGGTAAGGTTTTCAGGAAATGGACAAAAGTGTATTTGAAAAATGTTGTCTGCTTTTCCTTTGAAATGCAAAGGATGATTTTCTTGGTAAGACTGCTAGTCTTTGGTTTCTAACCAAAGGCCCTTAATTTGATTTCTTTCCACCACAAATAAGGAGAATCATGATTGTTTTGTTGTTTTTAGTGAAGGAGAAAACATTACCCATAGGCAAGAAACTGTAGGAGAAAGAAAGCAAGAGAAACATTCTAGCTATTTTACAGAAAAAGGAATAAGACAAACTACCTTCGGGAGGATCCATTCTTATCCAGTGGGCATTTATTAATAGTGTTAAGTGGTAGAGTTTAATAATTATATCTAGGAAGAAAGTCTAAAATCTGTCATTTAAATAGTAGTCTTTCTCCCTATCAGTTCATTTGGCATTTCATATATTTTTGAGATTTGGATTTTTTTAAAAAACTATCTATGAATTCTTTATGCTCAGCTTGCTTTTTGATCCCCGAGAAGTTTTCTCAAATCTATTTCCATTCAGTGACATTTCTTCCAGGATTCAATTCTTTCTCCTGAAAAGTTTGGAACGAAGCAATTACACATGGGTATCCTGGTGAAGAGACATGTGAATCCTTCCTATCAGTGACTTGGCCTCCCTCATTTTAATTTAAAAACACCTTCTGTTACCCATTTGCCAGTTTGTCTCAGTATTTCTTCAACTCATATAAAGAAAGAAATTTTGCTCTAGAATAGATTGTTACTGAAGTATGCCTACTTTAGGTCCTAAATTGCATATGAAACAGGACATTTGCTTTTGTTTCCCCCTAATACAGCCAACCATGTCTCATAAACTCAGTCAGAACACACACTAGAAACAAGGCAGCAGTTCATCTACACAGCACTCGGGCACCTATAATCTTCCAGGCTTTCTAAACTATCACAAAAGTAAATATTTCAGTAATATTTCTACTTCAGATTATAATTAAAGTTCAATCTTTATTCCATGGAGTAAAGAGACATATCTAATAATTAAACAGTGATATTAATAGTTTAAACTTATATACTATTTTAGAATATTTTAAATTATTTTAAACTTCACAACACAAACTTAGGTAAGGCAGGAAGATACTATTCTTTTGATGTGTTTAAAATTGAGGTAGTCACTGGCTAGGGTTAGATCTGACAGCAGGTAAGTGGCAAAAGCCTCAGGTCCCAGTGGTCTTCCGCCTTCCACGGACAGGGTGCCAAAAGGGTGAAGGGTGTGAAGTGCCTCTCAGGTCTTACGTAGGAATTCAAAATATAAGGCTAATACTAATGTAAAAAAGACACATGTATGTTTCAGCAATGGATCTTTTTTTTACATATAGTTTAACTTTTATAAAATACATACCTTGTGAGAATAGTTTAATGGACAAAGATTACATATCATATTTATCATGTACTACATGTTTTAAAATATGCATGCATTGTGGAATGGCTAAATGAAGCTAAATAACATGCATTCACACGTTTATCTTTTTTTGTGGTGAGAACATTTAAAATCTATTTTTAGCAACTTTTAAGAATACATATTGTTATTAACTATAGTCACCATGTTGTACAGTAGATCTCATGAACTTATTCTTCCTGTCTAACTGAAATTTTGTATGGTTTGACCAACATTTCCCCACTGCCACCACCACCCTTCTCCAACCCCCAGGAACCACCATCCTCCTTCCTACTTCTGAGTTCAATTATTTTAGATTTCACACATAAGTGAATCAGTATTTGTCATCTTGTGCCTGTTTGATTTCACTTAGCATAATGTCTGCCAGGTTAATGGATGCTGTTGCAAATGACAGAATTCCATATGTGGTTGATCCCATATCTTTGCTGTTGTGAATAGCGCTGCAGTGAACAGCAGAGTACAGATATCTCTTCAACATGCTGATTTCATTTCCTTTGTATTTATACAGGGTAGTGGGATTGCTGGATCATATGGTAGTTCTATTTTTAATTATTTGAGGAGGACCCTACATATTGTTTTCCACAATGGTTGTGCTAATTAACATTCCAACTAACTATATGCAAGGTTTCTCTTTTCTAGATAGCATCACAAACACTTGTTACTTAACACATTTTTAATAATAGTCCTTATAAGAAATATGAAGTGATATCTCATTGTGGTTTTAATTTGCATTTTCCTGAGATTAGTGGTGAAGATTTTTTCATGTTTTTTGGCCATTTGTAGGTTGTCTTTTGAGAGAGATCTGTTCCAATCTTTTGCCCATTTTTTTAAAATTGGGTTATCTGTTTACATTGAGTTGAGTTCCTTATGTATTTTGGATATTAACACCTTATTGGATGTATGGTTCACAAATATTTTCTCCCATTCTATAGGTGGTTGGTTTCTTTACTTTGATTATTTCCTTGGGCGTGCTGAAGCTTTTAGTTTGATGTAGTTCCACCCACTTTTCTAGTTTTGCTTTTATTGCCTGTGCTTTTGGGATCCTATCCAAAAAATCATTGCCTAGACCACTATCATGAAAATTTTCCCCTATGGTTTCTTCTAGTAGTTTTACAATTTCAGACATTGCATTTAAGTCTTTAATCCATTTTGAGTTGACTTTTTTTATATGGTTTGAGATATAAGGATCAATTTCATTCTTCATATGGGTATCCAGTTGTCCAATACGATTTAATGTAGAAAGTGTCCCCACTTTGTGTTCTGGGCAGCTGTGCCAAATCAATTTTCTATAAATGTGGATTTATTTCTGAGCCCCCTGTTTTGTTCCACTGATCTACGTATCTGTTTTTATGGCAAGACCATGCTGTTTTGGTTACCATAGCTTTACCATATATCATAGTCATGTGGTGTGATGCCTCTAGCTTTGTTCTTTTTGCTCAAGATTGCTTCAGCTGTTAGGGGTCTTTTGTGGTTTTATACAAATTTCAGGGTTTTTTTTTTATTGCTGTGGAAAATACCATTGGAATTTTGATAGGGATTGCATTGAATCTGTAGGCTGCTTTGGGTAGTGATGGACATTATAACAGCATTCTTCCAATTCATTACCAAAGGATACCTTTCCGTTTGTCTGTAGTCTTCCATTTCTTTCATCAGTGTTTTATAGTTTTCAGTGTCTAAGTCTTTCACCTCCTTGGTTAAAATTATTCCTAAATATTTTATTTTAGTTTGGAAGCTATGGTAAATTTGTATTTTTTTTTCTTTTTTGGATAGTTTGTTAGTATATAGAAATGCTACTGATTTTTATATGTTGATTTTTTTATAACGTGCAAGTTCACTGAATTTGTTTATTAGCTCTAACAGATTTTGGGTGCAGTCTTTAGGGTTTTCTGTACATAATGACATCTGCAAATGGGAACAACTTAACTTCCTCATTTCCAATTTGAATGCCTTTTCTTTCCTTCCCTTGCCTGGTTTTTCTTGCTAGGGCTTCCAGTACTATGTGGAATTGAAGTGGTGAGAGTGGGTCTCCTTGTCTGGCTACTGATCTTAGAAGAAAAACTTTCAACTTTTCCCTGTTGACTATGATGTTAACTGTGGGTTTGGCATATATGACTTTTACTGTGTTGAGGATATTTCTTCTATACATAACCTGTTGAATGTTCTTAAGAAAGGATGCTGAATTTTATCTAATGCATTTTCTAAATCTATTGATAAGATCATATTGTTTTTGTCCTTCATTCTGTTAATGTGGTATATCACATTTATTGTTTTATGTATATTGAACTATCCTGGCATCCCAGGGATAAATCCCACTTGGTCATAAGTATGAGCCTTTGGACATGCTACTGAATCCAGCATCTGTACTCCTGCAGAGCTAACACCTTGTGGACGGCACCAAGGTTTGCACCTTGTGCCTTCTGGAGCTGGAGCCCAAGCTGCATCTGGGCCTGCTTGAGCCACAGCTGGGGCTGCTACACCTGAGTGTGGGCACAGAAAACTGAGGAGATAGCTCTGAAGTTCCACAGGTGCCCTTGGCTTCTCCCTTGAAATGATTCTGTCATCAAGGCTCTGGTACTTGTAGGCCTGTGATGGGCATTGCAGCCTCAAAGGTCTCCAAAATGCCTTTAGGAACATTCTTCCATTGTCTTTATGAATAGCATCTGGCTTCCTTATATCTCTTTATCAAAGGGTAGCTTCACCACTCCCTTTGTTTTCTCTCCTAAGCATGCTTTTTTATTTATACGGTTAGGCTGAGAATTTTCCAAATCGTTCACATTTTTGCTTTCCTTTTGATTATAAATTCTATCTTCTTCTTGCATCTTTTTATAAGCAGTTAAGAGAAGCCACATAGCACACTGAACACCTTGCTTAAAGTTTTCTTGTGCCAAATATCCTAGTTCATCACTCTTAAATTCTACCTTCCACAAAGCAGTAGGACATGGACATAATTCACCCACTACCCAGTTCCAGACAGGCTTCCACATTTTCTGGTATTTGTTATAGCCACACCTCACTCCTGGTATCAGTTTCTGTCTTAGTGCATTTGTGCCATTGTAACAAAATACCCAAGCCCGGGAAACTTATTAAAAAAAAAATAGGAATTTTTTTCACAGTTGTGGAGACAGAGTCCAAGATCAAGGCAGCAGCAGGTTCAGTGTCCAGTAGAGGCCTAGTCTTCAGTTTTAAGATGGTGCCTTGTTGCTACATCCTCCAAAGGGGATGGACACTATGTCCCCATATGACAGAAGGGATAGAAGGGCAAGAGTGATCCCTTCAACCTGGGAGAAAATAGCTTTCCACTGGAGATTTTGAGCTTATTTTAAGCAAAAAGAATGACTGGAAAGTATGGACTGAAAATATGCTAGGACTTTATGAGAACACTGGCAGAAAGACATCAGACATTGATATGAGACTTCATGATGGCTCCATTCAAAACATTTCATAATCAAAAATAACAGTACCTTGTTAAAGTAAGAAAGTACATATATGTGTTATATAAATGATATACAGCATGATACTGGCATTAACTTCCAATTCTTTCTAAGATACTTTAGTACATTTAGTAGAAGTATGTCTACAAGTCCCATCTGTTAACTTTTCTTCTGTGGTCCTAATTCTAGACTGCAGTGTCCCCAAATAACCTTCACTGGAATGGTCAATTGCTTGTCCAGGGCTAGCACAGCTATTTTGAGAAAATTCTCAGTCTCTCTTTGCATTTTCAAAATTCACTTTTTAAATGCATCATCTGTTTAATTGTTACTTTGTTTTTAATTTGCTATATAAAGTTCTGAGAAATATTGTAACTTAAGGAGGACACATAACTCCTTCACAGTGTTGATCTTCAAAAATGTCTACAGAGGTTCTTTCCCAGGACTATCCTGCCTTTTGTTAAAATGAGCCTCCCAACACCCATCCCTCTCCCTAATACTAAAAGAGTCATGGAGACATCATTACCTCCCATGCTATATGCCAGAAACTCCTTTTGGCTAAATCAGCCAGGGGATGCACCACTTAAGTTTTTGGTTTTTGTGTCATGACTGGGCTTCATATCCATCTTGAAGAAGGCTCTCCCATTATCTCTCAACAGATAATTCACACCAACATGTTAGGAAAGGTATTGTTCTTCTAAGCAAGGCGCACTGTTCAGTCTAAAAAAGTAAAGAATAAAACTTTAGGCATTGTGGCATGGTGAGTGGAAGGTACTGAGGAACAAGAAGGAAGAGTCTTACCCCATGTAGATGCCTATCCATTCTTTCTCTAAATTGCATTTTTAGAATATGTGCTTGGTTTCTATGATTTGCCTTGGTGCTTATATTTGCTCATAGGGCTGTGAAGAGGATTGTGTTAGTCACTGGTCTTTTCTAAACATTTAAGATCTTTTCTTTCTGGGCATAGAGGAGGATTAAATTCCTCATTTCCTTTGAAAATTAGGATCATGTGACTTGTTTTGGCTCATAAATGAGCAGAAGTGACAAGAGTTATTTTCAGGAAGATATTTTAACAGTGCACCACCCAGCATGCTGCCTTTTCCCCACCCTTGTGATTGCAAAAGCCCAGAGATGGAGCTTCCCTTCTCCTGGACCCCTAAGTGTGGATGATAGAGGGCAAGGGTTTCTTTTTAGATGACTCATGAAAAACAAGTAGTAGGAGCAAGAAATACACCTTGTTGTTTAAGTAAAAAAAATGATACAGTGGTTTGTCATTACAACAAAAGCTATTCTATCCTGACTGATGAAACATTCAAATGGAATACAATGTAAAATTACTTCAAAAAGTTTAAAGCCTATATAAGTTCTCATTGCCAAAAGAGATGCCTCTTATTCATAAGACAGGCTCTAAGTTTATATGGCTCATTGTAAGCAGTTTGAATTCTTAAGTTCAGTCTTGATATTTGTACTTTATCAATCAATATGTGTTTTGCTGGTAAATTGACAAAGGATTCTAGAATCTGCCTAGACAGCTCCCTCTGAAAGCAGGGACATCTTATCACAAAGAAGAGCAAGCCATTGGTGGACAATGGATAGTTCTAGGCTTAGCCTTATGGATCATCCTAGCTTTCCATGCCAGGGATCTGTCAAGATTAATGTAAGGAGAAGTTTTTATCAATTCTACTGGCCATTCTGGGAACCCAAAGCAATTTGGCCCTCATGCGTCCTGTCCCAGCTTATTGCCTTCACTTGTTTTGCTTGGTTACCCACTGAGAAAGTGGATTTCTGATTAGGTTAGAGTAAAAATCAGTTTCAGTGAATGCAGGACTGTAGATCTAAGCTATGTTTAAAATCATAGGTAAAAGCTATCTGAAGGCCTAGGATAGGTACGAGCTGCATAACTTAATACAATGGTTGACTCTAACAGTTTTTTTTACACCTAAAATACATGTTAAAACAAACAATCATAAGATGTTTTTCCAGTATGTGGTTCTGAAAGGCAAGTCTTTCCCTCTTTCTTCTTCCTTCATTACATTTCTCTCCATGTGATTGAACTTCATCCTGCTGCTCTGTTAACCTGCAAAGAAGCTACGCAACAGGTGCTTGGCAGGGCCCTACAAAGATGCTTTCAGTAATTAACAGGCACATAAAATATGTCAATTTATTAATGCATTAGACATTTTAAAAGGACTGTTAGTAATTAGTGCTGTTATCAGTTATAATGCTTCTACTTTGAAAATAATCAATATATTTATTAATCTGACCTTACAAAGTAAACTTACAATCTAGCTAGAGCAATTGTTTTGATTCAGTTTGTAATGTTTTTCTGTCTTCACTTGGTACTTTAAGTTATGGGATTTCTGGTATCCTAACCTTAGGTGGCACCTAAACCAAAGGAGACTGGTTTCTAAAACTGATCACTGATGCAGTAATACACAGATGTTTTAATTTCTACAATAGCTCACAAGGGTAGAATAATGGAGTCAAAGTCTTCAAGTTCTGGATAGAAGAGAAGTCACTATTTTTCCTTTTGTTTTTTAAACGATACTCTGCTTTATTTGCAAAAATATATTCAGTTTGATGTTTTTACTTCTCTGAGGGAGATTAACATAGCACATGTGACGTAGGGTGCCTGCCCTATTTAAGGGCTTTTTAAGGACAGTATTTTGATCTCTTAGGCTTAACAAGCAGCTTTTTTAAAGCTTGAGCAAGCAATAAAAGCACTGCTTCCCTGCGGTGACCCAGGAGTCTGAAGAGATTATGTGTCTTCACCTCAGAGGAATTCTGCCCAACTTGAAGTAAAATGCAGAATCTATGAAATAATCCTATTGTGCTGAATTGGAGCCAACATGCATGTGCAAAGATGCTCAGCTAATAAAACCAGTAGCAGAAAATATTTACACGTTTTAATATGTCCAGTGTTCTACTTTTGTTTCTCACTGTGCCAATGTGGGCGTGGAAGATATCTGCTCACTCACGACCCTCTGCTTGGAAACTTTATTCAAAGTAGAGGTAAAATGCACAATGAGTGTATATGTATCAACAAAGACACACACACAGGCTCTCACACACTCAGGAAGACTAGTGTAATTTCATTATCCCTTGTAAGGTTTAAATTCCTAAACCTTTTAGATCCAACAAGCTGATAGTTCTTGACTCAAAACTTCCAGTTGACTGCCCGTCCTGAAATATTCTTTGTGCTTCTTCATGATTCTGTTTTGCTTAGCTAGTCATCTCAGTTTTTTGCTTTTCTCCATTTTTGCTGAAAGAACAATTGGGATGTGGCCAAGCTCGATGATTCAGGAGACTTAGGGAGAGATGTTCTCCACATAAAATAGTCGTTGTACTTCTTCTGGGAAACCACTGGTGGTTCATTTCAGTATGTGTCCAAATTGTTATTGTCTTACTTGTCAAATTTTGAAATCATCTATATGTTGAGATGGAAAAGCATCTAACTCAGTCCACGGAAAACTTCTTAGCTAAGAAAGGAAAGTGAAGCAGATTATATTCCCAATCAAAGCAAAAGCACTAGATTATGAAGAAGGAATTACAAATACCTAACAAAGTTACAGTATCTAAACTAAAGAGGTTGCAAATGTTGACAAGTCTTCTCAGCACAGATCATTGGGTGGGACATTACTTGCCAATTCATTGACAGTTTATTCCTCCAAAATTCAATTTTTCTATTTCAATAGTGAAACTATTATAAGCTTCAATATGCATAATAAGGTTTGTAATAGATTCACAGAATTGGGGAACAAAATATGAAGTCATTCATACAGCCAACAAATTGCAAACTCAACCTAAAAGCTATCACAAATATGATTAAGATGCATTGCATTTTTATTGGCCACTGACATAATGAGTAGTTATGAGAAACATGTCAGTTTACGTGCATTATTTGATTAGTCAGTAATTAAGCATCTGTGTGTAAGACTATATGCCAGCTACTCTATGCTCCATTGTAAACACACATAAAAACCCATGGAAAACAACATAGTTGGATAAGTTTATCAAGGCTTTCACTGGCAGCAGTGATTCAATAATAGCATTAACTCAAATTCCTAATCAAAATTTACTTTGCAAATTTTTCTTGAAAGGAGAGCCAGAAAATAATCTTTAAAGAGAGGATAAGAAACTCTGTAAAGTAAATCTACAAAATTTAATTCTTAATGGTTCATGAAAGTGCCATTGATCATGACTGAACTCATTTACAACTTAATCACAAACACTGTGCAAACAGTAAACAGTAAAAACACCTGCTGTTTACATTGCTGGATAGCAATCGTCACTTTGTAGGCATGGTTTGCTTACTCTCCGGGCCTCATTTTCCTTCTATGAAGTGGGGGAAAATCACAGCCCCTGTTCCAGAGTTAATGTGAGGACTAACAGAAGTAATGCTTATAAATCAGCAAGTCAAGCTTTTTGGCCATGGAAAGTCTTTCAAATACAGAATTCAAATCATTTCTCTTCTGTCTTGCTGATTGCCTTGAGAATGAAATCCACTCTGTCATGGCCTTTGAGATCCTAAAGATCTGGCACTTGCCTGTATCTCTGTCCTTCCCTTATACCTTGTTTTTTTTACTCAATATGTGCCATCCTCACGTATTATTAATAGCTTCCCTCTGGTTTCCTGAACACAGCGAAGAAATTCTCACCGCAGGATCCTGACACCTCTCGCTGCCTCTCCCTAGACTGTTCCTCCCCTAGAGCACTGAGAAATGCTACTGCCATCACTTAGGTCTCAGTTTGATGTCTCCCTCCTCCAAGAGGCCTTCCCTGACTGCAGATGTAAAGCTGTTCAGCTCCTTATCCTACTTCATTACTCTCTGACATATTCATCCGATTTATTTCCTTTATAGACTTCATTCATGGTTAAAAGGTAAATTTCAGAAAAAGGCAAAATTGCAACCCTCACAAAGAAATAGAACTGAACTTTTTTAAAGATTCTGTTCTACCCCTTAACACCAAGTCAGAAGTTAAAACCAGTTCAAAAGGCAATCTGTGGATCAGAAAAACTTACACGGAATAAGGAATCTGTGGATCAGAAAAACTTACAAATAAGGAATAATAAATAAGGAATATTGAAATGACTGTGTAAATGGAGACTAAACTGGCTTTTTATTTCGGGTGCGGGGAGATGGACAAAAGAAGTCAATTGTACATGTACTAGATGGGACAGAACTTGCAAGTATACAGATGCTCCTCAGCTTACAATGGGGTTACATCCCAATTAAACCCATCGTAAGTTGAAAGTGTCAGAAATCAAAAATGCTTTTCATACACCTAAACTACCAAACATCAAAGCTTAGCCCAGCATACCTTAAACATGCTCTGAATGCTTATATTAGTCTATAAGTGGGCAAAATCATCCTGCACAAAGCTTATTACAGTGTTGCATAACTCATGTAATTTATTGAATACTGAAAGGGAAAAAAATGAATGGTCGTATGGGTACTCGAAGTTTCTACTGAATGTATATCATCTTTGCACCATCTTAAAGTTGAACCGTTGTAAGTCAGGTGCTGTCTGTATAAGAATTGTTTTGCATTGCTGTTTCCTACACTTCCAGAACTATGAAAGTGCTCAAAGACAATAAATGACTAGAACACATTTTTTTCTACACTGTATATGTATGTATTTATTTTGTCTTTAATCCACTCACCTAACTACTCAAGAATACCCTTATTGCAAGCTTCCTGAGGGTAGGGATTTTAATTTGTACACTGATGAATCCTAAGTGCCTGGAACCATGCCTGATATATAGTAGTCACTCTGTGACATAGTTGAAAATATAATAATAGTTGATACATGACTGTCTTCACTGCTCTATAGATGCCATTTTCATCTCTTTGGAAATTTTTACTATCTTGTTCATATGTTCATTTGCTTTTTCTTCCCCTGCTAATTTCAGCATCCTTACACACAGAAATTTTAGAGCAGAGAGAGAATTCCGAAATCATCAAATTCAAATCTCTTGTTTTATAGATAATAAAATTTAGGTTTAGTGTGACTTGTCACATGTTATTGGCAGAGCCAGGGTTAGACCCTACTATTCTGATATCTAGCCCAGGATTCTTTTCCCAAATAGGTTTCTTAAATTTGAGTAATGTAACCCTTTTTAATAAGAATAAAAAGCCCAAAAACTCAAACACGGACTTCAGAGCTCAAAGTCTATCAAAATATCTTCCAATTGTGTTTCATGAGCACAAAAGTCTGTCTCTATAACTGAAAATATTTTAGGTTATCATCAAAATGAAAACTATAAAGAAAAAATTCTTCTCTCAAAAATCCTTGAATATATCTGTGGATTCCAAGTTTGAGAAACACTGCATCAAATTATGAGTCTCCAGCCAAACTGAAATCATAGCTTTGTGCCTTTTTTTTACTATCATTCTTTCACATTGGATATTAATTCCACAAATGTCTACTATTTTGAACAATTTTTAGTATAATGAAAGAACTAAATCAAATATATAAGTATTATAATACAAGGTAAACTATGTGTATTAGTCGGTTCTCCAGAGAAACAAAACCAGTGTGCGCACGCACACACACACACACGACCCTTGAACAACATGGGGGTTAAGAACACTGACCTGACCCCTGAGCAGTTGAAAATTTGCTTATAACTTTTGGCTCCCTCAAAATTTAACTGTTGACTGGCAGCCTCACCAATATCAATCAACACATTTTGTCTATTATGTGCATTTATATACTGTATTTTTATAACAAAGCAAGAGAAAAGGAAATGTTACTGAGAAAAGCATAAAAAACTGAAAATATATTTACTGTTCATTACAGGAAAGTCGGGCATCATAAAGGTGTTCATCCTCATGTTCACATTGAGTAGGTGGGGAAGGAAGAAGAGGGATTGGTCTCAGTGTTTCAGGGGTGGCAGAGGTGGAAGAAAATCCACGTGCAAGTGGACTAACATAGTTCAAACCTGTATTGTTCAAGGGTTCACTGTGTGTGTGTGTGTGTGTGTGTGTGTATAAAAGGATTTGTTATAAAGAATTGGTTCAAGCAATTATGGAGGCTGAGAAGTCCAAAGATCTGCAGTTGGCAAGCTGGAGACCCCAGAGAGCCCATTCCATAGCTCCTGTACCAGTTTGAAGTCCTGAGAATCAGAGAAGCCAGCAGGCTAGGAACCCAAGAAAAGCTGTTTAAATTCAAGTCCGAAGGCAGGAAAAGACTGATGTCCCAGCTCAAGTTCTCAAAATTTTGCCTTACTGAAAGGAGGGTCATTGTTTTTGTTCTATTCAAGCCCTCAGCTGACTGGGTGAGGCCCACTTACGTGGGGCGGAGGGGAGGGAGGCGCAATCTGCTTTGCTAGGTAGTCGACCTATTCAAATGCTAGTTTCAACCCAAAACTAAGCCACACCTGGAATAATGTTTGACCAAATATCTGGGTACTCAAATATCTGGGTACTGTGGCTCAGTCAGATTGACACATAAAATTAACCATCACATATGTAAATAGTCATAAAATATAAAATTTACATGCTATAAAAACTTTAGTTTTGAAAGAAGGGTTTACATCAAAAAGAGGCTATTGGTTTTCCTTATTCTTCAGTTGTTTACTCAACAGATATTTATTGGGCACTTACATGGGAGAGAAGGAATTTTAAGGGCTGAGAGTCTAGCACAAAGCCCCACTGCTGCAGGGTATGTATGTTCTAGCACTACGGAAGACACCTATACCAGAGTCACTAGGCATATCTCCCTGCCCACCTGCTAAGACAGACTTGGCCATAGTGTACCAATCCCACACTTTGTGTTTACCTGTCATCTCTCACTTGCCTGTGTGCCTGGCAGATTAGCCATTGCATTCCTCCTCTGCATTCACCCTTTCCAGCATGCCCATTCAGAAGCCTGGAGATGATTGGCCCATCCCAGGTCTGTGGTCTAGCTGAGCCTTTTAATCATCCTCTGTCCTTTATATTGTGCCTGCTGGGCCATGCCCACATCTTGCTATCCGTCTTCACTGCTCCTGGACTACAAAGGACCCTCACAGTCACCAGGGAAGCCACTACACATAAGCCCTGTATGCTCCTTGGTGCCCCTTCCTGCCCTCACTGTTATTCTGTAGCTATATATTTAGCACAGAGCCTATGTCACATGCCTTACAGACATTATCACATTTTCACATCCCAGCAACCTTAAAGGGTTGGAATTATTATGATTCCCATTTTGCAGATGAGAAAACTGAAACTTAAAGGGCAAGAAATATAAAAAAAAACAAAAACAAAAATAAACAGGCTCACATATCTTAATATTATAGACCCAGGAATTCAAATTACACCACCTAGTTCTTGACTCCAAATTCTCTCAGCTGTGTTGTTCTGTCCCGTCTGTCATGAGCCTCCACTCCAGACTTCCTGTGCTACCATCCCTCCCCTTGGACTCTTGCTTCCACCTGTTTCCCTTCTCTATAGCTGCCTCTATTTGCTCTTCTACTAACTCTTGTCTGACTCTAAAGCTGCTTAGCTGTCTCTATCTTGAGGGAAGAAAAAAAAGTCCTAAGTTAAACAATGACACAGGCATCTTTTTGTTCAGCATACAGTTCATTACGGCACTGAACCTTGCCAAATACCAGCCTACCTCTCTCTCTTTGTGCCAACTTGCAGAAAAGTAGTCATTTTCTACTTTTCTTCTACTGCATCTCTCTCTTCCAGACCTTGAATGTAGCCTATATTCCTCTGTCTCTGCCAGAACTCTGCCTTTCTGTTCCCTGTGGTGTCCACACTGTCAAATAGAATGGCCTTTTGTAAGCCTTGTTCTATGCAACGTTGGTTCTGTACTGTGGACTTCAGAACCATTTGGAATAGTTCAGCATAGATTGAATTTCTGAATTGAGCAGTGGTTCTTAATTGGGTGGGAGTGGGGGTGCAATTTTGTCTCCAGATCATATTTGTCCATGTCTTCAGATATTTTTGATTGACACAATGGGGGGAGGGGAGGAAATGGGACAGTTCTACTGGCCTCAAGTGGGTAGAGGCCAGAGATGCTGCTAAATATCCCACAATGCACAGATAGCTCACCAAAGCAAAAGTTACCCAGTCCAAATGTTAGTAGTGATAAGGCTGAGAAATCTTTAGATCAAAAGGGGAAGAAAATTCTTTCCTATGGTTCAAACTCTGGGTAGATTCACCTGGTTTATACTGCCATAACTGGATTATGGAAGTTTTTGTTCTACCTCTATTTTCCACTTTGACATCTGGCCCAGAACCCAAGAATATGATGAAATGGTGAAAGTGGCAGACAGCACATCGTGACTGGGCTCTGGGTGTATGTCAGAATATAACATCAGGTGCTAACTACCAGCTACGAATTCCTAAGGGGTTTGCAGTCTGGATGTCTTTCAAAAATCTACCTGTGTGCCATGCTATCTAGGGCAGCAGCAGTGTTCCTATTAGCAGTGCTCAAAACCCAACTTCATGAAACTAATGCCAGGGAATTTTCCACAGAGAGCCTGTTTTCCCTATTTCTCCTTATTTCTGACTTGATTTAGAAGAACAGAGCTTTATTTTTCTGGTCATCACAGCTCAGGGATATTTAGAAGGAGTTGGTTGCAGGTTTATTAAAAATACAATTTTATTACATTGTGAAATACCTGAAAAATAATCAGTAAATCACAGAAACTTACATTTAATCCCTGATACAAGAATTGCAAATGTCCCATATAGTTGCTAGTTTTCAACAAATACTTCTTGAATAAGCTACATTCTTTCCATTTTTTTCCAGATACTGACATCACCCCCCAAACTCCATGGTCCTCTTCAATTCCAGGATCTCTCCAAATAGATCACCACCTGACCCCAACCTACCCTGGATTTCTATTTCTTACCAGTTCTTGTAGAAAAAAGGTATTTTTACAGGGCATCTTTAGTATTAAGTAGCTCATACAAAAATCAACTTTGTAGACTTAATCTAATTGTTGATAAAGTTGTAATAAAAATGGAGATTAGTAAATATCCTGTGTACTGCAGGATTTATTGGAAGGCTTAGAGGATTTTATTGGAGTAAAAGTAACATTGGTAACATTTTGACAAGTTTTCTGAAGGGTACACTGAAAGTCCTGACTTCAGCATGATACAATTCATCCATGTAACAAAAAGCACTTGTACCCCCTAAATTTTTGACATAAAAAAGGAAAATTGTACATGTTCAAGAATTCTGTCTAGGACCCCCTGCTTTTTTCAAACCAGTAAAATTAAAGTTACAAAAATACCCAGTCGTTTACCACTTGTCTCTCTTAAGTATGAGACTTATACCATAGAAAAAACTATTCTGAAAATGTTTTTTCATTTCACCAACTACGAATCTTAAATATTTTTTTTTTCTTGAGGCAGGGGTTTCCCTTTGTTGCCCAGGCTGGAGTGCAGTGGCCCGATCATAGCTCACTGTAACCTCAAATTCCTGGCCTCAGGCGATGCTCTCACCTTGGCCTCCCAAAGTGCTGGGATTACTGGCATGAGCACTGTACTCTGTCTTAAATATTTTTTATGGGCAGAACTATAAAGTCAAGTTTTTACTTATAGGAAAATCCTTTGCACAAAATAGAACAAAATGGAGAAAAAAATGAGCTTTATTCAAGAAACCTTATACATCTATATAATAGTCTCATATCCAGGGATTTGATGGTTAAACATATATAATTTCTTATTTATTTCAAAAATATATAATATAATTTCTTATTTATTTCAAAAATATATAAAATAGTTCAGTAGTCAAGGCGAGAAAGATGGTGTCTCAAAACAGGTGGTAGCAGCAGGATTGAAAATAATTGCTCACATTCTGAAAATATTTAGAAAGAAGAGCACATAGGATTTGCTTAAAGGTACAATATAGAGTGAGAGTAAAAAAGAAGTCAAGGATTCTGGCCCGAATGACTAGAAAACTGTTTCCATTTTCTGAGACTGTAAACATTAGGGGAGAGTCAGGACTGAGTTGAGCAAAGAGTTCAGTTGCAGAAATGTGAAGTTTGACAGTTATAATATAGTAAAGTGACACAGAGCAGAGATGTGATGTCAAGTAGCCAGTTTTATATACTTGAGATCAAGTTTCAAGGTGGAAATTTGTGCTAAAGATAGACATTTTGGAATCCTCACCAAACAGATGATATTAAAATCTATAGAACTTAATGAAATAATCTAAAGAGACATATATATATATATACATATATATATATGTATATATGAGATATGTGAGTCAAAGACCTAGGGCACACAGATCTTTAGAGGTCTGGGAGACAAGTAAGTATTAGAAAAGAGGACTAATAAGACACAGAAAGGTATATGGAAGGACAAAGAAAATGTTATCCTGGAGTCCAAGTAAAGAAAGCAGCAGCCAGTGTCCCTGTATAGGTGGTTGCTGATAGACTGAAGAAGATGAGGCCTAAGAAACTGGCATAAACTCTTTTGGGGGTGGGGATGGTGATGAAGGCCTGTCTGGGATTGATTCAAGAAACAGTGAGAGGAGATAACAACTCTAGAGTCTTTCTGTAAAAGGAATCAGAAAGGAAAAATTGCAGCTGTATAGAATATGAAATCAAGGTAGTGCTCTATTAAGGTAGGATATATTGGAGTGTGTTTCTATAACTTAGGGAATGATCCAGAAGAGAGATAAAAATTGATGATGCAGGTGAAAAGGGACAACTGCAAGAGGATATGAGATTGAGTGCTCTGGTGGAAGGGTTGACATTAGGCCTTATAAAAGAAGGAAAGATAAGCTCTAATGTTCCAGTGTAGGGTGACTGCGGTCAACAATGTTTTAGATATTTCAGAATAGAAGTTTTAAAACAATGTTTTTATATATTTCAAAATAGATTTTTCCCCCCTTGCCCAAGTCAGACTTTACTGAAAAAAAATTTACAGTACTTAAAAATCTAAACAAGGACAATTCAGGATTGAAAGAAAAAAGAACTTGAAGGAGTCCATTGTCTTCAGTAAAATTTTGAATACGAAAAATGTAGACCAGAAAAACAGTTCATGGCCTAATGCACTAACTAGTTCCACGATAAGTACACATATATAATATATCTCCATCAAGAGAAAATTAATCACCTTTTTATAATTTAGAGAAGAAAGGCAGTTTTTAATATAGTTAAGCCATGTATCAATACCATGAAGCTAGCCTATTAGTTGTAATAGCTTCTATAAAATACTACGATGAAATGTTCTCAACACAATAAAATGATAAATGATCAAGGTGATTGACACTCTAAATGCCCTGACTTCTATGCATGTAACGAAATATCACATGTACCCCATAATATGCAAAAATATATCAATAAAATGAATCTAAATCTTAGTAAACAGTTAGTAAACCTAAGTATCCTTCTTTAGAGATGCACTATGTGCTGTTTTCTTTCAGTGTATAAAGCAAGCAAAGGAAAGTCAGAATATATGCTGTTGTGATAGATTTGACAATGGAAGCATGTTGATATTTCCTTCTGGTTATTTTCTCAACGGATTTTGACAAGGAATTTATACCAACTGAGGTTGAAATGGGGAAAAGAGGTGTTGGAAGTCCAGGAAAGAGAGGAAAATATGGACTTATCTATTAGGAGAGTAGGGGAGTTAATTGGCAAAGGAATTTAGGATGATTTCTTGGTAGCACTCAAGGCTTATTATGCCATTTTAGCTTGGTTGTGCATTTTCTCCAATCATGTTGCTCTATTAAAGTGATGTCCAGTTTAAATTCATATTTGCCTATCAAGATATTCTTGGTGAAAACTGCAAGAAATAATTAGCATACACCAAAATGTCTAGATTTCCTGACATTTGCCTGAACACTGTAGGCTTAATAGGTATATGGCTGTGTTTAAAGGTACAGCAGGAGGAAAGTGGCCAAATGTTTCACCATAACAACACAAGGCCACCAGTTTTCCAGTCTGTAATATGAATGTTCCCCTCCCTCCCACGGTCCTACTAAGTCAATTCCATGTTGTACCATACTATTTCCCCTTACCAAATTGTGTTTCAGGCAGAGATAGTAATCAGCTGAACACAACAGGGAATACAAATAATAGTTGTTTCAGTAAACAGAAATTTTATTTTTCATGAGACAGAATATCCCAGGGCTATTCAACTCCCAATGTCACCAAGATTCCAGAATCTATGTTTCCATCCAGCCATCTTTGGTTATTTATTTGTTTTCTACCAACTTTACATCTGTTCTTCTCTACTGTGCTTCGAACTACTAGAATTGGGAGTCTGCAAACTGTGTTTACCAGACTCTCTTGGCAGCTGGCTTTTTGCTGCATTCTGCCAAAAAGAAGGCACTGATAGGAGATCTGAAAGTGGAAAGAAGGAAGAACAATGTTGACTCTGGGTCTGAATGCATTGGCTGCTGCTCTAGTAGCTGGTGCTGGTTGTAATAGTGGAGACCAGATGGCTGTGCATTTACCTCTGCAAGCCAACTCTTTATGAATTCTAGCACTGGCTGGGGTAGCAACCTTTGGCAGTTCTAGCCCTGCATGGTAGTTAGAAAGTGCATGCAAATGGGCTCCATTGCAGAGATGATAGCAGTTTCTCAGTTTCAGGGTGACATGTTTTCTTCTTTCTGCTGCTCCAGCCCTTTTCATATATTTTAACTGTTTTCCTGTATTAAATTTTCTCTGCTTGAAATACTTAATGTTTTTGCTTTCCTGTGTAGATCTTCACTGATATTTGATAATAATAGAGGTATCCCAGGAAAAAGAGTATCAAAATAAGAATGTAACTGAACATGAAGAGAATGGTGAACTCAGCACCAGTGGAAGATATACTAGATAACACATGGCATGCTTTATTTTCATAATTACGTTATCTGTTGAAAGCTGGGAAAGAGTGCCTTATAGAACAGCAGTCTTCAATCTTTTGGGCACCAGGGCCTGGTTTCATGGAAGACAATTTTTCCATGGACTGGGGGTAGGAGGGATGGTTTGGGGAGGATTCAAGCACACTACATTTATTGTGCAGTCAAACCTCTCTGCTAATGATACTCTGTATTTGTAGCCACTCCCCAGCACTAGCATCACTGCCCCAGCTCAGATCATCAGGCGTTAGATTCTCATAAGAAATGCATAACCTAGATCCTTCCCATGTGCAGTTTATAGTAGAATTTGTGCTCTTGTGAAAATCTAATGCCACTGCTGATCTGACAGGAAGTTGAGGTTATGTGGGATATTATGAGTGATGGGGAGCAGTTGTACATACAGATGAAATTCCCACACCCCTCCCCACCTCCTGCTTTGTGGCCTGGGGGTTGGGGAACACATCTACAGAAGACAGGCTTGGGAAGCCAACTGGACTCTTCCCTTGAGCAGCATTACAGGGGTAATGAGGACATAAGGAGGGTGAAATGATTTGGCTAGTTGTGACTGCACCAGAGAGCTTACACAAACAAAATAACAAGCTCAAGGCTTAAAACTTTTAGCACCTGCAAGGACTGAAAGCTGAAAACCAGGCTCAGAATTTGTTTCTATAGTTTGTAAATTATAATATAAGTAGTATTTGCATACTTTTCAAGTCTCTCATGTGAAAGTTAGGGCCTTAATTGGAATGGAGAGAGACCTTAGAATTGGAATGGAACACTTGGGTAAAATCTGAAAACCATAAACCCCTCAATTTCCTGAGCATCCATGCCAGTAGAAGAAATTTTTCCTTCTTTATTAAAAAGACTAATTTGCTTAAAGATCTCCTGAAGCATGTGCTTTGCAAGAAGGTGTTCATTCTCCCCTGGAGCCACCCCACTACACCTAATTATTTCTAGACCCATAACCAGAGTCATAGTACAGAAAGCTCTAGAAGGAAACGTAAAAATTCTAACTATGATAGAGCTAAGCCTGAACTAAAAAGTAGGAAAATGTTCATTTATAACAGCAGAAACTTAGAAAATATATGTTGGAATGGAATTCCTAAGGGTCTTAGTGGGAGCTTATGAAGATGAGTTGTTTAATGGACTTTGGCTAGAGTAGTCTATCTCAAAGGTTCTGCCTAATCATCCTGTAGTCATTTCCTTAGTTCTTAATGCAGAGTTGGAACAGACTTACTGAGCAAATGGCAAAATCATTCCATTGGTTCCCTGATCTGTAGAGTGAGAGTTTTTCCTTTCCTTTTCTTTTCTTTTCCTTTTCTTTTCTTCTCTTTTTTCCTGTAGAAGACCCAGGAATTCCGCTTCGTTATCAGCCTGTAAGCCAGAGTTGCTCCCTTATCTGTGGGAATACAACAGAGAATTAGTGCCCTCATTGGAAGAGGAGCGTTGAAGGGGGTGGTGATTCTTATCACATCCTCATTTAACTGCACTGTCTGGCAAATGGATTATAGAGCGTGACTAGGAAGTATCATAAATTCAATTAGGGAGTGATTTCAGTTTACAGCTGCTGTTCCAGATGTGGTATATTTATTCAAGCAAATCAATACAGCCCTTGACAGCTGATGTGCATACGGATCAGCCAAGTGCTTTTTTTTTCTCCGTATTAACATCAAGGACAACCAGAGGCAGTTTGCTCCACCTGTCGGGGAAAGGGCCATATCAACTCTCCTCTTCTGAGTCATCATAGAGTGAGGAAAGCTCTGACCCTCTTGACACGCCATTGATCATTGATTATACTGACTGGACCCGAGGAGCATCACAAGGCACATATCTTAGGAGCCTTAATAAGAGGAAAATGTACCAGAGGGTGAGTGGCCAATACCATGAAACCTCAGGGATCTGTCTCTTTGGAAAAGTTTTGAAGGGTTCAAGTACCTGGGGCTTATTAGGATATCTTTTCCAAAGTGAAAGACAACTTGCCTACTATTAAGAAAGAGGCACAATGATCTCTTTGAATTTCGGAAATAGCATATACCAATTCAAGTGTGCTGTCTCACTCATTTGCTAAACAACTGACAAAGTGAGGCCTGGAGCTAAACAGGGTCTACACTAGGTCCAGGTTGCAGTGCAAACTACTCTACCACTTAGGCATTTTGACCCAGCTGATGTAACGGTGTTGAAATCTGACAAAAAAGAATGTGTGTAGACCTCTTGCTGCTGCTTTCTACTGGGCCCAAATAGAGGCTGAATATCTGACCATGGGTTACGAGGTGACCAGACAACCTGAGACATCCGTCCTGCACTGAATGATACCTATTCTACCAAACCATAATGAAGTATGTGGATGTCAACATCCGTTATTAAGTGGAAGTGACATACACATTCTGAACCAAAGACTACAATATGGTGCTTTTAAATCCTGTGGCCAAAATATCACAGGTTCAGGAACCAAGGGGTAGGAGTTAAAGAGGTTCCTCCCATTATTACTTTAAACAGCCCATCCCCCAAAGTATTGCTTCTTGGTCCTAAAACTTTAAGCTCTACTGGTTCAGAGATCTTAATTTTTAAGAAAGTATAAGCCAGTTTGTATTAAATGCTTCAAAGGCTTTCAATTTCCACCACTTAGTGTGGTAAATAAAATAGTGCTCTTTTTACAATGAGGATCAATAATTAGACAGCGGTCACACAGCTGGTGGCAGGGGACAGTGCTGGGATCTGAACCCAGGTTCTCTGGTTCCTAAGCCTTTGCTCTTTCCTGCTATGTGATTTCAGCCCAAAAGATAGCTGCAAAATGTTGCAACCTAATGTTCTTAGTACCAGAATAGTGAGCACTCACCTCTAGCATGGTAGAAACTATACCTTGTGGGCAGCAAGCCCACCTGTCCTGGTTATTACAGCTGTGTAGGAGTCACTGCCAAATGAGAACTTAGTTTGTTCATGAATTCAGTTTGAGCAGGGCCCGGCACTATTCCACTTAGAGTCAGCTGGAAGGTTGATGGCCAAGTCATCTGAATGTTTTTGTTCACTCAGATGTCTGGTCATTAATGCACTCACCTTGGACCTTAGTTGGGGCCATAGGCTGGAATACCTAGTTATGGTCTCTCCATGGGGCCTGGGCTATATTATAATACAGGGGCTTGTTCCCAAGGGCGAGCACATTAGAGCCATGTGGAGTTGTATGGCCTTTGATGACCCAACCTCTCAGAAGTCACATAGTTACTTGCCTTCTGCTTATTCCACAAAGGCTGGACTGGTTTTGAGGAGAAATGGAATAGACTGTAGCATTAGGTAGAAGAGGGGCAAGA
The DNA here is from genome assembly GCF_020740605.2 of Lemur catta. NCBI lineage: Eukaryota > Metazoa > Chordata > Mammalia > Primates > Lemuridae > Lemur > Lemur catta. The sequence goes on from NC_059128.1 coordinate 35,071,759, forward strand.
TTCTTGAAAAGCATGTGAGACCAGAGGTATTGCCATGACCATTTTTGGAAAATACAATCTGCCATACCATTGCTAAGAGTAACTGAGCACTGGAACTAAACTTACAGGTATATTTTCAGACTCGACCATAGTTGCTTCAGGAACAATGGTGGCCTTGTCTGTGGATGGGATCTATGGTGGATCAGTTACAGGAAGCCAAAGAGATAAGGGCTTGCAATTTGGAAAAAAATTTAGGCCTTTATTTTTTTTAGCCATAAAAAATTCCTTCCTGCCTCACCACCTATTCTCCCTACCCCCACAAAGAGAATCCACTCTCCTCCATTTATCATGTTTGTTGAGTACTCTGCCCAAGTGTCTTTGAGTACAGCAATGAATTTTTACTGCCTCCTTTGAGTGGAATAATATCAAATGTCATGAGGGTTTTATGAGGATACAGTAGCACCTTGTTCCCACTGTCATAATTATAAAAAATGAAGGTGTTAATTACTAAATCATTTTATAAAGACAGAAAAATAAAATATACTAGGGGGTCATGTTACATACAGAGAGTAAAAGCCAGTCTTACTATCTATCCTTATTTCCTACCAGAAGTCAGAGGAGAGAGAGAATAGTTTGATAGATGACATGCTACATGGGCACTGACACACAAAACGAGGAACAGGTATGGAGCAGCAATAAAATCGGTGGCTGGCACTCAGTGATTACCTGAGTAATGTCTTGACCTGGTAAAGCCATGTTTCCCTGGGCCTCACTAGCTCCTTGGCTCTTGGCAACCTGCCCCATGCAACTGCTCAGCCAAAGCTCCATCCCTACCTGTAGTGCCATGCGTGGGTCTGCAGGAATTGGAGTGGGAGGAGAGGAGACTTCGTATTTTGATAGATGGTTCTCTCGTGGCCTACTTACTTCCTGTGAGAACTGTCATTTCCATGCCAGCATTGTCACCTCCTGATGTTTCCAAACAAGATCCCCTCCCAGGGCTCATGCTTTGTGGCATGCAAGGCCCGGGGAGATTTCTTCTAACTACCCTGTCACATGTAGTCGCTCTCTGCACCTATCATGTGAACCTCATCAAACCCGTTTCTTCAGCTCGTCCTCTGTTAATCTGGTACACAGCCAAGGGGCTAGACTGGAGATTGATGGCAGAGACTAGTGTTCCTAGCCTATTAATTCCCCCGGGCACTGAAAAGGCAACATCCATGCTCTTCACTATGCCCAGATGAATTTGAATCACAGTCTAGGCTCAGTAGTAGGTCTCTGTTACAAATACCTCCATTTTTTCTAACTTCAAGGCTTTCTAACATTCCCTAAAAATTGTGCTGTGTCATAAGTAGAATGGGATTTGGTGAGACACGCAGGCCTTGGGCCCTAGAAGAAAGTCTGTGTTGTGGGCTGTGGACTCAGGCCATGCTGGAGTGAGAGGGTACTGCAGAGGAGTTAGAAAACAGAAACAAGCCATTGATGGGGTGGTCAGAGAACGCAGCTTGACACATGATCAGATACATAGATACCAGTCACCTGACAGTGGCTTTCCTTGCCCCCTATGCCCTACTTTCAGCATGGGGGAGCCAGATGGGCCAGAAGTAGAACCACTGAGTACAAAGGTTAAATATTTCCAAAACATGGATTTTATTTTTTCTCTCCTTGACTTAAATACTCTAGTAGTTCCCCATGGTCTTTTGAATAAAAGTGTAAGCTCCTAAACATGGCATACAAGGGCCTTCCTAATCAAGCCCTTTCCTGCCTTTGCAGCCTCATCTCCTGTATTAGTACTCTGGGGCTGCCCTAACTAGATACCACAGACCGGGGGCTCTACTCCCTGTCTGTTTACTTTGTTCCTGCAGGTAAGTTACTTGACTTCTCTGAACTTCAGTTTCCCCATCTATAAAAATGGGATTAATAGTGCAAGTTTTGAACTGATGTTGTGAGAATTAAAGAAGCTAATGTTTATGAGTAAGCAAAATAGTCTTTAGAAAGACATTGATGACATAGAAGCATTCTGATATTTAATGGGAAGATGATAAAAATAATCGTATGCAATTAGGCCTACAGTATAAGCTCAATTATGTAACCAAACATTACATATATGCACACCTAAAAGTACAGATATTTAGAAAAATATACTGAAAGCAAATATACCTTTGTTAGTTGGGCCTTCCAGAAGCCAACATTATAATGGAATTAGGAATTTAGGGACTGTGTTGGGAGAATACTACCTGTGAAAGATAAAAGGTAGAGGAAGAGAAGGATTGGGCAGAAGTAGCCTTTGACTGGATCCTGATACCTGTGAAAGGAAAGAGAAGGGAGAGGAGGACTGGACAGCAAGTATTGACAAAATAGATGCACAGTCTCTGCCAATCCAACAGGGAGGTCCAGGGAAGACTGACCATTAGAAGAGTTCCTTCCATATTGGACAGGATCATCTAGGTCCCGGTACCTTCACCATGCTCATGATTCATTATTGGCTGGCACTGCCTGGAAGAGCATGGCCTTAGCTCAGAAGCTGAGGAGGGATCCCCCAGGTGTTAATATCTGGAGGCTGTCAGCCCGCTACACTCTTTGCAGCTGCACTGTGAGTTATTTCTTGAAGCGGGAGATCCAAGTGGCTTATCTCCATAGTGGCCACATCTACTACTCTTTAGTTAAGCAGAGTAGGAACTATTTCCATTCCCTTTCGGATAATTTTCTGTATTTTCAAAGTTCTTTATATTTTACCAACCATTCTTTTAATCAGAAACATATTTTAAATTGTGCCCAGAAAAAAACCCCTTTACATTCCTTTTATATGCTATAAGATAACCTGTAATGCTAGAACTGTAGTAGTTGTAATGATTATTATAATAGCTAATATTTGTTCAATGCTTATTATATGCCAGTTGGTATAGTAAGTGCTTAACCTGCACTTTACTTTTTAGTCCTTACAACTATATTATTCTTCCCATTTCATCTGTCAGCATTCTTAGAGGAAAACAATAGAACCTGACTTTGGTTAACTTACAAAGGAAATGTGTTGGATGAACATGAGGAAGCTAAGAAAGTCTACAGGAAGGCTGAGGGATGGCCTGTATTCTGGGGCCACAGGGCTGGGGCAGTGTAGCTATGGCAAATGCTGCTTCCTGGATGCCCCATGCCACCTGGGCTGTGCTCTCATCATCATCTGTTACAGGTGTGTGCTGTGCCCTCCAGAGGCAGAGTCTCAGCAGACATGCTGGGGTCTCAACCGCAGTGTAGGGTGTTGAGAGAATAGCTGGCCTCTTTGGCATCCCTGGTGGGAAGATTTACAAGGGAGAAATGCCTCTAAAGGAAAGAAAAATAGGAGGTGTGATGTCAGGTAGGAAGTAGGAGGCAAGAAGGAAGGGAAAGAAATTGGACAGGAGAGAAGAAAGGAGAAGAAAAAGAGGAATGCAGACAAAAAAGAATACAGGAAAAAAAATTTCTTTCATTCTCATTTTATACTTTATATAACAGAAGTTAAATACCTTCCTCTCAGACATACGTATAAGTAGTAGATTCAAGATTCAACACCAGGCAACCTGAGTTCAGATTTTGTGCCCTAAATCATGCTACTATTCTTGCACTCCAAGTTCTGACAGGCCAGACACATAGAAGATAACACATAAGTATACACATAATACATTAAATACCAATATGATTTTCCAAAGTCATCTTACTTCCTATGCTCTGTAGCATTCCAGACTGAGTGTATAATTGCATACTGGTTTGACTTGAGCACTACCTCTGCTCCTTAAAAAGCACATGCTAATTGAGAAAACAAGGCACCCTATGCACATACTAGCCAGAAAGAAGAAAAAATGGCTGACTCCAAGTGCTGACTGGAATATTTTAAGGTAAAACACACTTGCTTGTAAGTAGATTTTTTTCCAGGTCAGACTCATAGTCCTTGCTGTCCCTCCATGCAAGAGCAAAAGCCAGTGTGATTGTTGCTTTAATACCTCAAATCTGGTCCTTGTATGAGCTACCAAAGGAAAGCTTCCATTTTCCCTCAAAAGAGGATGCTTTTCCCTGGGATTTTTTTTTCCCACATGGATACAATAATCTACCTTCCTGAAGTGTTTAAACACTAGATTTTCTAAAATGATATCTTCCACTAGGACAGAGACTTCATGTCTTAAAAATATTCCTCATCTCTCTTAATTGACATATTATTTCCTAGGGATTTTTCATTCAAGATCCTATTTGTGAGTTGCCAGGACCCTCATCTTGGAAAGAGAGTGACATTGGCCATTTCAATTTCCTCCTCCTTCTGAGAGACACTTGTAGCATATGTTCCTTGTGGCTCACATTCTGCTTACCACAATTAAGTTCCAGAAAGACTAGAATTGTTCCTGAGGTGCTCAAAGACCAGATGGCAACTAAAATCAGGATGTAAATAATCATCCCAGGAATTGAGGTGATGAATGTCTTGGGGGTAATCACCAGGGCATGGTGGAAAGAGCTCCTGCTTTTGATTCCAGAGAGATGGATTTGAACCCCAGCACCATAATGTATTAACTTTGTGACCTTGAGCAAGGCACTTAACCTGATGTGTGTGGATGAATTTGGAATTGGATAGTGATATAAATGACACTGTCTTTCTTGTTGTGACAAACTGAAAGGAGTCTCAGGAAGCTAGAAGAATATGTTTCAAGCTTCCTCTCTTGCAACAAACATTGTTTTCCTTTGACAGATCCAGAACAGACCTACCCAAGCAGCAGACAATCATAGACAATCCTGAGGGCCTGAGCAGGGGGTATCCCTGGCTGTGGGGGCAGGGTGATCCCCCTATGGTTCCTGGCCAATATACCATGGACCTTGACTCAAGCAAAAGAGTGGGCTGCTTGGCCCATGCTAGGGCTATAAATTGTTAGTCTATGCCATTTCTAGACCACTCCTCTGCACATCTGTGCTGGGGTTGGAAGTGGGGAGAGGAAGGGTGTTTAACATGTTACGGTCTCACACTCTGCTCTTTTTCACTTCATGTTCTATGTCACTTCCTATATCATACGTTAGAATTTTTAATGCTGGTCTCTTTTCTACATTATAGTTCATTGAAGGCATGGGAGATGTCCATTTTTAATGCTTTTGGGGTCTCAGCAGCCTACAACGTGTCATCACCAAGTAGTTGCTTAAAAAGAATACTGAATAAATTTATGAGTAGAAGACCTGTATTATCGAGAAATTTAGTAATCAGATGTAGTATCACAGTTTCATATTATGTGAGATTATTTCCTCTTTTCAGCATCCTGTAAAAGTAGAATCACAGGAGAGGGAGCTAAATTGATATGGATACAAGTTTCGGTGGAAACATTGTATTGTCTCTATTTCATATCTTAATCAATTATGAGTAGCTAATATTGACTGAGATAATATATGAAAAATGTATTTTATTTCTTTTGCCTGTCCTCTTCTTTTAATTTCTAAAGCATAGCACAGCAGTGAAGTGTTCAAGCTTTTGTTCACTCTTCAGAGATCTTTTGGGAGCATTGTACGTTAGCCAGAATCCCAGAATCTCAGGGACACTGTTGCATCGATATGTGACTGACAGTCACCTCCTTGGTAAGGGAAAAAAAAACAACAAAAAAACCATGTGGGAGTCATTTATGAGGTGTGCATAGAAATTTTCCAACTCACTTCCCCTTTTCCATCATGTACAGACAATTCATGTCCCTAATGACAGATATAAATTGTGAAGAATTGTTCTATGCAAAACATCTCCAAAGAGTATCTACAATTTACCTCATTAGGCAAGAAATCTGAAAACGTGCTTTTTCAGTTAAGAACAAAACATGCTTTCTCAAATTCACTGTAGCATTGATTAGGAGGAAAAGTGAGTTTTAATAGCTCTAAGATACTTTCTCCCCTGACCATCCCTATTAAAGCCCCATCATAAATTCAGAATTATGGTTGTTGCATAAATTGGATTAATCATACTATCATGGCACAGTACTTTGTAGGCCTCCAGCAAGCCTGACAACTAATGGTTTATAAATAGTTGCTCCAGGAACGGCTAATAAGAAAAGCTCTAGAATGTCTGTTAAAGCAACTGGAATGCAAAATAAGAAAACCAAGTTGAGTATTCTGTCAAAGATAAGGATCTGATTTAATATAAAAGATAGCACTTTTATGCTACTCAGCCAAGGCATATCTTCAGACCAGGTACAGCTTGGGCTTCTGCCAAAATGCCAACAGCTGTGAGGAGAAGGGAGACAGAAACAGCATTTCAGGAAAGATTTTTACTACAAACATACAGGCAATATTTCTGCCCATTTGCAGATAGGCATGCTTATTTTTAAAATGCTACACAGATTTTTAAGGCCCCTAAAATGGCCTGTCTCATGTGGCTAAAACTGAAACTATTTGGAGACCAAAATATTTTGGCCTCAAGAAGCTCGTAGTAAAATAAGAGGCATGTAAACTAACACTGTGTAGTATGAAAAGGGAGCTAGACTAGAACAAGTGCTTCATAGAGGGAAGAGTTTGTATCTTCATCTTTGTATATCTCCCCCTTTTAGCCCAATGCTTGGCATATGCATTCAGTTCCTTAAAAATACCGAAATTGATGAAAACTAATTTTAGAACCCTAAAATGCTAAACTCTAAAATAGAGTTTCGTAACACAGGAGCTCAGAATGGGCACCTAATCTAGTCTAAGTGGTGGGAATACATAGAAGGTCAGAGCAACTTTATAGGACCCCTATCTCTTGCCATATAGAAAAATTAATTCAACATAGATAAAAAACTTAAATGTGAGGCATGAAGCCATAAAAATTCTAGCAAAAAATGTAGGGAAAACTCTTCTAGATATCAGCCTGGGCAAAAAAAATTATGACTAAGACTCCAAAGGCAAATAAAGCAATAAAAAAATAAATAAATAAATGGGAGTTGATTAAATTAAAATGCTTCTGCACAGCAAAGGAAAGAATCAGAGTAAATAGACAATCTACAGATTGGAAGAAAATATTCACAAACTGTACATCTGACAAAGGGCTCATATTCAGAATCTACAAAGAAATCAGCAAGGAAAAAACAGCCCCATTAAAAAGTGGGCAAAAGTCATGAACAGAGGTTTTTTTCAAAAGAAGATAGACAAATGGCAAGCAACCATTTGAAAAAATGCCCAACATAAGTAATTATAAGGAAAATGCAAATTAAAACCACAATGAGATACTACCTTCCCCCTGTCAAAATAGATGGGTACACACCGGCACAAAACTACATAAAGGACATGAGAAACCAAGAAAGTGGAAGGGTGGGGGCTGAGTATGGGATAAAAACTTACCTAGTGGGCACAATGAACACTATTCCAGTGATGGGCACAACAAAGCCCTGACTTAAGCATTTTACAAGATATCTATGTAATGAAAACACTCCCTTAATTAATATTTTGGAAAAAAGTCAACAATAGATGTTGGCATGGATGCAGAGTGAAAGGAATGCTTATACACTGTGAGTGAGACTGCAAATTACTACAACCTGTATGGAAAACAGTATGAAGATTCCTCAAAGAACTAAAAGTAGACCTACCATTCAATCCAGCAATTCTACTACTGGGTATCTACCCAAAGGAAAAAAAGTCATTTTATCAAAAAGACACCTGCACTCAAATGTTTATTGCAGCACAGTTCACAGTTGCAAAGATGTGGAATTAATTTAAGTTCCCATCAGTGTATGAGTGGATTAACAAAATGTGATGTATATATACCATGGAGTGCTACTCAGCCACAAAAAGGAATGAAATAACGTCTTTTGCAGCAATTTAAATGGAACTGGCAACTACTATCCCAAGCAAAGTATCCCAGAAATGGAAAACAAACACCACATGTACTGTCTAATAATGCAGAAGTAAACAATGGGTACACACGGACACAAAGATGTAAAGGATGAGAGAAACCAAGAAAAGGGAGGCTGGAAGTGTTCATCATACCTGTTGGGTATGATGAACACTATTCTGGTGAGGGGCATGCTAAAAGCACTAGCTTAAGCATTATATGAAATATCCATGTAACAAAAACATTTGTGCCTCCATAATATTTTGGGGAAAAAACTTAAAATCAAAAAACAAAAAAGTACTTTATTCTAGGTACTCCAAGATATGCACAAATATATTTCCTAATCTCCAGTAGCTCACAGTAATGCAGAGCCTTTAAAATGATTATTTAAATATGAAAACTAGAATGTGATAACAAGGGCTTTGAGTGGATATTTTTAAAAAGTACAATGCAAAAAACTTCTGAAATTAAAGTCTTACGTGGTTATTAATAGTCAAAAAAATAACTGAAAAGAACAACTTTACAGGGGAAGTGGCTTTTGAAGAGAATTGTTAATGACAAGGACTTAACAAGCAAAGAAAGAGGTCAAGAACATTATAGACAGTAGGAAAAGTTTGTCCAACAGAAGGGAGTGATTAAGGGCAGTACAATTTCCTAGAATTGCAAATACAGTACATTATGTCTACAGCACAGTGTGGGTGATAGGGAATAGACTTGGGGGTGGACAGGGATCAGATCTGGTATAATGTCATGCCAGTGAGTTTGAATTCTAACCTTAAGGCAACTGAACAGCCAACGGAGCGTTTTAAGTAGGAAACTGATATGACTGGATATGGAGAGTTAAAAGACCACTTTAATAGCTTTGTTGGGGATCACTTTAAAGGGGCAATAAAATTGTAGGCATAGTGTGACTGAGATCCTTTTAAGTGATCTAGACAAAAGTTGGTGGAGATGTGATATGAAGCAGTAGCAGTGAGCATAGGAAGCTGTGAGCTAACTTGAGAGATACAGGAGGAAGAATTGTCAAAGTCTGGAGATTATATACAGGAAGTGAAAAAGAAAACGGTGTGAAGAAAAATGCTCAGGGTTCTGATTTAGGTACCTGGGAGAAGGAGAGTACCATTTATTGAGGGAATGCACACTGGAAAGAAAAAGTTTGGCCAAGAGAGAGACAAATGTGTTGTCTTATTTGTGTGATGAGCTATAAGGGTCTAGGGAAATTCAAAGTCAGATACTCAATAGGTGGCTGAATATTTGGATCTGCAGATTATAGCTCATGCTAGATCTCTAGGCTAAGGAGGTAACTTTGTAGTTACAAATTTGTAATTTGTAATTGTAGCATAGAGACTAGATTAGATCATGTGGAAGTTTATGTAAAATGAGCGTGAATGATTGACAAAGGGAAAGTAAAGCTGCTCTGAATAGCTTGTCTGCAAAGAGAAGCTGAATAAAGAAACAATTCTGTATCTGTGAAAAATGATGTTGGTAATTTAATAGGGATTGAATTGAATCTGTAGATCACTTTGGGTAGTATAGACATTTTAAAATCTGGGTGGCTGGGTTTATATGCATTTCCATTAAAGGAATAGCATCACAAGAAAAAAAGGTAAATCAAGAATAGGTCAACATCTTGGTCTCTGGATACTGCTTAATTTTACATTTATTGTCTCCAACATCCAGCATTCCCAGAGCACAGGTTAAATATACTAGAATTACAAAATATTTTTATTCTAGTGCAAGTAGCATCAAAAATGTACCTTTTAGATAGCACCACAAGGGATCTCCAAAGACAAATATCTCCCATTTGGGAATCAAGGTGTAATTGCAACTCACTCCTATCTTTCCTGATAAGCCTTCTGTTGCTTATTTTGGGATATGTGGTATTATGGATGGAGCCTGAGAGGAGGAAACTGTAAGATGCTGCAAAGAGGAGGTTAAACTTTATATATCTTTGAAAAAGTGTACTCCTTGAAAAGGATATATGGAGGTATGTCTCAACTATTTCTGGGATGGTGATGGGCACTAAATGACCAGTATGGTTTCTACCACCCCAGATACTGAGGAATTTACTGCTTTCCTTTAAATGTCTTTTCTGAGACTGTTTTTATAATGCCCTTTCTCTAATTAATGTGGATAGTTTGAAGATGTAAAGGTCACTTTGTTAGTCTTGGCACTTAATATGATGCTTTTATTTTCGCTTTTAGTGCTATTCGCAATCATCTTGAAAAAGAAAATTGCCTAAATAAAATCTAGACTATCCACCTATAACATGCAGCTGAAAAGCCTAAGATGGTTTAGCTCAGGGCAGTACAGTTATGATTAAATGATTCCTGCCCAATTCTCTTAATAATTGAAGTATTTGTAGTTGTTTCTAGATATCAACATTTAAATGTGTACTTTACCTACAACAAAAAGCAGTGTAGAAGAGACACATATTAGAATACAATAGTGAGGCCTCAAAAACAAGGAGAAAACAAGGCTACAAGCCTTCCTACAAGAAATACTGAAATAAAAGTGAAAACAAACATTTAGAAATCAGATTTATTTTCAAACGAAACTACATTTTAAAAGTCTCTTGACATTCAGTATTTCATTGCCTCACTTCCAACCCTTTGAAGGCAAGAGTTATTTTCCCTGTTTTACAGATGGAGTAACTGAAACAGGGAAATTGAATGACTTGACTAAGATCAAATTTAGAGAACAGATTAGAATTCAAACCCAGCTCTTCCATATTTACCTGCCAGAAATTCTTTATTCCATGGAAATGGAGCACTGCTAATTTATAATTGTCTTACTTAAGAACTTATTAGGAAATTATGTACTTCCAAAGTACATGGAAAGCCTCTGAATACCATCCTTTGGGAACAAATCTTTTCCAGATAAAGACTTATTTTATACATTTTTGGGGTATTTGGTGTCCATTAATTTAAAAATTCTTAGTGAGTACACTTCACAGGTGAAATTTAACTATTATACCAAAAACGATGTTTATTAAGAAGTATAACAGGAGTTTTGGTTAATTTTTTTTCCTTTAAAACCATGCAGCAGCAAATTAACAGTCCTTTGTCTCATTCTTTTTGGTTTTATGAGCTTAGTTGATGTGAATAATCCAAGATAGGCAATTAATTGAGTTCACAGATCTAATTTCCACTGGAGCATATTTTAATGAACATTTTTTTGGCAAGGAGCAAAATGTTTTTCTAGATAGATGTGAAAGTTGTCTTACATATGTAACTCATAGGTAATACATATACATGCATACCATGTGTGTGCATATTACATGCATGCATATTACACGTGTTTGCTTCAGGTTACATATATCAAATACATGTGTGTATGCACATATATATCCTGAAGCATTATCCCTTTTGTTTTGAACAGTTTCTTATTCTTCTAAAAGGTTATATCTATTTTGCACTAAGACTGAAGACTGAATGGATGAAAGTACGATCAGATTTTATATTATGGTGAAGACTGAGAGGTTTAATTATTTCCATGTGAAATGAGGTTTATGATATATTTTAGAGCAGGCTTTATAATAAGCCTTTGTAAAAATTTAATATTTAGTCCATCCTTCTGGTTCGATAACTCTGACTAAACTTACTGCTCATTTAAAAATCAACACAGATTTCTGCTCATTTGATTTATGATTGACCAGGCATTTTATATATTAACTTGTCCTATATGACATTCTATAATCCATAAAAATGTTTCAAATTTAACTCAAGGTTGTATTTTGTGATGTTTTAGCTAAATTAGTAAGTCAGGCATTATATGTGTGTATATATCCATATATATATCCAATAGTTTAATATGAATATTCATATTTATAATATTTTATTTAACATATTTTGTATTATACCTTTACCAATCCTGTCCCAGAAATATAATTTAATTTCGTTTTAATGTGATACAATAAATGCTATCATAAGACATGGACTTCATGGTTTTCAATTCCTGGAAATTTGGAGACCACTGCTTTGCCAAGTCACAGCTTTATATTAATATATACCAGTAAGAATAGCAATTCAGAAGGCTGGATTTTTACCTTCTCTGTACTGGCATAAAACTTAAGCCCCTGGAGAAAAATGATCTTGAGGAAACAGAAGTATAATTCAGATTCATGTTAAGAAAAAAGGCAAGAATAACATGAGAATAAATATCTTGTTTTCAATTTAGTATGATTGAAATTCTTAGTTGTATGAAAACTGACTATCATAAAGGTCACATATTGTAAAAAGAAAAAAATTATACTAGAAAAGTCTAAGTATGCTCATTTGCCCCTATTCTCTAGTGCATAGTCATTGTCAAACGTTTGGATCTTTATCCTCTAAATGGGTGAAAATGTCATATTTGGTGTAGTTTCAATTTTTATGTTTTATATTATGAGTGAAGTTAAAAATTTTGAAGTTACAAGATAATTTTCCCATGGCATCTTAAAGTTTTGTTTCATTTTTATATTAGATATATAAACATTTATCTATCTGATCCATTTGGGTTTTATGGTAAAATATATAAATTTATTCTAGTGAAACATAAATTATGGAAACGGCCTCACTTATTTCCTCATGGACATTCAGATATCAGTTATAAGTGTCCATTTTTCTCCCACTTACTCAAGGTAATGCCATTGTTATAGACTGTTTCCATATAGTTTAATTTTTTATTGTACTATTTATGTACCAAAGCCTCATTGTTCTGAGAATTGATATATCAATTCCTTTCCTCACAATCCTTTTTTTTTTTCTATTTTTTTTTTTTATTTCAGCTCTTCATGGGGGTACAGAAGCTCAGGTTATATACATTGTTCGTGTCCCACCCATCCCCCTGAGTAAGAGCCTCAAGCGTGTCCATTCTCCAGACAGTGTGCCATCCCCTCCCCCCCCACCTCCCCGAGTCAGCACCTTCAAGCATGACCATTCCCTAGATGGTGCGCAATGCACTCATCATGTAGGCATACATCCATCCCCTCCCCTCACCCCCCGTCTCAGTCTGATATCCAATTGGTATCCTTCCCTGATGTGCATTTAGATGATGATCAGGTAAACCAATTTTCTGGTGAGTACATGTGATGCTTGGTTTTCCATTCTTTGGATACTTCACTTAATATAATGGGTTCCAACTCTCTCCAGGAGAACCAAAGAGATGTCGTATCATCGTTATTTCTTATAGCTGAGTAATACTCCATGGTATACATATACCACAGTTTACTAATCCATTCATGGATTGATGGGCACTTGGGTTGTTTCCACATCTTTGCGATTGTGAATTGTGCTGCTATAAACATTCGGGTACAGGTGTCTTTGTCATAGAATGACTTTTGTTCTTCTGGGTATATGCCTAATAATGGGATTGCTGGATCGAATGGTAGGTCTACTTGAATCTGTTTAAGGTATCTCCATAATGCTTTCCACAGGGGGTTGCACTAGTTTGCAGTCCCACCAGCAGTGTATGAATGTTCCTGTCTCTCCGCATCCACGCCAACGTGTGTTGTTTTGGGATTTTTTGATAAAGGCCATTCTCACTGGAGTTAAGTGGTAATCTCATTGTGGTTTTGATTTGCATTTCCCTGATGATTAGGGATGTTGAGCATTTTTTCATATGTTTGTTAGCCATTCTTATATCTTCTTTTGAAAAATTTCTATTCATGTCATTTGCCCACTTTTTGATAGGATTGTTTGATTTTTTTTCTTGCTGATTTTCCTGAGTTGTAAATAGATTCTTGTTATCAGTCTTTTATCTGATGTGTAGTATGGGAAAATTTTTTCCCATTCTGTAGGCTGTCTGTTTATTTTCGTGACTGCACTCACAATCCTTGTATTTCAGAATTTTTCTGAATTTTCTTTTTTCCACATGAATTAGTTACCTCAATCTTCTCTCACCCAAAAGATCCATGCTAGTATTTTTTAAATATATTTTATTGAAGTATAATTTACATAAAGTAAAATGTACCCATTTTAAGTGAACAGTTTAGTGAGTTTTGATGAATATGTGTAACTGTACATTTCCATCACCCTACAAAGTCCCCTCACACGCCTTTGTGGCATTTCTCCCACCCTGGCCCCAAGCAACCACTGATCTTCTTTCTGTCATTGTAGATTAGAAATTCATGTAAATGGAGTCATATGTACACTGGTATCTAGCTTATCTTATTCAGCATAATGTTTTGGTATTCATCCACATTGTATATATAGAGTAGTTTATTTCCTTTAATGCTAAGTAGCATTTCATCATATGAGACCACCATTTTCGTTTATCCATTCACCTGGGTAAATTTATGGGGTAAAAAGGATAGGCCTTTCATGTGAAGTTCAATGTTTATCTGGCTATGCAGTAGGCTGTGTTGATTGTTTACTGTAGCTGTAGTACCAGAGGCTAAAATTTCCTCCGTTATCCTCTTTGTCTATTTTCTTTGGGTTTTCTTATAGATTCCTTATATAGGGTCTGAAGCTTGGAATTCCTTTAGCTGCAATCCCCTGCTATTATTACATATAGGAGCCCTATTGGTGTGCAGGGAGGAAGAGCATTCTATGGTTCTACAATCAGGTTTGTCTTTCAGTGAGCCTGAGTTAGTTATTTCCCTTTCCCCACATCAAAGGCTAGAAGGGGAGGGAGTTGGGTATTTTCATTCCCCCAGGTCAGCTAGGCTTTGGTAAAACACCAGTTGGTTAGGCTCTGGTAAAATAGCTTCCTTTTCCAGGAGGCATTGTTAAGGAGAACAGGAAGCTCTGGGCATATTTCAAACTGGTCATTTTTCCCTTCCTTTTGCTGGAAACACAAGGGTTCCTGGAGGTAAAACTCAAAAAAGTGTGGGAATCCCTTTAAGAATGGGCCCTCTTGGAAATTTTAACTCAAGCTGGTCTATACTGAGCCTCCAGCAACTCGTCAATTACGATGTATAGTGACCCTACTGATGTGGCTATAGTTGAGGTCTTCTACTCCTGGCCTTCTGCGTCCTGCACACCTTAATTCTCTGTATCTGCCTGTCTGGCTCTCTAGTTTTCAGGGCAGCAGTTTGCCCTGTGACTTTAATCCTCTGGATCCTAAGAAGAGTTGTTGATCTTCAGTTCATTCAGCTTTATCTTGTTGTGAAGATAGGAGTGATGACTTCTGAGCTTTACATGTCAGGGTGAAAACAGAAGTCCGCTTGTTACTCATTTTTTAATTTAGATACTTGTCTTATTGAGTCATAAGAGTTTTCTGGATCAAAGTCCTTTGTCAGATACATGAATTGCATTTCTCTTTCACTTTCCTTTTTCAATTGTCCACTGCTAGCATAAACAAAATAAGTTTATTTTTCTATGTTGACCTAACATCCTGGAAACTTGCTAAACTAAATTAGTTCTAGTAGCAATTTTTTTAGATCCCTTAGGATTTTTTATATACACAATCATGTCATTTTACTTATTTTGCTACCTGTAGGTCTTTTTCCTGACTAATCACATTGTCTAGAACTCCGTGTACAATGTTGAATATAAACAGTGAGAGCATACTTGCTTGCTTCATTCCCAGTCTTAATAGGAAGTGTTTGTTCTTTCACCATTAAGCATAAAGTTGTAGGTTTTACATACATATCCTTTATCAGATTGACTGTACTCCTTTTATATCTAGTTTTTTGAAAGTATGGGTTTCACTTTTCACAAATACAATTTCTGCATCAATCATGTTGATAATATTAGGTCATTAGATACGAAATGTCTGACTTCAAATTAAAAGCATAGTTTATTATATCTGAAACAAGAAGCAGTACAACTAATCAAAATATGCGCCTAAACTATCAACACAGTTTTGCCATCTTCACAGTAGCTTGCTTATGCCAGCAGCAAAGAAGCCTGGAGAGCAAGTGGCCATGAAATTGCAAAAGGTGTTTTCCACAGCTTGTCGAGAATTGAATATTTTTTCTTGCAAGAGGTGATCCAAAGCCTGGAAGAAGTGGTAGTCAGTTGGTGCAAAGTCTGGTGAATATGGTGGATGACAGAGAGTTTCCAAGTCCAGCCTCAGTAGTTGGAGCAGTGTTATTTGTGCAACATGGGGTCAACTGTTGTCTTGCAAGAGGATTGGTCTATCTCTAAGTGACCAATCTGGGGCTGCTCAATTGCAAGCATCCTCATCATTTCATCCAATTAGTTGCAGTAAACATCTGCTGTAATCAGTTGACCAGAGTTCATGAAACTGTAGTGGATAATACCAGTGCTGGACCACCAAACAGACATCAGTAGCTTTTTTTGATGAATATTTGGTTTTGGACTGTGTTTTGGCACTTCATTTTTATGTAAACATTGTGCCAAACACTTCCGATTATCAAAAAGAATCCAGTTTTCATCACAGGTAACAATACTGTGTAGAAGTGGTTTGCCTTCATGTTGTGACAGCAAAGAAAGGCAAACTTAGAGACAATTTCTCTTCTGACGCTTGTTTAATTCATGAGGAACTCATTTATCCAGCTTCTTTACTTTGCCAATTTGTTTCAAATGGTCTGATATTGTTGGAATAGTAATGTCAAGCCTTGCTGCTAGCTCACGCATAGGTTGAGAGGGGTTCGCTTCCACTACGGCTTTCAGCTCATCACTATCCACCTTGGTCTCAGGTTGCCCACCTGGCTCATTATCAAGATGAAATCACCAAAACGGAACTTCTCAAACCATTGACATACTGTGTGTTCATTAGCCACATCCTTCCCAAACACTTTGTTGATATTTCATGCTGTCTGCTCTGCATTTGTTCCACGACTGAACTCTTATTCAAAGATGACAAGAATTTTTGACTTATCCATGGTTTCACAAAAATTGCTCTAAAAAAGTTTGAAATATAATCACAATACAACACATGTTTGAAAGACGGACAATGTATCTTCACAATAAACATAAAACTAGAAGTGTCAAAGTGAAATGTCAGATACCAACTGTCAAACTTAGTACTTGAGGAAATTGGACATATGTAATGACCTAATACATTTTTTCTTTATTCTGTTAATATGGTAAATTACACCGATTATTTTTTATTCATAAATATTTTTTTATTTTTTTTATATCAGCATATCATGAAGGTACAAATGTTTAGGTTACATATATTGCCTTTGCCCCACCCAAGTCAGAGCTTCAAGCGTGTCTGTCCCCCAGATGGTGCACACCAAACCCATTAGATGTGCATATACATATTCCTTCCTCCTCCCAACTGTCCGACACCTGATGAATGTTACTACTGTATGTGCACATAAGTGTTGATCAGCTAAAACCAATTTGATGGTGAGTACATGTGGTGCTTGTTTTCCATTCCTGTGATACTTCACTTAGTAGAATGGGCTCCAGCTCTACCCAGGATAATATAAGAAGTGCTAAATCACCAACTTTTTTTGTTTTTGTGGCTGAGTAGAACTCCATGGTATACATATACCACATTTTATTAATCCACTCATGTATTGATGGGCACTTGGGTTGTTTTCACTTCTTTGCAATTGTGAATTGTGTTGCTATAAACATTCTAGTGCAGATGTCTTTTTTTATAGTAATGGGATTGCTGGATCAAATGGTAGTTCTTTGAGGTATCTCATTGCTTTCTACAGAGGTTGCACTAGTTTGCAGTCCCACCAGCAGTGTATGAATGTTCCTATCTCTCCTCATCCACGCCAACATTTATTGTTTTGGGACTTTTTGATAAAAGCCATTCTCACTGGAGTTAAGTGGTATCTCATTGTGGTTTTGATTTGCATTTCCCTGATGATTAGAGATGTTGAGCCTTTTTTCATATGTTTCTTGGCCATTAGTCTGTCTTCTTTTGAAAAGTTTCTGTTCATGTCCTTTGCTCACTTTTTAATGGGGTTGTTTGATATTTTTTTTCTTGCTGATTTTCCTGAGTTCTATATAGATTCTGGTTATCAACCCTTTATCTGATGTGTAGCATGTGAATATTTTCTCCCATTCTGTAGGTTGTCTGTTTGCCCTGGTGATAATTTCCTTGGCTGTGCAGAAGCTTTATACACACACACACACACACACACACACACACACACACGTATATATATGCAGAAGCTTTTTTATATTAGATCATTTTATATAGTCCCACAGGTCACCAAAGCACTGTTTAAGTCACTGTACTCAAATCCTATATTAGTTATTTGTAACATGGAAATAAGAAGTTCCTTATTACTCTTTTGTTTCTACAGATTTAAATTTTAAATTACTATGCTCCAAAAACATGAGCGTTTGATTTTTGATATTAGGAAGTAAAAATATGGAAGAAAAACATGTCACCCAAACAGAACAGAATTTCTATGTATATTCATAAATACAATTGTTACAAAATAATTTTACATTACATGTGCATGTCAGTTACCTTTCATTAACAATTATAAACAATAAACCAAAGATCATCAAATATTTGAGGAAAACCAATAGAACAAAAGAACTTCAATATGAAGTAACAGAACAAATGCTCCTGAAAAAATGAAAGATAACTATGAGAAAGAAAAATAATTTTAATCGGTACGTTCAGAGATATTTGAAAGGTTGTACTGCATTCTTATTTTTTCAGATCAGTCTATTCTTAGTTTATTAGAAAACAAAATAAAGTTTTAGAAAATAAAATATTGGTAAAATAAAAAATTCAACAGATGTGATTAAAAATTACAGCTTAACTGCTCAGGGGTTTATCGCAGCATGCCAGTTAGTGTCAGCCACCTTGTAAATATGGCAAAATGGTCACAATGGGAAGAGATTAAGTGTTCACCTCAGTTAAATATAAAGTTATCGTCTTCATTACTGTTGAAATAACCACAAAACTCCCTTGTTTGTCCAAAATATCACTTTGATAAAGAAAGGACAATACATTGCAATGTGTTATAAATAACTAGCTTTTCTCTCTAAATCCATGCATGTGCTAGATATCCTGTCTCTGCATTCTGTGAACTCTAATTCCATTCCCCTAGTCAGAAAACAGAAATCTTCCCAGATTTCATTTAGACCAGGAAAGTATTAGAATTCATCTATTAATGGCAAAAATAAAGAAGCTGGAATTTAAGCTTACCTTGACCAGCCTTCCTATGTAGTGAGCCATTAGTTCAGAATAATTTTTATTTGTGCTTTTAGGAGTAAGTTTTTAGAAGTGAAATTGAGTTCCAGAATTGGAACTTTTGCTTATATATGATACAATTATAAAATTAGAGTCAGTCTGTTCATAAATAATTGTTTAAAGGCTGACAGCAGAAGCAAGAGATGGATTTGATTGCCTGGGCCAGTTTATTGAACAGGGAAAGTTTGCTTTGCATAAAATTAAATTACATAAACAAAACACTGATGAATGGTTAACACCAAGCCAATGTTTACAGTAAATCAAATCAGTTGTGATACTATAAACACAAGTTTAATACACTAGACTGGACTCCGTTTCTTCAGGGTCATTAGTGTAAGAATATCTATAATGTTAAATCTGACTGATAGTTACTTTTCATGAATCAAAGTAATGAGCTTAAGTCATCAAAATGTCTCAAATAATCATCATTATCATGTCATCTTTTATATACCCAAGATAATTTGTTTTCTTCTTCAAATCACTGCTCAAGGCATTCTCTTGTTTTAGTCCAATCTTATTACCATTGGTTCCAGAATATGAAGAAGTTATTTTTCATAGGTTTGTTTGGATGTCAAGGTTTTGAAGATCAAAATGTTTAAAATGGCAGCTTTATTTATGAGTTTTCTCATCACCATTATAAAAACAATATGGCTGAATATTAAAAATGTTATGTTCTGTCTCCTTGGGATACACAAGAATATGGTGCTGTATGATCTATTTATCACAGCAACTCTAAAAATAATCCGATGGCAGCCATTTACTCCTTTGCTCCAATTGCAGAGTTATTGTTATTTTACATGATATTTCTAATTTGGCTTTATATCTCATCAGAGGAATATTTGGCAACATTGGTCAGGTCTAACATATTTTGGAGAAACCACAAGTTGTTATAACTGTCTTTGAAACATGCCCAGAGATGTTTGGAATGCCATCAATTAAAAGAAACTTACTTTTTTACTTTAATTCCATGGAGGAGGAAAATTTAAAAACATGGTTCATAGAGGTTGAAGTTCTGAACCAGGCAGCTGTTGGGAGTAATGTCTTCAAGACACAACCTGAGATTCCAGTTTGCCTTGCGAGAGGCCTGGCTGCTGGTCAAGGTCCCCCTTTCAGTTCTTCCTACAAAATTTTCCCATATTTTCCTTGTATTCAGTCTCTTCTCATCTCCCTTCCCTGCAAGGTTATGTTAAATGAGATCAAATAAGTAAAGATTATCATCACAATGTCAGCAAATTGTTGGCATTAATTTCATTCTGAAATAGAAATCTGAAAACATAACTTTCCTCCTCCAGTCTTTTCATTTCCTACCTCACTTCCTTCTCTGTCCATATCTTTAAATGCCATGGACACCATGAAGATTCTCAGTGCCCTCTGTTCTTCCCATTCCTTCCACTTATCTCAATTTAGGTATATTTGCCCATGTTGAATCTCTTTCTGGTGACATAGTAAAATGCCCTTGTCATCATTGGAAAGAGTAAAAATTGGACTATCAACACAGAAATACTAATCATTCCCAGTTGCATGAATGAAGTGCTTTTACTATCTTGGGTGTGTTAGCACATTTTATACTGACCAATTACAATAGGGGGGCCCGAAACAGTCAATGGCCTCCACTTGGGGACAATTAGCCAGAAGGCAATTTCTATGGGAAGCATAGAAGCTTAAATCTAAATCTAGAGTGGGCTAGAGCATAAGATGGGAGAGCCTATAGTGATTTCAAGCAGTTAGATGGAGGTAAGTGCAGATTTCCACCTTTTAAATATGCAAGCTGGTAGGACTTTGTCATTTCAAATAACTTGCATGCTTCTGTGCAAGACACCAAACTAGGTACCATGGAGGACAAGAAGAGAAATGATAAATGGAATCTTTATCTGTGAAGAGCATGTCATCTAGTTGAAACATTGAGACATTTAGCCAAATAGTACAATACAATTCATATAAGAAAACGCTACCCAGTCATCCTGGAGGCTGTGGCTACAGAGGAGCCACTCTGGAAGAAGCTGCAAAGATGCTGTCCTTGTGTGTTAACAGTTGCCATGGCTGTTGCTGGTATTCTTCCTTGGGTGGCTAGCCTGGTCTCCCCAAATGCTTTGAGATGATCCCTCATTGCTGCAATGAATCTCCGTGCCTCTGATATTCTTCTTCAGAATAGGTGTCCTCTATTCTTGAAGAGTATATTCTTAGAGCTGATACCTCTGTTGACCTTGAAGAAAGCGGGCATGCTTTAAGTGTTGGTGATGGTATTGCCCAGGAACATGGGCTGGGGGATGTTTAAGCAGAAGAAACATTAGAGTTTTCTTCAAGCTTAAAGGATATGTCTCTGAATTTGGAAACTGATGATGTTGGTGTTGTCCTGTTTGGAAAAGATAAACTGAAGGAGATAATAGGAAGAGAATAGCCATTGGGGATGTTCCAGTTGGTGAGGCACTATTGAATTGTGTAGTAGATACTTTTGGTAATGCCATTGATTGTTAAGAGTCCAGTTAGTTCCAAGACCTGTAGGCAAGTTGGTCTGAAAGCCCTTGGAATCATTCCTCACATATTTTTGTGGGAACTAAGAAGACTGGTATTTAGGCTATGGATTTCTTGGTGTTAATTGGTTGTGGTCAGTGTGAACTGATTATTGGCAACTGACAGACTGCCAAAATGTCAATTGCTATTGACACAATCATTAACCGTAAACATTTCAAGATCTAAGAGAAGCTGTATTGTGTCTACACTGTAAATGTGTGGGTTTATTTCTGGATTCTCTCTTCTGTTTCATTGGTCTATAAGTCTGGTTTTATGCCAGTACTATGCTATTTTGTCTACTATAGATTTGTAGGATATTTTGAAGCCAAGTAGTATGACGCCTCCAGATTTGTTCTTTTTGCTTAAGAATGCTTGGCTCTTTAGATTTGGTATTTGCGGTCTTTGGTCTTTTGTGATTCTGGTCTTTTGTGGTTTCATGTGAATTTTAGGATTTTTTTTCTATTTCTGTGAAGAATGTCATTGGTATTTTGATAGAAACTGTGTTGACTCAGTAGATTGTTTTGGGTAGTATGGATATTTGAACAACATTTTTCTAATACACAAACATGGGCTATCTTTCCATTTATTTGTGTGTTCTTCAATTCCATTGATCAATGTTTTATAGTTTTCAATATAGGGATATTTATCTCCCTGGTTAAATATATTCCTAAGTATTTCTTTTTTGTGGCTATTGTAAATAGGATTTTAAAAATTTCTTCTCAGATGTTTCCCTGTTAGTGTTTATTAATAGAAATGATACACATTTTTGCACATTGATTTTTGCCTCCAGAAATTTTACTCAGTTTATCAGTTCTAACAGTTTTTTTATGGAGTCTGTAGGGTTTTCTGTATACAAGATTATGTCATCTGCAAACAGGGACAATTTGACTTCATCCCTTGCAATTTGAATTTCCTTCCTTCCTTCCTTCCTTCCTTCCTTCCTTCCTTCCTTCCTTCCTTCCTTCCTTCCTTCCTTCCTTCCTTCCTTCCTTCCTTCCTTCCTTCCTTCCTTCCTTCCTTCCTTCCTTCCTTCCTTCCTTCCTTCCTTCCTTCCTTCCTTCCTTCCTTCCTTCCTTCCTTCCTTCCTTCCTTCCTTCCTTCCTTCCTTCCTTCCATGTTTCTATTAATTGCCTATTGTTCTGGCTATCACTTCCAGTACTATGTTGAATACAAGTGGCAAGCATGAGTATTCTTGTCTTGTTCCACATATTAGAAGAAAAGCTTTCAACTTTTACCCATTGAATATGATCTTAGCTGTTGATTTATCATATATGATCTTTATTATGTTGAGGTACATTACTTCTGTATCTAATTTGTTGATGATTTTTACCAAAAAGTAATGTTAGTATAATCTATATAGAACTCAGGAAAATCAGCAAGAAAAAAATCAAACAACCCTGTCACAAAGTGGGCAAAGGACATGAACAGAAACTTTTCAAAAGAAGGTAGACTAATGGCTAACAAACATATGAAAAGTGCTCAACATCTCTAACCACCAGGGAAATGCAAATCAAAACCACGATGAGATATCACTTATCTCCAGTGAGAATGGCCTTTATCAAGAAGTCCCAAAATAATGAATGCTGGCATGGATGTGGAGAGACAGGAACACTCATTCATTGCTGGTGGGACTGCAGACTAGTGCAACCTCTGTGGAAAGCAAAATGGAGATACCTCAAAGAGATACAAGTAGAACTACCATTTGATCCAGCAATCCCATTACTGGGCATCTACCCAAAAGAACAAAAGACATTCTATAGAAAAGACATCTGCACTCAAATATTTATAGCAGCACAATTCACAATTGCAAAGATGTGGAAACAACCCAAGTGCCCATCAGTACATGAGTGGATCAATAAAATGTGGTGTATGTATACCATGGAGTTCTACTCAGCCACAAAAAACAATGGTGATCTAGCACCTCTTGTATTATCTTGCATAGAGCTGGAGCCCATTCTACTAAGTGAAGTATCCCAAAAATGGAAAAACAAGCACCACATGTACTCACCATTAAATTGGTATTAACTGATCAACACTTAAGTCGCATATAGTAATAACATTCATAGGGTGTTGGGCAGGTGGGAGGGGGAAGGAGAGGATGAGTATATACACACCTGATGGGTGTGGTGCACAATGTCTGGAGGATGGACATGCTTGAAGCTCTGACTTGGGTGGGATAAGGGCAATATGTGTAATCTAAACACTTGTACCCCCATAATATGCTGAAATTAAAAAAAAATTTTAAAAATGTTAGGCAAGGTGTGGTGGCTCATGTCTGTAACCCAAGCAATTTGGGAGGCTGAGATGGGAGGATCACTTGAGGCCAGGAGTTTGAGACCAGACTGAGCAACAGAGCATAGCAAGACCCCATCTCTACAAAAATAGAAAAATTAGTGAGGCATAGTGATATGCACCTATAGTCCCAGCTCTTGGGGGTGCTGAGGCAGGAGGATCGCTTGAGTCCAGGAGTTTGAGGTTACAGTGAGCTATGATGATGCCACTGCACTCTGGCCCAGGCAACAGAACAGATCCTGTCTCAAAAAAAAAAAAGGAGGGGGGAGGCAGTAATGTTGAATTCTGTCTAGCACTTTTGTTGCATCTATTAAGTGACCATATGGTTTTGTTCTTTATTGTGTTAATGTGATGTATTAAATTTACTGATTGTAAGTTGAAACATTCTGGCATCCTGGGAATAAATCTCAATTGATTATGATAAATGATCTTATTAATGTGCTATTGAAGTAGGTTTCGTATTATTTTGTTTTAGATTTTTGCGTAAATGTTTATGAGGGATATTGGCCTATAGTTTTCTACTTTTTTTTCTTTTTTTCTTTTTTTTTTTTTTTTTTGGTGGTGTCATCTGGCATCTGGCTTTGGTATCAGGGTAATGCTGACCTCCTAAAATGAGTTTGGAAGCATTCTCTCCTCTTCAGTTTTTTGCAAGACTCTTCCTTTGAGAAGAATTGGTATCATTTCTTTAAATGTTTTAAGGAGTTCAACATTGAATCCATCAGGTTCTTGGATTTTCTTTGATAGGGGGCTTTGTTACTAATCCAATTTGCTTACTCGTTATTAGTCTGTTCAGGTTTTCTATTTCTTTATAACTCAATCTTTGTCTGTTGTATATGTCCAGGAATTTATTTTTTTCTTCTAGGGTATGCAGTTTGCTAGCAGGCATATAATTATTCATAATAGTCTGTTATTAATATGATCCTTTGTATTTCTGTTGTATCAGCTGTAACATCTTTCATTTCCGATTTTATTTGATTCTTTTTTCTTAGTATAAAGTATGTTGATTTTTATATAAATTTTTAAAAACTCATGTTTTCTAGTCTCTATTTTATTTATTTCTGTTCTTCATTTCCTTCCTTCTACTAATGTTGAACTTGGTTTTTTCTTCTTTTTCTATTTTCTTGAAGAGTCATATTAGGCTGTTCATTTCAGATCTTTTTTTAATTTTTATTTCAGCATATTATGGGGGTACAAATGTTTAGGTTACATATATTGCCTTTGCCCCACCTGATTCAGAGCTTGAAGCGTGTCCATCCCCCAGACAGTGCACATCACACCCATTAGGTGTGAATAAACCCATCCCCTCCTCCCCCCTCCCATCTACCTGACACCCAGTGAATGTTACTACTCTATGTGCACTTAAGTGTCGATCAGTTAATACCAATTTGATGGTGAGTACAATTTGATAGTGCTGGTTTTCCATTCTTCTGATACTTCAACTTGTGTTGTTTCCACATCTTTGCAATTGTGAATTGTGCTGCTATAAACATTCTAGAGCAAATGTCTTTTTTATAGAATGTCCTTTGTGGTAACATAAATGTATCCTTCCTACCCTATTCAATTCACCTTTTCCTACTATTTTGCTGTAACTATGATCTCTCACTTGTTTTTTTTTAGTTCTTACAAAGGTATTTTTGTGCATGGATAATTGTTCAAATTGGTATTTCTGTGGGAGGATGATCACTGGGAGTTTTATTCTGCTATCTTGCTCTACCCCTCCGCTATATCTAGATTTTATATATTTATATTTGTTACTTTATATCAGGCAATGTTAAAACATAAAAATCTCCTTTTATTGGAGTGCCCAATTATATCTAAATTAATACTCAGTTATAACTTGCACATTAAATTATAAAGTAGAAGAAAATAGCTAGGAATAAAAATGATCTAGTATTGACAATATTCTAATAGCATAAACTTAGAACAATATGAGGAAAACAGACTTCCATCTGATCATCTAAGTGCAAACTTTCAGTTCACACTAGGAGTCATAATGTGAAAATAGAAAAACAGTTATAACGAGGCACTTTACATATTGCTATTGTGGATTTTAAGGGTTATTGGGACACACTTTTTATATGTAAGGGAACTATTATTTACACTTAAAAATTAAAACAAAATTTTGGATCAGAGTAAAGAAAACCAGGATAAATCAGGAACGGCAAGAGTAAAAGTTAGATCAGCATCATGTCAGATGCAATGCAGAAACTGAAGTATGAAAAAGCACATCACAGAAAGAGTGTTCTGTGGTATCCAGGGTGGGCAGATACCTGAGAACCAAACAAACTGTAAGTAAGAAAACAAACCAAGGTAGCCAGAAAACTGACAAAACTGACTCAAGTAATGAATATCAAGATAAGTTACACAAATAAGACAGTTCTGGTTTAAGTGCTTTTTAGCCGCATTACTTAGAACTGCACGTCCAATATAGTAGTCACTAGCCTCATGTATGTGACAATTTCAATTAAATAATATATTAAAATCTAGTTCCTAAATTGCAATGACCATGTTTTAAGTGCTTAACGACTGCATACAGCCAGTAGCCCCTCACTGGGTAACAAAGATATAGAACATTTCCATCATTGCACAAAGTTCTATTACATAGCACTGGCTTAGAAATATTGATTCTATCATCAAACCTAATCTAGCATTTCCAGCTATAAAGAGACAAATCTATTAGACTAGTTCTTGTAAACGATCATAAAACTGAACAAGATATAAAAGCAACTGTGTTCAATCACTGCACAAGAGGCAGTAGAACAGTGCAGTCTTTGAGGACTGGAACACTGAAGGCGAGATCCATTATTAGTCCAGCTATCTGCCTAGGAACAATATTGTGACCCTAGCACAGTGAGCCAGGGTCCAAGTGGAGCATAGCAGTCATGCTGAGCTAAAGAGTCAGATGTCAAGAGATCAGGCAACTTAATTTATTGGAATATACTGAAATAGACATACGTAATAGTTGCTTTAAAGTCTTTGATAAATCTATCATCTCGACCATCTATGGATCTTCTATATTGATTTTTTTTCTTTTTACGAATATGTTCAAAGAATTAAGGGGAAATATACTTTTAATGAGTGAACACAGAGGCAATATCAGCAGAGGAAAAAAAAAGTATAAAAAAGAACCAAATAAAAATTCTGGAACTGAAAATGACAAGCAGATTTGGAAATTAAAATGACCTGGAATACTAAAAACTTTGAATAAAAGAGCAAAGTTGATTTCAATACTTCCCATAGACTATGATAATTAATACTGTGTGGTATTGGGTATAAGGGTAGACTTTAGAATCAATGAAACAGGGTAGCTTGTCTAGAAATAGACATATACACAAGGTGAATGGGTTCTTAAAAATGTGCCCAAACATGTATATCAATGAAGAATGTATTATTTTCAACACATAGTTTCAACAACCTGGTTATCTATGTTTACTAAGAAAAAAACCCTTAAACCCTTCTTCAAACTACACAAAGATTAATCTGAAATGAATCACAGACTTAAATATAAAACGTAAGACTGTAAGAATTCTTAACAAACTAAAGGAAAATTTCCACACAAAAGGAAAGAAAATCTTATAAATTGCACTTTAACAAGTTAAACCCTTCTTTTCAAAAGACACCGTTATGAAAAATGAAAAGAAAATCTACAAAAAATAAGAGAAAATATTCTTTCAAGAAAGGACTACTTTCTAGAATATATATTGCATCTTATGATGCAATAATAAGCAGAAAAACAGTCCAAATTAAAAGGCCTGAAATTTTATGACAGTTCACAAAAGATAATATGTAAATGGTCATTAAGCACAGGAACAGATCTCAATAAAATTAGACATCAGTAAAATACAAAGTAAGACCACAATGAGAGACCTGTGTAGAACCACTAAAATGATTTTTTTCAAAAATGATGTCAAATGTTGTTAAGGATGTGGAACAATGATAATTCTCATATTGCTGGTGGGAATGAAAAGGTTACAGCTACTTTGGAAAACATTTTTGGAACATTTAGCAGTTTCTAATAAAGTTATGCATACACATAACTAGGCCCAGCAATTTCACTCTTGATGGTTATCTAAGTGAAAGTGAAATAAAACCATGCCTCCTCCCTAAAAATACTTGTATGCAAATATTTATAATAATTTTATTCCTAATAGCCAAAAAGCAGAATCAACCCAAATGTCCATCAACAGGTGAATGAATTTGTTGGTTTGAGTCCTCTGGGAAGTAGATGCTAAAATAGTGAGTTTTGCAAGAGTGTTTTGGGGGAAATATTTGTAAAAGATAAGAGGCAAAAGAGCAGTAATAAGATAGAGAATCCTAGAGAACATGATGCAGGTCTCACACCTGCGAAAAGCTAGGCCCTAGAATACAAGCTCTAGTCATCAGTCATTGGATGGTGCTTGCCCAGGAAAAGCATGATTTGTTTCACGTATTGGGCAGATTGTAAACGACTGCAGCTGGAGGCTGTCAGCTGTCTGCACTCCTCACTTCTGCTTGTCTCATGAAGGGAGGCTGAGAAGCACAACTCCATGGCTGCCACAGGGATAAACAAGCTGTGATACATTCATAAAATAGATTACTCAGTGGTATATGCAATTTCATGGATTTAACACAGAAGCATTTTAAAAAGATAATATTCCTGTTAATTAAAAAAATCTTTACATAGCTATACGAAAATGTTAGTAAATTTCTCTCATTAGTATGGATTATGTATAATATATATGCTTTATTTTGTTAGTCCATTTTAACTTTACATTAGAACCATTTTCCCACAAATTTATAAATATTAATGTCTACATAATTTATGCAATAGTATGTACCTAATATGTTACAAAATTCAAAAAAAATATGTTCTTTACTATAAAAGTGTTTAAAATTAGTGGGGTAATATGATTGGGCATTTGTGTCCCCCTCAACTTTTGGTATTTTAAAATTAAATGAGCCTTTATGCTATGTCTCCACATTTCTGAAAATATCTATAGGGTGAGTCTAAATATAAATCCAGACATGAACATTTTTAAGTCTTTTGATATATATGTTTAATTGCTTTTTAGGAATATTACACCAGAATAGCTGAGTCTTCATTATCACATATTCCCCAACATACAGAAATCACAATATTTTAGAAATCTTTAACTTGTTAAGCTTAACAGTATTAAATATGGAAATCTTAATTTATTAATATTTTGAATTTCTTTAATTTTTAGTAAAATGGAATTTGTTTCAAATGTTCATTGACTGTATTTCCTTCTGTATGAATCCTCTGCTTCAACTTGTTGCCTGTTAGACTATTTTGCTCTCTCAGCATCTTACAGTATTATGCCTTTCTAATTAATTTTGTGAATTTTTATATTGCAATGTTTTATCATATATGCTGCATTGTAGAACATTTGAAAAACTATAATTTGTGTAATTCAATGCCCTTTGGGCATGAAAACAAACATCTAATTATTTTCTTGCCTCATAATTTAGTCATTACTTATAACTGTTTTCATAATAATTTGCCCATAATTTTATCCAAATGCTTTTACTTGCCATTATTTCCCATCTTCATGGGAATTTTTATTATACAGATATCTAATTTATGGCTGTTACTTGAACTGAGTGGCACTTCAAATTTTATTTATTAAAAAAATCCACTAATTTATTATTCTTTCCACATCCCTCAAAGCCCCGCCTTCCTTATTATTCTATATTCTATCAATTTCTGTAATGTTCCTCAAAATTATTCTGTTCTCTTATTCTCCTGTATTAACTTAGACTCCCATTACTTTTCACCGTGACCCTAACTATCATAATATTCCTACTTCCAATCTATTGTTTTTCATACCATTCTATTTCTTTCTGGATTCATCTTCCCAATGCACACCTTAAATCATTACAGAAGGAGATGACAAGGTCTCTTTCACTAAGCATTCTTTGAGACCAGGGATGTAGGTACTGTAGTTTTGGAACCCACGTGACAATGTGTGATCTACAGGAGTAAAAGAGATGCAGTTTCCATTTCTCCAAGGTACTTGGCATTTTGAGTGCTTCGGGGAATATCTTATCATTTGGTCCATTCAAAGATTTTGAAGCCTTAGGAAGATCCAGCAAACAATCCTCCATTGAATAAGGGAATTGAGTTCCTCACTGAGTGTACTGGTAGTTCCGTTTGGCAGCAGTGAGGTGCTGTCCTCAAGTGGCTTTTTAGGTAGTGGACCTTTAGGCTCACCTCCTTCCCCATTTCCCACCAGGGCCCTCTTTCAATGCAACTGTCTTCCAGTTATCAGACTATGATCTAAAGTCACTGAAGCTTAAAATTATTAATCTTGTTATCATGATGTTGTTGATTAAAATAAAGCATTAAAGATGGTGTCAGTGTTTAGATATGAACATATGAAAATATCAAGAAAAGCCAGCTTCATCTAAGAAGCAGAATAAATGCAAATATGTATAGATTTGTTGAACACAAAATGTTGGTAAGGCATAATAGAAAGAAAACATCTAGTCTTTATCATGTAATGAAATGAAAATTGAAGGAGCCCGAAGTACAGGCCAAATATGGCCTTAGGATAGAAAGTACTGTAGAACCACATCAAATGAAATTTTCCTAAGGAACCTGGGTGGAATAGATGAGAAACTTAGGAAGAAGGAAAGTATGTTCGAAACTTAATTTGTAAATCCAGATTTATATCTTGAAGTTTTGGGGTACTAACCTGTCATTTCTCAAGTAGACTCTAGTTAGGTAGGTATAGACATAAATCATGAAGCTGATGTACCTACGCTACCTCATCTAGTTTATTATTCAGCATTGGTACATGAAAAAAAGTGGATATGAAAATGAGGAATGCTCACTTTTTTGGTACACTGGGTTAATCTTCAATTTGAGTACTTTAGACCAATGCTGTTCAAACTATGGGCTGTGGATTGGTAAAGACCACCAGCTCCGTTACAGATCTGCAGAGACAAGTAGTGTAATTGAGTGTAAGCATTTAGACATTTTTGTAGTAATCTGACATTATTGTGACATCCAAGAGCATGGTTGGCGGATTTCTTCTTTTGAACAGGATCTAGACCAGTTCAGTTGTTGTTGAATTCATGGGCTGGTTTTCTTATGGGGCAAACTGCATACTTGTATGCCTTGTGTGATAATGTTGTGAGATGTGATGTTCTAAGGTTAGTCTGTCATCTCTAATTCACAACATGTAAGTATCTTTAAAAATGTAAGCATCTATTTTTATGGCAGTATCTTAAATTGTTTGAGGAGTCACACTTTTTTCTAAATTTATTGTTTGCAACTAGTAACTAAGTGAAGGAAGTACATTTTGAATTATTTTAAATTTATACATTAAAAACAAGCTGCATTGGACTCTTTTTCAAACTAATAAAAGAAAAATGGGAGTGATTATGAAAAAATAAAGACAGAGTTCATACAAGTGATATTTAGTTCACTTTTGTAAATATATTTGATGAAGTGAGAAAACCACAAGGTATTATTTATGGAGATACAGTTCCTAATGAAGCAATGAAACCATATAACATAAATGGGAACTTTGTGCAGTAGCTTGCATCTGTCATCCCAGCTACTCAGGAGGCTGAGGTGAGAGGATTGCGTGAGGGCAGGAGTTTGAGATCAGCCAGGGAGGCAGAGCTAGAACCTGTCTCTTAATGTATATTAAATGGAAGATTCCAGAAATAAGCAATTTTAAATTACACTCCATTTTGAGTAAAGTGTTAACATCTTATGCCTTTCCACTCTGTCCTGCCTGGGACATGACTCATCTTTTGTCTCCATTGTGTATGTTCCCCACCCATTAATCATTCAGTAGCTGTCTCAGTTATCAGATCAAGAAAAAATACAGCGTATATTGGGTTCAGAACTATCTGCAGTTTCAGGCATCACTGGAAGTCTTGGAATGTATATCCCACAGATAAGGGGGGGTGCTACTATATACTGTATGATTCCATTTATATGAGGTTCTAGGACAGGAAAAACTAATCACTGCTGGAAACTATACTGGAAAAGAATTGGTCTCTGGGAGTCAAGATTGGCTGAGAAAGGGGCATGAGGACACTTTCTAGGGTGTTCTGTATCTTACAAGGCTTAAGAGTTAGGCAGACATGTGTTGCTTACAAAACTCAGAGTGGTATACTTAAAAAGTGTTCATCTCATTGTATGTAAACCATATCTCAAAAATAAATGTGAACGAATGTAGAACTTTAGCTAATGTATGCATATTGAAGTATTCAGGAATAATTGTACTGATGCTTGCACTTGGAAGCACATCAGAAGTTAGATGGATTTATGTATCAGAGGGATAAACAGATGTAAAGATATTTAATAAACTATAGTAAATAATGTTTATTATAGAATCTAAGTACTGGTTGTATGGTTTTCACTGTAATATCCTTTCAACTTTTGATTTGAACATTTTAGTAATTTTTGGAAGAAATACAATTGATCAAGCTTTATTAGACAATGTAACTAAAAGAAGACCTCAATTCTGAGGGAATTGTTAGAATACCTGTCAGGGAAGAAATTTCTGTAATATGGGGAAATACCAACGTGGATAATACTGCTCCATTGTATAACACAAAGGAGTACTTGTGCAGCATGGTAACCAAGGTAGGAGAGCCAGTGCAAGAAAGGAATTATAAAGCAATCAACCTCACCTGCATATTTTTACCGCTAGGTAAAAACTTTTACTCCCATAAGCATACCTTTTTTAATAAATTTGACCAAAACCCAACTTCTTTTTGCTCAATTTTTAAAACTCAGCATTGTGGAGAAATTTTACAAAAGATTCCAATTCAATAATGTAGCTACAGGATTTTATTTATGCATAGAAATTTTATTTATAATTCTAAGTCAATGTGTATATATACATCACACAGTAAACAATAACAATGACATCTTTAGTTTCTACATTATTTTGCAATCATCCTAAATACTTGAATTTGTGATCAAATAAAAATAGTTTATATCTGATGCAGTATTGGATCAGCAGTTTTAGAAAGATGTGTTTGTAATCTTCTAGGAAAATCAAATCCTCAAATTGATAATGACAGATATCTTTGTGCTTGTTGACAAGATTTCTATTCACCACTTTCTTAGATTTAATGAAGGACCTGTACTGGCACACTCCAAAATATGCACCAAGCAAGTCTTTTCGGGCTTCTTTCATAAATGA
The DNA here is from genome assembly GCF_020740605.2 of Lemur catta. Lineage (NCBI taxonomy): Eukaryota > Metazoa > Chordata > Mammalia > Primates > Lemuridae > Lemur > Lemur catta. The sequence goes on from NC_059128.1 coordinate 35,104,564, forward strand.
TACATTAACATACTTTCAGAAGTTCATAGTCATCTCTTTGACTTAAAAGTGAGAAAGGAGGTGGAATGGAGTTTTTTGTAGGAGGCAGAATGTCTGTGTTTTCTGCTGATTTTATAAATTCATCTTTCTGAGCCTCTCTTTGGTTACACAAAATAATGGCATATACTACATACATTACTATTGATTACAAAGCTTTGAAAACTAACAGTTTGAGTGATGCTTTTATTTTGGGGGAAATCTAAATCTGTTGCAAAAAGTGATACAGTTTTTAAAAGATATCTATCAATATTTATGTGTGTTTGCTATACGGGTAAGGGTGTGTGTTGTAGAAACCTGATACATTGTACAAATGTGTGTTGTGGAAATCTGATATATTGTGCAAACAAAAAACTTACATGGAAGAGCAACAAAGTACATTTACAGAGGTATACATATTCAGGGTTACACATAAATATAAATCCACACAGAAAAATATGGTGGCATTGATTGTTTTTAAGTTTATTTTTTCTTGTATATTTTTGTCCAGTTTGATGCTAAGTGGGCCATGGAGAAGGCCAGCTGCAGGAAATAACTTAAGGCATGACCTCACCAAGCCTGGCCTCTCTGGAATTAGTTACACAGGAAGGGAGCTGACTCGTGGAAGAGAGGACATGGAGCACAGTGGGAAGGGAGGGATGACATGTGAGACAAGGTAGACAAAGATTAGGAGCAGTCAGTGGAGGGCTTCTCCTTGATAATAGGGTACATCAACTAAAGTTTCAAAAAACCCTTCAGTCCGGGATAGGGAGTCTGAATTTTGTGAAATAGGCTGCTAAAGACTCGGTGAGAAAATTGCATGGGAAATTGACCAGTGTAATTGTTCCATAATTCATCCCCCTGAACATCATGGATGATTCAGTTCCCAGTACAACACAGAAGGGTCGGAGACCACTGATCTCAGCCCAAGACCAACCCAGAAAACATTTTAAAAGGGGTTAAATAAGCTCAGTATTACTTTATCTCCTCTAGTCTCTTCCCTATCCTTTATCCTCACATATCACCATGGATCCAACATTGAAATGGGGAAAAAGGAGATAATGAGTATCTTATTCAGAGATTTATTTATTTATTTTTACAAATTGTTAATTTTTTCTTATATCCTATGCACATAAATGGTGAAGAAACGATTATGAGCAAAAAAAGAAGCTCAATCTATGGAGCTTACAAAAAGGTGGATAAAGATTAATATTTTAAAAACCTCACCAATAAATAATTACAAATGGTGGTTGTCTGAAGGAAAGAACATCATTTTTTGAGGGTATATTACATGGAACCTGTCCTAGAGTGTGGTGGTAAGTGGCTAAAAGGTGAAATCAGAGTCATGTATAAAAATTAATGAGGTGTGAGGGCTGGTGAGTTTAAGCCTTTGTGGCAAGAGAACATGGTTCATTTGTGTTGCAAATGACAGGTTTGGATTCTTTTTTATGGCTGAATAGTATTCCATTGTGTACATATGCCACATTTTCTGCATATATTCTTCCATTGGAGGATATTTACGCTGATTCCATATCTTGACCATGGTAAATAATACTGCAATGAACAAGGTAGTGCAAATGTTCTTCAAGATACTGATTTCATTGCCTTTGGCTATATATCCAGTAGTGGAATTCCTCAATCATAGGGTAGTTCTATTTTCAACTTTTTGAGGAACCTACGTGCTGTTCTTTTTTTTTTTTTTTTTTTATCATGGTCATACTATAATAATTTACAGTCCCATCGACTGTTGTCAGGGGTTCCCTTTTCTATACATCCTTGCCAGCACTTATCTTTTATCTTTTTTGGCAATAGCCTTTTTAACAGATATGACATCATCTCATTGTGGTTTCAGTTTGCATTTCTCTGATTAGTGATGTTGGGTATTTTTTTCAGATACCTGGTGGCCATTTGTATGGCTTCTCTTTCAAATTTTTATTTTATTAAAAAATCTTGAGGTACAAGTGTTATTGTTACCTGAATGAATTGAATAATGCTAGAGTCAGGGTTTCTAGTACGCCCATCACCAGAGTAGTGTACATTGTGCCTGATTGGTACATTTTTATCTCTCACCTCCCTCCAATGTCCTTTATGCCACTATATGACTGTGTATACCTACTTATTAGTGAGAACATGTGGTGTTTGTTTTTCCATTCCTGGAGTACTTATGGCTTCTTTCAAAAAATGTCTATTCAGGTTTTTTGCCCGTATTATATTCAGGTTACGTGTTTTCTTGCTATTGAATTGAGTTCCTTACATATTTTGAATATTAACTACTTATCAAATGTATGGTTTACAAATGTTTTGTCCCATTCCATAGGTTGTCTCTTCACTGTTATTAGTTTTTGTGGTTGTGCAGAGGCTTTTTGGTTTGATATAGTCTAATTTGTCTATTTTCTTTTATTGCTTGTGCTTTTGGGGTTTTATAAAAAGATCATTGACATGACCAGTGTTATAGAGGGCTTCCCTTATGTTTTCTTCTAGGAGTTTTATAGTTTCTTCTCTTACATCTATGTATTTAACTTACTTAGTGTTTATTTTTATAAGTGGTATGAGATAAGGATCTAATTTTATTCTTCATGTGGATATCCAGTTTTCCCAAAACCATTTATTAAAGAGACTGTCCTTTTCCCAGTATGTTTTCTTTGCACCTTTGTCAAAAATCAATTGATTATAAATGTGTGAATGTATTCATTTCTGGATTTTTTGAATTTTTTAGTCAGTTCTAACAGTTATTTTTGGTGGAGTTTTTAGGGTTTTTATATATAAGACCATATAACCTGCAAACAGAAAATTTAATTTCCTTCTTTCCAATATGGATGGCTTTTATTTCTCTCGTCTTGCTTTACCCAGGATTTCCAGTGCCATGTTGAGTAGATGTTGTAACAAAGGGCATCCTTGCCTTGTTCCTGACCTTAAAGGAAAGGCTTTCAACTTTTCTTCATTGAGTATGATGTTTGCTGTGGGTTTGTCATACATGGTCTTTATTGTGTTCAGGTATGTTCCTTCTATACCTGGAAGAACTAGATTTAGATATGAAGATTCCTCTGATGAAACAGGAAAGGGATGATGAGTATATATCAGTATTAATATAGCATAGATGATGAGTAGGTAGGTTTGTTGATTTGGAGGCAGTGACCTGATGAAGTTTCTGTCTGACAGTTTCAATTGTTTGTATGATGTATGAGTTGAGACTATTTGCTGAGAATGAAGAATTTTGGAGATGGTACATAATTTTAAAAAGAATGGACAAAAGTGTCATTGCAGAGAGCTGGACAGTGAGTTAACCGGGAAAACACTGGTATGGCATTACCAAGCATTTATTTGAGATCGATAACCCTGACTTTAAAAGGGGGCTGATTGCCCTGTTTTGAGACATTCTTAGCAGAGGACTGGTCTCATTTTCTGATAGACCATGGTACACCCTCCTCCCACAAACTAAGGCAAAACCACTCTCCTTGGCACCCCCCTTCCTTACATTACAAAATTATCCTTAGCATCCTCATCCTGTATATCCTATAAATGAGAGAAGGAAATAGCTCAGTCTTCTCCTTTTATTATACATACCTTACCCGCTGAGATTTGTCCTTCTCCTAGCTTAGAAGTAATCAGCAAAAGCATTCTAAAGCGGTCACTGCATAAATGCTCCTTCTCCACTTCTGGTCTAGCCCTTCTTATCCTCTCACACATCTTCATTCTCCCCTTCTTCTGTTTTATTTGCTTTTCATGGTCTTTTTTTTTTTTTTTTTTTTTTTTTTTTTGTCTCCTCACTCAAATAATAGGAAAATGACTGTGCAAATTGTCATTTTTTGAAGGCTATTTTTAAATTAAGCAGATGATGTCTTTAGCAGACAAGAGGAACAGGGAGGAAGACCCAAATGTTTCCCTGATTTCAATCAAATTCATTTTGAATGCTTGGTCTCCCTACGCTGAATATCCAGTTTCTGCAGCACCATGGCTTTGTAGCATATTAAAAGTAAGGTTTTAAAAAACCTGCAACAAAATAAGAAAGCACATAGAATGATATAAAATGTTGTTTTTGGTTTTAAGTTATAAAAAATATAACTTAAAATTAACCGCAACCCAGCTCTCCAGTCTATAGTCTTTAGCTTTTGAAAATGGTTGATTTTAGAAGACTATTCAAGCTTGCTGCTCTTCTCACAAGTGCCAAAATCAGAGCAAAGCACAGGGAGTAGAGTGAGGGAAGAGTCTTCTGGGAACTCTATTACTTCTAAAAACTTAAAAAAAAAAAACTTCAGAAAAATGTTTCAAAATGAACTATTTTGTGCATATGAAAATTATATATACATCTATAGTGCAAATAATTTTAAAAACCAAACATTGAGAAACACAACCACCAGCTAAAAAAATAGAACATTCTAGTCTTTTTCCCTGCTATCTCTGAAGATATCTATAGAGAAAAGGGAAGATTTAAAAAAATGGAATTGCCTGATATCAACTACTGCCCACATGAAGGTGACCCCAATTACCCAAGGAAGCTCTCAGCTTAACCTTCAAAATAATATGGCAGTCTTCTTAAGTCACATGCCTGCAACAGAACCATGGGGAAAGAACCGGCCTTAGAAAATGGGCTCTTTGGCACTGGTGCTCTTACCTCTACCATTTTTCAGATCTTAAATAACTTGATGAAAAATAAATTTCAGGTGAAATGCAAGAGAAACTGTCCCTTGGTACTGGTCCTGCTGAAGGAAGCCCTGATGAAACCTTGGGTTAATAACTTTAAAGGCCACTCTAGAAGAATGCTGTTTTTATTGCTGTCCAACGGATGACATGGCCCCTTTTCCATAAAATAAGAATGAAAAGATGTCAGAATTTCATGAAAGTTTATCTTTCTCTACCTGTATACAATTGTAAACCAAATAAAACAAGAATACTCTGGCAGGTGGCACTTGAGTTTTTCAGAGATGTGAACTCCAAAGTCCTCACAAACCAACTTTAAAAATATAAGTTTTTATTTTTGCCATGTAGAACTTGAATCATTGTGCCCCAAATTAAAACATGCCTCAGGCAAAAAGCACATTCCTGTGTTGCTAGTCTCTCACTTGTGCCTGACTGTACTGTGGGAAATGTCAAAGACTCTTGAATATTTGAAGTTTCTCTTCTCTCTAGTAATGCCTCTACATTCTGGTTTTTTTTTTTTTCTTGCCACTCTGAGGCATTCCTCACAGTGCCTGGCTGTGAAAAATCTGGACAGTGAGTTACAGGTAATATTCACGCAATGAAAGATTGTCTTGGAATTCAAGAACCATGTAATGCACATTGATATTTTATGAAAAAATCCTATAATTAGTAAATTAATATATGAATATGCATATAAACTCAGTTTATAAGAATTTGAGCATTAAAAGTACTATGTTTAATACTTTTACTCTGTATAGAAAAAATTATTTAAAGTCTTTTTCTGAACAGGAAGACAATGTGAAATGTGGATTGCCATAGAAATTGCTCTGGGTAGGGATTTAAAAGAGGAGCATTTGTATGGTCAAAGCAAATTTCTTTATCAGTAGACTAGGGAAAATAATTCTTGCCTAAGTAATACTCAGAGTTATGCTATGAGGCTCAAAGAAGATCATGAAGTATGTGAAAGTGTTTTGATGTGTTTGTAAAAACACCACATATCTGTGAACTATTAGAGCTTTCTCTTTTCTATTTTTATGCATTAACTTTTGTCCATATCAGTTAAACTAACTCTCATTACATTAACTTGATTTTAGTGCCTTGGAAATATTTCCCCAAATGTAGTATAATTTCTGAAAAGGGAAATAGGCATTAATATTAAAATTTTATAGGCAGGAAAATTATATCCACAGTCATGTGCTACATAACAGCATCTCAGTTCATGATGGATTATGTACGCAGTGATTCTGTAAGATTATAACATTGTATTTTTACTGTACCTTTTCTATGTTTAGATACACAAATACTAACCATTGTGTCATAGTTGCCTACAGTATTCAGTACAGTAACATGCTGTGCAGGTTTGTAGCCTAGGAGCAATAGGCTATACCATACAGCCTAGATGTTCAGTAGGCTAAACTGTATAGGTTTATGTAAGTACACTCTGATGTATGTACAATGAGGAAATCACCTAATGATGTATTTCTCAGAATGTAATAAGCTGTGCATGCCTGTATATATGTGTGTGTATGTATGTACTTGTATGAGTATATACACATTCTACATATAGTCTGGTAGAGACAGTAACACCAATTAGTTAACAGATTATTCTCTTCTCCCCTTCTGTTCTTGCCCTCATCTTGAGTGACTTCAACAACCAGGTTTCTTTCTATAAACCCCATTCTGCTTCATTTCCAATCCTTTCTGCCTGCTTCCAACTGGCTTGGCCATCACCCCCAACTGCTGTATTTCGCAGTCACTGAACTTCATGGGCTTTCTTCTTACTCATCTCAAGTCTTCTGCATTTCTAAACTTGCTCCCTACCCTGCCCAAGGCAAACCATACAGTCCCCCTCTGTGCTTGCCTTTACCTTTCTTAGGTCCTCTCTCACACCTTTATTCTCTTTTTCTTCAGGTTTTCTTGCCTTTCCCTTGTGTCCTTATGACTACAAAACATCCCCTTTGACTCTGCTTCCCGCTCAATGTACTCTCTCATCCTAAATATTGAATGCCATTAAGAGTCATCTCTGCTCACTGGCTCTCCTTCCTCAGCTCTCTACTCCCCAACCCACAGCTGTTTGGACTTGGCCATCACCTTGTCTCTGAATCTGCTCTGCCAGTGTGCACCAACGCCTATGTGTTACCAGGACCAACTCCTGCTTTGTGCAATCCATCTGACTAGAGAGCCCCCACAGCCTGGGCCCTGGACCACTTCTGCCTATTCCTACCATTCTGGTTCCCTGTGCCTCCTCCCTTGATGAGTCTTCTTTTTTAAGCCAACTATTAAATACTGGCTTCTTCCCAGGTTCTTTCCCTAGGGATCGCTACATTTTCTTTCTCCGACCATCTACATCCATGCCTAAAAATCCAACTTATAAAATTGATGCAGAAGATCTATATCTCCAACCCTAGCTTCTATTGACTCCAGATCAGATTTTCCAGTAATGATCAAGACATCTTTATATGAAGATCTATCTGGCCACAACTCAAATTACCTATAACCAATACTAATTCTATTTTTCAGTCTTACTGACATCTGCTTCCTCCCTCCTTCCTGCTTCCCCTGCACTAACTTGAGGCCTCATAATTTCTTGCCACTGCAGATTTATGATGGGGTTATATCTCAATAAACTCACCATGAGTTAAAAATACTGTAAATTGAAAATGCACTTAGTACACCTAACATCATAGCTGAGCCTAGCCTACCTGAAAACATGCTCAAAACACTTACGTTAGCCAAAATTTGAGCAAAATTATCTAATACAAAGCCTATGTTATAAGTGTTGAGTTTCTCATGTAACTTATTGACTACAGTACTGAAAGTGAAAAACAGAACGGTTGCATGGATACTCAAAGTATGGTTTCTACTTAATGTGTATTGCTTTTGTATCATTGTGAAGGTGAAAAATTCATAAGTCAATTCATCATAAGTTGGGGATTGTATTCTGATAGCCTCCAAATTGCCTATCTCTCTGTCCTCAATATAGCCACAAGCATTATTTTTCTAAAGCTCTGTTGAAATCAGGAACCCCTCATCTCCAAACATTGCTCATGTTTCCAAAATAGAGTCCATAGTCTTTCACATGATACTGTATTTGAGGCCACTCACTTCATTTCTCTCTCTCACTAAAACCTCCCCATTCTCCACCCCTGTCTCCAACCATAATATTATTTATCATTCCTATTTTCTGGACCCTGAGTCTTTTATTGCTTCTGTCCATCCTTTTGCTGGACTATTCGTGTTGCTTCCTTTATCTTGTCTTTGCATACAACCCAGATCTAGGTTCAACTATGATCCCCTTAAATGGTTCCCTAATTACAGAAGTTGGATTTCATTTCTCCTTGTTTTGTGTTTATAGGATACTTTAACCAAGTAGGTGTCATTGTGGCTTGAATGTTGTTGTATACATGTCTGTTTTCTCCACCAAATCCTTGACTCCCTTAAAGCAGGAAGAGTATCTTATTTTTCATTCGAAGTCTTCATAGTACCCCATGTCCTGCATAAGTAGGATTCTGATAAACATATTTGGGTTTGAAATGTTATTCATGGAAAGATTTTTTCATAACCATAAGCAGTACCACCAAATGACCTCAGTAAACAGTAACAACAGTCTGTTCACCTGTGTAGAAATGCTAAATGCTGTGAGTGAAAACTTTTTGGTTAAGTCTTATCAAAATTTTCTTACTAAGTACTTTAGCTTTTCAGGGACATACTACCATTGCAATTAATATTTAGTAACTGCTCAATAAATCTTGAAAATTTTTCTTTATTTTTAATAAAGTGAAACATTATATTGTAGAGGAGTGGGTTAAAAGGAAACTTGACAGCCTTAAGTTCCAGAGGAGGCAGCTCCTTTCACAACTGACTAATACAGTGCTGCAGAGCTGGCTTCCAAGAACTGTTTTCCTTATCCCAGGAGGCAGCTACTCCCTAGAGCATGGCTTCATTTTCTCACAGCTGTCATCTTTTAACCTTATTTTTAAAATCAGATCTATGGAGAAAACACCTGCATCTCCAGCAGGTGCATGGGGACAGGTTTTAGTCAAAGCCAGCAGGAGTAGCTTCCTGGGCACTATCCTTTCACATAGATTAGCCATGATTGCAGAATGTACCCTCACGATTCAGGTACCACTTAGTCCAGGGTGTGCTTGTCAGAGCCAGTCCATTGTAACAATCACCGTGACATCTCATAATAGCCTAATTACCAGGTTGAAAATGCACTGTATTTTGAGTTTCTGGCTAAGTCCAAGTTGTTTTTCTTCCAGCTACATAGTGCTTGACAGCAAGCAGACATGTCATTAGCATTGCGAATGGCCTTCATTTTTTCTTCCATTTTCAACTTTTTGAAGAATTCAGCTTTGAATGAAAATGTTAGCAAACTTGATTTTTATTTCAACTCCTTGTCACTTTGATTTATTTCTTTAAGTACCCAGTGAATGGGAACATACAGCAAGCAATAAAAATGGCATTTCACTTTAAAAAAATTTCCCATTTTGGGTTGAAGGAAGCTTCTTCTCCAATAAGCCAAAAAGAGTTGATACAGTATGAGAGTACTTGGTTAGATCTGAAATCACCAAAGTCACACAAGGCAAGAGAATTTTACTTATTTTACTAAGATATGTATATTACTATCCAGTGTGTGTGTGTATGTGATACGTATGTACCTATACAGTCAATATATATACTTTCATGTTTTACATGTGTGTACATATTCATAGATAGTATGTATATATTCACACACTGAAGCAAATTTATACTATTTGATGCCAAAACAAATTTCCAATGATGACAAAAATATTTGTTTTATTTTAAATCCTTCTTACACTCATTTATTATTCATTGAAGGTCTTTACCAATCAGGGGGGGAGGCAGTACAAAGAACAGGCTTGGGAGGTACGTCTGGGTTAAAACTCTAGTTATGTCACTTCTTAGCTCCAAAACATTTTACTGATGCCTCAGACTCAGTTTCTTGATTTATAAGAGAAGGATAATTTTATTTACTAGATAACATTTTAATAAGGATTATATAGTAACATATGCAAAGCATTTAACATTAAACTGATAATACATAAATATCTAGAAAATAATTGTTATTAATCATTGTAACATTGAAAAATTCTCACGATTGATTTGGAACACTCTTGAATCATTTCCTTGGTACTAGGCACATTGCCACACCAAACGAAATCAATATTAAATACTAGCTGAAAAAGGAGAAAGAAATCACCTTTGGGTGATTAACAATATTTGCCACCCATGTGTCCAATAATTAAACACAGAGCAACTTTAAAAATTACGTTATAAAATTAATACCATGAAAAGTAATTGTTCAGTTATAAATAATTCCATATATTTCAGAAGATTGTATTAATATCACTACCAACAAAAAAAGACATTCTTGAATTCATACCATGAAAGAAAGACAAAGGCTTTGAACCAAAGTGTTCCAGTGATTATCTCTGGGTAGAGGAAACTGTTGTAAGTCAGAAAGAGATTATGGTGCTAATAGATAATATTTGATCAAGTAATCCTGGATGCCTATCCCATATGTCAGCTATTCTGCTATGCAGGTTTTCCAAGAAACAACAAATATGTCATCTGGCTCTGTGTTTGAAAGCTGGCAGGAGAGAGATATAAAGGATCTTTTCTATTTTTTAATATAATCAAACCCAACTTCCATTTTAGGACCTTGTATGTTTTGGTGGCAGGGCAGGTTGGACCTTATAGAAAGACTAGATCCAATAAAAACTTCTCTTTTTTTTTTTTTTCAGCTCATCATGGGGGTACAAAAGCTCAGGTTATATACATTGTCCATATCCCGCCCATCCCCCTGAATCAGAGCCTCAAGCGTGTCCATTCTCCAGACAGTGTGCCATCCCCTTCCCCCCCTCCTCCCCGAGCCAGCACCTTCAAGCATGACCATTCCGTAGACGGTGTGCAACGCACTCATCATGTAGGCATACATCCATCCCCTCCCATCACCCCCCGTCTCAGTCTGATATCCAGTTGGTATCCTTCCCCGATGTGCATTTAGATGATGATCAGGAAAGCCAATTTTCTGGTGAGTACATGTGATGCTTGGTTTTCCATTCTTTGGATACTTCACTTAATAGAATGGGTTCCAACTCTCTCCAGGAGAACCAAAGAGATGTCGTATCACCGTTATTTCTTATAGCTGAGTAATACTCCATGGTGTACATATACCACAATTTACTAATCCATTCGTGAATTAATGGGCACTTGGGTTGTTTCCACATCTTTGCAATTGTGAATTGTGCTGCTATAAACATTCGGGTACAGGTGTCTTTGTCATAGAATGACTTTTGTTCCTTTGGGTAGATGCCCAATAATGAGATTGCTGGATCGAATGGTAGGTCTACCTGAATCTGTTTAAGGTATCTCCATAATGCTTTCCACAGGGGTTGCACTAGTTTGCAGTCCTACCAGCAGTGTATGAGTGTTTCTGTCTCTCCGCATCCACGCCAACATGTGTTGTTTTGGGACTGTTTGATAAAGGCCATTCTCACCGGAGTTAAGTGATGTCTCATTGTAGTTTTGATTTGCATTTCCCTGATGATTAGGGATGTTGAGCATTTTTTCATATGTTTGTTAGCCATTATATCTTCTTTTGAAAAATTTCTATTCATGTCGTTTGCCCACTTTTTGATAGGGTTGTTTTTGATATTTTCTTGCTGATTTTCCTGAGTTCTAAATAGATTCTTGTCTCCTGTTTTAACCTTTAAAAATGTAATGATCCTGGCCACTAGAAAATATGTCCTACTCAGCATTCCAGAATATACCCTATAATTATACTCCTCTGCTCCAGAAAGTAAAAGGGGAAGAAGGAAAGGGAAAAAATGCTTCGCCTCTTTGGCCCACAGGATGATTTACATTTCATGTGAATTTTATAAATTTTCAACATTGAAAGTATTTTAATTTTGTAACAAATAATAGTATGAAACTTTTGATACAAGTTGCACATTTAATGAGATGTTATCTCCTGAAAGAACATGTGTTTTGCACTCTTACGTTTCCTTAGGCATAAATTTTTACTACGGTAAACTATGCCATGATGGATGCAGATGTAGGGATAGATTTTACATATGATATTTACAAGAAAGAAAGGAAAATAAGTTTTCTGTAATCAAAAGGAATAGAATCAGGAAAAGCAATACAGTATAAACAAAGGAAATTAAATATGAAAGAAAAATAATAGATTTGAAGTAAAGCTGTGACGTAATCCACTTATTCTAATTTTTACTTTCAAAAAGGTCATGTCAACAACAGCTGATGTGATCATTTAAGTTCTGCCTGGATGATTTTTAGTAACATAGTATCAACTATTATTTATATTAACATAACTTACTGTACCACCATTTCTTCATTACCAGTCACTTCTTGGTTATACCAAAACCTTTCAAGAGCTTACTTTATATCCATCTCACAGACTAAAACTTGCACATTGCTTCTCAATATGTGCCCAGGAAGATGGATGCAGAAAACCAATGTTCTTTCTGAAAGTTTTACATTATTTTTGATCAAAAAATAACAATTTCTACCTACGTCTCTAATATAGTATTTAAACCCTCATATTTTAAATGTTAGGTATAGTTCTCATTTTTCCCCACTGATCAATTACAGATAATTTTCTTGGTTTTCTTATATGAAGGAAATAACTTTCTTTTTATGTCTTGCAAGGTCTGTCCTTTTTACATTAACTTTCCTAATTCTCTAAATTCATTCTTTGTGCTCTTGTTTATTATCTTTCTTAATGACTTCAGTTTCTACTTTCTTTACATTATCTTTTTATAGCATTTTGAATTATTCAGATAACCTTTGTTATAGAGCTAGAAATACTATGTTTTATCTACTCTCAAAATGTATATAAAATGTTCCATGTCTTGTACAAATTGGTATCTACCCACAAGTCTTAACAAAGAGCCTTTTAAGTGCAAGATCTGTCTCTACATAGGTGTATGCGAGAAAGCAGATTGTATCCTTAACCCATACCATAAGTATATTGTATGTACATATGTATAAATACATACATATGTTTGATAATCAAATTTACACAGAATCTAGCAAAATAGAACTGTGTATTTTCCTGAACCTTTAAGAAGCCTCAATGAAAGCAGGACTAGGACTGCTGTGTTGTCTTTTTCATCAACTCACTCTTGAAATCGGTTAATAGTTCTTCCAGAAATGGGTTTCTTGCTGCTGCTAATAACTTCTTGAGGGCAATGAAAAAATCTTTGAGCAAAAAAAGACAGCTATTTCAGAAAAGACTAAGTGAAAGAGTGATGCTAAAGCTATGGAAACAATAAGGAAGTTTGAATTGCAGCCATAAACCAGAGTATAGGATTGATATTCTTGCCAAACTAATGCTCTGTATGTATTGTGCATTTGCAGCTCTTTCATATAAATAGGATCAGTTTTGGACTATGCCAAGAAGGATGCTAATCTGTTTTTTTCCTATAATGGTACATTTGCTCCTACAAGACAAATGCAAAATCACTCATCTTCATTTTTTATGCATCATCACACAAATATAGACACCCTGTATGGTTTTAATTAGTAATTCAGATAAGATACAAATTAAGCTTGAAGAATCTTGGGTTTTCTGTGCTGCTGATTTGCCATTTATGCTGGCAAACTCTAAAACTTACCCATGACTTCTCTTACTACTTTATTAGATACCACACAGTCTGGGAAGAATGTAATATTTATCTGTTCTAATTAAAGATTTCATACTTGGCCTCTCTCCTCCCAGCGAATATTTAAAATTCCCAACAGTCACAATATGTAAATTTTGGTTAGATAGGGCTCCTTCCTTTGAAAGAAATTAGTGAGAAAATTAGATACCTAAATAAATATTAGATAGCAAATGAGAAATATTATACGTGAAACTGGAAAGTACACTAATGCTGCTTGAGTAATTGGCCTACAGGCAAAGTGTATAGGGCACAGTATGTGGTTTTTGAGGTAAATCACACCTGACTTAAATCCCAGGTCTGTTACTTCCTAGATGTGTGACCTCAGGCAATGTATTTAGTCTCCGCTTCATTCTCTTTGCCTCTGAAATGAAGATGATATCTTGCAGCATTGTCATGATAATTATATAGGAAAATGTGTATATAAAGCAGTTAGCTCAGTGTCTGACATGCACATTTTTGTTAGTGTCAAAGACTGTCTTTCTCTAGACTGACTTCTTGTATTTACTTTTGTCCCTACATACCCTATTCTCCATATAAAAGCAACTGACCATTAAAACCTTCATCATACCCAAACACTTTATTATTAATATCTAAAATTTGCCAATGGATACAATTTAGAAATGATCCAGATTCTTTACATTGGCTACAAGGCACCAAATGATCAGGTTTTTGTCTAGTTCACTTCTCCCCTTCTCTTCCATACAAATAGAAACTGAAAGCGAGCAGGAGTAGTTATTCTCACATTAGATAAAACAGACTTTAAATCAACAGTGGGGGGGGGGGAAGACAGTCATTATATAATGATAAAGAGCATAATTCAACAAGAAGATACAACAATCCTAACTACATACAGCTAACACAGGAGCTCTCAGATTCATAAAGCAAATTCTACTAGACCTAAGGAAAGAAATAACCAGAAGCACCATAGTTGCCAGGGACTTCAACACTCCACTGGTAGAACTGGACAGATCATTGAGGCAGAAGATCAACAAAACAAGTACTGGACTGAAACAGGACTCTAGAATAGACATCCACAGAACACTCTACCTCAAAACTACAGAATATACATTCTTCTCATTAGCACCTGGGACATTTTCCAAGATAGATCATATATTAAGCCACAAATGAAGTCTCAGAAAATTGAGAAAAATCAAAATCATTCCATGTATCTACTCAGACCACCATGGAATAAAGGTAGAAATCTATCACAAGAGAAACACTCAAACCTACACCAACTGCTGCTCAACGATCCTTGGGTCTATGACAAAATTAAGATGGAAATCAAAACACATTTTGGGTTGAAAGACAAATATGACACAAGCATCCAAAAATCCACAGGATATAGAAAATACTATTAAGAGAGAAGTTAATATCCTTAAATGTGTACATGAAAAAGACAGATCAAAATTAACAATCTAATGTCATACCTCAAGGAGCTAGAAAGAGAACAAACCAAACCCCAAGCTAGCAGAAGAAAAGAAATAACAAAGCTCAGAACAAAACTAAACAATATGGAAATGACAACAATCAAAAAAAAAATACAAAGGATCAATGAAACAAAAAGCTGGTTCTTTGAAAAGAGAAACAAAATCAACAGACCCCTAGCTAGATTAATCAGGAATAGAATAGAAAGGACTCGGATAAGCTCATTCAGAAATGAAAAAGGACACAGTACAACTGATACCACATAAATACAAAACATCATCCATAACTACTACGGAAACTTCTACACACACAAACTAAAAAATTTTGAGGAAATGGATGAATTTTTTGACACGCCCACGCTTGAATCTGGAAGAAATAGAAATCCTGAACAGACCAATAATGAGTAACAAGACTAAAACAGTAATAAAAACTCTCCCAACAACAACAAAAATGCCCCAGGCCGGACAGATTTGTACAGCCAAATTCTACCAGACCTACAAGGAAGCATAGGCACCCATTCTGCTGCAGCTGTTCCATAACATTGAGAAAGAGGGAATTCTCCCTAATTCATTCTATGAAGCCAGTGTCACCTTGATACCAAGCCAAGAAAGGAGACAACAACAAAAAATCTACAGACCAATATTCCTCATGAACATACGGAAAATGATCAACAGAACAGTAGCAAACCAAATTCAATAGCACATCAGAAAAATAATCCACTATGCTCAAGTGTCATTCAGCCCACGGATGCAAGTATGGTTCAATACATGCAAATCAATAAATCTAACTCATCACGTAAAAAGAACTCAAAACACAGACCATATGATCATATGGAGAAAAAGCATTTTTAAAGTGTACAATTCAGAAAACTTTAGTGCATTTGCTAATTGATATTTTTTACAAAAGAGCAAAGGGAATTTTGTACAGAATGGATAGTCTTTTCAACAAGTTCAGTTGGAATAGTTTGACATCCATATGCAACAAAATTAACCTTGACTCAAACATGATTCCTTACAAAAAACCCTCAAGATGGATCATAGAACTAAATGTAAAACCTAAAACTATAATAAAACTTCAGAAGAAAATATAGAAGAAATTTTCATTGCTGAGATTTAGACCAACTGTTCTCAGACATAATATCAAAAGAATATCCATACAAGAAAACCAAATGACAAATTTGGCTTCATTACTATTAAAATTTTTGTTCTGTGAAATACGTTTTAGTAAGAGAATAAAAAGACAACCTGCAGCCTAGGGAAAAAAAAATTGTAAATCAATCACATATCCAACAAAACATTTGTATCCAGAATATGCGAGGAACTTTCAAATCTCAACAATAAGCAACAGTTCAATGAAAAAATGGATGAAGTGTCTTTTCAAGACTTTTGTCTAAGACTATATACAGATGGCAAGTAAGAACTTTAAAAGTAGCACATGCTAAGGAGAAATATATAAGAAAAGGAAATTTGGGGAAATTTATTTCACCATGGCCAAGTTAGCACATTACAAAGCCACCACAACTGTTAAGTAGTATCCACTGTTGGTATTTACCACAATGTGCTCTTCCAGTAGCCAGTCGATAGATATTAGGGAACTTTTCAATTTCAAACTGTTATGAATACAACAGCTACCAACATTTCTGTATGAAGTATTTTGGTAAAACTGTATTTTAATTGCTCTTGGAAAAATAGAGTAGGATTCTTGGGTCATATGGTAAATGAATATTTAACTTTAAAAACAATTGCCAAACTGTTTTGCAAAGTAGTCATACCATTTTGCATTTCCAGTAACAGTAGTTTCACTTTCTTGCTAATACTTGGCATTGCCAGTCTTTTTTATTACAGCCATTCTAGTGAGTATCTTATAATATTTCACAGTAGCTTTAATTTGCATTTTCCTAATAGTTCATGGTGTTGATCATCTTTTCCTGTATTTATTTGGCATCGGTTCTTCTTTGTTGAGGGTGTGTGCCTTTTGCCAAATTTGAAAACTTTTCAAATTATTTCTTTGAATAATTTTTTAGGTGAACTTTCCCTCTTTTCCTTCTAGAACTACAGTGACACAAATATTAGCTCCGTTGTTGTTGTTTGAAATATCCCTGAGATTCTGTTCATTTTCCTAAAAATATTTCTCTCTGTTGTTCAGATTGGATACATTCTATTGATTTGTCCTCCAGTTCATTGATTCGATCTCTTGTCATTCCCACTGTACTATTGATCAAAGTTTTAAATTTTGGAAATTATATTTTTAAAGTTTTATAATTTCCATGTGGTTCTTCTTATGATTTTATTACTTGGAGATTTCTAATTTGTAATTCATTTCAAAAGAATTTGTAATTGCTTATGAAAGCATTTTTATGATGACTGCTTTCATATTCTTGTCAGATAATTTCAACAATTAATTCATCTCCTGGTTTTTAGTAGAAGTTTATTGTATTTTTTTTAACTGTACCCTGGACATTTTACATATTGCACCTCTTTGTCCTATTTTATCTTCTTGTCTTTAGTAGGGAGTCTTCATTTTAAGGTGTTGGATGTGTATTTTCAACTGCTCACTTACACCAGAGGGAGAGGATGAGGATAAATTTTTCACATTGGTGTTTGATTGGAGTAGGCTAGGTATTTGCCAAAAGGTTTACTGTTGTTGGGCCACCCTTTGGCTAGCCCTTTAGCTAGAGCAAAGGCCTCACTGAAAGTTTTTTGTTTTCACTCTGCCTGTTGCCTTTCAGGGTTGGAATCTTTTGCAGTACTCTGTCTAGGGACATAGGGAAGGCAATCAGGAAACGGAGAGACTCATCGTTATATTTTTTCTCAAGTTCCCAGATCCCTGGGCTGTCTACCTTCTTCATAGTTCCACCTTTAAGGGTCTCTTCCTTTGCTTATTTTTACATCATATCCAAGGTTTTTAGTTTTATACCAACTGATTTTTGATGAAGCTATCAACACAATTCAATGGAGTGGTTCAATGAAAATTCAACCATTTTCACCCAGTGGTTTTTGAATAACTAAATATACATTTGAAAGTAAATCTCAACCCCTATGTTTCACCATAAACAAAAATCTTTTTGAGAAAATTATAGACCCAAACATAAAAGCTAATATTATAGAGCTTCTAGAAGAAAACATGAGAATATCTTTGTGCCTGGGGTGAGGAAATATTTCTTAGGCAGAGCACTGAAAACAATAACTCTAGAAAAAAAAATAATGGTAAAGTATGCTGAATCAAAATTTAAACTTCCACTCACCAAAATATAATTTTGAGAATCTGACAAGTTTTATTCAGAAAATGCAAATAATTTCTACAAATGAATAGAAAACTTAATTTTAACAATATATAAAGGGTCTGGATAGACACATAGGAAAGAATGATACAATAAGCGTATGCAAGTGTGCTTACCACCATTAGTTTTCAAGAAATCAGATATCAAAGCCATAAGGAAGACCCCATTTCAACTCTACCAGGATGGCTAAGATTAAAAAGGCTGTCAGTAGTAAACTTTGGTAAGATTGGAGAACAACTAAAACTCTCATATAACGGTAAAATAAGTTTATAAAATGGTGTGGCAGCTGGTATAAAGTTAAACATATACCAACTCTATGACTCAACAATTTTACTCTTGGGCATTTACCTAAGAAAATACAAAAATATCCATGTGTTAATAAATACTTGTATAAGACTGTTCATAGTAGCAATAAGACTGGACACCATGTAAATATTAATGATAAAAGAATCAACATTTTGTGTAATCAAACAATCAAATACTACCCAATAACAAAGAAATACACACAGCAACATGGAAATATCTCAAACATGCTAAAGGAAAGAAGTTAGACATAAATGTAATATCCTGTGTTACTCCATTTATATAAAACCCTAGGACAGGCAAAGCTAGTCTATGGTGAAACAAAGCAGAAAAGTGGTTGCTTTTGGTGGGGAGAAATTAGATGGGAAGAGTATGATATAATTTTTTTAGGTAATTGTTCTATATTTTGACAGGGGTATGAGTTATGCAGCTGTATACTATTTTCAAAATTTCTATATTTGTATACTTCAGACATGTACATTTCTTTTTTTAATTATATCTTTTTATTTCAAAATATTAAGGGGCTACAAATGTTTTTGTTACGTGGCTTGAATCAGGGCTAGAAATGTACCCATTACCCAAATAGTGTTCATTGTACCCATTAGGTGGGTTTATGCCCCTCTCCTCCACCCTCTTCCCCCCTGCTTGATTTCCAATGACTTTTACTTACCTCAGTGTACTTGTGTGTCCATCAGTTAGTTCCAATTTCAGAGTACATGTGGTGTTTGTTTTTCCATTCCTGGGATACTTTGCTTAGGATAATGGTCTCCAGCTCTTCCCAAAGTGCTGCAAAAGGCATTAATTCATCCTTTTTTATGGCTGAGTAGTACTCCGTGGCGTGTGTGTGTGTGTGTGTGTGTGTGTGTGTGTGTGTGTGTACACATATACACAGATATATATATACAGACACCACATTTTGTTAATCCACTCATCAATTAATGGGCACTTAATGTGGATCACACAACTTTGCAATTGTGAATTGTGCTGCAAGAAACATTCAAGTGCAGGTGGTTTTTTTTTTTTTTTTTTTTTTGATAAAATGACGTCTTTTCCTTTGGGTAGATACCCAGTAGTGAGATTGCTGGATTGAATGGTAGGTCTACTTTTAGATCTTTGAGGAATCTCCATTTAGTTTTCCATAGGGGTTGTACTAATTTGCAGTCCCACCAACAGTGTATAAGTATTCCTTTCTCTCTGCATCCATCCCAGCATCTATTGTTTTTGGACTTTTTAATAAAAGCCATTCTAACTGGGGTAAGGTAGTATCTCAGTGTGCTTTCAATTTGCATTTCCCTGATGATTAGTGATGTTGAGCATTTCTTCATATTTGTTGGCCATTTGTCTATCTTCTTTTGAAAAACTCTGTTCATGCCTTTTGCCCAATTTTCAGTGGGGTTGTTTGTTGTTTCTTTTTTTTTTTTTTTTTCTTGCTGATTTGAGATTTTTGTAGGTCCTGGATATTAGCCCTTTACTGAATCTGTAGTTTGCAAATATTTTCTCCCATTCTATAGGTTCTCTATTTGCTCTGTTAGTTATTTCCTTAGCTGTGCAGAACCTTTCTAATTTAATCAAGTTCCATTTATTGATTTCTGTTGTTGCTATAATTGCCTTTGGGGTCTTAGTCATAAATTCTTTACTTAGACTGATACCCAAAAGAGTTCTCTCTGCATTTACTTCTAGAATTCTTATGGCTTCATGCCTTATATTTGTATTTATCCATCTTCAATTAATTTTTGTGAGTGGTGAGACATAGAAGTCCTATTTCATTCTTCTGCATTTTCACAGCACTGTTTATTGAATAGTGCTTTTTTCCCCCCATGTATGTTGTCTGCTTTATCATGGATCGGTTGGCAGTAGGTAGATGGTTTTATATCTGGGTTCTCTATTCTGTTCTTGTCTATAAGACAAGTGCATTCCAGTGTATACAAATTTTACTTCAAAAGAAAAAACTGTAAAATTTTGAAATAGAAAGATTTTAAGTGCTATGACAATGGGCTGGATGTTCCTGCTTAAACTTGTGGAGGGAAGTTTAGGGCAAAAGAATATGCTGCTAATTTTGATAATGGAAAAAATGTCAATTGAATTCCCTCAAATTGTTTAGGAAGAAAGTATGAATATATTCCAAAGATACATGCTACGACAGACCAGTATTTACCCAAGTATTTGTGTAGAGATGGTCCTTCTATCCTGAGCTAGGTCACTTAGTTTGGTGATTCTGTTGCTAATGATCAAAGTTTGAAGGAGAAAAATTGATTGGACATGGAAAGTAGGTTGGTCCAACAAAAGAGGGAACAGCCCTGGCCTCAAGAGATATTTCCTCCAGCGCCACTTTCAAATATATTTCATGTGTTCATGTGGAGACAGAAGAGCAACTTCTGCTCAGAGTTTTCTCTTTTCTATACTGAATAACAATAAAAAACAAAAGGACTTTTGAAGAGGCCTCAGTTTCTTGATTTAGTGAAATAATTTCCTAGATCTATAAGCTACTGAATATTTCATTGGGATAACAAAGAATTTTTCGGAATATCCACTTTATACAGTAGGGTAGATGTTTAGCTGTGATGCTACCTTATGCTTTGGGATGGACTACCAATCTTCGAAAGTGCATATCAGTTCTGGCATTCTTTAGCATTTAAAAAAAAAGCAGCAGCAATTTGACCTCTCCCTTACAGACAATTCAGATTTTTCCAGTACTTTGGAGCATCGATGTAAAAATTCACTGTCAGACTGTCAATTAAGAGCAAATATCACCCTATAAAAACTGTGGTATAGTATTTCAAGGATTGTTTTATTTCCTGATGTTAGCTGTTATGGTTATACACATTTCTCTCTAGTTCAAAACAAAAACTGAATCTTAAGTAAATATTAGGAATAACTATGAAATCATGGAACACAATTTTATTCTCTAAGTATGCAACTAGTAAATTTTACCCTCTGAATATGCTAGGAGGAAGTTAGAGAAGTGTGGGCTGTCCCTGAGGTTTTTTGGTCTGTTTTGTTTTGCGTTTATTTGTTGTTACATTGAACTAGATTACATTAATGGTAATAATACTGTACTAGATGATACTTAAATTCAACTTTCCATCATATTCCCATTAAAAGTAGCAGTTCTAGTCAATTCTATGTTCTTATGAAGCATGAAGTTTTTATAAAGATGAGCTTAACTTCAACTATAACACTGCTAACATTGTAACACTGCTAATAATTGTAATGTAAACTGCTATAACCTCTTATAATTGTTACATTATAGTTAGCATGCTGAACAACAATCATCTGATAGATTGGGTAATAAAAATTTGAATCATATGTGTAGCTATTATTTTGCTTTGGTGAGCATCAATTTTGTAATGTATGAAGTGTATTTGAGCGTGAATTTGTAGTGGCAATGTACTATGCTAGGGGCTTAAAATGCCATTAGCTCAAGGACCTTCAGGAATATTGTAGACTCTAGAGATCTGTTACATATAACATTTTATTTTTTAATATATGAAAATAAACTTCTCATGATAGAGCATTGTTCCTCAGAAGGATCTAAATTGGAGGAGCAGATTTCATGTCAATATTGGAGTCTCACCCGAAGACGTAGCTTTAGAAAGTGCTGGAGGCTGTGTGAGAGTGAGATGTGAAAACCAGGCTTCGCTAAGTCCTAAAACTGACATTTCCTTCACCTGCCAGAAGCATCAGCTTCTCCCTCTGGTGACTTTGGTTTTCAGCATGAATAAAAGGCAGAATTTTCTTGTCAGCAATAGAAGAATGCTGTTTATAAGAGTTCTTATATATTTTGTTGCAAATGCCAGAAAATGAGTTGTCTACTTTAGTTTTCAGGCATGAAAGTAGCTACTAGAGGAAATTGCCAGCATAAAGGGTGATTTTTCCTATGCAGCAAATCCATATTAGTATCAATTTATGTTTAAACTCATGATACAATAGCTGACTGGTAATTCTTTAAATGATTGCAAGTAGCTAGATTTTTTTCAAGTTATAATGCCCTTAAATGTAAATTAATTATGGCAACCACAAAACCTAACTACAGTAGAAATGAAATAGAAATGAAGTAACATAATTAACTAACTATATTTACAGTGACTTCAAAGTTCCAAGTAGAATGATGGATTATAAAAACCTATATTTACTCTAGCAGCTTTGTAGAACAGATTTCTGAGTTGTCATTTAAAGGGTAGGACCACCTGATGATATGCTTTTAATTAGGTCTAGCCTCAGAGCTTATGTTCCCCCAATGTTTCCCTGAAAAAACCTAGAAAATAACCCAAACTTCCTCTTCAGAACAAAAAGAAGACATTGTTTGTAAAGATATTGTAGAGTCTTAACATGATTTTCAACTCAATTCAACAAACGCTCATTGAATGCTATTCTAGTTACTTACAATGCCAAAACCTGACCTCAAAGAATTCAGTCAATTATGCAAAATGAAACCTTTGGACTTAACTATAATGGTGATGACTGTTTGAAAAAAAAAAACCAAAAATGTGTGTTTATGGTATTCAAATAACTTTATCAGCCATCATTCATTTAAAGGCTTTTTCCTTTTTCATATGGTTTTTATGTTAAGTGGAGGATTTACAAGGCTGTGCTAGAGAGAAAAAAAAGACATACACAAAACTATTAACATTTGCTTTGCCAATAACAAACCCAGGTAATTTTAGTTCTTGATCAATTATGCAAAGGGAATTGATAATAGAAAACAGCATGAAATGTAGATGTGAATAATACAAAGTAGCTCAAGGAGATGGAAATGGAGATTATTCATACTTCAAATGGAATGCTAGCAAAGATGGCTTTGGTTTCTTGCCATGTCCCTTAGAGCTACAGAGTACAAGATGATTTTAACTATTGGAAGTATAAATTATTTGTATATGGATTTTTTTTCTTTTCATCTCAGATTGCATGGAAGAAAAAAACTAAGCCAACTGAAAGCGGGTGTTTGAGAATCTCAAACTCCTATCTTTTATCTGGTCTTCTCACGGTTGACTCTCACTAATACTGTTCTTTCAAACCATTGATTCAGGCAGCTTCTCTGGACCCTTCTTCTGAAGTCTGATATGACCTTTACATTTTTTTTTTAATGAATTGACTTACCAGAAGCTATCTTAAGCATAAGAATGGAATTCTACAAAAACACATTCTGAACTTCTTAATGATTTTGTAGTCTATCTTCCCTCTATTGTTCTGTTTAGGTAATTTCTATTGTTGTGTTTTCAAGTTCACTGATTTGTTCCTCTGACTCTTTCATTATCATGATGAGTCCATCCCATTGAGTTTATTATTTTTTAGTTCTAAAATGTTTCATGTGGTCCTTCTGTATATCTTCTATTTCTTTGCTGAGACTTTCTATTTTATTTATTTCAACCATGTTTGTAATTGCTCATAGAAGCATTTTTATAATGGCTGCTGTAAAATTTTTGTCAGGTAATTCCAACATCTGTCATCTTGGCATTGGTGTCTGTTGATTGTCTTTTCTTATTCCAGCTGAAATTCTCCTGATTCCTTGTATGAGGAATCATTTTCAATTGAAACATGGACATTTAGGTATTACATTATGTGACTCTGGATCTTGTTTAAGTCTTATGCTTCAGCAGGCCTCTTCTCATGCTGTTCAAGGAGGGAAGTACATGCACCACCTTGCTACTTCTAGATGGGGTTTAAGTCTACATTTCCTACTCAGCCACCACTGGCACCCAGGAGGAAGGAAGGAACTCATTATTGCTGGGTGGAGGTGGGAGTTCTGGCTGCCCCCTAGGGCTCTGTTGATACCCCCCTGGCTAGGACAGGCACAGGTGGTTCATTAATGTCCCTCACACGGCCACCACGGAGAAGACCTCATTATTCTTGGTAGTGGTGAAAGTCCTAGCTCACCACTCTATTTTTGCTGCTAGACTAGGTGGGACCTTAGTTTATGTGTGAGGTTTGTCTGGAGTAAAACAGTTATTATCTAAAAGCTTTCTCTGTTCATGTGTTGCTGCTTTCCTGGTCCCTTGGGCTTGAAAGAGCAAGCTTTTACTCGGGATATTTTTTGTCCGCAGTTGTTGGCATTTCTGCATTGCTGGGCTGTCTTTTGTTCACATAGTAAAGTCGTCTTGTGTTTGTTTTATATATAATGTTTAACATACTTTCTGAAACAAGATACTCATGCCCTTTGAAAATATTTCTCCCTCCTCAAAATCAAGTATTTTGAGGTATCATCAGGGAGAATTTTTCAGGCATTCACAAATAAATATGCCTCTAGTAAGCTGGCCATGGCTCTTGGGGGCACCACCCTCTCTGCCTGGTATGGTCCCTGAAAAACTGAGGAATACATGACACCACATTGTTGGGGGATCTGTGACAAAAAAGGTAGGTCAGTCTGCCAGACTCTTCTGTGTCACATGGAAATAAGTCTTAAACCACTATGAAATTCACTAAAACAACTTTTCATTTCCACCTTTCTCTTTCCCTAGTAAATAGGTAAAAGTCTTTAAAGAAAATGAGAGAAAATTTAAGTAATATCTATCACACTGAACCTATCACTGCCCTCTGCAACAATTAAGCTGACCCAGGTTTGTTTCTTTATCATTCTTCTCTTGGGATGAATTCTCTTAAGTTTTCAATATCTTTGCAAATGGACTTAGGTCAGTTCACGTGCCAGTTCACCCATGTCTGAATTCTAGCAGTGAGTGAAAAAGATGAAATTCCCATGACATGTTTGGGTGACTGCAGGGTAGAGTATTTTTATTCCTCAAAAAAAATTTTTTTTCTAGAACTCTTATTTTCCATATTTTCTTCTCTCATGAGATTCTCTAGGGGCTCTGATATAATATTCCAATAGTTTTTTGCACCTGCTCTTTTTTATCCCCCAAGAGAAAAGAAAATAAGCTGAGAAAAGGGGAAAACATAGGTCTACTCTTAAAAAAATGATAAAGTAGCAACCATTATTCTGAAAGCAAATATTACCCCAGCTACTGGCCCGGATGTTGAGCCTCTTACTCATTCACATCAGCTGCTTCTCCATGAGACCAGGAAAATACCTCCTGTTTAACAGCCCTGCTGATTTGTTCTCTGATTAAGTAGCATTAGACATGCTGGAAAAAAATACTAAAGATATCATATTTCTGTGTTGCTCAAATACTGTATAATTTTAGCAAATCAATCTTAGCATGATAGCAGTAGGGAAGAATGGACTATACATGGTCATAGTAGGTACATCTGGGACAGGCCTGACAGCTTAGGTGTGCACTGGAAGAAGCTCCAAGGCTTTGACTTTTCCTTTTTAGTCCTCACAAGATTTGGCTCCAATTCTTTCTCTACTGAAGTAGGCTGTAGGCCCTGTATGACGTTGCCACCATTTATATTTAGTATGGCCCTAGGACCCTCTGGTTTCATTTCTTTTATGAGCCCAACTGGTTCTTCCAGAAGTTCACGACACAGGGGTTCTCCTTGGCCACAGTGGAAAATGAAGCCTGGTTGTTGGAAGGTTGTGAGACATGCCTTTCACTTCTACCTTCATTCCCATTTCTTCATCTGCTCTGACCTTCCTCCTGTCATTTTCTCTATAAACCTGAATTCTCTTTCTCTCCAGCCCCTTGGGGACTCATCTAGAAGAATCTCCTGACTCTGATTTTTCCCCCCAGGACATGCTGTCTTATGTAGCTCACCTAGATACCCCATACTGCAGCCAGGAGGCAATGTGTTAATAATATACAAACTTTATACTTGACCATGGTTTCTAAGGCCTGGGTCCCCATAAAGTAAGAGAGAAAAACCAGGAAAAATTGTATCTCAGAAATGAAGAAAAGAGAACATTTTATAATGTATTGTTTCCTAACGACTTAGATTTATTCTCTACAAAGTCTTGCTAATTAGCCAGACAAATGTAGGGGATCAAAGTCCCTGAATATTTAATAATACCTTACTCTCTGGCTAAGCACTGGTTTTCATAGGGTCAGGAGTCCATTGGCTCAACACAGTAATGTAATTATTTTTACTGAGGCAAAAAATCATGACAGTTAGTTGATTAATCTTCACAACTATTTTCATCATTATATTTACCTACTAAAAACTGCCTAAAGAGTAGTTTAATGAAAAAATAGCATAAATGATAAATGGTAGTGAAAGGCAAAATTAATTTTCTATTGAAATATGCCTAGTACCTAAACCAAATTACAAGATTCTTCCTTCCTATTTGTTAAACCAGAGTGGTTGACTTTATCCTATCACTACAGATGTTATCACATCTCAAGTGGATTGGATTTTTTATTTGTTGTGGTCTGTCTTCTGAGCTCTGCTTCCTCTGTGGCCAATCCTGGACATCAGCCCATTAGCCTTGGCAGATATAGTGGGCAAAGATTTGTCCAGAGACTTAAATTCTACCATATATCTTTCTGCGGTGGCTCTGTACTTGGCCAACTTAGCTAAATAAACTACATTCTCTAGAACTTCCCCGAATGATTCTAGGTTTGCATAGGCCACGAGAGATATTTTGCAAGAGATTTAAAACATGGAAATGAAGCAGCTCTGAATGTTGCTGCAGGGCACAAAGTACTTTGGTTCACACCCAAGTGTGTATGCAACTACATGATTAAGGTACCAGCTTTTCCTATAGATACATGGCATTGAGGTTGGGTATGTTAAGAGACAGATATAAAAATAAGTCAAGACACATAGGTAAATTGGAACCTTTAGGGAAAAACTGAAACTTTTCCTTGTTCTCATCCACATCCAGTTTCTTTTTCTGACTTATCGTCTGGTTGACCAGTTAGGCTCAACAATTGACACAGAAGCAACACCTGTGTACAAGACAGCTCCCCAGCTGCATGCAGTCTAAACTCTAAAATAAATTGTACATTCCATATAATCATACCAGTTCTGCTTCTATGATGTAACCCCGATTTGTATGTTCTCTAAATAGGTAAAATTAGGTATATATCTGAATTTCTAAAATAAGGATACATACTTTATATTCTTCCCAATTCCTTGTGAGACTCAGTAGACAAATCTAATATTGAAATAATTTAGTATGAAACACACAGATGAACAGACATATATGTATACATTTTTACATACAAATTATTGTATTTTCAGGGATGATATTATCTAGTAATAAACATAATTATCACTTTAATTGAAGCTCTTGAAGGCTCAAGTTAATTGTAAGACTTCCAAACAAGTGCTCTGAACAATTTCCTTGACATATGTAAATAGTATTGAAGATTATTAAGGAAGATGGTGGAAAACTGTGGAGGTATCTAGAAATGCACAAGAATATGCAATAGAAAGAAGTTTTTTTTTTTTCTTTTTAAATCAGATTTTACTATGTAAACTAATTGCATTAGAGTTTTGATTCTTGAAATTAAAGACAGTGATCCTTCATGGGTTTTTCTGTTAGGACTTTCCAAAAGACAATGAAGATTTGAAGCTTGTTTGATGAGATAAAACCAGGGTGGGCACGTACAGAAGGCCCTCTTCACATGACCCATGACTTATACTGAGTGATGTTTGTTGAATAAATGAACCAAATTAACCAGGTCAGGGGCTGAACATATTGGTTCCTTCTTAAATTGTGGAAGAAGAGAATGAACACCTGCTCTAAGTTCCCTCCTCATTTTCCAGAAAGAAACTTATCTCTTTTCATAGACATATTTTAATGTACCTGGAGTGCTCTGTTAACCTAATCTTTGGTAGGGACTAGAGGCAAAAGAGTACGCTGGTTAACAAAATAGGCCAGAAGGCTTGGAAAAAAAAAAAAAAAAAAAAGCTGGTAATAGCAATGTATTTTTTTATCTTTTATATAATTACAACTATTAAGATTCATCAATGCCTTGTGTTTGATATATAAAATACTGAGATCAGAGGCCAAACTATACAATGTCATGGACCATATGAACTAAGATTTTAGACGCAGAAACCTTTGGAATGATAAAAATAAAAATTGTCGAAATGCCAGTTCCTCTGACTCTACCTAGATTTTTCTTATTTTAGAGAGTGCGAGAGAATATCAGAGTCATGGAAGAGTTCAGGCATCCCTTAATCTTATTAGGTTATCAACCAGAAAAAGAAGGGTGTTCTTCTTAAAGCTTAAAAGTCAAGGAACTTCATTTTGAATTTGTACTCTAGGAAGAATGATGATGGGTAGTAAAATTAAGTTGCAATGTACACATAACCCAAGAGTTTCATGTAATGACACATTTCAAGACTGTTCTTAAGGACTAAGCAGCTACCTAGGGGCTTTGTTTTCATATCAAAACATGAAATTCTGGTCTGCCTTTTGAAATAAGAATGATTAGAGCAAAAACCCAAAGTGTTGTCTTGATTACCTAGTGTTGTTATAAACACCAGGTTTGTATTTCCGTGTTGTTGTATATTCCCTTTGGCAGACATAAGACCAAGATCATGGAAAGTTTCATAGTCCTCAGGATTGCGTGTATAGTCTGTTAATATTAACAGCCACAATTTCCCCTCTCACCTGTTATAATGAACATATGACTCCAATGAGACATTTGGCTGAATGATATAATGAAATGTCTTCAATTTTAGGTCCTTTTTGAGGCAAAGAAGTCAATTGTGTAATGGAAAAACTTTTCAGAGCAGAAGGTCAGGGTTGCTGACTCAAAGGTCATATCATTTAATGCAACTGGTTTTAAATAGCCCCTGTTTTAATAGGCAATGGTCAGAAACAGGAACTAACTGAGAAGAATAGGGAAAAGACTTCCTGTACAGGTAAATTGGATCATTAGAGTTTGATCTAAACTTTTGTTCCAAGAGAGCAGGGAGGACATAAAGCAAATAGTTAAGATACCTTAGTGCCATGTTATCTGCTACTTAGAAGTCCATGAAAAAGCTATTAAAATTGATACTATAGTACTTTAATCTCAAGATGAGAATTGGATTCCTAAAAAAATCTTTGCAGGAGAGTTCATGCTTGAGAAACTTAAGACCCTATTAAGAAAGTTTGATTAAAATAAGTCAAAGTTATTGAGGCATTTTTAAAGCATAGACCCAAATTTGTTGAGAGCCAAGGTCTATATTCCTTCTCCTTGAATTTGGGAGGACTTATGACTGAAATGGATATAATGCTAGGTGACTTCTGAGGCTACGTCATAAAAGGAAAGGAAGCCACTGCCTTGTTCACTGGAACACTGTACAAGAGCCCTGTGGTTGCCATATTTTGAGGAAGTCTAACTATCCTATGTGAAGAGATTGCATGGACAAGCCCCAAGACACCATGAGGAGAGAGTCCCGGTGGGCTGGCAGCAGCTCCAGCCCCCATCCAAGTAAAACTACATGGAACACACGAAGGCAGAGCTGTCCTGACATACCCTTCTGGAATTACTGGCCAGCAGAAATGGTGAGATACACCAAAATGATTGTTGTATTCAGTCATTAAGTATTGAGTTAATTTTCCATGCATATAAGCAGATACCCAGAACAAAATTTTGCATCTGGAAGTGGAGTGCATCTACAACACAGATCTAACACTGCTGATGTTGGCTTTCAGCCCAAGTGGTGGACTTGGAGACG
Source organism: Lemur catta (assembly GCF_020740605.2). Classification (NCBI taxonomy): domain Eukaryota; kingdom Metazoa; phylum Chordata; class Mammalia; order Primates; family Lemuridae; genus Lemur; species Lemur catta. The sequence goes on from NC_059128.1 coordinate 35,134,447, forward strand.
GTTACTGGAAGCCAGACAAGCCTCAAGGAGGTTGTTAGTGAGGGCTTAAAGCAAATGAAGAAAATGTTATTTGAAGCTGGAGGAAAGGAGATTAATTTCATGTGGTGGCAGAATGTTTAGTAAAGGTCTTAACTTGTGGTAATATTGAAAACCGAAACTGTACCTCATGCACTGATGGCTCTGGAAATGTAAGCTCTTTTCTTTTAGCCGTGTATGACAAGGTACAGATATAGACATGAACTTCAAAAAGGAATTACTCAGTTTTCAAGCAAAATTTGGAGGAAACATATAGGTTGCAGGGCTTGCTCAGTTTTAAAATAAAATTATTCCTCATTCCAAGTCTTTAGGGTGGGTCTATAAGATTTCTTTTTAAGACCTCAGCAAATATTAAAATTTGTGCCACACTGACCTTTTCAAACAGACAAAAAAAGACTTCTAAAGATTTTAAGAGCATGACTGAGAGACCCTGTTAAACAACATGGTCAGTAAAAATCTTATGAGGGTTGTTCTGTAGAAGCCTCACAGGGAAGTCAAAGTAGAACATAGTTTATTTCTAAAAGATTTGTGGGTTTTGTATCTGTGTAATGGAATAAATTATAAATTGGTACACAAAAAGCCCACATAATTTTTAAAGTAATTGTATCAGTACAGACAGAATGATACAAAGACAGTACAAAATGGAACAATGCACTTGGATCCTTGAATTTCTACAGGCAGGAAACAGTCTAAGAAAATGACTCAGTTGTTCACACAGTCTCCATTTTAGGGGAAAGGAAAGATGACTCCAGTGATAGAACCAAGGACTCTAGGAGCTAACGCTGCTCTCTGGGACTGATCTCTAATCAAGGAACTGGAAGGATGTCTGACTGGGCTTAAAAATTACTATGTATCAGAGACGTTTGTGCCTCTCTTTTTACCCCCTTTTTGAACAGTGGTGCCTATAGCATTTATTCCAATAACTTTTAATTTTTTAATTGATAAATATTGTATATATTCATGATATACAACATGGCATTTTAAAATATGCATATGTTTTGGAATGGCTAACTGTGAGGAGGTAAATTTTAATTTTTGTTCACATACCTGAATTGAGAGGAACCACATCTGAGGAGATGTATCCAAGGAAACTAACCCAGGGAACCACATGTACATCTGTAATAAGATCCTAGACCTCAAGCATGAGCCTGATACTGTGAAGAGATCACATTTGTTGGGGACTCTTAGAAGGGGGGAGTGGCTATATTTTGAATATGGGAATAATGACAATAATCTATTGCCAGAATGTGGAGGTTTTAAAACCTAACTTCCAATGATTTCACCTTCCTCCCATTGAGAGGGAGGGTCTAAACAACCCTCCCATCAATCCTGGAAGCATTGTGACTACTGAGACTAGTTCATAAAAGGCTTCTGCCCTGCTCACCAGTGCTTTAGTAATGGAGCCCTGAGCTGCCATTTAAGAGTCCCACTGCTCTGAAGTCACCAGGGATCTGAGGAAAGTCTAAATTTTCACACATGAATAGACAAAATGGAGATGCTATAAGACTACATGATGACAGAGGGAGAGAGGCTTGGCCAGCCCCTAGAAGTTCTAACTCTCCACTGTTCTAGCTCCAACCACCATCTGACAGCAGCTTCATGAGAGACCCTGAGCCAGAATTGCTAGTCTAGTCCCTCCCCAATTTTCTAATGCCCAAAACCATGACAGACAATAACATGATCACTGATGTGTTAAACCACTAAGTCTAGGGGTGATTTGTTACATGGCAATAAACAACCAGAATGGCCATAGATGTTAGTAACGCCCTGTCATTTGTTGCCCACTAAAATGCAAAAGTAATATTAATAAGGACACATTTATTTAAATTAGACATGCTAATTATTATCTAATTATTTTTCATTTTTCATACATTACCAACTAGAAATGTTGTGAGCTTTCCCCTCCATTCTGTTTCAATGTAAAACTGTAAATCCTTTTTGCACCTTTGTAGAAGTATGCAAACTCCAAGATACATTTCAATGCATGTACTTCTCCATGCAAACATTTAGTACACTTCTTTCCAACTACTTCATTTGGAAACGTTAATGTCTGACTCCCATATTCCCAGGTCTCAAAGATGGTAATTTAGAGGTTGTGATGGAAAAGATTTTTAAAATATTTAAAAGTAGGATCCCAATAGGAATGAATAGGAATGTCCTGAATTTCAAGTATGTTGGAACTGAAATCCTGGAAAGTTGAGAAATAGGCAAACAAAATCAGTTTTTTTATAGGGTAGACTTTTGAAAATGAAAAAGCTAAGGTTACAAAGGCATTGATGAATAATGACTAATGATAAAGTTCTGGATTTAATCTCTATAAACCGTCAAAACTAGAATACCCAAACCTCAAGAGCTTCAAACAGCTCGACATCCATCCACCTACTTCCCCAGAGCAAAACAGGGACAGATATCAGAGGGGTTCTCAGAAGTACAGAGATGAAAGCAGATGCAGCTCTGGAGGGTTTGTGGGGTTGCCACCTTCTCTCTGGTAGGGGAGAAGTAGGATGTATACACTTGTAGTCTAATATGCTACTGTGACCATGCTTCCTAAAGTATGTCCCATTTTGAGATGATATAATAGCAAGTGAGGATGGTCCATCTCCCTGAGGAACAAGTGGGAAGATGTAAGAGAACATTGCTGACAGTATTATCTTAGCAGGGACTGTGAAGATTCAGTGTGCTCGATGTAACCAACAAGTGTCGGCAGCTGCAGTGGAAGTTACGATATCCAGTATGGAAGTGGGGTCTGGCAGGGAGCCCCAAAGAACTAAGGGAAGTGTGGCAAGTATGAAGGAGGGGGAAGGAGGAGGGTTTATGAAACCCTCCACACCTTTGTTGTCTGCTATTGAGTAGAAAGAGTATCTGGACTGAGGTTGAAAGTACACAAGGGGCTCTTGAGTTCTAGCAGTCAATGTAAATGTTACTTTAAGGAAGACAACAATGACAACAAAGATGATGAAGATCAAAGAGGAAGAAGAAAATGGGTTTACTAAAGAAGAGGGAGGACTTATGACCCTTGACATTCTTGCTGGTTTGGGAAACTCTACTATACTCACACATATGGAAAATGAGTATTTTTCCTTCTTCCTTTCTTAACTGAACTAGAGCGATAGACAAAGTCCATGTAGAAGACACAGAGGAATAGCTTGGGAAACCATCTATCCAGATCATAGGTCCTTTAACATTAAAATGCACAACTGTCCCTTGCCAATGTGACTAAAAACTGGTGAAAGGACTTGCTTTCCTGCTTGCGGGATAGTTCAAGGTCCCCCATTTTTTCCTAGTATTTTACTGTGCCATAGATAGATATAGCTGTTTATGTCCAGAGAGCTAAAAATATTGTACAAGCCATATCATTTATCTTCAATCCCTGGAATTTTATACCTGTGTTACAATTTCCTCGTCAGATCCTGTAATTTTAAAGATGTACATTTTTGTGCATTTATTCAATGTGCTTTTAGATGATGAAAACTATCAGGGACTATTTTTAGAATGGGTAGAAGGCAGCATTGCTAAAAATAAGGATTCCATTGACTTGAGCCCTCTGCATCGCTGAAAGCAGCCTTTGGAGCAGAAACTCTATAATCCCTAAGTGGAAAGGCCATACAATGGCATGAGGACTGACATTCTCTCCTGGGAGTCGGTAAGTGGGACAGGTGCCCCAAAGTTAAGAACAGATACTGATTTATTTTTTCTGTACTGATGGTACAGGAAGTGGGTCCATCACTTTTAGGATGCCTTCTAGAGCTAGCCATACATCACAATCATATTACAATTAGTAAGAAGGAAGCTAGATATGTTGGAAAGTTAGGACCTAAGTGAGAAATCTAGGCTTTAACGCTTACCAACCCTTTGTTTCTTTTAACAGAAGGACAGGAGGTTCTGGTCTACCCCTTCGAAATGTAGAGGTTAAACTGATTCTGAAAGACAACTAACATACCTCCCCCTGCCCAACCCCATATACATCCTTATATTTCTTCCTGCAAAATGCTAAGTAGGTTCAACTCATAAAGTTTCTCTTCATTGATATGGTTATGAATTCCTTTCTCTCCAGATTTTCTTTCTTTGAATAAAAAGTTTCTTAGACTGTTGTCACTCTTATTCTTTTTTCTTCTCAGATTAGATGATTGCCAATGATCTGTCTTCAAACTCACTAATTCTTTCTTCTTGATCTAGTCTGTTGAACTACTCTAATTTTGCGGTTAGTTATTATATTCTTCAGCTAGATGATTTGTTTGGTACCTTTAATATTTTCTGCTTGTTGATGTTCTCAAGTTGCTCACATATTGCTCTTTTACCACAGTGAGCATCTTTATGACTATCCTTTTGAATTCTCTGCCAGGTAAATTACATGTATTCATTTCATTAACATTGGCTTTTAGAGATTTATCTTATTCCTTTATTTGGAACACAGTTCCCTGTTGCTTCAGTTTCCTTGATGCTCTGTGCTGATTTCTGCACATTAGGTAAAAGAACTACCTCTTTCAGTCTCTCTGAGTGGGGAGTACCCAGTGTCCTGTTCAAGTTGTTTTACATCTTCCTTGCAGGAGGAGCCTTCCAGTTTAGAATTACTGTTAACACAAGCCAGAAAAGAAAGTATGAGAGTTAACAGCCTTCCATTCATACTCTACTCTCTTTTCCTGGGAGATGGTAGGACTGCAATTATTGCTGGAGCAAGCTAAGGAGGGAAGATGGTATGGGGAGTGCTGGCTTCACCGTTTAGGCTCAAGGAGGTTCATTCTTTATCTGCTGCCTAGGTTCAATATTGGCTTGTTTACAGGACAGAATAACAGGGTGCTGTTGGAAAATCTGTGGCCAAATCCTATTAGTTCTAAATAAAAAACTTCCTGGATTGGGGGCTGTAGCATCTGGGAGTGCTGACAGGGTTCAAAATCCCTCTTTGTACTTTGTGTTTGAAAGAAATCCTCCAATGCTCTGTTCCTGCCATTCCTCAAGTACAATGTGTTATGATGCAAGCCCTTCAGTAGGGGCTGTAAAAGTTGATCACTGTAGGTGTGGTACAAGCCCCTTACCCCTGAGGAAGAGGCTAGGAACTGGGACTGCTTTCCCAATTATAAGGTGCTGTACTCAGGATGAAGTTAGTGAGTGAGCGTATCTCCTTTTCGTGCCCATTTTGATTTGGATATTTTTTCAGTCGTCTAGCGTAAGACATGTAGTGTAGCAGTCTTCAAGCTGGATTCTGGCCTTCCCTTGGAGAAAACTGATCAGCGTGTAGGTGTTTACTTGGTGTGTCTATGGGAGGAGGGGACTTCTATTCTGTCATGTTGCTGATGACCTTCACCTCCATGTCTGATAATTTTTGAGTGGATGACATTTATTGTGAACTTTACCTCATTGGGTTCTGCATATTTTTGTGTTCCTATAATCATCTTGAGCTTTATTCTGGAACTCCATTATTTGTGAACACTTTGATCTATTCAGGTGTTCCTTTTCAAACTTGTTAGGTTGGAACCATAGCATCGTTTAGTCTGGAGGTATTTATTCCCCACTACCACGGCCAGATACTTCTGACTACTTTACCCAATGCCCTGTAAGTATGATATTTTTGTGTATGGCTGGTGGAAAAAGGCACTACTCCTGGCCTTTGTGAATGATACATTCTGTTCCCTCTAATCCTTTCAGTTGGTTCTTATCTTGGCCTCAGGCAGTTTCCTCAAATGCGTATTTTAAGCCATGCTCAGCTGAAAAATTGCGAGTGACCTTCCTCAGATCTCTTGAATTCTTCCTCTGTGCTGCCTTCTCCTTTCTGGTCTCCTTTCCTGTGAATTGTAGCTGCTTTCATTTTCTGGGTTCTCAGCTCCATTTCAATTCAAGTTCTCCAGGTAATGTGACTATTCCCACTATCCCAAGATTTGGGTGGAAGGGGATTGTGGGATTCAGGACTTTTCTTTTAAAACTGGAGAATCCCAGGCAAACTGGGACAAATTTTACAGATGTGTTTATAGATATGCCAACTCTTTTGAGGAAAAATTTATATGGTATATTTCTATATCACAGAAGATAACATTAGAGCACATATATAGTTGAATAAGAGGCTGATTTAGTTTATCTTTTATATTCTTATTATAATGTAAATAAATGCTACTTGGAATTATCTCACTTTTCAAAACCCTTTTACATCTAACAATTTTATCGTCACACAAATCTTATAGGAAAGCTAGCATAGGATAACATTATTCCTAATTTACTGATAAGGAAAGTGACGTTCACCTAGGAAAAGTAATTTTCTCAAGGTTCTATAATTAGTCACTGCTCTTTGTGACTGATCATGGAATGTATTTCTCTGGTGTATAGTATGATGAAAAATGGAAAGGGAGGCCCAGTTAGGCAAGAATGTAATGGGAGATGTCAATATCTCTTTAATGAAGCAGGGGCCGCCTCTCAGGCTTCAGTTGTTCATTAACTGTATAGTTTGGTGAAAATAGAGAAAGCACTTATAGGACCTTTGTGACTTTGCCTCAGCAAGACTCGATGTATTACATCAGATAAAAAAAACCATGTACTTGTTGAGCCTTATAATATGGGTGCTTGCCTCTCTCCAGTTCTCCAGGAAGGAGACAGTTGCAACTAGTGAGACCACTTTTCTCTGCTCTAGATTTTAGATACAGAATCACAGAGCTAATGCTAGCCCCAAGATGTGTGTACTTGATATGTCATGGTCCTTAAGACTTCTTGTTATATTATACCCACTGCTACTTTACAAATGTGCATTGCTAATCTGGATCCTGAAGGCATTTGTGTTTAGCCCAGAAGACCTCTAGACCTTCAAACACTGCTATTTTCTATTTCTTACAAGACTTCAGATCATCCATCCCTTTCCTTTATTTTACCCATGACTAGAGTTAAAGGCAGGCTGTTGACTGTACATCAGTTAGGAGACTCTATTGCCACTATTTATAAACGTCAGCTAGAATGCCTCCCTCTAGCATTACAGAAAGCTCTTTCTGAACAGAACTTATTTTTAGAAATGCAACACAGTGATTTTTTACTAAAAGTAAAGTTTAAATTTCCATTTTATTTAGAAGCCTTAGGGACATTATGACTGAGGAAATGCATTCTCAGCCAAGGGACTTGATCATATTGTCCTTACAGATGACAGTGGGTATTTTGCTAAAATAAGGATAATAAAATTAGACTTGTCATTCTCGTTTGGGAAACTGAGAAGTAGATGAGTGGCATGAATGGTGATGTCTCAGGCATTTAGACCTGAGCAAAATGAGCAACAAGAAGATTCTATTTTTCAGTAGGGGACTATCTGCCTTTGGTACCTAAAGGTCAAGGCCACTACTCAAGGTCACAATTTCAGTCTTCCCTCAAGAAACACATTAGAATATGTAGTGATTTGGGCATAGTTATTTTCTTTTGCATCCAAGTCTCCCACTATACAAATTCACTCGTTGCTGTATCTAACTCACCTTCTGATAAACACTCAAAATAAGCCTTAATCCTATACTTCTACACTTTAGACATTGCCTTTATCAATACTGATGTGCTGATGAAAACACAATAATTTGTTTTTAACAAGATTATTTATCAGGCACAGAAAAAATTCAGGAAAGCTACCCACTACAGAACCGCTTAAGAGAGAGACCCAAGCAGTGCTGGAGCTCCATGGGCACCTTATTTACATGCTTAAAATAAGCTCCAAAAGTTTAACAACATGCATTTTTGCTCATTGCCAGAGCTTGAGTTACTTCCATAATTCAGACAGAGGTCTTTCTATATAAATACATGATTTTTGGAGTGTAAACTTTTACATTTCTTCATTCTCTCCCATCCCATACCCAGGAGCTTACTCACATAATACATGAAAAAGTGGCTGGAACATGAAAGGTAACATCCAGTTAATGTAACTCACACACAACATATTTTAGTTTATGCACTGTACATGATGTGGCTCTTCATACTTCAAGCTTTCCATAGGTTCATAGAAGAGTTTGACACCTCCAAAGGATTACAGTGAAGCTACAGAAGTGAACTCCAACCACAAGGAAATTGCTGAAATGGCAGAAATGGAATTCAGAATATGGATGCCAAATAAGATGAATAGAATTGAGGAGAAAGTTGAAAACCAACAAAAGAAGTAAAAAATATTTCAGGAAATTAATGAAAAAGTCACTAAAGAGTTAGACAACATAAGAAAGGTTACGATAGAACTTTTAAAGGAATGGAAGAGTCATTTAGAGAATTTCAAAACACAGCAGAAAGCTTCAGCAACAGATTAACCAAGGAGAAGAAAGAATCTCAGAGCTTGAAGACAAGGCTCTTGAGCTCACTATAATTTTTGTGCCTGAATATTGGTTCATTAATCATCACCTCTTCCTTGTGGATGTCTGTGTATTAGTATTATCATTTGAAAGGGGCCATGTTCACTTTGTCTCTCAATTCTGAACAATAGGATTTTCCATGGTAATTGTATTTGGGTGTGTATTGTTATGACATTTTTTGAAAAACTGTTTTAAGACTTTATAAAGGTAAGTGTCATTACTTGAGAACATTTGAAAATTTGAATATGCACGTGTATGTGTACATACACACTAATACAATCACAATAAATATGTAGTGTGGAAACTCAGGGTTAGCCACAAATCTCTCTTCACTATTGCATTAATGAATCCCTGCATCTTGACTGGGTAAGGGAAACTACATTTTTTCTCATTACCCTTGTTCTGTTATCCATCTTCTTCTATAGCCATAGAAATACAAATCAAATTCATAAGTTCCTTGCATTAGAAAATATATATCAATTCTGGACTTTGAGGACAAACTATTTTAAAAGATCTAACTTTCTGGCCAGGCGTGGTGGCTCATGCCTGTAATCCTAGCACTCTGGGAGGCTGAGGCGGGCGGATCGCTCGAGGTCAGGAGTTCAAGACCAGCCTGAGCAAGAGCGAGACCCTGTCTCTACTAAAAATAGAAAGAAATTATCTGGCCAACTAAAAATATATATAGAAAAAAAATTAGCTGGGCCAGTGGCACATGCCTGTTGTCCCAGCTACTCGGGAGGCTGAGGCAGTAGGATCGCTTGAGCCCAGGAGTTTGAGGTTGCTGTGAGCTAGGCTGACGCCACGGCACTCTAGCCTAGGCAACAGAGCAAGATTCTGTCTCCAAAAAAAAAAAAAGATCTAACTTTCTGTTTGCTAATGTGCAAATCTGAACAAATGCACCAATTTGAGATTATAAGTCTCCTACTGTATACACTTTTTTTTCCTGTCTGAGGGATTCATAAACCCTCCTTGTTCCTTGACAGAAATGGGAAAAATACTAGTTTTAGAATTCTAAAAGGAGAGTTACCTGCTTATAAACATGTTTTAAAAAGCTCTATGCCGTATAATTATTTCTACATATTATTTCTTAGATCACTTCCCTTCTTCATCCCCACTAACCAGGTGGAAACTGGGATATAAAACTGTCAAATTTGTACCTCTAGAGTGTTATATTCAACTATTTTGTTATAGATATCGGAACTTATCTTCCTACTATTTTTAGCTTCTTAAATTTTTTAAAGCACTGGCATACGTTAAAGATGCCAGCCTGAAAAATCCCTGACACTGTGAGAGTCAGGTAATAGCCTCAAAAAAGATTAGCCATAATATTAAATTTTATCTTCCAGTCCCTTCCTAATTCTTCCTATACTCCCATCACCTTGGAAACCCAGATAGCAAAAGAGACAACGGAGGTTTCTGGTACTTGTGTAACCTAAGAGCTTTTGCATCTTTTAATGCAGCAAAATTATAACCTTACCAAATGAGCCACAGATAGATTACTGAGTCCCCCAGTCCATTAATTACAAATCCCACTTTCTTATATTTCGTATATTAAAGAAACCTGCATTCTTCATTTTTTCCTATATGTTTGCATGCAAATAACTGGTTCCAAGAGTATATAAACTTCAGACTCACAGAGAGGCATTCCTAAGTGATTATCTGCAAACAAAAGAAATAGTATGTCCTGATTTTATAAGGATAAGGCCCCTAGGCTTTGGGGAGAGAATGAAATGTCAGGTCTTTAAGAGAAACATAATCAAATATTTCCACTGCTTCTGTTATATCTCTCATTCTATTTTACTATTAATCTTCCAATTAGATTTGAATATGCTTTTTTTTTTTTTTGGAGTAGTCATTGCTATTTATGACTCAAACTCTCATATATGGTCCATTAAAAGCCATACTCAGAAGGAGTAACCCTTTCTAGATAGCTGATATCAAGTAGGGAAGAAATGGAAGAACTTGTAAGCATTTGTCTGAAAGCAAAATCTGAGGCTTCACATTCAGGATAATCTTTTAAAAAATTTTCTACTCTGAATTTAATAGAATTGACATGATCTACCCATACACCAAGACTAAGGCTGTACTAGTGATTGGGTGGTTGTTTCAATTATTTTCCAAAAATTTAACATGTCAGAAAAAAACATAACACTGTGCACTTCTAACAAGAACTTCCATATCTCAATCAACTGCCACTGAAAATATTTAAGCACACTATGCTCCATGAACATCTATAATTTATATTCTTTGCAATGAGTCACCTGTTGTCTGTCTTAATAGAATTTCCTTTGAGCACTCATCATGAGTGTCTATTGAAGTTTCTGTGTTGGAATTAATTAAAGTATTGTGGCAAATTTAACTTTTTCAAAGTCCATGGTATAGCAAGTCGAGACTGAAAAGTTCTGAGTAATAAATGTGGACCTTCAATCACATGGCCATAGAATATATATTTAACGGAAGAATTGTGAATTGTCAAGGTTATAGTTTTTCCTGAATGTCTGGTTCTTGGCAAGGAGAAACATATATATCCCCACAACATGAACTGCTCATGAGTAGGGTAGACTACTTCCCCATAACACAGGACATGGAGGGTGCCAAAGACCAAAAAATGTCTGTGAAAATAATGCCTATATCCCACCTCCATTAAAATAAATACTGTCCAAAAAAGGCTAGCATATTTTAATAATAGTTTCTAAAAGAAGGTGTATGCCACTTGATAAACCTAGAGTTAAGTTAAAACTTCTCAGTCAAGTTCAGGATGTGATCTAAGGGAGTTACCTCCAAGAGAGCTGTCCAGGGTACTGAATTAGTGTATGGAACACTGTGTCTAAATCTGATTTTTTGCTTCTTCCTGCCTTGAGCCTTGCCCTATAATTTTCAGCTACTCTCACTTGAGCTTTGGGTTTCATTCCATTTTTTCCATATTTCAGAAAACTCATAAATCATCTGCCTGCCTTAATCTCTAGCCCTCCTTTTGCTTATTTAGCCTGGTCACCTGAGAACACCACTTCTTTTCTACCTTGAATCAACAGCCTATATTAAAGCCCTTATCCTAGATTTCTAAATCTACTGGAAGTTTAGAAGGAAGCTGAGTATCTAAAACCTGGGCATTTGGTTCACTTATCGGCAGCAGTATATCTTTCAAAGATCTAAGGAGAATAAGTCACATCAACTACGCTATAGGATTTCCAGTTCTGTACCCCAAGGAGAAATTCCCCAGCCAACCTACCCAGGACATTAAATGGGACTGAGGATTTTACCTAGACTTTGATGTGGGTTCATCTGTTTATACAATTAAACCTAAGTCCAGTTAAGATAAAAAACATAACTTCATAACAGGAGCTTTGTACTTTCTCACTTGAATGAAGGCATATGTTTAATAAATGGTGGATCTGAGGGTTTCTGAGGTGCTTTGTCCAGTGGGAGATGTCTGTAATCAGAGAAAAATCGTGAATTTGATGTGGAGGCCTAGGAGCGAGCAATAAGAAAATCCTCCAGAAGCAGCCTAAAGGCAAATGTCCACACATCTATTGGATTATGAAGACCAGCCAGGACAAACTTTCACAAGCTAAGGAGAGATAATACTACAGGAATATCAATATCTGTGTTAGCAACCTGATTGACCCAAAGGAACCACTTAATCAGGTCATACATTGGAATCAAAAGCCATGGACATTAACTGAATGCCAGTGTGGAAAGGAAAATATCTTGGTATTTGGCACTGGTCTATATTCAGCCTTACCTTTCAATCTTTTCTGAAGAGTTGTTCTTCTAATTATTTTTACTTATTGAAAAGAATTTTTTCAATGCCCAACTGTCTTTTGGATTTAAGGAGCCAAAAATCATATTGATAGAGCAGGTATAAAGTAGATCAGTAACAATGTTGTAAGAGGAGAGGATATTGAGAAGGTGGTGGAGTATGAAGGAATAGGAACTTGTCACCCCACCTAGACAACAAGTGCACTGGTAAAATCTGTCTGATGTAACTACTTTGGAACTCTGAAGTCTAGTGAAGGCTGGGCACTTCAGTAAGAACTGAAACCATAAAAATATTAGAAGAATGAATATCTAGGAAAATCTACCTTCAACGTTGGCCTAGGTACAGAATTTATGACTAAGACCCAAAGGCAAAAACAAAATAAATAAATCAATAACTAGGACTTAATTTAAAAGCTTCTGCAGAGCAAAAGATATAATCAACAGAGTAAATAAACAACCTACTAACAAGCCATACATCTACCAAAGGCTTGATATCTAGAATCTATAAGTAACTCAAACAAATCAGCAATAATAATAACAATAATCTCATTAAAAAGTGGGCAAAAGACATCAACAGGCATTTTTTAAAAGACAAACAAATGGCCAACAAAATTTAAAAAAATGTTCAACATCACTAATCATTAGGAAATGCAAATTAAAACCACAAAGTCCCAAACCAGTAGATGCTGCTACAGTGAAAAGGAAATGCTTATACACTGTTGGCAGAAATGCAAATTAATACAACCTCCACAAAAAACTGTACAGAGATTTCTCAAGTAAAAGTAAATCTACTATTTGAACTAGCAATCCCACTACTAGGGATCTACCCAAAGGGAAAAAAGTCATTTTATCAAAAAGACACCTGCATCCATATGTTTAGCACAGCACAATTTACAATTGCAAAGATAGGGAACCAATCTACGTGCCCACTAAAAGATGAATGGATAAAGAAAATATGGTATTTAATACCATGGAACACTACTCAGCCATCAAACAGAATACAATAATGTCTTTTGCAGCAGCTTGGATGGAACCAGAGGCCATTATTCTAAGCGCAGTAACTCAGGAACAAAAACCAAATACTTAATATTCTCTCTTATGAATAGAAGCTAAGAAATGTATATGCATGATCATAGAAAGTGATTTAATGGATGCTGGAGAGTCAGAAGGGAGAGTATGTGATGAAATATTACCTATTAGATACAATGTACCCTATTCAGGTGATGGCTATATTACAAGCCTAGACTTTTTCACTATGCAATTCAGCTATGTAACAAAAACCACTTGTAACCCCTTAAATCAAATTTAAATAATACAATAAATAAATAATACCAAGCATTTTAAAACTTTTCCCCCCAAAATTAAAAAGGAAACACTTCCAAACTCTTTTTTTTTTTTTTTATATATATTTTTTTTATTTCAGCTCATCATGGGGGTACATAAGTTTAGGTTATATACATTTTCCATGTCCCACCCATCCCCCCGAGTCAGAGTCCCAAGCGCGTCCGTTCTCATTCTCCCGACAGTGCACCTGGCACTCATCATGTAGTCATACCTCCATCCCCTCCCCCCCCCACCTCCCCGGGTCTGCACCTTCAAGCATGACCATTCCCCAGAGGGTGTGCAACGCACTCATCATGTAGGCATACACCCATCCCCTCCCCCCACCCCCCATCCCAGTCTGATATCCAATTGGTATCCTTCCCTGATGTACATTTAGGTGATGATCAGGGAAACCAGTTTTCTGGTGAGTACATGTGATGCTTGTTTTTCCATTCTTTGGATACTTCACTTAGTATAATGGGTTCCAGCTCTCTCCAGGAGAACCAAAGAGATGTCGTATCATCGTTATTTCTTATAGCTGAGTAGTACTCCATGGTATACATATACCACAGTTTACTAATCCATTCGTGGATTGATGGGCACTTGGGTTGTTTCCACATCCTTGCGATTGTAAATTGTGCTGCTATAAACATTCGGGTACAGGTGTTTTTGTTAAAGAATGACTTTTGTTCTTCTGGGTATATGCCCAATAATGGGATTGCTGGATCAAATGGTAGGTCTACTTGAATCTGTTTAAGGTATCTCCATATTGCTTTCCATAGGGGTTGCACTAGTTTGCATTCCCACCAGCAGTGTATGAGTGTTCCTGTCTCTCCGCATCCACGCCAACATGTGTTGTTTTGGGATTTTTTGCCAAACTCTTAAAACCAGATTTACCATGATACCAAAACCAGGCACAAAGACATTACAAAAAAGTAAACTACAGACCAATATCCTTTATTGAACACTGATGAAACAATCCTCAAAAAATTATTAGCAAACTGAATTTAGAGCATATTAAAAGTATTATACAGCCTTACCACTGTTTTAAAGGATATGGAGAAATTGAAACCATTTGGCACTGTTGGTGGAAATGTAAAATCTTACAGATGCTATGATACATAGTATGGCAGTTCCATAAAAAATTAAAAATAGTTTTACCATATGACCTAACAATTCCACTTCAGAGTATATACCCGAAACAATTGACAACATGGTTGAAGAGCTATTTCTACATCTGTATTCATTAACAGCATTATTCCAAAACAGCTAAAACGTGGAAGCATCTTGGGTATCCATCCATGGACAAATGGATAAACAAAATGTGACATATACATACAGTAGAATATTATTCAGCATTGCAAAAGAAGGAAATTCTGACACATGCTAAAATATGAACGGATATTGAAGACATTAGGCTAAGTGAAATAAAACACTTAAGCTAAGTAACCAAAAGACAAATGCTGTACGATTCCACTTATATGAGGTAGTCAGAGTAGTCAAAATCACAGAGGCAGGAAGTAGAATGGTGGTTGCCACGGCTTAGGGGTAGGGTGGAATGAGGAGTTATTTTTTAATGGGTATAGAGTTCTGGTTTTACAAGATAAAAAGAGTTATAGAGCTGGATGTTGGTGGTAGTTGCACCATTATGTATGTAATAACAGTGTAGGTAATAATAATGAACTGTACACTTATAAATGGTCCATTTATGTTATGTGAACTTTGCCATAATTAAAAATTTGAAAAAAAAATGAAACATTGTAAAACCATTGCAACCGAACAGAATGTGAAGGCTAATAGTATACTGTTACTGTTGTTAAAATGAAGTGTTTTGAAAAGTACGACTGACCTGTCTTGAAAGTTGTTTACACTCCAACAAGTCAAATAATTCAATCAACACGGCACTAGAACTGTTTCAACTTGACTATCTCCGTCAAGTGAAAGGTAAACAATTTTGACTTACAGGAACTCTACAAATATGTTTACTTGATACTGAAAATGGCATTCTTAAGTACTTAGGTCCTCATGCATTACAAAAATCTTATATTAAATTCATCCTGTCTTTAAAAAAATTGGTTATATGCCTTTCTCCACACCCTTATATCATTTCAACATCACTAATAGCTGCTGCTGCTTTTATCTTCCTAGGGAGAAAAGCCATAGCAATATCACAAGTTATTGTTTTTAATCAGTTTTTCATTTTAGCCAAATACCTTAATGTGAAACAAGCATTAGAATCAGGTAACACATTCCTTATTGCTTTGCAGAAGATCTGGCTCCTTGCAAAACAATACCTTCCATACACTATTGGTTTTTTATTATGGTATGCATCATCTAAGGGAGGAGAGACACGGTTCAATTCTTACAGAAACAGTGCTGAATAGAAGCTGCTGTTCAATTTAACTACCTTTACAAATTAAGTATGGTTATGATTAGTACAGTAGTGTATGTAGCTCTTAAATACTAAAGGAACTCAGAAATTTGTTTCATAACAATAACATTCACTTTTCTAATCCTTTGCAGACTCGAATGGGGGGGGGGTGTTACATTTAACAATCCTCCTTACGATCTTAAAGAGAAAGATGTCTAACTTAAGTCATTCAAATGATGGACTACATTTATTTCTACTTTGCTCTTTAGCTTTAGTAGCCTCATTTTCATAGTTTTCCCTGGACACTGGAAACTGCATTGCACAGATGTTTTCTCTTTCAAATACTCATCAAGTAAACACATATATTGGGCAACTGCACTGTTCTCCTTACCATGCCACTTCACCAGTTGAAGACCACCTGATCTGAATTGTGGATGGGTAGCATCATTGAGGCTGAATTATTCTGTGGGACAAATTATAAAAGACAGCAGGCAATTACTAGAGAATAGGAATAGGTGCTCTAATGCTTCATTTCATCCTAAGGATTTTTGATGTGCTTTAGAGCAAGTGGATAATTTCAAGAATAGATGACCTAATCTTGGATTAGTACATCCAAGCACTCATTGAGGGGAAAAAAAACCTACTTACTATTCAAAATGCAGCAAACTGCAATCACCAGCTGTAATACAATTAAAAAGTTTGCATTTCTAACATTTCCACCACCTTTAAGTTTTTATTCCCTCATGTTAACAATTCCTCTTAAATATTAATAAGTTATTAATATTTTATATCAATTAAATTAATTTTATATTAACTATCAATTTATTAATATTAAAGTATTGCCAAAACAAGAGTTTGTAAGGCCTAATATCATGGGGCCATCTTCTCTCGTGAAACTTCGGTTGATCTGATTTACTCCGAGAATTTCAAATTACTGAATATTTAAAATATTTTACTTTAGAACACAAGTTATCCCCTTAACTTCAGACCATCTGCTGAACACACGGATATTCCTGCCAATTGCAAGAGTGAGAGTGAAATGTTCTAAAACTTGGAGTGGAAGGTTTCAGCTGGGAGTCATTCCAGTAGTCTACAGAGAGGTAGCCCCAGAACCAGAGTGATAGCATTAAGAAAGGAAAGGGGAATGTGAATGAAATAAATCTTCCTACGATTGAAGTCTTATGACTTTGAAACTGTAGTATGTCAGAGAAATAGAGAGGAAGGGGAATGGATTTACAATAATTTGCACGTTTCTGACTTGACAACCTGAATTGGGTATAGGAAACCTGGGGAGAGAAGAAGGTACAAGAATATAGAAGCGATAATGAGATTTTTAGAATTGAGGATTGAGATGTCTTGAGGACCTCCAGGCAAAGATATGTGTTAAGGACCAGAATATAGAAGCCTAAAATCTAGGACAGAATTCTGGGTTTGAATTGAAACCATGGTCATGGAAGATATTACCTGTGAGAACACGTGGAAAGATAATGAATAGAAAATATACTACAGGACCCCGCATTTTATCATTCCTTTGTAGTCATCACCTAATTGGTTTTCAGTTTGATGCAACTGCCTGTGTATTTCAAAATATCACAAAGTCTTTATATGTGATTAAGAAAATGAATAAAACTAATTTAACTCTCATAAGTATTGCAATATAAAAACAATTTACATCAGAACTAGATGTGGCATCTCTTTTATAGTCATAAAAAATGGCTTTGTAAGAAAAATGTGGCCACATATTTACATACAGTTTAAATTGCTAGGAGGTGTTTGATAGGCAGAAATCAGATCATAATTACCTGGTTTGGAATTTTACCAGGCCACTAAAAGTAATGTTCCTCTTATATCCATGGATTCAAAAAAAAATCATTAATATCAGCAGGAGGAAAAGCAGCAAACTAATGTAGGCAGTTTTGGTATTACTGCCAACGTACTTGTTTATGCTACTTGCAGAGAGGCAAGGGCATGAGTTAAGTAGAGGAGGCTGCCTAAAAGGTCTGAATATATTTTTGTTCAGGCATGTAATTGATGTTTTCCTACTGCTAAGTTTCTACGATGGGTAAAGAGATGTTGGTGTACCAGTATCATTGGCTTTATTTCTTCTGTAAAATCGTTAAGAAGAGCACTACCATCTAAGATAGCACATAACTGCCTTTGAATAAATAGGCCCATTCAGGGCATTGGAAATGATCAGCATTTCTCTCATAACCATGGATGCACATGTTACCCACTTTCCATTGAGAATTATCTTGTATGGTGAGAAAACAAATGAGATTTACAAGCCATGATAGTTTTATCTAGCATAGGTATGGGAATATACCTGTGATTATTAATATCAAATTTGATAAACTTTGCACAATAAGGATTTCACACTCACTTTTGAAAACATAGAATTTGCAAATATTCTAGGTAATTTATTTCTATGGTTTGCCTCTTCCAGATCTGTAGGTTTAGTGCATCACTTTTTTTATTTCCTGTCATCTGAATAAAGTTGACCACCTCTTCCTGTTTATTATATTGTAATTAGTAGCATATTATAACTAATTGTTTCCTGTCCAGTTTTCCCCTCTAGACCATGAACAGTTTTAGGAAGGAATGAGGTTTTTCTCCTTTTTTTGGTTCCCCAGAATACATCTGTGATATGCTATATCATATTAACAATATGATATTTTCTTCTCTTTTTGGTCTTTAGTGTTTCAGAAATGTAAGTGAAATGGAGCTGAAGGGTGCTAGTTTTTATTATTTGTGTAGAAATATTTGTAATTAACTGAATTTTAGACATAATTAATTGTGCCAACAAAAAACTGCCTACATAACAGAACTCCCAACTGTAGCAGTAGAGTGGAATGGCTTACAGATGTGCTGAGATGTGGATTCTCTGAGCCATCGAGGAGTTTTATCCTCAGTGTGATCTACAGATATTTTTCTACACAGGTCAAGACATGAGAATGGTTAAGAAGTACTTCTTGGTGGCATTAAGAGTAAGTCGTGATGTTGACGTAAAATATTTTCTTATGAAAAGCAAAACATGTTATGAAAACTAAATTATATTATCCATTTATATATGAAGAGATAAAAACTCCAAAAATGTTTTTGGTTTTGATGTGGTATATCCTGGCAAAAAGCTACCATTACCTTAGTAGGCATCAAGTTCAGGCACAACATGGGGAGCAGTTGTGTTGCAAGCATATTTTCTTTACTTAATTATCCACTCTCATAAAGTCAATCACATGTTAGGTGTTCAAAGAACCAAAGATTGAACTGTGGTATTAGGATAATGACCAAATGGCAAATGTATAAATATTATTTCAAGGTAAGTATCAAGAAAGGCAGGTAATATGTTCAGGACAGTTCTCTATGTAGCCTTGGACTGACCCAGTTTTCTCCCCCTTTCTTTCTTAAAATTCTCAAAAATAACTGTAGAATGTGCTGGCAATGCAGCTTCCTGAGATTAGAAGGAACTCACTGGAACAGTGCAGGCTCTATTCCTGCCCCTACCTAGAACAGGCTATCATTCAGCACTTTAGCCCAGCAAATCATGCCACTCCTGGGGTATGCCAGGGTGGACTGCTTTTCAGGGTCCCTCAGCTGCTGCACAAGTGGGCACACATAGCTGAACTTCCAAATACCCTAGGTGGCTTTCCTAAGCCTTAGATGTCCAGCTCTCCTTAGGTCTCTACTGCTCCTTTCTGGGAATAATAAAGTAAGTCACTTCATTTAACTTATTGTGTGAGTATTCTTTCTCACCAGACTCACACAAATGATAGAAATTGCAGCCCCAAATGCAGTGGACTGCAATGTCTGGACTCCCATTTCCGGTGATTGGCACAATGATCATCTTTGCTATTCTCCATGCAGTGGTAGTCTTCCCCTGGGACTGGTGACCAGTACACAACAAACCTGCTTCACAATGTGGAGGAGGGGAAGCTGAAGGTAGAAGAACCTGAGTCAGAGGAAGTCACAGTCAACCAGAGGTCAGGTAGCTGGGACACTAGGACAGTACACACCAGTATGCAATTTCCAGGGGTTAGGACCCAATCGTAGATTGGAAGGTCAAAGATTTAACTCAGAGATCAGGGAGTTTGTTTGTCATAACCAGTTGTCAGGAAGGAGCCAGAGTCTAGGAATGAATCAGTTCTCTGGAGCATAAGGCAAAGTCAGAGGAGGCAGGAGGTCCAGAATTCAGACCCAAAAAGCGTGACTTAAGGAAACCAATGCTCAAAGATGCTGGTACAATCCAAAGGCATTTGACCTCAGCTTTCTTGAGGCTTTCTTTACAATTCCTGTCAGGATGGGGAGAAGTCTCAATAGGAGATAGCTCCAGGTCCATTCCTATAACTTCCTATTTATTTGATACAGCTCATTACATCTTTGGCCCCATTCTGTAATATTCATTTCCCTTACCTGTGGTAGCCTCAGTGGGCTGCTAGCTTTTCTTTGAAGATGTCAACCATTCTCAGGGCATTCATTTTTGCTGTTGCCTCCAAAATCTCCTCCCCCATGACATTTGCACTATTCATTTTCCCATGGGCTCTGTTCTAACATCACCTCTTCAGTGAGGTCTTTCCTAACAGCCCTATATAAAATAGAACCTACACTTCAGTTTCCAGCCCTTACCCTGTTTCATTTTCATTCATAAATCCTATCCCTATGATATTTCTTTACACCTTTAGTTGCTTATTTGTGAACAAAATATAAGTTCTATAAGGGTAAAGAATTTTTCTATTTCCCACCTTATCCCCAGAATCAAGAAAGAAGTCTAACATATAACAATTAAGGAATGGATAAATGAATAAACTAGAAGTTACAGATAGCTGGAAATGTGCTAAGCAAGGAAGATAGAGTCACAGGTAATTGTGTTAGATCATTGAGGAAGAGGATTCTATGAGTATACCTAGAATGACTGTACATCATAGTTTTATAGGAGCAGGCTCATTATGTAATTATAATTCTAACAAGTTGTTTATAGTGCCCTTGTTTACACTCATATTATTCTGGTTTAGATGATAATTGAAGATCACTTTAAGTATAATATTTTGGGAAATCTTGCATGACATGGAAGCAAGTAATAGGTGAGTTATGACAATGTTTTAAAGTTTAAGCACCTAAAGGCTTTTTTTTTCTGGTTCTTTATCCACTGACTGTGTTTGCCTCCATTGCAGGCCACTCTCTAAGGCAATAGCTACAAACTCAAATGGTTGAGGAGCCACCTAGATGATAGAATGTGTGGAATGGGGATATGTGAAGACTATATATAAGGAAGCTAGATTTCCGTATTGCATCTACAGGGGCAGCTGCTCTGCATCCACAGCTGATTATGTTGCCATATTAAAACGGAGGCCCAACAGCACCATCTTGCACATTTTAAAGAAAAATTGCAAGTCCAGATTTTTATGTAAAATCTCCAAATTTTTAAATGTTGACAACTCATTTGTTACAAAACAAATCACGTCTATGAGCTTCTCTTAAATTCAGAATATAATCTATCAGAAGATCATATAATGTATTTGAGGTTCACATCAATGTCTATGAATGAAGAACTGGGATAAAAAGAATTTAACTTGCTTTTTTTAAGGTTTCAAGATTTCCTTGTACTTACAGGCAACACAGAAACTTTTACCATTTCCTTACATAGACCTTGATCAGATGGTATGAAGATGTAAGCATGAAAATATTTTGTTTCACAGTTGTTTTGGTTTTATTCAATTTTGAAAAAATTTGGTGAAGACCTTCTTTGAGTGTTCATGGAATGTTGACTAGAAGTAAGAAAAAATTTAAAAAGCAGTCTCAAGAGAAAGCATAATGAATTTGGAATGTAAAGGAAATATTAGAAGAACTACTAAAAAAGAAGAAAATGTATCAAGGTGAAACAGTCCTATTGGGGAAAAAAAATTACTCAAGTGCTGGGACTTTAAAAAGTTGGTATTTAAAATAATTATATGGTTCCCTGGTGAGTCATAGATAAGATGGAAAACTAAGTAATGGGAAACAAATTTGCTAAGTTATAAAAACCCCATAATGAGACCATTATCACTGTTATGCAATATACATTAATTATATTAAAGCTGGTAGTTGCCCTAAAAGGTAAACAGTGAAGGAAATGTCCTTGTGAAAAATAAGGATTGAAGATTCAAAGTCTACCAATTTTCTGATTTGTTAGGTTAACAGAAGTCAGGTTGATGTTGTGTAAACATAAATCAATACAGTGGAGCCTTCACATGATAAAATCATGACAGATTTGGACATTATCAACCAATATGGGAAGAAGAAAAATAGATTACAATGAAATATCATTGTATTAAATGGCATTTACACAATGTTAATTGTCTTTCAGGCTGGATTACTTGATGTCAAAGAGGTACACCTTGTCTGACTGAGCATGAGGTATGTGAGAGAGAGCTCCCACCCAGACTGGATAGGATGGTAACTTCAGAGGTGTCTTAGCCCATTTGTGTTGCTACAAAGAGGTGGAGTAATTTAAAAAGAAAAAAGATTTATTTGGCTCATGGTTCTGCAGATTATACCAGAAGCATAGTACCAGTGTCTGCTTATGGTGAGGGCCTCAGGGTGTTTCCACTCATGGAAACATGGGGTTTCGCCATGTAAAACAAAGGGGAGCAGCATCACATGGCAAGAAAAGAACAAAGAGAGGAGCTGCCAGGCTCTTTTCAACAACTAGTTCTCATGGGACCTAAGAGTGAGAACTCACTCCTGTGAGAATGGCACCAAGACATCCATGAGGGATTCTCCCCTATTCAAACAGCTCCCACCAGGCTACATCTCCAACATTGGGAATCAAATTCAAAATGAGACTTGACACAGTCAAACAAACCATATCCAAGCCACAGAAACAGGGTAGAGTTACAATGAGTGAGAAACCCAGGAGGATGAGGTGTTCAAATCAGTAGAACAATATTAGGATATAAGAAGACAAGAAAAAGACAAAAAGATGAAAAGGACAATGGGAAGGAAAAAACATGAAAAATTGTTGACAGGGATGATAAAGAAGAAAATATATCAATATGATGGAGAAGTGGCCAGAATGCAAGATGGGAACAACTGCCACAGAGGAACAGAGAACATTTAATTCCTACATTTGGGAAACATCAATGTGCTTTTGTTAATCTTGTGACTGGCAGGAGAATAGTTTTGAACAGAAGTCAAAATAAGTGAACCAAACTTTGGTGTTTACTCAGGATGTACAAAGCTGCAGACAATATGCTCCCAACTTAATGAGAAAATTCGGGAAAAAATAACAGAATCATAATTTTTCTTAAGTCCAGCAAAGAGCTAATGTCACAAGATAACCAACTGTTCTGAAATCCAAAAAGGGAAAAACACTTCCAAATATAAAACTGGACCCAAAAACTGTTTCATCTGTGACTGAGTACTAGAGGAAGAGACAACTCAATGAAAAGTAAGTCTGCTGTCACATATAAGCTCCTTCTTAGAGGGCTTATCTGCGTGCACAGAATAACTATTGGTGCCAAGTCAGGAAGCTGTAGAGAATTGGAACAAGCCCATATAGATGCTTGCTGGCTACATGGAGGGGTCATAAGGCACAAATTCCTGCTTACATCTTCTATATATGAATAACAAGCCTTAAGCAACTGGAGAAGGGCAAACAAGGCCACTCACAAGACATGCAGGCAAAGACATATTGCAGCTAGAAGATGAACAAAAAATTAACTCTTCTGGAAAAGGTAAGAAACCATCTTGATATAAAATCCTATTGGTAATAGCATATGGAGATCTAATGCAATGGAAGCATCAAGTAATTCCAAAGATAGAAAGCAGAGTTTTGATGACAAGGAAATGAGGGGAGGAAATACCAAGAAAACCCAAGCAAAAATCAGGCCTACTGAGATTCCCTATGACTGAGCCAGACTGGAAGAGTAGAGAAACACCCTTGTCCTTAGTACAAGCATAGCACAAAGAACCAAGTAATAGCAGCTTATCACTAAAAGAAAAACAAGAACCCAGAGGCTCCCTCTCTGGCAATGGCATTCCGTGATGGCTAAAAGCTGAGGATAGACAACTAATTCCGAGAGAGATTGTTTATGCATTTAATGCCCACAGAAGTGCTAGCCCACCATGACAGGAATCTGAAGCATATGATCCACTGAAAGTTATCATAGCTACAATAAAACTCAAAAGCAGTTCAAATGCCAATATTAACCTTCTGATAGTAGAAAAGATGATCAAATCTCCAAATATAAATACTGCTTTCCTCAGTCTTAAGTGTCCTGCCCTTTATCCATCATCTAATAGGACAATTATCAAACATTACAAGACACACAAAAAGCAAGAAACAAAACCATTTCATAGCCGAAAGTCAAAGATATCAAAAGATTCAGACTCAGAGATGATCCATATCTTGAAACTAACTATAAGAGTCTTTAAAATAATTATAATAATTAAAATTTAAAAGATATGGTAAAAAAAGATAAAACATAAACTGATGGTAAACAATAGGAGATGAAAATTTTAAGTAACAAATGAAGATGGTAAAAATAAAACATGATATTGGATGGTACAGGAGATGAAGAATTTTAGTAGCCTCATCATTTACTTGGAATGGTTAAGGAAAGAATATGGTGAACTTAAAAATACATTAGAAGTTACCCAAACTGAAACATACAGAGGTAAAAGAGTGAAAAAATTATACAGAGCATCTAAGAGCTGTGGTACAGTATCAAGGGACTAACATAGGTGTATTTGGAATCCCAGAATAAAAAGAGATAAGAACATAGCAGAAGAAATCTTTAAATATTTAACAGCCAAGAATACTGAAAGATATCAAAACACATACCCAACAAATGCACAGAAACAAAGATAAGAATTTCTTCAGATATCTCACCAAAACTATTCAAGCTAGAATATAGTAGAGTGAAATGTTTAAGATACTGAAAGAAAGGCTATCCATCTAGAAATCTATATTCAGTACAAATTTCTCTCAAAAATGAAGATTAAATGAAAAAACATTTCAGATAAACAAAAATTAACAGAATTCACTGCCAGTAGATTTTTACTACAAGAAATTTTAAATTTCTTCAGGCGGAAAGAATATAACAGTCATAAACTTGGATCTACACAAAGAAATGAAAGTGTCCAGAAATGCTAAGGATGAGAACTATTACAAAAGAAAACTTTTCTTCTTTATAACCACTCTTAAAAATAACTATATAAAGCAATGATAGTAATAATGCATTATAGTTTTCAAAATATATGTAAAGGTAACATTTATTTTTTAAAAAGTTAAAAGGTATAGGGGGAGGAATTGGAAATATACTATTATGAATATTTATAATATATACAAAGTAGTATATTTTAAGGTAGGCAGTAATAAAGTATACTCTAACACCAGAGAAAACACTAAAAATAAGTTTAAAACTAAGATAACTAATAATCACATAGTAAAGATAAAGTGAAATAAAAATAAAATTAATATAAAAGTGTCAAGAAAAATTTCTTATAAAGTGACAACAAATGGGACAAATAGAAAACAACTATCTTAGGCCACAAAACATGTCTTAACAAATTTAAAAAAGCAGCAATCATTCCATGTATATTCTCAGACCACAGTGGAATAAAACTAGAAATCAACTCCAAGAGGAACACTCAATGATACACAAAGTCATGGAAATTAAAAAACCTGTTGCTAAACAATTGTTGGGTCAAAAATGAAATTAATATAGAAATCAAAAGATTCCTTGAACTGAATGACAAAGGGGATACAAGTGACCAAAATCTATGGGATTCAGCAAAAGCAAGTCTAAGGGGAAAATTCATAGCCTTAAATGCTTACATCCAAAAGACAGAAAGATCACAAATTATCAATCTAATGACATTTCTCAAGCAACCCGAAAAGAAAGAGCAAACCTCTAGCCAGCAGAAGAAAAGAAATAACAAAGGTCAGAGTAGAACTAAATGAAATGGAAAATAAAAAAGTAATACAAAGAATCAATGAAATAAAAAGTTGATTCTTTGAAAAGATAAAAAAAAACCTGATAGACCTCTTGCTAGATTAACCAGGAACAGAACAGCAAGGACCCAAGTAAACTCAGCCAGAAATGAAAAAGGATATATTATAACTGAGACCACAGAACTACAAAATATCATCTGTGAATACAATGAATATCCCTATGCACATACACTTGAAAACATAAAGGAAATGGGCAAATTCCTGGAAACACAACATCTTAAGACTCAATCAGGAAGAAATATAACTCCTACAGAAACCAATAACAAGCAACTAAATTGAAGCAATAATAAAAAACCTTCCAAAAACAACAACAAAGAAACCCTGGTCCAGATGAATTCACCGCAGAATTTTACCAGACAACCTACAGAATGGGAAAAACTTTTCGCATACTACACATCAGATAAAGGACCGATAACAAGAATCTATTTAGAACTCAGGAAAATCAGTAAGAAAAAAAATCGAACAACCCTATCAAAAAGTGAGGAAAGGGCATGAATAGAAATTTTTCGAAAGAAGATATAAGAATGGCTAACAAACATATGTAAAAATGCTCAACATCTCTAATCATCAGGGAAATGCAAATCAAAACCTCAATGAGATATCACTTAACTCCAGTGAGAATGGCCTTTATCAAACAGTCCCAAAACAACACATGTTGGCATGGATGCGGAGAGACAGGAACACTCATACACTGCTGGTGGGACTGCAAACTAGTGCAACCCCTGTGGAAAGCAATACGGAGATACCTTAAACAGATTCAAGTAGACCTACCATTCAGTCCAGCAATCCCATTATTGGGCATCTACCCAAAAGAACAAAAGTCATTCTATGACAAAGACACCTGTACCCGAATGTTTATAGCAGCACAATTCACAATTGCAAAGATGCGGAAACAACCGAAATGCCCATCAATTCATGAGTGGATTAGTAAAATGTGGTATATGTATACCATGGAGTACTATGCAGCTATAAGAAATAATGGGGATATAGCATCTCTTATGTTTTCCTGGATAGAGCTGGAACCCATTCTACTAAGTAAAGTATCCCAAGAATGGAAAAATAAGACCACATGTACTTACCAGCAAATTGGTTTTCCTGATCATCACCTAAGTGCACATTTGGGAATAACACCAATTGGGTATTGGACAAAGGTGGGGGTCGGGGGAGGGGATGGTTGTATACCCACATGATGAGTGCGATGCGCACTGTCTGGGGAATGGACACGTTTGAAGCTCTGACTTGGGGGGATGGGGGGACATGGGCAATATATATAACCTGAACTTTTGTACCCCCATAATAAGCTGAAGTAAATAAAAAGAGCTAGTACCCATACTACAGAAATTATTCCATAACATTAAGAAGGAGGGAATCCTCCCCAACGCATTCTATGAAACCAGTATCATCCTTAAACCAAAGCCAGGGAAGGATGTAACAAAACAAAACTACAGACAATATCCCTTATGAATATATATGTAAAAATCCTCAATAAAATACTAGCAAACCAAATTCAACAGCACATCAAAAAATAATCCACTCTGATCAACTGGGCTACATTCCAGGGAGGTAAGGATGTTTCAACATACATAAGTCAAGAAATGTGGTTCACCACATAAACAGAAGCAAAAACAAAGACCATATAATCATCTCAATTGATGCAGAAAAAGCATGTAGCAAAATTCATCACCCTTTCATGATAAAAACCCTCAATAAACTGTGCATAGAAGGAACGTATCTCAAGATTATAAAAGCCACATATTCAGAACCCACAGCCACCATCATACCGAATGGGGAAAAGTTGAAAGCATTCCCAGAAAGAACTGTAACAAGACAAGGGTGCCCACTGTCACTACTTCTATTCAACATAGTGCTGGAAGTCCTAGCCAGAGCAATCAGGCAAGAGAAAGAAATAAAGGATATCCAAAATTGGGAAAGACGTCAAACTATCACTTTTTGCTGATGATATGATCTTATATCTAGAAAACCCCAAAGACTCTGCCAAGAGACTCCTGGAATTGATAAATACATTCAACAGAGTCTCAGGTTACAAAATCAATGTACGAAAATCAGTAGCATTCCTATACACCAATGACAGTCAAGCTGAGAGTCAAATCAAATAATACCATTCACAATAGCTACAAAGAAAACAGAATACCTAGGAATATACTTAACCAAAGAGGTTAAAGATCTCTATAAAGAGAACCATGAAACACTGAGAAAAGAAATTGCAGACAACACAAGTGGAAAAAGATATCATGCTCATGAATCAGTAGAATCAACATTGTTAAAATATCCAAATATATTTCCCAAAGTGATTTACAGCTTCAATGCAACACCCATCAAAATGCCAACATCATATTTCACAGATCTAGACAAAGTAATTCTATTTGATTTGGAACCAGAAAAAAGCTCAAACAGCCAAATCAATCTTAAGCAAAAAGAACAAATCTGTAGGCATCACATTGCCAGACTTCAAACTATACTACAAGGCTATAGTAACCAAAACAGCATGATACTGGCGCAAAAATAGAGACATAGGCTAATACAACAGAACAGAGATCCCAGATATAAAACCATCCACATACAGCCAATTGATCTTTGACAAAGCAGACAACAATATACACTGGGGAAAAGAAGCCCCAGTCAATAAATGGTATTGGGAAAATTAGATAGCTACATGTAGAAGAATGAAACAGGATCCATATCTTTTACCACTCACAAAAATTAATTCAATATGGATAACAGACTTAAATATAAGGCATGAAACCATAAAAATTCTAGAAGGAAATGTTGGAAAAACTCTTCTAGATATCAGCCGAGGCAAAGAATTTATGACTAAGACACCAATAGCAATTACAGGAACCATAAGAATAAATGAGACTTGATTAAATCAAAAGTCTTCTGCACATCTAAGGAAATATCAACAGAGTAAATAGACAACCTACGGAATGGGAGAAAATATTCACAAGGTATACCTCTGATAAAGGGCTAACAATCAGAATCTAAAGAGAACTTGAGCAAATCATCAAGGAAAAACCCCCATTATAAAGTAGGCAAAAGACATGAACAGAAGCTTTTCAAAAGAAGATAGACAGATGACCAATAAATTTGAAAAATGCTCAACATCACTATTTATCATGGAAATGCAAATTATAACCTCAGTGAGATATCACCTTACCCCAATTAGAATGGCTGTTATAATAAAAAGTCTAAAAGCAATAGATGCTGGCATGGATGCAGAGAGAAGGGAATGCTTATATACTATTGGTGGGATTGCAAATTAGTACAAGCTCCATGGAAAACCACATGGATGGACATTCCTCAAAGAATGGTAGACCCACAATTTGATCCAGCCATCCCACTACTGAGTATTTACCCAAAGGAAAATAAGTTATTTTATCAAAAAGGCACCTGCACTGGAATGTTTATTGCAGCACAATTCACAATTACAAAGATGTAGAATCAACCCAAGTGCCCATCAATTCATGAGTGGATTAACAAAATGTGGTGTATGTGTACCATGGGATACTGCTCAGCCAGAAAGAAGGATGATTTGAGGCCTTTTGTACCAACTTGGAGGGAACTAGAGACCATTTTCCTAAGTGATGTATCACAAGAATGGAAAAACAAACATCACATTAAACTGGAACTCACCGATAAGCTCATATACGCCAGAGGGAAGGAAATCTCAGCACAAATCAAGAAAAGGGTAGTGGGTGGAGGGGATGGTCAAAAATCTACCTAACGGGTACAATAACATTCTCAGTGACACCTACACCTATGATCCTGACTCTAGCATAACAAAATTGATACATATAACCAAAGACATTTGTACCCCTGCAATATATTGAAATTAAAGAAATATATAATGGGACTGCAAACTAGTGCAACCTCTGTGGAAAGCAATATAGAGATACTTTAAACAGATACAAATAGACCTACCATTTGATCCAGCAATCCCATTATTGGGCATCTACCCAAAAGAACAAAAGACATTATATTAAAAAGACATCTGCACCCGAATGTTTATAGCAGCACAATTCACAATTGCAAAGATGTGGAAACAACCCAAGTGCCCATCAATACATGAGTGGGTTAATAAAATGTGGTATATGTATGCCATGGAGTACTACTCAGCTATAAGAAATAATGGGGATATAGCATCTCTTATGTTTTCCTGGATAGAGCTGGAACCCATTCTACTAAGTAAAGTATTCCAAGAATGGAAAAATAAGCACCACATGTACTCACCATCAAATTGGTTTCACCGATCATCACCTAAGAGCACATTTAGGAATAACATTAATCGGGTGTTGGGCAGATGTGGGGTGGGGAGGGAATGGGTGTATACATACATAATGAGTGGGAGGCACACTGTCTAGGGGATGGACATGCTTGAAGCTCTGACTTGGGAGGGTGGGGGGGCAAGGGAAATATATGTAACCTAAACTTTTGTACCCCCATAATATGCTGAAATTAAAAAAAAAGAAATATATAGAGAGAATTCTGGAAACTCAATAATGGTGACACAAACATGATCATCATGATAAAAAATGGGCACAAAACTTGAATAGTAATACACCGAAGAGATATAGGTAGTATATATACACAGAGCTCAACATCATTTGAAATTAAGAAAATGAAATTATTTACATACAAAATAGTAGCATGACTAGAAAAAAATAAAACCTGACACAAAATTCTGACAAGCATGTGGAGCAACTACAACTCTCATACATTGCTAGAAATTCAACATGGTACTGTCACCTTGGAAAACAGTCAGGCAGTTTCTTATATTTAAACACATACTTATTATAAGACACAGCAATTCTACTCCTAGTGTTTGTCTACAGAAGTGAAGATATATGTTCATAACAAATCTATTCATGAATTATATGGCAGTTTTATTCATAATCACAACCCAAAGCCCATCAAACTGGTAAGTGCAAAAAAGTTTATGATGTATTCATACAATTGAATTCTCAATAATAAAAATGAATCAATTGTTGATATATGCAACATCATGGATGAATATTAAAAATACTATGCTGAGTGAAAAAAATGAAACTTAAAAGGCTTCATACTGTACAATTCAGTTTATATAGCATTATAGAGAAGGCACAACTGTAGAGAAAGAAATCAGAACAGTAGAATCCAAGGGCTTGCGGGAGGTGGTAGGAGGACAAGGGAATTTTGGGGATGGTATAAATATTCTTTATATGAGATGATATATGACTTTAAAAGTTTATCAAATTTTATAGACTAGTACTCTTAAAATGGGTCAACTTTACTGTATGTAAACCACATCTCAATAAACAAGAAGAAAATAAGTCTGACTCAATAGATGAGCCCACTTTTTTAAAGAGCAAAGAGAGCTTGTATTAGGGAAAAAAAAAAAAAAAAGGCTTTGTCTTGGCCTTTAGAGACTTGCAAGAAAATGGTTGGGGCCAGGGATGGGCCTGAACTAGTATGAAATATTTGGCACTTCTTCTCAGCTAAGCTAGTGGACATAATGCAGCATTGAGCTTGAACTTAATTCAAGGGCTTATCATCGTGGAAAGCATTCAGAGAACAACTCAATATTGGACAGAGCTTCAGTGAAGGACAGGGACAAGTATGCAGGCAAAGATTTTGATCAGTATCTAGGGTCGCTGGGACAAAAGTCTCCCTCATTTGTTCCCCAGCCTAGCCAAGTCCACTAAACAGAAACTGAGTCTTGCCTCTCTGTTCACTTCCAGGCCCCAGAGCATACTAGTTTTCTAGCGTTGCTATGATGATGTACCACAAATTTGATGGCTTAAAACAACAGAAATTTATTGCCTTACAATTCTGAAGGCTAGAAGTCCAGAATCAAAGTGTTGCCAAGCCATATACCATCTTGAAACTGTAGGAGACTCCTTCCTTGCCTCTTCTTAGCTTCTGATGATTTGCTTAAAATCTTTCCTCTTCCTCATAACTCTTATCCCTGAAACCTCTCATTTATAACAGTTTATTTTCAGCTGATAACAACTTAACTTCAGTCATTTACAAAACCATTACACTACTACTTCTCTATCTTCACACTTATATTTTTGATGTCACAATTTACATATTTTTATATTATGTGTCTATTAACATATTTTGTGGTTAAAGATAGTAATTTTATCATTTAGCTTTTATACTAGGGTTCAAAGTGATTTATGTGCCACCACTTACAGCATTCCATTATTTGGTATTTTTCTATTTATTTACTTTTACCAGTGGGATTTATACTGTCATATGCTTTCATGTTGCTATTTAGTGTCCTTTCTTGTCAAACATGAAGAACTCCCCTTAGCATTTTCTTATCCAGTTTTGTTGAGGTATAATTGACAAAATTGTCCACATTTAAGGTATACATTGTGTGATTTGATATAGCAATACATTGTAAAATAATTACCACAGTCAAATTAATTAACATATACATCACCTCACAAAACTATATGTTTGTGGTAACATTTGACATCTACTCTCCTAACAAATTTCAAGTATACAATACAGTATTTTGAACTATAGTCATCATAATGTACATTAACCCCCAAAAACGTATAAATCTTTTAACCAAAAGTTTTTAACCTTTGACCAACATCTCATTATTGATTTTAGAAATTTAGAGGATGAGTAATTTTTGAGGGCAAAGAGGTTGAACTTCTCCCATACTCTGACAACTACCTTTCTACTCTCTACTTCCATGAGTTCTACTTTTTGAAATTACATATATAAATGAGATTATGCAGCATTTGTCTGTGTCTGACTTATTTCATTTAGCACTTCTTATAAAGCAGATCTAGTGGTAAGGACCTACCTCAGTTTTTGTTTGTCTAGGAAAGTCTTTATCTCTCCCCTTCATTTTCAAGGAACAATTTTGCTGGGTGTAGTATTTTTGTTTGGAAATTTTTTTCAGCACTTTGAATATTTCATACTACCCTCTCCTGGCTTGCATAGTTTCTGGTGAGAAATCTAATTGGAGAGTGTTATATGATTCTATTGCATGTGCAAAGTCACTTTTGCTAATTTCAAATTTTTCTATCTTTGATTTTTGTCAATTTAACTATAATGTGTCTCAATGTAGAACTCTTAGGTTCATTCTATTTGGGGTATTTTGAACTTAATGAAGCTGAGTGTCCATTTCCCTTCCTATATTTGGGAAGCTTTCAGCCACTATTTCTTTAAATAAACTTTTTACCCTTCTCTCTTTCACTTCTCCTTCTGCTAACTCCTCAATGTGTCCCATTGATAGTGTCCCATAAATCCCATAGGCTTTTTTTACTCATTTTCATTACTTTTTCTTTTCTCCCTTTTTACTGGATCATTTCAGATGACCTTCCAGTTCACTGATACTTTCTTCTGCTTGGTCAACTCTGCTGGTGAAGCTTTCAAAATTCTATTGAATTTTTTTGTTTAGTCACTGTATCCCATAGCTCCAGAGTTTCTGTTTGCTTCTTTTTTATGGTTTCTTTGTTGAACTTCTAATTTTATTCATGTACTCTTTTCCTGATAATGTTTCTCTGTCTACTTATATTCTCTTGTAGCTCACTGGGCATTTTTCAGAGGATTATTCTGAATTCTTTGTCAGTTCTTAGGTGTCTATTATTTTATGGTCATTTACTAGACATTTGTTTCTTTAGTAGTATCATGTTTTCCTTATTCTTCATGATCCTTATATCCCTGTGTTGGCATCTGTGAATTTGAAAAACCAGTCCATTGTCTATGGCCATACCACCCTGAATGTGCCCAATCTCATCTGAAAAACTAGTCACCTCTTCCAGTCTTTACAGACCAGCTTTGGTAGAAAAATCTTTTCACTAGTCAACCCAGCAAAGATTCTGGGCAGGCTAGTTGGCAGGGTCAGGGCCCAGGTCTATGGATGGGCAGGTCTACCATTGTGGCCTGCAAGGGAGCTTGGTATCATGGGCTGTGGACTAGCTATTGAGATCCACACGCTGCTTGTTGAGTCCCCCACCATTTTCATTTGTTCTTTGTTAACCCCAGGCAATCAATCTAGCCTTGCAACTCCCTCAGTGATCTGGATGAGGCATGGCAAAATCAGACTTCTAAACTCCTGGGGAAGTTGGAAACTCACTTTGTTCTCTTTATTCCCCCACGGCTGATGTGCTCTCTCTTGGCACTGCACTGTGCTAGTTTGGGGGTAGGTGATATGAGTAAATTAAAACTGTTCTTATTGCCTTTTTAAATGCATCTTTTCTTATTTGTGTGCCCCGCCAGGGTGCTGTAAGCTCTTACTTGGATTCCAGAGATTCCATAAAGTTATTATTGTCTATGGATAGTTGTTAAATTGGTGTTTCTCTGGAGAGATAAGCACTGACATCTCTTATTCTGCCATAATACTGACAGCACTCCTTAAAATTCCTAAGTTCTAAGGATAAAGAGAAAATCTGACAAACTTCTAGACAAAATGTTATTTGCAAAGGGAAAAAAATTATAGGGCATCAGATCTTTTGTAGTACTTGATTATTTGCCACTTTAACTTACATTTTCCAACTGCTATACAACAATGCTCACCTGCCACTACAACTTAAAGTTAATTTTCTAGAAATGAGACTGTAGCACAATAGTCTGGCACCTACAACTGTGCTATGATTACTGTAGGTTTTTAATAATAATAATTTAAGAAAATGCTTATTCCCAGTCACAAAATAATAGAATTAATATGCCAGTGTGAAGAAAAGATATTCACAGATATGTTAGCATTGAAAGAATGTATCAGCCACATAATCCAACTGAACAAAATATTCAAGAAGCAACGTATGGCTCAGTACAATGATCTCAAGGTAGACACATAGTGTTAAGGAAAGAACATTGCAATATATATAAAGTTAAATCAACACATACATAGTAAACTATCTAGAAATGTGTAACGTAAGTACTAAATAAGGATTCTTTAAATATAAGTAACACACTGTAAAGTAAATATTCTTAATACTAAGCTATATCAGTGAAAACTTAGCATTTGGGAGAGAGGATTAGTGGTAGTTGGAAAAGGAAGGCCAAGTAAAAGAATCTCAAAAAGTCTCATGTATGTCAAGGAGGAGAAGGAATATAAAAATATTCAAAATTTTTCAATCTAGTAGCAGAAATATATTGGTTGGAGATAGTTTGGAAATCTTGATTTCATATAATAGTAAAGAGATATGTATTTGACACTGGGTATTGAGAATTGGAACATAATAATTAATGTAAAGGAAAATGTAATGAAACTCTCAAATTAAGAAATTGAAAAGGAAATGAGTAGCAATTTCAAGCCATAAAAAAATATAGAAAAGATAAACCATAAACTAACAAAGTAAATAACAACCATTTATCATAAAAGTATTCAGTCATGACAGTCCTGGTAAATAGGACCAATTCTCCTGGTGATGACAACTAAAGAAGCTTGACAAAAAGCACGTTTTGGAAAGATCAGAGACCTAACAAGAGACTCAATTTCAATTGCCAGGCTGAAAAGAGAAATAGGAATATAGCTCAGAGGTGATTCAGAACTTCTTTTTGTCTGCGGGTTATATACTCATCCAAAAAGGTAGCTCAAAGACAGGTTTTGGTCAAGGGCCAGAGGTGTAGAGTGCATGGGTCCAAGTCCTGCACCTATGGAGTATAGGAGAGGGAGAAGAACCTCAGTGTATAATACTCTATACCTTCCATGTACCCAAAAGACTGATGCTTTTGTTCTGAGACTATTTTCCAAATTTGTGAAGGTCACTGAGAGTTTTGACTGATAGGTAATTTTGTGGGGCAGAGGGGTTTATAGTCTGGCATCAGAGACACCAAAGACAGAGACACCAGGTCCTGCTCTGGATTGGCATCATGAAGAGCTCTTTTCTGAAATGGTGCTACAGACTACACTTTGGCTGGTGTTCTAGTTGAACCATAACACTCTCAACCTTTGGTCCTGAGCTTGCCACTGTCCTCAGATGTCTTGCAAAAGAGGGCAAAATCCTCCCTTGAAAAAGCTAGCATTCTCCTAGATTTGAAGTTATTTATGAAAATGTTATTATAATATATCCAGAAAATACTGTAAATCATACGTGGTGACAAGGCAAAATTAGCCAGAAACAAGAGAAGGAGATACACAGGGACTCCAGATAATGGAATTCTCAGCACAGACTAACAACAACAGTAATCGGTTTATTTCAGAGATAATAGTCATATTTTTTAAAAAGTTAGCAAGAAACTGAAAACTATTACAAATAACATTAAAGAACTGAGAAATAACCAAGTAGAAATTATAGAAATAACTGAAATTAAGAATAGATGGATTTAACACTCTAATCTCGGAGTGAGCCAACTTCCTCCAAGAAAGACCCTGAGATATTCCATCTCTAATTAAACAATTATCCCATACTAAAAATTCATGAATAGACAGGGTCTCCATGACTTGGGGCCTGATGGCTCAGTTTCTGGGCTCCAAATTCTAACATACGGCCAGTGGGTTCACCCATTTCTGTTTTACAACACCTGACGAGGTTCTTAAACCTCGAACTATATTTTTTTAAATTTCAGAATATTATGGGGGTAAACAAACATGTTTCGGTAACATAATTTGCTTTTGTACCATTTGAGTCAAACTTACAAGTGTGCCATTCACCCAGATAGTGTGCAATGTACCTGTTAGGTGTGAATTTACCCATCCCCTCCTCCCTCTCCCACCTACTTGATTTCTGTTGAGTTCTGTCCTCAATTTGGGGATGGATAGGGGACCAAGTCTCATATCATAGCCCCTAAACAGGGATTTACCTTGCCTGCAATAGCCAGGTAAGCCTCCTGATGAACAGAGCTTGCTTGAAGGGAGCTGGTCTACCATTTCAGGTATGCTGATTCTACTTCTAAGTGATAAGGGAGTTTGGGTACAGATCACTCTTAGAAATGGCAGACCCAGGAGTCCCAAGGGCACTCACAAGCCTCTCCTGTAACCTACCCTGACACCTCCAACTCCCAAATCCCTACTGAGCTTTACATGCCATTTCTGCTTGGTTTGTATTCAGGGATGAAAAATTAGCTTGTCAGCATTTATGAAAGCCTTCAGCTTCCTCTTTTTCAAGTTTAATAATTCCTATTGCTTCTTGCATAAGATTTATCTGAAAATAAAAAAAAAAAAGACTCATGAAACTCTATGCATTTGGCTACTTCTGATGAATTTCAACTCTGGGGCTTTCTAAACTTGAATCTGTTGTTTAGATGCTCTTTTCTCATCTCTCCTGAAACCACTCTCCCTTGATTACAGCCAATTTGAAGACCAAAAAGAGATTTTTAAGCTCAATAGGTAATGAAAGGATACAAATAATAATGATGATGCTAAGAAAGACCTTATACATGAACAACATTGCCAACCTCTGCTACTCTAGAGCTTGGATCCAAGACCCAAAGGGATGGGAGGAACATGAGGAGGTGCTGGAATGGGCACCCAACACAGTCTGAATCTAATAAGTTTCAAACACAGGGATCATGGAGTAATACTGAAGGAAGTTCAGAGAGGGACATTATCAAACTTCAGCCTATGGGTTAATTAAAGGATTTGTTAATATATATCTGTTTTAAAAACAGAATAAGTCTTCTCTTACATTGGTTAAAATGAAGCTGTGGTACCAGGGACTTGCACTTTCAGTGCTACAAAGGAGGTTGTTGCTATGGTTTCCATGATACGGATGCTATAAAGCCATGGAGCTGCAACAGTACACAATTATACAACTGTACTGCAGCACGCCAGAATTATTTTTTTGCTGGGGTTTTCTTTTACTTTGAGCACCAGAAAAACCAACAATCGCACATCAATTACATCATAATACATAAAATAAATTCCATTATTCTTATGTTCTGATTACAATTTTCCACATACCTTAGGAGGGGGCCATAGAACTTAATATTCTACTAAGGTAGGTGTTTTCACATGTTCTATAATACATCTTTGTTGATTCAGTTTCCATCTTTTGCCCACTTCAGGGTACACACGTTTTAACAGTAAGAATGGTAGCAATATTTTATATTCTACTGGAATCTGACCAAATATGATTCTTCATCGTAATACTAAGACAGGCTTCAGTATGTTATGTTCTTCCTAGTAGAAGTAGTGGTATATTAAATGGGAACTTTAAATCAATATTAGATTTACCAGTAATTCATTGGGGTTTAGTATCGTGATAATGAAGTAATTAAGTGCAAGAGCACTAGTTTCCAATCTTTTTTGTAATGTTTAAGTATAACATTTGCGTTGTTTGTCACTGCCTCATTTCATTTATTGTAAAAGTGACTCTTGGAGGAATAAAATAGATCCACATACAAAAGCTCAGGAGTGCTGGTAGTATTAATCATTATTTAGTATTGTGACTCTTATCCACAGAAAATAGCCTGGCTGCTAAGGTAAATATTTCTATCCCGGGCCAAATAATTTTAAAATATATGCATAGATTTTTAGAGCCTCTATTATATTCATAATCATGCTGTTTCTAGCAGCAGTATTATTTCCTTGCAACTGACCAATAGCATTAATTCTTTAATAAACTTTGTATACTTTAATTCAGTATGACATTCTTTAAGAAACTGCTATGAAAATCATATATTGTTGGGTGCTCTATAGCACACACAGATATGTGAATATGCCATGCAGTCAAAAGAATCTGTGATGTAGTTAGGGGAAAAAAAAAAAGAAAAATTACATCTTCAACGCAAAGTAGAATATTATTCATGATTAAAAACATTAACATACTAAAATATATTATCCAGTCTATGCATTATAGACTGGGTTGGAGTTATGCTGTGTTTAGATAGTACTTGGAGTACTGAGAAAAAGAAAAGGCATCAATTTGGGAACTCCTGAGTTCATGATACTAGGGGGAAAAAGGTCCTTAAATGGATTTTAATCATTCCTAAAGCTCTTATTTTTCTTTTATGTTGGCTAAAATGTATACTACAGTGCTTGACACTTTTATTTCTATTGGTCATCTGTTTTCTGGAGCCAATATGACTCACCTCTGACCACGAAGCTTTGGTAGGACTGTAGGTCACTTTTTAAGTGTGTTCTGATCTGGTTGGCCTCTTTCTGGCCCTGTGGTTCTCAGTCTGCATGTACTTTTGATAGTTCTAGGGAGCATGAGCAGTGTGGAGTAACTAAGCTGTAGTAAAGCACACAATCCAACCTTCTAATTATCTCTTTTCTAATTATCTTTTTATTAAAAGTATGTTATTAAATATAATTATAAAAATGGAAATATGACTTTATCATTCTCTGCTACAAATTTAGAATATTTGATAGTGTGCTCTTTACTCATCCAAAACTACTACGATCTTGAATTCCAAATGTTCACCAAATCTTTCCATATGTCCAGAGATGTACCAAACTATATTGTGACCTCTGCCCTGACCTAATAAATTATTGGGATATTATCACTGTAAACATAAAACCCATATAATCACAAGGCACAAAAGCAAATTAGTATGTCTTCTCTGATATTAAAAATGGTCCAAATAATATTTTGTAAGGAATAACTCCTCTGTTCTTGACTGCTAGGATGGTAAACATCTGTCCTGTTTTAGTTGTGTTTCTTTTTCCCCTAGCATCACTTAAAATCCTTTGTTAACATTTTGGTAAATTTTCCTCCTCCATTCCATGTGATTTTTTAAATTTTTTTGTTTTATTTCAGAGTATTATGGGAGTACACATGCTTTGGTTACATAAATTGCCTTTGTACCACCCAACTAGCATGCCCATCCCTCATACAGCGTGCACCGCATCTGTTAGGTGTGGATTTATCCATCCCCTCCTTCTACATGTGGCTATCCTCCTTCCCACTGCCCAACACCCTATGAATATTACTTCCCATAGGTCCACATTACTGTTAATCAACTAACCAATTTGATGGTGAGTACATGTGGTGTTTGTTTTTCCCTTCTTGTGATACTTCACTTAGAAGAATGAGGTCCAGCTCCATCCAGAATAATACAAGAGGGAATTCATAATTTTTATGGCTGAGTAGTACTCCATGATATATATATATATGTATCACATTTTATTAATACACTCATGCATCAATGGGCACCTGCATTGTTTCCACATCTTTGCAATTGTGAATTGTGCTGCTATAGACATTCGAGTGTAGATGTCTTTTTTATAGAATGTCTTTTTTACCTTTGGGTAGATACCCAGGAGTGGGATTGCTGGATCAAATGGTAGTTCTACTTCTAGTTCTTTGAGGTATCTCCATACTACTTTCCATAGAAGTTGTACTAGTTTGCAGTCCCACCACCAGTGTCTGAGTGTCCCTATCTCTCTGCATCCATGCCAACATTTGTTGTTTTGGGACTTTTTGATAAAATCCATTCTCACTGGAGTTAAGTGATATTTCATTATGGTTTTGATTTGGATTTCCCTGATGATTAGAGATGCTGAGCATTTTTTCATGTTTGTTGGCCATTCATCTGTTTGCTTTTGAAAAGTTTCTGTTCATGTTGTTTGCCCACTGTTTAATGGGGTCATTTGATTTTTTTTCTTGCTGATTTTCCTGAGTTCCTTATAGATGCTAGTTATCAGCCCTTTATCAGATGTGTAGCATGTGAATGTTTTCTCCCATGCTGTAGGTTGTCTATTCGCTCTAGGGATAGTTTCCTTGGCTCTGCAGAAGCTTTTTAATTTGATCAGGTCCTATTTATTTATTTTTGTTGATGCTGTGATTGCCTTTGGAGTCTTCCTCATAAATTCTTTGCCTAAGCTGATGTCTGTAAGAGTTTTTCTAACATTTTCTTCAAGAATTCTTATAGTTTAATGCCTTAGGTTTAAGACTGCTATCCATTGTGTGTTGACTTCTGTGAGAGGTGAAAGGTGCGGATCCTGTTTCAGTCTTTTACATGTGGCTATCCAATTTTCCCAGCACCATTTATTGAATAAGGATTCTTTTCCCCAGTGTATGTTTTTGTCTGCTTTGTCAAAGATCAGATGGCTATATGAGGATGGTTTTCTATCTGGGTTCTCAGTCCTGTTCCATTGGTCTCTGTTCTTGTGCCAGTACCATGTTGTTTTGGTTACTATAGCCTTGTAGTATAGCTTGAAGTCTGGTAAATTGATGCCTCCCATTTTGTTCTTTTTGCATAAGGTTGATTTGGCTATATGGCATCTTCTCTGCTTCTGTACAAAGCAAAGAAATATTTTTTCTAGATCCGTGAAAAATGATGTTGGTATTTCATTAGGGATTTCACTGAATCTGTAGATCACTGTGGGTAGTATGAAAATTTTAACAATGTTGATTCTGTCGATCCATTAGCAGGGTATGGTTTTCCATCTGTTTATGTCCTCTGCTATTTCTTTCCTCAGTGTTTCATAGTTCTCCCTATGGAGGTCTTTCACATCCTTTGTTAAATATATCCCTAAGGTATTTTATTTTCTTTGTTGCTATTGTGAAAGGTATTTAGTCTTTGATTTGGTTCTCAGTTTGACTGTTGTTAGCATATATGAATGCTACTGATTTGTGTGTATTGATTTTGTAACCTGAGACTTTGCTGAATTTATTAATTCCAGTAGTCTCTTGGCAGAATCTTTAGGGTTTCTAGATATAAGTTCAAATTAACATATTCTACTAACCAACCCTCCAGCCTCCACAGGGATTAATGCATAAATCAGACCTGGCCAAAGTTCTGCCCTCATATCAATATACAAAAGCAAGGTAGACATACTTTCTTTCCAGTGTAGTTATTAAACTATTTTAGATGTTGTGTTGATATGGACCTGGGGCAGCCAATACCTACTCTCACCACTAATACAGGCAGAGAAAGGCAGAACTGACAGATGGATAGAGGGAAGGGAGCCAGACAGTATCACCTGTGTTCCTGGAACCAACTTCACTCCTGTCTTTCACTGTTAGAACAGTCAAAACATGTTTTGTTTTGTTTTGTTTTTCCTGCTTAGGCCAGTTTAAATTGGGTTTCTACCAGAAAATATATTCAAATTATTTAACCACCAATCCAGTAGGGGCAACTAAACCAAACACCGACCAGTTAGAAGAGAAGCTGATAGTAAAACTGCAGTACCTGTGGAACCTGTGCATCATGACTGAATTCCAGTTCTAGTTTGTGCCAATTGCATGGGAAAAATTTCTATATAATATATTTAAGTGCTGGGAGAAAGGAAGAATACAAGGAAGTTAATATTTATAATGTACTTACAACACAGTATTAAATAGGTACCACGCTAATGTTTATAGACATAATGTAATTTACTAACACATGGCAGAGTGAAAATAGAAGTAAATTGGATTATTTTCCTCAGTATTTAGGTAAGAAAAATTAAGGCTTAAGGGGATTAGGTAATTGTCCTAAGGCCATATAGCTGATAAGTGATGAATTTGAGATTTTTTCCCCCCAAGACTGTGCAGTCTCATAGCTCAAATTGAAGATACAAATGTAAATGTGATAATTTTGTAATTTTCCTGGCTCTTAAATTCTGTGTCCGCAAGAGACTTTACTCAGGAAATTAACAACTTCATGTTCAATGTTTTAGACTCCTTTTATTAATAATTTAGTCTCTTGAAAGACCAGCTTTAATACGATTGAAAACTGGGTAATCACTTTGGTTTCAGTTCATATGATAAATTTCAATTCTGATTTATCCAAATGGCAAATATTTCTCCCAGTTTAGTCAAGCTCACTTATTAGACAAATTTCATGCCTTAATGAAGCTACCAATTTTTATTTGCACACATGTCATAGGAGGGCTAGGTTTTTACTCTCCTGACCATTTTTCTTCTAGGTATCCATTCACCTGAATAATATAAAACTAAGAGACTTATCTACAAGATTAGCAATGGCTTGACTATTTTCTGTTATTTACTAAAGTTTTAAATTTTATATATTAAAAAATAAATAAAAATTTTAAACAGAGAAGTTGTGTCCCCACGGCCTCTTTCTTGGGATAATGATTTGAATTTATATTTTACAAAATGTGGCCACACATATTCATCACTAAATAATATAATGTCTACTGATTTGGGTATAAAGTATGGGAAAATCATTCTCCCACTATATAAAATTTCCAGAATAACTGGCTATTTAATAAGTCCTATAATTTGTTTTTATATAGACAGAGATACTCTATATTTGATTTAATGGGACTCATTTTGCTCTTATATATATATACCTTGACCTTTAATATTGCTGAACATTGCTTTTATCACATACAAAATAGGAATAGTGATATTTAGGAGATAGTGTGCTTAATGGAGAATGGGGGGGCACCTCCAATTTCTTCAATGACCTCCCTAAATTAAAATTGCTTATATTCTTCCACCTATATTTTCTTCTAGAAGAAATAACTCCTTAATCTACCAGAGAAAAGCCACTGCCTTTTTGTCTCTTGGTTTGATTAAAAAAAAAATTTAAAAAACAAATCCCCCCCCAAAAAAACCCTGAAATTCCAATTCTATCTATATTGTCAAGATGGCATCACACATAGAAGTTATTAAATTCAGATTGTTGAACACAATGATGATCCATTCCTCCAGCCCTAAAAAAAAGTCAACTTGAGCCACCATCAACAAACAAGAGAAAGTTCTGTGGTGTACAGCTTTTGGGCTAAGACCCTACAGAGTCTCTGGCTTTGTCATCTGAAGTGCTGTGTCAGTGAAAATGCTTGAGTTTCAGCTGAATTGTTTTTCATGCATAACTGACTTTTCTAGAAATTAAGGGCAGTCTAATAAGAGTGGATCACAGTGCACAGCCTGAGCTGGTGTGGCCTCATTGTGCCAGCAGGGCCTGCTGGGAAACTTGAATAATTTAGGTTGTCAGAATTCCTGGAGTATCTACTTTCTGGGTTCCTTTGGCAGCTAAAGGGTAGAATAAGAGCCAGAGTTGCGACAGTATTCTAAGCATGACTTAATTTATATTCATGCCATTACGTAACGATCAATTTGTTCTTTATTGCTTAACCAGAGTAGTAATTAGGAGAAGCTAGAATCACTATGAACTTCATCAGAATATATATTAAATAATGCATTGGGATAACCTTTCTGTATTCATTAGAGGCTTCAAACCTCCTACATTTGTATTTTAAATAAACTGAAGTCATTAGTTACATAAGCATGTATCTGCAAATACTATGGAGCCCATAATGTGTTCTCAGCATAGCAGTGGTGATTCCTATGTTTCCTGATATCAAGGGGCTTACAGTTTTATTGGTCATGTAGCAATGACCCTACACAAACAAGACTTGAGTTTGTATAATATCTGCAATAAATATGAATACCAAAAAAGAAGTCAATGAGTTA
Source organism: Lemur catta (assembly GCF_020740605.2). Taxonomy (NCBI): domain Eukaryota; kingdom Metazoa; phylum Chordata; class Mammalia; order Primates; family Lemuridae; genus Lemur; species Lemur catta. The sequence continues at coordinate 35,178,487 of NC_059128.1, forward strand.
GAGGGTCAAGAGAAAAGTGAGACTCAATGATGAAGATGCTATTCTATGTAGACATCCAAATGTAACAAACCTAGACTGAAAGCCAAGAACTTAGAATTTTTTCCTGAAAACATAAATCTACAAATTGGGATAATAATAATGACAGTTAACATTAATTAAGAATCAGTACTGTGAAGCAGTTAAGACTATGAATACAAGACCCACATACTGAGATTCAAATTACAGTTCTACCAGGTAGACAAGTTCCTTAGCCTCTCTGTGCCTAGGATTCTTTATCTCTAATATAGGAATAACAGTACTAATTTTATAGAGATCATTGGGAGGATTAACTGAGTAACATGTAAAGAGCATAGAATAGTTTCTGGCCCAGATTAAGTGCTCAGAAAGTGTAAATTTTTGCTGTTAATTACACCTACTTTGTGCCCGTCATGGTTTTCAGTAATCTGCATCTTTATTTCAGTCAATATTTGCAAAGACCCTATGAGGTTTAGATGAGAGAACAAGAATATAGAGATAAAGCATCTTTCGAAAAGTTTAAGTGTCTGAGTAAACATGTGGACGTAGGCAGTTTCAGTCCTTAGTCCACGCTTTTAACTGCTATTTTATGCTACCCAAGCTTTCTGAACTGCATCACTTCTCCCTGCCAAGTATCATGTTTTCCTAAGGACAGTGTAGCTGCAAAATATCAAACAATTAATTCTTAAAGATGCAATCATCATTGCTTGTACTCTCATCAAAATAAAAACTACTTGTATAGCTTATTTCTGTTGGTTACATGGATACTTATTTTGCAAACAAACCTGCTTTTCGTTAAATCCATACTTGTCAGAATTTAGTTAGGGTGTATAGGTTGTTATATAAAAATTGGGATGATCAGTCATTATATAAGATAATTATTAAATATCTACATATAGCCTATGTTCTATAAAGCAGCAGCTCTGAAATATTTGTCCCATTAGAAATAGTTTCTGACCAGAATGAATCACGATAAAAGTTTTCCTAGATGATAGGCGACCTCAAATATCCCCTAGCCACAGAGGTCAGAGGTCACACCCAAGAATGCCCAAGGGAAAAGTGAGCAGGCATGTTTCAAGGTCCAAATAGGAAGTACAGTCAGAAGGTAGACACATGAATAGAATGTTACTGGAATCCAGGAAGGTATCCCACAAAACTGTGTTCACAGATGAATAAAGCAGCTGCAAAAGGAACTGAAGAAGGGAAAAGTGCTAGGAAATTAATGGCAGGGTCTAAGTAACACTATAGTAAGAATAAACCGTCAAACTCTGAACATGATGTCACATTCCAGCCAAATGGTGAGCCTAAGGTCACAGTAAAAGCCATCACTAACTAGGCTATCACATGGAATAAAGAGGCAAACAGGACCAGTGGTCCTGATGAGGCTGAGGTAGGCATAGAGTCAGCATCTCTAATTCTACCTACCAGGGATTCCAGGGTAGAAATATTAGGGGAAAAGATTAAGGCACATAGGAAGCTTATGTCAACAAAGTGGGAAATAGTAAATGAAGCAATTATAGCAATATGTTGAATATATGAGTTACTCCAAAGAATAAAGATTGTGCTTTTCTCAGAAATGTGTTTACTTCCGAGTAATTAACTTTCAAATGGTCTGTGCTTTTTTATATTTATAAAAGACCTTCCGGATGCCACATCTTTGGTTTTTCCATCAGTGGCAAAACAAACATTTCGGGCTCTCCCATGATGGCAATGGCTGCCTCTAAATAGTCGAACTCTGGACTCTTTCCCATTTTGTTCATTCTGCAATGATATGAGTATCTTGCATTTTGATCTCACTAGTTTATGAAATAAGTGGAAAATTAAAGTGTTTGATACGAGAAATTAAAACTCTAGATATCAGGACTTGTTTTATATGGAAAGACGGACATATAATTAGGTACTAGAAGTGGCAAAACTTCCGTTTCATTTGAAGACACACTAAACTTAAAACAGTAACAAAATTAAAAGGACAAGTGCTCAGAGGGAAGTAAAACTCAGTGGAAATGGGTGAAAACCTACCTAACAGGTACAATGAACACTATCTGGGTGATGGGCACACTTATAGCCCTGACCCAAGCATAACAAAATGATATATGTAACCAAAAACACTTGGAACCCCATAATATTTTGAAATAAAAAAGGAAAAAAATAACATGCATGCAGTACTAGAAATATATCCTTGATGACTGTATTTAAAAACACAAGTAAAAACAGGGATTTTTCATTTTCCAGGTATGGATCATTGTCAGCCAGGCTCCACCCATCCCCATCCTATGTCCCCACCCCCAACACACAACCAAGTTTACTTTTTCATCTGGATCATCCCACCAACTTCTGTTGTTTCAGCCATTACCTGAAAGTAAATTTGTCAAAGTTTACTGTTGTAAAAGTCGCTGCTTTATTAAATTAGGCTAAAGTCTGTAACAAGCTGACCACAAAGTGTAAGATTGTAACATAATAGAGTTTTTTCTCATGTAATGGTGAGTATTTCTGGTGAGTGGGTAGATTTTTTCCATGTTAGAGATTCAAGAACTCAAGATTCTTCAAACTTGTGAGTTTAGGACCTTGGTTCTGTCTGCTCCCATCCAGCTGAAGGGCAAAGATAACCTAGGGGAGGCACAACCAGGTTCTCTAAAGCCTTGATTCAGAAATGATACATGTTACTATTCACTTACATCCTATGGGTCAGATCTAGTGTCATAGCCTCACCTTACTGGAAAAGAAGCTAGGAAATGTATTACAGTTAAGTATCTAGGAAGAACTAGAAATGAATGTTTGGTGAACAGCAAGCATTAGCTATCATATAATAGTTACATATTACTGATTACAAAACATCATCTCTAGCCCACATAACCAAATGTTAATTGACGTCTCCTTTAGAAGGGTCTCATTGGTACTTTAAACCCAACATATCCAAAACTAAACTAATTAGTTTATTACCTAAAATGCTCTTGTTGTATGTTTACTATCTCAGCAAAAGACAGAAAATTGGGAGTCATGTTGATTCCTCTCTACTCATCAGTCATACTCAATCACCTCATCATCATTTCCATTAATACCTCTGCACCAATGCTGTGTTTATACTTCAGCTGAATGACTATTACTGTCTCCTAACTTATTTTTCTAATTTCAGTTTGGATCTGTTTTTCCTGCGCTAGTTAGAATGATCTTTCTCAAATACCAAACTGACTATGCCACATACAAGCTTAAAAGTCATTAATAGTTCCAGATTTCCCTCAGAATACAATCCAGACTCCTTAGTACCTAGTATCTAGCACCTAGTACCATAGCTGGCTTAATAATAACTTACTAAATGAGTGAAACTTCTTCAGAGTACTATCTCTGACTTGCATACCTTGATAAGTTTACTCATGTGTATTTTCATAGCAGTCCCTACGTATTCTCCTAATGTACTTATCACATATGATTGTCTATTTACTTATTTGACTTCCACAGTTGGGCTTTAAGTTCTTTAAAAGCAGGGAGAGTATCATTTGTTATTTTATTTACAGCATTTAGCACTGTTCCTCCCACCCAGTAAGTTCTCAAGTATTAAGCATATGGATGAATATACAGTTGTTTCTGCTAAGGACCAAAAAGCAAATCTAGAATGTTATTGAGGGGATTCATTTTGTTGAATATTGCTCATAGTTTAGTTTTATCTAATTAAGTAGAGACTCTTATTCATTAGAAACATAAGGGACACCAAATCTTAAGAGAAACACTACCAAGCCAAGGAATTGAACTTTCTGGGGGGTTGCAGATAGCTGACAGTCATGTGTAAGGAGTTTTGTGTGCAAGTAGTGATGTAGACAATGTATAAATGATGGGACTAGCTGGATTGCAGGGCCTCTGCATACAGCTAGGCAGGTGGTACATGACACAATCCTAGAAAGAGTTTTTCACATAGACAATGACACGCACAGTTCTACCTAGAACTACGTAGTTTGGCAGTCCTAACTGTGAAAAAATTCCACAGAGAAAATGAAATATTCTTAGTTGAAGTTATGGACAAGAAATTTTGGAGCAAGAAAGATCTAGAGTATTTTGGGGAAGTCTTATTACATGGTGTACTCTGTAAAACTCTTGTGGCAATCTTCAGGGTACAGGAAAATTCTACAGTATTCTTTACAGCTTTCAGAATCAGACAAACATTTCTTTAAATGAGACACACTGACAAGGGCCCATGAGAGCTCTGAAGTTTATGAGGGTTATATTTACCTGGACAATTAATGATAAGCATTTGAATAACTGCTACACAGCCAGTTTGAGATATCAGATTGTTTTCTTCTTAAAACATTTACAGATGTCAGCTCATTAGAAAAGCTCTACCTGAAACACTTTGATCATCCATTTATCCATTCAGTAAACATATATTGAGTGATCAATATATACAACGTAGTATAGTAGGTACTTTAATGGATCAGATGGTAGATTAGAGATGGTTATATTGCTAAAGAAGTTTAATAATCTAGCGGGGGAGATGCAACATGTTTATAAATAGCTGTATTATAATTTAGATCAAGATACATGCCATAAGGATGAATAAGCCAAGAGGTATGGGAATCAACAGATGGAATAAAGTTCTGGCCATATTGAGTAGGTATTATGAAGGAGATAATATCTGAGATTTATCTTAATAAACGATGGAATTAGAGCAGGCAGAAATGGGAAGGAAATTCCACTCTGGGTGCCTGACTTACAGAGTTAGACTTTTCACCACAGAGAGCAGAAACTAGCCCACGTTGGGATCTTAGTACCTCCTTTTATCACCAAAGATCAACTATTCCCTCATTAACCCCAAACCAATATCCAATAGCTGAATGATTCAAACTATAGGAGATATATATATGTATATTTCAAATATATATAGGTATATTTCAAATATATGTATATTTGAAATCTACACCTTGTTTTATCAGAGGAATGTTTCGGATAGTGATTACCCAAGACTTGGAGAACTGAAAGCAGAAATGAGTTTGTCCTGGATTAGTAATATAAAAATAAATAACATCTGTTCTAAAGAAAAGGAAAGCACAGGGAAAAAAATGTCTTAAAGTATTTTTAGCTATTGTATCTGTAAATTGTGTAACCAGAAGATGAATGAAATAAATCACAGAGTACCTCTAGGCAAGAAAAAATAAAGAAAATGAAAAATTTGTTGATATAAAATAATTCTGCTGGCTTACAATTCCAACTGGAAAATAAGCACTTCAGCTGACGAAAACTTACATCTTTTTAAATACAGAAAAGCATAAAGAGGCCTAGATGTAAAATTTGTAACAATGCTGAAAAGATTTTCATCTCAATGAAAAGGTAAATATATACACATACATATATACACACTTAAATCTAAAAAGAGTCTAAAGGACATCTGCACTTGAAGGTTTATAGCAGCAAAATTCACAATTGCAAAGATGTGGAAACAACCCAAGTGCCCATCAATACATGAATGGATTAATAAAATGTGGTGTATGTATACCATCGAGTACTATTCAGACATAAAAATGGTGAACTATCTCTTGTATTATCCTTGATGGAGCTGGAGCCCATTCTTCTAAGTGAAGTATCACAAGAATGGAAAAACACACACCACATGTACTCACCATTAAATTGGTACTAATTGAGCAACACTAATGTGCACATATGGGAAGTAACATTCTTAGAGTACTGGGCAGGTGGGAGTGGGGAGGAGGAGATGGGTAAATCTACACCTATTGGGTGTGGTGCGTGCTATCTGGGGGATGGGCATGTTGTAGCTCTGACTTGGGTGGTGCAAAGGCAATTTATATATAACCAAAGCATTTGTACCCCGGTAATGCTCTGAAATAATGTAAAAATAAAATAAGAGGAAGACCCAAGAGCAGATTGAGTATAATGACAGAGTTCTATTTTCCATTATTTACAAGAAAATATCAAGAAAATATAAATAAAAACAGTATCAGAGTGAAAAATACTGTGTTTTACAGATGTATGTGCATGTTTTTGGTTAATAGTATTGAATTGCTCTGCATGAAACAGGGAATCATGAGTCTAACATTTGAAATAACCACCTTAAGCATTCTAAGACACCTCTGTGTTGACTGAATGGTAGTGAGGAAGGAATAACCAGGAGCCAATAATCAACCTTTGAGGCATATTAATTTTTTTTCACTCTGAAGGTTTTATATATATAGTCATAAGATACAGTCAACCTTGGTCCAAAAGAATAAATGGAAAATTCTAGAAATAAACAATTCCTAAGTTTTAAATAACATACCATTCTGAGTACTGTGATGACGTCTTAGGCCATCCCACTCTGTCCCAACTGGGATATGAATTATTGCTTTGTCCAATGTATTCACCCTGTAGGCACCACTCTCCCATTGGTCACGTAGGAGCCATATTGGTTATCAGATATACTGTTACCGTGCAGTGCTTATACTCAAATCACCCTTATTTTACTCAGTAATACCCCCAAAGCTTAACAGTAGTGATGCTGGCAATTAGGGTATGCTGAGAAGAAGCCATAAAGTCCATTATTTAAGTGAAAAGGTGAAAGTACTCAATAAGGAAAGAAAAAAAACATGCGTGCTGAGGTTGCTAAGGTCTACAGTAAGCAGCAATCTTTTATCTGTGATGCTGTGAAGAAGGAAAAAGAAATTCGTGCTAGTTTTGCTGTTGCACCTCAAACTGCAAAAGTTATGGCTTTAGTGCATAATAAATATTTAGTTAAGATAGAAAAGGCATGAAATTTGTGGGTAGAAGACATGAACAGAAATGTGTTCCAATTGAGAGCAATTGGATTCAGTACTACCTATGGTTTTGGGTATCCACTTGGGATCTTGGAATGTATCCCTTGCCGATAAGGGGAGACTACTATATTCTGGGTCTAAGCAGTTGAAAAGGGGTCTTTTATGCTCTGTAAATAAATCTCTCTCCAATCTCTGCCTGAGAAAATCAGGGTGATTGTAAAAAGATAATGTGCATACATAAAAGAGCAAAAGAAGACAGCTAGATATCCAAAGCCATTCTGTAGCTTGCTTTCTTTTTGAAATCAGCTTTATTAAACTATGATCCACATAAATAAATGCACTCCCTATTTCAGTGCACAGTTAAGTGCCTTGTGTAATGTGAAGACTTCTGAGCAATTACTTTTAACCACAGTCTTAGTTTGGGCTGCTATAGTAAAATACTATAGACAAGGTGGGTAGCTTATAAACTACAGAAATTTATTTGTCATAGTTCTGGGGGCTGGAAAACCCAAGATCAGGGTGCCAGCATGGTCATGTCCTGGCGAGGGCCTGCTGTCCAGTTCATAGACAGCCATCTTTTCACTGTAACCTCTCGTGGTACAGGAGGGCAGGGGAACTCCCTGGGTCCTCTTTTTATGAGTTGCTAATACCATTCATGGTTGTAGAGCCCTCATTACCTAATCACCTCCCCAAAGTCCCATCCCCAAACACCATCACATTGGGGATTAGGTTTCAACATACAAATTTTGAGGAGACAAAAACATTCGATCTGCAGCAACCACGGATCATCTACAGTTGGTGCCTTTAGGTTTATATTGACAGCAAGGGCATGGAAGGGAACTGGAATGCACTCAACACCTAACTCTTACCTTATGACTTCACATTTATTCTTTTATATCTTCCTAAAAACAATCTTGTGAAAGCAGCATTATTATTTCAATTTTGATCATTAAAAAACTATAGTCTCAGAATGCATGAATAATTTGTGTAAGGTTATCCAGATAGTAAGGTAGGGCAGGGCATGATTTGAATCCAAGTCTGTCTGGCTTTAGGACCACTGCCTTTTTGTTTATGACATGTTATCCTCTGATGATACCAAGGCCACTACATCCACCCACAACCATTCTTCCCAGTTCTGAAAGGATCCAAATTCCCAAAGGGCTTAAACAGGGAGTGAAGATGGAACAGAAGGAATTCCTTGGTGAAGAGGCTCAAGAAAAGGGAATATAGAAGAATGGAACTGGGACCGGGGAGTGTGGTCCAGTTGAGAAGCAGCTGCATTGTGGTGATGTCGCAGGCAAGGCTGTGGGAGGTAGCCTTCTTCCACTGAATTTAGTTGAGATACAGCTGGGATTCCTGAGCCTGCTAATGATGCAGGAAGGAGTGAAATCCTCAAAGACTGTTTACTTCTTGGGGAAAAACCCCCTCAGAAGTGAGGTGGAAGCATTTCCAAGCCTTTGACATGCTGGTACTAAACAGATGACCACATCAGAGTACCAAATGGACAAGCTGAATCCATTCTCCGTAATCCATTACTCAGTCACCCTATGACTAGGGAAGATGAATTACAGTAATATGGAAAAGAAAATATTTAAATAATGTAAAACTCACAGACATTAAAATATAGAGGTTTGAATGTATGCATTTTTAATGTGAATATTAGACTTATGAAGCAAGTGTCTGCAAGTGAATTTGGATTTCTCTCTTCCTAGTTACACTTTATATTAAATATTAATAGTATAAAATATTTTAGCAGCTTTTCAAACCAATTTTATATGTTATGGTGTTGTGGGCTAAATTAATGACATAGTTACATGCGTAGTTATGTAATTAATAATAGAATGCTAAGATTTTGGATTAGAAGACATTGATTTTATTCTACAATTTTCTAACATAAAATACAATGGGCTATCATGCATCTAAAATGGCAGAAAAAGTGCAAGCCCTTAGACGTATTCAGTTTCCAGGCTTTCTTTCAATTTCAAATTGAATGGAAACCTCAATTTTAGGTTTTTAATGAGGACAAGCATAATACAATTTTGGGTATCTTACTATTGAGGCACCAAACATTTTAGCTACTCCCTAAGTCCAGATAACTATTTATCTGGACTATTTATGTCTCCAATTTATTTTTAACTAATACTCCTGAAGTTTTCCTGGCTTCACCTGTCTAATACAATATGGACCCTCAAAAACATGCAGTTAATTTTAACATACTTATGTAATTATTCAATGCCTCTCCAACTAGACAATAGCTTTGTGAGGTCAGAAACCACATCTGATTTACAGAAAGAATTTTCCAGAGAAGCATGCTGTATTGAAAGAATGCCTTGAATAAAAAATTTGCATCTAAACTTTATATGACTGTGAAACAACTTTCAAATCAGACAACCCAAACACTCCAACATTTCCTAAGGACTAAGAAACTAAATAGAATTTCAGATTATAAAATTTGGCAGCAATGAAGAAAATAGAGAAATGCGATATGGTTGGATTCCTGTCCTTCTCAGAGGTGATCAACCCCTCACAGGTGTTATAGGTGTACTTTTGGAGACCAGCTAGAGCATAATGGTTGTCATTACTAGCTGAGTGGTTGCATCAGTGAGACCCTGTGGGCCACCTGCAGCAAAGGAGTCTGGAGAAGCTAGACCTCTACTAAGAGTGAAATGTTTAGAGTGAGGTCCTTTCAGTACTTTGACACTTGAAAAAAATAACTTCATTTTGTTGAATCTACAGATTCAACGTAATCACTTTCAAAATCCCAGCTGGATTTTGGTTTTGTTTTGTTTGTGTGCAGAAACAGACTAGCTGATACTAAAATTCATAAGAAACACAAGTGATTCAGCATACTCAAAATAATCTTGAAAGAAAAAAGAGCACAGTTGGAAGATTTAACATTTGCCAATTTCAAATTACTACAAAGTAATCAAGACAGGGTACTATCATAAAGAGAGAGATATATACATCAAAAGAATAGAATTGAGAGTCCAGAAATAAACCCATACCTTTATGGTTAGTTGGTTTTTGACAAGGTTTTCAAGACAATAGAGAAAGGACAATCTCTTCAACAAATATGCTGGGGCATCTGAGTAGGCACATACAAAATAGTGGATTTTGACCCCTACCTCATATCATACAAAAATTAACTCAAAATGAATAACAGATATAATTGTAAGAACAACTATAAAAATCCTAGAAGTAAATGGAGCAAATCTTCTGTTTACATGACTGGAAGATTTTGTTGTTTTTGTTCTGCTTTGTTGTTTGTATGACAACAAAAGCAAAAGTGACAAGATAAAAATAGATGAATTGTACTTTAAAATTAAAACTTTTATGCATCAAAGAAAACCATTAGGAAAGCAAAAAGATAACTGGCAGAATGGGAGAAAATATTCGACAAGGAAATTTTATCCAGAATACATAAAGAACTTTTACAACTCAGCAATATAATGACAACTATTCCAATTAGAAAACAGACAATGGATTTGAAAAGACATTTCTTCAAAGAAGACATACAAATACTTCACTTAGTATAATGGGTTCCAGCTCTCTCCAGGAGAACCAAAGAGATGTCGTATCATCGTTATTTCTTATAGCTGAGTAGTACTCCATGGTATACATATACCACAGTTTACTAATCCATTCGTGGATTGATGGGCACTTGGGTTGTTTCCACATCTTTGCGATTGTGAATTGTGCTGCTATAAACATTCGGGTACAGGTGTCTTTGTTAAAGAATGACTTTTGTTCTTCTGGGTATATGCCCAATAATGGAATTGCTGGATCAAATGGTAGGTCTACTTGAATCTGTTTAAGGTATCTCCATATTGCTTTCCATAGGGGTTGCACTAGTTTGCATTCCCACCAGCAGTGTATGAGTGTTCCTGTCTCTCCGCATCCACGCCAACACGTGTTGTTTTGGGATTTTTTGATAAAGGCCATTCTCACCGGAGTTAAGTGGTATCTCATTGTGGTTTTTCCAAAGATTGGAAAAACAAGCATCACATGTACTCACCAGAAAACTGGTTTCCCTGATCATCACCTAAATGTACATCAGGGAAGGATACCAATTGGATATCAGACTGGGATGGGGGGGTGGGGGGAGGGGATGGGTGTATGCCTACATGACGAGTGCATTGCGCACCCTCTGGGGAATGGTCATGCTTGAGGGTGCAGACCCGGGGAGGTGGGGGGGGAGGGGATCGAGGTATGAATACATGGCGAGTGCCAGGCGCACTGTCTGGAGAGTGGGAGCGGATGCGCTTGGGACTCTGACTCGGGGGGATGGGCGGGACAGGGACAATGTATATGACCTGAACTTATGTACCCCCATGATGAGCTGAAATAAAAAAAAAAAAAAAAAAAAAGAAGACATACAAATAATCAACAAACACATAAAAAGGTACTCAACTTCAATAATCATTAGGAAAATGCAAATAAAACTACAGTGAGATACCACTTCATAGCCACTAGGGTGGCTAAATTTTTTTAAAAAAGATAATACAACAAGTATTGGCAATAATGTGAAGAAATTAGAACCCCATATATTGCTCTTGAGAGTGTAAAATGGTATAACTATTATGAAAAACAGTTTGGAATTTTCTCAAAATGCTAAACATAGAGTTGCCATATAACCTGGCAATTCCACTACTGGGTATACACCCACAATAAATAAAAACATCTATCAATGAGAAGACTTCCTCTTAGCAGCAACCTAGCTCAGCATCATCAGAATTTCTTATTTCCTATCTATCCAAATCTCCTTAAAGAAAAGGGTGAATTTGTCCAGCCTTAGGTGGATCAGAATAAAAGAGGATTGTAAACGAAAAAAAATATATATATATAGCTATGAATAAACTCATATGTGAATGTTCATAAAAGTATTATTGATAATAGCCAGAGCGGAAACAACCAAAATGGTCCTTAATTGATGAACAGATAAATAAAATGTGGTATACATCAGAATAGTATTTAGCAATAAAAAGTACTGACACATGCCACAGCATAGATGAATCTTGAAAACATGTTAAGAGAAAGAAGCTAGTCACAAAGAACCACACATACTGTGTAAAATGTCCAGAATAGGCATATCCATAGGGACAGAAAGCAGATTAGTAGTTGCCTGAGGCTAGAGTTGGAGGGTTGGGAAGGTAAAGGGAAATGAGGACTGACTGCTATGTGCACAGGGTTCTTTATGGACTGTTGAAAATGTTCTAAAGTTAGACTGTAGTGATGGTGTACAACTCAGCATATTCTAAAACACTGAACTGTATACTTTATTTTATTTTATTTTTTTTTCTGAACTGTATACTTTAAATGGGCAAACTTTATCATATATCAAATACATCTCAAGGAAGGCCACTGAGATGTAGGGTATAGCTGAAATTAGTTGCCAATTTCTGTTGGGATGTCTGTTCAGATGCTGAGATCACAGTGCCTACATATTAATTATGGCTCTGCCATATACTAGCTTTGTGATCTTATGCACTTGGTTCCCTGTGACTCAGGTTCTCGTATCTCGATGTTGTATTAACGATTAAATGAACTAGTAGAATAAAGCTCCTAGAACAGGGTGCAGCACAGATTTAGTGAAACTAAATAATAATGATATTTTTGCTGAAGAGATCATCTATAACTTCCATCAAATTCCCAAAAAATTTTGCGATCTTCATCACTTACTGAAAGGAGATCACCAAGGAGTTTTCTTTGGCCACTTATAACTAAACTTAAGAAATGTAGTGCTCTTAGTAGAAATTAAAAATTCAAGTATCTTATAAAATTAAACATATAATTACTATATGGCCTAGCAATTGCATTCTTGGGCATTTATCCCCCTCCAAATGAAAACAACGTTCACAGCAGCTTTATTTGTAATAGTCAAAACCTAGAATCAGCCCAATGTCCTTCAACAAGTGAAACAACTGTGGGAGAGCCATAGCACTTAGCAATTTAGAGGAATAACTACTGACACACACAACAATAGTGTCATCTACCTTGAACAAATCTCTGGGAATTATGCAAAGTAAAAAACAAACAAAACTGAATCTCAAAAGATTACATACTATATGATTCCATTTATAACATTTTGAAATGACAGCATTTTAGAAATAGAGGACAGATTAGTCACTGGCAGGGTTTATGGATGGGGGACAGAGAGTGGGTGGTTGCTAAAGGGAAATAGGAGGGATTTTGTGGTGTGAAAACTGTTAATGTTATTTATTTATTTTCTGTAGAGATGGGGTCTTGCGATGTTGCCCAGGCTGGTCTCAAACTCCTGGCCTCAAGTGATCCTCACACCTTAGCCTTCCAAAATGCTGGGATTATAAGCATGGGCCACTGCGCCTGGCCACATTCAGTATCTTTAAATTGGCAGTGGATACATGAACATACATGCAAGTGAAAAAGCTGTATAAAACTTAATACTCACACAAGTACACTTGAAGCTGAGGAAATCTGAATAAAATTGGTGGTTTTATCAATGTTAATATTGTGGTTATGATATTAAACTATAGTTTTGCCAAATACTATCATTGGGGAAAAGTAGGAAAGTGTACAAAGGAATCTTTCTGTATTATTATTTTTACAGCCTCATGTGAGGCTACAATTATCTCAATACAAATTTTAATTAAAAAATCAGTTCTCTTCTCCAGTAAGTCTAGGTGATATATCTGTCTACCTTTCCTGATGACAAGCCACACCTACCCACCATCTCTGGTCCTATCCTGGGAGTCCTTACTTTACTTACATTGAATCCCTTCAGCACAGGTGAGCTTTGAAAATTTTGGTTTTTTCAGTAAAGTTTACTTTTTTGCTGTCCAACTGTGAACCACTTTAAAACTCGGCATTATCACTTAACCTGGATTTCATGCCCATGACTTACTTTTCCCTAAAGAGATACTTAAATGTTGCACAAATTATGCAAATCATGGCTATTAATTTTACCAGTCAGATATTCTAATGGGTAAAATTTGTCAGGAAGAAAAACAATGTGTTGTGTATTTTGCAAATTTAATAATTAAGCTCCACTCAGGTTGTTCTAAACAAATTATTCTTTCCGGATATTAGCATCAAAAATAAAGGCTGCGATCAAAGGAAGGGAGATGTAGACTTTTTGTAACTTGAAACACATCTCAGTGTTTTTAGCTTGATATATTTTCAAATGGAATCATTGTGAATTAAAAGTTCTTGTAATTTTCAATCACAGTGGCTACTCTGGGTATTTTTTCTTAGCTTCCTGGAAAAGCAGTGAGCGTATTGATATTATAAGATCTTTTTTTTTTTTCTTTTCCTCTATACAAGCCTCTGGAGAAGTGGAAATTCTTCATTCTAGAATGATGATTCTGAAATGATGTCATTAAAGTTAGAAGCCTCAAAATCTGTTTTTCTGATAATTCAGAAAAAAATGTCAGTTGGAGATGACTGTCTAGAAAATACAAGAGAAATAATAGACCTTGATTTAAATGTATGCTATACTGATAGGCTTTTTCAGAGGATGTAAAAACTATAGACCAAAATATTTACTGAAAGGATGGATCACATTCAGCTTGAGGGACCCTGAGAAAACATATCAACAAAGTATGAAACAAATTGATTCCCATCAAAGAAAGGCCTTCCATGCCCTCAGCCAACCTTATTACTAAAAGTTGCATTTTAAGTGACTACAAGCAGTACTTTTACATTGACACAAAGGATGTCCTTGAAAACTCAGGTGTACTCCTTTCTATTCAAGTTGTAAATTCTGTTCTATGTTGTGGATTCTGAAAACTGAAACAATGAGCCCCAAATTTCTTTACATTCTTCTAGTTTCATTATAGAATGAAAATTTATTTTTTAAAATGTGTTGTATTTAGTGTCTTTCCATCCTTCTTTCCATAAAAGGTGGAAATTCTTCTAACCCTTTCCAGGCAAGAATGTATGATTTTCCCCAATACCAGTGGAGAGCATCAAACCTGAGCCTAGTTGACCCACATTGTAGTACTGGGTTGTTCAATACCAGGCATATCCCGCTGCCCACTGATTCATCTGAAAAAATAAAAAGCGGCAGTCTTCTAGTCTTGTGTGGTGGCAATTGTGTGGGTGATGGATGTTATGGCTTACCCTGGCCTATGGGGTGGGACCAGACAACCTCCTGAAAATATAGCATCCCAGGAGGTCAGCACAGTTCGTATAGTCCCTTTTATGGAACAACCTGGGGTCTGTATATGACTGAATAGAGAACCCATGGAGTACACAAAATTGCTCTTTTTTATGACTTTAATAAAGCGATGAAATATAGCAGCTTCTGTCAACAGAAAATAAAGCAAGGTAGAAAATGTTAGAAACCCCAACGTGGAACCAAAGGACACTCCATCCCCAGCATCTCTCTGGGGTTGGCTGGTGCACGCTCCTAGCATGCTGACCCAGCCTGAGGTCCTGTCAGTGTGTTTTATTTATTCAACTTATCTTTAAGACAATATGAGAACAAAACATGTGTGCCCCCAAATAACACTACTGACTGGAATTTACAGAATCCCTCTGACACAGCCCAAGGAGAACAAGCATTTGCGTCCTCATGCATGTACTTATGCCAGAGAGTCACAGGCTTTTTAATGAATAGGGTGTTTAGTTTTCAAATCCACCCTTCCAGGTTCCACTGGCAATTACTTAGAAGTTGTTTCGTTATTATCGCCACTATTATCATCATTGTCTTGTTTTAAATATCCAGGGCTAATGAAGTGTCAGCTGTAAATCAAGAGGTTCTGGGCTCTCTTTTTCTTCTCTAAGGTTCTTGTCTTCTGAATACACAAAGTCCTGAGGGTGGGGACCATGTCTGGTTCATCCACCACTGCAGCCCTTGTGAGGCCTGGTATCTGGAGAGCACACAACCCACCGTACTCGCTGAATGTGTTTCTTTTGCAGGGAGGGTGTTTATTATATTTTATTTCATTTTGTTCATTCCTTTTCATCAAAATTCCTATTTCAGACTCTGCCTGGTGGTGGTTCTCTTTTCATTGTCAAAGATGACTGAAGGATTTAAGACGAGAGAGACAAAAGTGACCCTGTCAAGTCACCAGTTACGTGTTGGCAGAAATTATGTCATTTCGTTTGTCAACCCCGCTTCTTCATGAGTATTTCAGTGGTGATCTGCAGGCTCTCTTTAGCTAGTACACTATTTTCATAAATTAAAGCAAATAAATCATTTTTGGCTAGAATAATGTTGACATCTTGGCCCCCGGAGCTGTCTAGTCCCTAGCAGAATGCTGTGCATATGACATTATGATCCTCTATTTTTTAAAAGGTCCTTGACTAGTGCTTTATGCCTGTCCTCACCCAAATTCTTCCCAACTGGACCTGAAATTTGTTAAATTGAAGAATATGCTTGACTCATGTTATTTTTCCATCTGGCTTTAAAACCGCATTTGGAGGAAGAACATCTGTTATTACACATCTGAGTCTTTAACAGTTAGATCATCAGATTGCTATTGGGATGTTTTCTTTCTTGGACTCATCTTCTGTCCTGGGAACCCTTATAGCTTTTATAATCAGCTATATAAGCTGTTCTTTTGGAAGCTGCATTCTGCCAAGGGTAAATGAACTGGGTCCACAAAGTTTAGTGCTTGATTAAAAAAATTTTTTTAGCTCATGAATTATTGCACTTCTAAACTTAGCAAAATGTCTTTCTTGAAACCCAGTATCAATATTAATGTAAGATAGACTTGGAATGCCAAAGCAGTTGAGGGTGGGTCAAGTACTTTATGGTGGCTGGGAAATTTGAATGCATTTCAGTTGAGCTATGAAATGTCTTTACATAAATTTCCTGTCAGAGTCTTTTATTAAAAGGAAAAAGTGTTTATATCAGCATTGGC
The DNA here is from genome assembly GCF_020740605.2 of Lemur catta. Lineage (NCBI taxonomy): Eukaryota > Metazoa > Chordata > Mammalia > Primates > Lemuridae > Lemur > Lemur catta. The sequence goes on from NC_059128.1 coordinate 35,195,081, forward strand.
TAAATTTCATGTGGGCTATACTGTCCAGTTGTCAGAACCATCCAACAAGTGGCTTTATATGTTTCCAATTACAGGAACATGTAAGAGTTGATATTGAGGACAATATTATAAAATAGATAAACAAACTCATTCATTCATTCAACATATATTTATTCTCTCCCATGAGTGAGGTAAAAAAAAGGATATGATCGCTGCCCCTCTGTGAGCTGTACTTTGAAGGGGAAAATAAACATTGTGATCATACATTTAAATATGAATAGTGAGACGTGTATGGCAAAGCTTGCTAGTTGTCTATCTTCTATTCATCTTCTACTTCCTAAGTAACAGGTCCTTACATTATCAAGGCAGCAATATACTAAGCTAAAAAGGGTGTGTGTGTGTGTGTGTGTGTGTGTGTGTGTGTGTGTGTGTGTAAAGTTTGCAGAGAGGGATTGTTAAGAGTCCCTTGACAGAAGAGGCATGGCTGAGGGGTAGGATTTAGTTGGGAGGCTCATTACATTACCCCTTCTCCTTCCTTTTACATAGAATAGGGACAGGAAGGCTAGAGCTGCAGTAGCTGTCTTGTGGTGATGTGCTGACTTAGCAGATGAATGTCATGCACTAACGATGATGGAACAGAATACGAGAAGGAGCCTGGGTCCTTGATGACCATTGAGCTGCCACATCTGCCCTGATCTGCTTACTTCTGACTTCTTTTATATAAGGGGAAAATAAAACTCTATTTGGTTTAAGCTACTCTTATTTGTATTTTTTTCTTAGATGTAGCTAAACCTAAATTTTACTGAAGCAAATAGCTATAAGCATTTCTGTTGGAGTAGAGGCTGGATCTAGAATGGAGACTCAAAGAAGGTTCTCTGCAGAAATGATGCTTGAATTGAGCTCTGACTTGAATGGTGTTGGTGAGAAGGATGGGAGAAAGGAAGGGGGAGGAGTTTTCCAGGAATAGGAGAGAATGTGGAAAACCTTTGAGGCAGAACTAAGAGAACCAGTTATGCTTTGGGGCAGGGTGGGGGGAAGAGATCGGTGTGCCTGGAACAGAGTTAGGACTGAGAGTGACCCAAGTTGCTATTTAAGATTTCAGCACGTTGCACAGCAAATATCTAGAATTTATTCATCTTGCATTACTGAAACTTTAGACTCATTAAAGAGCAAGTTAGTAATACTATATTCTGCCCCTACAAATTTAAGAGGATAGGTCTCATGTTAAGTACATTAAATATACTTGGCACAATAAAAATAAAGATTTAAGCATGGAAGTGATATAATCAGATTTGCATACTACATGCACATATGTACATGCACAAACCCCAAAGTAGCACACCATATACAATGTGGAAAGTACACTGTAGGAAATAATGGTGGATACAGGGAGACCAGTTAAGAGCCTACTGCAGAAGTTTAGAGAAGAGATACTGGTATTTTTGACTAGTCTCATGATTGTGGAGACAAAGAAAAGCCTATAGATTTGAATGGAGGAAAAGAAGTGACAGAAACAAAGCAAATAAGAAACTGATGTGTGATAGTATACTAAAATTATATTACATCCTATTACTTTTTAAAAGAAATATTCATTCATGTCTTACACATTTTCCCCTTATAAACAGAATTATGAATTTGTTTAAGAAATCACTCCTCTGACAAGGGGATTTTATTTTTTATGTCAGAGGTAAAGCTTGATTAGTTAAAACTAATTTTTATCATCTCATTTATATTACCAGTGATTTGGTTTAGGCATGGACATGAGATAATTCTGACTAATGAGAATTAAATAACATTTTCCAGGGAACTCTTGAGAAAAAATTGTTTTCAGAAGAAAAAAAAAAATCTACCTAGAAAGAAATAGTATCTTTTTCCTCTGGGTATTTTAACATCCAAATATGATGCCTGGAACACTGGCAGCCACCTTGCAGCTAGGAGGGAGCAACCCTGAGCCAATATTAATACATCAAGGAGTGTGGAATAGAAGGATGGAAAGAGCTTCACCTTTGAGCTGCTGACCTCTAGACTTCTTGTTATGTTAGATAATAAACTAAACCTCAACATTTAAGCTAGTTGAATCAGAATTTTTGTTATTTGCAACCAGTTTTATCCTACATGATTCTACATTTTAAGCTTTAGTAACTGTTAACTTTAAATTTAGCACCACTATAACACCAATCTTTCCAAGGAAGATAGCTGGATTATTAATATGCTAAGATCAAAAGCTGTGCAGGTATATTTTCTACTTCCCTTTTATAATGGAAGGAGACATTTTTGTCACCCAGTTTTTAAATTTGTCATGAAATGAGGCTAACAGTATGAAATCCAAAAGTAGAAATCAAATCGACCAGTCCAAATTTAGAGAAACTGGCAAAGCAGAAACAAAGAGTAAGGAAAGATATGATACAGTTGAGAATATTTAGGGAAAAAAGGAATAGATGTGACTTAATTTTTGTTTATTTACAAAGTTGAGAAAGTTGCATGGAGTTCTTTTTGGTGCAGTAGTGAGAAAAAGGAGGGGCATGAAGGGCAAACAGCCACATTATTTAGTACTTAATTGCATACTACCTTCATTTAAAATTATTCATGCATGTGTTTGTACCCCAGATTCATTTGTAAAGTTTACTTGGATAGTTTATGATATAGCATTGATATTATGGCAGAAATTCATTATACAAACATAATAGGTAAATGTTTCATTTTGAAAAAAAAAAATGTATACAATAGTACCTAAAACGTGCCAGGCACCTGACAAATGATAGAGGATAAAAAGGAAACAAGGGAAGTAGTGAAAGAGGATTAGCAAATGCTTTACACTTGGTTTGAGAAGGAAAAGTTTGCTGACATATTTTACTATTGATAATATAAATGGAGAGATTAAAGTGAGGACATTCAATGTTTTCTTTTTGTTTGTTTTAAATGTTATCTAAGGAAAACAAATGTTCATGGGATAAACCAAACTAAATTTATAAGGGGTTGTGTTTATGATGGAATTAGATCAAAGGATTTTATCTAGAGTAAAAGTAGCTTCCTGACTACTAAAAAGATCCTTTTCACATAAGCATGTCAGGCCACTAACATGTTACATAAGCCGAATATGCTGCTGGAAATTTAGAGGAATGTAAGTATGAAATACATAATGACCTTTGCTTCACAGCTTTCCTAAATACATCCCCAGGTAAAACGAAAGGCATTTTAGTAAAAGACACATAGTAAATTGGGAAAGAAAGATTCTTCAAATGTGGAACTTTAAGTTAAAAATGCCAGATGCAATCTATGCATTTACTTTTACCATTTCCCTAAAGCTTACAAAAATGGCAGTAAATGAACTTTAAAAAAATTGAAGTAAACCACATATACATATATCTATAATACACACAATGCGATGCATATACTGTAAGTATACAGCTTTATCAGTTTTCAAAACTGAACATATGTGTAACCAGCTCATGGAGCTATGTCAGAACCTTCTGGGCATCCCAGGGGCTCTCTCCTTCTACTGCCAGCCACTGTAGTCCCCCAAAGGCTACCCATTACCCTGATATCCAACAGCACAGGTTAATTTTGCAAGATGTTTTTTCTGACATGAAAGGAATCAAACAGTATGAATTCTTTCATGTCTGGTTTATTTTCCCCAGTAATATATGTAAAAGGTCTGTCTATACTATATACAACTTTAGGTCATGCACTCCTATTGCTATGTCATATTTCATTGTATAAATGTACCATAATAAAGGAAATTTTAAGAAGCATAAACTCACAAAATTAAAGAGGAAGAAAGAGGAAAGGATGGCAATAAATCTTAAAAGCTAGAAAGCAAATGAAGGAGTTATAACTGAGCTGGAAGATCAGAAATTTTTTCAAACTTATGGTGGCAGCGAAGGAAACCTAAAAATAAGCTATTTCATGCAAAAGAATGATCCAGAATTAAAGGTACTCAAAGTCTCTAAAATTTGGTGCTGGAGGCGGAGCTAAACACAGGAGAACTCACTGCAAGTCTATGAGACAAGCAGTTGGAACCCAGATCCCCCCACATATGCACATGCAATTGTACTACTGCTCCTTTGTCTTCTGGGTGGAAGACTAGAAATTTAATCACTGACTGTACTGAACCAGGGACTCTAGACTTGGGGACAAAAAGTACAGCTGAGTGGTTACTCAACACAGAGGATTAACTGAAATTCTATGTTCTGAATGCTGACTTACCCAACCCTCTTGTAATTTCCGGCTCTGAGAACGTTGGACGGTTCACCTTTGGGGATGCCAGTCAATGCAGGAGAAATGGGCTAGAGATATCGACAACTGGGTCTTTACCCTGCAGAGGAGACAACAAATTTACAAGGCCTGAGTAATCACACGGGGCTTCCCATCAGCTTTTGAGTGTGTGCCCTTCAATACAAGTCACCAGATGTTTGAGAAAAAAAACTCTAATGTGAAAAAAAAAAAAGCAGAAACAGACATAGGCACAAAAACGATTTAGAGGCAAAAGGCAGGACAATGAACAGGATAAAATATTATTTAAAAAACACTAAAAATGATAGCCACGAAATGAGAATAAGAGGCTTTGAAATGGAACATTCAGAGAAAATTCAAAAGAGTGCTTGGAAATTATTATGATTAATGTGAACTCCCATAGAAAATAAATTTTAAGAATTTCTCAGAAATGGGAACAGAAATAAGAAGAGGTGACGAGCAAGAGAATAAAGACTAGAGATTCAGTCCGGGATGTCCAATATTCAAATAGAGTTCACAAAGATATGTAGGACAGGCACGTTTCTACCAATAAATTAAAGAAAATTTTCCATTGTTAAATGTTACAGAGAATGATGTCAGCAGGATGTCTGATTGAAGGCACCTAAAGCTCACGTCCCCCACAAAAAAGGACCAAAACAACAAACAAATGACGCCATTTCAACCAGAGCGACCTAAGGAGAGCCGTGGAGTGTAGCAGGGGTGTGGCAGAAGCCCCATGGAGTTCATCAACTCAGGATGGCCACACAGAGAAGGGAAGGGGACTCCTCCCCCCGACCCCTCTCAGTTGACATCGGCTCGGAACCAGGAGATCAATAGCAGAATCTGTTCAGGTCTTTTGCCTGTATTTAAATCAGATTGTTTTTCTGCTATTGAGTGATAAGGGTTATTTAAAAATTTTGGATATTAACCCCTTATCACATATGTGACCTCTTTGGGTTGAACCTGTTTGGAACCTTTGAGTTTCAGGATCTGATTGTTCAGGTCTCTCTCAAAACTGAAAATGTTGTCCGCAATTATTTGTTTAGCTAAGCTTTCTATGCCTATCTCTTCTCCCTGTGAAACTCTTATAATGTGAACATTTGTTCATTTAATGGTATCTCATAAGTCCTGTAGGTTTTCTTTACTCTTCTTCATCCTTTTTTAATTTTTTCTCTCTGATTGGCTATATTCTCCAAAAAAGACATAAAATGGCGCAATATATAACATTTCTAAGTTTTGTTTGTTTGTTTGTTTTGAGACAGAGTCTCACTCTGTTGCCCAGGCTAGAGTGCCGTGGCGTCAGCCTAGCTCACAGCAACCTCAAACTCCTAGGCTCAAGTGATCCTCCTGCCTCAGCCTCCCGAGTAGCTGGGACTACAGGCATGTGCCACCATGCCCGGCTAATTTTTTCTATACATTTTTAGTTGGCCTGCTAATTTCTTTCTGTTTTTTTTAGTAGAGATGAGGTCTCACTCTTGCTCAGGCTGGTCTCGAACTCCTGACCTCGAGCGATCCACCCGTCTCGGCCTCCCAGAGTGCTAGAATTACAGGCGTGAGCCACCACACCCGGCTCATTTCTAAGTTTTCTCATCTGCAGATTTAAAAATTTACAAAGGGTTGTTTTGAGAAATAAAAATATACATGTACAAAACAATCAGTCATATTATTATATACCAGCAGCCACTTTGGAAAATAGTTTAACATTAGATACTAAATATGTTTATCCCTGTTTGAGGAACCCTTCTCTTAGGTATTTACCCAAAATGAATGTATGTACCAAGAGATATGTATACAAGTGTTCATAGCAACACAATTCATAATACTTTAAAACTAGAAACTATCCAAGTGCCCTCAACAGAATACATTTTTTCAAAAAATGTTGGTATAATCAAATGAAATATTATAATAAAATTAAAATAAATTCTAGCTACACTCAGCAGCATTAATGAATTTCACAAAAGAAAAATCTTACAAAATTTTTAAAACAAGCATAGTGTTGGAAGTAAGGATGGTGGTTACCTTAGGCAGTGATTTGAAAAGGAACTGAAGAAAGTTTTCTGAATACCGGCAATATTCTCTTTATGCACCTGTGGAAGGTATGCAGTGTTATCTTGGGATAATTCACTAAACCATGCATTTATATTTTATTCACTTTTTTTTTTTTTTGCATTTAGCTGTGTAACTAGGCACTCAGTCTTATATACTTTTGATAGTACAAGTCAGTGGGGCATTATTACTTGAGAAAGCAGGTGTAACCCAGGACTGTCCTTGCAAAACAAGACATAGGATTACCTTTGTTGTATTTAACAATAATAAGCTTACTGGAAAAAACAAAGGATGGAGAGAAGCAAGGGAAGGGGAAGCGGAGAGGGAGGGGGAGGTGAAGCAAGGGGAAGGGGAAGGGGAAGGGAGAGGAAGGGAGGGGAAGGAGAAGGGAGAGGAAGGGGAAGGGGAAGGGAAGAAAAGGCAAAAGATAAAGAAGAGAAAGAGAAGGAAGGAAAAGAAAGGAAAGAATAAAAAAGCGAGAGAATGGAGGGAAGGGATGGAGGGATGGAGGAAGGAAGGAAGGAAAGAGGAAGGAAGAGGGAAAGGGAAAGAAGGAAGAAAGCAAAGGAGAACAGAAGGAAGGAAAAAATGATGGAAAAAAAAGGGAAATGAAGGAAAGGGGGAATACAAGGAGGAGAGAGCCCTAACCAAGAGCATGCTTCCCTTCTACTTTAAATCCTGGTGTGTGAGGAGGAACACTAAATCGATCACATCCCTCTCCCTTGAAACAAGCACGCCTAGGTGGTGAGGGGTAGAGTAGAGAGGAAACTTGGAATAGAGTATGAGATTAAAAGTGCTTGACCAAGAAGTCAGGCAATCTTCTCGACATCTCCTTTAAAGGTTTTGCCTTTGAGGAAGAGCTAATTGTTTCAGCAAAACTGGGAGTAGTCATTAAAGAAAAAGTAGCCTGTATCCATCTATTGTACTACCAAGTTGAAACTGCTCAATACAGGGGCTATACCACCTCTTACAGCTGCAGAGGTACTGGTTCCCTTTGATCCTTTGGTGGCACTATGTGCACACTGCCCCCTGCTGAGGAGCACAGACATCCTGTCACAGATTTCAGTCATTGGCCTCTGTCCTACAGGATCTTCCCAGGTCTCACCACCACCTCAGGGCTGAGGTGACATATACTACTCAGCTCCCTTTTGGGTCTGACCCCTGGATTCTTCAGAGCTGTGCTTCTGGCTCAGCCCTTCTGTGCTCTTCCCAGGAACACAGGAAAGATGTCATTGCATGGGCATGTCTTTCTGAGGCAGCAGGAGACTCAAATATATCAGCAAAGCCTCACTCCTCTCCTAAAGACACATGGCAGTCATGTGATTGTCCTTGTGCCAAGCTGTGAGAGACATCAGTGAGGCTGCTTTTCACCAGAGATCCAACGAGCCTGGCGAGACATGGGTCTCCACCACTTCCAGATCCCCAACGTGTGTGTGTTTTCTAATGCATCTCCTTCCACCAGAACTGTCCCACAGATGTGCGGGCAAACTTCAGGGTAAACTCCCACCTCCTCTCCCAACTGTCCTTCACTCTTTCCAGGTCAGATGTCTCTACCTAGTCTGGGTGATCGGTACAGTGCTGACTACTGATCTTCCTAAATATTTCTTTCAAGTGAACTTATACATTTTATTATAGATGCTATAAGTGTTTAATCCTGACAACTCTCTCCTGAGACAAATGACAACATCACGTCTTCAGGCATGACTGAGGGGTGCACATGGGTAGAAGTACAAAAACACACCTGTTACTTTGTCAAATTATCATCCTGATAGAGTTGTTAAGGTATTCGTCAAAAATTTCTAGAATCGTTTGGACAGTAGTTCCCTGATATTCCAGATATCTGAAACAGTTGAAAACCTTAACAAAGGCCTGCCCGTATAGGGATGAATTTACGTTTATAATTTTATATATGTAAAACATATTTAAAATTATAAATGAATCATTCTCACGTACTGAAGACCTCAAAATTCAGCAGTCTAGGAAAAGGTCATGTTTACATCTGAGCAACAGAACCAAGTGAGAATGCCCTTGCCACCACTGTAGCCATTATATTTTCTCAACACAGTAAGATAAACCCTGCATGACTAGAAATACCAATGTATCCTCCTTCAGGACTAATCTTGCTTTATAAACTTATCACCCTTGGCCTCAGTTATCACTTACAATATTATAAATGCATTAAAGGGAATTCACAGGTCAGCCTCCAAATTACTTATTATCCAAACCAAGTACAGTATCTTTTTTTCAACTGGTCCTAAAAATTAACTCAGAATTCTAGTAATTTCAAGTTACATGCTAAAAATATTTGTTGTTTAAAAGAAATGTATTTATGTACATAAAATTGAAATACTGGAAATATTTTGTCATTAATATTGTTCTTTTTTTGTGTAGTGGAAAATGCCTGTTAACTTTAGAAACAATTTTATGTGAATGAAATATCCCACCTACAAAGTATGAACCGTAAATCCAGTTTTGATCTAATAGCATTATATTGGTGAAATAAATCTCTTGTGTACTTGTGGTTCCTTGTAATGTTATTGTGCTTATGGTTATTTTCCTGCTCCAGGAGAGTGATGGATGGCAGTGAGGCTTAATCCAATTTTACATCAAGTTTTTGCTAATCTCACACAACCTCTTCATAAATCTGAATAATTTGCTGCTGCTCTGCAACCCTCATGTGAGCTCCAGAGTGGTCTTGGCCTGAAATTATATATTATTGCAACCTCCTTTGAACACATAAGGGCTTTTATTGTTTCCATAACTGAATTGTGTTTTCATCTTTTACACTGCTATGGTGGGTATTGCTTAGCAACAAGTCTCCAAGAGCAAGGAAGTAGAGCATGCCTTATTAGCATAATATGCTAATCCCCTCATCTCCCTGCTGCCTGGATAAATTCACTGCCAGCCCTCTGACTTGTCCAGCCCAGGAGAATAGTTCCTTTTCACCTTTTAAAGTAAGTTTGTATTTCTATAAATAAAACTTATTAACTCTTAGTCATATGACAACAAAGATTAGTTAAATAGAAGGAATAAGTTCCAGTATTCCATAGTACAGGAGAGAAATTTATTGTTAATGCTACTTTATTTGTATATTTCAAAATAGCTAGGAGAGAAGAATTGTAATATTCCCAATATAAAGAAAAGATACATGTTGGAGGTGATGGATATCCCAATTACCCCAATTTGATCATTATGCATCATATACCTATACCAAACTATCACACTTAACCCAAAATATGTACACTGTATTAATAGAAATACAAAAAATTAAATAGCACAGATCACTCAACAGGAACCTGACATACACAGAAAGCATTTTCATACATAAATTGATTCATCTATTTTTTTTTTTTAAACAAATGCCACCTAACAAAGCACACTCATGCCACATCATTGCATTTTGCTTCCCTTTGTTTCGGAAGATGGCAGAAAAGCTACACTGCAAATAGAAAGTCTTCCTTATAGGTATGACTCACACTGAGAAATACATGCTATTTCTCCTAATCCCCTTTGTGTCTGGAAATATACTTTCAGGAGACACTAGATTTTAGAGTAAGCCCAGGCCAAAAAGAAAGGACTTTCTGTTGCCTCTACGTGGATTGAATAGGTGATGGTGACCTTGGTCTTGTTAGAATAATAGAAATGCTTCTAAAAATACCTGCAAGATTCACAGCTCATTTTAAAAACAATTCTGAATCAACCAGAAGTTGTGTAGGACAAGCACACAACATGGGCCTTACTTACTAAGGATTTAGCTCACAAGCTGTGCAAACATATTATGATAATTTCTTGGCATTGGCTTTAGCTATTTTTGTCTTCCAGTTGGCCCAAACTTTATGTGGTTCCATGGGGAATCCTCACTCAGTCTACCCTGTTGTCCTCTTGGGTGACATGAGGAATTGAGGCAAGATATACTTTTCTCACGGGCTTAATTTTTAAAAGTGGGTTAATGTGCTTTAAAACCTGTTAATCGGACATGGGAAGAGTTTTGTAAGTTATTATGAGAAAGGATGATAGGCTCAATGTAATATGAGAGCATTTCAGAAACATGAAAGCATCACTCTTATCAATTAGCTGGCTTCTTTTGAAAAATTTTATTAAATAGCACCATGGGTCCTAATTCTATTTTTCTCTTCTTTCAGAGTTCTAAACTTCAAATTTAGAAGTGGTAATGTCCTCACGGAAATTGACACAGAAATATCTGCCTATCAAATTGTCCAACCAGCTCCACCACACATGTCAAAACTCAAAAAAAAAAAAAAAGCAAACATACTAATAAATGGCCTTAAGCAATTGGTATCTGAAAAGTAAGTTTAAAATCCCATGAACATTGAGATAAGCCACATTGTAGAAGTGAAGCAAAGATTAGTTAAAAGTAATACGTTAAATGTCATGACATATAGCTATATTGGACTGTTATAATTTCTGATATTCTAATATTTTTAATAGAATTTAAAAATACCCAGCTTCCTGGCTTCCTGTATTAAATTATACATAAAAATACACTCTAAGGAAAATGTAATTGCTCCTATGCTCTTGAATCCTGCCATCCATAATGAATAATATATTGTGGCATGCTTTTATAAAGTTAAATGTTTCTTTTGATGACATCTATCACCCCAAAACACTCAGGCTTTGGGGTTTTTCTCCTTACGTTGCCCTTATTTTAAATGTTTTCCTGGCCTTTTCTGGTTGCTCCAATTCCTATAGAGTTGTTAACTCTATAGGGTTGAGTGATAGATTGTCTGACTGCTGAATGGAATTTCTCTTATTTAATTTTGACACTGACTCTGTGATAGTTCTACAAGCCTGAGTACTAAGTAGAATCCCTCAAAAAGAAGATTTAAAATGATGACGGCCAAGTCATGCTGTCAACTTTTCCTTCTTTCCCCTCAACCTTCTACGACTCATTTCTTTAATAAAACACTCACACACACACCCCCCTATCTATCATCTATCTCTCAGTAGAGAGATGAACAATAACCACAATGTCCCAATGTTATAGTGGCCATGCATCATTATCTGGATTAAAGACAGATAAGGGATTGGGAATATAATAGGTGACAGCTAATGAATAAAGAGACAAAACCACATTTTTTTTTCTTAGTCAAAGGGAATGATCTGCATTCTGAAATGTTAGAAAAAAAATATGTGGAGAGAATTAAAGGTCACTGTAGATAAAAGAGATTGTTAAAGAATATCTGCAAACTCTAAACTGGACTAGGACAGATTATATCCTGTGGCAATGGTAATAATATTTAAATAATTTCATACATTATCTTGTGCAGCAGCCACATAAATGAACCAGTTAGCACTCCTGCTGCAAGGAGCATCATTGGCTGATGGTCCCAGCTGCTGCTTCTCTGGATCCCCTTTTACATTCATACTAAGGCCACTCAGTGCCCAGTGGGTAGAGAGGACACCATCCTCAGTGGGGTAGGATCGTCCCTGGCAGAAGCAGGCAGATCAATTGCTAAAGGTCTTACTGGTGGTTATCAAGGAAGACATCCTAGTGGAGAAGCTATTCCTTCTTCCAGGGCTTTGCAGGTGAGATGGTTCAGGCATTTAAAAGATACAGGGACAGAGGAAAGGTGGTGGGCAAGGCCTATAGCAACAGGGCTGGTTGGTTACTGCAATGTCATACTGTTTCTATGTGGAGAGATAATGAGAAACTGAGGGGCATTAACAAGCAGTTAATCACTAACAGGAGAGCCTCTATACAGCCTGTAAGAAAGATTTCATCTCCTGCGGTAGAAGAACAGAAGTAGCTAAACAGCAGAATGAAGATCTGATAGAGTAACAACATACATACATTTAAATTCTCAGTTAAGGAGGATCTGTAACGTCAAGGTTAGGGTCACGGTTGGGAAAATATGAAGCCTTGAAACATGGGATGGGTAAATGTGGGTGGATGTCTCCGAGGAAGTTGGCTGTGTAAAATCCCCTAGACCCAAAGTGTGCACAGACTGCGGCACACCTTTTTCTAGAAACAACTAGTATTTCTCCTTCATTGGATGATACTACAGAGGGCTCTCCCTGTAAAGCAGTGGATGTCCCCCTAAGGTGCTGCCTCCATCTGGTCTTCTGACAGCCAGGCCAACATTTGAGTGAAATCCCAGCGCAACTGAGCTGGATGTATGGCATATGGTAAGGGTGGAACAAGCTCTATGCCAAAGTAGGTTTAAGAATTAGACAGCAAGCACTGGAAGGAGCCAAGTGAGTACTCCTGGGATTGGATTTTGAGAGTGGTTGATTGGCAGAGCCAGAATGTAAGATGGGATAAGCAAAAATTCATTGACTCTGAGAGGTACTTTCTCAGGACATCTCCTGGCACAGGGTCCCCAGGGGATCAAGAGAAGTCATTGTTAAGGTGGCAATTAGATGCCTAGAAAAATCAGTGGCCAATGCTAAGTGAAGTGGAGATGACTGAGTTGTCCTGTCAGATAGTGAAGAATAAGGGGTTGAGGTACATGGGCATGCTGGGATGAATCAACTCTATGAAGCCAGAAGACCCAACAGAAGATTGTATTTCACAGCAAGATATAGACGACATACCACTCAAAAAGGCCATTACAGTTCTGGAGCAAGTCATAGAATTATATACCTTTTAGGGACCAGTTCCTGGTACGCTAACTTAGCTCTAGTAGAGATGAGCTGCTTGACCATGGAAAACCAAGTGACCATGAGTCTGGAACTGTCCATCATGAGCTGGATTCTGTCAGACCCACCAAATCACAAAATGGGATGGTCCCAGTGTAGTATTTCATAAGATAGGAACATACACCTGCAATTGAACCCAAGGAGGACCAGAGGACATGAGAAAGCTACACAAACAGGTACCCAGACCCCAATATCACCTGATACAGACACACAAATACCCCTTCCTCAACTTATATCTTAGGATGAATTGATTGGGCCTGGTGATCCCATTTGATCTACTAAAGGTGGCTGAAGAAAAATCCCAAGCTTAGTTTATAATTGGCTGGCTTCATGAGTGATCCAAACTAAAAACTGACAATGGCTGTGTTACAGCCACATTCAAGGGTGGTCTTGAAAGACTGTGGAAATGAACATCTCTCCAATGGTCAGAGATGCAAGTAGTGCACCTGATCATACACTTTGTATGGAAGAAGTGGCCCTAGGTGAGAATATGTACATATTTCTGGCCAGTGGCCAACATCCTGGATGGTCAAAGGCCTGGAAGGGAAAGGATTACATGATTGGAGACAAGGGATTCTGCAGCAGAGGCATGTGAGTAAACAGATAGTTGCAGGCACAAAGTCATTAACACCTACCAGAAAGCATCCATCATAAAAGAGACACTGAAAAACCAAGTAGAAAAATATCTTGGCCAGTTGATGTTATTTTTGTTATTGGTCACCTTAGAACTGGCAAATAAAAGTAGTAGTCATGTTAGCAGAAACAGAGGCCATGGATGGCCATGGAGAGACTCTCATTTGCCAAAGCCACTGATGCCTCTGAATATCCTACCTGTTATTAACAGAGACTACAGCTGACCATCCAATATGGAAAAATTCCTGGAGGAGGCCAATTAAAGATCTGGTGACAAGTTGACTTCATTAGACTTTTTCTATCCTAGAAAGGCCAATGGTTCGTCGTAACAGCGATAGATAAGTACTCCAGTAATCCAGGTACATGTTTTTCTTTCCTGCCCACAGTGCCTCAGCCAGTACCACTATCTGGGGGTTTATGGATGCTTGACACAGGCATGGAAGCTCACAGAGAATAGCGTCCAATCAAGGGACCAGCTTTACAGAAAAGGAGATGTGGGAGTGGGCACACATAGGATCACATTCACCACAGGGTCCCCTATTTACATCATATATTGTGCCAACCAGTAACAGGATGTCTCATGGAGCACTGAAATGACCTTTATAAAGCATAGCTGAAGTACTAGCTCAGAGGCAACACTCTGAAAGGAAGGGGGTTCATTGTTCAAGATAGCATAAACATCAAATTAGAAACCTCTTTGCAGTACTCTCTCCCCAAGTAGGAAAGATACATGAGTATGGGAACCAAAAGGTCATAGAATGGATACTTTATCTCTAGAAGTTTTATTTGTGTCTTTATTCTTTTATATGTATTTCCTTAACATGTTCTTTCATTTTTTTATCTTCTTGAACATAAGGATATAGTTATAAAAACTTTTTTAATGTACTCCTGTTTTTACAATTCTAGAATTTATTTATTTATTTTTTAAAATTACAGTGTATATGTCACTTTTCATAGTTTCTAGCTTCCTGACATTTTTAAAATTTGCTTTTATCTATTTGTACTTAGTAAGGGCATTGATTCTACAATCTGTATTTGATAATTTCAATATCTCTAAACTCTATGTTTCTGTTTCTGTTGTCTATTTTTTCTTTTATGTTTCTTGTTCCTGTTGTTTCCTCATGTGCCTAGTTATTTTTAATTAGTCATTAGAAGCTGTGATTAAAAATTTATTTGTATAAATAATCTGAGTTCCAAAATGGTAACATTTTCCTCCAGGAAAAATTTTTCATTTGCTTCAGTCAGATGCTTGAGGTTCAAGACCCTCTTGATCCAAGTTCAAATCTTAAGATTTTCCAGGTCACCCAGATGATATCAAGTTGGTATATATACCATCCTAGGGCTTATTTCTAGTCCATCCTTACATTTAAAGACAGGATCTTCAGGCTCAAACACAGGATATTTACCAGAATCTTCACCAATGGTAAGTCCTAGATACTGGGTCTTGTCTCCCTACATGTTTGAGATTACCAGAAGTATAGCTCAGTGTCTCAGCTATGTCTTTTGCATAGAAAAGTATCCCAGAATAAAAACTGTCCAAGCGCTTTTCTGATCTCTATAGGTCCTCAGCCTCTGGTCTGGCCATGTTGTTAGCATTTGACATATTTTGGAAGATATTTCAACTTTTCCCTCCAAAATGTTTAGTCGTTTTCAGTAGCAAGTTTATGTGAAAAAATGTTCAACATCTCTAATCATCAGGGAAATGCAAATCAAAACCACAATGAGATATCATTTAACTCCAGTGAGAATGGCTTTTATCCAGAAGTCCCAAAACAACAAATGTCTGCATGGATGTGGAGAGATAGGAACACTCATACATTCATATACCCACATGCTGGTGGGACTGCAAACTAGTACAACCTCTGTGGAAAGTAATATGGAGCTATCTCAAAGAGATACAAGTAGAACTACCATTTGATCCAGCAATCCCATTACTGGGCATCTACCCAAAAGAACAAAAGACATTCTATAAAAAAGACATCTGCATTAGAATGTTTATAGCAGCACAATTCACAATTGCAAAGATGTGGAAACAACCCAAGTGGCCATCAATATGTGAGTGGATTAATAAAATTTGGTATATGTATACCATGGAATATTACTCAACCACAAAAACAATGGTGAAGGAGCACTTCTTTTATTATCCTGGATGGAGCGTAAGCCCATCCTTCAAAGTGAAGTATCCAAAGAATGGAAAAACAAGTACCACATGTACTCGCCATCAAATTGGTATCAACTGATCAACACTTACATGCACATTTAGTAGTAAAATTCACTGAGTGTTGGGCAGGTGGGAGGGGGAGGGGAGGATGGGTATATTCACACCTAATAGGGGTAGCATGTACCATCTGAGGGATGGATATGCTTGAAGCTCTGACTTGGGTGGGGCAAAAGCACTATATGTTACCTAAACATTTGTACCCCCGTAATATGCTTATTGGTTGACTGATTGATAAATAAATAAAGAATTAGCTCAGCCAACGCTATTGGAAGTGGAAGCCCCATGATACTTTAATTCTAGGAAACCAGAATATACCAGTAACATTTGAAAGAAAAGGAAAATGTGGTTTGACAATATGGGAGAAGGATGTTTACAGATTGCAGTTTAAAGTTGAAGGATTATTATGGGAAAGAGAGTCTATCCCTTCATTTAAATGGCTTCAGAAGCTAGAACAAATACAAACATGATAAATTTTTAAAAAATTAAAATAATACATTTTAATTATTAGACTGTCAAACTTGGAAAGTTTGCTTTAAGAGCTAGTGAGCTCTCTAACACTGGATAGATCCAGTTAGTGATTAAACGAGCATTTGTCAAAGACACATACAGAAGATATGGATTGGACTAGTTGACCTTTAGGGTCCCTAATAAGTGAGATTCTGAGGTTATTTAATTCCAAGAGGGAATGGAGATGACCTGTTAGTTATGTCTGTAGTCTAGAAAATAGTAAATTATTTTATAAAGAATATTTCATCTTAGGCTTGGACTTCAAGAAGATAACTTTTTAAGATTCCCTTTTTGTGCCATCTTTCTGATTGAAATGTCTCACATAGTTCTAGTGATGAAATACATTCTTTCTTTGCTCTGTGAACATTAATTGTCATGTATATTTGTTACAGCTCAAGACCTGGGATAATGCCCTGTAAACAGGGAATAGCTATTAGCACATCAATTAGGTTTATTTTTGTGGTACTATTGAGAGAGATAATTATTTATTAGATTAAATCCTGTGACCTAAGAACTCCAATTTTCATGTTAAATCAGAGATCCTATTACAACTGCAAACTAAAATTCCTACACAGGCACATTCGCACACACTATATGTAAGTATTGTCTTAGAGATACAAATGACTATAAATAATGAAAGAAACTCAAATTCATGCTAAGAAGTTAATCTTTGGGGTTGGCAATAGGAGTGTAAATATGACCCAGATTAATAAGTTTTCTTCTTTTTTTTTGCTAAGATATACTATTCAATGTGTAAGTGCCTGAAGACAATTTTATTTCTTTTTCAAGTCTATATAAGCCAGAGTTTGTACTAAATTATCTTGATTTCCCCAAATGCTGGTATCAAAAATAGAGAAAAAGTTTTTTACTTCCTAAAGTAGAATGTACATAATGAAATATTATGCCCTGCAGTTATCTTAATGGGAAGAGTCATCCTGAGAGAATTCTGATCTCTTTATTCAATCTGTGCTTCGGTTGAAACATATGTTAATTTTATATCATTCTATGCTTTTAAGAAAATAAGCTGCTGAGAACTGATTTCCCTTGGACAGGCTTACCTGGCTTATCAGAGAGGAGAGTTCCAGGTTGTCATTCAGCTTTGCAGAAATGCAGTTGCACGTTATGGAGGTGCAAGGATTTGTGCAGTGCATCCTTTTAAATAAAAAGCATTAAACAGCTTCAATGGTAACGTATTGTTAGTTCTGTCCAGCTCTATTGCTGATGTGCTACTCACTAGCAGAACTGCAAAACACACCCTTCCCAATCTTCACTTCCTTTCCTTTTTGGTTTTTTGTTTGTTTTTCTAAGAAGACAGACCTCTCAGGTGCTATAGATATGACTTTTCTCTTATCCAACAAGAATAAATCTTCTGCATGGCTACTGTTGCTAATCAAAGCTTAGTAACTATCACAACAAACAATGGAGGTAGGAGGAAATGAAGGAGAAACAAAAGATTTTTAGGCATTGCAGACACATCAAAGTCCTTATAGCCAATGACTCTCTAAGAAAGGAAGACAAAAATAATTTTAAAAGTTACCATTTGTTATTATAGTTATTTAGTATTTTATTTTATGCTAGGTTTCTACCAGCTAATTTAAAAACACAGTCTTTTAACCTTTGGATCAATGTTCACAATGGGTGATAATATTCCCGTTTTATGGAGAAGAAAACTGAGGTCCAGAAAGAGTAAATGATGTTGCCAATCACACAAGTAGACAGTGATAGGGCTGGAATCTGAGCCCAGCTCCTTCATACTCAGAATTCCATCCATCAATCCCTGCTTCAACTGTTCCTCATATTTCATTCTACACAAAGACCAGTGAAATAAAAGAGTGAGAGCTGAAAATCCAGCTATGAACAACCAATAAAAATATTCATCTAATTTATCAAGTGTGCTCTTGAGGTCATAATGAGACTTCTAATAGGAATACTGTTGTAAAGCAAAACTGTACAAGAGATGCAAAACTGCTAATACGCTGTGATTTTTAACAATCATCCTCCCATAGACCTCTCCTTTCTAACTTTCTATGTAAAAATTTACCAATTTTAGACTTCCTAGAATCTTACCCCGTCTTAGATTTAGGGAATTTCCCATCTTATGAATGGCATAACCTGCTTCTCACCCCAAAAGCTATAAAAGCTACTCACACTGTCATCCCTTCTTGCAGCTAGTGCTTGTGCAATAGACTTGGGCTCAGATATTGATACATCTGGCTAGGATTTTGTTAATAAGTATAGAATTAGTAACTCAAAGAAGCAGCGGCAGTAAAGAATTATTTTCTGCTAGAACTAGGTAGAGACATCCAATGGCTGCGGCAGCAGTAGAAGCAACGTCTGCAGTGGCATCCATGGAGACAGTAGCACAGGAGGTAGCAGCCAGTGATCTGTGTAAGGGCAGCAGGGACCTCACTGCACTGATTCTCTGGTTCAGCCTTGGCAAGGGTTCTGACTGCTGCTCACTTCCTTTTATTTCTGCCTGTTTTCTGATCTTCATTCTCTGATGTTCCTAATGATCCAATGAGCCACACAACATTTTAGCAATAAATTCCCTTCGGTTTAAATCAATCTGTTTTATTTATATGGCCAGTTAGAAATAATCCTAGCTAATATACTCACCACCAACCTATTAAGTATATCAAATTCTTACTGTGAGATTTAGCTTGTGATTTGATTACACTGAGAACTCTTGATTACTAACCAATGCCTTAATTAAAAGTGGCAATCTATAACTCAGCATATCTGTGGAAGTGTTAATATATTAAACTCCCTAGCACAAATCAAGCCAGTCAAAAATAGAACAAGAGCTGAGCACAGTGTGCGTATTATCTAGGGATGAGAAAACAAGGTGTGGCTGGTACCAGGAAAGAGAGATAACTACAATAAGTTCTAGATTTTAGCCATAGCTCATGTTCTATGGCAGACCTAAGTCTCTATATGACAAGTCCTCAACTCAAAATGTTAGACTCCTATCACAAGGAATAGAGGCAATGGGGAGAAAGGAATTATCATCGTTAATGCCATTATCTTTTTTTTTTTTCTTTCTTTTTTTTTTTTTTTTATTTCAGCTCATCATGGGGGTACATAAGTTTAGGTCATATACATTGTCCATGTCCCGCCCATCCCCCCGAGTCAGAGTGCCAAGCGCGTCCGTTCTCATTCTCCAGACAGTGCACCTGGTACTCATCATGTAGTCATACCTCCATCCCCTCCCCCCACCACCTCCCCGGGTCTGCACCTTCAAGCATGACCATTCCCCAGAGGGTGTGCAACGCACTCGTCATGTAGGCAATGCCATTATCTTTATCGAACATTTGTTAAGCAATTATCCCAACATTCTTTAAGCTATTTATGGTCACAATGATTTTTTGACAAATTACTGCAATTTTATAGATAAGGAAACTGAGGCTTAGAAAGGTCAAAACTTGTACAAGTTACTCAGCTAGTACAGAGCAGAGCTAGGATCTGAATCCAGGCAATAGTAACACAACTTTCTTACTTTTTCCTAAAAGAAGAAAAGATGATAGGAGAATCTTTTGAATACGTAACAGACGAGGCTTCCCTCCAGAAATCCTGTATTAGGGCTTCCCACTCTCCAACACATTCTCATAGACAAGATCAGACACAGGCAGAGCCCTCCTGTCTTTCCAGGTCTCTCATAAGCTGATCTCACTGGTCTATTCCTATTCTGTCCACCACACTCATTTCCTCCTCTTTTGATTTGCTCCTTTTCTTGTCTAATCTTTCTTGCCTTTCTTACCCCCATCTGCCAAGGAAAATGATACACGTTCTTCAAGGTTCAAATATCCCAACTTTTATGAAGTCTAATCCCTCATAACTGTAACCTCTCAATGGTCTCTTCCAGCTCCTGGAAGCATACCTCATCTGCACCATTTAAGTGAAACTAAAACACAGAGACTAGTGCCACATTTAGCAGGAAACAATACATTCACATAACTGACCTGAACTTAATTACATGCCAAACAAATTCTGGTTTTGTAACTTTTATTTTGAAATAACTACAGGATCGGAGGACACTGCAGAGAAATGCACAAGGAAGTCCAGAGCATTCTTCACTCAGCCTCCCCTAAAGCTAACATTTTGCATAAATGTAGAATATCAAATTAAGTAACTGGCATTAGGAAAGCCATGCCCAAAAAGGGTCCTGTGGGGTTATTACCTGTTTCAAGGAGAAACAAGGTGAGTTTTGATTTGCATTGTTACAGAGCTAACTCCCGGGGGGGGGCGGGGGGCAGAATCCCAGAATGTGAATGCAGCAGTTGACTATAACACGACATGCTTTGAGAAAATGGCATGATACATGTGTATCTCATTGCTACTCTGGCAGGAAGTAAGACCCACAGATCAAGAAATTCCCGTTGTTTAACCAATTATACTTGAAGCTGAAATTCATGGTTACATGACATATGCTTACTAACAAAGTATTACTGGGAACCTTTTCCCTTACAGCCCCCAGAGATGGGTTTCATAGGAAAGAAAGGAAAGAAACATGTGTTGTGGAGTCAGACTAGAGTTTTAATCTTGAATCTACCACTTAATGACTTACTGTTAATTGTGCGACATTAGGCAAGGCATCTAAACTCTGAGCCTTAGTTCTCTAATCTGCGCAATGAGAATGCTAATGACAATCTTCTAGGATTGTTTAAACATTAAAGAATACACAAAAAAGTATCTATTATGTAGTAAGATCTAAAATGTGGGTTTGAATTTTTTTTAGACCATGTAAAGTATATATGAAACCATCAAGAAAACTTATCTCTATCTGATGAGACATTATTAATATTTAGAGATTATCAGATATATGAAACCAAGTGTTGAGTGGAATTACATCTAGCTAGTATTTTAAAATTATCAATAACATTTTGAAAAATTTGCTTTAGTTTTGTTTTTTTTTAATCCTTATTTTCTCCATGCTCAGCATACAAAGTATTTAACACATTTATTATCCTAGAGCTAGATTTTAAAATAGAGTTTTAATTTGGCTAGCCTTTAAATTGGCTTAGGTTCTCTTTCCAACTGAAGCATTTATCTCTATTAATTCACCTTTCAGAAATATTCCTTTTGAGTTTTCTATGCCTTTTGATTATTCATATGATTTTTCTCAATGCAAGATACGCTATATGACTGTACCAAAATAAACCTGTCTTTGGACCTTTCTAGCTTTTAAAGGTAAATGCTCTGTTCAATTATATCACCTATTTGTTTCATGATTTAAACTGTATGTAACACTTAATGAATTGGAAAATAATAATTTATATAATCTTTGGAAATTTATGATTCTGAGATAATTATATTAATATATTCACTAGAAGTTGCCTAAAAAAAACGTCTAGAGAGATCCCATGTACCCTTAACCCAGGCTCCTCCAATGGTAACATCTTACAGAGCTATCAAAACTAGGAAAGTGTTGGCTGGGTGCAGTGGCTCACGCCTGTAATCCTAGCACTCTGGGAGGCCGAGGCAGGTAGATCGCTCGAGGTCAGGAGTTCAAGACCAGCCTGAGTGAGACCCCGTCTCTACTAAAAATAGAAAGAAATTATATGGACAGCTAAAATATATATAGAAAAAATTAGCCGGGCATGGTGGTGCATGCCTGTAGTCCCAGCTATTCGGGAGGCTGAGGCAGTAGGATCGCTTAAGCTCAGGAGTTTGAGGTTGCTGTGAGCTAGGCTGACGCCATGGCACTCATTCTAGCCCAGGCAACAAAGCGAGACTCTGTCTCAAAACAACAACAACAACAAAAAACCAGGAAAGTGACTTGGTAAAATCCACTGATCTTACTCAAATTTCACAAAGTTACATGCACTCATTTCTGTGTGTGCACTATGTAATTGAGACTCATGCAGGTTGCTGCAAGTATCAATAGTTCATTCCTTTATATTGACACCTAATGTTCTGTGTACGGATGTGCCACTGTTTGTATCCTCATTCACCATTTAAGGGCATTTGGGTTGTTTCCAAGTATTGGCTGTTGTGAATAAAGCCACTTTGAACATTCATGTGCCGCTTTTTGTGTGAACACAAGTTTTCATTTCTCTGGAATAAATGCCCAGGACTGTAATTGCTGAGTCACATGGTAAATGCATGTTTAGTTTTATAAGAAATGAACTATTTTCTACAGTAATGATGTCATTTTCAGTGCTACCAGCAATGTATGAGTTATCTAGTGTCTCCACATCTTTGCCAGCCTTTAGGTGTTACCACTATTTTTTTTTTAATTTCAGCCATTATAATAGGTATGTAGTGACATCATAATTTCATTTTAATTTGCGTTTTTCTATCAGTTCATTTTTTCATGTATTTATTTGCCATGTCTACGTCCTCTTAAATGAAATATCTGTTCATGTCTTTTGTCCATTTTCTTTGAGTCTGTATCTAGCCTCTTCATCTCTCTCACAGTTTCTTTCAAAGAACAAAGAGTTTTACTTTTGATGAGGTCAAATTTGTCATTTTTTCCTTAATGGGCCTGCTGCTTTTCTGTCAGGTATACAAGCTCCTCACCTAGTTGTGCAAATTTTGAAAATTTTCTGTTTTTTCTACATATTTTTTAACTCTTATATGTTACATTTAAGTGCATGATCTATCCTGAGTTAACTTTTTAATAAGATGGGAGGGTTTAGAAGGAGGCTCATTTTGGAGTCTCTAGGTGTGTTTGTTTTGTTGTTTGGGTTTTTTGCCTGTTATAATATCCAATTACATCAGCACCACAGTTGAAAATGCTATACTTTCTCTAGTGAATTGCTGTTGTGCCTTTGTAAAAAATTCAGTAGGGCCTAATTGCATGGGTCTATTTCTGGTTCTCTATTCTGTTTCATTGATCTATGTGTATAACCCTCTGCCAATACCATAATCTCTTGATTAGTGTGGTTATATTGTGAACCTTAAAACTGAATAGAATACTTTAACTTCCCTCTTTTTCAATATTGTGTTATCTATTCAAGGCCCTTTGTCTTTCCACACAAATCTTGGAAAAAGTATGTCCATATCCAGTAAAAGTTTTTGAAGTTGTAAAAGCAATTGCTCTGATCCTATAGATCAATTTGGGGAGCACTGGCATCTTTATCATATTGTGTCTTCCAATCCATGAACACAGAAAGCTTTTTCAATTAGTTTTGATTCTTTTATCATTTTGTAATGCTGCATACAGATCTTATACATATTTTATTAGATTCAGACCTAAATATTTATTTGGAGAAATTAGTATTGAAGTTTTTATTTTGATTTCCAATTTCTTAGTTTTAGTACATAGAAATACAATTGATTTTTGTGTGTTGATCTTTCATCCTATGATTTTGATAAACTCACTTTTAGTTCTGAAATTTTTTGTGATCCTTCAGAATATTCTTTCTAATGGTGTGCCTATAAATAGAAATAGTTTTATATCTTCTTTTCTAATCCATACTTTTTAAAAAAATATTATTTCACTGGCTTGAAATTTCAGTACTATGCTGAGTAAGAATGTAAGAAGTAGGCAGAGGACATGAACAAACTTTGCAGAAGAAGGCAGACTAATGGCCAACAAACATATGAAAAAATGCTCAACATTTCTAATCATCAGGAAAATGCAGATCAAAACCACAATGAGATATCACTTAACTC
The DNA here is from genome assembly GCF_020740605.2 of Lemur catta. NCBI lineage: Eukaryota > Metazoa > Chordata > Mammalia > Primates > Lemuridae > Lemur > Lemur catta. The sequence continues at coordinate 35,218,977 of NC_059128.1, forward strand.
CAGTGAGAATGGATTTTATCAAAAAGTCCCAAAACAACAAATGTCTGCATGGATGCGGAGAGACAGAAACATTCATATGCTGCTGGTGGGACTGCAAACTAGTACAACCTCTATGGAAAGTAGATGTTATTTTTGTGGAGTTTTCTTTTTATGTATTGTGTGTTTGTGGTATAATGGTAATATTAGCCTCATAAAATGAGGAGAAATGTTCCTTCTATTTTCTGAAAGAAATTATATAAAATTGGCATTAGTATTCTTTAAATCTTTGCCAGAATTCTCCAGTGAAACCATCTGGACCTAAAGATTTCTCTAGGGGAGGCTTTAAACACACATTCAATTTAACATGACAATACAGGTTATGCTATTCATCTTAGCCAAGTTTTGGTAGTTTGTGGTTTCCAAGTAATTGGTTCATTTCTTCTAACTCACCTGTACACAATTATGTGCCAACTCATTTATCATTTGATCATTTTAATGGAAATCTACTCTGATTTACTTACCTATCTCCATTATGAACAGTATTCTGCTCTTGCTCAAAATGTTTCATAGTGATTTAACATCACTGATCTTTCCTAATGTTTTCAGCAACTGCTGTGCATGTGAGGTGTTGGCTCCAACACTTACTGTCCCCATCCCACCATGTTTTGAGCTTAAATAATTTTTCATGTCATCTCTCCTTCCTTGATGTCACCAGCTACTTCTATAGATGCCTTGTACTTACTCGTAGAATCCCTCTCCTCCCATCTTTCAGTAATAATTTGTTGATTCAAATCCACTTAAAATTTGGAACTATATATTCAGCATTTTTGGACTTTGGTTTAAGAGGTAACAGGTTCCTAATGATGGTATAATGAGTTCTCAGATGAAAATAAGTTTTGATAACACATTATGCAAAGAATATTGTTTACATGTTTTTGACTACTCTAGGTACCAGGATCTTGACTACTTTAGTGACTTATCTTCCTGTGTCTATGCTAAGATCAGCTCTCTAAATGATAACTTCATTAACAATACAAGGCTTTGTTACTAAATTACTAAAACTAGTCTCTAAGACGATGGCTAAACATGCAGTTAACTTGGAAATATTTATACCATGAGCTAATGGTATATGGTGGCATTCTTACATAAAAATTCTGCTCTCCAATTACCTCAAGAAATCTCTCAGCTAACAGAAACATCTGTCTTCTGCATATTTTCTCCTAGGTTTTGATAGTCTAATTCTATTTGCCCAGCAAGGATTGGATATATAACTATTTGTCAAAATTTCTTATTCTTTATTTACTTGCTCCTTTTAAGTAAGAGTCTATACTTTTTTTCATTCACAACAAAAGATAAACTAATAATACAAGCAACTTTTTGCCTTACTTTCCTCCCTGGAAATGATTCCATCTATTTACTTGTCTACATGCCATCTTTGATCAGCACACTCTGTGGTGATGGATAGAGGTTATATTCAGAAGTAATCCCCTGATTGGGGCTCCAGCAGAAGCCAGACTTCCCCACTGAGAAGAAACACAGATGCCATAACCCTTCCTATACAAGATTATTTTGCAACTTCTTCAGCTGAGTTGGAAGGTATCCATTTTTAAAGTTTTCATACCTCCCATAACATGAACTTCCTACAAGCTTTATAAAAATTATTTTAGCCATTTGGACATTTTTATTTTATTCCATTCTGTTTTTTAATTCATTTTCTTAGTCCTCAGTAGAAAAATAAATTACTTTGGCATAAATAAGTTTATATTGTCCCATCTTCTATCATTAATTCAACCTTTATTTTTATGCTGTGCCTTCCAAGACAGATGATGTTTCTTAAGGGTTTTAGATACAAAGAGAGGGATTACAAAAAGGAAACTGCAGTATGAAAGAGCCCAAAGTGAAGTTCCATTCATGTCACAATTTTGACCAAAGACTGGTTTGAAATTTGTGTTTCTATTCTTTGAGGTTTTCAAGTTGACCACACATCTTGTGCTCCAGTGGGTCCCATGCAGACAGCTTAATTTGATCTTTGGCTTCTCTCTGTTCTTTGGTACTGTTTCGAGTTTCTTGAAAAAAACAGGAGAAGTTTCAGAGAAATGCTGCTCCCACGAGGCTACGACTTGTGCCCTTACACTAACTCATACGTAACTCCCTATATTGTACTTTCTTCTTCATTGGAAAATGAAGTTCTGATTCTTGAAGTGCTGACACATCAATCTATCCTGCTTGACCTGAGATGTGTGTGGGCTAAGAACATGTACTCTACCCTTCACTAGCTACAGTAGGGTGGTCCTTTTCACATCTTGTTTCTTAAATCCAGAAACATATGCCATGTCTGGAAGGGCATCTGACCCTGTAGAAAGAATGAACTACATTCAGCCACATCCCATAAAGCCCATCTCTTCACATATAGGTGGTCACTTGGGTAGTGTTCAAGTGACCTTTCAGCGAGCACATCTGGAGTCCCATGGAACCCTCAGGCTTGCTGTTGTTCCAGACACAATCAAACTACCCAGCAACATCAGAAACTTGGACATTTTATTTACAATTTTTTCCTTTTTGCTTCTTTCTTCTTCAAAACATTGTTATTTAATTGTTGATGCAAGAACTGAGGACTTCTTTTTCCATGTTTCAGTTTTTATAAGCTGTGTATAAATTGGCTAGGCACAATGGTAGAAGTCTCTCTTTTGCTCTTCCTTTCTCCAGTTATCAAATAACCTCTATGTAAAGTAGTATGGAGATACCTCCAAGAACTAAAAGTAGACCTACCATTTGATCCAGCAATCCCACTACTGGGTATTTACCCAAATGAAAAAATGACATTCTGTAAAATGCACTCGAATGTTTATAGCAGCACAATTCATAATTGCAAAGATATGGAAACAACCCAAGTGCCTATCAATTCATGAGTGGATTAATAAAATGTGGTATATGTATACCATGGAGTACTACTCAGCCATAAAAAAATGCTGAAGTAATACCTCTTGTATTAACCTGGATGGAACTGGAGACTATTCTTCTAAGTGAAGTATCACAAGAATAGAAAAACAAACACCACATGTACTCACCATTAAATTGGAACTAATTAATCAACACTTATATGCATATATGGAAATAATATTATCAGACATCCAGCACGTAGGAAGGGGGAAAGGGGGAGGAAAGGATGGGTAAATTCACAGCTAAGGGGTACAATGCACACTATCTGGGGAATGGACACACTTGTAACTTTGACTCAAATGTTACAAAAACAATTTATGTAACCAAAATGTTTGTACCCCCATAATATTCTGAAATAAAATATAAATAAAATCAAACTACTAAATTTTTTTGCACCTTAAGAATTCTTCTTTCTTTCCATACATGTCAGGAACTAAATGAACAAAGATTATAGCATAAAAGAATCAAAAATAAATTTTATCTCAAAAAAGAATTCTGGTAACGGTTATCTGTGTCTATCCCATATCACATTGAAAATAGTTCCAATTATCTCTCTTAATCATATTCAAAATTCTCATGTTTCCTCTCTCAATCCTTTTTCAAAAATTGTAGAAGTTACACATCTCCCTTTCCAAAATGCCTGTCCCCTTCAGGCCTTTTTTTGGGTTTGATCACTGGGAAGAACTTAATGATTCCCTCCAATATTTTGAAGACATGCTCATTTCTCTGTATTCAGCTTCACCTCCAGTCTTTTTTTCTCTCTCTCTTTTTTTTTTTTTTTTTTTTGAGATAGAATCTGGCTCTGTTGCCCAGGCTAGAGTACTGTGGCATCAGCCTAGCTCACAGCAACCTCAAACTCCTGGGCTCAAGTGATCCTTCTGCCTCAGCCTCCCGAGTAGCTGGGACTACAGGCATGCACCACCATGCCTGGCTAATTTTTTCTATGTGTATTTTTAGTTGTCAAGATAATTTCTTTCTATTTTTAGTAGAGACAGGGTCTCGCTCTTGCTCAGGCTGGTCTTGAACTCCTGACCTTGAGCAATCCTCCCACCTCGGCCTCCAAGAATGTTAGGATTACAGGCGGGAGCCACTGCACCTGGCCCCAACCCCAGTCTTAAACAGTACAACTATCATATGGAAAAAGATCCAGTGAATTCTTGGGCAAGTTCACTGTTCTACATCACATGATGTCCTGCTTGTAGTAGATGAATACTCTTATCTGGTATGCAGGAACTTTTTAAAAATAACGACTCTATCCTATACTAATATCTCAAGAATTGCAACATGTAATTCCTACTCCTACTCTCTTACCCGCTACCTGGATGCATATCCATTTTGGTATTTGTACCTATTTTTCCCACCAACGTATCCAATCAAAAGTAGTCATTTTATTTTATCTGCATGAACTATCACTATCTTTCTGAGGACAAAGTTTCTGCACACTCCACTAGGCATGCTGATACCAAAAAAAATCACTGCTTGTGGATGCTCAGTCTTCTCCATGAAATTTAAATTAGGGTTACTTTATTTCAGACTATTTCTATATACAGATAGAGATAGATTTGTGATTGGCAGAATAGAAGGAGAGAAAAAGGTGAAAGAGACAGCAAGTAGAGTTTTAATAAGTGTTCTTATTACTATATCATCTAAATAGTTTTTGATTGACATGTCAGGTATAGATTTTTAAGATCAAATGTAAGAAACAGAATGTTAGTGAAGAATGGACCAGATTTATTGCCTTCTCAAGGTCAAGAGCATGAAGGAATGCACTAAAGTGATAGCTCTCATCTCAAAAAAGGTACCAAAAGCGTATGTGATGAGCTTGGTTTCCTGAAACCCTGGGGATAAAAACCATCCTAAGGTATAACAGCAACCATTCTGTTAGTCAGTACCCCTTAGCTAAAAGTTATAGGAAGAAACTCAAACTTGTTTAAAGAAAGGGAAATATTTAGTTTATATAACCCCAAAAGGATTAGTATAGTGGGCAAAGACCAGAACCAGGGACTTGCCACCATCAAGACTTTCTCTGTCAGCCCCTCATCTCCATTTCCCCCTCTTGTGGACAACATTCTGTCTTACCACAGACCAGCCTCAATAGGCAGTACTTACAATTTTCCAAAGAAAGTTCTTTGTACTGAATAAAGTGGGACTCCCATGTCAATGAAATCCTATACATTCTAAGGTAAAAAACAACTTCAAACAAATATAAAACCTGTCTCACTATTCTTACCTTAGAGACCTAGAATAATTATGAACAATTACTGTGATGATTGATTATATTTGTCAACCTGACTGGGCCACAAGATGCCCAAATATTTAATCAAACGTTATTCTGGGTGTTTTTGTGAGGGTGTTTTTGGATGACATTAATATTTGAATCCATAGAATAAGTAAAGCAGATTGCCCTCCACCACATGGGTGAACTTCATGCAATTAGACAAAGGCCTGAATGAAACAAAAAGGCTGACTCTCCCACAAGTAAGAAGGAACTTCTCTCTGCCTGACTGTCTACCATCTGGGACATTGGTCTTCTCCTACCTTTGAACTTAAACTGGAACTTACCTCTTCAATTCCCCTGGGTCTCAGGCCTGTGGACTCAAATTTTAACTATACCATCAGGTCTCCTGGGTCTCAGCTTACAGATCCTGGGACTTCTTGGTCTCCATAATTGTGGAAGATAGTTTCCACAATAAATCCCAATCTCTCTCTCTCATTCATATATATAGACAACACACACACATTTATATTCATATAAATGTATGTATATGAGAGGCATCTACATATATGTAGAGAGAGAGAGATCTAGATAGACAGACAGATATTTCCTATCGGTTCTGTTTCTCTGGAGAACCCTGAATAATTCTTTCTATCTATCTATTGAGAGAGAGAAACGAGGGGATAGAGATTATAAGGTGTTGGCTGATAGTTGTAGATGCAGGGAAGTCCCACAATCTGTGATCTGAGAATTCAAAACTGGTGGTATGATTTAGTTCAAGTCTGAAGGTCCAAGAACCAGTAGCACCAATGTTTGAGGACAGAAGGAGATATATGTCTGAGCTTAGACAGAAAGAATGAATTTGGCCCTTCTCCACCTTTTTGTTTTGTTCCTCAACAGATTGGGTCATCTTTACTCAGTCTACTGATTCAAAGGTTAATCTCTTCCAGAAATGCCCTCACAGACATATCCAGAAATAATGCTTTACAGCTATAGGGCCATCCCTTAGCCCAGTCCAGAGTCATGTTGACACATAAAATTAGTTATCATATGTGTCTCCCATTGGTTATGCTTCCCTGGAGAACCCAGACTAATGCAATTATACAAGTACAAATATTCCTTATGAAACAAGAAAAAAATATTTCTGGTTTCCCATAGCAATGTACTTTTAAAAATAATAATTGAACTTCACTCTTACCTAAGGCACAAAACAAAAGCTAGTATTTATAGAATGCTTACTTTTCTATTAATAGTTTACTCATATTATCTCAGTCCCTGTAACAACCTTATGATATAAAAATATTATTATACCCATTTTACAGATGGCCAACTATAGCATAAGAGGTTTAGCAGCTTTTCTAAGGCCAAACTAACAAATGGTAGAGCCAGGATAAATAATTGACATTCTATACAGAAAGTAATGAGCATTAAATGTTATATGCAGGAAGCATTTTTATTTACTTGATAGTCCATTCAAAATTAATTTATATTTTCCTCCACATTCAAGTCTGTTCTCTCTTCGCTTCTAAAATGCTGACCTTAATATGCTGACGAAATCAGTGAGTCATGGATTAAAGTAAGTGTTACACGTTCAACATTATTCCCAACTTTTGAGAAAAGCACAAAATTGAACAGAGAAAACATAAATGAAGACATTAATTTGTCCTGGTAGCTATCCTAAATTCCATGCTGAATCACAAAAATAATGGGATTTTTCACTGTAAACTGGTATCTTTTATGCATGTTTATTAATGACACAGAAATGATACATCAAAGGGAAAATCAGCCAAGAAATGTGAGTTGCTTACTTGTCAGTCACTGTATAACAGAAACAAAGTGATTCCTCTCTCCCAGCCCTAAATATGCCACTCTCCCAAGTGCCAACCATATGTACTGGCTGCGTACAAAGTAACAGAACAAAACAAAGGAAGAGGCTTATTTTTAATCCTGACAAGCTAGAAAACGGAAAAAAAAAAATTCTACTGATTCTTCTCTAAAATCTCTGGAATTCAACATGATAGAGTGGAAAAATATCTTCTTTTGATTTTCTCTGTATTAAAAATGAATAAAGCTCCTAAAAATACTATATTAAAGTTCAGTATTGCTGTAATAAAGTAACAACAAAAGAGGCTACCAGAGTAAAGATTTTTCATGTTATACATCAATCTTTTATTCTTCACCATGTCAAAATATTTTGTCATGCAAAAGCCTTTCTTCTGTGAATCATATAAGCTTTTTTTTTCTCTAAGGTTATCACAGAAAGCAGTTTCAATTAATAAAATGGAAGCCTTATATTTGCAAATGAAGTAATTCAAGCTGATGCCACCAGCAGAGCAGGAGTACCATGGGACAAATGCTACATGATTTAACAAAGTGTTGTAATTAGAAATGTGTCTTTTAGGAAATTATCTAGAATATGCTCATGAACTGGCAGCCACCTTTGCTGTCACCAGCATAAATGAAATTTTAACACATATTTAATAACATGTGCATGCAAATTTAGAGTGTATTATCTCAAAATTCACAGAAATAAATCACATGATATTATTTAACCTACAATGCTTACTTTTCTCATTTTATATCATCTTATGATTTAATGTACTTCTCAAGTATTTTTGATTCATTTAAAATGATATAACATACTTCTAAAGATTTTTAAGTTTGAGCAAAGGTTAAAAGTGTCAATGTTTACCTACTCTCTCTGTGTGTAGCTATCTTAAAACATTTTTTGTAAAACTTTTGATTTATGTTACACCTGTTCCTTTAAGCCAAGCCTATATTTAATAATCTCTTGACCTCTTTTCCTTTAGGTAAGCGTTTAATAAAATTCAAACTTAAAGGGAAAATAGTGCAAACATTTATATTAAGTCTGTTAACTAATTTCACTTAGGTCTGTTATTTCTTAAAACTAATATCATGTGAATAAATTTATATGCAAGTTTTTCAGATGTGCCTCAAAGAGAACACTTACTGTGGAGACAGTCAATGAAAACACAATTGGGCCACTTCAGGGAGCACTGAAACAGTTGCACAGGGACCTGCCTGGTAGGGTGTATCTGTGCATATCTGTGTGTGCCTACGGACTTGTGTGAGTGCTGTTAAAGAAAACTAGAGCTGGAGAGTAGTTAAAGTAGTAAAAAGTAGACTTTATTCAGCCACTATTACAATAGGGGAAAAGAGACTCCAGTATGGAACTGGGCTCAAGTCTGAATACAGCATGGACTAGTGGGGATTTATAGCCACAGAGCAGGGTGGGGAGTCAGTGGATGGAAAATTATTTAGAGGAAACATCAGGCAAGTGGGGAGATGCTAAATAAACAGACTTCACAAGATTTTTGCTAAACTGACTTAGGAGGATTTTTGCCAAAACGACTCTACAAGGATAGGCACGAAAGCCCAAGGTCAGAATCTAGTCAAGAAAAGTTCTCAGAGGAGCCTGAGTGAAGTTTGGTCAAGGAGAGAGTCTTTGTCAATGCACAAGGAAGACCAAGAAGCAACTTGAAGCAGTAGAGGAATCCTTTTCTCATTTCCTACCTCTTGGTAAGATACAGATGATCGTAGGGTTAGGAGTCTTGCCTAAAGAAGCTTGATGTTCTATCCTGTCACTAAGAGTATATGTCAGCTTTATGGGATGACACAGATAGTCTGACTCCGGTGTGAAAAATTCAATATACAAGGTAGCAAGCAGTCAACAAACAAAACAATCAGAGATCCTGAATTTATCTGGCTCATTTAAATATTGTTTGATCTAGCCATTTAATTTTCCCAAGAATAGATATAGTTTAAAAATCTTATCAGCTTTCTGTCATATAGGTTAAGCATCCCTAAATCCAAAAATCTGAACTCTAAAATGCTCTAAAATCTAAAACTTTTTGAACACCAACATGATACCATGAGTAGAAAATTTTGCACTTGACCTCACGTGACTGGTTGCAGTCAAAACATAGCAGCACAATACAGTTTATTTCGTGTCCCCAAGGAGGTTACCGTACATTGTATAATAAAAAAATATGACATGTAATCAAAACACAGCATCATAGGTGGAGACTGAAAGCCTGCATGGTTTGCTGTTGTTCAACAGCTGATGCAGGTATTGATGCTACTATGCTGCTTAGGTGCCCTCAACATACTTTCTCACTGTAGTCATGGTATTTCATATTTTTACTATTAAGTACTTAGGTGTGAATAAGTGTAAGAAAATGATTGCTTACCAGTGACATAAAAATTCAGAGTCAGGAATGATGATGGTGTTAAACAACCACAGATTGTCCACAGGGGTAGCTGAGACAGTGACACTTTTGTTTCTAATGGTTCAATGCACACAGATTTTGTTTCATGCACAAAATTACTAAAAATACTATATAAAATTACCTTCGGTCTATATGTATAAGGTATACATGAAACATAAATTTTTTGTTTTGATTTGGGTCCCATGCCCCAAATTTCTCATTATATATATGCAAATATTCCAAAATCCAAAAAAACTTGAAACCCAAAACACTTCTGGTTGTAAGCATTTCAGATGAGGGATACTCAAATTATATTAGATAAATTTTTCAAATGAGGAAAAAGTTGTTTTAAATCAAAATACCAACAGTGAACCTGAGCCACTCCCAGTAATACCCGGTAAACTGAGTAATTTCTTAGAAAATGCTTCTGGGAATGGAAAGCTAATACCAGTAATAGAAACCCCAGAATCCGGATATTGTTGAACCATTGCTTCAAATGTTATTTTTGAAGTATGTTTCTCAGATCCCTGAACAGATGGCACTGTTATAGAATCTCCAAACCTGCTAATTTTGTTTTCATAAGTTTTCTAAAATTGAAAAAAAAAGGTTTAACTGGTAAGAAATCTGCATCTCAGTTTCTTCTTTTAAAATTGATTAAACAATTTTAAGTTCCAATAGAACAAGAAAAGAACCTTTCCAGAAGTTTTAAGCCTTTGATGCATGCTTTTTAGAGTGATGATTCAGAAGGATGATATGGTAAAGTCTAGGGTAATATACCATTAAAATTAAAAATGAGATACTTATATTCCAGCCCTGATAAAAACTGGATATCAATTATCAAGAGTCTTTTAATGAAAAATACAAACATTATTGTGACAAACTCAACTGGAAAAAGCAGTATATCATTAAAACTTTTCTACAAAGATATCTTAATGTCAATATTGACATTTATAAATCAAACTAACCAAGGAAGATTATATTCATTACAAAAGAAAATTTAGTTGCTTTAACAAAACACTTAGTGCAGATTTTCTTCTCTTTCTTTGTATAAAAGAGTATTTTTTTCCAGATAATAGCACAAATAATAAAAATCACTTAAATGTCAAATTTAGAAGTCACTATCAATCAGACACAATGAAAACCACAAAGCATAAAGTATTTTGTCATGCAAGTAGGTAAAACAAAATGATTATGTAGGCATACAAAAATCTTTTGATATCCCTTTGCTGAATAAAAGCACAGCAAACCTCATTCTTGGAGGACAATATAGTAATATGTATCAAAAGTTTCTAAAATGTTTTTACCCCTTGACCCAATGAGTCACTTCCTCTTATCCTAAGAAAACGTCAAACAAGTATATGCAGATAAATTTTCAGTGGTCTTCATCGTAAGGTTGTTTGGCAACAACCGATGCTTCCCAGAACAAGGAAACAATTAAAATAAATTGCAGTACACAGAATATAATACAGTTCTATAAACTATTAAAGACAATAATGTAGATAATGATGATGTATACCATTTACATGGAAAGATGTTATTGATGCAGTCAGTGAAAAAGCAGGCTTTGCAACTGTATGTAAAATATAACATGCATAAAAAATGAGTGTATTCATCAAACATGTATCTATATTGGTATAGGATTGGAAAACTGGGTTGTGGGCAGATTTGGCTGGTTTAAATTTAGTTTTTTAATGCATTTTTCCCTAATTTATACACAATGAGTACATATAACAAGTGTAATAAATGTAGTTTTATTCTTTTAAACATGTAGAAAGATAGTCTTTACAGGATAGTATAAGTAGCATTCACTGACATGTGCTATTAGGTGTTATAGATATTTCTTTTAAAAGAAGGTCAAGGAATCAGATAATTTTATTCTGGCTTTTAACTTTTTAAACCAGCATCACAGTTCTGTTGTCCATGCCTTACTTAGCTAAAATATTTGAATTTCCATGTGAATGACTCCTATTGTCTTTAAATCTTACTGTAAATTGGTTTATTTTAAGTAATAGAACAGATGGATGAATTTTATTTACAACAATGAGCATAATTAAGAAAATGTTTTTTCTTATCCTTCAATCTGTAGTTATTTCAATAATACTATATAGTAAAGTAGTTTCCTCTTAATATTAGATATTGACTTTCTGGATGTTAATTTTGCATACAAATGAATAGAAATATTGGAAAGAAAAAAATTCCAGAGAACAAAGAACTAAAATAATAAAGACACTGAATGTCTTACACCATTTTTATCCACCAGTAAACAGGACATCACTTTTATTAATTTTTAAAAATACTGTTTTCAGTCTATGAGCCAAGTCTTTTATATGTTTCAAAGCACAAACTTCTGGAACAAGAGAATAACTTGATATTTAAAAATTATGGAAATAGCCTAGCTGAAACATACAGAATTATTTTCATGAATATTATTTAACTATTATTATGTCAAAGTGATAAATAAAGATACAGGGCTAGAAGGTAAATCTTGTATATTCTCATTTCCTTTCGGCAAGACTCTTGAGAGGTCTGCATAGATTTGTCTTGTCTCACTTTGACATTCTTTCAGCTGGACACATGAGTGTGACCATTCCGCTCTCTTTGACCTCATGTCTATTTCACAAGGAACTTCACTGTGCTGCCACTGAAGGAACACACAGATTTTGGCCTCATTTATATTCTACTAAGTTCTCCCTTTATGTATTTTACTGAGGAGGAAGAGAGGACATCTTTTCACACTCCTTTATCTTTTCATGTTAAAATAGCAGTTTACAAGGCACATTTACCTGCTGTGGTTACTCTCTAGGGTCAACCCTACATACATAGGGCCTCAGGCAAACGTTTTTGTAGAATCCCAGTAAGTCCTTGTGAGGTATAGTGATTTGTTTTAGAACCAGAGACAGAGAAGTGGTATTTGCTTATTATCCAGTCAGTGCACAGGGAGATTCTTCCTAGTGTGTGTGCCTCATCTCTTACTATTCATGTCCAGGAACCATTTCTTCATGTTCTTTTTTTGTCAAATGTGCTGTTCCAGACTAATTTCATATCTCCCACAGCAAGGAAAAGATAACAATGTTATTAAAACTCATGATGCCGTGGCTCTTCAGAAACTGTGTGTATTGAAACAAACAGATTCTCTTGCCTCTTCCAGCATCCCTAATACTATTTAGTTAATGCTGGTAATACCATTACTCATGAGGCTGCCTCATTTTATCACACCACCCATGGGTATTTGCTTCCAGTGACTCTCTCAGCGGTTGTTATTGTGCTTCATTGATGATAACCACAAATGCAAGTCTTACCCAGAGTATGCAGTAGAATGTGAATGACTGTTTTCTGATCATGCTAAGTTCACTCATCACTCTCCAATTATTTCTGAAATCAATTGTGGATATTTAATTCAGATTTTGTTTTGTGTGCATGTGTTTATATTATATATCTTCATATATTTTCATTGCAATATCAAAAATAATGTTATTATTTAGTGTATTATATAGTTCTATTATTTACTATAGTTTCTTAATCCTTTTTATCTTTTTAAAAATAAAATAGCACTGATTTTCTTTTCTTTATTTCCCAGAAAATATACTTAAATTTGTTTTTTATTGCCAGATATTTCAACTTTTTTTTGTAGGTACCAATATGCAAAGAAACATGTTTTCATAACAAGTTTGTTCATCTTGTTAAGCAGTTTCCTTGTCAAACTCTTCAATTCAGTAAAAGAAAACAGATTATGATGCATCTTTTAGAAAGTATGCTTACATTTGTGGTTTATAGCCAGATATTCCAAGTTGTCTGTATAGTTATCAAAATGCAAAGAAACACATTCTCATAACACATTTGTTAGTTCATAACATTAAGCAGTTTCCTTGTCAAAATCTTCTACTCACTAAAAGAAAACAGATTATGATGCATCTTTTGGAAAGTATGTTTACATTTGTGAATTTTTTTTAGTATGTATTTTTTATTTCAATAGATTCAGGGGGTATGAGTGTTCTTTGTTATATGGATGAATTGCACAATGCCAAAGTCAGGGCTGTTAGTGTACCCATCACCAGAATATTATATGTTGTACCCAACAGGTAAGATTTTATCCTTCACCCCTTCTTAGTTTCCAGTGTTCATTACACCACTTTATGACCATCTATACACATTATTTAGCTCCTACTTATAAGTGAGAACACACAGTATCTGATTTCCACTCCTGAGATACTTCATTTAGGATAATGGTCTCCAGTTTCATCCAAGTTGCTGCAAAAGACATTATTTCATTCCTTTTTATGGCTGAATAGTACTCCATGCAGGTGTGTGTGTGTACACCACATTTTCTTTATCCACTCCTCAGGTGATGGGCACTTAGGTTGATTTCATATCTTTGCAATTGTGAATTGTGCTGTGATAAGCATTTGGGTGCAGGTGTCCTTTTAATAAAATGACTTCCTTTTCTTGGGATAGATACCCAGTAGTGGGATTGCTGGATCAAATTGTAGGTCTATTTTTAGTTCTCTGAGGAATCTCCATATTAACTATCAAAAATTTACATTCCCACTGAGAGTGTGTAAGTGTTCTCTTTTCATTGCCTCCCTGCCAACATCTATTTTATTTTAGTTTGCTGGTGTACTAGAGTACTGGACTACTTAAGAAGGTATATATTCTAAATCTTCTGAGTCTTTCAATGTTTTAAAATGTCTTTATTTTTTAGTCATATAAAAAGCAGATTATATAATCTTTTTCTCTGGACCCTGAGCTTCGGGCAGTGCCATGCAGATTACAGCAGGCTGCAGGCTTCTGGTGCACCCCAGCATTGTGCCAGCTACAGCTTCTCTGGGCTTTTGATGTGCACCAGTGCCACATCTGCCACAGCACTTACTCAGACAAAGCTAATCTATGAAGATAGAATAAATACCTACTACTTCAAATTTGCATACATCAATGCACAACCACAGGGATCGAGAATGATGAGGGAAACATGACATCAACAAATGGACAAAATAGAGAACCAGTGACTGACCATAAGGAAATGGAGATGTATAAACTATCTGACAAAGAATTCAAAATAACTGTTTTTTAAAAAGCTTATCAAACTTTAAGATGATACAGTGAATTTAAAAAATGATTAAATAATAGGTGACCAGAGTGGAAATTTTAAAAGAGAGAGTAATTCAAAAAATCCAGAAATTTCAGAGCGAAAAATACAATAAATGAAATGAAAAATATGAGAGAGAGCAGCAACAGCAGAACTGATCAAGCAGACAAAACATGTGAACTCAAAGGCAAGTTGTTTGAAAATGCAAGAGGAGAAATAACAATGAAATTTTAAGAAAGCTTACAGGATTTATTGGAAGCATCAAAAGAGAAAATATTTGGTAATAGGGGTTCAAGAGAAGAAGAGAAAGACAAACAGGCACAAAGCTTATTTAAAGAAATAATAGCAGAAAACTTTCCAAACCTGGATAAAGATGTGAATATCAAGGTACCAGAAGATCAAAGATTTCCAAAAAAATAAAATCCAAATAAGACTACTCCAAGACATTATAATCAAACTGTCAAAAATCAAAGACAAAGAGAGGATTCGGAAAGCAGCGAGAGAAAAGAAGCAAACAATATATAAGGGAGTTCCAATATGGCTAGCATCATATTTCTCAGTAGAATCATTACTGGCCAGGAGAGAGTGGAATGATATATTCAAAATGCTGAGGGGGAAAAAAAGCCAATCAAGAATACTATACCTTGCAAAATTGTCCTTCAGAAATGAAGGAGAGATAAAGACTCTCAGACAAACATAAGCTGAGGGAGTTCATCACTACCAGAGCTGTCTTACCAGAAATGCTAAAGGCAGTTCTTCAAGTTGAGATAAAAATACACTAATGAGTACAATGAAAATATCAGTAAGTATAAAACTCACTATTAAAAGTAAATACACTTACTATTTTTTCAAGTTCAGAATACCATAATGGGTGGTGTGCAAACCACTTATATATTTATTATGGAGGTTAAATGACTTGTCTTGGAGCCTCAGGTGGAAGAATTGAATGCCTGAGAATGATGACAATGACTGGAAACAGGAATCATCTAGACTCATATGTCTGGAACTTGGCTGGTATACTCAACCAGAAAACCCACCAGTGGTCTCTAAATGTGGCTTGGATTTCTCACAAAGTAGCAGATGGATTCCAAGAGAAAGCATCCAGAAAGTATCAGCAAGGCAAGCACTGCAAAGTACTATGGCAGAAGCTGCTTCTTCTAATCTAGCCTTGAGAGTTACAACATCACTTTCACTACATTCAATTACTAACAAGTTTGCCACTAAAACCAGCTGCACTTCAAGTTGGGATGCAGACAAATCTACATGATTTTTCTGGATGACTACCTGATATGTGACTCAACTATCTAGCCTGAACTCGTTCATATATAAAGAAGAGTCACTGCTATTAAGTCCAGTGTTACTGGTTTTCACCCAAAGAGGATCACTAAGACTGTGGGAGTACTCTATCATTGAAAATAAAGGTAGGATGTGGTATAGGCATTGAGTCTATTACTTCTTTGTTTAATCAGTGAATCCTCACAAAATTCTCTTATTTAACAGAATCAATATTGTTCAGTTCCTTTAGATCATGTGATTGAATTGAAAATATTAAATTAAGTACTTGTGACTTCCATTGCAATAAACTGACAGATCCAAGAAATTAGATGCTAGAATTTCAAACGCAACTCTTTTTCCATCATATCATGTCATCTCCCCAGGAACATGTATATGGGTTAAGAAGGAAAGCTGGGGGGCGGATTTTAACCAGACTAACTACAAGTATCATGATTCCAGTGACAACGAGGGGAAACAAAAGGACTTGTACAACAGGAGAAGTCTTTATAGCTTATGGTAGATTTCATTTTAAGAAGAAAAATGTTGCCTAAGTTCCATTGACTTGCAACAATTTTATTAGCATTAGGATTAGAAGAACTCTAATCTTTCAGTCAATTGAACACAATCCCAACCATGCATCTGTTAAAGCAAAACAGCAGAGTTAAAATACGATGTGTTCACATGAGGACAAAGATATTAGCAGTAATCCTTAGGAACTCTGCTGCTCTTATAACTAGTGCATTAATCTGTTCATTTAGAAGGGAACACAATTTGATCTAAGAAAAGGTCAAAGTAATGAAGTATCATTACAGTAATAAAGTCCCCCTCCCTCCTGCTATTCAAAGTGTGTTGTAAGTGCTGAACTCTGCAGTTCAGTAATTAGAAGGGATGATGATGATGACCTGATATGATTCTGCTGTACCCATGTTGTTTATTGTATTCAATATAATTAGCAATACATTTTATCTCTTTGATCAACAGACTCCCTATTACATTCTGTTCCATTTAGTAAATACATTGTTGAAACATATTTCTAATGTTGACATTCACCTGCCCTACCACTCTAACCCTCTTACTTAATAATGGGGAGTATAAAGTATAAATTAAACTTTTGGTTTCTTATAGGCCAATAGAGAAAAACTATTGTGTTCTATATCTTCATCATATTAATCAATACTTTATAAATGCCACTTACTAGTTTTGGATATTTTAGGCAATTACTGCCTAAAGTTTTATAGCAGAATAGTAGGACTGACCTAGATTCAAATTCTGGGTCCACCTAATTGTTATGTAACCATTGGCAAGTTACTTCATAACTCTGAGCCAGAAGAGTCTTATCTCTACATTTTAATAAGATTACCTACCTCATAGGTTTTGGGGGGAGAATATTGAATGAGATAATGCATCCAAAACACTTAGCAAAATTTCTCTGCACCTCTCAAGCACTCACTAAATGTCATTTATTACTATTGATGATAAAATTTTGGCCTATAAAAATCTATTATTTTTCCAGCACTAATTTTTTAATAATTCAGAGGAAAAATTTTTACATAGGATTAAGAAAGCTGAAGAATGTGCACCTACCCACCCAGATAACATCTGGCTTAATTGAAAAATCATAACTTTTTAAAACCCATCAGAGAACTAATGTTGAAAAACAAACTAGACTGAAATCTTAGGCAAAACAGGCTCCTCTGGGAAGAGCTATGGAGTGAGCACACTGCCTTACTAGTGACAGAACACCGGAAGCTCTGGGTGCCACACAAACCAGTAGCAAGAATCAGGTTAAAAGGTTAATGAACTGCTAAAGCCTTAGTGGAAACTTGTGTGAGAATATAGACACCCTCATAGTCCATGATAAAAGGACAGGTGCAGGTATTCATGGTTTTTTTTCCATATACATCCACTGGGTGCTTATAGGAAATACTGGAGGCAGAGAGGCTCCCTTTGTCATAAAAACCTCCATAAGGAGAGTTGAAGCCACTATGGGAAAGGCATGGAACCCTGTCACTTTTTTCCCTGAAAACAAAATAAAAAGCCTAAGGTAAAACAGAGTATCAAATTCTGGATACCCCAGAGTATACTGCAAATAAAGCAAAGTTAAGGGAGTAAGACTACCACTAAGAGTGAAGCCAAAAATTGTCCTGTGACCATGATTTTATAACAGTAGGAGAAAACATTCCCTAACTCATTTTATTAGGCCAGCATTATCCTAATATGAAAGCCAGATACATTATTACAAAAACCAAAATAATACCCTGTCATCCATTATCTCTCATGAGCACAGACACAATAATTCTCAACAAAATATTAGCAAATCAAATACTACCATGTGTAAAAAGGGTAACACTTCATGATCAAGTAGGGTTCCTCCTGGGAATACAAGGCTCGATCAATATTCCAAATTTAACCAAAATAATTCATTATATAAACACTCTAAATAAGAAAAATCATATTATTTTATCAATAGATGTATAAAATGCATGTCTTAAAATTTAACATTCTTTCTTAATAAAACCACTCAGCAAATAAGACTAAAAGAGAAACTCTTTAGCCTATAAAAGGATAACAATGAAAAACCTATGGATATCATAGTGAATATATACACACTCTGTGAGAAACACTTGAGAGAATGAAAAGACAATCCACAGATAGGGAGGTAATATTTGGAGATCACTTGTGCCCAAAGGACTTGTACCCAAATTATATTTAAAAACTCTGAAACCTCAAAGACAAGAAAACAAACAAGTCAATAATACTATGGACAAAAGATATGACCAAAGATTGTATGAAGGAGTAATAAGCACACAAAAACATACTTAACATCATTAGCCATAAAAAAGTGCAAATTAAAGCCACAATGAGATACTACTACACGCTTCTTAGTATAGTAAAACTATTATAAAAAGATTGATCTTACCAATTTGATAAGGATGTGTAAGAACTAGAATTCTCACATACTGCTGGTGCAATTGTAAAATGATCCATTCAATTTGGAAAACAATTTGGCAGTTTCTTATAAACAAACATTTGCCATATGATCTAGCCATCCCACTCCTAAGAATTTATCCAATGGAAATTAAAGCATCTGTCCATTTTAAGACTTGTATATGAATGTTCAAAGCTTTATTTGTAATAGTCAGAAATTAGAAACAATCCAGATATTCATCAACAAGGAGGTACTAACAGATAAACAGTAGCATATCCATACGGAGGGACTCCACGTAACAATAAAAAGAAAAGAACTCTTGATACATGCAACATGGATGATACTCAAAAGAATTATGTTGAATCTTAAAAAGCCCACTATGTATATGGTTTAATATTAAATTGACAAAAAATTCTAAAAAATACAAACTAATGTGTCAGAAAGTAGGTTAGCGGGTGCCTAAAGATGCAGGACAGGGAGGAAAGGGCAGTATTAATAAGGGACAGAAGAAAATATTTTCTGATGTTATTTGTGTTCCTAATCTTGATTGCAGTAAATGGTTGCAAGTGTTGCATTTATGACCAAACTTATCAAGTTATGCAATTTATGTATGCACAGTACATTAATGTAGATTATGCTTCAATAAAGCTATTTAAAAAGAAATTGCAATGATTCCCAACTTGTAAGAGTTTATTCATCAAGATTAAACACAAAAGTAGCACTTCTCCACCGAAGAAGTCACTAATATTTGGATATTTGCAAATACAGATTCAACTTCCTCATCTGCACCATTTTTCAAACATTTGATTCTTCTTCCTTTTTTTTTTTAAACATTGAAGCCCAGGCCAAAAGCAGCCCTTCCTTGCCATCAGTCAAGCTTTGTCTTTAATATTTAATTAAGGATGAAAAGAGAGAATCATTTGATTCTTCACTCCCAATTATTTTTGCTTCAAACTGTGAGAGAGCTAATGTGCTTCAGAAGAGGAGGCTGTTAGTTAAATCGCATAAATATTGAAATCTTCACACCTATTTTCTGCAATCATTGCCTGTACGTGGTTCTTAGCCTGCACAGTAGGGAGTGTTCAAGAACGAAGACTATGCTATACAACACAAAGGCAGCAGATAGGATCAGAAAGCGGCTTTGGACACCTTTTGGCACAAACATCCTTTTTGTGTCAAAGCATGCAAGAAGGAACCTTCCTTAATAATCTCTAACATTTACTGAATACTTACTATATATGCCAGACACTGAGTTAAGCATTTCAATTGTATACTCTTTCATAATTCCCATTTCTACTCTTTCAGCTATTTTTAATTGGCATCATAATCTTTATTTCATATACAAATGGGCTAAAACTCAGAGGGCTTAAGACACTTGACTAAGATCACAGAGCTTTAATGAGGGGGTCAATTCTTCAAATCCACATCTGCTTTGATTCTAAAATGGGTAGGCTGAACTGCTCTGCAATACTGCCTCCCCATTTAGAAGCTACCCTGTTCTTTAAAGAGTCTCTCTTTTAAATTTCCATCCTACAGGAGAATAGGAGAAGAAAATACCATTGGTGAGGGGAATATAAAGTTGGTGAATGAAGAATCTACTTCTGTGCTTTACAAACCTTTATCTTTAGTATGTAGTTCTGTGCCTGATGCATATTAGGCATTTAATATTTGTTGAACTCAATTGCTGAGTTGGGGTGTTTTTTTAATCCTCTTAGCCTTTTGAACTAACAGTTCTTCATTCAAAGCTATTAATATGCAATACTCGTTTGGGAGGGGAGAAACGGGCATGTGCTAAGTGTGCTGTTGAGAAATGCATACACAACATACATGTAGGGGATGACCATCTGCCAGTGGTGCAGATACCTGCAGATGTATCTACATTCGGGAAAGGAGGTACAGTAGGTACCACTTCGCTTAATGTTATCGATGGTTCTTGGAAACTGCCACTTTAAGTGAAACAACATATAAGGAAACCAATTTTACTGTAAGCTAATTGATACAAACAACAGTTAAGTTCCTATGACATATTTCTAGTCATAAAAACATTACCAAACTTCTAAATAAAGACCCCAAACACTTCTTCTATTAAACACTGAAATAAATGTGGGCCATATGTACATTTTAAAAAGATCAATAAAAACCAGATAACGATTTTCCCAGTTATTACAGTTCAGGGTTGTGGGTGGCCACTGCCACTCCTAGCAGGCCAGGGTGCCAGCTGGGAACCAACCCTGAACAGGACACCATTCCACTGCAGGGCACACTCACACACCTACCCACACTCACTGAGACAGGGACCAGGCAGACATGCCAATTCACCTCACGTGCACAGCTGGAGTATGTGGAAGGAAACTGCAGTACCCACAGAAAACCCATGCAGACGTGCGGAGAGTGTGCAAGCTCCACACAATAGCCCCGGTTGAGAATCACTTTTTGTTCTTCAGGTTATCTGAGGATCTGCTATATTTAGGGAACATGGCTGTGCCCAAGACATATACAGTTAAGTGGTCCTGCTGAAATGACAATTTAATCAAGTCAGTTAGTGAGAGCCTGTCACAGTGATTAATTTGACCACACAGACAGTTCAGTTAGAAAGTTGAAGCCGTGCCCAAGTGTGAACTCAGCGGAGCCGCTTCACTACCACGGCCATCACTCAGCCTTAGTGCCCCTTGCCTGCTGCCTCACAGTCACTGCTCAGGACTGGCCCTTCTACAGAAAGGGAAGAAACAGCCTTAGCCTGCAATTAGGCTGGCACTGTGAGTGCTCAATCATTTTCAACTAGACGTCGGATCAGTTCACATGCTCCCAAACACACAAGGTTTGCAGGATGGCTCTTCACGGGGAAAGCTATGTCTAAATTGGATCCTGCAGGTTAATATCTGCCTCTGGTAGAAAGATTTACAATTTGCATTGGTTGTTAGTGAGCCGGCTGCTCCAAGAAAATCCCAGGACATGGTGATCACAGCTGACTTACAGCTTTCATGTGTTTGGAGAAAAAACTTTGTGGTTGCCTGTGGCAGTAGATGAGCTTAGGCAAGGGAACTCACATTGTTGCATTTGAAGATTAAATTTACAGTACTCATTAATCAACAAGCACTTTGATTGCTTTCTATCTGACTAGCACTGTGAAGGGTTCTGCAGTAAATAAGGGAAAGAAAAAAGGCCGTGTTGTAGTGAGAAGAAAACTACCTTTGGAATCAGACTAGGGTTTGAATCCTAGAACTGCTATCAGCTGTGTGACATTGGGTAAGGCATCTCCAAGCCTCAGTTCTCTTTTCTTCATGATAGGGATATAAATGGCAACTTTATAGGATCATTTAAAAATTACATTCAAAAATAAACAAAAGTATCTTCTATGTAGTAAGTCCTTAATAAGTGTGGGTTTGAATTTTTTCAACTACGTAAAGCATACATAAAAGAAAGCCATGAGCTCAATCTCAAGAAACTTTCAGTCTATCTGGAGAAATAATATTTAGAGATTATCAGAAGCATGAAATCAAGTGTTGAGTAGAATTATTTTAACTTTTATAAACTATCATATCTTAAAATGTTTACCTTAGTTTTGGTTATTCATAAATCTTTATTTTCTCCATGAGTTTTAAGCAGCTGCTTAATTGACAAAGTATATAACACATTTATAAGTCCAAAGCTAGATTTCAAAATGAATTTCTGATTTGGCTATCATTACACCAGGAAACTTTAAACTAAAATACTCAGATCTACCAATTAACTCTTTAGAAATGTGTCTTAAATTTTCTATACTTTTTGATTATTCATATAATTTTCCTTGTCACAAGATGTTAGATGACTGTTTATACTGTAACAAATCTATTATATCTTTGATTCCTTATAGATTTTCAAGGCAAATGATCTTTTAGATTATATTACCTTTTCATGTATATATAACACTTAATAGAATGGAAAAGTAATCTATATAATCTTTGGGGACCCAATCTGAGTCTTTTTATTTTGAAATAACTACAGATTCACAAGAAGTTGCAAAAAAATGTACAAGTCCCACGTGCCCTTCACAGTTTCCTGGGCATGCTTTAATCCAATTTTCATAGCTATAATATTAAAAGTCAGGAAATTGACATTGGTATAATCCATTGATCTCATTCAGATTTCAACAGCTTTACACGCACTCATTTCTCTGTGTGTAGCTCTATGTAATTTCTGTCACATGTGTAGCTTCCCATAAATAACACCACAATCAACATACAGAATTGTTCTACCTCCACAAGTCTCCCTCTTTTTCTCTTTCGATGGCCACACCAACCTTTCACCCCCATTTCTAACACCTGGCAACCACTAACATGTTCTTTATCTCTACAATTTTGTTATTTAAAATAGAATCATAGAGTATCTAACCTACCAAGATCAGCTTTTTCTGTTGTTGTTCAGCAGAATCCCCTGCAGGTTCCTTCAGGTTATTGGGTATATCAGTAATTTATTCCTTGCCATCACTGCATAATATTCTATGGTATGGATATACCCCAGTTTAAGCACTGCAGTTATTTCTAGTTTTAGCCATTATGAATAAAGATGCTATTAACATTCAAAGACAGGTTTTCATGTGAACATAAGTTTTCATTTCTCTGAAATAAAAGCCCAAGAGTACAATTGCTATGTCACAAGGTAAATGTATGTTTAGTTTCATAAGAAACTGTCAAACTATTTTCCAGAGTAACTACACCATTTTACATTTCTATCAGTAATGTATGAGTGGTCCAGTTTCTCCAAATCATTACCAGCATTTGGTGCTGTCACTATTTTTCATTTTATCGTTTTATTTTAGTTTTGTTGTATAATTTATCTGAGTTTTTTTTTTGCAAACAAACGTTTCTTATTACATGGATGAATTTTATCATGCTGAAGTCAGGGATTTCAGTGTATCCATCCAGAATAGTATACATAGCACCCAATAGGTAGACTTTTATGCCTGACTCCACTCCCATCTTCCTCCTTTCTTAGTTTCCAATGTTCATTATACCACTTTATGACCATATATGTCGATTGTTCACCTCCCACTTATAAGTGAAAACACATGGTATTTGGTTTTCTATTCCTGAGACACTTCACTTAGGATAATGGTCCTTAGGTCCAGCCAAGTTGCTGCAAAAGAAATTTCATTCCTTTTTATGGTTGGGTAGTATTCCATGGCACATATATACCACATTTTCTTTATTCATTCATCAGTTGTTCAGTATCTTTACAATTGTGCTGGGATAAACATTTGGGTACAGGTGTCTTTTTGATGTCATGACTTCACCTTTGGGTAGATACCCAGTAGTAGGATTGCTGGATTGAATGGTAAATCTAACTTTTAGTTCTTTGGCGAATCTCCATACTGTTTTCCATAGCAGTTGTACTAGTTTACCTTCCTACCAACAGTGTGTAATGTTCCCTTTTACCGCATCTGTAACAACATCTATGGTTTTATGATATTTGAATAATGGCCATTCTGATAGGAGTAAGGTGGTATCTCATTGTGGCTTTAATTTGCATTTCTCTGTAATTAGTGGTGTTGAACATTTTTTCATATGTTTGTTGGCCATTTATCTATCTTCTTTGGAAAAAACTCTGTTCATGTCTTTTGCCCACTTTTTGATGGGGTTATATGTGTTTTTTTCTTGCTGATTTTTCTGAGTTTTTTGTAGATTCTAGATATTAGCCCTTTGTCAGATGTATAGTTTTCAAATATTTTCTCCCATGCTGTAGGTTGTTTGCTCTGTTGATTATTTCCTTTGCTCTGTGGAAACTTTTTAGTTTAACTAAGTCCCATTTATTTTTGTTGTTGCTGTGTTTGCTTTTGGGGTCTCAGTCATAATATTCTTCACCTAGGCTGATTTCCAGGAGAGTTTTTCCTGTTTTTCCCTAGAATTTTTATGGTTTCAGGTCTTACATTGAAGTATTTTATCCATCTTTAATTAATTTTTGTATATGGTTTATAGATATGGATCCAGTTTCATTCTTCTGCATGTGGCTATCCCAGCTCTCCCAGCACCATTTATTGATCAGGGCATCCTTTCCCCAGTATATGTTTCTGATGCTTTGTCAAAAATTGGTTAGTTGTAGCTATATGGTTTTATTTCTGATCTGTATTCTGCCCCATTGGTCTATGTCCACCTTTATACCAGTATCATGTTGTTTTGGTTACTGTAGCCTTGTAGTATAATTTGAAGTGAGGTAATGTAATGCCTCCAAGATGTGATCTTTGTGTTCTTTTTGCTTAGGATTGCTATGAATATTAGGAGTCTTTGGGGGTTCCATCTGAAATTTAGGATTATTCTTTCTTGACCTGTGAAAAACGTTGGTATTTTGATGGGGATTGTGTTGCACTTGCAAATCACCTAGTGCTATATAGACATTTTAACAATGTTGATTATTCTTGAGCATGCAACGTTTTTCCATTTGTTTATATCATCTATGATTTCTTTCATCAGTATTTTGTAGTTCTCTTTATAGAGATCTTTCACCTCCTTCGGTAAGTATAGTCCTAGGTATTTTATTTTATTTGCAGCTATTGTACATGATAGAGTTCTTGATTTGACTCTGAGTCTGTTGTTAGTGTACAGAAATGCTACTGATTTGTGTATGTTAACTTGTAACCTGAGAATTTACTGCATTTATCAATTCTAGTTTTTTGGTGGAGTCTTTAGTTTTTCTCTGTGTAAGAGCTTATCATCAGCAAAGAGGGGTAGTTTAACCTCATCTTTTCCAATTTTCATGCCGTTTATTTTTTTCTCTTGCCTGGTTGCTTTGGCTTGGACTTCCAGTACTATGTTAAATAGGAATGGTGACAGTAGACATCCTTGTCTTGTTCCAGATTTGATGGGGAATGCTTTCAACTTTTCCTCATTCATTATGATGTTGGCTGTGGATTTGCCATATATGGCTTTTATTATGTTAAAGTATGTCCTTCTATGACTAGTTTGTTGAGGGTTTTTATCATGAAGGGGTGCTGAATTTTATCAAATGCTTTCTCTGTAAGTATTGAGAAGATCATTTTGTTTTTGTTTTTAATTCTATTTATATGCGAATCACATTACTGATTTATATATATTGAATTATCACTGCATCCCTGGGATGAAACCCACATGATCGTGAATTATCTTTTTGACATGCTGTTTGATTTGGCTTGCCCGTATTTTGTTGAGCATTTTTACATCTGTACTCATGAGGGATATTGGTCTGTAGTTGTCTTTATTTGTTATGTTCTCTCCTGGCTTTGGCATCAGGGCAATGCTGGCTTCATATAATGAGTTAGGGAGGATTCCCTCCTTCTGGGTATTACAGAACAGTTTCTGTGTGCATAAAGGTTTTCATAGTAGTCATGGATGATATTTTGTATTTCTGTGGTATCAATTGTAAGGTCTCCATTTTCATTTCTGATTGAGCTTATGTGAGTACTTTCCCTTCTATAACTGCTTAGTCTAGCCAGTGGTTTCTCAATATTTTTATCTTTTCAAAAAGCCAACTTTTTGTTTCATTGATCCTTTGTATTTTTTGTTTGTTTATTTCCATTTTGCTTAGTTCTGCTCTGAGCTTTATTCTACTAGCTTTAGGTTTGGATTGTTCTTTTTCCAATTCACTGAGATGTGACATTAGATTGTTAAGTAGTGATATTTTTCTTTTTGATGCATACATTTAATGCTATAAACTTCCCTTATAGAACTGCTTTTTCTGTATTGCAGAAATTTTGGAAGCTTATGTTATTTTTCTCATTCAGTTTGAAAAATCTTTTGATTTCCATCTTAATTTCATCATTGACCCAAGGTTGTTTAGCAGCAAGTTGTTTAATTTCCATATTTTTGTGTAGTTTTGAGAGTTACTCTTGAATTGCTATCTTGTTTTATTCCACTGTGGTCTGAGAGATACATGGTATATTTTGATTTTTCTGAATTTGGTGAGACTTATTTCGTGGCCTAATATATGATCTATCTTAGAAAATGTCCCATATGCTAATAAGAAGGTATATTCTGCCGTATTTTGATAAAATGTTCTGTAAATATCTGGTAGGTCCTCAAATAATACCAACACAAAGAAATATTTAAACCTGTGAAATGTTCAAAGACAATGAGAAAACCTTGAAGGCAGCCATAAGACAAAGATATTTCCTACAGAGGAAAAAGAACAAGGATTACAGCGCATTCGTTTTCAGAAATCATGCAATCAAAATGACAACAAAGTGCCTCTTAAACAGGCTAAAAGGGAAAAATCAGCCAGCCCAGCATTCTAAACCAGGAAAAGTGTATTTCAAAACTAAAGGAGAAATAAAAGCATTCTCAGCAAAAGAAAAACTAACTGAATTTATTGTTAACAAATCTACTCTACAAGAAATGTTAAGAGAATTTCTTCAGGCAGAAGAACTCGGATCAGAAACATGGATCAGTCAGAAATAGGGATGTTCATAAAGAAATGAAGAACACTGTAAATAGAATAAATGAACATAAGATAAAAATCACTTTAATGCAAAATTGCTCTAAAAGATAACTGTCTAAAATAAAATTGTAAGAATATATTGCATGATTAAAGCAGAAGTGAAAGTAGTATATATATAACAATACCGCAAAGGATGAGAGGGAGTAATTTGGAATTTACTGTTGAAAATTCCTGACAATATGAGTGCAGTCTACTCCTGTAAATTCCAGCATCCCAAATCCAAACTTCATACATCAAGCACTCTGCCAGCTTCCCACCGAAGTTGCTCTTATGCTTGTACAAAGTGGGGAGGGAAGAGGGAAGCCTCATCCCACGGGACAGACACAGAGAAGAACCCCCAGAGCCATGGCTAAATCACGCCTCCCTGTGAGATGATGAGGAGATGAGGGGTAGGGGTCGGCTTACTAGTTTTTCTCTTACTCACCCTTTATTTATACAAGTTTCTACTTTCCTAATAAAACCTACGCTTAACCCACACTCAGCTATGTTGAACAGTATTTCTGAATCACTGTGTACAAAAGAGAACCACAAAGGGAACTATGGAAACCTCTAACTAAATTCTATTGAATTGTAATTACCACATACCTCCAATGAAGCCATCTCAATGGGACTTTAGGAGACAATATTTAACAGAGGCCAAGCACTTTTAAGTGTATAACAAAAACATCTCAGAAGTCATTTGATTCACTAACCAGTGTAATGTGGTTTTCCTGAGCTTGCAGTGGGATTGGTAGACACTGTCTGTTAAATTATGTGGGAATCAGGTAAAAGGAAAGAGATCTCTATAAATGTGAAAGGCAAAGAAATTCAATCAAATTTATGTCGTTGAGTTCAAGTTCAAAGATGTCCCTCATCAAAAATAACATAGCTGGGCAATATATATAACCTAAAGTTTTGTACCCCCATAATAAGCTGAAATAAATAATATAATAAAAAAATAACATAGCATGTCCATGTAAGAAATTGTTATGTATACCTCCTTTTTAAGACCAGCAATAGCATGTATAAATATAAGAAAGAAGGTTTTCAAATTTCGAATTTATATTGGTATCATAGCCTTTGAACTTCAGATACAGTTCGTATTCACCCCTAGAGAATGATGCGTGAATATCTACTTTGAATCGGTTTCCATAAACCCTTCCATAGCAATATCTGGGATCCCATTGCCTCATCCAGGGCAGCTCATCAGGCTGAGAATCACTTATTATAAAGTGTCAAATGTAATGAGCACAACATCACTGCTATTTCCACTTAAACAAACAAGATTATCTTAGTTCATAAAAGCCCTAAAATCAGCCCTGGTCTACAACTAAAGAAAAAGGGTAAGTCTGTATCCAGCAATGGGGTAAGAGAAGAAAAATCAAAATAGAACAAAACAAACAGCCTTTCTTCCTATGATTTCCAGTAAGCCTCAAAGTCAAATATATTAATAACTTACCTAATTAGATAAATTTGAAGGCTGAAGCTATGAAAACTTCTGATCCTTGAATACATTAAAGGAAACATTTAATAGCTTTCATTGTTTTCATACAAGCAGACAAACAATGAAATTCCAACTTGAGAGCATTTTAGTTTTGGATCCTCTTGAAAGCAGAGCCTGAGACTAGGACTTGGGTGCTGGTAGTTTATTGGGGGAATTGATATCAGGAAAGGATAGTGAAGATACTGGGAGAATAAGACAGGGAAGAGGAGAAGTCAGACTCCCCTGGCTTCAGAGAAAGCTCTGCAGCAGTAAGTCCAAAAATGCAGCCAGCACTTGAGATGGAATGATGTCAGCATGTAGTTAATCTAAACAGGCGCTGTGGCTGGAACTAGAGGTGGGTTGAGGGGCAATGACTAGGGCACTAAAGCCATCTGCTCTAGAGCCTTATTGATGTGATTTAATGAATAAGACCAAGAATTCTGAATATTTGTATGTAAATGTTCCAGTTGTGGGAAAGGTTTTTCATAGGAAGTTGACAATGTTAACAGACCTTTCAGGTGCATATTTAAAACAGAGTGTGCAAAGATGCAATCATCACATATTCCAAACTAGTTGTTATGAACTAAATGTCTGTGTACTCCCCAAATTTATATATTGAAATCCTAATACCCAATGTGATGTGCAGAGCTAGGCGGTACTGTAGGAGGGGGTACCAGAATGGATCTAGCCCTCTCTCGGGGGAGGCGATCCAGTCACCCAAGCTGGTAGCAAATGGTGTTTGCATTTCCCCTGAAGAATCTAGAAATTTTACGTCAGAAACACCTGAGGTGTAAAATAATAATTATGGAAACTAAGAAAAAAAGAAGAATTTCTTATAATAAGTAGGTAGGTGCAAAGCAATAATACAAAATTATATTACATCATGCATTTATATAAACAACACCAGACTGGAATATTTTTAAAAAATGAATATACTTGATTAGAGAGACATTGGTATTGTGGGTGTTTTATTTCTGGAGTTGTTGCAAAATGTGAGTAAGAAATAAAACATTTGAAAATGGAAATGTGAATAACTTTATCCACAACACCAAAGATGTAAACACATACCGGGATTTGACAATCTTTTATAAATATAGATAGCAAATAGGCCTTGAAAATTTAGCATGAATATTTTCTACTGTTTCAGCCACTTAAAATAAACATGAACAGCACACTAATAGAATGAAAAACAAATAACAGTCTCTAGTCTCCTTCACGCAACTCTAAGTCAATTTCACCTTAAAGTCTGAAATTCCAGGAGCAGATGGTCGGGAGACGCGAATGGTAATCACTTATCATCAGCATATGGAAAGGGGACTCACACAGTGTGCAGCCACAGTATTGCCACTTCTGAGCCAGGCATGGGATTAAAACAAACTCCAGCTTTTAAAATAGACTGCGTCAGTCTCTGCTTCTTAGAATGATTCGCTTGATGCTATTTCTCTGGGTCTTGACAAGAGATTTGAGTGAAGGTTCACCCTTTATGTAATTGCTAAAAATTAATCAGGATTGATTGAAGCCATGTGCTACCATCATAACCTGGGCCTTACCCAGTAGCTATTCTCCATTTCAAAGAATTAAATCTCTCTGTTAATAAATTTATTCTAAAGTCATCTCCACCTTCCCACCTCATCATCCCTGGTCCCTCTGGCTGGACCACTCAGCCTAGCCCCC
This sequence comes from Lemur catta, assembly GCF_020740605.2. Lineage (NCBI taxonomy): Eukaryota > Metazoa > Chordata > Mammalia > Primates > Lemuridae > Lemur > Lemur catta. The sequence continues at coordinate 35,249,208 of NC_059128.1, forward strand.
ATCTCCAATCATGTTAAGATTAAAGTAACACACACAAGCTATCCTTCCGGCAAAGGCAAATAGGTGGCTGAAAGAGTTTCTTCCAGAATTCCATCACCTTTGCTAAACAAAGCAGGGCTTCTCAACCTTAGCACTCTTGATATTTTGGGCTGGATAATTTGCCTTGGGGAACAAAAGTGGAGAAGAGTCTCGTGCATTGCCAAGTCCCTGGCTTTTACCTTCCAGATGTCACTAGCAACCTCTCTCCTGGTTCTGATAACCAAAAATATCCCCAAACATTGCCAGTGTCCCCTTGGGAGCAATTCACCCATGGATATAAACCCCTAAAATAAAGCCCAAAGCATGAAATACTTTGTTAAAAAATACATAAAACTGATGCATCTGAGAGTGCACATATTATGGCCCTAATAAGGTATTTTCTATGAAGCATATGTTTACTTATATTAAATGCATGGCTTGTTTTCTGATCTCTGGGCCTATCTACCTTTTAAGCCCAATCTAACTCAATCAAGGTCCCAATCTATCCATTCTGCATTTCCCTGATTTTTGTTTTTAAAAAGCTGTGTAAAGAAGTATGACCCCAAATTAAGGTTAGAACGAATCTATTAGATGGTAAGGTCCCAATAAACATTTGTATTATGTTCAGCATAGTGCCTCACATACAACAACTGGCAGAACATACTGAAAGGGCTTTGGAACAAAAACAAGAATGGACCCGAAATAGCCTTATGGCCCTGCAGATCAAAGAGTGAGGTGGCCCAATTCCCAACTGAACAACTATTAACAAGGATATTTGTAGATATTGCAAACAGAAGGACACTGGAGAAGAGGTTGTTCCAACTGACAAAAGAAAAACCGAAACAAAACAAAATCCCTCAGTTTAGATCAATGTGGGTGACCAAGGAAGGAAAAATGCACTCAGTATTTTGTCTTACACTTAAACACTCAGAATTTTTTAACTATTAACATAGTGATCAACCTCATTAATTGCTGGTAGGTGCAAGCACATTCTTTCCGTAGTTAAATTCTGGTACCTTTGTTCAATCTTTTCTTAGGAATAAATATGCCAAACAGGTAGTAGTTATGTGAAGTAACCCACAGATTTTCCTTGTCTCCCAGCCTTTAACACGAACCCTTGGGGCCTTGACTGGAAAACATTCCTTCCTGCTGTGTGATATCACACCTGCAAATTTAACAGGGAAAGACTTATTTTGAAAATGGAATTGTAATATTAAATGCACACCAGAGGGACCATTTATGCAGGTTCCAGAGCACTGTCAAGTTGCTTCTGCTCTGCCTTTGCCTTCTCCATTATATTTAACACCACCCAATATAAAAATCTCAGCACCATACCTCACTCTGAGGGCTAAAAATTCCACTAACATAGGAAAACTAAACAGTGCATAACTTACTAAAATTCAAATAGATCCTACAAAATTATTATCAAACTTCCCCAATATTCCTTGAAGCCAGAAGCCAAGAAGGACCTATTGAGGAAGGCCTTCTATCCAAAGGTCTTTTCCTACTCTGCACTAGCCCTTTTAACACTCCATTCCTGCCAGTCAAGAAACCAAGAGGATGAGCATATCAATTTGCTTGAGATCTCAGGGCCATCAGTGAAATTATTATCCCACCATTCACTGTAGCGTCTAACTCAAATACCCACCTGTCATCAACTCCAGCTAAAGCCATTTGCTTCGTGTAGTTGGTTGATCTTTGCTCTGTGCGCGCTATACCAAGACAGTCAATACCTTTTTCTCTTCATCTAGAGAGGACAAAAATATACCTGCATTGTCATGTCCCAGGGGTTCACTGAAGCTCCCTCCTATTTTTCCTAGGTTCTCAATCAAAATTTCAAAGACCAAAATTTCCCTTGTGATTTAGTTCTTATACAGTAAGTAGTGGATCTCCCACTTTGTTCATAGGAAAAAAAGAGGCCTGTATAAGTGATTCTACCTACTTGCTCTTAGCCTTGACAGAAAAACGAAATAGTTTCAAAAGAAAAAAAAATTACAATTTCATCAAAACTCAATGCACTATTTTGGAAATGACTTACCTCAGATGGGAAAATCACTAAACTATCCAAACTCTTCCTAGACCCCTTGCAAAATGACAATTGAGAAAATTTCCAGGATTAACTGGGTTTTGCAGACAGTGGGGTCAAATTTTTCTGAGAATGCTACCTCTTTATAAAGGGACTAAGGCTTAAATAAGGAACTCCTGCTCTAGGAGTACACGCATGAACAGGTCTACCATAACCTGTAGAAGGCTTTTCAGCAGACTCTTTCCCTAGGCACTCTACCTACAAAACACTTTGCCCATTTGTGCATAAGCTATCTGGGAAAGCTCTTGCAGGTTTAGCTCACGAAAACCATCAAAAACCATCACTGACTGTAGTCTCAGCCTGGACAAAGTTCCAAAGGCTTAACCCCCATGTCTTAGAGCAAAAACTGCTGTAAAACTTGTTGGTGCTTCTGTTGAACTAACTCTAGTTTCTCTATTGAGCTAACAGTTCTTCATGCAGTACACAGACAGACAGTACTACTGACTGAGAGCACACAGCACTTTCATCCAGCCAATCAACCTCTTCTGAGATTCTATTACTCTCTTTCACATACCATTCATTGATGAATCCTGCCACTCTCCTGTGCCTACCAGAAGGCAAGGAACCTCATGATTTTCTTACCTCAGCTAAGGAAGATTCTGTAGCTTACTCAGATTTTTTTTTACAGACTCATATTTTGAATCCTGATCTAATATTTGTTGTCAGATCATGCCTCAAAACTGAAATTGGATGTTATCAAGAAAAATATGCTCTCACTGATTTCAACTGTCTTTTAAAATATAGAACTCTACCTGGTTAAAATCAGCCCAGATGGCAGAACTTGTCACACGCCCTAGAGTTTTTCAACTAGCCAAAGACCAGAGAGTCAACACATATCCAGACAATAGCTATGCTTTTGGAGTAGTATGTGATTTGGGGAGGCTTTGGAAACAAAAGGGGTTTGAACCACCACCCATCAAAAGTGAATAAATTAAAGAAGTCTTAGCATCATTTTTCTAGAGAAATAGCTATTATAAAAGTTGAGGTCCAGGCAAAAATAAATAATATGGAAGGTAAAAGAAATACTGTAGCAGGTCATCGTGCCAAAAAAGCAGTCTCAATGGAGGTTAGCATTCTAATGAAATCCTGAAAATATAAATCCCTGGAGGGATTCAAAAGGCTTCTTATAATACTTAGCCCATGATTATAAAAAGGATGGAAAAAATTTAATTTTACCCTTCACTTCAAAAATCTCTGTGTTTATTAACTGAAATATACAGATTAAGACTACCTTCCCACATCTTCCTAAACAGCCTCTATAAGATCTTCAATCTAGAGATTTCATCTACTTGAAGAATATTCAGAGAAAAACTACTCTTGAATCTTGTTGGAAGTACTGTTACTACAATTAACAATATAAAAGTGAAACTCCAGAGAGTCAATCGTTGAATCCATGTTTCACAACAATCCGGAATTCCACACAATTGGAATACTATTCTAATAGCCTCAATTATCAGGATTCTCAGAGATCCTCTAGAAGCATCTGATCTTTGGAAGTAGACAGATGACCTTTGAAACAAGTGGATGCCCTTGTTAGTGGACAGCTTCTGTCTAAGACATCAGACTAAGACCTCTGTTTGAATCCTGTTTGTTTTTCATCTGCTTGTTTACTGTCATTCTTCTTATTTTACAGATCTGTGGTTGTTGCACACCCATAATAATCCTTTTTCTCTTTCTTTAGTGTAATGGCTAGGTCAGAACATATACATTCTAATGGCTAGTGCCATTCTCAAATCATTCTAAATGGTAGCTACTGCCAATTTACCAACTGTAGGACATAGTTTTCATCACCAGATGCCAATTATAAAAATGTCTGGATAATTCTGGTTTCATCAAATGAAACCATAAGGAATTATAGCCAAAGAATGCTATTATTATATAATTATTATAACAAGCAGAATTTGCATCTATATGAATGACTTAAATACACCTGTTACTTTGTTAGTCTCCCTCTTTGCCAGAAAAAGAATTGATTATTACAATCTATTGATAATAGCATAGGTAATTCTAATTTGAATTCCACAGTCTCTATAGAGCAATGCGTCAATTGCTTGACATGAGGAAGATACTAAGAAAGATTCAAATACGTAACCTAGCTAAAGTAAGGCGTCAGTTCTGACCTCACATCATGAACAACTAGTTATTTCCTGGTTATCCATGGAACCATCAGATACTACCTCTCCCTTCCAGGATGTCTGGTCCCATCTTCCCCAGGCTCACACTTCGTGCACTTTAGGAAAATATTCTGAGACTTGTCCATACACAGAAGCCTTCTGTCTTTAAGTCACCAATGCTGGAAATTCCAACTCAGACACAAGTTTCAAAATAGGGTTATCCTTGATTATTCAGGCACTCAACCTGGGGGAATTACTGACTCATTGTTTATGCAAACAGTTATGGCAGTGTTCCCAGCAGTAAGAACCATGAAAATAAAAAGAAAAAAACTATAACAAACATATCATTAGCTCTAGGATAAGTTATTCATGATACCACTTCTTCCCTAGATGGAATATAGGTATCAGTCCCAATCTGCTAGCATAAGTAGTGATGAACAGTCACATTGCTGTAGATTTCTTACTGTTTAGTAATGATGGCACCTGTCCCATTGTAAACACTTCTTATTGTATTTGCATCAATGAAACAGACAAGGTAGAAGAAAACTACTTGGTTGAAGTTGAACTTCATCACTTACAGGATTTGCTCTTTTGGCGCAGGTTGGGCATTTAGAGTTCTTGGTTCTTAACTATCTTAGAGGAACTATTGTTCTTATCATAGTGACCACCATGCTGGTCTGGTGCATTCTATTCAGAGTTTTAAATGCTTCTGTGCAGCTGTTCTCTTGTTAAATCGTCAACATGGTGAGACAACAACAAAAACATCATGATCTCACAATACAATTGACTATGGAGAAAATCGAACAACTCTTGAGGGGTGAAGCTTTTTATCTCTAGCATTCCCTGTGTTGGTCAACTTCTCACAAGTGCGATAATGACCCAAAAGAGGGATTGAGAGACTGAATATACAAAATGCCAATGGGCGGACAATAGATGACAATAGAAATTTACCCACAATCCCCTTAGCAACCAACTTGGAAAGCTAAATCATCACCTCTGCTGTAAAAAGCCCTTAACAGTCAGAAAATGATATGAATATAGACAAAAAGCTCAAAAACATAGACATAAATTTTCTCAAATATAAAAAATCAAATTTGGCAGTATCTGTTAGTAATTTAACACATGCTTATCCATGCCTCAGCTATTCCATTTCTCATATCTAACAGAAGGAAAACATGTACATATATGCAGAAGACACTATGTGCTAGAATGTGAATTTCAGCATTTTTTATAACAAGAAATACTGAAAGTGATGTAAATATTTGTCTGTTGGGAATCAACACTATGTAAGCACACCACGTGTACTATAACAGGAAAAATAGTAGTAGTTCCATATTAAATAAGTTGGACAGGTATCTAAAACACACTATTTAATGTAAAAAAGGTACAGAATAACACAAAAAGTTATAGAATTGTAGAAACAAATTAAAATATCCAAAAGTTTTATATTTTCTAATAAAATATAAATATACAGGCATAGTAATATATAGAGATATATCTGGAAAGTTAAACATTAAACCAAGAAGGGTTATTTCTGGGAAAGTGAGAAAGGAGTTAGGACTGCGGAGCCTTATCATTTACAAGATTTTAAATTTAATTAATATTTTAAAATTAAAAATAATAGAGGTCATGTAGTACTTTTATAATTTAAAATGTCAACAAATATGTTGATGACAAAAAGATGAGAGATGGAAAAGGGGAGCAGGGTTGGAAAAAAAAGTCAATGGCATTAATGACATCATAGACTAAGTGTAGAGTGAAGAAATAAAGCAAGAAACACATATGTGCACTACCTCAAGTTACAATGGTAAACATCTAAGGAACTAAAGAGAATGATAAAATACATAGGGAGGAAGGAAGGAAGATGTATGAAGTATAAGAAAATCTTTTCCTTATATATCAAAGCAAGAGTAGTATAAACCTCCAGACATGGATATAAACACAAGAATAAAAATTAAAAGCAGTCCTCCTTTGAATCAATATTGTTAAAATGCCCATACTTCCCAAAGCAATCTACAGCTTCAATGCAATCCCCAACAAAATATCACTGACATTCTTCACAGAAATAGAAAAAATAATCCTGAAGTTTATGTGAACCACAAAAGACCCAGATTGCCAAAGCCATCCTCAGCAAAAAGAACAAGACTAGAGGTATCACATTACATGACTTCAAATTATACTACAGAGCTGTAACCAAAACAGCGTGGTACTGGCATAAAAACAGACATCTATGCAAATGGAACAGAATAGAGAACGCAGAAATAATCAACACATCTGTAGTGAACTTATCTTTGACAAAGGTGCCAAGAACATACAGTGGGGAAAGGACAGTCTCTTCAATACGTGGTGCTGGGAAAACTAGATATCCATATGTAGAAGAATGAAATTAGACATTTATCTCTCATCATATACAACAATCAAATCAAAATGTATTAAATACTTAAATTTAAATCCTGAAGCTATGAAACTACTAAAAGAAAACATTGGAGAAATGCTTCTGGACATTGGTCTAGGCAATGATTTCTTGAGTGATACCCCCAAAACACAGGCAACCAAAGCAAAGCTGGACAAATGGGGTCACATCAAGCTAAAAAGCTTCTGCACAGCAAAAGAAACAATCAACAAATGCAAGAGATACCCCACAGAATGGGAGAAAATATTTACAAACTACCCATCTGACATGTGATTAATAACTAGAATATATAAGGAGCTCTAACTCATTAAGAAAAAAAACAAATGATCTGATAAAAATGGGCAAAGGATCTCAATAAATATTTCTCAAAATAAGACACACAAATGACCAATAGGTGCATGAAACAATGCTCAACGTGACTAATATCAGAGAAATGAAAATCAAAACTACAATGAGATATCATATTTTCCCCCACAGTTAAAATGGCTTTTACCCAAAATATAGGCAATTACTAATGCTGGCAAGGATGAGGAGAAATGGGAATGCTGGTATACTTTTTGTGGGAATGTGAATTAGTACAACCACTATGGAGAATGGTACAGAGGTTCCTGACAAAATCCTAAACTAGAACTACCAAATGACCCAGCAATCCCACTGCTGGATATATATCTAAAGGAGGGGAAACTGGCATATTGAAAAGATATGTACACTCCCATATTATTGCTGCACTATTCACAATAGCCAAGATTTGGGATCAACCTAAGTGTCCATTGATGGATGAATGGATAAAGAAATCATGGTACATATACACAATGGAATACTATATAGCGACAAAGAAAGAATGAAATCCTACCATTTACAACAACTTGAACAGAACTGGATAACATTATGTTAAGTGAAATAAGCCAAGCACAGAAAGACAAATCTCATATGTTCTCTCTCATAGGTGGGAGCTAAATATTAAAAATGATCTCATGGAAACAGAGAGTAGAATGATGGTTACTAGAGGCCAGGAAGGTTAGCAAAGGTGGGGAGGGATAAAGTGAGGATAACTAATGGATGGAAAATATAGTTAGATAGAATGAACAATATTTGATAGCATAACAAAGTGACTATAATCAACCATAAGTTAGGGTATACCTTAAAATAACTAAAACAGTGGAATTGCAATGTTCTTAAAATAAAGAAATGTTAAATGTCTGAGGTGATGGATATTCCAATCACCCAAATTTGATTAATTCACATTGTATGCCTGTGTCAAAGCAGCACATGTATTCTATAAATATATACAACTCTTAAGTATCCATAATAATGAAAAATACATAAAAAATAAAAACAGTCCTCCTAGAGAGTGGGACTGCGATTGCATGAAAACAGAGAATTATGGCTGTACATTATGCCCTTTTTTTTCTTGTTTATTAATAACTGCAGTTTATGATATAAATAATCTTAAGTATACTAATTTGCCCAACCCATAGATGTTATATGTAGTGTGCTCATGCTCTTATAATTCTAAGTAGTTGGTAATCCATTTTAATTTCCTCTTTAACCCAAATATTAATTGTATGTGAGTGTTTTTAATGTCCAGGCATTTGAAATATTTATTCTCTTTGTTTTTATCTCCATTTTTATTGCATTGTGGGCTGTGAATATTGCCTATGTGATATCATTTTAAAGATCTATTATTTGGGGTGGCCTAGTAATAGGAGAATTTTTAGGAGTATCTCATTCATGTTTAAAATGTGCATTCTCCATTGAGTACAAAATAAAGATTGAATGAAGCTATAAAAAACATCAAGTTTGTTGATTGTATTATTCCAGTCTTCATATCTGTTTTTTTTATTTCAGCTCATCACGGGGGTATATAAGTTCAGGTTATATACATTGTCCATGTCCCGCCCATCCCCCCGAGTCAGAGCCTCAAAGCGTGTCCATTCACCAGACAGTGCGCCTGGCACTCACCATGTAGTCATACGTCCATCCCCTCCCCCCACCTCCTACCTCCCCGAGTCAGCACCCTCAAGCATGACCATTCCCCAGAGGGTGCGCAAGGCACTCATCATGCAGGCATACACCCATCCCCTCCCCCCCTCCCCCATCTCAGTTTGATATCCAATTGGTACCCTTCCCCGATGTGCATTTAGGTGATGATCAGGGAAACCAATTTTCTGGTGAGTACATGTGATGCTTGTTTTTCCATTCTTTGGATACATCACTTAATATAATGGGTTCCAACTCTCTCCAGGAGAACCAAAGAGATGTCGTATCACGGTTATTTCTTATAGCTGAGTAATACTCCATGGTATATATATACCACAGTTTACTAATCCATTCGTGGATTAATGGGCATTTGGTTTGTTTCCACATCTTTGCAATTGTGAATTGTGCTGCTATAAACATTTGGGTACAGGTGTCTTTGTTATAGAATGACTTTTGTTCTTCCGGGTAGATGCCCAATAATGAGATTGCTGGATCGAATAGTATGGAATCAGAGAAGACCCCATACAGCAAAAGCAATTTTAAGCAATAAAAACAAAATGGGAGGTATTAATTTGCCAGACTTCAAACTATACTACAAGGCTGTGGTTCTTAAAACTGCCTGGTATTGGCACAAGGGCAGGGACACCGACCAGTGGAACAGAACAGATAATCCAAATATAAAACCATCCTCATATAGCCATCTAATCTTTGACAAAATGACTCTGGGGACAAGAATCCCTATTCAATAAATGGTGCTGGGAGAACTGGATAGCCACATGTAGAAGACTGAAACAGGACCCACAGATTTCACCTCTCACAAAAATCAAATCACGGTGGATAACAGATTTAAACCTTAAAAGGGAAACGATTAGAATTCTAGAAGAAAATGTAGGAAAGACTCTTACAGACATTGGTCTAGCCAAAGAATTTATGAAAAAAAACCCTAAGGCAATCACAGCAACAACAGAAATAAACGAATGGGACCTGATTAAATTAAAAAGCTTCTGCACAGCCAAAGAAACAGTCATGAAAATAAATAGACAGCATACAGAATGGGAAAAAATTTTCGCATACTACACATCAGATAAAGGACTGACAACAAGAATCTATTTAGAACTCAGGAAAATCAGCAAGAAAAAAAATCAAACAACCCTATCAAAAAGTGGGCAAAGGACATGAATAGAAATTTTTCAAAAGAAGATATAAGAATGGCTAACAAACATATGAAAAAATGCTCAACATCCCTAATCATCAGGGAAATGCAAATCAAAACCACAATGAGATACCACTTAACTCCAGTGAGAATGGCCTTTATCAAAAAATCCCAAAACAACACATGTTGGCGTGGATGCAGAGAGATAGACTCATACACTGCTGGTGGGACTGCAAACTAGTGCAACCCCTGTGGAAAGTATTATGGAGATACCTTAAACAGATTCAAGTAGACCTACCATTTGATCCAGCAATCCCATTACTGGATTTTTTTTTTTATTAAGCAAGGCTGAACTATATGCTGTGTATAAAAAACACACTTTAGATTTAAGAATGCATATGGGCTAAAAGAAATGGAGAAAAAAACATTTCATGAAAATGATAACCAAAAGAAAGCAAGGGTGGCTAGACTTCTAAAAGACAAAATAGAGTTTAAGTCAAAAACTGTTACAGGAGATATAGAAGGATATCTTATCATAATAAAATGGTTGATACCCAAGGAAGATTTAACAATTATAAATATGTATGTACTCAACATCAGAAAACCTACTACATAAAGCAAACATTGATTGACAGATCTGAAAAGAGAAATAGACAGTGATACAATCATAGTAGGAGACTTCAATACCTTACTTTCAATAATGAACAGAACATAGAAGATCAATAAGAAAATAGAAGATTGAAACAACACTATAAACCAAATGGACCAAACAGCCACATGCAGAACATTCTACCCAACGGCAGCAAAATACACATTCTTTTCAACTGCACATGGATCTTTCTCCAAGACAATATTTTAAGAATAGTTTTTTATGTGACAAAACAATCTTCAAAAATTTAAAGTTGAAATCATACAAAGTATCTTTAGGACCACAATGGAATGAAACTAGAAATCAGTAGAAGGAAAACTGAAAAATTCACAAATATGTGGAAATTAACAACACATCCTTGACCAACCATTGAGTCAAAGAAGAAATTAAAAAGGAAATTAGAAAATGCCTTAAGGAAAATGAAAACAAAACATACCAAATTTATGGGATGCAGCAGAAACATTATAAGAGTAAAGTTTATTGAGATAAACATATACGTTAAAAATAAAGAAACTTTTCAAATAAACAACTCAACCTTACTCCAAAAGGAACTAGAAAAAGAACAATCTAAGCACAAGGTTAACAGCAGGAAAAAAACAATATTAAAGTGGAAATAAAATAGAAAATGGAAAAATAGAAAAATATCCATGATATAGGTTGGTTCTTTTTTGAAAAGATAAATAAAATTGACAAACTTTTGGCTAGACTAAAAAAAGAGAAAACTCAAATAAAATAAAAAGAATGAGATGGGACATTCACTGTTTCCACAGAAATAAAAAGGATCGTAACAGATTATTTTTTATGATTATACCCCAACAAACTGGATAACCTAGAAAAAAAGTGTACATTTCTAGAAGTATACAACTTACCAAGACTAAATCACAAAGAAATAGAAAGTTGGAACAGACCTATAAATATGAGGGAGATTGGATCAATAATCAAAAACCTTTCAACAAGGAGAAGCCCAGGACCTGATGGCTTAACTGGTGAATTCTCCCAAACATTTAAAAAAGAATTAATGCCAATCCTTCTTAAACTCTTTCAAAAAATTATAGAGGAAACTATTCCAATTTTTTTATGAAGCCAGCATTACTCTGATACCAAAGCCAGACAAAAACACTGCAAGGAAAAAAAAATATGGGCCAATATCTCTGTTAAACACAGATGCAAAAATCCTAAATAAAATATTACAAAACAAATCCAATAGCACATTAAAAGGACCATATATCATGACCTAGTGAGATCTATCCCTGAGATGCAAGGATAGTTCAACATATGAAACTTAATATGATATACTACATTAACAGGATAAAGGATAAAAATTACATGATTATCTTAAAAGATGCAGAAAAAGCCTTTGACAAAATTGAACACCCTTTCATGGTAAAAACTCCCAACAAACTAGAAATAGAAGGAAATTGCTTCAATACAATAAAGGCCATCTAGGAAAATACCAAAGCTGACACTACACTCAGTGGTGAAAAACTAAGCTTTTCCTCTAAGATCAGGAACAAGGCAAGGATGCCCACTCTGACCACTTCTGTTCAACCCAGTACTAGAAGTCCTAGTGGGAGCAACTAGGCAAGAAAAATAAATAAAAGGCATTCAAACTGAAAAGGAAAAAGTAAAATTGTCCCTGTGTATAGATGGCATGACTTATATGCAGACAACCCTATAGACTCCATTAAAAAAAATTATTAGAATAAAAGAATTCAGTGAACTTGTAGGATACAAAATCAACACAGAAATGAGTTGCATTTTTATACACTAGAAATGAACTATCTTAAAAGAAAATTTTAAGAAGCACCAAAAAGATTAATATACCTAGGAATAAATTTAACTAATGAAGTGAAAGAGTAGCATACTGAAAACTACATAACACAGGTGAAAAATTAAACAAGACATAGATGCTAAGATATTGTATGTTCATAGACTGGAAGACTTAATATCCTCAAAATGTCTATACTACTGTCTTAGTTTTGCATTGCTATAAAGGAAATAGCTGAGGCTGGGTAATTTATAGAGAAAGAGGTTTATTTGCTTCACAGTTTTGTGGCTGTTCAAGAACCCTGGCACCAGCATCTGCTTCTAGGAGGGACCTCAGAAAGGGCAAAGTGGGAACAAGTATGTCACATGGCAAGAAAGGGAATAGGAGAGTGGCTGGAGATGCCATTCTCTTTAAACAACCAGCTCTTCCATGAACTGATAAAGTGAGAACTCACTCATTACCATGGGGAAGGCACCAAGCCATTCATGAGGAATTTGTCCCCATGACCCAAATACTTCCCACTCAGCCCCACCTCTAACACTAGAGATCCAATTTCAACATGAAATTTAGAGGGGACAAACATCTAAGCTATATCAACTACCTAAAGCAATATACAGATTCACAGCAATCTCTATCAAAATTCTAATGGCATTTTTTTACAGAAATAGAAAAAAACAAGTATAAAATTCCTATGAAACCACAATAGATCATGAATTTCACAAGCAATCTTGAGAAAGAATAAAGCTGCAAGTATCACACCACCCAATTTCAAAATATATTCCAAAGCTGCAGTAATCAAAATAGTATGGTACTGGCATAATGATAGACATATATATATATATATATATATATATATATATATATATATATATATATATATATATATATATATATAAATGGAATAAAGAGCCCAGAAATAAATCAACACATATACAGTCAATTGATCTTTGACCCAAGGATGCCAAGAAGACACAATGTAGAAAGGATAGTCTCTTCCACAACAGGTGCTGAGAAAACTGGATATCCACATGCAAAAGAATGAAATTGGACCCCTTTATCGTATACATACACAATCAACTCAAAACAGAAACTTAAACACAAGGTCTGACACTGTAAAACTCCTAGAAGAAAACATAGGGGGATTTCTGACATTGGTCTTGGCAATGATTTCATAGATATGCCACCAAATGTGTAGGCAACAAAAACAAAAATAAATGAATAGGATTATATAAAACTGAAAAGCTTTTACATAGTCAAGGAAACAGTAGAGTGAAAAGGCAACCTATGATATGGAGAAAATATTTGCAAACCATATATCTGATAAGGAATTAATATCCAAAATACCTAAGGAACTCCTACAACTTGATGGTAAAAAACAACTAATAACCCAACTAGAAAATAGTCTAAAAACTTAAACATTTTTTCCAAGTACAAATGGCTGACAGGTATATGAAAAAATGCTTAACAATCATAGGAAAATGCAAGTCAAAACCACAATGAGATGTCACTTCACAAATGTTAGGATGGCTATTGATAAAAAAATAATGAACAGTGGCATGGCTGTGGAGAAAATGAAACCGTTGTACACTGTTGCTGGGAGTGTGTAACAATGCCTCCACTATGGAAAATGGCATGGAGGTTTCTCAAACAATTTTATATAGAACTATTACAGATCTAGCAATCCCACTCTGGATATTTATCCAAAAGAACAGACGTCAGGGTCTCAAAGTGATGTTAATACTATGTTCGTTGCAGCACTATTCACAACAGCCATGATGTGGAAACCACATGAATGCCCACTGATGGATAAATGAATAAAGATATTATAATATTGTAGTATATACATACAATGGAACATTATTTAGCCTTAAGAAAGAAGAAAACTTTGCAATATGTGACAACATGAATGAACCTTAAGGACATTATGCTAAGTGAAATAAAGCCAGTCACAGAAAGACAAGTACTCCATAACTCCACTTATTTGATGTATTTAAATAGTCAAATTCAGACTCAGAAAGTGGAAGGGGGGTTGCCAGGGGCTATGGGGAGTTAATAGTAAATATACTTAAAGTTTCAGTCAAACAAAATGAATAAGCTAGAAATCTGCTGTACAACATTGTACCTATGCTCAACAATGTGTGCTCACTTAAAAATTTAGAGGGTAGACCTCATATTAAGTGTTTTTCCCACAATAAAATTCTTTTTTAAGAAAAAGACATAACCCTCAGAGTTTTAACTCTTTCTCAGTTTTAATATGTTCAATAAACTTTTCATTTTAGTTTTATATTTTAAAAATTATGAAGGCAGTAATAGTTTCCATATACCTTAACCCAATTTCCCCTATTATGAACACCTTATGTTGGTTTGATACATTTGTCAGATTAATGAATCAACTTTGATAATTATTATGAACTTTAGCCCATACTAAATTCAGATCTGCTTAAATTTTACCTAATTTCCTTTTTCTACTCCAAGATCCCACTCAGGAGACCACATTACATTGTCATATCTTCTTAGGCTCTTGTTGGCTCTGACAGTTTTTCATATTTTCTTTGTTTTTAATTACCTTACCCGTTTTTAGAGTATTGCTTAGTATTTTCAAGAATTTCCCACATTTTGGATTTGTCTGATATTTTCTCATGATCAGACTGGGGTTGTGGGGTTTTGGAAGGCCCCAGTGGTATGGTGCAATTCTTACTACATCATATAAAGGGCACATAATACGAGCATGACATATCACCATTGATACTAACATTGATCACATAACTAAGGAATCATTTTTCAGGTTTCTCCACTGTGAAGTTATTTCTTCCCCCTTTTATATTGTATTCTGTGAAAGGAATTCACTATACGTAACCCTCATTTAAGGAGTGGGGAGTTATGCTCCACTTCCTTGTGGGCACAGTATGCACATAAATTATTTGCAGTTCTTCTGCTGGAGAGCTTTGCCTGTTCTATTTATTTATTCAATCATGTGTTGCCATCAATATGAATTCGTGAATATTTTATAATTCACTGCTACTTTATTTTGTTTTTCAAATTTTCCCAGCTTTGACTATGGGAGCTCTTCCAGTTGGCTCCTGTGTCCCTATAACATACTCCATCGTATTGTGTGAGTATATGTGTGGTTTTTTGTTTGAGCACTCCTGAGTAAGTCATCCTTGGCTCAGGACCATGGACAGTTCCACTTCAGTGGGGTCTTTTTATGCTAATGGAAGTTGTAAACTACAAAGGAACAAAAGTAGAGCTGTTTTAATGATCATACATCTCTTTCAAGTCAGCCATGTGACCTCTAACCAGGACAATGAGAAGCCCAACTAGAGCAGCTCTGACTTCATCACATCCTATTATTTTAATTCTTCTTCCACGGAAATTCAGATGTTTTGCACCAAGATGACAAAAATCATGTGCTATTGCCACAGACACCAACCAGAAGGCGGCTGAGGTCTTGCTATGTATGATGAACCCCTTCTCCCACTTCTGTCATTTTAAATTACCATCCTCTACATTGATAAGAAAAAAATTAATCAGGCCACTTTTGAACTTGCAGGATGGAAAATTTTCTAAATTTTAAATAAAAACACCATCACATATCCAACTAAAAGATTCCTGACCTCCACTTGGTGAAGTCCCAGGCTTGCCTAGCAGCCAGCCTCTGTAAGGAAGCCTTTTTAGCCTTCTTTCAATCACACTCACATATTCCTCTCTGCAGCTGTTGCATCTGTCAACCATCTCTTGCACGCCAGTTCCTTAGCTTGTTAATTAGATGTTTCTGACTAGACAATAGCTGAGAATCCCTGTCCAGACAGATAACCATCATATTTATCATTAGCAGTAGCAACACCAGTGAATGCCAAACATATTCAGGACACAAAACAGAACATAGAATTGGAGTCAGAATTAAAAGGCAAATACAGAAACATGAGGCCAAAATGGTAATGCTGTCTGCAGGGAAAAAACAAAAGCTCCCTGATGGGGCATGACTTCTGTCAAACTGAGTCACTCCTGCCTTGGAAATGGTTTGTATGGTTCCCTTTAAATATGTGCATACAGGATGAAGCGCATAAGCACTGCCAAAAATGTAACACTATTTGGACTTTCATTTATATTCCTCGCCTCGAGTCCCACAATAACATGGGGGAAAAATGTCACTTAACCCAAAGGCATGGCAGATGTTGCACTAAGGAGATTTCTTATGCAGAAGGCAGCCCAGTTACATAACCTAGACCCAGCTCTAGATCCTGCCACTGTAGCACTCACTCTACTTCCTCCTGTGTAGCTCTCAATTTTCTTTCTTGTTTTTGGAAATTTGGGGAAAATTTTTAGAGCAGAAGATCTCTGTTAAATTCTAGCACTTTGCTTGAAGTTACTTAATATCACCTGGGAATCGCTCCCTACAGCAGCCTCTGGGACATGCAATTACTAAACGTTGGGAAGGGGCACAGCAGGCGAGCATGACCTTGATCACCTGAATGTCCACAGGCTGCCTGTAAGCCTGGCTCCCTGGAGTTCTGAGAGTCCTGTTCAGCCTTGACTCCATCCCAGCTCTACTAATTATCACAGTCTCTAGCCAGTTTTTAAATGAAGCTGCTGTTCCCCTTTAATGGATATACCCAAAGATACACAGGACAACAAAATGTCCTAATCAGAAAAAAAGAGGTGGCTATTTAATAAACCTGAAATTGTACTTACACATAGAGAAATCTGAGCACTTGCAATCTCATTGCTATCTACTACAAAACTTTTACAATGCTATGAGACACCTTTTATAAACAAAATAGTGACCTTTTGCTTGAAACAAATTTAGCCAAACTAACGTTTCCACGTACTATTTCATCATAACGTGGAAGAAACTACAGAGACCATGTCACTTTGGGTTATGGGTCTTGAGTGCTTAAACTCCAGTCCAGCTAATCTTTGTTTTTACATTTGATCACAGACTTCAACATTCTTTTTCCCGATTCTGTTTTGGCTCCCAAACATCACTATGGGTTTGCATTGGTGAAGGGAAATGGACTCCATTAACAGTAATAGAAAATAAAATTCCTGGAATATTTGGGGAAAAAATGAGTTAGGGAACCATAGTGCCTTAAGAAATATTATAAATATAGCTATATGATTTAGGGAAAATTATTCTACCCTTTCTCAGCACCAGTCTCTCCATTTTCCCATTTCCCATTTACATTTAAAATGGGGCTAAGATTTTCTGCCTTTTTTATCTGACAGATTAGCTGTGAGAATCAAATAGTCATATGTGTGAAGGAATCTTGCACATTGGAAACAGCCCTGCCCCTGGGACCAATGTTATTAACAAAATCCATCCACTTATTATAGGTTTATGCTTCAATTTTTTTCCTGAACCTTTTTACTAACCACCCTATTCTACTCATACCCCTGCTATTCCTTCTAGTTCTTAACTATAGTCATGTGCTGCATAAGGATGTTTCGGTCAATGATGAGCCACATATACAATAATGGGCCCATAAGATTATAATAGAGATGAAAAATTCCTATTCCCTAGTGACATCAGAGCCATCATAATGTAGTGTGATGCGTGTTTGTGGTGATGCTGGTGTAAACAAGCCTGCACTGCTAGTCGTATGAAAGTATAACACATGTACTGTATGTAATTATATGTGTAATTATGTATAGCTCACCACACCTGCTAATGACAGTAAATGACTGTTACTGGTTTATGCATTTAGCATACTATACGATTGATCATTATTTTAGAGTGAACTCCTTCTACTTATTAAAAAAAGTTAACTAAAACAGCCTCAGGGAGGTCCTTCAGAAGATATTCTAGAAGGCATTGTTATCACAGGAGATGACAGCTCCATGTGTGTTATTGCCCCCAAAGACCTTCCAATGAGACAAGAGGTGGAGGTGGAAGGTGGTGATACTGATGATCCTGACCCTGTATACGCCTAGGCTATCTCTGTGTTTTTGTCTTAGTTTTTAACAGAAAAATTTAAAAAGTAAAAAATAATTCTTTAAATAGAAAAAAGCTTATATAATAGTATAAGGATATAAACAAAGAAAATAGTTTTATATGGCTGTACAATGTGTTTGTGTTTTAAGCTAAGTCTTATGACAAAAGAGTCAAAAAGTTAAGAAAAGTTTAAAATCTTCATGGTAAGCACCCTATACAGGTGTACCATTTTTTATCTTTTATATTGTACTTTTACTGCACCTTTTCTATTTAGGTATGTTTAGATATACAAATACCATTGTGTTACAAATTTCTACAGTATTCAGTACAGTAACATGCTGCACAGGTTTGTAGCCTAGGAACGATAGGCTGTACCATACAGCCTAGGTGTGTAGGCTATACCACCTAGGCTGTGTACTCTATGATGTTTGCGCCATGACAAAGTCGACTAATGACACACTGCTCAGAACATATCCCCATCATTAAGCAATATGTGACTGTATTCCAAAATAAGCATGTTCTCTGGATTTGAAAACAGGCTACACCCTAATGCATACTCAAAGCTTTCCTTCTTTGGATATTTTGTTTTCTATCTTTACCCTCTTGTTACCTCTTGTACTGCCTAACCTGATGACCACAATAGTGCACCATCCTCTAATCACCATTATCCATTCTAAAATTCATTATTTCCTTTTCTTTGAAAGTTATTCTCTTTGCCACATCCAAGTATTCAGTTAGCTCTTCCTGCAGACACCAGATACAGTGCTCCTTCACCCTGTCATCAGAGAAGCCCTACCAGGCTTTTCGGAAGGGCCCACTTTCTTGATGCTGATTTCCTCTCTGTGGCCTTATGGTGGAAGACGGCGCATTGTTTAGTCCATGTCAAATTTGACACTAATAAGCTTATAATAAGTTCACAGAAGCAGTGAAGAAAGCTGACTCCTCTGAGCTCAGCCAAGCAGTACAAAAGCAATCCAAGTAACCAAAACATTTGTACCCTCTAAATATACTGAAATTTAAAGAAAGAAGAAAAAATCACACTACTTAACAATAAGTAACACCATCAACTTCAGGAACTGCTCAAGGTGCTTAATTAGGCCTCTACTGAGATCTGATTAAAGGCAGGCTCTGAATGCTTGTGCTAAAGAAGATCCATCCCAATATGAGGACTGGACCAGTAGTCACAGGTCCTTCTTACTTCTGAACTTACGTTCTCTCCAAAATACTAGACAAAGTTGACGACTGAAAAAATAAATACTGGGTTTGTTTCACCCAGGCCTGCAACCTATTAATAGTTATGTAAACTTGGATGAATCAGCAAACCTCTCTAAGTCTTGGTTTCCCCAATTATCAAATGGAGATAAGGTCTAACCCATAGGGTAATTTTAAGGATTAAATTAGATCACACATATAAAAAATTTGGCATAACACCTGGAATTTAGTAGATCATTCTATCTTGCACGTCTAAATGGGAAAGATGATGTAACTGGTTTCCTGAACAAAAATGCCTTTTTGCAGTTCTCCTATGTTTTAACTTCCCAGGCTGGTAAGATTTGCTGACCAGAACTTTGTGATTTTCTGTTTTGCTGATCCCTTTTGGGTTGTTTCTTGAATGGTGGACCCATCTTGCAGTAATGAGATAATCACAGGCTTTACCCTACCCGATTGTTCAGAGAAGATAAGCAGCATTCCACCACAGATCTTGCCCAAGGAACCACTGAGCAGCCTACTCCCCAAACCTGCATGCACACAAGACCAAAAGGATAACCAATATTAACCTCTAGCTCATTATACTACTAAAATCACCACTGTGAAAGGGGCTTATCCACCATTTTTCGATCATGCAATGTATGTGCTAGTATGATCTCTCACTGTGCTTGTATACCTTGCACTCCACCCCAAACATGTAATGATGCTCATCTACTTCATGCATTATTCATTTCACCTCTAAAAAGATACAGATTTGAGATAGTCCTTCCACCTCTTAGTTAACATCTCCAAAATAAAGCTCCTTTCTTCCTTGACAATCCTTGTTGTCTCAGTAATTGGCTTTCTGTGCAGCAAGCAATGGAGGGAACTCCGCCACCCCACTTGAGATTTCATTAACAATAAGAGTAAAATTAGTAAGAGACAGCTAATGAGAAAGGCAATGTCCTATGGATGATTCTTCTAAGAGGAGAAAGGCTCCCATAGATCCATCTGGCCTCCGTTTAATCAAATATCCAAGAAAACTCTATACATAGAGCCCACCTAGCAGACTTCTGTCCTAAACTTCACCCATCTTCTCCTACCTTCTCCAGATATAGCCTATATTTCTTAGTGGCTCCTAGATAGTCTGACTCTATGTCTTCTGGCAAAAAGAAAAGATATGATGACTTGAATGTGTTGGAGGAAACTGGTTCAGATACAGTATGCTCATACAGTACATTTAGATACGAATGGTGTATCAACATATGAGTACTACCAAGGCATCTGTAACCTTGCAGCCCAATAGTGGCATATGCACAAAACCTGCATGCACCTGAACCAGCAAGGGTGCAGCTGGTCAGTGGGTTGTGCAAGACCAGGTCTCTAGAGTCATACCACATGGCATGAGAAGCAACAATAGTTGTAAAGAGACTGGTTAGAATGTCTCCATTTCTTCTTCCCTTGCCCTAATTATTTTTGGACAACTCAATCTTCCAGACTGACTTTTTTCCATCAAGAGTAGATGAACCCATGCTCATTTCAGCATGATTCACAATAGCCAAGATATGGAAACAACCACAGTGTCCATCAACAGATGAATGAATAAAAATATGTGGTACATATACACATGATATACTATTCAGCTTTTTAAAAAAAAGAAATTCTGTCATTTACAATATGGATGAATCTATAGGACATTATGCTACATAAAATAAGCCATGCACAGAGAGACAAATAACACATGACCTCACTTATACTAAAAATCTAAAAAAGTTGAACTCATAGAAGTAGAGAGCAGTTTGGTGATTACCAGAGGTTGGGGTGGGGGAGGTATTGGTCAAAGGGTGCAAAGTTTCAGTTAGGCAGAAGGAATAAGTTCTAGTGATCTATTGCACAGCTTGGTGGCTACAGTTAACAATGATGCATTGCACATTTCCAAATGGCTAAAAGAGTGGATTTTAAATGTTCTCACCACAAATGATAAGAGTGTGAAGTTATAGATATGTTAATTAGCCTGATTTGATTATTTCATAACATATACATGCATTGAAACATCACATTGTACCCTATAAATATATACAATTATTTGTCAATTAAAAATAAAATTAAGTTAAAAAAAAAACAAGTTGGAAAAGCAGGAAAGGAAGTTGGCCAATACCTGAACTCAGTAGCTAGGAGAAGACAAACTCACTTGCCAAGAGCACAGTCAAGTAAGGAAAAGGCATGGTTGGAAGAAAAGGGGTGACATAGCCACATGGTGAATGGGCTACCTATGAGGAGAGTTTCCCAGGGGTGGATTCAGAGCTCAAACCTCTGGCCTGTCCTTGCAAGGAGCCCAACATTATGCCTTGGCCCTGTTCTCAGTGCAAATAAATATTTCTTGGGAAAAAAAATAGTAGATGAAGCCTTTAGCAATTAATTGGAAATACAAATACATGTGATCATTTGTTTATCAAATTCAGTGAAGTAGATCATACTGGCTAAATGACTTTATAGACAGTATTTATATTTTCAGCTTTCAAAAGTGTAGACAGGCAAAAAAACAAGAGTGAACTGAAAGCATGAGAAAAACCCAAGAGTGGAAATGCTGGGATGGACAAAGTGGACTGTGGGGAAGCACACTATGTGTGGACAGTGTCCCCCTTCCTCACAGCCACCCTGGGACTCCTGAGTCTCAAGCTCTGGTCACTTGGCCATATTTCTGGCTGACTAATAATTCCTACATGTTGCTAGACATGTGAGGCCATTTTGAGAACATGATTTTATTCTGCCGCCTTAGAGATTACAGTCACACTATAGCAAAGAAAATAAAAATTAGATGTGAAAAAACTGACTTTGTTCAGTGTGGTTTTTTGAAAGTACTTGTTCTACAAATGCATTTGAATCAATATTTTGTTTCTATTTTTGAACCTTCTTCCAAAAATATTTGAGGAGGCTTTCTTTGGCATTACCTATGTTATCATAGTAGGTTAAAATAGAGCTTCTTAATAAGGGAGAACCAATCCCCAACCACAGGTCCTTGAATCTCATAAGGGAAATAAGTACACAAATACTTAACAAAAAAGAAAAAAAGAAACTACAAGAGTCAATAGAATAGTAATCCCAGTGCAGTTTGGGTGCAAAGCAAGAACAGATCTCATTGGTTCAGGGAGGTTAGCAAAACTTTCATGGAGTAGCTTATATTCAAAAAGGGCCTTAAATGAATTGGATTCACACACATTAGAAAATGCCTTTCCAGAGAGAGGAATTAGCATGGACAAAGACGCACAAGTGGGCACACAGGAGGTGTGTTCCAGGAATATCACACAGCCCAGTTGGGCAGGAACATAAAGTCCATTCAGAGAAATGGAGAGTAAGCTGAAAGGGCCAGGTGAGTTCAGGTGACCAGCAGGCTGATAAATGTGAACACAATTTGATAAACAATAGAAAGAAACTGAAGCTTGTTGACCAGGGGAGAGATCTGACCATATCTGCCCTTTATAAAAAGATTAATTTTGAGATACTGACTAAAGCACTGTGGAGAGAGACAAAGGCTGCCATTTCAGGTGAGAGATCATAAGGACTTGTCTAAGGTAATAGCAATGTGAACGAAAGGGAAAAAGTGGGTATGACCGTAATGCAGAGGTCACCTCTACAGAATTTAGGGATTTAATGGATGTGAGAATCGTTGGAGAAAAGACACAAGTAGAGGGAATAAGACTGAACAATGGATAGGACTGAGACACCAGATGTCAATGGGTTCAGTAAACTATAAATGGTGGTACAAATAAATTGCAGTTGGCATCATGGACAGACACTGGCGGACTTAACAGGAAATCAGAGGTTTGTCTTCTTTATGGAGGAGGTTACGTACATTCATTGTCAGGTGTTAGTAGAACATCCAAGTGGTGATGTCCTTAAGTCAAATAAAAGTGTGATATAGGCCTGGAGCTCCAGGGAATATACAGGACTACAGAGAGATTTGGATATTGACTGCAGAAAGGTGGGAAGTACAATTAGGAAAATGGAGGAGATTCTGCAGGACATGGTAGAAAAAGGGAAAAAAATCCAGAAATGGTCTTTTATGGTCTCTCTACATTTAGGTCCATGAAAGGCTGCAGAGAGAGCTAAAATGATCATTTAGAGCAGAGGTTGGCAAATTTATTCCATACCTGGCCAAATAGTAAATACTTCTTGCTTTGCTACTCCTACGATCCTTTATTGCAACTGTCTACTGCTGTGGTGTGGTAACAGCATAAATACTGCAGACACATGGCTATGTTCCAATAAAAGTTTATCTACAAAAATAGGAAGGGGGCCAAATTTGACCTGAAGGTCATAGTTTGCCACTCCCTGACGGAGGCAGTTAGGAGAACCGGGATAATATTAATATAACATCTCAGAAGTGAAAAAGAATTTCAAAACTGAAGAAATTTAAATTATGCTGCAGAAAAGGTCTGGAAGAGTAAGGACTGGGGAAAGGCCATTAAATTCTCTCATCAGTCATGCTCGGCAGAGCGCTTCCCATAAAGGGAAAGCAGCAGAAGCCAATAGCCAAGAAGGAAGTAGCCAGTGGACGGTGCGGGATGGGACGCACAGCACTGAGACTCGCCTTAACGAAGAAAGAGCAGAGTCCTGGCGGCTAGCATTGGCAAAGGGAAAAAGGGTGGAATGGCATCTGTTAGGACCAGAGGGATGAATTAAGCATGTCTGTATCTTTGAGAGAAAGAATGGAGGAGAATGCAAGAGAAAAGACACAGGAAAGATTCACCCCAAATATTTATATCAAAATGGGAATTTTTTATTTGGATCAAAAAATAAAGGAGATCATCAATAGGATCATAAAAGCCCCTAAATGCCTATTCCCGTCCTCCCCCCCGGTACTGCTGTGAGAGGCAGACAGGGCAAAGTGTGCTCAGCTTACACAGGAGAACAAAAATACTAATACTGGAACTGAGCTGGCTTGGTTCTAATTCCAGGTCTATATCGCTTACCAGCAGACTGACCTCAGGCAAATCACTTCATCTCTCTGAACCTATAATGTTGTGAGAATGTGACATTTAGCATAGTGCAAACAGAAAGGCCCTAATTCACATACAAGGAGGTGGTGGTGGTGTTTTTGTTAAAACTCCCTGAGTCACTGTGGGGGGAAATAACTGGCCTGAGTTTTCTAGCTCATGATATGAGCATATAAATTGAAGGAAGACTATGCCACTCACTTGAGAATCTATGATACTGGATCCAGTGACGACCAGTGAGTAAAAAGTAACCATGATTGTAAACTAGATATGGTAAAGTGATTATGAGCAGAAATTTCAGATGATAACAGCCCCTCTAAAAAAAAAAAAGAGAGAGAGAGAGAGAACACTTTGGAAAATTCTATGGCATTTCAATACAAGAATCTTAGGCTGATCAGGAAAAAAAAATGCTAAAAGGTACATCACTCACCAATGTAGAGCAATAATAGAACTTTGGTCTCTACTATTGTTTGTAACTTTTCCACATTTGTGGAATGTTGATTTTCTTTTTGCTGGTACTAGTAAGGAAGTACATTGAGAATGAGAGAAAAATATTGATTAGAACATCTGGCAAGCTTTGAGTCTTATTTTCTCTGCAATGATTTTTCTTGTCCTCAGTAAGACTGAAGAGCAACCTAGGAAATTCATCATTTTTGGTGATGCTGTCTTCTTGACTGGATCCCAAACCTAAATATATATCTGACTATCCCACCTACACCTTAAATTCAAAAGCCACTTTATGATATAAATTGACCCCGTGCAAGTGAACTTGATGTTCAATATTGATAGAATGGTGTTGCTGCCAGCTGCAGATCCGTGTGTGTAGGCCCATGCACACATGCAACATCACACCCCCAGGTAAGCAGTTAAGAATTTATGCAGCTAATCAGTACTTCATTTGTATCTTCTCAATTTAAATTCTGTACAAATGGAGAAAATGTAATTGCCATCTTATTAGTCTCCTCAATAGATTCCCTAGCAACAAATCTACAATATTTATTTTATCCAGTTTGCATTAGAAATGAAATATACTCATTTTCTCTACACTTCCATAGTCAAGTAAATACTTAACAGATGTTTCTGTTCAAGAGATTATCATACCCCTTTCATTCTGTCACAGACTGATAGTTTGGGGAGAAATCTTTATTTCAAGTGCACTATAATGGCTTTCTTGCTCTGGTATTTTTCTGTCTATTGCAATTTTTACATCTAAGAAACATGAACAAAAATAATTAAAAGTATAGCTTTTTCAATAATTTGTATTCTTCTCTTCCTGGCTGCCCCTCTATAATCCCTTAGACTGGGAAGTGATCTTGTTACAGTGACCTCAGAATAATTTTCCAAGAGGAGTTAGTATTTAAGACTAAGGAACTATCTTAAATCAGTATTGTGAATAGCTATTCATCAGGAGAGGTAGCAACATAAATCATCTAAATATAAAAGATGTTGGGAGAAAAAAATAAAATGAGCTATTCCTGTAACTACCACATAACGTTCTCCTGCTGATTTGTCCCCACGGTGGGGGAAAAAAATGGTCATCCTTGTTACTCCCACTTTTCCTTATTCCACTCTTCAGTGGTCTCAACTCTTCTTGGTAACAAGTTGCAAGAAGAGTGATCTGAGTCTCTGCCTCAACACCTAGTAACCCAACCCAACTGACAAAAGCCATCCTGACCTGGGAAACACACTCTATCATTTTCTAGTGCTTGGGTTCCATCTTTAGAGCCATGCTTGCCAGGTAGAAAGAAGATAAAACATAAATGCACTGGCACCTATTTACATGGTGTGATCCTGTCATTTGGAGATACCACATGTCTGCAGGACCTAGTAAATTCTGAAATTTAATTCCCTTTATTAACAACCTAAGTCCACTCTTTTGTATAGGACTCATGGTCAAATATGTAAGGATGATTTCAGAGAAAGGCACTTGAATCGATCAGAATGGATGCATGCTCTAACGTTGGAGCAGAGAGCTGAAAGGCTGCTTTAGCCCTTCAGTTACTAGATGCACAAGTCCGGGATGCCCCAGGGGAGGGGCAGACAGAAGCTCAAAGCAGTAGCTTTGGTCCACCTGGTACAGAAGCATCTAACAATTCACAGAACACAGTAATGAAATACCAAACCTCCTTGTGCTCTCTTCCTTCTCCCATTACATAGACCACCCCCGCCTCTCAAATACCACACCACACCATCCCCTAATCCCTAAGGGGAAATGATTTACAATACATTTTAACCTATGTCTAATTACTGTTGCTCTCTTTGTATGTACATTTTCTCATTATGTCATTTGACCTAACAAGAAAATCTCATTAAGTGCCAAATATGTCGGACTCATATGGATGAACCAGCTCTAGTATAGATCCTTGGCCCATTTCTACATATAAAAATTAACACTCTGGAGTTATCTAACTATTAGATCTATGACATCCCTGAAGTTAAAAAAAAAAAAGTCCTTTTTATTTCTTCTAACTAATTTTAATAATGTCCTTTCTTCCACTGTATTAGATTTTTCCTCTGATTAATACTGAACAAAAATTCTAGTATGTGTTTCCTGGCCAAGTGTGTAGATTAGTAAAACTCTCTTGATACCTGTTTAGCATCAGTGCTTCGCTGGGATCTGTGTTACAATTATGCCATTAAAAACATAAACTACAAACAAAATAAAATGTGCAATATAAACAGACAGATATATAGATATCACGTGCTGTACTAGTTGCTTTCAAAATTTGTACATGCAATTATCATTCTATGTTAAGACAAAAAAAGATATTCTTTGAAAATATTTCACATACTTCTAACATTTCTTGAAAATGTGCTCTAGCCAACTGAAAGAAAAGTTAAAAGAATTTATGTTAATTTTAATTTCTTCTATACTTTTGTCATTCCCCCTACTCCCCCCAACTGATAATCTCTTTCATGGCCGCCATTCCTCAACCATTCTCCTATGCCCGGTTTTTCAGTCATAGCACCAGGTGTTCTCTGCAGTCTGTGTGTACAGTAAGAAACCACTTCCTGGGCTTAGATGGTATCACAGTGTGGTTGTCTCATTGTTTTCAATTATTCACCCTCACCCTGCTGTAAAATTATACATCCATGCTCATTTGCTTTGTCAGTTTGATTCTCTTCCCTCTAGGCAGAATATATTGCTCTGTCTCATTGATATTGGGCTCAGCCTTATGTCATGCTTTGACCAGTGGAATATTAGTGGACATGACAAGAGAAGAGGTTGTATAGCTTGGCTTGTGCCCTCCTAGGCTTCTGCCATCCCTGTTTCAGGTTGCCTCTGGTCCTACCACAATGAGAGAAAAGAGGAGTAGACCTAAACCTAGTCCACAGCCTAGAATCAAGCCAACCTAATCCATATTAAGTACTACTATTGTATAGACATTTATGAGTTTTGTCCTTTAGATACATATGTGGAGTGCTGAGGTGAGGGCCCAATTTCTGGTTCTATAGACAACACCTTCTCACTGTGTCCTCACATGGCAGAAGGGACAAGGGTCTCTCTGGGGTCTCTTTTATAAGGGCACTAATGCCATTGATGAGGGGTCTACCCTCATGACCTAATGAACTCCCAAAGTCCCTATCTCCTAATACCATCACCTTGGGGGCTGGGATTTCAATATACAAATTTTGGAAGGACACAAATATTCATACTATAGCAAGATCTGTCATGAAATAGAACCTGGGTGTGGGATTGTAAATGATTATCTTTTTTGTTATATTTCCCTATACTAATTACTTTTAGAAATAAGAAAGACAACAAGAATTCTGATGATACTAAATCCTCTCACCTTTTCCCATAGGACTTTTTTGCAGAGACTCCAAAAAGGCTATGTCTTAGAAGTAGGACTAAACTAGCCCCCAAAGTAAAGGCTGTTCTTCACTTTGTTTTTGTTACCTACTGTAACAAAGCTGAAAAACAAACCTTGACAGGAAAAGTAAATTACCTGCAGGCTAGAACAAAACTACACTTTTAAGGAAGATATCAAAATCAAAGTAAAGGCTGTTCTTCACTTTGTTTTTGTTACCTTTGTTTTTTGTTTTAGTCACCTGCAGAAAATGCAGAAATGCATGTTCATGCCTGAGATACAAAGGATTCCACAAGATGGAATTTGAATCTTTTGTATACAAAAAGGAAAAAAAACTATTTAACTTGTGATTTAAAGCATTATCGAAACATTTTTTTCTAGTGTGAAATCTCAGAGAGATCAATTTAGAAAACTCTGTCTCTATTGTTCTAAAATAGTCCTGGAACCTATCTTTGCTCAATAATTTGCCCTGTGCTTGCTTCATGTACTTCTCAGTCTCCTACCTCCCCTCATATCCTCTTCCCTGTTGGAAGTCAAATACATTTTTCTAAAAGTACTTTGCCTCTGCAGTTTCTTGTCACAGGGAGAGATCTGTTTAAAAATTTAAAGGTAGCTTGAGAGCAGCAAAGAAAAGGGGTAAAACCCTTCTTAAAATTAAGTAGTAACTTTCTTTCATTAAAGGAGAGTGGTAGTTAATTTCTCCTTAGTATTACAGTAAGTCTATTAATGAGGCTTCCCTTATTTTAAGAATGGATTAGAATGATTTTGAGCATTCTGGACAACTTCATCATGAAAAGGCAGTAGGATAAATGCTGAAGGTGAAGTTGATACATATTTACCCCTATCACCAAAGAAATGGCATTTGACAGATTTAAATATTATCATTTTATAGTAAAACTAATATTTAAAAGGTACATCCTCACATTGACATATTAAGTACAATGGGCACTTTCCTGTATGAATGGCAGAAAACTAACTCTACATTTCTTCCCTCAATATGTGATATATTCATATTTTAATAATTTTTCCTCTTGATGTTTCAACTTTTTAAAAATGGCAACAGTAAAAAAAAAAAAGGGCTGAACAGAAATGATAGAAAGTTCACCTGAGGCTTAGCACATTCTCCTCCTTCCCAAAGAACCACTAAAAGGACAGAGGAAATGTAAGAATAAAAATAAAATCATATAGTTTTAGAAGCTGCAATAGTGGTACCACTACCAGACCGACCGTAATATTATGATTTACAGGAAACCATAAAGAAGATGGGGAAAGATTGGTAACAAAACCCCACAGGGGTGGGGAGAAAAGAAAACCCATAACCCCTTACTGTACAAAGAAACAACCTAAAAAAAAAAAGTGATTTTTCAGCACAATCCCAGACTAACTATAACATCAGAAACATCAGTCCCAGCCGACAGCGACCCACCTACAGTATCACAAGCGTTAGAATGAAGTGCTGGCTATCCATCTTTCTTTAATAAACCATCAAGCTGCTAACCTCTCATTCAGGCCCACATTCCTATTAGCCTGATCACTTCCAAAAGTCTAAATTACTCAGGCCATCCACTAACTCTCATCCCTACACTGCAGGGCACATGCCCTAAAGGGCTGACTCAATAATAATCTCCTCTCCTTCCAAAATCTTTCACTGTGCCCTTTGGTGCTCCTGATCTAAATGAACAGAACACTTTCCTACAACCTCAAACTCCTTTCTCAATATACCTGTCACCTTTGTGCCTCAAAGAAAACCTGCAAGTGTCCTGAGAAAATGAAATCTGTGGACACCCCTCGTGAAAGCCTTCAGGAATAGGAGGTGGGCAGGTATGCTCCTTGCTCTGTCTTGTCACTTGAAAACTTCTGTTTCTCCTTTCTCCTTTCCCAAACCGAGCTTCTGTGAAATACAGTCAATTCTCAATTTGCCATAGTTTATGTTTTATAAAGTTACCATGAATACTAAATTAGTGATTACTGAGTCATTGCTACCAGGCGAGATATAAGGTTAGGTGCCTGTGAGCCTCTGGTCACTGCATTTTCATTTCAAACATTTTCAAATTAAGAAAACAAAACAGATGGATAAAATAGCAGAATGGATACAACTAAGAATCAAATTAGGAAACTAGAAAATCGAGTTGAAATAGTCACTCAAAATATGCTCCCATGGGCATAAAGACAAAAAATATAGAAAAATAGATAAAAGATATACAGTAGAAGATAAATATAAAAGTTCCAATGTCCATCTTAAGATTTCCAGAAGTCAACCACAGGAAAATCAGGGAGAAAAAATTAACATAAGAAACTATCTCTAAACTAAACAAGACATCTGCATCTTCAGTATTCAAGGGAATATTAAGAGATAATTTTGAATAATAAGAAACTATGAAAATTATAAATGTCCCAGTGGAATTTTAAAATCCCAAATATAAAAAGAAAGTACTAAACTTATCTAGAAAAAAATAGGTTACCTATAAAGGAATAAAAATCAGATTGATGTAAGTCACAATTGTTTGCAAAAAAAGAAAAATGGATGCTACAAGACAATGAGCCAGTATCTTCAAAGTACTGAGGGAAAATAATTTTGAACCTAATACAGTAATATAGTAAGTGACCTCCAAAATGGCCTTAATGATACCCAACCTCCTGGTATGTGTGCCCTTCTGTGGTCCCTTCCACTTCAGTGTGAGCTGGATTTAGTGAATTACTTCAAATAAGAATACAGTAGAAGCAACGGGATGTCAGTGACAAGCTTAGGTTATTAAAACACTTTGTCTTGCGTCTTAGAGGAATTCCTTTTCCCTCCCCTGTTCCCTACCTGAGGGAAGCTGCCTTTCACATTGTGAGATGCTGAGGTGTCTTATGGAAAGGCCCACACAGCATTGAAGTGACGGAGGATTCTAGCCAAAAGCCTGCATAGAACTGAGTCCTGCCAAAACCACTTCAGTGAATTTGGAATTGGATCCTTGCTTCAGTGGCATCTTTAGATTGACTACAGACTTAGCTACCAGCTTCATTGCAATTTCTTAAGTGACTTTGAGCCAGAGAAAACTAGCACAACTGCGCCCAGATTCCTGACCCAGAAAAACTATGAAAAAATGTTTAAGTGACTAAGTGTAGTATAATTTGTCATAGGCATTCAAGTATGAGAGCAAAATAAAAACATATTGGAAATAAGAATTCAGAACTGTAACTACCCAGAAATCTTTCTGAAAGAATGAGGATGTGCTCCAGCCAAATGAAAAATAAGAGACGTGAGAAACTAGATATGATAATGGATTTTTTAAACAATAAATGTTATTGATAATTCTGAACAACTATAGAAAATACATTTGTGAAACCTAAGGCAATGTTAAGAAATGATTTCTAAGAAATTAGAACCATAAAAATAACAATAAAAATAATCTATAGAGTTAATATTCCTGTGTTTTAAATGAAACAGAATATACAGGGTGAGAACAAGGAAAGTACAAAGGTACTAAGAATTTTATACTCTTCAGAAGAGATCAATTTACTTCATCACTTATATTAATATATGTTTATAATTTCCTAATGCTTGTTAAAAACTAACTGGTAACCACTAGAAAAAATGCAAATATAAACATTAGAAGGGGAAAAGGACAGAGAAAAACCTATGATTACATTTAAAGAGGGGGAAATGACTAGAAAAATATTAAAAATATAAATAGATATAAGAAATAATATCAATTACTATGCTATTACAAGTGATTATGTTAAATGACTCCATTATTCAAAGTCAGTGAATCTTAGGTTTTAACAATTAGCTATATATGATTTACAAAAGATATCTCCAAATAATATGAAATAAAACTCTTTCGTGGGTGAGAAAAGATGATGGGCAGACATGCCTAGCAGAAAATAACAAAAAACAAGAGGCAATATCAAAAACAAATTCAGTCTGTTTAAGATTACACATATCTAAAACAGAAGGTTATTTCCCATTGATAAATAGCATGTCATTAAATATAATGCATCTAACTGCATTGCATTGACATGTGTCTGTGTATATATATGTGTGTATATATGTAACACACATATACACATATATATAAAACAATCTGTTAAAAACAGAAATAAATGACAAATCCACAATCATAGTGAAAGGCTTAAGTCAACATTAACCCCTACTATTGACAAATTTGATTTTCTTGTCCACAAAACAGATTATACATTATTTTTAAAGATGCTTTTAACATTCATGAAACTGGCCAAGTGATAGTCCTGAAAGAAAAAATTCCAAAAATAGAAGCCATATTTTCTCATTGCAAAGCTAGAACTTTTTAAATTTTTCTTATTATTAATTTCAGAATATTACAGGGATAAAACTGCTTTGGTTGCTTATATTGCCTTTGCACCACCTGAATCAGAGCTACAAGTGTGCCCAACCACCAGACAATTCTCACTGTACCCATTATGTGTGAATTTACACATCCTGTCCTCCCCACTCCACCTGCCCAACACCCAGTGAATGTTACTTCCATATGTGCACATAAGGGTTGGTCAATTAGTACCAATTTAATGGTGAGTACAATTGGTGCTTGCTTCTCCATTCTTGTGATGCTTCATTTAGAAGAATGGGCTCCAGCTCCATCCAGGATAGTACAAAGGGTATTAGTTCATCATTATTTTATGGCTGAGTAGTACTCCATGGTATACATATACCACATTTTATTAATCAACTCATGTGTTGATAGACACTTGGGTTGTTTCCACATCTTTGCAATTATGAATTGTGCTATGATCATTGGAGCACAGATGTGTTTTGTATAGGATGTCTTTTATTCCTCTGGGTAAATATCCAGTAATGGGATTGCTAGATCAAATGGTAGTTCTTTGAGGTATCTCCATATTTCTTTCCATAGAGATTGTACTAGTTTGAAGTTCCACCAGCAATATATGACTGTTCCCATCTCCCCACATCCACACCAACATTTATTGTTTTGGGGCTTTTTGATAAAAGCCATTCTCACTGGAGTTCAGTGATATATCATTGTGGTTTTGATTTGTATTTCCCTGATGAAATGATGATTAGAGATGTTGAACATTTTCTTGTATATTTGCTGGCCATTAGTCTGTCTTCTTTTGAAAAATTTCTGTTTGTGTCCCCATTTTTTAATGGGGTTCTTTGATTTTGTTCTTGCTCATATTCCTGAGTTCTGTATAGATTCTAGTTATAGCCCTTTATCAGATATATAGCATGTGAATATTTTCTCCCATTCTGTAGGTTGTCTATTCACTCTAATGATGGTTTCCTTGGCTGTGCAGAAGCTTTTTATTTTGGTCAGGTCCCATTTATTTTTGTTGTCGCTATGATTGCTTTGGGGGTCTTCTTCATAAATTCTTTCCCCAGTCTGATGTCTATAAGAGTTTTTCTAACATTTTATTCTAGAATTCTTATAGTTTCATGCCTTAGATTTCAGTCTGTTATCCACTGTGAGTTCATTTTTGTGAGAAGTGAGAGGTGTGGATCCTATTTCTACATGCGGCTATCCAATCTTCCTAGCACCATTTATTGAATAAAGATTCTTTTCCACAGTGTATGTTTTTGTCTGCTTCGCCAAATATCAGATTGTTATATGAGGATGGTTTTATATCTGGGTTCTCAATTCTGTTCCATTGGTCTTTGTCTCTGTTCTTGTGCCAGTACTGTGCTGTTTTAGTTACTATAGCCTTGTAGTATAGCTTTAAGTCTGATAAATTGATGCCTCCAATTTTTCTCTTTTTGCCTAAGGTTGCTTTTGCTATACAGGGTCTTCTTTGGTTCCATATGAAGCATAGAATTATTTTTTCTAGATCTGCAAAAAATGATGTTAGTATTTTAATAGAGATTGCACTAAATCTGTAGATCACTGTAGCTACTATAAACATTTTAACAATGTTGTTTCTGTTGAACCATGAGCATTGTAGAGTTTCCCATCTGTTTACATCTTCTGCTATTTCTTTCCTCAGTGTTTCCTAGTTCTCCCTCTAGAGGTCTTTTGCCTCCTTAGTTAAATATAGTCCTAGGTATTTTATTTTCTTTGTTGCTATTGTGAAAGGTACTGAGTCTTTGATTTGGTTCTCAGGTGGATTGTTGTTGGCATATAGGAATGCTACTGATTTCTGTGCATTGATTTTGTAACCTGAGACTTGGCTGAATTTATTTATCAATTCCAGTGGTCTCATGGCAGAATTTTTGGGGTTTTCTAGATATAAGATCATATCATCAGCCAAGAGTGACAGTTTGATCTCTTCTTTGCCCATTTCAATGCCCTTGATTTCCTTCTCTTGTCTGATTGCTCTGGCAAGGACTTCTGGCACTATGTTGAATAAAATCAGTGATAGAGGGCAACCTTGTCTGGTTCTAGTTCTAAGCAGGAATGCTTTCAATTTTTCCCCATTCAGTATCATGTTGGCTGTCGGGTTCTTATATTTGGCTTATACCATTTTGAGGTAAGGTCCATCTATACCTATTGTGTTAAGCATTCTTATCATAAAAGGGTGCTGAATTTTGTTGAATGCTTTTTCTGCATCTATTGAGAGGATCATGTGGTCATTGTTTTTACTTCTATTTATGTGGTGAATTACATTCATAGATTTGTGTATGGTGAACCATCCCTGCAACTCTGGGATGAAGCCCCCTTGGTCATGATGGATTGTTTTTGTTTTTTTTTTTTTTTACTAGCACCTGAATTCGGTTTGCTAGGCTTTTATTGAGAACTTTTGCATCTATATTCATAAGGAATATTGGTCTGTTGTTTTCTTTTTGTTGAGTCCTTTCCTGGCTTTGGTATCAGGGTGATGTTGGCTTCATAAAACGTTTTGGGGAGGATTCCTTCCTTCTTGTTGTTGTGGAATAATTTCTGCAGGATAGGTACCAGTTCTTCTTCATAGGTCTGGTAAAATTTGGGTGCAAAACCATCTGGTCCAGGACTCGTTTTTTTTTGGAAGGTTTTTTTATTGCTGCTTCAATTTCAGTACTTGATATTGGTATGTTCAGGAATTCTGTTTCTTCCTGATTGAGTCTAGGAAGGCTGTGTGTTTCTAAGAATTTGTCCATTTCTTCCATATTTTCAAGGTTATGTGTGTAGAGATTTTTATAGTATTCACAGATGATATTTTGTATTTCTGTGGCATGAGTTGTAATTTCTCCTTTTTCATTCCTGATGGAGCTTATTAGAGTTTTTTCTTTTCTGCTTCTTGTTAATATACTGACAGCCTTGTCAATTTTGTTTATCTTTTCAAAGACCCAACTATTTATTAATCTTCCATACAGTTCTTTTATTATCAATTTGAGTTAGTTCTACTCTGATCTTTGTTCTTTCTGCTGGGTTTGGGATTGGTTTGCTCATCCTTTTCCAGTTCTTTGAGATGATTCATTAGATTGTTGATTTGTGATCTTTCTGTCTTTTGGATGTAAGCATTTATGGCTATAAAATTTCCTCTCAGGACTGCTTTAGCTGTGTCCCACAGATTTAGATAACTTGTATATCCTTTATTATTTTATTCAAAGAATCTTTTGATTTCCATGTTAATTTCCTCTTTCACCCATCATTCAGCAGTAGATTGTTTAGTTTCCATGACTTTGTATAGAGATGAATGTTTCTGTTGGAGTTGATTTCTAATTTTATTCCACTGTGGTCTGAGAAGATGCATGGTATAATTTCTATTTTTTAAAATTTTCTGAGACATGTTTTGTGGCCTAGAGTATGGTCAAGTCTTAGAGAATGTCCCATGAAATGATGAGAAGAATGTCTATTCAGTGTTTTTGGGGGTAGAATGTTCTGTAAATGTCAGTCTGGCCCATTTATTCTAGAGTTAAGTTTAAGTCCATTATTTCTTTGTTTATTTTCTGTTTGAAGGATCTGTCCTGTTCTGTCAGAGGAGTGTTAAAGTCCCTTGCTATTATGGTTCTGCTGTTTGTCATTTTGTTTAGGTCAAGTAAATTTAACACAAAAATCTATACATTAATAACTGGAACTTTTTATATGAGGTGTTTTAAAGGTGAAATCAATACAGGAATTACAAACCGTATAAAATGAATGACACTATGTCATCCTATATGCTTAAATCTATAGGGTGTACCTTAATTGGTGTTCAGAGGAAATTACATAGGCTTAAATGTAATTATTTGAAAATAAAGGTAAAACACTCAACTCAATATTCAACTAAAGAATGTAGAACATGAACTAAATAAACTCTCAATAAATAGAAAAGATAAAATCAGAAATTGACCATATTTAATGTTGACCATGTTATGTAGAAATTAAGACTCTATACTTTCAGTGGTAATGTAAATTGTGGAAGCCCTTAGAAAGGCCAATTCAAAAAACCTATTAAAATTTCAAATGTGTATATATTTATGTTTTTTGTAAACAATTCTATATTAATCATCACTGCTATCTCCAGATTTATAATTGAAGTCCACAAAATTCCAGTATTGTTTTAACATCAACATTTGAGAAACAACCCAAGTGCCCATCAATCCATGAGTGGAGTAAGAAAACGTGGTTGTATGTATACCATGTAGTACTACTCGGTCATAAAAAAATGGTGAACTAATACCTCTTATATTATCCTGGATGGAGCTGGAGCCCATTCTTGTCTGTGAAGTGTCACAAGAATGGAAAAACAAACACCACATGTACTCACCATTAAATTGGAACTAATCAACACTAGTGTGCACATATGGGTAGTAACATTCATCAGGCATCTGGCAGGTGGAGGCAGAGGGAAATGGGTAAAGTCACACCTAACAGGGGTGGGGTACACTCTGTCTGGGGGATGGGCATGCTTGCAGCTCTGACTCAGGCGGCACAAAGGCAATTTATGTAACCAAAGCATCTGTACCCCCATAATACTTTGAAATAAAAAACAAAAAAAGAAAAAGAAAACATTTTAGAGAGGCATTCATGCCCAGTAGTAGGGGTGTAGTTAAACAAATTATATTATGTTCATGTACAAAATATGCTGTAGTGGTTAAGAAGAATGACTGCTCTCTGGTCTCACACAAATATCAGGGATTTATTATTAAATATAAAGAGTATGCAATAAAATATTTGTAATATAGTGCCATTTTATGTGTTTAAAACTGTATGTGTGTGTTAAGCATTTATGAGTATCTTCATATAAAAATCTGAAAGGATATGAACCAAACCATAAACAATTGTTACCCTGTGTGAATTAGGGAATTGAAGTGAGTGAATCTTTTTCTTTGAACCAAAAACCATGCTTAACTCTTACAATTAAATATTACTAATCATAAGCATTGCCTTAACTTGACAGAAGGCCTAGGCTCCTTTCCCAACTCTACCTATTTCTTAATATGTAATCTTTAGTGACTCATAAATGCTCTCAGCCTCAGGGATGATGGGGATGATGAGAGCTTCCCTATCTACCTACCTGGGTCATTGGGAAAAGTAAGTGGTACAATGAATGGTAACATTCTTTAAACATTTGTACAACACTGTACGAATACCAGGGACCCAAGAAATTGAAGTACAAAGAGATATAAAAAGTCTTCCAAGGAAATGGAAAATAACATTGCATGACTTCCTTCAATCTACTCCCAGCAGAAGGAGACTATTTTTCTGAAAGCTGAGCATGCCAAAAAGAAATATCTCAGGCACAGAGACTGAAGAAGCCGTCAACTTCAAGCAGCAGGCTGAGGGAGCGGTGAGGAAAGATTCAGTCTTCGTAAGGATCAGGGGAAGGAGACTGAATGATTTAAACTCCTGCAGAAGTCAGACAACCCTCATTTTAAGAGCCAGTCCCTCTTAAGTAAGAACAGTGTCTTAAGAGTGCAACTGTCACAAACTCAACCTTGCCAAAGTTTGTCCTCACCCTTAGTCAGTATATCAAAAAAATATCTGCACTTCCTTATTCATTGAAGCACTATTCACAATAGGCAAGATATGGAATCAACCTATGTATCCATCAACAGATGAGTGGATAAAGAAAATATGGTACATATACACAATGGAATACTATTCTGCCATAAAAAGAATGAAACTCTGTCATTTTCAAAAACATGGATGGAACTGGAAGACATGATATTAAGTGAATAAGGTACAGACAGACAAATATTGAATGTTCTCACTCATATATGGAAGCTAAAAAATTCATCTCATGGAGGTAGTGAATAGAATGATGGTCAACAGAGGCTGGGAAAGGTAATGGGGAGGTGGGGAAAAGAGGGAGGCTGGGCGCGGTGGCTCACGCCTGTAATCCTAGCTCTGGGAGGCCGAGGCGGGTGGATCGCTCGAGGTCAGGAGTTCAAGACCAGCCTGAGCAAGAGTGAGACCCCGTCTCTACTAAAAATAGAAAAGAAATTATCTGGCCAACTAAAAATATATATACAAAAAAATTAGCCGGGCATGGTGGCTCATGCCTGTAGTCCCAGCTACTAGGGAGGCTGAGGCAGTAGGGTCGCTTAAGCCCAGGAGTCTGAGGTTGCTGTGAGCTAGGCTGATGCCACGGCACTCACTCTAGCCTGGGCAACAAAGTGAGACTCTGTCTCAAAAAAAAAAAAAAAAAAAGAGGGGTTGGTTAATATAAAAGTACAGTTAGAAGGAATAATATTCAGTGTTTGGTAGCAAAATGGGGCTACTATGGTTAGAAATAATTTATTGTTTATTTCAAAGTAACTAGAATAGATTTTTAATGTTCCCAACATAAAGTAATGGTAACTGTTTGAGGTGATGGATATTCCAAATTACCGAGATTTGATCATTACACAATGTATGTTTGTATCAAAATATCACAGGTGCCCCATAAATACGTAAAACTTTTTATCCATAAAATTAAAAATTTTAAAATTTTTGCCTTGAAAGGTAAAAAGTGAAGTCTAAATGTCAACACATTAGCCTATTTGATCTTTGTGGATGAGAAGAACTTTATGTTCATGAAGAGTCAGAGTCCAGAAAACACTGAAGAGTTGTATAGATATTGCTCAGTCTGTGTGCAAATTTTCCATGAAATTTATATCTTCAAGAAATCCTCCACAAGTTATTGCTAGCCCGCAGCAATAAATATATATAAGATTAATGTCCTGAGAAAGAGTAAGTAATTTTAAAGCTACATATCTTGATTAATACTTTTTTAAAAAACAAAAAAAATGACCTTGTTATACTTGGCCTCAAGCCATTAAACTTTCAGCTGGAATGACAGGCAATAGTATTTAATAGATTGCAAGCCTACGAGGCAAAAACCATGATTATTTTCCATTTTCTGTACCACCTCCAGGCCAGTGGTGCTAAATAAATGTTAAGTTATTGTAAAACTTGGCCTGAAAGGAAAGGCCTGAGAAAGGGAGAATATATCATCTTGTAACCTTCACATGAGCATCTGTAAGACTTCTGGTGGTTAGTGCAAGAATTCGATTCAAATAAAAAGGTAAAAGCTATGGTGATGATATTTACCCCAGTTTTTGAGCCAAGCTTTCAGATGTCCAGCTATGTGGGCAATGATTATGTCTTTACTGTATGCCTATTTGATCCCCTGTGGCTTGCATAGTGTCTGATACACTACTGGCTCTCAATAAACATTCGTTAAATGATGTATAAAGAGTTCCAAGGGAATGTTTTTCCCTCTTCTCATGAACAACATGGACTTTTTCCTTTTTCTCATGAATTACATGAGTCATAATATGGATTCATCTGCATTAAAATCAAGGGCTTCTTGAGACACTTACTTTGCATTATGTATTCCAAATTTGGAGGTGATAGACAGGAAATAGATTAAATGAGGGAGGAGATGTATAGAAATAGGCAATTGGTTCTCAATATTATATAAACCTATAAGGGTTTTAGTGAGAGATTTGCCTACGCCAGGGTTTCTCAATCTGGTCACTATTGAAATCTTGGGCCAGATAATACTTTGTTATCATAGGCTGTCCTGTGCATTATAAGGTATTTATAGCATCCCCAGCCCTTAACCAACAGATACCAGTAGCAACCCCCAGTGACACCCAGAAATATCTCCAGCTATTGCCAAGTGTCCCCTGAGAGACAAATTTTTTCCTGGATGAGAACCTCTGGGATAAGCGGTTGCAGGGAAGAACTGAGCCCTGGTGTGTCATTCAAATAACTTCAGAATTATATTAAATCCATCATCTCCACAGGTAAGGGTTAATGTATTTCAAATCAACAGATATTTGTTGAGTACCTACTACATGCAAGATACTTTTCTAATACTATGAAGGATTGTAAAAACAAACTGGAAACATGCCCTGACATCACAAACTTCAAAAGATAAGACACCTCTGAAATAATTGACTTTATTTCAATTCTACATGTGTTTATTTAATACCCTTTGAGAAATTGAGTAATATATTTACTGCATATCTAAAGCACATCTATTGGAGTAAAATGTTAGCGAATATTCCAAATAGAATGATCTGAAAGGAAAAGTGAAAGCATAGAACCAATATACATTATTCAGGTCACAAATATTTGATGAACAAATAAGAAATTCATACAAACTACTAAATGGAAGGTTTCAAGGGCACTTTAGAGGAGATGGATTTTCTTCTGGTATAAAACGTATAACAGAAAAATACTGTCTTTTTCTAGGGATCACGAAAGGGTTTACGGGAAAATCTCATGCTTTGGTTTGGAATTTGTTATTTTTTCTATGGAGCTTGGGGTATTAGGCTTGCACAAGTTGGAGACTTCTGACACAGAGCCTGAGGATAAGTAGGTGGATTGGTTGTAATCTGGTCTTTGAGTTGAGGGCCAGAGATGTGTTTTTTCCTGGGTTCGACATGAATAACATCTGTAGGAAGAAAACTGGCCTGCAAGGCAGGAGACCTCAGAGTTCTAAAGTTGATTCTGACATTAATGTGCAGTCTCATAGATTTTTGGGGGGTGGGGGGTGGTGGGCATGAAACCTGAATAATGCTTTCCCTGTGCAAATGAGAATTATATTTTCTCAGTCTATCTCAAATTAAATACTGTAAGTGAAAATATGAACTAAAATTGGCTATTTAAATGTAAGCTGTTAATTATCTATAAGACGGAATGATTGTATTAAATGTCCTCTCAAGTTGCCTCCAGATCCGAAAGATCTATAATTTTACCATAAAAATTTGCTCAAGTCTCCAAGATAGTATGTATATTTTCAAAGAATAATGTGTAAATATTAGCCTCGTAAGATTCACTAAGTCAACTTCCCTAAGCAAGCTAGACTGAGATCTATAATAGATAAAGTTGTCAGGTAATTGGTATTTTTATAAAGGACAGAAGAAACATACAAATAAATGGTCAGATCAGCCATATGACTGGGAAAACCTCCACCTGAGTTTCAACATTTGGAAGGAAAACGTTTCCACAAAATGCTTTTCACTTCTGACTTCTCAATATCAATTGATAGCAAACAATCATAACCCAGGCCTTGGTACCCAGAGTGTAGAAGGGGCCACCAAGTGCATTTCATCTCTTCTAACTAAGCCATACTTTTGTACGATGGAGAATCTATTGGATTTTACTGCTGAGATCTGCCAGGCCAACATTTCTTGGTCAAGAAAGAAGGGGTCACTAGCGCTAGCTTAAGCAGAAAGCACAGGGTAGCCTATTTATCAAGGCAAGATGGTCAACATGCATTTAGCTTCACAATCTCAGGAAACATGCTAATACTAGCAATAACATTACCACCATCTGTGTAGTGTTTTATAGTACCCTCACATACTGTCATGTTCATTATCATTTTTAAAAAGTGATTGAGTTCATTTGGTGAAGCTGAGTGATTTATACTTAACATACATTGCTATCCATTAAAAACAGACCCTCACCTTTGTGATTTTTCTCTTTCAGATTTTCCTGAGGGAAGTCAATCCACTCAAAGACATCAGAAGCTATGTTGACAGGAGATTTTTTTTAAATTATTCGTAAGGCTGGGTTTCAGCTCAGTCAAAATCAGGTTTCTAATTCCATCTGTTCTTCAAGATGCACGGGAAGCAGAAATGCCAGTTGGATTGGAAAGTTCTGGTGTGAGATGAAGATTTCTTACTTAGAACCTAGACTTTGTAGCCTGTCAGCAAACATAAGGTTTAGATATTTTGTGAAAATATTTCCCCAAAATAGCCTACAGTATGCTGCTTGGGAAATGTTTGAGAAGGAAGATAGAATTCAGTCAAGGAAGTTTGTGATCGTAGAGAACAAGCTCCTCCAAAGAAGTTTCTATGTATGGCAGATCCTGCACCCCTCCCCAATTCCTTCTTACTCATTTTCTCCCTGCTTTCTGACACAACAGCACAGTGGGGGAACATCTATATTTAGCATTACCTTTGTATTAATGGGACTCTATAATTTCTTCATACTTGGCAAGGACAATTCACTTCGTTGTTTTCTTACTGTTGTTGCCAATTAGAGAATGACCTCACTGCACATTTGTGCACAAACTATGGTTCCACTCTAGTTTGAATCTTCATTAGGCAGGAGAGATGCTAAGAGATGCTGATAAAGTTAACTCTGAAACCACAATATGCTAACTCAAAATATTTGACTAAGAATACGTATTGGTG
This sequence comes from Lemur catta, assembly GCF_020740605.2. Lineage (NCBI taxonomy): Eukaryota > Metazoa > Chordata > Mammalia > Primates > Lemuridae > Lemur > Lemur catta. The sequence continues at coordinate 35,291,830 of NC_059128.1, forward strand.
AGACACCAACCACCATTTGGTGATTTTTATGGAAATTTTTCAAAACACAAAACTGAGCAATTAAAAATAAGACTAATCCTATGCTTACTTTAAATGAAGTCACTATGTGACTATTTGGACAATAATTTTACAGACAGGTAAAAACACATCACTATCAAATATTTTATGAAGTTTCCATTTGCCAAGAAATTGTACCCTGAGGATGTAAAATATTATCTGCTCACAAAAAAAGTGCTATGTGGTGGCGAGATAAGTCATATAGCCTGAACAGTATAATATAAACACAAGAAGTGAATAGTAGATTAACCAAAATCACAAGAACTGCCTAAAATATTACTCGAGGAATTTCTAGAGTTAGGTTCAGAAAAAGATAAATTTATTAAAGGCAAATGTCTGTATGGAATATGGAATAGCTTTATAGAAGAAAGATTAAAACTGAGCCTTAAAGATTATTAAAGTTGTCCAGGTAGAGGAGAAAGGAAAATATCTTTCAGATGAGGAAGCCCATCAGTCCAATTCCAATTAAGTATTTACTGTACTCTGGGCCACACCCTGTTCTAGGTCATAGGCCCACAAAAGTGGACAGAACAGATATAATCCCTGCCCTGGTGGAGTTAGTAGTCTGGTCCCATAAACATGAATGGATAAAGAAAATGTGGTAGATAGAGACAAGGATTATACCACCATAAAAAAAAAAAGAGTGAAATCTTGTCATTTGAAGCAACATGGATGGAACTAGAGGACATTATGTTAAGTGACATGAGCCAGGCACAGAAAGACAAGTATCACATGTTCTCATTCATGTGTGGGAGCTAAACAGTTGATCCCATGGTGGTAGAGAGTAGAATAACAGTTACTGGAGCCTGGGAAGGGTCAGTGGATGGGGAAAATGAAGAGAGGTTAGTTAATAGGTATTAACACACTGTTAGATAGAAGGAATAAATTCTAGTGCTTGGTAGCACAATAGGGTGACTATAGTTATCAATAATTTGATGTATATTTCAGTATAGCTAAAAGAGAAGATTTGGAATGTTCCCAACACAAAGAAATGATAAACATTTGAGGTAACAGATATCTCAATTACCCAGATTTGATAATTACACATTGTATACTTTATATCAAAATAATGTAGGTACCCCATAAATATATATCCACAAAACTTAAAAAACAAAAAAAATAAATAGTCAAAACAAAATAATATCATAGTCAAGGCAATAGCAACTTGAGGTTTAGAATGTGTGTATATCCTAGAAAGTTTGCTATCCACTCTTCATCCTCCCTAACTCCCAGCAGCATAGATCCCTGTCAACTACTACAGAAAAGGATTCTTGATTCTGAATTGAGGAAAATCACATCATTAGGTTAGTCAATAACTGTATAAAGCTATTGGTTTAGTACAATCTAGTGATGGCTTTTCTTGGCTCCATGGGCAACTTTACATCATGCAGTAACTGGTCTGCTGATCCTAGACACAGTGCAAACCCGCAGGGTGTGGTGAGTGACTGATAAGCTTAGAGCCTGGTAGGTTTTCTTCCTTGGAAATCAAACCAGAAAGGATTAACTAAGGGACTGTGTCACATTTGAAGAACAACAACAGAGAAATATATTCTTTATATTTCCTGTTCTATATTTAGTTTCTCAACAGACAATTATTACTTATTTAATGTAGTTTTAATATATATATCCTTAATTATAGGGATAATGAGCATTAAAAATTAAAAAGCATTTTACGTAAAAATATAAAATTTCAGATTTTTAAAAATTAAGACATTAGTTCTGTTAACTCTGACCCAGGATTAAAAGAGTCACATTTAGATCATGAAGCAGACCTTGTAAAATCTCTTGTGGGATACATTTCCATTGTTTCATTTAACTTAAAATGTGGATGTTGTTCATTATCATACCCTAATGGAGAGGAAGAAAGGAGGTTTTTATAATGGTACCCGCATAATGAAATTTGTAAAGAATGAATGTATTAAGCCAAAGTGGAACTAGCGTATTGGTGTTCTTTATAAGTGGAGACACTGGCTAAACTCAGCCTTCCCCACCACGACTTAGCTAATGGTGCTCAGCGTCTAGCCTGCTCCAGGCAGCAGCTGCGTATCACTTGTGAAGGAAGTGCTTTTAAAGGAACCCTTGGCCTTCAATTATCTGTAGGCTTCCTTCTGCAGGGAAGAGAAAAATACCCCGAAGTCACTACATCTGAACTGAAGTCCCTGACCTACTGTCCTCTGTGATCTTGGGTGAATCACTCAACTTCTCCAGAACTAAGTGGGCTCCTCTAAGGCATGTGAGGACTGGGCAAGAGCTGTGTGAATCTGTGTTTGTTTTGTTTTGTTTGGTCAGAGGGGACAGAGCAGAGAATCCTGTTACCTGGCACGCTTGAGGAAAGGTCGTGCATCACCATGCAGTCAACTAACAGAGAGAAGTCTACCCAGGGCTGATTCCACAACTCTTTTTCTAATGTATTCAATAAAGTCTCTTGCCAATGCCATCTGTCCCTAAATACAATTTTTAAAAAAATCACCAACCAACAGACTTTAGAGGACGTATAACACTAGGCATGCCTAGTCCAAACCTTGTTTTTCATTTCAAATTTGACTTTTTGGGACTTGGAAATGGGAGAACAAATACTCAGCAAAGATATAAGCAGCACATACCATGGTGCAGGCACTGGGCTTTTGTTTACCTAAAGATTAACTATATAGTACCAATGAACTGTTTTGTTTGGCTGTAAAAATGCTAACATTTGTGAAACAATGAAATGACCAAATCCTTCTTCCTTACCTAGAGAAGTATCCCGACAAACACAATGAGGAGGTGGCATGAAATCCTGGTCTCAAGGTTCAGGCCACTCTGTTCTGCTGCCTCTGCCCTGAATATCAACCAACCATGGGCATGCACAGTATCTGCACACTGTACATAGTCCAAATTTTCCTAATTTTTAAATTCTTTACAAAATTGAGAATTGAAGGATTCCATGAACATTATTGGCCTTTTCTAGTTGAGTTTTATGACTCAAAGAAAAAAAATGAAGAAGCAGTAAGCACCCGCTGGCATACTCCTCAAACACATTCCTGCTAAGAGAACTTAGTCTCTTTAAACAAGTTGGAATGTTGAAGAAAATGGTACTTTTTTTTTCTCTCTACTGTATTTTTCTGGAGCAGCAACTCCAGGTAACTACAGCTAGTTTGAGTTCTCAGTTTCTGTTTGTATCCCAAAGAAACCAATTCTGCTGTTTGAATATTTAAAAGAGTATTCACTGAAAGGATATAAGTGTGACATTCAGGATGGTCCAGCTTAGCAAAAAGCAGGAACCAGAGATTAGGTGAAACCTGTCACTACTGCTTGTGTTTACAGCATGACATTGCTAGGTGCTGCCCCAATTCCAGTCTCACCTACTTACTCTTCCTCTTTGTGTCACACCTCAAGATTAACCTTCCTAGTCAAAGGGATTTAACTGGCCGAGCTTCACTCACGTGCCCACGGAACAAAGAGGTTTCCTGCCTCCCCTCCCCATTCACAGCCACACAATGGAGGACTCTCCACAATCAGTAAGAGGATGCGGACGACAGACAGCCAGAAACAAGGGCAAGTATCTACTTGTTACATTATTCAGATTACGTAAGTCAAAAGTCTGCATCGTTATTCATTTAAACCACAGAAGAATATAAGAAAGAAGGGTAGAATTTTTAACTCTAGTAAGAGTGAAAATTCTTGGCCCATAGAAAACAAGAGGAAAGACCTTTTAAGGCTCCTGTATGTTGATTCTCTACAACAGTTTTATCCAAAGTGTACCCTATAAAATATACCCTTTCTCATGAGATTCTTGACATGAAAATGGTTCATATAATCCATCTCCACTTTGGAGAGCGAAAAATTCTAGTTAGAACATTGACTATTCCAAAAGCTTATTTCATTAAGCGTTCTCCAAACTTCTTTATCATTTAGCCCTGAACACCCACAGAATTAGTTTTCAAATGAGCACTCTTTGAGAAATAGTGCTCCTAAGGAAAGAAGCATTTCATCCTATGAACTGTTTGAGGCCATTTCGCAGGAGTTAAGACCTTTCTAGACAGGGTGACAGGGCCTCTCAAATGCTCAACTCTTCAGAGTAACTTAACTGATGTCCATTATCCAATCCTGATACCGTGGAAGTTACAGCAGCTTAGTCTAAATCAGATTGCAGATAATCTGCCTTCCCAAGATGAGAGCAGGTGGGAACTTGGATTCCACCATGAGAACCAATCCTAATGGCCAGGGGATAAGTGGCTATTATTTTCCCCCAAATCCATTAGCAGAAAATGGAGTGTGACAGAAGAGCAGAGGCCCCCTTAAGAAAGACAAAAGGGGATAGAAATTGCAGGGAAAGTGGTTGGAGCCTTTGGCTAGATGTGAAAGCCCAAATGCACATCCCCTTGTCTGTGGGAGCCCTGGTCCCTTCTCCTTAGCAGCCTGCAGCAATGTGCCCCACATCCAAACAGCTCTGCCAGCCTTCACGCTGCCCATTTCTTTGTAATCAAGAATGTGACAACTGAGAGCATAAGACTTCACTGAAATCACTTCCTTTCATTTTTACCCCTTTTAATTAAATGGAGATGAAAAAAAAATTAATCCTTAGCAGGATCAGAGTCTGAGAGTGAGAGGTATCAAGTGTTTTATCATTACATCCTGCCTGCGACTCCATACTTGGCTTTGTATCTAGGCAGCAGATTATTGTAGCCTGCCCGACAAACATGATTAATAACTCAGCCAGGGCCTTTGTACTAGATGCAGTGTTTGCCAAAACTGGCAGAACGCAATGGAGAAGGGGGAACCGCAGTGACAGTTATTTCCTTGCCCCATGACCCTTCTTTGTAATTAAAAACCAAACTCAATTATGTAGCAAACATTCAATGACATAAGCCTCTCCCCTCCTGTAAGTGATGATTGCTGATGCTGAGATTATTTTCACAGCTCTGAAATAAAGCAAAAATAAATACGGTGATCTATCAAAATGTAGCTTCCACATTCAATCTTTGTAGCCCCTAATCCCTGTCAGGCTTGTAACCTCTGTGGCTGTGCTTGGGAGACATACTGCCTTTGTTGGGGAACTGAGAAGCTATGAGTCTGTGCTCTATGTCACCTTTACCTGATGCTGCTTGAAAATTTGCCGTGGCAGAAATTAAAGAAAATCGTATGGCTGTACTATCCCGATGAGGGGGGTTGTCAGTGATACAGTCCAGCCTCTGTGGCTACTCTTTCTGCTGAATACATCTGTCAATTACACTATTTTTCCCCACTTTGCTATAATTTGTTCCTTGCTGTTTAGTGACATTGCTTCCCTGCTGAGGCAGCTTCCAAACAGCAGCTGTGATGCCACCCACGAGCATCCCAACAATGTCAACCCGCTCAAGTAAACAGGTTGTGCGATTTGACCCCTCCTACACGCGTGTGCAAGGAAGCGCGCTCCAACGCAGATTTCAGCTGGGGGATGCCCCGAAGGAAGCGGCAGACCCACACGAGGGAGGCTAAATCCTGCCTGGTTTGAGTTTGAGGGAATAATCACTTTATTTATAAAGCTTCCCTCCTACCCTTACCCTGGAAAGCAGTCACAATTGTGACTAGATAAAAATGTTAATTAAGGCATCATAAGCCTTTCTGAAGGCGCAGGAATAAAAATAAAGGAGAAATTTGCAAAAGTGGAGGTTTCGAAAGGGTTGCCTAAAGAGATGAAGCAAGTGAGACATATACTGAGAGCAGAGAGCTCACTCCTTAGAGAGCTCCCAGGCAACAGGGGTGCAGCCCCCAAGGTCTCTTCTGAAGAGGTGGGAGCTGCAAAGAGAAGCACAGGCAGGTATTGTATGGGATGTGTGGTTGGCCCACTTGGCAGGCCATGTCTCTTGAGAAAATTGACCAATGGCACATAGACATGGATGGGTCTGAATGCTCTATTATGTTGTCTAGAAGTCAGTGGGAGTGACAAGGAATTATGTCATTATTTGCATAACTTTGTATAAAAAGTACTTGTCTAATTTACTCTAAAATAACAAGTATGTGGTTTTTCAACTTTCAGTTTGTAACCAGACATCCCACCAAATCTTCAAAAAGGATGATTACTTCCTAGTAGAAAGAAAAAATTACAATAAATGATATTTAGTGATACTTCATATACGAAGGGAATGGTGATTGAATCCACATGCACACACAGACACAACTCGATTTTTTTCTTGCTCTAACCCATTTATATCAGAACCCTTAAAATGTGATCTATCACAAACAGCCAAGGGGAAGGGAGAATAAGTAAAACACCATGGAAAAGATTGCCATCTATCATTGTCTCTTACCTTTTTTCACCCCATTTGGGAAAAAAAAATTCTAATTCTCCGAATAAAGGAATAAATCATGGTTCAGGAACTTCTGCAAGAAATCGTTCAATAATTTCATTCAAGATTACTATAAATTTTCAGAGCTATTAGACATTATAATATGTGTTAGGGTTAGCTCACCATGAATAATGGTTAAAAGAAAAATAAACAATAGTCTCATTAATGTTTTTAGTAATTTGTAGCATATAATTTTAAAATGGGCTTCAAAAGACATGTTTGTCAAGATGACCTCCTCATCTGATTGGCAACACTCTGGGCGTCTATACCTTGGTACTAATTATTGTGCAAGAGCTACTTGGTTCAGATATCTATATAAAGAACCTAGAATAATTTTAACAGGGTATTTTTTAATTTAATTAAAAGCTTTGTTGAGAATAGCAATCTCTCATTCTCTAATGAGAATGGTAAGGCTAATTACATGCATTTCATGTACAATGACCTAAAAGGGTTTAGAATAGCTTCAAACACCAGATTGCAGCTCATCACCACTCAGGGACCACAGCCAGGGTAATTGTCTCTATATTGATCCAACCTGTGTGTTTCTCATTATTCTTGTCCCAAGTGAGCTCCGATCTTTGCTAAGATGCCAATTTCTGAGGTTCAAGCCTCTATTACTACATCCAAGTCTTTCTTTACGCACTTGTTAGTATATAATCCTTGATTATTGAGTGTTTAATACCAAAAAATACCTGTGTAGTGTTGGAGCAGTGCCTCTTACCTCAACTGCCCCTGCTCAGGCACTTGCCTTGGAGATCAGCACCCTGGTGCTCTGATGTCTTTGATGGCTCTTTATGCCCTAAGAGTGAACTTGAACATCTTGGAGGCCTCACTAACCCATCAAACATGGCCTTCATGACCATGTTAGAAAGTAACTGGTATCCAGTGTTTTAAGGATTCACAAGTAAGGAATCTTGAGGCTATATTTGCTGCTAGCTGAACAGAGAAGTCATTGTCCTAGAAGAATTGTGCCTCAAGTTTGCTGGCTTTGATCAAAGAAAACAAACCTAAAATATGACTCAAGATTTTATATCATGTATAGGTGTAACATCAACCATCAAATGGAAAAAGAGTTCACTTATTTAGGGATTTTTTAGGGGGGAGGCGAGGGGATGTCTGTAATCAATACTCTATATGAAGTTAAAACTTAAATTTATTCAAAGTTTCCCCAAAAAGTACAAATTCATTGAATTCAAATAAAGATGATAATTTTCTGAGATAAAAGCCCAATCTTGTCTTTCATTTATTGTGACTTTTGCCAATATTCTCCCTCTTAGATTCAATAGTGACAGGTTTTACATAAAATCGTGAGGCTGATAACATAGACCACACATAAAAATCAACTTATAATTTTAAATTCCTATCTTAGTGCCATGAATTATTCTCAGCTATTTAAGAGTTATGAGTTTTATGGATGTAAGTGTAATACTAATAATTGTAGTTATGATCATCAGCATAGAGAAAATTGGCCTTTGTAGTAATACTATAAACCTTTATGGATTCCAAAAAGATGTTTGGAGTTTCTGCTATGTACTAGGGAGTGTGCTTGGTGCTGAGGAAACAAATGAATTAAGCACAGTGCCTTATCTCAAATCGCTCACCAACTAGTTATGGAAACCAAAGAATAAGTAGCAATTAAAAACACAGTGATAGGTAGGTTATTGGTCAGAAATACATTTGGCTGCAAGTAACAGAAACCCCAATCAATAATGGGTTTAAAGGAAGGCATTCATTTGACTCACTTAGTAAGAAATCTGGGGATAAGTCAGCCCAGAGCTGGTTGCATGGTTTCATCATGGCACCAGGGACCCACTGTCTTTTTATCTTTGTACTCCACTCCATCATCCTTCGGAGATGACTTTCATCCTTATGGTCACAAAATGGCATACATAGCATGATACATTCTATTCATACTCCAGGAAAAAGATGGAAGAGACAAAGGCAAAGAGAAGTATAACAGCCAAACGTTCCCCTTTAAGAAGATTCCCCAGACTCTCTGTCTAGAAATTTCCACATTTCGGTGGCCAAAAATGCATTGGTCACTCCTATCAGGAAGGTAGTCTGGGAAGAGAAATATTTGAGTTGTGCCTCAGTAGGTTCTATTAATACTGAGGAAGAAGTGGAGACCTAAAACTGGCTTGACAACTAGCGATGTCTGCCACAGGAACCATGGAAACTCCAGAGGATTACCTGACACCGATCAGAGAAGGGGTTCCAGAGCAGACAATGAGGCCTAGCACTGAAATGCTGCCAAGAGCAAGTGATGTGGGCAGACTTAGAGAAGCACTGGAGAGGAGGGAGATGGGAAGAGCATCCCAAACAGAGGAAACACAGGTGTCCCCAGCATTGCTAGTAGTTCAGTGTGCCTGGAACACAGGATTTGTGTGGAGAGGAGACAAGCTGAGACTGGAGGTACAAGAAAAGTCAAGAGCCAGGTAGGTGCTTAAAAAGCATTAGAGAGCCTTATTGGCTGTGCCATGAAAAGCAGTTTTAGCTCAGTGGTAAAGTTTCAAAGGTGCCATTACATTAATATCATAAGCCTTGTAAGTAGTGTCACAACCTTGCCTCATGTCTCCCTGTGGAGGAGCCTCTGATGAAATAACATTTCTCATCTCTCTTGCCATTCCCCACTCACTTCTGCAAGAAAGGAAAAACTGGTCTGAATGGTGAGTTTGGAAGAAGGCACTGGGCATGCTTGGCCCCACGACCCATGCCCCACTCCCCACCTCACCTCTCTCTCTCCTTTCCGAAGCAAGCCTGCTCCTCCCTGTGGCAATCATACAGGGGCAAGAGCTGCCTTTATAAGGGAGGCTTGTGGTTGTCTAGCACTGCCCATGACTCTTGTGTAAATCTAACTCTGACTTAGGTTAAGAATGCTAACAAGGTTAGGAAGCCCATTGTAGCCTCACATCCAAGCCAACTTCTCCAAACCAAAGATGCGGATATGTCAAGTTTTCTTCTGTCTGATCCCTCTCATGGTTGGTTCTGAAGCTGGTCCTCTAAAACCACAACAGTTGGTGATTTTCTGTCTCCTGCTTCAGTGCCTGTTGGTCATGCTATCTTAGCCTGTTACCATAGTGTTTGTTCTTAGCCTCAGTTTCCCTGTTCTCCTCCCACTTTGAGAGCACACAGGTACAAAGAGATCCGAAACTCCTCCAGGCTGGTGGCTGAGCTCTGCTATGCTCTGCTTGATGGTTATGCAACAAGCACCCCTCTCAGGAGCATTCTGTATGCCTAGTTGTTATTTTTCATTACAAATAAATTTAGTTCGGGACTCTGTGCCTGGCACTCTCATCCCGCAAAATTTTGGCCAGAACACTCCACTGTTTCCAAAACAAAGCTCTGCCTAATTGCCTCTGGCAAAATACTTGGAAATAAAATCCAAAAATCAAGGGAAGTATATTGCTGACATTCATAATACCCAAACTGACACATTTGCCTGGCTAAAGAACTTGTATCTAAAAGAAGTGAAAATAGAAATTCAAGCCACATGATCCTTACCTGGGCATGTTCTCTGGATTTATGTAGAAAGCTCATTAGTCTATTCCCTAGCCTCTCTTGATTGGAAAACACAGAGTACAGCTGTACAAACATTGTTCAAACAGCTTCCAAGAATATAAGCAGAGAATGGCGATGTCAAATAGCAGGTTTAATGAGAGCATTGCTGCTTAGAGATAGGAAATTTGCAAATGCTGGGTGTGAGGTGGAAAATGCAGACAGAATCATACAGAAATAAATGCTAATGAATACAGAGGTTGGAGTGGACCCATTTCACCCCAGGGATGGCAAAGAAATAGAACAATCTTGGGATTTTACCCTATGCATACATAAAGACCAGGTATTTCTTGGAAAAATTTCCCACCCATGAACTATAAACTCAACTATAAATCATTTCTAAAACATCAGAATCTTGAGAGTTTCCATTAACTGGTGTGATAAGTCAGTCTGAAAATCAGCTATAGCTCTGATGTTTCTCTTTTTTCCTCTGTCCTACCACTAAGGTATTGCATTGCCATGATCAACAACTTCTTAACAGAAATACCTTTGTCATTTTCTGGTTCTTCTAGAAGACAGGATATATAAGTAAAAGGATATGGAATATAATAGGGGTACATAATCACCTCTATTGAATTTTCTATGTCATTTGCCCATTCCCATGGATAACTGGCAATTGTTCCTAATCAGACAGACACAACACTTGACCTTGTGCCCAGGATGAGTCCTAGTGAACAACGTTGACTGGAAAATCCTTCTATCCCAGACTTTTTCCTCCTTGATTTTCCTTTCCCTCCCTTAGGTAATATAGTTTCTCATTCTTTTGCCTTCCTCCCTATTCAGAATCCCTACAAAACTGGATTTCAGATCTACCTGGAGTATAAGTCCTCTGTACCACAGAGAAAATTTAGTGACCACTTAGCAGCACTGAGACTGGCTGGTACTGGCACCAGGAAACCTGTATTTGAATCCCAGTTCTGCCAGGTCTCAATGCAGGATTTGGAGGAGGTTAATGAGCTGCTCTAGGCCTCAGTTTGCTCATCTGAAATGGGATAATGGAAAATCATACCTACTACAGAGGTTTGCTATGAGGATTAGAGGAGTGATTAAAAAATAGACTTAGTAATAACAATAAATGATAGCAATTATAGTGCCTTTTCCAATGGTATTTACATTGTAAACCTTATTTCACATTGGAATACATGAAAGATTAGCCAGAGACATATTTGCTGGGGGTGGAAATGTACGGTCTTTGTTGCTTGAATGTAAAACTAAACCAATACTTCAAATAAACCTATGCTAAATAGATGTTTTGGAGTTTGTGATGAGTGTAGGTGAAAGGTGAGCTTTTCCAAAGGAATGTGGCACCTTTTAGCTCCCAGCAATAGTCCATGGCTTGACTTCTTGCTGAGAATTCAAGAATGCTACTTAGACTCCCACAAAAATCAGAGTTAAAAAGTAAACACCCAAAGGCCTGACCATACTTTAGCTGTGTCTAAACTCATTAGGTCAGTGTAATACATTTTTCATGATTCTAAGAAATAAAAAAGACAAAAAGAAATTATAAAGACCATCAGCAAGGCATCTAGGTAGGAAGAGAATGTAGGAAAATACTACATGAACCATTCTTCCAAACAGAATGGGTTACTGCCGTAGCAGAGTTTAAAAAATAATATGTACTGATACTACTGCATTCCATAGATCAAATGTTCAATAAACATAAAGAGGAATCTATTCTACTACCTTACAGGTTGGATAGAAAGGGCAGGGACATTTGAATAAAGGTCTTCCAAAAGTTTTGCTATATAAGAAAAATTTTCGACACTTTAATGGACAAAAAAAATCATAAAATTTCTTTCTTTTTTTTTTTTTTTTTTACTAGAGGAGTATCATAAACATTGGTCTTTGACTGCAAAATAGGTATATATAAAGATGTTTAGGCACTGCGGAAACAGCGAGCTTTGCCTGTGGCAAATTCATAAAATTGTATAATTCCACTAGAGGCAAAGCGTCAGCGTTTTCCTCATAGGAGCTACAGTCCCAGTTGGAAATGTGAAATTTTTAGCTCAGAAAGAAATCTGGGTATGTTTTGCAAAAACTTAACTCTGATTCTTGTATTTAGAGTCTGCGTGAGGCCAGGCCAGGCCATGCCAACATGTGGACAGTAGCAGTGAAGGAGGAGGAGAAGATGAGTTCAGGAACCAGAGGAAGGAGGGAAGGGAGAGGATCAAGTGCACTATTCTGAGAAGTGCTGGGCACAAGAGGTCCTAAGACAGACCGAAAAGGAAAGGATATGACGATCAATGTGCTGTAAACTCATGGAATTAAGAGGCCTAGAATTTTGTTTAAATGCCAGGTTCAGGGTATCAAATCTCCCAACAAAGACCCCAAGACCAGGACTTGTTTTCATAGGCTCTATCTTTGTCCATATTCAATCTCTTCTCTCTGTTCCTGCCTTTGGTATTTTCCTTTGGTGAAAACTGTGCCAAGTTTTATTATACAGTTTCAAGGAGAAAAGATTTGCTTTTGTATTTGGAATGAATTTTTAAGATGTAATTTCGTAAAACAAGCTTTGGAGAAGAGCATACAAGTGAAAAACTTTAAGATGTTTCACAAACATCCGATTTTTTCCAAAGGATTCCAAAGCCTCATATATTTTCAGCTGTGTTCTGTGGGTTCCAGCTTCTCACCTACAGAATTTTTAATCACACATTACATATGGGACACAAAAACCGAACTTGGGAAGGGTTGTATGACGTGGAAATTTAAATATATAGTTTTTAAATGTCACTAATAATGTGCTCTATTGGAAGTGGGCTGGAGACCATGAATAAAGCACCAAAAACGGTGTCTTTACTAAATAATATGAGCCTCCCACTGTACCTGAAGACCCTTTGTGATAGATTCATTCATTTTCTTCCTAACCCAGCCTGTATTGTCCCATTCATTCTTCAAACAGAGGAAACAATGCAAAAGCTTTCAAACCTCAGAAGATTCAAAGGTTTCAGTGTGAGTGCATGCAACCTTTTCAGGCAACAGATCCAAAGCAGAACCCACACTAAATACAGCTTCTCATCACTCAGAATTGAAGTACCTCTGGTCTGAAAGACACTGGGCTTGTAAAACATATTCAGCTCAGTGCCACTCCATGAAAACCACCTATCCTAAAGGAAGAAGAAGCAATTCCATGTGGCACTTTATACTTCTGTCATATAGGACATTTCAGGATGGTCAGTGAGGATATACATATATGAATACTGGAGGCCGTTCACTTAGAGTCATTCAGTCAGAAAACATTCAGCAGGAAGTCAAAGCTGACGACAACACCGTCCCATCTCACAGTCCAGCAAAGGAGTTAGATAAATGCTCAACTACCTGGAGCAACAGATCATTCAAGAAACACTGATGGTGCTGGTCTCTGTACCATGTGTTCCACACCCTGAGCTAGATGGAAAACAAGAAATGAGAATTTAAACAAGGATATCAAGCTCTGCTGCACTTTGTAAAGAACTGTTCTAAAAATTTCTCGTCATGGAGAAGCTTGGGTTATTTCTCTTTTAGGAGGACTTTGACTAGTGAGGAAGAGTTGACTGCGGAGTTTGAGGATGTGGGAACTTCTCACATACATGCACGGTGAGTGGTGACCTGGAAGGGAGAGCCCCAGTTACTTGTGATGGTTAACAACATTCATAGATGCAACAGGACAGTGACAGTGACAGCGAGTCTGGGCGCCTAGCGAGGGCTGCAGTGCAGAGAATACTGTCATACAGGACTTTTTCAAGGGAAGCCATGCATACGTATCTTAGTAAGTCATTGAAGGAATTGGGTTAAATAGAGTAAGATAATCAAAAGTACCACGGACAGATCTGCTGAGAACAGGAAGCTGAAAACTGACAATAAAAAAAGAAAAAGTATCTCAAGAATGGAAAAAGAAACAGCACATGTACTCACTATGCACTGCACAGAGGGAAGTAAAACTCAGTGGAAATCAACCAGGGGGACAGGGGAGAGGGGAGGAGTGGAGGAGGAAAAAACCAACCTAATGGGCATTATCAACACTATTTGGGTGACAGGCACACCTACGCAGCTGGGACTCAAGCATTGCAAAAATGATCCATGTAACCTAAAATATTTGTACCCCCCACCTTTATTTCGAATTTAAAAAAAAGAGAGAAAAATAAGGAGAATGTCCTGTACAACAGGGTCCAGTTGATATTAATTCAGCTCTTCATGCACCTAATGAGTGAGCCTAAGAGTTTCTCAACCTTTATTCTGCATCTGAGTCTGGAGAATGTTGTTACAATGTAAAATCTGATTTGAGAAGTCTGGGGAGAGGCCAGCAATGTTGCCTCCAGGTGATGCTGCTGCTCTTCCTCCATGGATGATGTACCGAGTACCAAAGTACCTGCGGCTAAAGCTCGTCTGATCCGTGAAACCATCGCAAACCAGCAGAGGAGCCTCTGGAACTGAGACGATAGAGCAGCCTGTTCTCTGGAGTGTCTCTGAAGCTGGTTCATTTTCTGTCCATATGACTTGGTTTTCTTCTTGCAGAGCACATAATTGAAGGAATATGACAAAGGTGGCACCACAAATTTAGACACGAGCTCTATCTCCTCCACTCTCTGATTTTACAATCTGAGACAAATTATTCAATTGCCTGAGCCTGCATTCTCTAAAAATCATCATAATTATACGATCCTCAATATAGTGCTATTTTGAGAATCAAAACTGGACTATGTATGGAAAGCATACAGTAAAACAAATATCAGTTCTTCCTTCTCTCTTATGCTAAATAGTAAATATAATTAACACTGATGGAGATGCTAATGGACAAAACACTTTTACAGATCTTTTTATTCTATCCTTTCAAAACCTACATTACTGCAGTCTAAAGATAAAGAAACTGAAGCTCCAAGAGGTGTGGTGCAGTAATCAAGGCCCTAAGGTTTGGATGGAGCACACCTCAATCCAGATTCTCAGTCTGTACTTTATAGAAACTTTGTCACCTATAAAGAGAGTGGCACCTCCATTAAACAAAATAAATGTAAAATGCTAGCAGAACTTCCAAATTGGATATATTTTTCTCTGCTCCTTCGAAAAATGCAATTATAATAAAAAATAATTTAAGTCATTGTATTAGTTTCATTGGGCTGCCATAACAAAGCACCACAAACTGGGTGGCTCAAACAACAGAAATTTGTTGTCTCATAGTTGTGGGGGCTGGAAGTCCAAAATCAAGGTGTTGGCCAAGTTAGACTCTTCTGGGGGCTGTGAGGGAAGGACCTGCTCCAGGCCTCTCTCCTTGGCTTGTAGTGGTCGTCTTCTCCCTGTGTTTCTCCATTTCATCTGCCCTCTCTGTGTGCCTGTGTCCAAATTTCTCCTTTTTGAGAGGATACCAATTATATTGGATTTGAGCCCACTCTAATTTAACTTGATTTCCTCTGTAAAGACCCTATCTCCAAATAAGGTCACATTCTGAGGTCCTGGGTCAAAAATTCAACAGATAAATTGGGGAAGAGAGGAAGCATCATCCAACCCATAGGAGTCATAAACTCACAAAAACGACTGAAATTGGCAGCAAAAGTCACTAGAGTTTGGGAAGATGAAAAATGGACAGAAAACTAAACGATCTAAGAAATCTGACTGTCAGGTGTACACAGGAGAAATACAAACAAGAAACAGGGCTTTCATGACAGGGAACACCAGAAAGCTTGAGAAATGGTGGTAACTTGTTTTCCCCAAATGAAAAGAGAAACAAAGGGCTGAAAACAAAATGTTTATTGGAAAATACATGTAAAGAGAAGTCACATCCCCAGGCATCCTCCCTGTCCACACGCAGGATTTATTTGGTAGAGAAAGTGAATCATGGACATTCCAAATACAGGGAGAATCGGGGTGGAGGAGGCACTCTGCTGAAAACAGACAGATTGAGTTAAAATTGGCATAATGAATGCCAAGCCCCCCAACTCTCCTCTGCATTCTGTTTCAGGAACCCTGGCAGACAGGCAAATACTGCCTAAGCAAGTAATTGGTAAAACATTCTCTGGAATAATTGAATAGTTCCAGGAAAAAAAAAAAAAAAGACTAATAGTGACATGTAGGTGTCCTGTCAGGAAATGTCTAGTTCCCTGCTCATTAGATCTTCAGTGAAGGCAACAAGTTGTCCAGCTTCAACCATGCATATAGAATTTACAATCATATTTAGTTCCTCATTCTTTTTTAAAAACTATTTTTATTGTAAAATATACCACACGTACAGAACAATGTCTGACATAAATGAAATTTATTCAACGAAATATCACATAGTAAACACCTTTGTAGACATCAATCGACATTTTAATAGCCTCAGAGAAATGAAAAGCTATTGATCCTGTACCAAAAAAAAAAAAAAGAATGCTTTTTAAAAACTGGATAGGGAATAAGAAAATACTAAAATTTATTGGAAGGACTGAAAGATAAAGTTAAGGATGTCTCCTAAAAGGGGAAAAACAGAAAGAAAATAGTTAGAGAAACTTGAGAAAAAAAACCCAAAAAGAATTCCAGGAGACCAACCATTAACTCAGGAGAGTTTCAGGAAGAAAATAGAACAGAAAACAGAAGGAGGGAAATGATCAACGGACAGATATAGGAAAAATTCCTAGAACTAAAGAACATAAATTTCTGGATTTGAAGTGCCTACCAAGTGCTTGGCACAGTGAAGGGACACACAAAAAAGCAAGAATCACACCAAGCCACATCACCACAGCATTTCAGAACACCAGGGACAGAGAGGAGATCCAGAGAATAAATCACAAACTGCACACAAAGGAAGTGGGATAAAAAAATGTCAACAGGGCCCTACGAGAGCAATGCTGAAGTTAAAAGACAATGGGAAAAAAAAAAAAACAGTTCAAAATTGGTAGGTGAGAGAGCAAGATATCTAAAGTAAAAGGAAGAGATAGAAAAGAAAAAAGAAAAAAGACGCACAGCAAAAAGCATGTATGGTTTTATCTCACCTATACATTTAGGTGAAAGTACATGCATGGTGTGTGAGTTTAAGAGAAAAAGAGAGTATGTGTGTTACTTAAAATTTAATAGAATTTTTAGAAGTATTCCAACAATAATTATTTCCAACTTCGGATTCTCTACCTGGCCAAGAGATCAATCACATGTGACCGTAGCATCAAGACATTTTCAGATGGTCAACATCTCAAAAACATCATCTCATGTACAGTTTTTCAGAAAGTTACAACAGGATATGCTTAATCACACCAGAGGACATTGGATTCAGGAAAGAGAGACAGATGGAGGTCCTAGAGAACACTTGTGTAGCAGGCCAAGAGAACAAGGGTTAAAGTCCAGGGTTAGAGAGAAGGAGCAAGAATTCCAGAAGTTTGTCCCTAAGAAGAAAAACAACCTGATAGATGAGCTGGTTTATCTGGTATTTTAGAAGACATAATTTCATGGGATTTTGCAATTCTATTGAAGAGCTTGAAGAAAAGTGATGGTATTAATAGTTATATACAAGGAAACTAAGCACACCAAAAAGAGAGTGATGTACACAAGAGGAAGAGAGACTATACAGCTTGAGGAGAGAACTGTTGTTTAATTAAAAAAAAGGAAGAGTAATTACAGTGCAGTATTTCAGCAAGAGAAGATCTGTGTGTAGCAATAATCTTGATAGAACAGTGATGGACTATATCCATATTGGATGGAGGAGCAGAGCTGCGGTGAAAGGAGAGAGACAGAAAAGCAGACCCACCAAAATAAAAAACAAAGCACAAAATACCTAAAAATGTTGGGCAATATTTAGATATATGAAAATAAAAGCCAGAAGAAACTTAAAAGGTTAAAGTGGTTGCCTGTAAGGAGGGAATCAAATGTGGTGGGAAGGGACAAGAGGCTTTTGCTGTTGCTGCTGTTGTTACATACTTTGCAGCACTTTGACTTTTTAAACTTTGTATGTGAATTGCTCTAGCAAATTTTTAATTAAAGAAGTAAAAATAATTAAATGCTTGGCATGATACATAGCACAAAGTAAGCAGCAATAACAGCAATAATAACATTTACTGTGACCTAGACATTGTGCTATGCGCATTACTTGAATTATCTAATTTAACCCTTCCAACAGCACCTTATCATTTTACAGGTACAAAAACAGGGCTATTAAGAGATTTTGTTATTTTCCCCAGGTGACACAGCTAGTAAATGGGAGACTCAAGGTTTGAGCCCACTTTGGCTCCAAGATGCTCTTCACCCCCAAGCTACACTGCACACAGAATGACGACACCCATCATTACAGGGCTGAAGAACGTGCTAAGAAGTGCCACACCAAAGTCTTCTGACTCTAAAGCCCACACTCTTTTCAATATATCCTGTTTCATTAGGAAACTCACGTTATATTTCCAAATTAACTCTAGGGGCACTTACTTGAACCACAAAAATTTAAAACCTTTTGGATTTGATTAGAAATCTCTCCTTGGGAAACCTTTACTCATTTTGCTATACTTGGAATGCTCCTGTCATCTTCCCTCAGTCAGAGAACTCCTCCATAGCCCTAACAAAGATTACTGAGAAGCTGCCCAACTCAGCACCGTTCAACATGCCGCCACCAGGTTATCTTCACCCTCGTCCCCAAGACAGAAAGGGGAGGGAGGCAGGGGTACCAGGAATGCTGGTACCAAAAGTTAAAGTAGGCTTTTCTCTCAAAGCACCCACTAATAAAGACAGAGTACTATTTAGAAGATTAAACAGCTAATTAAGCAGGCTGAACACGCAAAAATAATGACAATGAATTCAGCCCTTTTAACTACCAAGATCTTGACTGAAATTATGATTAAAGGGATTTGCCAATTTATAAGGTCCTTGTGATGAGGTTTCTGCCAGAGCTGATCTCATCAGACAGTGCCCCCCCCCCCATTCTCTACCTGTTGACTGGACTCCAGCCCCAGCGGCCTCCTTGTGCTTCCACAAGTCTGCCAAAATGGTGCCACCTCACAGCCTCCACACTTGCTCTTCCTTCTGTCTGGAACACTCTCCCCTCAGACCTTTGTAGGGCTCACTTCCCAACCAGGGATCAGGTCAGGCACCACCTCTTCAAGTAAGACTTCCCTGGTCACTCCTGTCAACTAGACCACCCCACTCTGGCATGATTCTATCACTGTACCCTACTTTATCTTCTTCAGAACACAGTTTTGTTGAACTCTGTTTCTCTACTTAAGTTTTCATTGTGTCTGTCCTCCACTACAATATAAGGGCCATAATGTTGTTCATATTGTTCACTGGTCAATCACCAGAGCCTCGAATAGAGTAAGTGGTAAATTAATGTTGGAAGGAAAGAGGAAGGAAGAGAAAGGAAGAGGTCCACCCTCTGTAGCATTTCTCAAGGTGGGACGTAGCCAGGTTGTATCTGAGGTCTTCTGAGGGCATTGTCAATGTCAAGACAAGCCCATTCCAAACCTACCCTGACTGTGCTCATCACTGTGCTTAGAAATGAGATTTGGAGCTCCAAAAATGCCCCAGGCAGGAAAAGGGGACCCTGGCACCAGTTAGCCACAGAGAAGCAAATGAAAATGGCACTCGTTATGTATAAGCACTGAGCACCAAAGATATTTAGAGAAGGAACATGTGTCATGTCCTCTTACACAAATCAGGAGAACTTAGAAAGTAGAAAAATAGTAGTTAGAAACAAGCGACCATTTGGAAACTGGAATTTCAAAGTCAGCTAGCTATTTGATGCCAGTGTCTAGGAATATAGCTGATCTCTATTTTAAGAAGTAGAACTGTCAGTGAAGCTATCCAGAATGATAATTTAATAATAGCACCTGGGACGAGAGGAGCTATAAAATTACAAATTTCTCTGAAGAATTCCAAGGCTTAATTTATATGAGACACCTTAAAAGAACTAAGTCCAATCTGGAAAAACCTACACTAACTCCTTCCAAAAGCTGAAGGAAGTTTTTCTAAGTGATGAACTTAATTCATTTCAGCTTAGCCCAGAATACGCCAACGGAGACAGCAAAAATCCTTTAAACTTATAGTATAACATTAAGTTACAGTCAAACTTGTGAGTAATTTGTTAAAGGCCAGGCTAGAAGACCCTGGGTGTCCCTCGCCCCCTCTGAGAGGCAGAGCATACCCTGGGCTCTGACTATCCCAGTGACTCAGGCGCCTTCCCACTGGGGTAAACAAGGCAGCCCTGGGCTAAGAGCTTTTTCAAGGTCATAAATCAACTGCTTTCTCTTTTAGGGTACTGGAAGAACAGAATGAAAGGTAGAGTAATTTAAAAAGCAGAGATGCCAATATCAGTTAAATCATTCCTCCAAAATTAAGTTTAATGAATTTCAATCCTGCCTTCCATATCCATTTTTACAGTGAACATGGCAGCATCAAGTAGAAGTAGCCAATACAATAGTATTACATGGTCCCTGTTAGGGCTAAGTTGGCATTACTTTAATTTCACATTTTTGAGTCAATGACATTCCCCTAGAGGCCATGAGCTTTCTTGCTCTCCCACAGATATTTTATTAGTTAGGGCTGTGGTTTTCAAAGTGTGGCCCCCACGCTAACAATATCAGCATCCCCAGGAAGCTTGTTAGAAATGCACATTTTCAGGCTCCACCCCAGATCTACAGAATCCAAAATTCTGAAGGTGGAATCAAGCAATGAGTGTTTTATCAAGCCTTCCAGGCAAATTCTGATGCACCAAAAAGTTTGAAAATCTTTGAGTTAGGACAATACTAGCCACTCAAACAAATCTGAAATTTTCAGTGACTTAACATGGTAAACACTTATTTCTCACTCATGTAACAGCTCAATGTGACTCTCAGGGTGATCAGGGAGCCAGTCTGCTTCTATCCTGAACCTCCCCCATCCCACATGGCCTCTGCAGAGTTTGCTGCATTTCCTGATGAATGGGAGGAAAAGAGTAAAGAAGTCCTATCCTCATCTTAAAATTCCTGGCTCAAAAGTAGCACACATCACTTCCACTCACATTTTGTTGGTGAGAACTAGTTAATGGGCCACATCTAGATCCAAAGGGGACTAGAAAATATTTTCTTTGGCTGGATGTGTGCCTTCTCACCACAACTCCATGCCATGGGAGAAGGAACACAATCCTGTGCCATGGATGTGCAAACTGCACCCATGCAAACAGCAAACAGTGATACATCCAGGGCAGGGGGACAAATAACCAACCCCCTACACCAAGCCCATTCTCCAAAAGAGGCCCAAGTCATAATTCTTTTTTTTTTTTTTTTTTTTGGAGACAGAGTCTCACTTTGTTGCCCGGGCTAGAGTGAGTGCCGTGGCATCAGCCTAGCTCACAGCAACCTCAGACTCCTGGGCTTAAGCGATCCTACTGCCTCAGCCTCCCGAGTAGCTGGGACTACAGGCATGAGCCACCATGCCCGGCTAATTTTTTTTTTTTTGTATATATAGTTTTAGTTGGCCAGATAATTTCTTTCTATTTTTAGTAGAGACGGGGTCTCACTCTTGCTCAGGCTGGTCTCGAACTCCTGACCTCGAGCGATCCACCCGCCTCGGCCTCCCAGAGCTAGGATTACAGGCGTGAGCCACCGCGCCCGGCCAACCAAGTCATAATTCTAAGGCATGGACATGATTGTTGCTAATACAATGATAAGAGACTTTAAACCAGTTTCTCAAATCTTAATGGGCATTCCAATCACCAGGGAATCTAGACAAAATTTAGATTCTGTTTTTAGGTCTAGGGTGGGGCCTGAGAGTCTGTGTTTTTAAATAGCTCTCAGGTTATTCCAGTGCACTAGTCCATAGATCCCACGTAAAAATCTAATGTCCTCATAGTGATGTGCACACATGGCCACAAATGACCCAGCTCACTACCTCCCTATCCCCACTCTCATCTCTTTTCCGTCTGCTCTCTGCATCTCACTCACTTCCCTCCAGTGACAGTGACCTCACTACTGCCCTTGCATGTTGGACACACTCCTGCCTCAGAGCTGTTGCAGTACTATGTCCTCTGCTCGGAGTGCTCTTCCTCAAGCTATGTATGTAGCCAGCTCCCCGACCCCCCAAAGCTCTGCCCAAATGGTCACCTTCTGAAAGAGACCCACCCTGACCCTCCTGTCCTATTTTAAATTGCAACCTATCTCCTTCCCGATTTACTCCCAAATCTTCCTTTCCCTGCTCAACATTTTCTCACATTCTCAACATGATATATCCTAAATGCCTAAAATAATGCCTGGCATATAGTAGACTCAACAAATGTTTGTTGAATGAGTAAATCAGGGATCATATCTTAAGACCAACTGACAAAGTCATCAAGGAGTGATGCCTGTTCTAAGTCTCCAGTTCTCTTGATGTTAAATCCCAGCTATATCAGGAAATGGGCAGAAAGGGAAGGGGGTAGAAAGGAAAGGTCAGGTCTGATACTGGAAATAAAAATATGCTTTGGAAGACCAACTGGACAGTGACTATTAAAGAGGGTAGGCAAATTTTTATACTTTAAGCTGACACCCTGGGAACTCCTACTTTTTTATTTGAGCCTTGCCTTAGCCCAGGCCACCATAAAAGAATGCCACAGATTGGGTGGCTGAAATGTCAGACACTTACTTCTCACAGCTCTGGAGGCTGGGAAGTCCAAGATCAAGGTGCAGGCAGATCTGGCACTGGTGAGGGCCTGGTTTGCAGATGGCTGTCTTCTCACGGTATCCTCGCATGGAGGAGAGCAGACAGTGAGTTCTCAGTGCCTCCTCTCCTAATGGCACTAACCCCATCTGTGATGGCTCTACAGTCACGATCTAATTGTCTCCCAAACGCCCCACCTCCTAATACCTAATAACCCTAAATCATATTGAGGGTTAGGGCTTCAACATATGAATTTTGAGGGGACACAAACATTTAGTTCATAACAAGCTCCCTCAGTATAAATTAACAGACTCCCCTTCTCCAGGCCACAGAGAAAATGGATGATGGCCCTCTCGTGAATGTCTGATCCTGGAATCATTTCACTCTTTTGCATGCCAATCACAGGGGCAAGGCAGAATGGAGTCCCTGGGCTTGCCCGGAGAACAGCACGTGGGCATACAGACCTGGCTCAGAAACCAGGCCCATTAAAAAGAACAAAGCCAAACGCAGATGCCAGGTACTAGAAGCGAAAGCTTTAAGAGCTGTTAGGAGCCCCAGGTTCCTTGATCAGAGCCAAAGTCACCTACTGGAAAGCATTCTATCATATAAGGGCTGGAGAAGCGGCCACAGGCTCTCAAAGTATATCCGGTGGGTGGGCTTGGGCAAGTGTAAGGATGATTTTAAAGTCCAGAACAACCTTCCAGACTGCAGCACTGTTTACCTTAAAAGTATCAGCTGAAATGTCACACCCCCTCCCCCCACACACACCAGACAGTATTTCATGAGTATCAATGTTATGTATCTATAAAAGCTGACTTAAGAAGTAGTTTTTGACCACATATCCCTCCAGTGGGGGAAATATTGCTGGATACTTACTCATTGATAGATTGATAGATTCCTGGTCTTTCCTACGGCAAAATGTTGCAAATCCAGATTATGTGTGGTCAGCACTGAGGTTTTGGGATTTGTTAGTACATTAGTCTGCCAGAACTGCTATCACAAATGCGGCAGACGGGGTGGCTTAAACAACAGGAATTTATTTTCTCACCATCTAGAGGATAGAAGTCCAAAGCCAAAGAGACAATAGGATTGGTTTCTGGTGAGACTTCTCTTTCTGGCTTGCATGGCCTTTCCTCTGGGGGGAGAAGCAGGGAAATAGAGAAGAGGAGGGAGGGGGGAGAGAGGGAGGAGGGAGAGAGGGAGGGCAGAGAGGGAGGGCAGAGAGGGAGGAAAGGGAGAGAGAGAGAGAGAGATCTGGTGTCTCTTTCTCTTCTTGGAAGGACACCAGTCCTTTGGAATTAAGGCTCACTTCCTTCTAACTTCATTTAATTTCTATTACCTTCTTGTGAGCCCTATCTCCAAATATAGTAGCATTGGCAGTTAGGGCTTTAACATGTGAATTTTGGGGTGACAATTCAGTCCATAACAGTGTGCTTGTATGTGTATATATATACATATGGATGGGCATATTTATATGTATACATGTGTGCAAATATATTCTTTGGTCCTAAAATTGTTGGATTAATTTTTAATTACTCAGATTTATTACACACACACAAAGAAATGACAGTTTATCATTTCACAGGAACCCCACTGCCATCTTCTCTCTTTGTGCTAATGAAAAGTTTCCTGGCACAAAGTGTCTGATGCTACAACAGAGACAGTGATGACTTGGTAGGAGATCGAAAAGCCAAAATCACCCTCACACCTTGAAAATGTAGAGGTTTGTTGTTTCCCCTCCAGCTGTTTTTTGAAAATAGAATGTCACCTATAATTCCATCTGAGAAATTTCTTGTGTGTCAGGGAAATGTATCAAATTATGAGGATTTGCAATCCTACCCTGCTCCTCTTTAAAGGAGAGAGAGATTTCTTTGTTTGTGTAGCTGCCAGACCTTTACTGTGTTAAGTGGGGTGACAGATGAAGAGGCTAAGAAAGCCATATTGTTCTACTTGAGAAATGATGACTTAATAGCAGGGTGAGTAGGAGGAGAGGGTTGGAAAACTGTACGAGGGGCCTAAAAAAGGAGGGTAAAGAAGGAGCAAAAGAAGAGGGAAAGTGGATTGCCATGGACTCAATGTTTGTATCCCCCCAACAAATTTATATGCTGAAGCTCTAATTTCCAATGCAATAGTATTTGGAGCTGGGGCCAAGCTACCCTGGCTCCTTTTGACACGCAAAGGAAGGCATAGAGGAAAGGCGTGCAGATGGTGGCCCACCTTGCACTCTGGCAACATGGAATGAAGAAAGAAGCAAGCATGCTAATTTTCTGTCTCTTGTAGCACTTCGGGGTTCAGCAGGCCTGTTGGAATCTGGCGAAGCAAATGCATCGATTTTTCTTCCATTTTAGGATGTGAGCGATGAAGATGAGCTAGGAGATAGGATTCTTCCCTAGCCCTGGGCTGCAAATCCTTCCATCTATTGAATATGAATAAGTACAAAGTAGCATACTAAGTATTTTACATACATCCATTCTTTCACTCACTCAAAGCATGTTTTGAATGCCTAGTCCATGCCAGGTACCATGATACATTATATCTAATTTTCACAACACTCTTAGGAGGAAGGAATCATCCCCCATTTATTGAAAAGAAAAAAAAAAAAAACTCTGGGGCTTAGAGCAGTGAAAGAATGGTTCACTATTAATAAGAAGAATAGTCGGGATTTGAAATGAGGTTTACTGTAAAACCCATTTGCTTAACCACTACACAGTAGTGAACGATTAAACTTTTTCTAACTCCAGTCTGAAATGCCTTTTTCTCTGCCAGCTTGCACTGCGATGCCTCATCGTGGGGTACCTGCAAGAGCTGTACTGTGGCTGGGCTGAGCTGCTGCCAGAACACACTCAGGGAGGAGACTCGGCTGCTGTCCCCTCCTGAGCCCATGACGGTTCAGAGCTCCAGACTCTTGCCTCATTAATGCAGAACCACGGGTGATAACAAATCCCAATTTCTGTTCATTGTCCTTCTCTAGTTCACTAAATTGAAGCCAGGGGTGAGAATGAGACTCAACAACAAATTCCAAGAATAGGTCAGAGGATATTATCTATTCTAAGTCCTCAAGCAGGAGAGAGGGCCAAAACCCACGGGAGAGGCAAGTAGGATGAACAGCAAAAATTGCACAGGGATGGATGTTTTAATTCTTCCTCCATTTCCTCTTATTATCCCTGAGGAAGTTTCAAAACCCCTGATTAATATATCTGCAGAGCCTTCTAAAGGAGTATCTGGAGAGCAAACCAAAAATAAATGGAGATGAACAGGAGGCGTAGGAAAGCTAATAGCATTATTTCTGCAGGTTATCCTTTCCTAACAAAGTTTACTTTAGTAATTTGAGTCATGGGAAGGAGATTGAGATAAGTTTTTGTTCAGTAGTTCCACTAATTTGTAAGCTTTTTCAGCTGTTTAACATAATTGTATTATTGTTCTCACATTTTCCCAAACTACCTTCCCAAACAGACAACTCCTTCCATTTAATTCCATTTTCTATCCCAGCTCATAACTTCTGACTGCCTCTGCCCAAAAATAAAAGCCACAAGATGCCCACGTATTGAAAGTTTGTTATACACTGAGTGTTTGTGGCCCCCAGAGTCCACATGTTGGAGCCCTAATTCCTAATGTGATGGTATTTGGAGATGGGGCCCTCAGGAGGTAATTAGGTCATGAAGGTGGGACCTTGACCTCATTACCATTAGTGCCCTTATAAGAAAAGACACCAGAGAGCTGGCTTGCACTCTGCCATGAGAGGGCAACTGCCTGCAAGCCAGAATAGAACAATCACCATACTGGCATCCTGATCTTAAATCTCTAGCCCCCAGAACTTTGAGAAAATAAATCTCTACTGTTTAAATACCCAGTCTATGGTAGTCTGTTAATGGCAGCCTGAGCAGACTAAGCCATATCTCTATCCCATTTTTTACTACATCATCACTATCTATGGAGTGCAAGTTCCTAGATAATACCCCATGAGCACAATGTTAATCATGCATAGGTCCTGGAGAGGCCACAGAGAGAATGATTAAGAAGTACTCTATACCTATCTTAAAGGAATTAGTTGAACTAGCATATGTAAAATGCTTAGCACCATGACCAATGTGAAGCATGTTTTCAAATATATTGGCTACTAAAAAGAGTAAAGGGAAGAAGCTGTTTCAAAAGGCTGGCATATCAGTCAGGCTTATTAAGTGCAAACTACAGAAACTGACTGTCATTTAAGCCACAGAGGAACTTAATAGATATTAAATAGCTCTTAGAATCCCAAGATGGGTCAGAAGATCAGGCTTAGACAGAGGTCACAGAACCAATGATAATGTCCCCAATCACACCTTAGAATCTGTCTGCTGGAGACCTGTGGTCGCTGCCTCCAATGGGCACAGCTATCGCAGTCTTCATCGCACCCTGGCTGCTG
This sequence comes from Lemur catta, assembly GCF_020740605.2. Taxonomy (NCBI): domain Eukaryota; kingdom Metazoa; phylum Chordata; class Mammalia; order Primates; family Lemuridae; genus Lemur; species Lemur catta. The sequence goes on from NC_059128.1 coordinate 35,318,677, forward strand.
CTGCTGGGGTGCCTGTTATTGCTGCCTCTGTACATTGCATCTAACTGCCATCACCTTTGCCAGAATGTATGACTCACAGTGCCGGCTTCTTTATGCCCCTAATTTCTACCCCCAAGTCCAGTGCACATGAATTTTCCTCTTGCATCCTAGCTGTCAGGAATAGGAAGAAAATACAATCTCATCTCACCAAAACTGAAAATGCAAGTAATTCCTCAAACGTAGGAAAAGTAATCAAAAATGCTAGGAAATCAAAAAGAATTTAAAATACTTACTAGAGTGGTTGGGGAAATGCTGTATAAGGAGTTGAGCTGATCCCCGAAAGATGGCAAGTTCTGGGGGCAGAGTATTCCAGGACAAGCCATAGCAAAGACACTAACGCAAGAATGTCTCTGGCATACTTAAGGTATTGATAAAAAACCCAGTCACAGACTGAACTGCCTCCACAATTGACATGTTGAAGCCCTAACTCCCAACATGACTATATTTGAAGATAGGACTTTGAGGAGGTAATTAAATGAAGTTTTACGGATGGGGCTATAGTCCACCAGTAAGGTTGCTGACCTTATGAGAGGAGGGAGAGTGAGAATCTCCCTCCCCCTCATCCTCCCTCTCTCTACAACCACTTACCTAGGAAAGGCCATGTGAGGACACAGCAAGAAGGCAGCTATCTATAAGCCAGGAAAAGAGCCCTCACAAGAAACCAACCCTACAGACATTGATCTTGGACTTCCAGGCTTCAAAACTATAAAAACTAAATTTCTGTTGTTTAAGCTGCCCAGTCTACAGTATTTTGTTAGGCATTAAACAGAAGAATTATGTGGTTTTAATGGTGTTTATTAAAGATCATTCAATGAAATTTAAGGATGCAGAACAGAAATTTATTGACTATGAAAATGAGAAGCTATTAAAGAAGCTAAAAGGCATGGAGAAGAGAATAATATCCAAGAACATCTAGTAGAAGAAGATAGAATAAGTTTAATGGAAGAGAGGCAATGCTTTAAGGAGGTAATGGGTGAGAGTTTTCCAAAATAAAACACAGGAATTAATGACCAGATTTTAAAAAAACTCTAATTTCCAAGAAACAAACCATAGCAACACTAACAATCATATTGGTAAAACTTCAGAACATAAAATCAGAAGAGAAAATCTTAAAAGCATCCAGAGGAAAAATAATAAAGTAAACTGAAAGCAAACTTTTTTAAATATCAGAAGAAAGTAGAATACATTCAAATCCCTTAAGGAAAGTAGTTACCAATTCATAATTCTGTGTGCATACAGATAATAATTCAAGCCTGGTAATGATAGTCATCTTCAGACAAAGGGAAAATTCAGGAAGAATTTACCACCCATAGGCTCTTTCTGAAAGAATTAATAAAGAATGCACTATAGAAAAAAGGAAATTAAAACCAAATAAAACCAATAAAATGAATTAAGATACAAGAATGGGTAAATATGTTGGAAAATATAAACAAATATTAATTGCCACTTAATAACTAGGAGTGAAATAACATTGGTAATTTTTCTCTGTTTCAAAGAGATTAAAGAAACAAACTTGATAAATGTATAGAACCCTGCACCACAAAAATTGCAAATATGTACTTTTTTTACATACAAGTAGAATTTTAATATTAATCCTGTTCTAGGCCACAAAAGTAGTGCCAACAAAAACCAAGAACTGATATCATATAGGCCACAACCACTGACTAATTTTAATAAAACTAGGAAACAATATAAAAACACAGCAAAAAAAATGCCTACACATTTAGTAACCTTAAGTAAACATTTCTAAATAGTTCATGTGTCATAGTGAGCAACATAAAATATTTAGACATAAACTACTATAATAACAAACTATCAAAATCTGTGGGCTGAGGCTAAAGTATTAAAGAGAAATTTATATCCTTCAATGCACATACAAGAGAAAATCAAAGAGGGAAAATTAATGAGCTGTGCATTCCACTCAAAGAACTAGAAAAAAATAGACTATACCAAAATAAAGAAAAAAAAAGAAATAATAAATATCAAAATGAAAGAAAACAACTAAAGTTTCAACTGACCCAAATCTGTTACCATGAAAAGACAAATAAGCTAAACACATTTCTGAAAATGTGGATCCAGCAGCAAAGAGAATATCACAACTAAATGATTATAATTTTTAAATTGAAAAATTTTAAATCATTTTAATAGTTTTATGCCAGAAAATGAAAATTAAATAAAATAATTTCCCTGAAAAAAACCCAAGTAACTGAAGAAAGCAATAAAAAACATTTAAACATATTAATACCTGAAAGAAATTGAATTGGTTTAACATACTTAGTCCAGGCAATTTCACAGGCAAGTTTCACCAAATTTTGAATGACAGATAAGTCTTAACTTATACAACATATATCAAAGACAAGTTACTGGGAGATAAGTCCCAAGTGCATCTGTGAAGCTAGTATTACCCTGATGTCAAAGTCGTTCATGGTAAAAGAAAAAAAAAATAGAATAGGGAAATTTCATTTATTGTACAGAGCTGAAAAACTTTTTGAAGTATACTGTATTAACAAATAGGACAGAGCAATGTACAAAATAATCAACAGGACCATGTAGCATTCATTACACAGGATAATTTAATATTAGAAATAATGTATAAATGTAATTCACCACATTAACAAGTTAAAGGAAAAAATCCTGTACCATTTTAATAGAAGCATCAATTTAATTCAATACAATATTTGCTTTGGAAACAAACTCAGGGAACTAGGGATACAAGGGAATGAGGAATATTCTTAATCTGATAAGGTATAACAAAGAGCCTACCATCACATTCAGGGTATTCTCTTTAAAATTATGAAAAAGACAAAGATGTATACTGATCAGCACTCTTATTCAGACATTTACTGAAAAACCTAACTAATACAATAAGACAATGCAAAATGATAGTCACTTTGGAAGACACCTGGCAGGTTCTTAACTAAGCTAAACATACGTAGTCTTATCATGCAATTCAGCTATCACACTCCTATATATTTACCCAACTGATTTGAAAACATATGTCCACACAAAACCTGCACATGAATGTTTATAGACTAAAAAATATTCATAATTATCAAGAACTGGAAGCAACCAACCATAGGGTGAATGGATAAATTGTGGTATATCCATACAATAGAATATTTTCCAGCAATTAAGAAGAATGAGCTACCAAATCACACAAATACATGGATGAACCTTAAATCCATGGATGCATGCAGTTATGTGGAAGAAGTCAGTCTGAAAAGGCTATACACAGTTAAGCCCTCATGTAATGTTGTCAATAGGTTCTTGGAAAATGCGACTGTAAGCTAATACCTGCATACTGTAGGGATTTAGCTCTTGTTTATATTATTTAGTCTATGGCAAAATTGGTTTTGTTATACATTACATTATATCTACCTCATTTCCAAAGTTACTTAGGTCAGAACCTCCTTTTCTCTTCAGCCTCGCCCTCACTCCCTTCAGTAAAGTTGTTTCATACATTTGTAATACAGTTAAATATATCCTGCATTCCATCCTAGGATTTCTGACCTCGTGAATTTTTTTTTTTTAACATTTGCATGTATTCTCTTTGGAGAAATGGCTGGTTCTAGGACCAAAGCTGATAAATACACAAGACAAAGCTGTAATCTATTGTAGTGCCAAAAAGTAAGAAAGTGCTAAAAATAATAAATAACAATATGTCAAAGAAACACAGGAGTCAACCGGAAAACTCCTAATGGTCAAATCTTGAACAATTTGATCAATAAAATTAAGCAGTATTGGATTATAAAACAGTATAAAAGAAGCATCTACAAGTCCACAGTGATGTCAATAAATGATTGCATGAATGAATAAATGGAGGAGAAGAGGACTTCCTGTACAAGAAAATTCCTGATTTCTGTAAATACTCTACCTTAAAAAAAGGGGATGCCTAATTCCTCACTTCTTAAGTGTATGCTGTATATAGTCACTTCCTACTTAAGAATACAGTATGGAAAAGTGGGAAAAAGGTAAATTTACAGTACAGTAACCTGACAAACACTACCTCAGACAGGTTATCAAAGTCAGCATCAACTGTGATGGGTCATGCTGATGATATGTACCTTTGAAATGTGGTAACAATGGCACTTTACCTCTGTAATCTTCCTGCAAACCCACAACCCCAGTCTAATTGTGAGATGAACATCATACAAATCTCACTTGAGGGAAATTCTACAAACTACCTGATAAGTACTCCTCATTAACTGTCAAAGTCTTGAAAAACAAAGTAATCTGAGAAACTGGCACAGCCAAGATACAACTAAGGAGACATGAAGATTAAATTCTGTGACATTCTGTATGATGGTATCCTGTGACAAAAAAAAAAGACATTCAGTAAAAACTAAGGAAATCTGGATAAAGTATGGACCCTTGTTAACACCTGTGTATCTATACTAGTTTATTAATTGTGACAAACATACCATACCAACGTGAGATGATAATAAAGGAATCAGGTTGTGGGCTATATGGGAACTCTCTCTACTGTCATTGCAACTTTTTTGTAAATCTAAAACTGCCCTCAATGTTTAAGTTCACTAACAAAGAAAAAAGTGAATATTAACCCATTTAATGAAAGAAAAATGATTTAAATCTGTCTAGCAAAGCAAATTCAAATTCTATGCTGTATATAGAGACATATCCAAAACAAAATGGTCCAGAAAGGCTAAAAAGAAAGATAATCAAAGACCTAGCAGGCAAATGTAAACAGTAAGAACAGAAAGGTAGAAGTTCTGATTTCAGACAAAATAAAACTCAAAGTAAAAATCATTACCTAGAACAAATAAGCTTTAATGCAAAGCCTACCATTTACAATAAATATATAATTATTCTGTGTAGCTATGTAGGAAATAACATAGAAACCACCTTTATAATGTACAATTACAGGAGAATCAAGGGGATGTAGAAATAGTAAAAACAGATCTTAACATACCATTCTTCATACAAGACAAAGTAGACAAAAAGGAAGAAAGGATATAAAGATTTAAGCAAATCAAGATGAATCTTATTAATATATATATAATATTAATACCCCCATAAAGGAGAATACATTGCACCTTGTCAAGTGCACACAGCATATTCACAAAATGAGTATTTATATTAGGGCACAAATAAAATATCCGTAGGTCCCATAAAAAGTATAAATAAATATTACAAGCAACAATCAAGAGACTGTTGCTTATAGATTGTTGCTTATAGATCACAATGCTATAAAGTTGTAAATTATAAAAAAAAATAAAATCATTTTCTTGAAATTAAAAAAAATTGGAATCTATTAAATAACTCTTAGATGAAAAGAAAACCAGAAGCCAGAATTAGAATTTCTCTTTTAAAAAGTGATAAAAATACTACCTAGCTGAATCTGTGAAGCACATTTGAAACAATGAACCAAGGAAAATTCAGTCATATACCTTTTATCAAAAGAATTTAATTAAATTCTTATCTCATAAAACTAGAAAGAGGACAATGAAGAAAATCAACGGAACTCACAAAGAAGGAAATACTAAAGATAAAAGTAAAAATAAGATAGAGAATTGAAAAACATATTGAATAAAACAAAATTTTATTTAAAAATAACAAAATATACAAATCACTAGTTAACAATCCAGAAAAAACAGAAAGTACAAATACACACAATGAGAAATGACAAGGGGAAAAAAAAATCATTGAAACAAATAATTTTAATTCGTAAAGGACTGTTTCGCAGAGCGCCATGCAAATAAATTCGAAAACCTAGATGATATAGATATTTTAGGAAAACACAATTTATGAAAATGATCCCAGTAGCAATAAAAAATGTAGACAAATTTCCATAGAGAGAAAAAAGCAAACAAGGAACCACTGTACAAAAAGTCCCAGGTCCTAATGGTTTCACAGGGAAGTCCTACCCAATGTTTAATGACCAGATAACACCAATGCTCCACAATTTGTTCTAAAACATTGAAAACAAAGGGAAATAAAGGCAAACTTTCTAATTATTTTTATGGAGCAAGAATAGGATTAATAATTAAGCCTGATAAAGACTATACAACCAAAAGCTCTACATTAAACTATGAATAAACAGAATCTAACACAATAATATAAAAACAATAACCCATGACCAAGTAGGATTTATTCCAGGAATGTAAAGTATACTTAATTTTAGAAAGTTATTGTAAGAAAATATAGGTAAAGAGAAAAACTTATTTTTTTCTTTTTTTTTTTTTTTATTTCAGCTCCTCATGGGGGTACACATTGACCATGTCCCGCCCATCCCCCTGAGTCAGAGCCTCAAGCGTGTCCATTCTCCAGACAGCGCGCCTGGCACTCACCATGTAGTCATACCTCCATCCCCTCCCCCCACCCCCCACCTCCCACCTCCCCGAATCAGCACCCTCAAGCATGATCATTCCCCAGACAGTGCGGCATACACCCATCCCCTCCCCCCACCCCCCGTCTCAGTCTGATATCCAATTGGTATCCTTCCCCGATGTGCATTTAGGTGATGATCAGGGAAACCAATTATCTGGTGAGTACATATGATGCTTGTTTTTCCATTCTTTGGATACTTCACTTAATATAATGGGTTCCAATTCTCTCCAGGAGAACCAAAGAGATGTCGTATCATCGTTATTTCTTATAGCTGAGTAATACTCCATGGTATACATATACCACAGTTTACTAATGCGTTCGTGGATTGATGGGCATTTGGGTTGTTTCCACATCTTTGCAATTGTGAATTGTGCTGCTATAAACATTCGGGTACAGTTGTCTTTGTTTTAATACTTTTATAAATATTCATTCTTGGAAAAATCACCCAAGAAAACAGAAGTTGATGTATAATTTCTTAAAATATATACTGAAAATATTAGTGGATGCTCATTAAGTCCACTATTTAATATTTATTATAGGCCAACGCAATCAGATGAGAGAAACCAATAAAAGGGATAAGAGTTGGAAAAGACAAAGAAAACTATTGCTATTTGCAGAAGATATGATCGTATACCTAAGTACTCAATGATAAAGGTAACTTAATAAAAAAATTCAGTTAACAGAACATAAAATTAGCATGCAGAAATTAACTGTTTTTATAAACACAAAAGATTATCATAAAGTTTAACAACAAAGAAAACTTCATTTATAATAGCAACAAGGAAATGAGATACTGGTGATAACTTTGACAAGAAATATAAAAACTTTACATAAAGAAAATTTAACACTCCTGAGACATAATATTAGACTTGAACAAACAGATATTCCTAGTTCATGGATAAAATGACTCAATATCATAATGTTACCAGTTTTCCCTAAGTTATAAATACACCCCAAGAAAAATATCAGCAAATCTTTTAAGGTATCTAGACTAGACAAGGTAATACATATTTTATGTAGAATATCCAGAAAAATACCATAAAAGGAAAGCCACTAGCCCTATCAGACATTAAAACATACTATAACACCACTATAATTAAAATAGTGTGGTTCCATTAGCCCATAGTGATAGGCAGTCCAGTGGAGAAAAAATTAAAATTCTGGAAATAGAAACAAAGTACATATTTAACGTATATGATGAAGGTAAATTCTCAAGTCAGGGGACAAGTATGGATATTTTAATAGTGCTGGGGTAACTGATACTGAGAAAAAGATCTATACCTCATTTAATGCACAGGAATAATCTCCAAATGGGTCAGGAATCTAAATGTAAAAAATGAATCCACAAAAGTACCATAAGAAAACAGGGGTGAATTCCCATAAAACCTAGGGATAGGAAAAGATTTTCTAGCTTTAACTCAAAACCCAGAGAAAGTAAAAAATTGACAAATTTGACTACTTTTGTGTAGTTCATGGAAGTGTTTTTAAAAAACTTTGGCATGGCAAAAAACAGGTCAAAAGACAGCATACTAGGAGAGAATATTTGCAACATACATCACAATATAAAGAGCTAATACTACTCATATATATGAAACTCTTAAAATTCTGAGACCAAAATTCTAATTTTAAAATTGGTGAAATCATAGACAATCCAAAAAAATTTTTTACGTGTCCTTAAACACATGGAAAGACATTCAGCCTTACTCATAGTAATAGAAATGCAAATTAAGACCGTTCTGAGGTACCATTTCTCACCTAAGCAGATTGGTGAAAAAATACCACCACACTGTTTGCAAGGTTATGGGGAAACAGACCCAGAACCTGTCATACATTTTGGGTAAAAATGCAAAATGATGCAACTCCTCTGGAATTGCCACATATTAAATGTGGCAATATTAAACAAAACAAGTAAATGAGATAAATTGTTTACATTTGGAGAATCTGGGTGAGGGACTTAAGAGAACCCTTTGTACTCTTCTTGCAGCTTTTCTGTATATCTGAAATTATGTCAAAATTAAAAAATTAAAGGAAAAAAACATTGCTCTGGATGCTCTGTTGAAAATAAACTATAGAAGTCAAAGGTAAGAAAAGGTACTTTGCCAGATTTCAGGCAAGAAATGATAATGGTTCTAACCAGGGTTGTCACAGTAGAGATAGTGGGAAAAGGCTTGATTCTGGATATATTTTGAAGCTAGAACTAATACGATTTTCTGATATACTAGATGTAGGGTGGGAAAGTGAGAGGAATCAAAGATGACTGTAGTAATAATATTTTCAGCCTGACCCACTAACCAGATGGAGTTGGCATCCATTAAGATAAAAAAAGACATTGGGTGGGACATATCTGGAGGGGAGGGTTTAGTTTTGTGCTTGTTAATTGTGACATATTAGGCATTTAAGTGGGGAGGTGACTTACACATTTAATGCTTGCTATGGCTTGTATGTGTTCAGCACTGTACATATCCTCAGGCTGTGTGTGCTGTGCTGAAGAGCAGGGAAGGAAAGAAGAGAGGATTTTGCCCACCCAGCCAACACCGTGAGACCTACTAATGTGAAGAGGGTATCTATTCTAGGAACACCTTCAATCAAGTACGTGCCCTCTTGAGCCTCTCCTTGTCTCTATTGATTGTAAGTTTCTGCGGCAAACGCTCTTAAGCCTTCTAGTGACTCTTCACCCATTTCATATGAACTGAGAGTACAGAATTAAAGGCCTCTGTCCCTGACTGCATTCCAGCAAACTAGGAATGTCCAGAATGAAGCACTTGTATTTTGGAAATTGCCTTATTTTAACAGTGGAAAGTTATTACGACTTTATAAGTGCCCATTGGAAAAGCTAATATTATCCGCTGTTAGTGAAAATGTAGCATAGCTTACCTAAATAGTGTCTAAATCTACTGTGGCATTATGTCCTTCCAAGTGCTGCACAGTAGGCATATGGCAATGGCATGCGGTCATTAAATGCACAAGACTTCAACAGCAAGCAGAGTTAGCAATGGACTATGAAGTGTCAGGGAAACAAGAAGAGAAATCCCTCCAATCAACGCCTAGTATGATAGAGACATGCCTGGCACCCTTGTAATCTAGTGTGTGATTCCTTTTAATGTCTCGTACTAGAAAGGATCTAGAACTTAACATTTGAACATTAATATTAACACATAGCAAGGAACTGCTTCCATTTTCTCTTCTATCCTTCTAATTTGCAATAGCTTTGAACTCCAAATTAGCCTTTATTGGGAAAGATGCTCCCAGGGAATCAATGTAGGTATCTATTTTTGTTTTGAGCTGAATTAAAAAAACATCTGAATGTGGTAAACTTCTAAAATAATATAAATATTGCAAAGGTGTATTCATAAAAGCTTAGCTTGTGCTGCCCTGGTACACCTTTGTTTAAAATGTATTTAAATATTTGCTCTTTTCTCTCTAAACTGCATATAACCCAGATGTTCATGAGAGCTCGCTTGCCCCTTGCAAATCTAATTATGACTCTCAGAGTGCTACCCATTTTCCACTTGATAATGACTAAAACCTTTTTCATAATTTCTGCTAATTCCTATGGCGTTTATTTTTCCTCTTCCCCTTTGCCTCCAGCCTTTGCATATAACACTGCTGCATATATTTAAGCTCTTCAAATTTCACAAGAACTCCATCTACTCTGAGCAGAGACCTGGCATGAAGAACCAAGTGACAGATCTGACACTCAGACCTATGGTTTGTCACCTGAGGGGCAGGGGGAGGCCTGGGGGGAAGTGGGGAGGTGGGAACAAAGGGAAGCTAATTGAGCCTAATAAAAGAGTAGAAGCAGCTGGGACTTTGAGACTGTACAGAGTGGCAGGTCAATTCAGTGCAATGAATATGCAAAATAAAGCTTCTGAAGGAAAAAAGGGGAAACAAGAAAGGGAGGGAGGGGGAAGAAAGAGGGAGACAGGAGGTGAGGAGAAGAGAAGGAAAGGGAGGCAAGGGGAAGGGAGCAAAGGAAATAAAGTAAAGGGGAAGATCAAATAAAGGTACAAGAAAAAAGAAATTACCAGGATTTGTGGGCAAATATGGGAAAGCTGTCACATGGTATCACTGGACAGCAAGCCACTAACAGGCAGGCTGGGGGACCTAACAATGTGGAGTAAGATAATGAGCTGCCCATATCACTGGCAGGGCAGGATTTATAATCAAAGCTAACCTCATAGTTGTATAGAAAGTTTGTAATTAATTCAAATATTCAACATGGCCATTTGGTAAATTTAATTGTTTGAAACTTATATTATCCATCCTATTTGTTTAAGGCCCAATAAATAACCTTAACTGGATTCTGTTCATATCAAAAATAATTCTACCAGTCACTGAACTGGAATTTAAACAGGAAAAAGTAAACCTGAATCCTACTTACTAGGTGAAGAGGCAAAGCTGGGCATTTGATAGAATCTGAGTCCTCCATGACTGCTATATTAGCATAATGCATATTAAATACAATTTTTTGAATCAAGCACCATCACATTCTTTTCTCTCTCCAGACCACACACTGCAGGAGAAATCTGAAATCACAGCTCCCATGACACCCTGGTTTTCCTGTTGCCATGACAACTCCAGAGAGAATGAAATGAGGTTCCAAGATATGATCAAATTCATTGACTTTTTTAAAAAATCAAGTTATATATTTCATGAATAGCAAATCCTGAATCCCAAGTTAAAATTAGAATGCATTGCTTGAATTACATTATTATACATATTCAAGTAAAAGACTTTAAAATCTAGAATTTAAAAGAACTGTCTCCATAGAGCTGCTGAAATACATTTAGTATATTCTCCATTATGTTTTTACAATGAACACAGAATTATCTGAATGAAAAACATGAAAGGACTCCACTGTCTGCAAAGACAATGAGTTGTCACTTTATCACCAGTTGTAGTCTAGCCAACAGGTGCTCAGTGTTTTGATACATTAGTGAATCATGTACAATATTCAAACATTTAGTACAAAATACATTGAACATACAAATAAGAATAAATTACAAGTGAATAACCTTGGGAGATAATAGATAATTAAACAAATACATTAAATCATAACTATACATAACCATTCAGTAATGGTAAGAAAGGCCACCTCTGTTAGACTCAGGAGAAATTTATGGAAAACAATTTTACTGAAAAATTGACTTTGGACTTGCAAATATGTTTTTTGTCATCCCTCAGCCTGTAGAAGTTTCAATGGTAACTGACACTCTTACTATTTCTACCTGAAGTTACCAACACCTGATATGTGTAATGGCAATAATTTGTAACAGCTTGGAGGAACAGTATACACAGAAGCTACCCCCTCCCCCATTATCCATAGGGAGATGTTCCAAGACCCCCCAGTGAATGCCTGAAACTGCAGATATTAATAGTACTAAACCCTTTATATACTATTTTTCCTATACATATCTACCTATGATAAACTTTCAACTTCTCATTTAAAGGGAGCACTCAATGGCGGCACTTTGGCATATCTGAATCACCAACATCACTACTCTTGCACTCTGGGGCCATTATTCAGTAAAATGAGGGTGACTTGAACAGAGGCACTGTGATATCGCCACAGCCAACCTGACAACTGAGAAGGCTACGATTACTGCATGACTGACGGGCAGGTAGCACATACAGTGTGAAAATGCTGGACAAAGGGAGGATTGATGTTCTGGGTGGGACAGAGTGAGATGGTGCAAAAATTTCATCATGCTACTCATAACAATGTGCAATGTAAAACTTATGATTTTTTTATTTCTAGAACTTTCCATTTAATAGTTTCAAACCATAGTTGACCACAAGTAACTGAAAATGGAGATGGTTGGGTGGGGGTGGGTGGGGAGAACGACTGTATTTCTGTTTTAATTAAAAGTCTGACTATTTTTAGGATTGGGCCAATTTTCTCTGGGCCTAGACTAGTTCGTTTGACAATGTACTTCATAGGTTAGGCTTTGTGACACTCATGTCAGATTGAAGGCTTTTAGCTGCCCCATCTCATAGCTAAGTGTTTCATGTGCAATGTGAAAGGTCAGTTTGCAAGAAGCACTTAAGATTTAAGCAGGATGGTGTGTAAGAGAAACATCTTCCCTGGTTCTTTATAAAACAATATTTTATTTATGGAGTATATATTTATAGTTTGAAGTGAATTAAAAATGAATAATGGCTCTTTATTTTGAGAAGCAGAAAAATAGTAAATACGTTAAGTTCATAATGTCATCTCAATTATGCTAATCGGGTAAAGTCTCTACAACTTAGAGAAAAGGGGGATGGGACCAAGAAAAGTTTCTCTATGCTGAGACATATACATACATATGTACATATAGCTACATGTATGTAATATATGTATATATAGCTACATGTAGATGATCCAATGAACCTCTTGCACAGACTTTGGACTAACTTTTTTCCTAGCTCCATTGTGTTAACCTGACAAGGGACATAGTAAAATTCAAACTATTTCAAAACACTAATAATGAGAACCATGAAGTGCCTACAATAGCCACACTCTGGAAAATACACTGTATTGGCATTTTTAAAACCACAAAAATGAAAAGTTGAAAAGCTGTTATTTCAAGCTGGCTCTTAACAACAATGAAAAAAATCCTTTTATTACTAAATTCTTGCAGTTGGTGGCCACTGACCTGCTTGTAGTCATTACCAGGATTGTCCAACATTGATAGACAAAACTCTCTACTTAAATATTCAAGGTGTTACTGAAACTGCCTAGGTCTAGTTATTCACTGCACGGAGACAAGAAGGATTACCAAGGAAGAAAGAAACTTTTTTTTTTTAATACATAAGACATCTGTCGGGAGAACAGGAGAAGCAGCCTCAAATCCTTCTCCCTGACTAATAGAGAGTATGGGATTTTTAACAAGGGGCTTGGTGCACTGGGGCAGGTGTGAAATTAACAAGGGGCTAAGTGCATTGGGACAGGTTGTGGGGGATGGTGAGTCTTGGCATCAGGAAGTCCATACAGGGGCCTTGGGAATCTCAACTGCTTTATCTTGAACAAATTCCACAAGTTCTGGGAAACAACTCAAAAAGGCCAAGTAGTTAAGGGAGAGGATTATTAAAAAAAATAGAGGGGTCACTGAAATTTGTTCATAGAGCCAGTTAAAAAGACACTCAACCTGGTCCTCATCTGCCATTTCACCCTCTCCCTCCTTTCCTCCACCTGAAAATGATTTTTCCTAGCTTGGCTAATATACTAGTCTTGCCCAATTCTGTTCATATCATTCATTCTACCTGCAAGTCTTCCCCACTCCTCTGCACCTCTTCCTGTGATGGTTATGTTCTGAGGATCAGAAGCACTGTCACCTTCCCCTGACAGGTCATGGTGCTGATGCTGTGTCTAGCTCAGCTCTGAACTCAGTCTCTCTACTCTCTGGATGAGTCTTGACACATTTATCATCCTGCCTTGTGACATTTCTTGTCTCAAAGCTGCATACAGTTGTTTTTACTTCTGAATGATTTAGCCTCTAAAATGCATAGGGGTCCCAGTTCTGCTAAATTAGTCCAAAGATCTTTGTAATCAAAGACTCATAACTGCATCCTAGTAGATTCTTAATACATATTTTAAATGTATGCAGCATAATAGTATAATGTGGAAATGACTGTATTTTCATATCCTGGACATTTCTTGGATGGGACCTTGAAAAATCACATTTTAGGAGCCAATTATGAAAGAAATACGAACATGTAGAGAACAGGGATACCATCCGTTTAGTGTACTTCATATGATATACAGGACTGTCCATTTGTAGGTGGGCAGTTTGAAAAATTATTTGAGGTGATATATTTCAAATTTTATGGAGAGACACTTAATAAGGAAGATAAATGGAAAAGTTCATGAGTGCTGAAACAAATAGAAGTCTTCAAAATGTTATTTTATCTCAAATTAAACAAAAACTACTACCTGGATCCCAAAATAAGAAATCAAATATTTTCATCCTTTGAAGAATCATTAGAATGGAGTAGTCAATAAGTCTATATCTCATTGCTTCTGCTACTTTTACCTGGATATCTTTATGGATGTACTTATGACATTTTCATGGCTCTCCATTAAGGTTATAAATCTTCTTAGGATCAATAGCTGAAATTTATTTCTTTAGAATATTAGAGTGATACACAGTAAATGTTCAATAACTATTGACTCTAGTCAAGTGATTAAACCATCAAATCTGAGTTTCCCTATTTTAAAAATAAATGATCGTGTGCATCTCATAAGAACAGCAGGCATTGTCTGAATAATATCAGTAAGTGTCTGGCATATAACTAGTACTTTAAAAATATCTGTGAAAGGAAAGGAGGGAGGGAAAGAGAGGGAGAGAGGATGCTACGTCCTAGAATGTATAGCATAGACTATGAACTGTGCATTAATGCTATTAGGGACTAACAATATGTTACCAGATACAGGTACAAACAGGGTGCATAATAGTCCCACAGTCAAGAAATAAAATCCTCTGCCTTCTTTTATTCAACTTACAAAATACATGTCAGCTTCCCGCTCCACCACCATCTACTTCGATATCAGCAAAGCTTTTTTTTTTTTTTTTTTTTTAGCTCCAGTAGCAGAAACATTATTAAAAGTAACCATATTTTACCACCAGGAAAAATGCTTAACAAATAACACTTTGCATTAGTGGAAAAAAAAAAAGACAACAACAAAAATGCCAAATTGCTGAATAGCTGATGTAGAGCATTAGAAGCCAAAAACATGCAGAAAATTTGTAACTGTGCCCAGAGCTACATTTAAGCAAAAGAATCATTACTTCTACTTTGAAGAAAAAGCTTCTAAATCAGCAAACCAAAGAAAGTCAGCTGAACCTTTCTCTGAAATTGGCAAACAACACATTTAGTAATATTTTGTACACAAATAATGCCACTTTTCCAAGGTGCTCAAAATATTTTGCAAACATCCAGTCAGCTGCAGAGCATCATGATTAAACAACTCCAGTGTTAGTACCATCTTATAGGAATGAAACCCAATGCTGAGTGATCTAATTGTGAAGCAAGACAGGGCCAGCGCCCTCCTCACTCCAGCCTACCCCCACACCATCCCATATGTCTGCCTGCTTCCAGGTGCTGCACTTAAACAGAAACTGATTTCCCTACCTGGGACTTCCCGGCAAAGGTATAAGAGCAAACCTAGGCATCTCTGGCTGCCACCCAGGAATAGATGAATTCAGACGGGGAGCTTAAGGACATTTTTAGTTGGAGGAGACTACAGCTGGTTTCGTAGATAACAATTACTTACTGATAGACAAGTGTGGAGTTTGCAAATACTGCTTCCAGGGACATCCATAATTCCTCAGAACTTTCCAGGTCTCAGAGGAAATGATTAGCAGGCTCTTTTCAATAATGTGGTAAAACCAAGCTCTTAAAACCTCAATCAAAATTGAATCCTCCCTCATTCCCACCATCTTAATAGAAGCCACTGAAGACAGCGATGACAAAAGGCGCTCATTGCCTCTCCCCTGCAAACACCCACAGGGATCCTTGCTCTAGGTTACTCCAATATTCTCCCTTGTGTTGCTATAGGAGCCCCCTGTAGCTCACTTTTTTTTTTGAGTCAGTGTTAGGGGCTGTGTCTTCCTACTGTCCCCCTAAAGGTGACCAATACATAACCCCTGATACATCTGGACCAGATCCCCTCAATATCGCACCCAACTAAAGCCCATGGAATCAAAGCTGCCTGTATGATTTGGCTCAACTAAGGGATACAAAATTTGATGTTGACTCATCATTGCTCCCTCCAGCACTCTTGCTATTCTATATCCTGATATCCTTAACACTTTTTTAGTATTTCTATTTAATCTTTTTGGTATTTTTAAGTATTTTTTTATTTGTTTCAGCACTTTAGTATTTGATGTGTAGCATCAAGATTGCAAGATCTTGCATCCAAAATTTTGCTAGCATAAATTTAAGATGCATTTATAAGTATAAATCATCCCATTAAGTATAGAAGGCCAGCTTATTTGCTAGGTATAGCTATTAGTCCAATTTCCAGATTACCTGAACTTCTGACTTTTATTCTTATAATAAGCAAACTGGTAGTCTAAGTTAATTTTAGGACGTAGGTAAGCAGCGGTGGCTGAACTGTTATTACCAAAGCCTAACTCTTGTCTCTCAGCCTCACTCTGCATATATTTTCCAATTCCATTTCTAATATTAGAGTAACACTGTCATTCAAATTTGGTGTATTACGTTTTGCTTATTTCTCTCTTGTACAACTACACTGTTTTAGAATTGTCTATTTCTGAGTCTCTTTCTCCCTCCCTCTTAACTCTGAGCTCTCAAGGGTAAGTGCTATGTGTTCTCATCTGCAAAAGCCTAGGGCAGTGCCTGAGATACGATGCACTAATTGTTGAGTAAAAGAATAAATAGTATGCTCAATAGCATATTCACTAAACACATGTCAAGTCTATTTTTTTCCTCTGTGTGCTTTTGAAAATTAGTGCCAAAACTTTTAGAACAGGTAGAAAAAAATCAACCAATATAGGTAAGTGAATGATGAGATACTGTTAACATGGGTGTAGCAGGGACCTCAGTAGAGTTTCTCTCCTTGGAACACTTCTCTGAAATCCGACATGATGAGGACGTCATCAGGGCATGGGCTGAACTGTGTCTCCACCAAAATTTGCATATTGAAATCCAAGTCCCCAGTACATTAGAATGTGAGCGTATTTGGAGATAGGATCTTTGAAGAGGAAATAAACTTAAAATGAGGCAATTAGTTTGGGCCTCCCATCCAGTATGTCTGGTGTCCTTATAAAAAAAGCAAATTTGAACAGACATGGACAGGACAATGATGCACACACAGGCAGAAGACAGCCATCTGCAAGCCAAGGAGAGAAAGAAACCTCAGAAGGAACTATGCCTGCTCACACCCTGATCTCAGGCTTCTAGCCTCCAGAAATCTGAGTAAATAAACTTCTGTGATGTTTGCAGTACTGTATGGCAGCTCTAGCAGACTAATATAGCAAGGAATGGGCTACTTCAGAAGGCATTTGTGCTCTGTGACCTGCAATGTTTCATACAAGAAAAAGACGTGAAGGAAACTATCATAAATTATCTACTATATATGCCTAGTTACAGTACTAGGTACTTCATTCAGGAGAACCACCTTTGATACTCGCAAACAACCCAATAATGCATTATTATTAATCCAGTTTTTAAAATAAGTGAGACTCAGATTAAGAAGCTTTCTAAAGATACTTGTAAGATTTATTTCAGGAAAAGCTTCAAAACATGCCTAGCTCAACTTTGAAGTCTATATTCTCTCATAGTGCTATTATCTCCATAGGCTAGGAGGTAGCCTCTGAAGGTGGAGGGTCTGGGAGAAACATGATCTCATGTCTACAGGCAGAAGAGCATCTCCACACACACACTCTGGAAGTTAAAAGCATATAAATTCATTGTTCTATCACATTTTGAAATTATAGTATCTGCCAGAATATAAGATGCATTTTTCTACACGTACATATGAATTAAAGAGGAGGGAGAAGGGGAGAGGGAGAGGGAAGGGGGAGGAGGAGGAGTACAGGGAGAGAGGGAAGCATGAAAAAGTTACCTTACATCCGTGCACTTAAGGTCAGGACTAGAATACTCTAAAAGGAAAATACAAAACGTCACCTCTACCAAATTCATGTTCTAGTAGTAACTTTCTTAACAAGAAATAGAGTCTACCCATCTGACCTGAGATGGAGATTAGAATTTACCTGGAACATGTTAAGTCTAAATCTGTTCCTACTATATAATCCATAGGTCAAAAGCAATGGAAGTACTGATGTTATATTTCTATTCAAATTAATTTTTTTATTTATTATATTTTTATAATATTTATCTGTGCTTTGTGTTAGTTTTCATTGAAATCTTTGTCAGGGAAAATGATGGTTAATTTTATGAGTCAACATAACTAAGCTAAGGGATGCCCATATAAGCTAGTAAAATGTTATTTCTGGTGTGTCTGTATCTTTATACTATTACAACAAAATATTCTTCAACTGGGAAATTTATATAGAACAAGAATTTATTTCTCAGAGTTCTGGAGGCTGGGAAGTCCAAGATCAAGGTGCCAACAGATTTAGTGTCTGGTGAGTGTGGCTCTCCACTCCCCCTGTTGCTGTGTCCTCATGTGGTAAAAGAGATGGAATTAACAGACTCACTCCCCTAAGCCCTTTTATAAAGCCACTAATCCCCTACATGGTAGCTGTGGAGCCCTCATGGCCTAATCACCTCATAAAGGCCCCACCTCTCAATATTGTAGCTTTGGGGATTATGTTTCAACATCAATTTTGGAGGAACAAAAACATTCAAACCAAAGCAGTCTATGAGGATGTTTCCAGAAGAAATCAGCATTTCTGTCCATAGACAGAGTCAAGAAAATCATGCTCAGCAATGTAGGCAGTCTCTTCCAGTCCACTGAGGGCCCAAATAGAACAAAAAGGCAACATGAGGCAAATTTGCTCTCTGGGGTGGGACATCCATCCTCTTCTGCCCATGGACATCACTGCTCCTGGTTCCCAAGCCTTTGAACTCAGGCTGGAACTTACATCATTGGCTACTCTGGTTCTTGGGCCTTCGAACCCAGACTGAATTATACCACCAGTTTTCCTGGTTTTCCAGCTTGCAGACAATATATCAGGGGACTACTCAGCCTCCATAACACATGAACCAATTACTATAATAAATCTCTTCTTTCTTGCTAGATAGATAGGTAGGTAGATAATAGATATACGATTGGTTTTGTTTCTCTGGAGAACCTTGACTAGTACAGGGAGTGAACTTGCCCCCCAAGGGGCAGCTGGAAATGTCTGGAGACACCATTGGTTGTCGCATCTGGGGTAAGTTGCTAGCTGGCGTCTAGTGGAGAGAGGTCAGGAATGCTACTGGGTAACGCCATTTTATAATGCACACAATAGCCCACACCCCCACCACAAAACAGAGTCATTCAGCCCTCACAGTGCTGAGGAGAAACCCGAACAGGTACTAAGTGTTCCTGCATAGTTCACTCAAATTTACTCTGTCAGCTTACTTTATACCAGTATTTGTGATGTATTCATTTTGACTCCACATATTTGTAATATTGAAGGAACCATTAAATGTGTTCATATAACTTGGCTCACTTTTTGCTAGTTACCCGTAATTTCTGCAATGCATAACCAGTATTTGTTTTTATAGAAATGTGTATATGATGACACTTCATATACCTGTTAATATATTGTGTCTCGTTGCCTGTACACATGGTAATATCTCTTTGTAATTTTGTGATTTTAAACTTTTTAAGAATTAGAATACTAATATACATATCATATTCATAATATGTCCCTAACATATGATTTTCTACTCAACTCTGATACATAATATATGAACAAATTATATATTCCCCTAAAATATATTTGTACGGCTGTGTGTCATAGAATATATTTTCTTCCCAAAATTATCTATGCTTGAAAATTTCAGAAAATATTTTATATCTTTGTGTCTGATATAATGGCAAATATACTATGAAACATGGCAGTAGGGAATTTTGTAGTTAAAAGTCATTTAAAATCCCCATCCATTTCATTCGTACCTATCAGATTTGCATAGGGCAGATTCAATTCAGCACACATTTACTGAGCACTGGAGAAATGATGGCTATAACAGTTTCTAGCTCTGAAGAGCTCACATTCCAGTCAAAGAGAAACAGAGACAGCAAAACACTTGTTTGTGGTTGGAATTACAAGGGTATGACAGGGTTTCTTTATATTTCTTTTTTCTTCTTGAAGTGTCTTTAACCAATTTATCCTGTTTCTAAACAGTCTTAATAAATACATTTTTTAGTAATTTTTACATCATATTAAGTCCCATAATTTGCTAGAACAAATTTAGATTCATTTGGGACCTTTAAATTTATTTCCAATTTTTTTGCTCTTTATAGGAAACACTACAGTGAAAATTTCAAGTATGTGGGTTTTGCTTTTAGAATATTTTCTTAAAATAAATTTCAGAGGAGTGAGATTGCTGTGTCCCACTCCTGTGTGGGACATTTTTATGTGTGAGTATTAGTGTGAACATTTTTATGGCTTTTGAAATATATCATTTTGTGACTTTACAAAACCGTTGAGCAAACTTACATTGCCACTAGAGTATAAATAAAAAAATTATTTGAGTACTTTCCAGCATTGAGTTTTATCCTTTAAAAAAATGTTTTTAGAATTGAATGATTTTAAATGCATCTTAAATTTTGTTTAAATTTTAGGTTTTTTGACTACTGGTATGTATGGAAAAAGCTTTCCTATAATCCTATCTGAATTTTTTTCTTAAAATGAATGTTTATGTCCTATGTTTATTTATCTGTTAGAGTCCTAAGATTTTTCTATAAAATCAAACATAGAATTATTAGTAAAGTGGGCTGGTGTCGTGGCTCACGCCTGTAATCCTAGCACTCTGGGATGCCGAGGCGGGTGGATTGCTCGAGGTCAGGAGTTCGAGATCAGCCTGAGCAAGAGCGAGACCCCCTCTCTACTAAAAATAGAAAGAAATTATATGGCCAACTAAAAATCTAAATTAGCCAGGCATAGTGGCGCATACCTGTAGTCCCAGCTACTGGAGAGGCTGAGGCAGTAGGATCGCTTAAGCCGAGGAGTCTGAGGTTGCTATGAGCTAGGCTGACGCCACGGTACTCATTCTAGCCTGGGCAACAAAGTGAGACTCTGTCTCAAAAAAAAAAAAAAGAAAAAAGAAAAAAAAAAAGAATTATTAGTAAATCAAACAATTCTACTTGGCTTATATGCCCTTAAAGGATTGTTCTACTTGTAGTACATTTACTAGGTTGTGAACTGAAAAAAACTAAAATCCTGAGAATATTTTATATTTTTCCCAGAGCGTAGATTCTGGGAGAGGGGAGGATTCAATAGCTATGACAACAAAAGTAGTTAATGCCCGTTATCCACTTACCAAAGAAGCATGGTTTGGTTTCCAAATGATTGTAGTAGGTAAGTTTAAAGTAAATAAGAAAAAAACAAAATAGATAGTCATCTTTTAAGAAGAACTTCATTTTTTTCTTTTCTTCCCTTCTACTTTCTTTGGGTGAGTGGTTTAGGGGATTAATGCAAACATCTGAACATGCTGTTTTGCACTGAGCTCACTTAGCCTTTTCTTCTCAAGTCCTTGACCCAGATAAAGATATGATTTCCAAATTCAATGAAAGTTTAAATCGAAGAGGTGTAGAAAAATGCTATCTCAGCCCAAAGTCTGATCTCTCTGCTCTCTTACAGTTGTAATTGTAAAATAGAGCTTCACTTAAAAATACTTCCCTTTGTTCACCCAGGTTTCATAGTATCATCTCGTGGGAAGGGACCTTGAAATGTCCTTTGCAACCTCAGACCACATATTCTGAATCAAAACTCAAAAACAAGTAGCTGAACAAAAGACTTTTTCCTTTACTTGCCAATGTATTTGTAATGATCTTATAAATCTTAAAAAATTCACATGAATTTAAATATAAAATCCATAGCCTAAGTCTCATTCATCTTCACGTGGTCCCTTATGCAATGACATCTAGTGTCAAGGCATCAGTAGGCATTGATGTGCTGTCCCCACCTAGTTTTGTGTGTTCAGCCCTCTTCACCTTCCTTTGAGTCAGTTTATTCAAGTGCCTATAAATATCTCCCCCTGAACATCCCATAGGTATTTCAAACTCAATACCTCCAAAATCGAAATCATCTTTCCTTCCAAATGTGTTTCTCCACCTCTATGTCCTCTCCCATGAACACCACAACATTCATTACCCAAACCAGGAAAAGGGATCTTCAGAAGCTCCCTTCTGTCTCTTCTGCACATTCAGTCACTGAATCCTAGTCAATTCTATCTGAAAAGAATCTAAATCTCTCATGTCCACTTTCTTCTCTCCATCCTTACCATCACTGCCTTGGTGCACATCCTATAACTTCCTGGGCTAGTCATTAAAATCATCTCCTTATTGGTCTTCTTGCCTCCAGTGTTCATCACCTGCCCCGTTCCATCCTCATCTGTTAGAGATCTTTAGAAAATACACACCTGATTGTGTGTGACATGCGATCACCACTCTTGCCACTGCTAAATTCTTCCAGGGTTCTTTGTAACTGAGCCTCATAGCCAAGGTCCTTCAGAAACTTGCTCTGACCTGCTGCCCTCTGCTGCATCATCCTTGCCATTCCTCTTGGGAATCCTGACCCTGGACTCCACGGAATTCCTCCCATTTCCTTGACTAGGTCACACTTTCAAGATTCTGTGACTTTGCAAATGCCATTTCCTGCAGTGCCATATTTACCTTTTCTGCCATGTCAACACCCTTCAAGATTTGGTTCTTGTTTCAGCCTCACCTCTGGTAAACTTCACTGAACCCTTTTCCTGGCTCCTACCTGCACCTTGGGACTGTCTCCTTTTATACTTAGCACATCTTCACCACACTCTACCTACTTGCTTTTGTCTCCCCATTAAACTGTGAACATGCTGAGGACATGAACTATGGTTCTATTGCTGGTGTTTAACACAATGCTTGGCCCAAGGAATATCTGATGGACAAATGAATTTGTATCAGGATCATATTAGATGGGAGAGGGATTTTCTTGTTTACTTAAAAGGCATTCTGAGCCCTCTACATTCTAGGTAGAGAGAACTATGGGCTGTCAAGGCAGCCACTTCCCAGCAGGGCTTGATGATAGGAACTTGTTAAACAGAACCTACATAACACCATCACCCCAATATTCCACCACCCCAGTACATAGCAGACAACTACATGGAGCAAGCTAGTCTTTTAAATTTCACATTCACAGAGAGAAATCGCCTTACCTCCCTGTCACATGAGATGATAACCCCACACCAAAGCCAAGAGAGACCCTGACAATAATCACTTGACATTTGGGGGGCCTAAAAGGTAGGGAGACTGACATTTCCTTCTTGGATTGGATATTTGCCAAAACACCAGACACGTTACCAATGGGGGAAAGGGCACTGGGGACTGTTAAATGGCAGGGATCTCTCCCATAAGTTACTGCTCTGAGATCCCAAAAGTTACAGAAGCCAAGTCACTTCCTGCACACAGGGCACAGATACAGAAGCCGTGGAGACCAGATGAGCTTTGGGAGCTCACAATGGTATAAAGAAGAGTGCACTTCAGAGGAGCGTGGTGTTGTGTCCTGCTGCTGCCCGAGAACACACAGATGACGTCACACTCTCTCCAAGGACACCAGCAGGGCCCAGGGAAACTGGCCCCACCTGCCTACATCAAGACAAGAGCCTGAGCAGTGGCTGGTTGTGACCACCAAGGAGAGGACAGAAACCCTACCATGCTCTCTTCCCAGCTAGCCCCAAGCTGAAATGGGGAAGGGAAGGTTTTGAATTAAATATGAAATTTAAATTTTTAAGTGAATAAAATTAAGCCTTAAAAAAACTGAATAAAACCATTTTGACAACCATGCCTGAAAAGTTACGGAATCAGATTTTGATGTTAAGTGTCAATATGGGATAGCTGACATTAATTGAAAAAAAATATTTCATGTTTATGTCCCAATAATTTGAGACTCCTCAACAAAACAGCTATAGAGAGAACGAAGGAGGAGGAGGGGAAGGAGGGAAGGAAAGAAAGGAAAGACAAAAAAAGAAAGGGAAGTAAGTCACAGAGAATCCATCTTATAAGATAACAGAGATAGCTTTAACATACAATCGTGTTAATGTGGTTTATATGTTGGTATAAGACGTCTTAGACATTGTATCACTATATCTCATATGTTGATTTAATAGAATCCAGGACGTAAGATGCTGGCTCAAAGATCATGTCAAGGCCTTGTGTATCATTTTAAAGGAATTCTTTTATAGGATGTCAAAAGCAGGACTCACATAAGCAGGTGGTGTCTAACTGTAGATTAGAAAATGACTTTCTGGAACATAAAATCCCTGTGCTCCTTACGATCTTATTTGAAAGATCTGAGTTTTCTGCTATAACTGAGATTGTCATGAAAAAAACTCACCTTCACCATAACAGGGCAAAAAATGAGAAATTCTCAATTGTTTTAAAGAATTTTTGCTAGGCTGTGTTTTCCCCTAACATAGGATTTCTAGGATTGAAAATTACCAAGCAGCTTTGTGATCCTGCTTGCAACCCCTCACACACACTTCTACTCCCCAATCTCACAGAGGCTCCTGCCTTCAAAACACGGAGTGTGACCCCAATGCTGGAACAGACAGAGGCAAAGTCAATCATGCACAGACTTCGAAAGCTACAAGCTGGCTCCAAACAGCTACAACGTGCAATTGTTCAGTTAAACAATCTGGCAGATCCTTAAAAAAAAATCCTCCTAAAGCAATGTCAATAACATTCAATGGTTTTTTTTTTTTTTTTTTTTTGAGGTGCCCTGAGCTCTTCATAAAAATCAACACTTTGCATGAGTTTGAATAAAGAGAGATCACAGAAACAGTGAACCCAAGCAACATTTCTGTTGTGTTACCCTCTTGACAGTAAACCCTATATCCCTGAGTTTCTCTCAGTTAAAAACAATTACTTGGGTTTTAAAAACCTGGGGATAAGGAGGATTCCTCACTCATGTATACATAAAGTCTTTCAAAAGTATTTTTTAACTGCTATACTGAGCAAGCAGTGTGCTATGGAAACCCCTGGTGATGAGAGAATATCTCATTTTTCTAGGAGTTTCTGAGAACAGTAGGCCCAGCGCAAGGCCTAGCACAAAGCCAGTGCTCATTAAAAGCTATTGAATAACATTAGACAAAAATAGTTACAAAACAATGAGATGATGAGAAAGAGGCATGTACCAAGTGCGGTAGAGGAAGGGCCTGATCTCAACCGACCCAGTGGCCAGAGCTGGTGGTCAGGGAAGGCTTCTGGGCAGGATGTTCTAGACAAGACTCTTTGAATTACAACAAAGCTATGTTCTTCCCTTTCCCAGAAAGGTCCTTACCTATTGCTCTACATACTGAACTCTTAGTCATTATCCAGGACCCAGATGAAGTCTTCACTCCTCGTGAAGCCAGTTCCAGCCATCACTCTCTCCCCATTTAAATCTTTTGTACTCCAGGTTTCAGGAGCACTTCATTTACAGCCATGTTTATATGCGCATTCTCAGTCTGTGTCCTTGTCACCTGTTACATCCTTTATTTATTTTGTTGAAACAGTTAATATGTGCCAGCAAATGTCCTGATTGCTTTGCACTGTCACCTTATTTGATCCTCATGGCAAACCTTTGTGGAGTTTGCCTTCATCCCCCATTACAGCTAAGGAAGCTGAAGCCCAGACACTGAGACTACTCAGTCTTTTGCACGAAAGAACAAGCTCCTTGAGAGGAGAAAATGTTTTGTCTCCATCTTTCTAACAGCAGCTTGTAGGATATGACTAGGCATATTGCAGATTTTCAATTTAATAAACAAAAGTATGGATATATAGTTAAATAAAGAATGTTTGGCAGAGGCCCCCATCCAAATCAAAGACACTACTCATTTTAGGAGACACTTAATTGAATTTCCTTTTATATAATCTTCTCTCCCCTCTTAACAACTAAAATATTTAGTGAATTATTGCTCTTGCTTGGGGGGGAAAAAAGATAGAAATAATAATTAGTGATTCTTAAATGTTGTTCTCAAGCCAAGTAAAGCTCATCAAGATCTGGTTAACTCATTTACTTCAGAAAGACAGATTTCACATCATTGCCAGAAGAAAAAAGGAAAATGCTTGTAAATTTCTTTGAGAAATCTCCGTTCAGCACTGTGCTGGCCTGCTATTTAACGTGCTGCTGAAGAGCAGAGGATGTCCACAGGTAAGCCTGCTGAAAATGAGAAGGTCAACACATTGGCCTTTTTGCCAACAGTCTCCATCTCAGAAGAGTATGAAGAGAGACCCAAAGGCTAATGAATCAGTGGCCACTTGTGAGGAAACCTTCCTTATCCACCTGACCCCAAGCATTCGAAGGGTTGAGATTAGCTCAAATTGTGCAAAGGAAGATATTGCACAAATACTATAGCAACAGAGACCAAAAAGGGGTATGAAACTATATGCACAGAGTGCACTACCTGAACAGAGAATATAATGTCACTAGGTACAACCTGATTGGCCTCTAGGTCTTGGAGTATCCTGAAATTTCCACTTCATCGCTTATTTTGAAGGACTGAAAAGTAGGCCTAGCCTGGAGAAGGCAGGCACCCTGATTTCAGAAAGTACCAAAAGAACACCAACTCTTTTTTAATGGTTATAACCTCATTTCTTCTAGATGAGTCCCCATTTTAAAATGCCAGCACCCTGTAAGGAGGTAAACCTTGAGTCATTATCAGTTAACACTTGGTTTATCCAATAATTCCCTATTAGAGATTAGTTTGCCAACGGGGAAGAATAAGAAAAGGAACCAGACTGGGGAAAAGAAAGGAGTCCCAAGAAGGAGAAAAAGATGACTGCTGTAAGAGTGGGGAAGGCCCCAAGGCACGCATTTTGTGCTTCACAGTTTTGTCAGGCTGGGTGTGTCACAAAGGTAGATACACGAGCACATCCAGGGCACTGGGAACAGTGAGTAGTTTCTACTCAGGAAGCAGTTTCAGTGAGGGAAGCGCTTCTTTACCAGGCAGTGTCTACTGCAAACCAACAGATTTGGGTGAGTGGGCCCAAAGGCTGTCAGGCCAGCACTGGGCACGCCTGGGGAGTAACACAGCAGCCAGGGGAAGGCACGATACTCTAGCATCAGGCTGCTCCAGCGGTACATGGTTAGACAGAACTCAGGGCCGACACTGCTCAGAATCGGGCAGCAACCTGGTGTTCCATCCTGCCCCACAGAAAGACAAGCGGCGCGCTACTACCTGCACACACTGCTTGGAAAATTCTTATTTCATACATTGCATGAATATTATCATTGAGATGCTGTGCATGGTTTGCTCCTGTTCACACTGTCAGGTTCTAGAGACAATAAACACAAAAGATCTGCATTGACATCACTTCGAGTCATCCAGCTAGCAGACCAAAGTCACCCAGTAACCAGAACTTTCAAAATGACTGAGTGTAGCTTTGGGCTCTCGTGCACAAGAAATACGAGCTGGGCTGAAAAGGAAGAGAAGCTGAGGAAGTGCTATTTGGGAATTCAGGACACTGATGGAGCAGAGTGAGGGGAAAATGGACTCATAGCACCTCCCTCTGCACTCAGGCCAAGAGCTGGGCTGCCCTGAACTACTGTGCAGGTTGTGCCCTGCACAAGGGCACCCAGTCCACATGGGCATGAGTGGGAGATCAACTCCTCTCTGCAAGCGAAGCAACTGTCTGGCAGGACAGTGTGAGCTCACCCAAGGGGGCACCGTTTTCTAAGTGGTCTGCCCAAAGGGGGCGCCTTTTTTTTAATATATACCATTAGCCCACCCAGCAGGTGCACCTTTGTCTTAGTAGATACAAAAACCCCTTTCCTTTGAGCAGCTATGCCAAATCCAGTTCAATAGGGAGTGAGCAAGAAAGTAGAAAACTGAGGGGTAACCGGAATTCCCTCATGGCCACATCCATAATTCCTGCCCTTCCTTCCTATAGACCTCACTGGACTTGGAAACTCTGCTTTGGATCACAACAAAGGGATTATTGTTTCAGGAGGACCAAAGAGGACCCTGGAGTTCTAGTCAACACTCTATGAGCATGAATGTTTAAGTAGCTCCAGAGTCTAGACACAGAGAAAACACACATGCAGCATTCCCAGGAGCAAAAGAAGGAGAAGGAGATGGGGTGTGGATACTTGCACACACCTACCCTCCTGTAAAGTGGGCCTGGTTAGGGGCTTGGGTGCAAAGAGCTGAGTGATGGGACCACATCTGAGAAGTCCATATTCTTTCACTGCATGTCCTGAAAGGAGAGGTCGAAGGTAAGTTGGAAGAGCCTGTGTGCTGAACGACATGAGGTAAGTACTAAAGTTAATTTCTGCTTAATTCTCAGGTTTCCCAGGCCAGCTGCAGCCTCCTTTTATGAACTTGGAGTCTCTGGATCCATGTCTAGGCTCTTGGTCTCCCGTCCTTTCTAAGAACCAGAACTCTCGTATCTATGGTTGCCTTCATAAGCTCATTGGCTTATCCTCTCCTGAGCATGGGGCTATCCTCGTATAGCAGGGGTGGGACACAGGAGGCCCCTCGTGCCTTCTCCTCATTGCTAGGCGCAGCCCCTCCAGTCACAGGTGGCATGTGGGAGACGCAGAGAGCTCCTTGTAAGCTCCCCTCACCTCGGAGAGATCTCATTCTCTGGCCCTGTGAGCATGGGGAAGAAGGAGTCTTTACAGTGTGATGCATCCAGGGTTCTGAAAGTTAAGAACATCCTTTTCTAGCCTCGGGCATCAGCCAGCTTGCCTGTGAATTTTGCATTTTAAGCACCTCAGATCTCAGCTTAATTAAGAGCATCACTGCTCCCTGAGGGATCTGGTGACAGAAAAGCAGGCAAGCAAAAAAAAAAAAAAAATTCAGCGAGCTGAGTTCCCTTCCTGAACTGAAGGGAAAACTGCTCCTGCCGAGGGGGCACAAGCGCTGCTGGGGAATGGGGCAGAAGAAGAGAGGGAGCCTGGATTCCTGAAGCCACAGCCTTGCCAGAGACTAGACATACCCAGTGGAGTGATAAAAGAACAGCTCTGTGACAACTTATCACCAAGCATGCAGGGGCCAGTCTCCTCTCTTTGCAAGCACAGAGGTGCACAGAGTGAAGGGACTGTCCCCATGCTGTGAGCCCAGCAGGGGAGCTAGTCCTAAAAATAAGTAGAGAGTTACTTTGAGGATTAACTGTGACAATATCTGAGAAATGCTAAGTATAGACCCAGCACATTCAATAATCAGCAGCTACTAAGGTTATTGTTAGGTGCCTCTTACGGGCTGAATTGTGTCCTCCCAAAATTCATATGTTGAAGTCCTAACCCCCAGTACCTTAGAATGGGACTATATTTTAGACAAGGCCTTTGAAAAGGATATTAAGGTCAAATGAGGTCACATAGGTGGGCCCTAAGCCAATATGACTGATGTCCTTATAAGAAGGGGAGATTAGGACAGAGGTGCACACAGAGGAAAGACCGTGTGAAGACACAGGGAGAAGGTGGCCATCTACAAGCCAAGGAGAGAGACCACAGGAGAAATCAATCCCACCCACACCTTGATCCTGGACTGCTGGCCTCCAGAATTGTGAGAAAATAAATTTTAAGCTGAGATCTGAGGTGCTTAAAATGCAAAATTCACAAGCAAACTGGCTGATGCCCAAAGCTAGAAAAGGATGCTCTTAACTCTCGGAACCCCAGATGAGTCACACCATAAAGACTCCTCCTTTCGGATGCAGCTACCCGTCTGTGGTACTTTGCCATGGCAGCCACAGCAAAGGAATATGGTGGCCCCCAGGTTCACCCCACTCAGCTCCATGACCTCCAAAGGAGACCTCAGGCAAGACTGTGATTGTCACTAGCAAGAGCTTTGCCTTCGTCCCTGCTGGGGGAGCGGAGGGGACAAAGGTGACCCAGCCCCTTTCCCTCTAGAAAAGCTAAGCCCACCGGTGGGAATGGTTTAGCTGAGCCACAGCCAACTTGTCCTTTCTCTTGGACAGCTGATACCTTGGAGCACTCAGGCAGGCGCAGAGCCAGGCTGAAGCTTGTGTGGGAGCCACAACGCTGCTTTTCCCTTCCTGTGTTATGTCCTGAGCCTCGGGTGCATCCAGAATGCACTTTTCTCAGTTAACAAAATGACATGTTAACTTAACAGGAGCTAAGCCTGGCTCACCTGGAGCTAAAAGGTAACAGGAGAGAGGGGGGAGGAGGAAGAGGAGCTAACGTTTTATTGCAGGACAGCAAGGGAGGCGAAGAAGGTGCGCACCGGGGTCAGCCTGCTGAGATCTGGACCCCAACCTTGCCCTTCTCCAATCATGTGACTTCAGGCAAATTCTTAACCTCATTTGTTCAAAGAGAACAGGACATACCTGTTAGGGTTCTGTGAGTATTAAAGGAGTTCATGTATGTAAGAGACCTCACACATTTCTTCTTTACATATTATTAATATAATCTCTGTAATTGTTAGCTAGTATTAATAGTCCATCACCACTGATGTGGGTGCTATGATTATCCTCACTTTACAGGAGAGGAAACAGAGGCACTGAGCCCGAAGCCACACAGCTAGTAAATGGTCGGGCCTAGGAATTGAACCCAGAGCTTGTGGTGACCACTGAGCTGTGTTGTCTCTCAAGCACTGCCCTGTACAACTGGGGGGAAGACGTTCTTGTTCAACGTAACATTTAATACATGGCATCTCTTCAGATACCACGGTTGCATACAGTATTTTACTTCCTGGCATCACACTCTACCATGTAAACCAAGCCATCCCATGTTCATAAGTGCTCAGCCTCTCAGCCCACAGGCTCCTCGTCTCCTTGCAAGTCTGCAAGTTCAAGTGCAAATTCCTAGTGCCCCACCGCAAACCTGTAAAATTAGACTTTCTGGAGCGGAGCCCAGAAACCTGCATTTTTAACAAACACATAATACACAATCATCCGTATCACTGCCCTCCCCCCACAATTCTCATGCCCCCCAACATTTGGAACCATGGCTGTTGGTTGTATCTGTCCAATTTTGTTTGTCTTTGCACATATCCTGAAGAGGTACCTCAAATGTTCCCAGATTTCAGAACAAATTAAAAACCATTTTCAAAAAAAAAAAAAAAAAAAGGTCCTACTTTACTTGTCTTTTGCAAATAATGTAGTCTCACATAAAGGCACTGAGGTACTGAATCTGCGGAAGGTGCAGGTGGAAGGGAAATCCCATTGCTACTATTTATCCAGATCTTTCCAATAGGAAAGAAAACATTAACTTTATAATTATTCTCTTATCTCCAAGTCTGCAGTGGTTCTTTTAATCACTTGTCTTGAAATTGTTCAGAGGTTAACACATCCATTTGGTTCACTTTTCCAGAGATATTCACCTGAAGTTAAGCAGATAGTAGCTGACCAAAGTTGTATTTAATCCAATCTAATATCACTGCATGAAAGTCAAAGGTGAATTTCAAGGGGGAATTTAACATACAACTTTAATTAATGATCCAATGAATAGAACATTTAATAATCAGCCTTTCCTTGATTATTTCCATCCGGACATGCACATTTGTACAGGACGACAAATAAAAACTTCTCCATATTAAAAAAAAAAAAAAATCACTTGTCTTGGATGGAAATGTTAACACTTTCTAGTCTCACTAATAGTCCCCAGTTAGAAGTGAAAAGGACTGTGCCTGTCATCAGAGGGGCCGTCCTGGTGGTCTGTGATCTGGAGGTCAACTTTTCAAAGTAGAATGAACACACCTTCCAGTTACAAATTTCTCCTTCCTCCGTCATTGGAGGCTGCCGTGAAGAGCTTTATTATTCCAAACAAAAATGTATTTTCTAAATTACTGGAGCACATAAATGCTAGTGGAGCCATTAGCTACCTAGTCTCATGGCTTCCCACTGAAGCTCCCCATCCAGCCATGCCGCTGAACTCTGCAACATTCACAGTGACCACACGCTGAGCAACAGTCCTGTTGTAACAACAGCACAGCAAAAAGGACGGATAACTAGCATGCACTGAACATGTCATTCCCAAGCACTGTGCTCAGTGCTTTGCATAATTAGCTAATACAATGAAAGGAACCAGGAGGAAGGGGAAAGCTGCTTGCCTTTGAAAAATGGCAATGAGTTCACAGAAAATTTGCCCTGGTAAAATGTATAGTGCGCAATTTACCAGTTGCCATGGCCCTTCCCCCTTGGTATCCAGTAAGTGATTCCTGGCCCCCTACCAGCTTGCATGTGACCCTCCTCCAGCTGCACTGCCAGATGTTCTTTGCTGGTCAACTGGCAGATCCATAAATGGATAATATCTTCAGTCTGCTGGAAGCTCTCTGTGGGAATTTTCTTCCAAAAACAGCACTTACAGGATTTTAGAAAGAGGTTGGGGCACAGGAAGAGAAGGTGGTGGGGAAGTACTTCAGGTTGAAGACGGAGAAAAGCAATATATGCAGCTGGCCGTCCCCAATTAAACAGCACCTCCTCAGTTAGCAGAGGTCTGAGTCTTCAGCATGCAACTTGTTTTCCCTTGAGCTATTAAGATGTTCATTAGCTCAAATAAAAATCTGCAAGCAAACTGCTAATAAAGACAGTGAATTTGCTTCTCTACCGACTTGATAGTGGAACATTTTTGGTTTATTATCTTATTTAATCGTCTAAGGAAACTAATTATTTTGGCTAATTTGCTAAAATTTATACCATTTGGATCCTTTTCTTTACTTGCAGAGCAGGCCAGACTTTTTGGCATCGAAGAATGTGTATTTGATCTATAAGTGTAGTCTTTTGAATGTTCATTTTGACTGCAGTGGAACATTTATTTATTTAGAAGCTCATTAGTTTATATTGGAATATACTTTGGATGGGAATTGATAAGATATTCCATAAGCAAAGGTGTCTCTATACATAGGGAGAAGAGGCATTGAACTCATTGATCAAGAATATACTTTGCCCCAGAAAGAGATTCTCCAAAGATAATACTGTGTGAATGATCATGGTGAGAAGAATTAGGAAAAGGAGGAGAGAGAAAGAAGAGGAGGAGAGGAGGGAGGAATGAAGTTAGGTTCCTGTCCCTCAGACCTGAATTCAAATTAATTTCTGCTACCACTGCTCTGAACTTTACTTGTCTTATCTGTAAAATGGTCCTACTTCACAATGTTCTCAAAAGAATTAAGTGTGCTAATGTATATAAAGCTTCTGGTCCATAGTAGGTATCTAATAAAATTAGTTCTTGCCAGAACTAGGGTTGCCAGGTAAAATTCAAGACACCGAGTGCATTGATTTCCTATTGCTGCTGTAACAAATCACCACAAACTTAGTGGCTTCAAACATCACCAATTTTTTATCTTATTGTTCTAAAGGTTACTCCAGGTGAGAATCTGTTTCCTTCCTGTTTCTGGCTCAAGGCCACCTTACAGTCCTTGGCTCCTGGCCTCTCCTGCATCTTTAGAGTCCACAGCAAAGTATTAATATCGCGTCTATACTCTGACCTCTGTTTCCATCCCTATATCTTCTAAGGAACCCTCCGATTACATGGGCCCACCTGGATAACTCAAGATAATCTCATTTCAAGATATTTAATTTAATCACATCTGTAAAGTCCCTTTTGACACATAAAGCAAAATATTCACATGTTCTGAGGATTGAGACGTGGACACTCTGAAGGCCACTGTCCAGCCTACCACAGTCTACTACTCTCTGGGCCCCAAGATTCCCATCCATTCCATATGCAAAATGCATTCACTCAATCCCAACATTCCCCAAAGTCTCAACCCATTATACCATCAGTGCAATTCAAAAATCTCATCTAAATATCAACCCAAAAGTTCTGGATCTTATTTTCCAAAATAACGTATGGGTGATACTCTTGGTATGGACCATCAGGACAAAATTCTTCCCCATTGTTGACCTAGAAAACAAGTTTTGTGATCCCAAAATACAATGATAGGACAGACATAGGAAAGCAGTCATAGTCATTTCTACTTAAAGGGTAGAGGGGGAGGGAAGGAAGGAAAGAATCACTAATCCTAAGCAATACTGGGATCCAACTGGGAAAAATTCATTAGGTTTCAAGGTCTGGGAATAATCCTGTGTATCTTGCAGCTCTGCTCTCTGGGCCCACAGCTCCATCATCTGGATGTAAAACTCTGCCCTTTAGGCCAACAGGTTTGTCATCTGAATCATCCTTCCTTTTTCATGAAAGGTAGAACATCTTTGCAACTGAGTAATTTGTCAGCCTGTTTCCTGCATGTAGAATTTTGGGAGCCTGATAAACTTTCTTTTCTTCCTCTCCCTGTTCCTTTCAGTCCAAGCCGGCAGTGTTTCTGATGATATAAAATCCTCAAGAATGCTGTGGTTTTTCCATGTGTGTCTCATGGATTTACTCCATTAGACAAGAGGCTCCTGCAGAGATCCTTCCTGGATAACCACATCTCTGTTTGTTACTTCTCCTGAGATGGCTCGGGGATCCATGAGTCACATGCATAATCTCTTCAAAGGCTCTCATGTGACTGAATACTTGATCCCTACAAAGAACTAGTGAAAGATTGTCCCTTGGCTTTCTCTCCACAGCACGATTTCCTGTCAGCAAATCTCTTAATTGTGGCATCTTTTCAATTCAGACAAGCTGAGAATTTCCCAAATCAGGAAGTCCTGATTCTATTTTTGCTTAGAGCACTTCTCTCAGTCTATTTCCTTTCTGTCACATTTTACTATAAGCAAGCAAGAAGAAATCTGGCTATACCTTCAACACTTTGCTTACAGATACCTTCAGCTAAATATCCACAAGTTCATCCCTTACAAGTTACGCTTCCTATATAACAATAGAATGCAATTCAGCTAAGTTTTCTTTCATCATATAACAAAAAGATCCCCTTTACTCCAGTGTCCAATAATATGCAGTTAAATTTGAATTTCATATAAACAATGAATACTACTTTGTATAGGTATGTATACAAAGTTTTGCCTGAGACATGCTTAAAAGATTATTTGTTGTTTATCTGAAATTCAAATTTAACTGGGCATCCTGAATTTTTATTTGCTAAACCTGATATCAAGTGAGGTGCCATGGATGATTCTGACAGAACAGGGAAATAACGAAGATGGGGAAGAAAGCACAGAAGAAATTCACAGCACAAGGCTACACAAGGGAGGGCAGACTTTATTACAGAGCCACAGCAGGAGGCCTTGAAAGCCAAGGAGGCAATTCTAAGGCTTCAGGAAAGGTGGGATATGGTTCCGAAGTGATTAATCCTGGGAAAGCCAGAGGCATTGAGGATGAGCACACCTCACTCACCTACGTCCTTGTCTTGCTAAGGACCACACCTGCCCAAGAGAACCTCATTTTATCAACACTTTTCTCTAGAGGAAGAAAGATTTTTTCATTATGTTCTAGGCTTCTTGTGGCTAAGTACACACACACACACACAGACACACACGCAGCGTCTATGGGCATAGCAGCATCATGATGATTTTGGTTCAAAATTATGAAAAACGTTTTCCTCAGTGGGAAGCCAGCACTCTGCTGATGACTCAGCCATGTTTATGGACCACAGTGACTATATCCTGAAATTAATTTGCTATCATGAATACAAATATGGGTCAGGTTGTCACAAGCAAAATACATTACTAATGCCACCTTATTTGCATTTGACTTTTCCAAAGCAAAACGGATTTCAAGTTTATCTACAACATCTACTATACTTATTTGCTTCACTGTCCCCCTCTTTCCCAGCAAGGAAAAGCTTTGAATCCGTAACATTTACATTTCCCTAGTACTTGATAAGAAACTAGAAGAAAGACTATTTAGCTTATAGTGACTTTATAGCTATTTAAGATACGAATCACCTTTCCCCAGTGGTCTTCAAGGTTGAGCATGGACAGGAGCTGGGACAGGAAGACTTGGTTGCCTCCCTTGTGGTTTCCCCTGAGCACAGCTTCCAGGGATGCTGCCTTATAACAGCAACAAGACAAATTTGTTTTGTTCTTTGCAACAGGCAACTTTCTAACATGTATTATATTTATCTTGTATTACAAGCATTAACTCACTTTTCACAACTCTATAAGGGAAGTGCTGGTGTTATCCTTGTTTTACTAATGAGTATACTGAGGCACAGAAAAATTAAATAATTTACTCGAAGTCACAAAAGTACTCAGCTTCTCCCACTATTTGAAACGAATTCCTAGAGTATCAGGCACACCTATAGCCAAACACTAATGACAAGCGCTCATCTAGCAGAGGTTAACATTAATAGAAAGAATTCAAATATTATGCAAGACGACCTCAGTCCAAGTGCACTCGTGAATTTAGTACCATGGGAAAGCTTTTCAGCTGGTTAAGAACTTGAGCTCTGGAGTGAGACTCTCCATTGTTTCAGTTCTGGTTCTCCGCAGCAGTGTGACACTGCCCACCCCTTAACCACTCTTAAGCTTCCATTTCCTCAACAGCAAAATGGGAAGGATGATAGTAAGTATTTTGTAGGATTAATGTCAAGATTACATATTATCATTGCTACTATTGTCTTTCTAACCCCCTTACCGTGCATTTGTGTGAGACAACCAGAGTTTTGTATCATTAAACAATGTCGAGAGTAGCAATGAAGAACAAGAAAAAGATCCAGCTGCTACTGACTCAGATTCCATGAAAATATTTAGAGAATCGAGGTGATACAAAGGTGCTGAGGGAGGACACATAGACCTTTAGAAGAAAAATTACAAAAGAGCTTCAGTGATCTGACCTCCAGAACGTAAAAGGGTGAATGAATAATGTTAGTCCAAGGCTTGAAGGAAAATGACTACACAACTGCGTCTCACCTCCATTCCATCCAGAAAGTTTACTCTGGACAGACATTCTTGCTGGAAAACTTCAGGTCTCGGCATAGGAATGAGTAATCCTGGGAGATTAATTTCCTCCCTGGTAGAGATTTTCTAAAGGAGGAATTTCACATCTATCTAGGATAATATGGATACATTCTGGCCTTGAGATAAAGATAAAAGGATAGCGGATATAGATGAGAAAGGAAGAACAAAACAGATCAGAGCCAGTCCAGTGGGAATTAAGGGTGAGTTTTGGAGAAAGAGAAAGGAGGGAGAGAGAGAGAGAAATTGTGGAAGCTTCCATCCTTCAATGAGTGAGACATTGGGGCAATGGGAAGGGGAAGAGAGAAACTTTAAGTAGATCAGATATGTGTTATGAAAATGAAGTCCCCTTTAATGTTTTCCAAGAGAACACAATAAAATTTAATTTATACTAATTCTTTGAGATTTCTGTTTTTTCTTTATTTTTTTTGTTTCATAACATGACCCCATGCCAAGATTGATTTCAAAGGAAAAGCAAAGTGTCCTAGTTATATGGGGTATATTAATTTTGCCCAATTTTAATAATATTGCATACATCTTGGTATAACCATCTTGATTCTCTTAACATAAAATATCCATTAATATTACTAACTCCACAATCAGTGCACATACCATTTTAATTAACATATAAAATTATACTTTTTGCTGTCTAATATCCTAAATAGTACTTTGCTAACCATCTTTATGTAAAAAGATTATTCTTTGTCTGAAACAGCTCTCAGGACAGAGTCTCAGAATTATTGGATCAAAGGGTATGAACATTTTAATACTCTTGAATCATTCTGACAAAGTGCTTTCCAAAAAGGTACCAATTTCATTCTACCAGCACTCAGACCAGTAGTGGATAAATTGCCTACTTTTACCATACTTTCTCTAGTATTGAACATTCTCACTTTTAAAAAAATAATTATTTGTACCTTCATTGAAGAGCCCTCAGGTTCTGGTAATACTTTAAAAATTGATTTAAAAGCTTCAAATCAGTCCTTGACCTTCTCAACATCCCCGAAGGCTCATTCTAGTCAGATACTGATGAACTGGCAGCCAGGACTTTTGAGTGGAAGAAATTACTTTGTTGTTCTCTTCTTTCAGAAGAAAGAGACAAATTACAGGAATTACAGCAAAACAAGATCAGTCGAGGAAATTCGTTTTCAAGGGAACTTCTTCCACAGAACATTCCAGAGTTACTAGTTCTATTCCATTCTCCTACTCTGCCTCCAACTTCATGTTGGTGCCAAAGAGCCTCTGTGGTCAGAGTGATGGCAGAGGGCAAGTCTAAGATCCACTCTCATCAGCTCTGCACACCAGGCGGTCCAAGGCAGGAAAACAGGCGAGTCAGTTTTATGAAGATTTTCAATACCCATTAACAACTTTTAAAGGGTGTTTCTGGTTGTCAGAATACCAGAATACACACTCTTCTCCCAAGCTGTTCAGATTTCTTCAAACTTGGATAATGGGAATTTATACATGGAAATGTTAAATGCTTAGCAATATTCAGAAAAAGAAACAACAGGAATTAGCAGTCCACATTTTAGATTATTTAAATTTTTGAATTCACATCATCACCATACCCTTTCTGTCAGTTTATATGTACAAAGTACAAATTAAAGGGGTAGGAGGGTCCACCCCTCAGGCTGGTAATCCTATGCCTAGCACTTCAAGATAGACTGTATCTTATCCAGACAGCAGGCTGTAAGGAATGATGCTCTCTCAGTCCTTCTTCTCTGAGCATCAGAGTATTGGTTCCATGTGTCAACTGATTAAAGTTAAGGATCCTATAATGGGTACCCATTCTCTAGGCTTTATAATAGAAAAATTTACTAAAAATGACTAGTTTCAACCTGTAGTATGTATCACATGCATTTTTCTAAACCATGAATTGTTTATTCTTATACACACACACTACTATGCACACATAGTGTAAGGGTGAGTGTGAAATTAGCTGGGGCCCTTGCTCACCAGGGAGGTGGTGAAACACTTCATCAGCTGTGACTCAGAATATCTCAGCCCACACCCCCATCTGAATCTTTTTTTCTCATCCTGGTTGTCTCTGCATCTTCTGTATTCCTTTATCTTCTGCCTCCCTATTCAGATCTGAGTTGAAAAGGACTGTTCCTTAGATAAGGAAACAATTAAATAACTTAATAAATCTAGTTTAGAGGTTGATTCACTAATCAGTGGCACTGATATCTCAATTAATATATCACCTGTAATAATTAGCATCAAGCATTATGGAAACATGCTGAATGTTTACAAACTTTTTCAGAGAATAAAATAATATTAATCATGATATTATGCAGGCCATTTATTTGTTTTTGCCATAGATTACCTTTAAAACCACCATGCAAAATGGGTATCATTCATTTATTCACTTATTCAACAAATATTAACTGGACTCCTACTGTGTTCCAGACACCTAGTTAAGAGGCAGGCTGAAAGACAACTATGACATAGACTTTGATGAGGAAAATGGAGTATACTATAATAGATGCTGCTCCAAGTTTCAGATACAGACAGAGAAGAGAGGTTATAAACTACGTGGGGTAGCCAAAGGAGACTCTCTTGAGGAGGCAGCATGTGAGCTACCAGAGGCACAGTGACTAGGATAAGCCTATTGCAGAAGTCCAAGCACCAGGTGACTGCAAGGGGAATGAAGACATTGGCAATGGAAACCAAGGGTTCATGGTGGCCAGTCAGATTTACGGAATAAGAATGGTAGTGGAGAGTCTTGGCCTACAAGGTGAATGGCAATGCCAACATCCAAGATAGGACCTATTAAAGCAAATTTTGGGTAAAATATGATTTAATCCTCTTTTTATATATAAGGAAACTAAGGCTCAAAATGTCTCAAGATCCAACCCAAGGTCACACTACTGATTAATGGCCAACCTGGAATTCAAATAGTAATATATTTTGACTTCTTCCAAATTTAGGATGTTTCATTGATCTAAACTGCTTTGTTGGTTTTTCTGAACAAACTCAACTCGTAGCAGTTTGATTTTGTTGGAGAGACAGTAAGAGGTATTTACCAAAAGAAATGTTAGTTTCTTTTGTGCCCCTTTGCTCACTAGAAAAGATATCAAATCTGAAACTGTCTCCTTCCCACCACTCCTCACCCCTTCAGTCCTACTTTTCTTATTAGATTCCCCAAAGAATAAGAAGCCCTAAAAAAGGAAAGGCATTAGAAATCTTCACACAGCTCAAGATAATTATCGTTATCTGCATACTACATAGTTACATGTCTATATTGCTCAATTTTAAAGGTTTGCTAAAAGTGTGTGTTTATGTTGTTGCTTTCATAGTATCCAAAAGCAGATGCAGGCTGTAAAGTCAGGAAGGAAGAGAGCAGAGACATTTTGCTGACAGAATTCACTTTTGTATCTTACCTACTCAGTAAAAGACTAAATTTAGATTTTAAATCAATTGACAGTAATTCCATAAGGTTGGAATTATTGACCAAATGAAAGAAGAGGTATCTCTTTTTTTCTGTTTAAAAGAAATTGTTACAACCTTCTATGCTTTACTAGAAGATGGTAAGCCACAAATTTGGAATGATTCCAAGCAAGTTTTTGATATTGAATTTTAAGTATAAATAAGCTGAGATAAGAAAATTGCTCAAAATTATAAAATTTCTTATTCAACCAACATCTATTTGAATTATATATTAAACCTCTTTGTTACAATTAGATTAAGGCATTTCTTGATGTTCAAGAGAGCTGCATGAACTTCAGAATTTTACTGCCCCAAAGTTTTTAAGAATGTATTAAAGTCACTATGTCAACCTCTTAATTTTTTCCAGAAAATGATCAATATTAGGGATATCTAGAATTTAAATTAAAATCATATATAATAGTCCAGTTTAAAAAACTACAAATATCCCATCCATCCATCAATAAGCCAAATGGAAGAACTAAATAATTTTCTGAAGAGTCTAATATATAATTATATAGAAATAAGTGATTCCATATACCCCTATAAATTTCACCACAGTTCCTTATGTGAACATAGTGCAAAGGTAAATATTTTTATTTACCTAAATTGTCAATATTGATTTGTACAAATAGTTCATTGAAAATATACTAGAAAGGAAATGCCCCAAGGAAAATTACAAAATATTTAATTTACCAAGAAACTGACATCTTCAGAGAGCTCTGAAAAGTTAACAAGAGCAAAACTTTCTATCAATAATAAAACCCCAAAATTACAGTATACCATCTTCTAAGTTAATCCAGCTGTAGAAGACTCCAAAATCTAACAATCTGAGAGGCTAGGTTACAAGATGAAAGATCACAAAAATACACCTATCAGGCTTAAATGTAAAAATGTGACTTGCTCTATTTTTACTCATGCCAATATGAAATAATTTCTGCCTATTATTTTTCATGAATTCAACAATATTTGCTGAGCATAAACTTACTTTACTAAATACATCTAGTCCTTCATGAAATACTCAGAATTATGATTTCTAAGCCAATCTGGGATATTTTGCCTAAACCCTATCTTCATTTCTGGTATTCACGTAAGACAATGAACATTAACTATTTGGGCATTAATGTTGCTGTATCATTATCTGCAAACTACATTTTGTTTCAGGAAACTGAAAGATGAATACCCTTGAGGAGTATATTGTTTAGTGGAGAAAAGAAACTTATAATAGAAATAAAAGTGAAATGCTATAGTTCAGACTGCTTCTAGTTTCTCCTTATATGTGGTTAAGCAAAACAATGTGAACTGGATTGGAAGTAAAAATGAAATGAAGCGGAAGGTTAAAAATAGTTCTGATAGTGGCCATTCTCTTTTCTCATATTCATGCAGTAACATGGCAGAGCATGGGGTGATTCACAGAAGAACTGAGATTTGAGAAACTCGAACTGAGCTTTGGAAGAAATCCAGGAATGAATGTGTTAGGATGCAGAAAGAAGAAACAGTCCCTTGTTAATGCTGGGACCCTGAATGTGGGAGTTGAGTAGAAAGAGAGGTACCACTGGCAAGCCCTAAGCTCCCAGAGGTGATGAGACTGACGTGGATAAAAACTATGAATGGCAGATCATGCCAGGGGATGCAAAGCCCATTGTAAACCCTGGGTTTGTTCCTGAGGGCCTATTTACCTTATTTGGTGGTGGGGGATACTAAAATGAATAATGGCAGATTGTTTTACTGGAAAATTTTGTCAGTCAGGCAGATTATCTGCAAACTAAGCTGGAAAGCCCCCATAATTAGTGTTTATAAATCTCTGGTTTCTGGGACTGGGTAATAGAAGCAGGAAGCATGTGTGTGGTAACCGATTAATTCTCCCTCTATGCACAAACTTATTCCACCAGGGATCACAATCACTCAAAATCACTTAGGTATTACAGGAGAAATGCAACTTGATAAACAGACTTCCTACTAGAATACTCTCAGAGAAAGAAGGAGGCTCTGCGAGACTGAGACGGTTGCTTCCTGTGGTAACTGATTGGCTGGGACCCAGTGTGTGGGCTTATTTCTAGGGAGCCCCAAACCTGAGTCAACCAAATATTAAAAGTGATGCAGAAGGTGCTATGAACAAGATTAGCAGTACTGTGCTACATTTTTGCCTCACTCCTAAAAGACACCGAGGAATGAAGCCATTAGCTGTGCAACCTGCCATGCAATATTTTTTTAAGTATTTGGGCAGGAATATTAACTACCTATTAATTCTGCATGAGAAAATTGAAGAGAGTGAAGAATTGAGGCACCTTGCTCAGTGTGCAGCCAAACAAAGAGACTCAAGGGAGAAAGCTTGTCCATTAGACACTGCTCAGCTCACTCTAACAACAAAAAGTACAAGCCCCAATATATTATGGCTGAATGCAATGCTAGGAGCTAAAATAAATCTCCACTATTAGAGATTCTGGTTCTGCCAGGTAGACACCAAACAGCCAAATCCTAGAAAGCTGTCCTCTAGTGGTAGAATGACTACCAATAAATGCCCATGTATAAAGCACAGACCAACACATATAAAGGACAAATCAAGATGACACATCCAAATATCGTCTCTGTAACCAGAGAACCAGTGGGGTAAGCAGCTGCCCCATCCAGAGCCCCACTGACGGGAGCCATCTAGGATCTGAAGATTAGTACTCCAGACCCCTCAAAGTCATTATTTCAGGGTATCCTTTTTGAAAGGATGGTTTTAGAAAATATGTATTTACAAAAGACACAAAAAAAAGGTGTTTGTAGGAAGTTGTGCAGTAAGAGGAATGAAACAATGTCAGACTGTTTAGTGATTAATTTAACAGGACTATAGGACTAAACTATACCCCATATTTGGAGATGAGGTATTCCCATGAAGCAGAAACGGATGTTAACTCAGGAAACTATCTTGAAAGAAGAAAGAAAACCAGTCCAGTAGGAGATCTGAGATTGGGTCTGACAGGGTAGTAATTTTAAGTTGTAAGGCCACAGTATTGGGGTAAGAGGGACAGTCCTTGTGAAAGACAGCTGTGCCTAAAGGACACAGCAGGGCATGTTGCAACCAAGCATGCAGTAGGGCAGCAAAACCAAAGGCCAGAGCAGGTTAGCCAAAGGAGCATTTTTCCATAAGCACATGTGAGACAGTATTCGAGTAAATCCTCAGAAATAATAGACAGAGAGACAGAGATCGGTGGAATAGAATTGAGAGCCAAGAAATAAACCCTCTATCTATGGCCAACCAACTCTTGATAAAGTTTCCAAGACCTACAATCCAATGGGGAAAGAATAGTGTCTTTGACAAATGGTTCTGGGGCATCTGTATTTCCACGTGCAAAAGAATGAAGCTATACTTTATCTCAAACCACATACAAAAATTAAGTCAAAATGAAGTCACAAAGAACTAAATGTAAAAGCTAAAACTATAAAACTCTTAGAAGAAAACAGAGCTAAATCTATACGGCCTTGGATTTAGCAAAGGATACTTAAATATGACACCAAAAGCATGAGCAAAAAGGAAAAAGAAAGCTCATAAAAATTAAAAACTTTTGTGCTGCAAAGTACAGCATTCAAGAAAGTGAAAAGACAACCCATAAAATGGGAGAAAATGTCTTCACAACATGTATCTGATAAGGGACTTGTGTCTAGAATATATAAAGAAATATCACAACTCAATAATGACAAATAACTCAATTTTTTAAAATAGGGAAAGGATCTGAATAGACATTTCCCTGCGGAATGTATACAATTGGCCAGTAAGTAAGCACATGAAAATATGCTTGACCTCATTCATTGCTCATCAGGAAAATGCCAATCAAAATGACAGTGAGACACCACTCATACTCCAGATCATAACAAGTATTGATAAGCGCGTAGAGAAATCAGAATCTCACTACAGGTGGGAGTGTGAAATGCTGTGACTGCTTTGAGGAATTGTCTGGCATTTCCCCAAACTATTAAACATAGAGTTACCATATGATCCAGCAATTCCACTCTTAGGTATGTACCCAAGAGAAACGAGATTATATTTATGCACAAAAACTCAAACACAAATTTTATGCATTATTCATGATAGCCAAAAGGTAGAAACAACCCAAACATCC
The DNA here is from genome assembly GCF_020740605.2 of Lemur catta. Classification (NCBI taxonomy): domain Eukaryota; kingdom Metazoa; phylum Chordata; class Mammalia; order Primates; family Lemuridae; genus Lemur; species Lemur catta. Next base: position 35,362,990 of record NC_059128.1, read on the forward strand.
ATCAGCTGATAAATGGGTAAAAAAAAAATGTGGTGCAG